>NC_055665.1:21703182-24148182 GCF_017976325.1 Chelmon rostratus
GCTCTCTCCTCTCTCCTCCATTTGTCCCCCCTCCCCTTCTCTCTCTGCATCCCATTCTATAACCCTCTTTCCTCCATGTCCAACACCTCCCCATCCACACTCCTCCTTTTCTCCTCCTCCTCTGTCAGCATTTATCTATCTCTGGCTAGCTCTAACAGTATTTTTATGGTGGATTACTTTGTCTAGCTGTGTGGTGTTATCTAGCGTCACTGGAGGGGAAGAACGGCACCAAAGCAGCAGCAGCTCTATTTGCCTATCTGTCCGTGAGCCTGACTGGTGAGCCAGGCTTCATATCTATCTGATTGCCTTTTGGATGGGAAGCTGTCTGTCTGGAAGCTGGTGGCTTACAAGCTGGTTCCCACAGCTTTCTGTAGCTGAACATACGGTTGTTAAGGTGGTAAATTCAAGTGTGACTGCCTGCCTCGCTGACCATTTGTCCTGTGTGGCTGTATGGGTTTCATGTCCCACAGCAAGCTTATAGACTGGCTTATTGTCTAAGAAGTGGCTTAGTTATCTTCCCGGTTGCCTTGTCTATAAATCTACAGCCCAGTATCACGCCAAAGCATGCAACAGACCCGCCAGTCCACCGTGTCAGTCTGACATTTAGCCTCGTCGAGGGGTGAAAAGAACACGCTGTCATTCTGCGGTCACGTTAGCATTAATAAATGTGCAAATGTGCATACGGCTAGACTTTCAAAATGAAGCTTGGTGAGAAACATTTCAGGTGACGGTCGCAGGTTCATTGGGTTTAGTCTTTTGACTTAGGTTAAGAGAAGATCATGGTTTAGCTTAGAATAAACTTGGACCAGTAACATCCCCTAGGAATCCAACCCTGGTCTCCTGTGTGTGAGCCACCACTCTGCCCTGGCCTCTACCCTCCACTTTGTCGCTATTTATACAACATTTGTCCTTCGCTCTGGTCATTATCGCCCCCTGCTGGTACTGCACCTTCATACACGCGTGTCCTTTTCACGCATAGTCGAGGCAAAAACGTGATACTGAAATCCTATCCTCTAGTGCATCAGCAGGTCTATCACATGCTTAAGCATAAGACCGGGTTGAAATCTACATATGTAGCTTTGCATACAAGCCCGAATATTGAGACTATTCTTGCCCGCCATAACCATCCTTCCTCTTCCACCTTGTCTTTTTTCTAGTTTTCACTCCTCTTCCTCATGATTTCCTCCCCCCTCCCTGCCTCCTTCCCACTCCATCCATTCCCTCCACTTGCATGTCAGTCCTCAGGGATCAGTGTTAAGGACATGAGAGGGGATTGCATTTGAAGGAGAGGAAATGACATGGGTAATGGAAGAGGACACACAGGCACCTGTCAGGGAAAATCAAGGGTGGAGAGGGGGAAGGAAATGTATTATTTATGAGACAGAATTACACTGCTTTCACCGTCTTGAAGCTTGATCAGAATCCCATGTTTCCTTAAAAAGAAGGGGAGTTCCTGTTTTGTAGCATCCCTTACTTCTTCATAGGAAGACACAGCTGTCTTCCTTTTGGCTTCTCAAAAGATATTACATTTTTCAGAGGGTGACATGAAGCTGTTTGTTATTAGTTGATGTGTCCCCATGTTGTTGGTGGTTTAGAAAACAAACTATTGAGTATAAGTCTGCGAAAGTGTTTTATATTGGTCAGTACTGCTAAATATTTCCTCCTGCTCTCTGCAGTCAGGACATTTCACACTTTGCCCTGCCTCCACAGCTCTAATCTCGCATCTTTGTTCAAGTTTAAGTAATGTGTGTGTGTGTGTGTGTTTTAATGAAGTGCTGTTTCCCATTTTCGTAGCACTGCTGTAAGCCTAAATCATCACTAACTCTGCCTCCGCTCACTGTAACCCTGACAGATGCTGGCTTTGGTTGACAAGCTTGTTTAGGCCACTGTACTCTTTCTATATCAACATAATAAGGTTGACCTTTACATAAACATGCACCCAATGAACAAGGAGCATCCCCCACTTCCTTTACTGCTGTCTTCCCACATCATATGACAGGTCCATTATTTGCAAATGGCAACTACACAGCACATGCTTCGCCACTTACAGTGAGTCTCATATATTCTTTCTTTGTGCCAAAATTCCCTATTATTGTATGTCCTCACATTTCTTCATCTGTTCCTCTCACTTTTAAGCTATTCTATTGTGTCATGCTGAGGCCTGTTTCTAAAATCATGGGGAAATTGAAGAAAACCTTCATCACTGGAATAGCTGCTACATTATATAGCATCATTATATGTGGTCTCCATTGTAAAGAATGAATGGCAGACTGTGTCAGCGGTCAATTGTGGTCTAAAACTTCGAAATTGGAGATTCTCTGCAGAACTTTACTGAAGATGGTGAATGTCCTTTGCTTTACTCCACTTAAAGTAAATAGTATCTCTTTGCGGACTGGTGTGAGTGAGGTACTCTAATGCTGTTTTTTTTAAAGCATTCTCACCTTAGAGCTCTACACGCTTCCTTGCCAATCTGCTCTATAATTTCAAAAATGCATGGCTGTCACTCTCAAGGCTTTATTCTTATTTTCATTTTCTATCCATATTTTGAAAAGCTAATATTTTCTAATGATACAACATTCACTTGACGTGCTTGAAGTACTTAGCTTCAAACACATTCCACACAGTATGCTGGAACCTCACTTTATCTATAGAAGGAATAATTTAAATAAAAGATAGAAAACACTCTTCTAGAATAAATAAAGGTAATGGTTGAGCCATTCATTGTGGAATCTCTTGTAAGTGTTGTGTTGTACCTCACTAATCAAACTGTCTGCTGCCTGTCTCTTTTTAGTGGGTCTCCTTGTTGGATCCATCAAGCACATTCGAAGGCAGATACAGTGGTAGATATGTCCACGCCCAGAGATGTCAGGTGATTGAATCCTAAATGCATCAATGTTATGTGATTAATATAATAAAGGTTTGTTGTACATGTTAGGTCAATATGCCTCATTTTATCTCAAAAGGCTTTTAAGTGGCGTCATTAGCGGAGACAGTATAGACTGTAACTGTAAAATTTGCACCTCATTTAACATTCTTTCATTCTTGGGTACAAAACATCAAACAAGCATTCTGAAAGTCCAGAGTTGTTAAATCAATCTCAGTTTTGTCATCAGGGACAAAAACCGACATAAGGAGTCTTGCCTTCCTTATGAGTTATGCATAAGGTCACATTTTGTCTGAGTTTACAGGGATAACTGGCCCCCTGGGGAGTTAACTTTGGCACAGTGATGTTCATGAATCAAATCTATGGTGAACTGACTGTTGAACATTATACCAATAGAGCAACAATTTTCTTTTCTTTCATAAGTCACGTCTTTCACATTAAGCTGCATTTCCTCACTGTGTTTGAATCGGCTCTATTCTCAGTAGGTGGTCAAGTGGTGTATTAAATCCTCATCATATTCTTTTCCGTCTCACTCATCTGCTTGTTATAAGACAAATTTCCCTCTTAATTCATTCTTCCTACTCAGAAGTGTGAGAGGAGATTGTTTTATTATGTGAAATGTTAGACAGCGACGAGGCTCTTCACACTAAATAAGATTAGTTATTTTATACAATTTAGAACGAAGGGAAAGTGAGTTTTTTTTATCACAAGACACTATTCAGATAAACTCTGTGAGCAGCAATGGGCTGATTTAGTGTCAGAATTCAGGCAGATTTTATTAAAATACACCAACACAATGGAAAACAAATGCAAAATGGAGATTGCTTTGGTTAAATAGGAAACTGTGGGACATAATGAGAAAAAGAGATGCCCCTCTGAAAAAGTCCCTAAAATCAGCAATGAATACTGATCGTTTAATCTGTAAGGGTTTGAGGAACAAAGTCACAACACAACTTAGAAAGGCTGAAGCAACTTTTTTCATTGAAATAAAAACAGAAGTAAAAGAGAACAGTAAAATACTATGGAATAGCATTAACAAACTAAGTTGGAAAGGACAAACCCAAGTGTGGTAGCTCAAAATAAATGGCTCTATTCAAAATGGTAACTTAGCTGGCACAACAAATTTGAACATTATTTTAGAAATTCTGTCCTGAAATTGGGTCAGAATTATACAAAAACTTGCCCTCCCCAAGTTTCTGTTTATGCTAGATCTGCTTTTATTCTGACACCTGTAAATGAGGCAAAGATAAAATAAATCCTGTCAACCCTGTCAAACAGCAAAACAAAGGACATATACTGTCTTGACACTGCATTTCACAGCATTTTTTAAATATATCAAGAAACTATAACCTCCCCTATATTAAAATAATAAACAAATCTACCCAAGAGAGCACTTCTCCCATTGCCTTCAGCTATGCTAACTCCTGTACATAAATCTGGAGTCAAACAGGAAATAAGCAATTATAGACCCATCAGCATACCCCCACCAACTCAAAGGTCATTAAAAAGGTTGTAGCAGAACAATTGATTGCACATCTTGCCTTTTTACACCCTATGTAATTTGCTTTCTACATCTCTAACCTTTCCATAACTACTCAAAACTGGATTATCCAACCTAAGTGGCAGACATCAGCATGCACAAGTAAACAATATACTATCACCCTTAAAAGCCTGTACCATGGGAGTGCCACAAGGCTTGATTTTAGGATCACTGCTTTTCAATGTGCACATCAGTGATCTCCCATCTGTTTGCAATGAATATGAATAAATAATGTACGCAGATGACACTGTGTTATATACCCTGGGAAAAATGCAACAGCAATTGCCATGAAATTTTCAATGGAAGTTGAAAATGTTACTAAATGGTTAAATAACTATTGTTTCACTCTAAATGTTAAACAGACTGCAACTATGTACTTTGCCAATAGACACACACTTAGAGATTGCCCTGACGTCTGTGTAAATGGGCAGAAAATTAAAAACGTGGATGAATTAAAGTGCTTTGGTCTCACCCTTGATCCACAAAGCTAGGTAACGCACTGAAATTTATCTTTCACATTGAAAATTTCTCACAGATGAGGCATCAAATACTTGAATGCAATGATTCCTTCACGTCTTTCATGCTGCATGGCATGTTGGTCTCAGGCAGGTAAAACAGCTTTAAGATCACTCCAATCATTGTATGAAAGCACGTTTAAAATGCATGAGAAATAAAACATGTCCATATCACCACTATCGAGTGCTCACTAACTATAACGCCTTAAATTTTAAAAACTTGATAATGCACACTATTTTAGATTTTAGAATGATGTGCTTGTATACTTTTACTGACCATTTTAGTATTTTCTACTCTCTTTATGTCTAATTCTCATATTCATTTATTATTCTGGCTGCCTGCCCTGTGACCACAGCTGAAAAACAGCAATTTGCGAAAACCAGTACATGACATCTCTACTTTTTTTATATAAGATTAATGTTTTTTATGTGCATTGTCCCTGTTCAAATAAAGACATAAAAAACATGAAACTATTGTTCACAGATCTCCGTCTGCTGTCTTGATTTTTCCCAGTTATATTTGTGAAAGACCTACATCTGTTGTGTGAGAAGGGGATGCTGTGATGGATTATTACTACAATGTAGTCACTTTGGTCCTTAGCTATGAAGTGACATCTGAGCTATTAAACTGGGGAACAGAAATAATAATCATTGCAGTTTGTTACTAAGGTCTTGTCACTTCATTTCCTTCTTTATTCAGTGACATTAACAGAGCACAACAAGGAAATCTCTCAGGTTGTTTAATTTAGCAATTTAGATTTTAATGAAATATGTCATCAGTTAACAACTAATACTTCCAATAAGACAAGCACTGAATCACAATGGACTACGTAATTGGTTGCTTCCTCTATTTTGCAGACAACCAAGCATATCCAACCATAATCTTCTCTTCGTCATTCAATTTGATCAATTTGTAACATTTTTGACGGATAAATGAGAGGAGTATCTGTCTCCAGAGCTGCAAAAAATGTAATCAATTAAAATGATTTGACAACATGCTCATTCTGTCAGTGATGGTTTTGTTCTTGCTGCACATAAAGACAAGAAAAAAAAACAGTATGATAATTAAAACATTAAACATGTTCGGACAAAATCAAAACAACTCTTTTTAATAAGTCCAGCATGAATGTAATTATGAAATAACTGAAACGTCACACTACTTTGACTGATTTACGTTGTTATGTTGATGTTGCAATTCCAAATAAAACATCAAACGCATTTTCAGGTGCTGCGCCGCTAACGCAGAAGCAGATTTGTATGAAACTGTTTTGACATTATACAAACGCATCAAAATGTTAACTGAAGATCTTCTCTGCGATATGGCAATTAAATTGTGGCTTAAAAGTTTTGATATCCTACAGACATTGAGCCGTCCGTGTTGTTGTCTGTATCTGTCTATCTGTTCCAGAAGGTGATGTAACAGACAGGTCAAACTAGCTTTAAACCACTGACTCAACTCAATGACTCACACTCACTGTTGTGTCAACAGATAAAGAGATAACACATTTGAACTCAAACGGAAAAATACATAAGTTCGCACACACACACACACACACACACACACACACAAGTACTTCATGTTTTTAGTGGAGTGTAAACATTATCAACTGTGTGAGACACATAACAGACCTGTTTGTTCACTGAAGTTCAGTTTAACTGATCTAACTGCTCCATTCCTGTGCACATGAGCATTCAAACTGCATACTTCTACTTAAAAAGTATGCAAAATAAAGGTGTGAATGCAATTTTTTAAATACCATTTGCAGGACCTGGACTATATAATCTAATCATTCATTGTTTTATTTGAGCATTTTGGCCCAATACAGACAGATACACGATTAAAAATAAATATTTTTACTAAACTAATCTATTAAATTATGAGCAGCACTGGTAGCTAAAAGTTGTACCTTATATTTTCATAATACAATGAAGCTGTAATTAGACATGCTTATGTGTGTGTGTGCATGCTGCTATTTGAGCATGCAGGTAGGTAAAAGATGGATGAATCTATTCCTTTTCCTCTCAGGGGATGTGTGTGAGTGTCTGTGTCTGCCTGTAAACATGCCAAGTCTGACTCTGTGTTCTTTTAACGCTTATTAGCAGAATGAGTGTGAATATGGCTACACACTGACACGTTGTGCACTGGGGCCACTGGCAGAGAATCAGCAAGCAAACAGCATGCACACAGTCGGTATAACATGCCTTAATGATATGGAGTATGATTTAAAGACAGATATGTACACAGAGGGAAGTCAGATGAGCACGCCGACAGAATATTCCTGTGAGAAGACTGCGTAGTATATATGCACAGTGTGTTGACAGGTGAGCTGGGATGCAATTCTGCATGCAGAGTTTAAAACCTCACGAACAGTCTAAAAACAACACGATCATGTACACGAGTGGTTGGCAGGTTCACAGAGTTCGCCTTCTGTGGCAAGTTTCATCTTAACTGCGCTCACAAGGTGGGTTGTTCTTTCTCACATACAGCAGGGTTTTACCTCTTAAGCACACATGCACACAATGGGAACATCAATATATACAGCACACACTGACTTTCATGGGAAAACACACACTCACACACACACACACAGACACGCAGGCACAAGCACACACCCCTCCCAGACAGTCCCATATGGACTCATTAGGGGCCAGTCTATCGCCACCTGTGCACTGAAAGGCCCAACGGACCGGCTTTGACACTGACAATGGACAGGAGCTGTGCAGGGAATACACACACACACACACACACACAGGTGTAGGCTATGATGCACGCATGTGGACACACACATGCAAGTGTGTATTCAGAAGACAGACACACACCCATTCCTGGAGGCAGGCAGGGACAACTAAGGGACACTATGTGCACTAGCTTGAGACTAACAGTAGAGACAGTCCATACATCATCTTAATAGCACAATTAATTAATAGAAACGTTAGAATGAAAAAATAAATTGATTAATATTTTAACTATACCTAATATTATAACAAGAAAAATAACTTGGTGGTCACTGGTGATTGGGTAGCACCTGAGAAGCTTATTATGCATATGCACTGTGGAGGAGGGGGACCAGCAGGTGTATCAGGGTGGCCTTGGCCCCCCTGGCCGCCACTTGGCAGCGCTCCTGGCCATACTAAATTATTGAACACATATATCACACTAACCTCTGCGTTGACTTCAACTGCTTCTCTTCGGTGAGGCTTCTGATTTCAGATAGTAGTAGTGATGATGATGATTAAGTGAGTTTGCACACTCAGCAGCAACAATCACTCCTTCGCAAATTCTCCTCCTGAATGAGGTTTTAGCTTCTAAAGCTGGAGGTTACACACACCCTTGCTGTCTCCATTCAAACACTCAGGTTGACTGACTTACACTATAGGAAGACAAATACAGATTGACAAATTGACTATACTTGATCATGTACTGACTCATGAACGAACATTGGAAGGAAACACCTGACCAGTACTTGTACTTATACACCTTTCAGGTGATGCAACATGGGGGAGATGTAC
This sequence comes from Chelmon rostratus, assembly GCF_017976325.1. Lineage (NCBI taxonomy): Eukaryota > Metazoa > Chordata > Actinopteri > Chaetodontiformes > Chaetodontidae > Chelmon > Chelmon rostratus. The sequence continues at coordinate 21,711,632 of NC_055665.1, forward strand.
CAGTACTTCTTCAAGTCAGTCACATTGCCTGGTGCCTGGTAGGAACTTGTTAGTTGTTCATTTGTTGCCATGTTATATGGGCTTATATATTTTTCAAATCTTTTTTCTTTAAATGAATTTTTTTTTTTTTTTTTAAATCCTGTCTGTGTCTGTCTGGGACTGCACCAAATCATGTAAGTAAGGACAAAAGAGAGATGATAGTTGGGCATGATAATGATAAAAGAGTAGAAGACAAGAAGGAAAGAAGCAGAATTCAACAAAGGAGAAGAGAACAGATGCAAAAGAAACACTCTGCTTCAGTCCTTCCTCTTTGGTTCTGCTGTTCCTGTCATTGCAGGAGGGGTAGCAGGCAATCAGTTGTGTCAGTGGTCCCCCAGGATTCCTAGCTCTGGGAAAACTGTAATCCTGACTATCATATATGTGAAACAAGTAGTTTGTGTGTGTGTGTGTGTGTGTGTGTGTGTGTGTGTGTGTGTAAGCCTTTACAGCCACAGTCATAGATTTCTTTCCAGGGGACATGATTGACCTGCACAGAGGGTAGAGGTTTGTCTCTCTCTCTCTCTCTCATGCGCGTGTGTGTGTGTATGTGTGTGTGTGTGTGCATGCTCCTCAAGTTCTAGACAATCAAACCTCTTGAAGAAGGGGGAGACAGCTCTGTGTGTGCATGTGTGAATATTCCCATCGGCACACTATCTAGCGTCAAAAGGTATTCCCAGGGTGCCTCTTGATCTACCTGAATTAAGGGGTGTATGTGCGACAGAGAATTCAGGTGTGTGGGGTAAACGTGTGTGTGTGTGTTCTGCATATTAGAAGAGACAGGCCTCTCTGGAAACAGATGGTCTTGTTGCCATCATGTGCTGCTTATCAGGGCAATTGCTGAATTATATCTTAGGTTATGGAAACTCATCCTGAATTGGATTTGGATCTACGAGTATTTAATAGCCAGTACAGCATTATAGGAAATGTGGGCCATTGCTATAGCTCCAGCTTTCAGCAAATTTGTTACGGAGGAGTGTGTGTGTGTGTGTGTGGTCGTCTCTGTCCAGAGAGCAGCACCCTCTGCTCCAACTAGGTTGCAAATTGTATGTAGACGTATTTATTCAGAAGCCTTTTCATCGGGTAATAACCTTGTGTTCGCACGCATATTGTAGAAAAAATAGACTTGCATCGTAAACAAACTCTTCAGGTTGCAGTTACGCCCGTGGGACACAGCTGAGGTGTGAGCCTGGGCAGAGTCGGTGCAGGCAGCTGCAGAGATTAAAATGAGAGCGCATCTGCTACATGAGACGCATGAGCAGTAAGAAATGCTTCTGATAAAGCTTGTGGGCAAAATTCCTCTTAAAACCAATCAAAAGTATTATAAGCTAATGTTTCCATAGAGACCAGGTATTGCTGAGGTTCTAGAAGCAATAGCGTTATTATTACAATCCATAATATAATCATAATATAATAACACTGCTTGTACTTCTGAGGTTATTTTGGTGAAAGTAATGCAAAGGTAGTGTATTCTGTAATATATTACTCCACACAGACAGTCATAGTGTAGAGTAACTTATTACCTTTAGGTGATATTGATTACATGATGAATACATTTTGAAAGTAACTTGCCCAACATTATAAAAGGGTTGGCAAACCTCTAACTCCCCCTGCCCATCCGTCACTTACCTGCAGTTCGGCATACCTGCTTCTCCCACGTGCCATATGCACTAGAATTGCTTAGCTTTATCTTACTAACGCTATACTAGTAACTATGTGGACAGCCTTGACAAGCTGTGTGAACAACCCCCATAGCAATGAAGTTTTTAAAAAAAAGCATCCTGATATTGATTATCTGACGGGTTCTGTCTGAATCCTTATTTGTTAATGGTTTCGCTGCAGTTCCAGGGCAGAAATACTCTGTCATGGTGTTGACTGACTGCACATGAAAAACATCATATGGACCTGTTTACATGGTTCAAAACTGGATTTTCAATGGAGGGGATCTTTAAGACAATATATGTCCTTTGTTTCACATTAATGCCAACGTTTAAGATATGAGGGACAGCCTTGACTGCTTAAGTGCTTTTAATGTCCTCTTCTTCCTCTAAAATGTTTCCACCAAAGTCAATCTGCCAATCACACACCAGTCAAGCTACAGCAAACCACAGTGAGACACAGTAGCAGCTTTAATCAGCGAAATCAAACCTAAAATGGTCACTTTCCTCTGTACTACAAGTACCTCATAATATTGAGACAGCGCAACCAAGACAACAACTAAAAGGCTGGAAATTAAGTTACAGATGTAAGACACACTGAAAAGACACAAATCACATAAACCATTTTGTTCTAGCAGAGCAATAAAGTATCCTGATCTTTATAATCTGACAAGCTCTCACTATCACTCATAATGCCACTGCTGCTTTGCCTCTTTGGTGCATTTTGTGCTTCCCATAAGTGTCTGTGGGGTCCGCTCTGTATAAGACGGATTATTGTGCTTCCTGCTGAAATCTGCATTGTTACATAAACTCACTGGCACCGTCAGGAGCAAAGCCTATTCCACCAAAGACAAGTATTTATAGAGTATATGCAGTTTGCACAGGATATTTATGATTAAGTGCTACTGTACTGCTTGCAATGCAAGACACTGACATGTAGAGACAGTATCTTTCTGTAATGTATAATAAGGCTGCGTGTGCGTGACTCGGATGATAAACAAGTCAGCTTCATTCACTGGCTGTAAATGTGGTTGAAAGCTCCAAAAAAAATCTAGTAATGCGAGGGTTAGGCTGTTTACAGAGCAATATAAAAATATAGAAATGCCACAAGGAATCAATTCATTTGGTGGTGAAATATATGAGGAGCTTGGCAAAGGTGCAAAAAAAGTAATGAACCTGCTGATGAGGTCTGCTGATGTACTGCTCACTGTCAAAAGTCGGATCAGATTTCCTTTTTTCAGCACTAATTTGACTTTTAGATCTAATGGAAACAGCAACAGCTATATTAAGCTTCCCAGATTTTCACAACCCATTTTAAAGACTAAAAGACTACACAGACAAATGGCTACAGCCATCAGCTAACGGTGAGCTTAGAAATACGTCTTTTCTTTAAGATTTTGTTTCCAGTTTGGTTTAAATTAAGGCTACCTGATTAGCACTTGTCCTCTCGCCTATTAAAACACTGCAGCAGGGAAACAGACCTGATTTGTAAGACCTCCACTACAATACGCAGACTCCCTGCTGCTGCACACCACCAATCAGAGTAGAGTGACCCTTCAACCAAGTTGCTCACAGCCTGAACACAAGAGTTATGACCTGTCAAGGCCATGTTCTACTTTGAGCTGTTTCTCCATATTTCCACACATCTCTTGAGGGGGGGTCGTTCATCACAGTAGGTCACAGCCACGCTGCTCCCCTCTGTATTGCACAGGGTTACACCTTCCTATTGCTGTCAAGGTACAAACTTTAACCATTCACATATGCACGCTGATGTGTGTTCACACACGTGCACACATAGCCTAATAATAGCCTAACCTTTATGCTGGATCAGTTACTGCTGTCTTGGGATATTTCATCATGTTGAGGCAAGGTGAAAGATCTCTTCTCTCGTTTCCAACTTTTCTCCCCTTTTTTGCTTCATCTCCCTCCATGTCTTCCTGCCTCCCATGTCTCCCCCGAAACTGGCCTTTATCCGTGAACTTTGCTTGACCCTCTCCGGCTAATCTGCCATGCTCTGGGGAAGCCGGCGTCAAAATACAGGGCTTTAATAGAGTCTGGGAGCTGAGGGCTAAAGTAACACAGAGTGTAAAGGGAATAAGAGATGGCTGCGTGGCTAATGCCAGGCTCCGTGAAATGCTCTGAAAGGGCTCTGCCATCTTTCATCAGCTTGTCTCAAGGTGAAAGAGACCTCGTCATTTTCATCATAAGAGCACAATTAAAATCGACTTCACTTGTACGACTGTTCTCATTAACTCTGTTCACTTTCTTTCAGCGCTGCTCATTACTTTGCCTCTCCTCGTGTCTCTGTTCCCTTAATGCAGAGCCATGAATTTGTGAAAACAGCATTGTAAAACGCAAAACCCAACACATTTACCATGGTTGGCCACTTGTCCATACTCATGGGCTTTCGGGCTGCACCTGAGCCAATTAAGTCCATTCTAAACAGAGCCAGCAGACTGGAAGCAACGCAGTTCACACCATGTTTGCATTTTCACGCATCAAAATCAATTTAAACCCAATACTTTCGCACTTGGCTATCTGGCGCATTTTCCAGGTTTTGCAGTGGCTGTTTTAAATAATCAGCAGGGTTCCACTCAAACTTCTGCAACTTTTCTTCTTTGCGCCTCAGAGGGAAAATGCATGCAGAAGGTTGCAAATTTCAGCAGAAAAGTCTGTGATCTCTCCTCATGCTTACACACTTTATCCCACCTTCTTTCCATCTCTTGTTCCCTCTGCTCATTTCGTTCAACCCCCGCTAAGACTGTGAGCGGGAGAGATGGGTGAGAAGGAGAGAGGAGATGGAAGTGAAGGAGGGCTGTGCAGACATGAACAGGGGAAGTATTGCTGCTTCCAGATATTGGTTGGATCAACTAAACTGCGCTGCAAAGACAGAAAACTCACTTCAGTCAGAGGCTTTTCGATACCTTTTTAACGACTGAAAAGCATGTTTAGTGATAAATATTTGACTATGCTTTGGCACAAATCATGTTATTTCAGAAGCTTTTCTGTATCTAGCGGTATGCTACCTTGGACATCTCAATCATTGTATTCATCACAAAAATAAATGAATTAATAAAAAATACTGTAACTGCACTTGTAGGTTTCACAAGGTCCTGAAAGTTGCCTTCTATTGAGTAACATTTTTATGTCAGCATTATATGGAAACAGAAGTCAGTCAATGGACAAGAAGTGGAACAAATTAAAGCAGATTCCTCTGTTCAGGCTGTTAAAAATCTTTACTTTTTCTACCACACATAAAAAGTTTGTATCTGATTTAGCTGCTATAGTTTCACCTTTTGACCTGCAGAATATTTCCAAAAGAAAACAGATGCATATCCCTTTGAGAGGTGAATGTGTGCGAAAAAAAACCTCATGAAACCCTTTCTTCCTTTTCAGCTCTTTGAGACAGATGCTAAGCTTTTCATGTTTTTCTCCATTTTCATCCAGTGCTGCCATACACTTTAACGCATTGTTGTGTTTATTTTGTATTACTTGAATGTAACCCCTAACATCATATTGTTGCTAGCCTTGAACTCGCAGTCTGCCTTCAATGGGTCTGGTCAAAAACATCCATTTGTGGCATGTTGTTGGTTTTCAATGTCTATGTTTTGTGGATGTCTTTTCGCTTTGACTGTGTTTTTGTCCATGACGGCTTCATTGTCATTAACTGCTATGCTTGTACTGTAGAAGTTGCACTGCAGCTACAACTTATACCACAGAACAGTAGGTCAAGGAGAGAGCAGTGAAATACAGTCAACTCTAAATGCTCACAGAAAAATGCATCCCAACAATAAGTACATTTTTCAGAGATAAAGCATTCACAATTCATTGTGTTCCAGTATATTTCTATTCATATCTTGTGCTCATATCTCTGATATTCAGTGATGCACCTTATGTCCATTTGTAATCATGAGTTGATCTAAATATAAAAAAAGCATGATAGAGATGCAAACACGAGCATGTCAGTGTCATTGTTCACGCTTAAGAGACAGACAATTCAAAATGCATTACGAGAAGCAATGAAAATATGCTTTCTCAACAATTCTGTGCTGCTAATTTCAATTTTGTTAGACATGTTTGGTGAGTCCAGCTTTCTTTGGAAAACCCACTTGCTCGTTGCTGCTTCATGTGTGAGGCAGGTTTCACATCAGTAATTTCAATTAATCTCAGCAAAAAGGGCAAATTAATGCTGCTCAAATTCCTGATGATGGGATGCTGCTCTGAATTTCGGCTGAACACTGACACGGACTTTCAGAAAAAAAATGTATCTTTATTTTGCACCATTATTTATCAAAAGGAGGCTTGAAGGAGAAAAGGGCTTGCTGTAATAATAATAATGAAAAAAGACACAAAGATGAATATGTGCACAGGAGTACAGACCCTAGATATGACGGCAAGAGGTCATAAATCATTGGTTTGCATGCATTTTTCACAGGCTGGTTGTAACATTAGGTATTGTGCCACTAGACATGAGAAAGTCTAAATGTTAGTGTAATGCTGGTGCACTCCTTTAAACATTCATGCAAATACAATCTGGAAAGCTTTGTACAGTATAATTTGCAGCTGAAAAGCTTTTAATTGCGTCTATCAACAAGGTGCTTGTGTGCCCCTCTGTACGTGTGTATGTACATGTGTGTAATGTCCTGGTGCATTGCCAGTGACTCAGTCATTAGCATCCTGCCTACGCACACACACCAACAGCCAATATCAGACACACATCCAAATGCAGACGCACACACACACGCACCACCAGCCAACACCCCAACACACACCCCTTATTTCCCCTCGACAGAACACACACATTGTTACTCCCATCTACACCCATCCTTTAAATACACGCACACGCACACACACATAACATCCCATTCAATTTCACACATGTCAGGGGAGACTCCCAACCAGGCAGTCATATTAAAGCAGCTCATTATTTATGCAAGGGGAGAGATTGCCAGTCCCCGATTCACCTCATAAAATGTTAATATATTCATCGGGAAATTGTAGTCTTTTAATCTGCCCCACCAGAAAAACACTTATCTGCCACTACAGCACCATGTTTTACAGTAGCTCTAGACTTATTCTCCCTCTATATCGCCGTTTTCCCCTCTTCACTTTTTTTTCTCAGTCCCTATCTCTCTTTCTCTCTCCATCCAAGTAGGAGCTGGTGGAGATCATGTTTGACATTTGGGATGCTAATTCCTATTGTTTTTTTTTTGTTTTTTTTTTTGCTTTTAATCACCAAAAATGGTAAAGGCAGTGCGAGATTTGCTTTGCAAGATTTAGGTTGTCATCGCTCCACACTACAATTTTCTCTAAAGCTACCGAGGTAGATTGTTGATACATTGTTTGTTTCTGCAAGGGGAAAAAGGGATGTTTTTATTATTATGATTGTACAATTGGAAACGTTACGTCACCCTTTTGAACTTCTTGAAGGAAAATAAAGCATACATTTTAAAATAAATTACACTGTTATTGCATGATTATATTATTTATTCATGCTACCAATTAAGATTGTTAAGAGTACATAGTGGTGCACAGCGGACTCATGACAAGGAATATCTTTTACTTATTACTGTATATAATGTACTGTATTATATCTTAATAGTGTGTTTTGAATCTGCAAATTAATTAATCTAGACATTTTAAGTTCAAGCCAAACCATTGCATATCTAAAATATCAACACGCTTTTGTTAAATTATTGTTATTGTTAAATCCTCCATGTTCTTTCCTTTTCCCTCCCCATTTTTTCTTTCCACGGCTGGCAGACAAAAATATCTCTGCTCCTCCAGTTTTATTAAAAAAAACATTTCTATCACCTAAAATGAATCAGTGCTAGCTAGCTGAAAATTACCTTGGTTGCTATGCAACGGCAGCATCCGTGCAAAGCCCTGTCATTTCCCAAGCCAAACTAATATCCCATAATAACCTCAAATAAGCCCTCTACTCCTCTGTGTGTGTGTGTGTGTGAGGGAGAAAATGAAAGACGGCGTGTGTCTGTCTGTCTGCATGAATATTATACCTGTAGTTGTAACTGCACATGTGTGCATTATGCATGTCTGTAGACATACGTTGCAGCCTGTGTGCCCATATGTCTGCTTTTTGGGTAATCATTCCAAAAGGAAATCAAAAGTAAGAAGCCCAAGAAGAACTGATGCCCTTATTATACAATGCTGAGGTACACTGACATGAATTTTCACACAAATATGAATGTTTTAATGCACAACTATAACGTCATTTTAACTGGAAAAGTTGCAACAACACTTTTTCTTATTGGTAAAATATCTGAATTGCAACCTTGCTTATGTCTAAGTTATATGTTAGTCTGCAGCATGACGTCTTCCAGTGAGGAAAAGAGCAATGCAGCACAGGCATGAGAAACTACACCAATCAACAATAATAATAACAGTTTGACTTTTGTGTCAGCTGATCTGGGAGGCCTCACCGAGCATGAAGACATCCTGACACCAGTGTGGGCGGGCCATCAGTAGCCGCAGCCCTGTGGCCTCGCTGAGATTTAACACAAAGTGTCGAGTGCGGTGACAAGTTGTTGCATGTGTGCCATTTGCAGGATGATAGCTGGTGCTAGTGTCATCCCCTCCACAAAATGGTGCGGTGAAATGAAATTCCGCTGAGATATTAGAGAACTTAGCAGGGGAATAAAGGAAAACGTCACCTTTCTCCTTACAGCTACTACTCCAGTGCCCTTGAACAAGACATTTGATTGTCCCTGTCAGTGCTGCTAGCAAACCAGTTTTGTTGAGACTGTTTTGAGAGGAAAATGAGAAAATGTGGGCACATTTTCTCATGTGCTTGTGTGCATATTGAGAAGTATTAAGTGATCAAAATCATTTCCCTGCATGAAAAGCGTTTGCAACATAATGTGCATTTTTCTTGTTCCCCATGTTCTGTCCTGCCTGGACCAAATGTATGGATTTTTCTGTGTGAAATCACATTAACACACATGGCCATGATAGATAGGCATATAAATCTGCTCCATCTTCCCCTGCAGAAATAAATGAACCCAAAGAGTAGGTCATGTTCAAGTTTACAAAAAAAAAAACTCTATTTCTCCATCAGGCATGCGTAGTGTGAGTTAATGCCATATTTGTCCACTGCCTATTTGAATCCTATATTTCTTCTTCAATGAAAAAAGGGGAAACATGCAACACAATGGTTCTGCTATAGCTTCTTTCAAAGGAAATGTCAGACCCTAAAAATTTTGCACTGTTTTCATAGAAAAGATGCATTTTGATGTTGTGCTTTATCTGCAGTGCAATTAAAATATATAAAATCCCTTATTATTGTTATTATTGGAAAAAACCCATTCAAAAAAACTGCTCTGACAACACTGCTTTCAAGGGCAGAGTTCACTCTCACATGAAGAAATGAAAGAGTAGGTGCAGCTGGGAAAGAAAATGCATTAAAATGATCATTTAAGGGTTTGATCCTTACCTAGTCATTTCTATGCTTAATAAAAACAGGCCTGAAAAGCATCTTGAAGCCCCTTTTCTTGTTATGTCATGTGTGCTACACGTGTTTGTAGACTGTACAGGATTTATTAGCACTTTTACATTTGTTTTTTCTACTTTTAAGTCTGATCTCGTGCCCCAAGTGACCAAAATGTACTTGTACCTGCAATTAAAACATGTCCCATTAGCAGAGGTGTAGTGCTTCTTGTTTAAGTACAGGATGAGCTAAGTCGCATTAGGCGATAGCATGGTTGCAGCAGGTTGTATTTAGCGTAGCATTAAGCAGTGTAGGTGATTGTACTCAAGTGCATTTTGAATGATTTCCTTCAGTTACTTGTACCGAGGAAACGCTGCATCCATCCTGAGCAGGAGTCAGTGCAGCCAGCGGTCACGCTCAGCTAACAGGCTTGCTAACGTAGCTATGCTAGCTTTCATTTCCCGCAGGCTGTGGATGCAGCACAAGCTGGCCAAGTTCAACAGGCTGGCTTTGTGATGTTTCTTTATCACAAATAAAGGATCTGTCAGCAGAGTGAATGAAAGCATGTTGTGCTGCCTTTTCATATTTACTAGTTAATGTTAGCTAGAAAAAAAAAACATTTAATTCATTGCCTCAAAGGCAAACAGCAGCTACCAGCAGCTTTTAAGGTGGAATGTTTTCTTTCATGTTACTCAGTGCATTCGTTGACGTCATGAATCATTCAACACACCTCACATGTCCATATGAAAAATTTGACCTTTCAGTTTGTTTCTATTGGCTCTCACAGTTTAGTGATGATTGGTTCTTCAAGCTCTTAACATATTTAGATGTATTTCAACCAGATTTTGCAAACTGCAAATTTTCTATTTCATTACTTAAAGTGGCAGAGCATCATTCTACCTTTGTCCATTAGCCAATATTGTGCATGATTATTTTTTCCCCTGCAGGAGATGTCAGTGCCAAACATAACTGACTTTATGTTCTTATAAGGTGCCTTTAAAATAAACATCCTGACTTCACATTTATTGTTAAACTGTACCAACTCAATTGAGATTTTTCACTGGCAGTAGCTATTTTGAACTAGATAAAAAGCCTCTCATATTCTTGACAGCAAATTACCAAAACATCATCGTTCCAAGGACTCATAAAGGGCTGCATCCACACTATTGCCTGCAACACAATGTCAAGTAATTGGTTCAGATTTGTGACTTTAAATATCAGAAACTAGCTTGTTACTTCTGGTACCAATGCTGTGGCAGAAGGCACATCTGTCAAAACACCAGTAAAAGGGTGTTTGGAGAAGTTAAAACTCCTTGCAATAAAGGAAACAGTTCACAGAGGATGAGAATACGTCTATGTTGAGGCACAAGGAGCTTCTTCCTGTTGTGGTTGTTTCTGCAAGTTCATTCTCGCAGAGCTCTGACCGAAGCAATTATTAGAAAATGCACCTGTTCTCTGAAGTCTCAAGCAGATGAAACAATTGCACAAGACCGAAAAACTGTCAAACACAAGCTTGTGGTCGCAGCCTGTGCAGGTGAAGCACAAACTTTCTTCAGGGGACAGAACCTTCGAATTAACATCGCATTATGTTGTAGTTAAAGATCCAAATCCATCGCTATATTTGCCACCTTTCAATCACAGCAAACGTTAGTGTGTTTTCACAAGTATCACATGCAGCTTTTTGAAATTTAAGACAGCCAGTGCAGCAGTTCAGTAAGACACCAGATTCACTGTAACAAAGTCATAGCGTACAAGCACTAAATCTTTAAACATCATCATCAAAGCCACAGATTTTAAGATGAATTCAAGTGAAATTGCATTTAGTTATGGATGCTTTGAAAGCTTGTACACCTTAATGTTTATTTACTATTGACAAAGACTCCAAAATTGATTAAATTAGTGTTATATAAATGTGGAAATCAAATATTAAAAAAATCGGTGGTCAGCTTCCTTGAAGAAAGTCAATATTTTAACAATTCCTAACTGCTCTAAAAAGGTGCGCGGCTTTCACTTTTTTTTTCCATGAGGATTACTGAAAGGCTCTGAGAACACAACAAAACCATACTGGAATATGTCAGCCTCCATTTGCCAATACTTTCAGTCCAAGTGTTTTCAGAGAAAAGACAACATCAAGCCAATGAGAATGACTGTATTGTACAGGTAAGGGTCTTTTTCTGCCTTTCCTGTTTGATTCAAACCGTGTACAGTTCACATCAAAATAAACTGCAAAAAAAGAAGAAGAAGAAGCATTTGGCTTTCAGCTCTCAGTGATTTCAGTCCAAATTGCACTTTGAGTACAAACTTCAGTCTAAACTTTCTTCAAAGAAACAACGTTGGCCCTGACAGCATGTAACAGCCTGACCTTCTGTACTTTCCAAATATCAAAAGATTCATTTCAACACCCATTCATTCACTTTCACACATTAATATAACACATTCCCTGGTACAATAGGCCAACATACAAACACACGCAGATGGCAGGCGCTGGGACCAATCCAATGTGTGTGTGTGTGTGTCTCTCTGTGTGTGTGTGTGTGTGACTGTGGCTGTAGGAGGTTGACAGGCAGTGTGTCTGTGATTGTATGTCCAGTCCAATGCTGTGTGCGCCTGAGCGAGCACATGAAATGTGTACGTACGGCGGCGCAGGACTCGCCTTTAAGTGTGTGTGTTTAAACGGGGCGACACATGCAAACATGTGTATTTATGTGTTTAAGTGTAAGAACGTCTGTGTGCAAAGGCAGAGACAGATACAGAAACAGGCTTTACTCGGTTACTCAGTATTTCTGGCACGCTGATAAAGCTCTTGAAGCCATCAGTGTGAGTAATATCCAACAGACCGGGGAGGCCTGCTTAGATTCTGCAGCCAGCCCTCTCTGGTTTGATAAGATTGTGTTAGCCACCACCTCGCACCGCCTCAGACTTCAAACAGTTACATATTGCCCTGGAAATTGTCGCAGGGAGCGCATCAGGCAGATAAATTCATTTCTGATCATACATCTAGCTCAATTTATTTATAGCATCACCAGCCAGGCAGGAAGCGAGGATGAAGGAGGGTAGGAGGGACAGCTGGAGTGAAATAAGAGAGATGGAGAGATGGAAAGTGAGATGTATGAAGGAAAGAGGAGTAGTTTTACACATGAAAGCTCTCCTCCTCTCCTTTCCAATCCGAGTTTTCCTCCTGGTCATTCCACTCTCTCGCCCCCCTTCATCATCTCAAGTCATAGCTGAGCTCCACGTGCGTGCACACACACACACACACACACACACACACACACACTGTGTTATTTCAGCCTCATCAGCCAGATGAGTCTAGCAGGTTGATCACAGCGCTCAACACATCTGGCCTCGCTCCTCCAGTAGATGGCCTTTTATAGGAGAAGATTATGTTGCTCTTTCTCCTCCCAGACTCTGCTAGCTCTGTTAGAGGTGAAAAAAGGCACACTCTTTGTGTCTCAACTGGCTGCCCTCAAGGAAAATAGAATTTCCTAATGTACAAAACAGGGCATTTATATTTTTTTCAGTCGATCGTGACAATCTAAAACAAATGTGGATGGAGTTCACAGCCCTGAAAATGGTAAATAAACACTTGTGTTAAGTTACATAACGCTGCTCATTCGTCAATTTTAAGGCACACGGGGTCCGTATCATGGCACTTGCTGTAATTGCCTTGAACATGCAAATAACATGTCCTGATAATTTGCTCATTACATACAGACACTAGCTCAGGACCCCTTGGCACCACTTTTAAAATCACTGGGTGCCCTTTTAGCATCATTCTTTAACGTACAGGGTAGTCCAGTAGACTACTATAGGCAGCCCATTCTCATTCCCAACTTGTCAAGTGACGTAGCATAAAGAGCGAGAAAAGTCCATCAATGGAGGAGCGCTGGGGCGGTTGGATGGGTCAAGCACAAGACCTTCGCCCAGGAGACCGGGGTCGTGTCCTGTGTTTAAGTAGAAGATGTGTAAGTAGAAGTGAAGTAACGTAACATGCAAGACTTAATGTACGTAAGTAACACACATGTATTTCACGTAACTAATGCATTTATTTTGAGTGAAATCATGATCTTTTCATAAACCAAACAACGTAGTTTTGTTGCCTAAACCTAACCAAACCCAAACCCAAACCCTGCAACCATTCCGCATTTCATTGCTTTTAAGCATGCGTTTATTAGAGTAAACCAGAGAGCTTTATTTTGAAAGTCTAACCGGATGTTGCTAATCAGACTTTGCTAACCTGATGTCGCATTTTTATTATCGCTGAAGGCGTACACGGTGCGTCAAGGGGTCCTCGCCGAGTGGGATGCGAGAATGTGTTGATACTTGTAGGAAAAATGATCTTCATCTTCTCTGCTCCACCGTGTTTTAACAAGGTCACAGCATCAGCGAGAGAGGAAACAGGCTTCCATCATGAGAAAGAAAAAAACAGAATTGACAGCGTGTCACGCAGCTGCGTATGTGTGTGTGTGGGAGTGAGACACCTCATCAGGTGGTTTCACCTAGCTGCGGTGTGCTCACAGTGCTCAGCGCTGACACCCCTGCTAACTTCCTGCCTCTTAGTATTTTTAGTCTCGCTGTCTTGGTCTCGTGCACGCACATCACCACATCTTAGACAACACAACACCTTTTTTACCTCTCCAAGCCTCACAGGCCACTCAATTACATGGACTTACATTACTTAGATGGATTCACTGGCTCTGTCCCTCACATTCTTGGTATGACCATTGAAAAAAACCTTTTACCGAATGGAAAGCCCTGCACTCTCTCTTTCTGTCCCTCAGCAGTGAGTGCATGATGACATTTTTATGATCATTATTCTTCCACCTCCAGGCGATTTCAGAGGTAATCAGCGAGGGGACAGAAGAGCTGGAGATCGCGTGCGCTGTACGTGAGCGTATGTACTGTAAGTGAGAGGAGAGAGATAACATAACATGCCTTCACCCTGAGTTAAAATCCAGCTTGTTGAGCTGTGTGTTGCTTTAAACTTTACAGTGGCCCTTTATGTGCAGAGAAAGGTTTATTAAACTGGGACTGTGGGACTGAGTATGTGAAATGCAGATGTTTTCCTGGATTCCTAAATAGCAGACTGCAGTCTGTTTTTAAGATGAGCAGCTTTTGTCTGACAGCGGTGACTGTGTTTGCACTGGAATCAAGATTAGACAGAAATTTAGACAAAATGTGACCCTGTATTACTTTAATCCCTTTAGGAGATTAGCAAAAATACGTTCCTGTAAGGGTCAGGGGTCAGAAAGAGACAAACAACACCCAAGGTAATAAAACAATATTAATCAATATTAATCCTTGTTAACAATCGTTTTATACAATAATTCATTTATTATACTTTCTTAAGATTGCAGAGTAACTGAGCAGCTGTTTAAGCTAGACTTAAACTCTCTTGATTTGCAGAGATGTTTCTTAAAATGCTTTCAGCAGTCAGCAAGAAGATGCATCAGTTTTTACACACCAAAGGCAATAACAGGGACACCAACAGATCACTGATTTGCATGTGTCTTGTTTGTCAGGTGGAGCATAAAGCAGACAACTGATTCATATTATTCATTTTATGAGTCAGTTGTCTGGCATCTACCAAGGTGCCTGGCCTAATCATTTATCAGCTCATGTGATGAACCACTGTCTCTATCAGATCTGCAGTGAAGGCAGCGCCTGCAGTTGCAGAGTCACAGAGAGTACAGAGTGTGTGTCACACTGACAGCTTCCAGGACAGGCAGTGACAGTTACGTCTGTGCATTACAGCTGCAAACTCTCACTTCTTCAGTTGTGGTGGCACTTTGACCTTTTCAGCATTGGATGTTCTCACAGCAGAGCAGGTGACAGCACAAGCCGGGAGACGAGTCAGGCAAGCAGTGGCGTAATGAAGGAATTAATGAATGCTTTATTAAGGTGAGCTACAGTGCTGCACTGCTGGCAGAAAGAAAAAGGAGACAATGAGCACATGCTCAGAAGAAGTAATGCCATTTCTCACAGACGTGCACATGTAGAGACCACATTGGCAGCTTCTGTTCAGTGGAGCGATGTGTCGACGTGGCTGCTATACTGGCCCACAGAAATCATAGCTCCTAATGTATTTACTGTAAGTGTATGAGGCAGGAGGTCTGTCCATAATTAAAATCATCAGAAGTCACTAAATTCCCAACCAATTTGCTTTGTTTGAAACATCAGATGTGAATTTCTGTTAGATGGTACTGGTTAAAGTAAAGATGCAGGTTTTCACACCATAATATCTTATGACGATAGCAACAGCAATATTCAGATTAACTAACCCTTTGTAGTTAGTAATTAATAACTTAAAAGACGTAATTACAAAAATATGACATACTTTTCTGGCTAAACATGATTTTTTTTAGCAAAAATCACTGAATTTTATGTTAAGCAATCCAGGCTTATTCGACTTATAGTGGAATTGTTCATCAGATTTTATTGATTTCTGTCATGTAGTTTAAGAGTAATAACAGATGAACAGACGGGAGTGAAAACGTAACATCCTTGAAGAGCGAGAACGAGTAAATCCAAAAAATTCACTGAATAAATGATGTGATTAAACAAATCTATTTTTAAAGAGCTGGATGATAATAATTACTGGAGATGTAATTGTACATATCACATCTGGCACGGAAAATATTCTCATTCAGTTTGCTGGTGGCTCACAGAGCGAGGATGAGGCAAACAAGCTAAAACAAACCAGCGGGTGAAACTCTCACTGAGCTCAGTTTGACATTTGCGGATCTTATTTTAGCTTTTTGTCAATGGCCGTTTGATTGAAGTCCTTAACCCTTCCTGAGTACAAGATAATCTGTTCTGGCCTCTCAGTGCAAACATTTTAAACTGCAGCTGACTTGAACTCCACCATCGGCCTGATGGTCGTGTAGTTTATCCCCAGTATTAAGGTATGGCCCATGCAAACAATACATGCACACATGCCATAGGTTGTCTCATGTGATCTTGTGTCCTCTCATTGGTTCTGTTCCAGTCACCATCCAGTACATGCTGTCAGTTTAAGTGGGATATCTCCACAGATGAGCAACAGGATTAATGTGTAAATACTGAAAAGAGATGGACAAGGCTGTAGAGTGACGGGGGGGAAAAAGGTGGTAGGAAGGGGTGAGGAAGGCCTGCAGAGATAGTTAATCAGTAGGTGTCAGTGTGAGGATACGGGGTTGGGAGGAAGGTGAAGTGAGGGATAGCGTTAATGATGTGGGCACAGATGAGTAAGAAAGGCAGATGCAAAAAGACACTTTCTCCTCACTTGCCTTCTTTAGCCACTGAGAGACTGACTTGACTTGCATCAATGTCTCCTTTTCTAACTGCACAATACTTGCCTCTCGTGGAAAAAGAGTTACAGGATGAGCTAATAGCCTCGAATTCATCCATCCATCCATTCATCGGTGCTGTTTGTGCCCCCTTTTTTCCATTTACTCACCTGGCTATCAGCATTCATTTCTCCACCTCTTCTTCCTGCTTCTCACACACCTTTTTTTTCTCACCTCTCCTCTCATCTCTTTCTAACTTCCTTTCCTGCTCCTGTCCACCCCAGCTCCCCCTGACTCCGTTTGTTGCTTCCTTCATGTTTGTCTTCTCTCTCATTTAATCCTACAGCCTCCCTTTCAAAAGAAAAGGGGGCAAAGAAGACAAAATGCAGCAGTTATTAATAAATCCAAGTTCATTCATTTATTCCTTTCCTCCCTCTTCGTCGATATCATCCACCTACTTTTCATCCCACACCCATTTTATTCAGGAGAGATTCGATAAAAGAGCTGCTGGATCAGGCATCTTATGGATATGAGATGCAGAGTTTAATCGTACTGATGTTAAAGAGATTATCTAGAGAATGCAGTCTCTATCCATCTCTGTGTTATCTAACACTCTCCCACTTAGCATGCTGATACTGCGCAAAGCATTTGATTAAAATGGGAACTGACATCCATAGACTAAGAAACCTGATGTTGGAACGAACACGGGGTATTTGCCTACATACTGCAGGTCATCCTGGTGAAGGAGGCAGAGGAGAGAGAGGAAAGAGGAGAAGGGAAGGCGACTGAGAGACAGCAGCAGCGATTGATTAGAAGGGCATGCGTTGGGTGCTATTTTGAGCCGGTAAAAGTTTATGTTGAGTTCTCCAACCTAGGTTTTTACTTCAGTCAAGAATTGTTTTTCTTCTTCATCATCTTAAAAATGGAGAATTTGTGAGTTGTTATCTTATCTGTTTTCATCAGGAGCCATGATTGCTGGCTAATGAGCTCAGAAAACACTCTTACTGCTAATGCGGCTCCATTCCCTTTTGTTTTGTGATGTTTTTTCTACGATTACACATAGAGGAGCAGTCCTCAGATCTAAAAAATGTTCAGGTGTATGAAAGATTGAACAAAATTCACAGTGTTTTGAAAGTCAGCCAATCAGAAACAGATTAAAACTGAAAAATTAAAAAGACTGAAACATCTGTTCTTCTGTCTTCATTATAGACCTTCTAATGAAAAATATCACACTGCAATGACACAGTGAACATACTGCAGAGAAGAGAGGAAACATTACATTATTAATAACAGTATCATTATGGCTGCTTAGCAATGCAGCGTCCATGAAAGGGCCTGAGTCATTACAGTCTGGCCCCCATGAAAAGGACGTAGCACAGTGATAATCAACCCTACAGCTCAGCTCACACCATCCCAGAGACCCTCTCACAGTCTCAGGCAGCTGTGTGTAACTGTATATCCACCCTGAAACAAAATTCATATTTCATTGTTGTCTGATAACAGCGAGGACTGAGGAATTATAAAACATACCGAGAGCAGAGTGTGTCCGCTTCAAACATCAATAGTTACACGAGATTAAGACTCAGCCAGGTGAGGCTGAGATAGAGGCTCAACATCTCATTTCTGATAATATACAAAGTTGCTTTACGTGAGGCCCGAAGTCACAACTGGGAACGTCAGTGAAAGACAAGCGCTCGCTCCGTACGAAGCATTATGGTGTAAAAGAAGAGAAAATATGAAAGGAAGAAGACAGTGGCGCTTTAATCACTCACTTATTCCTCTCTCTCTCTCATTCCCCCTCTCTTCTGCTCTTTCTGTGTGCCTTCGGAGATGCTTTAGTCACTATAATCCGCTGAGCGTTGCTTTAATCACATCTTCGTGGGTCTCCACTTTTTAATTAAGGCCCGTGTTTCAGCTCATTTCACTGCGCATATTTAGCGAGCCGGTGGGATGCCGAGGCATTCATCAGAAGGATAGTCTGACAGAGCGGCATCAGGCCGCTCCTGAGCACGGATTTTAAAGACACTGATTGGGTTTTGAACCAAGGGAAGATGAAGGCACACACACACACACGATTGCAGACACAAAAAGATCACTGCATATCTTCTTATTTGAAATATGTTTCCACAGGATACATATCATTTTCTTACTATTCTTACATACACAATGCAGTGACTGCAGGAGTAAAGGGTACCTCTGACTCTTGGCTGTTTTAAACAAGCCAATTAAACATTCGCTCCAAATAGCATTCGCTCTGGATAGCACAACCTTGCCTTAATTGCTTTTTTGTCCCTGGTTGTAAATTGTTTGTTAAGGGTATTTTAAATGAAATGTTATTACTTTAATTACTGCCTGCCTCTCTGTCTACCTTGCATATCTAAATTTTGAAATATGGTCCACATGAGCATCTCTCTGTGCACACAGAGCAGTGGCGTCCAATGTTGTACAAGCAAAGGGCAGATACACACACACACAGAAGCACATGGACGTGACTCTGCAGGCATATGCATCTGCACAAACACGACCTAAACCTTCGACTTTTTCACTTACACCCCAAACGCCATATTGCTCCCTTATTCCCTTCCACTCACACTTCCCTTTTAGTCTCTTTATCTCTGTCTGTCTCTCTCTTTCTCACACACACACACACATCTCCACCCATTGCTCCATCAGTGATCATCACACAGTCTTCCATTAACTTCGCAGCAAGCGGTTTTCCATCTCCCTCAGATTGCTCTTGTTTGTCATCCTAAGCTCTGCCTTCAATCATGTTTGCCCACGCCTTTACAGCACATTGCCCATTTAATTGGATTGAGAACCCCGTTTTGAATATGTAAGAGCGGGAGCTGCATAATAATCAGAAATATTCAAATGAAGGACAGTGCTGTTAATTGACATTTCTGGATGTGTTGGTAAGGACAGAGAGCTGTTTTTTTTATGGAGGGTTAACAATGACGTTGGCTTTGTAAGAGGTTTGTCACAAAGCAAAATCAAATGAAAAAAATCTGAGTTTTCTGTATCTTAAATGGGATCTACCACAGAAGTAGCGTAGTCCCATCTCTTATCACTACATCATTAAATAAAAACATTATACTGAAAGGTTTATGAGAGATTTATGCCCCATTTAAAAGGGTAACATTTTGTGGGAGCACACACGATGCTGACACATTTCAGAGCCACAGACTCAGTCAGGAACACGACTTATACTGAGCCAACATATATTCCCATTAACAACTCTTTAACACTAAAATGCTACATGAGATCAGATCAAAGATTACTGATCAGGGTGAGCAAATCCGGTCATTGGTGCAGAAACCGACAATGAACATAATATGAGGAACACAAACACTGCAAAAATAGACAGTAATATAGCAAAAGAGAAACGCATATAAAGCAAAAAAAGGATATTTACGACCATGTTGTCAATATGGCTGAAATTTATGGGAAGTGTGTGGTTACTTGCAGAAATAGATTAACAGTCGTACCTAACACGTCACTTGCAGTACTGACTGAAAACCAAAAGCGGAATTACTCAGCTGAAATAAAAACATATGCCCTCTTTCACGTCCACACAACAACATGGTCAAAAAAACGCATCGATCTGAATAAAACTACACACCGGCCCTTCCCATTTTGCCAAATGTGGGTATAGCTTGCTCTCCTGATGGCTGAATGTCGATTATTGTCTATCTTAGCGAAGGCAGAATAATAATGTCCCATACTTCAGACATGTTAGAGTCGGTGAGTTTAAGGTCAGCTCTGCGGAGTCAGAGTTCACACCTTCGTGGAACGAGACCACGCTTTGCTGAATAAAGAAAGAGAACTGTCACTGTCTCCACTGGAGGAGAACTAAACAGTTCCCACTAAATGACCAAAGCGTAATGGGCTGTAGCAAGGAAAACAGCCCCATTATTTGGCGAGTAAGTAACATCAGTTGGATGGACGGTACGGGATGATACCTAGACATGCCTTTTCTTAATAGAATACAGGGATGTAATCTTTTTCCACATTCTTTTGATGTTGCAGTCAACTGATCGGCAGCACCCATGGTTTTTCGCGCGCTTCAGCCCCACCCAGAGTCAGGATCACAAGGAGCTGATGCCTGAGAAGTGGAAGTATCTGTGATGCTGGGATCCCTCCCATGTGTTTTGAGATCAAACACCTTTTAATGGTGATTAGAGCTTCAGGTTGTAACGAGACCACACTCAGACCTTGAGGGAGATATTTATGTCTGTTAGAACACCTGCTGCCTATTGCTGTAATTAAGGGATATGAAATGCACCGTTTGGTGTACTGTTTTATCCAACAAGTAGCGTTCCTGCACGAGAAGAACCCTGGAATACATTGATATAAAAAGAAGACAACCTCACCAGTAAAACATCCAGATAGGTTGTCTGTGCAAGAAGGTTATTACAGCCCATATTTACATTTATTATTAGGCTGCAACATCGTGTAGCTGTATTTATGACAGGGGCAAAGGAGGAAGTCATGTGATGTAGTAGAAAGAGCAGCAAACACTGGACTTGAAACTGAAAGTCAACATTGACTTCTTTTAACTTTCGTAACGTAAGTTAAGTAGCATATGTACCAGTAACATTTTTAACCCAAACTGTGATCAAGAAGTAGCTTTGATGCCTAAACCTGAGGAACCGCACACAGTCTTTCAGCGTTAACCAGGTTACAACCAAGGTCCAGTACGACGAGGGTCAGGTCCACCTACTGGTACTCTCCAACGGTCACGTATGTCATTTTGGGAGTCGATGGCAAACAAACTATCCAGTCATTGAGGTATGAGGATGCGTTGAAGAAGACAGTTGGAGTGAAGAAACCAGGGACACACATCAAGGGAAAACTGCTGTGAGAAGCAGAGATGGCAAGAGCTCAAACCGAGAGAGAAGAGAAACAGCATAAAGCAGTGACTTATAACAAAGTGACAGAGTTCAAAACAAGGCTGAGTCCTCTTGTCTCCTCATCGCTTTTGCCTTGCACACACACGCACACACACACACACACACACACACACACACACACACACACACACACACACACACAAAGGCTGACAGAGAAAAGGGTGATTCCACGTCTTTGAGCTGACATGAAGATCAGTGTTCCATGGCTCAGGGGGCCTACTGAGCGCGCTCATTGTCGACTCCGACACTTCCCGACACTGCTGCCTCAGGGACAAGAAGACCCTGTCTCTTGTGCTCATACACACACGCATACACACACACATGGACAGGGAAAATCACAAAGATCTGTGTATGTATGTGTGCTGCAATATACCTCTGTGTGTGCACCTATGTGTGAGCGTGCACACTTGCAAACTCAGGCTTAAGTATGTGTGTGTGTGTGTGTGTGTGTGTGTCCGTCTATGCCCGGGTGCACAAGTGTGTATGACACTGCCCTTCTGCCTCATTGGTAAATGCCAGCGAGGACCAATGTGTCAGTATTATGTGCAAATGTCAGTCATGAGAAGGAAGAAGGGCAATTACCACTGCAGGGCTTTGGAGTTAGACAGCTCATGGCTTTTGAAAAAAAAAATGACTTGAACACATTAAAAGATTGATCTTTTTGTTAATCCTCTTCATTCCAGAAAAACACTGCTTTAAACTAATAAAAAGTTAATCCTAATGTGATTATCAAGACCTCCTCTGAGTGAGACGCCACCTGTTTGGTGGAGGAGCAGCATTCAGGCCACCATAGCTGCAAGCTTTCATCCTACCGGGCGCCCTGAGGACACTGGATCTCTACCACCGTCAGGGTCTGGAGGCAAGCATGATAAATCAATGCTCTGAGACGAGGATTTTTCAGCATTGTGATCATTCTCCTAAGGTTGCAGCTCGAAAAAGCCAAAATCAACAACAATGTGCAGCTGCTGCACTAAGGGAGAATGGGAAATCAGGCTTGTTGGCGCTGTGATTGTAAATATCAGTAAAACATATATATATATATGTGTGTGTGTGTGTGTGTGTATATTTAGGTTTAAAGGATCCAATCTGCTTTCAATTTGAATCCAGCTTTGTGAGAGATTTGCTTCCATTTGCAAAAATCCAAGATCAAATTTCCCCAGTGAGAAATGTGACTGGACTTTGATTTTATCTTACCACAGGGAGAGATTTTGCGAGATTTCAGTTAAATTAGATGTCATTATAAAAAAACATCAACAACATCCAGTCGAAGGTCACTGCTCTTGGAAACAGACAACTTTTTCTGTTTCCAAGTGGTTTTCATTGTTGGCGCTGTCCCAAAGAGCCCAGCGACTACCAACAACTCAGGACACACAGCACTGGTTTCCAAATTTCCATGAAGAAACGCTCAGGACCACTTCGGAAATAAGAGAGAAGGAAGAAACATGTTTGTGAAGAGGGTTAAGTGATGTTGTCATATTTTTTTAAGGAGTAACGACACAGTTTGAGTATCGCCTCGCGCAAACAAGTAACTACAGCAGAGACTGGAGTCAGGGTGGAGGGGGGATAGAAGAGAACATAAGGGGAACAAGTTCATTCTTTCATTTAGTCTATAATGGAGACATGAAAGCAGACAGAAACGGTGCCAGCCGGACTGGATCTGATGCTGATTATGTCACTATTCTATAGCCATGACACTGTGCAATCAATGTTTTTTTCACAATGACAAGTTAAAGCAAAACAACTCTTTTGCCAGATAAGTGGTGCACCACTACTAACGAATCATTCAGAAAGTAATTCTACAACTATAACTAAGAAGTAACTCTATAACTATCATGAATGCAGCTTATTTACAAAGTTGAAACTTGATGTTTACCTTTAGATATCACTGCTTTCTATAGTTTATTCATGAACATGTGTGCATCGCTTCTGGGCTTGCACCAGGGATATGGATCATTCTGTTTGAAACGTATCATGTCAAATTCATGCACATGAACATATGAGGTGCTTTAAGGCTTGTTAGAGTATGTGATATTTTGTTTATTAATGTTTTCTTCTCAGCATCGACAAAGGAACATATGCGTAGCAATTCAAATGTGGTCTCACGTTTCTTCAATGCACAGCTCGCACAGCACATCGTTTAAGCTTGCTGCACAATACAACAGCATTTAGCTCAGTGTATAAACATGCGCTCATGTTGGTGTATCTGTGTCTGAGCACATTTGCATGCACCTGCATGTATGTAAAATATTTGTCCATGCCTATATATTTCTCTCTGTGTGTATTTGTGTGTGTATGCATGCCCATAAAATGTAGATACACATATCAAATGGGATTGAGGTCACCAGTGTAATGAGCTTTGTTGTTGTCCCCGCATGGTCACTGGGTATCCTATCGGTAAAGGGCTGAACAGACGGGAACACACACACACACACACACACACACACACACACACACACACACACACACACACAGGTCCCCCTGGAGCAGCGTACATATAGGCAACATGTTGGCACTGATGAGGGCAGACAGCTCGCCCCTCACACATAGACAGGCCCAGACAGGATGGCATGGTGCCAGCAGCAGCTATGAGGTCTGTGTGTGTGTGCGTGTGTGTGTGTGTGTGTGTGCGTGTGTGTGTGTGTGCGCGCGTGCATGCGTGCGTGCGTGCGTGCGTGCATGCGTGTGTGTGTGTGTCAGCTCTGCCCGCCTCAAGTGTCCTGCTGGGAATTAGGCTCCATGTTATAAACAAACAGACAAGAGCAAATAGGAGATGGGAGAAATTGAAAGAGAGCTGCGTAGAGAAAGAGAAAACTAAGAAAGTGAGAAATAAATATCCATTGCTGGATTCTCTCTATTAATCCATCTATCTGTCTCTCTCTCCACCTCCCACTGTTTGTCTTTTTTATAACACAAAGGATGGCATGAGAGATAATAAAGGACGAACCTTCTGCTGTGACTTGATGTCAGTTCAAGTCACAAGTCAGGCACCTTCTCTCAGCCATATGCTTTATGGTAGAGAAAATGTCTCCTGAGTGCGGCCTCGAAGCTCCCACACCTCTGTAGGTGTAAATGAGACTGAGGCAGCTGGCAGGGGCCGACTTCCAACTCCGACAGAACGAAGAGCAAACGAGGGAGAAGGCTGACATTCTGTCTCCTTAAAGCTCGTTTCTCTCTCGTACACACCTCAAGCAGAACGACACACACACCTACTTACTGTATGTGAGCCACACAGACCCCCTGTTGTTCACGGCGCTAGCTAGTTATGCTAATGTCTCTCCACACTAAGACTGTCAAGGCGTGGAACAGGATTAGCATAAAGTTGATTTCAAAGTACACACACACACACACACGCACGCACGCAAAGGCGTCTTGGCTATTTAAAATAATCACTCTTCAGACTGAGTATGAGTAATCAGCGTAGGGTGTCAGGCGTTAAAAGAAAAGAACATATATGATGTGTATGTAAAAGCAATGTCTGCAATCTTGACATTACGAGCCTAACTTAATCTGCATAACAGCAATCTTAAGGTAATTTGCAATTTTCCTGAAATAGGGTCTGAGCCCTGAAGTGATAAAAACAAGCACAGTAAACAAGTAGTGCTGGATTAGAGGGAAAACCTACAAATATTGTACATTATATTTGAAGCTCACATGTGCAAAAGTGAATCACAAAAATGGATAGCAGGTAACCAGATCTCATCTGACAGAAAAATCTCATCCTCCAAACAAATTATCTCACGGTAGAGAAGCACAACCCATGCAGCAAATATCAGGCCATAGCATCACTGTGATCACATTAATCCTGCTTTAACATACAGTATATAAGAATTACTATGAGCAAATGATGATTGTTGGTTGTTGCATTAGAACCACTTTGGTGAATTTCTTAAATTCATGTCCCAAAACACATATTTCAAATAGTAACAGGTAGCAACTTTATCAAACTTTGTTCACTTAAATTTACACTTGAATTATGTATTGACCCTCAAACAAAACCACCAGCTAAAAATCACTTTTGTCCCCCGCTGCACAAATTATAGCATTAAGCCACAAGGATTATGTATCTCTATCATAACAATATACATTTTTCTCTTTTTATCTCTCTCGTCCCTTTCTTTAACTAATTTCAATGAAAATTTGATTACAGTGAAGTAAATTATAAGTATTGGATGAAAAAGTCAACACATCCTCATGCCTAAACGACTGAATATGTCGATTGCCAGTGACTCTCTTTGGTTAGAAACTGTGACGTATGGTTTGTTTGACCCACCCATCCACCCCACTTTCCTCCATATAAAGACTTTCTTGCTGTTTATACTGTGTCAGCTGACTTCCCAACAAACTTGCAAAGTCAACCACTTCTCACCCCCAGCCCGTCACATATGGACACTCACAAAGGTCTGTGGTGATAACGATGCATCATATGTGATGTTAAAAGCTGGAAGAAATGACATTACGACTGTTCCTATACCTAAATCACAAGCCTATTAATTATTTCCTCCCTCATACATGTGTGTGTGCGTATTCACAAAGCACCAGACTTGCATCAACAGAAGCGTGCACACATGCACATGGTCTCACGCACACACAAAGGGGCCACACTGCGAGGCTATCAGCTCCAGCGCACCATCGTGGGCTTCATCAGATGTTTCACTTATTTTTTTCTCTCCCTCTGTTTTCACTTTCCCAGCATCTACGGGAAACGACAGATGGATGGAGAGGAGGGGAGAGTAGGAGAGGGGGTCTTTTCTTCTTCCTCTTTTTTTTTCTTCCTTTTTTGAATCTAAACTAAATCTAAATTCTGTGCTGCCATATGCTGACCTGCAGAGGAATCTGCCATATGCTCAGAAATTCAGGCAAACACTGAATGAGACTAAATATTAAGTAATTACAAAGAGCACTGACAGAGACCTTCGTGCTATAGCGCTGCTATAAATTGCTTAAGTGCTGCAGCAGGCAAGGGAGAATTAATGCGTGAGATTAAAGTTTGAATATGGCCTTGAATGTAACTGTCAAGGTGAGTATGTGATATCTAAAAAAGAGCAAGGCCTTCAATGCACCAATAAATTAACTGAGTGATGCTTTCTGTGTCTCCAGAAGATGATGCTGAGGAACCTTCACTCTAATAACAGTATAGCCTGGGTATCATGGGAGGGTTGTTTTTTGTGGGGGAGGGTTTGGATTCATATTTGTGTCAGCATGGTATCATTTCCTTTATCACAGGCCTTTATCCATATATGGGACTGAAGCTGGGACACAGTTTCACTTTAAATCACACAGGTGTCATTCAGTGTGGTGTTATCAAGTTAGCAAGACTGCTTCAGTGGAAAGTTAGTTTTCATTGGAAGTCAGGCCAACAGAAACAGTATACTGAGCTGTTAAGTGCATGTGCAATATTGCAATAATATATATTAATACTTAAAAAACAAACAAAATCAAAACACCATAATTGTATATTTGAGAAATTCCAGAAATCAAATGTTCATTGAAAGAATCGTTTTTTTTCAATATTGCTGATGCTTTTGAGCCGTCGTTGACGTCTCTCTTTTGCCCGAGCCTAAAGCAAAACACTGCACTGAGAAAAACATTTTAAATAGACCCTCTTATATTCAATGATATGTGCCTGAGTTTTCAAAGCTGTTTCCACATTTGTGGAAATGCAGAAACAGTATGAAATGCATACACTTTGAAAAAATGTGAGGAGGTTTTTCAAATCAACTGTGGTGAGTAGGGGGATGCCCCAAAGGCCTCGCCTTGATCGAGTGTGGAGGTATATGCACAGAGCTGGCATTCTGGTCCTATCTCGCACATGCACACACACGCACACGCATGCACACAAACACACACACACACACACACACAATCATACAGAGTGATATGGGGGTTCATCCCACAGATATGATGGGATATCATTTGTGTGCACGGAGTGAAAGAGCCCCCATGCCCCATCCGCACACACACACACACTGCCTGTCTGCCACGGGTGTCAGTACATCTAAAAGGTCTCAACATAAATGGGATTAATGCAGTCTCTCTCCCATCGGCAATCATTAAGCATTCTGTTTAAAGCGCAAACACACTCAAAATAAACGCACTTCCACTCTCCCCTGCTGCAGTAAATTATTCAAAGAAGAAAAAAAAATTAAAGGAAAGAGAAAAAGAGAGAGAAACTGAGATGGGGGGAAATACGAGCGACTCCTCTGAGGGGAGGAGGTGCGTTGGATAGGAGAGACAGATAAATAAGAAAGCAAGGAGAAGAGGGATAACATGAAAGAATTGTTTTAAAGCCGAGAATCCTAAAATGCAAGCGGCTTTGTCACTCAGGAGCGATGCCCGCTTTCTCTCTCACGCCATTTCTCTCCGTTTTCCCCCCTTCCCATTTCTCCTTTCTTTCAACCTTCATCTCGCTCATTCTCTCCTGACATGTTCCTCCCTCTTTCTCCAACTTTCGCCTCCCACCTCCCTCCCAGTTTGAAATCCCTGCTTGCAGCTTGCCATACGTTAATAACTATTTACTTCCCACTGAGAGCAATTACGCTAAGAAGGCTTTTTTTTTTTCCTTTTTCTTTCATATTCTTGAACTTTTGAAATCAGGCATATATTTTGAAGTCCATGTTTGGAGGCCTTAACTAGATAGAATATGGGTGGTGTGGTTCTCAGTTGCAAATGGATATTTGGTAAAGGGATGAGACAGATGTATAGACAAGAAAAAGCTTTGTGATAGTTACTATTAGACTTCTTCCAAAAATGGTTTTAGTTTATCAAAACAGGTTTTAATTGGAGTTACGGGACAGAAGGGTACTAGTGCAGGAGATTTGTTTTTCTTATGTTTCTCCTTTCCTCTTTTCATCCAGAAAACAAAACCAGGGTCCTTTTGGTTTGCCCACTAAAAGAGAGCCACTTTTCCTTGAATCTCTTAGAAAAAAGGAACAAACCTGATGCTATTTTTGCCATCAGCGCTGAAGCTAACTGCCGGTTTTACAGTCAGACTAAATGAGGGCATAAAACTGAAGAAGAAATACTCTGAGATGGAATCAACATAGCTCGAGTGTCGAAAGGAATAGAAATCTTGAGGAAAAAGTAATAAAAGGAAAGCAAGAGTTAGTTATTTCCTTCCTGCTATTCAAAAATACAACCAGTACCAAACACCACGAAGTCACCGCAAACGGATGAAATTTCATTTTTTCATGCGAGCATTTTAGCTCTGACATTTGTGACTTTTGTCAAACCAAAAGCTGTGTTTGATTTTAATCCGTATACTTTCTAAAGGCAAATGTACCGTTACATCTGGTATATTTGATGAAGGGGGGCTCTGGGTTTATGTGTGAATACACAATCTTCAATAACAATTTCTTTCCTCACCTTTAATGAACCCGCTTTCGGAAACAGACGGCGATTCATGCCTGTCTGGTTTTGTTCTGTCATCTTTGTGCTTTACATGTGTAAAATTGTTTTTCTCACTTACTCGAGGTGCCTCTCCTGCTCAGCACAGCCTTGTTATTCCTATCAGTAGCGTAAGGCTGAAGGTTAGATCTGACATGTCCTTACTTGAATGCCGCCCCTCTCATTTTCTCTTCTTCTACTCATTTATATGAGAATGTTAGAATTAGCCATAATTAGGCTTCGCCATTTTCACTTTCGTTTTTTTCATCTCCAAATCAAATCAGAAATAACAACACATAAATCTGACAGGAAAGTACATTTTAGTGATACCACTGGCAGTGCAAACACTTCAGTTTGACAGTTGATTTTCTATTTTTCTATGTTTTGCCTCGGTAGAGGGATGCTGGTGCATAATCGACAGCTCATTTGCATTTCCTTCTTCACTTTCTATCACCAAAAGCAAACTCTAAGCTGCCATCATTGCATGACAACCTCGTTTACTGTAAACCGCTGGGATCAGTGACTTCTAGCAGCAGGAAACACAAAAACTTTTGGGTGCGTGGGAACATAAAATCTAGCTGAAAATCACTTTGAACCAAGCTGCTGCAGTATCATTATCTTAAACCACAATGGTTAAACATATTTACAATATGAGGCTGTATTTACCATATTAAAGGTATAATCAGACTGTGCCGTGATTATGATGTTTCATTCGCTCTGTAGCAGCTTTCTATTTGATACTAAAATACCTTTTTTAGAAATTACAATAGAGCTTGACTCATTTGTGAACTCTAACAATATCCACAATCTTCAATGAGTCTCCCCCAATCAAAGAGGGCGCTGCCAACATAGAAGTGGGTGCGAAAAATGTGTGTGATTGGTAGGCCGAACAATAACCAAGTAATCTTTTCTGCCACAAGCCAGTTTTGGTGATAATTAATGCTGGCGTCATGATTAAAAAGGCAGTAAGATATGTGTGAACTCTTTCTTTGCTGTTGTTGTGGTTAACACACTGTATGTGCTGCACATGCTCTCCTCTTTCTTGCCTCCTGCCTCTGGTGCTTTTTTTTTTTTATTTCCTTCCCTCCCTTTTATGGGCTATCTTGTCCGTATACTGTATCCCTCCCCCTCCTCCTTTCATCAAAGTGAATTAACAAGTGGTCACTCTGATTAACTTCACATGCAATATGCAGCCGCACTGACATGAAATACATAAAAATAATTCCCACTTTTTTCCAATTAGCTATGACTTTGCTGTGGTTAATTACATTTCTCGTGGTTCAAAAGCTAGATGGAACAAGTCTTCTAAGTGTAGATATATATTCCACTTATCTATCCAACACTGATTTATGAAGCCTCAAGATGAAACAGCAGAACTGTTAAGCATTTTTTCTGCTAATGCATGGTTTTTATTCAGATTTTAAATGTATGCATCTCGTTAACAAGCGCAAGAGTGCCCCCATTTGAGAATCCCTACAGGTGAGTGGATTGTTTTTACATGTTACTCATTCTATCGCATGAGAAAAGCAGCTTCAACATTTAGAAGTGTTCCAAAGTTTGTTCTCATGCCAGTTTCTTCCACTCTCCTCCCTTCTTTGGACTTTACGGTCTCTCATCACTATCAAATCAATCAGAAAGCTCATGAAAGTAACCCTGGAGTTAAAAAAAAGAAAAAGAAGAAGAAGTGTACATTGAGTTAAGGAAGCCCTGTGAGCCCCGTCTATGACAACCAGAGTCTCCAGCCATGAGCTTTGATGAAATATAGTTCAAGGGATAAGGCTATAACATCCATACCTTCCTCTCATCTCTATCTCTCTCTTCTCTTTCGCCTTCTTTTCATTCATAAGTAATGGTACACAGCGAGACTCATCAATAACCTACAGCACTCCTCTGTGAAAAAGCATCATGCTCATAAATGTTATCATTACCCCCAATGTATAGGACTAGTCGGTACCATATATCAGTGATATCTGTGTGCAGGCAGGCGTGTTTGTGCTTGGTGTAAGAGAGCCAGAGGAGAGAGGCAATGAGCCATGACTGAAGTTATTCTTATGTATATTTTACTGTAAAAGTATACATTGCCGGCTATAATTCAGGTGAGCAGATTTCTTTGTTAATGTGAGTGGGAAATCATGCAGCGGCCCAGGGTGCTCTCAACCTTCTGACCACATGTTTGTTCTAACATGGTGTCAGTGTGACAGCGTGCTCCGGAGCAGCTTTTGACTCATTAAATCAGACGAGGCTATAGACCAAAAAACACCTCACAACCTCAGAGATTGGTTACGTTTTGTTGGCACAAATTCGCTCTATATCACATTATTCTTTAACAGATTTGATGGGGTGATTTTGGCACACACTGGGCACAGTGCTTTTTATTGCATTCAAAATGTTTAGGCAAGTGAACAGCTATGCTACGTTGTAAAGACCGGGACCATAAAAATTGGCAGCATTAGCTTTGTTTGTTTTTCGCAAACACTCAAACATAGAATAGCTGATTTTTTAGACCACTTGAGCATTTACAGAGGAACATCATTCATTCGGAGACGTGTTTCTCGCCAGCTGGCAACAGTAAGTCCAATGTTCACTCTCTTTTATCTCTGTTTTTGGTCTCTACCAACTACAAAGGGGAATATCTGGCTCTTAAGCTGCTAAATGCTCCATTATGAAAGCCAGCAACTCTCTGTCTGTCTGCTGTTTGATGCTCTACAGGTAAGGTAGGGTGGGTTTTCAGAGCTTTTTTGCTGAAGCCAAACAGCAGTGGTCAGAGTGAACTGAAACAGGAAAGCTTTGGACCAGACAGCTGAACAATTAGCTGAAACCTGCTCTAAAGCTGACAGGGGCTACAGATTATTGTGATAACTCAGAACAAGGCACTCCTTTCACATTATCACATTGCTTTCACGTTGTCATCTGATAAGAATAGCCATTATAGCCACTTTCACAGTCACGGCAGGCACAGTCCTTTAAACTATGAAGGAAAGGTAGTCACAGGGAAAATGACTGCAGTCGTCATTTGTTCAAATGCATCATACTACATATGTTTTCCTTTGGAAGACAAGGACCTCTAGCTAGGCCGTGGGAATAGTGATTGTTGTCCATGAGCCCTGTGGGGAGGGGTTCAGGGTGGATGGATGGGTCAAGTACTTGGACACGAGAGACTGCTGTTAGTTTCCTGTTTCCTACCAAACATCAACATTGTTTGACTTCAGTCTGCGATCTTTCCCCACATTACCAAGCAGTTTTATGCATAAATGTATTCAAACCTTAAACATACTTAGGGTAAATCAGAAAACGTCATGCTTTCTGTAGTAGTCCTTTGTTACAAAACACTAATGTTCGTCGTATTTGAAACAGTGTTTTGTAAAATACTGAAAATGACGAGACTGATTTTGAAAAACTGCAAATTGGAGTCACTCCAGTAAATGTTTCCTCAGTACATTGACCTGACCTTAAGATGCTACTGTGCAGTTTTTCAGGGCCTCCTTCAGAGTGGAAAATCATACAGTCTTCTCAATTCATGTGCACTAGTTTTGCATTCAAGATCACTGTCAACTCACTAAGCGGCTACAAAAACCTTAAACCCTGATTCTTGTTGACGTGTCCTTGAGCAAGACACTGAGTGCCCTACCTCTGCGATGGCACCATTAACTTAATTAAATTTCCCTCACCCTGTTAAAACGTGGACATGAATGCACGTCTCAGAAACATATTTCTAATTGCATGGCCACTTAACGTGGCCACTGAGCGCTCTGCCTTCTTCTTCTTCTTCTTCTTTTTTAAAAGAAACTTATAAATATCATTATTTCCCTTTAATCACCCGGTGCCTTTGTGAACATTAGAGAATAGAAGTTCACGAGGTTCACATGAGCTGTAGTGGTGGTCGGGGGGTTAGAATCAGAGAGAGTACTTTGAACATATTAATTAATAATCCATGGTTGGGTTATTAGTGTGTAAGGGATTTCAGGCCTCTATTACTGTAGATGAGTAGAACCAGAGGGCATCCTGGGTAGAGATGAAGGAAGGACACACTGATTCTTAACTCTAAACACATTAAAACACAATAACTGCATTTGTTTCATTCAGTAAGTTCACTCAAACTTTTTCTTGTGAGCTTGTGGAATTTTGGCTTAAACTACTCAGCGAGTTTGCTGATGTTGTTTGAAGCAGATGGTGATAACTTAAATGCCGCAAAGCTCTTTTGTTCTGCTTTAACCTGAGCGCCAAATTGTCTTTTATGTCCAGTCAGAAATAAAACTGAATCCCCAGCTCTTCAATAAGTGAAATTCTGAATTTTGCATCCTATTAATGAATGTTGCTATGACTTTATCCAGCATTTTAAATTACATGTAATGTTATTCAACATTTCTATCTGATTTGCAGGCACTTTTCAAGCTTTTGGGATCTAAAAACACATCAGCTTTACACTACACAAGACGAACACAAGTCTTGTACGAAATCATCAAATGTAGCCCATTACCCGCACGTCACATGGAAAAACACCTTGAAGCCACCACGCCACTATAGCCAATTTAATTTCCATACGCTTATGCTAATTACCCTGAAATAATCAAGCTAATTTAGAGAGATGCAAATGTGTTTGAGGTTGGGTTCATTAGTAAAGGGGGCCAGCGCATGTGTGCAAGTATGCGTGTGTGAGTGTGTGTGTGTGAGAGAGAGAGAGGTGGGTTTCATTAGTGAGGGGCCCTAATGTGTGTGGAGAGGAAAAGCTGTGCACTAGAGAAGAAAAGTGATTGTGGCAGGTTGTGGCAAAAATGCATAATGCACGCACATATTATTCCTCTGTATTTCTTTCCGTTCCTCTCACTGAGAATTTCAACCAATCTACCACCATATTATTTGCCAGGTTATAGACAGAGCCTTTGACCTTTCGCAGTATGCACGGTTTGAACACTATTGCAGCTTCTATCGTAGACCTGTGAGATGAGAGATGAGACTTATCTGTAGCTCTTAATTAAACATCGTGGCATCACTTTGGCCTGCTTCACTATGCAGCTGGAGACTCACACTAGATGCAGACACCTTTTCTGCAATTATCCTGATTGCAGTGGAGCCACTGTGCGTTCAAACACATACATGCATGCACACATTCAGCTACACGTACAGCACATATCCTCACACACACACACACACACATACAGATACTCTGCCTGGTCCCTCAAGGCCAGGCTCCGGTGCCACCGAAGGTTGTAGCAATTAAAAACATCATCCTCCAGTTGTCACAAACATGATGAATTTGTACCAGCGGAGCAGTAAGGCATAACTCTTACAACCAACAGGGTGTCGCTTTTTTTCCTCCTCTTCTGACGCTTTTCTGTGACATATCATCACCAAAATTACAAACTCTCTTTATCTCAACGAGGTTGTTTTTACTTTTTTGTTGACGTGAAGTTGTGATCGCACCAACTGTCCCGCTGTTATTAAACGATTCGATTATAGAAATGCAGTCCAATGACGTGAAGCCTTTGGCTGCAGGAGAGGGAAGAGAGATGAGATTTTTCAAACATTTTCTGTGGGGGTGGTGCAGCAGTGCGGTGGCAGTGCAGAAAACACACATGATTGTCATTTCAGTGACAGCTACATGTGCAAATGAGCGGATTTAAAAGGACAGGACATTTTGAAGAGACAAGGAACACTTGAGTTGTCTTATTATTACAATAACTGATGAGTGGCACAAGAAATCAAGCAACCACTCAATCAACTACTTGTCAACTCAAAACCATTCTGAGTTTAAATGAACTGAAAATTATCAATGTTTTTTGGGGATATTGAATTCATCTCTTAGTTTGGAATCATTTTTGCTGCATCGGGAGGGACTTTAATGAAAATCTATAAATTCAAAGCACCATTTCAGACATGTTCCTCTTTTTGAAATCTTAAAGTCAGTTGTCAGGAGGCGGCGGGACATTGGCCGAACAGATGTGTGGGTCATCTCCAGGTTCTTAGAGCCCTTGAATCATCACTGTTCTGGTTATCTCAAAAATGACTGACATGCATGGAGGAGATGGGAGTGGTTGAAATGCCTGAAGGCATCTCTTTTTGTCTCTCACTCTCTCACCCCAGTGATCTCCTATATGGTCACTGGTCTGTTTGATGGTAAACAGCAGAACAAACGAAGGAAAGAACACAGAGGAGCTTTAGAAGCTCCACTTCAGTACAAGCAACTCCGATGACTGACGTCTCTACAATCAATTTATGTCAGTCGGGCTGCTTTGTTTTGTGGAGAGAGCGCGCTTTGTGTGATCACAGTGTATGATCGCGTGTGCTACTCCACTCGCTGCTTTACCTTTAACGCACCACATCATAACATATACGTCTCCCATACGCAGCATATCCAAAGCTCCAACATGTGCTTGAAAGGAAGGGAAAACCCACCAAGACTGCGTTCCGTGTGTGTTAAAGCAGAGCGCCTGCAGCACAAACACAGTTCAAAGAGACGGTGTTGATGGTTCAACATATTGCAATTAATTGTCATCCTCCATTTTTTTTTTACCCACAGCCATAACCTTAGATAACCTAGATCCCTAAAGAGGCATAAAACTCAATCAATATTCACGTATATAATTGAAAAGTTTTCCTTACAACAACATTGAGTCCAATAAAGTTGGGATGCTGTGTAAAAGATAAATAAAACAACTTGCTTTGACTTCTCATTGTTTTTTTCGTAAATATCTGCTTATTCTGAATTTGAGGTTTAAACGAGCTGCGACAGGAGCAGCAAAAGACTGGGAAAGTTGTGAAACGCTCCAAAATCACCTGTTTGGTTCATTCCACAGATAAACAGGTGAGCATCCCGGAAAGGCTCAGTCGTTCACGAGCGAGGATGGAGCGAGGTTCACCACTTTGCGAACACATGATTGGATAAAGGATGTTACTGCATGGCTCGGGAACACCACCACTTTTTGGGAATCAGGGTCGTACATAAACTTGACAGATGTCAACAAATCTTTCCTGCTGTCCGAGTCCCTCAATTATAGGATCAATCATCAGCGTTGGAGGGACATGTGATAAAGTTTCGAATCTCGGTTGAGGAGCTACCCATCTGCTAACGTCCGGTTGACACACGGTGTCTTTAAGGATAGATTTGGGTTTCTAATCAGTATTTCTCTGAGTATCAGGACCAGAATAACATCTTGAAAAATAAAACTGTTAGAGATGTCATTACTGCAAATTTAATGGTGAGCCGTTGATGGCATCCGCATCGTCCCCTTCAGTTTGGAATAAATCATCAGTCTAAAAATCATCCCCCTAATGCAACCCATCGTTAAACAATCAGAGCTTGTTAAGCCCCTTGTTTGTTAATCAAGCACTTGCTTGTTAACTGGGAGATGAGATAATAGACCTCTAGTGTGTGTGTCTAATTTTGGGGGCTGTCTGTCTGCCTGATTGTTTATTGCTTTTAAATTTCCAGCTCTGCTGCAAAGGCTTCTCTAATTGGTTTGTTTGCATTGCCTTGCAGCACTGATGGAGTTGGACTCAGTCAGGAGTTGAATGTGTTTTCCAATCTCTCTTTTTTTTTCTTCTTCGAGTCTGATTCCTAAAAATCCCAGACAAACGTTTTCTGTGATATCACAGTGCTCGGCTGCGTTCAGGATAAAAATTGACATTTAAACCTGCTGCAAGGTGCTTACAAAGAGACAATTCCAGTGTTGAATTTGACGATCGCTCTCCTCTGCTCTTTTTTGCCTTAATCTCTTGTTTATTCCCCTCGTGTTTCCATCGACACTTACATTTTAATCTGACCCGCTGTATTTTATTGTAAAGTGGCTTTTAACATGAAGTCCAAATTGAGCTGATGAGTCTATCATACCATAAGATACACTGGCTTTTCAGCCTTGATGTACAAAAACGCCTCTTGTATTTGGTAAGGGGATTGAATGTGCTGCTTGCACACACTATTACCAAAGTGTACAGCAATCCACATAGATTATCAACCTCCACAACGCTGACATCAAAGGTTGAGAAAGCCTCCACTTTATGCTTCAGCGTATATAACCATAAGTCATAAATCCTAAAACAAGGAAGGGTTTAGGGGGAGAGGTGTTTCCTCTCCATTATGAATGTTTAAGTCCCTTTTAGAGAGAAAACAGTGCTGACAAATCCTTGTCAATGAATGCATCAAACCTGATCAGCCTGGATTTGATGAGCATTATCTCGTACGCCATTAAAGCACGGAGAGCGAAAGAGACGGATGGAGAGGGGAAAAAAGAATACTTGAGCATTTCTAGTCTCGGTTTTTGAAATCATTTCATTACGGGCCAATGGACAAATATGCTGCTTCTGTTAAGATGCTTTGAGGCCTCCAATGGCTGAATGGTTACATGAGAGTGTTTTGATGTTGCAGCAGGTAATTCATGGCGCACTGGCCTAAAGCCGGCCACAGAGCTATGCCAGATGATAAATAACACGGATTTAGTCAATGATGTCTGTTCTTGTCAGTAAAGCCTTTCTCTCTCTCTCTCAGGATTTTATTTTTCTGAGAGGCTCTTAGAGGGAAATTGTCATGTTTTCATGTCAAAGGCGTGCTTTTATCTGTTTGTTTTCCAGGGTGCTTAAAGTTGTTTACTGTGCCAGGGGGGCTTTCAGTCTCGCAGTGTGTATTTGTGCGTATTCGTGAGAGTGTGTGAGACAAACACCTAACCATGGATGATGCAAGAAGGAGGTAGAAATTTGACATCTGAGCCTTAATGTATCACTGAATCAAGCAGAGAAGTACTCAGCGGCAAGCAGAGGACACATTTTAGCAGTGGCCTACTTATCTTTGATCACGAAAAGCTGCCATTGATCCTCAGCCAAATGTTGACATAAAATAAGTCAAACGTGCCGATGACCTTTCTGAGTCTCCCAGAGCAGAGCAGGGGTAAGGTACAAAAGCTGGCAGAGTATGTGCTGGAAATTATTCCTCCTTGACATTTCAGGGACCCCGGCCCATCGGTTTTTAGCATTCCAGTCCAGGCATCAAGAGAAAATGTCACCTTTTTTATTTACTTGAGGGAATACACCAATTAAATGTGACTTTAAGGCCAGGCCATGATAGCTCTTCTCTACCGCCGCCATGGTTGCTCATGAGCCAACACACACGGACACACAGACACTCGAGGAATGTGTCCTCATCATATAAGTGACATTTCAAATAATGCTGATGCTTGACCCTGTTGAGGTAACCTTTCTTACACGGGCAATTTAGAATTAGTCTCTGTAGCTTTCTGGACTAACTGCACAGACCTGTGGAACCAAGGCTGGACCTTCGTATGCTAGAGGGAAGGGCCTGGGGATGTTACCTTCTCAGTTTTAGAAATCATAAGCAGTCTCTTTGAAGCCCTGTTTCAATTAACTTGACTGATTTCTAAAACCACCTCGTGTCGTACAAGTTGGCTCACGCTATCCTGCTGTTGAGCACCCTAACACTTATGACACTGGTAGTTCAAAACCATTTGAGAAATAAACCATCTTTACTGCAGACGTCATTTTCCAGCCACAACAAGGAAAAATTCTTCAGAGAACACAAAGTGCTGGTAGCCATGGGCACGCTTTGCACAGACACAAACATTTCATTTTTAGCCTGAGTTTTTGACATGGAAAGTATTTCTCGACATCTACACAACAAATTGATCAGATTTTCCTACCAAAACTGCAGGCGAGCGGGAGACGAAGAAGAATCAGGGGGTCGAGATGACACATCCTGCAGGACCACAGAACCTGAGACATGGCCGCCATAATCAGCAGAAACAAAATAGTACATGTCTTTGATGTAGCCTTGTAATTGATACAAAAGTCACAAATTTGTGTCACATAATACCATCATTGGTCCACTTTGCCCATAAACTATAAGCATGCCACAGCAAAGTCTGCTTGGCAGCAACTTTTCAGGCAGTTGCAGTGCAGTGCACCTGAAACAAAGCAGACCACAGGGAGATCACAGCAGGGACTTCCCATTATAAATGAACCCAACTCAGTCTCTCTCATCTCTTTTCTCAGCCAAGAAAAGATCTGTTTATACCACATACAATTATCAATTAGTATTTTCTCAGCAGCAAGAAATTCAGTGATTAATAATAATTAAACATCATCTCAGTGACAATGAGGCATGTTGAGAACATCCTACACAGCCAAGTTTCCTGTTTCAGTGCCGTTCACGTGACTTGGACTGGTTTCAATCAGCGAACCCCGCAGAATTGTGACTTGATGTAAAAATGTACAATTTTATGCAAGAAACAGCAGATCAAAAATAACTGATGCAACATATTAAATTGGACAGGAAATGTCTCCGAAGCACATGGGATCTTCATCTCTTTTCCCGCCTTCCCTCCCCCACAACCCCCCACTGTAATTAGTGCTTTTTCAGTATTTCCAGCTATGTTTTCATCAGTGCATAGCTCTGCTAGCCTTGGCTGAGAGATGGAGAGAGAAAGAGTGAAATGGGGAGAGAGAAGGTCCTCTGTGGCTGTTAATAGTTCTCATCTCTCCCCTGGACTCTCCTTTAATTGCTCTGCTCTGCCTGCAGGGTCATCATTACTCTGATCAAGTGCAACTCTGTTTTTCACTGCTTTTCATGAATATCATTTTGCCAAACAACTGCTTTGAGGTTTCTCAGACAGGAGATCAAATTTGATCACCTACCCCTATGTAAATGTATGAGCGTTCTTGGCATTAGCAGGACACAATATCTTTCATATGCAAAGCTTTCAAGTCTTCAACAAATTTGACATCTAAAACACTTTGAAGATTTTTTTTTCCCCCCGTTTACTTGCTTTAATCAAGCAAAATGGCGTTCAAGCTTTTGACAGTCAGTGGTCAGACAGTGCAGATTAATTCTGCAACCAAGTGAGATTGCGGAAGGTCCCAAAATCCTCATATTTGTATCTTCCTGATAAAATGGAGCTCAGTTCCCCTGGTCCTCCTTTCTAATTGCTCGGCTCTGTCTCTCGGGTTATTATTGCTCTGATCAAGTGCAACAGTGTTTTTAGAGCTTCTTTTGAATGTCATTTAGCACATATAATAGTCTTGGCTTTCCTGGCGAAAAGGGATAATGAAGTCCACAGTTCTTTTACAATACAAATTGTATTTGGAGAATAAAATCACACTGCAAAAGGAGAAGGGAAACATCTCATTCTCTGGATGAGGGTACAGCTGAAGCACACACTGATTTTGGCGAATAAAATGGAGTTCGATGTGGCACATCATGGAGCGCAAATTGTGTAAGCTCTTCATTTTCATCTCGACTAAGGCTGGTTGTGAAAGGAAATTGAAAACGCTTTTCTTTCTTTTGTGTGGAGCAAGAGGGGAGATGAAGTGAAAGAAATGTAGAAGTGCAGATACAAAGACAACAGTGTTTACAAAATCTCCACCACCTCCACCTTGGTAATTTTACACAGCATGGAGCTAAAGTGAAGCTCGCAGAATACACTTGCTCATGTCATTCAAAGTCGCGCATTTAGACCAACATCACCTATTGATTCCCTGCAGCTGAATAATGTCAACGCTTGACATTTAAGATCACATCAAGAGTTTATATATCGGCAGAAAGGCTGCTGCAGTTAAGGTAAAGGTGCAGATTTGAAGCACATAATAGATGGTATTTGACATTTTTTTCACATATGTTAACTTGATAAAGATCTTTGAATGCACTGAGGACAGAGCAAAGAGAGAGAAGTGCATACAGCATTTTCCATATAAGCAGCACAAGGACCAATGTGCCTGAAACCTAACTTCGCTCCATCACTCCTGCTATGAAGAACTGCGCAGCAGAGACTGCCGTGTTGTTTGCCACTTGGTAGTCAATCACGCAAACTCTGTGCAGTGTGCAATCCACCATGCAGGAGCTGTCAAATAAACAAGTGGATCTTCAAATACAGAGAGGCTTATCTCTCACTTCCATTCCCTTGATGTTTTCTAATTCGAATGGTTTTACCAGTGTGGTTCTGAATGCAGATTTTAGTGAGTAAACACTCCGATAAACTTCAGACCATCTCCAGAACATCTGCCTGGCCAGCGTTTGCCAATGGATTAAGAGTGATCTGATGCACATTATGCCTGATAAACAGTGAAAAAAATGTATGGCAGCATCATCAGGTTTCACTCTCAAACCGCTCCTTCTAAAGGAGGAGCAGATTTTGCCATAATAACACCCTAAAAGGAAATATCACAACAGCTATTTTGTGAAACAAGGCCCTAAAATGGGTCCAGAGTCTCACACTTTTCTGCTAAATAAATTAGGATTGAAATCAAGGTAATCAGTGAGGTTTAACTGTAATTAATTGTATATAATGCTACATACTCAGTAATAT
The DNA here is from genome assembly GCF_017976325.1 of Chelmon rostratus. Classification (NCBI taxonomy): domain Eukaryota; kingdom Metazoa; phylum Chordata; class Actinopteri; order Chaetodontiformes; family Chaetodontidae; genus Chelmon; species Chelmon rostratus. Next base: position 21,752,636 of record NC_055665.1, read on the forward strand.
TCACATGGATTGTGTCACTTAGGACTGCCCTTGGTGCTTATTCAGACACTATCATGTCTCAATTGCATCTCTTTTGTCACATACTGTATTTGGGTTGTTTCATAAATTAAAAAGGCAGCATTCATGTTCAAGGTATGACCGGCTGCAATAATGAATACCAAAGACCAAACTGCATTAGTTTTCAAATGACAGTGGAGGCCGAAAAGCTCTATTATTCGCTTGGCTGAATAATAAGCCTTGTAACAATATTGTCAAATATACTTCTTCTGGATATCAGAGGCAGTCTCTTGCCCATGATTCAACTCAGTAATGTGGTTAGAGGGTCCAAAAGCACGTTTTACATCCAATTTTCTTGGACTGCACAGTCTGGCCGCCTGCGGGCAGGACACTCAAAGCAGAGGATTCTGTAATGGTTGCATAGCTGTTGGAAAAATTTGTTATGCAACCTCTGAAATACAGAAAAAGCAAGGCCCTGTTCCCTTTTACTGTCAAAATAACAGAGAGAAACCTCACTTTTAGATGTTTACATATGCAACAATTATATCTAGATACAGCCCAGTAGAGGACTGTATAACTATTACTACTACTATAATTACGCTGCTGTGCAAGATAAACGTCTGTGTACCATCACACGCTCAATGTGCTTAATCTGAGTGTCATTAATTTTACACATAATTTATAGAACTCTAATGTTTATACCTTAAATGCAACTGCATGTGTAACCCTCTGTGTGTGTTCATGTGTGTGGGGGGAGGGGGTGGGTGTCATCATGTGTAGAGGTGAACTGCAGAGATTTTATTCTCAAATTCATCACTAATGCTGCTGAATCTGTAAATGTATAATGTCAAATGTGAAGTGTGGGTTTAAATGCACTCACTCATACGATACATTAACTTAAACGCAGGGCACGATATATTAACCCGCACTATTTTCTCCTAATGAGACACAAGCATTAATACTTACAAACAATAAACATCATCACCCACTCTTTATAACATTATGTGAATCTAATTGGCTTCCCGATTGTATGTGAATGGCTGTTTGTGTGTGTGTGTGTGTGTGCAGATGGAGAAGGTTATCTGAAAATAGCTATTTCTTCCAGCGACTTTACTAAATCCTGTTAAGGTTGTAATTATTTATCAAAGGTATCGTGCTGTGAGTTAGGCCGTGCCTCTTGCCCTCTAATAAATACGGAAAACAGATAATACCAACTGGATTTCACATTGCGTTGCAGGGGGAGGGCTCGTAAGATGACCGTGATACATAAACATACATGCAAGCGCGTAATTGCTTACATTTAAAAATGGCGTCACACACATTGGCAACACATGCAAACAAAAAAATGCCTGTCGATGTACCAACTTAGTGGAGCATTACATGAACATCTATGGTGTCTTAAGCTAAACCCAAACAATCAAAAACCCAGACTGAATGAAGAGGTGGAGGGTGAGTAAACAATAGCTCAGCCTCGCCAGCCTTGATCACACATGAGAAAAGAAAAAGCCAAATGTGATAAACCACATGAGACCTTGTGTTTGTGTCACAACAGATCACTAAGAGGCTAATCAAAATAGCTGTTAAACGTACTACAATTAATATGTTATACACTGCATGTCTACAAAAACACACAGAACTCACAATAAGCTGACCTGAGGTGGGTAAGAAAAAACAGATTTTAAAAATATATACACATGTGCATAGAAACGATAAGTCAGAGCTCTCACAGTGTTCAATGTGCAAAGTGCAAAGTGGATCTTAAGATTGTTGCTGCTATTCCATTTATTTTCTATTTGATTCATTTTTCATTGGTTCTTGCAGCCTGTGGCCTGAGTATATAAAAATCTTTCATATTGTTTCATGCCTGATGGAGGTCTATGACTAAAAACTAAATCGCATCAACATAAAGTCTAAATTTGCTTTCAGTCTGGGAACAACTGATACTGCTGTTAGGATGAAAGAAACTGTCAAAAACAGAGAATGTCCTCTTTTAATGAGGACGTTTCAGTGAGCACCGTGCTGCCTCATCAGCCAGTGAATGAAAAATTAGGGAGCTGTGATTGTTTGTGTGTGGACGGACGAGGATCGCAGCATTGACTGTCACCTTACCAGCAACAGGTGAAAGCGTACAGTCAAACACACAGTATTGACCAATGTCGTTCAGCGGGTGGAGGAGGCATTTAAAGGGCAGCTACAGCTTGTTTCATGCAGCATTCATGCCCTCATAGCGTAGCCTATACATCATGTCAAATCTTTTTCATACGAGCGTCATGTGTTGTAAGCGAGCTTCATCACACCGGGGCTCATGCTGTGGTGTGAAGAACCACAAGAGAATTTCGATCTGAGAGAAGCAACGGGTTAACTCTCTGCACGTCTCTGAACACACATACACTATTCTGATAACGCTGCACACACAGAGGCATCCGAAAGAAGGAATGTCAATAAATCAAAATTTAAATTGAATCTGCCAATCAGATCACTTCCCCCAGGTCAATCTGCCAGTTATATCGGTTTTCAGGAGGTCAAGGTTCATTCGGCAGAATCCTATCTTGTCAATATATCACAGAGCAGTTTCCAGTCAGCATCTGGTGTGTGTGTGTGTGTGTGTGTGTGTGTGTGTGTGTGTGTGTGTGTGTGTGTGTGTGTGTCCGTCCCGGCAGACCTGCCACCGGCCCTGTTTCGACAACAGATCTGTGTACAATCCAACAGGGAAGAAAGTCAGTCTATTGATCCAAAGCACTAGAGACATCAAAAGATCCATAGGAGAAAGAGCTGAAAGGAGCAGAGAGGGCTAAGAGTATGTACATCTGAGTGTGTGTGTGTGTGTGTGAGAGAGAGAGAGAGAGAGAGGAAGACATCACAGCTTTCATTACATTTCTATTACCCCATATTTTTGTTGTGGACATGATTTATTTTACATTGGACCACATAAAACAATGGAACAGAATACTTCCCCCATCGTCCAACACGACCGAAAGTTTTTCGATTTCATTTAGAAAAATAACGTGTCGTTGCTATACGTTGCATCCTCTGCGAAAACACCAGAGCCACATTCATCACTGTGATTTAGTCGACTGAGGGAATTAGAGATGTTGTAATGCCCTGGCAACACACACATATACACGTAGATCCAGAGTTGAGTGACTTGCCAAATCTCTGGGTAGCAACACGGGCCCTGTGCCTAAACGTCTGTGTGTGTGTGTGTGTGTGTACACGTGAAAAAGAGAGGCTGAAAGAGGCTGCAGGCATAATACAGCACATTTGGAAAAGGGCTTTATGAACCAAAACAACATTTTAATTACCGTTCTGTTACATCAACCTGTAAGGTTTCAATTTCCCCCTCAACTAATTCACATAAACACACACGCACACACACACACACACAGCACTTATGCTATTCATCCTCTGTTTGTGACGCAAAACACAAAAAGAACATGTTCATCAGTATGTTCACGCAAGAGATAAATGACACATTGACTTAATGGAGGGAGATGTCACGCCCTGAGTTTCCCTAATAAAGTTATTTTGTTGACCGAACGGCTCCATTAAGGGCATTTGTAAGACAAAGTGTTATTGCTGTCACAGTGAAAGTGTCCCTTGTTTATTAAGATCAATAAAAACACTGGAACTTGTCTCATTCACATGGCAGACAGGGCCTAAAGAGGCACGAGAGGAGGAAAATGAAGGTCACGCAGTGCAAAGCTGCGTGGTTCTTTGATGAAGTCTCATCTAAGGCCGTGGAGCCGGAGTGTTAGTCCAGATATATGAACGCTGTCGCTGTGCGCATGCATGTAGCTGTCACAGCCGTAAACGGTGCCCACACTGAACACTTGATTCATTAAATGAAGAGGTAGAATGGGGGAAAAACATAAAAGTCCCACAGACATAAATACAGCACATTAGGTTATTTCAGTTGATCTATGTGTGTGATTTCTTCTTTGTCGACCCCTGACCTGAGATCAGAATTTCCCTTTCATCACTGTGTGTCAGAAACTAATGTATGGCAGAACATGATGTATGCCATGCCGTGTAATACGGATGGGTATAAACTTTTCTCTAGCTCTCTGTAAAAGTGTGTTTTCTGTGTTTGTGTCCTGCCTCTAACACACTCATCACCCGTGTTATTAGCTGCTCTTTAGCTGACTCCATCTGTTGACTGTCAACTGATGCAATAGTAGGCAACTGCTAAGAATTACTGTAGCTCTCACACTGTCTATATTTATACACAGCCTGGTTTCTCTCCCCTTCTCTCTCTCTCTGAAACACACACACACACACACACACACACACTTAGTTTTTGCCTGCAGGAATTATTTTTTGTGCTCTGAGTGAACAACTTAAAGATTTCCCATAAGAACCTGTTATGATGGTAATAAACAACTTCATCTGTATTCTAGGTCAGCACCGTGCAGGTATTTTTTAATCTCTACCCTGATGCAAACAGGCTGTATAGCCTGCTGTTTGTGTGTATACATGTGAATGTGTGTGTGATTTCCCCTCTTCCTATCAGCTTCAAAAAATGATTTAACCATACTACATAGGACAATTTAGAGTTTTTAACGTATTTGAAGAACTGGCTGTAGAGAAGTCCTCCCTGTCTCCCTCCTGCCTACTAGTTAATCTTCCATACGGATGACACTAACAGTCCTGGGTACAATATGGCTTAAAAGTAGCACATGGCGAGGGCACGCTGGGTAGAAACAAGAAACACACACACACACAGACACACACAGACACACACACACATACAAAAGGGGATGGCAGACGGGACAGGGGTAGTGCATCTGCTCTTTAATTAAAATGAGAGGGGGGCCCACAGACAAGGCCTGAATCAGGATGGGGCCCATGTGTGCACGCACGCACACACACACACACACACACACACACACACACTCACACACAGACCTCTGTTGTTGGTCTTAGAAGCAGACAGCTGCCCCCTACTGCAAACTTGAGAGACAGCTAGGTGGGAGGAAAGGAGAGGACCACAGAAAGAAAGAGAAAGAAGGGCAGAATCAAGGAAGAAAACAGTACTAAAAGTAGAACTATATACAGTACAATAACTATATTTGTACTCTTTTTGTATATAATGTGCATATACTGTATATAGTCGATTTTATTGTGTGTCACTTTTTATTGTCTGTTCGTTCTTTCTCTATGTCTCCTTTTTATTCTTGCCATTATTGCTGTTCTGTAACGACTTAATTACCCCGATGTGGGATCAATAAAGCTTCAAGTAGGACGCAGAGCAAGGCACTTCATACTATAGCTCCTCCAGGCCTGTCGTGGATAAAAACAAAAGAAAACAAACTTTTGTTAGGAACATTTAAAGTAATGTTACAACCAATGGACTGAGGTCAGAGGTCAGCACCTCCAGGACTGGCCCTTTTTCACAGGCGTGCTCGAACAATTTGAATGTGAATGACATGACAACCTAAACGGTCTGCTGGCTGAAAGTCGATCTACCTCCTCCATCCCTTCACCTGTATATAAAGGACAGGAGATGCAAAGGGATGTACAGTACATCCTCATATTTGAAAGATCTTATAGCAGAACACGAACACACTAGAGAAATCTAGGATCAAATGGTGCAGTGCAGTAATCTCAGGGACTAAGGGAGTAATCTTAACACTTCGGTGTGCAGACATGAAAACAGCAATCTACTGCGGGATCTACTCTGCTGTTTCAGTGTTTGAATCAAGGCTCTCTCTTGGTCTTCCTCTTCATCTGATCTGTTTTACACAGATAGAAGCGTGTGTGCTTATAATGCTGTGCGATATTACCGCACTCTTAAGAGAATCACACAGGAAAGACTGAATGCGTTCGAAGTAAAGAAACTTGACGTGAACTTCATGTGGCAGGATGGAAAAATAACCACTGACCAGAGAGTGTTTCAAAAGGAGCCACTGAAAGGAAATAGAGATAGACGTGGATATGCTTAAAGTCATTTCACAACGCAACAAATGTGCGATTGTGGTCTCATTGATGGTTACTGGGTCATGCATCAAATACATTATCCAAACTATGCGGATGTGTAGTTTAAAGGCAGCGTGTACGCTGCATAATGCACTGTGTAATGTCTTTTAAATGGAGTCGCCAGTTTCTTCTGCAGCTCATAAAACCCTCGTTTTTAAACTTATTTTGATCCAGACATTCACAGAGGGGAGAGTGGCTTTATCCAATGTATGCACACGTGTATTTGTGTAAACGCGTGTTTCCCCGCAGAAGTGTGCGCGTGCTTATGCGCGCTGTGTGTGTGCAACTGAATCCATAGGGTCTCTCTGGGGAATGTCTCTCTGGAAGAGAGTCAAACAGAGTGAGCAGGACCCCATATATCTACCGTGACTAACAGGATTAAACCTGACTGGGTAGGGAGACACATAAAAAAAAAAAAAAAAAAAAAAGGTGGAGGGGGGGGCAATGAGAGAGAGAGTGAGTGGGTGAAATTGAGTTTTCCTCTTTCATACCGATGAGAGGAAGAGAGAAGAAGAGTGAAGTTATGAGTATCAAAAAGAGGTGGGCAAGAGGAAGAGGAGGAGGAGGAAAGGGACGCAAAAAGGGGAAGATGATCAGAGGAGGATGATCAGTCCGGCTGAGACAATGGTGAAAGCAGAGCGAGTGTGTTTGCCTTTTCATTTGTGCATATGCATACAGAACATGCACAGTGTGTTTTGTGTGTGTCTGTGACTGCAGTTTCTTCTTCTGCATGGACGAGTGAAGTTCCCTCCATTAGCCCTGCAGGGCATATATCCACCTAACCCCTCCCTAGAGCAATTTAAGAGCAATTTAGAAACGCTTTCACACTTTAATGCCCTCAACACTACTGAGCATACACGCACATACACACACACACAGACACAGACACACACACTGTGGGAAGTGTTCAAGCACAGGTCAGCAATATGTGCTGTTACGAATCATACAGCATCTAATATTAGATTAATATTTAACAATATTACTCAACTATGGAAATACAGAGAGAAGACTGTTTTCTACACCATCCCAAACATATATGGGAAATATGTTCCCCATAGGCCTGTCCTCTGTAAAGTGCGTGCCCTGCTCAGCTGGGTTTTAACATAAACACCCGCCAAAAACTCATTTACCACAAGCACTGCAATCTCACTTAACACAACATTTAGAGACGTTATACTGCCTGATATGGTCTGGCTGTGCTCTGGAAGCCGCCACATCCAAATCAATATTTTTCTGCAGGGACTGTAGGATCTAAAAACTGTTGCAACTGTGAGATTGTGCACCAAAAAGTGCAAAAAATAACCATATTTGCTTACCATTTAGTAGTGATTGCTATATTGCAATGGCCATGTGTGAGCCTGGTGTGGATGGTGAAAATCAAAATAAATGATGCATGATGAACGCCACACTGACACTGGCAGTCAAAAGGATGAATTTGTCTCAATGACAACAAATGGAAGACTGGTGCAAGTCACCGATTTCCCACAACGTGAATGCTTCCTCCACGCATCATGTGGCCGCCGCTGGACCCTATGGAAAAGTGGCTTTTGAAAATAATCATCAATCCATATTGTAGCACAATAGACCGCCACAGAGAGAGAGAGAGAGAGAGAGAGAGAGAGAGAGAGAGAGAGGGTGTCCTTCAACAGGACACCGCTGACTCCGGCTGTGTGACACCCACTCTGCTGAAGAGCCCTACAGGTTAGAGAAGAGGTGCCGTAGCTGATTCCTGAGGACAGCTTTAAAAAAATGTAGACGAACGTGAACGAGCAGAGCCCTGCCAGAGGTGCGACCTCATCAACCTTGCTCAAGTCCCAAGTCGGTGTAAAGCAGAAAGTGGATGTGAGTGGAGGGGAGTGGCGGTCATTTCCGCCCCCTGCCCAAAGTAGCCTGTAATCGCTGTGCTCCCAGGTGCTGCAGGGTTTCTATCTGCTGTTCCCCACTCTGTGGGGAAAACCTGTTCGCTCTGTCGCAGTGCTTGAAACACCTTCAGTTTGTCTTCTCTTGGTAACAAAGTGTGAATGCAGACTGTTAGAGTGTGTTCTTTGCGTTCAGATGCAACGTGACGTTAAATTAGGAGGTGGCATGAATGTACACAAAGTCAAGTGGAAATGTAGATTGACCTTAGGCAGCGAAGACACGTGCGCTAGCGTTGGTAACGATTCAACTTCAGTGAAAAATAAGCTGTTAGCACAAGTTGCATACCTCTGCTCCCTTAATGCACGGAGACAGCAGCAAAGAGAAGGAGGCCAGGAGGAAAAGAAGTGAGTTCCTAGTAAGTCTGATCTGTCACACACACACACACACACACACCTTATACGCATGGAGGAGGAGGACATGTTAAAGCAAATGTCTGCACTGTTCGTTAGAGAACAACATCCGTGGGCTGTTTATGGATGTGTTTATGACACAGGCTGCAAACCCAGGATCCAATTCACACAAATGAAGAGTTAAAAAAAATCATTAAGATCGCGCAACTGTCTGCCTCAGACCGCTCCAGGCAGACTCACACCAATCTCCAACACCTGAATGCAGAAATCCAAGCCAAGTTCATGTCATCAGTGCCACGTCTTAATTCAAGCCTTCGCTATAAATGCTGCAGTCCAGGAAGAATGGCAGACAGAATTAGCTGCTGAAATCACAGACGAAGCGTGGAAAACCTGCACTGAACATATTCGCAGTAGTTCAATAAAGCTTTTCTCTGATGCAGAAGCATATCCACGACCAAAGTCAGCTGTCTTAATACATCAGCTGAAGTGTCAAATAAATCAAACTGTCCGTTGGTTTCTGTGCTTTTTTCCTCCTTCTCAGCTGAAGCTGTTTGGCCTTCAGCTGCTGCAGTGGAGCAGCTCGATGGACAACAGCAGTTTGCGGTCACGGTCTGCACGTCCTATCTGCGTGAACCAAAGTGTGGCTGCAATAAAGGAGAGTGTCTTGACTTTCCCTGGATGAATAAAGGCCGATACCCTATAAACGCTGATGACTGATACAAGCGCTCACAGAGGATATATATCGCTTGTAGCCTACGCAGCACGCCATAAGGAATCTGAGCGAGGAACTGGAAAGTGGAGATACTATTATAATGGGAATAAATCAAGCTGCACTCTGGGGTTTGAGAATGAAACCTGACGCTGGCCATAAATCTTTAGGGATGTAAATAAAGCAGGACCAGAAATTGGATATTAGAACTTCGATATTAGATGACACGGCTACGCCAACTCCGAGATAGTCCTCTTTTTACTTAAGAAAAAATCTACAAATGACTAACGTGCTCCGAGAAAGAGGGAGATAGAGAGAGAAAAAGATTTATGGAGAGCAAAGGAAAGGGGCAGAAAGAGAGATTAATGCAGACAGTAGACAGCATGAGAGAGAGAGAGAGAGAGAGAGACAGGGATTATGGGTACTTTTCTTTTGCAGCCTCATCACAAACAAATAAGCTGATCGTCAAGCCAGGCAATTAATATTCAAGGAATTAGTTTTCTTTTTTTAAAAAAGGGAGGGGGGGAGATTTAGATTCTTTTCCCCCTTTTGCTCCACGAGGATCCATTTTGTGAGCTTAGGCTATAAACAGCTTGAAATCACTCTGACAGCCTGCTCTATCTCATGGAGTACACACACACACACACACACACACACACACACACACACACACACACACACACACACACACACACACACACACACACACACACACCACGGGGATTTTAATTTCAACCTGTGAAATTGTAATTGCCTGTTCTGTAAGAGGCAAAGGATTGTGGGAAAGCAGAGTGCAAACTCTTGTGCATCAGTTCTGCCAGTCAGTGGCTTTTTTTCTTTTTCTTTTTTTACCTTTGTTATCGTTTTATTGATTTTCCCCCCCTTTTAACTTGTTTTCCAGTCTTACCTCTCTCTTTCTCTTCTGCTCTCTGTCTGTGCCCATCCTCTTCCCTCCCTTCACTCTCCTGTGCTCAGATCTGTTTGTCTCACACTGATGAGGCGAGCTGGCAGAGCTGACATGAAATTAACTGGAGCTGTCAACACAGGAGAAGGGCGACCGGGAGAGGAAGAGAAAAACGAAAGAGCAGGGGGGGGGGAAGAGGAAGAAAGCGAAGAGGAAATGAACAAGGAGGAGAGACGAGAGGTAGAGAGAGGGAGCGATGAAAGAGGAAAAAAAAACATACCACAGGGTGAAAACCACCATGACACAAAAATGTGATGAAAATGTCTTAAGGGCATTTGGATGCTATTATTATTTTTTGTCTTTTGCTCATTTTTTCTTTCTGACTCCTCTCGCTGCGAGGCTGCCCTGTGAGTGACTCCTCAACTCTGTACGTGTGATTGTTGTTTCGCGTCGTGTTGGAGGGACCGCCTGCCACGCGAACTGTCAGCGAAAGCTACGTTCAAGAAACAGCAGCGGCACTCTCAGAAACAAACACACAAACAAGTCTTCCGAAGCAAAAGCCGAAACAGGCATGAAAGGCTTGCGTGTGTGTGTAATTAGTTGTGATATTAAGTCATTTCTAAGCTGTCACAGCCCTCACTTAGACACACACTAACACACACACATACTAACACACACAATGAGGTGAAGAGGCGCCTATTAAATAACAGCTCCCTCTTATCAGGGCTTAGAGTAAAAGTACTTTAGGTATATAAATACGTGTGTGTGAGTGTGTGTGTGAAATCTGTGCTGTGTGTCCTGGCTGGCTCTCCACATTGGAAAAGTGGGGCAGGTGAGTTCTCCCATTCCTTATAGTATGTCCATATTAAACTTGTAAACAGTGTTTTTCTCCCACAGAGTGTGTGAATCTGCTGTTTCGGTGTGTTCTGGGTTAACACAGCCTTTGTAAAATGATGGCCGAAGCCTGAGGGTCAAAAACATCAAATTAAAAAAAAAAACAGCGTCTTAAAGTTTAGATGGCTTAATGTAGACGTCGTCGTGAAGCACAAACTAATAACAAAAGAGGAAGGAAGGCATTAAAGAGACAATAACACTGATGAGAGAGGAAGGAGGAAGACGGGCCCAACAGGCTGCACAGTAGAAAAACAGGAAGAGGAAGATGGTTGATGCGCAGAAGAAGAGAGGGGAAAGACAGAAAAGCTGCTGGAGAGCTGTTCAGCAATACGCCCAATAACACTACAGGTGCATTTGTCAAGCTGATGAGATACAGTGAGGGGAAGCTGAGTTGATCTGACCTGTCAGTCACAGTGAAGGCTCACTGCTCGCTCTACAGTACAGGAAATGTTCATACCTGGATGGAGATGCCAGCTCTACAGTGCGATGGCCTTACCAGTGTTGGTCTATCCCAGCAGAACCAGACACACTGCTATGAAATATTTGGTTTGTTTCAATTCAGTCTCACATGAAGTTTTTCATGTTCATGGCTTTTTCATTTCAGTGGTCAGTCTGGGCCAAGCCATGCCACCGACACTGGCTCTGACATGTAATGGTTATAAGAGAATAATAGCTTGGAAATGAGTTGAAAAAGCTATTTCAAATTTACACCCAGCATTTAATTTCACTCACTGTGGTGTGGCAGCGTCACAGATTAATTTGCTGGAGGAAAGCCTCAATTCAAGTCGGCCGCACAATAACCGGCAGTTTTCTCTTTCACTCGGACATAAAAATGAACCTGACTGGACACACACAGTGGGAAAGGCGTGGTTGGTGCTATGGACATGTCAAAAATATAATACTTTTCTTAAGAAATCTGGCACTGGCTCTTGCAGGATAATGTTCCCCGGCGCTGATTAGTCGAGCACGTGCTGAGCTCACATGATCTAGTTTTGACTCTAGACTAACATACAAGGAGCCTCTCAGAAGAACAATCCAATGCAAAGTTCTTGAAAGTACATGCTGTTCATACAGTTTTACACAGTTTGGGATTTAAAGTGGGTAAAGTGGGTAAAAGTTCATGTGGAGACAATCATCAGACAAGTTTCACTGCAACATTGTCACATGATGCTTTTGAAATCAGAATCTGAGACAGGATAATCTGAGACACTTGACTCGTCCAGGCCTGAAAAAGCCCATTCAGACCGTGATGTCTGACTGTGATGTGGTTCAAGCAGTGTGACATGTCTTCAATTAGTGCTGGTCATCATTTGTCAGTCTTGGCAGGAAACTGCCAGAAGTCTCAGTCCGTGTGACTCATGTTCTCGCTCTTGCACGTGCTTTTATGGTTCTTTTTAAGGCTTTTCCTCACATAATAGTCCCCCCCCCACCCACATACACATCCCTTGCTCTTCCTTCCCTATCGCTCATTTCTAATTAGCAGCAATAGATTAGTTCCACCATCATTTACAGGATCTGCTTACGCTGAGTGTGTGTGTGTGTGTGTGTGTCTATCTTTGTAATTCCATCAAACATCAGTTGACAGCCTCCTTCTGAAGTCCAGACATGACTTTCCATTGATTTCTTCCTTCATTCTAAAGATTTTATGACAAGGTCTTATGACAGTATCAGAGTGCAGAGGGGGTGCAATCGACTACCAGGCAAGAGTCTGAATGAATGGTGCCTGTAATTATAAGCAGGTTGTGTCAAAGTATTCGGGCACATTCAGACACGTAGAGGGGGAATATACAACATAATATGTAATACAAGCACATGTGAGGTTTGTTGCTGTGATTGTTTTAGGGTGAGTTTTATGAGGTCAAAAAGACAAATGCTCCTCCTACAGCCATGCTGGCTGCTCTGTGCAGCTGCACGAAGCACAGTGCTGCTAGCATGGCTAAAAATGGCTGGGCCTTTAGTGAACTTTACCATGCCCGGCAGAGCCCAGGAAGTCAGGGCTGTGCGGTATTATATTATAGGAAGCGGCCAAGATGGTAGGGAGGGTCGTTGGCTACCTCTAGCTGCCCATATGCATGATGTTTTGACTCTGACAGCTACAAGCGCACAGCACTCGTACATTATTTCTGTCCAGAGGGGGAAGAGAGATCCGCAAACAGCTCTCTTGAAACCCAAGAACCCGACCCGGGCTTAGATAATAACACTGTCATGCATCTGAGAAGGCTGCCATTAAACATTAACAATACCGTTATGCAAATGAGCGCTGTTTCATGTGTGAAAAAATTCACCATGGCAACAAACCAGCCCTCCACACTCTCATGCAATGTACAGTTATTTCCATGACAACATCATTAAAAGTTTAGCTGCCACGTGAAGTACTCTAATCAAACATTAGCGAGAGGAAAACAGCCACGACAGCCCAATGTGAAATCTCACTTTTTTGTCAATCTTGCCTTAATAGACGCAATGCACGCTCCTGCTATTTGATGAGAAATATTGAGACTCAGACGGCTCATTAAGCCACAGCCTGCTAAAAGTCTTTCACTGTGGCAATGACCAAAGCCCCCTTTCATTTTTTCACCCTTGTTAAATGTGACTTGTATTCCTGCCAACATCTGTACCTGCTGTCTGCGTGAACTACTCTCTGAAAAGGAAAAAGGAAGGAGTTCAAGAGTTTGATGAAAAGCTCTTCATAAAGCGTCCATGAATCCTGACGGTTCCTCCATGAACTTCCAACATATGGCAACACATTTGTTTTTCCCCTCAGTAAAATTTAAGTGCTTTTTGGTTGGATTTGGGAAGAAAGATTTCGCCGTGAATCACATCATTTCGGAATTCTTCATAAATGCACCAGATTATTTCTCACACACATGAATTTAACTATTTAATTGGTGTTATGCAAACAATACACGGCCGAGATGAATGGCGCGTCAAGAGAGATTAAAGCAAGCATTTCTCTGAAGCTGAACAGATAGCAACGTCTCTAAAACTGTCTTCAAGTGAAAAACAACTTTTAACACCAAGTAATAACGCAGTGCTGCCATGTCTCCGTGTGATTATTAAAGAGCTTTCAAGAACAATGCTGCTGCAGAACTAAAATATTGACTTTGGTCCCCCGTCCCACTGGTGAATACAAACACCCTTAACCGCTCAAAGTCAAAGATGCATAAGCCCATCAAACACACACATACACACAAAACCACAGTCACACAAAGACGTACTCACTAAAACCGAACTGGCAAGCCACCAAGACACTCAATAGAGCCAATCTCTCCCTCGCACGGCAGGCTGTGAATTCCCAGTTTGCTTTGCAGCGACAACGGGGTGTATGTGTGTCTGTGTTTGTGTGTGCGTGGAGATAAAACACAGCAATCACTGAATGGAGGCACAAGGGCCACCAAACTAAATGCTCAGACGAAGCTGGCATGAAGACTCCTGCGCAGACACACACACACACACACACACACACACACACACATATGATTAGGAATGGATATGCTTGCCAAGTCATTTTCCCCTCTGTTCCAGGAGCCACTGAAGTGCTTAGCGCACAGTGAGCAGACCTCAGCCTATAGAAACGGGAAGGCAGAGGGGGGCAGAAAAAAAAAGGAGGCAAAGGTGGGAGGTGGAGACGGAAAGCAACAAAGCATGTTGGTCACCAAAATTGCTAAAATTAATTGGTCACACCCATCTGGGCTTGCATTTCCATCCTACTTCAGCCTAGTTGGAGGAAATTAGAAGCCGTTGTTTTTCTCAGATTTTAGGGTAAGTGCAAATATTTCAATAATCCCAATCTAACCCAGTGCCTCTTCAATTTCCAGCATGAACACACTGGCATTTATAGTACAGTGTGTTCACTGAGAGTTAAATGTACTGCTTGATCCAAATGACAGGCAGTTCCACTGCAGTTACATAAAAATCATTTTAACCGCTGCAGTAAAACTGTTCATTTACAAGGTGCGCTCTGTCAGAGTTCCAACAGATGAGGAGTTTAATTAAGAACGGAGGAGAAAATAGTGGAGAAAAGGGGAAAAAAAACGCGGGATGATAGTGAATAAGAGTGTCATTCACCAAAAACATCGACGCATAATCACTTCTTTTCATTGTATGTTCACTGTGTAAGGTCAGAGCAGCATGTAGAGCACGGTATATAGAAAGTGTGCTGCATTCAGACAAGATGAACTGTGCACGCATTCAATATCCCGTAAAGTAATGTCACTGTCAAGGGCAAACAGCAACTGTTAATGGAAGACGAGGAAGAGAAGGAATTTCTGTCCTTGTTTCTCTGTTCCTTCAAACCAAAGAGGGGTCAGGGTGGCGGCTGCTAATTAGGGCAGTGACACACACACACACACACACACACACACACACACACACACACACACACACATTATTAACAGACACTGTTTCAGCCAGGCCTCAGTTGTAAGGTAGTGTCAGTCACTGCTGTTCCTGTGTGTCTGCCCTGAGGCTAAGTAGACCTCCTTCCCTCCAGTCACACACACACACACACACACACGCACGCCACAATATTTTCATATTTCATATCAGCGACTGCATCCTATGTCAATTAATGTCAGTGCTAAAATAAAGGCAATGTGAATGCGCTGATGCTGTAAATATTTTAATTGCACCTTCAACATTATTTTCTGTGTAATCTCACAAGAGGCTGCTGCTTTGAGTGACGTGTAGATAGGCGCTCGTAAAATGTGGAGCAAAAATATGAGGAAACAAATGATATTTTTTAGGGAAGAGTTTTGAAGCACGCTGAATGACAGCTTGGTAAATTGACTGAGCTAAATTGGGCTTAACCTGCCAAACAGCAACACTGTAATTATGTCAGATTTTTCTCTCCATATTTTACTGATTGCTTGCCTGTATAAAAAATAAATAAATAAATAAAAAGTGTTACACCCAGATAACATCCTCAACAAGAGAAGCATCAGCCAAGCCTGGAAAAAACCTGCATTTCATTTATTTTCTTTCACACACATCAAAAACACAACAGCGGACTGAAAGTCATACACTGTAAAGGATCCATACTGTAAGTGTAAGGCATTAAACTGAGGACTGCATGCCATTAACAGCATCCAACATTCACTTCAATCAAATGAATGATTTATGTGATACGTCTCCAATATAAAGACATCCTGAAGAACACACATGCAGGAGCTTCAGCAAAATAATCAAAGTGCTGGATGCAGAAGTTAGTGAGGAATTTACTTCGTTTGGCAGAAATGAAAAGGTCACAGCCCGAGATGGTGGCTAATGAGAAGCTCTGTCAGCCAGTAGCTAATGTCAAGACCCTCTGTATTAGCTGAGCTCATGCCAGTTGTTGGCATTAATTCAATGCGCTACCAGTAAATGTGTATTTAGTGTTTTTTTTTTTTACAAATTTGACTGGAACTCATCTTCTGTGAAATTGAAGTTTAATCTGACGTTTGTGTTTTCCTGAACTTTTGCTCAGCTCAGTATGAAGGACAACTACCAGGCAACAAGAGAAGACCAGTTAGTTTGCACGCTTTTGGATGTCATCCATACAGTAGATCCAACACTGGCATCACATTGGTCCAACCATGTCTTTCCCAGACTGAATGGACTGTGGACTGGTCCAACATCCCGTCCACACGCAAAAAGAGGACGAGGTGCAGCCGCCTGGTCTGGCCACAGTTATCGCCCCAGGAGGCTGAAATTTTGCCTTGGAGGTCAAGTTTGTGTGTGCGATTGTGTTCATGTCAGGACTGTTGATGAATATTCTAATATATTAATCTGTGTGTTTAACAAAAAGGTCTCTCTGTAGGAATCAAGCTGAAACGAGCGAATAATTCTCTGCAAATCACTGCACAGGACATTATTTTCTATGTTTACATTGTAATGTGTAGGTATATTCAGAACACAAGATGTTGAAATAGTAGTAGAGTGCCTCTCGTTATACTGCATTGCCGTCTTATGGACATAATGCACAAAAATAGATACTCAAATCTAACATCATTGTTGGCCCTAGTTCATGTTAATTAGCTAAAAGGACGAATGGCCTAGCACAAAAAGGTAACTTCCAACAGTGACTACTGTGTCCTTTATACATATCAGTGAAGGCAGGGACTGCGGTCTCCTGTCCTGAGACCAGGTGGCCACAGTCCTCAGCAATACAGTACTGCAAGCTCAAATATCACAAACAGAAAAATACTGTTTTATGGGTTCATCCCTCGCTTGTCAGAGATAACAATTTAGACTGTGTGAGGATGACATATAGCAGCATGAAAACATTCCTCCCACAAGTTACAACTTCTACATCAGAAAACGCATGAGGAATTTTTTTTGTCGCCTAGAAACAATGCACCACCTACTTCTGTACGATACAGTTCTGCAAGATCTGCCACTGACATCATTTCAAAGGTCAGATGACAACATATAATTTCCAAAAACAAAATGACTCAAACTTCTAATTGTTGCTCTAGCAGTAATGTGGCATCTCAGCCTATTAGAAATACACCTCAAAACATAAACGCCTCTCTGCGACACTGCCCGCGTTCTTATGCAAGCCGAGCCGCTCAGTATTTAAAACACTTCAACAATCAATGAAATTAAATGACACGATAGACGAAAGATGACACAGGAAGCCACACTAATGTTCGACTTCCCTTGAATTGTCTCGGGTCCAAAGTCGCTCCGTTTCACATCAAAAGGACGTCACTGTGAAGATGACAAATTGACAACAGCTGTAACTACGACAAGAATCCAGAAACTCTTGCTTTTATTAGAAAAAACTGAAGTGAATGATGCAAAGTGAATAATGATCTCCTTTCCATGGTTCCCGCCTCAATATTTCATAGTAAGTGATGATCTCCCAAACATAAAGGGTGTCGGTGCATCCATATTTCATTGGAGAACAATGTAGTGTAACTGACATACACAGTGAGGAAATGTGCTTACAAAGCATCAAAAGAACTGTCACACAGTATGGATGGCTGCAGAATAATATAGGGCACTGCTGGATAGATGTAACAAGCTTCATAGCTACACGCATCATTTGATCACATAATACAAAGCTAGTGTGTGTGTGTCTATGTGTGAGACACGCATCATTTGATCGGGCAACATAAAGCTTTGCTGCCTGTGTTTGTGTGCAAGTTTGCTTGACGTGCATCATTTGCCCATACTACAAAATTGCAGTGTGTGTGTGTGTGTGTGTGTGTGTGTGTGTGTGTGTGAGAGAAACATGCACCAGATAGGTAAGAAAAGGCCAGGGTGCATGCACGTATCTGTGTCAACAAGAATGTGTGACACGCATCATATATTTAGATAATACAAAGCTAGTGTGTGTGTGTGTAGGCTACAAACAGTGGTGTATCTAATAACAGGCCTTTCTGAATGAGAGAGTGATGAGTCCTGTCACTCCTGAACCGCACGTACACACACAGATGCACGCATGCTGGCTTTCTGCTAAATTAAGCATTGGAGGAAGCTGCAGACATCAGACAACACAGGCATGTACAGACACACACACACACACACACACACACACGCCTTCTGACACAAACAAGCTCACAAACAAGCTGAGACACTTGTGACTAGGAATATACGCAGGGCATGTGTGCGTACACACAGAGATAAAAATGCAGACGTACTGACAGAGACACATGTGCCTGTGCAATGCGACACATAAATTGGGGCATGCATTATTAACTGTTGGAAATTTCAGAGCACATGTTGGGACTGTTGTGCCTCAAAAAAGAAAGAGATCAGAGAGAAACAGGCAGACTCTATACACGACACCAACTGAGCTATACAGAGCGCTGGAAAGAGACACGGGACTCTCCCGTAGTAATTCTATAGGGCTTACTTAACAGTGAAAACTTCAACAGTTAATAATTCAACGCTTCAGTCATTCCACTCGTGACAAAGTGATTTTCTTCCTTTATTGAACTGTTTTGGATGGTTGGGACAATGCAAATCAAGACAAATCAAGTCTGTCTCAATAATGACTCAGACATCACGAGTAGTCCACATATCAAGAGTAGCTGCACTGCACGGGCAGTTCACCTTCATTACAGAAAAAGAAAAGCGTTTCTCACTCTGAGGTTTCTGCTGCCACCCCAATACAAGGTGTAAGAATTGAATTGCAGTGGTTTGGATAATCCACAGATTTCCCGATGAACACTTTTCAGTGGAATATTTCTAGTGCAGTAATAGTCCCTATGAAAACCAAAGACAGTGTCGTCGGTGGATAATCCAGAGCAACAGGGATACTGGGGTTCAATGCTGTGAGCTCCACAAATGAAAAACCATTCACCTTCACTGTATTGGGGTGGCAGCAGAAATCTCTGAGGTGGATGTCAGCTAGAAAATATGAAACAATTCTTTACGCTGGCATACATACAAATAAAATAGACCACACTCTGTGTGGGGTTTCATAGCACAAAGTCATGTCTGCTAATCAGGGAAGACACACATTACAAATGAACTGCACCTGACTTTGATGTATGAGGCAAAAACCATACAATGAAACAAACAAAAACCTTTTTGAACAACCACTAAAACAAAAGAGTAACATGATGAAACAACTTTGAAGGCGTTCGTTCTGAGGATCTGAAAATATACTGTCCATGTCTCTTATTCAAAAATAAATACTTTGAAATGAAGGTTGCAAATCACCTTTAATCAGAGTATTATACACATCATTACTCCTTTCCACAGAATAAAATAACACATAGTGTAATGTAAGCACATTTCAATCCATCAAAATGAGGCTGGCCAACTCTGTAGCACACGATATTTGGAAATATATATGCTGAGTACCTCTAAAAAATGAACACCTGAGAATCACTGTGCGACCCGGCAGGCTGAAAAGCAACTTTGTTGTGGTGCAGCTGACCAGAATGTGTTCAACTACTTGAGTTGTGTGTAATTTAAGTAAAGACCTAAAAACATGATTCAAAACACTCTTCACCAGTTTATGTTCGACGTCGGGCTGCAGCCATCAGGAGAGCATAACAAGGAAGAAAAATATGAACCAGAACCTGCACTTAAACAAGATTCTAATTAAAATGTAGTATAACAAGGGTGTAAATTGCAACAAAAAGGCTGCTATAAAAAGAGTTGGTTAAGGTCTGTGAAGACTGCTGTCCTTTGCCCGTGTGGTTATTCCACTTCACTGACTGAAAAAGACTTTGTTGGAGCAAACAGAGTAAAATGACTGCTAAGTGGCAAACTATGCCCTCAATTCAACAGTAAACGTCTGACTAACTGTGCTAAAAAGAACAGAAATCTCACAGAACATTCCAATAATCCTCGAGGTGTTACTGACTTCGTCTTCTTGTTATTTGGTTCATTTAAAACTTGAATGAGATCAGAATGTGACAGCGGATCTGAGGAGGCCGTTCGTACTGATGTGTTCACCTGCTTCCAACACGCTGCTCAGGCTCCTGTGATGTTACCGTCCTCCTCCTTCTAGCCGCAGCTCCTCCATCAGTACAGTTTCTCTACGATGAAAGCCAGCATGGCTGCGGCCAGAGCAAATCCGATTGCCAGTTTCTTCAGTCCTTCCCTGTCCAGCCTGTGAGAGCCGATCAACAGGACGGACGAAGAAGACACAGAGGCAGGACCCTGGACGCCATTGGCCATGTGTTCCTGTGGGGGGAAACATAGAGAAAGGCAACCACATTAGACTGAGATCAGGAGAGGTACAGATTTACTATTACTAATACTGTAATAACAACACTGTACTGACTTGTCTTGTTGCTCTCCTCTGCAGAGAAATAACCATTACTGGATCAGCTACAGATATCGAGCTCGTACTTATTCAGTCAAACTGCACGGCATGTTTACGGATGTGAGGATCTCAGCCTAGTCTCGCTGCTCATTAGGAAAAGATGACTATGTTAAGAAATAAATATTTAATCAATGTGTCTCAAATAACGTGCACTTACAGTGAATTATGATGAAAATCTTTCGGGGGTTAAAAATGAGCTACTTCAGTTACCACAGCACAGATCCTGCTGTCATGAAGGCCACTGCGGGACACCACCTGGTGAACATGGCGTAGAAGAAGAGGAACTTTGCACTCACTGCCAGAGCTCTCTGTCTCTCTCTTACAAGGACTCAAATGAGGACAAAGTTGTTTAAAAATGAGAATTTTAGTATCTTTTGAGGTATTATTTGAGTATCGTAGTGATGGCTTGCTTGCTTTCTCTCACACACTCATGGCCACAGAGATCGCCACAGCTCATGGCATAAGTCAAGTTCATAATTGATAATTAGGGGACCATCTCTTGATTGAATCAAGTGGCCACAGTCACAAATCAAACAGCGGCCCTTGACAGCACAGCGGCCAGTGGTCCGGCGCATCAAATGTCTGTAATCTGAGAGTTCTGTTTTGCCTTAATGTGTTGGACCATTAAAAAGACATCGGCCACTAAAGAGATGTGACAGTGAAAGATGGCAAAGAGCAATGCTGAGAAGAGCAGGAGAAAAAATACAAACTGTCGGGAGGGCCGGAAGAGGAAGACCACACTCTGATCTTTTGAAACAAAATATCTGGAGTTTGTTCTGCTACATCAACCAGACCAGTAAGAATCTACTCAGCCATTTATGTGAGGGGGTATATCGCTACCCTTCATGGATCGCTTCTGCTGATCATTAAATACATATAGAAAAACATCAGTTGATGTCATTAGGATCCATAGATACTGTTATTTAGGAGAGCAACGGGGAATTACAGGGCTTCATCATTCCCTCCGCTTTCCTGTTGCTCTCTTATCCTCTTGCCTTCTGTCTCTCGCCTCAGTTTCATTTGGAAATTACAGACACAATAATAAACAGAATTTTAAATCCACTGATTATTTTGATATTTTGTGGATGAAAGCATTCATAAAACCAGCCATTTGCTTATGCAAATGAGTGCATTTCAATTATGATGCCATTATCTCTGGGCAAAGCAGTTAATGCAGTTTTGTAGTGTTCCAATTATTACAGAGTGCTGTCTATTGAATCACGCTGATGCTGATGAAGGTGCACTGTGATGCTGTTCTGCAGGGAAGCTCGGAGAGACATGAGAGCGTAAGAGTTAGCTTACAATGTTAGCGCAGCCAAAGCAAGAATGTGACTGTGATCGCGATAGTGTTTGAGTTAATCTCTCAGTAGCACATCGTTTTCAAGCTGCTTTACTGCAGCGTTTCTATACCAGGTGTGGCTTCACAAACAACACAGAAAATCCAGTCAGGCTTTAAGTGTGCACCGAAAGCATTGACCACTTTGGGCTTTTTTTTCAGGAATTGGAGGGGTTTGTGTGTTTGGCATGTCCCCAATAGTCAAACACGCAAATTTGAACAATGCACACCAGCACATGATGCTGCTTATTCAACACGACGAAAAGCAGCTGTGACGAGAGCAACATCAAAAATAAGCTGGCACTTTTTAAGTCGTTGATGGTGTTAATATAATTCAGTTGGTAACACTGAATACTGATAACCAGCCCGGTTTCTCCCTGGCCTCCACCCTCCCTCATCGATCATCATTCCGTTTGATTAAACATTTACTTCGTTTTATCTTAATGTCTGAGAGTGGAGACGTGAGGTGTGATTTCAAGCAAATTGCACCTCAAGATGTGGCTCTTTCAATTCGAGCATTAAACAAATTGGATGAAAGCACCAACATCTCTGGGTGGAGTGGAAATCGATCTGGATGACCTCGTGCTAGTTTATACATGTCTCCACCTGCATGACAGTTGGTAAAATGTCTCATCACCAGACGGTAGATGATGCAAGGCGATATTGAGCAATTGATCAGCGGCTTTCCAGAGTAGCCTTTAATGAAGTTCACTAGGGATTACTGTAAGAGGCGTGGCTTTCATATTTACCATAGCTGGACTGACTCCGCTCTCTCCTTCATTCTCAAACTTCCTCTCAAGTTTCTCCATCAAGTCTCTGTCTCACCTGCCTTTATTCCTTCTCTCTATGATTTTCCAGTGAGAGGTCTTTCTTTCTTTTTCTGCTTTTCTCTCATCCTCCATCAGTCGGATGCTTCCCCAACATAAGGAATTCTGTTTGCATTATCTGGCTGTGTATGCTATCTATCCGTTCTAATTCAGAAATTTTTAGAAATATACTTGCAATTGTATTTTGTGGAGTCCAAACACCTGCCTGCATGTATGGTACGTATTGGTATGTAACTGACAGTGCACGCCCACACGTGTTGCATGCACACGGCCGTGTGTATGAGCAGCTGCACAGCGTCCGTCCTCTGCCTCGCTATCCTCCGCATTACTCCCGCTTCCCTGTCCTCTCTGATGGTTGTGAACGCTCCCGTGCCACCCACTCTTCTCCTCGCTGGTGTCGCTGAATGGTTTCCTCTGTTGCCGCACACAATGGAGGATGGATACTATGACCGACTACGCCTACCTGACACATCCATAAGTCACTTACACTAACTTCAGACAATAGGTGGAGGGTGGCTCGATAACAGAGGTCTGGCTGACGCATTCCACATAAGCTTCCTGTTAGGATCATCGTTGGGCTCCCTGACGGTGAAACCGATACGCTGTTTTGTTGCTGTTTTGATGCTTGAAAAACAATAAGAGTGCTTTTCGCTTGGGTGTGCTCTGGTAGTCATGTCAAGCCCCCGCCATAGTGCATGTGCTCCTCATCACTGAGCCTCTTAACTGCAAAAATGTGATCATGACAAATGCAGCTACTTCTGTAAAGGCTTCAAATCGCTAATCCAATCTCATCTGCAATAATACATTTGAAAAGTGCTCTTCATCGAGGGTACACTGTATGCCTTTTAGCAGGTTTTAAATGATGTCTCATTCATTAAAGGATGAATGAACAGTGAGAAAAAAAAGACACACAAGTTGGGTTTTCATCATTCAGAACTTTTTTTGAAAATCAATGACTGATGGGAAAGGCTGCCTGTTAACAGAAAGACTTACTACAAATTTAATTTCCTGCTTACTTTAGGAAAATAGGCCCAAGATGAACATCTAATGGAAACTGAGACATGAGAGAAGCAGCGAAGGACTGATGAAACCAAAACCATTACCTTTCTCTTTGCTGACAGCCCAAATGCACTGCCTTCTTCTCTATCCATCTATTTATCTGTCTCTCTGCAGGTGTCTTTTAACAACAGGGTGCCAGCAGAGAGGCTGAATAGTGCAGTCTAAAATCTATTACTAGTAGGGAGGATAAGTGAAAATCCAAGTGCCAGTAGGTGTGTGTCAGCACAGTGGGAGAGAGGGGAGGAGAGGAGTTGAGAGGAGAGGAGAGGAGTGAAAAACTGAGAAGAAATGAGGAAAGGAAGGAGAGGAAGAAAGGGGGCAGGAAAAGATGAGAGATGTGGCTTTCAGTGATAGCTCACCACCTGCTTGCTGGCATGCTGAGTCTGTGCATATGTCTGTGAGAGCGAGAGAGTGAGAAGGTTGGCATTTCTGAACGTACGTGTGTGTGTGTGTGTGTGTAGGCCTGTGGTGGATAATGTCGGTCTCTCTGCTCACAGCGGTAGAACAGAGCGAAATAATCCTACTTTAAAACCATCTAACACTACACCAGGGGTACCAGACTGGCTCGCACAGCTAGATACTTTCCCCTCAAGGTTTTCAAGGTTTTCCCTAGGACTCTCAAATATCTCTCTGAGTCTTAAAAACTCTTCACACAAGCACCTCTTTTTCTGCTTTGTTTTTTTAAGAGATTTGCCGGGGAGTGTGGTGCAGCCTTCACCAACACACTGACATATTCACAGAGAGCCACAAAGCACAATAGACAGTGGTCACATTTCTCACATGATCCACACCAGCTGTCAGTGTCACTCTAGACACACAGAGACCATGGACGTGGTGTGTGTGTGTGTGTGTGTGTGTGTGTGTGTGAGTAAACAGATAATGTAACAGCCTCCTTAGTCACGGGTGATTTGACAAAGCCACAGCGACACTCACAATGAGCTGCAGCTGTATTTACAACTGGACAGAGGGAGGGGAGAGAAATTAAAAGTCACTGCAAGTAACATTTCTGATACGAGCAGCAAGAGATATCAGAGACTTTACAGCTTAAATGAAGACAACAACAAAAAAAGGAACAGAGGTTCAATGAGGAAGTTCTCCACCTGTCTTCCTCTTTCTCATCTGTCATCTGAAATTTCCTCTATAACTGCAACTGCAGAGCCCTCTGACACAGCAGCGTATGGAGAGAGTGGAGGTGCACCTCTTGTCACTTTATAAACACTTACACACGCACCCTAATCCAAACATATTGTAAAATGATGCTACTTTTTTCATGTCACATGTGTATGCATACACGTTGACCGGACGTACTGCGTAGGTTGACTCAGGCACAACTCCTTTACACAGGCACACATCATTATATACTGCAGCAAATAACAGATTCATATGTTAATAGTTCTTATGTTTGATTTTTTTGTCCAACATAAGGATGAACTGCACATTCAACAAAATGAACATTTATCAGTAGATTATCTGATCTGTGCAGTGTCTGTTTTCTTCCAGGACGCAACTGAAAGTACAAAATTACAGCCAAGTAAACAGACGTAATAAACACTACAGTGCATTCGCTGCTGTCGGCAGGCCACTGAAGAGGAAATCAATATCATGGGTTTTATCCACCATAAAACAATCAGAAGTGAGAAATATCTTGTCTAATCTAATAATCTGATGTACTGTCTTCTGTGAAGGCAACTGCTTGCTTACAGGTATTTAATGTGGTGTTACTGTGGTATTTTATTGCTTTTAGCTGCTTTTTCATTTCATTTGTTGCCTCCAGTCAGTAGTCAGTAGGGCTGATGTCCAAGCCGAACTGTTCTGTGACACAACTTGGAACATATTTAATAATCATAATGATAGAAACTAAAGAGGAAACTCAGGCCACAACACAACAACAACCAGGCATATGTCTTGTGTTTGTTTGTTTTTTTAAATTCTGTCTCCTCTTGTTCGGCTGTGATGAGGCTTTCGGGGCATGCAGCACCTTTAATTGGCATTCGACACCATTATTACCTGTATTTCCTACAAAGACTGTAAACAACGGCCATCATTGTACTGTCAAGCACATCCTGGCAGGATAATGAAAAGACCATGATAGTGACATACAAAATTACTGGGACAGATCTAACAAGTCAACAACACCTCCTGAATGTTACCTGCTGCATAAGACAAACCCAAAATATCGTTAAAGACATCCGTCATCTTCCTCATTGCTTCCTCTGCTGCCATCTGGGAAAGGCACCAGAGCATGACCAAACCAGCAGCACCAGCCAGCCTATAGACATCTGCTTTCTATAGGCATCAGCCTGAGCCACAGAACTCTCTCTCCCCTCTCTCTCTATCTCTCTCTCACACACACAGACATAGACAGACACACACATGCAATGCACTCCTGGCGTATATCACAGTGTATAATCAGTATCTATACACCTGACTAACATAAACATAAACAAGTATGTTTTAAATTAATTAATTTAAATTTAAATTAATTAACACAAAGATGCATCAAGTTGTTTCCGCACAAACAGGTTTATGGTTACAGTAACTGAATACAGAACAACACTACATGTGTGTACGGTGAGGTGTGGAACACTTGACACATGACTCCTGTTACCTCAGTCTTATTGTACCTTTGCCTGCAACAAAGAATGGAAAAAGCAAGAAGTGGTTGGAACATATTTCAGATTTAATATGACGCTATACAAGACTCTATGTATTAAAGTATTAAGTAACAGGCAGATTACATTACTCAGGTGGATATCAACACTGCAACAAGTTTAAGTGAGTGACTGGTAGCCTACTGGCTCCTGGGATGACTGGTGAAAAATGTAAAAAATGCGATCTGACTGCATGGACCATCGACTACCTCACAGACAGACCACAGTTTGTGAGGCTTCACGACTGTGTGTTGGATGCAGGGGTTTGCAACACCGGGGCTCCGTAGGGTACTGTGCTCTCTCCTTTCCGCTTCACCCTCCACACATCTGACTTCAGACACAACACAACCAGCTGCCACCTCCAGAAGTTCTTGGATGATACAGCCATCGTTGGATGTGTATCACAGGGCAACGAAATGGAATACAGGGAAGTCATCACTAACTTGGTCGACTGGTGTGGACTAAACCACCTGCACATAAATGCCAGCAAGACCAAGGAGATGGTGATAGACTTCCGCAGGAAAGCACCACAGACTACACCGGTGAGCATCCAGGGTTTGGACATTGAGATCGTGGAGGAGAGCAAATATCTGGGTGTCCACCTCAACAATAAACTGGACTAGTCCACCAACACAGATGCCCTGTACAGGAAGGGAGTCGTCTCCATTTTCTGAGAAGACTGAGGTCCTTTGGAGTATGTAGGACATTACTGAGGACTTTCTATGACTCTGTGGTTGCATCTGCAGTCTTTTATGCAGTGGTCTGCTGGGGCTGCGGAAGCTCTAAGAGGGACAGAGAGAGACTGAACATTCTGGTCAGGAGGGCTGGTTCTGTCCTGGACTGCCCTCTGGACACCACTGAGGACGTAGGTGAGAGGAGGATGTTAGCCAAGCTCACATCTATCATTGAAAAACCCCTCCCACCCCCTGCATGACACAGTGGGGGCCCTTAGCAGCTCCTTCAGCAACAGACTGCTGCATCCACTCTGAAGGAACGCTACTGCAGGTCCTTCATTCCATCAGCTGTCAGAGTGTTCAACTCCAGCGTAGCTTAATGTAGCACTGGGTCCATATTCACAATGTTTTTGCACTAATGTGTAATTCATATTTACTTCAGCCTGCAATCACACACACAAAATATCTTTACGCTTAAAGTACTTGAAGTACTAGACCTATGCATACTTTTATTCTACTGTGACAATTTTTTTTTATTACTGTGCAATAGAGTTAACACTGTTCTTATTTTTTCTTGACCAACCATGTGCAATTTCTGTTAAACTGTGAAATTCTCCTCAAATCGTTGGCAGTATATTTTTATGGCAATATTTTTTATTGTGCTTTTGTGGCAATATATATATTTTACAGTTCTTTCTACAAAATGTACATATATATATAGTCAATTTATTTTTTGTATTTTTCTATTCTGTTGTATTTTTGTACTACTATTGCATGCTGCCTGTAACACCTAAATTTCGACGGCTCGGGATTAATAAAGTCTAACCTTATCTTATCTTATCTTATCTTAGGGTTCTTAAAAGCCTACATTGAACTATTGACTATTAACAGTCACTAAACTATTGGCAGGATGTGGAGGTTTATGGGAGGATTAAGGACTTCCACTGAACCTTCTACAGGACTTGTGGGCCTCATTCAGCACACATGAGTGCGGCAAGATTCCTAATAAGAAACCCAAATAACAGATCTCTCATCTAAATCTTCACACATCCAGCAAATTTCTACATAGCTGCTTTCCCAAAAAACAGATGGCTATAGGTCACTAAAGCCCTCAGTTCACCTCTTGGCTTCACTTGTCATGTGGTGGACCAAACCCAAGTCTGGCCTGAGCTCTGAGGCGGATACTGGTATGTAAATACCAAAGGTTATCCTCTCCCAATCAAATACTATTTCAATAACAAGAATTAACTGCTGAGACATACTTCAACAAAAATGCATCTGGAATTTTGATGAGACAGCATGTTGAGCTTAAGAGGAAGGTAAAATTCTGAATAAAACAAAGCCACGGGTGACATATCTACTGAAGAGATTTGCTCAGAGGAGTTTGTTTACAAGGCCCATACTGAGGAAAGTCTAATTTTACAATAACATGGAAGAAGAAGACAAAACACATTACTCAATAACTAAACTTTTTCCCCGAACAGTTGTTGGCTAAGTGCTTAGTTATTTAGATCTTCCATCTGTGGTTCAAAAGCAAATTCGGAGCAAGGGGCATTTAAAACCCTCTGACATTTTAAATAAACAACACAGAATGAAGCTGCGTAATGCCATTTGACATATTAGGTAAGAATACTGAAAATAGACGTGAGTGATATTTTGATGGCTTAACATTTATTCCTTTGTTACTGTGACTTTGGTTCTTCTAGTATGCACAAAGCGCAGGCCATGTAATACAATTTGACATGCTAAATGAAATGCTTAAAATAGCTACGCCGGCTGTTTTGAAGGCAAAGCAAATTATTTGCTACTCGAGTAAACTCAGTCGTGCAAAGGCCAAGAAAAACCTTTTGACATTTTAAATAAAAACTTTAAAAATAGATTTGAGAGGATTAACCGTATCCCAACCAGAAAAGACAGCTTAATCTTTGATTTTTTTGTTATTTTCCCGACAATACAGATGACAACACGTGTGTATAACGCAACATCAAAGCAACAATCCATAACAGTGCATGTCAACGCAGAGCGCTTCAATTGTTTGGGGTGAAATACAGATTTTTGTTTGCGTGTTATGCCTGTGTGTGTGTGTGTGTGTGTGTGTGTGTGTGTGTGTGTGTAGATGTTTGTGTTGGGCGAGTGTGTGTTTTGTCTGCTTGATGATTTTGTGCGTACAGCCACTGTCTCATATAGCCTGCGGCTAGTAGGGGTCTGCCAGTCACACCGGGGTGGGGGGGAGACTGTGCGTCAGTTTATATAAATATGTGTGTCCAAGGATATGTGTGTGTGTGTGTAAGCTTTGTCTTACCAATGAATCTGTGCTGTGTGTCTGTGTCTATGTACTGTAAGCATCATGATGCAAAGTACCAGCAATCAATCCCACCCACTCAGCCTGCACTAGAATACATAAAGATACAATTCTAAATTGACCACATCCACACGCACATGCACACACAAACACGCACTCACACATGGGATGGATAAACTGATTAAAACTAGAATGGGGGAGGACAGATGACCAGGAGGTAAAAGGAACAAAGGTAGTGAGAGAAATGATGAAACAGGACACAAATAAAAAGAAAAACAAAGAAAGAAAGAACTAGAGATATAAAGAAAAAGACAGAAAGACAGCTGGGAAAACCAAGACTACCAGCCCCAGAGAGAAAAGGAATGAGACAGGCCAGCAAATTTAATACTCCAGCAGAGATTTGTCCATTCACCTCCATTTTTTTGTTACTTTGTCAATTTGTGGTCATGGAGGGACATTGTTCACTAGTCGTATTCCTCCATTTCTATACCTCTCCCGGCTCTCTCCTCTTTCTATTCTGTCTTTCATACGAACTGTCAATGTGCTGTCTTGTGGAAGGAGCAGAGCGGTTTTCTTTCCTCTCTCCTATTCTCTCGGTCTCCTTGAGAAAGTATGCTGTGAAAAGAGCTGATTATTGGATGGCACTCAAGCTGCTTTTCTGTCTCCAGATCTCTCAGTCTACCTCGTTCTCTCTCGCTTTCATTCTTGCCTCATTTTTTGGCCTCTCTCTCACACCCCCCTCCCCCTTCTATCATTTAATTTCATCTGAGGATGAGGACTGGTGAAGATACTTTCTCTTTTTCTTTCCTTCACCATGCTGCTGAGTGCTTTCTCTGCTATTGTGTCCCACTAAAAGACTCATTACTGCCCTTCCCTTTCTGTGGAAAGTGCTGTTTCTGTGAATGAAGGGCTGACAGACACAGAGATAGAGAAAGAGAGAACAGAGGAAGAGATGTCATCCATGTCAATAAAAGCAAATTTCTCTCTCTCTAAAGCCTTGGTCTTGTTTCATGGAATGAAATGGCAAAAACACCATGGCCTTTTAATTAACGTGTCACATTGCACAAAGGCATGAGGGAAAAGAAAAGGAGGGGACAGGCAGGGGATAAAAGATGACAGAAACTGAGAAAGAAAGAGGATGAATTGAAAAAAAACACCAACAGGATGTTTGTAAGTATGTGACAGAAAGGAAGGGAAGCACTGTGGACAGATTGCCAGTTCATTGCATGGTGACCACAGAAACCTGCATGTTATTAGTCACCAATAACAAGGAAGCACTTCAGTTAAAAATAGTGGTATAGCAGCTTGCCGTGAGTTTAGAGAACTGTATGATGGGTTCTACTGCTTCATAAATTAGCCTTTGAGGACACATGTCCTCTGCAAGCTGCAGAACACAGAGACAAACAGCGATGTGCCATTAGATCACTACTCATCCATCCTCCCTACTCATCCATCCATCCGTAATTCCTATACCTGTCTATATATTCACACATCCGTGCATCTATTAATCTGCTCATCCGTCAGTTGTGTGCATCTAAGCCACATCCATGCACCCATACCTATCTGTCCACTTCCAGGACCATCCATCCACAGCCATCCTCACAAGCTTTCACATGCCACTCCTCTATAAATCCATCCATCTATCAATATATTTTATCCATGATCCAACATATGTACATCCATGCATATATTGCTTTCTCCCTGCACACATCACCATGGGTGCTGGTTGATGTGCAATCAGCTCTCTCTCTCCATCTCTGAAATGATAGGTCTCTCACTTTGTTCCTCTTTCAACAAATGGACATTACAGACCTTAGTGGGTTCCTCTGCCTATCCAATCACCCACTTATCTACCACTCTTTCGTTTTCTCACTTTGTCTTACAACGCTCCTCTGCATCTGAAATGAAACAACAAAGCTCAGACTCCATCCGTCTATCAGCGACCCAGCCATCATGGACCTCATCACACAATCTCTCTCCTCCCGGTCCTTTATTCTTCTGTTTTTCTCTCGCGCCCTGCCAAAAGCCTGTAATTACAGTCTCCGCTGCAAGACATGGGGGTGAGCATCTATCTGCCTTCCCCTAATCGCTCATTCATCTCACACACACACACACACACACACACACATTCAGCTCAGTGTGTGGTGGACTCACGCAGACACTCATAGAAAATAGATGGTCTTCAAATATGTGTAAGACAGACATCAGTGTGTGGGTGCACAAGTGCACATTCTCAGGTATGTGTGTATGCATTGGTATGCGAGTGCCAGATAGTACTGAATACATGTGTGCATGCATATGTTCAACCAGACCTGCTCACTTATAGCAGCAATAATAGTGAACACAGATACCGGAAGTATGGCTGTCAAGGGAATCACATAAATCAGAGTGCCGCACTCTAAGTGTGTCTGTGTGTAGCATGCAGATACTGCTGTGTTTCCGAGCCATTAGGTCACTTATCTATTAGCACTGTGCTCCAGTGTCACTCTGCTGTCGTTAAGAGTTGACAATGCAGGTCATAAGAACTATAGATTACAGCTCATCAGCAGCATCTTAATATATAATATGTTAATTACCAATATGTCGTGGACAGCAGAGGCAGGCACAAATGAATGCTTGCAAACCAGATACAGCACAGTATTACAACGTTCAGCTCTGCCACTCAACCTCTGTCTGCTTGAATTTGTTTCTCACTCCGTCTGTTTGCCTCCATTCGCCTATAATTTTCTCCAATGCACTCACATTTTAAACCATACCTTAGAAAGTGCACATTTAATTTGACTGTTATTTGTTGCTATGAGGTTGCCAATCATGTGGCAGTGTCAAACCAGCACACCACCGTCTTCACCCATGTACACAAATAGCCACGGTACATTTTATATACTCCCCAAAAACCTCAAAGCACCACGTGTGTTCACACCAGGTGTAAAATGGACACAAATTGACAATCTGTTTGTCCTGATCTGTCAACCTTTAGATCTCTACATAAATTCCCTTCTAGAGGACGGAGACGATGACTTTACTCTCATTATCCTCTTACAAAAACCCTCCTGAGACACATTCACACTAAACCTTAGGACTGCTAATAAATGGCATCCAGAAAATGGTATTTACAGTGTTAGGACCAGACAAAGTGTATGCCAGTGTGTGAGAAACGAAGTGTGTGTAACAGTGTGAAGAGTGTGACATGTTGCGTGAGTATGATTCTACGTGCATGTGTTGTTACATCAACCCAAGAAAGGTCTGGATGTGTTGTGTAAGAATGTCAAACGTTGTTGAAAGAGTGCAGGGGAAAGTGAGTCGGGGGAATGAATGAATGCAAGCGTGTGTGTTGGATGGCCTGCAGACTTTATGAGCCAACTAGTTTTACAAGGTCTAGTCCCCACTGCTGAACTTTTCATTGCTAAGTGACGTGTCGCTTGGCTTGCTGTGAAACCTTTCTCTTTTCTTTCATTTTATCTCATTCTCTGCCATCCATTTCGCCCTCTCTCTGCTTGCTTTCCTCTTCATCAGTGTCCCCCTCTCTCTCTCTCTGTCTCATGTCTCTGTCTGTTCCTTCCATCCCCTCCCTCTCTGTCTGGCAGTAAAGGCTGATGGAGTGTGAAATTAGAAAGTGTATCATATTCTGCTCTGTGGCTCCATGTCCCGAGCTATAAGCTACAGCTAGTCAGAGTGAAAAATAACATGCAGTGAAACAGATACATTAACATGGTGTGTGTGTGTGTATGTGTGTGTGTATGTGTGTGTGTGTGTGTTTGTGTGTATGTGTGTGCGTGGTGGAAAGGAAGACAGAGGACAGTTTAGCCAGCCACAGCTTATCTTAAATTACTTATCTCACGCCTGGTACACTGGTGCTTTTCCACAAACTGCAGAAGCGAGCATGGATTAAAAATGTGGAGACACACACACGCACGCACGCACATGCACACACACACACTCATGCACACACTCATACAATCACATACACACATCTTCTTCATTTGCTGACTGAACAAAATTTGAATAGCCTGTTGTAAACACGACTTTTATAGTTTTGATAAGGTAAGAACACACAGAGAGACCTCGACAGATGTAGGATAGGTCCTCTCATTACCTGAAAAACATGAGAGACCGAATTCACTTGAATACACGTACATCTGGTAGACAGATGCGCGAACACACTGGCAACTGATTCAAAGTTGCTAAATATAGTCTGCACTGAACTCCTCATTCATTTCACCACGACAAAATAACTTAATATCAGAGGAATAGCTAATTGATAGAGGAGTATGACATCAATACACAACCACAAAGGGGGAAAAAAAACACAACAACATGCACCCATATAGGGTTGCTGAAGGTAAACAGTTGTCAGTTTGCATCATATCAGTGAAAAATTACTTCTCCTTGGGGACTGACTAATTTTCTGGAGCATTTCTGATTTAATACTTCAATATAAATTCAAGCAAAATCCTTTTTAAAAGCAGTTACTCAAAACCTATAGACTTTCACTCATGTAAAACAAAATAATCTGTGAAGAATCAATGTTAATTTTCATCTGAATCAAACTGCAAATGCCCTTTAAACCATAGTGCAACGAATCATTAAAAAATGATCTATCGCCTTTGTATTGGATCATAAACCTTGTATCCAGCAAGTTACTGGACAGTGTGAGAGGGACAAATGTTCATCTCTACTGAATAAATGTGCAGTGTAGTTTAAAAGATAGATATACGTATATACCTCCCTTTATGTCATGATTTCCTTGCAGCTCTATCTATTCCTGACATTATCTCCAGGTCCTGCTTTATAGATTTCAAATTCGTATGTTGTGCAATTCCTTTTGCTTTGTTTCAACCACTTGTAAACTCTACTTTAAGGTATATATACTACAGTTTACTATGATTAATATTACTTCTATTGTATTCTTTTCAGAGTACAGCCATGAAGTGATGATTGTTCCCACACATGCATCGGTGACTCGCTGTGAATATGTTTTGATGTCACTTTGATTTGCAGTGCTGTAGCAATGAACTGGGAAAAAAATGATCTGTATCTGTAAGCGTGTGTTTGTGTGTTTACCTGCATCAGGCCAGACACCTCTCCTTTCTGAAGTGGTGCAGCGATGGAGGGAGTGAACGGCTTACTGTCCTCAACCGGTCGGCCTTTCAGGAAGTGTTTTCCTGCCTCATAGATGTCCACCTCAATCATCTTCCCTTTGAACTCAGCCCTCTTAGGTACCAGCACCTGCAACCCAGGAGTGACACATCACATCTGATGCCGCTGCAGGTTTAAAAAAACCCAAGAAAGGACCACAAGGAACGGTTATTTACTTGACATTTCAGATATCAATCACTGAAGCCGCAACAGTGGAAATACACCTACATCTAAAAAAGATAGCAAATAAATCACATCAAATTGCAAAAACTTCAAAATAAGTACCCAGATAACTTTAACACAAAGGAGTGAAATGAGGTTTATGAGGGCCAAAAGCAATGTGTCGTTTAGTGACTGCATTTCAGTGACCAGCAGGATAAATCCAGGAACTTGCTGTCATTCACCTAGAATGGCAGACCTACTGTATATAACCATCATAACCCTCTGCATGTTTCTCCACATCTGTCAATTACATTCTCAATTAGCTGCTGCTCAGAACTGCTTTCCCCAGTGCTCCCCCGCATTGTTATTTTGCTAGTCCCTGCCTGCTCACAAAAAAACCACAGGGCTGAGTGTTTTCAGTTCCATTTATGGAAGCCCTCAAGGTCAAAAACTACGGCAACAGCTGTGAGATAAACCAGAGGGATTTGCTGGTTTGTCTTATTATTTCACCATGGCAACTATAAATCTCGGCTGATCACAGCAGGAAGGAAGAGAAAACAAAGAGTTATAATTACGGCTCAGTGTGAAATGGAATTTGTTCTTAATGACTTACCCCTGTAAATAAAGATCATATGCAAATGCTTCTCCTTTCAAAACAATTTTAAACTAATCACAAAGTTGACAGATTGACAATGATGTATGCTGTTCGTTAGAATCCAGATTTACTTCCTTTTTTCAGCTCCTGCTTTCAGATTCAATCTCTCTGGTAAACACTAATAGAATCATTGGCGTTGTGATTACTGGCTGGATTTAAAACTGTACGCACATGAGTTGAATCACAGCTTGAGCAAGGGTTTCCTTTGTAAAGGTCCTTTGACATGTCATATTTCCCAAGTGAAAGAAAAAGGCTCTCTGTATATGAGTGATTGGTTTGAAAAGTGAAGCTATTCACTTCCTGAATACAGACATGACCACAGCTATCACACACGTTTAAAGACCATGTATACTGATCTGATATTAATGATAATAATGCGATAATATACTGATCCCTGCTGGGATGTTTTTTTGCTTGCCTCTTTCCACAGGCAGATCAGAGGCTGCAATCAGCAGCGGAGCAGTAACGTCCAACCTGCTGGGGATTCAATGTCTTGCCCAAGTACACTTCAGCGGTGCTGCGTGCTGACTCAGATCATCTGGTGGTCTGTCTAACCATTACACGACTCTGCAGGGCTAAGCTACTGACTGGGCAGAGAATAGCATGTGAACTGGTGGAGGGAGTGTTACTGCTGTGATGGCAGGAGTAAGCCTGGCTCAGTGTTAATCTGTCAGTCTTCATCCAGCTGGTGGAATATGATAGGCGATGGAGAACAGGCTAGACAGACACACAGCCAGCGCCACACCTGCCTAATCAACACACCTGCTGCTCGACACTCTGACCACTGTGAGGTGAGGGTGTGTGTGTGTGTGTGTGTGTGTGTGTGAGTAGCCAGCGGAACAGGCTGGGAGCAGAGAAGTAAAACAGCAGGGCTGTGGGGGAGGTAGGTGAGGATGTGTGTGTGTGTGTGTGTGTAGGTGAGGTAGGTCATTCGAGGCCCATTACGGGGTGATTAAATGATGAAAGAGCTTGTCCGCTTTCATTGGAAACCCCCCCTCCTACTTCCTCGCTCTGCTTCTAACACACACACACACGCACACACACACAGGTGGGTTGGGTGCCTATTATACCCGTCAGGATAGATATCCATCTGATGGTGTAAAAGTGAAACTAGGCCATTTGTTCACACTCACACCTCTCTTTACCTTGTTCCCCACTTCCCTCCACACCCACCCCCCGTCCTTATCTTTGCTCCCACTACTTTTCACTTCTTTCCTGACCCTTAACTTGCCCATTTTTTTCTCCCTCAACACCCAGTCCTCCCCAACTGAACACTCTATGCTTCTTTCTTTCTCTGCTTTCTTTAAATTCCCACTTTCTTCATTAAATCATGGATGTAGTTATCCAGAGAGAAGTTTCAAGTGTAATTGCATTATAGCACCAAAAATAAATACTGTGTTCTTATGTATGTGTCTTGATGTCCTGTGTGTACTGACATGCAGTATAAATGATACAGGCAGGGTCCCTTGGGGAAACAGATTCAGAGCATATTGGTGCATAGTGTTTTCAAGTCAGAGAGTGATTTAGGAGTTCATACCATATACTCAATATCCCCCCCACAAAAAAAGAGAGGGAGAGAGAGAGAGAGAGAGGACATCAAACACGTCAGAGTGCTCTCCTCTTGAGTACAGTGAACACACACGACATACATGCCTGCATATGCACAAACGCATGAAGGAGCGTACACTTGTACAACACACACATGAACCGAGTGACACTTGTAACTTAAGTTTATAGCCTGCAGAAGGAGGTGCAAAGGAGGAGGAGAGGAGGGGAGGAGAGGAGAGTGGAGGGGAGGAAAAATTATTACCATCCCCTGCCCTCCCCGCTAATAAAAAGCATAACTTCAAACATGTTTCTGATGATGGTTAAAGCAGGAGGAAATTGATTTATTTGAAGATGTTTTAAAGTGAATTTTTCACAGGTTGAGAGAGGGTCTTTGAAGCCATGCCGGTGTGTGTGTGTATGTGTGTGAACGGCTGTGTGTGTGTAGGATGGAATGTTCATGTCTTTAGGGCTGACCTTAATGTTAGTACAGTAAAAAAAGCAAAAAGTACTGCCGCTATCAGCAGCCAAATGCTCTCATGGCCACCGCAGGGTGTGTGCGTGTGTGTGTGTGTTTGGAGCATGTGTGATATTATAGCTAACCTACTTTAGTCAATACAAGCTTAAGCTTCTGACACCTGCTGTGATTACTCCTGTGACATGCAAAGCAAAGCTTCTGATCTGATTTACTAAGTGTGAAAATGAGGAAGGGTTGGATTAGCTTCACATACGGAAAAATTTCATCAAATGCAGATTAATTTACAGCTTTTTTTCACTTTATGTTTTCGATGGTGGATAGAGTGTGCAGGCCAACTAAACTATTTTAGGATTCATTCAATGTAGTGTCAACAAACACCCAGTGTGCTGAATCTTCCTGCAGCAAGCACCGACCCATACAAGCCAGCTTGATGATAAAGTTGATCACCAAATGTAGGATAAATAATAAAAAATACTATCATCTCTTAAGATAAACATGCAAAGTAAAAATGAGAGTAATATCTGACCAGTGGAGTATGCGCCTAGGTCACATATGAATGTATTCTAACAATTATCTTACCTGTTCATAGAATTTGTTGTGAGCCACGTAGTATTGGGCATCAAACGACTCCTCTGTCACCAACACATGTTGCCTCTCCCCTACCTGCACAGACAGACAGAGAGAACAGTTGTGAAACTGCATTTGCTCAGGCCAGGAATATCAACTGCATACAAGTTTATTAACTGATGAAACATCGGCCTTTCATGAAGCATTTGTGCAAATGAGTTTTCATCTGTAGACGTGGCCATCTGTGTGTGTGTATGCATGTCCTCAGCCATATGGTGACCATACCGTAACAGAAACAATAGGATTAATATCGCTGGCAACCATTTAGGACCCTGCTTCTCCATCTTTCTCTTATGTCTGCTTTCTTTTCTCTCTCTTTCTGGTAGGGTCAGTCTGTTACACCCACATTTCTTGCTCCCCTCTTCTCCTATTACTCTGATTAAAGGAAAATTGTTGTAGATTAGGTTTATTTGCTTCAACCGAGCTGACAGAACCACACAAGAGATATTCCTGAATAACTACTGCATATATTTATATATATATGCATTGGCTGTGAGCTGTCACACAGGCTGTGCATAAGGCATGTGTATCTTCGTTATTTTAATTTCAACACAAGCAAGCTGACTCAGTCATACAACATGCTTCTATTCATCAAGATCCCAATTCAATCAAAGTTTTGGGCTTTCATGTTTTTTGTTAGTGCAGTTCACCATTTAATTACAATCTCAAGGTTCCTAAGCCACTTCAGTTTTAGCACTTTGGCTGAGAGGATAGTAAGTACTATTAAACTCAGGTCCTTACAAAAAGAGAAAGCTGAATAAAATAAAAAAAACCCCACAAG
This sequence comes from Chelmon rostratus, assembly GCF_017976325.1. Taxonomy (NCBI): domain Eukaryota; kingdom Metazoa; phylum Chordata; class Actinopteri; order Chaetodontiformes; family Chaetodontidae; genus Chelmon; species Chelmon rostratus. The sequence goes on from NC_055665.1 coordinate 21,791,388, forward strand.
GCTATACAGGATACAATTCAAATGCTTACAGAAAACAGTCTATTCAGGACATCAGAAAATCAAATACCACAACAAGGCCTCCAAACAAAGAAATGTAATACGGAACGTAATGACAAAAAATACTTTTGTTGGAAAATGTTGTTGACTAAAAGAAAGATAAAGATGAGAAGAGAATTAGAAGTTTGTTGAAAGCACTGCAAGCATAAATAAAACCTGCTCATGGTTGACTTAGACAGGAAAGTGGGTATCTTTTCTCTTTTGTCCCCCGTCGATCAGTATTTCCACAATCCATTTTAGACAAATATTTGGATCCACACACAATTCGTTTTACGTTGCTGTAGGTGGGCAAAGTCGATACTTTGTTGTTAGCGTGGTCTAACGCATCTCCTGAAGTATCCTGATTGATGCACAGGTCATCTTGGGTGCATTTAGGACATTAATGCCAGCTGAAAACATTGCTCTTGGCGAGGCACGTCACATTTATGTCGCCACGGCATCCTAGCTTATAAAACATGCTAACGATCTTGTCGTGTAAGGAACCAGCAGATAAAGTTTAGATCCAAGCAAGCAACTCAGGAAACAGTGCTGCAGAGCATCAACAACCCAGGTTTTAAAAATCAGCAACATATAGTTGAAAATGTGGGAACAGAGTGTCCTGTAGGCTCAGCGGGCAATATTTGCATTTCAACTCTGTCAGTGATGAGCCCTGTAATGTAAAACTGTGCTGACTGATCATTTCCTTAGCAATGTGTCAGAGCCTTAGAAGTCGTGGCTTTGACACATTGCTCAGGGTGTTTCCATTTTTTGCAGACACCCATCTTCTGTGCTCTTTTCTTCCCTCCTTCCTGTCCTTATCCTTTAGCTTCCATCCCTCTCTCCTATCTCTGGGCATTTTCTTTGTTGTTCATACCTCTCTTCCTTCCACTATAACTCCCTCTCATGTTTTTTTTCCTTTCTTTTTTACAGATTTGTATGTGTGTGTGTGTGTGTGTGTGTGTGTGTGTGTGTGTGTGTGTTCCAACACAGACAGCACCTGCACAGGCATGCTGACAGACTTAAAAAGAGACCAAATAAATCAGTGTTTCCTGCAAACAGAGCAATTTTCAGAAAAAGAGGGTGGAAAAAATATCCTTTGAACATTGTTACTAGATGGCGAACATTTCATTTGGGCCTTTTCTTTGCTCCTTTGGACTGAAGACAGATGTCTATGCTGTGACAACCTGAAAGAAAAAATACTACATATAAATACTACTACTGCAATATTTAAGGAAATGTTGTTTATCTTACTTAAACACTTATAATATAGAAATATCCTCCTTTTGTTTCTCATCAAGAAGTGACTAATGAACATAATGAGTTTTACCTATGTACTATGGTTTGTTTTAAAGTTGCTCTCATTTTCCCTGGTGACACAGACAAGTAAGTACAACATTTCTTCACATGCAGAGAAGGGCGCCAGGAACAGGGTGGTCAGCCCCACTCATTTAGCTCTTTGCAAGACACACGTCGGTCTTACTTGAGCCTCCTGAGGTTTTCATTTAGTTTTCAGTAATACACCGTGCTAGATGTGTATGATGTGAATTTGTATGAATCTGCCTGCCTTAATATCTAATCCACAACTAAACAACCAGCAAGGAGCAATGATCTGGGACTAAGTTATATCCTACTATGTTGATTGAACTGTGGATAAGAAGGTGATCATGCATGAACACTCCCCAGGATAGACAATGATACATATGAGAATGCAGTGAATTCAGTAAATGAAGAGTTGATGAGCTGCACACACCTCTGTGCTCCACACCGTGAGTGTGTATGTCTTTGCATGCAGTATATGTTTTGGTGCTTTCCGAGCATACCTCAATATGTGAGACTCTGCATGTAGATTTGTATATACGCCATCTGTTGGAAGGCGTCACAGAATACCAAACAAGGCGTGTATGTGCATGTCTTTGCACAGTGAGATGTGTATTTACTTCACCATCCCGAGAATAACGTCCCATGACACACAGCAGATCCACTACAGATTTGTGGGATCATGAGTTTAATTGATAATTAATCCACATCCTAACGAGGATGATGAGAGAACTGTGGCTTTGAATTGTAATCAACATTTTCATCTGAGTGACAAAATAAAGGAGCAATTCGCTCAAACACCATCTGAAATTTGTCGCTGCATATGTGGCCTTTTTGCAATGCAACTGAAATATGTTTCTGACCAGACCTAAAAGATTCTGTACAGCAGTATTGCCAATGCGACAATAATGAAAAACAGAGGCAGTGAAAGTGGTAATTTATAGTATATCACTTACAGAAAAATCACATTCAAAAACAGAGCATGTGCTTAACAATGAGGACACTCTTGATTTTCTGAACCTACTGTAAATCAAAGCAGCACTGAGGTCGAACAGCCAGATGCCTCCTGTATATTTCTGCCTCACCTGAATTACACTCGGCTCTTGTTGGCTACTGATATTCTCGGCTCTTGCTCTAAAGATGTAATCACTACACACAAAAATATTTTTTCATAACTATGCAACAGTGTAAGCAGTATATAAACATTAGCCTGTGGTTTATAAAGTGTTAGTTTAACTCTCTGTCATGACTCAGGGAGAAGCTTAAAAATTTAATGGCCCCCTCTTCTCCAAAATATGTTTTCGAGCAGAGAGGGACATTAAATTTTTCATTTTCGTGTTGCGACAGTTGAATGTTTGAGCTTCGCTGTGCAGAATGATGTATGTGCAGAGTCTGACGCCAGAAGACTGTTTTCACATTCATCTGCTGTAAGGGGAGAGTTTCCCTGTGCTCACTGAGAATCCAGTTTTAAAGATGCAGGTTTCCAAGCAGGATCTGTGACATCACAAACAGCTGGGAAGCCAATCCCGGTCCAACATTCTGACTTACACACTTACACAGCTGTGAGGTGGATACTTGAAGCCTACGATACACAGAAGCTGAGACTTGACTCTTTGGTAAAGTAGCAGACACATACTGTGAAGATGTTCAACTTTTAAAAGGTCACATATTTGCATAGTCATAGATTCAGGATTTTTTAACGAGGGAGAAGGACTAGATGTAATTTTAGGAGATAATACGACTGTTTTGTGAAACGACTATTTCAGACACACATTATTAGTCAAAGTCTCTTCTTCATCTTCATCAAAACACTTTTATTTGTGTAAATTGCATTCAACTAGATGGTTCTATCCCTTTCAGAAGCCCTCCTCCAAGCTTTTCATCATTTCTAACTTTCTAACTCAACTTTTGGCCAATGCACAGTGTTAGGTGGTGGCTCGCAGGCTTATACACCAACAAATCTGAAGACCATTCTCCCAGTCACGGCACATTTATGCACCACTCTCTCTTCTTCTGACCCTCTTGTTTTCATTTCTTCATCCATCTCTTGAACTCGTTATCAATCGTTCTCTGGATCGTGCACTCGCGTACAGAATATGATATGCCGTCTTTCTCGCAAACCTTTCCAAATTACAACAAGCATACAATCACCAACACACACTCACGCACTGATCAACTGTTACACACAAACCTGCACACACGCAGCCTTCTGTAGCCCCTTGTAGAAAGCGATTTTGTTTTTTTTGCCTGCTAAACAATCGTTGCAGGGAGTGATTTAACAGGGCTAAGGAGAGATGCTCTGATCTTTCGGAGGTTTTCTTTGAATAAGCTGCTTGAAAGGAGAAGAAAAAAACACCCCTGTTGGTTTGGGTGTTTTGTTTTACCCTCAAGCCAAAACCAAAGTAAAAGAGATTCAAACTTTTCAGTGTTTGCCACAAAGACTGAGGGGATTAAGGGTGCCTTTGGTAAATGTTTGTGGAGACAAATGCAAAATCAACACAGATCAAAGTTGTACAAATTAACTGTTTGGAACAAATACCTTACACAAAGTAATGCACGAACAACATGAGAAAGGAGACATATAGGATGACATCATGGAAGGATTGCAGCAAGAAAGGTTAAAAGAAAAAATAAACAATAAAAAAAAAATATTCAAGGAAATAAAAAAGTCAACATTTCTGCAAAAAATAACTAACTTCATAAACTTCATAAAAGCCAAAGCTTACTCAGAGAAGTGTTCAATTTTCAGTCCTGCAAAGTGCTCGAGGCCAGTCTGTTCATGTTCACACACACACACACCCTCTTTTTCAAAGTCAGCCACCAGTAGCAGCTGAAGGTTTTCCTGCTGACTTCTTATTTGTCCATTCACACACTGCACTCACCAGTCTTTTACAATACATTCAAATTTGTCTCTGCCTAATACTTTCAGCCCTTCAGAAGTGCAGCGGTACCAGGTTTACATTCTAGTATGTAAGAGGTAATAGACTGACCACCATCTATCTGGCTGCACAAAGGAAAGGAAAGCCATGTTAACAACTGTGGCTGAGTTTACAATCTGATACCGCTGGCTCCAACAATCTAAGATGTCAAATTAGCAGTGATCTTTGAATAATTGCTGACCACTTGAAAGTTTGATAAAGTGAAAAAAGATATGATTAAGAACACTTCATGAAGTCTGGTTCATGTCAAGCGTTTGAAATGTTGATTATGCAAGGGTAAATGAAAGAGTACAAAGAGGAGGAAACGCTGTAATTAATGGCTTTAAGCTTTGAAAAATGAACTACACTTTGAGAAACAATTTCAGCCGTAACTGAAAGTCAACATTGAAAAAAGCCAGCCCCAGACACAAATACTCCTGCCAGTAACACAAGTGGACTACGCAGTCATGAGGTACTCTTTGAAAGGCACATGAGCTTTTTATCCAAACGGCTCAGATAGTGCAGCAGGTGTGTGCAGGGATTTGTGTGTTAAAGCTAGTGTTTATTATTGAATCAACCTACCTGAAAACAAATGCAAGAAAGTATATTCATGTATTTATGTACATATACTGTACTGTGTATCTGCAAATGAGAATATACTATAGAACTTGTGAAAAACAAAAAACAAAACCAACCACAATTCTAGCTGTTTCCAGTGTTTAGTGAGGGTACACTTTCATTACAAAACCTCGTCTCTAACACAGCACAGTGCAACACCAGCCTACAAAGCTTTCCAGCCACTTTCATTCTGTATAAATTACTTAAAAGAGAGAGAAATAAATTCTTGATCTTCCTAGGAGCCTTCAAAAACATATACGTACAGGTAGCACAATATAGATGTTATTGCCACAAGTGCACCAGTGGTGAATACAGACACAAAAAACTACCACTTGTAGTGGTTGAAGAATTTACCAGCAGAATTTATCAGCAGTCAAGATGATTCTTGTGTACAAAAGAAAAAGAGAGATCAATTTTTTTTAGTACTTGATTTTGTCAATTCATACTTTAAGTAAAACACACTGTGCTGTATATTGTCCAGAACCTTGAAAGCACAACGTTTTATCTCAATATTCCTCCATGACTTCTGAAAAAAGTGCCATGGAGTCAAAGTTTAAGGGAAAACACATTTCCTTTTAGTTTCCGACTTCACAGAACTTTGAAGCACTCGCAATAAATCAATGAACCAGCTTTAATCTGGGTGAAATATTAAACCCTAGACAGTTATAAGAAGTTGGGAACAAAGGAGCTGTAGAATATCGCAGAATTTTGACTCTTTCAATCAACTGAGACACCGTGAAAATAAATTTGTGTGTGGGAGATTTAGAGTATATATGTGATGAACATAGAGGACGCGTAATGATGGCGTGACAGAAGAAGATGAATGAGGTACAATATGCGCCTCGGCCTTAATTCAGCTTCATTCCTGGTTTGTGTGTGTGTGAGAGAGAGAGAGAGCGAGACAGAGAGACAGGAAGAGTGGAGCAAAGAGGGGAAAGATACTGAGCGGCCAAAATTTATGAAAAAAAGACACTTGTACACAGAGACCCAACGAAACTGAGCAAATCACACAAACACACACACCACTATAACGAGCATTACTTTTGGCTAGTTTAGAGTTTAGTCTAGAGCAATTACTCTGATATACATCCCTGAATACACACTGGGCTTAAGCCTCACTTACTGTGTGTGTGTGTGTGTCTTCAGGCCATACACCAGACCTCTAATGCTTTCTTGGCTCTCGCAGCCACCCCCACCCTCTCTCTCTGGCTGGTGAAATGTGAGAGGTTTTTGCCAGGACAGAGCACTGTGCACCTGCATCAAATCTACAACCTCCTCCAGGCCCTCTGCAGCCTTCCCAAAGCTCGCCACTCTGCGCCACGCACATGCACGCACATGCAAGCACATGCAAGCACACACACAAACACACACAGTGACATAAAAACATAAGCAGTCAAAGAGGAGAAATGCAGTTTAGCAACGAGAGACGAGTACACAGAAGACCAACGGTATAGGAAATGAGTTCCAAGAAGAGAAATATGAACCTCATCTCACTTGAATTATTGTAAACCAACACTGCAAACAACAACTTCTTGCGTTAGCCTTGAAAGCACTCTGAAGTCCTGGCAAAGCTTGTACCTAGAAGACAGGCTTTCTGGGAATGAAGAATGGTGCTTTTACTGTCCTTAAGATTGGTTGGTTTGGTTGTCATGAATGCTAAAGTCACAAAATTTAATCAGTCAAACAAGGACTTTCAGGAAGTTTCTTTGAGAGGAAAAAAAGGCAAACGTGGAGATACACTGCAGCAGCAATGGTCAACAAGAGACATCTCAACTTTTGTCTGTCTTTTGACTGAACTTGATTTGTGGCTCTTAAACATACAATAATGAAATAACTTCAATGTAATCCACAAAGATAGCGGTGAACAATGTCAGGGAACACTATTTTCTACCCAGGCTGTGTACATTCAGCAAGTATCTCTAAAACTTGCCAATGGACATGGTGTGAACTGCAGTCCATATATATGTAGATACAGATACACATGTTCTAATATCAGGGTTACAATTTCTTCATTCATTCCAATACGGATGTGCTGGAGTACAGAGTCACAGCAACCACAAATGTGTCAAAGTACACATACTGCACTGTATAAAGATTAATAGATTCAATTGCAGATGCAATTGCAATTGCACTGAAAAGAGTTCAACAAAAAGAATACAGAGAGGAAGCAGAGAGAGAGAAAGAGGACGCAACTGGAGTGAAACAGTAAAGCTGTAGCGAGGGATGATGAGTTGTTGTAGAAAATGGATTTATGTATTTCATGTTTCCAACATGGACCTAAAGATCAGAATACCATGTGACAATGCGCCCCCAACTCCAAAAAAGCTGGGACGCTGTAGAAATAAACCAGAATGCAATCATTTGCAAACTAACTGTTTATGAACAGTTTTCCAAAGTGTTCCTGAGCTCATGTATTAATCTCCTTTATGCAATATCACATGTTCAAAAAGAGGTGAACCTCGCTCCATCCTCGCTTGTGAACGACTGAGCCTTTCCAGGATGCTCCTTTCATACCCAATCATGATACTATCACCTGTTACCAATCAACCTGTTTACCTGTGGAATGATCCAAACAGGCGTTTTCCAGCATTTCACAACATTCCCAGTCACAATAAGCATAAACTTACAAAAATCAATGAAGCTGATGAGGTAAAACATTTACTATATTGTCTTTGTACTGTTTTCAATTGAGTATATGTCAAACTATCACATTATATATGTTTATACACTCCCAGCTTTTTGCAAATTGGGGTTATACACAAAACATACTGTATGTTGTCAGAGTGGCACAAAAAGCCATGAACCATCAGACACATACACACTTGATTGCCTCATCAATTTCAACCAAGCAAGAGAAAAGACAGTCCAGTCGCCACCAGGGTGACAGATCTAGTTTGTCAGAGGAGACAGATAGATGTCTCCCTCACACACAAACACAACACACATACACATACGCGTAAGCCTGTGACAGTAGCCCGTAGGCTGTTTAGTGTCTCAGATGTTGGAATGAATCACATCAAAACAGAGACATGGCAGAAAACACAGAATGAAAGCCACAGAAACATCAGTTACTTAAGTACATGATATCACACACACAAACACACGGCAACACAATCTTATCAACACACAAAGCACATATACATGGTCAAATGCAAAAATTTGCCTTAAAACAAACGCTGTGAAGTGTATTTGGACTGAATAAAATTAAGTCCTCTTACAGCAGTTACTATAATAACCAACTGAACAAAATCTTAATATTGTTGATACCTAGACCTTGAATGCAACATTATCCCACAGACAAAGAAAACAAAGGACATTCAATTCTTCAATTCTTCAGTTTTATTGTTTGCTTCTTGTACGTTTTTATGCACCCTCACCTTTCATTGCAGTGAGAGTGCAGAACTAACCTCCTGACACACCATATAACAAATGCTCTTTGGTCTAAACCAGTTCTTCTTCTGATACCAGGATCTATATAGTTAAGAATTGACCATATAATTCATATATTTCTTTCCTCTGCTCGGACGGTTATAATTGATATCATATCTCACATAGCCACAGTGATTGGAAATTGTATAAACATGCCATACTCCTTTATTTATTTGTCCACTGAGGGGCTTGTTTGACTCTCTCTCTCTCTCTGTGTGTGTGTGTGTGTGTGTGTGTGTGTGTGTGTGTGTGTGTGTGTGTGTGTGTGTGTGTGTGTGTGTGTGTGTGGGGAACCAAGCCCTCAGCATTACAGCGCCTATGTGTCTGAAATTGTGTGTGTTGGCAACTGCAGCATCAATCAGAGCTCAGCTGTGATTGTCAGCCTGATTGTCTGTTATGTCCCTGTGGGCCTGGAGGCCTTGGTGTGTGTAATTCATGTGCATATGTGTGTAAGAGACAGCGTTAGAGAGAGCGTTAGAGAGAGAGAGAGAAAGAGAGAGTAAGAAGGTGCACGTTGAATGCACACATCCATACATCCACATTAATCTATAATTGCAGCTGAAACCGATGCCTTGGCAATAGCTGCATGATTATCATTATCACTGGAGGCCACACCTGAAGACACAACATATCACACATGCATAGGAAGACCTATCTAGCGAGTGCGCCTGATTGCTGTTCAAGGCTAGCCCTCCAGTCGTCCTATTAGAATGAGCGAAATGTATGTATGTGTTTTGATAAGGGAGAAAAAAACATGAGCTACAAGGCCATCCTGGTGGCTCTGTGGGATAAGGTGAGAATCATGTACTCCTAATGCCTGGCTGGGTTAAAAGCCGGCTCATGACCTTTGATGCGTGTTCTATCTCTGCCTCCTCGCTTCCAATTTTCTGAATTTTAGCAACTGTGCAAATCCAAATAAAAAAGGTGATAAAAGTGATTGGAAATTTGGTTGAAAGGCAATAAGACTCAGGAAACGTGTGTGCTGCCAAGGGGCGATGAGAAAAAAAAAAAGCAGCAGTCTGTTGATGTGACAAACTACAGCTGCCTTTTTAAGTGTAAAAGGTGGTAGATTTTTAAACAAATGTGAAAACAAATGTAAAACAACCTTACAGTTCAGTTGTTAGTGTTAAACTCTGCCCCTTCGATTTTTGAGGCTGATACTGGCCTATCACAGATACATTGGTCTCGGCCTATACGTCGGCCAACATACGCTGATATAAAACCCTAACTTGAAGTTACTTTAAAATACTGAGAAGTCCTGAGTTATTTTGGCCCCAAACCCAATCACAGTCCTTTAATACTGCATAAACATTGAATAAATATGTATCTGACACATTGAAATAACAGTTGTATACATACAGTAGGTTCCATAGTTCCTAATTAAACTCCTTGCCTGAAAACTGCAAACATATTCTTAGAAAATACAGTAAATGGTTTTCTAAACAGGCTGGCATCTGTTTGTTGCATTTTCTTTCACATCATCGAAGCATTCTTCGCAACTGAACAAGAAATAAAAGGAGTTCAGTGCACGCCAACCAACATCAAGGAAGCCCTTGATAACTATCATTGTATACCACAGAGTACGTTTTGTCCACAATTATGATGCTCTCCTCCCTTTTCTCTCTCTTGTGCATTCAAACCACTGACAGGGCGGTGAAGTGTTCTGCGCTGCAGTGTTCACTCTTGGACACTCAACATTTTGATTCTCTTCATGGGCTAACGATTCCATGTCAGCGTGTGTTTGTGTGTGTGCGTGCATGGCTCAGCATGCTAGTGTCCTCTTCATCTGTCCCACTGATGGTACATTCTGAAGTGGTGCAATGATGGACTGTCAAGTAGTCGTTTTTTTCCTCTCTCAGACTCACTCAGGTACCCAAGGACAAGAAAACAACAGATGAACCAAGGGCATATAGAGAGGAAGAAAAATAAGAGGGAAGATTTGATTCTCTTTGTGCATTTGATTTCTTCTTGCAGTCTAATTACAATCATTCTTTTTCCTTTTGTACTTTTGCTTTGGGGCAAGAGAGGGTGCGGGTGGGTTGGTGGGGCTGTAATCTGCATTCAAACACATAGCAAAACAAGAAAATGGTCAACATACTAGCCCTTTCAGTGGATGTTGTCATTTGTAATATTGTGAAGATGAAGTGAATTTGAAAGAAGCAACTAGAAACACACTTTTAAGGTGCTATTAATTTGCACCAAATTTTCGTCAACACTAAATGACTTTTACCCCTTCAAGACAAATCAAATAGGTATAAAAATGTGGTGTATTTATTCCAGGGGAAACTAGCTGGTTTGGCTATACAGAGAGAAAAGAGGAGACCAAATGAGAAAACGCTGACTTGAGATCTTGATGCAAGGAAAGGGACACCAATGAAATGTTAACTTCCTACAGGGAAAAGTGAGTAGAGAGAAAAGTACTAGAGTTAACTCTGCAAAGCCTTTGGCCATTATAGACACAGTAGAGCGTGGAAAGAACATTGGATTAGAAAGCGCTGACAGTACAGATCATATGTACATATAAAAGGTCACACAACAGGGGAAGCGTGCAACCCACAGAATATAGTTCCCTATAGGAGACGGCAAGCTGGAGATGACAAAAATACAGTATGCTGACTGGCAAGTCACCCAAAAGGCATTTTGGCCATTCTGGCAAGTTCAGCAAGAAAAGACAGTGACAGCCACAGATTATATGTCATTCAGTTTCATACATTATCTTTACCGTCTTTCATGATCGCTCTGAGCTCACCCCATGATATGCATATCTTTATTACATCAGACCTACTTCAGTTTCTTCTCGGACGTTTTTTTCTTTACTATATTTCACCTTTCTTGGTTTTGTCTCCTTTCTTTGTTCTGCTTTTCCCTGTGCTGTAAATCACTGTGGATCAACTTATCTGTAGAAATCAAGCTGAGTTGAGAGCTGAGTTGAAGTATTATTTCACATATGAATCATACTAGATGTCCTTTAGACATGATTTCCCAACTCTTACTCACTTTTTAGTAATGGGTCTGTCCCACTCTGCTTTAAAAACACACCCATTACAAACATGATGTTGCCAGCCAGAACGCAACATCAGAAAGGTTACACGCTTTGAGCCATATGTTTAAGTATATACAGTATAAAACATATTTTAAAGTGTATGGCAGATTATTAGTCATACTGTACCTAAAGAGCAAACAATAACACACTGACTTCAATAAATGGCAAATGGACTGTATTTATATACAGTGCTTTTCTAGTCTGACCACCACTCAAAGCGCTTTTATAACTTGAGCCTGAATTCACCCAGTCACACAATGGTACCTGCTGATTAGAAACATTAACACAGTCGCACACCAAAGTACAGCATGAGGAGCAATTTGGGGTTTAGTATCTTGCCAGGGATCGAACCACCTCCATCTAAGTGGATGGCCACTCTACCTCCTGAACCACAGTCGCCCCGATTCAATTCAGATGCATTGCACTTTACTGCTACATGCAAGTAAGCAGAAACTAAAAGCTTGTTTTCTTTATGAGTGAATCAAAGCCATCCAGTATACAGTCGTCAACAGAATATACAGCACCTGAAAAGTTTAAGTATTGCTATGTCAAGGTTATGAGTCATGCATATTTACTTAAACCTTTGCATACATACATACAGGCATCACAGACTGAGTACGCTCTTTAAGTATAATACGAGAGACATTGTGGAGGTTGCAGAACGAAAACATGTCACTAATATAGCTATGTGAGTGATATAGATTGTGAGTGGACAGAAAAAAAAGAAGTTAATGTAGTATGCCTGTTCATTGGCCACAGGGTCAGAAACAGATGACAAACCAGCACTGATGGGTGTGTGCTTATTAGCCATTCTATGGACAATGTGTGAGTATACAGCATGAGGTGAAGGCTGTGGCATGACTATTTATGTGTCAAAGAGACAAAGAATGTGACAGGATTGTAAGAAAACATGTATGCACATAATAGTCCACATGCAGACAATGTGAAGATTGGAAGAAGGCCTCTAAAAGCAGGGTTTCAAAGGGATTCCAATCAAACCATATACAGAATAACCTACTCTTGAAATTATGTGATTTCATCAAATATCCCGCTCTTTCTAGGTTGAGAGGAGATTAATGTATTATGGCTGTTTGGAGGCCACAGGCTCAATGAGAGCTGACACAAACCCACACTGATGTATGCATGCTTACTGGCCAACGTACAGGCAAAGCGCCGGCTATAGCATGATATACAGGCTTTCGTATTAAGTATGTATGTGACAAAGAGGCAGAGAAGGGGTCTGGACAGTGGGAGAGGATAAATAAACATATTATGTCTCCAAATGGTCTAATCGACACAGAAAGAAAGACAGGGAGAGGCTATAGGGATAAAAAAGAGCTGACACGCACACACACAGGGCCGCTTGGCAGATTCTAAGTCAATTAACTTCAGTTTTAAACATGCTCAGATCAGACACTCATGATTTCTTTCTTTAATATCACATAACAGTTGGACTTACTGTTTCATTTATTTGTAGCATACATACATTGAAAAGATTTGGGAAGGCCTACATTGTAAATACTGTGGATATGAGGTTCGGAAGTAAACGTGAGATATCAATTCTGGGACAAAGATGAGTACAAATCTAAGGAAATATTTCTAATAATCTCCTTTACCCCAAGTATCAAGCAAAACTCCATATCTGACATAAAACCTTACATCGCTCCAGCTTGCATCTAAGTCATCCAATTCAAATATTAAATCTCCATCAATCATCAGGAACACTGCGATAGCCAATCAAAAAGCAGAAAGAAATCAAATGTATTATCTCAGTGAGGCATTTTTTTTCATCTTTTCCTTTCAGCCTATCCATCTTTCCCGACATAGATGAAAACATGAGCGGGTGAGTCATTTAAATACCTAAAAAAGTCAAAGAAATCTAAACAGACAAGTCAAAATCCTCATCAGTAAAAGTCGGATCGGCTTCAGCAAGATGAGACTTGAATGAGCAAATGGTTCACAAAGGGGGCTATATTAGCACTTCAATGGTGTTGATTGATTTATGGCGGGGTGGGTGGGGGGCTCATGTTGGATTGACTCAGAGAGCACACACACATGCACATACATACACACTCAGACATAATGAACATTAATCAAAGAGAGCAGGTAGTAATCAGACAGAGCTTTAAGAGGTTAGCCTGCTAGCGCACAGCTGTGCCATTCAAACCAACAGCCATCAGAAGCAGACAGATGACAAAAAGCACAATCCCTCTGCACTCACTCAAGACCAGTGAAGCTCGCATGTAGTTAGAGCCCAGGATACACTCATAAGAGTCATCTTGTTTTCTGTTAAACCACTTCAAACAAGTATGCTTAGTATGTTGCTACATGTGTCTATTAATGGTTAGCTCAGGCTTTTAATGGTTACTGAGATGTGTGAACTAACAACAGTATAAAAATGACAACGGGGCTGGCATAGTTGGTGACACTTTATGAAAGAATCACTATCCTACAGTACTTAAGATTATGAGACAAACATACAAATGTGAAAAAAAAGATAAAGTGTACACCAAATTCTCATGTGATTGCAGTGAAGTGGTGTGTGTAGATGATGCTGGGGGCATGTTGGCAGGCTGAGCCGGCTCTGATTGTGGGCTAATGGTACAAATGCAAATGAGGGGCCAGTCTAAATGGCTTTAACTTCATTTGAATATGCATTATACTAGCCTTTGTGTGTCTTTGTGTGTGCACAATTATGAATGTGACTCTGCATGTGTGCAGAAACGTGTATGTGTGTCTGTGCTGTTTGACTTTCTGTGCACTGTCTATGTGTGTTATGAAGCTGATTTTGCATAGTGTAAGCTCTGATCTGCTGTCTAAACAAACAGGGATACAGAGACCAACATGCCAGACCGTGCATGTGTTGTCCCAAATTTGCTGTTTAAATACTGTGAATGAGCTTTTCTAATGGCAAGTAAAGAAGTGCTTCATAGAGTGTGCGTGTGTGAGCGTGTATGCAAATGTATTTGTGTGCAACACACAAAAAAAGTGATTACTTCAGTGTGTGTCTCTTGTTACTGTGTGTTTGTGTTGTAGCAGATGCCAGGCCCTTGGGTGGCATATGGCTGAGTGGCAGGGCTATCAAATGGCCAGTGTTGTGTGTGTGTGTGTGTTTGTGTGCGCGTGTGTCTATGTGTGTGACAAGCCACACGGCTGGGGCTTGAGTAGGATTTGAATGTTCATCCAAAATTAGACCCTCTATATTCATCACCTCTGACAAACACATACACACAGAAGCACTTCTATGTTTGGCACGGACGGGTCTGCTAATTTGTACACTGAGCAGACGCTCGGAGCTACTGTATTCATTAACACAAATGCATACACACACATGCACACGAACACACACACGTGCACACACGTGCGCGAGTGCGCACACACAGACAGATGTACAAACAAGCATACAAAAAACAAAACCACTTTCCTGAACATAAACACACAACCACTACACACAGATTGGCATGGACAATGGCATGGATAGATTGTACTTCAGTAGAAATAAAAACATGCACCCAAAGTCCAGTAATAGTGGTTTGTTCCTGCAAGAGTCGCAGCTATTTCACTATTCTATGATATGACAATAAGCTATTTTTCCTGAGGTTTAAAGTCAGGCTGCATACTGTCTGGAGAAAATACACACATCCATCAAGGGGAGATCTGCCTGCCTTGTGATGCTTTGAGTAGACGGTCAAATTAGAGCAGCACAGCATCTGCACTGAGATAGCTGAAGTTGCATGAAAAGTGACACTAAAATGTTGATTCATTTCACACACGACATACGGAAAACATTATCTGATGTTTGGAGCAGCAATAAATGTGTGATAAAAATATGAAGTGTTATTGTGTCTTTTTACCCCATATGCTGCAAAAGGATGTCAATATTACAGTTAGTACATAGTACAACATATATTTTTGTGTTCAGCTCATTACTGTTCCAAAACAACATTCTGAATAGCGGCGCACTTTATGTAATTATCATCATTATAATGTATGTAGTTTAGCTGAAAGCTCATTGTATTCCCAGAGTGAAAAATCTCACTGCACATTTAAGATGTTTTCAGACTCGCACAGGATCCCATGCGATCTCTATGGATTCAAAGCTACTTTTTATCTGTGCCAATGCTGAGCATAGTAAGACAATACCAACACTGTGGTAAGTAGAGGTCATAATTTCATATGACGACTAGACATTGACAAAGGTGACAGTGCAGAGCCCTCGCAGGGTCACAGTGCGAATCTGTTCTGAAACTCCTTTCGCATTACCTAACAATAGTTTTTGCATTCAGGAACAGTGAATGTCCAGTTATAAAGTTTAGAAAAAGGCTGTGCAGATACTACAGAAAGGAGAGATGATGTGACACTTCACATTATGCATTTATTGCTCTGACAGGAACAGTTCCCAACGGCATGTGATGTGAGCACAGCTGTAGCTTCTTTGCCTGGCTGTGGTGGTTGATGCTGTGGTTATGGATATGGTTCTTGCTCAGACTTTTGCTGCCCTTGTGGTTGAATATCAGGTGCTTGAGATAGGGATATGGTCCCTGTACTGTGACTCTTTACTGCTCCAATTAACTATTAGCCAAAAAAGAATTGTTAAGCCATATAGGATTTGAGCCCATGCTGCTCACTGTATACAGTGACATGCAAGAAGTTTGGTTAAACTTCCTATTACTGTGAATCGATAAGTGAGTAGAACTCCAGAAGTCAAAAAGTTGAAAGAGAAACATCCTCTTCAACATTTTAAGGAAGAGTGAAGCATCATTTTTGTGTTGCACAATGTTAGAGGGAAAATAAGGAAAGGAACATCATGCACAAGTTTGGCACTACAAGAGATTTGAGCACACAACTTTTACGGTCTCTCTCTTAGTTATTTTTATAGTGCTATGGCTTGTTTGCAATCATCATTAGGAAAGGCCAGGTGATGCAGATTTCAAAGCTTTATAAATATTTTGACTCTTCAAACCTTATCCCAACAACCAGCAGCCATGGGTTCCTCTAAACAGCTGCCTAGCACTCTGAAAATCTAAATGATTGATGCCCATGACGCAAGAGAAAGCTACAAGAAGACAGCAAACTGTTTTCATGTAGCTGTTTCCTCACTTTGTAATGTAATTAAGAAATGGTCGTTAACAGGAACAGTGGAGGCCAAGTTGAGGTCTGGAAGAAAAGGACAGCTTTCAGAGAGAACTGCTTGCACGACTGCTAGAAAGGCACTTTGCCTTTTTTGAATTTTTGAAACTGTAAAAGATGGAAATAAAAAAATAATCTTGTTTTACATTAAAGAAGTGGGTCATATTTAACTTTCTGCTCTTTGGAAATCGGGTTGTCTTTTACTCACTCAGCTATTCACAATAACAGACATTTTATGCAAGGTAACCCAAACATTTGTGACGGATGTGTCACAAATACATCTCAGGAGATCGAGAATACAGGAGCTTCAGTTCAGTGCTCAGTCAGCACGACCATATCAATTCACAGCACAAACACAACCCTTGCACGCAGGAAGTGCCACACCCATTACAAACTAATTTGCCACAGCAGTAATTGGAACAAGCAAAGCACAGCTACGGCTACAGTCACAATCACAGCGTCATCCCATGGCTGTAGTCATAATCACAGCCACTGACTGTCTCAATCAGCTGAGGGTGCACCTACCCCATAATACATAATACTATATCATAATACATTTCAGCTTATTTTTCTACAGATCAAAGGAAATTAAAAACATATTGGGAGGTAACACAAAACTTATAGGGAGGGGTAGAGCAAAAGTAATCCAGACAAAACACACACACACACACCAGGACATGAGAAATGTGGTAGGGAAGAATTTGTTTGGTCAAGCTATACAAGAGCAGAGGTTAGCAAGCATGCAGGGATGTTGAATGCATAAAAGAGACAAATTTCTCTAAAGAATATATACTGTATGAAACCCTGTGTGCATGACTGACCTTCAGTGCATATAGTGTACTTTAAAACAAAAGAAATGGCATTTTAATGCCATGGGAGGCTGTTTTTTGACCTTGTTTGTCTGAACAAATCCATGTTTGCCTCTACTCACATCTGTTAATGGACACTGGATAAAAACATATCAACGTGCAAATTGGCCTGTGGTGAACATTGTGCATAAACAACCGTACTGTATGTACCCAATAAAAGCCTATGGCAGTTTTGTCAACTCCATATATTAGCCTGCTAATGGGCACACACTGTCATGCTCTCATGTCAACGGACATTTACCCATAAACAGGTCAAAGCAAGTGAAAGTGACTCCATACTTCATTACATTAATTAACCAGCCTCTGCCCTCCACAAGTCCTCCACGCAGCTATCAATTCGATCCATACTAGCCAGCAAAGGTTATTCACTCATATACTGTATGGTACATTAGATACATAAACAACTTGTGTCCTCAACAAAGGCCTGAGGCATCCCATGCACCACTCTGGAATGTGTTATTTACTCATGAAATGAGCTATCATATCACATAATTTTCAAGCAAGCTAGTGCAGCCGCCGAATGAGTTTTGACTTTTTCCAAGGCCTGAAAACAAACAATAAAAACGTAAATGAAAACATGCAATTCACTATGTGCTCTGTAAAAGCATACAGCACAGCTGCATGAGGCCTATCAGGTACAATTGCAGTGTAGACAGTCTATTTGGCCATAGGAGAGGGGGGAATAAAAAAAAGAAAAGCAACATACGCCTGTCATATAATATAATTGTAAACTACTTGCTTGCAACACTTTTTCATTGAAACAATATAACAGTGCAAACAAAAAGACAGACTGAAAAACTGCAAAAATATTCCACCATAGGAATATAGCAAACAATTTATATGTTAGCTGTCAAATGCATGGTCAGGTATATCACTATACTTAGTATATACATGGATATTTAATGTTGCACAGGGGAACCAGTTATGTATATTGAAAAGCGCAACAGTATACAAACAGTACACAAAACTGGGCCAAAAGTTCAGCCGCAGTTCATCAACAATGCAGTAACACAGCTATGTCTTTATCTATGATACATTAAAGAAATGAGGCAGACATCCACTATAAAAGCCTTAAGCACTGGTTGTCAGTGCACTCCCAGCAAACTAAGGTTATTCACATTTTATATGCGCTACATTGGATACACAAACAGGGCTTAATAGAAGCCCAAAAGCACAGTTAATGCCTCCACAAATACCAAACTTCATTTACATTATCTATTAACAAAAACACAATTTACCCCACAGTTAGTACATGACCAGCATGTGCCCTGAATACCTCTCTGAATTGTCATACAGCTAGTGCCACATGTGTAAAAGGTTACACACTTATCAAAGGACACAGAGTTATCCTACAGTCCATACTGCTGTTGCCAATGGGGAATTAAAGGCACTGGTTGTGGCTCAGCTTAACTTTAGCTTGAGGTCTTGTTGTCACTACATGTGTTGTCCTGATGAAAAAACACTCTCCAAACAATGTGATTACAACATGGCCTTGCGGAGATTTGCACACACACCGCCTCAGAGTACAGCAGTCAAAACGCACTAAATACTCCGCACACATGTGCATGGAAAGACATGCTTTTGTGTCGAAGGCATATCAGCAACACACACTGACTCACACACAAAAACCAATAGTGAGCGGTTGAAGAGGTGCAGATTTAAGAACACACACAAAAAGATGCACATACATCTCCAGATGCGGACACACTAAGAGCTGTAGGGATACTTTGACTTAATTTGTTTATGCTGGAGTTCCTGGAAAAGACTGCGCTCAAGGCAGCACATCCCTTCTGCACGAGAGGAGATGACTGGAACTGGTCTGTCTCGCACTTTATTCTGTCCCTTCTTTCTTGTGTTTTTATCTTTGGTCATTCTCCATCTATGAAAGCCTTTCACACAGGCCTGCTTCCAACACGAACTGTAGCCTCTGTTTATCTTTCTGCCTTTCACTTCACATCGTTCTGGCCCTCTTGATAAATGATAAAATTATATCTCTAAGGAGGTGCAAGGTCTATAAGAACGCTGGGGAGGACAAACGCACGCACGCAGACATGTCTTGAGATTACAGATTCTGTATGTAGAAATAAAAGCTCATTTATATTGTGGGAACTGAGGCCAAATCCCATACAGACATTCGGCAACGCTTCAGTTACAACACCCCCAGGTTGAGTGTGGAAGAGGTCACTGGAGCACCACAATGAGCTAACATGACCCACAGGATTGTGGGTTTGAGAAACCTGAGAAAGCAAAAAAGCACATTACATGTACGTGCATGTACGTCTGTGTTCTAATAAATGCTTGAGTGTTGTAAATGGAAAGATGTCATTTGATTTGATTTTGGTCTTTCATGCACAACATGCATTGTATCTGCAGATTTTAGAGGGCCACTCATCATCTTTCTGAATTTGTTCTAATGCTCTGCAGAAGTGAATCAAAGACCAGCCTACTGTAAAAATCTACCTTTGCTGCCAAGGCAGCCTAGTTCCTGATTGAACAGCCCATATTATTCAACTTCTGAAGCTACATTTTAAGGGGATAACATTGACTGACTATTGACATAATGCCAAAATGTGTTTACAAAAGCAGATAAATTAATTTTGATGGAAACTACAAAGGTGGCCTCAAAAAGTTTCAATTTAATTACACAATTTTTTTAGCTACAGCAACTATATCTACATAGTTTGTAGATAACCTGCAAAAATTACTCTGAATTGAATGTAAGCACTCTATACTTTATGGAAATCTAACATTTCCTGGAGTATTACCCTAACCCTAACCATATCCACTACTTGCCTAACCCTATCCTTACCCTAACCTTAACCCAAGTCTTCATCCTAGCATCTAATGATTTATATCATGGGGACCTGCATTTAGTCCCCATATGAACGGCAAGTCCCCTCACTGTGACTGTGACAACGCAAGGAATACATGGTGTACACACACACACACACACACACACACACACACACACACACACACACACACACACACACAGGTGGCCATTAAGCATTTGATCCTCCCTGCTTTCTTTCAACAGAGGCATCATGTCATTAAGTTGTCTGACGAGCCCTCAGGGTACTGCTCTTTCCTTTCAAAGCCTGACTCATTTTAACAATATGACAGAAATACATGTGACTGATACAGCTAGATGAGAGAGAGAGAGAGAGAGAGAGAGAGAGAGAGAGAGAGAAACATTAGTGTAGGTCATTTTAATCTTAAATGGGTGTGTTGCTCTGCTTCGTTTTTGATAGTTGATTTATGCAAATTATGTAAATGTGTGTTAAATGACTATGCTAATTAGGTAAAGAAAGAGTAACCTGAGGGAGCAAAATGTTGAGTTAAGAAAATTCAGCCCTGGTCTGAATGACCAGGAAATGCATTCATTTACAGAGAGGGACAGGCCACTTCTCCCCCACGAAGTGACCACTGAAGTTTCAGGAAGTTTAGTCAATAATTAAACACCAGACTCTCTCCTTTTTTACAAGCTATTGCATGTGAGCACCAAGGCTCCCTACAATTATTCCCTGTGGTCAATCCACAGAGATTCACAGTATGGATTAACTGATGGCAGTCTAGCCCCTGAGTTGATCCTCTGCTTGTGCAGCAAATAACAGTGTGAACTACAGTATTTATTTAGAGCTGAAAAAATATCAAATTGAAGGGTAAATCCTTTTGCTGATAAAGCATACAGGCACAGCCAAACACACACATGCCATACCGACACACACACACCCCGACGGTTAAATGAGATCAGAGAGCAAAGAGAGTAAAAGCGTTAAAACCTTTGGGGGCAGACTATACACAGATTGCAGTGTGGCTGGTTCGCTGTGACCGATCTCCCCAATATCCTGTGTTTACAAGATTTGTCCAATAATGAAGTTAATACTGAAAAAGATGTGTGATGACCTACAACAAACACCTTATTCATGCCACAAAATACATGTGTTGACCCTTTGCCACACCACTGGATGTGTCAGTCTGCAACAGTTTGCAGCTGAATCAAGCCATAACCTTTGTGGTGCACAGAAATCACATCAGGATACATGCTTCAGTTATGCAATAAAATTACAATAATTAGATAATCGCCTTACTTTGGTTATAGTAATACTATTTGAGTGCATGAGAACCCATCAATTGAGTAGCTGTGACAAAGAAAGCATCTGCGCTTCACCTGTGCCCGTTTACCTTATTTGCTTTTTCCACGCATGAAATACAAGCAAAGCGAGGCGCTGTAGTGAAAATAAAGAGAAAATCCCAGATTCTTTTTTGCTGTTTAATGGGCTTAAAGTCCACTCATTCACTGGCAGGACTTCAAACAAGTATAACTCGCATCAACAAGTCTGGGCTCTCATATATCAACACTCACAGAGATGAACAGCGGTGACGAGCAAAGAAAGAAAGGAAGGAAGGAAGAAGAAAGAGATGAGCAGAGCGAGGACAAGACGCGACAGCAAGAAATGCTAGAGAAATGCTGAAGACGGGAGACAGAAGTGCTAGTCTGGGTTTCAATCAGTTGAGACAGCAGTCACAGTCTCTTCATCCTATCAAGGAAAATGTACAGACTTTTGAAGGTGAGAAGAGAAGGAATGTAAGATGATAGGGTGGGAGACACTGCTTAAGGATAACAAAAAGGACCATCAGCTTTTCACCACAGCACTGACTAAAAGAGACATAAACAAGCCATTCAACACAAACCCAATCAACTGCTCTTATAAAAGGCAATGGAGAGTTTTTGTTTTGTTTTTGTTTTGTTGTATTACATTTGATCATATTTCTCTAAATTTTCCAATAAATGTTTTAAACTGAGCAACAAAGCTGGTGTGTCAAGAAGGACATTACTTTATGTGACTGATTGCAGTTACATGAACTTACCTGAAGGTTTTTCCTCAGTTTAACATTGAGCATTTCGATGTTGAGAGTATTTTCACTGCTGGTGAACAAGCTTTGCACTGTACAATAGTGCTGATTTTATATGAAAATAATGTTGAGCATGGTGTTTTGATTGGCAAATGATAAGAACTGTTCGAATACACTGGACCATCATTTACCAAAGGAAAGGACATAATGCCGTCCCACAATTCCTTGCAGCGCCAATATTTAAAGGGACGCACCATTGGGCCATTCACGATAGCAATCTATCTACATGTCACGTTACATAGTTACAACCTGTATCAGCCACCAAGCTCAAAGCACAATCAGTGCAAAATAATGACAATACAACACTTATGGATAAGAATTATAAAAGCAACATTAATGCCGGGTAATTGCTTTCTAAAGCACATCAACAGACCACTAGCCACATGATACGTTACTGTCATGATCAAAAAATCAACAACTAATGTGACAAATGAGAAATAAACATAGCTAATGTTACCTAGCTAATTACATTTTCAACTACAGTACGTGCTACTTCTGTTGCACCGTCATCACTGCATCATGGTCTATACACAGGTGGTGCGTCTGTTAGTAGTAGTTCCTTGAAAAAATACTTAACTTGTGCATTACTTGTAATATATTACTACCCTTCCATTGACTGGATAAGTCACTATTACATCAAACTAGTTTCTCCCAAACACTGGTTATGATGTAGAATAAAAAACAAATTTGTGTCAGCCTAAAAAAGGTGAATTGATTTGAGGGGTTTCTGCTTTACATTTCTTCCTTATATCATATGTGAAAACATAGGCAATGAACTGAGAATTACTGGAGAGAAAAAGTAGACATATAAATCCAGCATTATAAACCTAAAGAGTTAAATACCAGATTTAAGGCCTTTCATTGGTGCTATCATTAGGCGTGTGTCATAAGCAGGTAGGGAATTTACTTTCAACAGGAGGCCTACATTAGTCACAATAAGACTTGCCTCGCTACCCATTTAATCAAAATGTCCCAGTGAAGAGACGTTCCAGGTGAATGTTTCCACATTGTAGTTCATTGTGTTCCTGTAGCTGGATTGCCACAGCTTTTCTATCCCTGCCTCACCTAGAGAAAGCCTGCTAATTACAGCTATTTATTAGCCCCAAACAGCCAATTAACAGGCCTTCAACACAACCAGCAAACAAGCTAATCTATACGCAACACATTGAGCGTTGACTCCACCAAAGATTATGAAGAAAAATTAAAATGAAGGCCACAGATGTGAATAGGTGTCAAATATGAAAAGGGTCTTTGTTTTCTTTTCTCCTGTTCAATTCCATAAATATTCAGTTCATTCTTTTATCCTGAGGTGTTTGTTTTTGCTCCTTTGTCTCACTTTCTCCTCTTTACTATGTGGAAGCTCAAGCTGTTTTCCCCCTTTATCTTTCACTGATTCTCCTCTTTTAGAGAGGAGTGAGTAATGATGTTGGTCTCTTCATATCGCACTTACAGCAGTGCTATGAAGCACTAACAGTCAACAATTAAAGGACAGATAGGTAAGTATTTCATGATTTTCTGATTTTGGAACTGAAAAATTACATGAGTATGAGTCGAGAGATCATCCAACCACTGTTTTGAATTTTAATCAAACCAAGTTATCAATAATATGTAACTACTAGAGTTTAACAATCATAATCACTCCCTTAAATGCAGAATTGTACCACTTTCTCTCTCACAAAACAATCAATGTCTGATTTCCAACAGATATGCTGTTTTATCCTTGCACCTAAATGATGTTGTGTACACATAAAGCTGGATTATTGATTAGATGTCAACAGCAGATTTGTTGTTCTGCAGTGGTGTTATTGGTGGTACATCTAGACATTGAAACATTTCTGGCAGTGATGCTTTTTTGTTTTTGAGAAGTGTCTTATTTTTCCTGATGGCAAATTTTTTGGAACTTGAAACTCATTTAATTGCATTTAAAAAAAAAAAAAAAATACTGATAAACCGAACATTTGAGAACAGAAAATGTTCTGTGAGACCACTGAAGAGGTTAAGTAAGCACAGGGGAGAATATGAAATGGCCCAAAACAGTTTTTACCACCTCAAGATAGCAACAGCAGCAGCCTCTGATGAGCACCCCACATACATCTGCAGTGTGATGATATTACAAATTAGCTTTTGGTGCACAAATCATCAAATATCCAGCAAAAGGCTGAAAACCAAAGAATTTTGTCTACTATTTATGGATAAAAAGAAAAACTTCTGTCAGAGATGTCACGATGTGAACAACATGGGAATAATGCTTGTCACATACTAAACAAGCAAAATAGGCACAATGAACACAGTGTTTTACTTGCTTCATTTAAACTCTAAATTCTTCCTTCCTCTCTCTCACACACACACAAAAAAAGCGTGCAGTCAGTAAATGCATCATTCACCCCCCCGCTGTGCCCCAGTTTTTGTAACTCGGCTGTAATGAGAATAAAGCCTTTACAGTAGCGATCCCACATTTGGCCCTATGCACACTGCACATTTACCTTAAGGCAGGAAATCAAATAATGCGCTACATAAAATGTTGCTGTTAGTTTTTTTTTTTTTTTTTACTAGACTTAAGTTGTTGTTTTTTGTCTTTTGTCTAGTACATACTAGAGAGCCATACTAAATTACTAAATACATATTGTATATCACACTAACCCCTGATGTGATGGTTGGAACTGCTTATTTTTAGGTGGTAGTGATGATGACGCTACTTGCAGCAAGTTTTCCAGGTTTGGGTCAGTCTAGAGTGGAACTGAGTCTCTGCAGCTCATCATAGTAAGGCTGTCCCAAACAAACAGAGGTGCGGACTTCAGTGCATGTCTCCTCAGAATGGAAAAATCCTCAGGGCGTACATCGAGTTTATAGAACTGGAGCAGAGGGAGGTTGCTGTAGCTTTGAGCTTGTTGCAGCTCAATGACTTCATGGTGTAAGTTGTCAGGCACATCAGCTGGTTCCACATTAAACAGCAAATACTTTCAGTTCCCTATGTTCACTTTTCATGTCCTGAAACCTCTCACCAAACACCTGAAGGAGTTTTCACACTCAGCAGCATATTCAGATGTCATAACTTTTGAGTAGGTACATGCAGTGTTTCCTTTTACCGGTTGCACTTGTCACAGCTTTAATTTCACTTCAAATGATTTCACATTTGAAAGCAGAGAGCTGAGAAGCTGCTGGAGCTTGAGGTTCAGCTCTGAGGCAATGTCCACCATGAAGATCAATCACACAGACGCTATCACTGAGCTTCCACGTTCTCCTTCACCTCTATGAATTATTCCAGACAAACTGACACTTAGAATCAGTTTTACTTTATTTGGTGTTGGCAGCAAATCCACCCCATGAATGAGATTTCTGGTTCTTCTCTTGCTCAACACAAAACTTGCCTGCATAATGCTGTCTCTGTCAGAATGTGGTCTTGTGAAAGCTGCTTGTTGGGCATCCAAACTCCACTGAAGAGAGTTAGATTTGTATGTGCATTTGTCCTTGCAGCCCATTCGGTTTTAAGTGTTTCAACAAAGAAGAGGTGAATTTCTAAACAGATCTGCAGCTCGAGTACATTTGTAACTGACTCCAAATTCTGAACTGGTTCTTTGGGGCAGCTTTAACTCAGGAGTCAGGTTGTCCACTTATTAGAAGGTCTACTTGTCAAAGTGCTCTTGCGGAAGATACTGAACCACAACTTGTTCCTGATGCTCTGTCATCAGCGCGTGAGTGTGTATGTGAATGGCTACTGGTAAAGAGCAGGTGGCACCTAGCCACCAGTGTGCAAATGGGTGAATGCCGACTAGCATTACAAAAGCGCTTTGACTGGTCCTTAAGGTTAGAAAAGTGCTACATAAATACAGTCCATTTACCATTTACCATTCTTGAACATAGTCACTATGTGATTCTTTCTGAGCTCCTGTGTGTGCTTGAGCGAGAACAGGTGTCGTTACTTAGTGACTGCTGACTTAACAGATGGAGGGCAGATGAGAAGTGAAAAGTCAGACTGATATTATTAGCTTCTGGTGGTTTCCACACAAATGAGGAGATTGATGGGTCAACCTGACACTAAACCTCTTTATCTTGGGAAGAACATCGGTGCAGGGATTAAGAGCTCACCCAATGTTGGTGGCATTGAAGAAATATTGTCTCTGTAAAAGGAACAGAGAAAAAATCATATCCCCACTGACACACACACACACACCAGGTTAGTCAGAAAGCCAATTTTAGATTCTGTTACTTAAATGCTAACTGGGATTGATTATGAGACAGATTTAACAAAACTGACTTCATTTTCACGGATATATTTTCTTCTAAAAAGTAAGTCAGTGAGTACTAAGTGGAACAACATGATGACATCATCTAAGCAGGATCTAAGCAACTTTAAAGACATGCTTCAAATGTGTTAGGTAAAGCAATATGAACAACAGACACACATTTAGCATATCTTAATATGGTGCCTTGAACATTTTAAGAGCTCTAAGGCAGAGTCATTGACAAAATATTGGAAGATATTTTTCTTTTATGTTTCTTTGGACAAGTGGATAACCTGAAAACACACATGGCTCAAGATAAGAGCTCTGCAGCTACCAAATCAATAAGTAAATGCAAGATTTTAAACAGTGTATACATGTAATTTACAATGGACGATAAGCTCTCCACAGATTGTTAAATGAGAAACTAAAGTAGCTTACAAAGGAACTGGTGTAGTTTACATCCATCAAGGCAAAGGGAATTAATGCCAGAGAGATCGGCTGAGTTAGTCCTCTGTCTTGACAAAGTGTGTGCTACTGTGAATGTTTGATACTGCGATAAGATGAGATTTAAATGGGAGGGGTGAATGCAATGGCCAATCTTAAAACATCAATAACGTGCACACACGAAATAAATCTTTCCTGCAGCTAGATCTCTCCCGCTTTGCCTCGTCCCTCCCTCAGCCATCCCTTTTTTAGTTACCCGGGTTGGTCTATCTGGATGAACATGGAATGAAACCATGATCAAGTTGAGATCCCTTAACAGCATGGGAGTAAGGAAGGCTGGCAGACAGGCAGAAGGAAAGAAATAAAAGTCCAATCATGGCTTTAGCCTGTTGCCTGAAACCATGCATCTGAATTTCCATATAGATTGTAGTGAGTTTCGTTGAATCAGGCTTCTAATATTTCTAATAACAGGTTTCGTTAAGCAATCAGGCAGAGACAAACAATTACTAGGGTTGATAAGCCCGCATAAATGCATACATAAAAATACATACATTCCAACGTTTGAATGCTCACACACACCCAGGGTCAATGATAACTGATACACCAAAACAACTCACACAAGGCAAACACATGCAGACTGTGTCTGCACAGTTGCATGCCTTTGTGTTTTAGCTTTTGCCAAATCTGAATTTATTGCGAATTGCAGCCACAATGTAGGACACCAAGGCCAAAACCAATGGTACAGTGGCAGTAAGTGATATAATTTGTTATAGCTTATATTATAAGTGTAAGAAACAAAAAACAAACAAACAACTAATTAGCCTATTATTGTTGAAGATTTTCACTTTCTTATGCTTTCGTATGCTAGTAGTAATGTATTAGGGAAAGATTCCTAAAAAACATGAAAAATCTATGATGATAGTTTGAAGTTAGTTAGAAATTGCTCTCAGATCTTCACAAAAGAGGCAGTCAGTGCTCAATACAAACCCACAGCTCAATGAGTCCTTATTTCATTAAAGACCTCCTCTTCAGGAACCCAGTAAGCGAACAAGATCACTCAATTTGTGACTCATACAAAAGTTGGCCATAAAAAACCCAAGTGACGCCTCATGCTCAACAAGCTCAGTGACTGTCCGACAGCTCCGGTGTTAGATCCCGTAGTCCGACCAGTGCGCTGCTGTCTGCTCCAGGGAATGGTCAGCCTGGGAGTGGTCTGACAGTGGGTTAACGGTGTAGAGAGGATGGAGCTGGACAAAAATCAGTTTCTGAATTATGCACTTCTTGGCTTGTTGCCAGGGGCTGGCAAGCTAATATCACTCTCAGGACGGGCTGGACCTCTTCCACTGGGAAATGACGTTAGTGCACATTTTTTGAATTAATGCACGTGGGACGGATGTGACAATTAACGAGTTGTAGGCTGGTTCTGTACAGACTGTGGTTCAGTCTGGACCAAAGTCCGGACTTTGAGAAGCCCTGCTGTATCTGGTTGATTTATTCTACAGACGAGAGAGATTCCGCTTAGCCAGTGGAACAGCTGCAGAATATAGAAGGTCATACTCACACATAAACATAAACACACATACCTTTCCAAATGAGTCTGGCTGAATGAGGGGACTATTGACTGAATCAGGAAGCATTCACACTCCTGTCTAGGAAACCATTTAGCCACACAGGCCCTAAAACTCCTTCCTCATTCATTTCTCTGTCCCTTTTTCTCTCCTCCTGACACACACTCCCTCCCACCACCCATCCATTCAGATGTCAGTGTGTGTGTGAACCTGTCTGTGTTGATGTGTGTGAATAACACGCAGACTAACAAATGATAGCAATCAACAAGCCATTACAGCACACATTGTGTTACTTTGAGAAAGGAGTGTGAGAGAGAGAGTGAGAGAGCAGATATATCCTCTAGATTTTATTAGAAAAGGGGAAAAAGTATTTTAACAAAGCATGCCAACTGTGACATTAAGATTTAAAACTATATATATATATATAAAATTTCTTTTTTGGGTTCAGTTTCAGTAAGTGAACTTATGAAACTGTTATATGTCCAACACCACTCACTTTTTTCCTTTTTGGCAACACAACCTTGGGATCATGAAAGGAAGATAGAAAGCTTTGGTTGAATGCTTCTTAATGTTTTCAGCAGCAACCTTCATTACTGTTACTAGGTTAAGTGGCTGTTTTCATGTCAGTGTAAAAAAAACTGTAGTTTCCACAAGATAGAGAACACAACTATTTAGAGATTAAAGAATGAACCACCACACAACACTGTGTATACTGAAGTTAGAAGTTCTTGGGTTTGGGCAGGAGTGTCTGCCTCTGACCAGAAAAGTAACTCTGCTCAGGTGGTTTTTGTTTTCTCAAGGTTCAGCATTTGTTGTGTCATTACTGTATGACAAATGGTAGC
This sequence comes from Chelmon rostratus, assembly GCF_017976325.1. Classification (NCBI taxonomy): domain Eukaryota; kingdom Metazoa; phylum Chordata; class Actinopteri; order Chaetodontiformes; family Chaetodontidae; genus Chelmon; species Chelmon rostratus. The sequence continues at coordinate 21,820,742 of NC_055665.1, forward strand.
TCGTTAATTTAGAAAACTTGCTAACTCTGCAGAAACTGCTGGTTCCACACTTTTCCTTCTGTGGGTGTAGAGATGGAAAATGATTTTAATCTGAATTATATTGTGGTCCACACTTTAGCCACTCTTATAATCGACATCTGGGAAGATTTTGCTTTGCTAATTCTCAATGCAAGTTTTTTTTTTCTTTTTAAACAAAACAGCTTGATGTATTATGTTGCTGCAGCCCTAATGCCAGTCCTAATGGCTGCATGTTTTTGGCTGTGCGTTATACAAGCCCTTGACACATATCACTGATATCTGTAACCAGTGCTTTCCCCATAATTGTACAGGACTGGCAGGCAACCGCCCATTTTGGAAGAAGGAAATAACAGGAGTAACAGGCGAACCAGCTTTAAAAGTGACATATTTTATTTTAAAATAAGTGGTGTGCGGTGAACCTAATTTATGCCAATGTGAATTTTCAAAAAAGCAACATAAATACATGGAAAAAGGACCTGATACATATTTAAAGAAATTTAAAGTGCTAAATTTGAGAATGGGATTTGGTGTGGTTTGGTCTGTTTAGATACAAGTAGCAACCTTAGAGGAAATACTGTGTAACTGTGCTAAATGTGTGCAGACCCCATCTGTAAAGAGTAAAGCAGATGATGGTAACCTGTCTGAATGAAAAACATAACCACTAAACTGTGAAACAACACACCGGCTTAGTAGAAGAATGTTACAGCTTAGCAGAGTTGTATACTGTTTATTTGTGCTGTACTGTATGCGTCTTGAACAAATACAGGATGGCTTTAATGCGGTGCTGCATAAATTAAAAAAAATAAGGAAACTAGGAATATTTCAAAGGCAAATGTTTGTTTAGCACCAAATGGACTAAGTAATTATGAAGGCGTGTGTTTGTACTTTTGAGGGACCATGCATGTGTGTGTTGTGCAAGTCCCTGTTGTATAACCTTGACAGATTGAGAGCATGTATACATGGCTATAGTGCTCTACTATACTGTAGCAGGAGAAAATCATGTTTTTGGCGAGCAGCATTGCAGTGTGGGTGGAATATCAGTGCACACACATACATGTAGACACACACAGAGGTCTCATTGCATTTGTTCCATTTCTGTTGCCTTTGATCAAATAGCAAGTGCAGTATTACACAGCATACTAGGATATTACATGTAGTGTATCTTAGCCTACCTAAAGCCACAGAGGAATCTCTCAGCTGTGTATCTTTCTTTTGTTCAGGTTTGTCATGGAAAGATACTTTCAATATTCACCAGACACTCATCAGGGCACAGACCTGCTTTTAATTGAAATACTGGAGGAAAAGATGCCATGTGGATGTAATATGATTGCTATCATTGTTGTATGGTCTGGCTCAGGTTAAAGCCTTTGTTAAAAATGAACGATCACATACGGAGAATCAATGCCACAGAACACTGAAGTTAAAGTGCTGGAAGTCACTTCTTCTTTGGTGCTCTAAAACTGTAGACAGCAAACTTGAAGGATCAGCTGTGCCACCAATGGCTGCGCAGGCTGCAACTTGCAGCTGTGTAGGCTGCAGCTTGCTGTGTAGGCTTCTGTTTTAGAGTGACAGAGAAGAATTGATTGCAGGGAAAACAGCCATTTTATCTGGGTGAAACAACTTTACAGCTGATTTTTTTTTTTTGGAACTTTCAAGCCAGCACATTTCCCCTGTCAGCCAATGGATACGTAGAGGACACATACAAGTTTGCTGACATGTCTGAAGTTACACAAGTCACTTGTTGTTTATTGATATTGGCTATTTGTCCAGTAATAAAGAACCCGTTAAGTTGCATACAAGTGTTCAGGATGCTGCTGTCAAGAAGCAGGGTCCTGTTTCTGGGCTAATAAACCATGTGACACCAGATCGGTACACAGACTCACGTATTTGCTGATACCCGATCCAGCATTTTAAGGCTGCATTGGAGGTGTTTCCGATATTGGTATCAGTAAGTGCATAGAAGAAGCTACAGGCTTGTGATAAACATGAAAGGCGCGCTTTAGAGCCAGTGTTTAAATTGTCCGTTCTGGGCTTCTGTAGGACCTGCTCCCTCCGTAGAGATAAAGAGCTCATAATCTAACAACTCACAAAATCTCACAAAAATTCTTATTTTCAGGTAATTATACACTAATGAAAACGTACTAATGAACATTATATTCCATTTCTGACATATTCTGCCAATAGATCCCCCTAAATTGAATTTCCTCTAGATTGCTTGCCCAAATGAATGTAAATCCAAGGTTTGGATGAGATTTCTGAGTTGCAAACGCTGCACTGGTAAGACCAAATTTGTTTTGCAAATCAGTCCAGGGAATAAATTTGTTTCCATTCATTAAATCATGAACAGTTCCAATCCCACTAGCCCTCCATGCAAACCACCTTAAATTAAAGTTAATCAAATAATCAAATTAACAGTAACAACTTGTAATAATTTACTATAACAACTTGCCTTGCAGCTCTTGTAAAGATTTTTACAAGACATTACTGAAACTACTTGCTTATGTGTTCATACACATTAAAGGACATTATCATTCCTTTAATATATTAACACCATCCCAGATTACTTCAGGAGCTAGTTTGTCCTTTTGCTCCCCCACCACATCTATAATAATAAAGTGATCTGATTTTTTATGTGTAATGTATGTTATGACCTCAGCATCTTGCAGATGTGCTCTACTCATTCTCCATATTCAATAACTCTTTTTATTTTAAGACAAGGTCCTGGAAAATGATGTGGCATCACTTTTTAAATTTAAGTTTATCAAAGGTATAATTTAAGTCCCTTCCTAGAACTCCTGTCTGGGTATTTTCTAGAATTGTCTGAACTTCTGGAATTTGGGGGAATATTTCTTGTGTCTTCTCCTCAAGTCAGTTGACACACCTTTGCAATCTTGTGTCTTCAGTATGTTCAAGTTAGTCTGGTGGTTACATAACTTCAAGATTATCAAATGTGGATTTTTGACCTTCTTCACACTAATCCTGTGGCACCATTCCAAATTATTGTTTAAACGCAATAAATCTCTTAAATCTTTCACAATTATATAGTTTACCTTCTTGCTTCCATTCAAATTAGACTTCTGGATCTTTATGCTAACACAGTTTAGGCACCGTTGTGCTGGAGCTTCCCACACGTGCACCTCTCCCATCTCTCTGCATTCACTTTGAAATGCCTGATACATCTCTGGCGGTGTTAAAAAAACAAGATGCAGTACGGCTGCAGTGTGGCATGAGAAGTGACAACAAGACTGACAGAAGCAGGTTGTGTTGACTACGCAGGCTTAAAGGGAAAATCAATTAGGTCCCTGAGCACCACCTGGCACCTATGTATGCAGCACCCAATAGATAACTGAACATAGAGGAATCATTAGCAAACCGCCTGTCTAGAGCTGATGGAGATGTGCAACAAGGGAGATGTAAGCGTGGGTGGTGCCCCTTACTTTGGATGGAGTACAAATGCGTGTTTGGATGAGTGAGGGTGTGTATATCTGCTTATTCTCTCAGTATGCTACAATAAGTAAGTGCATCAGCAGCTACTGAAAGTTACAGTGTAAACAGATGGGAAATATTGCATCTCCTAAAATGTTTGTGTGTTAAGATTTCCTTCCAGGGAGTATATGACACAGGCATACATAGACCACACCATATATCAGACTCTTTGTATCGGGGGGCGCTGAAAGAGATAAAGCCATGTGGTGAGATAGTGAGATGGAGAGAAATGCTTCCAGAACATGTCACACCACATTTTTTTCTAGAATGCATCCTAAATGAACATCCAAAGCTACCACAATGATAACATTTTCATTCAGTTCATCATAATTACCACATTAGATATGCTCAGTAGTTATCAGTATAAAAATAATGGCAAAATAATCAGCTATCTTTGTATGGTAGCAACGAAAGAGCTCAACTGACAAAACTGAAGACTTTCGATACCTCTAAAGCTTTAAATTTACGTAATTTAAGACTTTTCCAGATATTAAAAGAGCCCTGCTGAACCTGGAGAAAAACGACTTTCAAAGGACAGACAGAAACGGATAGATGTGTGGAGAGACAAGTAAAGAGTCTACTACCAAATATTTCTCCCTCCTTCCACTCCCTCCTTCTGTTGCTCTCAATAGTCAGTTAATTAACAGAAAAGGGGGGTGTGGGGGGGGGGGTGTGGCAAGCAAATGTCAAGCTCGACAAAGATGGAGGTTAGTGCTCACAACAATGCAAAACAACAGCAGCTTAAAAAACGCATTCTACAATATAACAGTAATTAAAATTGCCAAAAGGGAAAAGAGCAGAATACTACTTGTCTAGTTTAACAACGTGTGGGAAAATATCAAAAGGGTGTTGGGGAGAGAGAGATTTGTTAGACTAATTAATATTTTGTCTTTTTCTTCAAATGATAAAAAATTATGTCAACTTCTATGAGGCAAACTGGGATTTCAGAATAGCTGCAGGGGAAAAGTTTGAGTGTAATTAAGTGTTTTATTTTCCGCAAATGCTGCCTTTCTATTGTTAGTCTTTCATTTAGCCACCTTCAGCTCCCTCTCTATTTCCAACTTCTAGCTCTCTCTCTCTCTCTCTCTCTCTCTGTGTGTGTCTTGTGTGGCTGGGCAGGTGCAGCGGGCCATGTTGACAGCTTGTCCCTCCTCTCTTGCCACAGGGAAAACTGTCACCCCTGTCATTCAGGCCTATGAACACAGCATGGGGAATGTCTGTAAGTGTGTGCGTGTCTGTGTGTGTTCTCAGGAGACTATGACAGTGTGGGGTGAGAGGGGCTTTATTAGCTGAGCCAGAAACAGCTGAATGCATGGACACTCACACACACGTTAAGTTTGCTGAGAATGACTTAAGCATGATGGGAGTTTCACAACCTCCACCTGGAAGGGCAAAGCCTTCGGGGAGCAAAACTTTACACCAGATGACACGTGATGCAGCAAAGGGAGAGAAGTCTGTACGTGTGTCGTGTTCACACACTCTCTTCTAAATACACACGCACACATTTGCACAGGGGAATAAACCGCGGCTACTGTAGAGAAACAATAGCATGACAAGCATTCCAGTAGTGCTGCTATCACCCTTGACCCTCAGTAAATCTCACTGTTTAATAAAACAGTAATAATTACTTGCATTACGACTATAGAAAACAGGCACACCAGAGGCCTAGAGGTGAGAGAATAAAATGGCTTTAAAAAATGGCCAGCTGCACATCTCCCAAGTGAACAGGGAACAGCCTTTCAGTAACAACTTCAAACCCAGCTGTGATCAAATGGATGATCCCATATAAAATGTGTCTGTGTGCATGTGAACAAAGGCACAACTGATGAACACCATAAAGTTTGTGTCCAATTTTCAGACATCTGGTACTGGTTGATACTGGCTACCAATACAATTCATGCTGATTCTCAGAAACTCAGATTAGCACAAATCAGGCACTAGAATGGTCGGGAAGTCAACTGTTTGACCCTTAAACTCTGTCTCGGGAGCAAAAGAGGCTGCAGACCTGTACATGTCAAAACTACATCAGACATGTTTTAATGGTGGGGTTCCACTAGTCATGTGGGGCCCGGGCAGCAAAACACACAAGCAGGAACCTGTGCTCTGAAACAAAACACAAAGCTCCAGTGTGGCTGAGTGGGTTACACAGCTGAGGCCTCAGAGAGTCTGTGTGTGTGCAGTGTCTGAGTGAGTGAGTGCGTGTGTGTGTGTGTGTGTGTGTGTGTGTGTGTGTGTGTGTGTGTGTGTGTGTGTGTGTGTGTGTGTGTGTGTGTCCGGTGCAGGGCGCTGGCCCTAGACAAAGTGCTCCGCCAGCTTTCTGCCCACTGGTCTTTTCATTGCTGATGGATGGGCCTTGTTCAGCACCATCTGGCTATAGGATATTTCACATTAATCATCACAAACACGCGCGCACACACACACATACTCACTCACACACACACTGCTGTCTCTTAAACATACACACACTAGATGAGTACAATTGTCGCCATGTAAATGAATGCACAAGAAAAAATCTAGTGCTGTTTAATATACACAGGGAAAGTGAGAGCAAGAAAGAAAGAAAAGAGCAGAGAGAAAGACGGTATGAAAAGACAGAAAGGAAAATCACTGACAGCCAGCTTTCTCGAGCCATTTTCCACATTTGTGATTCAGAGCTAGCCATAGGAGATTAAGAAACAAGCTTGGTACAAGACTAAAAAACAATTAGTTCATTTAAAAACATTGTTTCATTTGGTTGGTAGCCTGGAGCTACGGAGCAATAAAGCCTCACCAACCCACTGCCCCCCTCCCTGACTCAGGCTTTATTAATGACCTTTTCATACCTATAGGAGGATGCGTATTAACAATAATGGTTGTAAAGACACCAATTCCTCCCTTCCCTCTAAATCTGTGTGCTCTCTCTGTCCCTCTCTCTTTGTCTGTTTCTCTACCTCACACATGCACACACGTACACACACGCACACATACACAGATGTGTTGGTAAACACATAATATCCTTACATAAACCGTAAGCTGAAAGGCCAGACACCCTAGGGAATTTAATGTAAAATGAGGGACATTATCAGACTTCATTTATTTCTATCTAAGGGCTATATGGGCTTAATACAAGCTGATTTGCCTCAACATTTCCACGGTGCATGGACATGGGCAAGGACAGGCAGAACAGTGGTTGATCTGGGAGGAAGCATGCTTGACATTAGATTTATTATCATTAAATCATATCTCACGGCTATCTGGGTTTGTAATGAGAGGGGATTTATGTGCACATCTACACAATCTATGGAAAGGGAATAGGACCTACAGGAACATGGCCGTATCTTGAGCTGAAGATTTACAAGAAACTTGCTTGACATGTTAAAAATATTTATGTATGCGGGCTATCAGATAGCATTTAATAGGATGGGATTGCTTTTGACACATTTCACCCACAACATATAGTGAAATAGTCAAGGTTATCAGCGAGTTAGCTAAAATTTTACTTTCCCGGGGATTAAAAACACATGATGTGATGTAGCAATAATAAATGTGGCATATCAGAGCGGAGTAATCACTTCTATCAGTGCAATGTTATTAGCCACTAAATGTGTTATTTCTATTTCAAGGTAATTGTCAATAATGTGGATTACAGGATGAAAAAGCTGAATGTGAGGTACTATACACAAATGAAAAATACCAGTAATGTGGAAAAAAATGGATCACTGGTTTTTATTACTACATTTCTAATACTGTCTTCTAGGAAAGGGCATTTCAGAAGGTCTGGGGCTCTGACTGCAGCCATGTTTCATCTTTAGCCTTAACTTTGGAATGGACAGGGGCTTCATCCCTGAGGGTCTCAAGCTGCGCACTGGCTCAGAGGGAATTAAGAGGTCTCACATCTGGCAAGACAACACAGTGCCTTTAAAGTGGTACTTCACACAAAATCTTTTGAGAGTGAAACACTCGCCCTGTGTGTGCTCTGAATTTTCACAAGTCATACATGTACATACAGATGGATGCTGAAGAAGTGGATCTGCTGCAAGAGCAGTTTAAGAAACTGAACTTGTAAACCATGACAACTTGTTATGCAATGTCTGTGTTAGGTGCCTCTATGCACGTGTTGTTCAAGGGTTTCAGAAGTGGTTTGTAAGGTGCAACACATTCAGAGGCTTTTCTGGCCTTACCTAAAAACCTGGGAGTATTTCTTTGGCTTTGTGGGACATTCCATGACATTTCCAGAAGCACAATGCGGCTCCTTGAACAATCTAACCCTTCACGAATCAGCATGTTCACAAAAACACGCACAAACAGGTGTAAGAGAACAAATTGTTCAGTAATACATGTGAGATGCTGAAGCTCAGCACAGCAGGCTCAATATGGTACACTGTCACACAGCTGATTCGTGAATTCCTCTGGGAATCATACTCGAGGAGGAGGCATGTTCACAAATACTAAATATCTAATTTAGATATAAATGTGTTAATGTATTATAAAGATATTCTAACTTCCCTCGATTCACAATCCCTGCTTGTGATAGGTGTGTGTTAATGCACTCTCTTATGTGCATGTGTGGCGCACATGTACTACTCTGTGTGCTTCAGTGTGTGGGAGGCAATGATCCATGCCTGCCACAGTGAAAACGTGATCTCTCTTATATCCCTTTAATTAGTGCGTAACATGTAACAGCAGCACCGCAGGAACAAACTCCTCTAGAGGTATAAACTCTGCAAAAAAAAGAAAGAAAAGAAGCTTGACCAAGTTAAAGCTTTGCTAAATGACATAGCGTGACACCTGCACGGCAGCCTTCAATCACCTGCATGTTCACAACATTCACTCTGCAGCAACAGGCCACCGCTCTCCTAGCAGACCACTTTTTAAATACCTGACTGACCACTGTTATATTCATTATCACAGTGGGAAATTTATCAAGCTGGGTGTAGCCATACACAAGCACCAATCACAGTCTAATATGTCAAAATGTAATTTTTCTTTTCATGAGGGCAGAAAAACGTGGTGACGGGTTGTCATGGGGTTGTCACTTTGAGAAGGATGTCTTTATATAACAACTCAGCACACTCACGCACACACACACTGTTGTCACAAGGGCCTCATCATCATAAGCATGCTTGAATAGAGGCATGTTCAGTCTGCTGTCAGATGTTAACCTCTTAATGTATGAGCTCATACACACACAAATATAGGACTGTACGCACACGCGCGGTTGAGGAGATTTATCTTCAAGTTCAGAATTCAATCTCTCACACATACTCACTGACGCACACTCACACTCTCACAACGTAATCAGGAACAAACACTTGAGCCGTTCTCATCAGATTGCTTAGAAGAGGCGTCTGTCTTGAGGAGACAAACAACTTATCACAACCATAAAGACAATATGGTGATGGTGACCTACAACTACTTCTGATGTCAAGTGAAGGCCTGTGGTCTAATGGTGAGTGAGGCTCAACACTCAGGGCCGTAGCCAATAAGAGGCAGATAAAATAGTTCACTGAGGTGTGACAATGATAATTAAAGCCCGGGATATTTTAAGGGCAAAACTGACTCAGGCAGATAGACGGACACAGAAATGGAAACCAGGGAGGTGATGCAGGAACACAAACACTGATGTCTTACCTTATGGTCGTAGGGGTTGTAAGAGTGGAACAGTTGTGACAACTCTTTAGTCCTCTGCTTCTTCTGTAGACAATAAAAGAAGATATAAAAGAAATTTAAAAAGTGTCTCATATACAGCATGTATAATACAGCTATAAATACCAGTGGAAATTAATTTAGATCTCATTGTTGATAGTAGAGTATATATGTGGATTAAAACCCATTGATGTAGATGAGGAACAATGCATTTTTTGCTTCCTTTATATGGATTATTTAATACAAGCTAATGTCCCCATACAAACCACACAGCTGTTGTGCTTTCTTTGAATTTTACTGTGACTTCTTCTGGTTTTTGCCGTCTTTCTTGATTTGTTTTGTTTGTAGTGTTCTTATGGACCTGTGAAGCCTATTCTTACCACTGTATACATAAACTTGTTTTGAGTATTTGTTCATATATATAAAATAATGAGATGGTTCTGGAAACTCCCTGAAAACACAATGTAAGCTTTCCCTCAGTATGTCTACACTGTGTACCTTTAGACAGTTGTTTTCATGTATTGTAAATGGGCCAAATTAATCACCATTCAGTAACAATTATCAGGATTTATATACTTTATATATCTGTTTTTTATACATTTGCATACACCACTCATGAGCTAAAATGTTGTGCCATGGCATGTTCTCTCCTCTTCCTCGCAGCAAAAAAAAAAAAAAAGAAGTTTGGTGTAAATATGGACATATAGTCCAGATTTACCCAAGTTAACTTATTAGGTCACTAACAGAGGGGGGGGGGGGGAATCACTATGGCTGAGAAGGATGCCTACAGTAATTCATTAAATCTATAAAATAAGGAATGAGCAGAGTGGGGAAAAAATACATCTATTTGCCCACCAGCTGTAGCAGAATATATTTCTCTCTTTCTCATTTCATTCCCGCTCAAAGTCTGGCCGTAACCTTGCATGTCCTTAATGTGTAATGAGATACACGAGCATGAGACATGACTGTTTGATGTGTGGCAGTTGTTAATGCAATCAGCTACATGAGGCCGACGCAGTTACAAAGAGTGCTAATTAGCGCGCTGATTAGGCCATGTCTGGCTAGGGGGGAAGGATATATGTATACTTTAGCTAAAGGGAGTATGCATTCATTGCTATGCCCTCTCCACTTCCCTCCCTCTGTCTTTTTCAGTGGATTTTGAGGGCTGGATTCAATGTCCTTAGGCCTGATTTGTACATATGGAACAGACAACCTACAAGTCGCTCTGCTATCACACACAGGCATCATTACAGCGTGACAGACTAATGCAGCTTCAGGATACGCAAGGGCAGCTTGAAGATGTGGAGAAGAGAAGGATGGCTACAGAGAAGGAATAGATATCTATAAATACATACAGTATGTGTGGGAATGCTGACAAAAATGGAATTGCAAGGCCAAGATAAGAAAAGACGTGCCAAACAAAGTGAGCAGAGAAGTGGAAAAGGGATGCAGAAAAGTAAACACAGCAAAAACAAGGGAAGGAAGGTGAAATATAGGTATTAGGGTAGAAGTGTTTATAGGTGGCGATTGCACTTCTTGCCCTCGGCCAACTACCGTTTCAACATTGTTGCTTTCTGTCTCCAGTGAGGCTCATCCTTTCATCACTCCTTGCCCTACTCTCTATTCCTACCATCTGTGTATACCTTGACTTCTTTTTCCTCCCCACGCTCCAATTCTACCCACCTCTTACCCATTCTCTGTTGAGCCAGGGCTCTTGTGATCCATACAATCCTGTAATCATTGGCCCTGTCCTTCTACCATCCACTCATTCTTGTTTCCACCTGATTCCCTCTCGCTTTCTCTGCCAAAGGGCTCTCCAGAATCTCCAAATCCTCTTTTCTCTCATTTTCTTTGCCTTTCCATGTATCCCTCGGTGCTCTTCCTCTCCCCCGCTCCCTGTGTTTTTCTCCAGTGAAGGAATACTCATACTAATCATTCTGTCTCCACTCTCTCACCCACCCTCCCCCTTGTAAGTCTGTCCCTCCACAATCTCGCTCACTCATTCACTCTCTCTCCCTGCCTGGAGCACCGTAGGTGAGACCAATTCTCTCATCATTTCATTTCTCCTCAACACCATTCTCTCTCCTCCTTCCATCCCTTCATCACTCTCAACATCGCTCAGTATTCGGTGATGCTCAACTGTCTGTGTGTGTGTGTGTGCGCGCGCGCGTGTGTAACTGCAAGACAGATGTTACCGCAGGTAAGGATTTCTCAACCACCAATGAGCTCCCAGCAGAATTTATCCAGTTCAGTAAGACACACACACACACACACACACACACACACACACACACACACACACAAGCTCCTACAAAAACGCACACCACACTGACTCACACAAACACATGATGTAGACTCAAAATGGACAACGGCGTGAAAAGATGCTAAATACAAGGTCATTCAAAGGCCAAAATGAAAACAGAAGGAGTCAACTGGAAGAGAAAAGTGAAAAGGAGGAAGAGAGAACAAAACAGATTCAGGAAAAGATTTGAAATAGTGAGAGAAAGAGACATCTCCTTCCATGACAGGAATGAATGAAGGGGAAACCTCATCCCGTTATTTGTAATCCAAGAGGTTAACTCCAAAACCATCATAGAGGTCAGTGGAAACAAAATCATGAATAAATAGATAAATAAGAGAAGAAGAAAAAAGGAAAAGGTGCACTGTGTCACATTCACTCCTAGTCACACGCCAGATCACATCCGTTTAAAAAGCCACTAGCTGAGGGAATAAAAGACCACATGTACCTGTTTAGTGCACCTTTAAGGAAGTAAAACCTCCGCCTTGATGGAAGCTAATTAAACTCACAGTGTCTAGGGGGCTGGGACTCCAATAATATGACCTGAGCTTTCTGTGAGACTCACTTGATGTAAGTGGCAAATATCGTTAAAGTTTACACCAGTAACTTTATGGCAAGCACTCACAATTTTTCCCAGTGCTTTTCACACTGTGGTTGCCAAACCAGCCGATCATAGCAAATGTTAAAATGGACTCACAAAAAAGGTTATCATCCAGGATGGTTTTCAGGTATCTGCACAGCTGGACCGCAGTCACAGGCTGCCCTTCAGTAGTGGTCGGAGCAAGAGAAGCGGGTCTCCTTCGAAAGCCAATGAACATCTCTTTGGTCTTAAACATGTTCAGCTGCAGGAAAGACCGTCCACGCCAACTGATGTTGCTACTTAACATGGAGGTCAGGCGGTGGATATTTGTGAGATCGTCAGTTTAAACCCCTTGACTAGTGTGGAAAAAGCTGGCTGAGGGGAAGTGAGTGAGAAATGTTGTCCCACAACAGCTGTTGTTGGTGTGCCCTAAAGCAAAAACTACAACCCAAGTTGCACCTGTGGAACTAATCAGTAGCCAGTAGCAGAAGGCTGCACTTGGGGGTGGAGATGTGTAAGGTTTGCTAATGTGAAGCAAGATGGGGTTGAAATAGGCCACACACATTCAGTAAAGGTGCACTACCATATTCATCTTGAGAGCCAGGTAATATTGCAACCTGGATTACAGTCACCTCACCTGTCTCTTTCCACATAATAATTTCATAAAAATCCGACTTGATTAAAACACAAAATAATTGTTATATTGTGAAAACACAAACGTGCAACCTGCAGCTAATAAAGACTTGAAATCTGTATCAAAAACACTGCAGCATTTACTTAATCTAAGACAGCCATTTCAAATGTCAATGGTTCAGGTAGTCATGCATCTCTTAGCAAGTCAGTGCTACCTTTCCTATTTCATTGTGTCTTTTATTCTAAGAGCTTTATTAGTGTGCTGCATACTAATGTGTCTGTACACAGGTATGTGTGTGTGTGTGTGTGTGTGTGTGAGAAAGTGCGTGCATGTGTGGTCCATCAGCCGGAGAAGTTAATCTAGCATGCCATTGAGGTTGTGTTAGTGGCAATCCAGCAATGCAAAGCCACTGTGCGTGTGTGTGTGTGGGTGTCTGCGGACCTGTCACCGCGGCGATGATGAACGATGGTAGTTACCATTACGTCCATCTGTTGTTGCCGCCAGAGACGGATGCCGCGTCTAACGGGAAGTGACATTACATGGATGTGTACACTTGTACTCATACCCAGACTCCAAACACATGGAGGTGTGGTGGAGACAGGAACACAAACTCTGCTGCCGACAACACACAAAAACTTACACACCTCATAAAAACACTGCAGTGCTAAAACTGTTTTATGTGAAGTAGGAATACCTGCACACTGCTGTGGAGCTCTGAGGCAAGATATGCAATTCTTGAGTGCAATTGCCCTGACTTAGCGATGATTTCTTGATAGCTAAGGACACCACCTAAATAAATGCAACACTAAGATAAGGGAATACTTGTCTTCAGACTGGCAGCTTCTTTAAAAAGTCTAAATCACCAGCAACTAAACAAACAGAAATCTAAAACAGCACATGCTCTCACTGAATGATTGCAGTTAGTCGTAATATGTGCATCACCAATGCGAGGATGACACGCTCAATGCGTGACGCCACAAGAAACATCTCTGTGTGTGCTCTTTTATGTCTATATGAGCATGTGCATGTGTGTCAGCATGCCCGGGTGTGAGTGTGTTGTGGGGCAAGGTAACAGCGATCTTGCCTAAGCCTGTACTGTATGAGCTTCTGGCTCACCAGTATGTGCCTGTTTGTCTTTCCATAATGACAGGCAGATGCTGGTGCTATAGAGCCTAAACCCACGGCGTGTGTGCGCGCATTATATCACTGGAAGAAAAACCTGGGGCATATACGGTGTGTGGTTGTGCCTGTGTGTGTGTGTGTGTGTGAAGGATTAACACTTCCTGAAGCATCGTGATGAGAGTGGTCACAGTGGTGATGCTTCGTGTGTTTATGTGACCGTTCTCACTCTACAGAGGTCACTACAAAACACGTCAGATCTGCTGTGTGTTCTGTTAACTAAGGTGCACACAAGGCATATACTGTCAATTGCTCATACAGCGAGACAAAGACGTAACATTTCATTTTGCTTTTCGAAGGAAGTTCAAGCAATTTGATGTGCAAAATGAACAAAGGAATATGATCATATTTGTATGTCAGCTCTGATCATACGTAACATAGATGAAATGCTTTACAGCTCATTTTGCATCAGAGGAGACTTTATGTCATTATGGCATATATCCAGGTCACTAAACCATAGAAAGTGGCGATAATCATTATAAATCTTAACAACTGTGCACTATGAACTTGTGTTTCAGTTGATGCAACTATAAACACCTCTTTTGTCTTTTGAGCCACTGTCTGAAAAAGCAAATGATCATATTATTGGAGAAAATGTAAGAGTCAAGTAGTAAGGTGTTACAAATAGTCCTGGGAAGTATACAAGTAAACATCCACTGCAGGCACACTGTAATGCTGTGTGGACCTTCATATTTAGAAACTGTTTTTTTTTTTAGATCTCTGTACAAAAATGCATTTTTTACCATTCTTTTTTACTCTTTGTCGACCACGATGACCTTTTTGCAGCATCAAACAACACCCCCTCTTGGGGATCAGGAAAGACACTGTTTTACAAAATCTGCACTTGCGTGTTTTATATGTGTTCTTATACTGAAATCTTCATTTTTTTTTTACACCCAGTAGAACATTGTTACTCTTAGTCCCTCCAGCTAGTTAAAACTCGAGAATGATCAGAATACTGATGTCTTATTCAGTTGAAAAAAAAAACAAAAAACATTTGAATGTGGCAAGCAAAAGCTGTGATCATTAAAATGCGATGTGTTATCCCTTCCATTAGTAGTAGACTAGGTCCTCATTAATCAAGTTCAGGCCTACCTAGCCCCAGACAGCAACTTAACCATTAACTCAACCTTAATACCTGTTAGACTGCCTTTAGTCAAGCATTATTATCTCCCCTGATATATGTGTGTGCGTGTGAAAGCAAGTGACTGCGTTTGAGACAGAGTGGAGAAAAAGCATGCATGTGTGCGTCTATGCAAGTGTTTGTGTGTATGTCCAGGCGTATAATAAATGATAGTGAAGCTAGGAGATGGAGCTACTGGTGTCTGGCCAGCTGTTTCACTTTGACAGCTGCCACACTGGTGCCTTGTGGGTAATGGAGTTCTTAACCAATTACAACCTGGGGAAATTAAAAACACTGTCCCACTAGAATAGCTAATCTCCTTCTCTATCACTTTTTTTCTCTCTCCGGCAGCTGCTTATTTTCAACTCTTCCGTGCTCTGTGCATACCAATAGACACACACACACACACACACACACACACACACACACACACACACACACACACACACACACACACACACACACACACACACACACACACCTCACCAAGTCCATTTATCAAGGCTAAGTTCTAGTCACCTGGGGATGATTATGGAGATCCAAGCTAATAGCATTCACACCCCTTTATTCTCAACATACTCCCTTCTCTCCCTCCATCCCTGTGGTCTCCTGTTCTTTCCATCTGCCTCTGCTCTCTGCTCCATCCTGCATCCTCTCATATATCATCTATTACAATAGGTAATAAGTTAGACCTACAGATACCTCAAAACACCTGGACCACATCGCAGCTGGACCCTCTCCAGCTCTAGGGGTTTTCCATGCTTCGCTCATTGACTTACTGAGACAAAATGTTTGTGTGATTGTGTATGCAAATGTCATGGCTGGAAATCAGACTGCTGAAGCAAACCCACATTTCTTAATGTAACATAATGTAAATAAAAATGACAGTATTAGCAATTATAGATATGATCAAACATTAGCATTAAAATGGTCTCACTTTTACACACATTTAGGAAAAGCTAACAGCCAAATGTGTGTTCAAACAACCCAAGAACAAATGTGGAAAAACAACCTGGAATCACTAACTGACTTGCGGAAAGAATTGCTGCACCTACTGTATGTGCAAAACAAAGATAAGACCATTTTATTTGTTGTCTCTTTAATGTGTTTTCCAGAACCAGAAACTAGGATATCCAAGGAATGTCAGAAGCTTTTTCAATCAAACTCAAAGTCCTCAGTATCTATCCCTGCCCAATTCCCTAAACACACACACACTCACACACAAGCAACTGGTGAATAAGTGTGACTGCTTGTATTCTGGGGAATGGGCTGCATCGACAGTTCAATTAGCCAGCTCATCAAACAGAATGTTCACTGCCATCAAAACACTGAACCCTGTGGACACGCCGAACCACTTCCTTTCAAATTCTCACCTCTTCAAGTGTTCCAATTGTGCAATGACCTACAAGTCCAAAACCAATGTAGAATTATCTTTCCCAAAGGTACAGTAAATGGACAAACACTAAATCACTGAAAACAGTGTGCTGGTACTACAGTCATACAGAGTGAAATCTACTTTGCCTCCTGTTGATAGGGGTGGAAAAGGTCATGCATCCCATACTGACAAGAAAAGGTAAATATCTGCACTAGCTTTTAAGATGCAAAGTGAACTGCATTCGTAAGTTTAATGTAAACCATAAACATAGAACATCAACTTCACCACAGCCAAATGGCAAGATGGATTTCCTCATCAGCTGCGACGTTTTGAAGGTGAGCACTCATAGCGGCCAATTGAATTTCTATGAGGGATGGTTCCCCTTCAGGTCCCACAGCGGGCATGTCCCTGTAGCTGTTCCTTTTTGTCTCACTTTATTTCCTCCATCCCACTTCCCTTTTAGCTTTTCTTCCTCTCATCCCTCCCTCCTACCTTCTCTTCCTCTCTCTCAGGCCTCCTTCTGTCTCCGCTTCCTACTCCATCTAGTTCTCCATCCATCCCTCCTGTGGCTACTCAACACAGTTGTGTTCCAGACAAACCATCTGGTGCACTTTATTAATGACTGACCCTACATGGCCTAGACGTCGCCGGGCTGCCACCGCTCACTGTGTGTGTGTGTGTGTGTGTGTGTGTGTGTGTGTGTGTGTAAGAACAGGTGCATGGTGACTGATGACGTGATGTTGTGTGCAGTTTTAACCACCAAAGCAGGTGTACCAGTTACAGGGACCCAAACGTATTATTCTGACTCTCTCTCTCTCACTTTTTACTATTCTGTCAAACACAAATATGCTCACAATTAACTTAAATTTCAACATTTAGACGACCATTGAAAATGGGTATTAGAAAGGCAGGATGACAATGTGAACATGGAGATCTTATTGAAGACAGTTCAAGTGAAGTAAGCCACCCCTTTTGTTGGATGTACATTTCAGACAATTTACAATGCACTTTTCAGTGCTTAATTTGTGATTTGGCACAACCCTCAGTTACTAATTAAACAATAAAACAATTTAGTATGTACAAAAAAGGCTGATTTGACAGTAAAAGGTTTCCACAGGAACCCGCAATGTGCCACAGCCTGACAATCAAAGACTCGGCTGTGGAACAAAGTCTTGGATAGATGCATGCTGACATCTCACCGCTGACAATAAAGGGGAATGAGACAGATAGAGGAAAAGAAAAGGAGAGGGGAAAAAAGATAAGAAGAGGAGAAGCAGTGATGTGGTTGTCTGGGGATTGATCCCTCTAAGACACACTCAGCTTCTCCTCAGAGAATGAAGGGAGATAGGAGAGAGGAGAGAAAAAGAGAATGACTTATGAAGACGCTCCACTTGAAAGAAATGTGTCAACACTTTGATGGTAAAGGGTGAGAGAGTGCAAATGCAAGAGGAGATATATACAGTGTAGGGTATAACATAATGCAGGAGGTCAAACTAAAGAAAAAGGTCAACAAAAAATATACCAGGCACAAGGCATTCTGAATTTGATGCAGCAACACGTTTCACACAAGTTGGGACAGGTGCAACTAAAGACTGGAAAACGCTCCAAAAACACCTGTTTGGATCATTCCACAGGTAAACAGGTTGATTGGTATCAGGTGATAGTATCATGATTGGGTATGAAAGGAGCATCCTGGAAAGGCTCAGTCATTCACAAGCAAGGATGGAGCGAGGTTCACCACTTTGTGAATACATGATTGGATAAAGGAGATTACTACAGTTTGTTAAACTGCTGCCAGTAAATACATTTCGTTTGCAAATGATAACATTCTGTTTTTATTTCTGTTTTATAGAAGGTCGCAACCTTTTTGGAATCGGGGTCGCAGTATGCATGTGATGGTTAAGACTCCATTATGTGAGAACTGTTGGATACAAATGTTTTACCACATCTTTGGAAATGGAATGCTCATTTTTTGATAACATGATAGTGCAACATGATTAAATGTGGATATAAGTAATAATGTAACCAAGAAACTATGAATGGGGCAACTTTGGGCCAAAGGAAAAGTACCAAGCCGAGTGCTAAATAAGCAGAAAATAATTTAACCAAAAGAAAAAAGTATAATTGTGCATCATGGTAAACGCTAGGCATAATAAACCTAATGAGCATAAAGAACATGTGAATTTACACTGCGGGAGCTACAGAGTATCAATGGTAATAAGCAAAGTGTTGTTGCTGTTAATTTTCATTTTACAATATAACACTGTAGACGGCGGTGGCTCTGAGGAACCTGTAAGGTAAAAGGTCAAAAATATGCTGGAGCTGCAGATGGTGATGTGTTCAGTGGCTTACTCTCTCTCTCTCTCTGTGATACACACCTTTCCTCGCAATTACGGCTTCATTAGCCGCTAATTGTTTCATTTGGCAGCAGATTAAGAGAGAGAGAGGAAGGCAGAGAGTAGTTGTTAGGAGTTGTGTGGTTATACAGAGAACAATAAGAGGTTCAAATGAAGCAACCACCCTGACACAATGTGCAACTCTACTAGCAGACTCTAGATCTTGACCTCTGACTTGTGTTGAATCTTAAGGCCAAACTGTCACCTCACTCTTTGGCAGTTCTGATAATAATTGTTTATTGGAGGAGATATTGCAGCTTTAAGACTGACTAAAGCTTTACTGACAGATGTTTTATCCCATCATAGTCAGCTGCCTTTCGCTCAACTCTGTCCCGCCCAGGTGCTCTCCACTTTAAACAAATTTGGATTTTCTGGTCCCATTTAACCGCCAGCAGCAAATGTTTAACTCAAATGCAGGCTTTAACATTTAAACATTGACACGTTAACACTGTTTGCCATCACACAGTGTACCGTATGTGTCTGTCTGTCTGAAAGGGACAGACGCACTCCCCCACACACGTGTCTTTCAGGATTAGTAATATTAAAATTCATACAGAAGTCATGACAGAACTGGAACAGGATTTTACATTTTCAGATGACAGGAGGCCGCACTGTGTTTCCTCGATACACATATTTGCATGTGTGTGTGCACTTATAGTATAGTATATGCACACAATGCCAGTATGAATATCCTTACTAAACCAAGAGAACGAGCCAGAAGCTAAGCCTGCATGCGTATACTGTGTCTGCATAACATTTCTGTTAGTCAAGTCATGTTTTCAGCTTTGACATAAATAACATTTTGTGGGATCACAAAACATAATTCATAGTCCAGTACTGGAGGTACTGAAGTTTTTGTACGTTAAAGGCATTGTTCAGGGAAACATATTGTATTTTGTACACTGTGTGTAAAGGTAAAGGGAACTGTGCTCACGTCTCTATCACTTTCACACATGAACAGCTACATTTAGCCCATAATGCCATCAGATATGGCAGACGATCAGTAGTAAAGGAGTCTCCAGTCTCCTTGTACACACTCACCACATGTGCTGGCACTTGCTCCATCTTGGCGGCAGGCGTACCGGGTCTGGGGTAGAACTGGTTGATGAAGAGACTTGGGAATCGGTAGAGTTTCACCAAGTCTACTGTCTCTTGGAAGTCTTCCTCTGTCTCACCAGGAAAACCGCAGATTATATCTGTGGCAATGGTTACACCTGGGACCCTAAACAGAGACAGAGAGAGCTTTTTAGGACACATATCAAAGTTTCTGTACCAGTTTCCTTCTTGTAAAATCTTTTTTAAAAACATGTGGTGTTGGGAAAGACACTGAACTTGTGCTTAACTTCTGGTATTGATGATCCTTTGACTATATTAAACTAAAATAACAGCATCAGAGAGAACAACCGTGAAGCCTATCTACAGCATTCAGTTCTACACCAGTTCAATCTGTTGTAGCCAACGGCTCTTGGTATTGTTATGCAGCTAACCCCACCTAACACATTTTCACTTTGGTTATTCAATCAATCAAGGAGCGTCAGGGAGAGCAGCATCCTTCATTCCAGAGGCATCTCTTTTGGACAGCAAATCATAAAAATGACAACTATAAAATGACATGCACAACAGATTTCAGTCTAACGTTCATTGGCCTCCAACTACCTGATCGATTGTCTAAAATCACTTCCCACTGTTGCTGTGTGCCTTTGAAAAACTATGTGAAGCACCATAGCATTAAAGAAGGCTAAAGTCTTTCCCCATGGACTCATTCCACCAATCAAACCCTTATTAGCAACCTCTCCTGCCAATCAATAGCTATTGATTATTGACCTGTTGGCTCATTGGATTAATCACAGCCAGTAGGGTGTGGGAATAGATGCACTGATTAGTTCTATATATGTTGTTTGTACTGACAGCAGTTGGATGGCTTGTAAAAAAAAAAACTCCAAGGCAAAGCCATCGTTGTCTGTCAGAAAACAATGTGCCTCCAGAGAACACACTTGATATTCCCATACAGTTTCAATGATTAGGATTGACCCCAAAGGCACTTAGCATCATCTTTGATGGCTGAAGCAGCTGTAAATTAGCATAAAGGGCTAACTTAGCAATATGAGAATTCTGCTGGAAACATTTTTCTAGGCAACAAAGTCCAAATTATTTATGACAAACTGACTTTCCAATTGTCTGTTTTTGAGGATGCAGTTTTATGATAGAGTGACTTCTCCTTAAAGACTGGGAATGATATCCAACACAGAAGTGATTGGAAATCATACTCAATATCAACAAGTCAAACCATTGCTTAAAGGCTTTCTAACATCAAACATCTAGATGCAGAGGAATAGGCTGGAGCCTCTTAATGCAATGTGCTACAAGAATCCAAGATGCCATTAGTAACTCACAACTGGATGGACCTCCTCTGAAACATCTTTGGACGGAATGGAAGACTAAACTTTCAATCACCACTAATTTGAGTGTGCTCCTTTCAATTCAACCTTCGACCTTTGTTCTTGCCACTGTTTCTCTCCTCCTTTCCTCACTGATTTTTAAATAAGCATCTCACCCCTGATGTAGTTCCTTAACTGTACAGTATATGATGTTCCCTGCCCTTATAGATAAGCCCCTGGCCACAGTGCCAAGACAGCGATGGATTCAAAAGTAAGAAAATGAAGAACACTTTATCTGTTGTTGAAAAACCTTTAAAAACTGTGAGACATTAAGACAAGAAACAAACACACACGTAAACAAACGCGACAGGCTGATAAGACAAAGACAGCCCTACAAACACATTAAGAAAAGAGTGGAAAAGACATTTTGTCTCCAATCGACAACATGATGCATCTTTAATTACATTAACTTCCTGCATCTGCAACCCCATGATAACCTCTGACCTATTGATGAGTTCCAATTGGCTGATGGTCATTAATATTAACCAATGGCCTGCAGGCACAGGCATCCTTGACCTCTCAGATCTGGCTGACAACTCCCCCGATGGAAAAGTGAAAGCAAATAAATTAAAAATAAAAATCTGAGGATGTAATGCTTAAATGGATGAATAAATGAATAATTCTCTACTTGATTCCCCTCAAGCAGTGCTTCCAAACCCCCTGAGTATGCAACACAAAATACATAGTTTTAATCCTTCACTTTGTTAGGTAAACAAAGGATAATTTGCAGCCGGTAGGCTTTCTACAATAATTAATCAAGTAAAGAGTCCTGAAAATGGGAAGATATAGTTCATGTTCTGGAGCCACCGTGCTGTTGGTTTGTGCCCACATTTCAGTCATCAGAAAGAAACTTTTTTTGTAGGTGTGTGAGTTTAGTCAAGAAGTCACATTTGAGAAGTTTTGTGCAGCCTATGGGATCTAATCACAAAAAAACATTCTTCTCCTACAGGGATAAAAGAAATGTTTGCATAAACTCACATTATTTATTGCTAATTAATGCTCTCGTCACCAGAGTATTAAATATCTATAATATACTCCCTCCAAATATTCCATTAACAGTGGGAGGAAAGATAAATAAAATTAGCAATGCGAATAAACAAGCATATTTCTTTCTGGCCTCAAAAGATAACTGCCGTTTGCATCTCCCCAAGGCTTGTAGTGTATATCCAATTTGCTCTGGCCCTTTGTGATAATGGTGGTGCGGACGTATATACCGTAGGTAGCTGGTGTGTCCTTTTCATTCTTGCAGTAGTACTAAGAAGATTTACACCAATGATGAAAAATAATGTACAATTCAGGCCAGGGGTGCAAAGTAATACATGGAGATAGAATGCTGAGGGAAAGGCAGGGAGAGAGACTGGTGTGAATTGGCTTTTGTGGATTTTCCTAAGGTGGAGGCTGAGAGGGAACAAAAACATGTGCTCACACACACTGTCATTTTGACACCTCTGTCTCTCCTAGATCTAAGGGTGATGGAGGTGTGATGTGTGATACTAATGAACAAGAACCACACTGATACTCTCCTTGTTAAAATGAGAGAGGAGAAATGTATCTTGTTATGTTCACCTTTCAAAAACAGCCTGTAAGAAACAGAGAGAGGCGAAGACCGAGACAGAAAAGGAGAAAAATCAAGAAAGACGACAGATTAGGTGTCAGCTCAACTTGCTTTCAATTAAACCAATGCAGGATATTTTTAAAACCTCAAAACCGAAAAACGAGTTTTTATGTCTAACCCTGAAAAAACTTTTGTCACAAGTGCTGGACGCCATTTTCACAGTGGAAGACTGCAAGAAATTTGTCTTTTTCCCCCTCACTTTTATTTCCATCCATCCTATTTTGCATCACAATTGTAAATGGTAAATGTTAAAAAAGCACAAACATATTAATTCATATTCACTGTTAGGAAGAGCTCAAATAGAGTTTTGACTGCAACTGTTAGAAAAAACAAAGATATATGCAAATATCAATTTAAATACAGTGGACTGTATATATAAACTGTATACAGGGCTTTGTCACATTAAACCAGGACATATCAGATAATACAAAAATGGTTTTAAAAAGGTTATCCAACCAATAAAGTGAGAGAACTGAATGCAGAGTAGCGGAAAAATATATATATATATATATAAAAAACACTGACAGAGCAAGACGAGTCTCTTTGGTGTGTGGAAAGGAGATAAACAGAACAGGATCTATGAAATGAGACATTATCTGGTATGTCAGGCCCGGAGAGAGAGTTAACAATGATTACTATTGATTACAGGATGATACCAGAGAAGCTGTTTTTTACAAAAAACAAAAAGAAAAGAAAAAAGTGTTGATACATAAAGAGTTGCAATTATTGCAGAGATTCACGTTGGATATAAAGTACAGAGAAGAAGAGAGGGACATCACGGTTTAGCAAGTTCACTCAAAGTCAAAAAGCCCAAAAATAATATTGGAGAAATCGGGCTCTCATCACAAATACTGCCGCTCTAAACAGCATCTTTAAATGCATCCTAAGCCTCTGTTTGTGGCACATTTAATTAGTCCCCTGTTTGACAGTGTCTGACACTATGAATGATGTGTTTTAATGGAAAATAAACACCTGTGAATATGTTATAGATAGTGTGTGATGAGAGAAAGGAAGGTTGACCAGTTTTTTTTATCAACAGCAAGCAGTCAGTCGCTAATGCTGCACTTCCCGTGGCTACTCCAGAGTACAAAGACAGCACAGGCCCTGAAGCCCCTAAATCAATAGAGACAATGGAGCAGAAGAAAAGGTGCGAGTTTGTGGGTGTGCCTTGTCCCTGTCATTTCTCCCTCTGGCCCATTGAAGCAAAGAGACCACATCCCTGAGGACAGTAGCCTCCATTAGCCGTGGTGTGCAACCAATCTGAGTTAGCATTTACATTGGGAGAATGTGCTCATAGGAGACTAAAGTCTATTAATTAAAACTCAAGATAAGCACACAGTCAGTGTCCCATCTGCCTCAATGGGCTGAATTAAGCTTCATAACACACAGCATTGTCTTCAGCACAATTATTATCAGCTCTGTGTTTGCTGAGGCCCTCGTACGTGCATACACGTATGTGTGAGCTTCATATACATCCTCCTCATCATATATTCAAAATATGTGCACGAGTACGCGAGCGTGTTTGCACAACAGATGCCTGTGAGCGGCCCCCGTGATAAGACGAAGGCGAGACCGCTGGGACAGAAGAGCCCTGAAAAACGACAGCGAGGGAAGAAAGAGGATGTGTGGCGTGGAGGTGTCGAGAGGAAGGAGATGGGTGGAGGGACGGAGGGATGAGGGTGGAAGGAAGACAATCTGGGAAGGTAAATATTTACCTATTCATCTGCCAAAAGAGGCCGTGCTACCCATCTGTGCTGCAGTGTGTGTGTGTGTTCTCTGAAATGATAATGTGTGGCACAGTGGGGCCGCTGCAGCGCGTGAGACGGACAGTGAAGGGAGAGACAGAGAGGGAGACACGGCGATGAGGAGAGGGATGAAGACGGGAAAGGGGTGGGCCGTGGGGAGATTTTGCCGTCAAATGCAAAAAGTTTGGAAAGCCGCTGTCTGGAGGAAAACTCAATTCCTACATGAAACCACATTAACGTGTAATCTGACAGCTTTACCATAACATGTGGGTGTGAGCAGGAGAGAGAGAGAGCAGCAGCTGCAGTGGGAGTGAAGTTTGAAGATTACAGAACCACAACATACTGTGTGAAAACGATGTTAAAATCAGACATAATCACTGTTTATGTGAGGATGAGTAGGATTTTCTGCATGGACGTTAAGTTTACATTGGAGCCAGCTGTCCACTCCAATACTCTGATTTTGACCTACTGATTTTCTTTTTTGACTGCCTACCTACAGTGTAATAATCTGTCGCACTGTTACCATGTGTCCCTGTCAGTGTACTGTAAAATGAAAACACTCATACTTGACATCTGCTTTGCCAGACCATCCTTTGCTACACTGTTCAACAAAAAGCACCATTTTTTACTGATCAAAATGATTCCCTCTGTAAGTTTCGCAGCAGCCAAAAGTGTGTTTTTTGCTTGTTTTTGTTGCAATAGCTACAGTACATTTATTGAAAATGCTGCCAGTGAGTCAGGGGCCATCAACTGTTACTACTTCACACTTGAAATACTTGTCTGAAAAATGAAGGTGGCTTTAAAAATCAGAAAATATCTTTACAGCAGATGTCTCGCAAAATCAACTTGACCCTGAGGAGTCTGTGAAATATTCTTAGAAGGAAAAACATCTGCCATTAAGCAGACTTGTTTACCTCAACAAATCCCTCTCCAATACACAATGTACACAACAGCACCGCTTTAAAGGTCATCCATATCTTCGTTTGCAGCGATTTACTGAGATTAAACCTCTTTTGAAGATGTGATCAAAACCTCAAGAACCTTCACATGTCATATGCTTAACGCTCATCATTACCGCTGCCTGAAATACACTTAATAGAAAATTGTCAGTTAAGTTCAACACACGTGTGTCATTGTGTTATCCAGGTCAGTTCCTTTTTGGTTTTGTCATCTTGATTTGTGTTGCTTGTTTTTCTCTTTAGTTTGTTCACAGGTTTTCTACCCTCAGCTTCATGTTTTTTCTTCAGTTTTTCGTATTTATTTTATGGTTGCTGTGAGATTGTTCTACTTTTCTGTGACTTGTGTCTATTTCATTGTGTAAACTAAGTAAATGAAAACAGTCTCAGGCACAGTGTATTGCATATCGAGGAGAAAATTATTGCTTCCTAAAGGGGAGACAGAAGGAAGCTCAGAAAGGGGGAAGACTGAGGACACTTGTGAGGAGTGTGAGTAATCACTCAGACACTTAAGTGTTTGATTTAGCCGTGGCAGCTGGAGGTAATGGCACTGTCATGTAGCAGCTCAATTTACAGGGACACGGAGAGAGGGGGAGAGGCCTGCTTGGTTATCACTCACCTTCCTCAACCACTTCCACCATCAATGATGAAGGAAGGACTGTGAGACATGGTTGAGGAGGTGACTGGGGGTGATTCAAGTTGTAGAGCCAAACAATGGTTTTCACTGTGGCCCTGATCCATCACTGTAAAATGACTTTGGATACAAAGGTCTAAAAACCTGACTGCATCTGAATAGCTGAATGGAGGTATAATGCTGTCGCCTAATGCAATCTGTTTGTGTGCAGGATGCTGTGTCTTAAAAAGTTCAAGAATTTGAAAACTTTGTTGAAAATTTGGTTCCAGGGACTGACTGCTCGGTCAGCCCCGTCCTCCTTAGCAACTGTTGCTATGCCCTTCAAGCTTTCCATTGCCGCACCGCACATTATGCCGTTTACAGAAATAACGGTGGCAGGTTTACCAACGAAACTCACTGTAATTTTTTTGAACACTAGATCTTCGATTCCTCACAGTAAACAAAAGGAGGCCTCTCATTTCTCACTAAAATGATGACACTCACTAACAGATTTTATAAGTGAAGCTAGCTAATGCTAATGCTAAACTCCTGGAGCCAAGACGGTGCTGGTAACAGGGACTACATCCATTATTTTATACTGTTTATGACTTGGATAACAAAACGGTGGTTAGATTTAGGCTATACTTTAGTTGCTGGAGTGAGAACTTCCCAAAAACAAAGACCAGGATGAATAAGGTAGAAAGCTAACAACATGGCCATTGCCTTTGGACGCAATGCTTGGTTAGTACTGTACGTCGCAAGATAATTAGCAAGACGTTTGCAGCTTATGCAGATAAAGACAAAGTGCTGACATGATTGCTCTTGTGTTTCAAGTTTTTGGAAGACTATAAGAAGATGCAACCATTCAAACTCTCTCCTTAGAGCCTCAAGGACACAACATTAATATGTAGAGAAATCCAAAGCTGGGCAGGCCTGCAAGTGTCTCGTTAGAGTTACTGAGCTATGATTGGACAGTTATTGTTCAGAGGAGGGGTTTGGAAAGGTCAATTGGTCAAGTCTAATTTCACTTCCAGAACTGCTAGTATTAGTAGAGGTACACACTTTATAACACTTTATGCAGGTTAACATTCATAAACACAGATGTTCTAAGTGAGGAACGTTTGCAGCTTCCCGTGCAGCTGGGACAGATGATAGATGAAGTTACAGCCAAACGCACCAAGTAATGCAATGAGTGTGTGAGACAACTTGGCGGCTGCAATCATTTTGCTGTAAAGTGATTCAACAACTGAAGGATGCAGGGAAAAAAAAAAAAAAAAGCAAATGCTGACTGTAATATGCTTCAGAGTGGAGAAGTGACAGACAAATGATTGGGTAAGAGGCAGAATGAGACAGATGATGGCTTCAGCTGGCCTGAGAGGAGCTGTCGAACTGTCAGAAACACTCTATCAACCTGCATTTCTCGCTCATTCTTTCCTTAAGTCTTCGCTTACTCTTAGTCCGTCTTGTGGAATGATTTCTGTTTTACTTGTACTCGAGTGAAACCCCAGCACATGCACAAGCAGGCAGCGCTATATTAAATGCACAGAGTCGTGACAGTATTTTGAAATTAACGGTCACATTCTCAGCCTCACACTTCTTCACACATCTTTCTCCCTTAATCATCTTTTCCTGTTAGCTTTTATTTATCTATAATGGGGACAGATGAAATTCAGTTTTGAATATGGGAAAAAAAAGCCATCAAAAAATGTGTGTTGCGCATGTTTGGCCTGTGGATCATTATTATCCTTTTATTATTTTTTTTTAACTGTGCTTATTTAGGCAAAGTCTTTTTCCAACAAGTAAACAACTGATATTAGATAAAAGTCCAACTTGGGTGTGTAAACACATTGGATATGCCACTAGTCCACTAAGTGAATGCCAAGTCATTTGTCTCTAACCTGCAGTGCAAAATAACCTCTGTCTTTGTATGTAGCAGGTCATTTGTAAAGATCGAGGTGGCTGCTGTGGAATGAATGGAGAGCCAAGTAAATAATGATCCCACTGGAGTCATCAGTAAACTTTATCATTTAATGAAACAGCCTGAACACAGCAGAGCAGAACTGCAGTTCAATTTAATACACACACACACACACACACAGACACACACACACACACACACACACACACACACACACACACACACACACACACACACACACACACACACACACTTCATTAGCCTTGGAGAAGGGTAATGAGAACACACACATACACATTTCATTAGTCTGAGGGAGGAGTAATAAGAGCACGCCACAAATCCATCCACTTTCTCTCTCTGTCTCTGTCTCTCTCTACACTCTACACACACACACACACACACACACACACACACACACACACACACACACACACACACACACACACACACACACACACACACACACATATATGCTTAAGAGGGCTGCAATGCAAAGGCATGACACTCGTGACTGCCTAGCCAGGCGTTAAATGGACTGTCCCTTTGCTCTTTATTTCAATTTAATCCAACCTTCATTGACACACCCATAGTACGTGATTCATCATTCCATCCCGCTGTGCTGACCTGACCTGCACAGATACGGATAACATCAAACCACCAGATAAATGCTGGACATAAAAGCCTTACCTGAATCAAATGAACGGTGGGTTCATTTTAAGTGTGGGCTTTTTTGTGCTCTCTCTATCAAGCTGCTCACCCACAGTGAGCTAGAAATATTGTTAATGACATAGATTGCTGAAACAAGTAACCGCACACGTCCATCTTCTCTTTTTGTCCAAAGATATAAGTGAACGTTCTAAAATGCTACACAGATCAGTAATTAAAAGTGACATTTTCAAAGTGAGGAAGAACTACCTCTCTATCAAATAAAATAAATGGAAGTTAAAAGGACCAGTTAGGTAATTATCAGGCAGGAAATTCCAGATACGGAAAACGTCTCTTAGTTAAGATGTGTTTGTGCTCAGACAAGCTTCTTGCACCAGGAGACGAGAAGCTCTGGGCTCGCATGCTGAAGCTCTCCAGTTAAAGTGTGCATGCAGGTTAGCTTGTGAGCAATCTTAGTCATGCAGGAACAGTCTATTTCAGTGTTAGACACAATTAGGCCCCAACAGAGAAAATTAAGTTAAAGGCACGAAACTTTGAGAGCACTAAAGCAAGGGTGAACACAAAGACTTCTGAATTCTTCTTCTTCTGATTTCTGAAGTTGGTTGTTTTCTGTCAGAAAGGTAATTAACTGACCGATTATTTTTAACTAACTAATCATTTTATGAATCATTAAGCTGACAGTCATTAGAGTCCAAGATCAGCATCATCTGGTCTTTTCTTGAAAATGAGGAGGAACCTGTCAGGGAAAATCAATTAGTGTCTCTTTAATGTGTGATTTCTCCAGTAAAATGAGCTACATCAAAAGGACTTTGATAGAATCTTAAGGACAATCAGTTAAAAACTGCCAACGTAATCTGACATACAGAAGACTACACAAGGGGAACGTATATTTTTCATTAACTTTACCATAGATTTACTCAGATAGAAGATAGATAGAAGATAAACACATCTACTATACATTCACTACTTCTAAGAACTGCTGTACTTATGCTTCATTTACTCATCAGCAAACCCAGACATAGAATCATTTTTACAAACAGGGTAAATAACAGCATGGAAGCAATGAAACACTGAGATGAACAAACATTATCAATGTATCCATTCCTGTGTGTTCTCCACCCTGCCTCATTGATGCTTTTAATTAATGCATCGAATATTCCTTCAAAGAATATGTATGTATGTGTAAGCACACATGCAGGAGGCTAGCTTGCTGACGCTATGTGACACACAGTTGCCACCAGTAAGAGCTTAGAAATCTTAACTTTGCCACACATAAAAACACAAACAAGTTAGAGCCCTTCTCCAGCTTTTCCTTGGATATGAGTGGATATGATAGTGAACTGCAAATAAGATATATTAAGTAAATGTTTGCATCAAGAGTTAGAAGCAGTACTCTCACAGTTGAACTGCCTGGGGCTACAGAACTGACATAACTGAACATAAAACCTGAGGGACACGTACTGTAACAGCAGACGAGCTGAAACGCTGTGGGGTAAGAGTTTGGCGGCAGATTTCCCTCCCTGTGGACAACAGTGTGCGGGGCTTTAGAAATACGCACAAACACAAACGTGGTAACACAGCAGAGCCAGTGACAATCCACCTGAGACTGGAATAACTGTTGCACAATGGTGAAGTCAAAAACACAGCGTCACTCACACACACGCAAACGCTCTCTCTCTCTCTCTCTCTCACTAACACACACACACACACACACACACAAAAAGAGATTATCGTCCATCAACTGTGAGTGAAACTGTGTGGTTGAAAATGAGCTTTGAAAGGCAGGGTGACTCAAACACTGAGCAAAAGTAATATGATATGAGAGAGAGAGCGAGACAGAGAGAGACTGAGAGGTGAGTCAGAGAGTCAAACATGACTGTGATCTTAGATGTACACAAGTATCAGCTGACCTTGCATGTGTGTGTGCACTGGGAGGTGCAGACACGTGGAAAGTTAACACTTTGCTGCCTTATAACCTGATTTTCCATGATGTTTCTGAGAAGCTGTTTACATGTTCACATTGCTCCACCACGCTACCTTACTCCCAGTCATGCGTACCTTTAAGAACCCAGATATTAGCATTTGTGTGTGTGTGTGTGTGTGTGTTTTTCTGTATGTTTTATGGAGCCAAATTACATTTATTACCCATAAATATCAGAAAAAAAACAAACAAAACCTTGATTGAACAGGTCTCACCAACGTTTTCAAATCGCCGTTGGAACAATCTAACTGAACAATATCAGAACAAACAGAATGAGGCTCCAGCTAAATCTGATCTCATGCAGTTTCAGTTTGTACTTGGCTTATTTTCTAAGTGGGGAAACAAGTCAATGTACTTTCCCATACTGGTGTACAAATACAATTTGTTTGAGGGACGACGAAAAGCAAATAGTGTCTTTTCAGCACATGCTGAAAATGTGTAACAGGTGAGGAAACCGTGGTAACTCAAACATAACCTCAGTCCTTCGGGAACACAGATAACCTTGAGGCTCATGAGTCAAACCCACATTAAAGCTTTTCATTGATAAAAATGACAATGATAAACTACAGGCAGCTAGTCGGGGACAATATTGACTGACCACTGACCAACTTCAAATTTGTCATGAAAAATACAAGCTGATAATGAACAAGAATATCTTTATATACAAAGATATTATACATATCTTCACAAGAGTGTTTTTGACTTTAAATTAAATGGGGGTTAAAGGAGTATTATGGTGGTGCAATTCAAGGAAAAAAAACACCTTGTTCTTCCTAAATTATTCTGGCAGGGTGTGTATATGGGTTGGGCTGTTGTGCCACCTGCTCTTGGTGACCACTGGGAGGCATAGAGTTTCACAGCTGCTCGGACATGTTCTGAAGACGAGCACTCAAGCACTTATTTAAGTGTCAATACTCTCTCTCCCTCTGTGTTGTCCCCCCCCCCCTCCTCTCTCATGCACACACACTAACCTTCGTGCTCCTGAAGTTGTGTATGTGTGTGTTGTATTCTCGCTTAAGACAGGAAGGATAGGTAATGTGGTGTGGAGGGGCCTAATAATAAATTAACACTACTTAATGAAGGAATATGTAACTCCTGTAATTATAGTGAAACTGTATGTATCCTGTGTGTCTGTGTGTGTGGTTTGTGTGTGTGTGTGTATGCATGTCTGTGTGTGTGTGCGGTTTGCGGGAAGGAAATATGGTATAATCCAGAGGAAGTGTCAATAAGACAAGGATGTGTTAGGAACTGCCAAGAGTCATTATCCACAAGCCGTTTCTCTCTCTCTCAGGTGCGCACACACGCACGCACGCATCCACACACACACCGACACACACACACACACACACACCTTAGTTTCAGCTTGTTCTGAAGTTAATGACTTGTTCTCTGCCAGTTTCCTGTTGTTTAAACTGAGCCAATTCACAACGCTAAACTTACTGATGACACACACACACACACACACAAACCACACACACAGACACGCACACGCTCAAACACACGCACACGCGCACACAGAGCCAGATATGTAGGCAGGAAGGCTCCCTCCCTCTTTCACTCCTTCCTGGATTAAATCACTTCTATACACAAACACACACAAATCAACAGGCAGCATAAGCAAACAGGATAAACAAGCAGACACACTGATAAATAGTGTTCCCATACTACTGTGATAGTAATATAAACGTTAGGAAGGGAAATCTTGCTATTTTGCTCATATATATATTTACTAGCATCCATTTGGCTTTTGAGGCTATGCAAACAGACAATCACATATAGACATGCATTTTTTGAGACCTGCAAACACCATGAATTTGTTCCCAAATCCTGCAAGAGTCAACAGATAAGCATTTTCCTCATTAGCGAAAACAAGTTACTTGGAAGTAGTAGAAGTAGTAGGAAGTGGAACCAGAAGTTTCTCATGGACAGCAGTGAGATGAGTACGTAATGCACACTTTCTATTGTTGAGCTGATGTATGCAACTTTTCATGTACACGACATGGACACAGCATCTGCGGTGTCACATACATGTTTAGGTTTCGGAAAGAATGCTTTGATGTCGTTACAGTTTTACTGCTGTTAGCCATCTTGGCTGTTACTAGAAGCCAGATCAGGTCAAAGTGTAACCCCCATCCCCTTTCTAATGTTAGCAGGGGGGGGCTGTGTCTAACCATTTCTGTAACTTTCAGAAACTGACAGTCCAACATTCACATCTTCTTCTCACCATGATTGCTCAGCGGTGCGGAGGTGTAAAAATATCCAGGGTTTGATGTTTTCCCTCTAGCTATCCCTTTTCATTCGTGACACAATTATCTGCGTTACTTTTCACATCTACAGTACACCCATGTGCAACAAATGTACACCATTATCCCCATGAGTTGACCAGCTTTTCACTCAACAACTATAGACACTTTTGACTTCCAAAATGGTACAACATGTCAAACGTACCACTGAGGCTGAGGCTACTGTCAGACTACAACATACACATCTGGATCTCTCTCTTTATATATTTCATAACAAAAAAAAAAAAGGGAAGTTGCCACAAACAAACAGGAAACAGGTTACAAGAAGTGACATTATTTAAACAAAGATACTTTATAGGAAAAAATAATTACTTTTATAGTTCCATCCAGAGCCAGTGTCAAGGGCCTTTGGGGGAATTCCTTAATTCTAAGTCTCATGGACGACAACACATTTTCTCCACACAGGAAAAGCCTTCAATTAGAAGTGAGGTTGAGCTGTGCTATTACTGTAAGCACGAACAGAAAACACGACACGACATGTCCATCATGTGGACATGGTGAGTTTAAAGCACGTTTCCCTGTGCCTGTGATGACTAAACCAGGCTGTTTGCTGTTCATGTCCTTATTCTAGCTGCGTGGTTTTAATAAGGGTTTTTTTTTTTATCAAAGGCCGAGAGTCAACACACACACAGAAACCCTCACCGCTTCATTTACTTTAGTTGCTGAATCATCAGCTCCAGAGACATAAGAGAAAGGAGGGGTGAAATGTTGACAAGTCCCACCAGTGTGGCAGTTATCGCGGCAAAACTATCTCAAACCTGCGCTCTCTTCCCGCCTCTCGTACCCTCTCTTCTTTCCCTCTCTGTTTTCCCTCGCTTTTCTTCTTCTTCTTCTTATCTCTTTTTCTTTTTTGAATGCCTTAAGGGAGCTGCCGCCCATCCCACCTCCTATTCCAGTGAAACATTAGCTCAGGCTGATACCTTAAACCTTTAAGCGTGTGAGTGCGTGTGTGTAAACTAATGAAGGTATGTCTTAAACAACAAACAGAGAGAGAGAGAGACTGGCTCCACACTGCACACACACACACGCGGTCTAGTCACGCTACTGATACATGTGTCCTGCCGTAACCCAGGGAGGCTTGATATAACCCTGTCACTCCTCGTGACTAATAGAGATGACTAAGACATGTGCACACACACACACAGACACATGCACGCACAAAAGACACAGCGCACAAAAACAACTGTCTTGGAGCCATTTGTTTGGAAAGAAACAGCCGCAGCGCTCAGGAGAGATTGAGACGTGTACACAGGCAGAAAGTTTATCATCAACACGATGCATCAACAGTCACAGCGTCACTCTGACAACCCAGGGGACACGCTACCAACACCTAACAGCGGCCTTAATGGAGAGCCGAAGCCTGTACCTCTATTAGAGATTGGAAAAAAGGATCCATCAACTACTTGACTTATTTGTTACTTTACCAAGTCTCTGTATAAAATAGTTTTTTTTAACTCAATCCAAGTGATAGTAAAGTTACAATTCCTTATCACATGACAGCTACCTCTCAAAAACCAAGCTGTTTTACTTCAGTAGCTATCAAAGAAAAACACTCTCTGATTGGCTGTTCACATGGAAGTATGACATACGTCTGATTCTCATGGTCACAACAAAATGATAAACTTCCACCTGCCACCTCTAAAAGAGACATATGGCTATCTACCACCTTAAACCACAGGACCAATAAAAGCATGACGGGCAAAGTCATTGCTTAACTCTTTCCATGTGGGAATGCAGAGCACAAAAGTCATTTTGGTTGCACCTGTTTGATGGAAACATGCTATCTTGAAACAGTTTTTGCTGCACAAGTCAGATCTTTTTAAACAAAGGGCACATTGGTTTGGGCTTCTATCTCACCAAATGTTACATGACAGGGAAACAGCTTTGTCATCACATAAACCACAGGATTAAGAAGGACATTTTGCATGTTGGTGGTGACCTCTAATAGAAAGCAATAGGGTAGAGAGACATATTTGAACCCACTCTTGTGAGTATAAGGTATGAATATTAGTGCTATGAATCACTGGGTGTTTTGACCAGCTGCACATTTAAAAATGTGTGAAGTGATAAAATGTTCTATTTACTTTATAGATAAGAGCCAGTCCCTTTAAAGCCGGACTAATAATGTGCTGAACAATCTAGAGACCACCCAGAGACACGCATGTGTCTGTTGCCGTTTGTGTACGGATCATTTTAGAATAAAATTCCTTCTGGGCGAGAGAAAAGAGACAATATTCACATAACAGCTCTTTCTCTGACGTCTTTTTCTAACAACCAAGACAATATAAAACCAAACCTGTCAAGTAATTGTAGACCATTAAGTGAAATCAGGTGCAGCTATCAGACTGTTTGCACGCGAGAAAAGGGTGAACAGGTTGATATTTTAAAAGAGAGGGCAGAAAAGACAGAACTCTGTATTGCTTTGGTGCCTTACAGGAGAGTGGACTGACGTTCTTAAAGGTCAGAGTGATTTCATTTATAGTGAAGTGAACACAGCCCATAAAAGCATGTAAAAAATATTTTTCATGTCTTATGCCTTCAACTAATGAAGCAATGGAATAAAACAGGGCAGAGTGGTAACCAAATGCTAAAATGGAGATTGAATGGGGGAGTGCTGGGCTCCCATCGGTCTTGTTGTAGGTCAAGGGTCATTGTACCAGTCAGCTACTGGGATCGCACAGATTAATCACCTGTTGACCCATCCAAATCCACATACCTCTGGGACCACACCTGTAAAAACTTCACATCTGAACATGCCTTCAACATTATGTAAAGCTCAGTAAAGTGAATACTAAAGAGCTACTTTTCGCTCTACTTTTGCCATTATTGATGTTTTCCCTCTCGCATGTGAGTGAGTGTGTCATCTTGGGGGAAGGACCTGTATGGCCTGAGACTGAAAGGCTTTTCAGAGGTCAGGAGCACATAATCTGCAAGGAAACCAACCTACCACTCCTCAGGGAAACCTTAGAGGGTCTGAGGGCAGCTCACCACCCAGGCCTCCCCTATCATCTATCCCTTTCTGGCAACATGATTACACATGCTTACACCCCCCTCATGTCTGCTCAACCTAACTAAACCTAAAGTTAAATATTCATACTGCCAGATTCCGCTCTTCTGCACACATACACAACCAATCCCCAAACCACAGACACATAGCTATTCTTTTCCAGGCGTTTCATCTTTGGCCCCTGCGAATCAGAGGCACTTAATCCTTTGGAGTAGTTGTGGGAAAATCAGCCCAGATATTATGGCAAACTATCAGACAACTGTGGAAAATCCTCTGACCACGTTCGCTCACTCCGTAACAGCCTTATTCCACCATAACAGGATTTTCTCCATACATCATTACATAAAGACTGTACTTCATTATGTGATTTTAATTGATAGAAGCAGAGAGAAAAGGGTGTAAAAAATATGGTCTGTGTTGGCAGACAAGGACAAATTAACCATTTTAATGAAATAATTATTCTACTGATTGTTCAAATTATGCACGGCAGAAAACAAATCGGTTTTAACAACTTGGAAAAATTAGTTATGTCATTCAAAGGAGAGTACATTTAATGCAATATTTTCTCTGAGGATGTGGTGGAAAAGCTCTGTGTACCGAAACTTGCAGTGGGAATTAGGCTAAAGCAGAGAACAATGGAGTTATGGATATTGCTAAAATAATGCCATAAACCTGGCAGAGAAGAACAAAAAACCTGCAATGAAAGAATGAATAGAAGGAGGCAGATTCTAAAAACTACACTTGGTATGCCTGCAGGGTCATTAATGTTCCAACATGGGATGTGCCAGAGTTGAACTTAATTCATCATACTAACAGTATTTTTTGTTCCAGAGGTGTTTTCATAGTTCTACAGCACATCCACAGTATCAACATTCTGTCTTTCATAATGACCGCAACCTTAACCAATTGATTTTCCTCCACCAGTTCATCTACGCATGTTTCAGCAAGGGTCGGAGAAGCCCTGATTGGCCATCACATTCGATAAGTGTGAATGAGCTTTGACTGACGGCTGATTTGGGCATTCAACCTTCAAGAGACCTTTAAGCTCGATACATGTTCAAGTGTGGGACAAATCAGATTGTTCGAATAAGCTGTCGTATGGTCATCAGGGTGAAAAATTAGCTTTTCTTTCCCCTCTTGTCCCCAGAGTGCAGTGTTTCTAGGGAAATTGCAAAGATTTAGTTAATTTGTGCAACTTAGATTTGTTTTACTTTCCACCGCTAGAAACACACAGCATTGTTCCACAGGAGGCCATTGTGATTTCTTTTGCTGTGATTTTTTCCACTTGTTTATCAGAAACATTTGTCGTTTTGTGATGGTAATATTTGCTACATTTTCCTGAAGACTGCAGAGTAAAGTATCGCTAGTCATAAAGAGATGACCTACTGAGGAGCAGCAGGGGCCACAGTCTCACTGTATGCAAAAACAACAGCTTTCAAACTTCTTGCAGTACACGTTCCATCAATAATATCATATCATATCATCCTGCAGAAAACAAAATAAAGAAATGTCAACCATCATCACCTGTCTTTCAAAAATGACTCAAGTAATGTTGTCTCAAGTTCATAACAGAGTTCAAGATCCTCAGCCGTGCAGGATTTCAAGGAGGGAGTTCTGCTGTGTGTCTGCATGTTTGTGTGTGTGCTGGTCTCTGATAAGAAGGGCCAGAGGTGTTTGACCCCTGGTGAACTCTGCAGTGTTGGTGGCATTAAGCTGTTTGTAAAGAGAAATGCATTTGTCTTCTGCCGTGCGTGTGTCAGTCCGATAAGCTCTGACCTCACACATACCAGCACGGGGCTGTCAGTCTTTATGGTGAACTTCATATGGCTCAACAAAGGACTAATTGTAAGAATCTACATTAAAAGTCACCTGTGACACTGAGACACATACATACACACACACACACACACACACACACACACACGGCTTCGTCTTTCACCTTGAGTTGTTCTGGTTTTGCATGAGTGCACCAGTGAGAAAAGTGGAGTGAATCAGTGCAAACACTTTATGACTCTTTCAGAGCTTGGTGTGGGGCCGTTTTTTCTATGCTAGGTGTTTGACATAAAAAAAAAAAAAACAAAGTTAGAAACCGGCCAATGTAACTTGTGGCCAAACGTTGACGTTATAGGCTGTCTCTGTTCAAGGGGATTAGCAGAAGAAAAGATGAATCAGAGCTATAGTGACAAAGACAAATCACTGGACAAATGATAAAAAAATTAAGGGACAGCTGGCAAACCATGCAATTATGTTTAATTAACAATTATGTTTTTTGTTAATACCGCATTCATCCATGCAAGATGTGAAGTCCACTGAAACAGGTTGGGGTTTGAGTGCCTTGATCAAAAGTACTCAAAGACTACTTGGACTTGCATTTGAAGGCTACTACAGTAAAGCACACTCTCTCACACACACACACACTCTTTATCTTCTCTATCATCTCTGAAACGTTTCAGAGAGACCCATATCTCAGGACTACGTGCTTTAAAAAGGCTACCCTCAACAAAAAACGGACTGTTTATGTTTTACACATACACGCCCTTACACTCTTACTCTTCCTGTGACACACACAGAAAACGCTCACACACATAGTGGGTGTTTTTTTTTTTTTTTGGCTTGTCCGAAGTCCTGGCCTCTCTCCCAGACCCTGAACTGCACCCCAGCTTTTACTGCTGCAGCCAAATGGGTCAGACAACTGAATGCATACTGGTATTGATTTCACACAACCAACATCACCCGTGTGTGTGTGTGTAAGAAACAGTTGCCAGAAATTGAGTAACCACACAAACACACACACACGTATACAAAGACTCACACAAAAGGGTAGCCAGACAGTTTATGTAAACAAGATCTTATGACGGAATACCCTGCGTGTGGCGTGCATGTGTGAGTGTGGGTGAGATCCTTTTGTGTCTCCCATGACCATCTGCCACAGTGTTTTAAGATTTTGGTCGGATCAGTACCACTGTTTGACTTTCTACTGAACTCCAAAAAAACAACTCAGTCTCCAGGTTAAACAACTGCCTAAAAAGCAAGGCAGTGTACACACACACACAGACACACGCAAAGATAAGTATCTGAGTCAGTGTTAAAGCAAACACAGCGGTATCACTCCTCAACTCAAGACCCCTTCAGAGGGAACTTAAAAGGGGAGATTTAAAGGAATGACGAAGCCTTCAGCTCTAGGGGAAGAAATGACCGCACACTGTGCCCCATCAGAAGCTTTCAATGCTCAAAGATATACTCGAGTGCTGAGAGGAAGAGAGACAGGTAAGATTCCAGTTTCAAGTTCTGGACCTTCTTGCACACATACACAGAAACAACAACCTGAAACTGGAAAACAGACTAGTAAAAAGATGACAGACGGAGAGAGAAAAACAAGTGCTGGGACACTGACAGCAGAAGTCAGGGAGAAACAACAAACCACTGTGAGAAAAATACAGTATGAAACTGTTAAGCATGTTATATGTAGCAATTAGGGAAATGACCACACTGATTTCAAGTTATTAATGCATCTACCAGAAACAAACTGGACCACAGGTGAAATGCTTGGCCCTCTTTTCTGTGTACAGTGTGCCATTAGGTTTAATTTTTCAAGACTTTTGCTGAATTGTTTTACAGCACAAAACAGGAAAGGGCTGCGGTTTTCTCTTATCATGATAGATGGT
The DNA here is from genome assembly GCF_017976325.1 of Chelmon rostratus. Lineage (NCBI taxonomy): Eukaryota > Metazoa > Chordata > Actinopteri > Chaetodontiformes > Chaetodontidae > Chelmon > Chelmon rostratus. The sequence continues at coordinate 21,860,364 of NC_055665.1, forward strand.
GGAACCAGAGATAGCGCAACACAAACTGGACAACAAAAGACGAACCGTCATGAATAGGAAACCACAGCGTTTCTGGATAAGGGGATATTATTTCTGAAAAACAATGTTGCTAATCTAATTCAAAGTCAAAGCCAGTGTAGATAGTTATAAGTAAGTGGGCCGGGTGTTTATTCTGATTTTTACAATTACATAAGTGGCACTTTTAAGCCAACAACCAAATGAGGGGTTGACAGAAAATGTAGACTAACACATGACAAGAGAAAAGCATTAAGGCAAAGACAGAACAGAGCCCCGCATTTCAAACTAATAGCTTGTGTGATCAGGTTGGTTGGGTTTCCACACAGAGCCAGAGGCAAAAGCAAAGGGGAGGTGGGGAACAACGGATGGGAGAAGTGCGTGAAGGGAAAGGTGACATGAGAGAAAGGGTGAAAGTGTGTGAGCAATAGAAAACTTTTTCTCCAGCATTTCAGCCTGCATGTGGTGAGTGCTTCAATGAACTCCGTACACATAGTACAGCTAAGTCCACAAAGATTCAGATGTAGCTGTACAGTGACCTAAATAAAAGTCTTGTTCAGCCAGATTTACATTTTATACTTAAGCCTATGGCTTGACTGTTGACCTGCATGGAGCAGTTACATGAAATTTATTGATTGCTGCAGCTGCAGTCTCATCCGCTTAGAGCAAACTCATGTTAACAAAAATAACTTTAATCTGCAACATCAAAAGACATGTATGTGTACATATGGATATTAATATGTAACATTTATACTGGGAAGCTAACTGTCATGTGCTGACCAAGGTACACTCTGATGATTTCTGGATATTGATGGATTGAATTTTTGTCCATCCTGTGATTTGACTTTGATTCTAAAGCAAGCACTTCCTCTGTCTCCCGCACTGTTTGCAGTGTTGCCCACACATTGATTTGTTTGTGGTGGCCTGCCACAACATCAACACTGGCAGCCACATATTGATTTTCTTTCTTCTATTATTATCATTTAAAATGGGTAGAATCTTATTTCACTGTAGAGCTTCGCAGAGTGCATTGATTCACTCAGCCCCTCCATGCCCGCTCTCCCTCTCTCTCTCACAAACACATTGACAACAGACCCGTCTGTGAACAGTCCCTTCTCTCCTTGAACACTCAGATCAAATCAATCAATCAAATCAAACATGATCATGCGTGGGAGAAAGGATTGTTGTTGGTTTTTCCCTGCAGAGAAATAACACCAAATTCCTGAAGAGATTCAATTCTGAGTTCACGAATAGTTCGTATCATCTTACACCTCTGCACAAATATGTCCAAAACTGATGCATTCTTTACCTCTGATTACTTAGTCTATTTATGTTCTTAACACAGTCTGTCAATCTCAGAGACACAACTCTTGAAATAAGTTACTAGCATGCCTGTAGAGAGCCAGTCAGGATAGCTATAAGTTAACATTAGAATACAGCTGGGTTGAGTCAATACAGGTGTGGCCCCTTCCACACATGCATGCACCCCCCACATATATAATCAGATGAAGGAAAAATACCTTCTACTGTACTAATCTTAAACAATGCGTTTAGTTCTAGGAAAAAGGCATACTTAGAAAAAAGAGGTTATCATCCTGCAACAGCAATAACATGCTTAAGCATACCACTGCATACATAAAGATCTTTCCTCTAAATCACACAATAATACCTAGAGATTTAAGGCAGAAATGTGACCGAACTCATTTCGATATGAATTCCATCAAAGCGTATTATCACAGCATTGATTCTATATCTATTCACCACTGCTGACATGCATTGCCATAATTAATCATACTCAAATTCCATGAAAGATTATCTTTAATACAGTGAAAGATTAAGTTTGCATCAATTCTTATATTTTGCTTTAAGTCAGAGGTCGCATCCAGGCATTATGTACATGTTTCAGAATTGTGGATTCTGGGGGGGGGGGGGGGTGTTAAATCCATATCAGGAATGCTCATGTTTAGCTTTAAAATCCATGTGTGTGTGTGTGTGTGTGTGTGTGTGTGTGTGTGTGTGTGTGTGTTTGTGTGTTTGTCAGTGTGTGTATTTTGAAAGAACATACAGTGGCATGAGCAAATGTGGGCACCCCTGGTAAAAATTTCTGTTCCTGTGAACAGTTAAGGGAGTAAGTTTAAGTTAAATAGTAAAAGTTAAATATTAAACATTCTTTTCAACATTTTAATCAAGATGGGTGAACTACTTTTGTTTTGTACAATTTTAGAGCTGAAAAAAGGAAACACCACAAAAATTTTGGCCCTCCAAGAGATTTGAGCTCTTGGATAACTTTTTCCACGGTCTCTGGCCTTAATTAGTTTGTTATAGCTATGGCTTGTTTACCAGGTGATGCAGATGTCTAAGCTTTAGAAATACTTTGACTCCTCAAACTTTGTCTCAACAACGAGCAGCCATGGGTTCCTGCAACAGCTGCCTAGCACTCTGAAATTTTAAATGATTAATGCTCACAAAGCAGGAGAAGGTTATAAGAAGAGAACAAAGTGTTTTCAGTTAGCTGTTTCCTCACTTTGTAATGTAACTAAGAAAGGGTAGTTGGCAGGAACGGTGGAGGTCAAGTTGAGGTCTGGAAGACTATGAAAACTTTCAGAGAGAACTGCTTGGAGGACTTCTAGAAAGGCAGATCAAAACCTCTGTTTGACTACAAAAGACCTTCACTAGGATTAAGCAGACTCTGGAGTGGTGGTGCACTGTTCCACCACGCACACCTGCACAAATATGACATTCATGGGAGAGTCATCAGAAATAAAACCTTTCCTGCAACCTCAGCACAAAATTCAGCATGAGAAGTTTGCACATCTAAACAAGCCTGATGCATTTTGGAAACAAGTCCTGTGGACTGATGAAGTGAAAAGGGATGCTCGGAGAATAAGGCTGCAGAATTTCATGAAAAGGCACCTCTCCAACTGTCGAGCGGATGGTCGATCAAGCATCGGGCTTGTGTTGCAGTCAGTGGCATGGAAACATTTCACTAGTAGAGGGAAAAATGGATTCAATTGAATACCGGCAAATTCTGAAAGCAAACATCATACCGTCTGTAAAAAAGGTAAAGATGAGAAGAGGATGGCTTCTATAACAGACTAAAAAAAATCTCACAGAGTTATATTTTTTTTCAGGAGGAAGAGTTGAAAATCCCTCAAACAGAGCTAAAGACTTTAGCTGGCTACAAAAAGTGTTTACAATTTGTATAGGTGTGTCAAGGGTAGTGTAACGAGGTACTGACCATGCAGGCCCAAACTTTTGCAATGGGCCCTTTTCCTTTTTCGGTATTTTGAAATGGAAAAAAGGTGGAAATAAAAAAGCAATCTTGTTTCAAACATTAAAGAAACTGTTTATCTTTAACTTTGTGACCTTTTGAAATGAGGTCATCTTTTAATTGCTTAGCTATTCTCACAAACTGAAATTTTGACCAGGAGTAGCCAAACCTTTGCATGCCACTGTACTCTGAACATGAAGTGTGTCAGGAATCAAGGCTCAAACATTGAAACAGACCTATAGTTCTCTTAGAACGTGTCAATAATCCCATGTTTGAAATGTTTAACCTTGTAAAGTATGTCCTGATGAATGAGAACTGACAGGAGGAGTGAAGGACTGCAGCAAAAGTGATACATTTAGAAAAGAATATATCACTGCTGTCATTCAAAAGCAGCGAAAAGAGAAGCTTATTCTCATAGTTTGTAAAAAGTTTCAATTTGCTATATGGTGCTGTGGAAAAGTATTTGCCCCCTTCCTGATTTCTTATTTTTTTGCATATTTGTCACGCTTAAATGTTTCAGATAATCAAACAAATTTTAATATTAGGCACAGACAACCCGAGTAAATATAAAAAGCAGTTTTTAAATGATGATTTTGTTTATTAAAGGAAAAAAAGCTTTCCAAACCTACCTGGCCCTATGTGAAAAAGTAACTGCCCCCTACACCTGGTTGTGCCACCCATGGCGACAACACCTGGTTATTTATGGTCATACCAAAGCATCTTAATCAGATTTAAGTCTGGACTTTGACAAGGCCACTCCAAAACCTTCATACTGTTGTTGTATTATTTTAAGCCATTCAGAGGTGGACTTGCTGGTGTTTTGGATCATTGTCCTGCTGCATAAGCCAAGTGTGCTTGATCTTGAGGTCACAAATTGATATTTGGCGGACAGCAGAATTTATGGTTCCATCAACTATGGCAAGTCGTCCAGGTCCTGAAGCTAAGAGCAGCCCCAGACCATCACACTACCACCGCCATGTTTGACTGTTGGTATGATGTTCTTTGTATGTAATGGTGTGAGGCAAGTGAGGCCTGCAGTTCTTTAGATGTTGTTCTGGGTTCTTTTCTGACCTCCTGGATGAGTCATTGATGCCCTCTTGGAGTAATTTTGGTAGGCCGGCCACTGCTGGACAGTTTTCTCCATTTGTGGATAATGGCTCTCACCCTTTCCAGACTGACAGATGTCAGTGACTTTGTTCATCATCTGTTCTTGAATTTCTTCAGATCGCGGCATGATGTGTTGCTTTTTCAGATCTCTTAGCCTACTTCACTTTGTCAGACAAGCTCTACATATTTAAGTGACTTCTTGATTCAACAGGTCTGGCAGTAATCAGGCCTGGGTGTGGTTAGTGAAACTGAACTCAGCTTTCCAAAAATATGGTCAACCACAGTTAATTCATGCCAATGAAGTTATTATCGTTCATCATGTTTACCATTTCAACATTTTGGAGTGACATTCCAGATGACGGTGGTAACATTAGGGACAGATATACAGTTTGCATAATCTAAGACATTCAGTCTTAACTCAAATAAAACAGTCATCCATTATGACTCTAAAAGTGAGCCAGTCAGAGACAAAAACAGAGAATAAAAGACAAGAATGCTAGTCAGAGAGAAAGATGTTCTCCAAATAAACACCTATGAGCTGTCAGGAGACCTCTGGCAGCACTCTGGAGCACCCACTCAAATACAGCACATACAGTACACAGCTGGCACAAGTTCTTATTCAGACCAGTGCATTACAATCAACAAGCACCCATGCAGGGAGGTGAACATGCTTTATTTAGATCAGAAGCCGCTCTCCGCTCTGCTCCGCGGAGAATACGCGCTGAGTCTGCTTGTGATGAACGTCATGCCGGCCTTCACAGAGCAGATTGAGCCAGGCAGGACACAGGAACAGAAGAATCCAGTACATTTTCAAAATACAGCTGCCTGTGCAGTTCACCCAGTCGTATATCAAAACACTATTAAACGGGCAAAAAATTAACCATTTAACTACGTAGCCTGTTTCCCCATGGTAGAAGCACAAATATCATGGACAAATGACAAAATCAGCAAAAGTGAGCAAGTCAACAACCACACAGGCAGCGCGGGGTTTGAAGCCGCGTGGAGGAAAGAACAAATCGTAACAGATTTCACTCTGCAGCGTCATGAGTTAATTAGGATTCCACATCCTATCTTACCTGTCTTTGAGGAAGTCCACCACTCTTTTGAAGTCATCGATGCAATACTCTCTCTTCATGTCCATCAGGACGCTGTCTGAGGCCGACTGCACGGGAACATGAAGGAAGGCATAGACACGTGGATGATTCAATATCTTTGCCATCTCCTAATGAGACAGAGAAAAAAAAAATAGGGAGATGGAGAGACAAGAAAAACAGGAAAGGGTCAGGGTTTTCATATGTATGGAGAGGAAAGGAAATCACTAAACTTTTTGAGAGTTTGTCGGCATGTTACTTAAGTCAGTCTAGCATGCTCAAACCTTATAGCATCATGTATAGCAACATTTGAAAAAAGTAATCGTGGTAAGTAATCTCAATGGAACTACTGCATATGCTTATAACAACACAGAACAGAGAAAATTGGGAAGGCTGTGCTTTTTGGTGTTGTCACTCAAATGGTTCAATCGAATGATTCAATTAGTATATTAATAATGGTGGACAATCCTAGGATAAGTTAGCTGTGGGAGTCATGAATCTAAGGCCAAAATGTAAACTTTTTATTTGACGATAAGGTTTAGTTTATGCAAACATAAAAGAAAGAAGCAAAATCTCACAGGTGGCTCTTGTGAATGACAGCTGCTCCTTGGTTCCATTAACATTCCTACCTCTTCCTGCACTCTTTTCACTCCAGACCTTCTACAATAGACTGCCAATTTTTCTTATTTTCTATTACTCCTTTTTATATTGGAAAATAAAAGAAAAGCAGCTCAGAGAATTCATCGTGCACCCACTAGATCTAAAGTCAAAGAGTCAAGGCTACGCCAGTGGGCGTTCTTTATGTCTGAAAAGTCAAGAGCTTTTACTGAAGCATCCAGGTGCACATCTCAGATCAAAATGGTGAGAGGAAAAAGGAAAAATACATTAAGTCCATAATTAAATCAGCAAGGATTTTTGGCTACTATGTAGGTACCTTTCTGTTTTCACTAAAAGAACTAAACAAATCACTATCGTAATACTTGCAGTTTCAATAATATGAAATACAGAAAGCAGGTTTGAAGTAACTGAAATGCTTATCTTTACTTATGGACACGCTGACTACAACAGATGTTCAGTGCATTCCAGGAGATGTGTTGTGAGATGAAGTTAAATAGTGAAGAAACAAATACACGATGTGTGTAGCATCATAAAATGCAACATATTGAGAAATAAGGACAAAAACATACTTTTTTCTATCAGGATCAACATACACAGATAATAAAGATCTATGATTTCCAGTTTATGGAATTGAAAAGGGTGGTGACTTTCCAGCAACAACACAGGACTGTGAGTCACATCTCAGCTGATTTACGTTTACCAAGACCAACTGCGAAAGTGACACTGTGTTTTTTGTTCCACAGCACATAAGCTGGGAGAGTTGGAAGGTTTTTTGCTTTTCCTTCAGTCTCGCTTTCATTTCCTCAGTCAAAGAACTGGAGAGATCACAGATGTCAGATTTCTCTGATGGACATAATCAGGATGCTATCATTACCCTGCTAATCACCACAAGGAGAAAGAGAAAAAGAGAGGGGTGGAAGAAATGATTTAATGATTTCCTACAAGAATATGCTGATTGCAGTCCGTCCTCTCAATTAAGATCTATTGTAGAATGTTCCATCCTTCAGACACAGACAAAAAAAAAAAAAAAAAAAAAAGAACGCCTGTGCGTGCACACACACAAAAACACAGCTCAGTTGCAGCGCACCACAGGGGGTTGACCGCTGGAAGCTCCAAATTAGACCGAATTAATTTGGTTGGAAAATGGAGCTTGATTGGTGACAGAAATCAGCTCTCTGCATGTGTGTGTATATGTGTGAGCGTGTGTGCGAGAGAGAGGAAGAGCGAGAGAGTGAAAAAAAAATGTGAAGGAACATGCATTAATGTGTGTTTTTAAATGCTTTCAGAGGTAAAAGAATGGGAGATTGATTATGTGCTTGTGTTATTTCTATGTTCTTACAAGTTACTCCTCCGATAAATATGCTCTTCTTTTCTCAGTGGAGATGCTTTATAGACAGTACTTCAAGATTCTGGTGAGACTTTTACAGTCCACAACCACAGAATTGCACTGCAGAGAGGAAACAAACATTGAGAACTTATCCAAGGTCAGCAGCTTAATCAGAAAAAAAACAATAATAAAAACTTAAAAAAAACACTATCACTAAATATCTACTCAGCTACTGTACATGAGGGAAATGTGCTTCAATAGGTAATGCTCTCTGAGGTTCTAGCCATCTAGATGATTGCAGAAAACATCTAGATGTTTTTTTTTTCTGTGTATGTGCCTTTTGAGAACATGTTGAAGTGCAAACTTCCTACCTCTGGCTCTTTGTGCTATAAGCGCTTAAGTGAGTACTTCAAGTCTTGAATTCTGTGCTCGTCATTAAGCATCAATGGCGCACAAAAATGTGAGATTCCACCATCTTTCTTAAAAATCTGTTTTCATCACAACTGCTAACTGTTTCGACTGAAGCGAGGACCCACAATAAAGCCTGCTGGTGTGAATGGTTCAATACAGATGACCTGACCTGGTCTTGGCCTTGGTTCATACAGGTGTAACCTTGCTTGGCTGTAGCATGGTAGCCTGTATGAATGTATGGGCTGTCTTTTTTATACCTGAAAGACACTCTACACAAAAATTTCAATTAAAAATGAGGAGCAAAAAAGCGTAGTAGCAGGATGTTTACAGCAGAGAAATGAAAGGTTCGTCTTAAACAATCCAAATAAACACTTGAAACTGGTTTTATGTCAGTCATTATGTAAATACAGCACTATAATTGCATTTTGTCTTCTCACAACTGAACTTGTTCACCTCTTAGAAAAAAACTCTGATATCCTCTTAATTATAAATGTACTGGCAGATGACTTTAGCAATCAAATATCCTTATTTCGTCATGAGGAGCCCATTGAAAAAATAAATCACCATCATCACTGTTACTGTTGATGCTATTGTCAAATCAGCAGATATTGAATTACATTAAAGCACACTCTAGCAGGGCTTCAAAGTCTTTTCCCAGGCAGGCCATTCTCTGGAGCCGACAGCAGCACACTGACTGATGCCAGAGGCAACCCCGGAGTTGTCAGAGAGTCACGAAGCTTGTCTATTAGATGCAACAGACATCACTTGGATTTATTTTTGTTGGCCAACTATTGAGTCTCAAGCTGAGTGTTTTTTGTTTGCTTCCTGGGATCCCAAAGAGGAGTTTTTGTTCAGATAAGGACTAATTCATTAGTAGTTTAACTGTTTTAGGAACAAAACATTATCTGGTTAAAGGATAACTTTCGTTTTTTACAACCTGGACTTTATTTGTAGCATTAAATACGACCATTTAGACACCCAGACAACTTTGGTGGCATTTGGAGTCGTTTTGAAGAAATTAGCCACAGAAGAGCGGCGCGTATATCCGTATAATGCGAGTAATTGGGGCACCCGTGCGTAGCCTCTATAAACGCATAATCTGCGGCGAAACTCGTTCATATTCCAATATTTTGTTGTGATATGCTGGCGCTATTCCCCTCTGAGCCCGTGGTGGCATGTTATCAACATCCAGTGTCTCTAGACAACTCTTTCTGACGTGGATGACGTCATTTTCGAGCGCCGCGCGCTGCGAGCAACCAGCCACAACACGGCTAACTCTGCGGCGGTCGGCTAGTTTAGCTGTAGTTTGCGACTGTTATTTTTCACAAAATGGATGAATATTTTTCCGACTCTGAGGTGGTGGACGATGACTTTGTTTACGATGGACGTCCTTACCGTATTGAGCCAGAGTACACGGACGAGGAGCTCGTTGAAAGGAGGACGCGGAGGCAGAGAGAGGAACAGCTGGCCAAACAACAACAAACGGCTGCGCGTCCACGAGTAGACGGTAACTGGTGGTGTTCTTGTGGACAATGTTCATCGATGACAACAGAGGAGGATATGTTCATCGATTACAACAGAGGAGGATGTGTCAATATCGCAACACTGGAGGATTTCCGCGCAATGATAAACCGGGCTGTGGTGGAGACGTTTTTTCGTGTCCCTAAAGTGAACTGGAAGACCCAGCCAAAGCCTGCAGGACCAAGTGGGCAACTTTCGATTGAGTAAGTAGCTTACACACGTATAGTTGTTTATTTGCCTTGATTTTGTTTGCCAGAAGTTTATCATTGCGCGGAAATCCTCCAGTGTTGTGACACAGACATTTATTGACACATCCAGACGCGTATCTCCTGGCCGCAAGTCCCACTCTGAGCAACAGAGGCATTCCTCCTCTGTTGTCATCGATGAACATTGTCCACAAGAACACCACCAGTTACCGTCTACTCGTGGACGTTGTTGTTTGGCCAGCTGTTCCTCTCTCTGCCTCCGCGTCCTCCTTTCAACGAGCTCCTCGTCCGTGTACTCTGGCTCAAACGGTAAGGACGTCCATCGTAAACAAAGTCATCGTCCACCACCTCAGAGTCGGAAAAATATTCATCCATTTTGTGAAAAATAACAGTCGCAAATTACAGCTAAACTAGCCGACCGCCGCAGAGTTAGCCGTGTTGTGGCTGGTTGCTCGCAGCGCGCGGCGCTCGAAAATGACGTCATCACGTCAGAAGTAGTTGTCTAGAGACACTGGATGTTGATAACATGCCACCACGGGCTCAGAGGGGAATAGCACCAGCATATCATAACAAAATATTGGAGTATGAACGAGTTTCGCCGCAGATTATGCTTCCTTCAATCCAATACCTGACAGGGTTCACGTCCTAAGCAGATAAACATATAATTGATTTTCAAGTCTTTAAGAAACTGTCACCAAGCCTTTTCTTAAACAGTACGAGTCTGTTATTGACAAAAGTTTGCTTAAATAGTTACGTAGAAGTAGACTATTAAAATTGGATCGCCTATTGGCTCCCAGGTGCCACTTTGTTTGCTATTAGAAAAGACATTTTTAATCTTTATCCTTTACCTTTACTGTCACTGCCACTTTCAAGCCCAACATCAACCCAACAACATTTGGTTCATTTACATGTTTAGTATCACTGTCCTACATTAAACACCGTTAAGACTACACTGTGTGGCTACACAAACTCAGCTGTCAGATGCACCTAGCTTAACAACATAGTTTACATTTTATTCTATTGGACAGAACAGACCTGGTTTAGCAATACAGTGTCCTATTTTACATGTGTATTAGCTACCAGTAAGGTCTGACTCATGATAATTATCATGTGCATGTCACAACAGCACACTTTGATAAGGCCACACTAATGCTGGGACTCTATGTGTGTGTCTGTGCATGTTACTTGTTGCAGTGTGCATTTTGATGCAAACAGTTTGCCTCTGATGAAACGAAGACCGCTTTGCCCTGCCATGCCTTTCAGCATATATATCCCATACAGTGTATAGCATTCTGTATATTACATATATTAGTTTTGCTGATGGTGATAACTTCCCAATGACCGCAACAGAGCCCATACATTGTTTGTGTGTGTGCGTGCGTGTATGCGTGTGCATGTGTGTGCGTGCTTACATGAATACATGAATGCATGGTGCAAGGGTGAATGGGGTCTCAACAGATGGCATGTTAGCTTGAGTAGCAGGGCACTGCTGATGGCATCTGGGGATTAATCTATAAGAGGGGGATTTTTCATTCACACAGGCCATTTATCATGTGTGTGTGTGTCTGTCTGACAGCGTGTGTCCCATCCTCCAATGATTATACAGTACATTGATATGAATCTCTTTTGTTACTTATCCCTGTGGAGTTGAGGCCTTTTCAGTGTTTGACTGCTGCTGACAGACAGTTTAGTGAGTGTGAAGTAAAAATGATGCTGTGATGAGGAAGATATCGCTCAGCAGTGTCCGGAGGCTAAAAAATTAAAGTGCTGCTTTAATGCCTTCGCTCCTGGGTGGATGAACTATCCGGCTCAAAGCGGAATTCAACAAGCTTAAACAAACCAATCAAGAATAAGCGCAAGTGGGCTTTTGTGTTTTGTTTTTAAGAAATCCTTTAAAAGGGGTATAATATTGCTTCTCGCTCTCTGTGCCACGCTCTCCCTACCTCCACTGGGCCTATCTGTCTCACTCACACACACATACACACTTCCTTTCATCTTTGGTTGATCAGCTCAGATATACACATAAACCAGAAGGGATCTATCTTAACTGGCTTAGCTCAGAGGATCTAATACATTGAATCAGACACAACAGAAAAGAACATACATGGTAAAAAGAGCGAGGGCAGATAAAGGTGGTTTGCAAGCTCATTCTTTATGAATATCCTGCACAGGGATTTTGTCTGTTGCCCTCTGTTCTGTTTCATGCCTTTTGTGTTCCTCAGCCTTCCATCCTCCCTTTTTTGTTGTTAGAGCAGAAAACATTCGTTCCATCCCCTTCTTGCAATTGTGTTGTCAGTGGAATATTGTAGAAAAAAAAAAACAAATGTTTCTGACCGAGTCTCCCTAAAGAGGTTGCAAGAACTGAGCGGAGGCGTACCTGCTGATTAGTTTGCATCAAGCATCTCTGTTTGTGTTGCTAATAACGACATGTCAGTTATGAAGCAGGGATGTCACAAAAAAGAAACAAATAAGGACAAAAGGTATCACACTTTTCTTGATCTGAAATCCCAGATAAATCAGTCAGCAGTCTTTAATTGTGTGTATATTTAGGAATAAATAACATAGCCATCCTTAACTCACATTTATTGATACATTTCCATATCAATTGATGTATTTTTTCAGTATTTCAATTGAAATTCCTATGTTTGCCAGTATAAGGGTAATAACACTGTTGGCTGAGGAAAGAAGTGACTGCTAGTTCTATGGCTTGACAGCACTTGAGAAACAAAGCAGTGAATTTGGCACAAGAGAGATGAGAATACAGAATGTGGACTTAATAATATAAATACTTTCAAGACTTATACAAAACATCTTTGGTCAAATCAAAGAAGTTCAAAGAATTTCTCACCACTTGCTCTGGACAAAAATAACACCTGCTGTCAATAGACACAGGACATTCGTCTCGTATTCATTCTGAGGGTATTTCAAGTGTGTGGTAGACTCACACTGGAAAAATGACAAAATGAAGTCTTCTTTACATCCCCAACACAGCAATGCATTTTCAGTGTGCAGTTGATGGAAACTCTTTTTTTTAGGAATGCAACAACAACCTTGACGTGGAAGAGCTACTCACAGCGAGAAAAAAGTTAAATAATAGGGGAAAATATATTTTATTTCGAGATTGGCTTTTTGGTAATTGACTTTGTAAAGGTCCTTATAATTATTTGTAAACCCAAATCCCAAATATTGATTTTGGCAATTATTCACTTTTCTGGATTGTTAACTTTGTAACCAGATAACTGAACAAAAATCCATCAAGCAGTTCAAACAGGTCTAGAAAACTAGAAGATGGATGAGAAATATACAGTCGCACATCGTCAGCATACAGTGACACTGTTCTCAAGCCCCTCTTTGGATTCCTTTGATATCAACAGATGCTCTCAGAGCTGTAGCAAGTTAGCAAGTGGCTCAACTGCCATGACAAAAAGAAGTGGGGAAAAGGGGCATTCATGCCTTGTACTGGACTGCAACTTAAAAAAAAAAAAAAGGGGGGGGGGGGTGATATGTTATTATTAGTGCGCACAGCAGCCAATGGGGACAAACAGAGAATTTCAATCTACGATATAGCTTTATGACCAAAGTCAAACTTTTTCAGATTGTAAAAAAGAGAGTCCCATTTCATGTGATCAAACGCACTTTCAGTATCTAATGAAAGAATTACTTCTGGAGTATTGGGTAAAGAAGGACCAGAAAGACTATTTGCAAGGCCCCTAATGTCAAAGGAGTGTCAATTCTCAATAAAACCAGTTCGATGAGGTGAAATAATTGGTGGAGGAATTTTCATTTGCAGAGCCAGTACTTTTGAGAAGGATTTTGGCATCTGTATTTAAAAGTGAGATTGGTTGTTAGGAGCTACATTCAATGCGGGTCTTCATCTGTTTTTCTTTTTTTATTATTATAAATTAGACAAAAGGGACTCTTCTAAACAGTCATTGGTAATGGGGAGAGCTACTAACTTTATTTAGAAGCATATCTGTCTGTGCCAAGAGATTTCCCATGCTGCATACTCCTTATTGCTAAGTCTATCTCCAACATTTTTATCAAGTGAGCCAACATTTTTGGATCTATAGAGGCAACTTTCAGTTTTTCTTAAAAAATTATCTATAGCTATTGGGGTAGGAGATTAATTTGAGGAATACAATGATTGATGAAATCTATGAAACCAATTTTTGCATTGTCTTTATGTTTTAGGCACTCAGAACACAGCCAGATAAGCCATTTTCTGATGCAGCTGATGGGGTTGAAGTTTCCCTGGCCCCCTCCATGATCACAAAAATTAAACAGCAATTTGGAAATCAGATACTCAGCTTGTTGTATTGCTAAGATGCTGTTTTCAGTTTGTAGCAATAGGCAGTTTCAGTATGTAATGAGTCCAACTCCAGTATGCGATCTGGAAAGTGTTGAAGACGTTAGTTCCTAGCTCTTCTCTGGTATGCACAGAATGAAAGGATTTTACCTCTTAAATATGCTAACAGCGTTTCTTACAGTGCTGATGGAGACATTCCTGGAATTTGCTTAGTAGTAAGAAAACATTCTATTTCTGATACAATGCAATTCGATGGTGATAATTGTTGGAAGTTTATGGTGAGAATCTCCTATCATCTATTAGCTACAAGAAAAATACAATCTTGTAGCGGACTGTAAATATAGGTATATAGCGCACACACACACACACACAGCTGGAATCCCCAGTGTGCCAGCAAGCAGTCAGAAAGGGTTACTGTCTGGATCAAGTGAATGTTCTGAAGCAAAGCCATAAAAAGTAGCACCTAACTGCATTCACACACACTCACAGACATGTACACAAACCCATACAGAACAGAGTATTAACAGGTTTCACCCAGGGGAGTCTGTAAAGAAAATGATTCTACAAGCTGTTCCCAGGATAATGAGTCAGGTCCCCAATGTGTATCCACCGGTACACAAACACACTGTCAGTGGGAACTGTATTCAGCAGCAGATAGAGGAACTGAGCTCCCAATGGTATTAAACATTTCAAGCACTTTAGGCTGCACTTGATTTTCCCTGGAGGTTAAACCGAGAATGCAGCACCTCACACAGTGCCGACTAAGTTTATATATTGTACAGTAAAAGGGATTTTAAGTGCACGTGTAGCATTTGAATGCCGCACTGTACTGAATTGTATCATCTGACTTTTAAGAGCTGGAAAATGACGTCAATACATTGTTGTTGGCATTTTCCATATAAGTTTGTTTTCATCGATTTAAATAGTGACACAAGCAACCAAAAAAAAAACTAAACGCATGAAACCACTATATGGATAAAAATGTTCGCTACAGCTGTGGATTACATCAACAAACTGCAGATAATTCAGTTTACTCACTGCCATTGTTGCTGTCTTAATTCTTTTTGCCCTTTGAAAGAAAAAAAAAAAACTACTTAAAGCCACAACAAAAGGCAAAATGAAGATCAGGTTTAAATGGGCAGCTGGCATTTAAATCTCCACCTTTCAGAACTCATAATTCACCGCAATAATTCAGAAAACATAATTCACTGCAGTAAGTCAGGACTCATAATTCAGAGGCACATCCGAATAGCTTTACTGTGAGCATTCATTTGGTGCCAGGTCCCTCACACAATGCTACATTAGGCCTCTAATGTGGAGAGGCTCCCGAAGGCTTCATTAAAATGAAAATGGTCTGAGAGGGTGTGTCTAAGCGTGTGCCCATACAGCTGTGCTTGTGTGCACATTTGAGTGTGAAGGTGAGATGTGGTGTGTGTGTGTGTGTGTGTGTTTCATTGTGTGTGTATTCATGTGTGTGAATGCTCGCGTCTCGGGTGTGAAAAATATCAGCCGATGCAGAGGACGGAGTTTTCACTTTGTTACGGGTATTTGGTGGTTTGTCAGCCCTCCCAAGGCCTAGTGCTGCTCCATCTACGTCTTTGGAAAGTAAATGGCTAGATGGAAAAAAATTAAAATGAAAAGTTGAAAAGAAGGATAATGTAAAAAGTAATTGCAGATTGTGTCAAGTCCCACAACACCAGTCCAATGTCACACCTGACAGCAGAGGACAATAAACGTGACCTGCTATTATCACTATTATTATATTCTAAATGGAAGCATTTTTAAAACATTGAAGAAATCAATTTAGGAGATACAAAAGACTAACTCACATTCTAAGTTTTGCAAAATGACATAGATAGATGTACATTTTTGTTTCTCTGGCTGTATTTATGAGATCATATTTTTTTTTAGTTGAGCAGAATGTTGAGTCTAATCCCTCTTTGCTTACAGCACTACAGTATCACACCACTGTTTCACAGAGGTAATTGTGGAGAAAGTGTCACTGTCAAACTGAAATGAGCTCTGTGGATGATGTTTAATGGACAACGGCTACGTCATTCATCTCAGCCTGACTGATTGCTACATATGAGGAGGCTACTTTCACACCTCATTTACTCTAGTCTGCCAGTATGTTAGAGTCAATCACATACTGAGGCCCGCACCAGCACATTCACAGGTATCTGCATGCACACACACGTCTTATATGACCAGATGACCTACTGTTGCACTTTTGAGAGCCATTTAGCAGTTTATTGACAGACAGATGGACACACAAAAACATTGATAGAGGGATAGACAGATAAAGTAACTAAGATTGGGTTTAAAAATACAGTTCAATATGGAGCAAAAGTGTATATCAGGGATAGGCATTTTGTACTCGCAAAAAATATCTACCATCAGGGGAGGGTCGAAAAGAACACCTAAGTGAAAATGCATTGGGATAGTTGAAGCAATCTTGATGGCTCACTATGTCTTGTAGTTGTTGTTCACAACAATGGCAGCTTGTACTGGCACTCAACAAAGGCCGTAAGCTCGAGGAAGCTTCCTCCTTCCACAGTTTAACAGGAGCATATCTCCAGTCACAGTGACTGTTTCCGTAATGAGCTAATCTCCCCTGCCCTGGTGTGTATATACATGCACACGCACGCACGCACGCACGCACACACAAACACACACACACACATATATATATATATATATATATATATATATATATATAGATATAAACTTAAAGTCTAAAAGAAAAAAATGTGAAAACCAAAAGAGTAGCATGGCTACAGACACTTGCATGCAACTACACCTGTAAAAATATCCATAGATGGCACGATGCAATCAACTAAAATGTCATAGCCAAGTGGCCCATGAGAGGCGATTGGGCCTTTAACTGCTCCAATCAGCAAATAGTGCCATGAGGCTGTCTATATCTGTCAGGAATAACAGGCTGCACACGGGAAGAAATTGTGTGTTCTTGTGTGACAGAGGGAGACAGTGCGAAAGTGTTGATCTGAGTGAGTGTGAGTGAGGGTGATCTTTTCGGGGGAAGTGGAGAGGTAACTTGGCCTTTTCAGCTTCAATCACAGCCATTCAGTATGATGTTGTTATATAAGTGCTTGTGCTCTTCAAAAGAGAAGAGGGGGGTTATAATTTGGCCTCAAGATGAAGCATGAATCTACTTCAGCGATTTGGCCTTCATCATCATCATCATCATCATCATCACACTGTTGTTATTGCTGTGATTATCGCCATCACGGGAGGAATTGGAGAAAGGAGACAGAAGAGGTGAAGGAAAAGTGATTAGGGGGAGAACAACAAGAGTTTAAAGGTTGTAAATGATGATAAAACTGAAACAGTGCGAAGAAGAATGAAGAATTACAGAAAAGAAAGAACTGGAAGGAGAAACGGGATTAGAAACTAGAATAAGAGAGAGAGAAAAAGCTAAATCAAAGAGGAATAAACAAGAGGACTGAAAGTCAAGGAAAGTGCTCGGTCCGAGTGCCTGATTGCTTGGCCTCCAGTAGTGCAGCCTGCAGCTTTCTCTGTATCCTCCAGATCCAGACATGTACATCTAAAAGCTCCCCTTTTTAAAACTTTGTCAACAACTAAAATTAGAATATGCTACCAGTTTTCGACAGTTTATTGAGGTGAGCCACACCTAAATAATTATTAATAATAGCCATTATCTCTGCTTGCTAAATAATTGAATGTAGGCCAAATACACACTGCACACATGTAAAGCAAAGTACAATCATTTTATGGATCAAAAACGTCAACAATATGCATTTAAAAAGTTTGATTATAGACTAATGTAATCAAGCATTTGCAGAGATGTGGAAATAAAAGCCCAGCCACTGAAATCTAACTCTAAGGAGTTTTTATCCAGATGTAAGTGAATGAATGAGGGTTAACGCTAACCCTTTCTCTACATGGCTTTTGGAATAGTCACTGTTGTTTAAATGTGTGCATGCAGGCCAACGTTTCTCTCTCTGTTTGTTGAGAATCACTCATCCAACTACTTCACACTTGACAGTGCACTTCCTTGGGTCTTCAGCAATACACCCGTCAAGTGGACGCTGATCTGATAAAATGTTATGGAGAAAATCGAAGGACAGAGAAAGAGACAGAAAGGCCTTCTTTTTTTAGTTAGATTTTTTCTTCTGGCAGGTTTCTCTGTGAGGTGTTGGGCTGACAATCATTGACAACATATAGAAAGTTCATAAGTAGGACTAGAGAGAGGGAAAAGTGAAAGTGTGTGTGTGTGTGTGTGTGTGGGGGGGGTTCTGGTAGAGGAGAGGAGAAAACAGGGGCGAGGATAAAGGGTAAATGAGGGACAGGAGCAACAAAAGACAATGATAAGCTAAAGAAGAGCACTCTTATCTTTCCTTATGTAGGTTAATTGACTGAGGAATTAAAGCAAAAAGATATAATTCAATTCAATGCATGGATGTTAACAATGAAGGGGCCGGTAGCATATGAAATGATTCTTAATACACACACACACACACACAGTGAGAGACCAAGCTAGTGTGTCGTCCTAGTATATTTCTAATTATCAGTTAATTGTTATTCCCTATCATTAGGAGGGTGGTTTTTTAATTGTAATGTAGCCAAGCAGAAAGCCCACCTATACATGTGGGGGACAATTAGCCACCTCCATTAACCCCTGGTTAATTACAACCTCCATTGCTGCTTCCCACAGCACTTTCCCACTCCTCACTTACCCCTCATCTTTATCCCCGGGCCTTCATCCCCATTTTTTTCATTTCTGTCCTCATTTCATTCATCTATGATTTCCAATCTTACTTGATTGTTTGATTCAAATATACCTGTTTTGAACTTCAGTGGGTTTTTTTCTTGCTGAAAAGCTTTGTTACATTTTAGTTTTCTAGGTTATCATCACCCTATTTCAACACATTATGTCCTTACTTTCACCATTATTAATTCTTTCTGACTTGTCTTCACTAGTTTAACCCAATCTCCCTATTCAATTTCATTCTTTTCTTGTAATCATCCTCCTCTTTTAAATTAATAAGTTGCCACCTCAACTATGCAAAACCACAGCTGTACTGGCGAGGTAGGTGACAAATATTAAGTTAGGCTTTTCAGCTATGCCAGTTTATATGTCCCTTTTCATAGAGCAGACACACATATGATGCAAGTCTGCCGATGAACTTGGATTTACTCATGTGAGAGGTTAAGGTCTTGTTGTCACTGTTAGCAAAAACTCCACTCTGCAGCGTAGCTCCATACACTTCACTGCTAAAGCATTGAATTATACAGAATTACTATAGACAACTACAAAATTAAAGTTTCAGTTTCGCTCTGTCTCTTGCTTGCCCACATTTGCAATTTCCCTTCTCTATTTATCTCAATGGGCACACAAACAGAAAAATATGCATGCAGCTTCAAAGTTTGATTATGACTTAAGTACATGAAGAAGAAAGTAAAATTAATGCAGAGACAATGTAAAATCAGACCTACAAACTCCAGTGGGATGACAAACAAAGCGAAAGCTAAAGTAGTTAAAATGGAACTACAGATTTTTTTTTCACTGTACACAAAACCACATTGTTGTTGGCATAGGATGTTAATATGAAGCTGAACAGTAACCGCGATAACAGCATGGCTATGGCTATGTACTGACACTCCCACAGGAACACAAACCGAAGTCTCTCATAGTGGAGCTGCGAGCAGAGCTACAACACAGTCACCCACACTATAACTCTCTGAAGGGACTGTCAAAGCTCCACCAGACTTCTTCCAGTGGAGAGACAGAGCGTCTGACAGTAGCTGCTCACGGCTGCTGAGAGAGGGGGTTCTAGCAGATTTTTAGGCTGTAGTTACCCTTTAAACTCACTTTGGACAAGGTTAGGTAGTTGAAACTCAGTGAAACAGCAACATTTCAAAGTAATCAGGCTCTTGCCTTAGGTGCAATGTGTCTGATCAGGCAGAGCTCGGACAACCATGGACAACAAAAAGATTTGGAATGTGTGCCCCAGTGGCGTATTCTTATCACAGCAAGCTTCATTTCTATGTACATCAGTTCAGCCTACAGTATTCCTCTCTTTGTGGAAGGAGCAAGCGAACGAAAAATAAGGGCTGATGTTTTTGTTTTCTGCATTAGTTTAACATTTTAGTCTTTACCAAGGTGGAGTATTGATGGAGTATTGTTTTTGCTTAAAATACATATGTCCCTGGTACACCTTCTTGTAAGTGTACTAAAATCTCTGACTTCCAAGAAAATCTGGTCATTTTAGAGGCTACATGATGGTGTGCCAATAGGTATACCTGCACCTAAAACATTAATTCTCTTTCTCAGACACAAAAATACACACACTCCTAATAAATACACCACTTTCACAGTATTCATAGTCACAAAAGGTGCAACCCCATGGAGAAAACCTTAGCTGCACCCTGTTGTCTGGATTTTTTTTGGTTTTGACAACGATGGAACAGTGACGGACTCAAAACAGGAAACATGCTTCATGTTTCTTAGGCTTTCTATTTTCTTTATTCAGATAATTTGGATTAAGTAATTCAACTCTTAAAATTGATTTGTTGTCTGAAAACAGAGGCTGGATATGCCTATTGTCCATTGATGGTGGAAAGTGGTGATAAAATGTTAGAAATACGTTATTTAAATGGTAGAAAATGGAGACATGATAGAGCCAGACATGCAGAAACACATACAGAGAACGAGAGAGAGAGAGAGAGAGAGAGAGGGAGGTAGAAAGAAAATGAGAGAGAGAAGGGATAACAATGTCCATTGTTCCATTAGGGAAGACAATAATGACTGATAAAATGAGGTTGCTAAAGAGGACACAATGGTCCTTAATTGACTCATTAGGGAGAGAAGAGAATGAACTGCACTAATGAATGGAGTAATGCAGCTAAACTGCTTGGTAAGCAAAACAGACAGGCATTTAGTTTATTAAATCTAGGCAAAGCAATATTATTTGTTCACAAAGAGGGATAGCACAAGAGACAATAGAGACTAAACAGAACAGCAAAAAGGAAAAACTCTGGAATCCCTTAGTATTTTAGTGTTACTTATCAGTGATGCATTTTTATCTTTGATGGTAGTTCTGGGTGAAATGGGTTAGCGAGTGCTGTGCGTACCTCTAGGTGCTCCAGGATGTACGGTGGGTTGGTCATACCCAGCCTCAGCATGGCCCCTTCAGGAATTTCCTCCACCAATCTCCACAGCAATGTGGGCAGGTCAGTCCCTATGTCTCTACCATAAGCTCCTGTGTCCTCACTGGTCAACCAGATCTCACACACTCCCTCTGGAAAGAAATGATACGCACAAAAACGAGGATTGAACATGCTGAATAACTATTTACTTTTGTTTGGCTCCCAAAATTTCAAATCTTCAGAATGATGATCTGTAGCATTCTCATGTCAATGTGCTGCAGCTTTGAGCCAACCCTGTTGCAAACAAAAAACAGTTTAATTGTTCTATATTTTAATTTTCCAAAGAAAAACTACCCAGTATATCAATGGACAATAGTTTCTAAATGCTAAGTATGGCTCATCGAAATGGACTTGCATGCAATGTTATTGGTGTTTGGGAGAAATAACACTGGGTGGTTGTTGTCACTATAGCAAACAAATCATTTAAAGCTGCTTTTGAATATCCAGCTCTGACATAAACTTTAAATAAGGGCTTTAACCCACGTACATATATAGATGTATAACTAATACATAGACTACAATACCCAAGAGGCGATTTTTACCATGACTATAGCTATTATTTCACTTTTATTACACTATTACACACACAAAGATATATATTCCATTACTTTAAATGACATGGTTTAACATTTCAACAAAACCATGGCATCTGCTTTAGATACTGTTACTCCAACAAGGTTAAAAAAAGGTTGACTGAATAACTGCATGGTTAAACAACAGCGGAGTTAATGAGATTAAGAGAATCTGTTGAGCAGCTGAAAGAAAATGGAGGAAGACTGTATATATTATAGTGAACTGTGATATATAAAAAGAAGCCCTGGCTGTCTATAACTAAGCAATACGGCAGGCAAGAAAGGATTACTTCTCGGAGATTATTACTGAGAATGCTGGGAACTCTAGGCTATTATTCTCTCTGCTATTGACCAGCTACTCAGCACTGCCCCCACCCATCCACAGTTCGCAACATCAAACTGTGAAGAACTTGCATTGTTCTTCAATAACAAAATACCCTAAATTAGAGTCAGCATTGGTACTATTACATGAACTGAGCTCTGCAAGACTGTCACTGAGTGTAACTCATCCATCTCATGTGTTGACCGTGTATCTACAGCATTTTTACAGTGGTTGACACTGCTTCAAGTAATTTCCTAAAGATTATAAATACATCTCTGCAAACTGGCATCTTCCCAGATACCTTCAAATAGCTGTTATAAAACCCTTACTAAATGTGCCCAACCAAGATGGTACTGCACTCACCAACTATAGGGCAACATCCAACCATCCATTCATCAGTGAGACACTGAAAAGGATGCAAATCAACTCCTTTCTGAAGGAAAATAATATCCTGGAGGAATTTTAGTCGGACTTTAGAACATTACACTACAACACTAAAACTGCTCTTAATAAATAACGTCTAAAGAAAGGTCTCAATTATTGCACTGTTAGACCTAAGTGCAGCTTTTGATATAATTGACTATGATATCAATCTATGGTCTTTAATAGTCGGTTGGTCTTTCTGACTGTGTGTTGAACTGATTCACGGATAGGTTAAAGGGAGAAAGTTTTACATCTATTTTGGGGTTGCACAAGAGAGCTGCCTTGGCCCATTACTGCTCTAACTACACATTTATCCACTTGGTGACATCATTACAGAAAGTTTAATGTATGTTTCCACAGTTACACAGACTGTACATCTCTGCCAAACCAAATGACACTGCAACTATAGACTCCATTACGAACTGTCTGTTAGCAATAAATAAATTGATGAGCAATCATTTCTTGAAGTTAAATGAGGACAAAACTTCGTCTGCTGCTGGTTTATTGAAGGTTTCCAGCAGAAAAAAATAAAATCGAGGATGGAGCCTTTGTCAATTTTGCCCTGAAGCTCTGGACACTACCACAGATATCAGGGAAGCCAGCTCACTAAATGATTCTAAAAGAAAGAAGCTAAAAACTTCTCTCCCACTTTAAGGGGGCCTTTAACTAGCTAAGACTTTCCTGATACAGTCCTAAAAACCTTTGTGCTCTGCCTTTCTACTGTTGTCACATGTTTGCAGAATGGGGTAACTTTTTTCCCCTTTATTGACTTGGTTAAAGTTATCCATGCTTTTACCTCATCCCATTGGGACTGCTTGAGCCAGAGTTCTTTCTCTCCTGCAGCTGATCTGTTATGCAACTAATTTATATCAAGACTCATCACTCCAACAGAATGCTAACCTCCTTTCCCCAACTACAGTTAATCTGAGACCTGAGTGAGAGTTTCCTAAGTTTTCAGCTATCAAAACACTCTGAAACTCATTCCCCTGTCTCATCCCTGAGGATAACTTGATCAATAGGGCTGTGGTTCTTACCACACTGGTCAGCCCAGCACCAAAGCTCCCTCACTGTCACAGCAGCTTCTCTTAAGTACCATTATTTCATTGCCTCTCTTGATGTCATTGCTGAAATGCTCCAAGGCTTTGGCGGAACCCAGCTCATGACAGTCACTGACAAGTATTAAAAATACCCGTCTTACACACATGCTTTCCAGGAATGTGAAGGTCACATACAGCAAGAGGAGACAATCTACCAGCTTCATGCTAAATTAGAGTAACGCTCACTGCTAGAGCTTAATGATCTAACTGTCATTTGGCTGTTGGCTGGAAATGGTTGAGTGTCCTGCTTAAGCTATGTGTTAAGACATATCATGTCATGCAGATACACAAAAATACATTTCCAATTGTAGGGGCACAAGCTCAAGAACACATTGACACACACAAGCACACAACCATCATTATCATTAGCTGTGCAGAGACAGACAGAAAGATGCATGTGGTCATTCAGAGAGCAAAGATGGTGGTTGGCTAATTGGACTGTGTGTTTGTGTGTGTGCGTGCACGCGTGCAAAACAGAGGGCAAGAAAAAAAACTGTGTGTTTAAAGGCGTGCACAGGCCAGACAGATTAAAGATAATGACAGTATAATTGTCCGGAGTGAAAGAGTTTCCAAAGCTCATCATCGTTGACATTAAGATGCACTAATGATTTCTCGTCTAAAAACACCATCAAAAACATCCATCAATCACACGTGATCAGATCTAAAGGCGAACACACACTACGCAAGGATGCATTCAGGATGTGATGTTCATTTGCTGCAGTATGCAATCAATCAAAAGCATATTTCAGCTTGGTCCGATACTCTGTAAAAGCCTATTTTTTTTTTAAATGTTCTTTATCGCGCATTAACTCGTTCAATTGATTTGACTTAGAATGTAGGCTCTGTTTTAGCCAAGACAAATAAGAGCTACCATCTATTGTTGGCCACTGAACAGCATTATTGGAGGACCTGGAGGTCAAACTCGATGCAGAGACACGTTATCATCAGCTAACATGGATTCATAATGAAAGCGTGTCACTGTTTAGCAACATTAATACAGTTGATTTGCTGCAGTATTTGTTCAACACAATCTGTGTCACATTGCTCAGCTCTTTAGCCTGAAGGAAGTTGGTGACAGCAAATTCCCAGGGCAGCTAATGTCAGCTTGTTTGGGCTGAATTATACCAATCCCTCTGACAAGATCTAACCCTTGCCTGCATCATCTGCATCCCGGGAGTCAGTGTATTCCTCCACCCATGACACTAGCACCATCACTTTCTACGCCACAGCTCTGTCCCAGAATAATATTGGCCAAGTGGTCTCTTAATACAGGGCAAGAGCTGCATTAAATTGGCCTAGAAGCTAAATTGGTTCCTTCCAAAACAACATTCCTGTGATTCCACACACACAATGTTGCCAAGCTAGCAAGCATGTGTATTGTCTGCTATTAAATACCACTTGTGATTCCTGTGTTAATTACTTTTTGAACTGGGCGACGCTTTGGAAAAGTCTCAGGTGTTTACTCAAGGCCACAGACATACACAGATCTCCAGATAAACTCAATAACCTGCCCAGTAATTTGCCCCTTTGGCCTGCTTCTCGGTCCCTTTTGCATTAGGTGCGCCAATGGTGTTATCGTTGGCCAAAGACACAGAGAAGGTGGCCTTTTCATCAGGAAATGTAAGCTTGCTCTCCCTTCTCTATCTGCTCTCATACACATTACACAGCTGCTTCCTCTAGTTTCTGGTGTGTGTGCAGTGGAGAGAGGGTCGGCTGAAATGTGTATCAGGCATGTCAAGATTACTGCAAAAAACTCATCATCACAGGAGCACACTGCAGAGAGTCTAACAATGTATGAATAATGTTTAATATTGAAGGCCTTTGAATATAGTAAGCCAAATGGTCAAATAGACACCACATTATGACAAGATAATATTTTAAATTCATGTGCCCTGCAGAGGTGTCCTTGAGCAAGCCTTGTGTACGAGTTGAAGACAGCTGACCCAGACTTCTGACCCTGATAAAAGGGAGCAGATAGAGAAGAATTTCAACATATCAATATAATGCCAATATTTATTTTACTTTACTAACTGGAAAATGAAAGTTTTATTGCTTGAAATAAATTCAGTAAGTTTCCACTCTGCTTTGACCTGTGTGTGTTCACATCACAAACTTTTCGCAGAAGCCCTCGTTTGCACGTCATCTTATGATGTAGTTTGATGTCGGGTCACTTATAAACAAGGGTGGGGAGCGGGACACTTTTCCTAAAAGCTATTAACATTCACTGAACTCTGACACAGCAGTGCAAACACAGCACAGAGTGCCAAATGGAAAGAGGGCAGGACAGGAAGATATTAAAGATGAAAATAAAAAAAGAGAGGGACTTGTGTTGTTTGGGTTTGAGCTTTCAAGGGTTGGGCTATCATTAATCAGAGAGCAGTGGTGAGATCTAGTTTATGACACACCACACTTACTAATCAATACAGTACATCCATTCACACATATTTGAGAGGATTCCAAAGGCCTGGGTATGTGTTATCATAATGAAATCTCCTGAACACCTTATGTAAGCAACACAAGACTTTACAATTTACAGCTGCAGAGTTTTAAATGCTTTGGACTCTGAGCCGCTATTCCACTGCTCTCACAGACCTTTTACCAGTTCAAGATGTTATTTTATGTTCATATGGTTATGTATCTGGACATGCTGCATATTTGAGGATTAGGATGGGATTATGAGTTGATGTTGCATTGAGTTATGATTCAAGTATCCCTAAACTCAGGTCATGCATATAAACAGTATGATCGTGTGTTTTGTTGCTTGGATAAATGAAGTTCTTGTGATGACAGTCATATTAGCTGTGTCTTGAGACTGAGATATTGTAGACACGTGTGCCCAACAAGGAGCATGGTGTGTAGCCTGGGCCCTGTCTTTGGTCACAGTGACAGAGTGGTGAGGTTTCAGGTGAGGGCGAGGACAGCTCTCTCTACCTGTTCAGCAACGTTTGTTCAGTGTGCTGTCACATCTCTTGATGCAGTATTTGTGAAAATGAACAGCTGAAGTGAAAGTTTTGTCACAAAGCTGTATTGCTACATATCCTTGCACATTTTAGGAGGATATACAGTAATCCTGGAGCCTTCTTAGTGGGAATGAGGAGTATAACTGTGTATCACTGCGTAGATGACGCCACTGGTAGAGAAAAGAGATGGAGGGAGACAGCGAGAGAGCACGCGCAAGAGGAAACAGCTGTGTGTACATCGAAGCTGCGTTCGTCTCTGTCCAAGAATAACACCATCAGCATGTCTGACAAAGCCGTACACATATCAAACAATCATCGCTCCAACTCTCTGCCAGATACGTGTTTTCTAAACTGAAGCCTGCTAAACTGAACTGAAAACAGAGTTTAAAGTGTGGTGGATCTGTTGGTTGTTTCTATGTCTGTCTACATGTGAATTAAGGTCAACATCTGTTTTTGTGTATATTTTTCTGTGCCAATGACACCACTTTGTGCTCTTCAGTCAATAAGCAAAAAGCAAAGAATCCAAAGCAAAATTTAAAAAAAAAGAAAAAAAAGAAAAGAATGAAGAACAAAAAGCAGAAAAACAAACCACGGCCCAACCCAGAATTTGGGCGCAAGGCAAGAAACGTCCTGCTGAGAACAAATTTCATCCTACGGAAAACTGGTGGCTTTGGTTAATGACAGTTATGTCAACTAATCCGTTTTAGACTAATCTATTTGGGTTTCACAAACAATAAGTTAGATAAGGGGCTAAAAGTAACACCTAAAAATATATATTTTCTAGTTGTGTCCTCATAAAAATCATACAGGAAGCTAAAACCAAACTTTTTAAAACAAGTGAGACAGTGGGATGCAATTCTATGTCGATCGTGATATAATGACTATTTCCAGGTTAACAGTGCCAACAGTATAAGGTGCAGTACATTAAATCACACTAGCATATACTGCAGCAGACCTCTATATATTATTATACTGTTTACATATACAGTATAATTTCTTATGGCCCTATGTCCCCGCTCCGCCTTTGGATAAAAGGATGAGAAGAGTGGGAGGAGAAAAGAGATGAGGGCTTTGAAGTGGTTGCTTTGAAGAAGCATGACAGAACCAATTGATTCAGGTGATTGGGAGCTTTAGTAAAAGCCACTGTTGAAACAGTAAAAGAGTCTTGAATCATAAATGAGACACACAAGCGGCCTAACATGACCACACATTTTCATGTCATGCCTGTTTCTATTAGTTGGTACAATCTGGGTCTGATTTCTTAAGTTGCACATACATACACATATGCAAACATAAAAACAGTTAAAGCTGACTATTTGTTCAATCATTAGAGACAGTAGTGTATAAACTATCACGACTCCCTGCAGGAATAACTGTAACAAACTTCCATTGAACTTTTAGTGATAATACTAATCAAAATAATAGCTTGTTTTTGTCTCCACCAAATATCAGACTGGAAATGAAAATTAAAACTGACTTTATGTCAAGTTTTATCATTATGTCTGATATTGATCTTTATTTTCTATCACTGGTCTTTATTCCAGTAAGCTAATATTGATAGCAGAAATGGAAAAATAATGTGCTCTGTCTGGGTGGAAATATCCTCAGTTTGGTCATTTACATAAAAAACACTGAAAAAAGAACAACAAAAAAAACAATGCTGTTCATCAATGAGAGAAATTAAAATAATCTTGAGAAAAAACACAGCGGCATCAATGAAATTTTCAAATACTGCACATAATGGCTGTCCCTCACGTAAATTATTGAGTTCCACCATATTTTTACGCATTTTTAGGACGGACTTAACACAAGTGCATGTTTACAACTCAAACTCCACATACAGTGCATGCACTGTGTTTGTGTCTAAACCTGTGCTGTATGTGAATTGTGTACATGAATATACACATCGCAAGTTATCCTTCTATCCCCACTGTGCACAAGCGGGTTCAGGTTTCCTACTTATCTTAATCTCTTTGGCATGATATACATTTTGATTGGCTGCCACAGGCTATAGTGTTGAACAGATTATAGATTAGATGATCCCATTAAACAGCATTAAAACCCTATTTTCCATAACACCAACAACATATGGCTAAGCATGTTACAGCACATACATGGAGAAAGACAGCGTGAAAGAGAGAGCGAGAGGGAGACACTCAACATGCTTCAAGATCATGTGAATAAAAATCTGTTGGTACTTCAACTTAACACAAATGGTCTTAAAGTGAACATTATACAGTACGTTAATATTGGTCAACTGTAGTTTATTGTATTTTTAATAAACTTTTATGTGACACACACACACAATGTGTGTGCGTGTGTGTGTGTGCGCACACACAGACCGACCGTCATGCAATCATGGCAGCTTAATGTATACCAACATACTTTGTGTCATGGAAAATAAGGATTTAATGCAGTATAATAGGATCATCTTTATGTGCATGTAATCTGTAATCTATTAAAGACTGCCCCCTGCAACCAATCAGATTGTGCATGACCTAAAGCAAAAACAGCTTAGATCCCTTTGAGAATATTCATTCTTTAACTCAATGACTAAACAGATCTCATGAGGTACTTAACAGGCCAAGAGATGAGCTCCCAAAACTTTTACCAAGGTCTCTATCCTTAATCAGCTCGACAGTGTTATCGACATCATTAGGACAGGCCAGGTGATGCAGATTTCAGACCTTTACAAATACTCTGACTCCTGAAACCTTGTCCCAACAATCATCAGAGGCCCACAAAGCAGGAGAAGGCCATAAGAAGAGAGCAAAGTGTTTTCAGGTAGCTGTTTCCTCAGTTTGTGAAGTAATTAAGAAATGGCAGTTAACAGGAACAGTGGAGGTCAAGTTGAGGTCTGGAAGACCAAAAAAACTTTCAGCTCGTTGGATTGCTAGAAAGGCACAAAGGCACACAAAATTCAGTGTCAGAAGTTTGCAAAGGAACCTCTAAACAATCCTGATGCAGTTTGGAAACAAGGTAGACAGTAGAACAAAATCAGTATAAAACAGTGCTGTTACTCTGGGATCAACAATTTTCAAGATGTACATTCACACATCTATATATTCTATATCTGTCTATATCTACAATATCCATACTATTACCAGTGTAATTACCAGAGTGTTTTTCATACTGGATTCATACAATCAAACAAGAGTAACATATTATAAACATCATGCCATATTAACACAAGTCATATACAGATTTTGTTTTATGCTATCAGTTGTCTTTGGTATATTTCACAATACATTAGCAGCACTTCCCACTGCAAGTCAGCGTTCAGGTTTGTATTTTTTATTAATTAAAAATCTTATTTCTACATGAAGAGGACTCTTCTAGCTACAGAACATGACCTCACACAATCATCAACACATACCCTTCTAACAAGCATAACTGAGATATAGACACGTGCATACATTATATGCTGCTTGGAGCTATCACTTAATTTGTCCATGAATATTTATCAGACAACAAATGAAGTCACTGCTTTGCTATAAATACCATATTAATTTGAATCAAAGCCTTCTCAAGAAAGGATTCATTTCTTCATCACACAGAGAGAACACACACAGACACACACATCCAGGACACACACACCTCATCTACGTATAACCATGTATAACCATGCAACACTTTTGTACAGTGCCACTGACTGGAAGGCCTGTCTGACCTTCAATCACATTAGTCCCTCTCCTGCCCTCCCCTATCATCCACTCCCCTCTAGCTGTCTGCCTTCACAATAAACCTCCCACCCACCCCGCTAGCCAGTAAAACATTCTGGGGCAGATGTAAACAACAGCCACTTGAGAAATGATGGATTTGGAGGGAAGGCAAGAAAAGTGACAGTCTGTGTTTGGTGAGGTTGGATTATGAGGAGAAAAGGGATCCAGAAATGTTTGTATCCATGGTGTTGACCATTTTATTGGAATAGCAATGAATCATTTGCCATTGTCTAAATTACATAACCAGTAACTGAACTACTTTATTCCAAATTTCACATGAAACAAATTTAAGAATTAAAAGGCATACACACTATATAATTATTGTTTTGGTTTGTTAATCCATCTGTACAAGGAGAAATCCCAACATACAAACATACAGTACATATCACTTCACTTATTTCATTTGATACATTCCACCGCTGTGTAATACTCTTCCCTCTGGCCTGTCTGACGCATGGCTCCATGTGATTAGCCAGAAGCACAAAACAAATTTTGCTGTATTTCCCAATATTTCCATTTAAAGCTTACTGAAACAACAAAGTTTAACTAGAACACAGCTTATGTGTCTTTTTCATTTCCCTGCAGGACTTGTGACTGACATTAGTTGGCATGAAAGAATAATCACAGGCTGTCCAATATAAAGAAGTTCCTCAAAGATTCTCACCATTTTTATTTAGGTTTCTTTTCAACAGCTCTCACTGAAATTCTTGATCTTTGCTAATCTTTGATTCACAGGCACGCAAGAAATAAACATTTCCACAGACATCAGCAGCATCATATTAATACACATACACACACAGACACAAGCCCTCCTTCAATCCCCACCACACAAATTCTCACACGCTTACACACTATAACTCATGCACAAATGCCACACACAGAGTTTAATTGCAGTAATTAAGCAGCTTAATTTAGAGCAACAACTGTTGATGTGGCGCGTGGGCGTCTTGGCAGGTAGCATCATCGTCACGGATTAACCGAACGCACACACTTGTATATGCAAATATTGTCTCTCAGGCATGTTTACACTAAATACATGCATGTGGGCATGCACATCGATGTGTACATGCTGCACGTGTATGTGTCTGTGTGCATGCACACGTGGATGCGCATGCATATGCATGGCTTTCATGAACAGCTACACAATCCTTTAAACAAGAACATGTCAGCTTTAACCTACTTTCACATAGTTTCTGAACTACAGGCGTGACCTTCTGTGCACGCCCGTGCACGAGACAGAATGTCTGGATACATCAAAGCCCATATTTGTGTGTGTATATACGTGCACATGCAATGTATGTGGTATATAAGAAAAACAAGTCATAGCATATATGGGTCAGATATATTGTATGGATATATCAAAAGTAATTGGCAGAGGGCCTCTAAGTACCGTGTGTGTGTGTGCTGTATGTATATGCTTATGTTTGTGGGCGTGTTTGTATATGAATGTATAGGGAATAATTGGAAGAAAAGTTACATCCCCTCTTTCATCTTTTCCCTGTGTGTTTGTCTGTGTGGGTATGTGTGTGTATGTGTGAAGTATCTTGAGAGTCTTCCAAAGCAGATGGACTGCTGCATATAAGAGAAAAGGACATCTGTAGGGACCAAAAAGAGTCCTCTAACTGCCCATAGTGCTGCGAGACACTTGTGCTTTCTGTGAATTCATGAAAAGAAAAAGCCACAAGCTGACAATAAATAACTAATGCTCTGAAACTGCTTTTTGTACCCCGAGTCTGACTAACTTCATGTAATATAGATTAAATGAGGATATTTCTAATGAGTTTGCGAAACATCCATTTTCACTGAATAATTCCTTTTTATGGAAAACAAATGTTAAGACTGCCTATATGGCTGAAGTACACTTAAAGACTTTGCTTGTACTAGCTTCGGAAATTTTGCAAATATTGAATTTAGCCTTTATTTGATGGCAAAATGGTTCAAACACCTTTTCCATTCATGTTTTGGCTCTAGGATTTTTAGATATTTAATCGCTACTGAATGAAGCAGGAAGCAGATAAATAAAAGCAAGCAATAACATAAAATGAAGAAGAGGTTTAACATAGAAAGATGCAAATACAAAATGGGTGACAGAGAATCTAACAAAAATATCACAAATGCAGTACAGATAATGACTACAATAGAGCTACACAGACTTTTTATTTACCTGTGCAATGTTGTTATAAAACAATATCCCAAAAACAGATAAAAATAACAGGCAGGATAGATAATAATCAAGAAACAGGAGATAAGTGGGTGAGATTGCGCGAGAACTCTTTACAGAGGACTTTATTTTTTAGAAGTGAGACTAATGATATTAGTGATTTTGCTAGCAATCAACAGGCCTTGTTATCTGCACTCATTACGGAAAGCTCTCATTAGCGTCACTTAACAAGCAATGAACGCAATTACGCAGGATAGTGAAGTAAAAGATGCAACTGCCCCAATAGGTCAGATTCATCGTTTGATAAATTGTATGTAAATGTGATCCAAAGACAACTGTCCCTGAGTTGAAAGAGAACATCAAGCACATCATTACATTTGAAAGGCCGTCACCTTTACCATGTTTACCATGTTTTATTGATAAAGGCCCTAAAAATTGAATTGTTGCAAATGTCACCTGTCAATCAAATCTTCTCAGCGCTAATTGAAATATTTGGGGAAAAAAAAGAAGCTAATCTTTCAGTATGTTACTGCGAATCATATAATTGTGTGAAGCAGGGTTATCTATCAAACAGGGATTATCTACACTGTCTGGAGATTTGACCCAATGTCTGTCGATCAAGATAATGAACGCCACCAAAAGCACATGAGTTGAAGCCGAGGGGAGGATGAATGGCTGACGGCGCGCTTGGATTAGAGGACAGGGAGCCTGAGACACAGAGTGTGAGGGGGGGGTCAAAGGAAGCTTTGAGGGGCAGATCCCATTTCTGTACGCTTCAGAGAGCTCAACAACTGCAAGGCGCTAAGGGCGCACACACACACACACACACACACACACACACACTCACAGGCAGACACAGACACACACACATCTCAACATTGACATTACATATGGAAATGAGTTTCTATTAAAAAGTCATTGAGGTGGTAATGGTTACTATCAGCTGTCAAAGAAGTCAAGGCAGTGGACACACATACACACACACACAAATGTATGATCATAAATATTCTCACAAAGACACACCCACACACACACTAATACAGTTGTGTTATTAATCAGACATAATAAGGTTTAACTCTTTCTAATTCAAGGCTGTTGACCTAATTTCTTCAAGTGCTGTTTGTGTGTGTGTGTGTGTGTGTGTGTGTGCTCGCCTCTGTGCTTGTGCAGCCATTAATTTGATAAAAAAAAATAATACGTCTGGTCAGTATTTATGCTAATATATTCATGACCCACCAGCTGGCATCATGTTTGTGTTTATTAATTCACTTAGCGTGTGTGTGTGTGTGTGTGTGTGTGTGTGTGTGTGTTTGTCTATGGAATGAGGTAATGTCGTAAGGCCAGACGAACTTTAAACTTACCCTGCGTGTGTGTGTGTGTTAATCAAGTTAGCAGCTCTATCATATATATATATATATATATATATATATATATTGTGTGTGTGTGTGTTAATTTAGTCAACGGATCTGTAAACATCTTATTATGTAAATATTAGTATCTTTTTGTAAACATATGGGATTTATACCGTGTTAAAGCTTTTAACTAATGACTGTGGTTTGTTTACAGAGTTAACAAGCTGAAGAAGAGACAGGCCATATGCAGGGCTACTGATCCCAAGCTGCCCATCCTCGCTCTCACTACCTTCCTCTTACTCTTTCCAACTATCCAATCATCTACCACTCCACATAGCACACCACTTTAACTTACAAACTCTGAAGCTCAAACCATATTTGATCTTTCAAGTCAGATCCCCATCACTAGTTAATGATCTGATCGGTGTCAGTTGGAAGACAACTGCATTAAGCCCTGTACACTGCTGGAGTTATCCCAGACCTTATACGTTATCATTAAAGTTGGTCCATAAACGAAGTGGAAAAGCACTGCTTGTTGCAGATGAATTGGCTGAATGAATAAACATACACATTAATGTGTGTGGACCCCGTACAGTCACATAATATGCTACATGGGAACTCTACACAGAGAGGGCAGAGACCCAGAGATGCAGTACAGATACTTATCAGAGTATAAGTGCTGAAACTGGTTGATTTATGCCAGCTGCAAACCCACACACCCGTGCACACACAAGTCACCAGAGGAATGTTTCACTCTGAGATACCTAAACATGAACACCATCACCACTGGCTCAGAAATATCCTTCATGGCCATTTCAGCACCAAAATGTCCTCATACCTAAACGACTGAATAGGTCGATTGACAATGACTCAGAAAACGGCATACATCATCGGTGTATAACACCAGCAACAGGCGTACTAGACCTTTGGTGTACTGCACCCAGTGCAGTTTTCTCAGGTTTAGGCACAAGAACTACTTGGTTAAGTTAACAAAAAGATCACGCCTACTGTTAATTACATTATGTAACTTAAGTACGTTATGCAATTTTAAAAAACCTATTTCCTCCCTTGCTCCCGTCATAAACACTACAGCACCACTACTACTACTACTACGGCTACTAGACGTCGCAGCCCAACGATAAAGGTAAACATGGGTCCATGATAACCTACTTGCAAAGTCGAGGGCAGAGTGGGTACAGAGATGTGAGCTGATTAACAAACAGCTATAGTGAATGCTGGACAAGAACATCCTCTCTCTCTCTCTCTCAAAGAGGAATGAAGAAGCCTCTTGTGTGAGCGCAGGTATGCACATTTTGTGTGTTTCAGATGGATCTCTCCTGACAGTTCAGGCTACTACTACAGAAACTAAAAGCTGGAGAGCAAAGGAATACTCAAACACACACGTCTCAACACATGTGTGTTAAGACATTCGGGCTGCTAGGCAAGGGGGCTTTACAGCAAAGCAGAGCTCAGCCTCCAACACACACACACGTACAAACACACACATGCAATGGGGGTCAAAGGGAATCAGGCATAGGGTTTTCTGCAAAGTGACAGATGTGGCGACAGGCCGTCCAGTCAGGCAGAAACACTCAACGGCTTCTTCAGCTGAAGACCTGGAGTGACATTCACTGCGGCTAGAGAGCAAAGTGTCAGCACAGGCACACACAAACACACACACACACACACACACACACACACACACACACACAGCAAAATATACAAACACATGGCAAAAGCACAAGGAAACACAGAAACACAGCTTCAATGACAAAACTATTTTTCTTTCCCCTTTAAAGAAGAACCTATAGTTGTAAATCAATAATTGCGATTGGCCCAATACTCAAAGATGTAAAAACACTGACACAGCGCAGGACTCACTGAAGCTAAAAGCCACACTACAGCAAGATGCAGACAGGAGGAGGTAGGCAGAGACACACATGTTGAAGACATGTCCGGACATGTACCTAACATGTGCTGACATGTAACCAACCGTGGAAGTAAGCCTGTGTGTGCCTGTGCGTGTCACGCCGCACCAACATTCCCTTTTCTTCCTTGTAGATGGAAACTATTTTCTATTTAACAAGAGTCTGTCTCTATTATATGTGACTAAACTGTCAGAACACTGAACATGACAAACATTAGAAAGTAAGGGTCTGTGTGTGCGTCTCCCTTTGCCTCCAACACCTCTTATCATTTCGCTTGGCACTAAATGTCAATTGACTCCTTTCTTTCTGTTACACGTCCCTTAATCATCCTATTTTCTTCTTACTTCCATCCTTTTGTCATCTACAACCATTCACTTTCGCTTTTCAGGCCCTGTATTTTTTAGTTTGAGTATATCTATGCTCTGCTCCATCTGTGAATGATCTGTCAATCTTGTCCATCATGCCATCTTGTAGAATCATACAAAAGACAGTTTTAAATTCCTAATGCTGTACAATAATATTCTGAAATATTAAAAAATAAAATATATCTGTACCTTACAGATCAGGATTGATTCTGTAGTAATAAAATGGGACAGCACATGTTGGAACAGACCTAATGTGAGTTAGGTGATCGGCCTAAAACTAAATAAATAAGCTGTGTATGATATGGATTCTATGTAGAGTATCCATTCATTTTTGTAACACAGAAAGAATCCAGTGTAATAAGTCAGTGAGTGTCCCATTACTAAACTTATCTGTTTCCATACTGACTCACATCTCACCCGCGTCATATTTTTCCAGCAAATTGATCGGTCACGTACTTCTCGTTTCATCTCGTATCAAAAGTGAGAGCAATTAATTCGGTTTCCTCGTCGTCTCTCGTGCATATTTCATAAGAAGCTGGATAGCCGTGTTTTTGCATGTTTTATCCCATTTGTTTTGAAGAGAAAAACGTTGCAGCCCGTCGCCCAGCTGAAACTGTGGTGCCTTCATGTATGTGGAGATCAACAACTTCTCAGACTTCACTCGCCCCATTTTGACCATTTCCATTCATCTATACTGGGGCTTGGTGTCAAGCAGTGAAGCCAGATCTGAGCATGATGTACTGGTAAGGCATGTTCTTCACTTGCTTGTTCTTCACAGAGTAAAACCTTTTTAAAAGGAGCCGATTAGTATAAACTGAATTTCACCCAGATGTTACATTTTCCTGTATCAGAATGTTTTTCTATTTTCTGTTGCACAATCCTGGAGTTTACAATAAAGTAGGCACACACAACGTGTTGCAAATTAAAAGCTGAAAAGAAAAACCTAAAGGATTTACGTATGAACTCTTTAACAGATAGTAGTAAAGTTTGCACTGAAAACTCTTCAGTTTAAGTTTCATGTTGAATATTCAAACCCAGAGCTCTTTTATTTCTTCACTGAAAATAAAGAGCTCTTCATCCTCAGCTTAGGCATGGTGAAATATTTTCCTCTTCTCCATCAACAGAAAAGTAAATCCAGGCTGTTGAGTAGCACATGTAGTAACCCTACACCTGCTCGGTTCAGTTGACAATGCCAGCTCCCCACCCACTTACTTGATTTGCATATTGTGCACGAACATGCCATCTGATAACACTGCAGACAAAATATACACAATGAGTAGGCATGCACTCCATTATTTGAATAGCATATTGGATGCAGATCAGATTGAAATGTAAGATTTAAATATCACAGGTCTTAAGAAACGAACTGGAAACCAAAACTTCAGAGTTTACAATTTAAAGCTACAAGAATGAATATAATCAACACAAAGATTCCAGCTTCATTAACTTCTAAAGTGCTGTAGAATTTAAAATTTACAAAACAGGACACAGCTATGAGAGCTGACTCTTGTGATGTCCACTTTATGCCATAAAGCAGTGGATTTCAGAAGTTTTACTAACAGGAACACAATATATCATGAAAAGTGAATGCATGAAGCAATAGTCTCAGTGTTCTTGGCTTGCCATTATGCTAAAATGTTGCAAAATTAATATAATCAAGACTTGGTAAATAAAGCACATTCAATTCCTAAATTGTTTCTCACAGAGAGAGATACAAGGCTTTGGCCACAAAAGATTAATTATCAGTCTGTTCATATCGGCCAAATAATGCCATGTCTCTAAGGAAAAGTACAAACTACAACACATCTCCTACAGTTTTAATTATCTATACACACCTACACACACACACATAAAGGAGATCAAATGTTGATTTCAGAGTACATGTTTAGTTGTGAATGTGATGGAAAATTATTTTTTTTAGTCTGCAGCGGAACAAAACAAAGCTTATTTGTCAAGGGGCAATGCCAAGTACAACCTGAGGCACAGACAGTCTGGGTTAAAAGAGTTAGAGGGAACGTTTACTAGAGGACACATTCAGTAGTTTCCAGCATTTGCAAAACATTTCTATGAGCAAGTGTGTGTGTTTGTGAGAGAGAGAGTGTGTGTGCACGTGCATCAGCTGTCCCCCCTGTAGACCTTTCATGTCACCCAACACCAGGGGCTCGTGGCTGTGGCCACGGGTGGTCCACTATGTGAGAACTGGTTCCTGCAGGGGGTGTGAAGAGACCCCCTGATGGTATCAAAATATATACCACAGGGGGACAAACAAACACAAGAACACACACACACACACCATGCAGGGCTGTAAATTGTACTCAGAGGACGTGGGTGTCTTTTTCTAGATATGCACACTGACATTTTTACACATTGGCAGTTTTCATGCATTCTGTCGTTCCTGTTGATCTCAAGACAAGAATGAATAGGATGGATAGAACAGATGTATAATTAAAAACAAATGCAGGGGTGGGGATCTATGAGAACATCGCAATTCCATTCTGATTGTTGGTGTCATGATTGGATTTAGAATTGACTCGGATTCAATAAATAGAAACGGGGCATTTTACTCAGGTTTTTACTCCATTTCACAACGGTTCACTTCACTTTTTAGTCCACTGAATTGCAATACAGAACAGAGTTGGCACTACGCTAACTGGTCTAGATGAAGGTCACAGTCTGAGAACAAAATAAGTGTCTGGGAGTACACAGCTGTTTTATCTGAAAAATGGCAACGACAATAATTTGGAAGCATGTTACAGTCTTCTGGCACTAAGTAATTTACTGACCACCACCGCTGGCTGCAACGCTTTTGTGTTGGTCTTCATGTTTTCTGATACTGCTCCTTTCCGTTTTGTCTCTAGCGGTGGTGAACACACTCTCTGTTGTACCACAATTACCAGAGAAACCCATCGTTATCCACAATGCTGAGTGATTTAGCAGAGTTATCTGGAAGCTTTGCAAAGTGCTGCTGCGTGTTGGTTCGTCAGTTAATTTGCTAGGTGAGGTCCAGCTTTGTGTTTTAGTTTTACTGCCTTTGCTATTCTCTGGGTGATGCCATTTATTCACAGAATACGTCACTTTCATGGTGAAAAGCAAATTATTAACTAATAAATCCAAAACGCAGCTTTTGTGAAGATGAAATCTAGAAAAGTAGTCCAGGTGCTACACTTCGCCCCTGCTGTGTAGTTCCATCAACGGTGTGTTACTAGAACATGCAGAAGCCACTTTTTGGAATCTGTGAATCAATTCAGAATCATTTCATTTGCATGCCTGAATGTTGATTTCATTGTAATATGAAAAGAAATGTGCTTACAAATCTCTGAAAACTCGACACTGCAGCCTCATTTCTGTAGTCCTGTACTGCAATGCATGTTTCTACCAGCGGGGATGTGCAAACAGTCATGGGAATATTTCAGTATCAGGGCCTAATCAGGTTGTGTCAAAAATAGTGCTTCTGAAATCTGCCTGATTCAAACTTAAATTCCCTGGTTATTTGAGGTGTGTCTGAACTGGATATGTTCATCATGTTCTGGTGGCTATCTGCCAACTACAGAGTAGAAGAAGTTGAAAGGGTCGCAGGAAACTCCTGCAGCAGCAATACGTACTCCTGAAATGGTTGTATTGACTACAACCATTATAGTATCCTGAAACTCAACAACCCCATCAAATAAGCTTTCTATTTAAATAACAGTTCACGAGAAAAACACAAACTCAGCTTGTCCAGTTTGGACAACGTGTCCCTTGGCCAAAGCTACAACTGCTCCAAAACATGACAAGTGAAGTCTCCCCCACTTTGCTTTTAACACTATTCCCTTGGTGTTGTTTGACTGGTCCCACAGGCCAGACTAAGTAATTAGGTAAAAGCAATAAATGAATGTATAAATATTTGTTTGTGTATTTTAGAGCCTAAAGCGTTCAATAATAAGACTGGTACGCACATCAGTGTAATAACGCTAAAACAGCTAAAACCGTGGTTAATGAATTATTTTCACATATCATGAAATAACTGCAGGGCTAACATTTTGCTGCAGGTTTCTCCACTCATTGAGCTGAATGGGAGATAAATGAGATGCTGATGGTATGTGCCTTGAGGACTGAACTGAGGTTTAGCCTTTTCATGAGCAATGTTGTTATCTATCCATCTGAATGCAGATATGCCAATAGAGGCTCAACATCAGACAGCAACCTAACTGAGAAGAAGATTAAAAAAAAAAGGTACAGTGCTGTGGTTGTTAAAGGACAGAGGAGCTACACACAGACTGAGATCACAAAGCAGGGAAAGACATCAAGTGAGAAAATGTTAAGTGAAAGACTAAAAAGAGACTCATATGACAAAACAGCGATTAAGTTAGAGAGATGATAGACAAAATAGAAAGATGAGGATGCGAGGGAGATGGAATTGATTGGAAATGAGAGAAGATCAAACAAGGGGAAGAAAAAGCAAAAGACAGAAAGACAGAACGATTGTGGGGACTGACGTGATGGAATGGATTCAGACAGGAAAACAGGCAAACACCAGAGCAAAAGTGGGACAGTTGCATGATGTCTTAGACTGAGGACCAAATAATCTCAGTATCTGTTTGACTTTTCATTTCTCTCTGTCTGTCTTCAACTCTTCTCCAGGGACTATCCCCATAAAAAAAACTAATGAGAAGGCTAGCTGGGTAAGGTTATTACATTTAAGAACAGTAAAGATCAGGCCACATACTGGGACTTGAACATAATTTATTCTCATTCCCTTCCCAGCACTCATCAGGTTTTCATTTCTCCCTCTTTTGATTCCTCTCTCCTTTACAGGTAATGAGTTGTGTTGATCACAACATTGAGGTGAAGTTCAAGTTAATTACAGGTAGGATAACCAATTAATTGTGTTGTGTGTGTTAAGTGGGTGTACATGTAATGTGTAAGCGGCAAGAGGCAGAAGGCCTGTACCTTAGAAAACTGAGAACAGAGAATGACTTCACCTGTTGCTTACCTGTCAGTCTCTGTCATCAAATTTAAATGAACCAAACATAGTGTACATGTGATTATAAACACATTAAAAAGGTTGTCTGTTCTCACTTCATGGTGATTTAAAAGACAGGATGTTAATACTTAAAGTATGCTTACAGAGCGGAAAGGAAAAGGAGAAATTAAGATGTTTCGGTTCATAAAAACATGTTGAAATTTCTGTCCACAGAACATCTATGAATTTAGTCTCCACACAGTTTGACAGGGGAATCACGAACCATCAACACAAATTTGTAGAAGGCTGCATTACTGATGTAATGCAGCAGTAACACAACTGGAACTCACCTGTCAACACCAAACCTCACTAATCAATACATTCATATTAACCATAGATCAAATCACTATCTGTAATGTGAATGGGCTCACTGAAGTACTGTGAGCATTTTAGCATCTTTCAGCTCATTGTTTTGTTTTTGCATTCAGGAACATGACTTCACTGTTTTGATTCGCTCTAATGGCTCCAATCAAAGCCATTTCCAGAAGCAGGCAGCTGTATTCAGATAATCGTTTCGTACGCCACCCCCCCCAATCAACAAACAGCCGAAAAACAAAGTTAGTGACTTGCTGCTGAGCATATTGGAGAATTCAGCACCCAAATATTTCCCTCAAGAGTTGGTGGAGACCAAGAGTAGAGCTAAAAGGAGAACAACAGCTTCAAGAATAAAGTTAAGTGTAATCCATCTTTGTTACATATCTCTGATAAGGGCTAGCTGTTCTATAAAGATGGACATGTAGACTAATATTAGATTGGATTGTGATAAATGTAGGCAGGCAGGCATCTTACCACCTCAAAAATGTGCTAATCAAACATAAAGATGGAAAAAGATCAGCACAGAGCTGATACAACTGCATTCAAGTGTGGATGTGTTTATTGCCATGACGAACAGTCAGTCATTATACTGTGCTACTCCAGTAAAAGCCAATGAATACCCTACTTTTATCATCTACCTTTTTACTGATCTGAAGCAGTCCTTGCGGAAATCCACATGACACAAATATGCCACATGGCAGAAACTTTAATCCCAGCAGGTATCTAAAGGGCTTTTGTTTTGTGACACTGCCAAAAAGCTGAAAGGGTTCAAACAAGGGACTGTGTAGATTAAACAGCCCAATTAATCTCTCCTTCTCCAGCCTCCCAAGATCCTAGTCTAGACTTCAAAGCAGACACAAACTTAAAGACTTGAGCCACTTGTAGTTTTTTTTTTTCTTCTCCTTTACACTGCTGGGTGTATCTTGACTCACTGGGGCTTCTGGAAACAACCTTGTAGCCATGCAGTTATCTTCAATAGTGGAGTGTATGGTTATGAATAAGGCAAGCTAGAGACCAGAGTTTCTGGAAGATCTAAATAAAGAGAAATATAAACTTAACAGAAACCTCTGAATTGTGAAATGCAATCCAAGAGGCAGTGCAGACACATAGGAATGGAGAGGAAGAAGAGAAAAAGAAACAGATGCGAGTAATTACTTTGATAGAGGCATGGAATGATTAGAGCAAAAAGGGGTCAAAACTTTGCCTATAGAGAAAACAATGGTTGCTTCATACCAGTTTATAGCGTAATATATGAATTCTCACCCGCGTCATACATCATCTGCCACTCGCTGTTCACTGAGTATGTGTAGATGTAACACTGTGCTAAAAAGCCTGAAACATGTATGTTCATTTTCTTTCTTTCTTTCTTTCTCCTATAGCGCTTTTTAACTGGGTTCACACACAGGAAATGGTCATGGGGGGGGCTTAAAATAATTGTTTCTTTGAGTGGATAATCATTACAAATATTTACAAGGCTACAATAAAAACAAAGAGGGTGTCATTTATTTTTTATCTTTTGTGACTTGCATGGAATACAAGGAGGAAGTCAGTATGTAAACAACAGTGCAGAAGTGTGCTCAACAGTTTGGGAGAGGGAACACACACACACACGCACACACGCACACACACACACACACACACACACACACACACACACACACACACACACACACACACACAGAGTAGTGTTTTGGGAGGAAGAACTTAAAGCCAAATGTGAGTCAGAGGACTTACAGCAGCTAAACATTTTAACAGGCACAAGTCTACTCTTGGTGTGTGTATGAGAGGCTGCACAGACAATAACAAGGCCAGCGAGCCGAGCGCATGGTCCGAGTGTGAACGTTAGTGTCCTACTGCCACCTATTGACTGAATGCGGAACAGCTCTCCCCTCCCCCACACAGGCTTGTACAGCAGGGAAATATAGTGCTCACAGCCTTTAAGTGAGAGAAAAGGGGAAAAAAACAGATGGAGAAGAGGGGGCACGAGAAGAAGAAAATATGTCATGAAAGGAAAGAGAAGTGAGAAAAGGCAACGGCGCGAGAACTGAAATTAAGACTTTTCACTGCCTTTCCTTCAATGCCCCAAAAAACAGCTTTAAAATCTAACATATCTTCAACTGTTGCTTAGAGGTCCAGTTTTGCTGGGCTTTAGCTATAATAATCATGTGTCTTCATGACTTTCTCACGACACATTTGTTGCCTTTGCTTATCTCCTCAGTATACTCCAGTGGGTTGAAAATACTTCAAAAAACAACCTTATCTATCCTCCAGTGCAAAAAAAACAGAACATAACATTATCATTAAGGTACAATCGATAGTAGCACCACTATATATTTGACATACAAATAAAATACAGACTTCAGAGAAGAATTATTCAGTGCATGGCTGACATATCCAGCTTTGTGCTGTAGTACACATTG
Organism: Chelmon rostratus; assembly: GCF_017976325.1. NCBI lineage: Eukaryota > Metazoa > Chordata > Actinopteri > Chaetodontiformes > Chaetodontidae > Chelmon > Chelmon rostratus. Next base: position 21,904,067 of record NC_055665.1, read on the forward strand.
TGCATAGATTTACAGATTTAGTACAGGACTAGTAGAGGAACAGTACAGGGTAGTAAAATTGTGTACTGTCGCAGATGGGAAAGTTGGATTCAGATTTCCAATATAAAAGGTCAACAGTACGGATGTTAGTTCTTACAATAACAAACATAATAAAGCAGTAAAACTATGTATACAGACTAAGGTGTATCATACATTTAGCAGTATAAGAAGAAGACTTCAGAGCACTGAGGAATATGGAGCAATACAGGTGAAATACAGTAGTACTACAGTATAAAGTATGGTGTTTCTCAAAGGCTGATGATATAGTGAGGTGGAGTAGGGAGAGAAGAGAGGTGTGCACACAAGTTCACAGAGGACAGAGCAGATGGTGTCTGCTGGACTTACACAATCTCACACACACACAGAGACACACACACACACACACACACACACACACACACACATACACACACTGGTGACATAATAGCAGCATGCCAGGTGTGCAGTTGGTGGCCTGCAGTCTGGCATTGACTGTGAGCTGTGTGTGTGTGTGTGTGTGTGTGTGTGTGTGTGTGTGTGTGTCTGTATCCTGTGCTCTCTTTGTGTGAAAGGGGCCCCCTATTCACTAGTCTCTGCTGCCAGCTTGGCACTAAATCACAGGACAAGACGGTACACGCGCACAAACGCACACATGCATGCACACACACCACCCTCTGTTGTCTTTCTGTCCGGCCTATGGAGGGAATGAAAAGAGGTCAAACAAGAAGACAGAGGCAGAGAAGCAAATGAAGGACGACGGCAGTTTAGTTGAACTTTAAGAGCAAAAGACAAAGGAAAGATATATAATATGGTACAAGAACAGAGACAAGAAAAATAGCAAAAAGCTGCTCTCGCTGCTTTAGTGTCTCTCATAACAACAGTCAGCTGGCTCAAACTGAACACACACAGACACAATCAGCATCATGGCCATGCATAATGAGTAGTGGTAGAGGTGAGGCTGCAGCTGGGCTGTCCAAACCTTGCCTGAAGAGACTGCCTGAGGAAACACTGTGCGTGTGTGTGTGCATGTGTGTAAACTTTATATTCTTATGTATAGCCTGACTTTGTGTTTCAAGCCAGATGAGTAAGTTACCAAACAGCCAATAGTCTGCTCTGTATCAAACTAGTAACAATAATGTTAAAGCCATTGAAATATTCAAAAAGAGACAAGGAAGGAGAGCAAGACAGACATCAGACATAAGCAGTTACAAGCAGGCTGAGAGGTGGAGAACAGCACACACTGAAGGATTCTCTACTCTATCTCCATTGTGGCTACCTTGAATGAGAAACATAAGCTGTAAACAATTGGTTTTCAATCATTCCCCTGCACCTTGCCATGGCAACAGCACTACTGACCTGCTGCAGTAAAGTATGTCACCCTTTCAAACAAGTAGCGGCAGTTAGGCTACCTGTTGATGAATATTACACGGCACAACAAGCCAGCGCACAAAGGGCAGATCATCAGGCCGAGTTGTGAGCTTACTTGCTCTTCTGTGTCCGTCCTGACCATAAAAAAGGCAGCACAGGTGGAACTAATAAACTAGTAACATTAACAACAGCTCAGTTGCACAATACAGGACCCTGGAACTGGAACTGAATGCAGCCATGATTAGGGTTATTGCTTACACCTGTGTTTGGCAAGTCAAAACATCTACTGTGAAAAAAGCTAAACTGAATTGAATCCCTGAGGCTGGCTACTGACGGTACTGATTTTCACTGGGATTATGTCATTTGTTTATAAACAATAATTAAATGCTGTAATCACGGTGAAATCTACATAAACTTTAATTAGATTCACACTGTATATTCTTAAAAAAACAAGTCATTTAGAAATCTAATTAATAATCTTTATGACAGTAAAATAGTCAAGTATTTAACACCAACAGAAAAAAACAGATCCACAACTGCCTGCTAAACAGATTTTTCCCATAAAAGTCAGAGACTTGAGTATTAGAATTGTTTTAGTATAATATTCACAATTCATAAAAAAGTACACACCATGACCATTAAAGTCCTACAAAGATTTAGTGATTCTGTTACTTTTTCACACAGTCCTGCTGCCAGCACAAGCCTGTCTGTATTGCCATTAATTTGGATGTTTGGATTGGAGGCTTTCTGCAAACTATTTTAGTAATGGGCTATACTGAGGATTGAATCTTTGGCACTGTTAGCGTCATGCTCAACACATACGAGCGCACAGCGATACTTGAACAAATTAAGTCACAAAACACAAGACTTGTTTTCACTTCTTGATGCTTCGGTAGTGGTGACATATGTTTGAACTCTGGTGCATATGTGTGACTGAAGTCTGTTTTGAGTTTATTGGCTACACAACAGCCAGATTGTGAAGAACTGGAGCTGGAGTCTGAACCTTTGCTCAGTGCAAAGGAGCACGCATAGAGAAAGTTCTGTGTGAAAAATATCAGCAACGTATCGGCCTGGAGTAGCTTCAGAAAATCCATTTTTAGCTTCTCCATGAGAACTATCACAGAGGATAATAAATTTGACTGCATCCACACACACACACACACACAGGAAATTTGCGTTAGCGCTTGCATGCTCAGCAGTTTTCCACATGGTCTTTCCAATAGAAAGCACTTTGATGGTGGTGACTCAACTATGATCAATGTGCTCCTGTCAATATTTCACTCTCTCTGCTTGTCTGCCTCTGTGACTCTGTTTCAACTCTTGCTCATCTCTTAGTCAACAAGAGACAAATTAGAGCTGAGCTTTCTTTTAATTGTCTTCCCTCCATCTCTTTTATTTGACTGAATGCCAAAAGTACAATTCACATCGGCACATATCTGTACCTGTATGTGTTATCCCATCTGCAGAAAAAAGACCTTATGATGTAATCAGCTACTGAACCCACACACACGGTTTGACCCTGTAAATCTGTGAATGCCACTGTTCCTCTTATTTCCTATAAGGCTCCACTCTCAACAATCCACAGCCTTTTGTCTGCTGCCATGATAACCGACTGTCCTCAGGGCTCATGTAGCTTTGTTGTAATCTAAATTAAGGTGTAGCTCAAATTTGGCCACTAAACTTAAGACACCTGATCTGGAGGAACCACTGACCAATCGGGGATTGTTCCTGGCAAACTTTGGCACCCTCGTCTGTCCATGTGTCACATAGCTGCGGCAGCAGAGGTAAACAGGAGCTGACACCTGTCACAGATGTTGGAGCTAGCCAACAACCTAGCCCACATGTCTATCTGTGGCTATCTGTCATATGTCATCCAGTTGGAGCCAGGGAACTAAGCGGTGTCATTTCTGCTAATATGTGTGTTTGACACTAATGCCATCAGTCATGTGGAAATGAGAGAAAAAGCAGATGATATGGGTGAAAATTTGTGGGTATATCTGCCTTCAATGTATGCTACCATAAAAAATGACTTGTGATGTAAAGGTAAGCAACATAACTTTAAAAATGTGATCATTACAGTAGCTCATGTTGCACGTTGACATCCAGGCATTACATTGCATTTTCAGAGGTTTCGCTTAGAATTTAGTACATCAAAATTTTTTTACATAAGGAAGAAAAGCACCAGCTGTCAGCTCTAGAGGAAAAGCAATAGTGGTGCTACGAGGTTTCAGTGGTGTGTTGTCATCATGCCAACACTCGCTAGAGCCCAAAATTCAAGCTGTGTCGTGATTGCTAAGACGCATGTCGCACACTAATGTAGTGTGTCATGTGGGAGTGATAGCAGTGTGTCTGTATCTATGAAGCCTCGCATCCTGTTTTAGACAGGGCCATTTCAAAAACACACTACTGACAGTTTAAAATGACAAGGCGACAGCCACAGTGGGTGTTTGCAGACCACAACAAAAATAGAGTTCTCTCTCATACACAGCCCTGGCACCTCACTCTGTCTGACTGGCCCCACATCCCCTGTCACATGTCTCAGGGGCAGCAAGCATGCTTGCAGGACAGGCTATGTGCAGGTTTCAGAGGCACAAGCCTTTTTAAAGATGCCTTTAATGTGGGCTTGAATGTGAGAAGAGAAACCAGCCAAGTTCCAAGTAAGAATAAAATCTATTTTAGTGTATATGAGCACTACAGAAAGCAACATAGTTATATTTGATGGAACATAGATGTGATAGCAGATGTGAGATATATATACATGCCTGTTAGTGCAATGTTGGATGCAATGCAGTGTTGTAGTAACTACTCTTTGATGGACGGCAGAAACATATCATGAGGTATACAGCTGGATACATACATATTTATTTTGGAAATGGATATTTGTCATAGAAAGTCCCCAGACACACAGACACGCAGGCTTAATTATAGGTCTGGTCACACATCATCATCTGTCATCACATGACCACTGAGAGCAGAATTATTTTAGTTACTGTTATGCTCACAATTTAAAATGACCTCTCTCTTGTGACGAGCGTTTTTTCCCCAAAATTGCGTGAGGCCTCGTGTTGCCCTACAGGTTTTTGCTGCTCGTCCGTTGCTGCAGAGGGACTGCCTTGATGGGAGACGGGACTCATATCACAGAGTCAACCCTGTCAGTTCAGCTAATGCACTGACAAGGGGGCTGATTCGAGGTTTTAAAAACATAATGTCAAAAAAAACTGAAACAGTAAAAACAAATTGCAATCAAACACCAAACCCATGTTGGTCAGAACAACACAGTGCATCATTTCTGTGTGAGGAAAATCCAACTTGCCCATATATTTTGTTTGTGAAGCTTTTAAGAAGCGAGCAGGAGGAGAACAGTCATTGGTTTGTTGGCAGGCCACCGGTGGATGGAGGTTGTTCACCTTCTATCATCTGTACTCACCTCATGGAGAACACTGCCATCTTCAGAACTGTTTACCCACAGGAATATTGTTACATATTTCTCTGTTCCTGGCTGTTTCACAAACACAAGCACACGCACGCACACACATTCACACACTTAAGAACACACATTTCTGAGCCAACACACGCACACTAACCCACACTCAATCACTGTTTCCCAGCATGTCTCTGTCACACACAAAACTACGCCTATGAACTCCCACACACTCCCTACCCATACACTCACACCCACAACCTTGTCATTCCCGATGACATCCCCGGCCTCCATTACCTGCATATATTAACAAACCTCTCTGATGTTAAAAATTATACATTCATACATTTGAATAATTCAGATTATTTTAAAAGCTGTGCACTCACTCACTCTCCTTTTTCCAGATGGAAAGAGAGCTATTTACCTCAAATCGCATTTGAATAAATCTCATAAATCCTTTCAAAGTTCCCTGGGATAAACCAATCAAATACCCCCAACACTGGCTGACTGGCCCAATCGAAATTAGCATTCATACTTGCAGCACTTTTTTATTCAAAAGACATCAAATAGCAAATCGAATTGGAGCCTATTTGTGAGGCTCAATTTGTTTGAGATAAGAAAAAGGTTGCTAATAGAGTGAGAGTGAGAAATAAAAAAAGGGCATTGCTGCAGTGCCATAATGCAATTCCGAAGCCAACAAAAATATTTGATGAGGTAAACTGTGTGCCTTTGGTTCGTAAATGTGGTAGATGATTCTATTTGTTCAACAAAAGAGAAATATATTATATGTGACAGACAAAATATACATTAGATGGCCAAAGGGTGTAGATGCCCAATTATTCCTGAGATGAAACCTGCTTATCACACTCGCCAGTGAGCGTGTGTCTGTCTGTTTGTGTGTGGGCGTGTGTGTGCAAGAAACAGTTACAACATGGTCAACAAGAATCTGGGTTGGCAAACTGTGTGTCTTACTGTGTTTACCTTGGGCACTAAACATGCATGTGTTTATGTGTGGTGGCGGAGTTACAATGAGTGAGAAACAAGAAAACGTGGTCTATGGATGGAGCTACGATGGGCTAAAGCTGACCAGCGAGAACAAAGTCTTTGAAAGGTTTGCTGACTGAAACGGTTGATTTCCGCCACAGAGAACAGTGGCTAGATAGTGAAACCTCATTTCTCTCCTCTCTCATTACCCATCTCTGTCTCTCTGTCTTATTCCAACTGTCTGTAAATCATGACAGGCGGTAACCTCCAGCTTCCTCTTTCTCTGTTTTGAAAACAACAACTAACCGTCTCTGACACTAATGTTTCCTGCGTTCCAACGGATCACTCACACACACACACACACACAATATCTGACCTCCAAACTGAAGTTCCTGCTTTGTGACCTACAACTATGATTAACCAATAAAGTCTATTACAAGTTTGCATGAACATGAAATTTAATAAATACTGTCTGTGGTTGTCATCGAGACTGGAACTGACTTTTACTATAATAAGTATTTGTGACAGTTATTGAAGAAACGTAGCAACCAGGGCAAATGTTTGCACAACAGGACTGCAATACAGGTACTGTGAGTCACACAACACATTCTTCCCAAAATATCAACATGCGCTGCATACGTGTACCTTCTATCAAACAAGTGTAAAGGGCAGGTGTATCTTCACCCTGCACTGTCACCCACATATTGCACGTGCGCAAACACACACGCCGAGGTTCAAGCAGCTGGCGAGTTTGCCCTTGTCTTAGTCACCCCCCGGGCACTGCAGAGGCATGGATGCAGCTGTTTTAAAGAGTTCTGGATTGGATTTAGAAAGCGGTGTCCTTGTGAAGGGTATATTCTTGTTTTTCATTACCCAGATATAAACCGAGGCTGTTTTCAGACCGACAATAGCACTGCTTCAAAAATCCAAGGCTCCTCATTCATGTCAAGTAGCATTGTACTGATTCTTCACGTTTCTGCTGTGATCCTGCCACAAAGGAGTTCAAACCGCTGTGCAGCATCTTCACATCTGTTGAGCCCCACCACGAGACTTCCAAGTGAATATTTCGCTTTCTAACCTGTATTAAGAAAAAGGCCTGAATACAAACAGTAACAACGCGCGGACAAGAATCACGACTTTTCAAAGTTTTTAAGAAATTTGTTACTCTCAGTGGTGTGTTCTTGTGCCAGCATGAATCTTTGGACAACTGAATTCTGAGTGCCGACTGCCTCAAACCATGCCTTCAAAAGTTCAGAAAAGTTTAAAAAAAAAAAAAAAAAAAGAGTGTGAATGTTGTTCATCAGCTGACTTTTTTTCTTTCTTTAAGCGGGACGCTCCTAAAGCACTGGGTTGCATCACAGTGTTGGCTATGCACAGAGCAGCCCTTTAATCAAATGGGATACAAGCGAAAATGAAAGTATGTTGCTAAAACATTGTTGTAAAAGATGTATGTGCAAAGAAGAAGAAACCATGTATTCACCATTCTATAACCAAGAGCTTAGGAGGACTATATAGAACGAGCTCTTAGAGTAGACAGAGGGAGGCATAAGTGTTTCTCTTTGGGCTTTTCTACAACATTAACAGTGTGAGAACTGGTTACATTTTAGTCATTCTATGATGAATTAATCTAAACAGATAAGTCAGGATGAAATAAAGGGTATTTCTAAATGTTCGTGTCAGCTCTCAGGAATGAGGTCTGTATATACTGACACTGAATAGACATGCTGTAGATTGGATCAGGATTTAAGGCACAGCTCTGATAAAATGTTCATGGTCAAATTTTCAGCTTGAACTATATTTAAATTGTATGCATGAGTAATAAAATGTTAATAGGATGAGACAATTGACCTTAGCTTGTTGTGCTGTACTCTGGGCATGAAGACCTGAAATGCAGCATTTGACATGAAATAGGCCAGGAGGGGAGGGGAGGCCATGTGTGTGGCAAAGAAAATGAACATGGATATGAATTATGCTACATATGCTATATTTGTGCATGAGTTTCAGTGTCTTATACAGATGCAGCACACAGATTTGAGATTGAACACCAGACAAATAACTCTCAAAGATTCAACACAGAACATATTGTATACAGTAAATGCCCTGGGAGGGAGATTTGTGTTATCATTGCAGGACTTGCCCTTGACTGACCCGCCTGGGGCTCTTATAGAGACATAGCCTGCTGTGCGGTTGGGGATTCTGGGAGTCTACTCTTAAGAGACAGATGCCAGGGCACAACAGCTGTTCATCTGCCATTGAACTCAAGAAGAACCCAGTTATCCAGTATCACCCTTCAATTATCCAGCAGCAGCACCTACAGTTCCACAGCATATAAATCAAGTATCTGAGTCGGAATATTTTTCAGATATTCGATGACTTCTTTTGCCATTTGAGTACCTCTTATTTGAAAGAAGATATTGAAATCATGCAGCATGTAAACATCATGATTCAATGGCATGTGCTTGTGTGTGTGCAAGTGTGAAAGAGGCAATGTACTCACCATGGAAAGACTGCCTGGCTCTCTCCACTAGCTCCTCAATGGGATAGCTGGCAAGGTCTCCTCTGGCATGCTTAGTTTTACAGTAGGTACATGCATTCAGACACCTAGAGAAAGAGAAAGGGGTGGGTGCTTTAGGAAGAGGGTAGGAATCTTCGAACATCATGAATGCACTTTGAGTGAGATGCCACAGATGAAAGTTAAACTTGTACAACCCCGTTGTTTCGTGTACTCAACTGAACATAGTACAAAGACAATATATTTATTGTTTGACCTCATCAGCTTCATTGATTTTTGTAAATATCTGCTTATTCTGAATTTGATGCAGCAACACATTTCAACCAAGTCGGTACAGGAGCAACAACAGACTGGGAAAGCTGTGGAACGCTCCAAAAACACCTGTTTGGATCATTCCACAGGTAAACAGGTTGATTGGTATCAGGTGATAGTATCATGATTGGGTATGAAAGGAGCATCTGGAAAGGCTCAGTCGTGCACAAGCGAGGATGGAGCGAGGTTCACCACTTTGTGAACACGTGATGACATGAATAGGATGTTACAACATGAGCTTAGGAACACGTGTATATATATATATATATATATATATATATATATATATATATATATATATATATATATATTCCTAATTGTTTGGAAATGATTGCATTTTGTTTTTATTTACAAGTTATACAGCTTCTGTCCCAACTTTTTTGGAAACAGGGTTGTATTAAACTGAGCACAGAAATATGAAAACTTTTGTGCACCCAGGAGTTGGAAAATGCGATAAAGTTTAATTTAACTTTTTTTATTCTTGATTCATGTGTTTGTGTCCTGTGCTACACTTGGCCAGCAGTAAACAGAGCAATTAGTTACTTTGTTTTAGTTTTGATTGCGTGTTCAGATAAATAGACCAGACTTTTACATTTTTTAACGAAATCTATTCATGCACACTTTTCCAATAGAGCAGAAGCCGAAGAAAGCCGGGAGTCAAAACTGTCCCTTCTCTCCTAAAAAATAAGGACTCCAGCTACCTCCAAAATAACCGTGGACAGCTGCCTCTCAGACTGAGGCCAGCGGTGGAAAGATTAGACTCAATGCACTGTTTTGTTTTACAAAAAGTAGAGGAGAGTAATTCAAATTGACTGTGGAATGGAGGCAGCAAGACCATGAAGCAGAAGAATTTAAATAAGGAACAAAATACACAGAGAAGAAAGGAGAAACACTGCTTCACAACACATCCAAAGGCATGGCATGGTATCAACTCTGGGGGGGCTTTTGTTTAGGATGAATTGAACTTTTATTTGAGTTGTCTGTAAATCACCACTGAAAAGAAGAAGGAAGGCCGTGGTTTTTCCATTCGGATTTCATTTCTGACCTCCGATTTATCATACTGTGTTAAAAATACACAGTAGTTTATTTTAACTCACAGTTTCACTGTTGGCTTAAATTTCTGGCAACAGCTTCAGTTAGTTGCAGGAACATGCTGTTGGGTGAAAATGAGTTAAACACTGTAATTAGTTAAGTGTGTGTGTATGTAAAGGGAAAAACGAGACCAAGCTACTTTCTCTCACTCACAAAAAAAAAAAAGAAAAATCATGTTTTTGTTTTGCCCTTTGCCGTGTGTGTTCCTGTACGGTGCAAAAAAAAGTGAGCTCGGCACCTATGCCTTCAAGGTTTAGGGGTTCAGTTTCCTGCAGTTGAGTCTAACACTGCACACATTTAGAGTTCAATTCTCAGTGGAGCCACACTTGCCAAGTATATAATAACTGTGATATAATGCACAGAAAACATCAATAAGGCATGTCAAGTGGTGTTTTCACCAAAAGCCACAAAATTACGAAACTGTGACTAATATTGGACAACAGTCCAGCTGTTCATAGCGAAAACAACAAGACCAACTATTAACACAGCACAACTAATGCAAGCTTCTGACACAGAATAAAGATCAAAAGCTGCAGTTCCTCTCAAGTAAAAGTGTCACAATGTTAAAATTGGTTCGCTGTGGGATTTATACACTCCAGTGTGATGGCAAAAACATCTTACTAACGATTCAATAACCATCAAATGGTGTGATGAACAGCAGCTAGCATGAGACTGTGAAATCAGACACAAGCTTAAAGCCCGTGTCTGCCTGTGACCGACTTATGGAAAAACAACAGGGATTCCCCAGAAGCTCGACACAAACAGGCCAACAACACACAAAACTCCTGTGCTTTTTTACGGCTGGACAATGTAGAGTCCATGTCATTCTAGAGGAGCATTTTGCCAAATTGGAACATTATTTTTTCCAGTTATGAGTCATAGTACAATGTCTTTAACACTGACCTTGCTAGGATATCAAAGTAATGGAGAGACTATCAGTGTATCAAAGTTTCCACTCTGTGCTCTGGGAAGAATAGGACGCTACAGACTAAGCTGAGAAAGGCATTTCAGAGAAGATTACTTCTCAGAATGTGCAAAGACACTGTTCAGAGACAGTGTTACTAAGTCCACATATGCAAATGATGTTGAAGTTCAATTTAAAATGCATTCCTCATGTGAGAAGTTAGTCAAGGCTGCATGCTCTTCTGCTGCTGGTTCACATTCAGACACTTCTACAGATTAACAAAGTAAGCTACTGTTGCCTTCATAAAACATTTATAAGTGCTCTCTGAAACACCTGCAATATCTTAAAAATCCCTTTGAAATACAACCAAAATGCCAGGAGCATTTTTTCATGTCACCATGGAAAAAAACTGACAAAAGAAAATACAGCTATCTATCCATCTATCCATCCCTCTTAGGGTATTGCTTATCCTAGTTGAGGGCACTAAAGATGGCAGCTAGGTCACAGGACCTAGCTGTGGAGAAAACACAGACAGATGGGGCCCTGCATGCGCGCACACACACACACATACACCACCAGGGGGTCCATCCATCTTAATGTGATCAGGCCCAGCTGAGTGGATCACACCAACATTAATCTCAAGAGACAGCCAGTGGCCTGCTTGAGTGTGTGCGTGTGTGAGTGTGTTTGCATCAATTATGTGTATGTGTGTTCGTGTGCCTGTGCGAGTGTGCTGCTGCTGAACATTTGTCCAGTATCACAACAACGCATTAGCAGTTTCGACCTCTCCATCAGCCTAAACAGACTGCGACAAGTAGTCAGCACCCTTAGACCGACAGTGACTGAAGGAGAGGAGCAGTGTCACTCACTGACACACGCGCATGCACACGCACACGCACACACACGCACACACACTCACTCCTTTTAAAGTCTGACTTTGCACAGTGGCTTCACGTTACTGTTACTGCTCATGAAAACTAAACTGGAAAAAGGAAGAAATATGTCTGGAATTAAAACTAAATATTTCTCCTCCTTATCAAGCCTCCATCCCTCCCCTCCTTTGTTTCTGTCCTCTCCCCCCTTCTGTTTCATCCCACTTAATTAAACCACAGAGGTAGCTGTTGTACCTGACAACAGTGTAGTTCATCAATGTGTTACAATGAGAGAGGCTCCCTCCCCAGCCTGTGTGTGTGTGTGTGTGTGTGAGAGAGAGAGAGAGAGAGACTATTGTGTGGTTGCAGCCTTGAAAAGGTAACAAAGAAAGGAAAGCCCTGAGGTTCTATAGATTTGTTAACCTCCCTCGACACACATGCGTACACACACACGCGCACACACACATGTGCAAACACACAAATATTGTATCGTTCGTTGTGGATCGGCTCCCATGTGCAGCATGTTAAAGATACAGGCTGGGAGAGAATTGAGCAGGAAAAGGTTTTCTCAACGATAAGCTTTTGGGGTCTACACATTAATTAGGAAACTGCTCTATACATAAACTGGGCCATGTGTGTATTTACATGACTGTGTGGGTGTGTGAGTGTGTGTGTGTGTTCATGCGGGTTTGTATTGTACAAGCTTAAAGATGCAATTATGAAAACAAAGCTTACACTGTGAGGGGAAGTCGGCGCACTTTGCAAATTATGAAGCAAGATTATTCAGTGCACTTATTGTTGAGACTGGGAGAGGGGTGGAGCTGGTATATGAGCAAACAAAATCTTAAACTGCTATTATTTGAGTGAACAAAGCCTCAAGCCTGTAAGTTTACTGTTAGTGTCATCTCAAAGTCAAAGTGGAGGTTGCTAAATAATATGGAATCAAGGAACAAAGAACGCTGGAACAATGGAGTAGACCTATTAGGAGCAATGAATAGAGGATGATTAGTTATTCAGAGAAAGGTTGGCAGCTAAACCTTATTTACCCTTGATACACTGTCTTGAGAGATAGTTGAATTCAAGTTATATGGGAACTTTGCATGCACACTAACAATCCTGAGGGACTCTAATAAAGACAATATTCCTTACACTCATATCTTAATAGGGGCTCGACCATGATCAGGACTTGGGATAAAACAGAAATGTTATTATAGCTTGTTATGGAGCTTAACCTTCTTGGCTCACGTGGAAGCAAAGAAATGTTGTGTTTATTGAGACAAGACAATGCCGCACTAGTGAAAAAGCAAAGAAATTCAACTGTGTGAGTAACCAGAGCAAATATTTTAGCGATAATGTCAAAGACAGAATATCAGCGTGCCTTCTGTTTGTCAGCTGTGTTGATAATAATGTGAACGGTGCTGATATGGGGCGTCGCTGTGTGCAGAAATCTATGCAAGCATGTCATCGCGATGTGTCATTGCCTGATGGATCCCACAAAATCCCAAAACTGGGTATTTGACAATGTGTTTCATTACACAAAACAACAACATGGTGAGTGGCTATTTTCAAAATGACTGCAGACTGAAGATCAACCAAATGACAGAAATTATACTCAGACTTTGAGTTTAAATCTATCTGTGAAGGCAACATTTGTCAGTGGCTTTTCAGAGATGACCCGCTGACCGCAGAGGAGTCGATTAAGACTATAAAACAAAGGGGTTTATCTGAGTGTCTGAAGCCTTTTATAGTCAAAGAGTTTAAGCTGAGAAAGAACAGCTGACTTGTTATGCACTTGCTTTCTATCCTGGTCGTAGCTCTGGTCAGACTGAAAAATAAGAAAAAAACACAAAAAATGTGAAAAAACACAAAGTCCTCTCACCATTATCTCACGCAACATTGTTTTTGCATTCTTGTGTGTGTCGGATATATGTGTGTGTGTGCGGGCGTGCGCTCACATGTGCATGTTTCTTTTCATGTGTGAGGGGACCAGTGTGTGTGTGAGTGTGTGTCCTGAAGGCAGCTGGGGCCTGTCCCTCTCAGTGTTCAATCCAGGCTTTGTGTATGAGCTCTTCAGTTCTGTTATTTAGTCTCGTGTTCACAGTGCTGCACACTGAAACTGCTGTTTGCGTGTGCGCGTGCTTTTTCTAAAATGTGTCACACACTGACCTTGGGTTTCTGGAACTACTACAGCAGCCTCGCTTGTTGTTTTGACTGGAGAGAGACGGCACGTGTATGTGTGTGAGAGCATGTGCATGTGTGTGAAATCTCAACCCCATGTCTACAGAGGAACTGTGAGTCCCAACTTCTTGTTTTGTCTATAGACAGACCTCCAGACAGTGTTGGCAGTAGGTCAGTCGGCCCACTGTTACCGTACAAGAATGCTATGGTGTTTGTTTATTATGAACCACCAAACATACTGATTAAGTCAGGTCTTGGCTGATTCACTGCTTAGCCAGCTGTTTATCTGACTTGTTGCCTGCCTGCCTTACTGACCACATTACTGTGTAACTGACTGATGAAATCACCTGATGTTGTTAACCTGTCTGAATGACAAGACTTGATTACTGTCTCACTGACTCACTACTTTATTGGCCAAGTGGGAGGGTGACTAACTAAACCAGGATATCTGCAGGTATCAGAGAAGATAACTGGAGGCTTAATACGACCATATACATTCTGCTGTACTTGGTGATGTATTTTGTAATGTTTCACTGATCTGTAAAATCTGTGATCCACCTCACTGGTTGGTGTACCACTGAGTACCTGCTTCACAGGGTTGATCGAACACATGCCTCTACACATGTTCTTCAGTCTGAACTGTGCTCTCAATAAGGTGGGGAACAGAGCCCAGTGGCAAGGTGGGGCGCAGGTTTCACTAACATGCCAGGAAGCAGGAAAGTGCTACTGCCAAGATACCTCTATGATTTTATGGCAGAGTTTTACAGTTCTGGGAACTCTGGGAAACACAGAATGAGACTTTTTGTCCACCAAAAGTCACTTTCAGGTAACAACACAGTCAGCTGTCATCCCGTTGGTCGGGAAATGCAAAGCCATCAGCAGCATCAAACTGGAAACCGACTGAACTTTAAGCACCTTGGCTTGTCATCAAATTCACTAGCAGGCTCACCAAGGGTAGCACTGCTCCAACTTCATTCTGTAATGTCATTCTCTGCATAGGCGAAAAATGTCTCTCTCCAGTGCAAAGCTGTTCTGCAGCTAATTCTGTGGCCTTACTACTGACCGAAAGTCAAAAAAGCTTCAGTATGGGTCTTGCAGGACATTACCACAGAACATGCAAATGTGTGGGTCATTTATCATTATGCCTTTATTAGTTCACAACCCATTACAAAAAAGTTGTGATTATTTGCAAATAAGCTGTGTTTAGGAACAGCAGTTTTCCAAAGTGCTCCTGAGCTCATGTATTAATCTCCTTCATACAATCATGTGTTCACAAAGTGGTGAACCTCGCTCCATCCTCGCTTGTGAACGACTGAGCCTTTCCAGGATGCTCCAATCATGATACTATCACCTGTTACCAATCAACCTGTTTACCTGTGGAATGATCCAAACAGGTGTTTCTGGAGCGTTCCCAACTTGGTTGAATTGTGTTCGCATCAAATTCAGAATAAGCAGATATTTACAAAAATCAAAGAAGCTGATGAGGTCAAACATTAAATATATCATCTTTGTACTGTTTACAATTGAGTATTTGTCAAAAAGGATTAGCAAATCATCACATTCTGTTTTGCTCATGTTTTACGCAGCGCCCTGGAATCAAAGTTGCTTGCTAACATTTACTTGTGAATATAAAGGGTTACAGTTCCTGCATACGTCGCCTGATTCATTGGACATAAAAGCACTCATAAAACACAAAGTCAAGAGGATCTTTGACCTAAGAGCCAGGGTTTCCTGCTGAAATCCAACGCAGCGGCACCAAAACAACAGAAAATGTGTCATTGTCCAAATAATCTGATGTCACTGTCTATGTACACACACCCCTGCAGACAAAATGACATGCTTCAGTCACACAAAGAAAGCCTTATCTCTGGGTAGATAATTCTGTCTTGACGACCACGGTACATTTACCTTTTGGAAGGAAACATGAAGGAAACTGGTTCATGCAAACAGTCTGTAAGACGATCAGTTGTGCTTGTGTGTTTGTGTGTAAACTGTGTTTGCTTGTGACATACTGGGCTAATTCAGTTACTCGGGGGTTCTGTAGTGTAATGCCTTGTAATGACACACAATCTCATTTTGTCCAAGGAGACACATCAATCTTTTGGATTTACTGTGGGGAGCAGAGTCTCTCCTGGTGAGTGAGTAGGAAGAACAGAGGATGGAAAGAGTGCTTGTGTGTGTGTGTGCGTGCGTGTGTGTATCAGGCACGTATTTGTGTGTTTGTGTGTTAAGCAGTGGGGAAGAGGGAAATGGAATAATATGTTCAGACCAGTGGAGCTGAAAACTACCCATACACTGGTTTGATAAACAGCAGGAAAGGCCACCATGGTACATAGCTAGAAGAGGTGTGGGTATGCGTGTGTGGGTGTGTGTGAGTGAGTGGGAACATGCCTGCATATGATCATGTGTGTGTCGGGAATGAAATAGAAAAAGAAAATGGGAATTCCTTTGTGGTGGTGGTGTGTGTTTGTATTTGTTGTATGTGTGCGAAGCTGCAAAATCAAAAGAGGTACGTTGTGCATCCATGCGTTCCCACAATCCTACACACATATGTACGTGATCAGAAACCCTTGAGTAAACACTCTTAACTCCTCTGTAACTCTACTCTTCTGAAGCACATCAGCACATTTTCTACCTCTTTTGTTGCTGCTTCACATGATGCATTTTCACTTCTGCTCCTCAGGGAGGAAAACAACACAGAAAAGAAAAGATGAGATCATTGACCAACGAGCAACAAAATGAAAACGCAGTCAAGTAGAGCAGTGTAACGTGGCTTGTGTATTTGCTTTTAAGATGAGGGAAAAATATGGACAAATTATCTGCAGTGAATATCGCTTGAACCCCAGTGGTGGTGATATTACAGTCTGAATGGGAGTCTCAAGCTGGAGCAGACAGACCTGCTTTGACTGTTGGGTAAAGTGTGGGTGTAGGAGAAAAAAAGAGACTCCTTCTGTGCCTCTCTGTGGCATCCTAGGCAAAAACTGGCTCCTCATTCTCCTAGGCCTTGTTCACTCCCCCACTGTAACTGCCAGAAAAATTCAAATTACAAAAGAGCACATAGGCCTGATTCAATTTGCTTTTAACTCGGCTAATGACTTCCCATCTCCCCCTGTCTCTCTCTGTACCGCACTCCCCTTTCTCTTTCAAGCAGAGACTTTTATCTGCAAAAACGGCTCCTCTATTCTTGTAGTGACTCTACTATTCTTTAGTGATAGTCTTTATTATAAAGTGTGTCACCAATGAGCTGCGCTACGTCTTTTTTTTTTACCCCGCCACGTCAAGGCCTCTGGCATCAAATACACAATGTGCTGAGTTCGACTGATCACAAAACAGAGACTGCTGCAAGGAGGGCTAAGAAAATAATCCAGCTGCGGAGGAAGCTCTGAGGCGTGCTGATTGGGGCAGACAAAGTGGATCTCGACTATCAGGTGCAGAAGACTGTCATTCGTGTGCTGACAAGCATGAAGGAGTGCTGATATGATGATAGTCAATATGAGAAAAGTGAGTATCGAGCAATGTTCAGAAACTAGAAAGTGAACTGGATGCGACAGTTAGGAAATGTGGACAAAGGATGTGGTGCCATGAAGAGATTTCTGATGTCTGTACATGAGGAGCTGATGTTTGGATCACATATCATCAGAGGCCTGATTTTTCTGCACCATATAAAAGGCTGTCAGGCAGATACAGATAAAGAACAGTAAAAGGAATAGGCAAGTAAATGTGTACTGTACATCTATGCTGGTATGGTTTTCTTCCAGCTGCATAAGACTATGTACTCGCCACTAAAAGCACTTGAGCATCGACAGAACTACGATGAGCTCTGGCTTCACGATGAAAAAGGACTAATCTCACAAAAATAGAAACAATGTTATCTTGCTTTCCTGTCATTATGGGTTGCATGGAAGTGTCTGGTAACTTTGAAGACTTTTCTTATAATATTTGGGCTGAAAAAATAAACCTGATTACTTGGAATCACACAGCACTTTCATCATATTTTAAAATTAAAATAAACAGTCCTGTTCATGTGACGGCCAGACCCTGGCCTCAAAGACACACGTAACACACACACAAGCTACACCGCCTCTGATGACTGTGTTCCACTGTCCAGCTGTAAACACACCAACATAACCACTTACAAGATGCAAGCACTCAGATTTGAACTGTTTTCAACAAAGTTTCCTGGAAAAAAACTGTATCCAAATTATTAAAAACAAATCTCATCAACTATAGTCACAAACAGGAAATGTTGTTGATGGTAATGACGCCCAAATGTGTTCAGGGCAGCAGGTGCCCCACAGAAAACATGTTTTACATATCGTGCTATCCCTGTTTAACTGCACCACTGATTAGCATAATACTTTTTAGGAGCTTTTAGGAGGTGCATTAAACCTTTTAATACTGCCCAGATACCCTTAAATGATGTACAAGCACGCCTAACCACACATGAACATAGAGCAAACACAATAAATCGGTGAACTATATTATATTTCTAATATATGGAGATCAGTTCCCCCAACTTTCTATTATAATAACACATCTGACTTTTTGCAGGTTGCCTCATAGGAGGAATGTGCATTGTTTAAGTACATTTTAATGTGTGAGTGTAGGAAAAACAGAGTATAAAACAAAAAAGGAACAATTTGACAAGCCTAACATTTAAAATACAAGCTATGCTTTACCTGCTGCCAACAAAAACATGGTAAAACACAGCGTTGTCCAAAACTGTGTTCTCAACTCCTCTCTTATTACCCTGGGTGACCTGGGAATGTCATTGCTGCAAGCCAAAAAAGAAAGCACCTCCCCATCTCTCTTTTTCTACTGCATTTAGCTTTCCTGCTTAAGAATCTAGGTGTTCATTCATGAATAGCAAAGAAACACATGCAAATATGATCCAAACCACAATTCGAGCTGTATTCCATCTGCATCACAGATGCGTCTCAGTCCGGACACTCTCGCCGCTCGTTCTTTGCGTCATTTGTGGCGAGACACAACGATAACATTCAATCGAGAGTGCCGGAAGTGCATCATCAGCTGAGCAGAATGCATGTTGCTATTAGCCGAGCTATATGGAGGACACCGCAGAGAACAGTCTGTGGACACACACTGAAAGAAATTGTCTGGTGGCACTTTGGGGGGGAGGTTTCTGTAGAGGCAAAGGAGGAATTTCTTGGGAAATTCGTTTGAAAGCCACATAACCAGTGTATGTAGTTACTGTTTAATGCTTATGGGGTTACCACAGCAACCCATGCAGCTACTGTAGTTTAGTGATGTCTGGACACTTGCAAATAACAGTGCGGACATCATGTCTTAAAATCTGATGGGAGAACAAATCAAAGTTACCTGCAGTCTAAGCAAAGCCTTAAGAGCACATCAGGTCAGGAACTGTAGTGACAACCTCTTCTTTCAGGTACTAAGTCTACCTCTGCCATGCAGGACGTTGCTGCTGTGTTCGTGCCTTCCCAGCTGAGTCCTAACCGTGGCCCTGCCTGTTGTGAGCCTTATTGTTTTTTCTCTCCATCTAGACGTTTGTGACCCCAAGTATACTTCTCTCTCAGCCGGCTAAAGCCCTGAACGTTACTCCTTGGTCACAATGGTTAACACAAATCTATGTAAAGGTCAGCAGCGAGGTTGATAAGACCTATTCTTTCACTGTGTCGTGGATGGAGAAGTTGTGGCAGCCAGATGTAAAGCACAGGAAACAAACAGCTAACTCACTGGGGGCCTGTCAGCTAACACAAACATATTCACAATGCATACTAAAACACAAGCACAAGCACACATCTCACTCTGTCTTTGCCAGTTTTGTTTACATGGAGTGTGTGCTGCTTTATAATCAAGAACTATAGCCAAAGCACGCATCCTATTGTACAAACTGCCCACAAGTGGCACTGCAAAGTGGCAGTAATACAAGTTAACCTTATCTACTCAAAGCTGACAAGATTGAATCTCTCCAGGGGTCTGTCTGACAGGATGATCAGTTCCCTGATGTCTGTTACTTGGATTCAGCGGGACACTTGAAAACCTTCCTCTAAAACAACCGGCAACATCACAAAGAATCTTTGAATGGACTAATAAGTATGATAAGATACAGATATACACAAAGCTAATCCTCTTTCCTACTACAAATACTTGTGTAGTACACATATATTTTTAACACTAACTTTTTTTCAGTACACAGGACTTTTTAAACAGTATTTAGGTCAAATTGCTCTTAAATAAAGTTGCCTCTACAGCAAACCTCTCATTCCACCAGAAACACTGATAAAAAACATTCCATGGACTCCAAGGTTATCTTTTATACTCCCTGGATCGGTGAGGCCAGTAACTCACAGGACTGTAAAAAAAAAAAAAAAAAAAAAAAAAAAAACTCTATTAAATCTTTCAGTGTTTGCTTCTATTCTATTTGTCGACCTGTTAGAAGCTTAACCCTGCGAGAATTTGAAGGACAACGAGGTGGACAATGAGGTGGCTGAGGAAAACATTTCCCCGCTAACGCTGAGCGCGACCGAGCTCTTCACAATATAGAAATCTATTTAGGAATAAGAAATGCATGACCGCAAATGCTGAACATAACTTTGATTATGGTGTAAAATTTACACAGATTTAACAGTGCCACAGACCTTCATATTGGCATTAATTCGATTTCTAACTACTTATTACATGAACTGCGATTGTGGCAATCAAACATCAAGGCAGCAGTCAGGCTGCCAGCAACACTTCATTCGTGTTTGGGAGAGCTCTCAAACCACAAGAAACCTACTTCAACTGCACATTCCCCCTGTGTCAGCCTGTCTACCTGCCTGCCTGGAGGATACGAATGATGAAGTTTGTTGATGAAGTTGAAGATGAAGTTACTGGTATGGGATTGGAGCAGAGGATCATGAACAACTGACTTTTAGCACACTGCAATAACAATGAAAGATATGACAAAAGTGACTAACCAGAGAACAGGGAAGAGCAGATAATGAAATGAAATGAGCTGTAACTGTGGAACAAAGGGCTTTTTTTTAATGCCTGGAGTCTAATGGCAATGGCTCACACAAACAGCAACAAATACACACACAAGTTTAATGACCCATTCTGACTGAGTGGTTGTTAATTCCTTGTTCATGATGCTGAGCATCACGATTCAACTTGTTCACAAAAGGGCTTTCACTGTCACCACACACACACAAACAGATACACAGAGAGCAAGAAGGGGCCGTTAGTGTAGCCTAGGGCAAAACTGAAACACACACACACACTTACACACACACACACACACAAGCTTCCTAATAGTATCAAGCATGACAAAACTGGAACAGAGAACAGAGCATTAGAAGTCTTTTTCTTGTCTGGGGCTGTATGAAAAATGCACTCTGCCCTCAGGCTTATCTGTTTGCATAAAGAAGCTATGGAAGAAATAACAAGGAACAATACAAAACTAAACGCTGGCAAGCCCAACATCAGCTGCTGGAGTCAACAACAGAAGCACGAGGAGGGTGGAGCTGAAAGGAACCACGTCTGATTCAATCCCAAGCTGAAAAACACCAACTGCGTATGCATTTTACAGTACTTCTCTCTTTTATTCTCCTCTTCCAGAAAACTACTATTCCCCCAATGCTTCACCGCTCTCAAAACACTTCATATGTTCGTTCACAACCTGTGAAACAGATTTCTGTTGTATTGTTGCAAATCCAAACTTCGATAACTTCCTAAAATTTTGGTTGTGAGCACCTTTTGTATCACTTCATCTTCACAAGCCTTAACTTTCCCTGATATTCAAGGTCTCTGAGAGGATAGAGTGATTATGCTGTTTGGATGTCTATTCATAGCAGTGTAAAAAATGTTTTGATGTGCAATTAAGCACCATTCAGTCCATCTGTCCATCACATCCCATAATATGTTGATAATACTCACTGTTTCTACAAGTGAATGAATGATTTTCATTGTTTCCAGATTCCGTTTTATTTTTTTCCCAAATTCTGTGTTTTCAGTCTCAACTTTTCTGAATTCTGTGTTTAACATTTTCAGCACATTTTGTCATGAGAAAGAGTGTCTAATGATATGGTGGATGAAAAAAAAATTCAAAAATTCAATAAGAAAATCTTCAAAATTGAATGAATATCAATGACTCTGATATACAACATAATTATTTTTTATCAAACGGATCTCCTGCAGGACAGCCTCATATGCAACTTGAACACAGCGGGTAAGTGGGTCTGACGGAGGCTGCCCCCTCTTCCGTGCAACACTCTTCCCTGTTCAGAATATCAGACTCCATAAATACAGCCAACTCGAGAGTTTGTTAAAGTGTTCACCGCTTAGTACCGTGCTGCCTCTCTCTCTGTCAGAGGACCTCTTCAACATGATTGTGTGTGTGTGTGTGTGTGTGCGTGTGCGTGTATAGACAGTGTATGAAAACAAAAAATTGCATCCTTAGTTTGGCAATTTCTGTGATATTCCACATTTTACAATTTGAATTTTTATTATCAAATTCTGTGATTCCTCCTGTGTTTTCTGCATCACGGAAATCATAGGGCCCTAAATCAGGTCTTTTGCTCATGAATATGTCAAGTAAAGATGACTCAAAATAACTGTACTGACGGCCCAGGAGAAACCTGTCAATGCTGCCGTAATACAAAGCCGGAGGGCATTTGAGGACTAGCTGGACTATGCTGAATTTCTTTCCTGATGGGGATAAAATTAACTCAGTGGGAAAAAAGCCAATCTAATTTGGATTTAATGGGTACAAATGAATTAATATGCAACTTAATGAAACTAATATTGTGAATCAATTTGAACAGGAAATTAAATTTTCACATGTAGTCCCAGGTGAAGCTCCACGGCAGGCTGTTGTTAGGAGTTGCACTAGTAACGTGAAGAAGATGGGATACAGCAGGTTCATCGGTCAGACCTAGACCAAAATTACTCTGTAGAGTAATCTGAAGTGAATAAATGGTTTTTGTTCCTTATAAAAATGCACTTTGTGGCAAATGGGACACCTATAAGTTTTCTATAGGCAACCTTACCAAGAGGTGGTTTCACCATGTGTCCCAAGATCCCATCACTCTCTAGTGGCCCAACCTGCACCACTGAGAACATGATCCCTGACTGGCTTCTGATCAATTCTTTTCCCCTCATTTAACATGAGCTAAAAACAGTGCTGCTACAGACAGGTGTATTTAGTCCCTTTGGCCTGTGACAATTGTCATGACTTGAATCTAATCATGTTCTGCTATTTAGTGTGGATATACTAGACTGAATATCACTGAAATTAGCATTATATTTAATGCTTAATATTTATTATATTTAAGTTGAAAAGTAGAAAGTGGACTGTTGATGAAAGAGGACTAAGAACCTGTTTGCCCTGGCATTCACATTAGCTTTGGGTGATCATATCAGTGGACAGCCGAGACACATCGTTGTTCACACCTGTGTCTATCATGTGTCTCCAAGGTGTCCAGCTGACAACTTGTATTCAGATTTTGTGACAGCCTACGTCACTTCCGCTAGATGATCAAAGGCCCCAGAGCAGTTATTACGTGTTGTCATGTTTGTTTCATACTGGCTAACAGCTAGCCTAGAAAACAAAACTGTGTCAAGAACTAATATACATGTAAGGATTATTCCCACTGTTGAGACTGACAGGACGAAGTCACTTGTGACTTACAGATGAGCATTTGAGATATGTTAATATCTCAAGTGCACAAATTTCAGATTTCAGATCCAAGACAACAACTTTCAGCATGACATCAACTTGACATTTGGTGAGAAAACAAAGGGAAAAACAGAGAGAGGCTTTACATAAATAGATCCCATATGTTCACACACAAAGACAAACTGGCAGCAAACTGGAGACACTGAAGGGCACAGTAGGTTCACACACACTACAAATTAATAGATTCAAATGTTCTCTTCTGACGCAGGGGCAATTTGGAGAACTGCAACTGATGTTGTGCATGTGTGTGTATGTGTGTCAGACAAAGATCTCTCTGTTTCATCAGCTGACAAATGTCACCAATGATGCCACTACTACCTCAGAGCAATATTTAAAACAGATCGTCTAAAAACGGAACACATAAAGAGGACATTCTCTGCCTTTTCCTTTGTACACACACACGCACGCACACGCACGCACACGCACGCACACACTACAAAAACCATAGCACCAATGACTGACCAGCACACACAAAAGCACACATTGAGCTTGGATTTTCAGTAACAACAGTGTTATTTGAGAGAGATTTGTCAACAGCTGAATCACCCAGTCAACGCATTCGTGTAATCCTGCAGCATCCTCCTACAAGAGTTGCAGTTAAAATAGTAAAAACAAGGGGATTTATTTGTGGTCAGCCTAACCCTTTTGAAAAACAACACAGAGTTCATCTGGATCAGACACAGACCCCCTGCTGGAGGGAGGATGGCGAGGGACTGACATCTGCACACACATGCAAAAAACATCCAGGCTGGAAGGCCAACAAAATCATGCAGACACAGAAATATTCAGACAGGTTGGTACAGATACTCATAAAACAAAAAATACAGACGTTCACACTCCAGTTGTGATTTGACGGTGACAGAGTGAGAAGAGGAACTGAAAAAGATTGAGATCCAGTTATCAATATTACTGAAAAGACACGCTGTCTTTGTGAAGGGCCAACATGTGTCTCCATCAGTTGGAGCTATTCATAACAACAAAGCCAGGAATAAACCATCATATGTTGGCCAATTTTAGGCAATGGTTCACAAGGGATCAGTGAATGAGACGTTCAAAAAAATTGTCAAGACTGTTTTTTATTGTGGTCACAAAAGTTGACCACAAGTGCAGTTTTTTCTGAAAAAGCATGGCTGAAAAATTGGATATTCAGTTTTTCTAGTCATATTAGATCAATGATAGCCTAAGAAGCTTTAGTCAGGAATAAATACCACTGAGCTCTGCACACTACAAGCATCTAGGACACAGTGACCGCTTTAAGAAAGCACTTACTGGATTTCTGACTTGATGCTTCTTTGAATTAATGCTGGGAGAATTGATTTCAGAAAATAATCATGATACAATGTTGTTAAAGGTAGACAAAAATGGAATTTGGAAGCTACATTTTTGCTTATGATGGACGTCAATGATGGTTTGCAATCCATGTTCTTGCAGACAAAGGTCCCCCTATAACAAGTACAAAAATATAAACAGATGACAATTATTGTGACACTGTTGAAGTATGGCTATGCTGCCACCACACATCATCACAAAGTGTCTGCTGTATCACTTCCACACCCAAAATAATCATAAAAATGTCCATTATGGTAGTAAAACCAGTAATAGCTAATAGGTCAAGAGCTGAAAACAGGTCACTGCCTTCTTGTTGGCGAGTCACTATGTTACACGTCAAGAATATTGCTGCAATTAGCCAGGAAGGTTCAAGGACACTGGTGGAAATTCCAGTAAAATGCTGCAACCACCTTACTGACAGTTACAAACATGTACACAGCAGGCTCAAACCATGAGATGATGTATTGTAGTGCATGTAATGTGTACAATTTTAAGGTAATTTATTTGACAGCTACATGAAAAGCCAAAGGACAAAAAAGCATTTCTTTAAACCGAGAAAGCTTCACTCTCATAGAATACTAGTACTGTGCTACAAGCTATTTACGTCCTCGCTTTGTGAGTGAAGCCATTAGTGTATAGACATTGAGGGCGTGCAAGAGGATGATTGATGGATTATCATCAGTGGAGGCCCAGCACAGTGGAATTAGTCTGTCGTAACCTTTTTAACTAGCCCACTGAGAATACAGCACGTGTGTTGGTAGACACACAGATCTGTAAACAACATGAAATTAGCCCATAAAAATGTGGGTGCACACGTGGGTCTAACTGTCAGAGCTTGTGCATCTACACAGACAGAAGTGGTCAAGTCTATGTACCTGTCCGTCCATTCCACTGTAGCTTTCATCTGGTGCAATATGTACATTTTTTTTTTTCGACACTATGAAATCTTATTTATCAGATAACAAATCCACACACAACAGAAGTATTTCTAAATAAAAACTCATTGCCAGTGATAAAACAGGCAAAATAACATAAAGAGGGCATAACAGAACAGTAGAGAACATCACAGCCGTAATGGAAAAGGCTGACAGAGGGATAAAGGAGGTCTGTCATTGTAACTGTGTCTGTTTTGTTTTTTTCTTTCCTGCTTTAATGATGGAAGTCAAATGGAAGAGGAGACAAAAGGCTAGACACCTGTTGGGTTTCTATTCCATTTACATTTGAGCAACAAACAGCAATATATGCACACGCACATTTCAACACCCTACTACACACACACCACACCCCAAGCAGACCATGTGAAATTGATAAAATCAGAAGCACAGAGGGGCTCTGTTTAAGTGGACGTGCAAAGAGAGGGGAGAGCAGGCACGCACACACATACACACACACAGACACTCACACACCATGAACCAAATAGCAGGGAAGCAGTGAAAATGAATTCACAGTTAAAGCTGAATATTTTATGAGTCTCTCTGTGTGTCTGCGTCCTACCCAGTGTTAATGGAGATGATTTCAATGAGGGGGTTCTTCCTGATCTTGGGTAAGTCCAGTCTGGCTCCTCCGAGCCTCCGACCTCCATCTTTCTTCTGACCCAGCAGACGAACTGAGTGGCCTGAAAACGACAAAGAAAACAACATCTGTTTTTAAACTGAGACATTAACTGCCAGTGTCGCCTTTCCCTGTACTTTACTTGGTGCACATGAGACACACCAGCATTAAATGTATTTGTTCAAAGATGAATACATTCAAGTTAAATATATCAGTTGTCCTGTTCAATTTGGAAAAACCTGAATTCCCCTTCTCCCAAAAACACACAGCTGGAGGAAATTATTCACATTGTTCATTGGCATGCAAATAAAAGAAGACAGACACAACAGAAAAAAGAGAGAGAAAAGTTGACCGTTTGGATGGTTGGATCACTTCCTCTCCCTTCAGTCTGTTTCAACACACACAAACATACAATACAAACACACACTCACATACCCAAATACATTTCCATACAACCTTTCACCCACAAACCCAATACCAAATAAAGAGAGAGTTTTCAAAAGGTTTATCCACCTCTAGAT
Source organism: Chelmon rostratus (assembly GCF_017976325.1). Taxonomy (NCBI): domain Eukaryota; kingdom Metazoa; phylum Chordata; class Actinopteri; order Chaetodontiformes; family Chaetodontidae; genus Chelmon; species Chelmon rostratus. Next base: position 21,930,829 of record NC_055665.1, read on the forward strand.
AGCCAAATAAAAGCCTTCATTACACTCCTCTCATCTATTCAGTCTGATGTTGGTGTGAACAGGACACACGAGTGGGCAGAGCAGCATATCGGAGCAGACGCGGTGTGGTAAAGGTATGGTCAAAAAAGACAGAAATTAACAGGCCTAACTGTGCAGGAAATGGCAAAATTGGCCAACCTCTGGCACGGGGTGCACTTTAAATCAATTAAGAACGAATGTGAGCACACAAAGAGGGAAGCAGGGAAGCAACACGAAATTCTTGCTGAACTAAATAGCACTGGTATTACCAAGATAGTTAATACAGGTGGAAACAATGACAGACAGAATGTTCAAAACAAAGAGGACTATTTCACTCAGATTATTTAGTGCTATCAACCAAATATCAAATAGATATCACAGTGTGTTACAGAAGCAAATGAAAATATCCACAGCTGAGTCTAATAGCTATAGCAAGTGATGTCTCGCCTTTGGTGTGGGGAAATAGGATGCAGTACTCTCCAACCATCTACCAGCTAGAAGGTGTGCGAGATTGAGGCGCTGAGGGATGGAATTGTCTTCCTGTTTTCATCCGCTTTACATGGGTCTCCTGGGAGGGTGGGCTCAGGGCAGGAAGCATGGCTATCAATTGGTAGATAAAAATGACAATCTGCCCCAGAGGAGGACAAAGAGCCAATCGGTGAGGCGTGACTGGTCGTAATATCCCAGTACAAGCAAGGAAATTAGAAAACTTCCCTCGTGGAAAGCAGCTGGGACTTGAAGCACATTTGGCCAGCCTGTCTTCTAGCTCGCTGTCTGTGCGGCCAGCTTTGGTCATGAAACGTGGATTCAAAAGTCATGCATGCTCAAACATTCTTCTCTATGCGACCACCGCTCCATCTGTCGACTGATCGATGAAATCATCCATACATATACACCTGCTTTAACAGCTAAGTTTCACACTTCCACCTGCTCCTCAACAGCTGCTTTAAACATGCTCAGAAGTTCATTCAACAAATGTACTATGAGAGAGAGAGGAAAGCTAAGGAAATGCCAGTGATGATGGCTAAAATATGTACACCAGATGAAAAATACTTCAAGGTCTTAAGCTGAAACTCATTCAATTGTATGCCCTTTTTAAAAGCATTCGATCATTTTATCCAAATCAAAGTGAGAACATTAAGTGGTCGATTTCACCACTAAATTCAACACTACATTTCACAGAGCCCGTGAACCTAACCTAATTGGCTGTGAGTAATAACAAATAACAAAATGACACAATCTAGTAAGTACCACACTAATCACTGGATGTTAAAATAAAATGATGGATGTAAAAATGAAAGCTATAGTGGTAGGCTATCACAGGACAAGCCTAACCATAATGGCTTGCGTGTTGAGGCTCAAACAATTGACTTATGAGCTCACATTTGGGAGATGTGCAGCTTCACTGGCTGATAAAAGGCATGACAATAATTTAGCTTGAGCTCAGGGCTATTGGTGAAGGAAAATGATTTTGTTGAAATTCCATTTTTTTTCCAGATTGTTGATATTATACATTTGCTTCTGATGGTTTCAGCTGTGGGAAAATAAAGTTACCAGTGCCTAATTGCATACACAGACTTGTCAGGAGGAAGCCATTAGCAGTATGATGCTGGATTTCCAGATGTTTTCCATTATGAGATGTCCCTTTGTATAAAAGTTGAAAACTGTCATTCCCCACATCTCTTTTTTTTTTTTTTTTTCCTCTGAAACTACCCTGGACCACTGTCAATGTGACTGCCACCAACGACTCAAGAAATAATCTTACTACCAGCATGGAATCACTCCAGGAGTGCGCCCAAAGCCAAATTCAATTTCAGGGCCTAGGGGACCATGAATGGGACGCAAGAGATAAAATGGCTAACTTGAGTTGCTGAAGAAAACCGAAGAATGCTGCACTATTTGTCATCTCAATTACAGAGTTTAGAGAGGTCAACTGCTGCGATGGGCAACCCTGCATAGACACAGGCATACACATCACCCTATACCACATTTTCTAGTTACTGACTGCCCTCCTACTTTCCCTCCTGTGTTTTTTCCAATCCCCCTCTCCTTTGTTCTTGTTTCGCCTTCATAAATACAAACCAACATAAATCCTTCTATCCACTCATAACGGCCCATTATAACATGCTAGGGAAAAGGAGGGAGGGAAGGCAAGGGTAGATGGATGGAAAGGTAGCTGGATGGATGGTTGGGTGATGATAAAAAAAAATGCATCACAGATGAAAGATGTACAGGATAGCCAGATGGATGGTTGGATCAGAGAGGTAGGGAGCTAAAAGACTGACCCCTTGACCTGTGTCTGATGTCTCATAAGTGGTGGGTTTTGTTGTGCTCCCTGGTTTGATTGTAAAGCAGCAGGCATGATCGGGGGATGGGGGCACATTGGAACAGAGGGACAAAGGTGGCAGAGGAGGAGGACAGGCGGGGTGTAATACTTTATTTATCCCCTTGATATAACAGGTATTTAGATATGTACAACAAAAAAACTGTTGATTTCTTTCCAAATGTCAGTCAATCTGTTTTGATAGGAAGATGCATTTCAAATATACTACTTAGCATTTCTTACTGCAGACATTTCAAAAGAGCACTTCTTTTAAAAAGCCATACATGAAGCTTTGATGCCTGACAATGACAAGCTCCTCCACAGAGCTTGCTTTTGTCACTTCAAGACGGGAGGTCACTGAGTATTAAAAAACATCAGAATACCTTCAGATGACTTAAAATATATATGAATGCATCAACCTGTCTCTTTGTACCTGCTCTTCATTTCCCCTTCCTCCCGTCTACCTGTCTCTTTCTATTCAGTCACATCTTTATACTCCTGCTTTATTGTTTCAGCCCTGATACGCACCAACACTTTGTTTATCCTGGTGAAATAAGGATCATGAGGTAATATGAATGCCATATAGCCTCTGATCTGCAGCTAAGTAGAAACATTAGCGTGTCTAACCTTTTCTGCCCCCTGTTTCTATGTCATACACATACACTGAATCTAAACTGTTTCTAAAAGACAAAAGAATATCAGGTTAAATGGCATCATCTGAGGCTATCATCTCAGTGAGAGATCAATATTAGGAGGCAAATAAAGAAATGAGGACATCAAAACAGCCCTATAAAGAAAGAGGTACAGCAGCTATTTATTAATGCTGGAGAGATCCGACTTCAGTGGAAGTCTGTGTTCCTTTAGGAGTGAATTAAACTGATTTTCTAGTCTTTGTGTGGGTTTCTGTATACATTTTCTGTATTTTATTCTTCAAATAACCAATTGTGTTTGTGTTTTTGTTTGCTGAGCATCACCACGAGACATAAAATCTGGTTAGATGCCCTTGCAAAAATGCGTATCCATGGGTGTCATTAATTATTTTTTTATGGATCTGCCAGTGGGCTTGGAGTACGAGATAAATCCGGAGCTGTGTTTGTTGTTAGCAGGGAAATCAACATCTGGTACAGCTAAAAAATAAAATAAAACAAAACAACTGATTTGGATAAGCAAGCTTGTGACCACAGTAACAACACTGGCCACCAAATCACTGACGCTGCACAGTGTCAAGTACCACAATCTGGGCAGTAGTTGTAACCTGGATGTCTGTATAAATGTTAAGTGCATGCTCAGCAACCCAAATGGAGATATCTAAAAGATAAAAATGTCCTGCCATTTACAGCAGGTAGTAACTCGAGCTTTATGTTGGGTAGATGTACTATGATTAAAAGCAGTTTTTCAGGAGCATCCTTTCAGGGTGACCGTTGATAAGTTCTTTTTGAGCCTGGATTCAAACTGAATAAGTCTCACACCTCAAGACCCAAGTTCATAAAAAACATACCAGTACTCCTATCATGTGGAAAACAGACCTGCAAGCAATTTTGGTGAAGGAAAGAACTGCGTCTATTAGCAGTTCATTGAAGAAAGTATTTTAGTAGCCATTACCAAAGGCAAATCCCTTAGCTTAAAGGTTTATGCCCAGGCCTCCGAGCTAAAATAACAGCTCTCAGTTTATACGAGGTCATAAAGAACTGTAATGATACTGGGGAAATTAGTTTCTATGGAGGGGGTGAAAGAGGGAGGGAAAAAGGGCAGAAGGGATGGAACAGGGCAGTGAGAAGGCAAAGGGAGGTGGAAGAAAGGAGGGAAGGAGATCAAAAGATGCTGAGGGACGGGAGTACGAAGTAGAGGGAAGAAAAGGGAAAGAATGAGCAAATCATAGAGAAGAAAGGGAGAATAACAGTCACAGTGTGTGTGTGTGTGTGTGTGTGTGTGTATGTGTGTGTGTGTAGCCAGACGATTTAGGGTTGATGACACATTGTAAAATTAAGCCTCACTTCAGCTGTCCTTCATTAGAGTGAGGCCTGCAGTGCAAACTAGTCACTCATGCACGCACACACACGTGCACACACACACACACACACACACAGTGTAAACTCAATCTGTTCTTTATTAGAGAACAGCTGGGGGTGTATGACAGCTTGACTGGACACTCTTCCACTGTAAACTCTGCCTGACCTTCATTAAACAGTTAAGTGCGGTGGTTCACTAACAGTTTAAATGGATGACCTAATCACTGCCATGTGCGTCTGTCTCGCTGTCAGAAAGCTTCTCAGACAGAGCAGACCACTTAACAAGCTACTCAGAGAGCAAGACAGACAGGATCCGAAAGCAACACTGATCACTTTGCTTTTCAATACAAAGCGTCAGCCTAAACCATTAAATCTTACTGAGCGATGACGCCAAAAATAAGTTTGTATGCACTTTGTTACAGGAAATGTTCAAAGTCCCTTCAAAGCAGTAAATCAAGTCACTGTGCTCGTCAATTTCTCATTTTAACACTAAGAACATACTCCTGTAGATCAGAACAGTACTGAATTTTTAACACTAATACACTCAAGCTGGTACCTTATCATTTTCTCAGAACCAAATTTTTTTTAAATTTTCATTGTGAGAGAGCAGACAGATTAATTCAAAGCCATCATTATATGATTATGTACTCAAAGTGATATATTCTTACTCCCGACAGTAAAGCCATTCTTAGTCCTTGTATTCTGTCAATAAGTGGACATACTTTATGGAAAATCATTCAGGCACAGAGCCAAAGCTAAAAACCATTTCCTATTCAAAAAAATGAAAGGACCCTCATGTAGTCGCTCATACATTAGCTGATCCATGCGTTTCTTACTCTCTCATACATTGTGTGCCTTTGTGTGGGTGTGTGTTTGTGTGTGTTAAAATACCTTTAACGGCCTCGTCCACTACTTCCACCACTCGATCAATCTGTTGGACCTGAAATACGGACACACACACACACACACACACACACACACACACACACACACACACACACACACACACACACACACACACACACACACACACACACACACACACACACACACACACACACACACACACACAGGAAAAGTTTATTGATGTTGACAAACCATGTCCACGCAGTCAAACAAACGCCTGATATTGACAACCCACAAACACACACACTGATCCACATTTAAACAAGGCAGACATAGATACAAGATCACACCAAGTTTTCTCCAGCCAGGATTACGTGATATAGATTTCCTAAATGCTACTAAGTGTCTACTGCATGCAGCTGTAACACCAATTCTATTTTGTATTGACTGAGACACAGTGTGACGATAGGATTTCATGGAAGAGAACGTGGAAGCAGAAATGTTGAGAGGCAGACAGATGATCATACAAGAATAAACTGAATTACATTATGGTCAAGCAACACAGCTATTCTCCTCATTGCCTCCTTTGCAGGCTTAGCAGAGGAACTCTGAAACATCAAGGATTCTTGTAGAGAAAATTAAGCAAGACAAGGCTATTAGGAGGTAGAGCTGGATACTGAAAGAGGCAGGATATTCTACAGAGAACAGCACAGATTTCACAAATCCACCATCCAGGGAGGACAGTGAATGATGGAGAGAGAGAGATAAACTAGTGGGGGACAAAAAAAATGACTGACTTCAGTTCTCCTTTCATTCCTCTCAGCATCCATCCCACCTCTCATTTACTCGCTTTTCAATTCTTGGAGGTCTATGCTCGAGCCCTTGGTACCTGTTCTGAATGCCTCCAGGCCCATTACCCAGAGTAAGTCCTCCATTCAAACAGTCTCACACAGAACCAAATGCTGCCTTGAAGGCAGCAGTTATATGCATGTTACACACTGAGATGAAACCTTTCTTCTTCTAATGGCCAGGCAATCTGGGTTCATTCAGAGCAGCAGTGGGTGTTCCCTGCTCACTGTATGGGTCAGGTATTGTTTACATTTTCAAGATGAATTCAGATCTCACTTTTCAATTCTGGTTGCAAAATTTCAGCTTCTATATGGTCAATGGACTGTATTTATAGTGCACCCAGAGAGTATTCACAGCGCTTTACATTTTCCACATTTGATTAAGTTACAGCCTTATTCCAAATTTGATTAAACATCATTTTTTTCCTCAAAATTCTACACATAATACACCATAAGTGGATGACCACCGTACCTCCTGAGCCACAGCCGCCCCTGCTTCCATAGAAAGTCATTTGTCAAGGTGGCCAAATTATTTTGTTATTCTATTCGGTAAAAGTTAAAATAAAGCAGTATAAATACTCTCTATCTTGTCATTCACAAGTGGAATTTTTGAATAGAGCAGACAGAAATCTTCTCTACCCCAAGCATAAACATATGAATACACACATTTACAAAGGCTACCTCTAGCTAAAGAGGCAGCACCTGCAGTAAGAAATGTTTCAACAGATTGGCTGTCCTGAGCAAACACTATGGGTGAAAGAAATTTCTAGTCTAAATGAAAAACTTTTTAGGATTTAAGTTCTACAAAACACAAGGAATCACTGCAGCCGAGGTTATTTTTTTTAAGTGAGCTTTCAATTTGTGTAACATTATAAACTCAGAAAGAGCAGTAATGTGAAGTGCACATCATTTTGCCAGTAAGTGGACTAAAACATGAAAAAACAACAGAAACTGGGCTCAAAACATTCAATGATGTGGTCCACCCAAGGCATGCATACAAGACGAAGACTGATGTGCACGCTTACAGCATTGTTTACCCACTGTCATCCTCTGATTACCTAGCCAGCACTATGTATGTGTATGGACGTGTGTGATGTGTCTCAGATACAGGATGTGACATGTCTAGTTCAGAGATGGGAAACACTGAAGGCTTGCGTGACTGTCTGTGTACCTGACACACAATACGCAGTCATTCACTTCACAGCAGCTTCAGACAGAGAAACACAACAGAAATACACATAAAAGCTGACACAAGGGTCGATTAAACGGAATGAATTCAACAGGAAGCACGTTTTTTCTTAACTACACCCTTTATCTAGCCGTTAGTGCAATCACTACATACAAATTCAGGACTGGTTATTTGCATCTAATTTGCATAACCCACCAACTGTCACTGTCGTTGCGTGGCTGATTGTAACTACCAAGGATGCACAAGGGGAGTGTGCGCGTACTCATATACCTCCATCTGTGTTTGTGTGGCTGCTTCTGCATGCATCCATGAGTGTGTGTGCGTGTGCGTGTGTGTGTGTGTGTGTGTGTATCACTGCATAATCCAATCTACTCATGACAATGAAAGGACCTACAGTGGTAAACTTCCCAGATGTTTCTGCCTCCCCCTGAAGGCTATTACATGTACAAACCTGTTTATCTGAATGTAATTATATTATACATACATGCCACTTGATTTGAATGTAATTATGTTACATGGAGGCACGTTTACTTAGATGGAATTACATTATTGATGGTAAAGGATATTTAACGTAACACTTGAGATACCCCCCACCCATTATTTTTAAGACAGTGACAGTAATAAACATTGGGTATCGGGCTGTTTCATTTATCCACATTTTAAATGAGGCAGTTTGTTTTTATGTAAGTAAATGAATTCAGAATTATGTGAAATTAAGATCAAGGTCTTCTGTGGTGATTTAGAAGGCAAAGCTCGGTTGTCTGTGAGCATGAAGTGAAGAAAAGAAAGCATGCATATATGATACTTCTAAATGAACTGACTGTATGCTTTCTTAGAAATGCAGGAATTATTTAGCTCTCCTAAACATGAAAAGAAAGTCTTAATTTATCTGCGTGATACAGACATGTATGTACTTCACATTGTACAACTACAACGTTTTAACAACTTCATATTGTTTATTTATGTTGGAGTGTCTGAGGTAATTTTGTTTACATCATTACTTGCAAGATTGAACGAACAATAATGCAAAAATAACTTCACATTCACCCTCAACAAGACCTATCAGTTTAAATATGCAAGTATTTGACTGGAGATTATTTTTCAGGGTCCTGGAGGCAGATAGAAAATTGCTAGTTCTCTAACTCTCTAATTACAAACATCATCAATGTTTTAATGAGTAATACTCATTTAGCTATTAAATAGTGGTAACCCTGACACATCTTTTTAGTTTCCTCCTGCGATTATGGAGGTGAAACAGAACAGAAATTAAGTAATTGTTCCTTATCACAGTTTGCCATACAGTCTAGTCATACTTGCACCACAGGGTTATGAGTGGAAAAATAATAGCTTAGGGACTGCAATCCAAAACAACCAACATCACTTGTATGTGTTACAGCAGACTGTTTAGACACTGCAAGGCAAATAGCTCTAACAAGTTTAGTTAAAAGGATGATTTTGCCCCCTGCTGACGCTGCATCTGTGTATTTCTAGGACTCCCCTGATAATGGAGTTTTCCCTTTTAGCTGCAGAACCTTTTGTGTTGTCTATTGGCTCTCTGTGTTATCTGGAACCCTCTGTTCTCTCAGTTCGCTGTCTAAATACAACAGAACAACTCAAGACTGTCCAATGCCACCTTCTAAGAACAGGTTTACAGTGAAGGCTCAAAGTCACGAGTTCTTCGCATCATTCACCTGACCTCTTTGCTGTGAGGGGCACTGGTGTTTGCAGAAAGAAAGAGGTAGGTATGGACAATATACAGTGGCTTACAAAATTATTCAAACGCCCTGAAAGTTATCAGATTTGTCTCAATTAGAAATGATACATTGAGATTTATTTCTGTGTAATATTTTAAAGGAATGGCCCCCAAAATGAATTACTTTAAAAACACAGTTATTTCATGTTTAAAGAAAAACTAATATGCTGTTTGCATGAATATTCAACACCCATGCTCTAGAAGCTCCAAGTCATAGATGAGAAATACTGCACTAATGAGGATGCAATGGCTTACAACTGGCCTCCACCTGTGAAACATTAAAATTCAGTCTCCTCGGTTGTCTTTAAAACAATGTCGACATGAAGCACTGAGGTAAATGATTTGAGTTAATTTTGTTGTCTGAACTCTTTTCCACCCTTAAGAATGATAATCAGGGTCCATAATGCTATTTGTACCACTCTCATGTTGTTGACAGTGGCGTTTTCCTCCTTTTCAACTCTGTCAGGTTCTCACCACCTCCCCATTCCACATACTTTTCTCCCTCCTTCCATCATACAGTAGTCTTCCACCTTTTCTACTTCCCACCATGTTCATCATAGTCTTAGTCTTGTCTCCTGAGGAGGTGTATTGATCTACCAGGCAGCAGGGAGGCCAGAATAGAACAGACACAGCAGGTTGGAAGGCAGGTGAATGAAGGGTCAAACCAACAGTATCTGCATGTGTGGGCGCATGTCTGTCTGTACTTCTCAAAGGTTGTTCACATCCATATACTCAGATTAAGTAAGTCGAAGTGCACACGCATATACGTACCCCAATGATGCTGAGTCCTTTCAGGTAGTCCATCCGTGGCTGGGCCTGGGGAACACAACCTGCTACTACTACCTTTTTCTGCTGATCCTGGGCTTTTCTGTACAGAAGGGCAAAGAAAAAGATAGAAGAGGAGATTAACATTAGTAGATAATAGCCATTTCTGCACTACCTGCATAATTCCAGAAAAAAAAATTGTAATTTAACCAAGTGAAAAACAAAAAGAGAGCTGGCACCACACCAGCACACTGCTGTCTCAAAACTTTAGGTCAACCTGAAATGGTAATGGTTCTGAACTGGCCACTTTATGGCAAAATTTATGACTTTCCAGGCTTCAGGCTTCCCCATGTGACCATGTGTGTGCATGGGGAATAAAATCACATTCTAAAGCTGACATATTCTAACTGAAAGATTCAATGACAGTTAAAAAAGAAGCTTTCAAAACGATTGGCATGAACACTCAAAAGGTGCTTGAAAATCTATTGTCCTAAACTATGAATAAAAATACACTGGTTTGACAGGGCTGACAAGTGTACACACGCACGCATGCACGCACACCACACACACATTAATCAAAGGCTTTCAATGATATAACTTGTCTGCATCCTGTGACAAATGGCTAAGAAACTACCTAAGAAGCAATATTCATCAGGAGAGGCTGACTGGATTTGCTATTACATGTATTATGAGGAAAGAGTCAAAAACACCTCTCTGAAGTACGCTGTGTGCTGCACCGTTTCGCAAAGCACAGGGCCACTGGTGCATCAAGCAGCGGATTCTTCCGATGTCAGTCATGGGTCTGTGTGACAAAGGGAGACCATGCTATCTGTCTGTGAAAGTTTCCAAAGCTAGTACAAGGACTTTTTGTTTTGTTTTGTTTTCCCTGGTGGTGGCATGTAAGCTATTCCCTCCCGAACTGTGTACGAGAGAATGGAGAAGAATTTACTGAAGGCAATTCCCATGGTGGATATTTGGTTTGGAATGTCACATATATCAAACAGAGGTATTCCAGGAATTTTCTAATTTTTGGATTAAGATGAAAACTATTGATTCTTCTACGGTGTACAACAGAGATTACTTGTGCGTTGATCTTATTTATATAAATGGTTGACTTTCTCATCACAATGTCTCATAAATCATCTTCTGTTAACTAAAGTTCTGTGCTTTGTTTGCATTGTGTCATGCATGTGGAAGGGACAGAGAGAGTGAGAGTGTGAGACTACTGTGGTAAGTATGATGGTGAACAGTGTAGCCAATGCAGGGTTCATACAGATTTTTACCAATAAAATTCAAGCATCTTTCAAGATACCCAAACTGAACCTTTCCAGACTCGAAGACTTTATCGTCACATCTAAATTCTTACTAAAAATGCGATTGCAAAAAATAAAGAATTCTTTTAAAGCCACAGCAGTCAATGTATATTGTCACTTTATTTATTTTGCCAGCTGTTCATATTAACTATGTCTTTCAAAAACAAATCCTGCCTTGTCTGACAAAAGAATCCATAAAACATGGCATGAAACACGAAATTCATGACACTGTTTTTATGGAGAAAAAAAAAACAGGTCACCATGACATCTGATGACAGAAAATAGCCAAGCCAAAACTGGAGATTTCTAACATCATGGTGAGTGTCATTCATGAACAGAGAAATGGTCGCTGGCACACGAGTAAACACTGCTCAGTGATTTCACAATGACTTATTCTGAGAAATTATAAGTAGCAAAAAACATCCCATTTTCAAGATGATTTGAATAAAAAAGGGCTGGAGAGATAGCAAATGTGTGTGCGTGTGTGTGTGTGGATCTCTGTGAGTCTTTATGTCACCTCCAGTTAGTGACAGTGAGATTTGAGACACTCGGTCTGTCTGACAAAAGCTTTTGGAAGAGCTGCCCAGACTCCGGCATGAATCTTTAATAATGAAGCCTCCTGACAGCTGGAGCAAGAGAGGGAGGGAGGGAAGGAGGGATGTAAGTGAGGGAGGAATCGTGGGTGGAGGACAGAGGAGGAGCAATGGAACTGGATGCAAACTGTCAGTTGTGTTTTAATTCAGACAATGTTTGTATTCTTCAGCAAAACAAAGAGAGGGAGTGGTGGAGGGTGTGTGTGTGTGAGCAGTGAGGAGAGAGAGAGAGAGAGAGAACGGTGGAGGTAGACAACTCAATTCAAAGGCAGATTACACTGTCATGTGAACGAGGGAGGGAGGGATAGATGAAAGCTAAAGTTGGTAAGAGATGAGTGGAGGAATGAAGGGAGGGGAGATGAAGGTAGAAATGAGTGTTTTTATGCTTATTTTGATTATTCAGAGCTGCTTGTATTATTCAGGGTTATTTTAGTGACTCTTATCATCTTCACTTCTCAATCTAACTCTTTGTTGGCATACAAGTGTTGTGCAGGTAACAACAAATTACTTAAGATGCCAAAAAAGATGAAACACGAAGTGAGAAGAAAGCCTGTTGGATATGATGCCTGACCACGGACAAAACTGTTTTAACGGTGCTTTCAGAGAAACTGCACTTCTATTGATCTTAAGAAATGCACATTTTTACTCTGCGTGTCAATTCGCAGGTTTTATCCACTGACCTTTTACCTTTAAGAAGGTAACAAATAATATACACGCCACTGTGACTGTCTTTTCTGGTGTAAACAGACCTTGCAAACAGACAGAGGCAGGGAGTGGTGTAGCAGTTGAATATCCTGACACTACTAAATCATAAAAGGTAAATAGACATAAACTTTCAAGACTGGTTGGAGAGAGAGAGAGAGAGGGGAAGACAAAAAAAAAGGGATGATATCTGCTTCGACTAACTTGTTGTCCCCACAGCGTTCTTCATGAAGGACTCACACTGGCATCACTGCACACAGAGACTCGCACACACACATCCACACAGCAGGGGTGCGTCTGCATAATTCACACCGTCTCCTGCCAAAACGCACCAAACGCTCCTTTAATGCGCTACTCGCTCCCCGCCCACAGACTCGGAGCCATAGCTGACACAGAGAGTAAGCAGACAGCGCCTGAGCCGTCGCCTCGGCGCCCCAGGGGGAACAGGCCAATCACGTCGCACACAGTTCGTGGATGGGATGAGATGGAATGGGATTATGTGATGCGGTTGCCGTGGTGATACTTTTGAGCCCGACCGAGCGCTCGCTGCCAGTGACCCGGACCAGAGCAGATGCCCCCCGAGATCAGAGGACGAGGTGTGTGTGTGTGTGTGAGTGTGTGTGAGCGAGCGCACGTGTTTCCTTGGCTTCCTTGGCACCTCGCCCTAAATCTCTACAGCCCCCTGTCAACTCTGTCTTACTGCTCTCCATAGCCTGAAGACCACACACATGCACCCACACACAGGGTCCCAACGCCCACATGCTCTGAACATACTGTACATACACATACCAATGGTCACGGACGGCAATGGCAAAAGCCTACAGTAGTCTATGCATACATGTATGACCTCTGAGGTATGTATAGCAGGGAGGGCTGTGCTGTACATACTGGTTTTTAACAGCTGAGTGGACACAGTGAATCAGTCAAATTAGACCAGACTTAATGTCCAACTGAATTGATCAGGTTGACTTGGAGAAGCCCGATGCTGCAAATATGACATTAAAATAACTCTAGGCATTAAGATGTACCACACTGTGTGACCTATATAAGGGCCTCTTCAACTTTCTCACAATACATCTTGAAGAGAAAGAGAGAGCCTTCCTTTGTGGATTATGGCAGTCTTCTATAGTGCCATTTACACTGTAACTGAAATGTAGAGTCATCATCAGATAAATGAGCCACGCTGCTGATGTTCTCACAACTGCCATGACTGTCTCACCTCTTTAAAATAGCTGTCTATGCCAATGTTATAAAATGTGACCAGCTCTACCCTGCCACTGTGTTCATGGTGCCTGGTGTTTCCAGTAAAGGTAATTACGTTATTATACACGATGACCCCTAACTGCATTAGAAACACCTAATATGCAGGACCAACATTTGAGGAACAAAGACCTGAAACCTCATCTAATGAACTACAATTTTTTTTGGATCATTTTTTTTTTGTAGAGAAACATCCAAAACAGGCTAGCAGCTGTGAGCTGTGTGTGCATGTGCGTGTGTGTCCTCTCAATGACTCTCCCTGCTGCTTAACACTCTCAGCCCTATACAGATAACTACATAGGGGGGAAGACGATGATCTCATTACACACACACACACACACACACACACACACACACACACACACACACACACACACACACAGAGCTAGCCATATGTTCCATAACAAACATGTTGCTTAAAGGATGAGGTCATTCTGGTGAGAGTATTGAGGAAAGGTTGTGTAAGTGAGATGTACATATCTGCGCCGCGATTAGCTCTGCATGCTTCTTAACACATTGACCTATTTCTATGACCCTGTCTCTCTGAGGAAAATTTGCTAAAATACCAACTACTTTGATTTTGCTCATCTTAATTCAACTGAACGTTTTTTTTGTTCGAGAGCAAAAAGAGCACATTCAAATTGAATCGAGTATAAGTGATTTATTTTCATCACATGCCTACTTTGTCCATCCTTTCCCTCTTTCCCATATTTCCCCTGCCCTTGCTCCTCAGTCTCCTCTCCTCCTCTCATCTGCACTCCGACAGTTTTCTGGCTGAGTTGACAGCGAGCCAGCCAATCAGCACACTCCTGACCTCTCTGCATTAGCATAAGCAGCAAGGGGCAAGGTTAAGTACCCATCAAGCCTCAGTAATTAAGACGTGAGCTGGTGTGTGCCTGAGTGTGTGTGAGTCTGATAAACCGAATGAGAGCGAGACCACATGTATTTAATCTTTGCGTATATTTGCGCTTGCACAAACTTCTCCTACTTAGTCACTGTCCCAATTTTAATTCCACAAAGGCGATTACAATCCATTACAATACTATAACTTACTTCTGATCGACTAAGGGAGCTATGTATGTTTATTTAATGTTTTATGAATTTTGCCACTTTTTTCCTGTGTGTTTTTAACAGCAGGAGACGTATCTCCATGATTAACTGGCAGCCCAAACTGAATGAATGCGGAGAAAACAAACTTTGTTACTCTGATGGAGAATCACGCCTCTCCTCTGTGAATAAGTGCACTGGCAAAGTTTACTAAAACAACTGTCAAAATACAAACAGTATAAATAAAACAGCAGCTAACAGTGGGCCTATGGGATCTGACTGCAGACAAACTAAACTAAATGAAAGCTGTTAATGTTCTACACGAGGGGCCTCGAGGAGATGGAGCTGCGAGAGCGGAGGAATGGGGAGAAATGTAGACAAGTGATTGACAGGAAACTGTAAAAAGTGCTTCTGTATAAACACGTGAAAAGGAGAGAAAGGAGGAAATGACACAGGTGAGTGTAAAACAGGAAATAGCTGATGGTTAGAGTAGATAAAAGGCAGGAAAACATGACAGAAGAGGCCGAGGGAGAGTCAGTTAAGAGTCCATATCCTATCATCCAACTGTATGTTAACAGACAGTTTAAACAGTAACCTCTGGTCCAAGTAATTGGACTAGTGTCCAATTACTTGTCTAATACAGTTCGGATCTCCAGCAGAACACAGCTACAGACTGAAGGCAAGCACTTTGTTCTGTGGCCTAACAACCACCTCACTGTAGCTAACTGATAACTCACATGTCTATAACTGCAGCAAGCAGTACATATATCACTAACTGGCTTTCATTTTCATAATTTCATTCATTCATTTTACTTGTTCATCTACAGTGCACATTAATCAACACTGATATTTTGAAAACATCAATGTAAATGTGCTATCGAAATGTGGATTCAAAATGTGAAGCATGCACCTTTTTTCACAATCTAAACAGCGAAGGGGAGTGGAATATGTCAGCTGGGAAGGGGAGGCAAGGGAGTGAAAGGAAGGAAGAAAACAAACTGCCAAAGAGGACATCTTCATCACCAAGTGGGGAGAGGGAGAGGAAGGTTGACAACAGGACTCAAAATGAAATGAAGGGTGAGGACGAGAGCTCGGAGGCTGTGAAGGAGGATTGTGATTGAGGGATGAGAGAGGGGTTTGAGAGGTAAAGCTGCAGAATCCCCCGGGGGATCTCTCTCTTTCTCTCACACATATATATGACACACACACACACTCACTCATCAACTGCTGTTGGGTTTCATAGGATAGCAGGAGTTGATGCCCATAAAGAGACACTAAATGGAAGAAAACATGAAATTCAAGAAGAAAAAAAAACACTGAGAACAAAAGAAGAATGAAAGAAAGAAGAAAAGAAATGAAATGAAAATGAAGTGCAGAAAGTAGAAAAGGCGGGGAAAGGGATGTCTGATTTAATCAATACAAGATGATTACACGAAAGCAGGCCTACAAAAGTGAGTTATGGTAAGTGACGTTCAAGACAATATAGATTTAGGCAGCCTAAGCACCTAAGACAAGTTGCAAAGGCCTGATTACCGCTCATGAAATCTTGTTTCAATCTACATTTTAAAAGGAATTGATAATAGCAGAAAGACTGAGAACATCTCATCTTACAACCACCATAATCATGCCCCTAACCACTTGGAAACACAACCATAAAGGAAGGGGGAAAAACTTGACTTGCTTTCAGTTTTCCACATTTATTACTAGGGTGGTTAATAAAGGCATTCATGTTAGAGCCGCGTTTTACAGGATATAGGCAATCTGTTGACCAATCAATACACATATAACGTGGCTAGTTTATGGCTAGCTCGCATGGCCTTCGGGTATATCAGAGAGAGGATGCAGCCCAATTGTCAACATGGGCCTAGTAAAAGCAAGTAAGAGGAAATGCAAGGCTTTCAGATTACAGCCTTTTAAAAAATGCCTCACACACACCTGCCCAGCGCTGTGAAATGGATGACATCTGTCTTGTAAAAATGAGCTGAATGCGTGATAAATATTGCATCACTGAAAATGAGTTGTATTCCCTGCTTGAATGGTTCATAATATAGAAAATGCTGATGAAAAAAAAAAAAAAAGCAGGAGCAATGGCAAGGGCCCACACAAACATTCAGAAACATATGTGCAGGGAATTGCATCAGAGATGAGCACTTGACTAAACCACAAAGACAGAAACGCCAAAGCTGATCCTGGGAAAAGTCCCATGAGTCCCATTTCTAATGCAAAGTCCTACTTTGTATAGAAGAGGCTGTTATGGGACAATGATAAGGGAGCAACCCCTCAGCCTCGGGCTGTTGTGAAGAGACAACTGCTGGATTAAGACTTCAGGATGGGAACACACACACACACACACACACACACACAAATGCCAACATATGGAACTAAATGTTCACTATCAAGCTGTTGCCAGAGGGTTAGCATTTTTAAGGAACTATGAATTATCTTCAAAAATAGAAACATGTGCTTATTAGAATCTGAGTAGTAGTCACGTTGTACAGATTAAGGTTAATAAACATAAGGGGGAATGAACAAAAGTGCTCAGTGCTCCAATCATATGTGTGACTGTAGATTACACAGGGTTTCTGTTGCAAACAAACCCTCTCTAGGATATGTGAGTTTTCTCATCTATTTAATGTAAATGGTTAAGACACACACATAGCTGGTGTCTGGCACAAAGGCAGTTGTGTGTTAGTGCGGCAGCTTTACCCTTAGACCAAACAGGTCAGGTCACAGGGCGCACACAGGCGTTTATCACTCAGAGCCACAGCCACTCCCCATGAGGCCTCTTGCCTCTGTGTGAATCAATGTGAAAACGCATGAGCGTGTAGGCATACATGCATTTCTCTGCCTGCATGTACACATGATTGCATGTGTATGTATAGCTGTGTCGGTATGTGTGCGTGTGAATCTGGACAATTATTTTGCTCCAGAAGTGGAGACAAGGAGGGATATCCTTGCCAGGCTGACAGAGGTGAAAGGAGACTCTCGGTTGAATGAATCCACACAAAATTAGTCCAAGCATAAACAATCATGATTGGTTTCAAGGTCATAAATTATTAAAAGCAAGGGTTTGGAAAAATGGAACGGCACATGCTCAGTGACCTGGAATGCATCCACAATCTTTGAAAATCAACATCCTTTATTTCCAGCCAACGCAAAAAAAAAACAAAGATAAAATAATTATACTGTTCTAGCAAGTGGTGATTATAAAGCTGTATCCAGCCTGTAAAACTGATGATTTCGCCCCAAAATCCCCCAAAACATGTTAGAGTAACCATTGATGATTTCTCCACTGTTATATTACAAAAGAAAACAGGTGGAAAAAAATAGTAGTTGGTAAGATGAAGACATATGTTGCATTAGCAGGTAAAGACCAACTCAGTAGTGAGTACCTCAAGATTGTGTCTAAAGTTATACTATAATCTTTCTTATTGAAAGATGCTGTGAACTTCCATCCTGGAATACATACAGGGGACACAGGGAGTTTTAATGGAAATGAATGACCACAGAAGCACTGCTGGTAGTACAGTTAATCTGCTGGTAACCACTCCTCACTGCATCGGAAGAGAGGTACTGTAGCTCAAGACAATACAACGTCACACTGTACTTGGTTACAATGTAATATTGCTAATGTGAGAGAATTTCTAGAGTTGACTTTGGGAACAAACAAAACAAGTAAGTCTGTACTGTATGTATATATGTAATGACAACCAACCCGTTCTCATTGACACTGGAGTTAGTTAAAAGCCTGATGCTAAACGGTACCTTGTGCGTCTGTATGAGGCGCCAATGGGTGTGCCAAAGTGGGGGCATTTGGCACTCTGGGAATGAGAACGAGTTGGACAACTGCATACAAAACCCCACAGATCCATGCTTGGCTTTAGCTGTGGTGTAGCGTGGCATGTAAACATTCATTTTCAGTGTGCTCTCACAGCAGGAGGCATCAGCATCGGCTTTGACACTATGGCTCCGACTCAAAGCAGCACCCTGCACATTTAACTGAGGTGTGTTTTTTATGGTGAATTCACTGGCCTAACATGTGTGGCCAGTGGAATGAAAGCAAAGCATGATTTCTAAAAGGTGTATTGTTGTGGCATAATCCTGTAGAAGGTAGGAATAAAGCCTTGCTTCTCTCCAATATTTCTGTTTTTTACAGATTGCAACCTCACTGTTTTCTGATCTACTCTCTTCCCTGTGACCCACTGTGGCCTACTGCGTTAAGCGGTTGTTAAAAAGACAAAATAAAGACAGAAGAAGCAAAAAAGTTGACATATTTCAATACAGAATGTTAAAATTAATTGAAATGTGTATGTTTGGACACATTTTGTGCATGAGTGTATTTCCGAGAACCGTATCTGTGTTTGTTCCTTTGTACTTGCATGCATGCATGCGTACTGCATATAAGTATTTTACACATCTGTTTAGGTGAATTGGTGCACTGCGTTATTTATGCTATGTGAGCATGCATGTGAAAGCAGATATGGGAGTGCATGTACAGTACACGCGTAGGGGACTATGCAGACTAGGGGAGTCTCATTATAGAGCTAAAAAGTCTAAGCATCTATTCAGCCTGTTAATTTCCCTGGCTGATATCTTCTCTCCTGTGCAGCCTGAAGTGGCTCCACTGTGGCTCATCAGTCCCTCTAAAAGGCCTCCTCATTTAACCACAGTGCATTATTTATTCTAAATAACATTCCTTTAAAAGCCAAGGATGCATCGTGCACAAAGCCAACTGTCTGAATAAATTGCTGTGCAGGACCCCCTTACTTGGTAAAAATTAATTTATGGAATGTTTAAAAAAGGATTTTTTTTCCCTCCACACACTCTTCTCGTCTGAGTCGACACCAATTAAAAGGAAGGTTCAAGGCAAGGTTCATTACCATTAGAAAAGAGAAGAGAGGGAAGGGGGTGAATTGTTGGAAGAAAAAAGGCTTTACAGAATGAGGAGGTGATTTTTAAAATACATTTGGCTTGTTAGAGGGACAGTGAATATTTTTCTAGATGGGGATGAATAGAGCTGCCTCAGCCTCTTTTGTTGAACCACATTTGTTACATCTCTCTCCTTCTCTCCTTTTCACACTTTCAATCTGCAGAGATCATGTTTAATAAAGATCCAGGTTCCATGGTCTACAACACACATAAAATGTTTTATTACATCTGAGTACTAAAGTCACGTTAATGACGCATTCATATGTAAGATCAAAATGGACCTGAGTTTTTATTTGACGACTGGCCGTCCAGCTTCTGTCTAAGCCACAATGGGATACATATTAAAATGTACTAACGATGGATGGAATCAGATTTTCATTGAAATGCATTCATTCAACATGTGCATTACATCCAATGTTCAATTAATGCAATTTACACCTTCATAACCAGCAAAGCAAGTGATACAAATTTATATTCATGTTATGTACTATATCTAAGATTTTGAACATCTCATCTTGGAGAAATATTTTCTACAGGGCTACTGCTGTAAAGATTTTATTCATTTTCATTGAAACCGAGGTCTCCACTAATTAGCCACATTCCTCTGCCAATACTTTTCATACCTTGAAAACCTATTGTACTGCAAATGATACAAGCACTGACATGATGCTGTGTGCGACTATTTTCTTACCATTTTTAAGACAAAACAACTAGTGATTCAATTGAGAAAATAACCAACAGATTAAACGACAATGAATATACGACTTTTATTTGCTGCCCTACATATTTGTGTCCAAACCCGACCCGAGATAACGGTAACCACGCCGAACCCCAACCCTTCAGTCGACCCTCTAACATAGCCACTGACTCCACATGTGCTACTACAGTAAACTGGACACTCCCTTTGTGAAGTGTACATACTAGAGCTCCAACTAATGACTATTATCATTGTCTATTAATCAGTTGACTATTCTGTCAATTAATCAATTAGTTGTTTGGTCTATAAAATGTCAGAAAAACAGTGATCTGTGTTACCCAAAGCCCAAGATGACGTCCTCAAATGTCTTGTTTTGTCCACAAACCAAAGATATTTAGTTTGCTCTCAAAGTGGAGTAAAGAAACCAAAAGATATCCACATTTAACAAGCTGAAATCAGAAAATTTTAGGTTTTTGTTGTTAAATTACTCAAATCGCTCAAGTATATACTGTATTCCTCAACCTTGGGTCTCTTCCTGTTATGCAGTCACGGTGTTTTCTAGAGATAAAGCTTCAGAGTTTTTTTAAATAAACACTGAGCAAACACTGGATAGAAATTGTGCTACATAAAGTTTACAACATGTGCCTAGATGGCACACAGAGAACGCCTTGTGGTACCTTATCTGACAGGAACACACAGCCAGACGTACATACAGGCACAACAATTTAATCACAAATCACTGGTAAACCGTGGTGATATTCAGGCAGCCGGGGAATGCACAGTAGCTTATATGCCACATGTGGCCTGATTCCCTGCAGCAATACTCCTTCCTTCCATATCCAGCTATCTGTCTGTTTGTTTACAGCACCTACAGAGGTTAAGGGCTGCCCCGGGCAAATTAAGGCACCGACCCACCGACCCCATGCCTTGCAGAAGTTGGCATCTTGCTGTGTACGTTTCCGTGCATCCATCATTCTTTTAATAGTCTATATATGTACCTATGGCCAAGTTGTAAGCCTTGGGCTTGTGTCACTCCAGATCCTGTTTGGTGAAATTCCTTCTTGGCTTGTTTGCAGCACTCTGTCCATCTTCTGATTAGGTTAAATTTGACATAAGCCCTACCGAATGAATTGCAAGATACCTTGATGACAACATCTTCAAGACGAGTCTGTACACAAAGATAGTGCAGATTAATATAAATACCAAAAGATAACTGTGCATATTAACATGCAAATACAGATACAAAGTCAAATGTACACATATTGTTTTACATTAGGTTTTCAACCGTAAACTTCATCTACAATTTAACATCATTGTCATCTGACATTGAATGTGACCTCTTTATGTTACCTCCTTCATCCTCAAATCATAGGTTTTAGATTCGCTTTCTCCTGCATCTGTCTCTGTCTCAAAGTGGATCAACCCTTCATGCTGTCATCTGTTTTCTACTCCTATGCTTTCTCTTCCACTGTGTGCATCACTTCTAACATTTCCCCTCAGGGTTCAAGCATAAGGCATGCAAAGGTCAAAACTTCTTTCTGTCATCTTGCATGACTTAATGTACATCAAGCCCGTCTCTATACTTTAACATATGGAACGTGGCTGTGACATCCATCGAGAGAGACTTTGGAGGAGGGTTTGTGTCTTCATCAGCGTGTGTGAGTTACTGTAAAGTTACTCAAATAATTCCACTGTCACTTGTCACCCTGAAGGTGCGTGGAGAATGAACATACTCATTCAGAGGGAGTGGATGTCATCTTTTATGACTTGCAGCTGTATCTCAGTAGCTCAGTAATTTCCAGGTCAGTGCCTGTTTATCTAACACCAGCTGAAAAAGCCTCTGGGATCGTCAGCTCAAAAAACAAGACCGCAGCTCAACAGGGAAAATGCCAAAAGCTTACAGGTGCTCCTCAGGAGAACACACACACCTCTGTCCTGCCGTTGCCCTTTATTCTCTTACTATTGAGCGCTATTAATAAATGATTAGGCTTGTAAAAGCAGCGCGTTGAAACAGACGTTAAAGGTTTTCTACCGTGTG
This sequence comes from Chelmon rostratus, assembly GCF_017976325.1. Classification (NCBI taxonomy): domain Eukaryota; kingdom Metazoa; phylum Chordata; class Actinopteri; order Chaetodontiformes; family Chaetodontidae; genus Chelmon; species Chelmon rostratus. The sequence goes on from NC_055665.1 coordinate 21,953,159, forward strand.
TGGGTCAACCTGTGCGTGAGGACATGGTGAATATGCATTATGTGGTTTGTGTGTGTAAGTTTGTTGTGTCCACAGTGCGTTTGTCTGTTGGTGAATGGACCCAGGCCGATCATGTTTCAGCGGCACAGGGTTTGGTTCAGTGTCAAATCCCTCTCTGTGTAACTAAAGATACTTCATGGAGAACACAGCAGCTGGTATGCTGGCTGTTACGCACGCACACACACCTGGCACCTGAGTCAGTCAGGCTCTCAGGATTTCTCAGCCTCTCACCCACACAGGCAGTATATTATGGCCTCCACAATTTCAAAAGAAATGTGAAATTAAACCAAATACGAAAGACAAACGTGACTAAGCCCCAACTGGGACAAGAGAGCTATAGAAAGACAAAAAGAGATTCTCAGGCGTTACTGTGTCTGTCTTTCATGTCACTGAGGCAGTTTGACTGAAAACCAGAGACAGTGAGAAGGAGGGAGGGATGGAGCAGCAGGTGCTCTGTGTGTGTGTGTGTGTGTGTGTGTGTGTGTGTGTGTGTGTGTATGTGTGTGTCAGTACAGGTGAACAGAGGGTCATTGAAGTACTCTCCATATGCCATCTGTCAGATGAGCTACCATCTCACACTGACATTTCCCCACATTCAGTAGCAATGTCAAACTACCAAGACCCCAATCCAATGCATTTACTAATACAGATATGTATGTTAATTAAATTAAAATGTTAACTCAACTCAATTAAACGTGCATCAAAAAGTTTCGTTTTGCAAGATGAAAAAGACAAAAAAATCACATCAAGAACCAGACAACACCATAGTTCTTCCAACATTGGCTCATTTACCTAGCAAGACTTCAGATCTCAGTGAGTTCAGTTCAGCCCTGAACAGAGCTTTGCCTCCCCATCATTCTCTCTACCGCTGTTGCAATGCATGTCCTAATGAGGTGCTAATGAGATTCACAGTCCTCTTCTGAATCAGATTACAGTGAATTATATATAAAGCCTTTAAATCACTGCTTTAAAATTACACATGTGGCCTATGTAGCAACATGATACCCGTGTGCTTTTACAAACTGATAGCACAGCCACAATGCTGATTTTGTTTTACAGACACTGTATTCTTTAACTACTGTAATAAGGCTGTTATAGTAGTGAAAAGAACAGGAGGGCATTCAACATAATAATTATAAAATATCCATCAGACTGTAGCTGTGAAATGCTTTCTGTTTACTTTCTTGCAATACTTAAATGAAATGTTAGACTTGTGTTGTGTTTTGGTTCACCAAGCCCAAACTGTGGCTTGAGTGAGGGCACAAAACCCGGAGAGGTAAGTGAGGGACAGAATGATGGACAGAGAGGTAATGGTGTGACCTTGTGAAAGTCTGTCATCACCTGCTGGGAGAAAAATCACCTGCAGGAGATAGCCGGAGCACCTGAGAGCACATCAGCATCCACCCCTCTCCACCCTCTCTCTCATTCACTAGCTCTTTAACTACTCCCACAAGAGGAATACGTTACTTGCTCGAAATAACTAAACTCAATTAAGAAAGAAATGACTCTGGTGGGTCCTCTGCTTTCATTAATTGGGAGCAAAATAACCTCGGTCTCGTTGACGGCTGCACTTCATCCATCTTTGTATCTCTCTTTTCTCACTTCTTCCTTCATCTCTCCCACTGTAATTTGTCTTCCTCTATCTCACGTTATCTCTTTGGCTGCTAATTCAGTTTAATGTGCCCTATTGCTGCAGAATTTGAGAACGCTGTTGCCAAGGCATCAAGGTTATCAGTTTCGCATTGAATTTGTTTTATGCTAAGGGTGTGCCAGCACACATGGTGTCAAATTTTAAGTTTTCAAAAAGTGTGTGTTTGTGTGTGTAAGAGATGTGCAGTGTTTCTTATTAGAAGTCTTAATTTTAAACTGGCAACTGACAAGTCTTTGTTTAAACTTATCATTACAAAGTAAATGTTGATTGCACAGGGTAATGGCTATAGAATAGTGATCAGCATTCAGATTGGTTCCCTACAAGCTTTGCATATACTATTAAATTTTGTCTGCCACAGGGTACCATCTCCTGGAAAAATGAAGGCTCACTGGCAACCCAGTCCAGTTTGCACCATTTCTATCTGCTTTCATGTCTCCATTATAGGCTGTAGTTACTAGTTTCCGCAAAGCAATATTCAACAACGTTATTACTTTTACTACTTACATAAAGTATGACAATTTCATTTCACCTCTTCAGTGAACGTGCTTCTTTCTTCTCTCTTATTTCCAAAGGGGTGATGATCATTTCTTAGGATATTTGGAAACAAATGCAGTGCATCCTGTGTCAAGGGGGGGTTAAAAGTTGCCTGTTTACTTTTCATTAAGGAATTCATTGTACACTTTCAAAAAACACTGTAACCTTCTATTTTAGACAAATTGTACAACTATGTTATTGTGTAAAATCAAGCTTTGCATTGCTTGTTATTTGAATTTGGTGTTCATCAGTTATTGATCTGATATCGGCTACACTTAGCCTTTATGGCTATATATAAAAAACTAATTATTTTTCTAAATACTGAGGATTATGTCTCCCTCTTTGCTGCTTTTCCAACAGCAATTATTTCACTGCACTTTTGCATCTTGTTGTGGACAACATTAATTCTTAAAATATATAACAAATCATAAACAGCCCTTCTGTGTCGCGTATCATATGAAGTTCAATTTTTACATCCACTTACACTCTTCACACGCTGCTATTGAGAAGTATTAATTGGCTTGTTATGGATTGTTGAGTCGCACCTCCTCTAATTGACGATACCAGTAGTCTCATAAAAAACTGCTCCAGGGCACTGGAAGCAAGGTATTTCATATGATCTTAAACATTCAGCGTGTTGGATTTTGTGGCATCTAGCAGCTGTAGATTGCAAGGACCCACTGCTTCTGTAGATATAGAGAGCTCTCTCTAAGATAAAGAAAACACAAGGATTCTTATTTTCAGGTGAGGATACACTAATTGAGAATTATGAATATTATATTCAATTTCTGTCGAGAGATCTTCCCAAATCCTACACACTGGACCTTTCACACAGTAATGCATAAGTCAGACTGAGGCATAAGCCCAGTTATGTCAAGACTGCTAGCTGGGACAACTTTCAGGTTTTGCAATTGCTGATTCAAGTTAAACAGACATCCAACAACCACGTAAAACAACTCACCATGGTAAAGCCCAAGTTGAGGAAATAATTCATACTGTAAATCTTAATCTAGAAGCAGACACAGCTGTTTTCTCTACTTACACACTAGTCTTTTCTACTCTTATATACCATTCATAAATTGGGATTGTGGATGTCCAATTGTCCACTGGCCACACTACTCATACTGCTCCATTTGTGCTCAGCGAAGGGCTAAAATGCAGCAGGACTCTCCAGCAGTGGTTGGAAAAAAATCTGGCAGAGCATAAAAAAATTAACCACCTTTTGGCTGACAGCTGGTTTAATTTCTCTCCCTGTGCCCAACACCCACACACATACTGTAGGCACATTGGAGGTACTCAAGAAATGAGGTAATGAGGAAAGATAAAATGTTAATGGCAAAAGACTGAACTGAACAGTGAGAGAAAGGAAAAAGTGAAGCAGGTGTTAAAGCAATGAGGTGGGAATTTCTGAATTTAATCAAGCCCAAGTGTGCCTGCGTGTGTGTCTGTCTTCATTTCTCTCCTGTCACTATAGTGGCAAGAACGCTCCTGGGAGGCTAAGATCTGGCCTCCCACATGCCTGGGGGGGAAAACACACACTCGCACAGGCACGAATGCAGAGGGTTATCATGGGAAATAACTTCATACCATGTTATTGATCAGCAACGCCCAGATGCTTTAGCTCATATTATCTGACCACTTTGCACCTGAAACTCACTTTTATGATCTGTAAAATGTGTCATTTTAGCATTCGAAACACCTGCAAAAAACACAGAGTAGAAAGAGCTGAAATACTACTGTATGAGAAAATGCTAGCATGCATTCTGTAAAATATAAACAACATAGAAAAATTGCTTTGCTCTTGCATTATTGTGACCAGAATTACCTCTAAATCACCAATGGCGAACATAGTAAATCAAATCCCTATGTAGACAATGTAAACAAACAAAAACAGAGCCCAATATGAACACTGTACGACTTCAAACACAGATGATGACATATGGACTATACACTAAGTCTCTCTGATCAATGAACTACACACACACACACACACTCGTGTATAAATATGTGCAAAGCCCCAGACGCAGCCAGGTGATTCATCACTAGCTGAGGAGAGCATGGCCTCCAAACCCTTTTAAGTGACCTCTGACCTCTTCAACATGACCTTTCCAAAGGGTTATTGCAGATTTATCAAACAACATAATGAGCATTACAACCACCATCACTCACTAATGCTCAGCTCTCTCCCAGAAAAAAAAAAAAAACATAATATATAGGCCAAATAAAAACAGCACCACCTCGTCTGCTTCCTGCAGAGACCTCCCATCTCAACATATTTCACCATTTTCTTATTACAGCTGACAGCTGACGTTGTCTCTCAATCTTGTACTCCTGCCCGGCTGCTTCGCCCTTTATCTTCTCCTTTTACCTCCGTCTTCAATTCCCCGTCCTTGACACATATTGCACCACACACATACAGTCCAAGTCAGCCGCTGATGCCTAATACGACATTGGTGGTGTGATCTAGCTGCCCATGGGTATAGTGCATGGCTGTGACTTGAATCATCTTGCTGGTGAAACATGATCTTTGCGACTCAGCATTACTAACAGAGTAACAAAGATGTGACGGTTGTATTGACATCTGTTCCAATTAACAGCCAGAAGGTTTTGCATGACAGACTGTGATGACAGTGTTGTATTAGTAACTGGTTAGTTTTGTTCATTGTTTGGTGGTTAAAGGCATCTCTATTTATTTTTCCTGGCACTACACAGGTTGGGCTCTCACTTCTCACAGGGTAGAGCACAGCACGTTGTGGTGAAGTGGATCCACCTTTACACATTAATATACACCCATGAGAAATGTGTTTTATACAAAACAAAAAAAAATGTCATACATAAATGCAAAGTCTGGAATCATTATTCAAGTATCCTACAGTTACTATCTTTTGAAATGTAAAGCCTCTTCCATCCTTCTCCAGCTGTTCAATTCGAGTGTCAGTAGAATCCTCATCTCTTAATAAGACATCAGTGTTTCCTGAGAAGTGTAAGAATCGCGTGACAAGTCCATCAAACCCCCCACTGAGGGATTTAGCACCCCTTCATTCCTTTAAAGCTCACACGACATGGAGAGTGATTCGCCAGAAGGAGAGAAAACAGTTAACGTGAAACACTGGTAATCCTTCCGTACCATAGTGGGCTGATGTACACACTGCGCTGTGATATCTTCTTTCTCTGTTTTCCTTGTCATTCTCAACTGTATACTGTCTAATATAAGTCAGAGAGGTGCCATTTTAGCCATGATACAGCTCATAAATATTCTATCAGTTCTGTTATTTATTTCATGGTGCACTGTACCACGGTAGCCAACTGTTTTTAATGCAATACCTGAGCAGGTAGATATTAATGACAATATGGAAGGCAAAATACAGCATATAGAAACTTAACCAACTACTTAATCAACCACACAACCAATCATATTCATTAATTCTATAAAGAAGTTTCTCATTTTTACAAATTGGTGAGATTTTCTTTGATACAAACCTTTATCATTTACTCACCTGGAAGAAAAACTCAAATTCCAACTTTTAAAGCCCATCATTGATAACAGGTAACCACAAATACACATAAATAGTGTGTTTTTGAGCTGTGTCAGTCTAACCCCTCCATTTTTTATCATTTAAAAACCAGCAAGGAAAATCAGGGATATGTTCCCCCTCTCCGCTTTTTGCACACACACCCTTTCATGGTTCCTCTTCCCAAGTCAATTATAGATGGCTGGTCCCATTTCTAGCCCTAATGCCCTAATCTACAACTGCAGTACTGGGGACACCGCTACCATGAGAGAAAACATATGGCCCTACAATTTGGCTTTAATTTTAATCTGATTTACTTGATTGTGCCATGAGATTTAAGACATTTTTCCCCACTCTTTAAATGACTAAAGTAGACACACCACTTTAGTATAATTTATAAGGTGATGACCTGACTTTCCTACTTTTCCTTACCATATATTATTTCCTTCTTTTTTACCCTTATCTCAATCACATTCCTATAGAAGTTAAAATGGCCAACATGATCGCTGAGTCCTTCGATATGGATAAGAATATTTTAAAGTCCCTCAACCAAACTCCAACTCAATCCCTTTGCAAAATGTAGACTTTAACTTGATATTCAACTATGGAAACCCAGTTACTTGCAACAAACTAGGGTGAAAGATCCCCCCTTTATCTTCAATCCTATATTAACTTGGCCTCTTACGGCTTAAATCCACAATCGGGGATCAGCGAAAAGGCTGGAGCGCGGTGGGGTGCCTTAAGAGCCCAGCCGTCTGAACGGATGAAAGGCAGGAGCTGTTTATGATTGCTGTTTAGGAACGGAACATCTTATCAGGACAGCAACAATGTGACTATGCCAGCCATTTATTTTAGGGACCACTGACCCATACATATCCCTTGAGTAAAACAACAAAACAAGGAAACTGAAGAATATAAGTTTGTTTTGCTTAAACTTTTCTTAATTAAGAGGCTTAAGATTCTTCACAGTGTACATATCAGTTTGAAATGTAAAATGGGCTGTATTTCAGAGAGAAAAGGCAAACCTATCACAGATTCATAAATGTCTACCACATTCATAAATGAATATAAATAGAAAGCCCTTTACTTATAGGCAGCTAATTTCATTTGTGGGGAGAATAAAGGTATGTAGGAACAGAATCATGACAGAAGCCAGAGTACAGGCATGTTTAATACGATTCAGCTGGATGGTGGTAAAGGTTGTTGGCTCAAGCCTTTAGCCCCATACTGTGAGCAGGCCTGCATTTTAGCCACATATACACAGTTGCACACATACATGGACACACACTCAGAGCTGGATACCAGAGCCCCATACTGTGCTGAGCCCTGCATTCAAACCCACTTTGTAGAGCAGATGTGACAGGTTGTTTGTGAGGAGAATTCAGCAACACGCGCGCACACGTACGTGCACAAATGCACATGCATGTGGTTTAGAATGGAATATATCGCTAAATTTATGAACCGATGAAACCTTAAGATGTTACGACTTTGGCCTGTCTGAAATCACAAGAACAGATCTTGCACTAGACTGGAGGTCTGCTGGTCCTTTAATAATCCATCACTGGCACCCTCTGACTGCATCTAAAGGCAATAAATGTCCAGTTTGCATGAGTGTGTGTGTGTGTGCGCGCGTGCCTTTCTTCAAGGCATATTTAAAAATAGTGTGCAGTCAGATGGCTGGCCTTAACTAATAGCATCTCAACTTTTCAACAAGTGTGTATTGTTTCTAGCTGAACACAGTCACACAAAACATGTTCACACACTTGAGATGTCAATGCTAAACCATTAATCAGTTAACCACTGAGAATATTATCCACTCGTTACTCACGTCGGTCTGTAGGCTAATCTGCATGCACACACACCCAACTGGTGTGCAATATGATTGAGACCCATATGCTGCCAATCAGTGTGGTAGAGGTCGAGGGATTCAGAGAGCTAGTTTGGTACCTCAAGCCCGAGCATGTTATACCATCAACAGCCACTATGACGAAACATATTGAAAACATTTTGAGGAGAAGTCAAGCTAGTCAGGGCAAACAAGCTAGCTCTGACCCTCCAAAGCAGGACAGCTCTCACAAACAAAAGCTACATCACAACTACCTGTCACTTCATTAATGTTGACTGGGAGCACGGTTTCCATTATGTGGTCTTTTTTTTTTTTTACCTGGAAAATCTATTGAAGTCTGACATATTTAAGTGAAGACAATTCTAGAGCAAGATGTGAAAATATACAGCACCTGACATATTAACATAACTGACATCCCGAGCACTCGTCATCGCCTTCTCTTGGCCTGGCGTTGGGCTGCTCAAGTCACAATCACAAGCCATGGAGGGCGTGGATTTAACTTATCAGGATAGCTTTTTTTAAAAATGACAGAAAGAACAGCAAAACATTTGGACACAGAACCTTTCATTTAATCATATGTAGCCTTTCATTTAACAATATGTTTGCCTTGTGCATATATTAATTTTACTTTACTTACTGTAAATAATTCTGAGCATTTTAAGATTAAGTGAAATTGCACTTGCCTCCCGACAGAATTTTAATGGCTTGTTCAGACAGAACAAAGATCCCCCTGTACTATTACTACTACTACTATTGTTATATGTCATGTCCATATTAATGTTCTGTCCCAATGGTGATCAGATAATAGCTTAACAACCTCTGACTTCACATTCCATTACTAGAGCCGAATAAAATACTTTTCACCTGCTCTGTAAATGAGAGGACAAAATAATTGGTCTTTTAAAGCCGACAGAAGCTGATAAAAGTCAAGTCCGTTAGGAACGGGGATTTAAACATTATTAGCCTTTCATCACATTACATTCATCCCTTCTGAAGCCTGCTTTGCCTATCACCTTTTCTGATAAACAAGCTTAAAAAAAAGGTAAGACTGTTACTTCACTTTCAGCGTGCCTTGCACAAAATTGGGTCTGACTGTTTGTTGTTGTAACTGAATGTCTTAGGTTAAGCTGAGACAAAAGTACAAAAATCGAGCCTGGCAGCAGGTAAATTATTTTAAAAGGATATGTCTGTTGGGTCTGGAATGCTAGATACTGACCTCACTAGTACTAAAAAGCCTGGTAACAGGTTCAAGCTAATGTGAGTTAGATAAAGGCTGGCGCTACCTTGGATAAAGGGGGAATAACAGACAACTTTCGGCACTGTGGTAAGGTGAATTATCTTGATAAATGTGTTGGCTCCATTGAGCAACTAATGGAGCCAACACATTCAAATGTTGTTTAATGCTGTTCAATTAACAGGATTTAACACAGATAATGTTCACTACAACATTGTCAGCAACAAACACGCCGTAGATTGAGACAGGGAACGACATTGTTGCATACAGTACACAGCAGTACTTCTGTAATAGCTACTGTACATCTGTAAGGAGCACAGAGCCCTCAAGGTCTCAGGGTCAGGGTCTCTAGAATGAATAAATCACATATCTGACATGATTGTATTGATGACAACAATGGAAAAGTATGCTTGTTTGGACCATACACTTCATACTTATTCAACCTTAAGGCATTTACCTTACCATCACGAGAACAGAATAGAGTAGAACAAGCCAGAGTAGAATACGGTAGAACCTTCAGAACCTAGAGCGTTTACCCTGTTCATGCTGTTTAATCTCCACAGCAGTGGAATCTACTGTGAAATGTAGAGGAGTACCATTTGTTGTGTCACTGTGAAAACCATTATGTTGCTGTGCTGGTATGCTATATCATGAAATAAATCAAAACAAAAAATCTAATCAAATTTAACAAAAGGAGAACAGAGCAGTGCAGAAAGCAGACAGAATGGCCCATTTAAAGGGAAAACATAACAGACCCTCATCCCCTCCCACCTGACTAGAGAAAACACCATCTTTGGCAGCAGAGCGCAGAAAGGCAGAGGACAGTCTAACTATGCGGATGAAGACCTAAAGCCGGGTCACGTACAGGCCAGCCCTGGCATTAATGTGGCTCTCATGCAGCCCTGCGCTCACTGAGACCAGCACATCAGGACACAGGACACCTCCACTCGGCTACACCCTCTTTACCTCCCCTCTCTGTCTATGTCTGTTTTCCCCTCTTCGTCTGTCAGTCTGTTCCTCTCTCTGACTATTTTTGTGTTTGTGTGTACCCCAAAATGTAGGCTAATGCCCTGCAGAACTGACAGATTAAATACCAATCCCTGGGTTGTACCAAAACCAGCCCCAGGCAGCAAGCTGTGTGTGTGTGTGTGTGTGTGTGTGTGCGTGCGTGCGTGGCCAGCCGGCTACAAATCCATGCCTGTGTGTCTGCTGGACTGGGTGAACACAGACATAAAACAACTGCCCTTAGTAAACAACTCTAAAGGTCACTGCAGATTTCAGTTTGTTTATACCTCGCTGTCATGTCTTGATGAAAAGGAAACATTTCTGGCCTTAATGTCAGCCACTTTCGGTGTGTCAGTTGAATTAAAACAACATGCTGTGAGGCCAGAATCTAGCTCCATGATTAAGCTCTGTAGAAAGAAAACACGCCACTTGACCACAAAGCCATAAGACATTGATGGATTCTTGGAAGAACAAACTAGACTAACATATATTTATGTGCTTGTGTGGGTGAGCAGTGTTCACGGTCCTCCGAGGTCAGTCTCTGATCTGTTATAAATGGAGCAGCTCAGGTTTTGGTATTTGAACGATTTGACATCTGACAGATTGCAGCTTCATCTCTCTGGATTGCAGGTTTTGGAAAGAGATTTTAATGCTCTCAGACACAGGTTGAAAAATTACGGTTGTGGAATAACATATGTAAATTTTGTTTCAGGGTGGATTTTCACTTTAATGATTTTATTTGCCGAGCATGACCTTTGCCTCTAGTAAATGTGAGGTCAAAAACCAGTGACATAAAATCACTTGCCTAATGTCAGTAGACATCCCTCTAATCAACACATGCAGCCTTTGGCTATAATGTATATTCATCATCTGCAACTCCACTGTGAATATATGGTATCAAATTCGAATTTACAGTCTGGCCCTCAGTGTCTTACTTTAACATCAATCCGAGGCCTTAGAACTCATCAGGGAAGGAGGAAGTGTTTAGCGGTGGAAGGGCAGAGTGGCCGCATCGACCAGTATTTCTTGAGAAGTCAGTCGAATCAGTCGGATGAAGTCCAGCGACAGGTAGAAAACCACAGTTCGCAGGATATCAGTAACACTATCCCTGGAGAGGAGGAGGTACGGAGAGGGGATGCAGTTGGTGTTGAGGGCAACAGGCCAGCCAAGGAGAGAAGCATGGAGCAGAAAGCTAGAGTTAAGTGGCCGAGGGCTAATGATAGCAAAGAGTGGGAGGCAGTTGATAGAGATTTATCAGTCATATTAAGCAGGCTTAGAGGAGATGTAGTGGAGAAATTGGATAAAATTGGAGATGTGATCTACTCCTATGGTCGAGAGAGATTTGGGGTGCTTGTCAAAAGGAAAGGCGAGAGGGTGCAGGTCGGCAAGTCTAGGCGGCAAAGAGAAATAGAGAAGTTAGTAAAGGAAAGGAGGCAGTTAAGAAAGCAGTGGAGGAAGGCGACAGAAGAAGAAAGGGAGGGAATTAAGGTGTTGCAGGAGGAACTGAGAAGCAGGTTAGCAGTACTCAGAAGGGCAGAACACCTTAGGGAGAAGAGAAAGAAGAAGGAACGTGCAAGGTCAGCATTTTTTAGGAACCCCTTTAATTTTGTGAAAGGCTTGTTTAATCAAGAAAAAGGAGGGCAACTTAAGGCAACGAAATCAGAGATTGAACAGTATTTGAAGTCGACGTATTCAGATTCAAAGGAGAATAGGAACATAGGTCTTCCACCTGACATGCCACCATTAGGGGAAGTGGAGCAGGAGATGGATGTGAGCCCACCTAGGTGGAGAGAAGTGGTGGAGGTGGTTAGGCGTGCAAAGGCTTCTTCGGCCCCAGGGCCTAATGGAGTCCCCTACCGTGTCTATAAGAGTGCACCTGGCATCTTAAGGACACTATGGAGATACCTGAGAATAGTTTGGGAGAAACAAAGTATTCCAAGAGCATGGCGCAGGGCAGGAGGTGTCTTCATCCCTAAGGAGAAGGAGTCATCGGACCTTAGCCAGTTTCGGATGATTTCTCTCCTAAATGTTGAGGGAAAGATTTTCTTTAGTATCGTAGCACAGAGGCTGGCTAAATACTTAGAAAGGAATGGTATGATAGATACGACAGTGCAAAAAGCAGGGATACCAGGATTTGCGGGATGCTTAGAGCATACTAGCATGATTTGGCATCAGATTCAGACAGCTAAGAGGGAGAAAAGAGACTTGAATGTTGTATTTTTAGATCTGGCTAATGCGTTTGGGTCAGTGCCACATAACCTTATTTGGAGTTCCTTTGACTACTTTAAAGTGCCGGAGATAGTTGTTAACTTGGTGAAAGCATATTTCCAAGACATCAGACTGTGTGCAAGTATCGCAGAGCTCACAACAGGCTGGCAAAGATTGGAGGTTGGTATTATGGCAGGATGTACAGTGTCCCCGCTAGCTTTCACAATGGCTATGGAGGTAATTATTAGGGCTTCCAAGTGGGTCGTAGGTGGAGAGAGACGGCAGAATGGAATGCGTCTTCCACCAATTAGGGCTTATATGGATGATATGACACTGCTAACTTCAACAGTGCCATGTACAAGGAGGTTGTTAGATAAAGTCAATCAGAATCTCAAGTGGGCTAGTATGAAGATTAAGCCTAGTAAGTCAAGGAGTATTTCAATATACAGAGGGAAAGTAAGTGATAGAAAGTTTGCTATAGATGGTGAGGAAATCCCAACAATTAGGGAGAAAGCAGTTAAGAGTCTAGGACGGTGGTACAATGTGGACCTGAATGATGTTGAACAGGTTGTGCAATTTAGAAAGGATGTTGCAGAAGGGCTGGAGAGAATAGATAAATCAGGGCTCCCAGGAAAACTGAGGTTGTGGTGCTTGCAGTTTGGCTTGTATCCTAGGTTAATGTGGCCAATGTCAGTATATGAAGTCCCATTATCTGTAGCAGAGAGAATGGAAAGGCTAGTTAGCTCTTATATTAGAAAATGGTTGGGTGCTCCCAGGTGCTTAAGCAATGTAGCTTTGTATGGGAAAGGAATGCTTCAGCTGCCAGTATCCAGTCTAACAGAGGAGTTTAAATGCACTAAGGTTAGGACAGAACTTTTATTATCTGGGAGTAAGGACATGTTAGTTAGCAATGTGGTTCCGAATCCTTCTGGGGGGAGGAAATGGAACCCAAGGGCAGCAGTGCAGGAGGCAGAGGCAGCTCTTAGGCATGCAGAAATAGTAGGAAATGTTCAATTTGGCCGGGGAGGCTTGGGGCTTGGCCCAGGCAAACCAGTGTGGAATAAAGCAGGTCTAAAGGAGAAAAGAAAGCTTGTAGTGGAACAGGTGCGTAGGCAGGAGGAGTTGTTAAGAGGGGCAAAAGCAGTTGGTCAAGCCAAACAGGGACAATGGTTGAATTGGGAAGGTGTTGAGAAGAGGAAACTTAGTTGGAGGGACCTGTGGAATATGGAGGAAGGCCGTATTAAATTTCTGATAGGGGCGACATACGATGTGTTGCCAACCCCGCAGAACCTAAGTCTCTGGGTACAGGGCGATCAATCGTGCCCACTCTGCTCAGGTACAGCAAGTTTAAAGCACATTTTGTCAGGTTGTAGAATTAGCTTATCACAAGGCCGGTATACATGGCGGCATAATCAGGTGCTGAGAAGCTTAGCCGCAGGCATTGAGGAGAGAAGGAAGCAGGTGAATTCTGGAAGTTCTAGAAAGGAGAGGTTAGATGTGCAGTTTGTTCGAGAGGGGGAGAAAAATAAAGCTGCTAAGTCAGGGAGAAAGCAGGGAGGTGGCTGCCTGGTAGGGGCTGATGATTGGCAAATGCAGGTCGACTTGGGAGGACAGCTAGTTGTGCCCCAGGAAATAGTTTATAGTAATCTGAGGCCAGACATTGTCTTATGGTCCATGAGTAAAAAGACTGTGTATTTTATTGAGTTAACAGTCCCTTGGGAAAATTCAGTGGAGGCAGCTTATGAAAGGAAGAAGACTAAGTATGCAGATTTAAAGACAGAATCTGAGCAGAGGGGATGGAAGACCAGGGTCTGTCCGGTTGAAGTGGGGTGTAGAGGTTTTGTTGCAGGGTCAGCTGTTTCACTGTTGAGGGAGCTGGGAGTGCATGGGCAAAATTTAAGAAAGACAGTGAGGGAGATGTCAGATGAGGCTGCTAGGTCTAGTCAGTGGATATGGATCAGGAGAAATAATAGTAGTTGGGGGGTGAAATAGGGACAGTGGGGGGGCAGGCAGAGGACATGCATGCCTAACCCGGCAAGAGAAGAGGTTAAAGTCTGAACAAGACACCTCTCCTCTGCTCTGCTTTCCCCGCCCCATCTTCTCGCTCTGCCAATAGGAAGAGAACCAGGAAGTTTAGATAAGGTGGGGGTGTGGCCAGCTAGAGTCTCTCTTTGGGACCATGCGGCCTGTTCAGGTGAGTTTGCGTGGTAAGACACAGAGTTGGCTTGTTTTTTGATCTTTTTGGTTGTTTTCCTGTTTTGTCTGCTTCTTGAAGGAAATGTTAGGGTTTGTTTTCCTGCTCTGTTTGCTTTTTGAAGGAAATGGTAGGGTTTGCTGCTTCTTGAAGGAAAAGTTAGAAGAGGCTGTTAAATCTAGTCTGTGGTTTAGGCCTCCACCTTCAGCACCTTCTAAATTTTCCACCCCCTACCCGAACAAGGGTCTGTATCCAATCCCTACTTTCATCTTTTGACTCTACCTCTTTATTTTCTATCCCCTACCCGAACCAGGGTTTGTATTCCCACCCCGCTTTTTTCTTGGTGCAGTTGGTGAGAGGCAGGGGTAGATGATGGTAGTGTGGCAATCGGCAGTTACATGTGGCATCTAGGCCTGTGGTAGCATTGTAGCAGCTAACAATAGCTAAAGCGGTGAGAGTATGATAGTATCTTAGCAGTTAGTATTGGTAGCTAGCAATTAACATTAACAGTATAGGTGAATCTAGCGTTATTGTCTTCTTCTGTTCCTCTTAGCAGGTAGCGGTTAGCACATAACATTAGCTAAATGGTAGCATCGGAACTGTATTGTCTTCTTCTGTTCTTCCTAGCGGTTAGCAGTAGCATTAGCAATAGTTAAATGGTAGCATCGGTACTGGCCACTACCTGGAGCATCTCTGGGTCAGTTGAACGTGGCGGTGCTGTTTGGATTGTGTAGGAGCAGTGTGAACTGGCACTAGGGGGGGTGACTCTGGGACGCCGGAGTTCACTGCCTAACCTCCTGGAGGTGTAGTGGGACTAAGTAGGCGAAACACTGTTGAAGGGAGGTTTCCACCTGATGACCCCCAGAGACGTGTTAGGAATCACTGCTCTTTGGCAGGTATAGAGGCAGATTAGAGCTCCAAGGTTCTTCACTGAGAATGAATCCTCTTTTTGAGCACAAGTATCTTGTGTTTAAATTAACTTAGCAAGTTATATCAAGGAGTTATAGTACAGATCTTAAGACTTCTCTGCTGCCAAAAAATCACAAATTTATCCACTGAAATGATTTGAAAATTACCTATAATATGAGCCATACGAGCATGGCTGTTTGCACTGATTTCTCCGAAAAAAACTGTTTTAGAGAACCACATTTTAACATTTCTAAAATTAAACTGAAGTCTTTACGATTAAATAGTATTCGAGGCTTTTGAAAGGCTTTGAATGCAACGAATATTTTAAAGTCAAAATGTTCTGCAATTTGATTTTGTCTTCTGTGACCTCTTCACACTATACAGAATCATTTGTACTCATTTGTCCGTGTGAAATTAGATGTAAATAATAGCAATTGAGTAGTAAACAAATAAACTGGGTTCTTTGGGGATCATTAAAATACTAATACACAACCAAGATAAATTAAGACACAAAGTCTTATTTATCTATTTCAGTTATCTTTTGCAAATGTGACATGTAGGCCTCTATGCCCTGTACATGGCAACAAACTTGTGGTCAGTTATTCTGTACACTTTTGGCAGCATGTGGTCTACAATCAACAGCCTTACCATTTGTAAAGCAACTTCTGCAAAGACAACACTGAGCCAACAATAGCCTGTCCTGTAGCCAGGGGCCACAATATATATTCACCACCCAGCCTACACTTGCGTTATGAATACACAGTGTAAGCACTGCACATACACTTTGGACTTCTTCCAAGACTTAATTCTCTCTGTTGTGTGTCCCTTTTCAATTAAAATTAATGATTTTTCTTTCTTATGGTTGGTTCATGAATATCAAAATTATATTCAAATGAATGTAAATATAATGTGGGAATTGCCATATTTTGAAAACAGAAGTACAGAACTGAGTTGGGTTCTAATTCGTTAAGCATACATTCCCTTGATCATACAAATTACTCGAGACAGTCAAGCAGAGAAATTCAACACACATAAACACACACACACACACACACACACAAGTTTAATTACATGCAGTTGAGCAACTGTTTCTTTAATGCATTCCACATTCATTGATTTAAGAGGTCTCTGACACTGAATTATGCTATAGATTTCGGCATTTCAAACACATGCACATGCACACCCAAATATTCATACTAATTGACTTTTTAGCATTCAGTAGCTGGTCTATTAGCAGTTTATGCTCGTGAGTGAGTTCCAGATGTAGAAGTCCGGCTGAAGAAGTGAACAGCAGGGCAGAGTGTGCCATCGCTCTAAAAAAAGCTGGAGGGAATCCCGTCTCCCACACATGTCAACTCACCCCTGCACGCTGAACAAAACTATACAAGCCAGTTTTCTCTCAAAATGCCGAGGGCAACAGTTTGGTGAAGCAATACAATGCCACAGAGAGGAATTCTGAAGTAAACAAATTAATGTTCTGGTATTTGATATAATTTTAATAACCACAGATTACATCAACAAAAGTTTATCCTGAACTCTTCAAATCTTGAACCTGGCTTCAGTGTCCTTGAGCTATATACAACTGCCTGGGCTCACCATAGATTTAACCTAAAACAATGTAAAACTTGTGTATGTTTAGTTCTGGGTGCTCACATGAAGAAAAATGGCATGCGTATATGCACATGCACAGTGCAGACTGAAAAATAACCTCAGTTCTCAGCTGCAGGACTAATCAATATTGTTAGGTGGTTTTTTAATGCACATACAGAACATCTACACTCCATATGCACATGTGCTAGCACCTCCCCCCACCACCACCATCACTACACACACAACTCTCTCACAAGCAGGCCTGGGCATCCATCCACCTGACAAACCCCCATACACATACACACAAATACAACTCCTTATCCCACGTACTTGGCATGGATGCCAACGAAGCCCCAGTTCTCCAGAAGTAATAAACCGTCTTTTCACTACGTCTCTCCAAACCATGATAGAAGACTGCTGAAAGCCCCTGTGCTTCCATTTTAAACCCCTCAACTCATTTACGAGGACACTGATTGTTACTTCTGTGACCAGGCATGTGTGTGTGCGAGTGTGTGTATGTGAGCGTGCGCGCGCACAAGCATGCGTTTGTGGTACCAGGAGGCGCAGGCATAACGGCCAGCGTGTGACTGAGCGCGAGGCAGCCCGTGTGCCTGCCTCCTCCCCTCATTTTTTTCCTCTCTGTCGATCATATGAAGAGAAGCCAAAGAAAAATGAAGGTGTGAAAAAAAGAGAGACTTAAGTGGGCATTTGGATTCTCTCTGATCCTGTACCCCCTCATTTTGTGTCTCCATCACGCAAGCAGAAAGTGATGAAAGGCAAAAAACTTTTTCATTTCTCCTGTGTGTGTGTGTGTGTGTGCGTGCGTGCGTGCTCGCACACGTGTGCTTGTGTGTCTGTGTGTCCCTCCCAGTGAATAGAGCATTAATTGCATTAGCATTACAGCTGGGTGATTTCCAGTCAAAGAAAAACTCTGGCATCAACAAGGAAGGCATTTCAAAGTCTTGAAGTGTGTTATTATTTTGTGCATTTCAATTGAAAAATTCTTTGCGTAAAAATCGACATGACAGAAAGAGTGAAAGAAAGCGAGCAAGCAGGGATGGCTGGAGCAGAAAGACAGGAAGATTGCACAGATCGAGTTTGGCCAAGTGAAACTGTTCACCCATGAAACTGTAATATTGCCTTCTAAATTTCTCCATTCTGATGATTCAGACATCCAAAATGTGAAATGTGACAGGTGATAAATTGCTGCTTTCTGCATTGAGTTTAACAATGCAAATCATCTGTACGAACAAACCAACTAAAAGCCAACAATTTGTAATATCAGACAGCTGTCTTGTCTCTGAGGCGACTGAGACAAGAGGGCTGCTGAAGGTGACCAAATGTACACAAAACGTTTTCAAGCCGTGACCACGGAACTGAACGCTCTTTCCTCTGTTTTGTCTTTAAAATGTCCTAAAAAAGGGCTATCAAAAAGCTTGATCCGTGCAACCAACTCACCAAACTCAAACATCATCATATAAGACAATGAAAAGAATCAAATCTTCATGTTTGTGTAGCTGCAACCATGTTTGTGCTTTTCTTCTCACATAATCTGCTAATCGATTGATCAACTCATCATTCCAGATCTAAAACACTGAACTGAAAAAAAATTGTTATTTGGGGTGCAATTTATAATGCAGAACTTCTTTGTTTGTTTGTTTGTTTGCTTTTTCTGGAGAAGTCAGGAAATTCAAAGCCGACCAACACTGCTCTTAATCAGTGTTGATCTACATTTAATTTGCTTTCAGTATCTTTAGATATTAGAATAAATCTCCTTTTAGGCTCTACTAAAAACAGACCTCACAGTTTCTGGATTTGATTCTGACTATGTTCAGTTGGATTGTAGAAGTGTGTTAACATGCCCCCTACAGACAGGCTCAAGTAGATTACCTGGATTTTCATGACTTTAACAGATCCTGATTAAAATTTTATAGGAACACACTTTGGACAGGGGTGGAAAGTTTAAAAATGTATCTGTTAACAGTGGCATCTTGTGCCCACAGTCCATGGAGATCCAGAGCTCTGATCTAAAGTGGATCTTTAAATTGTTTTCAACAGCAAAATACTGATTTTTGCACACAGTCACCCAGTGATTTACACCCTTGCTTTCTCTCACTATCACAAAAGCACACACCCAACAGGTGTGTGTGCGACCCTGATGGATGGAAATTAATCAAAATGCAAAACAGTTTCTATCTTAATTTCCCTGTTTATGCAAATATGTGTTCCTCTGTCCCTCTCTCTCTGAGTGAGAATGAGTAGGTGGACACTGACATGGGGCAACAAGCTGAAAAAAACATGTAACACCCGTACACAAAAACAACACTCATTTATGAATAAGGAAATAGTTGTTGTCTAGCTAAACATGGATGAAAACAGCATAAATATAAAAAAGGCATCATAATTACTTCTTTTTGGCGATGCTGGCTATGTTGCTGCTAGCTTGTTATTGGTAAAAACAAACAGAATTTTGAAATAACTCATGGTATTTTAGGACCTAACTCACTTTTGTCTTGTGTTCTTTATTTGCTCATTGAAATGAAAGATGTAATCATTCTGGCAGCCTATTTGCTGTCCTAATGGTTGGCTGACAAGCATTTTAAATTTGAATCACTCCGTCTCATATGAGACCCACTACAAACTGGGTTGTGCATCTTGATACACGTTGTGGTCTTACAGTGGAAAGTCCAGAAACATTCAGATTTATTCCACCACAATATATGCTGAAGATATTTCAATCAGCCTTTTTAAGTTCCGTCCAATTTCCAATAAAAAACCTTACACTTTCCGACTGGCTACATAAAATCAAAAATAGGGCACGAAGTGTTTGTGTGTGTATTTTGCATTTTTCAGTACTTGATTGAGTTTCTGAAGTGGTCTTCTGCAGGGTTTTTCACAGTGCAGCTGTTGAGCAACCACAGGTCTGCTTCTGTTGGGTCATCTAAAGAAAGAGAGAAAGCCCATTTATTTTTGCAGAATGCAATCACAAGCATGACAAAGAAAGAAAACCTAGAACTAACCAATGAACACATAATCACAAAACAAATCATGTAATAAAGGATTCAAGAAAGCAAAGGGAACCTTTAAAAAACTCAACTTTTCTTTCACAGTTCTTGTGTGTCTGAACAACACAGTGGGTCAACATGTCCTCAACAAGTCACTCCCATATGATCACATTGGTATCTGTCATTTTCAATCAGTGAGCAAATTGTCACATCTGCTCAAAGTTGTGGAAAAAAAATTCACTCCTTCACATTGAATAATCTTTTAAGATCGCTACAGTCTTTCAAAGGTGTCTGATGAGTTGAAGGTATCATATACTTCAGGTTCACAGGTATCACACTCTCAATCAAAATGAAGATATGTGCTTGTTCCGATCACTCGTCCCTGGCTTGCCTGAAGTTGATCCAGAACGCTAAAGCTAGGTTTCACAGTGCCAGATGAATGAGGGACCAGATTTAATTTGTACTGGCCCCCTTTTTGGTGCGTAATATTAACCAGAGTTGATTTTAAGGTTTTATTGTTTGTTTGTTCATAAGACGTTTAATGGTTTGGCACTTTGCAAGACTTCAGACTGACTCAAATAAACCAAATATTTTAATAGAAGGGTTTAATCTGTTTTTTAACTTGAACATACACAACACTGCAGCAATACCAGCTGCTTTTTATAATGTGCTTTCCAAATAAAATTGTATTTAGTATGGAGACCAATCCAGCCCAAGCAAGACAGTTCATTGTTGACTTGAGACCACAACAATTTCAACTCAAAGGTAAACTTACAAGCTTTTCTTAAGCTTTCAACTGCATCTCACTGTCCTGCACTGATGATTGCCTTTCCTTGGCTGTCTATCCCAACTAGATTTTGAACAGTGAAAACCACTCAACTCACTTACTTGCCAAAGAAGCTTCTGGAGTGTCTCATACATTGGCCACAATTTGGCAGAAAATAAACTTGTAGCAAACACAGATGTTCGCAATACTCAAAAACAGGCCTATTTTGAGTTACATAAACTAAGAAGGTTTAATAGACATGTATGCACTACGCACACATACACACAGGCACGCAGCGGCGTGCTGCTTCCCTGTGATGTTAAGCTCGGCTGCTGCTCAAGATGATGGTGGCAGGCTTTGCATGGCACTGCCAGGAGAGCTGTCACACACAAAGACACACATACTCAGGGGGATATGGCAGGGCGGTGGTGGGGAGCTAGAAGCTTGCTCCTTTACGCCACGTTGAACCAGATATTTCACTTAGAATCCACTTCGCTGCTGCAGTCAAGCATACACACACACCCCACTCACACTGTGCTTCCTGCATTAGTTAATTCGATACACACCCGGAGTACTTTTCTGTAGCATGCACAGCAGGTCCCAGGATGTGGAGAATGGGGAGATTACCAACCACACCACACCTTGCCTTAGGTAAACTCTTTCTCAACCCCTCACTATCAACAAGACACACAAACACACACACACACGCTTTTTCTGAATGAAGGACAAACTATAAAGGTACAACAGCATTCAAACAAAGATAAAATGCACTACTATTCTGACTTAGTATCTTTATTGCACATGCAAACAAAGATCAAAGGTCAAGTTTCAGTTAGCTGAATTTTAAACCATGCGAATGCCACTGTCCAAAAGAGTGAAATAAGGCTGATAAGGAAAACACAACAAACCTGTAAGAGAAAAAGCCCTTTCACTACTTTCTAAGAACATCTAAGGCATTAATGTTATGCACTGAGTGTTTGAATATTTTAGGACTTATCACCACCTGAAGATGGCGTGGATATAGAAACCACCAAATCTCATAAAATGTGAAAACACAGCAGTGAGTGCCTTGAGGTGTACTTGCTGATTGTATCAGACAGTAAGCAAGACTTAATGAAGTCTCATAAAAACAGTAGTACAGCTGCACATCTTGTACAAGCACGAAGATAATGTGAGTCACACTGGTAGGATGTGAGTCATGTGTCGGGTCTGGGTTTGGTTTGTTAGTTTGGGCATTCGTGTGTTGCGAGGAATCATTTCTTTTTAGATGGGACTATAAATAGAATGTCCAAAACAATATTGAATAATCATACAGCTATAAACGAAAGACAATGACATATATGTACATGTATCTATGCATGATGAGGCATTTACTACTACAGTACTACTACTACTACTACTACTATTAGAAAATTAATTAACAGTAGCGAGAAAGAGAGACACAGAGAGAAGAAGTCCAGCTGGCAAAGGGTGCCCATTATGCCTACCTCTATTTGTCTAGGCAACACGCATGCACGTGCACATGCACACACAGACACAGACACAGAAACACACACACACACAGGACTAGTGGGAGTGGTCTCAGCTGTGTGGTTGCTGTCTCCACTCTGTCCCGAGGGAGGCTTTCCAGACCAACAATAACAAGCTCTCCATCAATTTACCACACACACAGACACACACAGACACACACACACACACACAAGGCAGATACAAACATCTGTAAAACAATCCTATCTACAGAGTCAGCACTACTTACCAGTACAGGAATAAAAACTATACAGGAAAAAAAGAACTGCAGCAAACAGTAAAACCAAAACATGCTGCAGTTACCCTGATTGTTTGTTTAGTTTTAAAGCTTCTTTTTGCTCAAGAGTTTCTGAGTGAACTAGCTAGTATATATCGAGTTAGCATAGAAATTGACTATTATTAATTCTAAAATCCACTGATAACATTTTCATTAAGTGATAAGTGATCTGTCTGTAAAATGTTACTTATTATAAAGCAACCAAGTTGTTAGGTCACAATCACATTAAACAAAACCAAACTTTGCATTTTTTTTAAAGGTGCAAATGTTTACATTAAATACTACATATACAGACTATAATTTGTGGCAGCATCCTTCATTGTGCTTGCCTGAGTTATACAACAAGCTCTTGATCACATGATTTTCAAATCCTTGTTTTTCCATCTCTGAAGCAAGGCAGCCATGGCCTCTGTCCAAAAGCTAAAGACTAATTTTCTGGTATTTGTAGCTTTAAACCTCTAAGGCCCTTTCAGTCTGGGAAGTGACAATGGCAGCAGCTGTTCTTGATCCAGCACAGGATCAGCATAGCAGATTCATAGTGCAGCGAGTACAACAGTCCATCCCCACCCAGTGGCAAAAGGTTAACACAGTCAAACTTCAGCGGCAGAAAATGAGAAGACATTGGTGGCAACCATATACCCTCCTCTGGTGCAGCTTCTCTTACTAGTGATCTGGGCGTCAAAGCCATGACCAGGCATTAAAAATTACTCAAGGCAGCAGCTGTTTCTTAGTCAGAAGGGGCCTTTAGTGGAATAATCTCCACCGGAACAATGTAGAGATGACAGAATCTTTAAATTATCA
The DNA here is from genome assembly GCF_017976325.1 of Chelmon rostratus. Classification (NCBI taxonomy): domain Eukaryota; kingdom Metazoa; phylum Chordata; class Actinopteri; order Chaetodontiformes; family Chaetodontidae; genus Chelmon; species Chelmon rostratus. Next base: position 21,976,257 of record NC_055665.1, read on the forward strand.
CCTTGTTTTAGGTATGGGGATTACATCTTCAATCTCTATGTAATCCCAACTCTGGTCATGTTTTACTATAAACCCGGAATATTTCCGACCATCCCTGACTAGGTGGGGTGTTTCCAAAGTAGTTTAGGGTCATGTATACTGCAGTGCTACAGTCAGGACTGTGGGGCTACAGCTGTGGTGCAAGGCCTTCTCCAGATGATCGTGTTTGCTTAAAATGGCTACGAGTGATGTGGTACATGCAGAGAGACACATGTAACCCCACAAGGGAGCTGAGTATGTTGTTTTAGCAACCTGAAAGAGAAAGACAATTCTGACAGGATAGTGGCTACAGATGAAATATTAAAAGTGTGAGGGTAAATGAATATGTGCTTGCAGGTGGCATTTCTCAAGTTTACTGGTACAAGGACACGAAGTGGCCAAAGTGATGAGTGAAGAGTGAAAGAGGGGAGAATAAGACACTGTTAAACACTAAATCAATACTTTCATTTGCATGTACACAGGATATGGTTAAAATAATACAGAGATCTAAAGCTTTTCAGCTTTTTTCCAAACTACTCCCAATAAATGGAGATTAGGATGGGAAAATCATAGATGAATACTGAGAATACCAAGCTAGCTTCTTCTTCAATGAAGACGCATAGTTGGTGGTGTGTGACATAGTGCCGTAATGTGTTGTGCACTTTTCGCGGGAGATATAACAGCAAAAATAAAAACCCCAAAAAATAGCAAAGCAGTTCAATTGTATGGTGTAAAATGTTATCAAGCTGCATCACTTTGCCTCCATGAATGTTTACATCACCACATTCTCATTCAAAATGCAAAAAGCACATCAACTGTGAAGACTGCAAGTTAGTAGGTTATCTAAAATGTAGAAAACTGTAAGAAACTTTACATGGGCCTGATTGTACAAGGGTTTACTTGCAGCTCAGCGTTGATGAGATAAAGACTCTGTTCTGACACGTCGAGATATTTGAGATATTCAATCAGGTCAAATAACTTTGGCTGTGCTGCTCGGGCAGTGCTAGTGATGCATTATAGAAACTTCACTCTAAGGTGAATTAGAAGCTGAGTGGAAAAGTACAGACTGACACTGATGGCTCCAAAATGACACAAGCAATCATACGTCTCTACAGTTGCCACCACAAATTACTGCTAGGAGAAACTTATTCCTCCATGAGAAGCAGTTCGAGGAATAAAACCACAGTCTATGCACTGCACTGACAATGGCTGTCGACTCTCTCTGTGACAGCTGCTTCTGCTGAGCAAACTTTATCTAATTTGAAACTTAACAAGCGATAACTGCTATCATCCATGTCACAAAAATGTGTCGTCCAGGTGGTCGTTTTCAGCGATTCAGACATGGCACAGCAGAGGTAATAATAATCTTAATGATGACTCTGAATCTAGAAGATACAAGATGTGCATTTCTAAAAAGGCAGCTATGCACAGGTTTACATGTTGAAAAAATAATGTGCAATATCTTTAAAAAGTTGGTACATAAGGCAGTAAATAGTGTACTAAAAAGGCCTAACATGTGAAAGGAAAAGGAGCTAAATATAAATGTTTCTTATAAATGTATCTTTCTCTATAATCTATGTGATCAATGATTCTTATCAATGACATTATATTATCTTTTCCCAAGCACAGGTAAGAGGAGTGAGTAGTGGATTCTTGACACGAGTTGCACAAACAGTGACAAGTCAGATGAACCATGTTTGCTGATGGATTATTCACTGAGATATTAACATTCTCCACTGTCAAGTTTACTCTTTCACTCTTAAGAGGAAAACATTAAGCCATACAGAACACTGACAGTCTGGAGCCGCTTTACTTTTAGGGAACATGTTAAGATATTACTTCATGGGCCCCAACATGTAGGTTTTTCCTGCTCACCTTTGCATCAGTGTGGGAAAGTAGCCTTGGTTATGACTCATCTTTTAAGTGCATATAAATTGCTACCACACAAAGAAATGCTACCATTGGGAAATCTCTGGAAAGTTACATTTGCATACGATTTGCATAGGTATGGTGGTGCAGCCAATGACAGGAGAGTGATTTGGTTATTTTTGCATATCATGGCCATCAGGCAATTATGTGAGAAGTTGTTGGTACAGAATGTGCACAAAAAACGGTTGACTAATCTGTTATCTGATCAAGAAAAGGCCCAGAGGGTAAGACAAGTATCCCAATATGCCTGTGAGTGTAGGTATGTGTATCCATGTGTCTGAGTCTGAGTCTATGCTAGCCCAGTATTTAAACCTGCAAAACTCTCTGGAATTCCTAGCTTTAAATAGTGTGTGAAGAGGAGACTGAGAACATTCCTGCCTTGACAGATTTTAAGAAGTAAAATATGACTTTAGATACCACATGCTTATTTTTGTACTTATACCCTGTAATATGCATGCTGACGAACATGATGTACACACAAAAGCAAAAATCAAAACACAAGAAATTTTGAAATAAAACAAAATAAAACCTGGTACAGCAAAGTAATTTTCCCACAATTGTCCTCTTTAACTGCCTCAATTTGATTCACTTACTACAGATCAATTGGAAAACAGTATCAATGATGATTTTACCAGCTCCCCTCATGTGTGATCAATAGCTATTTACAATTATACAATTCCTGCCTTGGCTCTATTGTAAGACTAAAAAACACAAATGAATATTTATAATAATTATTATATTAGGTTATTTTAAGAGAAGATGCAGTTGTTGTTGCCTTTCCCATATCCTGGTCTCTCTTGCATGAGTTGGCTGAATTTAGGGTGACAATCAGACACAGACAAAGGGACAGAGTAATAATGACACTATTTCATTCCATCTGCAGCCCACAGGTGAAAAGCCTGTTTTATTATTTTATCCAATATCAGAAATATATTCTATTTGACCACCACAGCTGACCCCCAAATAAATTGTTTTGTCGTGCATGTACGTGTGTGTGTTTTTCCAATAAGGAATACGAGGAATTCAACCACTCTCAGTTATTCCCACTATACACAAAAGGAAAATTGACCTCTAACTGTGTATATGTATGTTTGTTTGAGTGTAGGTGTGTGTGTGTGTGTGTGTCTGTCTGTCTGTCTGTACACAGGTTTGCCTTTGCCTTTGTTTGTATGTGTGTACCATAGTGCATTCTTTTAAAACATTCCTACCAACTGACCCAAATGACTAAATGTAATCCATGAAGGTTTTTTGTGTGAGTGTGTGTGGGTTTGTGTGATTTTCACCTAAATTCAACCAAATCATACAACCAACAGTCAACGGGATATTGGAAAGGCAACACTGCGGGTTAGTGTATGCATTCACAAGGTCATACGTAACATTTCAATCACACTACTCCCTATGGAGATGAGGAGATGAGGAGAGGTTCATGGGAGCAGGTGCATGCACCAAGTAAGTGTGGATGGGAAGATGGACAAAAGAAAGAAAGAGTGAGAGTGAGGATCAGATGGCTGCTAGTGTAGCCAGTCCATAAAAAGAAAAAACACAAAAAGGATTAAAGGCAGGACAGACAGATATGGAAGAGGGTCATCCTAAGGGAGGAATATTAAGAGAAAAGTGAGTGTGAAGTGGAGGCAGGTGCTACTCAATACCCAAATGGGATTTAAGGATGACCGACCATGTGAGCAAATATGAGTATAGGGAGAAACGCAGCCAGGGCGACAAAACGAGATGTGAAATGAGGAAGGGAGAGAAAAACAGAGCGGTGGAGATGAAAGTGGAAAACACAGGGAGTGAATCGAGGGGGACAAACAGAGAGGACAGGAAAAAAAAATCAGCTGGACAGGGAAGTGGGTGAGTGTCATCAGTAAGTACTCCACTCTGATCTGAAACAAAATGTTTGTTTCATTTGTTTCATCATAAAAACATACTCTCTATGTCTTAGTACATGTGCCAGTTTTGTCTGTGTTCACTTCTGAAATTATATTAATATTTAGTTTCAGAAACACTACAAATAATGTATTTTGCTGTATTTGCACATTTTGTCTGTTGTACGATTTACCCACAGGTGTGTGCAGGACCCCACAGAGAACAGAGATGAGCCTCAGCTGCAGGGTCAGAAAGCAGAGAAATACACAAACAATAACAGGCAGAATGGGAATACGGTGATTTCCCTGAACTCCCTGGTATCCACTGTATGCAGATGTTCCAATTCACAAATGAAAACTGCAAATTTAACTCAGGTGCCTTTTTTGTAAATAGATAAACAACTATGTTTTCACGCGTAAGTGATAAAGTCTGAATTTGTACACAAGTAGATGATTAAAACTGTGATATCTATTCATTGGCCACATTTTTCCTTCACACAATATAAAAATGGGTATAATGCGACTTCAATTGTTTTACACACTGTTGCTGCTGCAGAACAGCACATTTGTATGCTTTTTAACAATCACTGCATTCAGGGAGAGGAATGCAGTCTGTCAAAGGGATTGTATAGCATACAAAGCACACTATAGCGCAAAGCACATAAAATGAATTTGGAGTGCTGCCCTGGATGCATAAGTCTTTGTATGCTATCTCCTTGATTCCTCACTTTATAAACCTCATCCCTTAGCTATGACTCAAAAGCATGTTTTTATCTGTTTAATAATTGCTTTACAATGGCGGGGATGTGGGTCTCAAAATCAACAATGTAGAAAGGTTTGCACTATTCATTCCATGCTTTACAAGAAGCAGCACCAGGTGTGTAAGGCCAAGGTAAAGGTAACATACATGTGACTGCTTTTACACGTGGACTGACACTTACAAAACCACAGAAGTGCTACTGCTGAACAAGAAGTAGTCAAGGTGCAGTAGCTTGCATGTTCCAAGTCAGTAAGAGTGAAAGCAAGCTGTTTTTTTTTTTTGAGAGCACTGACACTGGAAAATAGGACAATGGTGTATTCTCATCTTTGTCTCCACTGTGTGGGTGTACACAGAAAAAAAAAAAAACAGTGGTAGGGACTTTATCTAAAACTACAATCTACAACCAATTAATCTCTCTGTAGTGGGACTGGGAAAGGTGGCATGCATAACTCGAGTACATTAAGTACATTCAACCATACTGCTACATTAGGCTGTATTCAACACAAAATTAGATCAAGATATGATGCATCAATAACAAATCAATGGCGAGAAGCAGTCCTGTAATGATGTACTTTTTTAGAGTGGTAAAGCAAGACACAGGCCTTGAATGAAAAACACAAAGAAAGGAAGCTGACTATTGTCTTTTTATGGCAATAAAAGCCTGTTGTGGACATTTTTTCAACGATTAGACTGCTGGCTTTCTGTTGGAAGGCTGGCTAAATGCACGATGATATTTAGGGCAAAACTGTCTAAATGCCAGAGGTGGACTCACCGAGTCAACCGAGGACAGAATGGCATTTTTCACTCAAAATGAATGCAATAAGTTTCCAAAGATATAAGCTGAAGATGGTTTTCAGAGTCGCCTCAAATAACAGTATTTCACTGTGTGCAAAAATGTAACTCACGGACATGGTGGGAAGAAGAGATGAGTGTAATTCATGAAGCGTAGTAAAGTTCCTATCAGCATGAACATACCTGATATTTTACCACAACATCCTAAAACCACCATCATTCTTTAACTCCCTCTTTTACTCAATGTGACTTTTTACTTTAATCTGCTCTCTTCGTCTTTTCATTTTCTCTACATAACCAAAGCTCTATATTTCCCCTCCTCTCCTGTCTCACTTAACCAGTATATATTACATCCACTTACTTTTACTCCTTTCCTCCAGCTGTCTTATGACATTTGCAAACACATAGTTGCCACCACTTTTTCTTTCCCACTTATTTCCACACATCAAGCACTTTTTCCTACTTTCTTGCCCTCTTTTTACTGCACCATCTAACCCCAGTATTAACCTCAGATGTTTCTTCCTTTCAATTGTCCCAGCTGATCATTTTTCCAAGTCTTTCATTTTTACATGCAGCGAAAAGTGACATGGTACAAATATTGTTGAACATCTTAATGGTTTCTCTGTGGGATCCTGCAGTGGAAGATCACAAGGAAGTCATGGTTTCCTGGAAAAAAACATCAAATGATCCTGTTTTGTGTAACATAAATTTTAGGGTGAAAGTGATAAAAAGTCTTTGCCAGCAATCAACTCATCCCACAATTCATCCATATTATTTTCAGAAAAGGACAGACAATAGTTTACCAAGAAAAATGTAAAATGTGTCAACTTGTAATGTGCTAAAAAGCATCGAAATTAAAGCATGGATAATTAATGATTGTTTTACTGTCAGACCTATCCACAATAATTACTCACTACGAAAGCTTAAAAATCAGTTATTATATGAACAATTACAGTATGTCATCCGCTTTGACTCCAGTACTGCAATAAGGAATTATGTAAATGAACTATTCCATAAATTGCAGGTTAATTTACAAAGGCTTACAGTAGCACATTCCTTTCAGTAATTGGCACTGTGATCTAAATAATTAAAGACTTTTGTGTTGATATGATTGCAATCTAAAATGAAACAGCAATCTTGCTTTCCAGCACTATGGGGCTCCCATGGTGATTACTCTGCAAACAGATTTGTTTTCTCCCTGCCAGGAGGGTACTTTGCATTTTTAGTTCTCACTGATTATACATCCTGGTTGGATTTTTCAGGCAGTTCAGGGAAGTTCACTGCAGTCAGGTCTTGGATATTTATGTAGGAAAAAGAGCTCTGGAGACTTTCTGCTTTCCAAGCACCATAAACCTTTCATACAGGGTCCTTTAATTCTCTCTCTGGATGATAGATATATATCATATATAACCCCACTTTCACTGCTATCACTGAGGCTACAGTATCATATTTTCCATTTCAGACAGACCTACTTAACAAGTCTCCAAACTTTCTCTGACACTCCCTTGCTAGCAATACATACACTGTGTAAGTTATATCTGTCCCTAGTGGAGACTTGCAGGTAAGCTAAGCACTAAAGCCATATTTAACTATAGAGAAGAACTAGGCAACCTGACAGAATATGAGCAGTTGTTTGTACTTGCTGTCTTTGCAGCACACTGGTTCTCAATCAGATTTGGTCAAACTTCCCATATAGTTTGGCTCCACTCTCTTTGAGTCCATTCAGTCATTTCCTTAGACTGTATAAACTAAAACAAAGTATCTGAACGACTGAGATGTGCAGACTTTCCAGACCAGAAACACATCTATGCTGTCTTCAGCCCTGGTAGATGATATATGAGCGCAAAGACAGAGACGTCTGGGCGTGTATATGTATGTGTGTGTGTGTGTGTGTGTGTGTGTGTGTGTGTGTGAGTGTGAGTGTGAGTGAGAGGGAGGAGGCAGACAGCAGCCCTAGGGGTCAATATGATGCTCCTGGTGCTTCACACACAGACCACACCATGACCCACTTTCCATCCCATCCCACACACACCCCTACACACTTCAATGTGCACAAATGTGACACACACACACACACACACACACACTTCTCTCCCTTGTTATTTCTGTCTTCTGCCCTCCATCCATTCCACCCTCTATCTCAAACACATCATCTTTCCTCCTCCACTGCCCCCCCAGCCCCCATACACATCTCTCATCTTACACGCACACACAAAAACACACAGGACATGCTGACCTTGGGATACAGTGCACTGGTGGTTTATAGGGGTAAGTATGCTAGGGCAAAGGGGTGGCTTTGGGGTGAATGGACACACTTGACTGAGCTAACAAGGCCTGTCTGGCCGTATTGGCTGATTGGCTGACCGGACAGCTGGATGCCAGGCTGACTGGCCGGGAGGACAGGTGGACTGGAAGGCAGGGTGGGGCACTGACCCACTCAACAGCGTTGTGCATCAAAATAAAGTCACATATATGATATCTAGTCTATCGGGAAAGTGAGATTTGCTAGGACATAACGTGATCGCCATTTTTATCCACATTACAGATGTGAATGTTTCTTATTGTTTTATAACCTCAATTCTTGGTGGTCACAATAACAAAATATTAGGATTTGTGTCACGGCTGCTAAGATGTATCAAATGAAAGAAAAAAAACACCCCCTAACATGGACAACGTTTGTTTGATTTTTTCATTCATATAGGTACATATGGCAATAAATATTATCCTCTCAGTCACATTACTTATCCCGTATCTTTCGCAGCAAATTGGTGGATAATGAAAATGGCCTACTTTTTAGAGTTGTTGAAGTCTAGAATAGAGTTAGCAGAATAAAAGCAGAAATAAGAGAAACAATCATTGTTTATGATTGTATTAATCCAACTTGTGTCATTTTACCATGATAATCGATGGTCTGCCTCTGAATAACGAGTGAAGGCTGCGGTGCAGCAACAGACTCTGTTCAACAAGCTCACTCAGTAGCACAAAAAGGCATCAGTCTAAGGCCAGAATATTTTCACATCTAACTGGGCGAATTAAGGGTTTATTTTAATGAATCAAGAGTTGGTGAACAGTGGTAAGACGGGGGTTTTACTTTGTTCCTGTCGACTTTGAATTAAGTGTGGTTTGACTGAACAAGGCAATCAAGCTTGTCTAAGTTGAATGAAAGAGAGAAACCTGAAATCAGAGGGCATGCAGTTTATCTATTTTTCAATAGTTTCAATCAAGACAGCATAACTCTCCTGTTCCAATGACGATAAAAGCATTGACGATAAAAGCCTGAGACATATACACTGCCTAACTGCTTACCAGTGGGAGATTAAACTCACATTAAACATTTTAATAAGAGGCAACTAAATAAAAGAGCTTACAATAGGTCTAAGAAATTTTCCTTTCTTGAAATTCTGTACATTTATTTTGTTTCTATGTTAGCAGAGCTCTACATTCAACTATCTCCAGAAATACCAGAAACCAGAAAATTGTTATACCACAAATTAATTGCCTAAAAAAAAATGCATGTATGATTGATCTGTGCAGATGCTCGATTGGAAGTGTGCAATTTGACAATTTATTAGGTCCAACAAAGACTCTGAGTCACATTGCACTGATAAACTGGTCCAAATGTAATGCAACATTCCTGCACGCATACACAAACACACAGTCATACTCTAAAAGCATGTATGTGGGAGTGTGTTTGTGAGGAGCGACATGTCTGATTGGACAACAAGAGCGTCCCAGCTGACTACATTTCTGTCTAAAAGGTTCCCTCTCTGCTGGGAGTGTGTGTGTGTAAATCTGTGGGTGTCTCATGCGTGTATGTCTGTATGCCTACGTCACTGACGTGGCAAATTGTGAATGGGCCTTGGAGGACTTACGAGTTTCACCTCCAATCACATTTTACAAGTGAGCACTCGCACAGGCACAGAGTCACATAGTCACAAACACGCAGACATACACACACACAGAGGGGCCTTGGGGTTTGGCGGTTGGTCTATCCGTCTAGCAGCGTGAGCAACCACTCAGGCATGGATGATAATGCAATCAACTGTCATTAGAGGGACGCTGGCTGGCTGGCTGGCTGGCTGGCTGGCTGGCTACACACACACACACACACACGCACACGCGCACACACACACACACACACACACACACACACATGAACATGACATAATTAGAACTGAAACAATTAGTCAATTTATCAATTAGTCAATCGACAGCAAAATAATTGACAGCTCTTTAGATACATCATAAAAGTAATTTTCATGCAGAAAACAGAGAGACAGAAACAAACAAAAGGCACACAAGCACAACCACATCTTCCATTCTCATCGTCAGGTAATCTTCTGATGCAACTACAGAGCAACACCAGTACAGACCTGTATGCCTCAGTGGCCCAGTATTACTACAGGTTTGGTGCGACAGTTCTCTGTCCTGTTGGTGCTCCTCCTGCTGCTTTTAGTTTCTTTGAATTGAAACTGTCAGAGGAGAGAGTGGAAGGTTGGAAAAAAAGATGATCTAGATCTAGAATCATCTAAGCCCTTGTCAACACAATGAGAAATGAGATTCCTTGTATACAAGCATTTTCAGTGTGTTTAAACAAAGCTAAGCAACAACGAAGCTATTCTATTTTACAGTCTTAGTAGAATGCATATTATTGTTTCTAATGCATATTTTACTCATGCAGTCATCTAACTACATAAAAATAAATGTTTAATAGCACCTGAAGCTTGTGATTGGTAATACTGACATACAAAGTGAGTCAACACAAAGTATTAGAAATGACAAAGTAAAGCCCTCTTAACTTTGCAGTGTATAAAAAATTGTCAACTCTGGACAGTCTTAGTTTGAAAGCTTAGCTTTCAGAAGTGGAAAATGCCAACTTAATACGGATATAAGCTCAAAATAGAGAAAAAAAGGATGTATTTCAAATGCATCCGCATTAGTGTGGACATTATCTAAGCTGTCATTTTTTATAGTTCCTTTCTTTTCTCTTCTCTCTCTCTCTGACACACACACCCTCACCCTCAATACACCAGACTGCAGTCCTCTCAGACTGACTGGGGGCCTTGACAACAACTTTCCCATATATCAGCTTAGTTAAGTGGCACAAATTCACAGCACTGGTTCTTGTAGCATGTGCATAATCTACTGTCTCTTCTCAGAGACAGATATGTGTGTGAGAGTGTTGCAGTGTGCATGTACTAAGAAGCAAGGAGGGTGTGCCAAGATAGGCACAGCAGGGGCCCACTATAGCCCTCACGCCAACAGTTTGACAACATCTTAGAAACATCAACTCACTTGGGATTTTTCTCCTGTCCTTAACAACTCTGAGTCCATTACTTTTGCAGAGGGAGAGTCAGTCTGACAGACAGAGGCAGAGAGAGGGACAGAAAAGAGATGGATGGAGGGCTGAGAGGGCAGGAAGGAATCAAGAGAAACAAATTCAGAAAGATGAAAAAAGGAGGTAGGGAGTTGGACTCTGACTCCGATGACAGAAAGGGAGTGGAGGACCATGGGAGAAAATGATAAAAAAAAATGCAGAGAAACAGACAGAACGAGAACAAAATAACGAGGGTGAGCAAAAGAGAGACCTAACATTAGAAGAATAAGTGGGGGTATCTCAGTGAAAAATAGCAGGCAAGCTCAGCTGAAACTGGAGCAGGAATGATGAATGTTGTGAGGCAAGCCAACTGCTAATTTAGATGGCAGGAGTTTGCTTCTACAGGGCAAGAGGCTGGAGTCAATCTGTCTCTCTTACATCTGTTCGTAGACACACAGTGGGTGCACCTGGGTCCAAAAAGGGCCCTTCTCTCAGACTAAAAATAGTGGAAACAACTACTGAACTGGCAATAGAAGTAGCCAATTACATATCTGCCTCTTTGTCAACTGGACCAGTGTTTATAATCTACAAGAACTGGTCAATGTATTGTAAAGAGAGTGGCAGTTCTGTAATTAAGAACGGTGCAACATGTAGGAGATGTGCAAGTGGACTGATGACATAAACATATTGTGATCTATTAAGTTTCACTGCTGAAGAAGAGGGCTTGCAGGGCACATATGGATTGAATTGCATATGGAAAAAAATGTACAAGAGGAAAGTCATGATAAACTTCAAGCAATTGATTCCCTGTGATTTTAAATGCACTTTAAGTGTGATTTATTGAGGTTCATACAAGCAAGGGATGGAAACCAGGCCTAAATAGATTTTTTGCCATTACACGTCTCACCTTGCATAGATAGGATGATTTGAAGCCTCAGGTTCATGCAGTAATTGGGGCCAATCACTAGTCTGCAGCTCAGACAGAAAACCATTATGATCATCAGTGCAGGCATGAAAAGATATTTCACACAACGAGAGAGGGATTATTAGAGTCAAGGGCACAAAAGTCAGTGTGTCTGGGAGAAAGAAGGGCCTGGAAGGTTACTGACTGACAGAGTAAAATACCAATGATTTCACGTTTACCACACACCTTAGAGTGAAACATGGCAGACTCTTTCACTTTCTAGATGGAGGCCAGTGGAACTGACTTCTCATTATCAGCACGATTTGTCTGTCCACATATAAAGTTAGCATTTAGACAGGTTGGGGATTGAGCGAAGTCAGAAATAACAAACTAGAAGTGACACAGTCACAGTACCAGACCCACTTTAGATTTACCATTCAGTTAAGCTCCTCTGCTCTAAAAGAAGCTTGATCCAGCCTTCTGTGGCAAGGGGCAAGCAGAAGAAGCTGTCTATAACAATGGTAGAGCTCAGGCACTTCAGAAACTAGAATTGAGGAAAACATGGCCTCAAAGAGGAAAAACTACAGAGAAAACTATCAAATGTACCCCCACAGTTCTTTTCAAAATGTATGACTGGCAACACTCTTTTGGATTTTTTTTTTAAGTAAGATAAATTATCCAAGGTGTTTGAACGCACACACTTATCGCCATAAACAAGATTAACATCATAGTTGTTAAGAGGGTTAAGTCTCTGTTCTCTTCAAAGGATAAATGCCTCAAACATGCTCATTGTACATACACTTGGGTGGACACGACACCATGCTGCACAACATGAACAATGTAATCCAAAGCAACGTCTCTCTAAAAAATCTGAGTCTAGGTGTTGATTTAGTTCTGCGCGCTTGTGATTTTAGGTTTGCATTTTGTAGATGCTGAAGTATGGGGGTGAAAAAAATTACTTAAATACTATATGGAACAACAACAACAACACAGAATCAAAAACATCCGTCATTGAACCAACACATCTGACACAGGAGAGGGTATGCCAAGTCAGGCCAGTAAAACTGAACATCAAGACCTTCATAAAGTTCATATTTGTGGCAGGACTATTACACTGAATTGTATTCGGTTGTACAGGGGTTTGTGTTATGTTGGCACACTTTATAACCTGTATGTACAAATAAAGCCAATTCACAAGGAAATATAGAGAACCAGTCACTTATTCACAAGCACCACTGACTGGTTTGAAACCGGCTTGTTTTTTGTGTTACTCACAAAATTCTATAACATTCCATAACCAGCTGCAACTCAAACCAAGACAATAAAAAAAGGGAAAAATGACAAATCCACTGACAAATGATCCATATTTTATTTAACTTACTGATTCTGTGTAACTTCTAATTCTCCCAGTGGTTGGGACAATCACACAATCCTTTAACTCTGCAACATTGCTAGAAATTATCTATCTTTACTAAAATAAAATAATTCAAATATCAAAATAAAAGTGTCATTTTATCAACCTCTTTTCACATTGCAGGTGTGTGTGTGCGTGTATTAGAGGGAGAGAGATCTTTCTGTGCATCAAACCCAACCGTCAAAATCATGCACACCATGGCAACCACAGTCAGTTCCCCATTTCACAACACTAACAGACTAGGCAAATATTGACGCTCTATTTCTCTGACATTACAAATGTGATTGTATTTGCTGTTTGCCCTAGGAGATGGCAGTTTATATTCAATGAGGTGTGTGCCCCTCTCTGTGTGAGTTGGTGTGTGTGTGTGTGTGTGTACGTGTTGAATTTTAAGTTAGAAAATAGGCCATGGGAAGAACATGCGTCAATTTGCTGTGTACACAAAAGAATGTGTTAGCCGAGTGTGAGTGATCCAGAAATGTGTGGGTGTGTGTGTGTTTTCATTCTACTTCTCCCGCCTGTCACCTGGAAGAGAGACAAAGAAGGACGGACAGAAAGGTAAAGAAAAAAGAAGGAGCCACCTGTATGTAAAAGCTCACCTGCCCTGGGAAGAAAATGACACAAATGAATGTGAACTGTGGCAGATGGAGCTTAAAACCTAATACAGGTGGAGGCGGGACTGTCGTCTGTGAACAAAAACCAAAGCAGCACTGCTGGTTGCTGTTTTCTGGTAATGCTGCTCACTGAAGATTTTGAAGTTTCACAAATATATGACAATACACACACACAATAATATTCACCAGTTCCATTCTGTCTGCTAATCTGTCACACACATCACCTGACCCTTCAAGATAATGCATGTATGGAAAGTAATGAATGCAAACACTTGGGGGGATGAAGACAGTTAGTCTCAGTGTCATTAGCTGACATCCCTCTGGGCGTCTGGAGATGTTTCAAGGCTCTCTACTTACATTTTAGAGCAGTTAGGCTCACATATTCACTTATACAATCACATAATTCTGATTAGGGAAAGTTGTTAATTGTTCATGTTTAAATCCTTGCCATCAGGCACAATGGCAGACTGCACTTCAAATCAAACCAAAAAATTTTTACCATGATAAAACAAGCTCAATACAGGATCATGATCAAAACTGATGTAAGTAACAATGATCAACTCTGGACATGCTTGAGTTGACATGGGTAGATCTAATAGCCTCATGACACACAAAGAATAAAGGTGATAACAGCCAGTGAGTCTGCTGCCTCTGCTCTCTGTCACCGCCTGTCTGCACGAGGGCGGGGCTGAGTTCCTTCACACAGTCAAAGCAGAGCCCACAGGCAATGAATGACAGAGTTCTGCATATATTTTCCTGGAGTTAACAACGACAATGTTCATTGCTCATTATCCAAAAGTGCAACAAAAGACAGAATGTCAGTACCATGAATTTATCAAACACCTGTTGAACAAGTGGAACACAAACTTGCAGAAATGTGACATCTCCAGCCACTCTGCCTGCAGTAGCTTGCTGCCCACCTCTTAAATCACATCCAGTTTGTTTTGCACAGCCATACGGAGCTCATTATGCTTAGTTGCTGAAAGTAAGCTCGAGTTGTCCTCGAAAGCTGACGAAATTGTTACAAAAAAAGGTAATACAAAGTCAATTATATGGAGGCGATTCTAACATCTTAAAAGTGATGAAGTGCAGATTGAAAAGGCAAATATGCCTTCGGTTTGTGCCAATCAAGACGGGAAACAACAAATATTTTCCATGACCTGAAAATGCATCAACTCAGCTACCACACCTTTATTTAAATAAGCTGCAAGGCAAGCTAACTTATATTGTTTTGTTGAGGCAGATAAAGCATGATTGCAAAGTTAAATGTTTACATTTAGATGGAATTCAATATATTCTTTTGTTAGAAAATATACTTGAATCCAAACAACGTGTGCAGATTTAAATGTTCATGTTGTTATATTTTTATGTTAAACTGTTTTGTAAAGTTTAACTAATGAAGCTTCTGGTTTCTTCAGGCTTCTCTCACTGGTTGCAACATTGCTGGATTTTAAAACTTATTTTGCCACTGGAGCCTTAATTAATAAACCAATGTGAGTGCAAGGGAGGCTCGCTACAGTGAAAACTATGAAAACAGTGAAACTGCAAATATTTCAGAGTAGCATTCCAAATCAGTTTAGATGCCTTTTGCTGGATATTCATTTATTCATCTACACAGTTGGCATGAATTACACTTCTATTATTACATGAAGGCTTTATTAACCTCTTCAGTAGCACCACAAAGTGAAAAATATTTTTTTAGATATTTATTTGATATAGGAAGATCCTCATTATCTTCAAACAGGCTTACACAGTGCTTCCTAGTTTTAAAACCAATTTTGTGCAGAATAGACAATTGAGAGAATATATTTATTACAATGATCTTAAAGGCAGTACAAGACATGGATTTAATCTCTCTCTCTGCTTTTTATGTTTGTTTATGTTTTTTCTCCCTGCATGTTTTACCTTATGTAGCTGCAGCCTTCAATCCATTAATCCAACAACATTCAATTCAGACTTGTACTGGGTTACTCACTCTGACCTAGTGAAACTGGCCAGAGTGACTGACTTTTACGTTAATGTGACCAGGGTGCTTATTCGGAGAACTGACATGTTAAATTGCTGTCAGATTAGCGTAAAGGGGTGCATGTCTGACAGCTTCTCTTAAATCCCTTTCACTGTAGGTGCCCTATTCATTATCAGTTTGAGCAGTTTGTTTATTGACTGAAGGAAAGAAAGACTAGTTTTTGTGCAGGGGAGAGCAACCACACTCATGTTTGACAGAAAAACATGAAAGTATGTAGTACTCAGAAGTACTGCATGTACTGATGAGATCAGGTCTGCATAGCCACAGTCAGCCTATCCAGCTCTTTATGAACACAGGCAATGCAATGCTGATTGCAATGCTGATGTAAAAATTTTCAAAATGCTTTGATACTAAAGCGAAGACCACATCATATGAATAACAACATGAGATGTTATTACGAATAGATCATTAGGTGTCGCACATGACATAACTTCTCCCAAGTGGAACATCATGAGAACCCATGAATGAGAGTGTAGCAGCACCAAAATCAGGACAACTGAGTGACACAACGTGTTTTTATGTCTCACCGCAACCAATCAACTTGACTTTTTAACAAAATAAGACGACCTCGTGCAACTTGAGCTTCTGAAAGGGATAAGATCACACTGGACCCTTATTGAAACAGCACAATAGTATCCTTCTGGGCAAAAAAACAGTAAGTCTCAAGCATGCAGCATTCCAGAGATATTATGCCATACACAACATACTTTGGTGTCATATACAACATTGTTGACGCAAGGAAGTTAATCACGCTGTCATATTAATGATTACTAATGCAACACAAGCTGGATTTAGCACCGCTGGCACAGGTTGCTGATGTAGGCTACTTTTAATTTGCCCGAACGTCTCATGATGAAAATCACCCTGATTTAAACTTCTCTGGACTGGACTGGCAAAAATCGAAAACCAACCCAAACCTACCGTGGTTAATTAAAGTTTAAATGGATATCTTTGGGAGTTAAATACAGAACAGTTGTTTTCCCTAAAACAGAAAAAAAGAGTCTTTTGATCAGTATAGTTGGGAAAGGAAGTGATGACGCAAGGTGGGAAATCCAGCCAACTGCTCAGCCCCAAGATATCCGAACACACACACACACACACAATTTTATTATCTCCATGCTAAAGCAGTTTGCATTAAGAGCGAGTTGCCTCAGCTTGCTATTGCAGCTAATAACCCCTTTGCATATTTACGCTCCACATGTAAAGTGTCCTAATTCGATTAATAGTAATAATTAGACCTTCCACTGCTTTTTTATTTCTGGGTGGAATTGAAACAATTTAGGTCATCTGGCCCCTAATTCCCAGATCCAAGCTCTGGGACATGCAAATCAGATGCAAATGCCACAGAAAAGTGAAAACTAGTTATGGGCCCGGGTAATAAATACTGAATTTAGCCTCTTGGCATTCCAAAAACAGCCAGTTGGGGTTCATATGCAAATAGTATGCAAATAGCCCAGACGCAGAGAGCTTTTATTTTTCTGTTACAGAGAATATAGCGGGGTTTCCAGGTGGCTTAGTAGGCAGAGGCACATAACGTGTCCTTATGATGTCGTGGGTTTGAAGCCAGCTCATGTTGCCATCCCCAGACTCTCGTACCTTTATAATATTCACTCTCCAACTATCACACAGAGAGAGGCTAGACGAGAGGAAAGGAAGAAAGGATGTTCAAGACATTAGACAAGAGGAGGAGACAAGGAGAATGGGAGGCACGGCATGTAATTTCAAAAGTAAACCCCAGCCACTGCTGGCTGCTGATTAGAGGATCAGTGTGGAGATGAAGGCAGAGGGAGAAAGACAAAGGCTGTAAGAGTAAGAGATGCCATTTGAATGTGGGAAGGAGGCAAGTCAAATAAAAAGAGAGAAAGGTTAGACATGAGTACACCAAGAGAAAGATGGAGATACCAAAGAGAAAGAAGAAAGGATCTGTCAACTTTGAGACAGACTCAAGTAAAATCCAGGAAAGTTGGAAATACATCAGAAAGATTCACCATGAGAGACATGGACAGGGACAGAGAGACACAAGAGACAGAGACACTTATAAGAGATGTTCTTTGAAAGTGTGAAGAGAAAATATAAAGAACGCTGAGGGAAGGCTCGATAAACAAACACACACACATTCAGGCACACAGTTTGCTGAGCTGGGTTGTTCATAAAATAAAAATAAAAAAGGGGGGAAAGCTAGATGTAACAAATTAATCTGGAGGAAACACATTGTGCACGCACAGCACATGATAAGCTTAGTGGACCACCTTGTTCAATTGGCAATGTCTCCTCAAATTACATGCATCACTGACACACACACACGCACACACACACACACACACACGCGCACACACACACACACCGTCTCGTCTCCACCTGCCGTTACACCATATTAGAAATAATCACTATAATGCTCTTAATTGAAACCCAGTGTTGCCCTGAACACATCACCTGATCTCTCTACCTGTAATGCCACCACATTCAAATGAACACTGCAAAGCTTTTAATCACAGCCTCTACCCTCCAACACATACACACACTCACACACACAAGCTTGTTGCTGATGTGCTTAGCACTGAGCAGTGAAAGGAATGTGGATGTTGGCAGGTAGACTGGTGATTAGAGAGCTGTTCAGCTGAAAATATGTAGACCTAAACACTTCACACACATGTTCTAGTTCCACTAGCATAAATTGCTAGCCTAGCTAGTTCAGTATCTTCCCAAGGACACTTTGACATGTAGACTGTAGGAGACAGGGGTCAAACCACCAACCCTCTGATTAGTGGAGGAGCCACTACGAAATGTAACATCTGTTGACAATATATTGAGAGACAAAGAGGAATAAGGACATTGTACACAAGGGTACCAAATGTTAAAAATGTGCAGGGTTCTTATGATTGTAGGAATCAAGCAAAAAAATGCCTGATTCATTGAATAAGTTCTGTAAATGAACACAAGTATACCCAAACTGAAGACTTTAAATTTAAAGGCTAGAATGTCTGACTAAACGTAAAAATTATTTTAACAATAGCTTTTTGGTTTATCAGTTATACAAAATTAATGTTATCCATACCCTCTCATTATTCTTTCCTGTCATTCTCCCACGAGTGTAGCATGGTATTTCCACACCACTTCTAAACTGCTGAGTCTCATTAAAAATGCATATGCTCAATCCCGCTGCCATCTTTGTATTCGAACAAGAAAATTGCAGTATTTATTAAAATCTGATTTAAGAGAAATTACAATGGGCATCTCAATCAATACTCCTGTGGAACTGTTAGTGTGTGTTAAGTGTTTTAATAGCACAAATGTGCCTACAGCATTTGTGTGTGTGAGTCTGTTTGTGCACACGTATATGCTTGTTTGCATGTGTGCCTCCATGCATCTGCACATGAATACATTAGCTAGGTGGGGCAGACATGAAGCCAGAGAATTTGTCTCCTAATTAATAAATCATTACAAAATAGAACAATTTAAAGTGTTTTCCATGATAAATAATTGATGTCTTTCTTCATAGTCAGTGCTAATAATGGGTCTGCTTTTCTCTAGGACAAAAAAAAAATGGAAAAATGGAAATAACAGGGCAAAAGGCAGGAAAATCTGCTTCACAAATACAAATAACAGGCTTAAAAAAGTGGCACGGACAATGATAGAGAGCAGGAGCGAAAGGGGTTGCACACACACAGAAATACACACACACTCCCTCTCCCTCTAACAAATTCCACTGAAAGCAGATGGCATCAGAATTATCTGATGTCCTGTCTCTGTCTTTTTATATGCTAATCCAGCTCCTACACACAACTGAGTCTCTTTAATCAGATATCAGGTCACAGAAGCTAAATCAAGCTGAGACAATCATGCTGTTCGCGTATTACAATACATCGAGACAGGCAGTCAGACGGCAACATATCAATGCACTTAACGCTGTGAGACTTGTCGGGAGTTAACATAGCAAGGGTGATGTTGATTTCAGCACTTCAAGAGGTTGGTAAATTGGTAAAACGTGTTTCTGTAACACTGCACCACACTCAAATTTTTAGCACCATGACAAACTTTCTGTGTATAATACTGACTTATTTATCACTATGTGCCATTCGTCATCCTGTCACTCAAATGGTATTGTCGCAGCAGGGGCTTCGTTGTTTTCTGTTCTGCTTAACTCTTTGGCTTTGTTAAGATAATGTTTATGCTTAAAGCAACTGTTAGTAAAAAAAAATCAATGTTTAGTGCACATGCTTCGCAGCAAGTCTGTTGTAAAGTGAAGGCACTGAGAGGTGTGGTTACTGTTACTGTAAAGCCACCCCAGAAAAATGACATTGCCAAGTTGATCTAAAAATGTATTTTTCAGGCATTTTTCCTAACTTTGTCAGTATGAAAAATTGCAAAGGACGGAACAGATACTATTACATCTTCATAACAACAATGACAACATATACTTTGCAGGTCATATGTAGTAATCAGTTTTGATTTGTGAGAAACAAGATCAAGTGGTGAACTCATTAGATCAAAAGGTTTCAGCAAATTTCCAACATGTGAAATTCCAACCAATGAAGACCAACGCCTTGTTCCCTGTGTAGATGTCTTGTGGACACACAGAGGGCAGTGCCCACAGCATGAGCTCTGATCATACTGTTTCTATCTGTACACAATGTTATATTAAGCAGAAACATTGAGTATAGTGGGCTAAATGAGCACAAACAGACTTAAATATTGCTCATATGTTTTATAAGCTTAAAAGTAAGGTTCCATATGTTTCGGGTTGGTTGTGCGTAACTCCTTGAGCTCAAGACCAAAATTACCCCTTTTCAAGGCCAGCCATTCGGTCCCTTCCGTTTCACTTTCCAACGTATACAGTCCAAGAAAAGTTCAAATAAATATTCACATTATTTCATTTATAAACTCAGGATACTGAAGCATGATTGATCTGTGACCAATAAAACAGGCAAAATGAAGTTCAGAAATATACGCCTGTCATAACAGCCCTGGTCAACCATTGATCAACTATCAACCAAAGTCTTGCGATGACAAAAGTAAACCGCAACTGTAAAATATGTTACACACAACAAAAGGCTGACAAACCATACACACTCACACACACAGGAGCCAGCAGGGGACTTCTGAGGACAGATTTATTGAGTTCATCCTTGGAAACCACACACGGATACACATACACCCCTGCATGTGCGTGCGCATGCACACAGTAATCATCAGATCAGATCAGATATCAAAAGGCAGTGTCTGTCTGGAAGATTAGAAGAGCCATCTGTCTGCCATGTGGAAAGCCTCGGATTATCAATAAACTTCACACGCTTCTGTATGTGCATGTATCTGTGTGCTCGTGTGTTTGATCCAGCCACTGAGTGTGGAATGCAAATGAGACGCACAGAAACAGAAGCACAGAATAAATAACAATATAAATGACCACCTTTTCCTTTCGGTCGACCTTATTAGTGTATTTTGGGATGAAATCCAGCCAGCCTGGCGTCATTCCTGGCTTGGTCTGAATACTGCAAAAAAATACATCCCGATACATTTTAGCAACCAAGCTCTTCCAAAAGCATTGATTTTCCAACACAAACAGACACACACAGACAGCAAGGAAATGACTTGTGGCCACACTTAATGTTTAATCAATAGATAGCTATCGATCTCATTCCTGGCTAAACATTACCTGTATTTACTCTGTTAACTTTCCCCTGTATAGATCTATACTGCTAATATAACTACAGGACGAGAGAGAAGAGCACGGCCGGATGAGAGTGAGAGCCTCAAAGAAAGGAAGCACAGTAAGAACATATGAGTGAATTAGAAGTGGTTGCCTTGATGGAAAGTGGATAAAGGTTTCTGTGCACGCACGCACGCACGCACGCACGCACGCACACACACACACACACCTTCAAGCAAATTCAAGCTCAATTATAACTTGTCTACACCCTGCCTTGCAGAGTGGACAGCAGACAAGCTATTAGGCCGATAACCTGAGGATGACCACCCACACACAAACACTTATATTCATTCACAATTTTTCTCTTGGTCAAGCAAGGTCCTGCCGATGCTTCCAGTCAAGTCATCTTTTCTGCTTGGTGATCAAGGTTACCTCGTCCGATGAGGATTCGAATTAAACTCACTGCTCAAATCATCCGCGGCTTTTAAAATCCACTTTATCTAATATCTGTGCTCTCACATGGAAATCTAGCACATAGCTCATTCATTTATATGTATGAAGGAGAGATCAGACAGAGACACATGTAGAATTAATTTATCACAAAAGGACAGAAGTGCACACATCCCCAAGCACACTCACACACACTGTCTTGTATTAAAATACTTACGAGGAATTCTTAAACCTAGCACAGTACTCCCTTATTCCTTTGTTTGACATTCTGACTGGTCCTAACAAACCTCATAAAGTCATACAACACCCAAACACTCACACTTTTCTCTCTTCAATGGCAGGCAGCCAGTGCTTTCATTTCAGCAGGTAGCCTCATATGCAGATCTACACCCAATGATACAGGTCACCCCTGCTTTCCATTTCAGTGAGTGGTCAGCAAGTAATGGCACTGATGGCTGAACATTGGACACTCAGACAGAAAGCAGGGGTTATCTTCCAAAACAACACCAAAAGGGCCAAAGGGAAGAGACGGAAAGAGAAAAACCTCAAAGGGGGCTTTGAGAAGTCATTTACTACATGTCCTTGAATGCCTAACTCTCGATTTCTTTGCTTTTTATTCAAATGTCACCCACACACTTTCTCCACCCACACCAACAGTCTGGCATGCCACTTTAATTACTAATGTCTTTCAAGCTTTCATTTCCTCTTCATGAGAGAAATTACATTTGTTTTCCTTCTTGGGTCCAGATGACAGTGAAAACAAAGAGGAGAGGACAAATTAGAAGTGAGAAAGACTAAAAAGTAAAATAACAGACAAGCTAATTATTCAAAAACAGAGAAAGTGACAATGAGTTGTCAAATGTCAAAGCACATAGATCCTCTTGCTCTGGTCTTTTTAGCTCTACTGTCAAGGAGTCTGATACAATATTGCACTGTTTGTCCTCCAAGAGAGGAAAGTTAAGTGAGTCCCCAACATCACTCCACTGAACAAATTAAGTATTTGTATAACAACATTGACATTTTGAAATGAGGGCAGTTTGTATTGTCATTATGTGAATAAAAGTCAATTCATCCTGTGCTAATTAACACATTGTTTGCTCTGTCTTACATTTGTCAGTGTAACTCTCAATGCAACATCGCATTCTAGGTTGAAGAACAGGTTGAAGAAGGCAAATGCTATTTGAATTAAAGGAGGCTTCAGCATAATGTCACATGCCTAACAAAAAACAACAAGTGGATAGATATTTAATTTTTGTCTTATTGGCAAAAAAAAAAAATGCGATGAAAAGACAAAAACCCACAATGCATTAGTCTGTCTATAATAGTATGAGACTTCCCCAGTCTGTCTAGTCCATTTAGTCCTACTGAAGATGCAAATCTTTGCAGGCCCAACACAATAACTCTGGCCGATTAGACCTCTAGTCAGGTTGAAGTTGGGTAGTGCTATGCACGTTTTGTACATGCCTTCAAATTCCTGAGAGGAGGTCTTATCAAGCAACATGAGGAAGAATGCCTGTGGAGGTGTGTTATCGGTGTGTAGGGGCTTTAAAAACAAACCACAAGCACAAAATAGTTGCACTTCATTATTGCCCAATAGGGCACTACAGTTTTTAGCAAACATTACTCAAGCAGGAGTAAATAGTGCAGGGAAATTAGTTGGGGACACGTTTCTGCCAAAGATTTGTTGCAGAGTGTTCAAAGCAGTAAGATGGTGTGTATGGAATTGACTCAAGATAAACTACATGCCAATGTTAATCATAATGAAGGAACATTTCAGCCAGTAATACAATGTGGCACACTGATGTGTTTCAGCGGTTTCTGGAAAACAGTGGAGCTCTACAGCACACAAGAATAAGCTATACCAAGCTTTAGTTACACAGATTTTTATCACTTTTAGTAGGAGTAATTCATTGTTGTTCTGGTTGTGGTTGTGTCTTTTTCATGTTGACAATAACATATATATATACACACAATTATATTAACAAAAAGTATCGTTTAGGCATCACAGTTGCCCAAGAAAACACTATCTGCATTCCTATTAACAGACATGAGCTGGCAAGACAGGGGGAATGGAGGGTGGGTTACATACACACAACTGGGAGCTGCCCAACACATCCACAGGCATGTCGTGTTGCCCACTGAGCAGCTCAAGTTGAGACGCTGGGGGTTAAATGCCTTGTTAAATGGCACCTGATGCGACTTGTTGACGGGAAGGACAAGCACGACTCCTTAAATCTCCTTCGCCGTGTGGATGTTTTGCTCTGAGATTTGAACTGTCAACCTGTAGGCTGTTAGCGTTCATTTTTTTTGCCATTAGGCCCCCCAGAAAGCACCATCTCCCTGCTTTGATTTAAGGATCAACACTTTAGATGTGAGCAAAACCTGGCCTAACCCCTCTTCCCCTTTCCAGACATCCTCCTAGCCCCTCCCTTCCTCAATCCCCTCCACCCCCAAGCCATTCCCTCAGCTCTTGCCTTATCCCATTACTCACATCCCCTCCATGATATTCCCATTATATCCCTTCAGGGTATTCCCAATCCCTGTGGAATGAGGCCAGTATTCCTAGGATAACAGGGGGTTGACTGGCTTGCAGGCTTCTGCTGGGAATAGGGAATACGCTCCCGTCCTCTAGAGGGAAGCAGCTCCTATTCAACTTCTCCCTTCATTTATCTCTAGTTTTCTTCATCAGAGAAATGAAAGTTCGAGTTAAAAAATGAATGGACAGAGGGAAGACTGGAACAGTGATTCTTGCTTCCATCATTCTTCCTCTCCTATGTTTCTAGCTTCTTTCTGGGTTGAGAAACAAGGGTGAGGTATCACCAACCTTCGGGGATTCAACTGTTTTTTGTTATTCCTCATACAAACGAGGAGTGGTCTCTCTTTCAGTCGGCTGTAATTCTCTTCCCTAACCCTAATTCTCACATATGGGGATCAGCTACTAGCAGTAAAGCAGATCTTTATATCCTCTAGCCTTACAATCACTAGTGGGAAATTGATGTGTTGTTGTTTTAACTATCTATTTATTTACCTATGAATTAATTAGTAAAGTAGCTAAGATCTAAAGAAATCCCAAAAAGGATGACATCAATAACCCGATTTGACTGATTTTGTGGTTTTCAACTCCCATGACAATTTCTTGCTGAAATGTTTGTTCTCATCAGGTCAGTTTTCGATGCTGTCAAAATTCATCTCCTCAGAGTAATCAATGGATTAGATTGAGAAGTGATCCCTCCTTTCCTCAAGATATCCTGTTTCCCTCTTCTCCTCTATCCACACTCCCATGGCCTAAATGGTTACTGGGTGCTGCCTACACGTGGGTCACCTTGTAGGATCAACACACACACACACACACACACACACACACACACACACACACACACACACACACACACACACACACACACACACACACACACACACACACACACACACACACACACCTTGGGATCGCTCTAATCTCCGGGCTTCTAAATGGTTACACTTGACTGCCTGGACTCATGGGTCTAATTGTAGAATTTCAAAGTCATGGAAACTGTGTGTGTGTGTGTGTGTGTGTGTGTGTGTGTGTGTGTGTGTGTGTGTGTGTGTGTGTCCCATGTTTGGGACTGAAATTGTAATAATTACAGTGACATTAGAAAACAACAACACACCTATTCTGATGAAGTACAAAGTAAGATAGCGAAACATAAATGCCATGAAGTAGTTTTGTGTGATTTCAAAATCCCCATACAAAGAACAACACCTGTTTTGCAAAATGATAACTTCAACATCCAATTTTTTTTAACCCTCATGCTGCTATACAAATAATTACAAATTCACATGTATATGTTAACAGTGTGTCTACCTGTCAAACGTTCACTCTGAACTTCAGAGTATCATATTTTAATACATTTTTAATACATTCCAGTTTAGATGCAATGTTGAAAATGTCTTTATTTCTAAAGACATTCATAAATCATACTTCTGTTCTATTTCTATGTATAATTATTTTCTAGTTCAGTTCCACACAATAAATATAATTTGATTTATATCTATGTCCATTGCTGCTAACTTCCATTTTCCCATTCACTTAACCTCGTTTTGCAATGCACTGACTTTCTCTCTCCTTACATCTCTTGTGTCGCTGTGCCTTTCTCGACTCTGTAATTCCTCCATTTATCCATCTCTCTATTTCCCGTTTCTGCAGATCTGCCAGAGTCTAGTTCGTGTTCCCTGGCAGCATGCTGCCCTCCCTGTTCGCCTCCCTTTTTCCAACCATCGCTTTGGCTGATTTTGGCTTCAAGTGCATCTGTCTCTGTCGGCTGTACCCTTCATCCCAGCACCCTCCTCCCATTCCCGCTGACGCTTCCCTCGTCTTTCCTTATATTGCTTTCCCCTTCACTCTTCTCACCCCTTTCCCTCTCTCAATCAGCAAAGTAGGACTGTCTGAAGCACGCTGTCGCGAGACAGCAGAAAGACAGAGCGAGCATATAGTCTTTCTCACACGTGTACACACACCAGGTGATATGTTTAATCTTGCAGAATGACAGCTGTCAAAAACTGTGCTGTCTCTCAAACATTCCCCCTGTACAATATCAATTCCCACCACATCTGCAACTGTGTGTGAGGCGAAGAAATGTGTGTGCGAGCCGGCTGTGTGTGCTAACGTGTGTATATGTGAGAGGTGGAGTCAGAGAGAACATTGTAAGTTTTCATTGGCTATAACATTGCGGCGTGTAATGTTGCGTAGCACACAGTCAGCCAATCAGAAGATCCTCACACACTCCGTTTTATGAATGAGACGGCATGTATGCGAGGTACACACACACTCAGAGTGAGAATACTCTACAGTGATGTAATACAATCACACAGAGCAGCAGAAGCGCTTGTAACACGAATGCAGTATGAGCTGAATCAGAACAGTATGACAATGTTTCAGCTTAAATTTCTAAATTATCAGAAATATCCTGGGCAATGGAAAAAAATGCCACATACCATAGGGTATGTAACACTTTACAGTCAATGCCAATACATCTATATTAAGAAATAAGCTGTATATTTCTCTTCCTGCTGTGCAACATGCATGCACAGAATGCATTTACTGACAAAAGCATATTATGATACCTGCTAATCCATATATCTTCCAACACATACATATACATACATACATATACATATATATTTTTATATACACACATATATATTTATATATATACATATATACACATGTAGAATTATTATTATCATTTCCTTTTATTTGACCCATAATGATTTCAATGCAGTTCAAAAGGCACAGTAAAATTAAATTCTATGTTACACCTCTGGCCTTTTCTATCCACAGTAACACCTGTAATACCTGCTGATCAATAAAGTCCTCATATCATTTTATCAGAACAGCTTACACCCTCTCTCTGGAACTCATATCCTCCAACCGTCTGTGTCCAAACCAGGAACTGAGAACGGCTGATTTGGCTGACATTGTGTACCAGGGAGTAATTTTGCCTAACCGGTATGTAAAATCATAACTGAAGTGCTGTGTGTGCGGCTGGCTGGCAGAGAGGAGATTGGGAGGGGAGGAGAGCAGCCAAAAACAATCAAAATATCCTGGTGTGACTTTCCATGAAGGGTGTGTGTGTGTGTGTGTGTGTGCGTGTATCTGTCTGTGCATGCGTGCGCGTGCCCATGTGTGAGCATACACGCCTTTCTATGAAGTCACTATCCAGCACATTGCTCTGCTGCTCAAACGTGGTTCATTTGTATCAGTGCAGTATCATCATGGGTAAACAGTGCCCTCTTTGGTTGTACAGAGGGACAACAACTCACAAGGAGGCAGGCTGAACAAATAAAGGCGGCATAACGAGTGTGGAGACAATGAAAGCAGAGAGGTGAAGTGACACAGGTTACCAGAGTAGGTTTCAGCAGTTGTGAAGAAAAACAGACCAAGACAAAAGCCCTAAGGAGAAAGGGGAGACATTTCCTCTTTAGATTGTTCTGAATGATTAAATAAATTATATTTCATAACTGAATAAAATAACAGGCTGGTTGTTTATCACCAGCCTTGGCCATTTTATGTGAATAAATACTCATGTCTTTCACATATGTGTGCATGTGCGTGTGCATGCCAACAAGCTTTCCACAGCTGAAGAATGAGGTGCGGTCTCCCTTATCAAAACACCAACCTTTTTACAGGCACTTCACATTAAACCTTAATCAACTAGGTTCTTGTTATGTAAAAGACTATATGAAGTCATACATTAATACATTAGATTGATTTAGGTGAATAAACAGCTGGCTTCATTTTATTACCATTAACAATCATATAATGTGCAGCCTTTAAGGACTGAAAGTTGCAACTTTTAAAACTATGAATGAGAACACAGAGTATGTTTTTCAGGAGGATGACCTCATCTTGATACTGCAGCGTGCATTTCTTCTTCCAACAAAAAGCTCTTTCCATGAGGCAAGGCTGCCACCTAGAGGCCAAGGCAAGAACTGCTACTACGTCTCACACCAGGTGATGTCATAGTTTAAGAAAGAAAGAAAGTGTCGGAGAGGGGGATGAAAGAGGGACAGAAGAGTACAGGGGGTGTGAAAGAGAGAAACCAGGCAGGCAAGATAAGAGGGAGGGAGGGAGAGAAGGTGATGTCATGTTTTCAGAGCAGTGGGAGCTCTGTCTTTGTCCACACTCTTTCATTAAACTCTGCAGATCGACACTGCGGATCAGAACGACAGACAATACACAGACTTTTCAGTCTGACATTCATATGATGTCACCATTTTCAACGGTTGTTTTGGAGAGGGACACACAAATGATAATGTTCAAGCTACTCGAAGTACTCATGTTCAATCTGGGCAAAGACTAAACACTGCATCCTTGAGGAGACCAACTCAGTCCTTGTTATTCCAGACTATTCCACTCTTCCCACTGCACTACCAACAATTTCATACCATTCAAGACTGCATTGCATTCCATACTATACTGTTCAAAACAATCACAGCCTGTCCTGAGTGTAACCTCCTCTGATTCTGGCCATGACAGGCAATTTAGAGGGGGGTAGAAAGAAAAGCAAAAAAAGTGATGCAGGAGAATGAGACAGAAAAGGAGTCAGGGAAACAAACAAATGAAAAGACAGAAACCAAAATAATCCTTTTGCTTTAGCAGAGAGATACTGACCTTTAAAGTACTTTGTTGAGAGGGGAGTGAGAGAGAAAAAGAGCCAACCAGGCAGAGAATTCTGAAGATTCATCAGTGAAGGATAAAGTCATCTCTGAGCTACACAGTAGGGTAAACAATCATATTAATTGAAGTGGTAAATAACACAGGACTGCTCTTTTGCTTTGTTACCTATAGGACACACACAGACACAAAAACACACTAACACTAATATTAAAACCAGTATGTCTGTGACAGCACCTCATTTATAAACATTTATATATCTAGCCATCACTTTAACCTGTGTCAGCAGTGGTTGTGTTGTTATAACTGTGCTATACTTACAATATGAACACAACCAAGACACAAATACAAACAGATAAACACATATTGATGGTTAACATCAGCTGCAGCATCAAATCAGAACAGTGTCAGTCATAGAGGAAAGTAATCCTGGTGTCAGTGAGGTAAGCCTACACATAACCCTACAAGCAGAGGGACAAACCAGGTAGCCCATACCAATGCAAAGCAAATCGTGAACCACCATCACAGCCTCTTACAGTTGCATGAAGTTGTGCAAATTATATGCAAAGCCAACATGAAAGCCATTAAAACATCTAAACTAGTACAGCTGTGACCCATTTTCTTTGACCCTTGTAAATATCCACAACACCTGTTATTCTGTTTCAGTGTTCAGTGTCTTTCTCACAGACACAGCATTGTCATACTTTAAGAAGACAAGGAGACAACAACAAACCTAATCCGGAGTTTAGAAAAATTCAGTTTCCATAACAGCCATTTTTAACCTTACGGCCATAGAGTGTATTACAAACCGTCTTGAAAATACTCTCTGCTGAGGACCTTAAGACAAGCAGAGAAACTATGTAGTGTAATCACACTCTGAGACAGGCAGATATTCTCATACAGAACTCAAAGTAGTAATAGTGAACAACTCTTTATAACGACAAATAGGTTTTCATCACACTCACTTCCTGAAAGGCAATTGCCACCATTCCTCTAAATTAATTAAGAGTTAAATCAGACCTACGTTAAGACAAGTTTGGAGATGGGTGGGTGGATGGATGGGTGGATGGGTGGATGGGTGGATGGATGGATAGATGGATAGATGGATAGATACTTTATTAATCTCCAAAGAGAAATTTACATTTCCAGCAGCTCAAAGGGTGGAAACACAAGGGCATGCAAGAAAGAACAACTTTCAAGTAAGGAGGCTAAAAAACAACAAAAAATACCAACTAACAATATAAGACAAAAAGAATAAAAAATAGTGAGATAAAAATATAGAACGAAGATATACAAGATATACATCTGGCGGGTAAATGTGAGCCCAGTAGTGCGGTTCTGCAAAATGACATTGTGTAACAGTCATTTTCAAGTAATGAGGCAAAAATACAGTACAAAATACAAACTAACGATATAGTGAGATAAAAATACAGAACTAAGCTATACAAGATAGACATCTGGCAGTTAAATGTAAATTACCACGCTAAACATCAAGCCTTAGTGGATGCTTTGACACAGGAAATCTTACTGTGTCAAGATGGAGAGTGAGAGACAACAAAATAGAGAGACAGTGTGAGAGAGAGACAGGTTGGAACTGAGACAAGCTCAAGGGACCCAGAAAACTGTTAAAAACAAAGAGAGGTGGGAAAGATAAAGAGATCAAGGGTCTACGCTACCAGATGATGGGGGGACGGGAGTGTTGGCCTTTGTTCATGAGTAAATTGTGTCTTGTGTGTGTGTGTGTGTGAGTGAGTGAGTGAGTACATCTGCATTTTTGAAGTGTGTGATTAATGTCTCTCTAAGGCTGTGGAGACCCCATGGTGAGAGAAATGCCTGAGGGGTTAATATTAACTTCTTCTGTCTCTCTCCTACACACACACGCACACGCACACACACACACACAGCAATGCAAACACTCATTACGTGAATCTACTGCACAGCAAATCATATGCGGCCCGGCACCAGAACACCACTTCTTTCTAACAGCCTGTAATAAACACAGGATCTCAACACACACATGCAGATTTTTACAAAATTTGCTTACACTAGATTCAATAATGTGAAAATCAGTATTTTACATGTAGGCTTTAAAACATCCACCTGAAGAAAAATAAATCAAGAACGGAGGTTTAGAAACATATGTTTTCATGTCCCAATTTGTGAAAAAAAAAAACAACTCAACAACACTAGCTGCCTTACTGAAATACCTTGGTCTTTATTTAAAGTGGAAACAGACAAATTTTCCACCCCCCATAGCATTTCCAAGTGGTAATGTTGTTGGCGCCACTATCAGACAAAAGGATCGCTTTCTGTTTTCTTGAGAGCCCACCAACTACCAACAACAAAGAAAACGCCACATTTGTTTCCAAATTTCCTTGAAGAAACAATCAGCACCACTTTAGAAAGAGAGAAGAAAGAAGCACATTCGCTGAAGAGGTAAAGTGAAATTGTCACAAGTTTATATGGAGTAATAACATAGTTTGAGTATTGCTTCGCACAAACAAGAAACTACAGCAGGGGTTGGAGTCGGGGTGGAGCGGGAGTAGAAGAAAACATTAGGAGAAAAAGCTTGATTTCATTCATTTAGTCTATTATGGAGACATAAAACCAAATTTCCTAGTGAAAGCCAGGCTCATGGGGAACCCATTTAAATGCAGATGGTGTCATTATTCTATAGCCATGACACTGTGCAATCAGCTTTTACTTTATGATAAGTTAAAGCAAAAAAAACGGTCTATTGCCAGTTTAACTAACTGGGTTTTACAGAGTGGATAAAACAGTGTTACCAAGTGGAGTTTTCAGTGTCATACTGAATGAGTATGAAAATATCCAACATCAACAAATACATTAGTACTGTGCATACATCAGCAGGAAAAACAAAATGTAAATTATATTCCATTGGCTCATACTTTGACCAGTCATATCACAGTTTTCCTAACTTAACCTGCTATTTTGGCAAAAAAAAAAAAACAAAAAAAAAACACCTTTATAAGTCACACTCTAGTCAAACTGTTCAGCTGAAAAAATAAGTTGTTTAAGAGGCTGGTAGATTTGATATATTATCCAGCTATGGTTACATGTAAGGCTGGTTCTCAGTGGACTTGAGCCTAAGTTGAGCCTCACTTGCAGGCTTTGCGCTCAAGTTCTGCAGACTTCAAACATGATATTCAAACCCTCAAATCAACCATCATTTACCAAATATACTTGCTTGGTTGAGTTTGTCGAGGACGGTACACAGCCTGCTAAACTTAATTCAGGGAAAAACAAAGCCTTTCATTGGAGTGACACACAAGGTACAGCTAACCTACAAAGCAAGAGTGCCCTCCTGTGTTTAATAATATTAATAACAATGATGACATCAGTTTTATAGTAACCTAAGATAGAATCATAATAATTACACAATTTTACCATTTCAGCTGTTCATTTACTGGTCTTCAATAAATCTAAAGTCCATCCATCATTCTATATTATTCTATTGGAGTCTATTTGTATAAGTATTGTTCTTTGCTCTCAATGGACTTACTACAAACCACCACAATTAAACAATCTCTTACCAGTGATCTTGTATCCGCTGGCAGCTAGCTGTCCAGCCATGTACTCTCCGTCGGAGTTGTTATGACTGCAGCCCCATGTTTTCATCCAGATTTTTTGGGTCCCAGGGATCACACTAAACACAACAATGAAATATGAAGTGTGAAAATAATAAAATGGTTAAATCTATATCTAAGACGAAACTTTTTTCATAAGTCTGCCATTAAAATGTCAATCAAAAGATCAGTTGATCAGGACTTTTCAGCTTTAGCCTTTGTCTACTGCCTAATTGTAGTGGGACAGATTTCAAGGGTATGTTCACATCTAACCTGTTTTGGCTGGTGGGAAAGCTTTCAACCAAACTCTGGTGCAGGCTGATACTTCCTCAAAGCAGGCTATAGTGAGGTTTGTTTATAGTAAGAAAGCAAAGCAGACAAATCTAGGGATTTTGGGATGTAGATTAACAATGATATGGTGTATTTTCCTTCAAATATGAAAAAGTGAAAATAAGCTAATACAGAGGTGTATTAAGTTTGTGTCCTATACAGTGTAATTTAGCAGTTCTCCAACAAAACATAAAATTAGCAGTTTTTGTCCTGTTTTTACCTGTACATCATTATACACTCACCAGCCACTTTATTAGGTACACCTGTCCAACTGCTCATTAACACAAATTTCTAATCAGCCAATCACAAGGCAGTAACTCAATGCATTTAGGCATGTAGACATGGTTAAGACGATCTACTGCAGTTCAAACCGAGCATCAGAATGGGAAAGAAAGGTGATTTAAGTGACTTTTAACGTGGCATGGTTGTTGGTGCCAGACGAGCTGGTCTGAGTATTTCAGAAACTACTGATCTACTGGGATGACAATGAGTTCACTGGACTCAAATGGCCTCCACAGTCACCAGATTTCAATCCAATAGAGCACCTTTGGGATGTGGAGATTCCCATCATGGATGTGCAGCTGACAAATTTGCAGCAACTGCATGATGCTGTCATGTCAATATGGACCAAACTCTCTGAGGAATGTTTCCAGTACCTTGTTGAATCTATGCCACTAAGGATTAAGGCAGTTCTGATGGCAAAAGGGGGTCCAACCCGGTATTAGCAAGGTGTACCTAATAAAGTGGCCGGTGAATGCAATCACGTGGCAAACTCATCAAACAATGATGACAATCAATCATTTCTTCATTAGATGTTTGTATCACCAAAGTTAAATATGAACAAGGAGCAGTAAAGTGCTGTATGACTTAAGTTTTCCCCAGCAGATCAATTTAGCCTTGATGATACAAGATGCCAGTCACCATAACTATCCAATGAATGAGACACTTGTTGGTCCATATGGATTAATGTTTACATAACTAGGTTAATTTGTAATAAGTCTGTGTGAACAAGAAACAGACCAGAACTAAAAGGCAACAATATGTCAGATCTGTCTTGGATATGGATTAAGTGAGCCATATCAGTTTTGTCTAAGATTGTTTCACATCTTAATCAGTATTATTAAGGAAATAATGAAATATTATAGTCAACATATCATCCACACGTATCATAATCCATTTTATTTATTGATAGGCTTGAAATCAAGACAGACTGGTAGCAAGACTAGCAGTCATCTGAACTCGGGGGCCTGATCAATTGTTAGTTGCCCAACTACTATGTGACTTAGTAGGAATTTAGAACTGACTTTGCCGTCATCAGCCTAAAACATGTTGTATACAAAAGCAATATCACAATAAAATCACATCCTCAACTTCTGTATTGCTGTTTCAAAGATTTGACATACCTGTCAGCTTGAAGCTCCTCATGGCTCAGCTCTTTTTTCTTCCTGGACCTCGGTATGATGCTCTTTCTAGCAGACTGTCTCTCATGAGGTGTGGGGTCACTAGCAGACACCATGTCCTCAATGTCTTCAATCAGAGAGTCACAGGCAGACGGCATGTTTGTCTGAAGATCAGACAAAGTCTTGGTCAGCACAGCATTATTGCCAAGACTTTCTTTCCTGAATTTTTTTTTGTTGCTGATATTGATTGCAGATCATTCATGAGCCATATCAGCTGATACACAGCCAATATCCATGTTATAGCAGCTGGTATAGCAGTTATAATAGGTCAGTTTGACTGCTCTTTAGTGCATTGGGATCTTCCTTTCTTCATATCAAAACGTCAGGCAATAGGATAACATGATGTGTGATATGATGAATTAGTGAAGGTGGGCATGAATGCCAACAAGGCTGGGTAGCAGTGTAAGATCAAATGACACATAAGACTTACCTTTAATTTGCAAGCGCAACAAATATCGCACTGCTCAGACTTTTGGCTACTCTGCAGATTAGTTTCTTGATTGATTAATTAGTTGTTTGGCCAATAAAACTGACCAAAATGTCCATCACAGCTTTCTCAAGACCAAGGAAATGTCATCAAATGTTTTGTTTTGTTTGTCTTACAGTCCGGGACTCAAAGATATTTACTTAACTATAAGACAGGGAAAAGCAACAAGTTTTCATATTTAAGAAGCTGAAACCAGTGAATATTTGGCATTTTTTGAACTGAAATGGACAGGTATTAATAGACTATGGTTGAATCCCAGAGATTATGTGGAATTTTAAATTTCACTTCATTTCAATTTTCATTTTAGTAGTGTGTTGCCTCCTTACTGTCTGGTTATGTGCAATACAAGTCCCCTAGCTGCTGGTGATAGTCACCCTGATAATGCATCTGCTCACTGACCAGGTAAAAGCCTGATACCTCCAGATATACAGTACATAATGCAGTGTTTGGATAAATGTTTAGATTCAGATTTTGATAAATGCAGTTAATGGTGGTCAGAATATTTTGTATGAGGATGGACATGTTTAAGTAATAGGACATCCCCTGTTTTAAATCCTGTGGAGAAAACATTACCTGTACAATCAATGAACTTCATCATGCTGATTAGAGCAGAACACTGGTGTCTACTGAGACACCTCAGTAAATTGGGCCGTTCCATTTATTGAGAAAGTCTTCTGACAGAGATTTTGTCGGTAAGATCAATTTAGAGAGTTTTTGTTCATCTTTTCTACTACATCTCTCTCAGTTGGTGTATTTCATTATTCAACATTAAATGAAAATGTGCCACAGAAAAAGGCTATTAAGTTACATGATGGCAGTGAAACACTTGACTAGTGGATGCTAGGGATAACCAACTAAGCAGGTCAAGCACCTAACTGCTAAGACGCTGAGCCTATAACGTTTATATGCATGATGATAACATCACTGAAAACCACCGGTAATAAAATATTAGGTTTGTCGTTTGAGTCCTAAGAGCGAAATTTGGCTCAGTAAATATACTATTAACTTACCCTAACATACTTATCGCAATTAGTCCCTTGACTTAGCTGTTGCAATTGACAATAACGTACATACAAAGCTACAAAAATACGGGTATAGACTGGGTAAGTACGTATCTAAACCGTTTATTTAATATAAACTGACGTTCCTTACGTTAAAGTTAACTGCTATAGTAACCTACTTAGCCGCGTGTTTCTTATCTTTGAGGATACACTAACCGCATACGCACACTAGACGATAAACATTAACGTCGACTGACACAATCTAACAGCCACCGTGAAAATGTTTAATCTTACAGTTAACTAGCAAACTGTAGTTACATTTTGTTACGTACCATGGAGAAGACAGCTATTAGCTTGGCTAGCCTCATTAGCTAGCTACTAACTTACCCACGTGCCCCTTATTTTGGACAGGCGGACACATTAAGATACTGTATCAATCCCTTACCTGAGTCGCAATGTGGTTATTAGTTCAGATAAACACGAATTCCGAGCAAAAGACGTTTTAGAAATGGAAAAAAACGATTCTTTACACCATCAAAACAGTTGTCACAACTCTCAGGCCGCCATACTTGTGCGTAGTTACGGTAGGTACAGAGGGACAAACTAGACACGTGTAATTTACACATTAAGGGACCGGATGAATTGCGCGGTTTCAGACCAAATAAATTGACGCATACAGTTACTAGAGCCATATTAGATTATTCAAAATATAGGCTTGTTTTTGTTTAACTTTGGTTTGGTTTAATTTCTGCCTTTAAAGTCGCTGCTCTGATCTTTCAGCAGTACAGGCAATCAATGTGTTACCTATCTGCCTGATTTTTCCCTGAACTTACTTTCCACTACAGTGCAAATCAGTCGCTAGACATCATGAACAAAACATTTCCATATTCATATTGCCTTTATTCAAATTTTCAATTACAAACACCCAGTACAAAAACAAATCCATTTACCCACCCCCCACCCCCCCAAAAAACAAAAAACAACTCAAATTCCTCATTTAATAAATGTTAAAGAAACGTATATAACTGAACACACATCAAAAATCATCACATTAGTTTACCTTAAACATTCAACAGCACACCAATACTTTCACCCATGCGTTCAAATTGCAAAAACAAAAGTAATGTGATATTACAGCTCTTTTTTTCTGTAATTAGTGGAAACAGGCAGCAATATTATAATTTTACAGTCAATTCTTTCCTATCAAATAGTCAACTTTTCACATAACCTTTACAGAATATTTACGGATCAGCATATTGTATTTGGTAACAGCTTAAGAATAACCATAGGAAAATAGCAGGAAAAACAGTGCTCTTTCAATCTTGCCTATAGTTAACACCACATTTAGCCTAATGATAACTTTCTGTAAGGTCTAATCACACATCAGAATCACACGCTAGAAATGAAGGTGTTGTAACTTTAAGAGTGACCACAATACATTTTCAGACTCACTGGCAATGGAAACTAGCTTTAGCGGTGCATTAAAATCTTTCACACTTCATTAGAAACCCATTGAAATATGCAATCTTTCCAAAAATCATGTTTTGTAAAAGTGGATAAAATATTGTGATGAAATTCTGGTCGCTTCAAATAGATGGAGGAACATATAATCACCTATGTAAATGGTCTTAGAAAATAGCACAACTGTGGGGAAAAAATGGGGAAAATGCTGAACTTGACTTTTCTGTAAATCCATATAAAATACATTGATATAAATATGTCTTTCGGGAAATTGTGATCTATGACTTAGGAAACTTCTGTGCATTCAAGTCAAATTTTGTTCACTTATGATAGCAGCACTAATCAGGCTAAATTACACTGAGTAAGAAACCGTATTTTTGAATGGGTTAAGTTTAGATGAACAACTGGGTTTTCCTTTTGCAAAGTCAAAATTATGTTTCAACAGGTCTCAATACTCTCCACCAAAGTGAAATTGACAGAAATGCAAAAAAAGAAAAGAAACAAAGAAAGTTAATAGAAAAGTGGGACAGACTCCCTCACAATATTCAAAAAATAAAACGGACACACAGTGTCACAGAAGCAATGCCCCCTATACACTTCAGCGGAGGACGTAAGTCACTGATCCTGGTTCAGTGATGTATATGGACATAGCAATGTCTCCTAATCACCAGTAAAGGGCAGATAGGCTAACTGTGAATGAATGAATGATAGGATGCACGTATGAAATGTGTACTTGTTTTTGGGTCTAACAGATGTTCCGTAGTTCATCGAAAAAAAGCAGAAATAAATTACAGAAAACACACAAAAAAAACAAAAAGATATTGCAATTATTTGTCAGCTTTACTATCCATCGAATGTGCACCCCATTATTCAAATTCAAGATACAAGAAACTGGGTTAAGAGCCAAGGCATACTCATTATTAGAAGGTGGAGAGTTGAATCTCGCACTCACAAAAAAAGAAAAGGCCGATGTAATATCCAACATCACATCGAGATAAGATAAGGGTAATTTCTATGACAAAAGGGAATTTTAAAGACTCAAACACACTATGGCATTTACCTCTATGCCCTATTACTATTGTCCAACATTAAGTGGGAGGTAGCCTACAGTACCTTGTGCACTGAAAAATTTAGAAAACTGTACATCAATTTACACATGGCAGGCTTACTCTTTAGCAAGCTTGATCTTTGACATTACTCACACATGCTGCACACACAGTTACTCAAGCGCACATCAATCAGGTCAGGGGAAGAGTTAACACTAACAGCAGCAATATTACCCCCGGCAGCTGTTTCCTCTAGTTTAAAAGCCAGGGTTTCACACACAGAACATGTGCGTTTTGTTATTATCGAGGATGTAATCTAGAAGAACAGAAGGAGCTATTGGAATTGTGTTACAAGAGAGAGGGAGAAAAAAATCACATTCCTACAGCTCCTCTAGCTGGCTTTTCTTGATTTACCACTGAAGACTCAGAGGCCCTAGACAGCCAAGGACAGTATAATCAAAGTTAGTATGAAACTTGGCATGGTTGCACTGAATTTGCTCCAATTATGAAGCCGATCTATTTTGTCTTTTTGTCCTTTTCTCACTTTTTTAAAATCCTGCAGGAAGTAAAGCCCTTCATTACATGCTGAAGCCTAAATTAGTGGCTCTCTGGCCCCTTGTTGCTTCGGTGACTGTGATATTATTAGTTATTCTACAGCATTAAAATCCATTAAAACTCAACACTTAATAAACCTAAAAAGACTAATACGCGCCCATCCTGTCTCCTACGCTGCTTTCAGTACACACCGAGTAGGCAGTGTGTGACGTTAAGTGGCTCAAAGTCAAATTTTTCTGATAAGCTCAAACCACAGAATAATTTCACAGCACACAGTCTAAGAGAGGAGGCATTAGGGGAGGTTTGGTTATGGCAGCTTCTGCTGATGTAGATGGAGGGGATAGGCAAAAAAAAAAACAGCAAGAAAGTGGAAGTTCAGGTCCTGCATTCACAAAGTACTAACAGGAGTATAAATTGGAATATCTGCTGATCTTCAAGCTTGCACGTAATGTGTGCGAATGGGCCTGATTTGTACAGGTACTGGTTTTGTGCTTTTAGCACGCAGGTCATGTAAGGTCAAACTTCACAATGTCCGTTCACATGTGGACATTTCTGTATTCACTGACCTGTACATTTCTAAGTGTACAAAATATGAAGATGTCCAATTGCTCAGTAGAATGAACAGGTACAGAACAGGTAACAAAGGTCCCTTATTTTACCAATTAAATCCATTCTAAAAATGGAGGAAATAGAACAAGAGAGAATAAATTCTCTGCCATAAGGCATTTTGTAAATATTTTGTACACTTTTGGAGGCTAAACCTGTCTTCTTTTAGAGTATTTCGAGTATTTTAATTGCCATTTTAACGTTTCCTTTAAAACTGGATATCATGTGCACTCCAAAACAGTATATGGACATGCATGCAGCTCTCAATACATTTAAATAGAGCTTAAATGTACAAAAATACTCATACTCTAATGATTATAAGCCCAAATAGCACAACTGGTTACCTGACAAGTGTCTCAGCAGGCGCAGCCTTCCTACCCTAACCACAAAATAACAACTGTAGTTGTGAATGCTGTGCACCGAATTGCCTTGTTTTTTTTTATCGTCATTTAATTTCTAAAATTTTCTACACTTGAACACACAAAACGCCTACCTAACAGTCAGCAGTATGAGTCTTCAATCACAGATCATTGGTGTAATAGAATGCAATCATTGAGAGTCCCCTCAGCCCCCACAGCACTTGGCATTAACACATCTTAAACTCGAGGATATGCTGAGGGATGGGTTACCTGGATGAACTTGGACACCTGACGAGAAAATGCATCACTGGGAATACACAGATCACCTTATCCCTTGCTTGCCAAAACACAGATTTACAGGGCCATCACATCCTCATACACACAGGATCGTTCAAGACTTCAACAGTTAACGCCACTTCCTTCTTCCCTACTCTTGGGCATTCTACTGATGGCTTTGAGTGATCATATCTGAGCATCTCAGGTGCATTTACACTTGGATTTTATGCTAAACCCAACCCAGTCATCCAGGTGTTAACGGCAAGTGGTGTGAGGGTGTTTTCCTCTCAGCTGTTCTGTCTTTGTTGGTCTCCCTGTACAGTGACATGAAGCTTGTGTTCAGAGGGGTGGGTATCCTTCCCCTCCGCATTTATACTGAAACAAACAGACAGCAAAGGCTTTCAGGTGTCCCTGAATGCCCAGCTACACTGGAGGCCTTACATAGCCTGAGACCAAGAGCAATGGATACGTCTTCACACTGACCAGTCGTGTCTTCGTGTGAAATCATGCAAGACAATTTATCTCTCTCACCATGAAAACACATGGCATTTAGTCCCATTGGGACTGCCCTCAATGTATCATTGCCATCTATTTAGAATTGACTTCCACTAACTACACAGTCAGTCACAGGCATCAAAACCCACACTGATTCTCCATCTCTCTCCCATGCAATTATCTGAATTTATTTTACCTAATGCTAGCTGCACAGGAGATCGTCCAGGCCAAGAGAGGGCATTTTATCAAAGTCACAGGCGTCAAACAAGTCGCTGATTCCCTGGTCATCTCCCAAACCTAAAAGGTAGTCATCTTGGTCCAGAAGAGGAGGCCCAAGGTTTAAAAAAGGCCCAAGGGCTGAGGGGATCTGGTCTTCTGTCTGCTGGAGAAGACTGGTGTAAGGGGACGAGAGGGGCGAGAGAGTAGTGACGGAGACAGCTGAGGAAGAGGCAGGTGGTACCATGGAGGGGCTGGGAGAAGTGGTCGTGCAGCTGGGATCTGTGAAAGGAGTCAACAAGTTATTAATTCTACATAGCCAAGGTACCCTTACCAGACTGTGTCTGGCCAAAACTGGAGCTATGTTGGCCAGTGCTATGGTGTTTGTTGCACTGCAGACCAAGCTTCAAATCTGATCAGAAACACCTGTCATGGCCAAGCAAATCTTACTCTAGCAACCAGTTTACTTCACTGTCCAATGTAGTTACAAGCAACTGCAAATCAGGAAGACTGCGGTTGTAATTCACTGCTATGAGAACTGTCCCAAGGTTGAAGACACCCTTATCGGCCCGAGGTTCTAAAACAAATTCATACACCTTTACAGCCACAGTAATGGCAATGTCACTCAGTCTGTCACTAGATTTGGTACAAACTTGTCATCTTGTATCATGAGCGGGTCAAATTTTCCACATGTCCAGCACATTATACACTAATGACCAAATTCACATCGGTCACAGCTGTTTCGAGCTTAATGTTAACATGCCAACTACAAGTGTGTTCGTGATGCATGTCAAAAAGCGCCTCAACTGAATATAGAAAACGCTCCTCTTGTTACCCTTCAGGCAACTCTCTAGAGGAACAAAGACGCTTTAGAAGATTTTATCTTCTATCTTAATGTCGAAATAAATTAAAACTTGCATAAGCTGCATATAAATGGAAATGTTTCTTTTTTTTCAAAGAGAAAGGTGAATGAAGGATATGTTTAAAAAAACAACAAAAACTGCTGCAGACCTATGTCGATCTTAAACAAACCTTGAAGGACTTTAAGGAAAGGCGAGTTCCCATTGATGTCCATGTTGCCATTCTTTATAGGACTCCTGGGGTCGTTCTCTTCATCTGGGCACAGTAGGACTTCTATAGGACCCTTAGTGCTGGTCAGATGGATGGACAAACTCTGGAGAGGAAAAGTTAAAATTAAAAAAAAAAAAAAACTACAAGTCTCCTATCCACATGCTCTGAACTTGTAAATGTATACCAACATAAATATACCAAAGGCGCTGGAGTTTGTAATGCACGTTATGATGTACCCAATAAACAGGTGAGCAAATTGATGCAATAAATCTAGGCTGCTTTAGTCACTGAGTCATCATCCCCCAATGCTTGGTAATATACATCTAGAGGCCCAATCTACCTGCAACCTCCACGGCAGGTGCACTGATGTCAGAAGAAATGTCACATCTGTTGAATCAGGTGGCTGAACAGATTAGCAGTGTTCATGCAGTACTTCACATTACTTCTGCAAGTTTTCACAATGGAAAATCTGTGTGTGTGCTGCTTTTCATTGAGAGGAGAGAGAACTGACAGATGTGCATCCAACACTGAGTTGGGTCTAAAATAAGTTTGTTTAGTATAAAGACTGGAAGCAGGAGAAGTGATTGCCTCACTTGGTTAAGAGCTCCATTCAGTATTATTCCAGAACCATAGCTTGATTGTTTATACTAATATTTCTGTGCATGATCAGA
This sequence comes from Chelmon rostratus, assembly GCF_017976325.1. Taxonomy (NCBI): domain Eukaryota; kingdom Metazoa; phylum Chordata; class Actinopteri; order Chaetodontiformes; family Chaetodontidae; genus Chelmon; species Chelmon rostratus. Next base: position 22,018,770 of record NC_055665.1, read on the forward strand.
AGTAAATTTCCCGAGATGTCCAACGGTTCCTTTATACTTCTTTCTTTCTTTTTACTTCGAATGAAGCAGACGTTCCATCTGGAAAGTCATGACAGATCCAGTTTGTGTGTTTCTGTGCTTGCACACATACCTCATCAGGGTCTGGTACTTCTAGTTTGGTGTCCGTGGGCGCCTTCACAACAATTACAGTCTGGTCTCTGAGGTTTCCCAGCTGTTTGATGTCTTGGTATGTTACATAGGCATATGTGGAGACAAAAGGGTTAAAGAAATAACACTGCACTGTCAGTACATGTTAATGCTGAACATACACGTATGAACAAGCCTGAAAAGGCTCACTGCATGTTGACAAACCTCCAAACTGCAGATGTGATTGCAGTAACATGCATCTACACATGCTAGCATTGTAAGCTATGTGAGTCACTTGACATTTAGGTATTAATATATAAAATCTGCTTTATGTGGTGTAGGTGTAAGAGATTTAACCTCATCTTGTTATTTTTCAAAAGCTCAGCTCAGTAGGTCACTGCTGATATCACCATTGCCTCTCTATAAACCAGGAATCACTCCAAACATGCATGTCGACAATTTCATATTGCCATCACTTTTGCGATGTTTACCTGCAGAACTACGGAAAAATAGTTACAGGAAGCATCACACTAAAGCAATGTAGCTAAAAATCATTTAACGTCTGGATGATATGTCAACGAACAACAAAAGGATATTTCTGGTTGCTCGGCAACTCGCTCATGTGTCTCATATCCAGGCTGCATCTCTGGATGAGTTGTTCGAGCCTCTGCTCTTCTTCTCCCAGCGCCGAAACTTCCGCTGTCAGTCTCTGTCTCTGGCTCAGTGCCCCCTCTACCTCCAACAGACTACAGCCCCTGTGAGTGAGAGAGGAGTGAAGAGTTAACTGAAACAGATTCAGCAGTGGCTCAAGCTCTTCACTCGCCCCTATATTACAGTCTCTGACTCGCGGTTTGTGATACCACAGATTTCGGTTTCAGTACTTGGCTGATGTCTTCCCTGGGAGCAGATTTTGCATTATTGATTAAAAATTTGTGGGATTGTACTTCAAAACTGTATTTTCATCAGGCAAAAATATTCCTTGGTTTCTCTTGTAACCAAAAAATATACTTGCAAAGCACAAGCGGACCATCTGTCTGTAACAATAAAATAAAAATAAAATACTTTCTCACAGTCATTTTATACAAGCAAATTTATATGTGGACATTTTGAATGTATTTTAGCAATATCCTCAAACACAACAGACAAAATGTGCAAGGCTCATGCAGAGGCCTAAAATGGTGAGCGCAGGTGCTTCGGGTCTATACCTAAACTCTATGTGCTCTTAGTGATTACTAAACAAATGAGGGTCTAATTAAAATGTACTAACTACAGTGGAGCACAGTGGAGGTTATCCTAATACTTGTAGCAACAGCTTGGATGCAGCCACCTGCCTTCCTGTGCTCTGCAGGCCAAGGAAAACAATCTGCTGATATGGGAAAGCATTCACAACACTTTCGCCACACCAACCAAACATAAACCCACTGAGACTTTGAAAAGCTTTAACTGTGAAACAGTTTGATAACTTCTCACAAATAAAAAACTGCTCAGTTAATGCTTTTGTGACTTAAACTAATCAAATGTTTCATTATTTATACAGCAATCTGATCAATCTGTTGATATTTTTCAACTGTGTCTGGGGATCAAGCTAGAAAAAGCGCTGGACATAAAAAGACGTGGCCAGGATCAGGACTATGAGAGCTAAGGAAGGAAAGGAAGAAGACTCGGTATGAAACACAAGAAAGCTGAGAGACGAGGCGCAAACACTGAGGAACCAAGAGAAATGAAATGTCACATCACGCTCTCAAATTTCTTCATGATGGGATGAGTTACACAAGGAATATCAATTTTAGTGGGTGTTTGGGTCCACAGGTTAGACAAAACATAGAATAAGTGTGAGACAGAATAACCACTTACATCCACTGAATGTTGTTCTTTGATTTCTTCTTGATGAGGTGAATGCCTTCTAGTACATTGGTGATGTCATACAGCCGCCTTTTCTGGACCTGAATGAAGAGGACACAGGTCTCATCAGTTACCCACTTAGTCGTTGATTTAACTGTAAGTTACCAACCAGAGCAAAGACAAAGCCTAACAACAGTATCTAAAACTTTTGCAAAGCTTGGAACTATGGATGTCAGTTTTCAGATAACACAACGCACATGAACTGGTAACTAATGGGTTTATGATTAAGAAAAAGCTGCAACATGTTTTTGCCGTTATCGTAGAAGCAGGTGAACACACAGCCATTCAGACCCCTTGTCTCCACCTCACCAGTCAGCTTCTCTGCCAAGTTTACATGAGTGAGGAGCACACTTGTCTGCGCTGGCTAGCTTGACTTTTTTTTACTCCCAGTAGCTCAAGAAGGCATATCATACTCAGGCTCAAGGTACTGAACTAGCTCTTTGAATCCCTCCCCCTCTACCACACTGATCGGCAGCATATCTGCCTTCATCATTTGGCACACCAACTGGGCGATGGCCTCGGACCAACACACATCACACTGCCTCCACCGGGCTAGCAGCTACGTGATCTCATGGACATGGAAGCTGGGTGCTTGTTTTTAATGGGTTACAGCATCGTACTAGCACTACTAAACAGTACATAGAACAGTAGCGGGGGTGTGTGTGTTCATGTGTGCAAATTAACCTATAGACCTACAGGCGCAACCAGTCAAAAATATTCCTGCCGGTTAAACAATTAACCATTCACCTCCCTACTTGGAACAGATATATTTCTTTGTGCCCGTGCTTAGTATTGGTCACCAGTTTAATCAGCATCAATAACAGGATTTTAGGGAGAAAAGTAGTAACTACTAGGTCTTTACAATTTTCTCTACATAACCATTCTCCCACCAACACCCCCTTTCTTTTTCTCAGTTTGGACCTGAAATTACCTGTAAGGTTTCAGCAGCAAGGTTAAGGTCCAAAACGCCATCAGAAGACTGAGCAAGGAGGTCCACAAACTTCTTTGTTAGCAGTCCCAGGGAGGTGTCGTACCGAGTCTTCTCTGGTGGAGACTTGGGTGCTATGGTGGAGGAAAGGTTGAAGGAAAAGAGAAATAAAGGGGAGGGACCGTGAATTTCAATGTCATACTTGAAATTTAGCAAGGAAAGTAAAACACAAAACTTTTGAACAGTTTTCCTGGGAAGCAGCAAGCCCAAGTCCATCCATAATGTGAAAAAGTCAACCTGATCCCAGGACTGCTGCACTCACCCTGACCTCAAAAACCAACAGTAGAGCAGCAGCAGTGGTGTCAGAGAACATTAAGAACAGGTAAAACAGTACAGTTTAATCATATCTAACACAGCCACCTGCAATAAATCCGACCTGGATGAAGCTTATTGTATCCAGTTTGTGTCTTGACTGTGTCACAAAGATGTACATTCAGCCTTGAGGACATTTACAGGTTTAACAGCTAAAGCATGAGTCGTGCTGGGAAAACTGAAAGTGAGTCGGAGGGGTGTTGGAGGCAAATGACTCAATCAGTCATAATCAGTTGGGAATGAAAGGGGGATTGCAAGCTACACTACAGGTCAAACAATGAGTTAAAGCTAACTTGAACTTTGATCAGCAGCTGGAAACATTTTACATGAAGCACCAAGTCAGAAGTTTACCAGCTGGACTTGTATTTCAATATCAATAGCTCTGTGTTGATAGCATCAGCTCCTCTCATCACAGGGTTACAGCATGTCACCTGTCGCACCCTCAAGCCCATTCTGTGGCTGTAATGACCTATATATTACACTGCTGCAAATGCCATACATCATGTACACAACAACCGATGCACAGATATTGTTTCTGTCTTAAGGTTCACTCATGTTCTTGTTTTGGCCATCTGTTGGGTTTTTTCTACATGGATTAAACTCGTAATGATCTTCTAATTCGAATTAGTCATGTAGCAATTCGGAAGGAAGGTTTGGAGCTGTGTTAAAATCCTGTGTATGCAGAACACACGTAAAAAAAAACTTAAGCATTCGTTTAGGGGGATTACAAAATCTGATATTTTCTTGTACGACATGAGACTTGAGAAACCACAGAGGCTATTTTTTTTTTACTTAAGACTTAGGCAAATACATATAACAAAATCAATTTTAACTAGTACTATGCCAAGAAAATAAAAACCACAAGGTATTTCTAAAAATATTAAGTGTGCTACAACTAGCAAGACGTCCAAGGGCCAAGGCATATAGTTTCATATGAATTTCAGTGCTCTAGTGTGTGTGTATGCCTCTGTGTGCATGCGTGTGCTCATGTCGGTCAGTATCCCAGTTGTTGGTAATATGCGATGGGGTGCTCACGAGATACTAGAGCGGGGCAAGTATGTACATAAGGGAATTGCTGATGTTTGAGCTACTTTGCATGTTTATTTAAAGCATCGGTAGAAGCTTCAGTCTAAAACTAGCGAGCCAACCAGCTAAAAGCCACACACCTGGCAATCAAACAGCCGAGTATGCCCCTGACACCTAAACAGCTAGCTTTCTACATGATGCCATGTATTTAGTGATATATAAATGCTGTGTGTATTTGCCCTTCACATTACCATCAAAACGAATCTGGATGTGCTCCTTAAACTGATACGGCCAGACCACTAGACAAGAGACTTTCTGCAAAGTTGCATTCATAATCATTCAACCTGTGTTTTTCATCAGATCAAATCTAGTGTGAAGTAAGTTTGACTAAAATGACACCAAAAAAGGAGGTTTTGGCCAGACTACATTAACTGAAATCTTCAAAATATTCTGATGACTAAAAATACTTACATATTAGTTATTTTCAATGACTAAAATGACACTGAAATAGTTGTCCTTAAACTTGCAAGGGCATCTGACACAGGACCAAGAAACTAAAGACAAAAAAACAGCTGAAAAAATTAACACTAGGTTACACGTAGACACAGTGCTCCTTATAACGTCCTGATTCTTACTTCTGGGTGTCTTTAGCCTTGCCCCATTGGCCGCCGCTGTCCCTCCTCTGCCTCTTGGAGTCCTGGCTGGTTCTGACTGGTACTGGTGGTCTGAATCATCAAGTGCCAACCGCCTTTTTGCCTAGGGGGACAAATCAAAAAAATCAGAAATACAATGAAAGTATTTCTCACTTTACTCAAAAAGTTTCTAAATTAATACAGTGCACTTGCAATGCAAATTCAAGTGTTTTGTTCCCTTTGGTCATTATATCTAAGCAGACATGCGAGGCGGAGCATTCGAAAAGACACAGGCATAAAAGAGTTCCAGTTGTTTTTCATCAAAATCCCAATGAATCATAGAGAAACTGTGTCACTCCACTGACGTGGCACAAAATCAGTGGTTGTGATTTCTTCTTTTCTGAACTTATTAGCCAAGACAATCCCACAGAGCCACGCCTTCGGGTCTGATCACATTGCTGCACAACAATGGCAAAGAAAACCACTGTAAGTATACTTATAGACACCAGATTGCCCATTACCAACACAGAAACTTTAAATATTGACAAAAAGAGATCCCACCTACTGTCCAAGAATAAAAAACAAAAAAAACTAATGACATCAAGTTATTTTCTGTACCCTATTACCACTAACTGAGGCTGAATAATTCCCCCTCTGAACATCTGCTTAGGAGCTTATGGTGCGCTTGGATCTAAACCTGCACTCAGCACGTATGCCCACCTTCATTTTAACTTCAAAGCTACATGATGTCAATATCTAAGCTGTCGCAATCAATTTATTCTATTGCAGTGCTGGTGTAACCCAACAAAGGTGAGGTATGTTCAGGCTTCAGGACTAGCTGACACTTTAAATGACGATCAGTGGTCACCATCACTGTAGTATGTGACACAGCAATTAAGCCAGTTTAGGCTGTGTTCAACAATACTTTTTCTACCACTATCTGATCTCTGTATTCTAGTAATCATCATGGTCACGCAGTGTGGTGGTTTAGTGAACAGCCCCTTCATCATGGACTTCTGTGTTGGTAAGGATCCATCCTGTTTTAGTGTCTTTGAGCAGCACACACATGGTGCTGTTCTACTGCATTTCCCTCTAAACCCTTCTTAATAAGTCAATTTACCTTCAGGAAATGTTGCATTTTAAGGAGGGAAAACCTCATCTTTAATACTTTCTCTTACTTAAGCTAGCTCAAGTCTGAGAAAGAATAATATGCCCTCTGTTGAGTCAAAATGTCAGCCATTTTATATCAGCATGCAGCACACCCCCCCTCCACCCCCTGCCTGGCCATGGCTACAGCCTGAGATACACAGGCTGGTTTAGTTCATGAAAAATGAATAACCAGGAACAAACCAACACCCTGAATGCTGCTGAAACTATTTTGTGTGGTTTGTGCAGGTTGAGAATACAGGAAACATGCAGTCAGCACTAAGCAACAAACTCGAGTTTCACTTTACTTGGCATGAAAGGCACCATAACGTTACACTTTATTTCCATAAAAAGAGGGACATGAAACACTTGTGCAAAATTAAGATCGAGGCCGACAACGAGTAATGTTGTCCTGTGATAATCAATACTGCTGTTAGCCTTGAAAGCTAACACATTTTCAAGCTTCATCCAAGTTGGCTTGCATGTTCAGAGACGACTGGGAGAAATACCTATCGACTAGTTTCAAAACTGAAGTGAAGCTTTAGCTACGCATAAGCCCATGTCTTTGCAAGTTTAGCCACTCGTGACTTGTAAGAAAGCTGGAAAATTAGCTAACTCAGAGCCAGGCAGCCCAACAGTCCCCCCAACCCCCAAATTGAGACAACAGCAGCCACTAGGCCACCGCTAACGTTACTCATCTCCTACCAATATTTCCATCTGGCTGCAAGGGTGAAGCGGACTCAAAAGCACCATGAAGTTAGCATAGCACGCTATTAGATGACAGGTCTACGTTTCTGTAAACGCGAAACTAACTTAAACTCGCCTTTTGCGTTCTTGGAGTCAACAAAACACTTAACCAACCCACTTGGGTAACTTAGCTAACGGTAGTTAGTTAGCCACCTCGCTAGGTTGAGTCGTGGGAATGTCCTGGCTAAGCAGCTAACGTTAGCTTCTCGAACAACAAGCTCGGCTAGCATAGCAGGCTAACATTTTGTCGTGTTTGTGGCTAGTTGTAGCAAGCGAAATATGTTCTAACGAGCTGTGTAGATGGTTACCGGCGGTCTTCCCAGAGCGGGTCGTTGTCCTGCTCCGTTTGCTGCAGCTTGTTGTGGAGTTGTATAAATGTTGTTTATCTGAGGTTCAGATAAACACACATTTGATGTCTGTGTAACGTTGCAAGGCGGTGGGGTGGTTATTATTTGGATAAACGTAGCGTTGGATTGACCAGGGTTTAAACGATCCGAGAGAGTTGTTAAAATTATATTATTGTCCAGAGGAGAGCTCCCAACCCCCGCTAAAATCACTTTGTCCGAAGCCGAGGAGATCCCTCTTCTCATCTTGCGTATTCGGGGTAACCCCTTTCTTGTCTCTGTACTTTCAAGCCCGTATGGCTGCTAATCCGCCGCAATAGATACAAAAATAATCAGACCAAAGTAAAGATGAGAGTCTGATTTGCCGACTTTTGTAAAGTATTTTTCCTTAAGAAGGTGCATTTAGGCAGATGCAACGGATTAAAAAGTAGCGCAACTCTCGTTTCCCCCGTCTAGAAATGGCTTCAGGAAACGGCCTGATGAATGAAGGGATACGGTTTACGCGCTCAAGAGCCCTCCCGCGAAACTCAGATTTCCCGGGAAAGTTTCAAACGGAATTTACATGCCAGACGGTATTGGTCCTTCAGAGAAGAATCCCCGCCCATATTACTGCCAAACAGGCCAGTAACAGCTCAACATTCTGTGCGCCACGTGTTTATTGGCAGTTGTAAACAGGCGACGTCACTCGTCACGCCTTGCGTGTTCCCTGACAGTACGCTAAGTGGCGCAAGTGACCAAGTGTGCTGCAGAGTCAGGCGAGGTAGTAAATGAGTATATATATATTATATTTTTAAAGGTTTTTCTCAATATACTTCACATACACGTGTGTGTCTGTGTGTGTATATATTTGTTATTAATATTATTACAGTACATTCGTGCCACAAGAGTGTTGTCTGTTCTAAAGTGTACAGCAAGAGTAATGCCCCTGATATAATGTCAGGTCCCCTTTGTTATGTCAGAATGACAAGATCATCATTGGGCATTAAATACTGACCTCCTTCTCCAGGTGATTGCATGTCAGTGTTACATTGGAAATATAATATTAACATAATATTACAAATATATTTAATATTGCTATTATGTTATCTGATTCAAATCTATTACACTGCATTGAAAGCTAAAAGTTTGCAAAATTAAAAAAAAACTGATGTTTCTTGCTTTGATATGTTGCTGTCTTTGCAAATGCACATATATTTGGCAGTTAGCATACAACTGGCATATCAAGCTCTATAAAATGCACCAGTGGTATACAGTATGTAGTCTAAATATTAATGTAATAATATAATATATATAACAATCATATAATATAGTTAATCTGTACAGATAAAGAATTACATACTGTTGTAGAATGTAACTTGGTGCATTTACTATTGTAGTATTGTATTTAAGTACAATTCTGATGTATTTCTACATTCTTGAGTATTCCCATTTATGCTAGTCTATACTTCTACTTCACTGCACTTCAGAGGGAAATATAGTACTTTTTACACCATTACATTTATTTTACAGGTATAGCTAAGATCCCACATACATAATATGTATTCAGATTAAAACATATGATGTGTTTTTAAAGATGATTACACAAGTGAATCTGAAATAAATCTCCATTTTGATCAACCACAATATAAAAACTATTTATGCTTTTAATTGATGCATATATAATTAATAATACAATAATATAATGCTCTGGAAAGGGCTATTCTCCATAATAAGTAGTTTTACTTGCAATACTTTTACATTTTGTTTGATAATGTCTCGGTACTAAGATTTTAAGGAGCAGACTTTGACTTAGAATGGAAGGTGTTTTACATTGTGGTATTTCTACTTTAGCAAAGTATTTGAATACGCTTTTTGGAATAATAGAAAAGTTGAGAGGCTGTTTTAAAAATAAATAGAAACAGAATGCAATGATTTGGGAACTAGTAAATTTTATCTTTTGTAAATGTACACTCATTCTGGATTTGATAACTACAACACATTCCAAAAAAGGTGAGACAGAGGAATGATTACCACTGTGTTAGATCACCATTTCTTCTAACAACACTCAGGAAGCATTTGGGAACTGAGGACAATAACTGTTGATGCTATAAAAGTGAATACTTTCCCATTGTTTCTTAATAAATTACTTCAGTTGCTCAACAGTCTGAGGTCTCCATTGCCCCTTTTGAGCTTTATAATATGCCACACATTTTTAGCAGGGGGCAGGACTTGACTGCAGCTAGTCTAGTACTCCACATTGTTTTCCTGTGAGGCCACACTGCTGTAACACATGCAGAATGTGGTTGGGCATTGTCTTGGTGGAATAAGCAGGGACGTCTATGAAAAAGACGTTGTATGGATGGCAGCACTTTGCTCCAAAACCTGTACATACCTTTCAACATTAATGGTGCCTCCACAGATGTGCAAGTTACCCATGTAATAAGCATGCACAAACCCCCAGACCATCACAGATGCTGACTTTTGAACTTCAGCAATCTGGATGGTCCTTTTCTTCTTTAGCCCAGAACACACAATGTCTATGATTCCCAAAAACAATATGAAATATGTACTCATCAGACCACAACACACTTTTCCACTTTGCATCAGTCCATGTCAAATGAGTTGGGCCCAGAGAAGTCAGGGTTTCTGAATGTTATTAATTGGCTTTGTGATTTTCACTTGAGTCTTGACTTGCATTTGCAGATGGAACAGACTGTGTTTACCAATAATGATTTGTCTGAAGTGTTCCTGAGCACATGTAGTAATAGCCTTTATACAATCATGTCATATGAAGGCATTTAGTGTTGTTTTTTTGGCCTTGCCCCTTACATGCAGAGATTTCTCCAGATTCTCTGGATCATATTTGTGCACGCAGTTTTTCACAAAGTGATGAAATAGCTGATACCAGGATGTAACTCCAGCTCTGTGAGTACATGTGTAGCCCTCTAAAGGCGCAGAGGAACACATTTTTGTACTCACTACCGAATCAGGGGGTAGTATCCTCCCCATATAAAACCACAGTGCACATGTTTGCTTGTCTCTCTTTGAAACTCAGCAACATAACCAGGGCTAGTGGGGCTAGTATTTAGAGGGCTATGCACAAACTCATAAAACAGGAGTTATATCCAGGCAACTGCCTGCAGGCCTACTGGAAGATCACTACCCACAGCCTCATTGACCCTGTAGACCACATCACAAATCCAGTGAGCGGGCGCTACACAAACGAAGATGAGCCCCCGTGAGTCTGATCGCCATGGCAGATGAATAACTGGTCAGACTTCCTTGAAGGTGTTGTGCACTCCATACACATGACAATGTGTTCAGGCGCTCCTCTTCCCCATTTGTGTGAGAAGATGGAAAGAAGCTCTCAGGCGAATGACCCTTGACCTGAAAGAAAAGGTGATCACCACTGGCCGAAAGGACGGATTCGGATGCTGTTCTACTGATCAATTGTTGTCTCTGACAGACATGCAAGAGGAATGCACGGACAGGGCACACAGGTTTGCCACTCTCTTGGCTGATGCCAGAGCTAAGAGGAGAGCTGTCTTGCCAGACAAAACTTCCAGGCCTTCCATTTGGGGAAAGTGTTGAGAAGGGGGCCCCTTGTAGGATGTGCTTTACCAGTGGGCAGCTCCTGGCCATGAAGTTGTCCAGACCATCGTAGCCTGCTGTAATAGCAGCTGCAAACACCCTGAACCTGGATGCAGCATGACCACTCTCAAACAGGCCCAGCGGGAAGTCTAGAATGCCCTGCAGTCGAACAAATGTGGACTGACCTTGCACCAGTCTGCACCTGCCAGTGAACTGAGTAGGCCCTGGTGTACAGGCCACATACATTCTGACAAGTGGAGACCACTGCAGCAGGGAGGCCTAGGCTTAGTCTCACCCTCTCAATCTCCAGATTATGAAGCGCTATCCCAGGATTGAGCACGAGAAAACCATACCCCCTGCCGAACAGAGGGCCATAGGCAGGTCCAGTTTTGGCCATAGACACGCAGGTGCACAAACTATGATGAAAAGATGCTGTGTCCGTACTCTGTGAAGCAGCTGCATCATCAGGCTCAAGGGTGGGAAGGCATGCAGGCAGGCCAGGAGGCCAAACTGGGTGGACTAACGCATCCACCACAAAATCAAATTCAGAATGAGTGTATATTTACAAAAAACAAAACAGTTTATCAGTTTGAACAATATCTTGTCTTTGTACTGTTTACAGTTGAATATAGGTCAAAAAAGGATTCGCAAATAAGAGCCTGCTGAATCGTGGTGGTATTGTGACATGCAAATACTGAGGCTCCAACATGGACCTTTTGTAGCTGATCTGACCTCAGTATTAAGTGGTACTAGAGAACGTACTATAAGCACAATGAGCCATGGGAAAGATGGCTGACTGTGAGTCACACTGGTCCTTGAAATTCCATATCAATCGGAATTGGAAATGCTAATCTTCTGAGATGAGTTCATAGCTGGTGCCTCGCTTTATATGCCACCCTTGGACTCATCCCAGGTGAAGTGCTCAGTATGTCTGCAGGGAGTCAAGGGAGATAACTTGACATTTAGGCATTTGACTCACAGCATCAACTGCACAATAATTCACAGATATTTTTTTCCCATATGACTCTCAGCCCTGCAAATTCTCACCATGGTCTCTGAGGAAAGAGCCTTCAGTCCTTACACAGATGGCTTTTCTTCATACCCTCTGTAACACACATTCTAACTCATCAATTTTTGAAAAACCGTTAGGAAGTAGGAACTATTTTTATACTTGTTTTATTCACAAAGTGACAATTTCTCACTATAGTTTCATTGAACACAGAGATCTACCTCAAAGCATTAACAGTGATACAGTCTTCGAATTACTTATTCAAGCACCTTCTGCTAATATTTTCTTAAATTTGTTTAATGAGTATTTTTGTCACCAATAAATAGGGACGGGGGAAATAGGCACAGGTCCCAGCTCATGTTGCGCCAAGTTTGGAAAAGAGCCGGAACAACACCGGAAGTCTATTAAATGGCCTTCATACTTTTTTTTTTTTTTTTTTTTTGGGTAAGGAGAACACAAAATCAAAAGCTGTTTGAGAACTATAGTGATTAAAGCGTAGTCTTTTATAGTGACATTTCTGTGAGTACATTGTGGGGCAGAACGCAGAACAGGTTTTCCTTTACAGTCAGTATTTGCTTTCTGTATGCAGCACCTGGAGCCTTACATTTTGCACGTTCGCCAACCCGGCTTTTATTTTGAAAGCAATAACCGGACATGCCACTTGTCTTCTATCTGCGTCAGTCGAGCTTAACTGGTCCTGAGTCCGAAGAGGGGAGGAGGGAGTTGCTCTACCTGGTCTGTCATAAAGTGGACTGGTTTGAATTGTCACCGGACTAACAATGCATTTTAGTGACAGTAAATAGTGAGTTGTTCGCTAAAAGGAAGATAAAAGACGGCTAGGACACTGAGGCGTCGCTTCAGGAAAACTACGTAGGATGGGCGAGCGCGCGGACGCCGCGTTTAACGTCAGTACCACTGGATCCAAGTGGCTGCTGCCCGTCAGTGAACGCCTGGGCTTTCCTCTCGACCAGGTAGGAGTGTCTGCTCATGAATGAGTTATAAGACAGCACTTCCAAAGCCATGTCGCCTTACGTATAGTGCTCTGTGTTAGGAATAAACAGTCCGTCAATTAACGCTGTGTTGTACATGTTGGAGAGACATGCAGTGATTCACTAACAGTCATCGACGCCCACATTGCGCTTCATTATTGTGATGGTGCACAGGAGATTAGAGGCTTTCTGTGTCTGTTTCTCTCCAAAATTGCATCAGGAACTGAAGTTTCGCATGACAGTGTAAAAATCTGGCTCCTTCTTAACAGTGACAGTCAGCTGTTTGACAGTCCACAGAAGCAAAACTATTGAAGAACACTGAGGATAATCAAATGAGTGGAAAAAAAACCATTATAACCTTGTATCATGTTGTCACAATATGTTCCTACAGGAGTTGTTTTTTTGTCAGGTATCAAAAAGACAGATGTTTTGTTGAATGTACAACATCTCTTCCATGCAGGTGAATTTTCTGGCCTGTCAGCTGTTTGCCCTGGCTGCTGCCTTCTGGTTTCGTCTCTACCTCAGTCCTAGCCATGCCAACCCCCTGGTCAGGCACGCTGTGGCCACTCTCCTTGGCATTGCTTTTCTCATCTTCTGCTTTGGATGGTACAGTATGATACAGTCGGAGACACGCTCACACAGTTGTCCATTCATTTCCTCTCATATGATGCACCTCTCCTTTTTTTTCACTCAGTCGCTAACAGTCTTGATTGTCAACATGTTTTGAGTATACAGCGTGGATGCCACGTGCGCAGGGTCCAGTGCTGAATGTTAGCTGCACCGCAGGCTTGTAATTATATGAGCTATGAGGCTGTGAACAATGAGAGTACACAGTAAGGAGATAGAGAGGAGAAAAGCTTGTGGTGGCATTTGGTCCATGAGTGACAGGTTTCAGGGAGAACGAGTCCGGACTGCACTGACACACTGTACCATAACTTAATGATGCACATTTTCTGATAGAGTGCGTCCTTTTCTGCAGGTACTCAGCCCACATCCTGACAGTGGTGGTTGCAAACTACCTGATCATTGTCCAAGCTGACATCAATAATGTGCACAGGTACGTGCTGGTCTTCATACTTCAATGGAAAATCCACATAAAAATGTATGTAAAAGATGTATTAAGGGGACAAAATGTTGGATTATAAAATGTTATATGAGCTGTTACAGCATGGAAATGTGTTGGAATTTGTTACATTCAAATATATCAAATATTAGGTGGAATTTGCTATGTTACTGTTTATATTTTGTGCAATAACTCAATGGCAAAAAAGTGTGAACAACTGTTGCTATATACTTCTTTCCTTAGTAAGCATCTGGGAGCCTGTTGTACTTCATAATCAATAAGTTGTGACAAGTGTTATTTGTAGACCAGACTGACCTGTCTGTCTGTCACCATAGCAGCAGGTGGATGACTGTTATAACAGCAACATTTCATTTCCATGATATTGGTGCAATTCTTGTTACTGCTTTCTTCTGGTAAAACTTGTCAGACAAGCTCAGTCCAGAAACTGTTGACGTCAAAAGTTGTCGCTTGGAGTGGGTCGATTGTTTGGTGTAGATAGTGGCAATGATATTGATAACTAATTTGTTGTTGTCAGGCAGTTGCTGACATTTGTATCTGAAAATCAAAGATTCCTCGTTGCTCACGCCTTGTGAGGCTACCCATTCATTTACTCCCTCGCACGCATTCCACTACAGACTGCAGCTCGAAGCACCCCGTCCCATTATGTTTCTGTTAAAATGTAGCCTGAACTAAAATGCTGTTGTTGAAAGAAACCAAGCTAAAACACGTCACATGAACGGCAGCCTGACACGCCAGCCGGACCAGTCTGTTAGATCAGCGCAGACAATCCGACTGTGTGTGGATTTCTAAATGCCTCTGTCCCTCTTTGCAGCCATGTGTGTTTGTGTAGCTTTCTGAATGTCCATACAGTAACTGCTACTTCATATCTGGTTGTGTGTGTGTGTGGTGGGTTGAAACAACTTGGCAAGCGTGTCAGTAGTATTTTTTTTCCTTTTATGAATGGAAAAACATAAATGATGTTTGGTTAGGTTGCTCTCGTATTCACGGTTAAAGGGATTACCTGCAGGGCGAGGGAGATAAAACCAGTATTGTTCTCCAAGTGTGGAGGCAAAACACAGTGCAAACTTTGTCCCTGGTTAAACTTATGGTACATACCACATTACACCCCTCTGAAAGGTGCAATGTGCAAGTTTAAAACGTTCCAGGATTAATCAGAATGATCAGCAATCAGCAAAGAAGTAACAGTTTTGATATTATGTCAAAGATGTCTTTGTATTGTGTTGCAGAGATATCTACTGAAGTTAGCATGCTAACCAGCTAGCTGTGGCCTGTCCTGTCTCATTATTACTACTTTGTACCTCAAGAAGTGATAGTCCGATAATAAAGCCCCCCTGTTGTTTCAGCTGGGAGAGGTATGCGAGCTGCAAGTTCACTATGCTTCACAAACTCTCTCAGCTTTTTTAGTTTGATAAATAAACAAAATAAACTCACAAAATGTCGAGAAAGGAAATATTCTGCCACCTATTTTCCTTATTAAACAGAAAAATAATGCTGTACACCTTCTGAATCCAAGTTTCTTTCTTTTACTCAACTTAGAAAAGCTTAATTGCTTTGTTAACTAATCATGAAGCACACCTCATTCAAACTCAACAGAAACAAACAGAACTCACCAAAAACGTCTTGGTTTGTCTTTCCACCGCTCCAACAATCATCAGTTCTTGTTTGTTTAATTGTTGTTTAATTAAACCCGTATTCGCATCAGTTAGATGTGAAAAGTCCCTTCTGCTGAAGCTCGACATACCTCTCGCTCCTCTTCCGCTTCACCCATCTCCCGCCCCGGCCTGCCGTGTCTTCATCATCCCCAGAGTCGGGATCCAGGTTGGAGCTGCTCTTCCCTGTCACCAGACTGGCCTCCATTGGATTGCAGAGGCTCGGTTCTGTTTGGTTTACTGTGAGCCTGCCGAGTCAGGATGTGTTACTGAGCTAGTAGAGGCACTAGCTGCACAGTTAATTGAGCTTATAGTACTGCAGATAGTAGCCACGGCAAAGTGAGCAGCAGTTAGCAGTTGCTGTGGCGATATGCTGCCCCTTGTTTGTTTGGAGTGACCTTTAACAGGCGGCCAATTCTTACATATCGCACCTTTAAACACTGGCACAAGGTGAGAGGAGGTAACTCTGAATGAATCCGATCAAACATAGGACTCTCTAACACACTGAATGTAAGATAAATGGTAAAAACCTGTGAGGCAAAGGTAATAAAGTTGTGTGTGTGGACACTAAGCAAATCTATATTGCAAATAGCAAAATACAATACATGCAAATTGCATGATCTAATCTCTTTTAACTAATAGTTTTATCAGCATAAAAACAGCATACAGTAAATACGTTGCTTTTGTCTGATTAAGATTTGTTCATTTCTCCACATACAGGTATTCCATGGTGACGGCTATGGGCTACTTGACAATGTGCCAAGTGAGCAGAGTCTTCATCTTTAACTATGGGATACTGTCCACGGACTTCTCGGGGTAAGGAAAACCTGAATCATTCAGGTGTCTCAGCACGTTCCTCTCTCGTTGCCACACCTTGGTGGTGACAACATATTAGTCATTTCATTTGCAGAGCAGTTGTAATGTTATCAGTTAACGTGTCCAAGCTGCGTTGTACCTGCTTACACAGTCACCAGTGCCACGGCCTTGTGTAAATACAACACCCCTGATTAAAAAGCAGCAGTGTGGAGTGTTCACAGTTGACTCTGCCCAGCCAGGTGAAGCAGGAGGGGAAGCTGTGGCTTCCCTGTCATTGCTCATTGTGATCTCACACAGAGAGCTGGGTCTTCCAGGATTCACAACAAACAACAAATATTTAACTGAACATGGAGCTGCACATGCATCAGGATGCTGCCTGAGGTGGTGCCATTCAAACCAGTTAAAGTGGACGATAGTGTTTTCTGGGTGCGGTTGTTCCTTTAAAAGGTGACAGCCGACTGTGGTGGCTCCTGTATTCAGCAACTTCTTTGCCCAGTTCTGTTTTGGATGAATTTGCTGGCAGCCTGGCTTGTGCTCCGCGTGACTTTTGGTGATGAGCAGCCAGGCCTGTGAGTCAGCCTTTGGTATGGTCATATATTGAATTAGAGATCCATCCGCTTTCAGCTTTAGGACTGGACAGATTCATGGCTGTGAATGACACAGATGGTGTTAGTCTGTGAAATTACTCACAGAGGTTTTGTTGAAGTAATCCAGGGCCTAATGACCTACCTAGAAATTTAAGCAAAGGTTATTTGACTTAGAGAATTTATTTTTTCACACCATTCATTTATGTTGGTACTGTTTTCCAGTGTTGTGTTATCCTCATTATCACCTTGGTATGCTGTGTTGTTCTCCTTGCTGGAGGATGTTAATCTAGCCTGTGTGCTATTCTCCCTGTCAATGAGCATTTCCATAAACTGATCTTTTCTGAATTTGGCGGAAAGGCAGCATAACTGAAACTGAACTGGGTCAGAATCTTGTGTACACTGCCAACTTTCGAGTCCATGTGGAAAAACAGAGTCTGTAAGCTACACTGGTGGAGCGTTGCACACCCTGAAAATGTTTCTCTAAAGCCAACTGCCAGCCCTCATTGAGCTGGCAGTGCCAGCCGCTCGGCCAGCCCCTCTCTGCCTCGCTTTTCCATGCAGTGCACACAATGCAGTCCACTCACACACAGGAGCCAGTGTGTGTGAGTGTGTGTGTGTGTGAGAGAGATGTAGTTTATGTGTGTCTTTGTGCATACACACTCACATTCTTGGGACAGAGAGGTCTCTATCTGTGAATGAAACCAGGAGAGGGGGTGTGAAACTAGTTTGTTCAGACTTTACTGTAAGGGACCACAAAGCCCACCACCATCTCCTCATTTTCTGCACTTCTTGTTTTCCAGAAATGGGCAACTAATCTGGAAATTAAGCATCGTATTGCACTGGTGTATGGTGTTCTGGATTACAGTTAAACGTGCAAGCAGGTTATCACATTGGTGTTTGTTGCATTGCAGATAAGTGTGAAAATCCTGCAGTATTGGATGGTTGATGGATTGGTGTGATCAACTTAAGAACACAAATTTGTTTTGAACACTGTGAGTTTCAAGATGAAGATCAGGCTGTACTGGTTTCAAAGACAGACAAGGATTAAGTGAAAATTTAGGGATTTGAATGAATTGCACTGGATTTCTAAATGAGCACCAGACTTGACACTATGGGAACAGAGTGAAGTGATTCACAGGGTGGAATAAATCCTGTAGCCTCAGACGGAGGCTCAGTAGGCGTTTGGGACGCACTTTGTTTCAAGTCAGTCACAGACTAAGTGAGTGAAAAGGACGTCCTGCTGCTGATCAGACAAACACGCTGCTCGCTGATCAGTCAGTGGTTTCTGCCTCTGAGTGTAAAAACATGATCCCTGTCCTGATCTAGACACCTACACCAGGCTGCCTCTGTGAGGCTAAAAACACCACAATGATTTTTGCTCCTAAAAAATTATTATTTCCTTGTTGTATATATTTATTTTTTTCACCTCTGAATCTCCATCAGCAGTGTGTGTTCTTTTTTTCGACTCAGGCCCTTGATGATAGTAACCCAGAAGATCACCACACTGGCGTTTCAGCTCCATGACGGTAAAGCAGAGGATGCACACACACACACACACACACACACACACACACACACACACACACACACACACACACACACACATTGACACAGACCTTTAATAGTGGAGGCAACATCCTCTCACAATTACTTCAAGATCTTTTTCACTGCTTGCTGTCTGACAGTGTGGCAGGGAGCCAGAATGCACAATACCAGGTCCCCGATGAGAAGCACCAAAATGACAGGTTAATGATATCTTCATCATTTGTTTTTCAGGTATGTGTAAGAAATCTGAACAGTTGACCTCGGAGCAGAAGCTTCTGGCTATAAAGTAAGTTCTTACTGCGTGTAAAACACTAATCACTCCAGTCATTTTTAACGCAGTGGTAATTACATATTGCATTGTGACACATCAGAGGGGAGACTTTTTGGAGACAAGTCAGAGCACTGTGCTCTGTGACTAATGATAGTGTGCAGGTGTCTGATGTAATTCCTCATCTTTTTTCCCTACTTAACTTTCTTGATTTTCTTTTAAACCTGACTTTTGAGGTAAACAGAGTGGACACTATAGGATTTCTATATATATGGACCCAGTGTCCCCATCCAAATATGTATGCACAGAAGGTTGCATCTGAATTAACACCTTATTTAAAATAAATAAAAAAATAAATGACTGTTTCTTTTCCTTTAGCCACGAAGAACAATGACAAGGAGATGCAATCATGGTGAATGGCTTGTTTATGTAAAAAGCATGCTGGGAACTTAGGAAAGAGTCATCATTTTGCATGGAAAATATTACATGTTTATGCATGTGAATCTATAAAACCACATTCATCAGTGTACCATGCATGCTATTTTAAAAAAAAGTTTTTAAAATGTATCAAAAAACAATCGTAACACATAGCGTTGCTCTTGTGTGATAACCCCGCAACTCTGCCTCCTGTTTGTTAGCTCACTTTTAGATTCCTCTGCTTCCTGTAGGTTTTAATATCACTTAGATTTTATCAATTCAGATTCAAGATTTGAAGCTTTGATGAGTGTGTGACCAGCAGTGTAGACAGAAGTCCAGTAATACTTTGCTTTCAGCAACAATAATCTTGTTGAAAAGCAGATTTCTTCATGATTTCCGTGTTCTTTACTATTTGGAGCTGGTTTTAATTCATAACTAGGTCACGAAACCCAAACCTGGTTCCCTACAATGCTACGTAAGGGCCAAAGCTAAGTCAGAGATTGGATTTGGATTGTCTGTGAAATTTTAAGAAGCGCTTCCTTTTTGTTCAATAAATGTTTGTTTTATCTGCCAAGCAATAATACAGATTTACAGGACCCCTTGTTTTAAAATTGATAACTTTATTTAAAAATAAATGGCATGCTTTTTTCATGTTTCCACCCAACATAGATGAAAATATCCAGTAATACTCCTGTATTTCACCTGAAGTGATCACTGCTATCACACTGAAAGTAACAGGGCCTTCCGTTTTGTTTTCAATGATTTCCCCTATTGTTCTGTGTGCAGTGCGAGGCCTTCTCTCATCGAGTACCTGAGCTACAATCTGAACTTCCTGAGTGTCTTGGTGGGACCATGCAGTAACTACAAGGACTACACAGACTTCATAGAGGGCAGGCACATCAGCAGGAGGCTCAGGCAGCACTCCGGGACGTGTAATGGGCAGAACGGCTATGATAAGACACTGGAGCCGTCACCACTGGTAAGTTCATCTGTGACTGCTCAGTCCTCTGGTTGCACTTGTCACTGAGACCTTTCCTGTCATATCAGGAGGTGTATCATGAGACAGAGCACAATGTCTCTGCTTTGCTCTGCTGGGCTGTCTGAAAATGTTACCAACCTAATGCTAAATTCTAATATTAATATGAAGTGGTGAGTGCAAGAAAATCCTCATAACACTCTTTATTCTGCCATTAATAGATTATTCATTATTAAGCGTAGTTGCAACCTGGGCTGCTTTCAAAAATCGCTGTAAATATGGCCACTAACATGTTAAATGTTTTAGATAAAAGAAAACACAAATGGCCCCTCACCCACAGAGGCTTCTGATAGTGTCACTAACATGCAGCCATGCAGTCTTCAGTTTTTGCACCTAGTCCTACCGCTGTCATCTTTGTCTCAGCGTGACCTCATTTTGGAGTGACTTGGATGGTCCAGTGGTCTTCATGTCCATTAATCATGTGTATTTCCATCACCACCTGCAGAACGCTGTCTGTCAAAAATTGCTGGTCTGCTGCGGCTGTATGCTGTTCTTCCTCACTGTGACTCGGTCCTTGCCGATAACATATAACGTGGACCCCCACTTTGTGAGCCACGCCCCCTTCCTCACCAGACTCACCTACGCTTTCTTCTCCATACAAGCAGCAAGGCCCAAATTCTACTTCGCATGGACGCTAGGTGAGCGCTCTGTTAGTGTGTGTGTTTTTCTCTTGTAATTATCAGTTATCAGATGGTAACATGATGGGACCACGGGCTTTGTTTTTTCACTCCATCCTGTCAGCTGACGCAGTCAACAACGCTGCTGGTTATGGTTTCTTGGGCATGGATGAAAATGGAAAGCCATCGTGGGACCTCATCTGCAACCTCAACATCTTAGGGATTGAGGTACCTTCAGTGTTTCACATGATTCAAAACCAGAACATGGTCCCTCTATACTGTGTTATACTTCATGCACAATTCAAAGTCAGGCTATAAGTTAAGGATTGGAGCACAAAGTTACTGTTATGTGGTTATTTATTCATCTTTTTTCAGACTGCAACCAGCTTCAAGACATTTATTGACAACTGGAATATTCGAACAGGAATTTGGCTCAAAATGTAAGTGCTGCAAATGTGAATATGTACCCAGCTTTCCATTTCATACACTCGTTTGAAAGTGTCTGACTCCTCTCATCTCCTCAGGGTGTGTTATGACCGAGTGCCCAAGCACAGGTTGGCTTTGACCTTCATCCTGTCTGCCTTGTGGCACGGTGTTTATCCAGGGTACTATTTCACCTTTATCACTGCCATCCCCATCACGATGGCAGCACGAAATGTGAGTACTCTGCCCGCTCTGGAAATTCAAATTAAAACTACAGTGTACAACTGGAAGGAAAACCTGAAGTGGAGAAACACTCTTAAAATGAGCCAGTCAGTATTTTTTCAGTTTTCCAATTATTATTTTGACTAAATTTCCAAAAAACATGCACACTTTCTTATTAGAAGTGTTTTTATTCAAAAAACTGTGGTCTAGCTGTTTCTCTCTTTCCTGTATGTGAGGTCAGGTTGGATGAGTTCATCTGAGTTTTCAGAGAAGAACCTATAAGTGCACGTGACTGACCTGTGGATGAGAGAGCAAAATACAACATACAGAGAGAAAAAACCTTTAAAGGAAGCTAATAAATGCTTGTCATGTTACTTAGTTGGGGAAGCTAGAATTACACCAGCACTATAGTTTAAATACACCAGTCCTTTTACTGGTGTAGACATTCATCCATGTCTCTTCGCCTGTCTCTACTCACCAGGTGCGGAAGTCTATTCGCCACTACTTCCTTGGCCTCAGAGGCTTGAAGCTGGCTTACGACATCTTAACTTGGGCAGCCACTCAGCTGGCCATCTGCTACACTGTCATGCCTTTTCTTCTTCTTGCAGTAGAGCCCACTTTGGTTTATTACAGGTATGTAATAATCATTTCTAGTCCTCGTATCCTCTTAAGCCCAATTCATGCTTGCTGTATTCATGAGGTCATCTGCCCACTGTCCAAAGCTGTGCAAACTGTATGCAGTACAAGCTCACCAGCTGTGCATGCTCCAGCTACTGGTGATTGATTTCCTCACTGATGCACCTGCTCTCTACAAAAAACAAAGCAGCTCTTTCTTGCTGTTGTGAGGTTGCCATCTTGTTTTCTAGTGTGCATGTGAAGAACGTGTCTACATGCACAGACCAGCTCCAGTGTTGTGTGCATGTGTGTGTTGTATGTGTTGAAGCTTGGGTGTATCCACTGTACACATGCAGCTAACCGCATCCATACTGAAGTTTCAACAAAGCCTTTACATGATAAGAGAGAAACAGTGAGATGTGGTTTTGAGATATGAGTATCAGTGCAGTCCTTGTCCAACCTCTTTTCAATGTTTTATGATAGCTGGTGGCCATGAATCTGTGGGCTTGCTCCTGGTAATTTTTGCAGCGTGTACATGGTGTATTGC
Organism: Chelmon rostratus; assembly: GCF_017976325.1. Taxonomy (NCBI): domain Eukaryota; kingdom Metazoa; phylum Chordata; class Actinopteri; order Chaetodontiformes; family Chaetodontidae; genus Chelmon; species Chelmon rostratus. Next base: position 22,041,387 of record NC_055665.1, read on the forward strand.
AACAAATATGTTAATATTTCTGAGGATCCAACAAACAGACTGAAATTGTCATACTTAAAGGACCAGTGTGTGGGATTTAGTGGCATCTAGTGGTGAGGTTGCACATTGCAACCAACTGAATTTGCCTTGCCTTACCCCTTTTTCCAAGGAGAATCTACGGTGGCTGCTAAAAACATGAAAAATGCAGAAGGCAAACTCTAGAGTGGTTTGCCTGTCTGGGCTGCTGTAGAAACATGGCAGTGCAATATGGTGGACTCTGTTGAAGAGTACCTGCTCCCTATGCTGATATAAAGGGCTCATTCTAAGTCAACAAACACAACAATTCTTATTTTCAGGTGATTATACACTAATGAAAGCATAGATTCCATTTCTGCTAATAGATCCCCTTAAACCCTGCATACTGGACCTTAAAAATATTTTCTTAGTCTACAAAATATCAGAAAATGGTAAAAAAATGCCCATCTCAAATTCCCAAAGACAAAGGTGACGTTTTCAAATGTCTTTTTTCACTCAACCATCAGTCTAAAACCCAAAGATAGATTTGATAAAACCAGAAAATACACACGTTCGAGATGTTTGAACCATTAAAAAATGCACCAAAAAAGATGAATCGATTCTCAAAATAGCTGCTGGTTAATTTTCTGTTGCTAATTGCTGCAGCTTTAAAATAAATATATTTGCAGGCTTTTAGTGGCATGTCAATGGTATATTAATATTCTATTATTCTCCTTACAGTACATTAACGTCAAGTTACACTCGGTTTTTCTTCCTTTCTTTCCTAGGTCTATGTACTTCCACGTGCACATCATTAGCATTCTGGCTGCGATCGCCCTGTATCAGAAACACAAACCCAGGGAACCCGCCGCCACCACTAAAACGTTTTCCTCCGCCTCCTTCTCGTCTTCGTGCTCAGCCCAGTGCCAGCCTGTTCACTCCAACAACAATGACAAAGTAGACTGAAAACCCCCTCCGCATGTTCTTTTACCAGGCTCTCAGTCCACCGTGTTTTTTCAAAGACAAGTGAATATCCCTGTTAGGGAAAGCAGTTCACCTTCCAGCGAGGTATCGCAACCCCTCTCCTTTTAAACCTACGCCAGTCCAGGCTCTCCAGCGTCCACCGCTCCTCACTACACCCACCTCGACCAGCAGAATTCTAACCCTACAAGACAAGACACAAACTACGAGGACAGCCAACCATTCCCCTCCTTAGAAAACAACCTCACCTCCGATCAGTCTTAGAGAACATGCCACATGATGCAAGTGAACAATTTAAGTATCATGTGTTGTTAGACTGCTTGATGTAGGAAGAAGCCTGCCTGGTTGCAGACTCCTTCCTCAATTTTCTCTCTCCACACTCAGACAACATGGCAGCACTTACTGAAAGATCTGAGCGCCCCCATCTGTTAGCCTTAAATAAGATAGCTGCTCTTCCGGATGCAACAGACATCCAGCATGGAGACTCAGTAGGGTTTGAGTGCTTTGCCTTGCGAATACAAGCATTGGTGGGCCTGCCCAACACCTCGGGACAAGAGGGCAATGTGGAATACCAGTGCGCCTCATCTCACCTTCGTTACAGTCCCTACAGGGCATACAGCAACTTAAAATGGGAAACCTTTGTGTTATTTATTGTTTGGGACAGAGTAAAGAGGACAAGAAATGTGATCGTACAATACAATGCAGGATTTCAACCTGTGACACTGGAAGTACATGGGGAGAGGTTTTCTGCTATATTGTAAGATTGAGAAAAATACCTAAAAAAAGAGCTCAGCAGGCAGAGTAGAAAGACAAAAATTAACTGAAGGAACATCTCTGGTACCACCACCACCACTACCAGGATGCTGGCATCCCTCCACGGTTCCCCCTCCATCTGCCCCCTCTCTCCTCCACGGTTCCCCCTCCATGCCCATCTCGACACCAGCCTGCCCGCTCCAACAACAATGCAACAGTGTGAAGAGTGAAAGGAGGCTCACTTTCTGTCCTGTCCTCTGTCTGTGCCCTCCTGCCGACTGGTGGGATCTAAGCCAGCACAGTGGGAGAGCAGCTCATAAACAGGGCACAAATACCAGGACGGACACACACACACACACACACAAACAAACTCATGAATAAACAGACAAGACTAATATGCACATACTCTCTCGTAGACACACTCATACTTCTCAGTCTGATACAAAGGCTGCCCTTGTGTGGCCACAACAAAAGAGCATACCAAGAGGAGAGAGAGGCCTGGTTTATGTATGTGTGTGTGTGTGTGTGTTTGTGTGTGTGTGTGTGTGTATGTGTATGTGTATGTGTGTGCATGTGCGTGCGTGTGCCTGTGTGTTTGCATGTATGTGTGAACGTTTACTGTCAGTTGCTGATCCTGTGAGTGTGTACTGTGGACTGTGTCGGTATTTCTCCCACTCTTAGTTTGCACTGGCTTGGTGGAAAGACACTTGAAATACCAATTAGACCACACAGCTCTCAAACTGTCCAGTGAAACCATTACTAATGAAGGCTTTTAAGGCAGGATGGCAGCTCCTCCTGGTGAGGAGACTTGACTATTCTGCAGAACAAGTAAACTCTCTATGATAGTTTCTATGGATAATCTTGGGCATTAGTTATACCCCTGCACACAGAAGGAGAAGCTGACATAGTTTAAATAGTTATAGAATATATTATGCAACAATACAACAACATGCTCCTGTTTTTGTTGTTTTGCATGCACAGTTGTAATTGTAAGTGATGGGATGGTGCGATATGAGCAACACTTTGATTAAGAGTTGAAAGAAACAACACAATTATTTAATGAGAGAAGTCAGACTTTCCCCAAGAAACCTCTGTTTGTGCTGAAGCAGTTGGAAATTTAATGCTTCATGTATTTACCATGTGAACGGCGCTGGATAGCCGTTATCATGGTATACTAAGTATAGAGTAGTTGAACAAGAAGCTGTGGAGAAACTGAGAGGAAATATATTTGGAGTTTCTCTTTTGGGGAGGAAACTGATGCACACTGAGAGAATGGAAAATATGACCATAAATAGGAATTTATGAGTCAAATGTGTTTCTTCTCAGTAGGAGCAGGGTGCCGTGTTCGTTCTGTTATTCTTTGTAAGAAACAACACTTTTGAAAACTGTTGATTTACCAGAACTTATCAGCTGCTGCAGGTTGATTTAACAGAGACATCTGCTGGGTGTTTGTACTGTCTGAACCATGCTGAATCAAGTAATGAAGGTAAGCCAACCGGGACTGGGAAGTTCTCACCAAAACTCACAATTTCTTCTTTTCGCTAGCTTTTACTTTTGCACAATCGAAGTTGATGAGTGGTTAGCGATGAGCTAATGATGGTGAAAAGAAAAGGATGCATTCACATTATGAAATGATTAATAACTCTCATGTTATTTTTGGTCATCTAGAGGTTATCTCTCATGAGAGGTTTGGGAGCACTGGGGGTTTTAAACGTGGCACAGTGGCTTGGATATTAATGGTGCTATCTGCTGCAGGCTAGCATTTATAGGTTGGTTATAATAAGACTAACAGTGCTAACAAAGTGCAATGCAAGAATGTTTTTTTGGTAGGTTAACAGTGCCTTATGAAGAAAAATGTGAGGCTGTCGCTTTAAATGCCTTGTAAGGGTTTCCTGATGGGTGCAGCGTGTTAGTGGCATCTGTTTAATCATGCTGGAGACACAATCTTATTTCATTTTATTACCTGCTTTAGTTTAGTTTTAATTTAATCTCAACTTTTTGACTACTGGAAAAATGTGTAGACTCAGTGTAGACTGTGTCAGCCTCAGCTCACAGATTGACTCAAGCTTCTAGTTATTAATGCATAAAAACAGTCGAGCCTGTTTATACAAGAAAAAAAATCAAACTTATTTTACTTGTTTTATTATTATTATTATTTATCAGGACATCAGTGTCACATTAAAAAGACACTTGTGAGTTCACAGACAAGTGCTGACATGAGGAGAGGGGGGAATTAACACTAATTATTAAATAATAATACTGTAGGGGAATTATTCAATGTTTTAAGAGAGACAAGATGGGGAACGTGTACATTAAACTATTCTCCCTAAGCTAATTAGAACAAATCTCGTTACTAAATCTTGTACCTTTTGGGTCATGTGGAGTAAAGACGGGGATATTTCATGTCTGTTGATCGTTTTAATGTTTATCTGCACAGTAGTACCTCTTCTTGGAGTTAATGAAGCGTCAGTAGTGACAGCTCTGGGGACCACTAGCCTCAGCCATTTCTTTGCAGAAGTCCCCTTTTGCCTGCAATTATAAATGATCTGAAAAAAAATGCTGGTGCTAAATTCCAGTGGTAATGCAGTTAGGCCCCCGTGACAGCTCCTGTCAAAGGCTGACTGCCCCCAAACTACTCAAGAGGTGCTGAAAAGTGAAAACACTCGTCCCAAGGATGGCTTTGCTCTAACGTAGAATTGTTTTTGTGAGACAAAGCCCTTAACTGACTTCTGTTGTTCGTGCCAGTAACATGTTCGTGGTTCTGTGCGTCTGAATGTTGCTAATGTTTTTAGTGCAGGGAAGTGAGCGCTGAGTGGCACATAAACAGTGTGAATGCGTTGCTAGAATGAGCAGCTTTTTGAATGACTTGATACTGATTATAAAGATATTTTTGTATGTGTTTTTGCAGATGTATGTGTGATCAAATACACTGACTGTGTGTGTGTGTGTGAGAGAGAGATTTTCTTAATACCCCATTGCTCCATTTTAGTATTGTTTGTATAAAGGAAAGAGCGGTACAAGAACATTTGAATAACAAATAAAGCTTCAGTGAAACAAATTTTCATTTGTCAAAGTTTGAATTATCTGATATGAACATCTTTTGTTCATGTCTTTCTGGAACAAGTGATAATTTGAGGTGTCAGTGAGTCTTATTTGTTTTCTATCCGTTGCTCTTGACTCTGCCTCTCAGTTACAGTATCAAATCAAACCCTTTCTACGCGACGCCTGCCCTAACTGTTTAATCTCTGAAGATACTCCCAAAGCGACTGCCTCTCTGTCCCATGTGTCATCCGTCTGCTCCCCTCTGACTCTGTAGGCTGTTTTGCCTGAGCTCGCAGACTAATGACAACCAGAGGGAAAGAAGAAAGTGGGACAAAGATGACAACAAGCAACACTGACATATATTTAGATCACTGTATGTTCCCCTTCAGATCCTTAGGGAGAACATAGTCCTCTAAAACTGTCTGCTTCTCTTATTTTATTTTCTGCAGAGACAGGCAAATCAGTCTCACACTAAGTAAAAGAAACTGGAGAAATACAGATGTTCATATGATATTCAGCTCCTGCAAACAACCGATCATCTATGTCTATTCAACAGGTGGGCATCTGTATGAACTTCTAATCACATTCTCTCCTTGACGCAATAACAAAAGAGAATTTATCTGTCTACTGTTTGCAATATGCATATTAGCATATTATCAAAATGCCTAATTCTCTGTTTCTAACATTGTAATGCCAGTTATTACTCTTAATTATACATTATAGCCCTCACACAGTACTCTTTCGTCAGTAAATCTGCTGTCAGTATGTGCACCATTGTTATTGGCTCTCAGTACTTTTTCAGCCAAATGATCCAACAAGCTCACTGCTGTGTCATATAATGGCTGTTCAGGATTAAAATCTGCCGATCGTGACAAGTGTGACATATTGTCAGCTTCACTAAACTCACTATTCATGAGATCAAAATGTACACGCGTATTAGTTCAGTTATAGTGTCATGGATTAGCATATGATAACAATGCTGCAATCTATAATTCAACCTTCACAGGGTATTTGGTATTTAACCTCTTTTAGAGTCTTTGCAGACATGTGGGTAATAAGGAATAATTGATAGAAATGTCACATCAAGCTAACAAGCGTAAAGCGAGGCTGAGTTGCAAGTTTCTCCTAAAAAATCTTGATCTAGCATTTTACCTGCTTTTTAGGAACTAATGTCAGCAGCCAATATAAATGTTTTCCCCTTTGGTAAAGAAGGAGCTAATTTAGTAAAACAGAACTTTGTGAACTTTGCATTAAATAATTTTATAAACCTATGGCACGATACTGGAAGCTTGCCCACAGTACATTCCCACAGGTGTTTCCCCTTTATCTGCCTGATAAGACCTCCAATCAGGGCTGTGTATGCTCAGACTGACTGACTCTCCTGCCGCACCTGTCGGACAGAGGGGGACTTCAGTACTTAGGGTGAATACAGATGTGTGGAATATCTCACCGGCCTCAGTCTGTACAATAAATTGTTCTTCAAGCATTTATTTGAGTGATCAACCGTTATGACTTTCAACCTTACACATGAACAGATAAACAAACACTTTAAACCAGATTTTAAAACATTTGCCATAAACTGAAACGTGTGTTGGCCATGCAGGATTGACTGGGAAAGTCCACACCAGCCCAGATGTTTACAGCCAGGTGATAACAGTTTAAACAAAGCTGGTAAGGAATAATCACACAGAAACAGACTCCTGTTCTCCACACCATATTTTCTCTATATTATATTCAGCCTAAGTAAATTTTAATTTCTCTCTTCTTTTTACATATGTACAGAGCACAGACTGAGTGTTGTCTTTGGATGAATTATAAAGCATCAACATGGCACTGACAGCAAGCAATGAGGTTTTTTTTTAGCACCATGAACTATGTCAGGAAATAAAGTCACCCATTCTGCCACACAAACTGGAGTTAAAAGTGCTGCAAAGACACAAGAACACAGGAAGAGATCAGGTTTTTAACCCACACTTTGCAGATTGTATCTCATTGCTTTTAAACTGATTTACCCTCATTGCTCAAGGGAGAGAAATTATTGTACTGTGCAGCAGAGAACAGACCAAATGTATGTGGATGTGTCGCAGTTGTGGAAAATTCATGTCGAATTTATCAAATTATGTGTTTTAACTTTGGAGTCTGTGTTGAGTTTAAAGGATTACTGATAAACTGTTCCACTTTCGGGTTATGAGACCAGTCATAGCCCAGAGGGTAACTCAAATCCCATGAAGGCTACATTAAAACCGAGGCCTTATGTCTTTGTTATTGATGCAACAACAGCTGGTCATTGTTCTGGTAATTTTGACCAATAGAGATTCAGCTCGCACCACACTAGAAGAAAGTCACTGGAGGAAATAAGTCAGTTACCTTCATTCACTGGGGACCACAAATGTCTTTTCATGCCAGTCCATTTCATAGGGATACTTCAGTCTGGACCAAAGTGGTGGATCGACTGAACGCTGCATTGCTAACCCAAGAGCGCTGGCACGAACATGGCTAAAAACAATTCTCCTTGTCATTTTAGAAGATTTTAGCATCCAACACCAACACTGACAGTTTTTTGGTAATTTTCAGTTACAGACTGTGGAAAATAAGATGGCCTGCAGGTTCTGGAGCATGTTCTATAAACTGTGGGACAGTAATGTCTACATCTCGTGGACTGAAATACATCTGCTCAATGACTCCTGCATGTCCAGATCTCCCAGTAGTAAAGCTTTCCAAATCCTCTGAAACTAAAACAGGTCCATACAAACACTGAAAATGAAAAGAAATTTAAAAAACATCATCACATGTATTTGTATCAGCAGACATAGGCAGCCAGCTGACAGCAAAGGAAAGTCCAGCAGACATAAAATAAAATAAGGTCCTTCAGTATGCACCCAAAACCTGAAATATACAGTATTTCACACATCAAGGAGGAAACCAGTTAGGACTAATTTAATGTGCTTTTTCATTCATCTGTGATTTAACACTGTACCTGTTTTCCAAAGTTAAAATGATACTGATTAAAGATAAGGTTGAATCATTCTGAGCTTTCTTGCACTGCAGCTGTTTTGCTTTCCTGTCAACAATGCAGATAAGTTTAGTGCCGCAACACTAAATCTAGGAAAAAAGATAACAATTACAGTGTTTTGACACATTATATTTTCTGACCATGACTGACTATGCACTAAACACAGTCTTAAAGCACTCAGGTGGATAATTGAATGATCCAAAGCAAGGAGCAATTGGAAACTATTACTATCATCACTGTTTGCTAATAACACGGTCTCTCAAACGTCTACACTGCTTTTACTAGTTCACATCCCAGCAGAGGGCTCTGCTACCAATCTGCAAAACCTCTGCAAGACTGCACAAAAACACTCAGTCCTATTTGGAACTATCTGTGTTCATGACTGGCTGTCTGAAAAGGGAAACACAAGAGTTCCTATGCTTTCTAATGGTTTAAACAGCCATAAAATAGATTTTTTTTTCATCACAATAGTCAAAATCTGATCTTTTCCATGTTAATCCAGCCTTGTTACCCGTGTTTTATCACCTCCACTGACTCAGATCCTCCTGCAATGCATAATTCAGAACATACTTAATTTTTATTTAGATTATTCTTTACAAAGTAATCGTGTACAATAGGGTTTTGATTATTAGCGGTGCATGCAAGGTGGAAATCAAGCAATCAGATCAAAAATCCTAACTACATAAATATGTTCAACTCTTCATACATCTTCTTCATTCTTACTCACTTACTATGATCACTGTTACCCACATAATAAATATCTAGAACAATCTTATACAGGATAAGTATTCAGAGTGTCTTTAGTAAGTTTAGTTGCAACATAGGGCGGTTGGTTGGAGGTCCTTCCTGCTGACGAATGCTGTTGAAAACACTCCCACAGGTGTTTGTGCGCTGACAAATATCTTCTATTCTTAACATTGTCCTTCGAGATAAAGAGAATATAGAATGAGAACGCACACAAATACAAGTCTGAATAGTGTAACAAAAATAAATACATTTTCTAGAAGGAAAATCCATTCAGTGACCCGTGGCTGCTTCCCTTCATTTCAACTTCTGAACAGATTCGACGCCATAAACAAACAGTCTTCAGTTCTCCTGATGAGATGATCAACCTGTGCCATGCAGGTGACACGCAGAACTCTTCAAAACATAAAATAAGAAATCAGTAACAGCTGAATTAAGACTTGTGTCCTCTACTGCAGATGACCTAGTTTGCATTTGAAAATAAGAGCACTGATTACTAACAATAATCATAAAGTGATAAATTATAGCCAGAGAAGCTTAGCAGCTATTGAGGGGTTTGAATACTAAACACAGGAGGTAAATAGGCGATCATTTATAACCACAAGTGTGTGACAGTATGAGGTGTAAACTGATCTAAACTGAAAGAAACTGACAACTTTCTCTGAATGTCAGCCAGCGGAGGGCAGTAGAGCAGAGACAATATGATATATCGATGGGTTTAGGAAAGGAATGGAGTTGTGCGTTAGTGTTAAAAAGCATTAACAGTGTTTTCACAGAATGGATACAGGCCAACAATCATCTAGTGTGACAGCAAATTGAAACTATCTGCCGGGCCAGAGGAACTGGACTAGAAGTCGGGTGCATGAAAGACGTGGGTTGTAGTTGAGCTGCAGCTTGGCTGAACTGGAGATTAATCGTATGGTATTGGAGCCTGAGGGTCCGTGCAAATGGGACAGAGGTCTCAGGTGGTTCAGTGTTTCATAGCTACTCTCTGTCTCTGCCTCCCTCTGTCTTTCTGTATGTCTCTCCTTCCCGCTCTGCTCTACTGAGCAAAGTAAACTGTTCTTTAAGAGGTTAGATTGTGTTGAACTGCTCCTTCCTGGTTACATACAGGATACACGGGAGATGTTTTGTGCATGTCACTGCTTTGGGTGATTATCACAAAGCATACAAGCATATCATATGAAGCTCATCAGCAAGAGAGAACATGAAAATTTGAAGAAGCAGCTAGCAGGTAAACCAGCTGTATTCTCACGCTGGCTGTGATGGTGTGAATGAGGCAAGGCCGGCAGGACATTTCAGGACTTTTCTGTCATGAAAAAGCAGACATGCTTGCAAAACTGAAGAATAATGTACTCGTTGTGGAAGGGTGCACCTTTATATGCACAAGTGACCCTCTTTCCTTGACTCATCACCCTCAAAAACTGATTAGGAAACACAATGTTTATCAATGCATGCTGGAAAACCCTCAATGTCAAAAAGTCTTGTAAGATATTTTGCAGATTTTTTTTTATGAATGAGCTCTGAAAGTGCTTTTTTTTCTTGCATTGGTTCAGAAATTTGTCGTGATACTTTAGTGAGCCCTCAAACGGTGAATTACTTTCACTTGCCTAGAATCAGAGGTTTATATATTCAACAGACTCAGAGCAGAGGAGATAAAGAGGTCACTGCAGCGTGTTTTAGATAAATGGGTTTCAGCCCGTGTCGGTCAGTCAAAACATGGTGAGGTTACGGTGCAACAGTTGGAGTAGCAGCAGTCCAGTGAATCAACCGTCTCTTGTCAAGAGACGGCTCGGGTCCCTGTGCTTTAGTTCAAAGTCTGCAATCAAATAATATTTAAAATCCTCTTCAGAATACCTTTGATAGGTTGACTGGGTCTTGCAAAGTTAAGTATCCGGTGATTAGACTGTATGGGGTTCAATGACATTGCCATACACTCGAGTCCACCAGACACGGCCAATCAGCGCCAGTTTAAAGTATTCTAATGGATTCCAAATAGTATTTGTCTCCGGCGAGTTGACAGTCTCAGTTTTTGCTGCTCTCTGGTGGAGCAGGTGGCGATTGTGTTTTCTCCTTCGCCTCCGTCTGGCCTTCTTTCTTCTCGTCGTCGTCCTTGAAGAACAGCAGAGGAAACATGCCGAGGATACAGCCGATGCCAACACCGATGGCTTTACCCTGCACACACAGGGTAAGGAGATGCTTTTAAGAAAACAGGTTTGAAATGATCCACGGAAAAACAAAGTGTTTTGAAACAATAATAACATATGAAAGTAAAACAAGTGTTCCCCGACCTGCCAGAACAAGTAGCATGACCTTTTGCAATCAGCCAATAGCCTTTTAGTGCCAGACTAATGGCTCAACCTAATTAAAGTTAATTACATTACACACTTGGGCAGTCACTGCATATTAAAAATCATTCAGGTCTAATTTTCTCACACAATGAGTGAGTGAAAGTAAGGCACATCACAGAGGCTCGGGTCTCTGTCGCCTGCCCTGGTCTTTGTGATGCAATACACAACAAATGGGATCCTTCAAATACTCGTTGCAGCAGGTTAATTAATATCACTCCAGGACTTTGTTGAGTGTTTAGTCGTCTGATAGGCTTTTGTTGGTCACACACACACACACACATACATGAAAAGAGAGACATGTGTTTATACTGGAAGACTGACAGAGACAGTTAGAGAGCGGGGGTTAATATTTGTCAGTTTTATGATGATACCAACCGAGTGAGAGCTGACTCTGGTCTGCCACATGTCAGCCTGTTTTGGGCTCAAGTCAGGAATCTGCATTCCCAGCCGGGACGCCAAGGCCTCCACGTATCCTGCCAGCCTGAAGAGAGGAACAGACCGACAGAAAGAAGACAGACGCAGGGAAACCGAAACTGTGAAAGTGAGCTGAAACAACACTGCAAAAACAAGAAAAATGAGCAGTAAAGTGGAGGAAATATTGCTTAAAATAAGCAAAATTATGTGCTAACAGAACAGGAAAATTTCACTCAGCAAGATTTTAAGTAAGTTAAAATGTGTCGTCTCAAAGAACTCATGCCCTCTTAAAAGTAGTGCGGACAGACTAAAAACAAGTGTACTTTATAGATTATAGATAACAGATTTATAGTTCTGAAAATTCTAGATTGAAGCATGAAGTTACTCAGTGCCAGTCATAAAATTTATAGGACAAGTGAAATACTTGAACATAAAAACTGCCCAGTAAGAATATATCTTGTCAGACATAAAACACACCGTCCATAGATTTTGCTTTTTGCAGTGAATTAATTACTCCTCATCAGTGACACATTAAGGTGCTTTGAGAAATGAACTAACTGAGAATGAGCAATGATCCTTTCACTTCCTCAAGTGCACAAATTAATCCTTCCTCTGTTTTGACATTTCAGAAGATGGACAGCCTGATCGAGCACAGCAGAGGGACAGTCACAGGGACGTGTGAGTCGGTTACAGACAGAAAAGACGGTCAGGTATGTGAGTTCAGGAACGTGCAGAGCATTCCTAAAGGTACAACGTGCAAGACCCGGCCACCTGTCGAAGTTTGCTCTGAAGAAATATGGAGCAACATCTCACCAGAGTAACCGCGACTTTGTGTATCTGCCATTAGTTAGCTAGCTGAGTTGGTTGTGCAGCTATTGGCCCTGTCACAGTCCGTCTCCCTGCTTCTACTCTTCAGCCACATTTCTGTTTTTCCAGGTTGCTGATCTTTCTTTCTCTCCTTTCCACACACCTGCTCTCACTTCCCTCATCTTTTCTGCAGTGTCCTGGACTTCCTCACCTGCAACTCATTCCATCATCAGTCAACACTCACTACATGTGCTTCCTTAATCTGTCTAATTATCCAGTTCCAGGTGCTTCTGTTTCCTAGTTACCTGTATCTGGTTTTGCCTGCCTGACCTCAGTGTTTGACCTTTTACCTTTTTTTTTGATGTTGGATCTTTTCCTGCTCCTAATTGGATTTGGTTGCTTGTATTGGACTGCCTTCTGATTTTGACCCTTGCATGCCACTCTTTCTCTGTAAGTCTTCCACAGTTTGTGACTAATGATCACTGAACTGCACCAGATCTGCCTCTAACGAATGCAGCGGCCTATCCCTGGTACCTCACACCCACCACCCATTAGACCTGGGAAATGATGGTGTTTCCAGCCCCAGCAACAGAACCGTGCTCACTGGGAGGCTGCTGGACTGTGACCAAACACAGCCTCTGACCAACGGAGGCCTGTGAGATGTCAGGAAATATGTTGAGGTGACACTCCGGGGACAGGAAAGACACAGAAGGCCGGGACACGAGAGGTGTGAACCAGGAGAGCAACCAGAGGACGGCTGGACATCAGCAGCGTGCAGAGCCAGAATATTTTCACATCTAACTCAGTGAATTAAAGGTTTATTTAGACCAAACCAGAGTTGGAGATTGTTGGAACAGTGGAAAGACAAAGCAAGACGGTTTTGAGTTCTGTTTGTCGAGTCTGAATGAAATGTTTTATAGTCAGTTAACTTGGCAGTTTGGCTCATCTTAGATTGGTAAAAGAGAGACACTTGAATTCAGAAGGTGTGTGGGTGTATTTTTCATAAGGAAATACACAGCAGGAGGCCTGAGCCGTTCTACTGGACTGTTGCCTCTTGAGGTGCAAAGTGGTTTTATGAGACGGGACGGGCCCCAGCTAGCTGGTTAGCATGCTAACTTCAGTAGAAATCTCTCCAACACACAGACGTCTTTGGCGTCGTAGTTCTTTACATTATGCTGATGTTGGTTCATTTTTTTTATGTTTTAAACTTAAATTCCGGCCAGATTTTGCACGTTTAAGTGCTTGGATCTTCCTGGATCTAAGCTTTATATTTTAAAATGTGACAGTCAAAGGAAATGTTATGAACATCCTGTAAACATGGCTACAATGTTTCATGGATATAAATCATTAAAATAAATGTGGAACAGCAGGATCCATTAAACCACCCGCATGACAACACTTGGCAAAGCAAACTGAACAACTTAAGTAATCGATAGCAAAAAGAAAATAAAATAAAATCAGATGAATGTTCCAATCTGTTCTTTGTTGCTGCCATCTGTCATGCCGGCATGCCAGCAGGATGTCAGATATCAGCTCTAATAACAGAGTGAGCGCTTCCAGTGTGTGTGAATGACATCGTTTCCAGCACTCCTCAGTGTTTCACACAGATGGCAGAACAAGGGCAGATAAAGAACAGTTTTCACTGAGTAATGACGTAACATTAGAAAGTCATCAGTTCTCCATTATTGTTCATGTCTGACGTGGAGCGCTGAATAACAGTGACAGTGTGCAAGAAGGGAAAAGAAACAACAGAGACAGATGAGAATAATGTTCCTGCTGGCAAAAACTGCCATCAGATGTTCCTGGTTCATAATAAGACAGAGGAGCTCTGAGGGTCTGGGACACCTGGATGCTTTGCACAGTTTGTAAATCAGCCTTGGTAATACAGACACATATATACAGTAACAGTGTACAACCACAGCTGGGACGCTGTGTGAAACAAAACAAAGGAAAGGACTTATCGTGTGATCGATGTGACCTGTCCTTTTTTACATGTACTCAACTGAAACCAGCACAAAGACGATATATTTAATGTTTTACCTCATCAGCTTCATTGATTTTTGTAAATATCTGCTTATTCTTAATTTGTAAACACAAATAACTGCATTCTGTGTTTAGTTACATTTGACACAGCATCCCAGTTTTTTTTTTTTGGAATCAGTGTCATAATGACCAAAATAATAACTGAATATGAAGGTCTGTGGACGCCCGCTGTACTTCACTGTCACGTGTCTGAGGCTGCCGGAGCAAAAACGTACAGTGCAGGTGAAGCAGCTCCAGTGTGAGAAAAGAAATTTAAGTCAATATTTCGAGCCAGGTCTGGTTCAGTCACTGGCACTAATGGATCCTCAGTTCACTGCGCACACAAATAAGCTGCAGCTGGAGCTGTGGAGTCAGGGGGGGGTGATAAGTAGCAGGTAGAAAATGTCAGAAAAAGATATGGAGACAAGGAGAGGAAGCTGCTGTGTGTGTGTGTTGGTGCTGCATGTTTGTAGCAGGTGTATGTCAGCACTCAGCAGAGCAGAAATAGGATTTTTTAAAAAGTTGTCATCAACATAGCTGATGGACTGTTAAACTATAAATACAAACAGACCATGAAGATAATAATTACATGTATCACAACAACAGGGGGCACGAATTGAGTCTCACAATCTATGTCTGTGTGCTCTGACTCTCACATTCATACACAACCTTAGTCTGGTACATGCCTGCAAACAGCCTTTGAGTCAAATCAAGCCCAAATATTTCACATACTTGCAACAGCAGAAGAAATCAGGTCTGCATCGGAGAATAAAATACCTGCACCATTCAAAACACTGAAATGATGAAACTTCCTGAAAGCAGCGTCAGCTACAGCACACTGAGCCTCCACCTGGCTGCACCATAAGCAGCAACAACCAGAAGCACGCACGTTCATAAGGCTTTTACGTTCTGTTCCCTCTTCCTGGGAGAACAAGGGAATCTGCTCTCAAAGCACTTCCTTAAGTGCGGGCAACAACAAACCGCTCTGCTGCGTTGGATTCAAACAGTTAAAAGTGTTCCTGCTGATATGTGGAACACTCTGATGCAGAGAGCAGCGGTGCCAGTGGCAGGGATGTGAATCAAACTCAGATAAGCTATGAGGAATGATGATAAATGGGCTACAGCTGGTACAGGTGTGTTTCAAAATGGGTGGTTAGAGTGTTGGAGTTATTACAGAAATCATCCTTCGACAGGATAAACTATGATTATGCCGCAACTTAAACACACATTAACCCGACTGAGCAAAACACTGAATCCCTTCTGCTCTGTAGTAGAAACTTGGCTGTAAACCTCTTCAGAGGAAAGTAAGCAAAACTAGACCTTCCCTGAGGGGATCGATGAGGTATCAAACTGTTGTTAATCCTGCAACTTCCTTAAAAAGCAGAGAAATTTAACCATCAATCATCCATGATTCATTTGTTGCCTTCATCCTCTACAAGGTTGTGGAATATGCTGCAAGTTACCCAGCATGCAATAGCTATAAG
Source organism: Chelmon rostratus (assembly GCF_017976325.1). Lineage (NCBI taxonomy): Eukaryota > Metazoa > Chordata > Actinopteri > Chaetodontiformes > Chaetodontidae > Chelmon > Chelmon rostratus. The sequence continues at coordinate 22,056,992 of NC_055665.1, forward strand.
GTATAGAGAGATGACATCACAGAGTTAAGGAAGAGGTTGGGAATCAAGTTGGGACCCCATTTTTATTCCCTAGAGCCCACTAATGTGATTCTCTCAGTTCTTGTCCTGTTTTTTCTGACTTGGCTGAATGTAATAATGCTGTACTGGGGACGTCTTGTCTGCCCCAGAAAGCCACTGATGCATTGTGGGCATAAGGAGCACGAGCAGCGGCTGAGACTGAGCTGTGCAGGAGCATCAGTGACAACGGTCACAACGACTTACGAGCTAAAGTACGGACTTCAACGAGGCTACGCTGGTTTCCTACATCTGCCAAAACACATGCACATGCGCAGAGGTAAATCTGACGCGTTCACTCAACATGAAAAATAGACACACACATATGTGGCTGCACAGATTGCTCACCACAGGCACACAAAACACACACACACTCGTATTTTATACAGGAGCAGGGAGTCACAGCAGCAGAGCTCAGTCACCATCTCTCGGTTGAGGAAAACAGACGTTGAGTGGGCAGATTTGCAAACAACCATTGCAAAGTAATCACTACAATATTGACCAAACAGACTCTTGATGAACATCCTGTAGTGACAGCTACATGTATTTGTGCCTTTCGATTATGTGACTGAGAAAACTCACACTCTCACAGAGAAGCTGGTGCCTTTTGTCTTGTGGATCAGAGCTCCTGCTCTCACCGGTGTTTCCCGTCTGTCTACATCAACACTTATCACACAGGCGGAAAGTACATGAAATTATCTGGAACGACTCGCAAACAGAAGATCGAGAAGATATTTAAGTAAGGTGTGCTCCACCCAGTGTGATCTAAAAGTACAACACTGACACCTGTGCTCAGGGTTTGTTTATCACAGTTTCTGATTGGATGAAAGAAAAATGAAAGTTCTGACGGACAAATAAACAACAGTTTTCTTCCAGCAAGTCCTTCCAGCAAATGTAAATCAAACGATTAGCAGCATTTTAATCAGTCTCTTGAGCTTTTCATTTGGCTCGTTTAGGCAGGTGAGAACAATCTAATTGGACACCATCATATCCTGACTGCCTGAAAATGGGCATCTTGATCCTGTTCCAAGTGGACTGCAGCACGGTTTGTTAGGAGTGAGGACGTAATCCAAGCCGACTGCAGGAAACAAACCACAGAATATGCAAGGCTATTCACTATTCAGGTGATTCACTTGCAGATTGGGCGGTGTGGATCTGAAACTAAACACCAAAACTGCAACAAGTTTGCAGTAAAGAGGCATCTGGGGTCTCCTCATCTGCCAGCTTCGGATCAGAGTTTACCCACAACCTGAGCAGGACGTCTGCTGCGCCTCCTCCTCAGCTCTCAAGTGCTACTGAAGAGCCGCCGACTCCCAGAGTCACCTAAAACACAGCCTTTTATAGGTGTGCTCTTTAAAATGAACAAAAGCTGGAATGCAAATGCCGCAGTGAAGGACACCTGGAGGAGCTCCGCAGACAAACAGCCTTCACACTCGCTGGTGTGAATCTATCAAAATAAGAAAAAAACAGCCTCTCTTGTCTGCTCTTATCGAGTCTCACCTTGACAAACTGGCCACAAGGGCTCTGCTTTCCAATTATGATTGAGTGGCAAACACAGACGCACACACACACACACAGGTAAAAATGTGCGTGTCTACTGAGAGTGCTTACGAGAGCCAGAACAGTTTAGCTAATCCATCACACTAAAATGGAGCAAAGGCACCAGCACAGTCTCTATAATTGTCTTTCTGCCTGTCTGTCTATGTGTTACCGTGCCTGCTCTGCTGACTCTGTATATAAAACGGAAGAGAATAATAATCTGTTCATCACTGATAATCACTGAAATGCAGGCTGTTGGTGGCACTTGGTTGGAGGCGTATGCTCTGACTGTAAGCATTATGGGGAGGAGGCTAGGAGGCTGATTGTGGTCTCAGTGGCCACCAGGAGGCTCTGAGGTGCATCAGAGACATGAAGCAGCCGATGAACCTGATGATACCTTGCAATCATTTGAAAGGACTCAAGATACAGTCATGTTTTTTTTTCCAGCTGAAAACTCCTGTATTCATGAATCTCTACACTTTTGATCAAAACGGATCACATGCTGCACACAACTGTGGCAGACAGCTGGGATCAGACCTTAAGTTCATGTTCTAATGAGAGAAAGAAACTAGACTCTGTATAAATGTGTTGCTTGTTTCTGGAATAAGACAGCTGGAGGAACACAGCTCAAAACAACACACTTGAATCCTGGCTTGTATTCATGAGGAAATGTTAGCAAGGCTGAATATTTTTCACAGCCAGAATTATATACACGCATAGTTATGCAAAAAACATTGTACGAACCCCAAATTCATGTCAGGACATTACAGGTGGACAAAATGTGCCTGACAAGACTGATCAGACAGCTCCCAGTACAACAAAATCCAATATAATCCCTGCATGATCAAATAAAAGAGGAACACAATAAACACAAAATGTTCTAACCAAATTAGTCATTTTTCAAGATTACAATGACTTTGTTAAAAATGTCTTTCGACAGCTTTTAATGAATCAAACTCAAAGTATTTTGACTTCTTAAAGAACAGTTCCAACACATCAACAAGATTTAGTTCTACAAGCTTTTTTTCCTACAGCTGTAACATTAGCCTTCTCGATTCACTCAAAAACAGTTAGGCTGCAAACTCCTCTCTTCACTCAAAAAAACTACGTTGTAAAGCATAGTTTGTGTGTACTTGTGGGAAAAAAACACTGTATTGCTTTGTCATAGTTTTCATCATCAACATCATTTTATCATTAGAGTGACATTAATTCTCAACTGAACCACTGAATTTCCGTCCTCCCACAACCTGCCATGATTTGCATAATCAGTTTCTTGCACCTGTGCACTTGTTTGTGTGTGTGTGTGTGTGTGTGTGTGTGTGTGTGTATGTGTGACCTTTCTTACCCTAGTCCTGCCAGATCAGACACCAGGTTACCAAGGGCAGCAGCTGCAGAAAATGGGAGAAGAGAAAGCGGCACGGTTACAAAATGAGTTAGGAAATTGATGTTTGCAAGGGCACGCCACACAGTGTTTGTGTCTGAATTCATTGCCCTCATTAACATCACATGGAAGGCCTGACAACTGCTGAGCTCCGAGAAATGTGCAAATCCTGGAGGACAGAATGTGGCTGCTGCGTCGTTAAAGTACAGCAGGATTACTGATGGTGATGATGTCCCGTTCAGATTACAACTTTATTAACGCCAGAAGCTGGAGAGAGACAAGTCCTGCGATAACCTTCTCATTCCTTCCTCTACTTTCCTTTGGTACTCGATCATATGACACTTAATGTTGCCTCACTGGCCACTTGCATTGCAGAGGAGCAGAGCGAGGAGCAGCATGTTTGGACCAGTAAGCACACTATTCACCCTCATAATTAACCATAAAGCCCCCAGAAGAGTCAATATGTGACACTAGATGATTTTTACAATAACCTTATATGGCTTACCTTACACTTTTACCATGTTGCACAGGATATGATGGACAACCACAGTGTATTCTGGGCTCATTAAGGAGGCAGAAGCACTGTGAAGCCCACACAGCTGTTGACTTGCTCCCTGAGCCTAACAGCTTCACATGATAATAACTTCACAAGAATAAAATAGAGCGGCGCTTCACAGGGTGCCGACGGGGAAGAGGATGAGGCTACGTTGAAATGACTAATGAAACAACAACAAGGAGCAGACTCGTGTGTCATTACCACTGAATGTATCCGGGGCTTGCTCTGTTGCCAGTATGTTCCTGTCGTAGCGGCTCTTAAAAGAGAGAATTAAGTCTCTACTTTCCTTGTGTTCTCTCTGTTGTCCATGACCCTGAGTTCAGGGTATCGCTGCAGCTGCCGCAGCGGCCCGAAAGGCCCTCCCATAGGGGGGACGGAAACAAAGCAGCAGTGCCATCTCTGCTCAGGCACAATCGCCATCCAGCTTCAGTGCTTCAACCCAAATGACTTTCTGCTAGTGTAGCAACAAGGTTGACGATAACATACAGTATAATGTACCCAAACTAGATTTTCTGTCTGCTGACAATCTGTAGCCGTGCATGTGAACAAAACACCCACGGGACCTGCACCCACATTAATAAGCACAGAGGAATTTAGATAAGACCTGTGAGAGTCAAGCTGTAATTAGAGGAGTCCGTGTGTGTCGAGATTTGGGAAGGTGTTGTTTACTGCGTCTCAGCAGGCCTGTGAACCTGACCTCATTGAAGAGAGATCCGCCTGCCTGCTGGAACAAAACATCAATGTTAATAAGCTGCTTGTCTGTCTGTATTTGGCTCCAAGCAAGCATGTTAGCTTGCTGCTCTGTGAGAAGCTCTTTGGAAAGGGCGCTAGTTCCTAGTTCTTGGCCAATCACCCGGTGCCAAAACACACAAAGTAGATTTGGGCTAAATGAGGAGATTGTTCTGGCGTTTTCAACAGAAAAGAGTGTTTGCACTGGGCAGGATCCAAGTCTGACTGAATAACTGCAAAAAAAATGGTCTCCCTGAAGAGAAAAAATAGGTGAGATTGAAGATGAAGTCCACCTCATATTTCATTGTTTAACATATGATTGAAGGAGTACATTGGTTTTATATAATGCCTATCATTGTGTCAGCTTCTTCTGATGGATGAATATTAAAAACCTGAGCTGTGTTTTGTCTGTTCTGTGGCAGATTTTATTAGTCACACCAGGAACAGAAGACAAATTATTTGTTTGGAATTTGTTTGCAAATGTCGCACCACTGTAACAGTATTTCTGGCTGCAGCAGACACTAAGATGCATATTTTCATCGTTAGTTTCTCCACATTTCTGCATTTAGAGACACGAGGCTGACATCCCTTTTATATTCTCTCTGAAATATTAAGGATACTTAGGAGCTATCACATCTCCTTTTACACAGAGTACGTCCTTAATATGACACACACACACTTGAAATGTACTTAAAGTAGTAAATAAGTAATATTTTCATTTTAATGAAACTTCAAAGCAAACTGCTTTTCTATTTGTTGTTGCTGTTCAGGGTCACTGTCTAAAGATGACCTGTAGTAATAAGATGATGTGCTGTCATTATCCATCATACCTCAGTGCAAACCTCTGAGGAGGTAGATGTAATGGAGAGATCATCAGGCTTGATTTCGTGGTCAAGCTGCTTAAATGTAATTACAAACCAAGGGCCTCTGCCTTTAACCCTCTGCTGTCTCTGCCTCTGGCTGTGCTGCACCTGAGCCAGTCCAGCTCCAAAGGTTTCTGAGGGGCAGTCGCACTCGTGAAAAACCAGTGGATGTATTTTCACTTCAGGGTTAAAATAAATTGATATCAGGCCATTTAGCAGTGCAGAAAGATTTCAGTCTCCTGCCCTGTTCTTCTGTTATTTTGTCGCATGCTTACCTGATAGTGGATACTTGCCTCTTTCACAGGAAGTTTCTAAAACTTTCCAGCTGCACATGCAGCAAAATCAGAGGTGCTGTCTGCCAGTCTATTGGTCAATAAATGGTCTGTGAAACAATGTAAAATATCATATGGTGGTGGTGGTGGTGGTGGTGGGGGGGGGCTCGATGTCTCTTGTTTTTGTCTGCAAGGCTCACTTGCCAGCTGTAGGTGGTAATGTTCACATACTGCGGTGTGTGAGGTTGCATATGAGCAACACCTTTCTATACCTGGAGGTCGTCCACAGCAACAACAAAGTGACTGTACACTGGCTTGAAGTATAGCAGGTGAGTGTGGATGCTGGTCTGAGTTTAAACCAGATATTAGAGGGAAAGATGTGAAGAAAACCAACCTGGAAGCGTTTATCCAGTCTGGTGCAGGACGTTATTACGATTTTAAAGGTTAGGAGAGCTATTGCGAACATATTAGTGCTATTTAATCGCGATAATCTAATAAAATGTTCCAACTTGTGGGGGCCAGCAGAAGGCCTGGGTCTTTGGAGGCAAGTCTCGGCAGAACAGAGTGATTTTGTGAGTTAATCATCTTAGTTGTAATTTTTAATGGATTTAATCCTGTTTGGGGTTTTTCCACATCATTACCTCTGTTTAAATCATGTAATTGGCCCAAGTGAGTGCTGGACCATTTTCTAACGTTACAGCCTCTATTTTCATGGAGCCACGTTTCCCCTCCTAGAAAATGTGTGATTGGTGGTCTTGACTACAGACTTGACACTAGTGCTAAATCACTCTGGACGGGGCTTGATAACTGCAGCCTCTTGATTTGAAGACCCTCAAATCTCCCCAGTGTAGCAGGAAGGAGAGACAGAACCACTGAAAATAGAGTCTAACTGATAGAAACTGGGTGGAGGCTGCGTATGAGGAAAGAACAGAAGCTCCTAATGCTTTTCTTCTATCAGTGGCTGTGTGGTAGTTTTATATAGAAATTTTTAATATTATATTTCTCAAATTTCTAATTAACAAGGGATTTCTGCAGCTGGGGCTCGCTTTCAGACCTGGAATTGAAAAATCTCTCCATGCGACTCAGAGATAAAAGGCTCTGCCTGTCAAACTGTTATCAACCTTTTGGGCAAACACATTCTACATTTTCTGTCCGAGTCTACAACCTGATAAGCCTCTTGTCTATAAATCCCACCAGGCCTGAAATTGCTCCTTTGGCTTAATCAAAATCCCAATCATCCATTCGCTGCAAAAGTTAGGAAAGAAGTGGAATATTTCTAAATTGAAAAGCTGGTTTGAAATGTAAATCTACAAGAGCAGGCTCAAGTGAAAGGCTTGTTTGACACATTAAGTGAAGATTCAGAAACCTGGTCTCTACAGTACATCCCTGAGAGATCCACCTCTCCTCGCTTTAGCCCGCGCCGGTCAAGTTTCCCACATCTCTGCAGTTCCCCGTGAAGTAGAGTAAAAACAGCTTGAGGCCTCCACCTCCTCTGCTCGGCTACAGCGCCGGCTCTGCCGCCTTTAAGTGACAGATCACTTTACTGAGTCTGTTTGATCTATAAAAGGCCAAAACAAACAAAACCCAGAGCTAGCACCACCGGCAGGAGCAAAAACATCAGAAGAGGGAAGGAAGACTTCAGCGGCAGGTAGACAAGTAGTGGGAATACCAGCTGCTCTTAAACCCATCATTTCTCCTGGTAACCATTAATAATAATGATAATATTAATAATAAACTGTAAGTACTTTTGACAGCAAAGTGAAGGGACTGAGATGGAACAGGGAGAAATACACTGGGATTTTGCTAATACTGCTTTAATTAGCATAATTCATTTTCATACTGACTGAGTGATGGTGGCGATTAGCCAAAATACACAAATATTCATCAGTTGTTCATAATGGTTGTTTTTACCTCGGTCAAATGTGTAAATATTGACAGTCTTCATGCTTCATTTTGCAGCACAGCTGAGACGATGATCAGTGTGCTGCTCTTCTCAAGGCTCCCGTCCGCATTCACATTCAGAGCAGTGCAACATAATCACCTCAGAGTCTCTCGCAGACACAGCGAGCAGGAACAAGCCATAACATTAACAGGCAAACGTGCCTCTTTGAGCGGAGTGGATGTTACTGCAGCTATCTACAGTGTTTGATTTCCAGTATCTTTGCATACACGGAGCAGTTTAGGTTCAGAAATACATTTTCCTCATCCTTTCTACTTCCTAATAGGAGTGACATTATAGCAAACCACAGTGGACTCCCAGCTCTTTACAATGAAATAGAAGGTGGTGTTTTCAATTACAGTGTCAATAGTAGCCACTGTCTCTTAATGAACCTTTCATGATAAACTCACACTCTGACTACCGCCTGACACTGAGCCATAAAAAGCAAGTGTGATAGCATAGAGAAAGGAAAAGGAGAGACGCTGGCTGGTCTGCGTAATGATAATGTCACACTTGCAGTCATGCTCAAACAGCATTTTTACCAAGTGGAAAGACCAAATTTTGCTTTGCAGCAAGCAACGTGGATGTTTCTCGGCAGGCGTCACTGGATGTGTGCAACAATCCTCAATCAATTTTTTTTTCTGTTTTCAAAACCCTGCACAGTATTTACATAATGAAACTGAAACTACCTAAAACCAAAGCACTCAACGCCGCCTAATCAGTCTGCCTCAGACACACATGCTCGGTCTGGTGCATTCACTGACCTCACTGATTTGAATTAAAAGGATAAGAACTTCTTCTGAGGTATCAAATTACATCAGGATCACAAGATTCTCTTACCGGCCATGGTTGAAATGCCGAGGATCACGCCGATGGATAACTCAATCTGCGTGCCCTGCAAAACGCACACACACACACACACACACACACACACACACACACACATTACAGAAGTCAGTTTGCAAGACAGGTACAGTCCATCATTCTATAATACAAACCATCAGAGCAAGCCAGTGTATGGAGGATGACGCGTGTTTTTCCTCAGTGATATTCATCTTCTCTGCTTCGTCATAAAGGGTTAATTCTGGGCTACAAATGAATGAGTTGTGTTCTGAAAGCGAGTCCTATTCCAGGCCAATAGGTGGCATTATGCAGTTGCTGTTATACTGCATGATAAGAGGGAAAGGCAGCAAGTACAGCAGTTGGGAAATCAGCCATAGTAACGTAATATGAAACATCATCCTCTGTCTGGTGCTTCCTTTAAGTGCTTTACTCCAAACCGGCAATGAGGGCAGCTGTGGCTACGACTCCTTTGCCTCCCACTTTGCTACAATGCCCGCTCTGTGATGTCAGGATGTTTTAGTAATGTTTTAATGCCTCATTACATTGACTAAAGGTCTCTCTCCTGTTTACTTTTTAGCTTAAAGGTCTGATTCATAATGCAACAGCAACATTTTTAACAAAATGGCCAATAGCATCTTCCAACCAAAGTCTCTTTGTAACTGTAAAAGCTTTTTTTCAGAAGCTTCCAGAGGATTTTCCCAAAGCTCGCTGCCTTTCAGTCTATGGTTTCCTGGCTTTAGTGCGGACCTCTTATCCCAAACAAAATGGAGTGAATCTTCAGACGGGGTGCATTAGTTTCTCTCACAGTCTGGCCTGTGAGAAGCAGTCAGACCTTTACAGTAACTAACTTTAAAGAATACAATAAAAACTATTTTACCAAATGCGTACACTCTCCTCAGACGGGGTGAATCCAGCCCCAACGTGTGATTACTTATTGATTTGGATTTTCACCCTTTTTTTCAGAGTCTGCTTTGTAGCGGCGGTCTGGTCTAAATATTTTGCACTCAGTCTCCTTATTCTTTTCTTGTTACAGTATGTTGAATTTGGGACAAAGCTATTAAGGTTTAATCTCTTTTGTTTGTTTCTCTTGTATGCATTTGTTTAACTCTCTCCTTGTAGAGGCCCCCATAAGAATTCTGTTATAAAGTATACCCACTGTGCAAACACACTTGAATTGAGTCTATAAATTTGTTCTGTTCCACTAGGTTTAGATTTCAGTATTTGAACAACTTCACAAAGACTTAATAAAGAGTGGAGAGCTTGTGGCAGGCAAATGACTGAAACTTGTATAGGATGTTCAAAGACAAAGACCAAGGAAGGAATCTGGGAGACAGTGACTCAGAGCTAACAGGAAATCCACGGAGAGATAAATGCAGCAGCATCAAACATAAAAGATTTATTTCTCCCGCTCTCCTTCCATGCTTCTCTCTAAAGCTTCCTACTGTATAACACATTCTTTATGCACATGTTTCCTTGTGGACATCAAACTAATGCTGAGTAGATCTTTAGGTCCGCTGAGCACACTGGCACACTTACAGCAACAATCATGATGCAGTTGTCCAGGAATCCAAATCCAACGAAAGGGAGCGCATTGTGCAGCAGAACTGTAAAATAACAAACACAAACAATGCATCACCATCTGATGACAGAAGCAGGAAGTATGCATTGATAAATATAGACCCATTAGACGTGATTGAGCCTGCAGACACAGCAACAAACGCAGAAGATACAAGAACATAAAACACAAAGATGTGAAGCAGCTGTTGTTTGACATGAACTGAAGAAAATAACTCTTGTTTCTAATATGTTGCTATAACAGATTAAACCATTAAATGAACCCATGGAAAGAAACACTTTGAAACATGAGTCTATAAACATCTGAGGCAAAACTGAAGATTACATTGACTGGAGCCATCAATCACTACCTCCATGAAGTGGTAGCTATGCTTTGCACCAGTTCATCTATTTTATGATGCTTTCAATGCCTTGTTTTATGGGAATTGTGCCAATGTTTTTATTATGGCACATGCTACCAAGACCACAAGATGAAGAATATATTTTCCACTTTCTCGAGGGCTTAATTATATGACATGTAAAACAAGGTGAAATTATGAGATAACATAAGACTGAGACTGCTCTCACATGATGATATGTAAAGTGTTACAGCAGCAAGAGGAGCACAGTTAAAATAAGGAATATTAGTAAATCAGTATCATGCAGTAAATGTGATTTATATTATATTACCATACTAAAAGTACCATAATTCAGTTATCAAATCTTATATCTGTAGCACAGTCAAGGCATTGGTACAACTGGCCACCTTGCAGGCCAGCAGCAAAACAAGTATTTTCCTGAGCTGGAACTGGTTTCATTTTAAAAACCTCGACCTTTTGTGTAAATAGCCATTTCTGCAGAGAACTGGTGTCCGACCTGTATAAAGACATTCCCTGTGTGTGTTGTGTGTGTAGATAAGATATACAGTGTAATATTGTGTTGTATTTTAAATGTCACCCACCGCCCCCAGGAAACTTTAGTCTATTCTGTATGAAGTTCAGTCCAGTTCTGAGGAGCACTCGTTTCTTCTCTCCCGCTCTTATTCCGCTGCAGCTCTCTCTCACTGCAAAGTAACAGCTTTCAATCTCGCAGTTTGAGCCTCGACGCACAAAACTCTGACTCACTCAGATCTTAAACACAGACTTTACTTTAACGCTCCACCAGGGACTGCTTCGACTGGATTGTTAGGAGCACTCCATCTCTTGGTACTGAGAGCTGTGGAGGCTAATCCTGGTGTTTGGTTTGGATGCTTCACTGCAGAAATCCAACTAAAATCTAAAATCTCATTAACAGCAGTGAGAGAAGTGCGTGCAGAGAAAGCTTCACATCTGTTAGACCTTTTGCCTCTCGTCTCGCTGCTATCCTACAGCTTTGATGACAGGGATTGCCAAAATCCTCAAAATATAGTTTCCCAATCAGTACCCCTTATATCCCTGGACACAGCTGTTCCAGGCTGAATTAACCAGTTTTAAACAATTAAACCTTTGAGGGAAAATGTTTTTATGAAATATGCTCCAGGTCAGAGGAGGAAATTAAAAATGGCCTCTTCTGACAATATCAGTTCCAATCTGTTGGACTTTGTGAATAAATGGACTAATTGTGAAGCTGTGTGAGGAACATTCTTTCAGTGTTAGAGAGGAAACAGGAATATCTAGAATGAATGTCTCAATGAATTAATTGTTTGCCTCCCCCATACAGTCAGGTTGCAGTTTACATCCATGTCTGTATAGACTCAGAACATATGTCGTTTTTGGCAGAGGATTTATCACTATACTGACATGTATGATCCCAGTGAATAATGTCCTGTGAGAAACATGCTGTCTTCACTCAATGACTGTTTTTCCAGAGAAGACCAGAGGACTGATAGAGAGCTTCATCACATGGTGCAGCAATCACCTGAAGCTCAATATCAGCAGAACCAATGAGCTTGTGCTGGACTGCAATGCTTCAAATATGGATGCTGCTGCAAAGAAGCTGCAAATTGTAAAACATGGATGCTTCACACTTATCTTCAACCCTGCAGCACAGAAGAGCTCTACAATCAGCTCAGTTTCAAGGTGGATGCCCAAGATTAGTCTCACCAACCCAGTATCTGACCAAATGTGAAATATGGTCACAATCTCCCCTTCTGCTCCTGAGTTATGGTGTTAAATAATGGTCAAAAAAGCCTTTTTGCAGAACATTATGAAGTCACAGTGCAGATGACCTTTGACCTTTTGAGTCCAAGCGAACATTTGTACCAAATTTGAAGAAAGATTTAGTGGCATCTAGTGTTGAGGTTGCAAATAACAACCAACTGGCCTCAGCCCTGCCTTTCCAAGCATGTGGGAGGACCTGGAGTGGCTGTGAAACCTGCTAAAAACATGAAAAGTGCTCTCTAGAGCCAGTGTTCAGTTTGTCTGTGCTGGGCAACTGTACAAACATATCCTCCACAGAGTCTGCAACATGGTGGACTCTGTGGAAGTTCATAGAGCTTCGACAATTCTTTGATCACGTGGAACAAATGGGGGTGAGACAATTTATTCTGCAATCTTCAGGTCAACATTGCATCCACACTCAGTTTAGAGTGCAAAAAGGAAGAAGCTTGAAGATTCAGTTATCAGGCTCATTTCATGACTTTTAGGTCAGGGTGTTATCACTCAAATGTTTTATAGATCTGTTTTTACAGGAGTGGAAAGGCATGGCATTTTTTTCCACACACGTCACCAACACGTGTTAACTCCCAGTAGGTGAAAAGCAAAACAACAAAACATGCAACACAAAGACTTTTGACTTTCACTTCATGAGTAATTTGTTTGACGCCGTTGCTCCGGTGACAGCCGGCTGTGTCCTTGTTTCTCTTTTTTACATTTCACCCAGTGTTTCTCTTCTTGTGCTGAAATGCTGTTCCTGCTTTGGCTCCGGACTAAAGACAACACGGCCGAGCTTTAGAGGAAACATGTCTCACATGACGCGTCTGTTTTAGTCACAAAGACCTCTCTGTTCAATGAATACTGTGAGAAGCAAGCAAGACAAAGACAAGTTGACACCGTTGGGTTAACCAGCACGCTTAGCGACCTCTCAGCACGAGGAGAGGAGGAGAGAAATGTGAGGTCATGTCAGTAACTGAGCCCTGCAGAGTGAAGCATGACTGCACAAGCTTTTACAGCTGAGTGTGTGCAGGTGGATTATATATGTGCGAGTGCATGACCTTCCATCGGTGGAGAGAAATTAGCTGCAAGACTCTGTTCTATGATTGGAAACTATTACCAGCTCACATAAAACACAAAGAGCTTCACACTGCAAGTGAAATACATTTTCTGCAACATGATCGAAAGTTAGCCACCTTCCTTTGAGCCTGTCATTCTGTCTACTTTATATCCTCAATCAGTCTAGTTTTAAACTAACTTGTGTTGTTTTTCTTTTAGTTTTTCTGCATTTGACATTCATGTTAATTGATTAAAAAAAATCAATTAATGTTCAGTTCCACATGATTATTTTTAGCATTTATGGACCCTAGAAGACTATAAACCACATCAGAGGAGGCCAGTGGGGATCATATAAACCACAAACATGAATCAATAAACCTGCTGATGCCTGAATACGCTAAAGTAAAAAAGTCCATTAGCTGTCCAGGCAGGGCATGTGCACCAGGTGGAGCGTCAGTCTTGATATATTGACTGCTGTCAGTACGGATGTGTCTGAGACTCTCAATCTTATGGCCCAGCATGATGGAACAGCTACATGTTGTACAGGACTATATATTTGGAGTTTTACAGCTTGTCAAACTTGGTCTTGCACCTTAAATTCAGACTGGTCCTGTCCCTGATGCTATCATTGGCTACCAGTTAGTCTGAGACATCTGGGGCTACAGCAACAGCTCTGAAAATGGACAACTTCAAACTCTATGAGCCAGGTCCTTAAACAGCATGTCCTCCCCTTTTCTCTTGGGAGACCATGCAAACAAAGCGTGAGCGCTGAATCACAATGATCCTCTTTATTCATGTTAATCAAGACTGATCTTCATTAATCTTCCTGGTTGATTTATGGTCGAATGAGGGATGTCAATCCAGGCTGTCATGCTACAAGATTAATGAGCTTTTTTTTAAATGAGTGTACTCATTTAAATATTCCCTCAGCATGAACAAAAGAGGTAAACTTCAAAAAAAGTGACTTCTTACCATATCTCAACTGTGCTGCAGTAGGTGGTGCAATTTCCAGCTGCCCTGAAAAAGAAGAAAAAAAGTATTATGAAGTGTCTCCTATGGCCTGTTTTTCTATGCAGGGGGAAAAGTCAGCATAAATGTCAACACAGTTCTTAAATGGCAAAGCCTATCAGTCACGGTCTTTGGGGTACACGGAGCAGAAGTAGGAAAAAGGGAGAGAGAGGGAGTGCGTCTGTAGCAATGTGTCAGGGGTAATGAAAGCGAGTCAGAGAGAGGAAGAGGAGCAAAGAGCATCTCCCTCGTTGCCACCTCCTGTGAGCGAGATGCAGACGAGGACAAAAGTGACGTCAGAGAGTGATAATTCTGCTGCCAATCAAGCCTCAAAAGAGGCCTGCCAGCAGCACACTGATTATAATTGGACTCTGTGTGTGTGTGTGTGTGTGTGTGTGTGTGTGTGTGTATAGTGACAAAGAGACAGAGAAAGGGAAGAAGGGATTGAAGGTGTGAGAGACGTTTGTGTTCTGCTTTCATGTCAACAGATTTAATAAGTCACCCGACATATCGTAGATGAAAATAAAATGACTTTACTGAGATCTAGTTCCATTTTTCTTACAGTTTGACACTTAAGTGAAAGAGAAACTGTGAAATTAAAGAGCTGAGAGAGGCTGCGGAATAAAATAAAGGTCACGTTAACACGACACAGGAACCTGCAGTAAAACAAGAGCTGATTACACTGGTTTTAAGGCTGAGGACAGAAGACAAGATCATTTCCCTTGCAGGTTCTGGGGAACTGGATTTGTTTTACTGGGGTCAGTGGAAGTGTTGGTCCACATAATGAAGGCTGTTCCATTACTCTCAGGTGTGCTGGAGGAGATACTGGCGTGGGAGGCGACCAATCAGAGCCCACCACTACTAACAGCCACATACAGAAGCATGCATCCAGACACAGACAGACACAAACATGTAATCAGCTATTTAGAATTCAGCAATTCTTTTCATCTTGAATTAAGTGTGACACTGCAGTCACTTTATTAATTTAGGTTAAAACCTGGCAAAATGATCCGCTTCATAGTGTCAAAATTCAAGCTGCAACAACACAAACTGCAAAAAAACAAATCAAACAAAAACATCTGCCTTCTTCCTCCCACCCTGCCTGTTGTCCTCACCCACCCTGCCTGTTGTCCTCACCCACCCTGCCTGTTGTCCTCACCCATCCTCCTTCTCACCTCCTCCTTTCCTTTCAGGAGTCAGTGTCACATGACAAGCTTCACACTATGGTCTTCAGTTGCTGACACCTCAGTGTGGGCCCTTTCATCAGCACTAGAGTAAAAACAATGGCGACACATTCACAGAGATGCACACACACCAACGCCACTGTACGTTCATCGTCAGTGCTCGTGATTACATGCAAATCTGTCATCACCTGCAGCACCTCGCGCATAATGAAACACTGTCTCTCTCCTACTCCCTCGTGAGCATTGTTAAAGCTTTTATCTCATTTCACAGCTTTTAGAAAATCCTCTCAGCTACCAAAGCATTAACTACGAAGAGATGAAGATCCCACCCACAGAAGATGGATGGCTTTGGCAATAAAGTACCAGAACACATTTCTTTCCATTTATCACTCAGTCAGGGGCTGTTTTAGGATTTAATTAAAGGCTTTCAATGATCCACCGCGCTCATTTGAGAGGCAGCGCTGTCAGGTCGTGTGCTGCTACATCAACCACATAACTGAGGCATGCTACTCCGAACAGCTGATGCTGAATTATTCCCAGTTGTCACACTACGGCTCTGGAAATGAGATAATTTGTCAATCACTAATGAGTGATAACATGCTTAGGGTCAACAAGATTAAAGAGGAATTAGTGAGAGTCGAGGTTCTATAAACTGTAGAAATATGTGAAAAATGTGCTTTTTATTTTATCAGATCTTAGGAGATACTGAATGGTTAAAAATGTGTGATCTTTTGTTTTGAAGTTTTTGGCTCACCACACTGTTTCCCAGACAGCCAAACGCTGCTGAACGACACTACGATACAGGCCTGTGACCCATCGAATAAGTAGTTCTAATCTGTCCTGTTCTGATGTGAAAGAGATCATGTAAAACATCACTGTGGCCCAAATCAGAAGCCCATTCCTGCTATATTCTCCCATCACTTAAAGTGAATGAGGCCAGATGACAACGCAGCTGAGTCACCGTCTCATCACTAGTCACATGAAAAAACCCATTAACGAGAAACAGGAGAGTTCTCGGGGCTTCATCCAGCCATTTGTTAGAACTGCGATAGCCAACATGGCTGCCTACCGCCCCCAGAGCTCCTCCAGTAGAGAGTATCGATTGCACGGTGCCTTAAATCCTCCGGAGCTGCTGTCTTGAGAGAATCCAATTCCAACAGACAGGAGTGGTGAAAACATTTAATGGGCTGTGATAACCACGAGCATGATTAAATACCAAAGCAGCCATGTTTCATTCTTCTCAAGCTTTCTTTGACTTGTATCCTGCAACTGCAGAACCACCTGTGCAGCGCGCAGCCGGCATCTGATAAAGACTGTTTGCAGACAAACAGAAAACATGACATGTCACTATTTTGGGCGCAGATCTTAACTGTTTGCCAGTTAATTGCCAAGTCAGCAGACACAATTCATAGAAGTGTTTACTACACACAGCTACAGAATAATTCAGACTCTAACAAGCCTGTTAACTGGTGGTCAGATGTCTTTTAAGAAGCTGATGATTACAGGGAAAACATACAAAGAAGGCAGCACTGCAACACAAGAGGACAAATGAACGTCTGCAGCCATGCCAGCAGCTCTGTGAGGCTGAACCTAAGCACAGTGGTGCTGTAGACTGTCCAGATGTTGCTATTCTAAGAGCAATGCAGCTGGGCATGGCTAAAAACTCATTTAGGTAATGTAACTCCTTAAAACGTCTCGTCATGTCATTTCATATCTACCTGGTGCGTCTGAGCATTAACGTGCTTTATCTGGCAGTGTGTATGTTACACTCCTATTTGTGAGACTCTATATTCACTCAGCCAGATACACTTACTTTAAAAGGCTCACACTGAAGCTCTCTTTACGTATTTGTGTGCTGGTTGGTTGGGTTTTATCCTTGCTGCTCTGAAATCGTCTACGTTCGAGGAGGCAAACATTAACACTCGAGTCCTTTCTATCTGTGATTGTTCAGAGGCGAGATAAGAGTCACACTCTGTTGTCTTTGTTTTGCCGTGACAAATGGCTTCTTCCACACTTCGTCTACTGGTGCTGGAACAGCATGAAATTGAAGTGTGAAGAGAGTTTTGGAAACTGGAGAGAAGTCAGTGGAAGAGCCCAAAAGCCAAGTTCTCCCTCAGCGAAACTCAGCTATGATTAATAAACGTCTGTCGGTGCATTCAATTGCCTCAATAAAAGTAATAAATAGAGGCGATAAGCTTTTCTGCAAATTCAGGTGTTGGCGGTGCAAAGTGTGCAGCGGCATTTTTCATCACAGGACTGTGCAGCAGTGCACTGCAGTTTGTGTGTGTGAGAGTGTGTGTGTCCTGGGCTTTTTCTAGCAAATGTAAACTAAGAAACATCCTTGTTTTCCCCTCAGGATGTTATTGATTTTTGACTTTCACACCTCTTCACACACACAGGGCTCTCTCATCATCGGAGTGCGGTCTGATACAACGCAGCCTCTTGTGTCAAGAAGCAGGGTGTGCGTTAATCCACAAGCATGCGCTCACCTATATCAGTCGACAGCCATATTACCTGCATTTGCGTCCGCATATGTTGTTGTGTGTGAGACCGAGCCTTTTTTGTGTGTGTGTGTGAGATCAATAGAGTTCAGCAGAACAGGAACAATAGAAGGACGGAGCCATTCATCAAGTGCACAGCACCTCGCTATTCTCGTATGATTTATGAAGGAGAAAAGAGGAAATTACACAGCACGCAGAATGTGGGCCACACTGGACAGGACAGTCATTACGGCGAGGAATGGGACAAGTTCTGTGGGGAGAAAATAACTTTTGTTGGAGCGGGTTTTGAAAATTTGAGGTTGCAATTAATTTGGCCCAGAATGGGTGATTAGATTTAGATAGCCAACCTGCGTAAAATGAGTAAGAAAGCACAGCATGATGAAAAGCTTCTATATCTAATTTCAATGCAGTTTGGAAAAAAATGAGTCCACCTTCAGGTTGTGATTTGCACACAAAAGCTCATTTGAAGGACAGCCTGCTCCCCTTCACATGTCTACTGGAGGACTTCTGAAGGTCACGCCAGACTTAAAATACTCTGTGTTCATGAGGGGCAATAATGAGTAGCTCGCAGTAAAGCACAATGATTCAGTCAGGATATACCTGTGAGAGGAAAACACAAAGCCTCACAAACTGAAGCCTAACGGTGTAGTTAAATTTCAGCAAAGTACCCCCCCCCCCCCCAGCGAGTTCAGCGAGCTCTGTATGACAGGTAGACAAATAAATACACCGGCCTATTCCCCCTGCGCCAATTAAAGCCGCTGCGGAGGGCCTGAAACAGAACACAAAAACAGACAAAATCAACCACGGTTCCTTGAAAATGGCCTCCTGACAAATGGCAAACCACAAGAGACGGGAAGGGAAGAAAGCAACCTTGTTTCGTATCCATCTTACAGCCAGCAGGAGCAAAGGAGCTCAGCAAAGACGAAAAGGGAAATATTTTTAATTGAGCATTGGGCTAAAATTAGCACTATACGGCAAACAGTTTACAACGACTTTCCTTGCACATTAGGAACAATACACAGAGATAAAGTCCTGAGGAGAGTGTTTCACACAGGGCCAGCTCTGGCCACTTTGATTCATTACATAGCTAGCGAGGCCTACTTCAGATTAAATTTTGACGTAACATAAGACGATGACGTGCCTCTCAGAGATATCAGCCCTTTAATGACGCTCAACATGGGGGACAAGAACTGAAAAACACAGTAACAAAACGTAACTGCCGTCATTAATGTTAACAGCCTCCTCACTAATGTTCAAAACTGTAAACCAGCACAACACGACAACCAGCACTAACAAAAAGTCACACTTGCATTTTGGAATATGACAGCAAACTTGATGGGAAAATGATGGGAAATCTTTTCCTCCTCCTATTTTCCTCCTGCTCGTTCTTGTGCACCTGAAGGCTTGGATCCTTTCATTCTGAAATAAAACAGATATCTGCCTCTTGACGTCGATCGATCAGTCAGTCACTCCCGCAGCCTCCGGCACTTCTTCCTTCCCAGACTCGGGCTGTCTGTGATGCGCCTCAAACAGGAACCCACACCCCACTTTCAGTGCGCGCAGCAGGGATGATGAAAAA
This sequence comes from Chelmon rostratus, assembly GCF_017976325.1. Lineage (NCBI taxonomy): Eukaryota > Metazoa > Chordata > Actinopteri > Chaetodontiformes > Chaetodontidae > Chelmon > Chelmon rostratus. The sequence continues at coordinate 22,076,182 of NC_055665.1, forward strand.
CTGAGAGGAAGAGGAGGGCGGAGTGGATTTCTTTCCTTTCCTCGGCTCACGGTGAAGGTTCTTGATCCTGTCAACAATAGCGAAGCTGGGTTTCTCTCCTCCTGGCAAGCTAACTGCAGTTAATTGCATGCACCTGGCTTCCTCGATGTCAATTAGTTGGATCAAATGACTGCTCAGCCAGAGAAACACAAAGAAACATGCACAGGGGCTTGCACTTAGTGTGGCTTATTAGAGCCTCTGTGCAGGTGCGTACAGATCTCTTTTATCGCTTCTGTTTACTGCTGGCCCCTATTTGGCCATGCCGGCAGGCTGCACGGCAGGGAAAATTGCTCAATAGTGCAACACTGAATCCTTTCTGCTGATAAACAGCAGCAGGTAGAGTGGCAGGAGCTGTGAGAAGGCACAACATTTGCAACTGTCAAAAAAGTCAACGCCATGTGAAAGATGTTTATGGTCTCCACTGTTTGCCATACTGCTGGTGAGATACCTGTTGTCCTTTTTTGTGGTCAGCAGCACCCTGATTTGAATAATGGAAAGCACATTCCTACAGCACGAACCAGGAGTCCAGTGGCTGATTTGAAGACATAATTTTCAGTGTTTTATTTGCTTTGCAAGTATATTAAAGCTGCCATCAATGTTTTTCGATTAGGTTAATCAACTCGCAGAGGCTCCGCTGTTCTTAGCTCTGCAGAGCATTTTAGCTTCATTTAGTTTTCACTGCTTTGCTTTTACGGCCCACAACTTTACTGTGTGGTTCAGCCTCGTTGCTTCCTTATCAGCATTGTTTCCAGATGCAGCAGGCAGACTTATGTTTTTTTTCTTTTTTTGTGAAAAAGCTCTAGAAGCTGTCTGTACACGACCACATCAAACAGCAAACACACAACGTTAGCTGCTCGCTCGTGAACACAGGGGAGCACTTTCAGGAGCTGGTGGAGAGCAAAACAGAGCTAAAAGGAGAGAGAGCATTTGACTTACATTCGCCACAAACACGACTCCACGTAAATGCTAATGTTGCTCTATAACTGCCGGATGTGTAAATTAAAAACTCTTTGCTACCACACTTTCAACACAAATAAGTCAATTTTCCAATAAGGTAAGCAACTTAGAAGTAAGTGTTAAATAGCAAGTAAAACCTAGAAGTAATAGAAACAGCAAATACAGGCCCAGAGAGGATCGTTAACCTTAATATCCACTACAAAGTGCTGACTTTAGTCATGTGGGGCTGCAGCGAAATCAGCGGCCATGACAGTGTAGCAAGGTCAGCCTCTGAGAGGGTACAAACCAAGGAGAAAACAAGGAGGTATGATGTGCAGTGTGCTGTAGGACATCTCATGAGTGTGAAAGGGAGGTACAGAAGGAGAGATGAGAGGAAAAAGACAGTGAGTGAGGAGACGACGGAGCGAAGGAAACCAAGGAGAAAACAGTTTGGAGGTGACAAAAAGCGAGTGTGTGTGTTGTCTTTGGAGGTCATATTGTCCCATGAAAAAAAAACCCATCCCTGTCTCTTACGCTCTGAAGCTCATGACCTCCTTAACGAATGGACGGGCTCACAAAAACAAACACCACCTTGAATATCAAACACATCCTGCTGTGCATATTATTATATGAGCTTATGTGGTGCCTGTGGAATCTGATCCATCTGTCTAGGCTTCACAGGAAAGAAGAGCCATATGCAGTGATTTTCCTCCTCACTTTCACATCTTCTGAACATTTTAATTGGTGCCAGATTGCCAATTGGAAGACAATCTCACATACTGGGCTCCAGACAGTATATAATGTATGTAATGTATTTTTTTCCCCCGTCAGGTTTGTCTGAACCACCAAAATTAAGACATATGTGCAGGCTTTTTAAACGCCGGTAAACCTGCTAGAAATAGGTCATTCACTCCTTTCCCATCGTCTGTAGATGAGTTCGTTTTTCTGTTCTCTTGTTCTACGTCACAAACGTGACGGAAGACAGCGAACAGGAAGCAGCATGGACGCCGTTGAGAACGTTCTGGTGGTTACTTTTTTATATCATAACGGGATGACGGTGTTGAGATGGAAACAGAGAGTAATGAGTTGACAGTCTGATGTTCATGTGCCAACACGTGTCGCCATTGTGCCAAAAACGGGCTGCAAATTAGCGTGGTGTCATATTTCCATCACTGCCGATCACAGCTGGAGCCGATAAATACCCATGACTGCTGCGGAGTCATGTGACCCGGGAGTGAATGCTGATTGCACTCTTTCCCACTGAAGACAAGAGCCAGATGTTAGTGGGAGTGGGCTTTTGTTCAGTGTGAGGGGGGCTTTACAAGGACTCCAAACAACTGAACACAGCGGTTCTCAATTTCAGGGTAAAGATCATTTTTGAGGGTCACAAGATTTCTGAGGGTAACATTTAAACAGCGACTGTCCAATCACAACTGGACTGAGGCAAGCTTTGTATTTCTCAACATGTTGACGTGGAGTTCTCGGGACTTTAAAAAGACTGATAGTCTAAACAGTTTGAAAGGTAACGTCTTATTATTGACCCTTTTAAATGCAAATAAATAAATAAAAAAATAAAAACAAATGAGCAAAGAGTAAAGGTGGTGGTGTTGGTGCTGGTGTTAGCTCTCAGCAATCTTTTTTTTCTCTAGCATCAGATCAGCAGGTGCGCTATCACTTATTTTTTTTAGGAACGTCAGAGGCCAAATAAATTTGGCACCCACTGCAGCTCAGAAATGTCTCCGATGTAGAACCACTTGGTCTTCATGGCACAATGAGACTGATTAGTTCTTAATGGCTGCAGCTCTGACGCTGGCAGCCAGCCACACTCAATAAAAACACTCAGTGTGTTATTACAGTCAGTGATGAATGGTGTGTTTTCTGGAGACAAATTACCAAACAAATGCCACCGCATCAACGTCCACTGAGCGGCAGCTGAACTGACTGTCTGGCGTGCTATGAAGTCAAGTAATTCAGCGAGAGCCTCTGTTGCTTTTCAGGAAGTCAGACATCAGCGTGACGGCAGCATCGTAGCACCGGCTCGCAAATGTGCTGATGCCTCTGCATGTTTTTACCAGCCTGGAGGGAGTCGACTGTGTTTGTGCCTGGCTCACAGCAGGTCAAATGCCACCACGGGCCACCGTTATGCAGCAGTGTGTGTGAATTAGCATGACAGCACTGCAGAATGGAAAAGGTGCTCTCCTTTGTTCTTTATTTCAGGCGAGAAGGCTATAATCTGGAAGGTGGTGAGAGGACATGGCTGCCCCCTTTCAACATGGTGGAATCAAATATCACCGGGCGCCCCGAAAGCAATAAACCGAGCACAGAAATATTCGGCCCTCCTTCGACAGAGAGGAACAAGAGGAAAGAGGATGAAAGCTTTGATCCAGGATTCATTATGGTTCAGGATGAGATTAAGATGAAGAAGAGGAAGCATTTCAAACTTTGGAATGGAAGACGGGTTGATGAAAGGAAGAGGAAGAGTGCGTTGTTTTGTAAGATTTTCTACCGCAGCCTCAAGGGTCACTGAGGTTGAACCCCCTCCCCTCAAAAAAAAAAAAAAAAAAAGTCATGTAAACGTATCCCTTCCTCTCCCGGCTCCTCTCTCCTCTTTTGCATCCCCTCTACAGCGCTCCTCCATCCTCTGAGCCATGACGGGAAACGACTTCGATCTCGGCAGCCGGCCTGTGGGAAAACAATGTTAGTGCGATGGATGTCCCTGAGTCACTCAGTAACTGAACGCTGATGACGGAGCAGAAGGATCTCTGGTTCCTTATTCATTCATTAATCTGCTGCATCTCTCCTTCTCCTCCAAACCGCCGCCTCCTTTCTCTGAGCTCTGCCTCGTCCTTTTAAGGCGAACTTGTGAACAAGGGGCCTTTATATGCAAATACCTGTTCCCTGCCTGAGACGTGTGAGAAATAGGTTTTTCCTGTTTCCACAAAAAATGTGAGTGGGTCAGCATTTACTACTCCTGGTGATAAAAGTTTCAAATTGAAATTCATGTAAGGAAGTTTTCTACTGTAACCACAGTTGCTTTAAGAAAATATGGCGAGTGCCTGCCCTCTGCACTGCTCAGGGCCTGATTCTGCCCCTACACCTTTTTATGTTTGTGACCAGATTACATGATAAAGGTGACAGCATTTATCACGCAGTCAACATCAACATATATATATCACAGTCTTATTCTACAATTATCATGCTTGATTTCAAGCATGCACACTTAAGGTTGAAATAATGTTAAAAAGTAAGCAAATCCAAGCAATTTCCACCCTCCCTCTATTCTTATTATATCATCACAATGAGGTTTAAGCAATCACAACTGCATGAGCTAGCTTAATAATTAATCATTTCTTTGTTTGATATGATTTTCGCTGTCCCAGTATTAGTCGGATAGTTATTTTAAATATTTATCTTTGGCCCCAGCCAGCAATGTCTGACAAGCCATGAAAGGACTGTGTAATAATCTCTAAACTGAAGCCTTTATCTCTGGTCTGTGGCAGCGTCATTAACGCAGAGATCAGACATGACAATGGGAAGTCACCAAGATCCACACTTTAACTGTGCTGTAAGTCACAATGTAAAAGAGGTTTTCAGCTGAGCCTTTTCAGCCCAGCTGAGTGTTTTTCTTCTATGCTGTCATAAAACGACATTTCATAAAAAGTATATCACAAAAGGTCCCCGATGGGTAATTTGAAAAACCTCTCTGTACTGGAATTTTGTTGGTATCGTGAACTAATATTTTGTTTTCCATTTCTAGCTTGAGTCCAGCTAAAAAATACTGATCCAGTTGTTCTAGAACAATCATAAAAAATAATACAATTCCCTTTAAATAGGTCTCAGTCACCATATGATGTTAGCTCCCTCATTGTTTTTCACTTCCCTCCATCATTTCCCTCCCTGTCTGTTTACTCCTCTCCACGACACATCTCTTCCTTCATCCACCCTGACCGCCTGTGTCCCCACCTCACCTCTGTCTTCTAACTTATTTGCTTTGTCCAAACTCGTTTTTAGACACTCCTGTTTGTTCTCTGAGAACGGGGTATCACTACTGGTACAAGAGGTATTTGAAACACTTTCTCTCATCTCCACTCAAACAAATGTGGAGTCCTTCAGAGCATCTTCCCAAAAATGCTCAGTGGACATTTGTCTGTCTCTGCCACCTTAATTCAGCACGAGTCACAGAAGGTGAAAGAAGTCTGCTGCAGTGACGAACAGAGTTTTTTCTGTCGACTCAGCTGTTTTAGCATCTTTCAGCTCATTGCTTTGGTTACTGTTTTTTTGTGTTTTACTGACGTGTTTCCAGCCGCAGAGGGCAGCCGTTTTCAGCTGATAAACAGACCAAGCCATAGACAAAGTCAGCAACTAGCAGGTGAGCATAGGGGACCATTTAGCAGATAAATAGCCAGATATTTTACTGAGGAGTTGGTGGAGACCAAAGTCAGAGTTAAAAGGAGAGTGAATATTGGACTTCAACAAGTGAAATGAATGCTTGTGCTCCGTACAAACTTCATAAGTTGTAATATGTATATATATCAATGTTGCGCTTACTGCTTGTTGCGCTGCCCCCAAGTGGCCAAGAAGTCTATTAATGATTAAGCTGTATATGCAAGTTAATTAACAATTTTTCTGCCTCCTTGTACATGCAGTGTTGGATCCCTGTTGCAGTAACTAAAAATGTGGCAGTAACTAGAAATGTAACTAATTACTTTTTCTAATTAAATAATGCAATTACAAAGTGTGAAATTTAAATGGGCTTGTTACTAAAAGTGGACAGCTGCAGAGGAAATTTTGGTTAATTAAATATAATTTAAATTAGCTATTTATAACCTATTGCAGAAAAAGCTCAGTTAATGTGTACAACCCGCACTGTGTGGGACTTCTACCAATCCTACTTTCAAACCAAGACAATACAAATGTAGTGTACAGGTGGGAGCACTAGCCATTGCTGCCCTCTGGTGGTCAGGAGTATTAATGACTCCTATCGCTACAGTGATAATGTGAACAGCTGTCTTGTCCCACACTGCCACTGACCGAAAAAATAATATAGCTACAGTATCTAAAACAGACATTTGAAAGTAACACAAACGTTACTTTCCCTAGTAACTCATTACTTTTATATGCAGCAAGTGGTAAAGTAAATTTTGAGGGATGTTAATAATGATTGTGACAGATTACTAATTTTTAATAACTCGCAGTAACAATGGTCACATGTAATTTACATTTATGAGCACAATTCAAAATAAAGGAGAATGCATTCAGTAAACACAACCACAACCAGCGTGGACTCCATTAACCCTGAAGAACTGAGCTTCAACCACAAGCTGACAGCCACCTTCCTCTCCATTCAGTGACCCTGCACAGAAACAGCTGCAAAAAAAAAGGGTTTTGCTTCAGGGGTCCTGCAGCCTCTGGTTAAAGTGATGATGGATGTTGATAAGTCTGTCAAAAAAATCAATGTCACAGCCAGCATGTCAGTGAGAGAGTGAGGCGGTCAGTCCAGCAATCCCTGATTCAGCTCATTTGCAGCCTGCATACACAATAGGTAAGACAGTCCCTGAGGGTTATTACAGTGTGAAGGTGAGGACGTCAGCGAGCTCCAGCCAGGCAGGCCCCATAGGTGAGAGCAGAGGAAAGAAGCTGCCTCTGCATACGGTCACCTGAATATACCAGCTCACATTATTCTCTCAATTTGTGGTGGTTTTGAATTCTAAAAAAACACAAAGCTGTGAATCAACCCAGCAAAGTGTTTGTTTGGGGTTGACATTTCACTGGAGGGGAGGAAAACTCTGAGTCTGGCTCAAAATGTCATAACATCACCACACAATCCGCTTTTTAACAAAGCACGATATCTCTGATATCCAGTATCATCCTGGCGTTCTTGCCTGAAGGATTTGAGTGGTCAATTATGGTTTTCCAGTCGTTAAGTGCAACACATTTCAGTGGTCCGGAATGAGTGTGATCATTTTTGTCATAGAAAACCCTCCACCGTGAGGCTCGTGAGGGATTTCGGGCTGTTTGCTGATGCTGATCTTGCAGAGTATTTGTGGCACACTGGCGAACGCTCGCAGCATGTGGTCAGGATGCAATCAACCACTACCGACAGGAAAATAATGATGTACTGTTAGGATCATTGGGCACGGAGGATCTTATCGAAGCGCCTCGTAATGACGGGTCGGCCGACAGTTCCCCAGAGTCAGGACGGAGAGCGGGAATGGGGAAGGCAGAGGTTCAATCAGGCGATAGACAAACTGAGTTTTTTCTTTTCTAGGAAAACAAGTTAATTTGCTCTGTGCACTGTGGAAAACAATGCAGTTCCTGGAAGAACCGAGCAGGAATCAAACAGGGTCTAATTTTATCAAGCAATAACTATTAACGACTAACACAACAGGTGTGAACACTAAACATGTGATGGTCTTGTCAATAAGAAAACAGCACTGTTTATCTGTTTGGCAAAATAGCTGCTCTGCTTAACTGTCATCACCACATTGTCCTCACTGCCATCTGTGTAATCACCACTTTTAGCATTATTATCCAGCCATCCATTATCTATAACAGCTCATCCTTTGGAAGGTTGCAGGGTCCTGGAGCTGATCCCAGCTAACACTGGCTGAGACACAGGGTACACACTGGACAGGTTGCCAGTTCACCACAGGGCTGACACATTCACATTCATTCCTACAGGCAACTTAGAGCGGCCAATTAACGAACACGTCTTCGTGGACGTGCAAACTCCACACAGAAAGTCCCCAGCCGGCCAGCCAGCCAACCAACCGGGTTCGAACCCAGAGTGAGGCGACGGTGCCAACCACCGCTCCATCGTGCTGCACAGCATTGTTTTTTTTTTTTTTTCCGGCAGCATTGTTATTGCTGCTGAAATGACTACTGTTTCCACCAAATATGCCATCAGTCAGCAGGCGCCTAACAGGCCTGTTTTAGAGTACATGGAGAGAGGTGACTTACTGCTATGCTCTGATCAATACTATAAAGAATCAATACCATCCCACATACTGTAGCCAACAGCAACATGCTCCCTTCCCACATTTAGATTTACTTATCTATATATTTTTAAAAAAGTAAAACTGCCTGTTTTAGTGTGAAAGAAATGCCTCCAAATCTCAAATCTCAAATCTTACACTGTAAACCGAACAGATAAAACTCTCGCTTATATTAACAGCGACGGGCCGGGCTGTGATTTGCACACGTCATTGCTGCCTTTTATACAGAGCCTCATAGACTGTATGCTGAGAAGAAACAGTGCAGACATGACACCATTCATAGCAAATGATGCATGTACGCTCAACATTCAGCAGTCTGTCGCGATGTGGTTTAAAGCAGCCTGGTGATTGCAGCAGTTTGTCAGCTGAGTGAACTAACATGAGGGAGTACACATAAAAATAAAGGCATGAGCTCCAATCTGTTGGTGCATCAAATCTGAGAGATTTTTGGGATTATTTTTACTTATGACTGATCTTCTGAGATATGAGAAGCTGCCCTGAAGGGCGTCCCGCAAGATGAGAATCATTTATCCATCATGAGACGCTGGATTAAACAAGGCTCCACTGAAAACTGTGTGTACTTCCCCCACAACCCCGCAGAAATAAAGCACCAATAAAGCACCGGTGCTTCATCTTTTATCCACAATTCTGTGGCTCAGTGTAATGGATCAGACATCTTTATCAATATTTTCACTGACAAAGCGAAAGGAGCATTGATTAAGTTTCCACCATATTCTCATTTTTTAGACGCATTGTTCATTCAAATCCAATATCCGACAATGCGGCGGGGATGAAACCAAATTACGAGGATCTATTTTTAAGCACAATCCCTGCACTTCATCGCTGGAGAGTAATATAGAGGGTGACAGGAGCTCAGAGCAGCATACTCCCAGAGAGAGCCTCACGTACTGTAGAGCATCTTCATCGTCACTCATCTCTCTCCTCGTCCCCTCCCTCTATTATCTTCCATCTCGGGATCGATTGACCCACTTCGTCCTTTTTCTCTCCATCTGTGGGACATCAACCGTAGTCCTCCGCCTTCTCATGTACTCTCATAATCTCATTCTTAAATTTCATGAAACCCATCCAGTGCCTCAACAAACACAGCTGCACCTTAACACGCAAACTGTAATCTAAACTATAACAGTAAATGCGACTGGATGTAAAATACTGTTCCCTGCTCCCTGCTGAAATACTGTGAGAATTGCATATGGAATAGATGTGAATGTGGCTACAAGTGGAAGTAATGGTAACATGCTACTATTGATTCCTTGCCAATAGATCGTCTCTGCACACAGGGAGGTCAGAGGTCAGAGATCAGGGTCAGCTGCAGAACAGCACTCTGGGAATTAGCTGTTCTTCTCGCGGCAGCTTTGCAATGATATTTTGGGAGAACATAGCCTTTAACCACAGGTGGCAAACTGCAACTTGCAGCTTTTTAAGACCTCCATTACCCTTCAGGAGATTAAAATCAAAGCCTTGGTGTGACCAGCATTATGCTCTCAACCACACTGCAGGTCACTACATCTCATTACAGCCTGTTAACCCATCCTGCAGCCTGGAACCGTAGCTTATGTCAATGGCAATTTGGGAGATATATGATGCAAACAAACATGATCATAAATTATGTCAGTATATTATAGTATAATACATGATGTATACATGCTGTATATTAGAGTGTATTCATTTTTCTAGGGCTTTAAACAGATGGCTGTATTTCCATGGATTTTCCTGCTGTATACCACATCACCTACCTTGAGCGATGGCTATGGACTCGAACCTGTGCAGCTCTCGCAGCAGACAGGTGCGCTCAGTCGGATGAAGGCTATAAATAAACTCCTTGGCGCCTCGGGGCGAGTTGAGGGGCTCCACGGGCTCCTTCAGCGGGTGTGTGCCCAGGTTACACCGCTGCAAGAGCACGGAGAGGGGGACGCACCGTGTCGGGGATGCTATCTGGTGGTTGCCGAGTCCGGCTGTGGCCAACCCGGTCCCGGCTCTCAGAGAGAGGGCGGGCCGCAGGACTCTCCGCAGGCAGGGCAGCATCTCTGGGATGGGGGTAGAGCAATGCGCCGGGAACCTGATGGAGAGCAGTGTGGGACATTATAACAGGCCTAGGTACCACTTAGAGACCGCACTCAGCCAAACACATGGCATGACGCTTTATCAAACATCTGGCTCGAATTTAAACTGATCGCTGCCACGATCGCCTGAAAACAGCCTTCACATCCTCCATCGGGACGCAGCCTGGGTTATTTAAGGGCCACGACACGGGCCTGACAATAACAATAACACGTTACCCAAAAACGTATTGATTCAAGCCTATTTTTACACGCCTCTTATGAGACACAAAGTGGAAAAATGCGCGACAGCTGAGCAGAAATCAAACTGCAACTTATCTTATCGGACGCACCTCAGTCGATGCTCCGCTGTCCCGTCCAACAACCTCCACAACAAACCGAGACGATACAGCAGCTGTTCCGGCGCAAGCGCGTCTTATTTACCGGCCGTGAGATTTCCCGAAGAGCCGCACGCAACCTCGAACACCGAACTGTCAGCAGGATTTGTACAAAATCACATTTTTGCGAGCGTCACCCCGGCTGGCGTAACCTCTGGCTGACAGGATGATGTGAGGCGGGTGGGAGGGCATCAGCAGCCTCGAAAATATTTGCCAATCGCAGCGCCGCTTTGCTCCGTGCGTAACTGTGACGGCATCGCCGCGCGTACGTACACCGAGCGCACAGGCACAATGGACAGTCACTGGAGCTCGTCCTGGACTGCCTCAGCCACGAAGGCAAGAAAACCTGCTTATTTAAGTTAATGGTGTGAGAAATTAAACTGTAATATTTTGTGGTTATTTGTGTGTTATCACTCTGTGATTAAACACTTGGTTGTGTTCAGATTATAAAGTGGATTTATTTGATCATTAAGTTATTCATCCAGTTTGTTTCGATATTTTTAAGTTGCACTGATATTATTTCAGTGCAACTTAAACTTGCTATTCCGCAAACCTGAATATGAAGAAGATACCTCTGTCATTTAGTGAGATGAAGGTCAATAGGGAGCATATCTGAAGTATTACAGTGATCTCAGGTTTCATACAGTATGCTGCAGTTCACAGACAGGCTCGAGTAAAAGGAGTGTTATGTGTCTGTTGGATGTTTTCCCATCCCTCCCTCTGCTATTATGCACGGGGGTATTTGAGCTGTTCGACCAGGCTAGAGTCCACACCCCGTGAAAATATGACACCATGTGGAAGTTATTTGTTTCGAGGAGGAAGCCTGCGCAGCACTTGAGGGGAAAAAAAGAGGAAAAGGCATATTCATGTACTTCCTGATTTATTTCTCGACCAGCTGTGTGAGAGCGGCAGATTCATTGTTTTGGCTGTACTTTTATTGATTAGACGAGTGTCTTCAGGCTTCTGTGGATGTGAGGAGTGATGCATGAGCTAAGCAGAGGCTGGAAACCAGGATCGTGTATTTAAAGCTCAGCCAAGAGCGGCCCCTGGTGGCCGAAATGAAGCACATCATCTGTTTATGTCCTGAGCTAGAAAAGCCATTGACTGAGGCTATCCTACTGCTCAGCTACACACACATAGGTTGCACACCGGCACAATCAAGAAGTCAGTGAGCCAAAGCAAAATGTATACTTTTATTATATTGCTAAAGCTTTCATTACACAAAAAATAACAATTTTTTACTTCCTGAAACAAACTACGTCATAGCCTGCTGAACTGTACAGGGACAGACAGAGAGGTCAACTCTCCTCAGGGGGAAAATAAGCTAAAAACTAAACTAGAGAACAGGTTTAATCATACTTTCAAACCCTCACAGACTATAAACTTCTTATTCATAGGATATACTGACATTTGGCAACTCTGATGTAATATATGTGCTATCAATTTAAATATGGAAATTACAGGTTTATAATACACGTTTTAGACAGGTGGACGGCCAAAAAACAAACAAAAGCAAAAAATATTAACATCAACAATAGTATCGAGAACTGAATGCTGGATTTCCCAAAACATCTAAGCGGTAATATTATCGTTGCTCTGTTGAAATTAAAAAGTACAGGAGTATTAAATGTGTGGGTGGTTTATGACGCATACTCCTGTTCACATTATGTCCTTAATTCAGGGACAGAGATGATATCTTTGTTTTTGCCTTCTTTTGCTGGCATCCTGCTGATTGTATCTTTCTACTACATTTAATACAGAACACATCTGTTAAAAATACAGAAACAAACTGGATTTCCATGCAAAGATGTCTTTGGGAAACTAAGGTGAGACTAGGCTGACATTGTGGGTAGCATGCCATTTGTTCAAATCTGATAAGATGCCTGTCAGATAAAGTGTTCATTAACATTTTAGCTAAATTAACTGGGGTACAAACTCATAAATTCAAAATAACCCTCAGGGAACAGTTTAAAGTTTGCATGTTGCCACCTGTTCTGCATCATGCAAATCAACATTTCTCCCCAAATCTGAACCCATAATACTGATGCAAGCCTCTCCATTACAAAACTAAAACTCCTTTCAACTTTTTTATACATGTTTCTGACTTCTGTTGGTACCAGGAAGTCAGAGGAATACACTTGTGATTATCAAAATGCACTTTATGCATGTGTCTGTGAAATAAGGGACGTGATGAAACATGGCAGGACAGTCATGAATATTACACTGATGATGCAACACACAATTTGATAGTACATGCACAGACAGAGGAAACAACTCTATTACTCTGATATTTTATATGTACGTATAAAAATAGAGATAGGTTGAGAAAGGAAAAGACTTGAAGACAGAAAGTGGAAAATAAATTAAAAATGTGTGAGTTAATGGACTACCTTGTACAGCTTAATAACATTTACAGATTCATACATCTTGTAATAGGTCTCACAGTGCTTGAACTGAAATTAAAATCAAAATACAGACTGTAACTCAGGGATATTAATCGCTTGTAGTCTATAGTCTTACAACGCTGCAGTCTGAGGAAAGCCTCATACCTCCAAAACATCTTACTGTTCAGATAGAACAGAATATTTTAAAATGTGCCTATGCTAACATGCTGTATTTCTTAAATTATTCAATGGATTTTGATCCAATTTCCTAATTTTTCAGGTAACGAAATCTGCACGTACCAGACTTGTCACATTGGATGCAATCACATAAATGAAAACACAGATGTGAAAACCTAATTAATCAAAAGGACATGAGCATACATGCTACATGCGTTTCAAAGCCAACAAAGAGTTCAATCGGACAGAGCAATAAAAACAGTGTGGCATTAACAATTACACCTTCTACTCATAACTTTCAAAACATCCAGAAAATATTTTTCCTCATTAACGTCTATAAAATTTTTAATAACATATATAAATTTGAATTAATGTAGTGTTGAGTTGGCACATCTGACATTTATTAGTGATGTTATGAGCAATGAATGCGCAGCAGGTTGCAGTATGGCTAATAAATGCTATAAGAAAAAGGGGCTAATATATAAGGGCTAATATATAAACACAAACCACTGAGGAGTTCTACAAAGCTCAGCATGTAGATATTGCAGCTTCGATGAGATTCATACTGGAAAAATATGAAAAATAAAACCAATTCACATGGGGATTGATGATTATAATATAAACTCCTGTTTAAAGATGTGAAACTTAATGACTGTGGCACCGTGGAAGAGCAAAAGGAAACGTAGCAAAGGTACAGAAAGCGAGAAGCACCAACACACTCCTCAGCAACAGAAACGTGCAAAAACTATTTACACATCATGTAAATATTAAAACAACTTAAACAAAACAGGATGTAACTCGTAGTGTCTCTTAATGTCACAGCATCAACTATGTGACGCTGTAGTCACTCCTACAACGTTGACTTGGACACAAAGTCAGGTCATTTGCTTCTTATCGATCACACCCCTGCCTATGTCGGCACTGTGGGCAACTCACATAGTCAAGTATTTGAACTGCGAGTGGAAGACAGCTTTGACAACGCCTACAGCCATCATGGCGTCCCTCCAAGTAAGCAGTCAGTACAGTTCAGGAGATGCCAAATGGTGCGATCGAGAGCCGACCACTGGAGCCGTTACTCCACCTGAATATTGTTCTCTTGATGCTGTGTAGTTACTTGGATTAGTTGTTGCGCTCCCTCTGCCAAGTCGCTTGGCAGTTGCAATGCTTATTCATCCCACGATAGTACAATGCACTCCCTAAACAATGACTGTTTACATATAATACAGTGTTTTTTCTTTTTACACTGAGAAGAGGCGTAGACATGTTCTTGTCCAACCCTCTGCTTCAGGGAGAATACTGGATACGTGTCTGCAAAATGAATCTTAAAGAATTAACAATAGTGTGGTGTAATGTGACAAAAAAAACAACCTTATGTTTTTTATTACGCAGCTGTGGGCTCGACTTTGCAAAAACATTTTAGTGCTTAGGCCAAAATCTTCATTCAAGGGCCTAGGTAAGAAATTAGGTCTTATCCTTGTACCAGTACAGGCTTGAACAATTACTCAACTTATGCAAGGTGGGCCTGTGATCTACTTTAGGTCCAAACCAATCTGTCAACAAACCTGGTTTTACATGAATTCTATATATTTTCTTGTCTGAATCATTTTAGACGGCTTCTGGTGGAAATTTACAGAATGAGAAATGCTACATGTAGAACAGGTGTAGTTGATTTCTCATACTAGCATAAGAAGCCTTTTGATTCTGTACATCGCGTTTCTGACCTCATTTACAAATGCAATGAAGGGCAAGCCTCTCTTCTGTGAGCTCACATATCTCTTGTGTCATGCCATTACGCGATGCGTGGTGCGGAGCGGTCGTTGGTGAGGGTTCGCTTAAGCTTGACCCCCTTGCGAATGGCCACCAGCATGTTGCCTTCTCCTCCTTCTCCTGTCTCATCTCCTCCCCCTTCCTGCCCGATCTCACTCTGAAGGTGCTGCTGGTTTGGCAGGGGTACAGTTGGAGGATTGGTTGTAGCCTGACCACTCCAGGACACCATAGGCAGTGTGCCAGCATCCCCGCCTCCTGCAAATGTTGGAGAATCTGGGCTTTCTTCTCCTGCTCCTCCTCCCATCTCCTCTGCACTCCTGCTCCCATTAATTGCTCCTGACATATCAGGCACCGTAGGGATTTTCACTGGGATGACAGGCGTACGAATGGGGATGGGCCCCGTGCCTACAACTGAGCCTGAACGGCGGGCGGACGGTTTTGAAGAGGGCGTGCGACGGATTGTGGCAACCCCAGGGGTGACGATAACTGGACCATGGCCTGTAGAATAGGAGCCAGAGGTATTATGGACGCTGGATCCAGTATAAAAGCCCTGACCTGAGCCTGCAAGGAGAGTACACAAATGATCATTTAAGCCATGAACAACATGAATTTTGCTAATAAAGTACATTTCCAAACATTATTTTGCAATCTTTGTTATTGACATTAACCAACAAGATACCTTACAAACATTAAGTATGTAAAAATGGAAGGACTGACATGTATATATATTGAATTGTGACACTATCAGTGCAGCCTGTACCTGTAGGGGTAGGAGGATAAGCTCCAGTGTGGATAGGTGTGGGGGGATAGGGCCCTGCAGGGTAGACCCCCTGTCCGGGGTAAGGAGTCTGTGTGCTGGGCAGGCCGGCTGTGGAGGCTGGCCGTTTGCTCTGGAACATGAGTCGGTAGGACTGACTGATGTCACTGTTTCTGGGGATGGTGGAGGACTTGTCGAAGTCCAGCTGCTGCTGCTCAGGCTCCTGATCTCCAGCCATTGAGAAATAGTCGTAGTCTGATACTAGGAAGAACGAATAGAGAGGTTAACAATGTACTGACACAAGTAGATTATGAAGCTAGAGAGTAAAAGAGAGAGACTGTGTTACCTTGTGAAGGTATTGTGTCTTCAGAGCAGCAGGGTGTGTTGGTCTGCGTGCTGTAGCCACTGGAACACTGGATGGAGTCTCTACTGGACCTCTGGGTGTCCAGTTCCAGACCTCTGGATAAGGCCAGAGCCAGTTCCTCATGGGCCTCGATATCAACAACCTGGAGCAAACAGCCAATGATGAAAACATTTGGTAATAGTGTCTGAAGGACTGACTGTCTGGATACAGCCAGGTACAATTCATTAAAGTCATTAAATGCATTAGGTACAGCTCATTTAAGTGATTAGATGGGAACATTAGCAGTGGGAGGCTCGTTCATGTGGTCTAAATGCTGTGGCTGCAAAAACACTGGCCTGCTTTAAGTTAACCTGAACCTTAAACCACACAGATGGCATTAAATGTAGACTGCACTATGTTAATGTGCTTCATCAAGTATTGGCAGCATTAAAAGGTAAATAAATCACTGAACAATTCTGACAATTCCTATAATATTGTTAAAGCTAACAGCAAACTTCTTGCAAGTTGCTACTATTAACAGCGACTTATTAACACCACCAAAGCCTTAAAGCACTATAGAAAAGTAATAATACAGAGTAAGTGAAAAGGCTATTGAAGAACACAACGGTGAATACGTGATATAAATAGGATTAGATAAGCAACCAAACAAAAAAAATGAATGCCTGGCTGAAAACGAGATTGGCTAAATGAAGGCAGACTGTGCTAATTACACTCAAACAAAGAGCTGCTGTAGAAAACACGAACAGTATGAAAGTAAATCTGACCTTGAGAGGTGCAGCCGCAGTCCTGTTCTTCTCCTCCACTGATGCTGACGTTTGTAGCGCCGGAGCTGGTGCTGAGGTTGAGATGGAGGCTGGGCTGCTGTCATTACTCACACTACCATTAGTGTCCAATACAGCTGGGGTCTCCTTATCTTTCTTTCTCCTCAGTGTGTTGACCATGGGCTGGTCATAAGGGCCTGGCTTAGCCCAGTCCTGTAAACAAGACTTGTCAGTGTCTGGTGGACTTCAGGTGAGCACCTCAAAATCTTAACCAATCTTAACCAAAACATAAAAGAACTAAAATAGATTTATACATTCAACAGCAGTAAAAAAAAATGAACAGGCTTGTACACTGAACGAACTGTTGACAAGGGGTGGGACTAAGTTGATCATCAAGACCGAGGTGATGAACAAACCTTCCAGCTGGGAACTCGTGATGAGGGCACCATGGGGCCCAACGTGCAGTAGTGAGGGTAGTCTGGCAGCAAGGCTGAGGTGGGCCGTGACCATGAACGGGTGGGGCAGGAGGAGGAGGTGGAGGATGATGAGGAGGGAGCAGGGAAGAAGGGGAAGGCGGTGCCTGACCCTGAGCCCAAACTCCCCCCGTTGCTGTGCAGGTAGGGGGAACTGGCTGGACTGTAGTGGTCAAAACCATTGGACAACTGGATGTGTGTGTGTGGGAGGTGGGAGGACGGATGATAACAGAAACACACAAAACAGAACAAACACACCATGGGATAAATTACTGAAATGATAAACAGCAAAAAATAAAAACAAAACAGACCACATCACCAAGGAGAAATTGTTCAAAGGAACACAAAACAAGACAATGCACAACAAGGGAAATGGTTATAAATGCTGAACTGAATGGAAGCTGGAGAAATGGATGCACATGGCAGGGAGCCTGGAGGTTCCTTAAACATTTCTGTCATAAACTTAAGTTGATGCAATGTACAGCCAAGCTTGACGTTTAGCATGAGGAAGCCGTGGTGCGTGTAATGCTGGTACAGCACAGGCAATTATATGAAAGAGGGGTAAGGTTCATAGTGGATGAGTGTGTTTCACCTTGTCAGTAGTGTGCTGAGGTGCAGTAGCAGCAGCTAGAGAACAGGGGGAGCTGCAGTCACTGTGAAGCTGCCCAGTCTCTGACACCTCAGAGGACCTGGAACTGGGACAAGGCTGGGAAGGCGAGGGCAGCAGCAAGCGGGCAGTGAGACGAGACCAGGAGCAGAGAGGAGGGGAGCGAGGGAGTTGGGGAGACAGACAGACGTGTGCGGAGGGCAAGAATTGCAAAGACAGACGTGTCAGCAGGTAGACAGAGACAAGCAGAGAGAAGCAGTTTGTTAGAGAGCGGAGCAACTTTTCCACAGCCCTCAGCAGTTAGTGAGTGAGTACAGCCAAGTGACTAAAGAGACTGCAGAGAAGGTGCACTGGGAGTCATACCAGCATTAATTTAATGGACATCAGCAGTGTTAGAGGCTCGTTAAAAGGAAGCATAGGCAAACCTCTTCGTCTTTAGGATATTGAAAGTATCCTCACAGACTCAACATGTGTCGTATGATATTAAAAAGGGACCTATTATTATTATTTTATGAGCATTAATAATATGATACTTAATCCATGTCTATAGGGAATCATCTTTTTGAAGGCTGCCCTCCAGAAGGAGATTAAGGATTGGGGTCAGCTACACAACATCACCCTGCATAGAGGTGGCTACTGAAAATGAATGCAAATTAAAGAGATCCACATTAAGTGTGAGCTGTGGCCCAGCCTTATTGGCCGAGGTTAAGGAGTAAGCCCCTGTAAGCCCTGTTTAGCCATGAGACTGTTCTTTTCAAACACCAACTCCAGTCACTACACCAAGAATAAGGCAATGAGAGGGCTGATTCCTGGGACTGTGCAGTAAATGGGTCGGACATGGACTTGCCAAACCACCTTCATTGCATCATAAAAACTTGGAGTCTAACTATACCAATGTGTTCTGGACAGGGGAATTGTGGTTGCTGGCGAGTTAACAAAATGTCAACTAATGTAGCCGCTCTCATGGTTGATCTCAAAACCACTAACCCCACGCCTACAATCCCCTGGTCTATCGCATCGATGATTATCTAAAGCCCTGTCTCAGATAGCTAGATAAAACTGACAGAATGAGACCTGCTGATAGAGGCATGCTTTAGTGCCTGTAAAACATATTGTTGACACTACAACATGTCATTTTACTGTGATATATTTAATGACAATACAACACGCAGTATGATCAGGCCCCTGCAAATTTAACCAAACCACAGTCTGTCACAGTGGTGGACTATTTAATAGCAGGATGGGGCTGACCTGTTTTGCCCTGGGCTAGAATGGAGGCAGACTAATTTCCTGTGCATTTATACTATAATAATAGCAGTGAAATGACTTCACCATGATCACATACATTTACTGCTGCCAGCTAACTGGCCTCTCTCAGTGGCTAGGGAGATGTGTGAGAAAATAGTTGTGTGGATCGCTGATTTGGGGTTTCTCTCCGTCTCCGACTACAATGACTTGTAAATCATAGAGCATATGTGGTTTCATAGTCCTGTCTCAACCATGTGTACATACTTGGAGCCACGACTGTGGTTAAGTGTGGGTAGCTGAGGGTTTTTGCTTACCTTTGTTTCAGCTGGCATGGGCGAGGATGATTTGGACGATGTGTATTGGTCGTGTGATGAAGAAATAAAGCCCGAGTCGTGGGAGGAGATGCTAGAGAGCCGAGCTGGGGCCTGCTGTGGTAGCGTGGAGCTGCGGTACCGATGGCGGGGGTGATGGTGGTGGAAGAGGTGGTGTGAGGAAGAGGAGGAAGAAGAGGAGGAAGGAGAATGAGAGTGAGAGCCACTGGATCCCCTGGAGTCACTACTGTTAACGCTGTTCAGACTACTGTGAAAATGGAAGGGGTGAGGGGTGAGGGGAGGACCAGAGGAAGGAAGAAGTTTGGCAGTGACAGGTGGGGTAAAGAGAATCAAGTGCACCCAAAGACATGGATAGAAGAAGGAAAGATGGACATAAAAGAGATACAAGAAGTAATAGGGAGGGAATGAAGGCGGAGGATTGGGGGGGAATGTGGAGGAGACAGGGTGGGAAACAATTAACTCAGCACACCAAGATGCAGCAGGCAGCAACTGAGGCCAATCGAGTCAAAACAAACCAACAAAAGAGGCATGATATCATAATGACAATAATTACAGGCAGAAAATCACAACATTTCATGCCTTTAAGACAGCGTTATGAGAGTATTCACACAGAACACTCATGAAAAGCGAAAACAGCCCAATTACTGTGTGAACTGAGACTTGAAACCAACAATTTGAACATCTGAATCAGATGCAAAAGTGGTATATTGCAAATTCTGTACTATGAAAAATACACACAATATGCATCACATCATGTACAAACTTGACAATGAAATAAACTAGAGGCAAGGCAAGGCAAAACCATGACTAGTTTAAGAAAATTATGAATTGCAAAGCATCAAAATCATAAAAGCTGCTGTCTCACAATGATTTGTCAGTTTCATAGTGATTATTTGAAAACCTATCAAGCAAAAGCGTTGAAAATCACCCATATAAGGATCAAGACATAAACCTGTTTTTGACTGAAATTGGTCCTCTATTACAGGTTTAAAATGTTTTCACAGTCTGAAAGGTCTTTATATATTCTCATCACAACATAGCATCTAATTTGTAATTTTGATTTTAGCATAGAAAACCCACAATCCCAAAATTGATGTTACAAGATTTTAACATGACAAATGCAAAGCAATACACAACCCAGACATCACATGTCTTTCTTTAAACCATAACAGTTCAGGAAAAAAATCACTGAGAGACACACAAAAAGCAGGGAGGACAGAAGGTAGAAGACATGGTCTGAACAGCAAGTGCAAAAAGTTCACTTTTTGTGTCAATTATTTAAAAATTCTCCAACCTCAAACCCTATTTTTCCACTAAACATGCTATATATATATAAAAAAAGAAGAAGAAAACCTGTGCTTGTTCTTTCTTCCCATCAGTAACAAATAGGAGAAGCTTATGTTGACCACTGGGTGGCAGATATGGACTGGGCAACACAGTGTGAAGTGTTTCTCCATGTCCTTGTTCCCACACATTACATTGATGCAAGCTATCCCCCAAGAGCATTCATAACCACTGATGGGGTTTACGGGACAGCTTTGCTGATTTCAGTAGATCCTGTGTGTATACATGTCATACTATAATCTAATCTCCATCTTGTCCAAATAAAGACACTGTATGTCCACTTTCATCTCAAAGGCTGATCATTTTAAAGCACACTGGATCACAGAAAGGTTTATAGGTACAGCAGGTGAATGTCTACTAAGACAAATCCTTGTCTTCACTTATGTGTGGCTATAAGTCTTGTGATTGGCTGAAGGAGCCTACCTGCACATGCTAGACTTCCTGGACATTGTGGTGCTGGGGGATGAGGGCGGCGTTTGATATGACCAACCGTAGTCTGAGCCCTTCAGGTCCAAGATCACCTAAGAGGGAGGAAAATATTAGTCATACTTATTAGTCGTACTTGTGAAGAGGAAAGGCACTAAACAAAATTATATTTAATCCAAGAAATGTAACCCTTTAAAAGAACCCAGACATACATACACTACCAAAAGAGTATGTACTGTGACTGTGAGATAAAGGTTAGTTGTCATAGTTTTAGTTCATTGTTCATAGACTGTTTCATCTTTGAAATTTGTCCTCACCTGCTCACTAGCAGGAGGAAGCTTGTGGGGATCAGAGGTCAGGGCTTTGAGGTCATCAGAGATAGTCTGGAGATGGGTGACCTCTCCCAACATTGAAATCTCCTCATCCTGAAAGAATCAATGATGGCAGAGAGAGAGGAGAGAGAGTGAGAGAGAGAGAGCAGATTTTTGCTTGTCAGAATGATTTCAAGAGTTTACACAAAAGTGAAAATTGAATATTTCATCTCTCTTTCTCCCCGCTGTACTTACCACTACAGGACGCAGCATGGCAACGAAACAGCAGAATCTCTGCCTGTCCTCTATCAGAGCCTTCCTCAGAGCCTGTTTCTCTGTCTCTTCCAGCAGAATGTATTTATCACTGACATCCTGCATGGCGCTGTCCAACTGGGGTTGGATATCACCACGACCTTGGAAACAACATATACATTGTTACATTACATTACATTCTCCTTCACCACATGAGTAGCAGTATGCTACTGTAAGATGCATGAATAATCAGAAACAATATGATCACATAGCAGGTGTTTAAGATTTTCATCAATTTTCCCAGGTGTTGGCTTGGACTCCTGCTCTGCATTTTCATTGTAGACATGGCTATCTTCAGTGCAGCATTTGACTGTCTCCACCACTTTTTGGCTATCACCTCCGAATGAAGGGCCACTCTTGTCATGGAAGTGTTTCCTGTCTCTTGTTCAGAGGTGTCGAGAAGGTTATCTACTGGTGCTTGTCTTGAAAAACTTCAATCTATTATGCCGAGATAGCAAAAAGTGAGTTTTGACTGTCACTCCATTACTCATTGTCAAACGCATAAACACTGTGGGTGTGCTTTCACAAATGACGTGTGAATGAAGTGTGCAAGGCATCTCCAGGATCACCTGCTCGTTGTGCTGTCTATATGTGGATTTGAACATACGTATGTAAATCAAGGAATGTCTTCAAGCAATGACATTCCTAAGGTTATGCTGTTATTCACCACTGTGTGTCTAGGCGTGCGTGTGTGAGTGTGTTTAAGAGAGGGTACCCTGAAGCCAAATCAAGCCCTCTTGAGTTCTCTATGGAGGCAGGAAGGCTGGCGACTGCCCAAGATGACATACAGTGGGCCTCAAAGGCATTATCTAACCACTTAAACAACACTTACACACAAACATATACACACAAGCAGCCTTGACTTTGATACATTAAGGTTAAACCAACAGTGAACAACTCTGTGGTCTGTCTGCCTGCTTTTGCGTCTGGGAAAAGATAACAAACTGGCGTCTTTCACTGACATTTGACGTGAGGCCCTGTATCATGCAAATCAGTAGAAAAGAAACACAGACAGAGTTACAGAGGCAAATCATCCTCACCTCAAATGTAAAACATAAGGATGTTTGTCTGATGCTGAGGACAAACCATGAGCTCTTTTCTCTCCGTCAGTACGGTCTATACTGTGCATTATACATGATGGAGCATGTGGGAAGCTCTGTTTCCACTGCTTTCTCTCTCCATCAGTAGACTAGACCACAATTAAAATGACAATTAACAAGGGCTTCAAACACACACACAAACAGTGAGTTGATGGAAAAGCATCAAGTGGAGGCTCTCACTGTCATTATGCTCCCACTTGCATCACACTAGCTGACATTAATCAGAACTGACTAAATGTTTAAACACTGAAGTGTGAATGTTGATATTGGGTGAACTTTTTAATATAATTCTTAACAATGTGTTTCAAAGCTTTTCAGTGTAGCTGCTATTTTAACAAAATACTATGCAAATATACTATCCTATACAAAGTTTGGTTAATATATTGATGACATGGTAATATACAAAGGACTAACATTTTCAGTACTGCATCTTTTCAAGTACACCACAAAAAAAAAAATAAAGTGAGTCCTGTGTAGACACTCTCTAGAACTTAATGGTTGTTGACAAAATAAGACAAACTGAGTTTCCATATGTAGGGAATCCATTTACAAAGCTTGGTTTGGTTTCTGTAACGCTGTGAAGAATGTGAGTTATGTGTGTTTTCTTACTATATTACACTATGGAGACCACGATACAGTAGACAGACTGTAGACTGGAAAGTCCAAATTGCAGTATATATTTTCAGTCTCATATAGATCCAAAGGCCCCCTTGTGTGCAGACAAGTAGACAATTACATTGTATAAGGTTTTGTGGAGAAGTCACTCTATGGCTGCCCCTGAAAAGGCCAGACAGGCCTCACTCATTAGTGTGGTTTCCACTGCTGGACCGAACTTGGTATTATTCATTTCCCTCTGGGAAAAATTAGCCTTTTTCCGTGTTGTAGCCAAGGAAATTATTTGTAAGCTGGGATGACATTACAAATAATGTTTGAATTAGTAGTTATAAATAGCTGGCCAATCATTATTAAAAGGTAATGCAAAAAATCATGTATAAGCTGCATCAATATAAAGTTAAACTTTTTGTAGGTGAAACTACAGAATTTAAACTCTTCATGGCAAAATGCTCCATACCTGCCAAGACAGCACAAGATGCTTTGAGTGAATGTAAGCCCTGTTGTAATGCTCAGTGAAATATTCTTGTCCCACCACAGCTGTGTTTTCTTTAACTCTGTTTCAAGATGAATAAAGCCATTTTAAACTTGAAGCTTTAGTTGGCCTCACTGTAGAAAACTAGCTTTTCAAGTCCCAGAGCCGGTGATGCTGTGGTGTCTCGTTGGCATGCAGTAAAACCAGGCAGCATACTGCATTCTGGTTGTCTCCCGCTAGTTCAAGTCCTGGCAGACAGTATTCTCAACATAACCACAGTGGTTTTGGAAAGACATTACTGTAAGTTGAGGTACTCTTTCTGAGACAGATGGAAAGCCAAATATTTTTTTTGTTACTGTTTTGGTATTGCCCCATGAGTATCTTGAGTAGTTCTAAACATTATTACAATCAGCCTCACATTACTTCCACATGCACTTCTGTTAGAGGTTGCCCCATCCAGAACCACCTTATCCCTTCATATATTTAATTACATTAAAATGTTTGAATCTGCAGATGCGAGCAAACTGACTTCCTCCTCACTCAGGGATTGACATTTGAGTTTAGCCCTTTAAAAGCAAATCATGAGGTCACCATTTCCAAACATGCATATACTCATGATACTGACAGCACTCACATAGAAACTGACTATGAGGGCTAAACATTATTAATTACTTTCAACTGAACACAAATAGACTGATAAATATTTCTAATATTCAACCAAAAGCCACTGTCATTACTCAATCAGCTTGTTGTGTCGATGTGAAAGATGTAATTGCAGGAATGGAGAGGGTTGCACACACACTCACATACACACACACATGTGTGCTGAGACAATGCAGGCACATCCTGGCATGAGATGTCAACTTGTGGTAAGCAGAGGGGTTGTTAGTGCTGTTATGTTACAGCTGTCTCTGCCATGGGTTGTTCTTGTGTTTGTCCACATTCCTGGTCTATCCACCATAACTTGTGTATCTGTGCTTGTGAAACAATGTAAATGACAAGGCCCTGATAGCTCCTTCCTCTTTCTCCTTAACCACAGGCAAACCCTGAGGTTCATTAAAGGTCAGTTGGCACTGATTGCATTGTAAACAAATCCATCCTGAATCTTTTCACAAGCCATCTCAATGTTCCATTAAGAACAATTAGTGCTTGTGACTAGACATAGTACTGTCTAGCTGTTTTACATGCTGGGATGACTAAGCAGTGATATGCTGCAGATGCCTGGGTGTGCATAAGTATGTCTGTTGAACACACTAGTGTTCAAAATACAGCAACCTGAAAACACACACCCTGATGTATTCAGACAAGTACTATTTAATGTGACTAGTTAGATAATTCGCTCATTCACACTTCAAACACAATAGCCGAGAGAAGCATGGAGAATTTCTGATAAGTGAGTCAGAGAAAATAAGACTCCTTTGAAGTAATACACATAGACTAATTATGTGACTGCACACAAAATACTGTACAGCGCATGTTAGATGAGTAGATGATGAGTAGTAGTTAGATTTTCTTTTTGTTAGCTTTTCTGCGATGTACAATCTTTTATTTATCAGTTTTATCATGTTTTGGGTTAGAAACATAAAATCTACCTAAAGTTCAAGGAATTGTGCTGATATTGCACAGTTGTTTTTATCAAACTCAACTAAGACAAGGTGGAAGTGGAGGGGGTCTGCATGGACTGCACACATGTGAATACATGTGCACACACAGAGAAATGAGATTAGCTGTTCCAGCTTTCACATGACCAATGATTGCATTAGGTTGCAGGCACAGGCTGTTTCTTAGCAAGGCTGGGATCTCAGGTCAGAAAAACACCCTCACGAGACACATATCAAACATGAACACAAGCAGACAGACGGGGTGTTATTTCCGTGTGAAAATGCTCTGCTCTTCCTGTAAGTAGTATGACTAAAGCTAGTAGCGATTCCTAAACTTGATTTAAATGTTTGTGTGTGTTTTTGTGGTACGGAGGTCAGTGAGTTTATAGACATTTTAGATGAACCATGTGCAGTAGGGTTAAGAAGGTGAGGTTATGTTCGCTTACATCAAAAAAAGTGAAGTGACTTTCCAATTTATAGGAAACAAGGACAATCATTTCTTCCCTGTCAGCAACAGTATAAAGTGCTTGCCAGTATTAAGAGATGCATCCCACAATTTTACACCTTATGAAAGGAAGGGAATTAAAGGGAGCTACAGTGTGCATACCTTTTTTTTTCATGCTTTCATTTCTGTCCTTCATTCGTCTAGCACCTGCCTTTTATGGTATTTGGATGTGCACGACTAATATGCAGTTTGTTGTATCCTGCAATTTACTATAACCCAATGTCGTACTAGTTGTATAGAAACCTACAACTTAAAAATGCCTGTACATGAAATTAAATGTAAGAGTAAGAGAGTGTAAAAAGTTTCTGAATCACCTGCTTTTCCTGTCTTTCAATTTGAATTAATTTACAATTCTGCAGTGTGGATGAGTTGTTGTCACAAGAAAGAAAATCGAAAAGCATTTAAGGCATTATCATTTGGTAAAGTTAAAGTTTTGTTCTGGCAACACTTCCTTTTAATAGTTTTCTCACTCGGTGGCTCTCTGAAGACAACACAAGGTGTGTGTGTGTGTGAGCAGAGTAAAGGAACAGAAACTTGCCAGCATGGACCACACTTAACGTGGACACCACAAAACTGAAAGAAAGACAGACAGTTGGTAGAAATAAATATAACTTAGGACTGTTTACTGAAGCATCTGGTTCACAGACTATATATCTTAGTGTGACAATAGTAGTGGCAACTGTAGACTATAAACCATTGTTGCCATATATCTGGAGGAAATTTAAGCATGCAGATATTTAGCAGTATCCACACATAGTTCATCTTTGTGTAACACTCTATTGAGGCTTTTTCACAATGCAACCAAGATGCCTGGTTAAACATTATAGCACAAGCAACAACCTGGACAGTGTGTCTGTTCCACAAACGGACTTACCTAGATTATCAGCTGCAGTGCAGCATAAGGAGAAGGATGGTATCGGAACCACATGGGGACAGGGAGAGGAAAAAGATCCAAGTCAACTGAAAGAGTGCCAGCACTTAACTAATCCGTCACCTATAGGTGCAGTCTAGTGTGTCTGGATGCCTGTTTAAGCATTGTACTCTCAGAAAAGTGTTTTTTAAAGCAATAACATTGTAAGTGTTTCCCACCATGTATCAGACCATACTGATACACATATGCATTTTTGTATACATTAATAGACCTAGTCCAAATTCAAGTACAAAAACAGGCTATGCTGTACAGGAATACCTCTCTTAAAAGTAATGAAATCCATCCAGAAAGACCATAATATTTAAATCCTGTTGATACTTTCATTAATAGATGGTTACCTTAACTGTCAAATTGGCAATTTAAGAACAAATGTCAAATATCAGCAGGTTTTGTTTTTCGAAGCTGGTACCAACAGTATGCTAATATGTTGCTGCATCTATACTAACTGCTTTAAAAAAACAAAACAAAGTGTTTTCCTGGACATGTTCTCTAAAAAAAGAGAGAGAGAGAGAGTAACAGTCCTAGTGCATGTATAGTCATAGAGTTGTCTTGACCTCATGACTCAAGTCGTATGTAGCAGCATTAGTAATGATCACTATGTATAGTGTAAGTTAAATCTATTAGGAGTAAGAAGAACTGTTTACCATTTTTGAAGGGGGGGGGGGGGGTGTACATCCACTGATTCAAACCTGAAACTATCAACATCCTGAACATACTGGAGGCCTATCCATCTCTTTCCTTTTTTGTGTGTGGTATTTTTTCTCTAGGTACGTGAACGCGTATGTAGAACATGAGCCAAGAGAATTGCAGATGGAAAAAGCTCCTGCCCTCTCAGACAGTGTTCACCAAGTAAGGTAATGTTTAGCCTTGCTAGATGTGCACGTCTAATCTGTAAGGACAAACTTCTTCTATACACATTACTGCTGTCTAATGAAAACATCATGTATACAATTTGGACATTTTCCTATTTGAAATAAGAGATGGCATTTGCCTTCACAAGCTGTTTCTGCAACTGAATGTTGACCTCTTGCAAACAGAGATCTTTAATCCTGTCCAATGCAACTCCCAGGTGTATAATGTTCAAGTAAAAACCATCTTTGGGGTAATTCACCAGTAGATACTGTTTTACTATACTATTTTTTTCTATCCTGATGTATACTATTTGACACAGCAGGCAGACCACAGATTGCTAATTTTTAGCTCCATGTCATCTTTCCTAGGTCTGGCTACTGCTGGTAGAAACAGCAATACACTACATTTCAAGAAGCCAAGCCTTTCCTTCCTTTGCTCGAAAGACATGTACTGTATATATCCAGTCCTTTAGTGTGAGGAGCGTAACAGACTCAGATTTCATACTTCCCAATTAAGATGCCAACCAGTAGAGCATAACAAAAGCATTTCAGCTGCTTGTTTTCTAAGAACTGAATCCGAACAAATTCTCTAACAGACACTTGAGATGAATATCTAGTTTAGCAGACAATGCCTCTTGTTGTTAAATGTGTGATCCCTACACTTAGCTTGTTTTTATATCTGCACAATACAGATATAAGCTAGCATATATAGTATTGTGCTGTTCATCTGGTTTTCATACTCTCTGGTCAAACTTTTAGTGTGTAGGTACAAGACAGTTTAAAAAAAAGCCTTGTCTCCCTCATTATCAGATAAACTACACTTAGCAGTGTTATTTTTGTTAATTCACGTAAGCGTTGGCTTTGAATAAAAAAATTAAATATGTGTTTTTTTACCTTTCTTTGCTTTCTTCTGAAGTTTCAGTGTGTCCGAGGACTTCTTCTTTATTTCCTGCCGGGCTCTTTTATACTCTGGTTAAGATAGACAAGGTAAAAACCATAAGATAACACTGGGGAAAATTTTGTGTGAAGGTACAGTTTTTCATACACTTAGTAATAATCCAAAACAATGTGAATGGAGCTGATGAATTACAACATTATTAGATCATCTGCACTTTGCATTGCTTTAAAATGTTGAAGTCTGATGTCAAAGAAATTTCTGGATCAGCATGTTATGTTACATTCTTGTGTGTAATTACATTGGTTTTCCCTACCTTTAGCATGGTCCTTGTCCAAAGTGTTGACTCCCCTTTTCCACTCCTCCATCTGTTCTTGTAGAGGGTTGATCAGACCCTCCAGGAAGGCCCTACAAAAACAGCCGGACATTTCATTCTAATGTGAGGTCAGCTTGATGAGTTTAACTATTTATATGTAGATATTCAAGACTAGCCTTTCAAAAAATCTAAACTTGTCACTGTTGGAATGCATTTAAAACAATGACTGTGTGGGCTTACAATTTTCATTAATGATGTGCATGCATAACAAGTTTTATTAACAAATCATATGGCTGAACAACCTATTTCTAAACATAAAATACAAATGGAGAAAATGTTAAATACCAGCCACCTGCTTTTGGCTCATGTTTCATTTTAATTATGTTTTATAGACCTGCTCTGCAGGGCTTGTCAGTATATCTGTCATCTGATTATAAAGTAACAGACAGACCTAAACAGACATAAAAATCATTATAGTCTGCTTTGCCTTTCTGTCTACACACTGTATGGTCTTGTCTGTCATTCATTAACAGACAGAAAGAAAGGGGGAAACACTGAGACTGAGAAAAGAAAAAGTCTGCTTATGTCTGACTGTGTGTCACAGGAGGAAGTAAGAAGCTTGTGCAGTCATGTCTGTCAATCATTACCCAACTGTGGCCATCTTGTATTTGTGATGTATTTGTGAGTGTGTTTAAGAGGCTGAGTATGAGAGGTAGGCAGCTGCAGGCTTAGTGCACGAAACTATAATTAGACTTCTCCCTCTTGCGTGTGTGTGTGTGTGTGTGTGTGTGTGTGTGTGTGTGTGACGACATCCCTGCTGTGTACGGTCCCCTGCTATGGAGATCCAAATGGAATCTCTACTGAAATGCCAGCCGAAATTAGAGAGCCCCTTGTCTGCGCAGTCTGAGTAGTGTGTGTGTGTGTGTGTTTGAGAGAGAGAGAGAGAGAGAGAGAGCGAGATGTGGTGCATGTGTGTGTGTGTGTGTGTGACTACACTAAAACATTATAGATGCTGGTGTTCCCAGACAAATCGTCTCTTTCCCAGCATTCCACGACAAGGGGACATTGTCACCCACACATACAAAATGTCAAGACATGTAGAATATGGTGAGATAACAATGAAAATATGAACCAACTGTGAGTCATAATATAGGAAACACTGCAAAAGGAAATAAACTTCAACCCAATCAGAAGTCTTTGAAAGTTTAAAAAGTTTAGTTGTGACAATCTTTTGTCAGAACTTGAAATGCTGCATCACTTGAAATTGGCAGGGTTTGGGTGTGTGTAGAGGGGAAGTTCTGTTAGGACATATGAACCCTCTGTTAATATTCCATTTTAAAACTCAACCAAACCACTGTGATGGGGCTTATTGACATAGTAATCCCAATGAAATCCCCTCTCCCAGCCAAGCATTCAGCAAACTTGCACAAGGGATATATTATATCAGGTCCTGTATATTGTAAATGTTAATAGTGCTGCGGTTGAGGAGAGATGAAGAAAGGCTAAAACAGCACACCAATGCATTAAAAGTAGTGTTGCTTACATGGAGAACTGCTTGAGTTTAGCCTCTATGCTGCGATGTCTCATACACATCCTGGTCAATGCTGATCCAATGTCTCTGGTCCCACCTGAAACGCATAAAAAAGAAAAAATATTGTTTGAAAATAGTACATGTTATAATTACTAAAATCACTCAGTCATCTATACAGTCAGTCTCAAATATTGACTGGCATCACTAGAACTTAATAGAAGCATAGGATATACAGGATAGGATATACAGAAAATACTAGTGGTGGTCAAACAATCCACATGAACATATTCCTTGAATGAACAATTTTGACAGTGAGGAGAGGGCTAGAGGCAAGAAAAGCCACAAAGGCAGGCTAGAGGACAAATTCACACTGTGATTTAGATTGCAACAAACATGTTTTCAACTTTGCCCTTAGTGACACTGACATCCGTGAAAGTGAAAATAAACGGAGAAATCCAAATGCATCATATTCACCAATTCTACTTCATTAATCATCTGAATTGAAAGGTCTTCAAAACGTTTGACATTTGCCACAGACAGGTTGCTGCAAATTCCCATTACTGCAAGACTGCAGCTGCATCATTTAGCAGAGCCCTTTAGCACAGAGCTAAAATAAAGCCACTGGGATTTTAAAATAGATTTTAATATGAAAAGGATGTGACTGAACTCTACTGACCACAATTCATCATACCTCTCATAGGTTCCTATGCATGTATTTACATGCACAGCAACCTGTAAGAATGGAAGGCAGTTTGCTAATTATATTGGCGTATAGTATATAATAGTCAGCTAATGTTATTAATTAACTCACTTCATACTGGACAGAGTGACTTCACTACTGGAAAAAAAAATGCAGCTTGACTCTCTAAATAAAACATATGTAACAAGCACTCACTGACCCCAGTCTCTCCACTTTGGCTGTAAACTGTGGGAATCAGCTGGAAACACACAGTTATGAATTGCACATGTTCAGAGTTAAGTGATTGGAAGTTGGAGATGAAGCCTTGTAAATGTGCTTGAGGCTAATGTCAGATTCCTTCACACAGGCTAACTAGGTGTCTACTGTCAGGCTGGACAGTTAAGCAGGGACTTCACGATGATTGACAGGAGTATTGTCTGGCTGCTCAGTATGACTGGCTGTTCTCTGAAGCACTACTGTGTGTGTGTGTGTGTGTGTGTGTGTGTGTGTGTGTGTGTGTTAGAGACAGTTTGGTTGTGCTGATCTGATGTGAAGTGTGAATCCCCTCCAACAGAGCAGGCCATTCTGCTGTCAGCACAGTCCTTGCTGCATGCGGAGACGCACACACAGAGCTGTCACTCACTCACACCCACTCACACTCAAGACTCACAACAGACACATACACACACAAAATTGTCTTTGATGATGATCTGGCATACGACACTCACTGATGGTGATTCGGGTGCTTTAGTGAAAAAGGCAGAAACAGAGAATCCCTATAGAACAGGATACAGTAAATTGAGACAAACTCTCAAATTGAAATTGTGGTTTCAAGTGGTTTGTCAATGAGCTGTGTATGTTTGCCTGACTGACCCAGCATGCATCAGAGTGACAACATATCTAACCATGTCCCCATTCCAAAGTGAAACCAGCGGAGGAGCATCTGAGCAGAGTTTTTTTTTGTCTCATTTGCTGTGTGATTATAAACAGTTAGTTTAAGAACTGGTTTTCAGACAATCTGCATCTGTCCTGCTCCTCTAACAGACCTGAATCAGCTTTCTGTGCTTTTGACTGCTCAGTGAAGGGCGGGCAAAACCGAGACAAACTGTAACACATAGGGATACAGGGTGACAGTGAATTAAGCTATGCGACATGGCAAATTACTACTTTCCTGTACCTTTCAACAATACATAATTTAATGTCAGTCCCACTGAGCCCATCATGACCCAAAATAATTTTTCCCTCTCTCCATTCATTCATCCATTACTCATTTACTGTGTGTGCTTGTTATTGAAGAGGGTGTGGCTACTACGTGCCATAAAAGACCTTTCTGTTATACAACACCATAATGATCACTCATTCCTGTGTTGACTTGTTTAGTCATTCTATCCATCCATCCATCTGTCCACCTCTCCTCCTCCTCTATGACGGCTTGTTATTATAAAGGTGTGGCTGATAGATGCCACAGTGCCACAGGGAGGCCACACAGCTGCCAAACCTTTTTTTTATTAGAAACCTACAGTAGAGTTCGAGCCCATGGGAAGAGTTTGGTTTCAGCTGATTATTCATTTGCTGCTACCCCAACCACACTCCTGGATTTGATATGAGGCAGAGAAGAAAAACAAAATCTGCTCTTGGCTACATACATAGGTGCGCCATTATGGGTGTGGTTGAAAGACTAAACTGTAGCTCACACTCAAGTCAGATTTTGTGAGATTATTGTAATATCCCCATTTCCAGTTCCACTAAATGACACATTCCTTTCAAGGGGTCATATTTGAAGGAGTACTGCTAGCATACTGGAGAGATTTGTCTGCAGATGTCAGCAATGCTTAAGACACGGGTATGGCAAAAGAACTCCTCCCATATACTTCAGCAATATCCCATATTCCATGTGAAAAAGAGACTTTCTTCCTCTCTCATCAGGTAGCTAGTCAATGCGGCCTCTGCCATGACTGCCAGTTACTGTGGAAACTGCATATGTATGTGTGCGCCTGTTACAGTCTGACTTGGCCTCCAATAGTGTTACAAGGTTAGGACCCTTTTGTTTTCTGCCATGCGTAAAGTGATTGACTCTGATTCTTGCAATACGCGGTTAGACAACACATATTGTGGTACTGTAATATTCAGAAAAATATTCTTATTAATCATGATATTGATTTCAATATTCATTTTCAATTTTATCCCCAATTATGAGCTCACACATGACATGCAGTCAGAAGAGGTGTTAAGGGTTAGGATGCTGGTGGATATCAGGCCAATCTGTCCTGTTTGTGGAAAGTTGTATTGTTGCTCTCAGGGTAAAGTGGCTGCTAACACACACCGTCTACTCTGTCAAGCACCAAGTGACCCTTGGTTTGAAATAGCTGCATTGGCAGCTCCAGTTGTCTACCATACACATGCGCACGCACGAGCACCCGCTTCAATTGCTTCCCTGCCAGGCCAGACCACTGCTTTGTGTGTGTGTAGTGGCATAGCTGGCTGTCAGTAGAAATAGCTGTTGTGTGACATGCTTGTTTCAGAGGCTTCTCATTATCCCCACACCGCCAACACTTAACCAGTCCAAAACACACACATACACTCACAGACACTATAAGTTCCGCTCTTTGGTGGACCTGTGTATGAAAAATGCCAAACTGATGCCTTTTTTAACTTTGAGGGAAAAGAACAGAATTTTTTCAAAATGTTTCAGTGTTTCACTGTATTTTGATGATGTCCAACAGTAGAGACAATATGCTATAAAGATCAATGGATTGTCTAGCAATCGTAGATTTTTTTTTACTGCATCTACTTGGTGTTAATTCTCTCATTACCATCAAACTATTTCTATCAAGTGATTGATGAAAGTTGTGTGTGCAAAAACAATATTGTCAGGTTGTAACACCAAGAGCCCACAACTTTTTACATATTCCTAACAAAGCTTTGTCTCTTGGTCTATGATATTTCAGCTGTCTGTGGGAACTGGTGTCTCAATAGTCTGTAGGGACATTTGTGACAGAGGTGGTACTTCTCTGTCAGTGTGTGTGTGTCTACAGTATGTGTGTGTATGAGAGTGAGAAAGACAGTATTGCAATTTGATGTTGAGATGCCAAGTCTGTCTCTGTTCTCAAGCCCCTTCCAGACTGTTCCTTGGAATGTCACACTGTGCTGACACGGACAGTGTGTGCCTGTGTGTGTGTGTGTGTGTGTGCGCACAAGCATTAGCAAGAAACAACTTCAGTCGATTAAAAGACTGATGTATCAATGTATTGGAAACATACTGCAAAAAGGCACTCTTCAATTTAAAATGTTATTATTAGCTCTAATTATGATGTGTTGCCTCTATAGTTGCATGGTATAGTGCAGTACCAAAACATCCTGTGTAAGTGACCATTCTTCCACTTTTTTGCTAAATTTACAATCCTCCCCACAGGATTAAATAAAGGTGGAAGGACAAGTTGCTTCTCAAAGCAGAGTGAGACAGACAATTTTGATGCAATTTGAAACCATCAACAATAATGGTATTAATGCAGCAGGAAGCAATATGACACTGCATGATCCTGTCCTATAAGCCTGCAGCTTATACCTGCAGTAAAATCTCAACATAAGAATGCTTTATTTGCAGAAATGTACAGGGTTCCCACTGTTTTCTGGAGATCATTTTTCAGGACTTTCCCAGGACATTTTAATGATGATCTCTCTGTTAAGATAGACAGCGATCATGCCAAACATTAATATGTGTCTCTCTGTGGAAATCTGATTTAAAAGCATATAAGGGCATAACATTTAGCCATGTAATGTCTTCTTTTACTACTATCTCCTCTTACTGTTTTTCTGTTTTTTGTTTGTTTTGTTTTTTTTGTTTCTTGCCTTGTTTTAATGCTCTGTTTCAATATTGTCATTCTATTTTTATTTTTGATAGTATTCTGTCATTGTATTTTATTTGGAAAAGCCAGTAACCATATGTTCACCTCACAAAATAAACTTGTTATCCTACAAGCAGGTCTGGAAGTTTCGGTAGCTAATGATATTATATGGAGGGACTTTGCACTTGGGTTTTAAGCACATCAAATTAACCTTTCTGTCCCTCTATGGGCCAAAGCCTGAAATCTGCAAATGTGATTCTTTTCTTTTAACCCACCATGTTTGTAATATGCCGAGAAAGAGAGAGTGATTTGGCCTGGGTAGTTTTGACATGAAGATCAGACAGTTTGCTAGCTAAAACCAACTCTGTATGAGCACCAGATGGTCGCTATTAACTACGGACCAGTGGTTACACTGATAAGAGACTGGAGACCATACAGCTGGACACACACACCACAAACACACCACACACCATACACACACACGCACACACAGCTGAGCAGAGGTAAGGCGATCTGTTCGCTAGCTAATTAGAGAGCTGGAGAAAACACTAACCTACATCCACACTACGCCAGCTAAATAAAAAAAATGTTTTATGTTGGCCTTCAATCAAACAAAGGTGTACATTTCAAAAGAAAATGAGCGGTGACAGTTTTCAAAATTATGATGTACGCCTCCATGGCTGCGTGGCAGTAACGGTATGAAGTCATTTTTTGACACCTCCGGCTGATACAGTTGATTACGCAATACTGCTGTCAGATTACAGCTGGCACAGGTGATGCTAAGTAAAATTGCTTTTTTATACTTGTTCAGGTGTCAGAATCAGAATCAGAAAAATAAACACACATAAAATTTCTATAATGGTCACTTCTTTTATGTCAACACACTGAAAACAAAAACAACTTCTTTCTTCTACATAAATCTGAAAGTAAGTCACTTCTAGGTTTTAGTACAGGGTTAGAAAGGCATGAATTCTCAATCACTTTACAGACAGTCTTTGAAAACATAGACAGACGCACGCGCACACACACACGCACGCACACACGCACACACACACACACACACACACACACACACACTAGCTTAGCAGTTGGCATGCCCAGATGGAGCCACCCACATAGCACAGATACAGGCTAGGATTTCATTCATTGATTTATATTTCTGCCCTGTCAGTCTGGTGGCCTACTGTAAGTCTACAATTACAATATTCAATAAATTATACACTGAAAAATGTTAATGAATTTTAATGAATCTGGGGCCTGAGGGAGGTGAATGAATGTAGGAATAAATGAGCTAAAACAAGCAACCAAAGAAGTATCTTAACAATCTACTATACCACAGCATATATACTATAGTATAATATATCATACTAGGTAATGGGGTTAAGTAAGGAGAAGTACATGGATAGCAACCTGCATGGTCTCCAAGGTCAAGGGCTTATAATAGCCTGCTCTAATAGCTGGCCTGCCCTCCTTGGGAACTAAGCCCACCTCTTCAATCATCAATAGCTGCTGACAGAAAAGTCAGCTTGTCTGTCTTACCCTGTCTACCCACACACACACACAAACACACACACAAACGCACACGCACACTCGACAGTCAGCAAGTCTAGCCTCAACGGGCACCAACACATGCAAACGTGTGGGCGAGCAAACACACACGCACCTGCTGCAGTGTGACCAGTGCTGACACACAAAAGCTCTGGACTGTCTGACTACAGCTCCCAACAGCTGTCACCCAAAGACAGGAGAAGGGAAAGGAGGAGAATCGGGAGAGGAGGAGAATATGAGAAGAGAGCGGAGGAGTTGAAAGAAACGAGGAGGGGAGAGAGAATGGGATGAACTTATTAGGACTCTTTTCAGATACTGTCAAAAAATTGTAAGTGTTCTGCTGGAAAAAGGCTCACCTGTACTGGAATATGCTTTAGTTGATAGGTATGCCTGTCTACATAGCACCTTATTTACCAAATACTGGCAGAGGGGAGAGTCAGTCATAAGCCAGATTTAAACCCATGATGCTGTTTTTCAATGGATTGCATCAGAGTCGAATGAGTGTCTTTATGCAGATGGTGTATGACAGCTGGATGTGTACCATAGCTTAGTGGCAATACTCATCAACATGGAGTCAGCAATGTGGTGGATTGTAATACTGACCGCAATTACACAAATACAAGCATAATCTGCTCGAGAAACAAAGGAGAATTGCTGTAAACTGCAGTTGTGAATGTGTGTCAGTGTGCCACTGCAATGCAGTGAAATGCATCCTGAATAGTAATGCTTGAAACTCCCATTACCCTCTTCTCCTTTATGCTGCTCTCCTCTCGTGAAGGCCATATCCCCCCATCTCCTCTCATCTCGCCTCCTCTTGTGCTTCTATTTTACTCTTCTTTTCTGCCCTGATCAAATCTGCTGTCTTCTACTACTACTACTACTATCTACTCTCATCCCATCTCTTCTTTTCTGTCTTCCAACTCAGTTGTCTTCTTCACCCTGATTGCTACCCTTCTCCACTCTTCCACTCCATTCTGTCATCTCACTGTTGGTGTGGAAAGTAAAAGCAGCAGAAAGATTCATTACTGGGACAAATGAGTGATGTACACAGGGATGATTTAGAGGTGTCACGCTTTCAAAGAAACCTAAGAGCTTTGGACTGATGTACACTAAACAGAGCTGAGGCTGCTAACAGTAAGTGTGTCAGTGTGCCACTGTGGAGCTGCAGCCTGAATACTAATGAATGCTGTTCAAATTCTTCTGATTTTACAGTGTTAACTTACCACTAATTAAGAAGATAAAAAAAAGGAGAACACAGGAAAAGGCACAGAATTGTTGAATTTTTGTTTTTAAGGACTTGGATGTGACGAGGTAAGGAAAGCAAACGGGGAGAGGAGAGAGTGTAGATGACAAAGAGGAGTCATTTGAGAGTGATAGTATGACACCTCTGTGTGGTTTTGCAGTGTGAATGCTAACGAGGTCTTGAGGCCACAGATAAACAAGAAAGGATAGCTGACAAATGCAACATTTGCTCTCTGGGTTTGCCTCTTGCCTATTTGGAGTTACTGTATCTCTACCTCCCTCCTGTTATTCTTATCCTCTTTTGTTTCTGTCTCACAATACTGAGGTATGAATAGATGCTAAAGCAATGTGGATTGCGGTCATTTAAATGGGCCACATCTTATAAATCAAATTCATAAATTCTTCTACTTGTAGTAAAACTGTTTTGTCAAGGCTGTTTGACAAAAAATGATTTAAAAAGTACATCTGTGGGTTTAAGTGTGCCTTAAGACAGACTTTTTAAGGGTTTCTGAAGATATTCACATCACACTGACACTGTAAGATACATATAGTCCCAAAGTTTTAGGACAATGTAACAGGACAGTCCTCCTGAATATGCAGCTAATACAAACAAAAAGGGTTTTATGGCTGAATGGTGGAATGTTCTTGACTGGTTGAGTCCGTCATTTGGTCTCAGCAGGTGTGTCACTTGCTGAAGACCACACTGTTGGCAGGCAAGCCCCCAAAACAAGAACTAAATGGGGATGACTTTGGTGCAGTCCTCGCATAGCATCATCACAGAAAATGCGAGATGTTTGCTGATGTTTTCAAAATTGGTCACAGACACATTCTTCTCAGAAAACCAAGCAGCATGACACATCTGCCTGGAAACTAACTGTTGAGCAAAGGAGTACAGTATGGTAGTGTGATCTGTAAAATGCACATGCTGTACAAGAGGAGCAAGTATGCGGGTGGTCTCTAGACAGAGACCCTGTGCTAGCAAACAGTCTCCAGGCAGACTTGGTATGCTAATTTATGCTAGCTGTCTTACTGTACTCTTACAGCGCTATGTCATAACTGCACATGTTGGCTTCAGCTGCAGATTGCAATGCAAATGTAGGTCATGGAGGAATTTCACCCCCTCCCCACCCCCTTTATTCTACTGTATTCCTTTGATTTCTTCTTTTAAGCTGCTCTCTCTCTGATCTAGTCCTCTATCGTACATTCTAATCTTTGTGTGTTCAGTTTAGTTTTTCTCGCTTTCTGGTTTCTTTCTGTTCTGGCTTAGTCCTCTGCTCCCACCCCTCGTCTCTGATGTCTCTGTGAATGTAGTACCATAGTGTTAACATGGTGCCTGAGCTAATCCAGTCAGTAAGCAGTTGGCCAGTTCAATGAGCGGTCAGAGTCGAGACAAAAATAAATGCTCAAAAAGACGTGGAGAATGTCCCATGGGAAAGTACATGATGGAAATACAGCATTTTGGTGGATCACTGCTGACCTCAACAGTGAGAAGTGTTTCATGGTGTTGTCTCAAGAGAAAATAATTGCAGCAACATTGCACAATAGCAACATATTAAATGGCAAACATCAATCA
This sequence comes from Chelmon rostratus, assembly GCF_017976325.1. Classification (NCBI taxonomy): domain Eukaryota; kingdom Metazoa; phylum Chordata; class Actinopteri; order Chaetodontiformes; family Chaetodontidae; genus Chelmon; species Chelmon rostratus. The sequence continues at coordinate 22,115,574 of NC_055665.1, forward strand.
TCTGAATAACGAAAAGTCTGCATGGTCCCACTGTCCCTGCTATCTCAGTGTTTCCCACATACAGTAGCAGGTAGTTAACACATAACCATTGCTTTCTTTTCAAAGCTGCTTGTTTAGGGACACAGTTGGTACTTGAATCTTGGGTGAAATGATGGGCAGTGTGTATTTAAGCAAAATGTCACATCTCTGATATGTGTGGGTGTCCAAATACAAATACACAGACTTTTCGATGATAGGCTAAATCTACAGCCCATGGACTTTGGGACACCACAAGTGCCATTACCAGTGCCATTTTAACCTCTAAAAGGTTAAACACAAAAACATCAGACGTTGTAGTAGAACTGACAATGTAGTGCTTCATTCACTGATAGCCAGTGCCTGCATATTGTTCTACACAGCATGTAGAGGCTCAACAGCAGCTATTAGTCTGCTGCCCAGAATCTAACCAATTAAAGCCTCCAATGAGGGGTTTAAGCATGTCATAAGATGACCAGACAGAGAGAGGGCAGAGCAAGAGAGAGAGAGAGCGAGAGAGAGAGAGCACAAATAGATTACCCTAGAGCCCACTCTTGCTCTTTTCCGGGCTCTGGTGCCCCACTTTTTCTCTAATCTTCCTTTCTGGTCTGACACACATTCCACAGACAGATAGACAGAAAGGATTTACTAGAACCTCTACCAGCGGACTAAATCAATTGCTTTTTTGGTTGAGTATAGCCATCCCTATTTGTAGGTCTGCAGAAGTGAGAAGGACCCGCAATAATAACTGCAACTTCAAACAATCAAATTCAATGTTAAAACTTTCTTTTTCCAAATTCATTGGACAAATGAGACATATAATATAATCAGAACATGCAAAAGGTCTGATGTCACAGTTAATCTTTTACAGTGAAGAGGACAGAGGTTCATATTTAAACTGCAATGACTGAAACTCAACAGCTGAATAAAATAAGGTATGAGTCACGTACATCCTGAAAGTGAAACTAAAGACACAGCCAAAGTTACCTGCATTACCTCTCATATTCGGTTTAAGTCCCAATTCTGTAAGTCTTTACATTTTGAACATGGCAGATATATTCAGTGAAGGTTTTAGGTATTAATATCAACTACACAGGTCTCAACACTAATAAAATAAAGACCACTTTTAAAAAACATCAGCAATAGAAAACTTTGCATGTGTAAATGATGAAAAACAGGTCATTCAAGTAAGGAGGGTGAAGAAGGTATACTTAAAACATACAGAGAATTAACACCTTATAGTGCTCCATACAGTCATTACCGCATCTATAGGCTTATGCAAAAGGTATACTTGGAAGCAACATTTTGAAGATATTTTAACAGAGGCATGTTGCAGTTCTTGTATGGGAGTGCACAAGAAACTGCACAGTATTGTTCTTGCTTGTCTTCAAGCCCAAGGGCAATGTGTGAAAGGTTTCATTCAAGAATGAACACTTACTGAGATGTATATTATCCACACTACACAGCAAAAATATCATAGTATACAAATTACTGTTAATACCTGTAATACTGTAATAGCAAACACTAATGGCATCAATCTGGGGTGTACATGTTAGGGCTGACAGAATTGGGTAAATATGCGTACATACTATAAAATAAACAAATAAAATAATATCCATGCTGTTGAATTATTTGTACATTTCAGCCGAGTTGCAGAGTTTCCTAGTAGTCCTGCACAAATGCGAGAAACTCCAGTCAAATATTGTCTGTGATGATGGGCCCTATTTTGCAATGTTTTTGTGTGTAAGTGACTAATGGTGTCTGCAATTTACACAGATGATCTCTCCTTATTATTTATTAAGAGTAAAAAGTTTTTCAATAACAAAGTTAAAAACAAGACAGCAGTCTTTGGTATAATTAACAGACACAATGAATGCAATAGGTTCAAGCTTAACTTGACACTTGAAACCTAACAGGACATCAAAAATATCTACAATGTTTGGCTTTTCACCTTCAGCACTTCGTACATGAATGTGCCTGTGACCCTTCCTTTGCCACAGGGAGAGAGACTGAAAGGCCTCTAGTCTGGGAGATACTGGTGATAATTTAAACCAACCACACACTAGGGAGACTGAACTGTTTGTCAGTACAACACAGCACTGCCTTGTTTGCAATAATGACCACCAGATTGCATCTACTATGTGTGTGTGCCTTTGCATGCACGTATATGTGTGCACGTGTGCATGTGTAAGAGCCCACTATGCTGTCAAATTGGTAGTGCGGAGACATTCTCCACCCAAGTGTCACCCCACATCCACCCGACCGCCCCTACACACACACACTCTCTCTCTCGCACGCGTGCTCTCTGTCTTCACACACATATACACACTCTTCACACAAACACATCATTCATTCAGAGTGTTTTATGAAGTGTCTATAGGACGACAGGGAACAATCCAGACACTGAAAGCTCGCTGAGTCAACCCACTCACTGAGTAACTTAAATGGATTGAACTTAACCATTATTTATCCATCTATCAACCAATACAATGGCTGTATTATCTTACAGACTCAATGATGAACTCATACCTATTAAATCTATTTAAAGAACAGTATGCAACATGCTTGTTTAGCACAGTTTACAAAACCTGGCCTTACCGTAAAATGATTACATGTAGACATATTCAACACATTTAATGTGCAGTGTGAGGTCACCTTGCCTTACTCTAAAAGAAGAAAGTTTCTTTCAAGTGAGTGGGGAGGACGGAATGAGGTAACACTTCATCCAAGTTCACCTTCAATAGTCATGGTGCAGCAGATGGCCCACCCACCCAGTAACACAGCAACAAGCTGATGATGGTATCCCACTGTGCGTGTGCGCTTCTATCTTTGAGTGTTTATGCAAATGTGTAGCTGTTGCACTCTATTCTCAAGTATGACACATCAAATACTAGACAATCTGAGCACACATACACGCCTCTGAGTTTCAACTGAGCAGAAAGTTCCTGATGACAAACAGAACATGGTTTGGTGTTTCTGTCACAGACCGGCTGTGTATACACCTGGCTTCGACAGCCTGGACACAAACACACAGGAGTTCAGGGTATAGATGCAGACAAGAGCACATGGCGAAAGAGAGGAAACAAGGTAAGAAAAAAAATAGTATCAGTATCACCAACCTTAAATTACTTTGCTTCATGGGAAAGTAATCTAATACTTATTGAAGGGAAAATGCATAACAAGTTAATAAACACACTCATTCTCCTGGCATGCGTTGCAGGTGATATTGAATATAACAATTTTGTTAAATTTTCTGGCTACACTTAGTCTACACTGCCGGGACTGTGTCTTTGTCAAAATGAACATCAGTGGCTTTAGAGCCAAAGTTTTCAGACAGAAAGTTCTCATTAGGCCAGAAAAGTCTTCCTCCTCAACACTTTTAGTGGACATACTTTGATGGGTGCATTTGCCCTTAAGGATTATGTTGCAGCCACTGGCACCCACTTTGCGCCTCCCGACCCAGGTGACCGACTGGATCGATTCCGAAAACTTTTTGTTTGTTTTTTGTTTCTCAGGAACACACACACAAAAAGACAAGAGACGTTATCAGCCCAGTACTTTCTTACACTTTATATTAAGCAGTGAACATTTGGGACCATGTGAAGTCCATCAATGCATTTTTTCTACCTGAAAGCAGTAGCAATATGGCAACCTGCTTAATAAATGCTTATCAAAGCAACTCAGAAAGATACAAGTCTGACATTCTTTTGCCAAAGAAATGTGCTTTGCATTTGACTTTGTATGCATGTCAGATGTTCCAAATCCAAGACTCACTGGTTGAACCGGGTTTATGTTTAAACAAAAACAGAGAGCAAATACCCACAAACACTTGTGCAGACACACAGTGCATGCACACATATTCACACAGAAGATTCTCTGCTTCCTTTTTTGGCTCAAACACACTCAAAGGTGTTTGGCTTACTCACCTCCATGTCTCGAAAATATACACATTCTCCCTCACTCCTGGAGAGGGTGTCTTGTGTTTTAACCTTTTTGGTCCGCACCTACGCAGACAAACATACACTCATGCATTTGTGTCCCTTATCTCCATGACAAGGGCATTTTGGAGCCTAACTCTGAATTTGCAATGTCCATGGGCAGATGTTCGTATTAAAGCAGATGGTTGAAGATAAATCTTTTAACTAGACACTTCCTTGTATTTTCTATGTTAATGTGTTTTATAGTGCAGACTAAATGGCATGACAAGTAAGTCTACCATGAGACGTGACAAAGGAGTTTGACCCATAAATTCTCAAACAGCAGAGAAGAAGGCCAGCACTAACTCAGCCTGGGGAATCTATTGCCTGTGAGTCCGAGAGATGCAGAGATAATTTCATGCAAGTCTATGGTTGAATCTCTATATGTGCTGCATATGTGTACATGTGCACATGAGGCTGTGCATGCTTGAATTAGTCTGTGAGTCTATGCGTGAGTCTGTGTATTTGACCCATTAACTGACTTAATTGCTGGTTCCAGTGATCTGTAAGATTCCCAGGACAGGGTCAGGGTGAACAGAAGAGAACACAGGGTGGATTGAGAGGCATGGAGCTCGTCCATGGGGTGGGATCTAGGTCTGGGTTTGACAGAGGACAGGAAATGTATATGGCCAGGCTGGTCTTGGACTGAAGCTGGAAAAAGAGGACAGAGCCCTTTCAGAGAGGGCACTGAGACAGTGGGTCAGTTCAGGATCTAATGCTGCTCTGTAACAAAGGCCAAGCCATGAACTGAGAGGGGCAAAGAGGAAAGGGCCATTTTTTTTCACAGAGCTGTATGAGGGTCTGTTCATGGCAGAGCACACTCTAATTCTGCTTAGACCGAATTTGACTGAAGTCTGTTTCACAAAAGTCTTGAGTTCAGTGCATTCCAAGTTGAGTTTAGAAAGCCAATGTGTCCATGAAGATTTAACAGAAAATTGAGTCCTTGAGTCTGTCAAGTAGAAGTACATCTGCATTCAGGTAAAACTTGCTGGTTTATCTAGAGTTACTGTGAGCAGCTCAAAAGGAAAAGGGCATGATAAAAACCTGAGTCTCTACTTATTTCAGACTCCCCCTTATTTTAATCAAAATAGGCTGGATGTATGCTAATTCACAGTAATTATGTGGGCCAGCGTCACTCAGTAAAAACAGTTGGGACGGAAGCCTCATTGAAAAACAACCAGGGCATGCATACGCACATACTCTCACAAGCACACACACACAAGAATAAATATACGTATGTATGCACAACCCAAACCCTTGCACACACACGTCAATCAGCTCATAGTTGATTCATACAGCTCATACTCTCGCACACAAACGGATATTCTGGGTGACATATACTCTTAATAATGTGCAATGTTTGGGCCCCTCAGACTCATTTGGACTCAAAGACTTCATACTTCATGTACACATTTACTAACTTACCAATCCTTTAGCTCCCATTTAGAATTCATGGACCCCACTGTTTCACATCCACACAAACTGTCGGATTCATGTGCACGTTAATTCATCTCAATTTTTGCCAAGCATGCTACAACTGTAACTCAGATTTTAATCATTCTTGAAGCATCAACTACCAAGAAAAGCTAAAAAGAGTGACAAAATGTGAATATCATCTATGCCAGTTATGGTGACAGGCATAGAAAACTGATAACAGTTGTGATGGCTTCTGCCCTGCATTAGCAGCGGCACAAAGTGCATTAGCAGATGACTGGAAACAGTAGAAGGTAAAGCTGTAGAGACATCTGGGGTTTATAGGCCCACTTACCCTGAATATCTGCTACGCACCCACACACAGAATGAGTAGCAATCTATAGAGTACACATGTAATGCGCTCTTTTGGAGTTTGTCAGTTGTCTTTTTACTGTTTCAGAGACATGTATTTTTAAAATGTATAAGAAATGCACTGCACTAGTTCAAAAGGAAGAACATACACACCTCTAGATTGGAAGTTATTTTCAGGTGCTGAACTCATTGTAGGCACACATGGGCCTCAGTGGAACTAAGCTATTCCATAAGGAGGGGCGGCACTGATGTTAATGGGAGAGGTCATACAATGAGCTGAAGCTAGGCAGTGTATAGAGGTCATAAAGATGTAGCACAGCCACTTTGTCGCAACTAGAAGCAAGCTGGCAAATATGAAGCAATGACAGAAGTTGACAAGGGCATCTCAAAAAGTATACCAGTATGGTGGAATCAGCACTGGATTCCCAGTATGCACTGTCACACTTTGGTTATGAGAAAATTATAGCTCACTTCATACAGCAGATTTTAATCTAAGATTTACCACCACACCCAGTACTAACACATCTTAAGCATCTAAATTCTGTAACCCCCATCCCCTGGCTCTCCATGTCTATGAGAGACCAAAAATCATTACAGTTTCATAAAGGCTGCAGCCATACTCAGAGATACTGGGCTGTTTCCAGTCAATATACAAGTTAAGTTTATGTTAGGCTGACGGTTTGTTTTTTGGTAAAAAATGTGGCTGCTATTATGACAACAGGACTGCAATAATGACAGCAACAGCTGGCATCGTTCTAAACAGACAGGAAGTGTGTAAGAACTGGTTTATTGTATTTTCACAGGCTTAACAATACCATAGTAGGCATCTACTTTAGAAAAAGATGGCTGACTTGTTAACCTGGGGAAACAGAGATGTACGTATGTGAAAATGTATTTCCAAGGAATATTCATGTTCACCATAATGACTATAAGGTAATAGGTAAAAGTTTTTGGTCTTTTAACTTTGCAGATGTGCTAAAACAGCAAAATGTTGAAAGAATAATTTATTTATCATCTTTGGCCTTATACAATTGAAAAGTTAAAACCAAGCGCCAAGCTCCAGGGCTGAAAAATGAAGACAACACAGACGAGTCATTTCTTTGAATGGCCACTTGAGGCTGGCTCCAAAAACGAGTTAATCTCCAGAAATAAAGCAGCAGATATAAAACATGTTTGGTCTCTGATGTGCTGCTGAGTGTGAAAACTCCTTCGGGCATTTGGTGAGAAGTTTAAGGACATGAATCAAGGACATAAACAAAAGGAAATGAACACATTTGCTACACTGTTTAATGTGGAGTCAGCTGATGAGCCTGATAACCTACAACATGAAATCGCTGAGCTACAAAGGAACGACCTGCTACTGAGAGCAGTTCTTTGTAAAAATGACTCAATCCTGCTCAAGATTTCACAATAAACCTATAGGTGATGTCACAGAGACTACATCCATGTTTTTTACAGACTATGGGCAAAACCAAACAAATACTTTATTGTTCATGCAAGGGAACATTTTTAAAAGCTAACTGCATATACAATGAAAACAATATCTGACCATGTATATAACATTCCAGTTACATGGGCTATTGAATGATCAATTGCTCTTAGTCCAAACAATCTGAATAACCGGATGGGCAACTGGAAGATTATCATCGGCTCTAAAAACAAGTTTGTGCAACTTAATAATCATTTTAGGTCCAAATAGATCTAACAAGCTTCTACATGCCAGCTCTGTGGCAGGTGTCTATTTCATCTCTAGAGTCAGACGTGTCCAAACAGACTCAACACCATAGGTGCTGACAGAGCCACAGGGATTAATATATACACAGGCGCACACACACACACACTTGTGTACACATAGACACACTGTACGTACTGACATGCTGTATATGTACACACACACATACTGACAGCTGCCAACCAACATGTGATGCAAGCTTGGTTATTTTTATACCCGTGAACAAACTATTATGCTATGAGTGGTAAGAGAAATTCTGTGTGTGTGTGTGTGTGTGAGTGTTGTTTTTTTACATGAAGAAAGTGACAGAGATATATAATTTACCAATCATGTTTAATATACATGGATGGTCACTTATGTTAATTGTGTACTATGCACTGCATGAGTACAAGCTCTCACGACTCCACTGAACTCCAAGTTGTTTTTCCTGAGGACAGTGGTTTTCAAGGTCAGACTATGCGATTTAAAGATGGGCCAATTGAAGACTCAAACAAGCCATCTTATTATGTCTCAAAACTGGTCAAACTTGCTCTATGTATACCTAATGACACTGCTACGATGCTAAGCAGTCTTCCAAGTGGCATGCAGACAACCCTGTCTGCATACCAGCAACATACGACAGTGTACTAACTTAAAGGCAGGCCACAATGGTCTTCATCTTTGCCAACATTAACAGCCCTTGGGAAAATAATTTTATTGAATTCATGTCTTTTTCAGGCCAACAATGTGCAATTCTTGGAAAGCATCAAAATTACATTGCTGTGTTATTTTTAACATCTGCTGTCCCTGTCTGCTCTGTTGCATGGAATGACCTCATCTCACTGTGCGGCCTGGTTGCCATCAGCTGTTTCACCGTGGCTGACTCTGAGGAAATCTCACTACTCACCCACTCAGTCACTCTCACACTCACTTGGTGAATGGAATACCACGAAGAGGTAGCACTGGTATATTGTATGAGGACACACGCGCACAGACGCACGCACAAGCTCAAAAAAGATGCACGCACAGGCACACACAAACAGACCCACAGACAAGCCCATTATCCATTATACAAAGAAGGAAACTATGACGAAACTATAATTTGATACAAAACGGGGGGAAGAGGGGATCTACATGGAAAATGAACAGGCGCTTGATGGAACAAGAGAGAGGATTATTCTTGTGCCTTCTCTGTTCTTCTCTCTTCATCTCTCTGTCTTCGTGGATTCAATAAAGCTTTGTCTCATTTTTCACCAATGACCGGAGCAGTTTCAAGTTTTCAGAGGGAGGGAATATGGTTCAGCCTGGGTTTGTCTCAGACAACAACTGACAAAGAGGTGAAATGTTGTGTTTCAAAGCTGATGTTGTAGTTTTTCACAATTATTGTAGAAAATAATTGTCTGATTGTTTTGCCTATAAAATAATAAAAAAAATTAAATTGCCAAGCATGTCCTCTTGTAAACTTTTGAGTATTGAATCTTATATACATTGGAATTCTCTCTAAAACGCTTGAACAGTGATGCAAAAAGCAACTTCAGTGGAATTTAGAGGGCTCTTCATGGGTGGCTATTTTTACATACTGCAGAGAAGTCACATTTTGGCAGTGGTGATAATGAGATAAGGAGATTATTGACAGAATGTGATGTGAATCAGTGTCATCCATTCTGCTCATTTAAATCTCCTACAAATGGCTTCGTATTCTCCCTACTGATTAAAGATGAACTCTGTGCACTATGACGAAATTTACTGGTACTGTAATGTGAAACATTAAGGTAAAGGTATAAGTTTGAACTATGTTGTTTCCATTTAAGAAGCAAACTAAGCCTAGCCAAGGTGGTCATGTGTGTCTGCAGCAAAAATAGATTTGTAATCAAATTACAGCACCTTCAACTCAAAACTATTTAAATTGTGACATAACTAAATATTCCCTGCACTATTGCCTGGTGTCTCATATTTTTCCTTTCAGCAAATTCACAGATACCTCTTGGTAACAGCTTGTTTGTCAGTCCAGGTGGCCTGATGTCTGAGTACTTCTATCAAGTCTGGCCCAAAACATGTTTAATCATTAACGTTTAATCACATGAGTTTAAATCAAATAGAACCATCAGAGCCATTAGAACAAACACTGTCACACTGCTTCAAGGCAGAGGCGACTGTGTGATGTGTGTGCCCTGGTGTATGTTTGTGCCAACAGTATAAGAATACAGGCTACAGTGTCTGCATGCAATACATTCACCTTTGTGGGCAGGTTCAAGGTTCACAGATATAAAAGACATAATACAAAACTGTGAGAAAGACACAGGGACCAAGAGTAAGAAAGGTCAATCAATAAAACAAGCAGAAATATGTAGAAAGAGGGAAGAAAGAGCTGCAAACATCGGCAAAGAGGAGAGAATATGAGAAAAGCCAAGACCAAGGTCCAAGAGGTGGAACAAAGTATGACAGACGGATGAGAAAAAAAAAGACCGGACAAAAAATTGTGTTTTAAATTCTGTCCCTAATTTAATGAGTGAGTGGATTAGTGTAAAGACAGTACACCAACATAATTTAAACATACTTGAGGATTTGGGAGTTTGTGGACTAATCTCTTGTAACCAGAATTGCCACAGGCAAGACAACTTTGAACACACTACTAAGTCGGAAAGTCAACAAGCCCCCGTCAGGCTTGGTGCTGGTGTATATTGTAAATTTTCTTCAATGATTAACCAGTGTCACTTCTTGAGAAACTTCTTGAGTCACTGACAGCAAAGCCAGTCAAGCAGTGTTTTAGCATACTGTCCATACTCAGCAGCTACTGCTAATATAAACAAAGCTGCAAAAACAAAAGAGACAGGCTGTTTTTTTGCCTGTCTCTTTTGTTATTGCAGCTGAACGAAAAGTCAGTTTCATTTGCAGAAAACTGAATATTCATGAAAATGTATGGAAAAACATTCTGTGGCAACATATAAAGATAAAAACTGCAGAGATAGCTAAAAGGCAGCTGGAAAATAAGTAAAACAGGGAGCAATAGGGAGATGCCAAAGCATACTTCAATGTACTTGATGAGACTGAGATAACAAAGCAAAGTGAGCCCATTGTGCATAGAGAGAGTCTAAATCTGAACAGAACCCAACCAAGCACAGCGAAACAGGTGGTTTCGGCTAATCCTCTGTCTGTGTGTGTGGCTGTGAATGTACATGTCTTTGAATGAATACATTTGAATGCAATGAGGTATGTGAGCATCTACAGCATGTGGCTATGAGTGTGTAGCTTTCTGTTCATCTGCAGTTGCGTGTTACAGTACACACTGTACTTATTTATATGTATGTGTTTGTTCTACCAAAACAAGCAGATCCAATCTTTTCTGTGTCTGTGTCCACTGTAAGCTCCAATAGCCTCTGAATAATAGAGCTCAACAGAGGGAAAGAAAGGCTTTGTCTGGAGACTTAAGTAGGTCTTTCTTTCTTTTATTCAACCTTTCTCCACTTGACATTCCACTTATTTTATTTCACTCAACTGTAAAATAGTAAGTTGGACTTTACCTTTACTATTCTTGCCATGTCTCATGTTTCCTATTGTGAGTTTTTTTTTTTTTTTGGTAATATGCATTCATTTCTGCATCTTAATCCTCACCCCCCCCCCCCTTCTCTAATTGGATGTCTTCAACCTGCTCCACGTAATGCAAAAACACATTCAGCATCCCAAGTTTGCAGTGTTTTTCTCCTCTGTTCATCATTATAAATACATCTGGTTCTGTTTAAATAAATCACTTAAACAAATGCAGAAACATAAACAGCATGCAACAGCTGATAATTATTAGAACCTACAGTCTTTCACTGGAACATTTTCAAAACTCAGTCGAAGGTTTTTAACTACACCACAGTGATTAGCTCATGCAATGAACATTTACTGATGTTTCCACTAGAAGACTGTTTCACAACTCCAGCATGTTTTGCATGAAACAACTATAGCTATACTGCTGACACAGGTTTCTCACCAAAAATCAATATTTAAATCAATCCATTAATACTAAGAGTAATGTTTGGTTCATGGTCTATCACACAAGAGACATAGTGAAAGGAGAGAATGCCCACAGATTATGGCGGTTTGTACAAATATGCCATAATCTGTGGGCGTTGCCATGGTGTTTCCTATTCCTTTTAGTGTCTCTAATAGCCTGAACTTAATGAAATCATCAAGGTATTTTGGAAAGGGGCTTGAATCCACCTTTCACATAATAATCCTATGACAACAATGTAACAACTACAATTGTGAGGTAAACAGAGAGTTTTTGGAACCAGAAAGGAAAATAACATTCGTTAGACTTTTGTTCTTGAACAAAAGCCTAAAGATTCTCATACTGTAAAAGAGCTCTTTGATACATGTTTCACTGACAGTGTGAATTACAAATGGGGGGGGGGAAAAGGCATAGTCCTGTTTTCTGCAGGTATCCAGGACCAGAAATGTGTTGAAGGACTGGAGTGAAAACATCTTCTTTACTGTCAACCTGTATAAAGACAGGTGTGTCAAATCCATTGCTTGTTTTGAGGTCACACGTGTCATAATTGTAAAATAATGTCCAGTCAGTCATTGATCATGGCCCGGTTTTATCTATACTGCAACCTAAGTGAACTGAAAATGGACTGGGTCTTAAATGGGAGCCTAAAATGTTTAGTGTGCACACTTCACATCGAAATATTTTAACACAGATACACACAAAATTTGCCACGGTCCACTGTTCAACATTTACCACACCTAATTTCTGTTTTTTTTAAATCTTCTGATCATGCTACTTCAGTGATAACACTGATTAAAGGGTCCCAGAGCAACTTTCATCTAAACACCTAGAACCATAACTGCTGTCATATATCAAAAGTCTGTCTACCTTTCAACCCTTGAATTTTTATGAGCTACCATCACTGCCAATATCTGCAAGGCTATATAACAGTACAACCATTTTGAAAGGCGGCCGAAAGCCTTGATCTCCTGTTTAAGAGACTTAACGACCTTCAATTTGTGTTTGCGCCTTCTGTTTGTTATTATTATTATTATTAATATTATTATTATTGCTGTTGTTATCATAAGAAGACAAAGAAAAGGAAAAAGAGAACATTAACATTTGTCTGCCTCTATTTTGTGGTGGTAGGAAACAGAGGGGCAGTTTCCTTTTTTACATTAGCCCCTTGTGCATGCACACACACACACACGCACACGCACGCACGCACGCACGCACGCGCACACACACGCGCACACACACACAGTGGGGTCTTTAGAAAACATACTTGCTTTGTAGGTGAACAATACAGTAAGCTGATCTTCACAGAGTAGAAAGACGACTTCCCCGAGGCACTTCTTAAGGCCCATTACATGTACATGACAACTGGTTTACAGTAGATCCCAAAAGAGCAGTTTGGTTTGGTGACAAATGAGTCCGTGAGTCAGAAAATTATACTCGAGAGATCAAATTTTTAACAAGATTTTTTCTTTCCCAAACAGATATTATGGGCTGTTGAAGGGGTTGACCAAAAAATACATCCTTGTGCCTCTGAGCTTCCAGGAACCATGGCAAACCACAAAAACCATACTGCCAGTATCTTTAAAATGAGTTAACTTTAGAGGTAATGAGAAAAACTTTCGGACTCTCAGACTTGCTTTACATTTCCATTAAAACAGCCAAAATTGGTATTTTATCCACATATTTTAGCTACTACAAAGACTAGATCAAGATGAAGGGTGTTATGAGCACTAAACTGGTTTTAAAATAAGATTAAGATTTAAAGATAAAGAATGACACAGGAAAGAAAATAAAGATATACAGTATACATTGAAAGCTACTAACTACGTATATTATGTTATCAAAGCATTAATGAGCCTCTGCAAAGTTTAATAAGCAAAATGAGATGGCTACCGGCATAAGTGGTGAAAAAATACATGGTGCCCTTACAGTTTGTCTCACCAATCTCAGGTACAGTGTTTAGTACAAACCTTTTAAGGAACGTGCACTTACAACTGCATCCTTAATGGAAAATAAGGTAATCCTGGTAATCACGACTCATTTTAATACCCTGGTGTGATTATCCTGTGGATGAGTTATCTACCTGTGATACAGATAGCAGCGTCTCAGGCAATGGTGCATTGCAACTCATTATCCATGCTTGCTTCCATGCTGAAGAGCATGCTGAAGCGTACAGTGACGCCTGAGCAGCAAAGCACAAAATGATCAGGGTGTTATGCGATACTGCTCACCTCAGACACAAAATGTAGAAAGAAAGGAGAGAGAAAATGATGAAAGAGTAGATGAAAAATGACGCAATGCTCTTCAGCTGACTTAATGCAACTCCTTCATGGAAAACATTTACACTGTGCGACAGAGAAAGCGGGAGAGAGACAGAAGGAGAGTATGATGACTTCCTGTGCTCTCCCACCTCTCTCTCTACATCCATTCCCCCCTCTTTCATTCTCTCTGCAGTGAGTGAGGTGATGAATGTGTGTGTCTGTCTCAGTTCCTATTAATAGTGTAGAGCAGGGCTGGAGGTGTCAAAGCTAAGGAGGGATGAGATCTCTCACTCTCTCTCTTTCCCTCTCATACACATGCAGAGTTGAAGCTCTACCAGAGAGTCCAGATGTAGCGGAGGTGGAGTATACGTAGGGGAGGGGGTCGGGAAGCAGGGGGAAAGGGGGTTAGAGGTCGAAGACAAAGCCAGCAGCAGAGCTTCAAACAGCATACTGACGGATTTACTACCTATATGATAAAGCAAACAACCTACAGAACCTCTCAGCACAGTGGGGTGAAAGACTGGACTTGAACAGTAGGGCTACACAGACAGACACACATACTATTCAACAGTTCACTGTTTTAACCCTGTCAGCACTGTGCTACAGGTCTCCAACAATACTGAAAAAGATAACAGATTCCTTCAAGAGACGAGGAATAGGTTTGCTGTGGCGGACAACCGTTCATACACTCAAGCCTCTAAATCTGTGTGCATATTCCTACCTCGTGAGTTGGTAGCCAGATCGGCCACTTTCTGAAAGGCATCCAGGAAAGCAGCCACAGCAACTACTGTCGCCCTAGGTGAAAAAAGGAAGACAGGAGTTTAGTAAAAGACATAATGATAGAAGATGCAGTACCTCAAATCATTCAAAGGATACACACACACAGGTGGCAGATGAATTGCAGCAATGATATACAAGTGCTGACAGGCAAAGACATAAACTGATCAGATAAGGAAAAAAGCACCAGATCTTCTTTTGTTATGACAGGCAGAGCAAAAAAAAAAAAAAAATCTTTGCACGTGTATGCACGTATGTGTATCCACATGTGCTATGTTTTAGATTATGAAGCTTTCCTCAATCCTGATAACATGAAAATCAAAGTATGCATAATGGTGTCTGTATGTAAGTTAAAACTTGAGCGTGCCCTGCTGTGTGAGGAATGTCTATGTGATTACTTAGAGACCGCTGGAATCTGTCCAGCTCAGCAGAGCAGCTCTTGAGCTGAGTTTGCCACACTTATAGGTCAAAGAAAGGATCGGTGTGGGATCTACCCTGTTCAGCTCTAAAATTGGGCTTGTAGCAAGATCACAACTCATACCTGCTTCTCTGCCATCTTATACAGTTTACCAAGTATTTATAAATTGCAGTATACAATACTGCTAATTCATGACATACTGAAGAAAGGGCAAAATCCAATCTGTCCTAAAAAAAAAAAAGGTAGCAGAAGCTTGGCATAAGACTACTCTCTGCTATACTCATTACAGACACCACCTTGCTGGTATCCTGATTTTTTGCCTGCTCAGATGCCTGACTGACCAGGTACTTTGCTAGCTGGCAGCAGGCTTCCTCATTGGCAGTCTAGCTGACTGGTTAACTGACAAATACTGACTCACTTACTTTAGACACAACAGACCTCTTATGATTAAGATCACCGGTCTGGAGATGAAAGACTCTCGGTGCATGGGCATATATGTGATATCTGATCTCCTCAGCAGAGACAAAACTATCTGTCGGTCATGCATGCTAAAAACACAGTAACACAATTGTCTAGAAATTTTCCAAGGCATGTTCAAACACAAAAGCACATTTGCAAGAACACTGAGTACCTTAATTTGTAAACAGTTGTTATTGTCCACTGGCAAACAGAGAACCATTACAACCTGGGAATTTCCATAAACAGTTGAAACAGGTAGCTTCCGCAACTGGACCAAACAATAGTTGAATACAGGTTGGTGGTGACTGACAGGGGGTTTTACTTGCAGATGGAACAAAAGTGTTTTTAATCATGCATTTTCCAACATAATCATTCAACATCTATTTTTTTTACTCTGTGTGTCCAAAGATAATGTAAGGCAATGTCAGGAGTAGTCAGTGGAGTAGTCTTTTAATGCATATCGTATTAGGTGGGAGAAAAGCAACCTGGGGTTCCAGCCCAGGACCAGTGCTAACCACAGAGCCACTGTGTTGTGTGCTCTGAAATTGACTTATGTAAGGAAAAGATCTGATTTACTGTGCTTAGAGTACGCACAGTATCTAGACACAGCTACATAGTACCTCAACTGTCTCCAGACTTAAAGTTGTTCGTTGTATAGTCAAGTTTCACTTGACTAAACAACTAACAACCCAGGAAGACCTCCTATAAGCTTGACAGAAACAGTAAACAGAACACAAATGATCAACTGATAAACAACCCTGATTCTAGTTTTTTTAATGGCCCTAAATATTGTGCTACATACAAGTGACAGCCAAGTCCTAGCATTGAGTCAATGATAGAACAGTCATCTCCTTTATCACTCAAAAACTTCATGGAATATCGGCTAATAAGTGCTGTGTTGTTGCAGGGCCGACCAGAAGATCCAAGGGTGTGTCCTGCAAATGGAAAAAGAAACATACGCACACGCACACAGAGATTCCTTTCTATTTAAAGTCCTGTGCGGGCACCAGAGCAACCTCCAGCTGATATCTGTCTCCACTAATTCATACCATGTACATATTGGTCTACGGATCATATTTTACATGTAATTGCAGCAAAGTCTTGTTCAGTCAAGTTTAACTTGTTAATACAAAACAGGTTTGTGTGGGAAGTGGTTTTAACTGAAGCCTGTTTCAGTTCACTTAAATACAAAGTGAAGCAATTCACAATTACAAGCCAAGATCATGTGCTGTCATCTGTTCCACGCTTTGACATGAGAAATGTCAAACTACTTAACTGGTTTATCCATTCGCTAGACTTTAAACTCGTGTCAGTACAACCTTGAAAAGAACATCTTAAACAGTCGGCGATAGAGGGAGAAATCATATTTTCACCTTCCACCGAGAATCGTCAAACAGGCAACATTGGAAAAATTAAACATTTGAAATCTTTTAAATATTTTCTGGCTCAATTACAGTGAAATTAGGTAAAAAAAAACAAACAAACAAAAAAAACCATTGTTGCTACAAGCCTTCAGCTCTGCACTCCAACAATGCCCCGAATACTACCACTGGCCTTAAAATCTGCAACCGCCCCTGTCTTGGAGTCAAGATAAACGACTTTAACATATCTATTCTGCAAGGCCTTGGCCAAGCCAATCTAAACTCCCTGTAGACGCTGGCATAGTACTGCAGAGTGCTCCTTCTGACAATGACACATTCAGGACTGCTGTCCCCTTCTATTCTTAGTTCAACAGAAACTGGAACCTGACCGTAGTAAACCTGAATCACTGAGATGCGATTGCTATAGATAATTGTGTTTACCTTTACTTGTTTCAGACACAGCATACCAAGAATTGAGACAGAGATAATGCTTTAGTGTGCTTTAAGCAATTTTTTTAATACCTGTATGTATGTGTGTACTGTATGTACCTGTCTGCTGATCTAGCCATCCATCTATCAACTTAAGGGCCCTGACTGCTTTTTTGAATTGTTGAAATTTTATTCGTTCACCACATGGTTAGACACTTGCTGATGACATCTGCTTAAATCATAAAACATAAAATTCCAAAGAATTAAAATGAAAAACACAGAATTTGGGAAGAATAAGGTGGAATTTGGAAAAAATGAAAACGGATTTCATAGGACCCAAATCAATCTATTAGTCCATTGACGGTCTAAATATTTGAGTGGTCCTTCTTGAACCAAAATTAGTTTTATAACCACGCGATTCATAGGCTAAATTTGAAGCTTTGAGGAGGTCTGTGTCTTCAAAAAATGAACTACACCAGTTGGAGGGAGGACTGTGTGAACCTAGCTCTAACACAGCTGCAACAACCATGACCCACCGAACAGACCAAACACTGACAAGTTAAAAGAGGACTGTGATTAGAAATCAGCTAGCCTATATTCCACCCTGCCCTCTTTCTTCAAAGCTCTGTTCTATGCGCGTGTGTGTGTATGTGTGTATGTGTGTGTGTGTAAATGTGAGTGTGAGTGTGACGGCTGCTTAAAACCAGAATGGGCAGGGAAAAAAAACACCATATTTGGACCAAAAAAATGACAGAACAGCCCAAACACTGTAATTGGTTGATTTCCTAGTTGCTTTGTGAGAGGGGAGCAGAGGGTCTAAATTACAGAGTAGTCTACTTTAGGACGTCATTATACACACAGACATATGCTGCTACCACTGCTGGCTAGTCACTTATCCAGGCCAAGGAGGGAAGGTGGGTGTGTTTGTGTTTTACTGTGTGTATGTGTGTGTGTGTGTGTGTGTGTCCTTCTATGTAGCCCAGTCCCCAAACAGATTAGAGAGGTCCTTGGTAGGGGGTTATGCTGTAGTCAAAAGGGTTAGTTTGGCCAAATTTGTAGTGGCTGGGGCCAGGCTTTAAAGCAGACAGAAAAAGCCTTATTTGTAGGTCACCATGAGCAAACTGATAGCACACTCTTATTAGCGCTCCAGCAACAAGGGCATCGTTACAGCCAGCCATATGCCACAACCACTGCAGCCTGAAGCAGGGCGTAGGCTGAGTGTAATCGGGCAAAAGCTAGTCTAAAACACTGAAACATGGTCGAGGGTCTATGAAAAACACTCAACTCAAGCCATAAAGGAGGAATTGATATTTTCTGGGAGCATCAATTGACTAATCCTGATAGAATGGGGAAGTAATGTAGGAAATGGTGTGAAACTAATAGGTCAAAGTATGGGTCAATGACTATACATCTTAACCTAGTATTAATATATTCAGCAGAGGGAAAACTTTTCAAAAGCATCTTCATCATCAAGCTGCCACTAACCTCCTATGACTGGATAGAAAGATCTCACTGACTTATTGTAACTTCAACTCACCTTTTCACCAGTACAAAACCTGGTGGATTTGTTCTTTTAACATTGTCCACACACAGACATCCTTCTGCCAAACAACCAGTCATTAGCAACAACTCCACAAATACTCCCCTGAGTGTTAGCATGGCAGGGTCACATATTTAACCCCTGAATGATGGAGACACTTGAATAACATATCACCATTAATCAGCCTTAATACTGAGGAAATGGAAGAATGGGACACCGAGTGGCCCCCAGCAAGTATTGTTAAGTCCTTGAGCCTTTATACAACTGTCAGTATTAGTCTGTCTCGGGACACGTGGACACTTAAATGGCAAGAGAACTGCCATGCATTGTTAATCAAAGAATAATTTAGACCACAGGACATCCATATTTACAGTATTTGCTGGACAATGAGCTTTTATTTCAGCTGTCATATGCAGTTTGTCTCCTGACACGTGGCCACTTAAAACCAACTAGGAGAGGTGGCTGGGATTGGCATCCATTGTTAGCAGAAGACTTGGAATAATTTTGGCAGGAGGTGGGTAAACACAGCGTAGAAACACAAATTAAACAGGCTTAAAGAAGACTAAAAGGGGGAGAAGGACACATAAAGACCCCTGGATAGTATTGTGCAAAGATTAGGCTTTTATATAAACTGTCATTACTTGTTAGTCTAAGGACACGTGGCGACTTAAAACTTCTTCAGAAAGGAATTGACACTGACATCTAATGTAAAAGCCCAGATAAAGTGCAAAATTAGTTGATGGAAAGAGACTTTTTGGTATATGGGGGGGGGCAACATGGGATATTGGAGGTGTGATACAACAATTTGCAGTTTGCAAAACCTTCTTTTTTGTATCTGTGTATCTATAGCCAAGATTTCCAGACAACCGTCAAAACCGAATCCAAACTAACAGGCATTTCTATCCACTACTGTTATGCAAACAGTTGCATGCATCAAGATGGTACCACTAAACCACCAGATAAAGAAAGACATTTAAGTAATGTATGTCATGATTTATTCGCTAAGCTTGTTTCCAAACTAAGTGAAAATAATTTTAGTTTTATCTATTGTAATTGGTTTTGTTTCCTTTATCAATAAGATGCACAGAGACATACAAATGCATTGTATGTGCACACAGAAACCTTCTCACCTGAGCTGCGACTGCAGTTTGCCGGCCTTGGTGATGAAGTCCTCCCAAATAGGGTAGCTGCTCTGTGGGGAAAAAAGAGAAACAGATATAAATGACACAATCATCAGAGCAGATTTCACTATTCCCACTGTTACATAACAGTTCAACCAACATGAGGCCACACGGATGCCTCACCTCACCTGCAGGGCTAAACAGAACAAACCAAGGCTTGGGCTTTCCCATAAATCAGTTATGTCACCCCAAAAAAGATATTTTTCCATCTTGATGCCAGTTGGCAGGTTCCTGGGGGAATTAGGAAATTTGAGCTACAGGACGAACATTAGTTTAGCAGTGTTTTATGTGTTTAAAAAAGCATAAAGTTTGGTCTGAACACAGAATAAATTGTAAGAACAAATTACTTCCAAATTTGCAAACAGCTCTATTTCATTTTGCTGCTCTTTGTCTTACATTTTCTTTTATTCTATGTTATCTGTTAATGATAGAATATACTGATTGTCATGTCCTGCATTAGTTGGGTTGCAAAATGGGTCACAGGCCTCTTTTGGAAAGATCCCCACACAACAAGAGCACTAATACTATGGTATAATGAGCCTGGTTCCCGATGGGATTCTAAATTTACCTAATTCAGGTCCTGGGCTGAAAATAGTTGAAGAGGCTTTTATCGAAACTATCACAGCTAGAACAAGGGGCTTAATGCATTGAACAGAGGAGACGGACATGGTAGTAAGACAGCACAGGATAGAGGGATGAACACAGCATGAGCACATGTTTGTCACTGATGTGCTACTACTGCTCGTAGCCTGAGGAATGTCATGTTATGCTGTTGAACATAACACCAAACAACCAACTCAACTCTCTCAGCCAACGCTGCTTCGTTCTTCCGCTCTCCCAATCTCCCTTACATCACTTTTGTCCCTTTCGATCTCTGCCCTCTCTTTGCACGTCGTCCCTGTCTCTGCTCACTCAGTCCACCTTCTCTGGGGAGGTCACCGCCATCAGCCCTGTTGGCCTCAGTGCAGACATCACACACTTTGTATTTGCCCCATCATTTCTTAGTCCTCTTGTTGACAGCTTAGGCTAGAAATCAAAGTGAGCTGTCACTTTATTGTTTGAGTACACATCCCCACCTGTAGCTATAACAGAAAAGGCACATGAATGTCTTATTTGAATACAAATATACTAAGCATTTGCATACTCTCACCAGCGTTGTTTGGTAGCATAGCTCCCTGACAGTTAGCTAAAAGACAGGGGAGCCATGAACTGCCAGAGTTAGTCAAGTGGGATATGAGACGCTCAGTGCTGAATGTCTGGGCAGTATTCATAACAAACTTTCTGACTCCAGATGACCCAGCGGCTGGCCATCTGACCTACACATTTCAAAGCCATCAGAGCCTGCGGACAGTTTTCTACCCTGACAGCTACATTCCCGGCATTCCTTCAGGCAACTACAACAGCTGGGAAATCTGCTAATTGTCTCATCGCCTAAGCTGTAAAAACACATCATCCAAATAAGATGCCCCACTTTTGAGACCGATGACTGCCCCATTTAGTCTTCATCCAATGCTGGCTGCTGCTCCACTTCAAATCGGGACATTTGAACATAAAAAAAAAAACGCATAATTGTTTTCCAATTTTATAGAATGGAAAAAACGCAGCAAAGTGCACTCGCGTGGAATAATATAAATTCAGTAACCTAACCTAACGTAGGTTAATGTATAGAGACCAGAAAAACCTTACAAGCTGTCATAAACAGATAGAAATAGTGACTAACGTTTAATAAATGTAATAAACTCTACTCCGTTTTGTTTACCGACCTCTAAATAAATATGAAGAAGTTCAGAAATCTAAGGCTAAGTAAGCTAACATTAAATTAACGTGAACCTAACGTTGCCGTTGGTTAACCTGACGTAAATTCTTTATCTGATTCAGGAAAGCCAAATTTTCAAGTAGCTCCTGGCGGATGCTTGGAAACTTATCTGACCGATAAAGTAAGCTTTGGGCCTCGCTTAACGGCTCTCGGATAAAATAATTTGCGTTGCAAAGGTCATTTGGCTTACTTTCATGTCTCCGATAACAGTTTGGAAGAGTCCTCCAAGCGCGCTGCATTCCTTCTCGATAACAGCCTCCATTTTCAGGACCAACTCCAGTGGTCAGTCCCGACTCGGCGAGTCGCTTTCAGTTCGCCACTTCTGCTCTCCAGGAAAACCGAAAACTCCAAAAAATGTGAACAAAAAACGAACAAACCCGAATATCTGAATTCAACCTGTTCTGAAATCGACGAACAGCAACTTTTATCTCACCAAACGTGTAAAGGAGCACAGCTGGTTTGTGCTCCGCTGCACCGCTTACTTCAAATCAAAAGAAGCTGTTAGGCGAAAGGGAAATTTAAATCCCCCTCTCCCCTCCACGCCGCCCCGCTCATACCCATGGCTGGACCGTGAAGATAATCTTTTGCAGTTTTCTAGTCGAAGCTAGAAATAATCCACGTTATTCGGCCGGTTAGGTTATTCCGTATATTGACAGGTAAATACCGACACTTACGGGCGCCCTCACGGCTTTCTCAACACTGACTGAGTGAAAAAACAAGACGAGAAACAAGCGACAAGCCCGCCTGAATAATGAAAAAACGCATTTCCGGTTGACTATTTGCCACCAAAATAAAATATAAATTATACGATTAATTAAAGTTTTGAAGTCGTCCTGGAGAGACCGCTCTCTCGAACGGCAATTACGCATTTGTGCTTGGATTTGGCTGAAATTAGTAACACATGCGTTATCATAGCAAAATACTTTGAAGGGGGTATTCCTATATTCAAACAAAACATTACAGTGATTTGACAATATACAAATAACAGTGTGTAAGTCAGTTCAACACCACATAAATCAAACATGAAGGAGAAGTTCCGCTCATTGTTCAAGCTTAAGCCTTATTTTTGGCACAGAACGTGTTATTTTTATTATGAAGGGAGACCCGCTACACTTCCGTTATTATGCAGTTTTGCTTGACTCCAGTGATGGCAGATGCGAGGGTAGGATGATCACTGGATCGCAAGGGAGGCAAAGAGCGTCCTTGAATTGCTTGATATTTCTCATTTGCAGCATATTACTGTACAAAAAACTGCTGAATAAATAGATTAGTCTAAATATACAAAAATGCGTATTGTAAGTCTAGGTCAATTTACTTTCTTCCTCTTGAGTTTTTTCTAACTTCGCGAGTGTTGAGGGTGCATGATACAAGCATAATATTACCAAGCGCCACCACAACCTTTTTTTGTTGTTGCTGCCAACGGTTTGCTGTTTATGTACAAACACTGGCAAAAGGTGGAAAAGTTAAACAATTGTAGATAACGGGCGACATCTAGTGTCAGAAATACAAATGACAACATAATATCAACTGTTCCTATAAAAAAGATACCTGTAGGGCATAAGGGTATTTATATATAATAATGTTTAACTGCTACTACTATGACCTGTTCGTCAAATAGCCATCAGCCTTGCAGAGCTTTCAACAATAAATTTTATTTTGCTCTAAAACGTTTTTTCAATACTCAATGAAATATTAAGTTCTGATCATTCGTGTTAAGTCAAATTGAATATATTCACAGCACAACCAGAAAAATATAGTGTGCACCCTTTTCCATTTGTATGTGTTGCTATATAAACAGTCAATAGATACAGGTAATAGACAACGACAATGTTAATAGTCAAGTCTGTCAAAAATTGTTTTGTGGTATTGTATTTATCATATTTAATGGAATACTCCTCAGCTTTCTCAAAACAGTATATAAACATTGTGTCAGTGTCACTGAATTGATTTGATACACAAGCAGTGAACATTTCCTGTATTGAAGTGCAAGTTGGAAACAGTTGAAATACACCAAAAGCTCTGCTATGGAAGCGAGTGCAAGAAGTTAGAATGTGTTCAGTACCTGTCAGAGGGAATCATATTAGAAAATCATTTGGATATAAAGGAGCAATGCAGAACAGGTGCACTGAAATCATCCTGGCTGGGGATATTGTCTGCGAAGCTAAGAGAGCAAGAGGCAGGGATTTTAGGAGTCAGAGCCAATCTCAGGAGTAACCGTGAAGTTTCAGCAAAAAAGACACAAAGGGTTGACAGAGCAGACAATCAAAGGGACATTGTTCACCTGGTCAAGGCTATGAATTGTGCAACAATAGGATTTTTGTTGGATGTGGCACTGCCTCGGGCACTGCTGTAAGCCAGTATACCCCTGCACCCTTCCTGCGCTTGCTCCCAGAAAGATTGTAGGACGTGATGTTTTCTGACTTTGGCGGCTCTTAGTGGTAGCATCAAAAAAGACACTGTGACAAACAATGCTCCCTGTAATGACGCAAAAACAAGAGCTTATTTTGTTTAAAACCTTTATTTCTGTTGTTCTGAGATGTATTTGAAATGTCAAAATTTCTTCATTGAAAAAAAAAAACATTTATACAACTTTACTAGCCTAAAGAAAAAGTACTAAATAGAACTAATAAAGCATGTAACAAATAATAATTAATAATTTGGGCAATTTTGCAATGCATCAACACCATTACACCAAGGGTCAAACACTTAAGACATACTGCTACTTCTATGATCTATGAGTAGATAAAATGTGCTACAGGAATAAATTTGACTCGACTTGATAAAGATCACTTTAAACTATAGTAGCTGACAAAAGCATTTTTATTGATCATTAAATGAGTAGTTTGTGGTAGAATTCAGCATATTCATATCATTATATGACAAATGTTGACCGACAGTGGACAACAGCTACAGTACTGTTAAGAACAGTCATGGTGGATACACAGAGAACATCTGACAAAAAGCGCTCGCAACAAGGAATGAAAACTTTCATTCAAATGATAAATCAAAACTCACATTTTAAACAGTCGTGTCAAATCTAGTTACTGCTCCTCAGCACCAAGGTAACAAATGAAAATGATCACGTTGCCTTTTACAGCCTTTCAAACAAATTGCTCCATCACAATAATGTTGTGTTATGTAATACTTATTACCAGCATACAGAAGCATGCACTCGCAGTATGGAAAATGGGAAATATGCCCTTCAATGAGGATGTGAAAACTGTACAAAACTGTAACTGTCACGAACTGACATGTGCTAACTGCAACTAGCTTCGTCCATTATTTAATTGTAAATAATTGTAATTGTAATTATGAATCTATAAGTGTTTTTTTTAAATCAACTTGGCAAAACTATTGACAAAAATGTCTATTTCAAGTTACAGCCAGCTTATATCAACACGTCTTTCTTATTCTCATCAGCAGCTAAAAAAATAACACATGAAATAACGAAAAGCAAGCTAAATCAAACATTTCTATCACTCTAACTAGCAAATATTTGGTAATTTTCAGATTAAAATCATTATAAATTTATAAATAAAGTCAGATCTTGTGTAAAACTGTTTCAAAATGACCTTTTCTTTAACATAGAATTTATAGAGAATACTGAAAACCCATCAACGAAAATCTTCCTGCCTGGTGCGCTTCTGCCAGTATACCCCTGCACACTTTCTGTGCTTGCGCCCATAAAGACCCTGATTGTGGGACGTGTCATTTTCTGACTTTGGCGACTCTTAGTGGTAGCATGAAAAAGGACTCTGACACAATGCACCCTGCAACGACACAAAGACAAGAGCTTCTTTTTTTCTTCAAAACCTTTATTTCTGCAGTTCTAAAATGCATTTAAAATGTCAAACAGCAGGTGTCAAGAACAAATATTCTTCATTTGGAAACATGAAATTAATAGCATTTAGTAGCCTAATGCCAACAAAAGTGTACAGTAAATACAACCAATCAATCATGTAGCAAGTAAGATAGTTATTGATTCGGGCAATTTTATGATGCATCAACTCTGTTAATATTAGGGGTCAAACACTACAAACATACGTACTTAAACGATCCATCAGAACATAAAGATCAGTCTAAAATCTAGTAGCTGACAAAAGCATTTATTGATGGTTAGATTAAATGACTAGTTTTTACTAGAACTCACCAGATGACAGATTTATTTAGCCCCTTTGGTCAAATGATATTCATCATTGAAGTCATTGGAGTTAGTCACATAGGACAGCAGACGTTTTAACAGTTAAATATTATTATGAGAATGTACAGTAACTACAATGTTGTGAAAAACAGTTACACCAGATACACCGAGAACAATTAACCAAAAGTGCTCACGACAAGAAATCAAAAACTTTAATTCAAATATCAGATCCAAACTCACGTTTTAAATAGTGGCCCACATGGAAATGTAATAACAGTCGTGTTAAATCTAGAGTAAGTTACTGCTCCTTAGCACCAAGGTAACTGGAGGACAGTGGAGCCTTTCAAACAAATTGCTCCATCACATTAATGTTGTGTTATGTAATACTTATTACCAACATAGAGGCATGCTTTTGCAGTATGGGAAATGGGAAATATGCCCTTCAATGAGGATGTGACTCAGGAAATGGGGTAATATTTGTATGATTAACAAAACCCAAAACAAAACCGTAACTGTCACAAACTTCACTGGCATCTTGCAAAATGACCCTGCACAGCCTCAAAGCATTCAAATCATCATGTGCAAGGTCCCCCTCAACTTTCCCTTACTTCCCACAGAGTTTTTGCTGGAGAGCTTCAGGAAAGCTGCAAGACAGTGAAATCATTGGTGAGCAGCAAAGGACTCAGATTCAAATGGCGCTGACTGGACAACAATTTAAACTGCTATTCTTTAACCCTGTCCTCAAAACACTCCAGTCGCCCAGTAGCACAGCCCAGACCACGCCGACCTGAAACCAGACCTTTAAATACCTCAGAGGAAGAATTCATGCGGGGATACCTTCAGTTTTCACCGAACTCAGCTCAACAGCAGTGCTCTCTATGGACGTCTGGATGGTGTGGCTGATTTTTTTTTAAATACACGCTTAAGTTACGAAGCAGTTATAAAACTAGTTTGTGCTGGTTTTCCTGCTTACATCCTCCACCTCTTGAAGCCCATCACCATACTGCAGCCGTAGCATAGTGTCACCACGAATGCAAATATCTGGAACAAAAAGGCAAAAATTCATCAGAAAAACCTTCACAGCCGAATCTAGTCACATGTGCTAACTGTAGCTAACTTGATTCATCGGCTATTTTAATTGTCAAGTTTTTTCCAATCAATTACTCATTGAGCCTAAAACACATATTTCTTATTCTAATCCGCAGCTAAAAAAACAACACTTCTGAAACAAAGAACAGCAAGCTGAGTCGAGCATTTTTATAACTCTAACTAGCAAATGTCTGGTGTTTTGCATGATAATTGGCTAAAATAATTAAAAGTACAAGCTTTTGATGATGTTTCAAAATGACCTATAACACTAAAACCCAGTACAGCTAATTTGATTATACGTTTCAGGTCAGCACAGGGGTTTGTATACATTTTGTCAACATAAAATTAGACCTAACCTCGCGCAACCCAACATGACCTGCTACCTTTCTGTCAAGACGATAGCTGGCACTTGTGTACATTGCTGTTTTATGGCCTGATAGTTCCAGCTAATGGCAGGAAGCCCAGGCATACAAAATGTTGGTTTTGTTTAGGGCAGCATGGACACTCTTTTTACATAAGGGCTCATGCAAAACTTTAAACTGAAACAAAACAAAAACACAACGGTCACGTTGTACATGCAAAAGTGTCAGCTGAGGTGTTTCTCTGACAGATCTTATTATCGAGAGCCTGAAAGAGTATCAGGCCTCAGGTCAGATATGGTTTTGATATTTGATCGATTAATCTGCAACTCCTCGACTTCAGCAAATGTCAGCAGTCTACCATTGGACTGTATTCCTTCAGATAGCACTGTGAGTGCATCATGATAATATGAATTAAAACTCTGCATGCACTGTACACACTGTTACAGTCTTCATTTGAAGCCTAACTCTATAGCACTCACCGTGGCTGCCACATTAATACTGTATTGCCTGTCGGTCAGGACCGTGAATATATTGCCCTGAGGGTAGGTTATACACATGACCGTGTCAGTGCTGTTAGAGAGCGGCTTGATGTAGGCTCCTCCATTAGCTGCTGTAGTCGCTGCCTCCAACACGAAGGCAGCGAAGTAGAAAAGCAAAGCCATGAAATGGTAAAACACATCCTGAGGAAAAGAGGAGAGAACGCATTAGAAATAAATACAAGAAAGGTCAAATGTTTCAGGTTTGGAGTGTAAACAACCACAGATATGATATGAAAAGATATGATATGAAATTTTTTGTCCCACTGGGTGATTATCAGACAATAGCTGCACCGCTCAGTGCAGCCACCTGTACTTTGGCATAAAAAAACCAGGCTGTCTGTTTAAGGACCAACATTTTATGCTAACTCTAAAACATAACATGGTGCATACAGCAAAACATGGCAAATAAAAAAACGAGAGGGATTAAAGATACAGAGAGAGACAGACAGAGAGAGAGGGCGTGTCAGAGAGTGAGGAAGGTTAACGAGAGTCTGTGTTGGCGGCGCTGCGAGGCTGGCGGGACTACAGGCAGCCCTTTGTGGTGTTTCGGTGTGAGCTCATCATCCATGTCACTCATTGTTCGGCGGAAAACAAACGAGCCCACACCCCTGGCTACTCCTGGGAGCGGGGCCTGGAGCCGGAGGCGAGGCTGGCCCTGTCTGAGAGACCAGACTCAACACCATGACAGTGACACAACACAAGAACACGGCACAGGTTCTTCCTCTTTTTCTTATATTGTGGATGCAGTAGGTTTGTCATTGTTATTGCACAAATAGAAAATCCTCTCCAACGCTAAGAGACGGTCTAGTTATAGAGTAATAGAGATCATTATATCAGATTTGTAGACAAGGAAACCAGCCTGTGCTGCACTAATAAGTAGCATCTTCAGCCCTAACTCCTTTACAGCTAAGCTACATACAGCACAGTTGTTCCAACAAGAGCTATTTCCCATTAGCGCTGGCACTAATAATCACTTTTATTATCGACTGAGCTGAAGAGTATTTGCTCAATCAGTCGATTAACTGGTTGGCCTCTGAAGCACCAGAGAACGGTGAAAACAAGCCCCCAAACCCAAAGCCAATCAATTTTCTGCAATGTAAGACCAAGGCAAAGCAGCTAACTCCACAAGTGACAAACCGGAATGTTTGACATTGTTCTTGAAAAATTACTTAAACTATTTATCAATTACAAAGACGGTTGCTGATTAACTTTCTGTTGACTGGGTAATCAATTAATTGATTCCTCCCTGCAGCTCTATTTCACTTGGTGCTGTTTTATGTTCGTCTCTGATGTAAATAGCTTGTGCCTGTCTAAATTACACACCTGCAGAGCTGTTACTGTAGCTTGACAGTCTTTCAGGCTACCAATGATTTGTCTGCCATAGTACCAGCATCGTGGTCCACACTGGCACTTCATCGGACACAACATGGTAAGAGGAGTATTTGAGGTTGTCTTACATGGTGAAATGTGGAGACTATGGGCTTGTCTGTCAGATTTTGTGTCTTTTTCAGTGACATAACATGCTGTTTAAGTTAATATGCACTACTACCTAGCTGCTTGTTAGCATAAATATTAGTTGCATACTGGCTATTTAACGATGATGACACGTAAATGAATGCCTCCTTCCACATTTTTGCAACTATCAGGCCTAATTACTGTTTATAATAAGTAAGTAACTAAGCTGTGTACATGAATTACGATCTTAACAACATAACCCCCTAATCCACAGGAAAAGGCATTCTTGATTACTTTATAATGACTATTAAAGAGTCAATATGCCACTAATATGCAAGCTAATAAGCAGTTAGTTAATGGTGAACATGACTTTTGATGTTAAGCTCAAAAAGACGTATTTCTTACAGCATTGCCCAGACACACAAACACACACTGTTCTGATGCGTGTTGCAAACTTGCATCTTTTTGACTCGGCCTGTGCATCCACACTTGGATAAAGTTTTTTGCTCCTTTATGCTCCTCATACGGGATCTGACCTCTAACTCTCATAGCAGTCGTTGTTCACACAAGCAGACCTGAAACACTGCCCCCCCTGCCTTTACAGTGGCTTGCAGCCACTGAACCAGATCTCTGACTTTCACGCACCAAACAGCAGCTGCTGCTATGACAACATTATCAAACACCCACAGCCGTCTTAAAGGCTCCTTGCGGAGTTTTAGACCAGTGGCTGTGCTATCGAGCTGGTTTCCTGTGAGTGGGTCCCCATTCTACTCGACTCATGCATGCGTGTGACGCAATACACAGCCCTGCCGGTGGAGTCACATGATTCCACTGGTATGCAGCAATACGCAAGCAAAGGCAAGAAAACTGCAAGCTAGTAAACATGGATGGAAACAACACTGGATTAAAAATACATAAAAAATCAGCAATGCAAATGTTTTATGTTTGTTTACAAGAAAACTCCACAGGGCCCCTTTCAATTTCTGTGTGATGTAGTTTTAAATCAATGTCACATTCCTGCTTTTTATTAGTCTTCAGTTTTTTCAAAATAAACTTTCTGAAAAACAAAATGCTGTCTGAATATTAAACATTTTCCCCCTAAAAAACTTAATTTTCCAAGTAAAGGAGGGAGCTTGAAATGGAACGGCACATCACAAATATATTTGATTCACAGTTTATTCATGGCAGATATCAATAAATCTGACATACACCATCATTAAAAATCTTAATATGTCTAATAGAAATCCTTAAAATTCTGGTTATGATGGATGTCATGTCCACTCTAGACAGACAGCTATGCATATTTAGTTAGCTAGATAGACAGACAGACAGATAGATAGACAGACAGATAGATGAAAGGATGAATGAATGGATGGAAAGACAGACAGATGACCAGAAAAGTCACAGACTCATTCATCTGTAGCTTACCAAGAAATTCCAGTCAGTGTTGATGCGGTCAGCCAGGCCAGTGATGAAGAGTGTGAGGTAGGCGGAGGAGAGGAAGAAGGCCGTGACGGAGACAAACATCACCCAACCCTGCAGCAGAGGCACGGGCACACTGGAGGAGGCCACCAGGATCCATACTAGACCGCCAAATAACTGGGGATACGAACAAACGCTCATTCTTATTATATATGCTGGAATTCAGCTCAAACTCTTTTACCCACAGGCAGTTTATGACACACTAGGAATATGTGAGGTATAAAAATCCTACACAGTACACTGCTATTGTTGTACATCTCTATTGCTACTTTTCTGAGATCTCCTGATCCCACAATGAAAAAATCACAGTGGATCAGACACATTTGCATCATCCTAAGATGTTGATCATTACTGACTCAGCTTTTCATGTCAGTTTTGTCTCCAAACAGCCTGTTGCTGGAGTTCCCCTGTGTGGAGTGACTACAAACAGGCAAACAGGACATACATTTTGCTATTGCGAGGCCTTAAAGATGACAAATGTGGTGTTTGGTGACAGAATGCAGACTTCTGTTTGATATGGTTTGTTCTGGACAAAAGGGCAAATGAAGGTAACACAGGTGATTAAAAGACGAGAGGCGGTGGTAGTATGGAACTTGACTCCTTATAGGATCTCCTGTAGTTAGTGACAGGTGTAACTCGTTGCAGAAGGCTTGAACATTGGGAAGGACTACATGCTGAAAACAGCCACAACTCCACATTTAAATGACTGTTTCCATCTGAAGGCCTGGACACAGGCCGGTAGATAAGTAGTCAAATCATCAGAAGTTTAGAGGCAGCATTGAGCACTGAGAGAAAGTAAAAGCGACACAGTGAGATGCTCACAGCACAGTTGGTGTATACAGGCCTGCTGATCTTTCAGAAACTGGTGCCCAGTCTTGGCGACATGGCTTGAGGCGACGTTGCTCATGTTTTGGCTGTCAAACGTAAGCATTACACGTCGCCTGAGGCAATCACAGGGGTGTTAATCAGTGTGAAAGAACCAGTGTGATCGAGGCTGAGCAGTCAAAGTGGAAACCACCGTGTTGCAGCCTGCAGCTTCAAGTCAGAAAACAGGACATCAATTATTGATCGATAAATATGAAGTCCAGCTCCTGCAGAGTGTCTGTGCGACACCACAGGGGTCAGTGACACGGTGAAGAATAAACACACAGCTGAACATCAACGAAGGCGACACTTACTATTTCCAAACAGACGAGCGCTCCAGAGTAAGTCCGCAGCACCTCCAGTCCCAAAGGGAGAGAAATAGTTGGCGCAGGGAACGAGGTGGCGGCGGGATTAGTGGCTGGCTCCGACATCTCTACGTCTCCCTCTCTCTTCTCTCTGTCTCCCCCTCTCCTCTGGCTCTCACCCTCCGTCTCCCACTAAAAGAGGGGCAGTTCAACAAAGGACGGGAGCAGCGGGGGAAATTCCTCCGGAGTCATGTGTCCCCCCCACCACCTCCCAGAAACAGGTCGGACAGGTGCAGGGGCCACTCCCTGGAAACCTGTGCTGCATTCAAGGACCTCACGGAACCTCCCAAATCACAGTATCCAAGTTGTAAAGCTCACATGTCAGTATCAGAAATAATGACAGCTCGGTTGTTTTATTTTGAATGTAAGATGATGACTATAGATGCAGGACCTACTAATTTCTATACATATTTATTATAAATAAAGGGCATGCGTGTGAATTTCTGAACAACTGTAGAGATCAAGCTAATATGTGCAACACAAAGATGAAGGCAATAAAATGTGGATGAGTCATATAACTAAGCTTTTAATTTATTGAGTACAATGTAGAGGGAGGCCATAAAATCTACTACATATCACCCATAATGAATGACACTGTATTTTCTTCATGACAGACGAGACAACCTTTGTATTGATTAGTTTATTAATGGTTATCAGTGGTATAACATGCTAATAAATTTGGGTTTGGGCAAAATAAGTCTACAACCTGCATCAGATGTTGGTAAAATAAAATATCAAGTATGTCATAAAGGATTCAGGGTGTGTTTGTGATGATGAAACACCACAGACTGACCACTCCTTACTTAGTCAGCCACTTGTTTACATGGCTTTTATGACCTCCACACCCTAAATGGCCGTTGATATGTCTACAATCATTCACATTGTAAAGGTATGTGCTCATCTTGTAGTTGTGGTAATTCCAACACCAAGTGAATGCACCAATCTTACTCACACTTTGCCTTTTGAAACACTTGGCTCTGTGTGTGTGTGTGTTTGTGTGTGTGTGGGAACAGCCACCAGCAGACACCACAGCTCAGAAACATTAGCAAGGGGAATATCAGACAGGTGGAGTCATTACTACACCCCAACTGATTTCTTTTATACAGGTGGAGAAAGAAATGAGGGTTAAGAAACAATGGTGTGTGTGCTGGTTAACCCTCCCAGTGCAGGGGCAAAGGAGGTTGAAAAGTAAATATTAGTGTAAGAGTTGAAGTAACTGCTGAGGAGAGCGGAGAACTGATTTCCAAAGGGACTCAGCAACATTTATCGTGTTTGCACTGAAACACGAAACTGAAACAAGTGTCGGAGGGATCTTTTTTTTTTTTATGGAGCGCATGCATTTATTCTGAAATAGGTGAAGCAGAGCTGCTGTGCTGTTAGATCAGTTTGTAGGAGCCGCTTCTTGTGGTAAGCCAGTTAATGTTTAGCTAGGACTCAGTTTATGTGAACCAATGTTGACATGACCTCTTAAAGGGCACTGGGCATGGTTCAGTTCAGCGTGGATGGCAGTTCAAATCAGTACATCCTATCATGCAATATAAGATGGCTGCTTGTTAGACCAGCAACAATTGATCGGAAATCTTCTTCACGGTTGATTTTGTTTTTTTTCATGCTAGGAAATGAAATGTTTTGAGAGGCACAAACGCAACAGCAGGAAGCCAGAGATAAATCTTCTCTTGGACTAAAGTTTTTATGCTCATGTCAGATTCAATGCAGCAAACATCTGACTCTGCTGGATTTAAACAATGAAGTACACAATTAGTCACTCCACTATGCTTTAGCTCATGTTTTTAATTTTTATTTTAGAAACAGTGGGGGAAAAAAAATCAGAAGATATATATTACTGTGCTTTGTACATTTGGATTTAAACAAGTAATTATTGATAAAAGCAGGAACAAAATATTAAGATGCAGTGTTGTGAAGATTAAAGTTGTTTTTTAATGATGTATCATTTTGTACCTTAATTTTGGTGCTTTTTATTTCATAAAACAATTTAGAAAAATACACTCTGTAGTAACAGTCAATGTGCTTGTTATGGGCCTATAAAATGACAGAAAACAGCGAAAAGGAACAGACGTGTCAGACAGTCTATCATCTTATCTCATATCTTATATATCTTATATTTGCAGGAGGAGAGCCTGAATGACGTTAAGCTGAAAGACAAACTCATATTTCTTGCCCACAAGAGCTTATTCCTCACACACCCATGAAAATTGCCTACTGCAAGGCACATCATTCCACGCCGCGGCGCTACGCGAGACCTCCACGCAATCCTCATCTCCATCAACATTATTGGGCTCCCCATCTTGCCAGAATCCTGCACCCACCAGGTTAGTTCCATCCACCCACTTCCACGTGCCGTCTCCACTGCGAGACAGACCGATCCAGGTTACGCCGTAACTCCTCTTGACAAAATCCAGCTCGGCTTTTGTGGTTATGATCACCAGGTCCGCTCCTCTCTCTTGACAGTCTTTCCTGCTGTTCTGCCAGTTTTTAGTCACTCCATGAGCAGAGACGAAGTAGCACTTGTTGTTGAATTGTATCCATCCTTTACGGCAAGCTAGACCTGGAGGGAGCACGAGTGTGTTTCAGTTAGTGGGATCCTGAAACCATTGCTGAGATTTGGGGACCAGCACCTGTCTGCTGTAAACTCCCCAAATCAACATCAGATGAAAAAGAAATGGATCAGTAACTGAGGGAGCCCTCCTCCCTCAGTTACTGATGCCACACCTGTGAAGCACTTACATGCAGAGTTTAATGTTTGAAATTCCAAATCATTTTAGAAGCAATGGGTCCTTGACTGAACCGGGCTTCCTATTTCTAAAGCTGGTTTCACGAGCTGGTTTGAAACACAGCTGACTTTTTAATGTGGCCACCTGCGTCGTTTTGAAATGAGAATGCTGCTAAAGGTAGAAGCAAAAACTGAGACATGTCGACCAGTGGATCCTTGGAGAACACATGGAAATGAAGAACCAGCATTGTTCTTGTGTTGCAGCGTAGCGCTAGTTAGTACCGGTGCTATGATAAGGAACAATGGTGGTCTAACACAAACAGTACACATTGCGTTTTACACAACACTTGCAATGTTTGGTTGGACGAGGACTAATCAAATTTGTGGCGAACACAACGCTGTCTCAGGTAGCGAGTTTGGACAGTGTCAGCTTCATAGTAGCACCCAGGACCAAAGTGCTATCACAAACACTTGTACTGGGAACCTGTAACTCAACAAAGCGATGCAGTGAGAAATGTAAGTAATGTAAGTAACACTGGCCTAGGTTGGTACTGCATGTGGTATGTGAATCATTTGCGATTCATATCAGAGCACATAAACACACGAATCACACTTTTGCCCTTGTGCTTTTGGTTTAGGAGACATTTAAAAAAGACACCATCTTTCCAAATGTTAAATGCACAGTACTGCTTTCATCGTTTAGAGAACAGCTATTTTCAGTGTGTGGCTTTAAAATGTGAACTACCATAATATTCATTCCCAATGCGACAACACAAAGATCAAGCTTCAGTGTGCTGCACAGGCCCATAGCTCCACTCTCACACAGTGAGCCGAAACTTGGTTCAATCATTCCGACACTACTGTGCAGAATATTGTAGGTAGTTAGAATTTAACACTTCTACAGATTAAACTGTCACTTTTAGTGTGACGTTGAGCACAAGGGTCAGGATTATTTCGACCACTTGGATTCATCAATAACCAAGCCATGTACTTGCAGCAGAAAACTGAAAGGGTTGCCTGAAATGATGCTGTCATTAATAATCTTATAATCCTGACCCTTGTTTTTAATTAGATATACTGGCATGCATTTCATGATCCACCCAAGTCTCCTGGTGATTGATACTGTACGTTTATTTCTTGAGTGCAGCAGTGAATCCAAATCAAAGAAGATTCAAGTTTCATTTTCTTGCCGAAGCACATTTCTTACCCGTTCCGTTGACCTTTAACTTGTTCAGCTCCTCTTGTAGCTTGTCTCGACTTGCTACCACAGCGCTGTATTGGCTCTGCAGGATCTCCATCTCTTTTGTCAGGTTGCTGGACTGAATCATCAGTTGGTCTCGCTCATCTCTCAGATTGTCTCTGCCTTTAGTGAGCTCAGAAATCAGGTTTTCATACTTCGTGTCCCATTGGTTGATAGCACTGGTATCTGCAACAAGTTCATTCAGAATCAATAAAAGACAGTGAGAGTTAAACTGCATTTTTAGCGATTGTTACAATATTAATCCTGAGTGATTGTTCAAGTGTTTAGTGGGAGTTTTAGACCTGGCTCTGACTCCAGATTTTAGACTTTATAAGGATTTTTTCGCCCTTGAGGAGATGAGTACTGCACCTGGCTGTGGACTAATGATCAGTGTTGAGACAGAATTGCACTTACTGTTGGCCACCAAGATCACAGTCAGCAGAAGAAGCCCCAGACACACTACAGCAGCTCCGATCAAACACGCTGCAGCACAAATTATCACCATAAGCTGGGAAAACCACAAACAAGCAATACAGATATGACATTTTGCAAAATGGTTTAATTCGCAGTACTTACCTGAACGTTTAGATCTCCACCCATAGTCGTAACATTTGTCAGTAGCCATCAGATTCCAACCGTCTCCTTCAACTTCCCCTGATTTGCCACTAAATGCCACCGACATCTTAGATTTATGGCGTGTCTTTCAGCCTCCTGCTCGTCACTCTAGCACTCTTTACTCAGTTGCATTAAACAGCTTTTTTTTTAAGTCCAATGACTTGCTGACACTGCAGATAAAAACCAGTAGGAAGGATATGTTGCTTTGGGAAAGACAACCCCATGGGTTGGAACAGAAGTGCTCATAGTCGTAGTGGCTGTATAAAGCATTTAATTCCATGTTATATACCGTCTTTCTCCAAACATTTAACAGTATTTTGCTTGTCAGTGGTAAATGTGGAACATTCACCATTTCTCCTTTACGGCTGTGTGCTCGTAATTGAGCCGCAGTGTAAAGCAACAGAGTATTTCAACTTGAGATTTAGTTTCTGTCTTGCGTTGGTGCCTCAGGACTGCAGACTGAGCCTTTAAGGAAGGTGCAGTTACAGTCAGCAAAAATTCAATTTGACTTCCTGTGTAAAAATAACAGGATGTCAGCCAGTGTTTGTGTGCTGAAGCGTGAGAATGTGCTGCTGTACGGAGTGGATCTTTCCTAACTTTTATAAACAGGATGAAAAATCAGCACTTGAGTACAGCCCTGAAGTGATAATAAGTAGCCTTGATAGCTTGTTGTGTATCCTTGCTGTAATGGTTGCTGGTTCTGGCAGATATGAACCCAAAAGCATGAGGAGACAATTAAAGCCACTGTCACAGAGAACAGAGCAGGTGGACCCAGCTACAGGACACAGCAGGGAGACAATTTCAGAAGAACTATTTACTGAAAATGAACAGAAACAGGCAATCTGAGCACACAACTCGACAAAGACTGAACTGAAAATGGGACAAAATACAAACTAAACTGACAAGGGGGTGAGGTGCAGGTGGAGAGATGGCTGGAGAAGCTCAGGTGAGGGGAATGAGGTGATAAAACAGGAGAGGAGCTGATTGGCTGGGGAGAACACTGGGAACGGGGCAGGGTAACGGGGCAGATGCGGGGCAGGTGTGGACAGAAAGCGTGGAGGGAGAAGCGGGCTGGGGAGGAGCACAGGAGGGAAACACAGTGCAAACAGACAACAAAACCAATATTTGTAACTGATGGTCTGCAATCTTACACCATACGATAGAAAAGACACAATTCATAAATTTCCCATTTGCCTACATTTACAGTGATTGAGGCTATGTCATAAAGAATGAATTAAAAAGTTAGCTACTTAGAAGTTACCTTAATGTAAGCTCATATATTTCACTAATGTTTGATACTGCAGTACATCGTAAGGAGACAGAATTATGAAGTACTGCTATGAAGGGCCTTTTTTCCCCTCATATATTAGACTGCAAACTGTCAGTGTTAGTTGGATATTCCAGTTTCCAACAAGTATTAACTGTAAGCCAACCACTCCCCAACGCCTTTACTGACGTGTGACGGCAGGAAACGTCAGCGGCAGCAAGAGAGGAAGGATTTCTTTGTCATCAGATAGAGGAGCAACAACATGTTAAACCCTGAAAAACTATACTGTATGTGAGAAATTGATTTGAGTTTGGGCCATTTCTCTTGCTAGTTATGACACAGGATTGTTTCTATAATATCCCATTTAATATGATTTCCATTTTGTATGAGCAACACATCACAGAAAAACAACATTTAAAAATCCAGGTGCAAACAGGTGTGTTTACCTGCTCTGACCTTGGTTCGTACACGCTGTTTGAAACACCCCTGAGGTGATATTGTACTAGATAAACAGCAGAGGAGGACACAGGCTGTTTGATATCATGTGTCATGTTTGATTTGGTTCAGGATTAAATGGAATTCACTGGAAATCAACCTATACAGGCCTTTGAGATGCATGTAATGTTAGGCATATGTCGGCTACTCATTGACCCCTCAGGCCATTCCTGAGTAAAAGTATTGTTGTATATATGCAAGTTATATTTTATACAAGCAGTCAAACTGCTGTCAAACACATTTAAACTGGTATAAAAGTTTTAATGGGCTTACTGCAGCCTTTTATGCAACTTGAAATATTAATATCAGACTGGACTTATCAGGATCACCTATTAATGAATTTGTGTTAAAAAAGCATGGTCAGGGCAGAGCTACTTTTTGAGTATAAGCTCTTTGACGTTTCGGTAACAAATGCTTTAAACAGTCACCCCAGATAGAGGTTTTTGCTGGGATCCGATAGGGGACTCTCTGCATGTACCTTGTTCAGTTCATCCACGGCTCAGTTCATCAGCAAAAATGTCTTATTTCAATCCGTTGATTAATCCCAACCTGCAGACTCCCTCATAAACTGCTTGGAAGAAATTGACCACTGGATGGCAGCAAACTTCCTTCAGCTGAACGGGGAGAAAACTGAGGTCTTGGTGCTGAAGTGCAGAGACTGCTGGTCTGTCAGTACCTAGAGTCCAGATCATTAGAAACAAGTGAACAGATTAAAAATCTTAATGATGGGTGGTGAACTCAGTTTCAATGATACCAGTGGCATCACAAAGGTTGCCTCTTTCCAACTCAAACATTTCTAAAATCAGAGGCTTTCTCAATGTTTTCTGTTGTTTTCAGAACACAATTCAAAATCCTCCTCTTAATTTGGCACATGCTGCTCTGACTCCACAATACATTTTAGACACGCTGTCAGCTCATAATCCCAGCGGGTGTCTTTGGTCACAAGGCGGACATCTCCATGTGCCTGGTAAGTCATTTTCAAAGCCTGGGGAGATGACATTCAGCATGTATGCACCTGAGAAATGGAAGAGTCTGCTGAGATTCGTCTCATATATGACTTTGGCACTCCTTCCTCTCTGTTGTGACTCGGTCAGATTCTCAGCTCTAAACTTTATGGGGGAAATATTATTATTTTTTCAACTATTATCTGACAGCAGAAGAATATTCAGCCAAATGGACATGCTTCTCCAGTATTCAACAAAACACATTGGCTAATTGGCTAATTTTTAGAATGACCATTTATTGAAACAAATATTGACTAATGGACAAAAACAATGGTTAATTGGCCAAATTACCTGTCAGTCACACTTCAAAGGTGAAAATGAGGTTATGCAGTATTTATGTTTAGACCTGTTGAGTTTAAAACAGTTTAAAATCCAACCTTCGAGTTAGAGAGAGAATTTAACCAGTACAATAAAAGAACAAAGAAGCAATTAGTTATTATTTACTCTTATTGTATTTCCAGAAGCTGATGGCAAGTCCCCGAACACAAATGTGAAACACATGGTTTCACACTTATTGCTACACTCATTTCTCTCTGATTGTATTCCAAGGTTATTTCACAAGTTTTTGTTACTAGAAAACTGATCATTTCCAATTGTAAAAAAATTTTAGGCCTTGTAAAACATTATAGATCCTCATCTTTGATTGACCAAAATCATCTGGAAATTACAACCTCATGCTTATTTAAAGAGCTGGAGATCTCTTAGCTTAACATGCTGTATGTGTCTGGTAAAGAAAGAGTATCCTCACAACACAGAAACACATTCACATTTTTTCCTTTGCAGGCACGCGATCCATCTGTGGCGTCAGGGTGAGGCAGTACCATAAAAATCTTCATCTTCAGCGGAGGGCTTAACACAGGAGTGTGTGTGTATGTGTGTGATCTGCACAAACTTAACCATCACTGATTTGCATAGGCCATTGTGCACCCTCTCTTGGGCATGTGCACAAATCAAGATCCAAACTGAATGCTACGGTTTCAGTGGGACTTTTTCTTGTTAGGGGTGATACATACATGTAACATTCACCCTAATTACTGAAGAAAAAAAAATCTTTGATGGTGTAATTCCATTAATTAGTCATATAAGGAAAGCAGCATTATCTGATTATGCAGGCACAATTTATTTTTCATTCACTTTTCATTATATAAATGTATCACATAAATTGCCAGTTGTGTACTTTAATCTCTTTGGCATGCAAGTGTTAATGTCTCATTGACTCATGATGATGCCCCGGCAGATGCCCCTCTTCCTCCTCCTCTTCTCCTGCTCTTTGGGAACTCGCAGATGAAAAACATGGAGGCTTCACACTCCACACGACCCCATGATCCAGTGCTGAGCAGCTCCACGCAGCTGGAGTTTGTGCTGGGAGCCACTCTGGAACCTAATTCCTCCTCTGGGCTCCAAGCTGCAAACCCCTGCAGAGGGCTGGAGTCTGCATAAACATAGCTGCTTGTTCCGTCCTGATGGCAAAAAAACAGGAGATAATAAACAAAGACAATGAGGAAATAATTAGAAAGGTATTCACAACAGGGACTGTTGTTTATCATTGTTTAACCAGGTTTCAGGAGAATTTGGCCCTCGATGCTTATCCTGCCTTATAAAACAATGGCAAAGAAGACCAAGAGAGGAACCTCCACCCACTGCAGTGTGTGTGCGCATTATATTCTGATGAGGACCACTCACTGTGTCCTTGCTTTGAGCCTGCACTCCGACATAAACTCTCGTCAGTCCTGCCTGACTGACATACTCTGCCATGAGATGGTTGGTGTTGCTGGTTTTTGGCATGGCCAGGGTGCCTCCTCTTAGCTTGCAGTTCATTGAAGCCTCTCTGAACCTCTTGGGCTCCTTGACCAGCAGGTAGTACCTCTCTTCTGTTTCCTTCAGCCCCAAGATGACTGCGCAGGACAGGGTTACAGGTTAAAGGTCATTAGTTTGGTTGTTTTCGTGATTTCCATGACAATCTATGAAAATTAAACAAAAATTAACAAACAAAGCTAGGCAAAATATGTGTGAAAACAAAAATACAAAAGCAACACTTAATGCACAGGCATAAAATTAAAAAACTCTAACCAATTCTTACAAACAGACAAATAAGGAGTTGGTGTTTATACAGTTTTCCAGCCTACTTTAGTTTCATCCTAAGACCCAGAAATAGAAAAAATACTTTGAAAACACAGGTTTATTGATTTGTTTTAACATAAAACATAAACAGTACAAGGGAGGGTAATATAAAGAATATATTGTGCTACTTATTAGATAGATATATTAGATGGCTGAAACATTCATATATTCAAAAATTAAATATGAACTCAACCCCTGGGTTCATTTCCCTTTTTACCTTTAGAGCTACGTGTTAAGGTTTTCACACTTTTGAAGATATTCAGCTCGCTACAGTAGCGTGTGCTAAACCGCAGACATCCTGCCATGCAGCACTCACCGCTCTTCACAAACTTGACGGCATTCCTCAGCTTGCCTACATTGACATCCAGCTGTCCGACCACCTTCCTGTACCTGCCACAGTCACACGTTGTGCCTGGTGGATTAAACAAGGTCCACGTGTGATGTGAGGATGTAACAACAAAGAATCACCTTCCTTAGTATAAGACTTCACAGTCCCGGTGCTGCATGGCAAAAGCCTCCTCCACCCTCGCTTTGGGTTATTTAACTTCCGTGGAAGGTTTTTTTTTTATGCACTTGCTATCGTCCCTCTTGATTCTCTGCCAGGCTTGTACAAGCCTTTCTGCTTTCTTATCCCACGGCTGGTTTTCAGTGGGTGAAACACATGGTCAGGTGAACTTTCACTTCATAGTGATCATTCGATTCAAACTCCAGTGTGCCAGAGTGGACAGCCGAATAAACACAGACGATGAAACACATCACTGTTCTCATATTTTCTCACAGCTGAGTGGTATTTGATGTTGCTCTGCTGTGTTTCTGCAGTAGGGAGCATCTCCAGTCATTTTTCAGGAGCTGGCCACAAACTACTTGTTTTCTTTATTGCAATGAAATGAAGATAGTGTGCTATATTAACCAGTTCATACCCACAAGACTGACTGTTGTTATTTCAGCGAAAAATCCAGACACATTCTCTGTCTAAGGCTGATTATTTGTAAATGCCAAATTGTTGCAATATCATCGTGTTGGTCTAAGAGGAGCAGATTAATGGTGGGTATTATCACATACTGGACATGAGAAAAGAGATGCCTGCATGTTATAGACTTACCTGGTTTTCCTTTTAAACCAGAAGGGCCTTCCAAACCTGTGTCACCTTTGTCACCTACAGTGAAAACGAAGGAACGTGTGAGATAATTACCTCATCTATTATCCTGTCAATTGACCTTTTCTTGTTTTCAATAATAACTAAATAATCAAATTATGATGTAGTTACAAAATACTGCCACCAGATGGCTGTATCATACACAAAACATTTCAAATACAAGCAGGTATAGATTTAGTCAGGTCAAATCTGAACGTATTGTAATCCACATTTAATTATTCCAAACAGACCTCAACATGACAACACACATTTTTTGTGGTCACATTTTATATTAAGGTGCACATATTCGCCATTAACTAGTTTCTTATTAGCATGCATATTAGTGGCTTATTGGCTTTTTGTTGATTCTTATGAAGCACTTATTAATGCTTTATTCTGCATGACCGTATTCTACTCGGTTATAAACTAAAACTTCTCTCAAAAACCTCCTAATTACTGCTTATTGATAGTAAGTAGGGGATTTTAATAACCTAACCCTAACCTTTGATAACTGTAACCTCCAGAATAAGGCATTGATAATTTATAACAACCTAAAATGAGCCAGTGTGGTACTAATATGCATGTAAATAAGAAACTACTTCATAGTGACAAAGCGACGTGGGTAAATTCTATCATTTGTGTGTGAATGAAATCCAGAACGTATTCACTTGTACCGATCTTAACCTAAACTTTACAGAGGAAATGAACTGACGGTTATACATTTTGGGGAAGTGGGCTGCAGTACAAACATCACATCAGCCTGGTTTTGTATGAGGAAGAGCCCAAACAGTCTTACATAATAGGTGCGTATTGTACCTGTACAATCTGACCAGCTTTTTGTGATTCGACTGGAATAAACAGCTACAGTGTGAGCACAAAAAATGTGAAAACATTAATAAAGAAGTGAGAAGTTAGTATCTGACTTCAGACTCGACTCACTATGCTGTTGCCAGTATAGAAGCTCTGTGGATTATTAAAATAAAATGCTACCAAATACGCATTGCAGTGTCGCCTCGAGGGTACGATTCCCCCCAAATGGTCTTGCTGCAGTTAGTTGGTTGGTTTTCCATATGAATTGACTAATTACACATGGTTTTATAGTTTATAGGTTTAGATAGTTGTTCTTTGGACACTCTGTACATACTCATTATAAGCAGACATATGCGTGCAATTATAGCAAACACACAGGACACTGCCTCATGTGTAATAATAATCTTGAATGAAAACCAATTTAGCTAATGTATGTATGTATCTACACTTTTTTTCTCTTAAATGATCAACATTCTACACCAGAGTATCTGAATTTTAGTTTGCCTGAGATGGCTGATGCACAGCCACTTTCCTGTAAGTGTATTAAACATAATGAATACTGAGAAGAGTGAATGCCTAGAGAGGCAGGGGAACACGGGCGCTCATAAAAATAAAAATAAAGATAGAAATTGTTTCAGCCACCCTGGGCAAAGTAACTGGATGACATCATACTGTAGGATTATGGTTCCTTCTGTCTTTGGATGTGATAGCTTAAAACATAAAAGAAGTGGGGGGAAAATATCTACTTTTTTTTAAGAAAAGCTGCAGTTGGCTTGAAGCAAATTCTCCCTGTGCGTATTAGTCTTGGGACTAATTAAGTTTGCTGATTTGCGCAGAAATATCTTCTAATGTTTTGAGTCTGTGGTTCTGGAGCAGCTGTCCAAGCTGAGGAGGAGTTCAGGGAACTATATTTCTTCTTTTAGGCAATTACTGTATAAAGTCATCAAGATCCTGCAGAACCTCACAGCTACATTTATTTTTGACCCTTTTTGTCGCCCGTTGTTGACAACTCTCTCTCTGGACACTG
Organism: Chelmon rostratus; assembly: GCF_017976325.1. Classification (NCBI taxonomy): domain Eukaryota; kingdom Metazoa; phylum Chordata; class Actinopteri; order Chaetodontiformes; family Chaetodontidae; genus Chelmon; species Chelmon rostratus. The sequence continues at coordinate 22,160,040 of NC_055665.1, forward strand.
AGGGTTGGAAGCTTTCAGCCTCTCTCATTTGGTTACGGTATGCTGTCCTGGATACACAGAGAAACATTAACTGTAGATTAAAATGAATTTCCTTTGTTTTACCCATGTCTCCAATAGGCCCCATCTTTCCTGTGTGGCCCCCCTCTCCATCAAGGCCCGTCTCTCCTGGCACGCCTGGGGAAGAAGAGAAAGAAAGACAGAGGATGAGAGGAGAGATACATGGAGAGGACTGGACATACTTGACATAAAAAAAATAATCCCTTATTGTTGTATATTCTTTCATTCTGCTTTGTTTTATTCTTACAATAATGACTGTTTTTCATCCTCTTTCTTTTGTTTTCTGTTTTCATTTGTCTTGTTTGTTTCAAGCCTGATCAACATAATCGCGTGCTCTCATCTCGTCTTCTAGAGAATTGTCTCTGCGAGCTCTGAGGTTTTTTTTTTTTTTTTTAAACAACGACCACTGCATAGTTTGGTTCCTAAATTGATGCTGTAGTTGTTATTATTAGTATGCCAGTAAATAAATTAGAGGAAAAAAATGCTGATTTATTTCGAGCACTAACCAAAGCACTTTGTGTTGAGAGGCTGTTTGCGGAGTGATGATAGTCTGTGAGAAAGTGAGTGTGTTGAAGGATATGGCTTCGCCGAAGTGGAACATGGAACATGATAAACAGGGTAAATGCATGTGATTATTGTTTATTTATGGATTTTTATTGCTTTCAGTTTCTTTGATTTCAGTACAAAGTGTGGAATCAACAATGGTCTGGTACACAGAGCGTTTGAGTTGGGTCTTTATTATTACTTTTAATCTGACATCACAATGACTGTAGCAGATTACAGTCCATCACTGTAATCCGATTACTGTCCTCTGTCTCTAAAATCCAATTAAGGCTTCTTTAGGTTGGTGTTATGGGAAGGTGCATCATTTTGGATGTTGCAGTGAAAAGTGTAGGAGGACAGAAAATATCAGAGAGAGGGAGGGAGATTGTGTACATGTCTTTGTGTATGTGTGCGTGCATGTGTGTGTGTGTGTGTGTGTGTGTGTGTGTGAGTATGGGAAAACTACAGAGCAGTCTGAGGCTTCCTGCCAGCACTTGAATGAGTATTTCCTCAGGAAACTATTCAACTGGAAATTGATGGTGTTTGAAATACTAAGTGACGCATTGGAGAGGCCTATTGCTATTAGAGGGATTGGCCACACACACACACACACACACACACACACACACACACACACACACACGCAAAAACAAACACACACAGCCAGCTATTCACTACTATTTCCCACTTTCTGATGTTGATTTTCTACTTGATGATTTGTGAGAAGTGTTGGCGAAAGGTGTGAGGTCTTATGGATTGTGTGAGGTCTGGTACAAGTCCTGGCCTATGGGAAACATCACTATTTCACTGCAATCTGTGTGCAATTTTTGCACAATTTTCAGCGTGAATGCCTGAGAAGCTGCATCACAAAGTAAATATTTTGACTGTACTGACCTGAGAACTGATTGTGCGCAGTGATTATAGGTGTTTGCTTTTTGCTGTATCGAGAAATTGAATCTGTTGGTATCTTGTTATTCCTTCACTGTCCATAAAAGTTGACTTATGTTGTTTTCGCAGTGCTTGTGCTTGCCAGTTAAACCGTCTATCTAAACGTCCAGATAACAGTCCTTCCTATCACTGCAGTCGCTCTTTATAATGACCAACCCCTCCAACTGGTTTAACGTCTGGATTCTCCAGCTGCTGGAGGATAAAGGAGGTGGAGGGCACATTTTTCACACATTTCAAAAACCTTAAGCTACTGAATGTTGACTGAATGTTTTCAAGGCTTAATATAACAAAAATACAAGAGACTAAAATGCTATGCAGACCTGAGATCAGATCAGTCACTACATAGAGTTTGGTCAAACATAATGAGCAAGTATATGGTATTTCTGCTTTTTAGAGCCCAGGACAGAGGACAGAGAGCTGGGTCACATGAAATGAAGGCGCTGACTTTGATTTTCCATTCCTCGTACACATATTCACTCCCAAAAGGTTGCCACAAAAATTAGAGACACTGCATAACAGTTAAATCTACTGCCTGTAACACTGAAATTCTCGCCTCAACTTTACCAGCAGTGGTAATTCAAGCGCAATTAACGAATGCAAAAAAACCCAGCTCAACTGTTTGTTGACGTCAACAAGCTTGGTGCAACAAATTGTTTTTGTTGCCCACCAGAGCATTCGCAGTCATGTATTCCCTTTAACATTCCAAAATTAAGCAAGAGTTTCCTGTAAAACAGTTTAAATTAAGACAGGGAATACATGCGTCATCTGTGGAGCTGTAGACTTACTTACAAAGTCATCATAGGAACTTGTATTCACTCCTACAAAAAGCATACACACAGAAAAACCATAATGATCGGGTTTGCTATACTGTTGAAAAACATCCGCAGAGTTGAAGAGTTGAAAAAAGGTTCACATACATATACTCTTTTTTTTTTCTTTTTTTACACTTTTGGAAAAGACTCAATCATTCCTGGCATTTGTCTCTGACAGAGTTTGATGAGAGAAGTGTGTGTTTGTTGTTGCAAAGTGTGTGCAGCTATGTGTGTGTTTTGTGACGACCTCTGTGTGAAATGATTGAATTAAACAAACATCTGCAGAGAGCAAGAGGGCAGCCAGGAACCAGTGCTGTGTGTGTATATGCAACTATGTCTATAGGCTATGTCTATACACAAGGCGTGCATGCAGTATGTTGTACGTATGCCTCAGTGTGTGTTTGTGTGTGTGTGTGTGTGTGTGTGTGTGTGTGTGTGTGTGTGTGTGTGTGTGTGTGTGTGCAGACATGTGTGCGCATGACATGGCCAGTTGGTTGGCCAGCTAGTCTACCAGCCCAGTTGGAACGCACAGAGCGAAGCGGGACGCCACTGCTTTCCTCGGCAGCAATTAACACGTCTGCTTCCCCCATAGAGGCAGAGCAGTGCAGGTCTGTCTGTCTGTCTGTCTGTCAGAGGAAAGCAGCCCTCTGCATCTACCGCACAGCAAAGGAAAGCAAGCAGTGTTGAGCTGGAGAGGCAAATGCTGCTGCCAGGGCAAAGTCGCGCAGGCTGTCTGTGCAGAAACTCAGACGTGGTTGTTTGTCCAGGTTACGGCAGCAATGCAAATTATACTTCTGAGTTACAGTCGGGTGAAGACAGACTTTATGCTTCTGTGTGACGCCGTCCCACACATTACTTTTGCTTTTTTTATTTCAAGTTGTGTTTAGCCCTTGTTCGACATGTTGCATGTGTTTTTTGTCAGTAATACCTCTCATTCACATATTAAAAATTAAATGCTAAACTAGGAAGTGGCTTGACCGGGGCTATTTTTTGTGTTCTTTGCACAAATACATAAGAGTGCAGCAAAAACTGTTCTGCCTCGTTTCAGGAAACAGGATTATTTCTTTCAAATTCTTGAACTCAGGGAAAATCTACTGTGATGAAGTTTGATTGTCTCCTTTCACCGTTTTTTCATCTTCGTAACAAAAATAGGACTTGAGGCCTGAATAGGCACCAAACCTTGTTAGGGTGACAATACGAAACAGAGGCATTGTGTTTGGCTCCAGCTGCCTCATTGTGTGGATATTAATCAGCTGAACGTTGCAAAGTCTAGCACAACCACAATCAACACCAAGAAATGCACCGTCAGCTGCAACTGGCCCATGTCACTGTCTGTCGACCACTTTTTCAAGTCGTGTCTCATTCTGCTGTGACTCATGAGGTCATCCTGCTAGTGTGGGTGCCATTAAAACAGACCTGGAGTCACTGTGATTATGCTAATATTTAGCCAGTGCATCACCTTCAACCGCAGTCTGATAACAAACCAGACTTCATTTTATTTGGACTGTGAATCTGGCCTTAAAGGGAAACGCCACCATATTTACACGTCTTGGGGAGAAATGGCACATATGCCAAGGCTACATTAGCCGCTCCCAGCATATCACACCTGATTGTCTGACATGTCAGTGGTTGAGTTGCTTTATAGGTAATGTAGGCGCCAGGGTCTGACAGGGAAAAAAATGCATTAAAATTATTATAGATCTGGTTCTGCTGCATCAGTTTTCCTACAATGTTTTAGAAGTGCAACGTTAATTTGGTGGAGCAGCATACATTTCAACAAGGTCGTGTTTTGCATTGTCTTTGTCATTCGTGGCTCAATAATTTGCGAGGCGACCTCCTTTCCCCCAAACATGAACAGTATTTGTATACAGATGGACGAATGCTGGGTACCTGGAGGTCCTGGTGGTCCATCCTTGCCCAGTTTTCCCAGATCTCCCTCGTCACCAATCTCACCTTGGTCTCCTGGATTAGAAAGGAAAGACAGTAAAGGAGTATAAAAGGGCATGTGCTATACATTAGGAGAGCATGTTTCCCAGTATCTCATACACAGGCCTGTTCAGCCAGGGCCTGCTGGTTAGATACCTGAGTATATGTAGCAGTGTATACAGCTGTCTTACTTTCCCAGGCAGGGATTAAATCTGCATATTCTCACTCACTGCTGGCATGGACGAAAACCATCACAGGATGATGATACATTATCGAAACTAACAAATGGCCAAGAACTACAGCAGCATAGTGTTGGGTTAATGTTTGTGTGTGAGATTCAATGCAGGCCCAGTTGCGGGTTTGGATGCAAGTGTACTGTAAAGTTTGAATGAACTGTGGATGCTTATTATCATTTTCTTACTCTTTATAAGCCCTTTGAATATATCCAAGACAATATCACTTTCAAAAGCACGACAGCTCCTTTGAACACAAGTCTAGCTACAACCCTGTCTCCTGGAAATTCAGTTTCTATACAGCTAATTTGCATCCATAACGATGTTGTGCTGACAAACGTAACTGCCGCCTAGATTATGTTCCGAGTCAACGTTTGTTTGAGTAAATGAAACACTACATTCATGTACAGCGCTGGAGTCACAGAGAGGTGGTCGGGGTTGATGACGGGTGCAAAGAGTCCAGGACCGTAACACCAGAATCCAGGGTTCACGTCCAGACTGTGGTCAGCTTTAGGCAACAGCAGCACTTTGGTTAATGTTCGGGAAAGATTGTGATTACTCTTGACTTTTTCTGTATTAAAATAGACCATGATCTCTCCCAAACATTAACCAAGTGCTGTCAGTAAAACCATTTAAATGTTCAATAATGCTGTACCATGAGTGGATGGTGCATTGCAAGATTTTAGTGGAAAACAAATTAAATACGTCGTCAGTAAACATACGTTTTCTTATTATGTTAATAGAAAGCATAATTTGGTCTGCATTATGTGTCCATCGAAACATATTTGCTGTTGCTGATTAGTTGTACATGCAGTAAATGCCATTTCTAGGAGACAGAGAGTGCAGTCATGAAGTCTTTAGCCTGTTTTTAAAAGCAGTTACACGCAAATGTGAGATCTTCTGCTAGTTTGTTCCAACAGTGGACAGCATAACACATGAAAATGCAGCTTCGCTATGTTTTGCTCTTACTTTAGGAACAGTTAGCAGACCTTTCCAGATTAGTTAAGAGGCCTAGGGGGGTTCATATGAGAGGAGGAAGTCACAAATATGTTTTGGCCCTGATCCATTGAGTGATTTATAGACAGCCAGCAGTAGCTTGTAGTCCGTTCTCTGGCCGACTGACTGGTAGCCAGTGCAGAGACCTGAGAGTTGCCGTAATGTGCTCAGCTTTCTTACTCGAACCTACTTCAGAAGAAGGCATGACTTTCTAAATCCTGTTTGGACACGTATCCTGGATGTCTTGTAATACTTTTAAGATGATTAGTAAAGCCAATGACAGTTATTGACTTATTACAGCTGCTAAAATTGACATCTGAATCAATAAGAACGGGATCTGTGAGTTGTTTTTTTAAAGAGTAAAGATGAACATCCACTTTCAGCCTCGACAAAACGCAGTTTACAGATTTGAAATATCTCTGGTGGGTCCACTGCTCGATAGCTCTTGGCAAGACGTCTTGGGAGGTTTTTAGAGTGTCTGTTAGAGCTGTAATTTTGCCCCAGTTGTTGATGCCAACAGCATTTTATATCTTTTTAAGTGCTGGGCTTTGAAACGAAGGACTGCAACAAACCCCCTCTATTAGCCTGGAGGAGTACTTAGGAAAATTGATTATTCAATTCTGCAGACTGTGTAGACATTTCAAGTCACCTAAATCACTGCAATTTCAAGTATTTCTGCCTGCATGACATTATTTCCTTTTCTGGACTACTGAAATGAAACCGTGTTCAGAAAATGTGAGGTGATTAAGGTGTCAAATCACAGAGAGATTTGCCACAGTATATTCTTCCACTGATGTCACATGTTAGTGAGCAATAGGACCACTTTATGTGACATAAGTGAATAAAAGCAAATTCATGGGGGAGTCAGGGAGAAATTGTTTTTCTCATGTCTCAATAAAAAATAAAAAGACAGTAAATCTATTTAAAAATGCTGAAGTCAAAGTACCAGTAAATGCAATAAAAGTATGTTTGTTGAACAGTTCAAATGAATAAAAAAAACGGTTCTGCGGCATTGTTTTCAGTGTATGAAACACAGAAAAATGCACCCACTCACATATGCAGACATGAGAATGCACACAGTCAGAGACTGACTCCGGTCAGTCCTATCTGGGATGAGTCTCGTACAAATAATCACTCTGGTTTAGCGGCAGCTGTCTAAATACACACTGGAGCAATGGAACTTTCTTACAAGTACACAAAATTCAGAAGAAAACTGACAAAAGATGTGCTCACTTCCTGTTGCATGTGTACAGTGTTATTGTTGCCTCTCCACCTCACTCACCACTTGGCTTCATAGTTCAACAACTAAAACAATATGAAGCTAACATACATTTTTTAATGCTCAAGAGCTGTAAAAGTCAAATCACAGCCTTTTGCTTTTTCACTCGACAGACCTCCAGTCTCAGCTTCTGCGTGCCGACTCCTGAAGCAACGTCTCTCTAACTTTCTAAAGTCATGTTTTTCAGTCGCGTGAATGGAGCTCAAAAAATGGTGCTTAGCTGAACTGTTTATTTTATTAGGTCTGTCTGTCTGAATCAGCGGGGGAACGAGCTACTGGATGTTGTAAAATGGAAAACACACACAGGGAGGCTTTCCCTCCAAAAGACTATGGGGTAGCAGACTGCTAGCTAATAAACTGCAGGACATTACATGCTTGGTACCTTCATCATCAGCCCTGTAAACCATGAAGCATATTTGAGGTGTTCCCTCAGAATTTTCCACTAGGCTTTCTTTATCTGACGCATATACATGTATTTACATTGAGAGGACGTTCAGTACACTTATTAATCCTCCACACAAAAACCATCGTTAATCATTTGTTTACTTCAAATCTGTTCATGTCAGAGTTTCGCTTTGACGGAGAAATCTCTGCAATTCAAAATGACTTTTTTTTACATTTGAGATGTTTTAAGTTTGCAGTTAAGAAGCAGCGTTCTCATATCTCACTCATAGCACACTGTGGGACATGCGGTACCTTTAGCTCCAGGTAGGAGGGTGTTGGTGCAGACTTCCGTCGAGGCAGAAACGTAGTTGAACACGGCTGCAAACACACAGAGCGCCGGCAGTCCCGTCATCTCCCAGTCATCACTGAGCGCTGAAGCAGATTTTGCAGGCTTGCAGGTTGTCACTGGTGCCAAAGTACTGACCGTGTGATGTGCCTCATGTGCCGGGATGCACCAACCGACAGAGGATCAGTGCAGGACTGACGAGCGGATGATGGAGCCGAGAGGGTCCGAACAGAGCTGTGCTGTTGTTTATAGAACACAGAGACACACTTTACACACACACACACACACACACACACACACACACAAACAGACTTGTTTATAGAGTCTTATCAGTTAGTTGTCATAATGTCAAACAACACTTAACAGAGTACTGCATTCCTGTGTATCTCGCCTGCTGGAATTTGAAGCTTTCATAACAGTTCATAACATAGTTCTGTTCGATACAATATTGTGAGATCAATGGAAGGACAGAAGCTCTTTGACTCTTAGGAATGGCATTTCTGATCACAGAGGCTATGACTGAATGTCTATTTCCTATGCAGGGGACTCTTTATGTCCTTCTTCCTTTTATTTGAGCGTGTTAAAATATAAACAGCATCTAGTGCCCTCAAACATTCCCAAAGAGGAGTCCACACAGTAGCGTCCACAGCATGTTCACATTGCTTTGCATGTAGTAGAAATTTATATTACAGTTGTTCAGCAGTCTAGCCGTCAGCAATGAGAGCTAATGTTCATTAATTAATGGCTTAAATCTGTAGGATTCTTTTGATGAATCAAGTAAAAAATCCTGTAAATATTTAGAGTGAATGGGGAGTGTAATATTAAACACAGCTGAGAGAGAAGCGACCAGGGTGTTTTCTTATCAGCACCTCGTGGCCTGCAAATTTTTTTCCTCTCTCCTCCTCCTCCTCTTGTCTTTTACTCTTCCTCCCACCCCTCAGACCACAAAGCATTTAGTGGGAGAGGTTTATGCTGGCACATGCACGCGCACACAGAAACAAACACAAAGATGTATGTTATGTACATGCAAGCCCACAAACACATAAGACGCTAAAAGTGTCCATGCACAAAAACAAAAATGCACACACACACACGCACACAGTCAGACAGATTCTTGCATAATTGCATCCTCTGGTTTGTCACTATGTGGTGAAAACATACAGGGATTAGAGGGTTTGGAGGCCTCAGAGGGATGGAGAGAAAGGAAAGGAGGGTGGGTGGCAGAAAATTAGAAAAGAGATGGAAAGAGAGCCACAGAGAGGGTGAGAAAGTGCGAAGAAATGAGGAATAATTACAGAAGATGACACAGAAAGAGAAGACAGAGCGAGGAACAAAGAGGGATAGCGGGTAAGAACGAGAGTGTGGTCAGAGCCACATGTATTGGCACAAAGAGGGATTTCCTTCTTCTAGAGCGTTGCTTGTTGGGACGTCTAAAGCTACGGCAAGTCACGGGGGCGTTAGCGCGTTCTGGTTTCGAAGCGCAGGGAGGGGCTGATGTTATCGAAAGACGGCTAATTGAAAAGGAAACAAGCGAGATTCATCTTAATCAGACGTCAGCTATTACTCCCTGAGGGACAGAGTTGGCCAGTCGTCGCCGGGTTTGTTGCCTTTATTGTGGTGACAATGTCATTTGTATTTACAGGCAAAAAATCTTTAAAATACATCTAGAATTGGCTGCAGAATTACAGCACATTTTCCTGCTCACAGTCAAGTAACGACTTATTTCAGCTGCTTCAAAGGCTGTGGAAATTATATATTGAAGGAATTCATATATGCCTATTAAACAGTTGGACAAGTCATAGTCATTAATCAGATCTTGTTGCTGATTATAATGTTTGTTTCTTTTGGATTATCCTTGAAAAACATTTTAAACCACACGCACACACTCAGGCTGGAAAATGTTTCACACTACATATCAGTGAGACACTGACAATGAAACGTTTTCTTTGGCTCCTGCCACCGCTTGCTCCAAGCTTCAAAGTCTACATGAATCCTGCCGAGGAATTTGTTTGCCGTTCAGAGCTGTGTTTTGGTACAAGAGCTCTTTTATGGCTCCGGCTTTTTGGTGTCGCTGACCGTAACTGGCTAGCTGTGAGGCTTGTTCAGTCAGGGCTCAGTAGAAATAACCAGTGCCAACAGCGTGTGTTCGTGTGCCAAACGTGGTGCAAAAATTTCTGTTCGTCGTGGCGAGGAGAGAGCTGCAGGGTTGGCTGATAATCACGAATGGGTCTGTCACCACGAGGGATACCTCTCACATGCAAGTAATCCTTTGATCGTTGACAGAAAAATGGAAATCATAGCCACTTTAAGGACATGCAAATTAGGCTAAAAACACGGGAGAGTCACTCAAGAGCTTGAAGAGCCAATCATCACTAAAACATAAGTCATGCAAGAGAGTCAATAAAAACAAATGGAAAGGTCAAATTTGTCACATTCACATTTAAGGTGTGTTTGATTGATTAATGCCGTCAACTTATGCATTGAGTTATATGCAAGAAAACATTCCAGCTGCTGGTAGCTGCTGTTTGCCTTTGAGGCGGTGAATTAAATGTTTTTTTTTTTTTTCTAGCAAACGATAATTAGTGAAGATGAAAAGGCAGCAAAACATGCTTTCATTCACTCTGCTGACAGATCCTTTATTTGTGATAAAGAAACATCACAAAGCCAGCCTGTTGAACTTGGCCAGCTTGTGCTGCATCCACAGCCTGCGGGAAATGAAAGCTAGCGTAGCTACGTTTGCAAAGCCTGTTAGCTGAGCGTGACCTCTGGCTGCACTGACTCCTGCTCAGGATGGATGCAGCGTTTCCTCGGTACAAGTAACTGAAGGAAATCATTCAAAATGCATTTGAGTACAATCACCTACACTGCTTAATACTACGCTAAATACAACCTGCTGCATCCATGCTATCGCCTAATGCGACTTAGCTAGCATCATAGGTGCGCTCCAGTACTTCAACAAATAGCACTACACCTCTGCAGACTATATAGCTCCCCTGGTCTGGGAGTGGCTGCGTATAAACTGAAAACAATGGTGGGAGAGAGACGTCTGGACTGCTCTGCTCAGCCTGCTGCCACGGTGACCTGGCCCTGTGTAAGCAGCAGAAGAAGGATGGATGTCAACAGGGCGTCGCTGTAAAAGAGCACATATGCTCAGCCGACCTGCCCTGTATGAATAATGCTTAAACAGACGAAACAAATACATTATATAACAAGCTCACATGTACAGTCTTACATAGTGTATGTGTGCGTCTGGCCCATCAGTTATTAATCAGCCTTTCAATTCGTCTGGACTTTCTCTGCTACCCTGTTTTGGTGGAGGTCTGGAAAAGTGCAGCAATCCTACTCCGTATCCACACATTCAGGCGCGTGCACGCACACACGTGCATGCGCAAACGCGTGCACGCCCACACACATAGGATGCATAGGAACAACCCTGCTATCCTGAGGGCTAATTGTTTGCATGTGGTTTAGATTGCTTTCTCTAATTAAGAAAGTGATTCACACTCCTGGATTGAGGGTTGACTCCATAGTGGTAACCACACCGCAAAACAGCCCTGTTTTCTCTGTTGCTTAAAAACCCCGTTTACAACACTGGAAGTACCGTCTGTGTTTTAAAACACCAGAGCGGCATAAACTGCCCACATGTGTGTCAGTGACAAATCCGTCGACAGCAACTTCAGCATATAAAATGTTTATCTAACCTCTGCTCCGAACCACATTCATTTACTGGAGAGCGTAAATGTCATAATTGGCCCAGTAACTGCCGTGGAAGTGACTGTGCCTGTGTTTCCTGGTATTTACTGGGGATTCGGGCACAGACAACGCTCTCTCAGACAAAAGCAGCGAGGCACGCAACAAACAGGGGTGACAGCCAAAAGCGCACACTGAGTGATGTGCCTCTTTGTTTTTATGATTTCACTTTTCTGGGGAAGTGAGTCACATGATTTTCACCATCACTGAATGATCCTCACCAGGAATCAATTAAAGCCGTGTTTCAGTTTGCTTCGGCGCTTAATCGTCTGTGTGCCCTGACGACTTCCCTAGCAGTCCCCCCCCCAAACACTGGTGGTCCTGGTGCTCAGTAGTGCTGTCTCTAAAAAACCTCAAATGAGTGGTTTTGTTACAGAATATGAAATTCTGCATCTTAAAACTCTGACAAGTAGTAGTTGCTGTTGACAGCAAAATACTGGGACAGTACTAAAAAGTGAATTGAGGGTAACTACAGTTAGGAGTCACGGTAGTGCCTTTTCCACAGGGTTTTTCTTGACTCAGCAAATGCTAATTTGTTTCCCAGCAAGCCAAGAACTCGCAGCCTGTAAAAAAAGGTGTTTCTTGTCCTGTGATGTCTCTTGAAGTCCATCCAGAAACCAACAAGCACCCGGTTTGGCCCGTATGCTTCGATTGAACATTGTACGTGTGAAACAGCAGTATTTACCAGGATCGAATCATCTGTGCTTTCAAAGTGTTGCCCAATGTAATGCAAGAGGCATTTTTCTCTAAAATAAACAGATGACATTTTTCGGGAAACATTTGAGATGCTTTTACTTCCAAGCACCCGAACTAATCACATTTCAAGCCGACACAGTAAATAAACTCAAATGCATTGATTCAAATTACACATGAGGGTAGAAGTCTATCTATATCAATCTATATCTAGGCCTTGGGCTGACGCACCAGACTCCTCTACTGTGCTAACCAATTGTGGAAAGACCCTCTCAGTGTGGTTAGAACAACACATTCAATTCCCACCGTCCATCTGAAAACTCATCTCTTTGTCTTTTCCCATGAAACACTCCTCCCACAGGATGAGTTCCCCTTTTTACTCACTTCTTTGAAAAAAAACAAAAAACAAATAGAAGAAACCATGGTCCAACACGAGCGTTAGCAAAATAAGCAAACTCACAGAATATTTGTTGCGGTCGCCACTTCTCGTCTGGCCTGGGCGTGAACCGCGTCACTGGGCGCAAATGTCCACACAACCCAAATCTTCATTCTTTGTTTATAGTCAGACACTTTGCAGCACACAATAGGACAGCTGTCAACTTAAAATATGCAACAACAATAGCCTTACTAGAACGGAGAGAGGACAGAACTCATGCAATTACACAAAAATAACCGACAATAAATATGAAGAGTGTCGTACAAACACAAACCCGTTCGGAATAATTTTGGTCTTGGTGAATAAATGTTTGGCAGTCACAACTGTGACAGTGATTGTCAAAAATAACAGCAAGGCCACTCGGATGGTGGAAGTTCCTAAGTGTATGTAGAAGTCAGTATGAAGGCCCGTAGATCTCAGTCGGGGGTGGGCGAGGCCCTCGCGCCCCCCTGACTCTGTGGTTGGTGACATAAATAATGTGAAGATTACATCCTTCACAATAAAATCTGATATCTTATATGGTTTTAGTGGAAAGGTGACATTTTCACGTGTTAAAAAAGGGGAAAAATAGCAGCTAATGTTAGCAGCTAATGCTCCAAACGCCGCCCAGACATTGTTATTTGTTGATTTTTTGGGTTCGCTGTTTTTAAGCCAGTTACTCTGTTCAGCGTCAGGTGTTGTGGTCGGCGGTCGAAGCCTATCCTAGCGCACACTGAGCGAGAGCCAGAGCACGCCCTGGAGATTAGCAGCCTCTTCCGCAGCCAGAAGAAAAGGTGGAGTAGTTCTCCGGCATTCTGGGGACAAACTGAAAGCACATGTCCTGAAGAACCGTGCTCGCGTTAAGCAGAAACATCTAGACGCTCCTCAGAGAGCAGCAGTGGGTAACATTAAGAGCAGTCCGCCCTTCAAACCAGTCTCAGCTGATGACATGCACATGGAGCAAAGCAAAGGTGGTCCTGAGCATGTGTTTGTGGTGGATTACTTCACATAGTTTATGCAATTTTACCAGACCAAAAATAAATCTGGGAAGACACTCCACTCTTTGTAAAAAAAAAAATCATCATTATGATCCGGGTCGGTCCCTACAACAACTCATTCACTGACAACCTCATGCCACCCACAACGCAGCTCTGCGGAGACATGAAATTGTACATTGTTAGAAGGAAACAGACTGGAAAGAATCCTGTCCATGTAGTACATGCCTACAACATTACCATTTTTTCTCTTGTATGAATGACACCCATGGGTGTTTGCCGATCTGCTGTTCAACATCAAGCCCGAGCGAGATAATCAGACGCATCAGCTGTTTGGATACAAACTCAGACCAGAGCCTCAGAGACTCAGAGCCCCTGAAGTCCCGTAGGATGATTATCTTGTGCGAACATAACAATAATAACTTGCATCAACCTTCATTTCATCTTTCTCCTTATTTCCTTCCTTTTAATACAAGCATCACTTATCAGTCTAAATTCTAATTCATGTATTATGGGATGATTGTAGTCATATAATAATAAGATTTTACAGTGTATGGTTGTCTAATAGTATTATTACAAGTGTATTAATGAAAATCATTCTGTATAGCAGATGTATTAAGAATAAAGGATTTAAAGCATTTTAAGATATTTGATGCTTTTATGATGTTGAGGGGAGGCAGGATATGAGGAGAAACGAAGGTCACTGATACAAGTTAATAACTCGTGAGCACAAAATAAAATCATCACCTTACGGGGCTCTCGGGGCTCTGTGCAAAGGTTTCCAGCTAACGGAAAAATGCTGTAACAGATACGTGACCAGCGCCAACCTTCAACCTGGAGACGGCGTCTTAGCAAAGAAACACCTTCGGCACTTTGTCCAAACTGCATACTTGGCTTTTCAGTGAACAACCGAGCGCAACGTGATGAATGCCTTCCAGGAAAGACTGTCTGAAAACGTGCCATCATCTCCACATTTAATCAATATCGTCCATCTCCGGGGCGACCGGCTTTTCGTTCTGGCTTCGAGTGTTGCCATGCGGAACAGCTTTACAAACACGTTTGATTTGCAATGCGGTTCTTTTCTGGCCTAACCGAGCCTTTAGTCAGAGCCATCCAAGAACACAGGAATCCTGTAGCCGAGCACTAACTCAAACACTGCTCCCAGAGCCCACCTCTCTAAGGTCAGCTAGGATGAAGAAATTAAACTGTTGACCTGCTCTGTGATGATCTAGGTGGAGCAAAGTAAGTTAATTTCATCTAGTCTCAGGTGAGTTATCCAGCTGTCGAAAGAGTCCCCAGCTGATACATGTACTGACGCATTAAATGACTGATGGTGTGTAGACCAAAACTTGTGGCAAAAATCTCAAAATGAGGTAAAAAGATGTCATTTTTTGTTGTTGGTCGCCAATTTTATCTTTACCAAACAACAAAACCTTCGTATCTATCCCATCTTGTACTATTCGAGTCCTCACAGACAGAGTTCTTAATCCTGGCCTTGTTTAAAGAAGTGGGAAAGCAAAGAAAAAGCCAGAATAAGCTACGCATTCAGCTCTTCTCATTGTTGAGAGCAGTCACACATACGAAACTCTTCCATGAATGTGATGGTTGAGCTTGTGCAGGCAGAGGGCCAAGTTCAATAATCACAGACAAAAAAACTGAAATCAAAAACGAGTTTAGGTTTTCATTCCGCTGAGATGAAACAGGTAGCAACTTTGTGTGACCCCACATGTCTAAAATTTCACTCTGACACTGTATTGACACAGGTTTTGAGCTACGGTATGTTGGTCCAGGCTCACGTATCAACTGTCCAGCATCGATGCAGACGAGCCTTTGAGAAACGATCTCTTGAAAAGCAAGCGTGTGACACCTGCGTGAAAGCCGAGAAGCGCGGCCCTCCTCCCCGTGAAAAGACGGTGTTTCTGCAACAAAAGCCATTTGTTGGAGCCATTTGTTTGACATGGAAACAGTATGATGGAAAGTAATTGTGTTGTGGTCGGAGTGATGGATGGCTGTTTACATCTGCCTTAAACTCTGCTGACTTTGGTTCAATACCCAGCTCTTCCAGGAAGTATTTTACTGCGAGAAGTTTTCGTTTTTAGGCAGAAGTTTGTCTTATTTAACCATGACCAATGGCTTTCCCCGACCTAAAATAAACTGTTTTGTTGCTAAACCTCAACTTCGATTTTATTGCTCTAACCTAATCCTAACCTCAGCCGAAGCTCCTCTCGCCATCATTTCACCTGTTTGTCATCTACAGTGTGTGACACACAGGTGAAAATCAATGAGATAGTTATATTATGCAAACAGCTCATAATCTGAGTTCCACTTTGTGTTCATGCCACGATATCTGATGGGGCGGTGAACAGACCCACCTCAGTATATCAAATGTCAGGTTTGTTGTTCTAGTAGTAAAATGTTAACCAGCTATTCAAATGAAGGGAAGGGGGAGGGGGGAAAAAAGCCAGAAGCTGTTCTTTCTTATGTTGAATTCCAAAAATAACGCACTTACACCTCACTATATAAACTCTGTTCAAAAGCTCTGCTCTGTACATAGATTAGTCACCCATCTTTTTAGAAATGCACTTTTTCCCAACAGCTCGTCTAGTTGTTTCAAAGAAAATCTGTCGCAGCCACAAAACAAGCTTTGTTTGCTTAGCAGAATGTTTATATCCATCCTGCAGTCTGCGTTTCTCTTCACTATTTTACTCCGTGGCACCTGATCAAACCAAGTTTCTGGACACAGTTTTATCCTCTGGACTTAGCATTTACGCTCAGAAACAGCAGCAGCAGTACTATACTTGTGCCCTAGCGGTGGAGCCGTTTCTGTTCAATCACATGTGTGTGTTTATGTTGCTTATGCTACTTATTTCTCGACCAAACACGTATTAATTCCAGAGGTACAGGTGCAGTAGCTCTGTCACTTCTGCCATGGAGCCTGCAGGTTTCGACCCTTTGTACTGTTTGGTTGCGTGATCTCCAGCTTGAAGCGGGTGAATATGTGCCCTCGCATCTGTGCATGCAAATGTTAGAGCGGGTTGTTAAAATCATCGTAGCATGCTTCGTGATGCGAGGCCTGATTCGCCGTCATTTGCATCGTTTCGGCCGCAGCTTCCCGGAGAAAGTCCCCGGGGGAGGTTTGATCAGCTTCCCTGAACCCTATAAATGGACGCTAAGTGATTTTCTTCTCAGGGTTCAAAAGCACCATCCATTTTTAGAAGGGAGTGGGCAGGCACCGCTCTGGGTGTAGGAGTTCTCCTTTATCTGTAAAGAGAAGAGGCTATGAGACGGATTAATGATGCACATTCATGGTAGACAGACAGAGCGGCAGACATCCAGGTAGACAGACAGATAAATATATTGGAGACAGACATCCATGGGATAAGATAAACACACTCATTGTCTCACTGGGCACGCGCTGCACTGAATGAGACTAAACCACCGTCATCATTGCCTTTGGGCTATAAGACCTGGCACTGAAATCACCGGCTTTGTTTTCACCGGCCTTGATAAAACCGATTTAAAACAGAATGTCGGTCAGTATTTCAGTAATTACTGTGATGTAGTATCTTCAGAGAGCTGCACTTCTGTTGAGAAAAGCCAGCTAGTCTACTTCTTAAACTAAAAATAGCTGCAGAATACAAATCATATCATAATTGTTTTGAGCAAAACTCATTTTGAAGACACAGTGGAGGCCCAGCCGGCATAAGACCTGATTCCAGTAACAAATTAAACTTATCAGATCTTTTTCTCCTCCTTGACAACAAACAGTGTTGCAATGCTGTCTAATACCTTGAACGCACGCAGACACAGCCACATTCATCCTTAAAGAAATCTTTTAATCGAATTCTGATCTCTCTGAGATCACAAACCCCTCGTAATGTAACCTCTCAGGATTTAAGGCACTATTTTGAGTGAAGATGGATTGCGCAAACGCCTTTATCTCACTCTCGGTGAAATGTTGCATTAGATAGGGAGCTGTAAGCCACAAATTGTCGTGTGCAAGTAGCTGGCAATATTAAATAATATGAGTCAGATGGGTGTTGAGAAAACCACCTTGAGAGTCCTCACCGTTTCTCACGACTCCACCTTACAGCTTTGGATGTCACACTGTTTTTATAGTATACCTCATCCAGACCTGTGGTTGCACTTTAATATTAAAAATCCTTCCTGTTCTCCATGATTGACTTGAGCTTAAATTCCTCCTGCATGTGTGTCTGAACTACACCTAAAAGTTTGGAAATAACCACTCCATAAGAACAAGTAACAACTGGGGGGAGTCAACAGAAGTTAAACACACGTCCCATTATGCTAAGACATTTCCTCCACTAATTTATCAATACCTTGATGTTCAGCAAATACAGACAAAAGTAGAGCAGTTCAAGCCGCAATTACTTTAATTCACATGTCTACAAATACATGTGTTTGCATTCATCGCACGTTCAGTAAAATCGCACAATAACAAAAGAACTACCCTGACTTATTTGAGTTTTCAAAAAGCATCTAATATAATCAGTACATATGTCAATACTTTCTACTTAGTAACCTGCAACATTAGCAATTTGAAATTATACTTCATGTAGCTGTTAATGTGGGAAAATGGTGGCTTAGCGTAGAAAATAATTTTCAGTATTTGCAGGTCTTTTTTTTCTCCCCCCATTTAAATCTCTATATGCAAGAATGTGGTCTTACTTTTAGGATATTGCTAACCGCTTATGTTTACTTAACATTTTGTACTCGAGCATGCACACCAGACAAAGCCGACTGCCAGAGACACAGACAGATTTTGGTGCTAATCACCATGTCAGTTGTTGGATAAGGTGATTAAAAGAACAAGCTGTGTCTTTCGTCCCTGTCAGATCGTCTTGTGCGAGCCTGTGCTGATCGTCTTTGGAGCCAGTAACTAAAGCGACGTATTATATGCTTAGCTTGAATATTTACAGGAAATACGTCATGAAAGGAAGATCATTTTGTAATTTTGTATGCACGTCCAAAGTGCTTCGGTCGCAGTGTAATTACTGTTGCAGCCGGAATATCTATTCATTGTCATGGTTCTTTTGGTTATCTGATTCAGCCAATTAGTCATTTTGGTCATTTTAACAGTCCATTAAACACAGCCCACGTACAGTTTGATGGAATAAACAGAAAATAAGATGATGGAAAACCTTTAACGGTACTTTCATGTCACTGTGGACAAGTTAGTCTTTTGGAGAATTCCCCTCGCTCCCTTGAACACACTGTGAAAGTGGTTTGGTTGCAGTTTAAAAGCTTCCCGGTCTTCTACATCAGTGTCTTGGCAGCACGGTGTGTTTGTCTCACGCTGAGCCTTTGGAGGGTGACTGAATGACTGCTTTCATTTTCAGTGTCTCTCTCTCTCTCTCACAAGCACACACACACACACACACACACACACACACACACACACACACACGTATAACCACTTCTCACAATCCAACTGCAAGGTGGCCTCAGCTCGCCATTGAGTTCACATCGCCAGTCGGTCTGGTCTGTAAATAGCGGCAGTGGAAAGGGGAATTGAGATCTTAAGTAAAAGTAGTATTACCACATAGTGGTTATTATATATATATATATATATATATATATATATATATATATATATATATATATATATATATATGCATGCATTCATAATTTAACTTTAATAGAGTTTAAAAGTATTTGCAACAAAATGTACTATGTACTACTAGAATTATTATTGCTGCATCACTGTGAAAGCGGCAATTTTATTATGGCAGACATGGAGCTAATTTAAACATTTTATATACTGTTGGGTAGTCTGATCCATAACAAATATTATGAAGGCCTATTTGTAAAATATAAATCAGAAACTTAACTGATGAATATAGCTGTGAGATACATTTTTATCTGAAATGTAGTGATGAGGAAGTAGCAGAAAATGGAAATACACAAATGAAGTACATCAAAATTGTACATTACTCAAGTAAATACTATTTACACCACTGCTGAATATGAGTGGAAACTGATCATCAAAGCTACATAAAACCGTAATGTAAAATGCACCTGTTGGATGAGTCTAAATGACGAGTGGTTGCAGCAGAGAAAAGCGTCCTCTCTCCTGTGCTCCTAAAGGCTGTAGATAGTTTAATTAATTCCTGGTGTCGTGAACAGTGATGTGAACGAGCCAAAGTGTGAGAGCAATCCATCTGGTGAAAGCTGTAATCACCAAATTTAGAAAGTTTTGCTTCTCTGAGCACGTCACACTATCACAATTTCTCTTAATTGAACAGCTGCTGCCATCTGAGGCAGCTGCACTGCAGATCTGCTCGGTGTGGCGTTACAACAGCGCATTTCTGGATTTCATGTTTTCCTTTTTTTAAATGTTATTGACGACTGTTTTAACAGCATGATTAATGAGGCCGCACCGCACCGCACACCACTCTTTCCCCATTGGACTCGACTGTGAAGTTATGTCATAATTGTCATAAATTAGAACAGTTACAAAGACCCAGCTGAAAAACATTTTTTTCTGCAACAAGATACACCTCTGGATGTTCAGCGACTGATGCTGTTCTGTGATTTCTCAGAAGAAAAAAAAAAAAACTTTTAGGGGCAACTACTAGAAGTCCTTGGCCTCAAACAGAGATCTTTATTTTTATGGCTTTTTCTTCACAGAATAAATCACTGACACAGAAAATTTAATTTGTGGTGGGTGACTTATGGAATGACAACAGACGGCTGGAGCGGCTTTTGAAGACTGAGGTTGGAGCCACTAATGTTGCTTTAGGCACGGCTAGCCCTGCATGTGTGTGTGTGCTGAAGCGCGTGGGCGTGTGTGTCCTCAGCATAGATTTCATATTCTCAGTCGGGATTCGGAGTTACAACAGCAGCCGTAATCTTTTATTTTGCGTATGCAGGGCAGATTTGTTCACCTTACTGCTGTGTAATTACAGGAAAACACAAACAGTGTTCACCGCTGCACCGGCGTGCTCCGTCAGAATGAGCTACAGCGTGCCGACGCTGCCGGGGCAAGCAGCAGGCGACGTTTATGCCATGATGTGTGGGCTGAGATCATGAAGTGTGGGTTGAAACTGTGATGTGTGGTTTGAAAGGCTGCTTGAAATATGGGTCCGCGTCGCTGACAGTCAGCGAGGAAAGACCTGCTTTGCTCTTTGCTCTCACATCCACCCTATAAATCTCAGCAAAGGGTGAATTGTTAAACTGTGACAAAAGGAAGGGCGGAGAGGCAAAATATTTGATGGTGCGCAGCTGAAACGAATTGATTCCAACGCAGAGTTGTAAAGCAAGAGATTGGTGTACTTACTGAGCACTGCTATCAACCTGACTGGTTCAAAATGCGGAGGGACAAACAGGCAAAAGATCGAACAGTTGTGAATGAGATTTTTCTCTGGGGGGCTGCAGGTTCCTGTTTTGATTTGTCACCTATGATAGAAAAGTATTCCTATACACCAGGATTTCATCTGAAAATTCCACAAGGCCTCTCCTTGTCTTTAATTTCCCTTCTTGAAACTTGAAAACAACCCAAATTCTTTCTTGATATGAGATTTGAGAACAGTATTGCCAAAATAAAGACAAAAAGGCCGTGCCAGTAGAAAGAAATGGCTGCATGGAGAGTATTTGAGTATGTTTGCAGACATGCATTTCTTCATGGTTTAAAAGCTGATTTGGAGGCTTTTCACTTTGATAGAGCAGAAATTTGACACCCGTGTAAATCAGTCAGAGCTTGTGCGGAAACTTAAATATGAATATCATATGCATAATGGAGATGATCAAAAAGCCTGTGTGCATGGGTGGGATTGCTGTCCATCAAGTTGCACCCATGTGGTCGACGGCCTTTGCTTTTCCAAAGAGCTCGCTGTCGTTTTGAGTGGGCATCAAGCTTTCTGACAGAGCACATTTGGGAATCACCTCATAAAAGCAAATGATTTCTACAAGAAAGTGAATTTGTCTGAAAGTCACCTGTCAGGAGGGAGCCACGTCCTGTGTTTTCTTTTGGTTTGCGAGATTTCCGGAGTGTTATATTTGACGCACAGTGAATCTGGTTCTGCTCTGTGTCCGCTTTAATTCAGAGAGCGACTTCATTCAAAATCTTTTTTAAAGCTCAAATAACAATAATCCTCTTTTGCTTATAGACCCCTTTGGCCATTGTTCCAAATAGTATTTTTTTCCTTTGCCTAATATTTCTTTCTGTCTGTTTCCTTATTCTTTTCTCTCCCTTGTTCCCTCTTTGGTGAAATGGGAAAACTTTCTCTTGACTGCGAATGGAAGAAATGGCATAAATCAGCATCAAGCTGTCCCATGTGCCAGAAAAGAAATCCATCCTCATACACAAACACTCATACATGTGATTATGCACGCATAGCTTTGCAAAAGCATGAGCTCGGAAATAGTTACGGATAGTTTGTAGGTACAATCAAACAGGAACCCACACGTATACACTGCAGTTGACTTAAATGCTCCTTAAAAGGGCGCCTGAGATGTGTTTTTTTATGTTCCAGAATGGAATTACTGGATATTAATTCAAATCTGTGAGCTCTATGTCTAAAATCAAAATAACTGCTGAAGAAATAAAGGCATGCTTTGAAGGAGAGGAGGTACTTTCAGAACTTGACAGCACCAATTAAAGGTAAGACTGTCTGCAGACATCATATGATGAGCACCAACTAACTCATCATGTTTTTTTCCCCCTGCCTCTCTCCCTCTCTGTTTCCATGTGTCGATTCCCGCTCTATCTTTCCTATTACTTGTCTCCTGAGATTTCATCAAACGAGCCTAATGACTGAAAATTCAAGTGCAAGCTTTATTCGCATGAAGCGAGAGAAAAAAAAAAGCCCATCCCCGACCACTTAAGGATTATGTGAAGCGGGCACAGCTGAGACGCTGAAACGGTGCGATGGAAAGTGTAAGTGTGTGCGTCTAATTTTGTCTTCCACTCTGACATGAGTGCCAGAGTCATGCTAAGAGGTTTCATTCTATTTTGAATAAATGTTTACTTTTTCGTTGAACTGCTTCTCATTTAATCATGACCAAAACCTTCCCCGACCTCAAGGAAAGTTGTTTTAGATTTTTGCTAAGCTTCTCACATGGCACGCCAGTGAAAATGGCTTTCACAGTTCAACTGCCACAGAATCCATTCATGGTGCTGTGTGGGGGATCATCATCGTGTTGTATTGTTGCTTTTTTTTTAGCTCATTTATGGGACTACTTTGAGCCTAAGACTTTACTTTAGGTGACATATCGTGATCCCATTCAGTGTTCACCCTTAGATACTGTTGCTACGTTTGTCAGACTTTCCATACTCACACAGCACATCACAGTTTACAGTGATAACAGTGGCAAGATTTACCACACAAAGGTCTTAGTAATTTTTTAAACAATAGGTCCTTTATTTCAGACAGAGGTAGACAAAAGCAGCTCTAAGCTTCTCATTCCTAGGCAGTGACTGTCGATTTTGCTGGCTGAAGTGGCAACCGTCTGGCATTTTCTAATGAAGCTTAATTAGCTTGCCAGCTTCAGCTAAGCTGAGTTTGTTGAAAAGCATCGTCTGCGGCTTATGCTTTAATGTTTCCAGCTGACTCATCTTAAATATGCACTTGACGATGATAGACGGATTGATGCTGCATGTCCCAGGCAAAAGGACATCCCCACCAGGGAGAGTTCATGAAAGCTAACAGAAAATGAAGGAATAACATTTTCTTGCAGAGTGGAAGTACTTACTCATTTTAATGCTAAAAGTATGCAAAAAAAAAAAAAAAATCAGTAGATGTGCTCCTTGGCCCTGGAAGTAGGTTATGACAGCAGGTAGTAAGCTAGTTAGCTGGACATGCTAACGATTAGCTTACTGTCTGACAGACGAACACATTGTTAATCCATTCCTTACACTTGTGCTTTAGTTTTGTATTGGCTAAAAAAAATTACACCTCAGTCTAAACTCTGTAAATGTTTATCACTCAAGCTAAAGCACCCTTGTTGAGAAATCCAGCCTATTTTTGAGTCTCACCACTGAAATGACCGTATAGGTGGACTTTGCAAGTAGGTTATTGCAGCTCATATCTCCGCTTATTATTCGGCAGCAATGACGGGAGCAAAGGAGGAAGTCTGGTCATAGTATAAAGAGCGAGAAAGTCCGCATTTGGAGGATGGTGGCATGGGTGGTCAAATAAACACAACTTTCAACCAGGAGGCCGCTATTTCTGTCCCCTGTGAAACCAGAAGTCAATGTTACCTTATATTACGTTTACACAACATACATTATGTCACATCTGTAACAGCAACATACTTATTTTAATCTGAGATCTTTTCCTAAGCCTAATGCCAGTTCAGACGACACAATATTTTTGTCTTTGACGATGGTCACTGTCAGATCTAATGATCACAGCTATAAGCTCTTGCCGAGTCTTGGTCTGGTGACTGGCAAGACTACACGTATGACCCTGATCAACAACATGTCTTATTTCACGAGCATGCACGAGTTCAGATGTCATCGACGAGGCGGGGGAAGCAACTGTCAGTCATGGCAACAGAAGTGTTGTGTATGATACTGGTGGTCTTGTGTACCAAAAAAAGAAAGAAAAGAAAGAAATAAAGGCTGTGGATGCCCTATAACATTAAAAGCAAATGAAGGAAGCAGTGTAAACTTCTGCCCATTTGGTCATAATTTATACATCTGCTGGTACAATGTATGAGTGTCAGGAAAGTAGGAAATGAGGAATAAACCCAAATGCAGACAGTAGGATGAGATGGAGCAGTTCAAGAAAGTTTCTTATGTAAGATGATGGTAAACACGGGGAAGCAGGTAAGAGTCTAACAAAAATCCAAAGTCTCAAAAGGAGAACGTGGGGAAAGAGGGGAGGACAACTAATGACACACAGGTGAAACAAATCAGGCAATTACAATGGCGGGAAAACACAGGAAGTAAAGCAAAAGAAGAAACATAACATGAGCCTTCAAAATAAAACAGGACGTGACAAAAACAGACTATGACAACACAAAAGGAGAAACAAAAAACAGGCGTGCCAAGCTCAGATCATGACAATGACTTTCACATGTAGTAATTTGATTTCCATAGTTATTTATTCTGCAAGGAGCAGCTCGGCTGTGTTGACCGCATCAAACAGGCTAGTTTAACGTTAGATTTGGATTAGTAATGTTAAGCATGTTCCCGCAGTTAGGGCCGGGGATAATGTTCTGACAGCACAGCCAGCTACTGCCCTGGCTGATGAAAAGCTTCCACCAACATTTGTCTTTTTTGACTTAGTCCTGGTTCTCCCTCAAGGAAACGTCAAATGGGCAGGCGTTCGCCACAGCTCGATTAACTTTCCCACTCTTTCTTTGTCCCACCTGTCAGCAGCAATCTCCAGAGAGAGCAGCTGATTGGTCAACGCTCAGAAAATTTTTTTCTTGCCTGTCAGAAAAAAAACTTGACTTTTCGTCTGGGCATCCCAGATGCTGCACGAAGTTTAGCATTACACAACTAAACAGGTATAGATGCTTGATTGTCTTTCACAATCTGCCACAACGCCGGTAATTTGTCAAATCGTCTGGCTAGATTAAAGTAATCTGATTCCGGCATGACCAAGTAGTTTTGTTGTATTAACCTAAGCAATCTTGTTGCTGCTCTTCATTGTTGTCACTTTGAGAGTTGCTGGCAGTTCAGCAGTTCAACCTGTTCAGTTGTTTAGGTATGACGACGTGTTGCTATTTCTAGGCTATGACTGGGTATGCAGTCAGCAGCATACAGCATAAATGGTCTAACTGTGATCACTGCAGTGGTTTTCTATGACACATGGCACTACAGACTGTCTCTGCTAGCCAAGGTGCCACCATGCGCTCCCTTCATCAGAGCTTCAGCTGAGGGTGTTGTGCTTGAGTTCCATTTCCCTGGCTCAGGGTCATGGTGGTGAATCAACTTTCCTCCAGAGATCTGATGGGCTTGGTAGGTCATCACAGACAGCTTGAGTAATTATTGTGATGTGCTCATCTCATCTGTGCTCATTGCTGTCTTCTTTCCATCAGCCTGCTGGCTCAGATTTCGGATTCCTCCTCCTGGACTAACTTGTGCTCCTCATTGCCTTCAGTGTTGTCAAAATGTGTGACCGCAACACTGCGAATGCCAGCTCTTTCCAGAGCCCGCAGCCCCCACCCACAAGCACCCAAAGCTGTCAGAAATCATTTGACTTGGAGAATGTCTCCTGTCCATACTGCATCTTCAGGGAGACACGTCATACAGACGCTGAGCTTGCTTTTCTGTTGGTACAGTTGCAGTCACCATTCAAAGAAACTGCACGCAACAATCCGTGGATCTGTGCATATTTCAGCCCTGCATATTTCCCACCACACCTAAACAGAGGTGACACCTCTGACTACATTTCACGAAATTCTCACTGCTGCTCTCCCCCCATCTTCCTTCTTCTCCCTCCACCCAAACAGTGATGACAGCATGTCACTTACAGATGAAAGTTTGCGTATATTCTCGGTCCCCAGGGCATATGGTGGAACATATGATACGGCAAATACCAGGAAGGGAGGAGTGAGGCAGGAAAGACGAAAAGCGGATTGGGATGGATGATTGATTTTATGGAACACTGGAGCCGTCATTTAAATGTTCATTCAGGCTGCCGGCTCTGGGTTTGGAATTATACTGCTGTCTATTAGGATCCTGGACAGTTTTGAACTCCTGGAATACTTGCGGTTTGTCATAAAATCACCATTACAAACAGCACATTGGTCACCAGCTTTCCCAGTTTTTCTGGGCACTGTTTTTAGTGGACATTAAGGCTTGGACAGGAGAGTCCGTAGGATTAAATGTGCTTTATTCTGATAAAAAAACTACAACGCTTCAATGTTGAAGAGGTTGATTCCCTCAAATGGATGTGTCATATTTTACACATAGGCGTGTGCTGTTTGACGCCGCACCATCTTGAGCTACTTTTCACCACAACATGTGGGAATGTGATTTTTGTCTATAAATCTTTGAAAGTTCTCACCACCTGAAGGAAATTGGTCCAGTTTGAAAAGCTGAGCCAAGACTGATTTTGGCTCTGTTTCTTTGAAAACACAGACAATCTCACCGTGATTGATCTGCGAGATTAAACATACATCTTATCATTTTGACTGTTTCACAATGGGCTTATCTTTGTTCACTGGAGGTAACTCATGGATGTGTTGAAAACTGTGATTTTTTTAACTCTTTTCACGCTAACTTTCCACACTCTTCTGTATTTTTCACCACTTTACATACAAATATACTGTGCATGAATCATTTAGCCCAAGGGTCGGGAACCAATGGCTCGCGAGCCAGATGTGGCTCTTTTGACGGCCGCATCTGGCTCGCAGACAAATCCTTTGCGCACGCGCGAGCCAGCGACTAGAAAGCCAGTTCGCAGTCATTTCAGTGGGAAAGTGGCAAACATACATGTCGTTGTGCATCAATCATGAATCAATCATGTCCATCAATCACAAAGGCAACGCAGATGAGGCAATGCAGATCAGGTAGTGACAGGCACTGTTTAAGTGAGGCTGCCGTATTTTGCTGTCGAAAATAGCGGTCGATGTGCGCATGCGCAAAGGGGCGCACTACGGCTTGTCATTAATCCCGCTGTCAGCTAGCTAATTAGTAATTATTAAAGAAATACTCATCATTAATTAGCAACAGCATAACAATGTTATTAAAAAGAATTCAGAGACTTAAGACTTACTTTAAAAAGTGTTGAAATTACATAAAATGCACACATTTACTTGTATTTTTAGTTTTAAACATATTGTATGGCTCTCCTGGAATTTCATTCAAAAACATGTGGTGTTCATGGCTCTCTCAGCCAAAAAGGTTCCCGACCCCTGATTTAGCCCATCTCACATAACAAATAACTTGGTTGAAGAAGTGTCTCTCTATAATATTAAATTTTCGTGGAAAAAACAGTACCAAAGTTCAGATTAAAAAACGCCCTCAAGTATTATTTACCATTATTTTAAGTCAAACACTTGCTAAATACAGCTAATCTGCTTCTTGTGGCCATTATCTGACCTGATTTTATCGACAGTAGTTAGCAACAAACAGCTGTTGCAGTGCAGTATGTGATATAATCTTTTTTCAACCCTGTCCATTTCAAACCAGTCCTGAAGAGCTTAGATGAATCACAAATACCACATTCTCTTATGTCACATTGCAAAAACTGTTCAAGCTTGTTGGAGCTCATCCCTCATAAGAAGCTGATGGAGGAAATAGGTCTCCAGGGCGTTTGATTTAACACATTTCACATATTTTCACCTCATACACTTCTGTATTTATTTATTTTTCTGTCATCCGTTTCCCAGTAGAATTATTTCTCGTCTTAATTTGTTTAGACTCTGACTGGGACCCAGTGACATCATCACCATGGCTATAACAACACACACACTCATAATGGTTGCTCTGCCAGTTTGCATTGAAAGGCCGCTCCGCTTCTCTGGAAGTGGACAAATGAGAGCCACAGGAGCTACAATAACTTTCTTCCATTCGTTCTTTCCCCCTCTATCGTTTTACCATCTCCCCACTTTCCTCCTGTAGCACATGTGCACTCACTTTCATTTCTCCTGCCAGTCGGCCTCTCCTTCCCTTCTTGTCTGATGGGCTAAATCTGTCACTGTCCTGTTAGAGAAATAAACACAGCGCCAAAGTAAAAGCAGGAGGACAGAGAGCGACTGTTCTGGTCTCACTGCTTCTGATGAGAGGAGCAGACAGAGCGCTGGCAACACTACAGTGAGGCTCTCTGGGAGAAAGGGACCGTTAGGAAGAAAACATTACGTCGTCAAAGCAGACCAGAAAGGTCACTCAAGATGCACCCGGGATGCTCGGGGACAAACAGGACCTTGCTCCAGCGAGAAGAAAAAGAAGACGTGGGTTTGAATGTGCTTCACAGAACGTGAACCCAAGAAACCAGGAATAGAAGCTCTCCATCCGAGAAAAGCTTGAATCAAACTTTAAACTTGAATTTTGGATTTATTTCCCTGTTTTTCAGTAACTTTGAATGATACTGCGGCTTTTTCGAGCAGGTGTGGCACGTCATAGCCATGAATAGCTCATGAGATTTGTTCTCCTTTTTTCATCAAGTCAGCAGCATTTGTTATGAGCCGTTTAAGCCTTCTGTCCTTTTACAACATTTAACCCATCATGCTGTTATGTTTGTATTCCACCTGGAAAGTGGAAGCTAGCAAGCTAAACTAACTAGCCTAGCTTTCTAACATTAGCACTCATTTCCACTAGTTGCTCCATTTCATCCATCCATCCATCTTCTTCCGCTTATCCGGGGCTGGGTCGGGGGGCAGCAGTCTTAGTAGGGATGCCCAGATTTATATTATTTTACTACCTGCTGATGAGTCAATGGCAGCTCTCACACACTCAGTGCTGTTTGTCCTACACTATAGAAAGATGTGGAATGAAACAGCGACAGCTAACAATGCCATTAGCTGTCTCTGTTTCATGGGTCCAGTTGTGGTGTTAGCAAGTGACCAGACTGTAAGAACTCGCAACACCCCATGACTCAAATGACAACATGGAGTAACGTACAGACTAACATACAGGCTCAAAACACATATCACAGATGTGACTCAGCAGCAGCTGACAACATCTGCCCCCAAGCTGGTTAACTTCGGGACACAGCAACTGCAGAAAAATAAAGAAAACTTATATATATAAGAAAGAAGAAAAACATATATATACATATATATATGTGTGTGTATACTGATTTTGTAGACATCCTTTCTCTCTACTTTCCAGTCTTTTTTGATGAACCTCTTACTGAAACCTATCCCTTTCTCTCTTTCTCTCCCTGATGTAATGCATGCATGAGTATTTTCATGTGTTGAACTTCAGGCGATTAATGAACTCTGAGCACACTATTGGAACAAATAAAGCTCTGCAGCGAAACAACTGAACCTGGTTTCGGTCATTAGTGGCAGGATCAAAGCCCACCCTCGCAGAAATTCACGATCTTCATTTGGAAGAAGGATAGTCGCTTCAGGGCAGAAGTCACTGCGGTAATATTTAACCCCGATGCATCATATTTGACTGGGGTTTAAGGGTTTCTGCCAGTCTCAGCGTGGTAATCTGTGCGGCCACAGTAGCTTGGAACCCTGCTGATATTTAGTCATGGTCGCGTGTCTGGAGGCTGAGCAGATTGCCACTTGTAGGTGGGTGTGAGTCACCAAATGGACCAGTGGTTGATGATGTTCTGGGTCAGAAATGATCCATGGCATGACAGGAGTACAGACATCTGGCAGGTGAAATAACATACTCCAAAGAATCACACAGTGCACGTGAAATGAGTGTGGATATTGTAATAATGCGACATCCGGCACAGAGCTTGCTGTGTGTATGTGTTTGTGTGTGTGTGTGTGTGTGTGTGTGTGGGTGGGTGGGTGTTGGAAGGTGCACTGATGAGAGGAAGGACCAGTATTTTGAGGGGGAAGAATATTTCGCATTGATGAGAAAACAAACGTGCAAATGTTTCACTTGACCACACATACACACTGACACACACTCGGACACACAGTGACCCATTCATCAGGGTCTGTGGAGTCTGGAAACTCCCCTGTCACAGCCAAACACACACAGAGACACACACACAGTATATGTGAAACACTGTGAGAAACATATAAACAGTTGGCGTGCTGGATCCATCTGTCACATTTCATATACTTAAAGAAATCTGCTACTTCAATAAATCTGTTGGGTTTTTCATGTCTGACATGCAAAGCTTCATATAATATTATGAGTCTGTTTTCACGCCATCTAAATCACTGGGGCCTGGGATTGCTTTGGCTAATTGTCATGTTGTATGTTTTTGTATTTTTGGCTCGTTTTGATTTATTCATGGGTGTGGTAGGCTTTTGCACTTTGAAAAAAGCTATGTAAGGGAAAGTTTATTGCTATTTAGCTTAATTCACAAACCAGTAAGTGTGAATTCAAAGTGTAAATCATCCATCAGTACATGCTTAAAAAGACATTGTTTTTGTTTTTCATTGTTAATTACTCCTGAAAGTCCGTGCTCAGAGGTGTTTTCTTGGAAATGTCGATTCATGCTGGTGGACAACTGTCCCATATTGCTAAAAACTGGAGTTTAATGTTGGCTTTAAAAGTGCTGCTCCACTTTCAGCGTTGGGAAGTTGGAAGGACGACAGTAGTGGCAGTGAGAACGTCCAGTTTCTCTGCATATTTCTACCCAGCCCCTCATTGGAAATAGTTTCTTGACTTACCATCTGTCCATTCTGCTGTCCAAAGCGGGAAGAATAACACAAATTAAAACGGAACATAATGATAGAATAAACATGAATGATAATAAATGTGAAGGGAGCAAATTGTATTTGCCTTATAGGATTGGCTGTTTTATTGCATTTCCAGCTGTTTTGTTTCACGAAACCGCACAAATACGACAGGAATGAGGGCAGATCATTATCATCATCATGCAGTATCATCATCATATCATTATCATCATCATAGGAAATCAAGCTCTTAAATATCTGTTTTTCCCCCTAATTTTCTTTCTTTCATTACATTCTCAAAGCAATTTTCAGCCCTTGACTGAGAAAAGAGCCACTATTCTCCTCAAGAGGGCTTTCTTTGGCAATAACAGCCAGTACACACACCTTTATTTGACTTTACAGCTCGGTCCTAATATTAAGGCCTGCTCTAGTACAGCATAAACTTCTAATCAAAATTTCCTTTAACTGTCTTGAGAAAAACAACTAAGCTGCTCTTCCAATTGACCCAATGATACTGGACATGTAGTATGATTAGACTATGTCGACTTCAGACATCTAATTTGGCGGCTCCTTGATGTGACGGCAGAATAAAGACAGTGATAGGAGAGGAGAGCAGAGCAGAGGAGAGAAGGACTTAAAGGGAAGAGGAGGAAATTGGAACATTGTGTGACCACAGAAAGGCCATAGACAGTTTTAATATGCCCCACTAAAAAGGAGGGGAAAGCCAGAAAAACAAAAGGGGGTTTCGGCAGCGCCTCTTTCGCAAGCGAGCTGGCCAGCTGCTCAGGCAGGGTGCAGGGTGAGTGGGGCGTGTCACACATGGAGGCTGCCGGATTGTAATTTCCCGCTTGCTTTCTGCTTTCCTCCTCTCCATCCACTTTCTCTGTCGCCGTCTCTGGATCTGCCTCTTGAATCGATAGATCCCATGCCGCAGCTTCCAATTAAGCACACATCATCAGCATACATCAGAAGACTGATGCTGGAATATTGTTTCATCTCAGGGGAAACTGTTAAAAAAAAAAAAAAATGTAGTTTTTAGTATGAAGGTGCTGGCAGTAATGTGTAAGTAAGTGCTTAATCTGCCCAATTTGTCACACAGCTATTCACGTCTACTTACTACAATGGCATTTAAAAATGAACAGACGTGACGTGCAGCAACCATGACGGATCACTAAGCCACATCAACCGCCTTAACTTCCGAGAATCCACACAGAGACGGGTAAATTAAGAAAATATTTCTGTCTTTTCTTTAGCTATTTCAATCATATTACGCTGCCTCAGAGGAATAAAGTTAATTACTTAAACAGAAACTTGGAAAGAAATGACCCAGTGGCAGGAATCAAGGACATCTAAACCACAGTTTTAGGAGGGACAGGGATCTACTGCAGAGCAGACGTACAAGCCGACTGCACAGATTGACACATATACACAGTCGCAGAAGCCTACATACATGCACAGGAACACACACCGAGATCACAACGTTTGCAGAAAACCCCAAAGAAACACACATGGCACTCACATGACAACATGGGAACTTACATACACACATATGTGCACATACAGGCGCCGACATGGGCATCAGATGTGTGTGTGTGTCCTTCATTTACCAGAATCTGCATTAACAATAAAAACTCTAACAAGATGATTATATGATTATTACTGTCTTGGCCAGAGAGCGAGCGAGCGAGTTTAAATCGATGAAAGGGCAGTGTCGGTCAGAGGGAAAATGACATGAAAGACTCAGGGAGGAGTTCTGGCCGACCTTGGAGGGCTGTTAAATTTTTCTTTAAATTTCAAGGATTTTCTGATCTGTAAAGACAGGAAAAACAGCCCTGACCTTCAGTATCTCTCAGTATTTACTGGTAATGTCCCCACAATAAAACCAGGGTTGTTTTTTTGCTTATTGGTAATACTGTAATACTGTGTGACCTTACTTCAAATAGAGCTCATAACTTTCACCACACACAATAAACGCCTTTATCCTCCGTCCGTGTTCTCTCTCGACCAAAACAGAAAATCTGTTAAGACTGGAAAGGTTGTTTAGCTCATGGGTGTGAAGCGATGTCCTTGACATAACCACCCTCTGGGAACAACCTCGCACACTATTGCTCAGTTCTTACAATTTGTTACCTCATTCCAGCTTTTGCTTTTACAGTAATCTCAGAAATTCAGATCAAAGGCGGCTTTTCTCATCGCTTCAGTGTCACTGAATCCTGCTGCAGAACACGCGGATTGATAGATTATGTAAGTCCATCACTGACCATTTGAACCTTCATCCACACGCAGTTTCCAGATGTTCATTGATAAACTAAGGCCCCGATTTGGCCAATCCACTCACGCTGGACCACAATACTCAACCATCTGAATGAGAGCATGACGGAGTGGCCTTCTCCCCAAACCTCACCGCTGCTTTGAACCTCGAGAAGGTTTAGAGAAAGACTTAGGAGCTCAGCTCATAATATGGTTACTGGTTAGCCACTAGCAACCACACTCTGCTCTCTGATGTTGCCTTCAGAGGCCCAATGCAGCTGGCTGATGGTTGAGGCTTGGCTGAGCAAAGCTCTTTGTAGTGTGGCAGGTTGCAAAAAAGCAGGGAATGCCCCTTCACTGGATTCAAGCTTATTTCTTATCAAAAAATGGAAACAATTGCTATATACAAAGGAACTGTGACTCACAGCAAGAGGGCTGAACTATGTCAAAAGCCCGTTAAAGACTAAGATGAGCTGTACATGGAAGTGAACGAGCCGCACCTCATTCGCAAACCTGCGCAGTAACACTGCGATTTATGGAAAGGCCATTTTCTTACAGCTCTTGCCAAGAAATATCACCAGTAGAGCATCTTAAATATATAGTAAGCAAAATAATTGAAATAGAGGCCATAATCTAAAAAAACATAGACTTGTCAACAACATTTAGGCCAGTTTTAATGGGTGGCTTGATGTCTTTTCACCTGGGAATTACCAAAACCACATTTACTGGACTGTGCTGTTATTAGCTGCTCAAACAATAAACTTCAGCTTAGGAAAAGAAAAGCAAAATACACAAGCCTCTGACCAAGTACAGCTTAAAACTGAGCAGCCTGCCCCCAGGCCAACAGGTCCAGCCGGGAGCAGTCCAATCATCCAGCTGGAGAAGTCATGAACGTCAACCGGAGAAGTTATGGATTGCAAGTTTGTTGATTTATGATCACAAGATAGTGAGTTCGACCAACTAGGCTAATTGCAGCATTTTCACATCCACAGTGTGGCGGTTGGGAAAGAAACAGTATGTTAATGTTGTTTTTCCCCAAAGGTAGTGTGATAAACCAATTTCACAATAGCGTTTTGAATCTGGAGACCTTTCACGTCAACACAGACAACCCCCACCTGTTGCCGTGGGTGATTAAACGGTGATTAAACCAAACATTCATGCTATCACAGTCAGTGGAATTGGCCACTACAGTATGATGGGGTCACTTCAGAGCACCACACATGATAAATGATGGAAGATACGTCTATGTTTTCCCCATGGTCATGTACGGTTCTTTCAACTGTCCAGAGGAAGCTGAAGTTAATGCTCTAAATCACCCACAGGTGTTAGTGTATTTCTCTGGTAGTGTAGCAATAGACTGGGAACCTGTCCAGGATCTTTTCCTGCCTTTTACGCACAATGTTCTGGGAAGCCTCGAGTCCCATGTCTGACCCCAAAAAGTGAGTTTGAACAAATTGGACAAATAAAACTGACCTATAGAAGAAGATATGCTTTGTAACTACGTCTTGACAAACAACAGTTTGTCCATTCGTATAGCATTTCTGTGCAGCGTCTCTACAGGGTTCCTGGAAGTGACTGCACCCGGCTGCCGTTTGCCAAGAAACGTATATCTTTTAACCCCCCTTAAAACCACAAGTTGTCATTTTGACATTTCTGTTTGTGCACGCATTAAACAAATGAGTTTCATTGTGTAAAATTAGTGAGCTTTAGAGGTGCCGTCTCTCCCTGCTTCCAGCCTTTATGTAAATCTAGGCTAACAGTCTCCGTCTGTCTCTAGCTGCACACTCAATGAACAGACATGATGCTGGTATCAAACCCCTCATGCGACTTGTAAAATGTGGGTAACAAGTGTATTTTGTCAAACTATTTCCTCATGGGACTGATAGACCTAAATGAGCTGAATATGAATGGTGAATTTGAACTGAGTCGAGAAAACTAAACCTAATTGAATCCCGCTGCCAGTCTGATGTTGTTAGCACAACAACATCTGGGAAATAAAAGAGGGACTGCTTAACATCACAGTGTGAAAATGTTCATCCACAGCGAAAGCCATGATTCACACGCTAAGTATGTGGCGTGTCAGTCCACTCATGCACCAAGGATATCCTGCCTGGTTTGGTTCAGTGACAGAACAGATAGGACACTTTCACATCAGTGAGTCTATGTCGGTGAATCATGCCGCTTGGTCAGCTTGTGTTTTCACATCCGGAAAGGACCACACCCGGACGCTAATATTGAAGGCTGTTCTAAACTCTATTCCTATGGTCATTTTGGTTTCATAGAAGAGCTACCACTCCCTTTCACTTCATAACCTTCATTAAATATTTCGTTTGTGAGTCGTGTGTTTGTCATAGCAGCAATGGTCTTGTTAAGTCTCGGCAAGATATAAATACACTTATTGGAGATTTCACATGCTGATGCCTCATGGGCTGCAGAGAAGTGAGAGTTCTGCCACCTCAGTGAAAGCAGACTGACTCTGTTTCTCTTTGGCTCTACACGAGCGGCAGTAGCGGAAGTTGTATGACTTTCAGCTAGACTTATTTGGAATTGTACTGTAGCTTACATGCTCTAATGAGCAGGTTCACTGACCCAGAGGGCAGACACACATGTGTGATGTGTGAGCACCAGACTGTATCCCTGATCATTAAATACCATCAAGGTTCAGTGGTCATTTCTGAAGTAGTTGTGATGCCTACACTTAACAAAACTGTCCATTTTATAAAGTTAACCAAAGTTAAAAAGGCTTTCTGTCAGGTGTCTCATATAGATGATGAAGGGGACCTTCACCCCGTATGAGACACCGTGGGACATGACAAAACGCTGCCGGTAATTGATAACCTGGCACTGAGGACAGCTTGGTGAGCACCCACGGGAAAGTCATACCGTGAGGTGACCCCATCAATAGAATAGTAATGTACGATAACGATAAATAGAGGAATGCGCCAAGCAGAGTTTTAGCTGTTAGCTAAACCTGTGTCTATTTCTGCATTTAACTTTGGTGTTTTAGCTTTGGTGTCATCCACTCAGTAAACAGTGATACGCCCGTGAACATGTTAATTTAACAAGCGCATGAAAACTTTTAAACAGAGGCTGTCACAAAGTGAGTTAACCAGTAATGCAACTTGTCTATTGACAGCCAGGCCTTTTGAAAAATGGATGCTTTTAATAAAACAGAATGCAATCATTTGCAAACAAACTGTGTTTACCGACAAGTTTTTACAAAGTGTTCCTGAGCCCATGTAGTAACATCCTTTATACAATGTCTTTAACATTCTTCATTCCAATAAACCTAACAAAATTAAACTATGTGCTGAACATACATAAACTGAATTTAAATTAAATGAAGTGCCTCTGAGGAGGCTCTGTCTGTTTTAATGTGAATTTAGTTGCCTAATCACATCATCATCACGACTGACAGGATACCAGCTGGCCAGAGCTCTCTTTATGCCTTCATAAGAGGATTTCTTACACAGCTAAATTGAAACATTACTCCAATGTCTAATAATACATTATTTATGGTGTGATGAGCTTGCCAATTGCTTTCCGATATATACGTTTTCATTGACGTGGTATTTTATCAGGTCAAAACCTTAGATGATATGTAATTGTAAATAACTGGATGATGCCCCCATCTTGTGCTAAATCTCTGCAATATATCCGGGAAATATTTTGGTGTAGGACATCGATGTGTGCTGCTACATCAGCTGTGTGTCTTGAATACCCAAGACAAATTTCTAAAATAGAAAGGATAATCTTATTTAATCTAAATATTTTCTCTGTCATGTCTTAAGTCAGTGCTACAGGAAGTAAAGCAGGTTAGTGTCTAAATCTAAGTCCTCATTTTTTTTATGGCTATAGTCCAATTAAATTCTCAAGACTGGACAAATCTAAAAGTCCGCAGCTGACAGTGTTTATATTCCCTGTATTCAGAAATTGATGATGCATAAGGCTTAAACACTAAAAACAACATTCAATTATACCGTAGAATCAGATCTGTCCTTACTCGATTTTTGTTGTAAATGAGGAACCTGCAGTCGTCTCAAATCCAAACTAATCCCTCAGATAAAAGGCTGCTCTAATGCTGTATCATTTCTGCCTTTATTCGGGCAGTTGTGCTGTGAGTCAAGCTTCCCTTGGCCGGAGGTGAGCTGTAGAGGGATGATGTGTGACAGCATGCCCCGTCTTCATAAAACTGAGTGAGAACCCTTGTTGGCTGGAATTGGCATCATAAACACACCTTGCTTGTTAACAAAATTAGGAAAATGCACTCAGCCCTGTTTACGACAGATACCATGGAAAATCTTATGGGATGAAAAAAAATTTGAGGTGTTCTTCAACCGCAAACCCTAAAAACATATGCAAACATGACAGGAATATGACAAAACATGGCAGGAACTGTCCAGCAGTGTGAAAGGAACTGCAGTGACTCAGACTGTGGGCATTAAGAGTAGGATTGTGTTTAGAGCAATTTATGTTAAGGGCTGGGTAGGTGGTGCCTGGCTGGGCTTCATTTGGTAGTTGTCAGAAGGTCTGTTGAAGGTGTGTTCACATGAGTGTGTGATCACACACTGGTCTCATAGCTACAATACTGGAATACTGCCAGTTTACATGTGTCCAGCCACAGAAATTATAGCTCCAAATAGTAAATGAATTACTATGTATTCAGATAAATTGATAATTCTTAACTAACTAGCACACAGAATTATAACCTTCAGCATTGTTTGGAAAATATGGATTTGCGCTACATAATCTTAGAGGAATCTCTAAATTGATCTCAATGGCTAATCTTATTATGTAACTGCATGTCGAGATATAAAAGCAGGATTTGTGAGTTTCTATAAATCAACTAGCAGAATTCCTTCCAAAACATTGAAACATATCTTTATTTGTAATGTGTCCTTGTTAAGCACAGGAAAGAAAGAAAATCAAAACATTTCTTCATTTATACCCTTGTCACTTTTGATAAAATTCAATAATTCACTGCCTCTCCGTACGCTGCCAATATTAACTAATCCCAATATTTCCTTCAGCCCTCTGTTTAACCTTTGCTAAACATACACACTGTTTCTCAGGACTGAAATGTGCCACAATTTATGTGCTACTGTCGTGCTGGGGGCGTCTTGGAGAGCAGTTTGATACCGATTCTTCAGGGAGGCGAGGCTGTTGTTAATTTGACCTTTTTCTTATCTTGTACCAGATCCTTTAGTGCAATAGTTATTCCCGTCAGCCAAAATACTGTTCGATATCTGTTGCATGTGTCCACCACGACTCTAATCTTGCAGAAAGTCTGACCTCCAGTTAATTGAACTCAGAGATGTCTGAACAAAACAGCATACGACCTTAGCATAAGCGTCCAGCAGCCATCGAACTGACTGTGAGTTTGAAAAATCCTGCCCGAGGAAACAACACTTCAGTTCGTCTTCTGCTGGGGTACCAGCTAATGCTCTGTGGTGCAGTTTTATTGGTTTGTAGTACACACACTGCAGCCATGATGCGATCCAGACCACACAGCTCTGCCAGTCGTACAGTAGCAAACCCTCCTTTAATCACCTATTACAGAAGCTTGCTCTACTGCTGCTATTGAAAGTAACAAGCTATCATGCCAGCTAGTGCCCACACTGTGCTTTATAGGCCTTTATTAAGGCCAAGGCATTTTGCTTAAGTATTGTTTTATGGCTGCATCAGCAAGCCCGAGGCTAGTATTTTGCTTTGAATAATAGTTTAGTCTATGTTGTTTGTCTACTTGAAAATGGCTGTCTTGCTACAGTATTTTATGTTGGGTATTTCGTAGGAATAAGAAGCGAGTCGCTGAGCAGGAACAGAGATGTGTCTCAAAAAAAGAAAAAAAGGGGCACAATTTTAGAGACATTTCAGACCGTTAAAGGGATTTCTGGGAAGTGTAAGGCAGTGCAACGAGACTAACCTCTAAATTCCAGCAGGCATGGCTGGGCCGCAACCCGGCCACAACGCGGCTGACGTTGCTGATGGCGGCTAATCTAGACAATGCTTGCGATTCCATTATGCGCGCCGCGGCTCATTTCAGAAAGATCCTAGATGAAGCTCACCATCGAGCCAGAAAAACATTTAACTACGGAGCCTACTTACCCATGGTAGGAGCACAGATATCATGGAAACACGAACAAATCAACAAGTCACAAGGAGGGGGGAACAAAACTGCATTGCAGATGTAGCCGTGCCCGGTGGACTCTGGGTAAGAGTCAGCCGCGCCAGCAGCTAAGTGTGGCTGTACAATAAACCAGATCTTTATACAATCCATGGACAGTGCTTAGAAAAGAGCGGTACTTTGAGCTCAATGCTAATGTCAGCATGCTAACACGCTCACACTGAAAATGCTAGTGTTTAGAAGCATGTTAACCATGGTCAGCATCTTACTAGAATGTGAGCATGCTAACATTTTCTTATACTACTAAAGTAACAAAGTTCAACTCTGATGGAGGTTTTATTAGTTTTGCAGAAGTGAAACTGATGAGCTGATGATGGAGCAATGTGAAACGTCAGGCCAATGTAACTTATGAAACGTAGTTACCTAAATTAGAATAAGTCAGCGTTGACTTTTGGTTTCACAAGGGACACAAACAACGGTCTCCTGGGTGATGGTCCTGTTTGTTTGGCCCTTCCATCCACCCCAGTCTGCTCCGTACGTGGACTTTCTCGCTTTTTATTCTACGACACTCAAAAAGCTTAATGCGGATGTTGTTAAATGACACGAAAAAAAGTTTGTA
The DNA here is from genome assembly GCF_017976325.1 of Chelmon rostratus. Lineage (NCBI taxonomy): Eukaryota > Metazoa > Chordata > Actinopteri > Chaetodontiformes > Chaetodontidae > Chelmon > Chelmon rostratus. Next base: position 22,199,645 of record NC_055665.1, read on the forward strand.
GACACATCCCAAATCGGCGTGCTATTTATACCCCATCCCATGAGATCACGTTACCCAGGATATGATGAATGTGATATCCTTGGGCCATGCAGCTAGTGTAGCTAAAAACATAGCACAGCGAGGACAAGATGTCAACAAAATATAATAAAAAGGTACCTTGAGGAAAGAATTTGTCTCATTTAAACCGTAGGCTGTCATCCAAAGAGAGCTGGACATTTTCCATGCTCACTAAATGTACACACCACTTCGCTACCAGAGAGGTATTAATAGCTACTGACTGCGGTTATTCCCTGCTAAATCTAGCTAGCGTGTGATGCATTGCAGCTAATAAAGGTGATTCCAACGTGCGAACCTCTGCCAACCAACACAACAGCGGACCAGACGTGACCACTGACACATACACATTCTCCACCACTCTACCACCCATTGCTGAGCATTACCAGCCGAGGCACTGGCTGGCCCACACACCAATTCGTGACCAGACTGTTCTCCTGGCTGGCCCACACCGCCTTCCCAGCACCGAGCCACTTTGTGATTCCACTGGAGAACATTCATTTATGTTTCCTATTGCCTTTGAATGGGGAAATAAATAGTTTCCGACCAGACGGGGATCACTAAACTGTTTTTAGAGGCATCACCAGAGCGTTGCTGATTATGGCCTCTAAGGCTGCATTTACACAGGAACACCAAAATTTGATTTTTAACTGTTTATAGCACAGATATGTTCTTTGACAGGATATAATGAATCCTGATGGAAGGTAATTTCCTTGTTTCAACATCAGTCCTCTTTTGAAATCACTTCTGGGCAACAAAGGGGAAAAAACTAAATAGTTTCTGTATAAATCCATCCATAAACTGTAAGCGCGTACAGTAAATTGATGACAAATACGAAGAGGAATTTCATAACTAGCTCATATTACATTTATATCTAATGCTATGTGTTTTCCCAGCTTCACCCATGTTCTGTGTGTGGTTCATGGAGATGACAGGATAGATGGTAGAACAATAAGATTACACTGATTTACCACAATAGGAATGCATTGAATAACCTCAAGTTGTCCTTAGATACCATTAAATGAGGTGTCTGACCTACTGTATGTTGAAAAGGTTGTTGACTTTTTCTCTTGAGCACTTAGTCAGACTGGTAGTATTTATTAAGAACAGAGAGGCAAATTAGGGGAAATACCCCAAATAGCTGTCTGTAATTCAAGACCTTCATATTAATCTAAACCTGGAAAGAACAACTGTTTGACTGGTGTGGATGTAGCACTCAGACGAAATAGCTATTTTATACCTTCTGCAAAAGGTTATTTTTACAGGTGATATGCATCTTATGTCAGGCTGGGACTCAGATGCAGAGATTTAACACACAGGGCTTTATTCAAGCAACTTAGTAACCTCTTCGCTAAGTGCCAAATCAAAAGGCTATGAAACATACACTAATAGCAAGAACAGGAAAAACACTATTACGGGCATACAAGAAAAATAACAAGGTAACAAAAAACGCTCAAAATAAGGATAGGAAATATCACAAAAAACACAAAGGGCTATGAAAATGTAAGCTGACAACTGAAAGAACCGTACTAGAAAAACTAACCAAACAAAATACACTCCTGAAAAACGGAGGAACAAGAATCTAAATGACAAAAGTAATCAAACAGAAAATCACTCTTAAAGGGGTAAAACAAAACAGCTAAGCTATAAACTTGAAAAAAGAAAACAGAAACTCGATTATTAAAGTTACAAACAAAAAACACTCATGAAGAGGAACAAAGGCTTACAAGAATGAACGCTGTGGCTGTGGCAATGGGCAAGGGAAAAGACAGGCTCGTACGGACAAAGACACACTGACACAAGACAAGGGAGACGCCGACTATTTAACACGTGGAGGGTAATCAGGAACAGGTGGAGACAACAGGTGAACAGGGCGGACACACAGGTGACACATGAGGAAGGGCAAGTGCTCTGAAACAAGAGGAGAGTTAGATCTTCAAAATAAAACAGGAAATGACAAGACAAAAACCCCAAGACAAGACAGACCTCACCACATTGTGACATCTGACAATTTATTCCTATAGAATTAATAATGAGTACTTACAAAATTGAGACATATTTTTACTTTCACCACCAAGGTCAAGGAAAAACTAAAAAGAAGTTTGCTAACAATTAGGGATGATCCAAATGCACACTCCCTTTGAACCCATCTGATTTAATGAAAAACAGAAAATCAGCTGCCTAAATGTTTGTGGCAGCGGAGCCCCTAAATTAGATAGCTTGACTCTCAAATAATCCATTTCATAATTCACATTTTTTGGGGTGCAACTCACTGTGGAGCTGTGCATATTTCAGCACATGTGTTTCATTTAGTTTTAGCCTCAGTCTTTTGACGAAATGGTGTAAAATTTATTAGCTTCAAGCACATTTTCGACATCTGTGTGTGTCAGTTTAGTCTGATGTCAGTGACGAATAGCTGAAGACTCTGATTTAGTTTTACTGAATAAAAATATACAGCAGTCCACTTTTATTCAATCTGCTTTTTATATTTGTTGTCATGTTGTACTCTGCAGTGATATTTCCTCAAGCACCCCATAGTATTACTTAGGTTTTCTTGACTAAACTTGAAAATACGTTTAAAGATTTAATGATCCTTTTTCAACACAGACTTGTCATAGTAGCACAAACACAGGTGTTACTAATAATGTTAAGGATGGCTCCGTTTAATTCAAATGTCCCAGTAAGTCATGATAGTGTGACACTGAGCCAGCACACGCAGGGCCCTGAAACTGAGGCAGCTATGAAATTCAGCCATCATTGATTTATTATTCACACATGTGCTTATCCTACAATGATATACAGGGAGGTTCATGAGAAGAAATCAAAGCAAACACATCTTTAAACTAAGCGATGCCACTTAGCACAGTCAGTGTATGTTTATCACAGCTTGACAGGTAAATTTAGGTCTTTGGCTGTTTGAAATAAGATGAAATAAATATTGAAATGCAGGATACAGTGCTGTAAAACCGCAGCGCCTTCATTCAGTTCAGACATGTGTTTCACATTATTTCTAGTATTAAGCATGTGACAAATAATCTGAAACATGTGTCCTGAAATAAATGAATAAATAAAATGAAGCCTGACTGGATGTTCTGGAAATAACCAACACTGAAAACCTTGCATTGACGAAATAATCGGTTTTAGCTATTCCAGAGGTCTCATTACACCGCTCTCACAGTTCAAAATACAACTGAGCAAACATGTTTGTGTCTATCTTAAAGGGCCTTTTCTGTTAAAGTGATTCTGATGAACCATTTTGTGCAGTAACTGTCAGACGCCAGATGGTTTCACGAGCCATTACCTGCTCCAAGATGAACGTTTTAGAAATTAAGTCATCAAATCTAACTTCCTCCAGTGACAGCTGAGAGATGTGCGGCTTGTGATTCCACCGTGAACAAAAACAATAGAGCCAAAATTTTAGAAGAATGACAGCATGATGAAGTGAAATCCAGTCTTCACGCTGCTTTCGGCCCCTCGTTTCCAGTGTCAAACAGACAGCTCCACGGTAGTGAGGAGAGGCGTGTAAAGGCATACACCACCACCAGCCGCTGGCTTCTTTTATACTGACGATGGCAGTCGCCAAAAGTCAGAAATTTTCAAATGCTTTACTGACGCTTATGTAACCAACCAGCTCAGTTTGTTCCCCGGGGGGAAAGGGAGGCAACGTAAAACCAGATGGATTTGGTCAAATAAAGTTATTTATTATGAGGAACTCATATTTAGTCATGTCACAAAACAAAAGAAGGCCAACTACAAAGGAAGACATCCTGTGGCTGCTGCTCAAATCAAAATAAATACATATAACCTAAATTATATGTGACTCCTAAACCAGAACTTTTGCCAATACAAATCTGTCTCACTCCAACTAAATAAGACAAAGAAGAAATTATTATTATTATTATTATTATTACTTCCGGACAACAGTTAGCATCTATCAAACACAATCATGAACATGCAGCCGCCCTGGGCCGACAAAGCTGGCTGAGTGTAACTTCTCCCCTCTGAATTCCATCTCCCGGATTGGAGAGCCAGACCGGATGCTGTAGATGCCAGGATGCCATCCAGGAAGTGGCATGGGCATCTGGGGCCAATTTGACCACACATCCGACATGGCAGACAGGCAAAGCACTGACAGGAGGCAGTCACATGGGATGGGCTCCGACTGAAGTATCTTTATTATTATGACACACATTTTTATGACTGTGTAGCAGCTTTTCTGAGTTGAACATGCTGTATGTTGTTTTTATTCTGTAGCACATCAAAAACTGAACAGATTATCACAGTTTATCACATGACACTAAATCTCTGATGTCAGGACCACATTCTCACAGAATTATAATGGAGTCATTTATAGCATTTGAATTGGTTGAATTGCATGTCGTTTTTCATAACGTCACATCACGTCATCGTGCGCTGTTTTGTACTTTGTCCAGTGTCCACTTTGGAAAGGCAGCTGGTTCTTGACCTGGATGATGAATCAGAGGGAAGAAACCATCGACCTGTTTTTCTTTGCGTCCTCTGTCTTATTCATGAAAGTTGGTGTGAGCCACTTGAAAACAGGTGGAGTTCACATCTGCCGCCATTTAAACCGATTCCCAACAGCGCTCAACGCAATTAAAGTAAATAACAGCAATCAGCAAACAACTGACAAAATGACAGTGGAGAGACGGGATCACATGCATCCCTTCTCTTTCTGTGTCTCGCTCTTTCACACATGAACAAACTGGTGATGCTATTCCTGGCAGGCAGCTGTTCTGGTGATGATTCCCTCGCCACCTTTTTTGTTGCTTGTGTAAGAGATCGTTTGTCCTCTCAGGTTTTTGTGTGTATGCGTGTGTGTGTGTGTAAAAGGTTTCCTGCCTGCCTGCCATGCACACATGCTCACAGGTCCTCCTCTTCTTTTAGCACAACAATATGGTATTCCCTCTTTCTCTTCATGTGGTCGCAATGACGCTTCCAAGAAAGTCGAGCGGGCCGAGGGTTTGGCCGCGGCGTGACCGTCAGCAGACCACTGCTGTGGTCAGAGAGGGAGACCTTTGCTGAAAAGAAAACCTCCCATGGATGGATGGGGTGCAGCCTAACAAAATTCTCCCCCTGACAACCTCTGCTGAACAAACATGGCACGGTGTGGTGAAGGCCCAAAGGAACATATTCATTGATATTTATTCATTCCCCGTCTCCACTGACCTCTTATTCCTTGTTTGTCATCTTTGAGTTGAGATCTATATATCAGATTAACGTTTCTCGTACTTATTTTCTTAAAATTCCTTTGCTGTCTCCCTGTTTTTTCTTCTCTCATTTTGTGGCATTTTTCCATCAGTGCACCTATCAATTTCTCTCTCCTGCAGGATTCAACGGTTTCCTCTGTGCCATTTCCAGTCAGTCAGACCCCAGCTCAGACGAATATAGTTTTCAACGCCCTTTTACTGGTAATGAACCCATCAGTGGATTTAGCTCGCGCTCCTTGCTGGCTGGCAATTTATCATGTAAAAAGCATGTGCCTGTCTGTCTGTCTATCTGGTGGTGCTTTTCAGTACAGGCTAGCAGTGTTCTGCAATTACACCGTAATGGGTCACTGTAAAAGTACCCTGGGCATAAGTATGTTTCATTAGAAAAGCAAACAAGTATAATTGGTTATAAATGACGGAGAGAGGTTGACTGGAAGTCCTGTGTCGGCCCCTGGGCCTCCTAAATTCATATATAAGCAAATGAAATCAGAAAGGGCACAAAGAATTGTTTTACAGCCTGGGTTTTATTTTCCTAATGGTTGTGATAGTGTTTTACTCACAGACTTAACTGCTGAGATTTGGGGAAGGTGACGACATTTCTAGAAGACAGTCCAACACGGTAAGCAGCACAAGCAGTCAGAGAATCAAACACGCTGTTAACAAACCCTCCATTGTTGCTTGTTGGAGAGGAAACAAAGTTAGTTCATTATGATTGGTCGTAAATGTTCATTAGTTCAAATGTGTCCTGCTCCTCTTACCGTAGTTGCCTGACTGGACTCAATTATTGATTGAGCCATAGCAAGTCTCCCGCTGTGTCGCCTCCCTCGACAGGGGGGGGGGCACGGCCTGATGTCCTCTGCTCTGTCCCACTGGTTCCAGTTCATCCAGATAAACATATAAATGCAGAACTTGGTTTTGGATGAGGATTGTTTTTCATTGTCCATCGGGTTCGGACTAAAGAACATCCTCGTTATGTGTATAACTGCTGCACGCCAACTATCTTGCATTTGTGTTCTTCCATCTCCTTTCTCTTGCTTTATTGTCTACTTCATACTAAATAAGACCCACCTTCTCTATAATAGGCAGCAAATCGATAGGACAAATGACAACCTGTGATGATATGATGTTTCTGTGCTCCTACATTTGTTGTCATAGCTGACAGCAATTATGTCCATAAATAAACTGTGAAAATAACACCTACAAAGTAAAAAACAATTGAGAAAATATGGCCAATAATAAAAGAAGAATAAAGAATATGGCTAATAATAACTATTCTTTATGGACCTAAAAATGAAGAATTACCACAATATCATCCCGCATTTGGTATCACATTTCCCCCATCTGCTTTCTTCCCCTGCTATGTACTAACTCTCCTGTGGTTTCAGAGCCTCCCCGCCCACCTGCACACCTGTTCCCACTTCCATCAGCCGGACAGCATATGTACGGCCACTACCATTCATTTCCCGCAAGATCATCAGTTGTGGCGGTGCAGCCATTCTTCTCTGCTTGCCTCAGTTTAGCCTGTTATGACCCCCTGCCTGCCTTTTGGACTTTTTGGACCCAGTAGGATTAGTTTGCCTCATCTCCCCTGCCTCCCTGGCTTTGAGTTTTGCCTGTTTTTGACCTCAAGTAAACGTTCTATTTTACCGGCCTGGTCTCAGAGGCTTGCTTTTGGGTTCAAACTTGTTTTTACTGAGCCTTTACAACAATAAAACAAAACCAAAAAACACTGATTTCAAGTTTCCCAGATTTTTAAACATTCTTTTGCCTCACAAAATAACCCTCCCTTTGTTGGTGCACTTCACATTTTGTCGACATGTCGTCAAAATGACATGTCAGGGTTAACATGGGTGGTTTAACAAACAGTGACTCTGTCTTAGACCTGTATGTGGATGTTTAGTCAGTAAGATAAGTACAGTCATTAATTTTGACCAACATGGGACTTTAAGAGGAGTCAGGTGATTCCTGTGAGGTCAACAGGATTACTTGAAAGTCATTAGATTTTCCACTGTCTTTTTATTAGGTGTGTGACTCACATAAATGAAACTGTGCATGTACTGTTATGCTTCTGCTGGAATTCCTGTTGCAATATCTGACACCTCATTGTTCCATTAAATATCTCATGTCAGCCCAGAAACAGCCTGTCTGCACTGTCAAGGGAATTTTACCAGTTTACTGTAACATACCCATCTGGACTAGATGAAACTGCTTACATTTATGTTTTTTCGTCTCGTCAGGAAGCTGATACATAACCAGAAAACTCCCACTTTCCCAAATCTGCCAACATAATATTTAATGGAGCAGTGTGTAGGATATGGCCAGAATTTGAATTTAAAAGATTCAAAAAATGAACTAACATTATCAGCAGAATGTGAAAAAGTGACAGTTCTGTCAAAGATGTTTATGTATTACGTTGCAGGGCATGCTAACCAGTTAGCTGCAGCCACCCTGTCTCATAATACCAGTTTGAAGTTAACACATCAGAAAACATGCTTCATTCAAACTCAATAGAAACAAAATAAAACCCAGCAATACCTTCTTGTCTTTCCAATGGTACAAAAATCACAAACTCTGGTCTCGTTCTCTGACTTAAATATTTAACTCTAGCTGAACGTCACTCCTGTCCTGGCCTGCTGTGTCTTCATCGACACCAGCGTCACAGTCCTGGTCATGGAGCTGCTGTAAATTATCAAACTGGCCTCCTGTGGAAGCTGCATTTGGTCCCGATCCAGCCGTGTTCACTGGGAGGCTGCTGAGCCCAGTTGTGTAAACACCAGCAGCCCCCTGGTGCTCTGAGCTCTCAGTGCAGGCGGACTCAAGTCAGCATGGGGCCACTCGCTGCATGGTTAACTGAGCTAATTAACCGCAGCTAGCAGCTACAATCAAAAATAACTGCAACAATAGTCAGCGGTTACCCTGGTGATATGCTGCCCTCTGTTTATTTGGAGCAACCTTCGATAGGTGGCCACTTCTTACACATTGAACCTTTAAGTAGGCTACTGTTTCATGATCTCCACCCCACCATCCTGCTTCCTGTCATAATCATAATCACCGTGATTATAATATTAAGCCTCAGATTGCTTTCAGCGTGGCGCAATGTCATTATCCTGTAATGTTTCTTCTGGGATTGTAAAGGGATGTCAAGGAATGCAGATATATGGACTCTGTTCATTCAGTGACTCAGACCTGTATGTCAGTTTTTGATTTGACAAGAGGTGAAGCAGGCAAGACCACACCAATGAAGGTAAAACTGTGGGCCAAAAGTTCACCATCTGTGTGAAGATTTACACCCAAAATATCTTTCATTGTCTTATTTCATTCCCACAGACCCTGTTGCTCAAACACATTTGACTCTGGTAACTGTATCACCCCTTTCCCCCCCGCACATACATGCACAGCACACACGCCCACCCACACAGTCCCCGACACACACTTGCATGCAGAAAAGCAGTCAGGCCATTCCTGTGAGCAGAGCTGTGCCCAGTGCTGGGAAAGCCTAGTGGCCTGCATGCCAGTGGCATCCTGGTGAGAGAGCAGGAAAACATGCTGCTGTTTCAGAGGCTGCTGGCCTGTTTGTCATCTTTTCCAAGGTAACCAGAGACTGCAGGAGATTAACCCAGTGGAAAATACTCACAGAGATAATGATGGAAAAAGACAACAAAGCGAAAACGTACGACTGAAGTGGAAACCCCGTTGTCAGGTCTTGATTATGTCATTTTTGAATGAACATACTTCACATAAAGATTGAAATAATGGGGCAATAGTAGGTCTTAGATAGCAGGAAACAGAAAGCACAGCAAAAAGAGAAGTAAAGAGCATTAATGCTGTTTTCAAACAGTGTGAAGATCTCCCTGCATGCCCTGACCAGTTGCAGTTCTACTGTAATTATTTCAGCAGTCAAATGTTCTCAGAGAGACATTGAGGGTTAAAAAATGAACAAACAAGCAAGTGAAAAATTCTTGTGATTCTTCTGTTACATTTGTTATTTGGCTCGTGGCTTTGGCCCAGCTGTGGCCCCAGACGCTTTTGAATAGCTTGCCACAAGATCTCAGGTTTGCTGTCTGCGTATGTGCTTTTAAATCTCTTTTGAAAACCTATTTTTATTGAAAAAAGGTTTTTATTTGATAATCACTTTATTTGGTGGTTTGGTGCATTTTTTGGGATTGATGGGTGGAAACAGTGGTCAGTCTGCTGGTTCCCCCACATGAAATGAAATATCTCATACACTATTGGATGGATTGCATTGTAATTTGATATAGGCGTCCATGTCCCACTCAGGATGAATTGCGTAGCTTAGATGATCGCCCGACTTTTCATTTAGCATCATCAACAGTTCAAAATATCATTTTGTCCAACACAGCTAAATACTCGCAAATCAGTCTCAGCTGAACTCTGTGTTTACTATAATGAGCCAATGTTAGCATGCTAACACGCAAAACTACGATGTTGAAAACAGTAAACATTCTACTGCTAAACATCAGCATGTTAGCAATGTAATTGTGGGCATGTTAGTGTGCTTATGTTAGCATTTAGCTCAAACCACCACTGTACCTAAGTACAGCCTCACAGAGCCTGGCTGCAGACGCTGAAGGCTCTATTTTTGTGACAGTGCAGGGCGTGGATCACAGTGTTGCACCAGCCAATGGCATTTTCCTGGGGTGCGGTAATGCCAATTCTGTGGGACACTGCAATTTTGGTACAGCTGCAGTGTGACTGCATGAAAAAAATAAGTTGTATTCTGATCGTGACATCAAATAGAAAGATTAATGAGCGATTCTTAGCAGCTCTGAAATCCACAACAGGTAGTACACAGCTTGTACTGACAGCCTTCCCTTTACGCTGGTGACTCTCTTCACAGCCTCTCTAATTAGCATGATATTGCGAATGGCAGATCCGCTCCTTAAATTTTGTGCAACCAGCATCAAACTGTTGCAAAATAACCACAGAAATGTCTGTGCATTCACGTTTTAATTACAATACAGGTAGAGGTGTGGCCGTGATGAGTAACATGATGTGATGGAGATTACACTTCATAGTGGTGTTCCCATAAACAAAACACTGCTATGTTTTTTTTTTTTTTTTTGAGTCCCATTTTATTTGGGGACTATTACTGTACCAGGATCACATTTATGTAGCAATATAAAGATTAAACAGGAAACTATTTCATTCCCAGATTGTCAGGAATTATTTTTGCATGTAAGAAATCTAAAATCTGTAATTCAAAATAGAGGAAAAATAGACAGGAGGAATTGTTGATGACAAATACAATGACAAACATTTTATAATATCTGTAGCAACAACATTATTATATTAACATTATTATTGTATTACAAGCCATTTATTAAATGTTTATATCATGCCTTTACCTACTTATTAGCTGGACTTAAAGTCATCATCTTGTCGCCTACTAATTTACTTTAAAGGAATAACTGTCGACTATAACTGCATGCAGTTTATCATGCAGTAGCACAAAGGGCTCCAAAAGTCCTGTGCATGTGCAGTTGTTATTATGCCCTGGGGAACATCTGGTGTGGGAAGTATTCAATATTTCTTATTGAAACAGAAGTATTCTAAAATTATGTATCAGATTAGAGACCTGCTGCCAAAATCTACTTCCTCTTTCATTATGGTATGTGTTTTATTTTTACTCCGTTTATTTTATGGAGGTGCAACTGAGGTCACAAGGGGTGAGGCCTCGTAGCGCACACTGTAAGTACAGTAGTTGCACAGTAAGGCCATCTTTGCTTTGGGTCCTCGCCACTGTAGATTGTGGCCGGTGAGTAAGAACTTCTCTGCCGCGAGCTCGTTTGGGACAGTAAACATTAGGCACAAACACACACATTCATCGCTCCTTTCATGAAAGGAATAAGACAAACAGGGAAGCAGGGTGCTGCCTCTTGTCTGTTGACTTTCCCCGACCGTCACTTTTCCCCTGGCGGCAAAATAATTAAAGCACTGTAGAATACGGCCTTGTAATTCAACTATTCGTTCGCATTTTTAAGTATCTGGTAGTTTCCCAGAAGAGATGTAAAATTGTCTGTCCATTCTTCAAAATGACTGTAGTCCTCCATCATGAGAGACCTGCAATGCTACAGTGCACCTGACTTCACAGACCTTTTGAGTATTGCTGCTTTTAACTTGAATCTAAATTCCTATTGGTGCATAGTCCACGGTCTAGTTCACAGTAAAGTTTGCAACGGTCAAGAGATAACAATATTAAATTTCCCGTTCAAAACAATACATGTGTTGTCTCAGCAACATCAACTTCAATTTCCTTTAATTACGCAATCTCTTTCTCTCTCCCTTTATCTGACTTTAGCCTGATTAGACCTGATCCTGAAACACACTCAGATGGCATTTAAATTGTTTCATATACGTATTGCACTGCCAGAAAGCCCCCATTAGCTTGTCAACCAGTGGCAGGAATGTGAAATCTATCTTGTTTTGTGCATTACTTCAGCGTGGCAGTGCATGCCAGGGAACGTCAAGGTCAACTGGAAATAGGAGAAACACTGAACTGAAGTCCATTCATCTGAATATGTATGCGCGCGGCGTTTCGTGGGAAGCCACTGCGAACGCGTAGGCGTGATTTTAACATGAAAATAACAGTAAACTGTAGGGACCAGTTACAGTCGCCTGAGTGGGAGTTTTCCTGGTAGCGCTTGTGTCAGAGTGTGCAGCTGAATGATGTGCAGTAAACAGCCTACTGCTGTATGTTTCTGGTCGCAGAGAGACGTACATTGTCTTCAGTTGTCATTTGCAAGTAAAGTGATGTCATTTTTGGATGTCGAGTGTGCTAACACTGGCACGCTAACATGCTTAAGAGGTGAATATAGAGGTATTTCAGTCTGGAAGAGGTGGACCGACCAGCATGACTATGGCTGCTAGCATGGCTAAAAGTGCTTCAAAGGAATGCTGCCACAATTGATCTTTAATGGAATTATCCTCTCTAAATACTCATGGCTACGTCTTCCTGGACCATCTGCAGTACAGGCACATCTCTGTACTTGGTACAGACCCCTTTGGTACTTTAAGAGACTGGCCTAAAGTATAAAAATACCACACCATGTGCGTGGAGGGATGAAAGTAAAAAGGACTTTTTACACTAAAAATAGTCAGTAAACTCACCGGCTGTCGTGTTCAGTGGAAATAAAAAAAACACCCCTTCTTGTTTAAAGTGATCGGAGTGCTTGAAACTGACACTTCTCCATCGGGCAGGCGAACTAACATCTCCTGAGAACGAGCCTTGTTGCATGCGTCACTCTCGACACCACGCAGTTCATAAGCCCAGAAGAGTTTCCCCTAAATCATTTCAGAAACCTCACCAGAGAAAACAAGGTGACCACATCAGCTGCCGTGGAAGTCCTGGGATCCCTCTGCTGTTATTTCTTCTCTCAAGGTCACATGTGACTCACTGCTTTGACTGGCAAGACTTCCATCGCCGGGCACAAGGTCTGCTGAAACCCTCATCCCTTTTTCATGCCTCTCTGTTTCTCTAGCTACTGCTTTCCTTTTGCTCTCTTCACACCCTCTCAATCTGCCTCTCATGGGCCTTCATCAGATACACCACTATATCATTCTCCTTTCTTCTCCACTTCATTCTAATCTGCTTTTGCCTCGCCATGTGGCCACGTTTTCTCTAGCTATCTTTGCCCCACATTGATCATTTCAGTATCCTGTTGAGGCTTTTTCATCAGTTAGTCAAATAAAGGCTTGTCCACTGTGATTTCCATCTGAGGGGCCCAGGCAGTGAGTGATATAAAATATCCTGAAACAAGAACTCTGAGGTGGACCGCAGGAAGGCGGGGAGGAGAATATGAGAAGGTCAAGAACCTTAACGAGGCAACATGCTTCATCTCTCTGTACAACAACACAGATGAAAGTGGTGTGGCCTGGGTTTCCTGAAAACCTTTTGCACTAAGGTCACCATATCCCTCTGACTTACAGCAGAACTAAAGTGACCTTGAATTTAAAGTTTATTCAGATGGTGTCCAAATACCACAGAGACCTCATCAAAAAAACAGTATCCACGGTCGTATTGGCAACCGCTTTCACTTGTTAGCTAAGTATAATTGAAAGATTATTTTATTGTGCAGTTTGTGTGATTATTTGTGTGTGTAAAACTACAAATGATATGCAACGATTGCAATGATTATTGCAACAAAGGTCCCTTTCCGGACTCAAACCAGGGGCACAGCAGTTCATTATGCACCTTAACCTCTGAGCTAAAGGAGTGGCCCAAAGTTCTGTCTGCGTAGGGGTGTTTATGTGTTAACTATGTCTAAAATACAAACGTAATAATGTTGGGAAATACAATATTAGGATGACATATTCATTTGCACATCATATCACATGATTACCCCATTCATGGCTAACATTGTGCAAATGTGCTACATGCGATGCTCCAGTCACACAGTGAGCAACAAGTATTGCATCTTGTGTAGCCTGAATGACTAATTATAACCATTATGCTAGCGACCAGCTGAAACCCTTCTAGTCAGTTTCACTGATATGACCCAAAACTACAAATTTCTCTAAGCACTCTAAATAATGTACATTGTTTCATCGTGTACGTTTGACACCCTTCCCACAAAACAAATTCCATTATCTTGTTAAAATCCTTAAAATGAAGGATTTTAGATATATTGTCAGTGTTTGTGCATTGTAGGCTTCAAGTGCGCACATCACACTGAGTTTAATACTGGACCACCATTGACTTCCCAACTACTTGTGATGTCACACATCCTGCATTTTGGCTCGCCTCTTTTAAAACTGGATTTTCAGTGAGCACAGAGAAACTTTCCACGCACGGCATATGAATGTGAAAACAGCTCTCTCGTGTCAGACTCACTCATCATTCTGCACAGTGAAGCTCAAACATTCAGATGTAAGAACAAGAAGAAAAACATATTTTTGAGTTAAGGGGGACTTTAAATTGAATATGAATGAGAAAAAAACCTCCAAACAAAAACATTTTTCAACAACAAAGACATGAATCCTCTTCCAGGGTGGACAGACACGAAATAAGTGCAAACAAACACAATATGGAACTTAAATGTAAATAGCCCACGGTGCCTAGTGAAGGCAAAATAGTGAATCAAAGCTTCTGTTAACTTGAAATATTGCATGCCTCTAAAAGCAGTCCGGACAGCACAGAAATGTGAAATAGAAGAAGAAATCTTCCACTATAACTGCACTGAAAATGTTCAGAAGGAGCAGTTACACTAACCATTAACTGGACCGTAAAAGTTACCACCACAGGCATGTCAGATATGTACAGTTCAACAAGGACCTAATGAAATTCATGCTTTTTGCCACATCATCACTTCAAGATACATGGCGGACAGAACCCTTTCAGGACCAAATGTTATAAAAATCCCTCTCTTTTGACTTGCTATCATGATATAATCAGCCGTTAAAAAAGTGCAGTTTTGTGGGCATGTCAAGCGCGTGTTTGGATCCTCTTGTCCTGCTCTTTATTTTTCTCTAAAGTTTACCTACACGTGCTTTACTTGGGTCCAAGCCTTTGTTGAAAAGTCGTCTTTCCCCTTTCACTGTCTCAGGTCACCATCAAAACAGCAGTTATCAGTTCCCTTTTCCATTTGTTCGTTTATGAGATCTGTTATGGAAATGAGCGGACTCCAATGGGTACTGTGTCACACACACACACACACACACACACACACACACACACACACACACACACACACACATATTAAGTACATGCACACACAACCGCTTGGCCTCTTGTCTACCACACATCCTCACACTACTGTACACACGTGTATTGCGCGCACACGTTACCATGGATGTGAACAATAACAGGCTTTGGTCGCGAGGCATCTGCTATCTGAATGTAGTATGCAAACAAGACGGCAAAAGCACTACAAAGAACTAATCTCAACATCTTTGCAGTTGAATTTGAATTATTCATCACACATTTATACTTACCTTTGGAGTCACTTTGCT
The DNA here is from genome assembly GCF_017976325.1 of Chelmon rostratus. NCBI lineage: Eukaryota > Metazoa > Chordata > Actinopteri > Chaetodontiformes > Chaetodontidae > Chelmon > Chelmon rostratus. The sequence goes on from NC_055665.1 coordinate 22,214,896, forward strand.
GTGACCAGTTTTCTGCATGATAGCATGCCTTTCTTGCCCCCATACGACTCATCTGGTTCGACAGTGTGTGTGCCTTTCACGCCTTAGGAACATAAATACACGCATGTGCACTATATACAGTACACACAGAAACAGACATATAAGTGTACATTATTCATCTACATAAATGAATAAGGGCAAGCCTCAAATGCATGTGATCAGTGAGGTAGTGTTTTAGGTACACTACGGCTGAGGGGACTTAAATCAAAATGCTGCTTTACTGCTGACAGGCCAAAACCAGGCAACAATTTATGGACATATGGTGAGTCAGCAAATAGCCATTTCTTTTGTTTAAATGTGTGCATGTGTGTGGAACAGTCATGCCGTAGTAGCATCTGGTTCACCTCTTAACACCCACGTTTTCCCTGCTCGTACGCTACAGACCTGACCGCCATCACACACGTCAAGCAGGCACGTCGTAAGCGTGGGTCAGTGTGTGTGTGTGTGTGTGTGTGTGTTTGAGAGGGTGCACGTCCAGCTTCCTTTCCGCTATTGTTGTGGTGCATCCTGACCTCGACGCTGAAAGACGTGTGTGTGTTTTTCTGTCTTTTTGTACTTGTGCCCGCGTGTGTGTATGTTCAGTCATCCTGTGGTGAGCTGTGACCTCACCACTAAGACTTCCCTCACATGCTTCGAAGACTTGTAGGTGGGTGAGTGTGTGTTCTCCCTGATTACGCTGAGACCTTGTGCTTCTACGTCAGCGGGCTGTGACATGTGGCCTCAGCACGGGCCAGATACTGAGCGGCTGCAAAAAAGACAAAAGACAGAAAATGATTTCAGGTTTCAGGAGGTTTGACATCAGAGATCGACGTACTGTATGATGTCAAAGTGTGGGAGTGCCCTTTTGGGTTTACTACATTGAGGTGTAGCCTGACCTCTATGTGGGACTTCTTTTTTTGGTTGAAACCTTGATGAAGTGAGGTTGCTATTGCATTGTTCTACTGGACAGTCACTTCTTTTAGGGACACTTTAAGGGCTGGAGAACATTTCAACAAGCTTCGAACAGGGACTGCCTGTTATTCAGCATTATTCCAAAACTCCGGTCGCCCATTTCATCCAGGGCCCATTTGTTCGACAGCCTCTAATCCTGAAACAAACGGCCACTGCAGAGGCAGAACAGAGGCAGGCAGAGCAAAAACAACGCAGGGAGAGTATGTATTTTCAGAGCAATGCAACTTTAGACTTACGGGTGTTTGTTTTTGGGATAACAGGCCGTCGGACAAATGGGATTTCAATCCAATGGGACATTTTTTGGAGTATTGGGTTTTTAGAATGGGGCATGAGAACAATGGCACGGCACCTCTCCAAGCTTGAAATGTCTCTGCTAAATGTCACTGGATTAGCCTGTTGATATACATTGACTCTTGAACTTCAGGATATATAAAAGAGTGAGTGTGTGTGCATGTGTACGTGTGTGTGTGTATGCATACTTTGACAATTTGGAGGGCTAATATCTGTCTTAATGAGTCAATCCATTCAAAAACAACGATGTTTGAGTGCAAAAGTACATTTTTCTGTATCTTATTTTTTCCCCTCTGGATCTGATAAATAAATAAATGTTTTCCATGCAGTTTATTTAGCATTAAGTCTCCAATCAAAATCAATTTCACCACACAAGTCCAATGTAAAATGTGGCAGCGATGAGCTGTAAAGGCTGCTGGTTTAATCCCCGGGCAGGCTGGATAGAGAGGGCAGCTTCCAGGCCTGGCTCTCACTGAAACTTCCCTGAATAAATAAAGGGTAAAGAAAAAAAGCCAGTGAAATTAGCTGTGGGACGTGTAACAATAAATCATACTCTCGATTTTTTTTTTTTGTGTGAAATAGTATAAAAACATCTGGAAGCTGTGGACCAAACACTTGAAAATGCACTTTATGGGAAAATATTCCAGCGTGTTTGAGCACAGTCCTAACGCTGAATAAACTCACTGTAAGTGAAGCTGTCTCACCAGAAGCTGCATGGTTCCCAGCACTTTGGTCCCTGAAACGGGTCTCCTCAGCAGGTGTGTCCGTCCTCACTGCCACAGTATTTCCACCAGCTGATGTTCAAATAATCATGACCGGCCTGACTAAATGATTTTGGCTGGATCAAATAAACAGCTGTCAATCAGTGTATTTACATGCTGTCAAACCAGGGCTTTAAACATTTATTCTGGAAAATGTTTCTTTATTCACGCTGATTAAAGCTACTTGCCTTGACACCTTGGGTGTGTTACAGACTGGTTGTGAAATACATATTTAAAAAAAAGGCACGTCTTCACACTGCAGAATTTGCATTACAGACATTTGGAAATAGTTATCTCTGTATTGTCTTAAAGAGGAAAATGTCAAGTAGAGAAGTTACTGGATTTATTTCTCTCTAAATAAGGAAAACTCAAATCCCCAGCAAAGACAGACACTTCCACCTGAACCCAGGCTTGTCATTTGTGTTTCACTCCCATCCCTGGACACTGTCTGTCATGGTACGGCCATATTTTGCTACTGGGCCATGTGCGCATGGCTTCTTCCTTTAACATTTGCCATCGCCTTCTCATCAGGGATTTTTAGAGAAGACGGTAAAAAGTCGACCACATTCATTTATGAGTCCGCATCGTGTCCTGATCGTCGGATGCAGCTTTTTAGACCCCGCGTTGGTGTCGCCTACACCATTCACCACTTTGCGTAATCGCGAAGGATGCAGCAGTTTATTTTTAGGGCTGAGGGGGGAGAGAGAGAGAGAAACACAAAGACGGACAGAGAGAGGGCTGTGCGCTGGATAACGAGGTGGGTGGGCACACGCTCTCTCTCTCTCTCTCTCTCTCTCTCCACTGTCTCTCTCTCTCTCCCTCTCTCTCCCTCTCTGCTGTATAAGTACAGATCTGTGATGGAGACCCCATCACACCGCAGTTCACTTTTACGCAGAGGAGATGAGCGCCCGGATAGCGAAATCCAACCCGGCCATGAAACTGATCGTGGTGAGTAACCGGAGTTTCTGCAGCTCTCCTCCCGGCTCCGCTGAGCGCAGGGACGCGCTGTGCTGAAGGAGTGACATTTTTCACCCTTAGCTGATTTCTTTCGCAGGGATTATTGCGAGACGTGGATTATTACTGCGCTTCACGCGCTTTGTGGGAGGCAGCTGGGTATATGCGCACTCGCCTTATTCCAGATATATTCACACACACACACACACACACACAGAAATAAGATGTTCGCTCATCAGATGTTTTGCTCCCTCTGAGCAGCATGCAGCTGTGCAGGCAGGGTGATGTCTGACTTTTTACAGGTGGCAATAACTGCTCCGTGCGCTCCAGTCAGTTTTTGAGATTTGATGTCAGTGTCGGTCTTGCTTACACGGTCACTGTTTCTGTGGGGACATCATACTTATTGTGATGCTATGTCACTGTTGTTCTAGTTCATAGTCAGGCCGCTCTCCTCATGCAGTACCTGTTTTACTAGTAGTCACATTCAAAATGGCATAATGTATGCGCAGTAGCTCCTAAACTAAAATCCTTTTACTTTTTTAGTTTATTCGTTTATTTATTATCCAGTGTTTGGACAGTATATTTGCACTGACATTTCCATCAGCTAAAATGATTTGTGTCTCACTGGGACTGATGATTTGCTGCACTGTGTTGTGTTTTTGTGGATAGTATCGTCTTTTAAGATGTGTGTGTAATGTTTCCAGCTCCTGAAGGCTATGGTAGAAAATACTGAGTTAGTCTCTTATTACTAGCAAATTATTCAGTTTAAATTGGAGGTTGTTTGCTTTTGATGATTCATGAAGCTCATGTTTTCGCCCACTTTTGAATTCACTGCTCTGAATACTGGTGACCCACAGAATGGACCGATTTTCATCAATGAATGGAGGCTTACATTCGGTCACATTTCATTGTTTGGCGTTTTTGAGGGGAGTGAAGCTTCACACTCTCAGGCTAGAGTCACGCTGTGTGGCAGCAGTTACTGTTTGCTGTAAGTCACGCTAATTTGTTCTTCAACACTTTTGAAAGGGTTTTAAATGTATGCCTCCAGGCTAGCAGCAGTTATTTCCTTTGGTGTGTTTTGCATGCTCTGCTGTGTTGGGGCCTTTGCAGGTTTTGCATACGCTCATTTACAGATGTGTATCAGAGCTGACACAGGTCATGCACTGTAGCCACAAAACACTGGAGCCACTATCTATCCCCGTGGCCTGTGTGTGTGTTTGTCTGTGTGTGTGTGACACAGAACAAGAGGCCACATTTTGTGAAGTGCTCGCTCGGTCAGTAATTGTGTTCATAAGATGTAAATGTTTGTGTGCGCGCACGCTTCATTTCGATGTTGTGCATAAAGAGCATTTCTTTTGCCACAGTGCAGTCAGCGCTCCACGACTGACCTAAAATAGGCAAATATTTTGTTCTTACAATTTCTGACGTAGCGTTCTTGTGCTTATCCATCCTTCAAATAGTCAGTCAGTCGTTTGGCCAGCCAAACGAGCGTCTATTTAGCCAACTAATGAGTCAGTCGTCAACCACTCAGTCGCTCTCGACTGTCAGCATCCAGCCAAGAAGTCAGTCTGTGCTCCTCCTGATCCCTCAAACCTTTCTGCCTGTTTATCCGCTTGTCAGCTAGCCAGCCAGTCAGCCACTCAGTCTGTCTGCAAGTAATTCGGCGTTAAAGAGACACCTTGTGTTGTTTTGGCTGAGAAGTCCGGCGGTAACTGCACCTCCTGCACCTGTGTGCTCTTCCTGTTCCCCAAGCTTCTGACACATGTGGTTGTGTTTTGTCCGCTGAAAACACTCGCTTTTTTGTTTGGGCTCTTGCCCTGCATGATGTCAGTGGAATAGACATCAAAATTGGGCTTAATGTTGTCAGTCTTTTTTTTTCCTTTTTTTTTTTGTGGAAGACACGTGCATCAGAATGTAAACATCTGCAAACAACATGATCTCTGTTGGACAAGTGAGGTTCAGGGGTGCACAGTAACGCAGCTGAGGAGGATTTTGTCTTTTCTACTTGTCTGGTTGGATCAGCAGGTAGTAAGCAGCCAGCCAATCAGACCGGCTGCATGTCATCCATCCATCCTGTAATCCAGCCACTTACCACATGCAGGAACATACTGCATCTGCCTCTATTATTATCTATTATCTGTGCTCCTATCTGTTCTTTACGCCTCCTCTCTTTCACTCTGTGTTGTGGCCGTTGGCATTAGCTGCCCCAACTTCCCTAAACCTGGCAGCAGGTTCACAGGCTGCAGGGAGGTCACTTGGCCAAATAGACTCCACATGATTATTTATTTTTCTAGTCAAACACTGGAGAAAAGGTGAGGAAGTGAGTGTGACAGCGGGGCGGGTGTGAAGGTACAGCGCCAACATCTTTTAAACAAACAAGCACAAACGTTTATTCAGTATTTATTCAGTAAGCAACGATTGCCTCTGGAAGCTTCCGCACACCGAACTTCCCCTTTTCCATCAACAGTAGTACTGATAGCAGAGGTGTGTTTATACATGTGTGTGTGTAGGACTGAGTGATTAACAGGCACAAAGAGCAGAGAGATACTACAGCTGTTGTACAGTATTAGTGTCCTGGTCACACACACACACACACTGGGCTTCATCTCTGTTTTATCTTACAGCTGCATGAGTCATATTAAAAACAGCATGACTGATCTAATGCAAATGTCTGTAGAGGAAATTTATCTGACACTAGATCTGCTAGAACATGATGAGTGTTTGATTTATTTTGCTTCAAATTTAAACAGCCAGATGATGCCGCTTCTCATATTCAAATATATTAAGTATGCAGACAAATGCAGCTACTGTTTTTTTTTTCAATATCCATATCTGGTTTGAGACAGAGTTATCATGCTGTATGCAGTAGTGGAAGTACTCAAATCTTTTACTTACTTAATTAATTAATGCCGCACTGTAAGAATACTCCTCTGCAAGTAAATATCTTACTTAAGCAAAAGTACAGAAATAATATCAGGAGTAAAACCTCCCATTGTGACTGATATATTATTGTATATGAAATGATTAGGATGTTGATACTGATGCAGTAATGTGTAAGTGGCATTTTACTGATGTATACTGATGGTTGAGTTGCAGCTACTTTAAACTACTTTATCCACAGTAGTATGTAGTTTACTCCAGTGGTTTCCAGCGTAGGCATCAGGCCCCTTCCAAAGGGTAACAGTTTAAATCTGAGAGGTCATGAGATGATTAAAGAAAGAGGAAAAAGTTCTGTTCTGCTACACAAATTGAATTTATTTGTTGGCCCGCTCCAATCTTTTTCTCTCTTTTCATGAAAAATTGCATAATTTGACCTGTTTGGGCCTTGAATGTTTTTTTAAATGAAACCATATGAGAGGTTTAAAGGGAAATCTCTTACTCTTTGGTGGGACTGCTAACGGCTCACAGATATCTGAGATGTGACCAGGAGCACCAACAAGGCACTGATTTTCTTATAAGAGGTCGCAAGCCAAGAGCGTTGACAATCACATTAATCTTTAGCATTGCACCATATTCTGTAATCTTATCATATGTCTTTTTATGCAAACTCTTGAACCGCAAAGTGCTGTAACGTGTAAATACAGCTGTGGAGTATAAAGTACAATGGTTTCCTAAAAAAATACTGAACAATATTCTGTATTTGTTTCAAATGAGTCATGGGTCTGAATTCCTGGACTGAAACTTTCAATCAATAGTTTGGTCTATGAAATGAGAGATTTTTATTTTTTAAAAAGCCCAAACTGACATATTCATCAGCAAAACCAACAAATATCATATTTGAGAAGCTGGAACCAATAAATTCTTGGCATTTTTGCTTGACCATACAGTATTAAAATCTCACCAGAGTTGCATATATTAAACACGCACTCGCACACATAAATAACTGATTATTAACGCCAGATTTTTAGCAGCAAAGTCAAAACTAGACGCACTTTTGTTTGAGCTGCTGGCGTGCGCCTGTGGAGTGAATATTGCTCCATCAGAGATTTTGAATAACTGCGTGATGACAGACTGATGCAGCGCGGCAGCATGTGCCATAGTCGCTCTCTGTCTCTGTGTGAGTGAAAAAACACAGATTCCTTATTCACATGAAGGTACACACACACACACACACACACATACACACACGTGTGCATGCACACACACTTCCAAGAGCTGGAATCCCCCCTCAGACCACCTGCGTTCTACAGTTAACTGAAGCCATGTGCCTGGTGGATAAGCTGGTGTAGTGTGGTTTGGTCCCTGGGTGCCATGGCTCTTCTCCTCATGCCATGAATTTAAAACTGACCTCAGGCTCCCTAAACTCTGATTCTCCTTTTTCTTTGCATGTCAGCGTGCTCCACAGTCACTGTAAGTCAGCCTTAACCCTATCTGTTGCAGCTTCGCTTCATGCTGCAGCTAATTTGCTCAGGGGCCATGTGATGTTTAATAGTTTTTCTGTTTGAAAATGTGATTTACTGAATTTGGTTAAGTTGTAATCTGCTTACAGATGCTCTTGAACGTTTTTAGCATTTTTTTTTAGGAAATCTGACTTTTGTGTCATGTCAAAACAAATCTGTCGTTTTTGTTTTACGTGATCAAGCTGTGAATTTTAGCTGCAATATTTGTTCATTTATTCAATCATGTTTTTCCCATGTGATCAATAAGCCCGTTACGCGCCCATTATCTGTCGACGTTGCCCTCTTTAGAGGCTCACATGTGCGAGGCTATTTCTGTCAGGTGTCTGAAGCCTATAGCTACGCTGCTACAGTCCATCTGTCATGCAGCGCTCACAGTGCAGCTCATCCTGTTTCACCAAAGCCCTCTGTCATCATCTCACTTCACTGTGGATGTCATTCTGACACCAGACAGGTCATACAAAAACAAAAACCCTCATAAATCTTTTAAGCCCTGTCTCGCCAAAGGACTGGCATTGCTTCAGGAATCATTTCATTGAATGTCAGAGGTATTCTACGTGTGCCCAGTCAGAGTATCAACACACTGTCAACAACTGTAGCTCCTCGCTTGTGTTGTCTGTCCCATCTTCTTGAGCCATGGCCTCGCGTATCACCTCACATTACAGACTGGTGCGCCGTTGCTTGTTTCACTCAAGAGGATAGCATCTGTTAAGAAACACATGTTCTCTGTTAAAGGATTGGTAAATATCGTCTTTGCTCTGCATAAACACAGGGTTTTCTCTCAACTCACTTCAAATGGGATTTACTGGCATAGATTACATAAGCAAGCCGTATCAGATGAAGCTGATTTAAATATGAAGTGTTTTTATTTGAACCATTATTTATCCAGAGGCAGCTTTTCCCAACAAGCAGCTTCACACACAGCTCTCCTCAGTTACAATCATTAACGTAGAAGCTGGCCCGCCTTGATCAAGGGCATCTTGCTTCGGGAAGGTAAAACATTATCATTACCGTCGTACCTTCATCCATCCTTTCCTCTCAGCTGGCTGTGCTCCATGTAGGATATGCTTCTCGCTGAGCTTCGCTCTGATGATGTTAACGGTATAATTATGGCTGTCAGTGGCCCCTGGCTGCTGTGTAATTTGGGTTTCCAGCAGTCGTCCATGATGTCGTCAGATGGCAGCTTCTAAGGGGACAAGGCGGGTGAAAAGTTCAATATCTCTTTTAGCTGCTGATAGACGGACTCACACACACACCGCAGGACATCTTCCCGATAAATTCACTCTTAAAAAGTTGACAGTCTTTTTCCTCAGTAGCAGAAAGCTACTGTACTGGCTGGAAAAGTGTGCTTCTGCCTGAAGTGTGTCACGACTACTTTCATATGTACGTCAGATTTAGGATGTAGCTGGACTTGATTTGAGCACACTGACTAAAAAGGCCTATCTGAGATGTTTCATCCAAATGCTGCCTGTCCGGTCTTCATTGAAAACGTAATCCTTTTAACTAGATGCAAGAGAAATGTCAGTTAATGATCCACCTCAGGGCTAGGTGTAAAATTACAATTAGCTGATTGAGTCCAGACTAAAACGGCACTCAGTGTGAGCTCTCATGCTTCACCGGTGATGACCTCCTTTTTTATTTTAATAGTAGGCTGCATTCGCTTTTTTTTTTTGAGGTTTAACGGTGCATGAAGTTGGGAAAGATAGAAGAGTGAATAGCAAGCAGCAGAAGTTGTAAGCTGGACATATCGCAAAGGGATTGCTAGCTCTGATCATAAAGATGTGATACAAAAAATCAACATCTCTGAGTATGCTTGTGCTGTCCTTTTATTTTACCTACTGAACATGACGGTGTATGATGAAGCAGCAGTCTAGCCAAACTACTGTGCTGTATGAAGGAAAAACAATATGACCTCGAACATTTCCACATGTGCTCGGGCTCATCGGCTCTCCTGACTGAAGGTAGTCCAGCTCTGCCTGTAAACTCATCCTGGCTAGAAGCGATGATTAAAGTCGAAGCAACAAGTGTGACCGTACCCAGATTTGCAAAAACCCAGGTGACGCGCTGTCAGCCCCTCGGCACACTCCACCCTCCTGACGTTTCTAAATTGATTGGATGTGGTCTCAAGGCTTAATAGTGTGTATATACGCTTCTTAATTTGAAGAGCAAGACTATGATTATGGGTTTGATTCCCGCTGGGGCCACCCATGCTACAAACAAACACATGCAGCCATGGTACTGCTCAGCAAGTCGCTGTGGATGAAAGCCTTCCACCAAATGTGGTGCTCAGAGGTCGATAGGTTTTGCCGGGAAAACCACTGCGCTTGCCACGCTGTTTGAAGCTTAGGTTTCTATTATGGTGTGTAAAACCCATTCATCTATTTTTACTATCTTTTTCAATGACCTCCGCTGCAAACAGAAATAGAAGGATGCAAACTTAAACCTACACGTTTCTTTCTTTTCTCCTGACGTACATCATCATTTCAGACTGATAACCCTTAAATAATGCTCTAAACAGAAATATATGTACACTGCAACATACACATGAATAGCAGATCAAAGTAGTGTGTGGCCTAAGTAGTATGTTCAGTAACATATGGCAGATGTGCGAGATGCAGCTGTACTGCTCACTGTGCTGCACACATAAACACACATAGATTTCTCATCAAAAGATTCCTGCGGCCAAATATTTTGTAATATAATACTGAACGAGCGACACACGAGCTCACATGTGCACACGCACCCTGAAAATAACGCTCGGCCTCACTCTTTTCTCACTCTGTTTGTGCCACGCACTCTCACACATACACATTGTGTATTGTGTTCTGTGGTTGCGAGCTTTAAGGTAAATGGGATAAGTACAAATGCGCACCCGCAAGAAAGAGATCCATGTTGTGTAGCGGGTAAACTGTAGAACAGAGTGGGTGAGTGTTTTGTATCCCGGTGGTGATTGGGGAAAGCCCAGTAACCTCCAACAGTTCTCTTTATGAACAGCAGCCAGGAGAGGCGACCGCAGAGCACACAGACCAACACTGAGGAAGACGGTAATTGGACATGAACACTGACAAACGTGCACACACACACACAGGCGGAGTAACAAACACATCTCTGCGTGTTTGCACTCATGCACACGCACGAATGTTGTGCAGTTGTTTGATGTATGAATTCATTCATTTTTGAAGATGAACACACAAACAGGGTGGAAAGCAGAAAACCACATACAACCATGCGCACACACACACATGCGAGGACGGCCTATTGTTAGTTTGTCCAAGCAGTGAGGATGTATCCCGGCCAACGGGAAAGTCCACAAAGCCAGTGGCTGAGGGAATTCAAGGTGGAAGGAGCCAGATGTGTGACATCTGGTCTGCATGTGGCCTCGACCAGCTGCATGGCTGCATGTCAAACATGCTCACCAAGTGATATCTTAGATTTTAGGTCTGGCCAAAGCTTTTCAGTTCCTGCTCAGGCGATGATACATGGGCTTGTTTTTGAGGCAATAGCTACATATGTCCATCTCACTAACAACCACCCACTTTACAGTGTGTCCATATGGACGGGATGCTTTTAGGGGGGGAAAAGATATATGGGTGTGGTGTACTCTTGCTCCAGGGCGGTATTAAATTGTTGTAGATCAGATCACGTCAGATGTGTTTCAGCTACAAAGCGGCCTATCTGACAGAGCTGCTGACACGGCGATGAGACTGCTGGTGAGGTCAGAGAACACAGGGCTGCACAATTACTGTCTATAATCCTGTGTCATACACTTTATTTTAATTTAATATTTGCAAAATACTGGCATGACTGAAACATCTGAATTCATTTAAAGCTTTGGAAAACAGTTAAGATGTTGAGAAACAATGCCAAAACTGCAGTAAAAAATGAATGTGAACCCTTAATGAGGACTAATAGTCAGGATAAAAACATGCTAACAGCATTTAACATCATGACTTGAGGCAATACAAAGGGATGATGTTGCCTCCTGCAAACATGCAAACATTAAAAATGTACTTGTTATTGTGTGAAAGGTTGCCTCTGTGCAGTAATCCATGGCACTGCTGCTGAATTCTCTCCTCTGACTCCCTGAACTGCTCTCCGTAAAGCAGAGGAAATCACTTTAGGACTGCGTGTCCACCAGGAGCTTCAACTTTACAGCTCTGACCTTTCTGTCAACTCTTCCTTACTGGAAGCTTTGGGTTGGCGAGTGCTCCAAAATATAAAAAAAGAAAGAAATATTTGAACCTTTGGCCAAAGAGGAGCTGTGCACGAGATGGCTTTCATTAGAGATTTTGTCACTGCTGTTGACTCACTGCTAACCCATTTTTCTTTCTCGTGCAGCTCTTTACAGCTTCTCTTTCCTGGGCCTTCCAGCAGCAGGCCGTACCGCCGAAGTACCAGTACCGCGACCCTGTCACATCTGACCTCCTAATGTGCGACCAGTGCCCTCCCGGTACGGCCATGAAACGACACTGCACAGCCGACACGCCAACAGAGTGCCAGGCCTGCCCTGAGAAGCATTTTGCAGAGAACTGGCACTGGGGGGATACATGCCAGTACTGCACGTCGGTACGTATGAGGCCAAAAGTTTGACAGCTTCTTAATATTTGGCTCTCTTTCTTTCCTCTTGATGCCGAAGCTGGATTATTTTCTTCATGTGTGACTGGCAGCTTTTGTGTGGAAGAAGTATCCCCTCACACCTAAGTGAATCAAAGCTGAACACGTATCAGGAATCCCGCTGAAGTTCAATATCCCTTCAATGTTTTCATCCTGCAGCTCGTCCTTTGAGCCGCTCCTATGTGGTTTTACTTATGCCTTTTCGTTAGATGCACGACTATACTGTTTGTTTACATTTTGGTTCAGTGTCTGTCATTTTTGGAAACTAGCGTTTCCACTTTTGTTGTTGTTACTAAAACTGAAAGTTTGAATATGCTCATTGTGGTCAAGTCACCTTCCCCTGGAGTTTAGATGTTTTGCCACAGGAGATAAATGATGTAATATTACTCATGGCAGACTCTATGTATTGTCCACCTTGAGCTGTCAATCTTCTAGTATGCAATTTGCATCATTTGTCAAGATACTGCATGTATACCTGTTTTGTGTTTCACATCATGACTGTAAATTCATATATTCTCTGTTCCTATATGCACATACAAATCAACCTATTTATTGTGTACATGCAGCAGATGAGTGACTGTGGTTTGTTGTGCTTAGGTTTGTAAGGAGAGGCAGCTTGTCAAGCAGCAGTGCAACAGCACTCATGACCAGCTGTGTGAGTGTGCTCCAGGTTTCCACCTAGTGGTAGAGTTCTGCATCACACACAGTACCTGTCCACCTGGCTATGGAGTGACAGCCTCAGGTAAGACTGAGATTAAGATTATTATTATTTGGCCGTTGTAGCGGCAGACTGTCCTCATTTTCAGATGTTTGATAAACAAGACTATCAGCTATTTTTGGTTTTTTTTTTGTTTATCCAGTCAGCATGTAAATCACATTGAAAAGAGGAAATCAATGGTTAAAGGTAGGTATCTGAGCTGAAACCAGAGAGAATTAGGAATTCAGTCAGCAGACAGCCTGGGACGAGTTCTGTGAATGAAAGTCCTATTTGGCTCAATGCTATCGCTTAAACTTGAGAAAAGTGCTACGTGCAAGCGTGTGCATGATCGTTTGTCAGTGCAGTACAAATGTGTTTCCGCTATTTTGAATAGAAACCCATCACTCCATATTTTAGCGTTTCTTTAACCTTCTGGTCTAGTGCTTTGTCTCAATGTCAAATCAGTTCAGTTCTCGATATGCTTGACTGGCATGTCAGGGAGGAAGCCTTTTCCTGCCAAAGCAAAGACACACATCAGCTCCAGATCAACATTTTCACATTACAATGTTCTCTCCCTTGTATCACTGGAAGCCCTTCTCTCCTCCTCTCTCTTGTCTCTGTCTCCGTCCTCCTCTGATTCTGTGAATCAGATCTATTCCAGATGCAGACTCTGCTCTTTCCCTTTTCACTGAACCAACTTTTGCTCTCTTTTTTCTTTTCTTTTTTTTTTTTTTACTGATTCTGGCTCACACACACACACACACACACACACACACACACACACACACACACAGAGTTTGGTTTAATGTTGCACAGATAGAGAAACTGTATAGAAGAAGAGAAATATATCATGGCCGGTTGTCTAATTTTTAATTATGATGTGTGTATGTGTGTGTGTGTGTGTGTGTGTGTGTGTGTGAACATAAAAAAAACACAAATTTATGCATGTCTTTCTTGGACATCCACATCTGGCCTGTTCTGAGTTCCTGCCTCTGACATGCTATGTATTTGCCCCGTTCAGACTGGATACGTGCGTGGATTTATTGTAGCTGTAGTTCACAGTTTAAGTTTATTGTTGAAGCACGGATACATGTCTTGTACATATTTTAGAAACATTCGACTCTCTTTCTTATCACCCGAAACCATATATTTTCAGCAGCTCTTCTACTTATTTCTGGCTTGATATTTATTGGTAAAAACACTGAACAATTTGTAGCAATGTGGAACACCTCTGAAGGAAACAGTGCTTGTGGAAATGTGGAAAAGTAATCTTCATATTGTTATAGTGTTGAAAAGGAAACTCCACTATTTGAAACTGCAGCCTGTTGTTTGTGTTAACTGTGTGAAGTCAGTAGTTATTAAACAGCAGCATTTCATTCTACTGAGGAACAACATCTGTCACTGTGATCACCATGTGATGAATGGACGTTATATTCCATGCGGTCATAGCTCGTCACACCATGAGGGTATGCCTGCGTGTGTCGTGTAAGAGATGAACTTTTAGCTTTTTTTCATCTGGATGTAATGTACGTCAAATGAACCCCGCTCATTTTCTTTTATGGGCCATGATGTGTCTTTGACGTATTTCCTGTGACTCCAAGCTGTACTTCCTCTTGACACTGTACGTATGGAGGTTTCTCTGTCCGTTTCACTTTGATTGAACTGTGCCGCGTTTAATCTAAGGGGATTTTATCTGAGTGAAGGAAACTGAACCGGTTCATATTTGTTTTTATGGGAGCTTTAAATAGTCTTCAGTTATGCATTAGTCATACGAGTCCCATTCACATTTTTATGATCTCTCTTCCTGGTTGACCACAATACCTGGTTATAATAAATCATAAAATGAGGGTTTTGCCAGAGATAATACTGAACTGTTGTGCAATGTTGGTTAACTTTTAACAAATGTGAAACCAGTGCAAAATCTTTTGGGAAGCTTATCTCATCTGTAAAACTCAAGCTCAGCTCCCCTCAGTTCTCAGGTTCTCGTCTGCAGGAGTATGAGACAGTGCTGCTTTCACTGACAGAAGTGTATGGCAATCTGTGATATACAGCATGTACTGAATGTTATACATATCCCTGTCAGTGAGAGAATGACAGGCGGTGACATGTTGTTTTTTGTGCTATATTTGTTCCTCTTCATACATTATTATGCGTATTTTCACGCAATTAAAGAGGGAACTTAAAACACATGCTTCAATAGTTTGTTTTGTCTCATCAAAATGGCAAAACCTTTACTCTGTTCTGCTAGAGCTGCACTTCCTCTTAGAGGTCGCTGCCTACAATAATATATCTAGAAGTCTATATTACCCAAAATAAAAATTTTAGCCGTTGTTAAAATGGTGTATTTTATTCTAATGGATTCACTCTTACAAGTATGGAAAGGCATTTTGCAGACAGACTCTTTTGTTTTAAGATCTTAGATCCCTGCAGATCCCTCAGACAGCTGCTGTTTGAGTCCAGAGAAAGACTTCTGAGTTGAGCCCATCACCCCAGCGCTCAAATCCACACTCAAGCCTTTTTCTCACAATGCAGCACCAAATTCAGCCAATTATTAAGCCAGATGCGACCGAGGGCGTCATTATCGCAGTGGATATCTGACCTGAAATCCGTTTCAGATTCTCTCCTTGTTGCGTCAGCAGTGACTGCGGGCGACTTAAAGAGAGGTTGATGCTGAATTTCAACATTCCAGTGAGCAGAATCTGATATTTCTGCTGGAACCGCAGCACAAACTGGCACTACTCTTCTCATGACTTCATCTCAGACCTGAGACCACGATCCAGCCGCTGCATAGATGAAACAACATTTTCCATGGACCCTGGTTATTATCTGACCCCTGTAGTGTTGACAACGCTCTAAGGTGAGACTCCATTTTCCGTAAATTCCTCCAACGTGGATCTACTAGTCTGATGAAGCACCAGAGACATGAGACAGCATTTCAGGGGATTCCCCTCCCTGAAGCTGAAGGACTCATTATGTAATGCCTTGAGTTGTGGTTTGGACCTTTAAACCACAGGATGTTAGAAAACCGATGGTTCAGTCTCCCAACAACACATGCCTTCTATGACTCCGTTCCTGTCTCCTTGATCTCCTGATTTGTTTGTTTCGAGTTGTGATTCTTTTTCTGTCTCTCTCTGAACACAAGATCTGAGGTCTCTCCAGCTGGTTTATCTGTGTTTCTGGAGCCTGGTTTATTGGTATCAACTAGGAAAGACACAGTGGGGCACAATATACAAGAACAAATTGAAACAATGCAAGTGATGTTTTCTCTAATATTAGGACTGCAATTAATTATATTTTCATTATCATTTAATCTGGCAGTTAACCTTTATTTAGTCGCACTGAGGTTGGAAATCTTTTTACGGGGAGACCTGGCCGGGCATAAAGCAGAAGAAGTTGGAGACAAAGTCAGACAACAAATAAATAATACTAAAATAAACAACTAAGCTAAACAAATGCAAGGGCGAAGTATTTTACCATAATTTACAATTATTACAATTTATTAAGTGTTGTTTACTTTATCATAAGGAAAAGAAATGCTGGAAATACTCTAAATCGAGGAGGTGAAACTGAAGGGTTTTTTTTTAAAATCATTTTCACTTGGAAAAAAATGTACATAATTAAATGATTATCAGTATAGCTGGCAGTTAAATTTTTGTCATTCAGCTCCTCTTTATACATACATGTATTTTAATATATGTATTTCCAGCCAATTAACCAGTTAACTAATATATCCCTTATTACGTAGAAGGTAGAATAAAACATCTTCTTTGTCATTGCACAAGTGCACAAAGTTAAGTTTGCTCCTTCCAGACTCGACACCATAAAAACAACAAGTAAGGTAAAAATAAAACAATAAGTATGAAGAACGAGCAATAAAGTAGCAGTAAAATAACAAACAGTTTAAACAGTGTCTGGCAGTAGTGAATAGTGCATTAGCTCGGATGTGCAAACCAGCAGTGGAACAAGTACGGGAACGTGAGCCCCTGTCTAACTGCATAGCTTATTTGGTTGCACAGTGCAGAATGTGTGTGTGTGCATGAGTCGGCTGTGGCAGGCAGTTATGGGGGCGGTCACGCAGTTTGTGGGGGACACTTGGTGGACCGATTCAGAGCAGTTATGGCTCTGGGCAAAAAGCCATTTCTGTTGACGGATAACATCTGCCATCTGTGCATTCTTGAACATGTGACGTCCTCTGAACGCCCAGAAACCTGAGGCTGGATGCTCTCTCCACTCCGTCTCCATGCATGAAAAATTTGGCGTGCTCTTCATTCTGTGATGAAGATGATTAGCTCTTTGGTCTTTGCAGCACTGAGGAAGAGGTTGTTCTCTGAGCATCAGCTCGCCGGGTTCAGCACCGCCACTCTGTGGGCTGATTCATCACCAACCTAAAGATGGTGTCAGTGGCGAATGCAGGAACACAGTCATGTGTGAAGAGGGAGTACAGGATGAGGCTCAGTATGTATCCGTGTGGTGTCAGTACACAGATTTATAGTGGTGAACAGGTGGGGGCCCAGTCTGACTGCATGTGGATGCTCTGATCGGTACGGATGCGCCACCTTCAATCCATCAGTCCTCAATTTGCCCATGAGCAAGCTAGCACCTGTGCTAGCACCTCTGCCATCTAAAGCTATTTCTTGCGATAGTAGAGTGCTAACATGCTGATTTTTTTGCAGAGGCAGAGAAAATTCTGAGAAAAATAGATAAATGCCAGAGTCTGTAACCGTGTCACACTTAGGCTGACACATTCTCAGACTGTACATCCTTTGTCATCAGTGGTGCAGGAAACAAGAGCGCCTTGCTGTATGCATATCAGTGGTTTCATGCTAGTCATGCTTGTGCTTCAATGTTTTCAAGAAAGAACACACTGTGACATGATAGCGGGAAACTACTCAAAGGTTAAATCTGATATCAGCACAGCTCGTCCTCCCACGCGCTTTCACTTCTATGTTGTAGAGATGAAAAAAATGAGGATGTGATTACAACACTAGTTCCACCACACGGACATCCTCATATAGTAATGCCCGCTGCAGGTCATATACCAGAAGTTGTTGTTTATTACTAATGATTTCACGGCAACTGACAAATAATTTTCTAACCTGTCGAAATATAGGAAAATATCACTTTAAATAAGTAAAAATGTAATGAACAGTTAAAAAGATGTTATTGAATTCTCATTTTTCAGATGTTATAAGTCAATAATATTATAACTCCATCTGGCATTATGAAGTCTGTTATTAGAATATATTTACGTATATGTGTGCATTGAATTGTACACACGTTTACACATTCACATTTATATGTATATATAATACGTTTGCACATATGTGACATGTCAGTCTGAAGAATCAGCTGACAGATCAATTTGCGTTGCGGTTTAAGTGGCATGTCGTCATAGTAATAACACTCGTGTACATCAACCAAAGCGACGTGCTATTTCCTATACGAAAGCAAGATATAGCAACTGAAGAGTGAGTCATTCTCAGAATCACCCAGTCATCTGTCGTCCTGATGGGTAGTCACATGTCGCTGTGGTCGTAGTTCTTGGAATCACATTGTGTTGGTGTGTGCTTGCTCCGCTCCAGTACTGCGGCTCATGTTCTCACACTGAAAATGGCTGAGATGTGCAAGTTGAAACTTTTGGCAATGAAGTTGAGAAAAATCTGCGTAGTTTGGTACTTTCTCAATTTGAAATATTTGCTTTAAGAATTTTAACCCTCCTGTTGTCTTCGGGTCAATTTTGACCCGTTTTCAAGTGTTTGCATATCATAACTATGGTTTTCTCTCATATAATTGCTTGAAAATGACATGGATGGTTCCATACTATGCTCTTTGCAATTGAAATTAATTATGACTATATTCTTTGATTTATTTGTGTTTTATTAAAATTTATAGCATCTGTGGTCTTCCCGGTCAAATTTGACCCGTCCACAATAAGTGGTATAATGGATCATACTATTGTGCTTTCCAGTACAATAAACACACACACACACACACACACACACACACACACACACACACACATTTATACTTCATGCTTTATAAACAGTCAATCCACACCAGGTCAATTTTGACCCGGGAGGGCAACAGGTGTGACTATTTGCTGCCATTAAAAAAAATTATATTATTTCAAAGCAGTGTCCTGACTAAACTTTGACATATGCCAGTCTGTGATAATACATCAACATCATTTATGTGCCTCAGATCATAACCATAGTCAAAATAATCAGAATTTCTGTTTTTTTTTTTAATCAAAAATGAAGTGTAATTTTTTATAAATTACATCTATTATATCATACATTACAAAAATAAAATATATGTTGATGTGTTGGAAACAAGTTGACTAAAAAGGTTCAACACAGAATTTGATGATTATTTTATACTTCATGCTTTACAAGCAGTCAAACCAGACCGGGTCAGACCCCGGAAGACAAAAGGTGCATAGTAGATGGGAAGACAATACGAGGATTAAAATGCACGAAATCCGCCAAAGTCCTGTTTTCATTCATTCATTGCATACGTCATTCTGTGCTTATCTCGTCCAGGTACGCCGGTGAGTGACACAGTATGTAAACGCTGTCCCGCTGGTCATTTCTCCGCCAGCGACTCCTCCACCGAGCCGTGTCAGCCCCACAGAAACTGCTCAGATTTGGGCTTGAAGACACTCAGATGGGGCACGTCCACTTCAGACAGTCTCTGTGACAAGACGGTGACGCTGGAGTGCTCTCAGGATCACACTCTGTGCCACAGTGGTAAGACACGTTCATGCAGCTGTACGATTCTCTCTAGCTAATAGAAATCGTACGGGAGGTTTTAGGTCTAATGCGGGCTGGAATCAGGGTTGAGATTGTTTGTACAGTGTATACAGAACAAGCACACACATTTGATGATGTTTTTGAGCAAACCTCAATTGTCAACAGCTTAAAATCAGTCAGAACTGAATTATTTCAGACATGCGGTCATTTTCATTCCTGAAGGCAGGGGATTTCCTCGGTCAGGTTCGCTGTCCAGATTTCTTTTTTCTTTTCTCCAATTTCTGGCGTGTTTGAAAACCAACACAAGAGAGAGAAGCCAGAGCAAAGGGTTGAAAGGGATGTTTACGGCACTACTGTCATAATGACCCATGATGGATCAATTACTCCTTTAACTGTCACATCCTCAAACTACAATAACAGAGGAAACTGAGTCAAGAACGAATGAGACGCAAGGCGAGCTGGTGAGTCTTTGTTACTCAGGCTTTAACTATGACAGATGCTGACAATTAATTTGAGAGGAGAAGCCTCAAATATCACACTGAATTCCCAGAGCCTGAGAAACCGCAGTCACTGAGGAACACACACATGCAAATGTACAGACCCTGGCACACTGCACTTTGAAGCAAACACACCAAGCTGTTGCCCCTCAGGGAGGGTGATGCTCTCCTCAAACATCCCTTCACAAATTCTCTTCCTGCAAACTACATGACCACAGATTGTCTGCAGCAGATCCTGGAACAGTTTAACAGCTTTTTTTTTTTTTAACAAAAAAAATGTGAAATTGAAAGCATTTGGGATGCTGAAGTTGCTACGTGATTTGGAGGAACCACCAGGATGTCAATGTCAATTATAGAGAAAGCCACACTTATATCATCCAGACATCAGAGAAACAGGTCTAATATCCTCCTCACATTAAAATCAATCATACTGCACCCATATTTGTTTTACCGAAGGCTTTTTTTTTTTTAAATTTACTGGTATCCCTCATGTCTTAAATGTCGGTCAAGTCAACTCAAGATCGACACAGAAATGCCTCATAATTGTATGAAAGTTGCAATTTTGTTTCCCATCGTCTTCTGTTCTGGGCATGTAACGGCTGTCGGGTTGGGCTTTCCTGTAATGAGAGCAGGTATGTGTCAGGGTTCCCTCATGCATTGAAAAAGAAAAGAAAACCTTGCTCTTCTCAAAAATACCTTTGCCTTGCACGTCTTGCAGGAACGCGAGGCATGCGATGATGCAACGGTGTAGGCATACGTGCGGTTGAGTGCGACTCAGCGGCAAAGCGCAGCACATTTAGGAGCGGCTCACCTCGATTCGCCTCGTGTCACCGTGCATCTCTGGTTGCTTTTGTGCAGCGCAACCCAGATGGGTTCAGTTTGGCCTGGCCCTGGAGACAGATGTCAATGGTGGTTCTGTGCTGTCGATGGGGAACAGAGAGAGAGGAAATCCTTGTTTCTGCTGTGGTCAAATTACAAGCCAACAGTCACACACACAAACACGCATAAACAAATCCAGACATATAATAGACTGATGGGACTCAAGGTGGAGATCAAACCATGTAGCCAGAATCTAGTCCAAACATCACCTGTGGGCCTCGAATGAAACCTCTTTGAAGAGTGCATATTGATAGATTGGGTCACTGGTCCAATTGCACAGTGTGCCTTCTGCTCTGTCATACACTAAATTGAAATTAAATGTTCCACCCATTCTCATATACTATGGATAAAGTCAGAAGATTGAAATTAGCAATCACTGTGGCCACAAGTGACAAGTGTTGGATCATGGTAAATGTTGAAACATACTGAAACCGGTGCTCATGTGTCCTTATGTAAGTGAAATGAGTCATAAACGTCAGTTACACAGCACTATCTTTTGTGCTGACATTAGCCAACATTAGCCAAACTCTGTTGGTCATGCCAGGCCAAGCAAGGCCATAAACAACAAAACTCCTGAATGTGCTGATTTGACCGGGCTCACGTTTTATTTCTCATGCATCCAACTTTTGATTTGTAAGAGAAAACAATGTGTTATTTCCTCTTGTTTTAAACCATAGACATCCAGCAGCTGCACCCGTTCGTTTCAGCATGTTTCTTCCCAGGAGATCCGTATCAACATAATCATATTCTTATTGTGTGTTGTGACAATGTTAATAAAAATGTTTTTAAGCCAGCTCTCCCTGTCCGCCCCTCTGTCTTTCTCTCACGATTCATTCCAGATGTGATCCTTTGTGAGGAGGCAGTCTATCAGTCACTCTCCTCGCTGCGACTGTCCTCGGTGCCCCTGGAGCGGCTGTTGGAGAGTCTTCCCGGCCGGAAGGTGGATCGTAAGAGCCTGGAGAGGCTGAAGAAGGCCTGCACTCCCCAGCAGCAGGTCCTCCAGCTGCTGCGACTGTGGAGGGAGCAGAACAAAGACCAGGACAAGCTGTACGGCATCATACAAGGTGCGAATAGTCTGCACTTTTTTCGTTTTGGTCCATTCTTAATCAAGTCCTGCAGTTGTGTATTAATGCTCACACCTTGTTCCTGGTCCAGGTGTGAACCACTGTGAGAGGAAAGTCTCCCGCTGCAACAGCCTAAAAAACCTGACCCTAGATGACCTAATGAAGGTCGCCAACAGCCTGCCGGGGGTCAAAGTCAAGCAGGAGGATGTCCGGTCTGTGGTCTCCACCTGCCTGCCCAGGCAGTACACCCTGCAGCTTCTTCACCTCTGGAAGACAGCAAACTATGACCTGGATCTAGCTAAAGGTCTGTCCCACAGTCTAAGGGTGATGCGCAGCCAGGGGGCACCGCGCTACCTGCTGAAAGGCTTGAAGAAGATCAGCCGCATCATAGGAACCACCTCGGCGCACAAGATGTATGAGAAGATGTTTGTTAGTATGCTTCAGGATGAGTCGTGTTTTAAGGCTCACAAGCCCTTAAATGAATAGAGAACTGCGAGGTAATAAACAGACCCTAAGGCGTTGTCACACAGTAAGCACACAAACAGAAAAAGACACACACACTTAGTGAGCAGGAGGATAAATGTATGTGAAAGAGTAACAGACATGGGTCACATGATAATGTCAGGTCCTTTAAGATATCACCAAATGATATCAAGCTATGCATATAGTACCTAGAGGTATTTTGTCTAACTGTAATGTGGGAAGGTAAATTCTTCTTTGCCTCTCTGGTTTTCTGTTGAAATCCTGTTCCAAAATGAGGACATTTTGATTATATGAGGTAACAAGAGACTCTAATAAATTCACCCTCAGTCTACAGTATCGGTCTGCAGCGATGAATCTAATAAGCCTTAAAAGAAATCTTAAAAAACTGTCACACATCAGTGTACTCCAGGCAAACCGAAACAAAAAGTATAAAAAAATGTTTCCGGGGAACTTTTTGACCAGAGTCTGTGAAAAAATGAAAAACTATTTAAGATGTAAATAGCACACTATTTTATGGAAGATAGGCTGGCAGATGTTGTGTTTTTTATTATTGTTGCTTTCTCGCTGATTGAGAGGAAGGATTTGGTTTCATAATGAAATACATGTATTTTCTACAGTTTTCCTTTGTTTGTTGGTTTGTATTGGACTGCTGGCAAGTAAAGCTCATCTGATTTTTTTTTTTAATTGTCAGCTTTATGAATGTACAAAGGAGTGCAATGTGTTTTCTATTTAAAAAAAAAATTTACTTGCTGAATATGTAAAGGCTTGTTTTTATTACTTTATCTGAAATACTGGATTCCAAATGCTGCAAGTTAATGAAGTGATATTTGTTTTATATTTTGTTTTATCACTTTTATATTAATAAATGTATGATCTTTATTGTATATATGCCTGACTGGTCCCCTTTAAGCTTGTATAACTTGTGAACACTAATGTCAAATGATCTGATTAAACCAGTTTGTAAAAATGTGTTGTTTCTTCATAGTAGCCAATGAGTCTTTGTCCACTTTACTAAACTCTTCCACATAACCAGTCATCACTTGAAAATACTGCCAAAAAAATCAGAGTTTTCATTTGAAAACACATTTCCCGCTCTAAATGATGACTATGAATGGGAACCAAATTGTTGAACTGGATCAGAGGACACTCTGTGCTCCTCAAGATGTGATGCAGATTATTAATATGTGTATATGTATAATGATAGACTAAGTTATATGGAAAATCAACTGTCATATTGTTCATGGATAAAAATAGGATGGTGATTCAAACTAAAAGGCTCGGCCAGCTAATAAAGCTGAGGTTGTCTGCTCCACCCATGCCCGTCCCATATACCCAATCCAATTAAGAAGCCCAGAAGTACAAATCTGTGTTCTTGTTTTCACCAAATTTATTCCCAGAGAGCTGTAGAATTTGGATGAGATGGTGCCAGTTGTTGGTGTACATAGCCATAGTTCAGATTGGCCAACTAATGAGGTCAACATAGAAGTGCACATCTAACCAGCCAGTCTGCCAGCCCCTGGGGTGTCTGAGTCCACTGCTCCAGGTACGGTCAGCACAGCTGTAGAGGCTGGTGGCACAAACAGTCCGGTCTCTGAAACACAAGGTAATGGAAAACATGCACATACGAGAGAACGCTGAGAAAGACGAGGTTAGAGAGTTGCTTCTTCAGTCAGCTGAGCCACCTGAGCAAGAAGCTGAGGCTCCAGAGCTACCTGAGAATGATTTCTTCTTTTCCTTGCAACCTTTCGCTGCAACATAAATGATGGCTGAATGTTTTAAGGGAAGTAGGAGCTGGTCGTGGCTCAGATTCTGATCACTTTGTGGCAGAAACTGGTCTCCGGTAAAGACAGCCTGATGGGGGAAGCAGCTTGTTCTACCTGAGGTGTCAAGAGCTGTGGTGATGAAGGTGGGCCATATCATCTCATGGGCAGCCCAGTTGAAGTTTTAAAGCCAGGGAGGCATTCCGAAAGATGTCCTGACGGATCAGGGACCTTACTTCATAAGCCGCACACTCTCCCAAGTCTATCAGCTCAGATGTTGAAGGACTTGGTCTCAGAAAGAGGAAAGAAACCCTGCTGCTCGTTGACGTCGAGGTTCCCCAGAGATCAACAGGATTTTCACCGTTCGAGCTGATCAGTAGCCAGAAGATGCATGAGAAGCTGATGAAGACCACCACCATGGCTGATGAGAGCCTGTTGAAGTCCTAGGTTAAGCAAAGAGACTGGAATGACTGATGAGGGGTTTCATTGGTTCTGGGAAAAGACTTTTTTACAATGTGCAATTTTTATTGTTAATATTTCTGTGTTAAGGACAATTAGAACAATGATTTGACTTAGAAATCATCATCCTCTGTTCAGGTGTACCTGTGGCCTATATATGGTGGTATGTAATCCTTACAGACAGATTTGTTGGTAGCAACAAAAAATGGCAACATTTGGCAGTTGACAAATTTACATCATCTCACAATATGTCTTGCTGAGCCACTTTACCTCACATTGGTTCAGCTTAGCCAACATGACAATGTGTCTAACATTCACACAAGATACATATGAGTCCCGCAAGGGTTATGAGCACAAGCAGCGGATTGGCCTGTGAAAAAAAGCTCTATTCAAGCACATGTGTTCATTTCTGTTAAAGCCTAGAACTGGTGAGCTATAAAGTTGAAAAGGTTGTGGTTCAGTTAAAATTTTGTTATGCATGAGTTTATGTAAAGGTTCACATCCACATCGGTCATGTCCAGAGTAGTTTTCTGTACAAGTGAGGAAGGAAAGAGCTCAAAAGCCAATTTTCTGTCATGGATGTCAGTACTGGCAAACCCTGAAGGCCAGAATCCTGAATCCTCCTCACAGGAAACATCTCAGAAACATCTCATCTTCCACATCGCATGTTTCCCACAGAGAGTGCCAGCCTGGGGTGTTTCAGTGGGAATCTGATGTTTGACTCACCACATCTTTATGCACTTCCATGAAGTCAGCAGATGCAGCACCTGATAAAACAACAGTAAATGTTTCAGGACAAAATTACCCAAACAGGGCTTGGTAGCAAACCAAAGTGCAGTTAGTGCAGACCAAAATGCATTTTTAGCACCAAATATCCACAAAATGCACGGTCCAGTCCTGAGTCTTTTTCATCTACAGCATTCGCTGATTAGATATTTTCTTAATGAAATAATGATGTTAATTTTACACTGTATTTAATTCAGGGAAAGTTCTTGTCCAGCTGCTTTGTGTAAAAATAAAAACTGATACATTTGAGAAGTTCGACTTATTTTCTTAGATGGGAAAAGCGTTTGTTGTAGAAAACACATCTTCATAGTCTTTCATGTGAGGGACCAGAACTCACTGTTCAGGCACCAGTACTGGAACATTTAAAATGATAACCATTAAAGCTCCAAAAAGCTAGTAAGTAGACCTTTGAACACAAATTGAGAACCAATATTTCACAGCAAATCATTGTCTGCAGTTTTTACATACACGATCATGACCATTATGAGAAAACATGACTAGATTTAAAGTTAACATTTATAACACACCCTGTCATGGTTGTAGTATGTTCTCATATTCGGTGGAAACAGAGGGCGAGATGAAAGACATGTAGATACATGTCTGACTCATCGAAGTAAAACAGTTCATCTCCATTCGCTTAACCAGCACATTGTCATACTGTACATGCTATTCAGTGACTAATGTGATCTTTCAAAGGAAACGCTGACTTATTAGCACAATGACACATATTTGAAGATGTTTCAACAACCTGCGGAAAATCATCAAAAACCAGATTTACGGTTTTAATCACGCATTGTGGTCATGACGGCCTGCCTGCTCATGCAAGGACAGGACCTGGAAAGTTTAGAATGATCAACTTTTCAAGTTATTCCCCAAAAACGTAATTTAATACATTTTACAGTTTCTAAACCTCTGAGTCATGAGCTTTAATATATCTTGGTAGCATTGTTGATTTCTCCAGATATATCTATTTTAGCTAAATTACTACAAAATTTAACAATTCAGTTTTTAAGATGATTTTGTTTTTATTATACTAAATTTTAAGCACTTCTTTTAAATTGTCAGAGTTTTCATGATCAGTCTGACCAAACGACAACACATAAAGGGAACTGAAAGCAGAATTGTCACAGGCCGGATACTAATGATGGTTTTGGTATCATATTCATATATATGTTTATCTTTTGTGGGGGCATTTTCCTCGTTTTACTTGACTGCACTTATAGAGAGACAAAAATATCTGGAGAGACCTAAAGAGAGAGACATGTGTTGCAGTCATATTGTTTAGATTCCTAAGCCACCAGGATGGTGATGCTGATTTTGTGGAGTGGACATATCAGTTTCTTGTTACTGGGAAGAGAAAACTAGAACTTGCCAATACCATTCAATTTCATTCTGCATTGGATCCCAACAAAATGCTGCTTTTTACCACCTTCACTTAGTTTTCGCATCCAAAATTCTGCTTAACTCTGCACATGGAAGTTTTTTGACCTTTTAGAGAGAGGTTTTACAACTCAGTATCCGCAAACCACACAGACGCCCACAAATAAAAGACGCGCTTACGCTATAAAAATGGAAGCTGTCCAGCCCTCTTCAACAGAAGTGACAACATGCACATCATCAGCATGGTGAGTATTCTGTGTAACAGTGTTCTGTATATGTTGAAGATGACAAAGCCAGAGACAGAGGTGATGATATGTGCTTTTTAATGATGTTTGATAAAAATAACTTGGAAATTCTTCAAATTATCAGCAGATAAATAAGTCAAGATTTTGAACAGTATTTTTTTTCACATTTTATGATAAGAAAACATTACAAAAACAAAGAAACAGAATATATATGAGTGAAGTGAAAAATGTTTGTTGCTTTTTGGTTTATAGTTTATACTGGAAAACTGAATAAAACTTTATAACTCATGAACTTTATTATTGTCTTACAGCTGGTGCCAGTACTGTCTGTTCGGTTTTAACACATGGAGACATTAAAAAAAAATCACATCTTTAGTGGAACAACTCTAATTTAGGCTTACCTCTGTCCACAAATTAATACTAAGGCCTTAATGTGAATATCTGAGTCTCTAGTGGATGCTGGACAGTCATTGTTGCAGTTTGTCTTAGAAAGAAACAAGCACAGGTGTTGGAAAAGCTCATACTGAGGTTATATCAGTGATCATCTGTTGGCTCCAGTGTCACACAGTGATATTGCTGCTTTTGATCATCTTGCTGTGATATTAGCATTCTTCTATGAACCACATTAGTATTTGTACAAGTCAGAGTAGTATTGTGGGCTGTCCTAACTACTAGCTAATCCAGTCAGCTGTAGTGAAGCCAACAGCAGTAATAGCTGTATTAAAACACAGAGAGCAGTAATCGCGGTCCTCTCTTCAGCTCCTCTTAGCGTTGCCGCTCCTCCTCTCCGGTGTCCTCTGCGATGCTTCTGTGGAGGAATCCGTTCCCACCTACGAGCGCCAGGACCCGTCCACCGGGGAGACCCTCATCTGTGCCAAATGTCCACCCGGCACGCACATGGCCGCGCACTGCACAGCCACCACGGCCACCAGGTGCGCGCCGTGCAAAGGCGAACTCTACACCGAGCTGTGGAACTACCTGCCCAGGTGTCTGTACTGCAACAACTTCTGCTATGAGAACCAGGAGGTGGAGAAGGAGTGTACGGCGGTCAGCAACAGGGTCTGCCGCTGCAAAGAGGGCTTCTACTGGGCCGATAACTTCTGTATCAGACACACGGAGTGCGGCCCCGGACACGGAGTTCAAACGAAAGGTATTTATCAGTGAAAAGATCGTTTCTTCACATTTCATCTTTGAAAACAAAGAAACGCAATAATCAAAGTCTCGGTAGCTTAATGTTTTACAAGAGTAGCAGCCCCGAAACAATCGTATTTAAAGTTAAGTGTAAAGTGAAAATCCACGAAGCGCATGGAAACACGCTCCATCACCTGCGCTCTCCGCAGCCACAACGGTATTTTAAAAGCATTCTAATGATCCCAACTGCGCTGTTGTTTTCTTTAGGTACATCACAAAGCAACACTGTTTGTGAAGAATGTGCCGAGGGCTTCTTCTCCAACTCATCTTCCGCGCTGGATTCGTGCGTAAATCACCAGGAATGCGCAAGCGGACAGATAGTGCTCCTGCCCGGCTCCATCGACCACGACACGATGTGTGGCACCTGCGAGGATCTTGCAAATGGAGGTGTGTACCTTGTACAGTTGGTTGTAACTATAATAATAATAATAATAATAATATTAATAATAATAATAATAATAATAATAATAACACTCGATTATCACAATTCACGACAAGTTACACCACAGTTGGATTTCAAACTCACGCGGTACAATTCCTTTCCCAGCTGAGATCTCCAGAGCTTTCCTCTCAGGATTCTTCAGTATGCACAGGATGCGCGTGGCAAAAATGAAGAAATTTGTCGCCAGGTGAGCCCGCGCGCTGTGGAATCCCCTCTGTCAATCACACTCATCCCTTTTCTTCTTCTTCGTGTCGCTTTTCAACTACTCCCTTCACCTCTGATTCACTTAATACGACGATGCCAATAAACCATCGTCTTCCTCCAACAGGTACATTCATAAGTCAGGAGAGGTGAGGCGCGTCAGGGGCGCGGGTATCCCGAGGCAGAGAGGTCCTCTCCTGGATCAGATCAGACGTTGGCTGGCCGAGGCTCCAGAAGAGCAGCTGAAAAAATTGCCAGAGATGCTGAGGGCCACGCAGCTCGGCTACATGGCAGAAAAACTGGAGAGCAGACTTCATGAGGTTCAGCAGCAGACCCCAAACTGCACTGTAACACTGATATAAGACTGACGGAGCGGTACACACAGTATAGAATAACACATACCTCTTTCTCTAAGGTTGAGAACATTTGAAAACAAGTATTTAACTTATTTTCATTTCTCTGTTAATTGAGCTTGTAAGGTTGCAGTGATGTGTCGTGGAAAAATTGGAATCAATCAATCAAATCGGAATCACATGGGATCTTTTCCTACTGCAAAATGTACAGATGAATCAGGATACTGAACAAAGGCTGCACTGAGCAAGATGTTGTGTTGATACTGCCTTCAGGGTTGTTTGTGCATCAAAACTTGGGTCAGATTACTTCAAATTTATCAGGACAAATAACTAACGGTGCAAATTTGGGAGAAACCTCACGAGTGAATGTGAAATATGCAAATATCGTGAACATGACTGGATACTCAAGTGTCACATAGCACATTCCAAATCTGTTTGTTACGAAAGTGAGCTGTAACTAAATGAAATGTGATGATAGAAATGTATGATGTTCTGTAAAATGTTGTGATATCTAATTGAAAACTGTTTGTCCCATGCGGCAGCTGAATAAAGTACTTGTTGTAATCTAAACTGCATGTAACCGCCTCTATCAAGAACGCTGTGGCTGCCTGCAGGCTGTACTTTAACCAAGTCGCCACAAGGTGTCGCCATCTTTCCTTCTTCACTACTCCTTGCGGGATAAAACGGTTCAGCACATACGGACACTAACATGTTCACAAACCGTATCAGAGACAGTGACGTGAGTTACTGAAATATTTTTCTCATTCATTCATATATCCATATTTTTTCCATAACCATTAAAACGAAATAACTACATGAACAAAAAGCAGTTTTGTAATATTCCTTCCAAGAATTAATCTTGGGACATTCAGTGCGTTTGTAAGAGAGTGTTTCTAATTTCCCATTGTTAGCATATATATGCATTTCCATTATTTCTACAGGATCAGCTGGACAGCCTCCAGTATTTTCAAGTATTTATTATTATTATTTTAGTTTAAAAAGAGTAGGCCTCTCTGCAGAGGAGATGACATCACCTCTGTCTGCATCATCATAATGTTCCCACAGGCATTGAGAACTCGTTATAGGATAGTTACAGTCTGGCCTGTATTCTCCTATCTCCTATTTTATAGTACAGCCCCCTCCTGTGCTTCAATACAAGCATGAGATTGGTCATGATGGCCTTATTAATAATGATAATAATAATCACCATCATCATCATCATCATATAACAACAACACTCGATTATCACAATTGAGGACTAGTTACACCACAGTTTGGATTTCAAACTCACGCGGTACAATTCCTTTCTCAGTTGAGATGTCCAGAGCTTTCCTCTCAGGATTTCCTCAGTATGCACAGGATGCACGTGGCAAAAATGTGCATCATTAACTTGGGTCAGATTACTTCAAATTTATCAGGACAAATAACTAGCGGTGCAAATTTGGGAGAAACTTCACGAGTGAATGTGAAATATGCAAAAATCGTGAACATGACTGTGGCTTTCTGTCCAGTGATCACATGACTGATGCATAAAAGTCCAATAATGAACAGTAAGTTCAAGTGATTCTTTAGAAATGAGAGAAGTGACTGAAAGATGGTGATAAACTGTTGAAGGGAATAAAAACGTCTTATAAAGCTGGGAAAGCTCCTCCATCACCTCCAACCATCATTTTAAACACTGAGAATTCAAAATCGGCAGAAATGTAAATTACATTAAGAAGAAAATAGTTTTGACAGTCTCTGCAAAGCATTTATTCTCAAGGACAGAAAAGGACAGCTTTGATCAGCAGGACTCAAACAGGGACGATAAGAGAAAAGCAGCAACTCTGGATCTGTTTTTTTACTCTCCAACATCTGCAGCTCAGAGCTAAATAAACGACTTTTAAACAGTCTTTAATTTTTACCTTTTAGTGACTATTTCTGCTTCATTTGTGGGCGTTTGCAGAAATGCTGCTTCCTCACAGGTCTCGGTTTATGACTGAGGGTGATGGGCTTCTGCTATCAGACCCTCAACACGATGAAACTCTCGGGCTTCTTTTAAATCTCATCTTAAAACTTTCATTCTTTTTGAATTCTGACCTCAGTTGCAATGAGAGTAACTCATTCATGTCGATTTGGTTGCGACCTAAGCAGTGTGCTTGTGTTTCAGTTCAAAGACTGTGATCTCTGCTCTAAAATGTCCATGCAGCCAATCACACAGATGCTGTCATTAACCTGCACTCCTGCTGATTTGGTCAGCCGGGCTGTCAATCACCCCTGTTCTCAACACACCAAAACAATTAACCACTGGAATATAAAGTAGTCACACCTGTGACCTTTTTCTTCCTGTTTATAATTATAAGACACACTTTGGTTTTTCTGCTACAAGTCCAATAGCTTTATTTCAGGCTGTTAACAATCCTATCTACACAAACAAGACACTTTAGCCACCACCTAATTCCATCAAGTCAAATACAATTTGTATTGGGTTTAGTTTAAATTTGTTTATTTTATCGAAATGGTTCCTTCTTTGGAGTTACATTTCATTTTGTTTTTGGAAAAAAATCTGAAGGTAATTTATGATAGGGAGGGTCATCAAATTTCAAAAAATAACTTCCTGCAGCTCTTCTTCTTTGTCTTCTTCTTCGTTGCGAGTTGGATGTTTTCTTGCGTCAGGTGTTGGATGTCTTCGTTCCTTGCTGCCTCTTCGTGGGCCCATATTTTGTCTTTGACCAGCAGCATCCGTTCCAGCTCTTCCGTTTCTTTTTCCCACTGCTCTGCTCTTCTGGCCCAACTCTCTGACAGTCTGGAAAGCTTCTCTTTGCACTTGTCTCTGTCGTCTGAGAGCTCCTTTCGAAAGCTCTCCTCTCTCTCAGAGAGCTCCTTCTGGTGGCTTCGGTCTTTTGCCGCCAGCAGCCGCTCTTGTAGTTCTTCACAGGTCACTTTGCTCTGATTTAGAGAAGACTCTGCGTCAGTCAGCTGGGCCAAGGTGACGATGTAAGCATTGGTTCGAGCTCATATGCAACTTTATTAGCAGCTTCCTCGTAACATTGTGCCAACAACATTGTCTTTTAATCCAGGCTGCTTGGTCTCCAGGTGAAGCAGTTTTCAGGCTTCATCGCCTCATTAGAGAGCCGGTCGCTCCATATGATGATGTGTGTGGGAATCACCTGTCGACAAATCCAGATTTCAAGCAGGACTCCTGATATTGTCTGTTAAAAACGTTCTTTTTCTTGGAAGTCGTCGCTCTTCTTCTGTCTCTTCACTGGGCCTTTTCCCCTTCGCAAAGAAACTTTACAAACACGTCTGTTTACCTTGTGGGTTAAATTTGACCGCTCGAGTGACCGAGATGCAACCGAGAGAATCCGGTCATTTTTCAAAATAAAAGATCGTTCGACTCAGATAATAAATAAAACGGAAATAATTAATTATTTCTTGTGCGGACCGGTATCATTTGATCCACGGACGGTACCGGCCAAAATACAGTAGTATACTGTTAAAATAAATAACAGTGGATGTGCTGTAAAATTACCACACTACCCACTGTTTTCCTATGGTAATATATTGTAATTCAAAATACAGTACTATACTGTAAAATAAGGTGCATTGTAAAATAACAATGAAATACTGGCGCCCCTGCTACCTCCATTATGTAAATGGAGGTGGACAAAATGAAAAACTGTGAGTAATGTCACAAATGCATCCTCCACAATCTGTGGTGTTCCTGCTGCTGAACAGCATTTTATTCCATGTTGCACAGAGTGACACACATGAAAAATGGAATCAGATGTTCACAAAGGTTCACACTAGACTTTCTTTCCTTCAAACTTTTCAGTGCAAAGGAGATTTTTGCCCTCAAAGAAATGAGTTTAACCCCCAAAGACTGAATGATTATTATTATGAAGCATTGTATTAATAGTATGATGCCAATGTGTTATTTTTATTTATGCCCATATCTGAATCAGGTTTTCAAATTATACCTCGTACATGATGTACATAACACTGTATTTATATGTTGATTGCCATCGTGTCTTACTTAAAGGAAAAAAAACTTTGATGATCATTGGTGCTAGTCAGTCATGTGTCTACATCGGTGGAGGAATGTAACACAGGACACTTACTCTGGTACTTCTACAGTCCAGAGTTGAGTTAGTTCTACTTAATCGAAGGATTTCCTAATGGAACTGTGTACCTTTAACTTTACTGCATCTCAGAGGCAAATACAGTTTGCCTGCTTCTACTCCATTACATCTGACAGCTTTAGTTACTGGTTACTCTTCAGACTAGTTTTTCATACCCTCCCTGTCCAGCTATTGTTCCTTTATGGCTTGAGAAACTTCTTGTTTTTCTCCAGCCAAATAAACTGTTCAAAAACCTTCTTGGATTTGCTGGAAACGACTTTGTCATGAAGCTGGAAACAGGACCTTTTTTTCAGAGCTCATGAAAAGAAGACTTTTTAGAGTCAACACTCATGTTGATCTTATAGAATATGATGCATTGCTGTAGATTAAACTACCAAACAGTGTATAAAGGAGTTGAAATTAGCACAACTTTAAACATCTACAGCCACAAAATGCGACTAAACCAGTAATAATCTTCCAGGAACCTGATAAAACACTGACAGGGACCAGGGTGTCACATTTTTAAATTTTTCCAGTGACGTTGTGTTGCTAAACTTTTGTTTGTCTGTTTGTTTTCCAGGCACTCGTCATCAGTGATTGAGGATACCAGCCAAATGCTGCAGTCAAGTACTCTCACTGTTCACTCTGTCTTTCTCCTTCTCTTCCCTTTCTCCACTTTCACTGTTATTGTTCAAACTATCTACATGTGCAAAAGGTTTCTTTCCAAGCTAGACTGTTCTGTTACACTGCTCTTGATGCTATTTTAATTCAATGTTACACTGTTCTTGTTGCTATTTTAACGCAGTGTCTGAAGTTATCTTCATTAGTAAAGCCTGTCATTAAGGATTTTGTTATTACGTACAGTTTCTTCTAAATAGGTAACGGTACACCGAGATGTAACCGAGAGAATCCGGTCATTTTTCAAAATGGAGGGTGGTGCGGAGTTTGAGAACCTGACTCGCCGTCATGCTGTTAAACTTTTGCCCACAGTGAGCTGCTCGGTGGAGGAGGCCAGTTTAGCGGTTGGACAGGTGGTGGGCTGCGTCAGCGTGAAGTCTGCCTCCCGCTGACAAGCCCGGAGGCACAAGTTTCTGGACTCAAGAACGCAGACCCACACAGCAGCGAGATTTTCAAAATAAGAATACTTTATTAACAGAAATCGCTCAGGATGTAATACAAACTAAATATGGCAAGATAATCAAAGTACAACAAAAAGCGCTAAGGATAATAAAGACTGGAAAATAACAAACTAACTATGGCACAAAAGACTATGAGGAAAG
Source organism: Chelmon rostratus (assembly GCF_017976325.1). NCBI lineage: Eukaryota > Metazoa > Chordata > Actinopteri > Chaetodontiformes > Chaetodontidae > Chelmon > Chelmon rostratus. The sequence goes on from NC_055665.1 coordinate 22,249,472, forward strand.
TAACAAACGAAAAGGCTTAAGGCAAAAACTAGGCACTAAGGCTGAATAACAAAGTATAAACAAAAGACGCTAGGCAAGACTATTTACTAAGGCAAGCTAACAAGGTACAAACAAAAGGCGCAAGGCAAGAATAATCACTAAGGCAAAGTTCAAACAAAAGATATAACTCTATACTACAGACAAGACTTACAAGGTAATCAGGAGACAAGGATCATGAAAGCTAGACAGCAAGGCAAGTTCAAGACAAGGCACGAGACAATCTGGCACAGGACAAAGGGAGACGCGGACTATATATAGGGTGGATCCCAATTCTCAAAATTGCATCCTCGTTTCCCTCACTTGCGTCTTTTCCTTGCGTCTTAGTCCCTCCCACCAGGGATGCATGAGAGGACGCAAGGAAACCACGCAAGGAGAGAAGAAACGAGGAAATATGTTTTATGAGAATTGAGACGTCCTTTCCTCTGAAGCGTCACGTGAAGCGACGTCTGTTTCTGATGACGCGACACAGCTGGAGCTGCTGCAGTTACCGTTATATTCACACCCCCACCGCCCCCCGCCCTCGATATCTTTATATTTTATACTTATACATTGTTAAAAAGTCTCCAGCACAAGCAGATAAATATGAAACACTTTTATTAACACACATGATAATTAATTAGTTCATTCTTGGCTGGACGCCTCTCTCAGGTGAACAGGTGGTCATTTTCTGACCTGAACTTTATCAGCCTCGCTGTGTCTTCTGTCCCGTTCAATGAGACACATTTCAGAGCTGTCAGTGAAGACAAACCTACGAGCCATGAAACACATTTCACTCAGATAACACGCAGAACAAGTGATGAGAGGCTGATGTGTTAGTGTTAGAACAGGTTGTTGATAAAAGACTACTGAGTGGAGACAAAACTGGAGACAGGTGTTTTAATGTCTGACGCTGAACACAGAAATCAGCTGCTGCGGGACTTTTATCCATCAGTAGAAATAAGAGCGGTAAACCAAACTCTGTCTCCAGCTACGTCTCTCTCAGGTCTGGGATATCCCGTCACTTCTCCACATTTGATATGATTTCTCTGATCTCTCTGTAAAGAAATAAGTTTTCCTGCCTGCCGGCCTGCGCACAGTGAGAGGCGGTTGCTAGGCAACGTACGTGTTTTACGTTCAGAGCCACTGCGCAGTGAGAGCGGTGACAGACAAGAGTAGACTCATTTTAAATCAATAAAATATGTTTTAATCACTATTTTGTGTCACTTTATATTGAATGCTTTAGTAGTGAGCAGAGTTCTAAGCGGGATAATAGTGAGCAGGTTCCTATGGTCCCTGCTCACTATACATCATCTCTTACGTGATTGAAAAATGACGGATCCTCATGTTCTTGTATTATCGCTCTTTGGAGAACGTAACGTTAAGTCAGGCTCATCTGAATTACAGCCATTCACTGCAGAATATTTACACTAGCGCACTTTCTCCTCCACCTCGTTCAAACGTGCCAGCTGTGGGGGCGGAGTCTTCATACCGTTCAGTTGACTGACTTCCGGGTAGGATGCACTGATGTATCCTCGCTTATAGCTCCTCCGAGGGCCCTCCTCGCTCCTCGCTCCTCGCTCCTCAGAGCCGCAATTTGCGCTTTGGGGCGGCCGGCAAGATGGCGGACCAGAAGTACTTCCGGTTCGAGCGAGGATCGAGGAGCGAGGAAACGACAATTTTGAGAATTGGGATCCACCCATACACAACGTAACAATGAACAGGTGGAGACAATTAGGACGGGGTAGACAATCAGACAGGCAGGAAACACACCAGGAAGTCAAGGGCCTGAAACGAGAGGAGAGTTAGGTTTCACAATAAAACAGGAAGTGCAAGACAAGACATGACGCTCGTGAACAAAACACATTAACAAATCTGACGAGACATAACACCCGCATGAATGGCGCCATTGTTATTTTCCTCGATAGCACCGATAAAGTCAGTGAGATGGTGGAGTCAGGGGTGGTGATCCAGGACACCCTTACACCTGTTCTCTCACTGGTTAATCCGGCCAAAAAGATGACCATCTCTAACCCCCCCCCCCCCCCCCCCCCCGTTCATTAAAAACGAAGCGCTGGTTAAAGAGCTGGTCCGATAGTGTCACCCATCAAAATGGTGTCTCTGGGCAGCAGGTCTCCCCTGCTCAAACATGTGGTGTGTCACCGTAGGCAAGTTTTCATGGTCCTCAAAGATAACAGTGATGAGCTCAACCTGTCCTTTAGCTTCAGGGTGGATGGTTTTAACTACATGGGTTTCGCTACGTCGGAAACCATGAAGTGTTTCGGGTGCGGTGCGGAGGGGTATCTGATCTGCTCCTGTCTGGAGAGGAGCGGGGGGCAGCGGCCGCAAGGTGTCACCGACCCCGGCCTCGGCCCCGTGCGAGGGGACAAGAGCAATGAACAAAAACAGCTGCTGATGATGACGATGTTTAAAACAACAGTCTTGTTTTTCTCTCTCCTGTTGCTCTGTGATTTTTTTTTAACATCCTTCTCTCCATGTGTGAGTTTAAATTGGGCACTCTAAACATTAACGGAGGCAGAGATGATGTTAAAAGAGCTGCTCTGTTCAAACTGATGGAGCTGAAGAAGCTGGATGTCATGCTGGTTCAAGAAACACACAGCACCACAGACTATGAGAGTGAAAGGAGGAGGGGGTGTGATGGGGAGGTGTTTCTGAGCCATAAGTCCAGCTGTAGTGGAGGAGTGGCCATCTTGTTCTCCAGGAGTTTCCTGCCTACTTCCTGTGAAGTGGAGGAAATTATTCAGGGCTGTTTATTAAAAATCAGACCTCAGTTTGAAAATGTTCATTTTGTCTTTCTGAATGTTTATGCACCAACCAACAGACTGGACAGACTAACAGTGTTGGATGTGCTAAGTGACACCATCAGGAGCTGTAGCAGTGACGAGTATTTGTTTTTAGGGGGAGATTTTAACTGTACTGAGAATCCAGAGGTGGACAGAAACCACCAGGAGCCTCATCCTGCTTCATCACGCAGGTTTAAACAGCTGACTGAAGCTCATGAGCTCTTAGACGTGTGGAGGGGTTTTTTTTTTATCACCACCACAAGCAGTACACCTGGAGTCACTGTAAAGATAATGTGATATCCCTGGCCAGGCTGGACCGTCTCTACTCTTTTAAACACCATGTGAACATTTTTAGCAGTTGTCACATAAACCCAGTGGGCTTCTCAGATCACTCTCTTGCTCTGTTTTTATAAAAAATGTGTGGTTGCAGAGTGCATATTGGCACTTTAACACCGTCCTGCTTCAGGACAAGGCTTTTAGAGCAGCTTTTGAAAACTTCTGGTTCGCCCACAGATCATGTAAATCTGACTTTGCCAGTGTCCAACAGTGGTGGGATTTCGGTAAAGTCCAGATCAAGCAGCTGTGTCAACAGTTCACTCGTAATGTCACTAGAGACATAACCAGATCTATGAGGGACCTGGAGACTCAGCTGGTAGAACTGCAGAGTTTAGCTGATTCTACAGGAGATCGAGGGCTCTTAAGTTCCCTCAAATCTAAAAAGTCGGCTCTAGCCAACCTGCTGGGTGTGGCAGCACAGGGGGCTCTGGTCAGATCACATTTTCTCAACATCACACAGATGGATGCCCCCTCTCGGTTCTTCTTTGCACTGGAAAGGAAAAACGGCCAGAGAAAGATTATTCACTAGCTGCGATCCAACAACGGCTCTGCAATCTCAGGTTCCTCTGAGATCAGGAAGTTTGCAGTAGGTTTCTACAAAGACCTGTTCAAGAGTGAACTGAGAACTGAAAACCCTGAGGTGTGCAGCAGCTTCTTCTCTGGTCTTTCTCAGGTGGACGCTGAGGCCAATGCAAAACTGGAGGCTGCCTCTGAGCTGCAGGAGGGCGGTCATCACCTTACTGCCCAAGAAAGGAGACCTGCAGGAAATCAAGAACTGGAGACCAGTTTCTCTGCTCTGCACGGACTATAAAATACTGTCCAAGGCCCTGGCCACCAGACTCAGAGAGGTGATGGCCTCTGTCATCCACACTGACCAGACCTACTATGTGCCCGGCAGGCTCATAAGTGACAATGTCACTTTAATTCAGGACGTTTTGGAGGTCTCTGGCTCATTGGTTGTAGACACTGGTCTTATTTCCATAGACCAGGAAAAGGCTTTTGACCGGGTTGAACACCAGTATCTATGGCAAACACTAGCTGCCTTTGAGTTCAGCCCAGGTCTCATAGCCAAGATCCAGGTGCTGTACAGTGACATTGCGAGTGTTCTGAAAATTAATGGAGGTCTGAGTGCTCCTTTTAGTGTTGGGAGGGGGGTCAGACAGGGCTGCTCTATGTCCGGCATGCTATACTCATTAGCCATCGAGCCTCTGTCACAAACTGAGACATGATCTGAGTGGCGTTCGTTTCCCTGACTGTGACGTCTCTTTTAAACTGTCAGCCTACGCTGATGACATCATTATCCTGGTCAATACACAAAAAGATATAGATCTGTTAGTGAGGCAGTCATGGTGGGGGATAAACTGGGGGATCGGCTCAGGCTACCCGGGGGCTTGGTCTGGAAGAAAGGAGGTCTGAAATATCTGGGAGTCTTTCTGGGTAACAACACATTTCTACAAAAAAACTGGGATCATGTTTTAGAAAAGGTCAAAGGTCGACTCACAAAATGGAAATGGATTCTACCAAAAACATCATATAGAGGTCGCGTTCTAATCATCAATAACCTGGTTTCTTCTGCTCTGTGGCACCGGTTGGCCTGGATCGATCCCCTAGCTTCACTCTTGTCAAACATCCAACGGCTGTTAGTGGACTTCTTTTGGGACAGGTTGCACTGGATACCACAGAGCGTCCTGTTTCTCCCAAAGGAGGAAGGTGGGCAGGGCCTGATCCATCTGGCCAGTAGGGGTGCTGCCTTCCGCCTCCAGTTTATTCAGAGACTGCTCAGTGGACCTACAGACCTGGTGTGGAGACCCACATCCTGCTGCATCCTCAGGCGGTGTGGTGGTCTAGGACTGGGTCTGTTTTTAATGGACCCCTGCAAGCTGAACACTTCATCTCTGCCAGCCTTTTACAGGAGTGTCTTTTCAGTGTGGACTTTGCTGAGGAAGCAGAGGCAGCAGCAGGCAGACTCTCTTCACTGGCTTCTACAAGAACCAGTAATGTTTGGAGGACATTTGACCAGTCCGAGCTGGGGTGGACCCACTCTCTCCAGATTGCTTCAGACTGCTGGAATTTCCACTCTGGGCCAGGTGGTGGAGCTAACCGGACCTGGGCTGGACGACCCTGCTGGAGCTGCTGCCCAGCTTGGAGTGAGATCAACACGAGTCATCAACCAGCTGCTGCAACACTGGAGACATCAGCTGACAGGACACGAATGTACTGTGTTGAAAGACTTTTGTGGTGGTGCACTGCTACCAAACTGTGCTGACCCGTATCCTGTCATCAGACTGTTTCTTGGTTTTAAAAACTGTTCTGGTCCTTTACTCGAGCCTGTCGACCCTGTAGGTTTTTCTTTGGAGGACGCCTCAGGGAAGACACTGTACAAACTGCTGGTGAAGACTATGAACCAGAAAAAACTGAATGGACGCAGTGACACCCCGTGGAGGACTTACTGGTCCTTAAACCCTGCATTCAGGCCTACATGGAGGTCTTTGTAGAAACCTCCTCTAGCAGGGAAACATGGAAACCTGCAGTGGAGGATCCTACATGGCGCTGTAGCAGTGAACTCCTTCGTCTCTGTGATTAACGCTGCTGTAGAGGACAAATGTCCCTTCTGCAGCCACAGAGAGACGGTGTTTCACTGCTTCTCGAACTTGTCTCACAGCTCTGTTTCTGCTGCTGGAAACCATCTTCAGTAGATGTGGAGAAGTTTTCACGAAGCAGGTTTTCATCTTCGGTTTTAAATACACTCGCTAACAGAAAAACAAAGGTCAGGAGGAAGGTGGAGGAAGCCTTGAATGTTGATGTGCTTCCGGTTATTGTGAAAATGGTGAAGTCCAGACTGATTATTGATTTCAGTTTTTACAAGGCTGCTCAGGACCTGGACAGTTTCCAGGTGAGGTGGGGTTATGAGGGGGTGCTCTGCTCTGTAGCAGAGGGACTACTACACTTTGGACATGTGCTGATGTAACAGAAACATCTGTCAATTAGTTTGTTTGTGTGAATGTCCTGATTATTGAATTTATACAGTGGAAAAAAAGACAAGTAAACGTCTGTTTAAAAATCAAATATTTTTCTTTTTTCTTTCTTTCTTTCTGTCTTTCTTGCCGTTTTTGTTTCTCCTCCTGTCTGTCTGTCTGTCCTTCTATCTGTCTGTCCTCCTGTCTGTCTGCCTGTCTGTCCTTCTGTCTGTCTTTTCTTTCTCTCTCGACTTCTTGTCTCTCTTTTGTTCTCTGCGTGTTTGTCCATCCTGCTTTCTTTCATGTCTCTCGGCGTTCTTGTCTTTCTTTTGTCGTTACGTCTCGTCTCTTTCTCCACCCACCCTCCGTCATAGGCTCCTCACACCCAGTCACTGACAAACACTCCACTACCCTCCATCATAAGCTCCTCCCACCCAGTCACATACAAAGACTCCAACACCCTCCATCATAGGCTCCACCCACCCAGTCACTTACAAAGACTCCACACACACTCTATTGAAGACTCCACCCACCCTCTGTCATCGGCTCCTCCCATCCAGTCACTTACAAAGACTCCACTACCCTCCATCATAGGCTCCACCCATCCAGTCACTTACAAAGAGTCCACACACACTCTATTGAAGACTCCACCAACCCTCCGTCATAGGCTCCTCCCACCCAGTCACTTACAAAGACTCCACCACCCTCCTTCATAGGCTCCACCCAGTAGTCCTGGTTGAGCGGAGCCACAAACTGATCCTGAACCAGCAGCATGTTGTTGTTGTTTAAAGATAAGCGATGGTCACAGATCTGAGATCAGACAACAAGACTTGACAAAGACTCCGCCCGCACACTCACTGTCATAGACTGCACCCATCCAGTCACTGACAAAGACTTCACCACCCTCCATCATAGGCTCCACCCACCCTCCATCATAGGCTCCTCCCACCCAGTCACTTACAAAGCCTCCAACACCCTCCATCATAGGCTCCACCCACCCAGTCACTGACAAAGACTCCACACACACTCTATTGAAGACTCCACCCACCCTCCGTCATAGGCTCTTCCCACCCAGTCACGTACAAGGATTCCAACACCCTCCATCATAGGCTCCTCCCACCCAGTCACTTACAAAGACTCCAACACCCTCCATCATAGGCTCCACCCACCCAGTCATTAACAAAGGCTCCACTACCCTCCATCATAAGCTCCTCCCACCCAGTCACTTACAAAGGCTCCACCACCCTCCATCATAGGCTCCACCCACATTGTTTTCTTCTATTCGTGTATTTTACATGTTTCCTTCTGTATCTTGTTTCATTGTTAAACAGTTTTCAGAGTGAAAGATGAAGAAAGAATAAGGGAGCTTATTTTAACTGTGCATGTTTGACGTCTTACGCTCTTCCTTTCTTCTCTTTCTGTCCTTTCTTTCTTAATTTCATTCTTTCTTTTTTCTTTCTTCTGTTTTTCTTTTTTCTTTCTTCTTTCTTTTTGTCTTTCTTTAATTCACTCTTTCTTTCTTTCTCTTTTTCTTGCCGTTTTTGTTCCTCCTCCTGTCTGTCTGTCTGTCCTTCCATCTGTCTTTACTTCTCTCTCGACTTCTTGTCTCTCTTTTGTTCTCTGCGTGTTTGTCCATCCTGCTTTCTTTCATGTCTCTCGGCGTTCTTGTCTTTCATTTGTCTTTACGTCTCGTCTCTTTCTAGTCTTTCATGATGAAGGTTGTTTTAGCTCAACAGGGATGAGTCCTGTTTTTCTTTCCTTCATTATTTTACACTCGAAATAACAGATCCCAGATCAGAAAGAGATCTGAGGAACTTAGTCCTGGTTGAGCGGAGCCACAAACTGATCCTGAACCAGCAGCATGTTGTTGTTGTTTAAAGATAAGCGATGGTCACAGATCTGAGATCAGACAACAATACTTGGCAAAGACTCTGCCCCCACACTCACTATCATAGGCTCCACCCACGCAGTCACTTACAAAGACTCCACACACACTCTATTGAAGACTCCACCCACCCTCCGTCATAGGCTCCTCCCACCCAGTCACTTACAAAGACTCCACCACCCTCCATCATAGGCTCCACCCATGCAGTCACTTACAAAGACTCCAACACCCTCCATCATAAGCTCCTCCCACCCAGTCACTTACAAAGACTCCAACACCCTCCATCATAGGCTCCTCCCAACCAGTCACTTACAAAGACTCCAACACCCTCCATCATAGGCGGACTCCGCCCGCACACTCACTGTCCACTACCCTCCATCATAAGCTCCACCCACCCAATCAATTACAAAGACTCCACCACCCTCCATCATAGGCTCCACCCACCCAGTCACTGACAAAGACTCCAACACCCTCCATCATAGGCTCCACCCACCCAGTCACTTACAAAGAATCCACACACACTCTATTGAAGACTCCACCCACCCTCCGTCATAGGCTCCTCCCACCCAGTCACTTACAAAGACTCCACCACCTTCCATCATAGCCTCCACCCATGCAGTCACTTACAAAGACTCCAACACCCTCCATCATAGGCTCCTCCCACCCAGTCACTTACAAAGACTCCAACACCCTCCATCATAGGCTCCACCCACCCAGTCACTTACAAAGACTCCACACACACTCTATTGAAGACTCCACCCACCCTCCGTCATAGGCTCCTCCCACCCAGTCACTTACAAAGACTCCACCACCCTCCATCATAGGCTCCACCCATGCAGTCACTTACAAAGACTCCACTACCCTCCATCATAAGCTCCTCCCACCCAGTCACTTACAAAGACTCCAACACCCTCCATCATAGGCTCCACCCATCTAGTCACTTACAAAGACTCCACTGCCCTCCCACATAAGCTCCACCCACCCAATCACTTACAAAGACACCACCACCCTCCATCATAGGCTCCACCCACCCAGTCACTGACAAGGACTCCACCCACATTGTTTTCTTCTATTCGTGTATTTTACATGTTTTCTTCTGTATCTTGTTTCATTGTTGAACAGTTTTCAGAGTGAAAGATGAAGGAAGAATAAGGGAGCTTGTTTTAACTGTGCATGTTTGATGTCTTACGCTCTTCCTTTCTTCTCTTTCTGTCCTTTCTTTCTTTCTTTCTTTCTTCTTTCCTTTCTTTCTTTCTCTCTTTCTTTTGGTTTTTGTTCCTCCTCCTGTCTGTCTGTCTGTCCTTCTGTCTGTCTGTCCTTCTGTCTGTCTTTACTTTCTCTCTCGACTTCTTGTCTCTCTTTTGTTCTCTGCGTGTTTGTCCATCCTGCTTTCTTTCATGTCTCTCGGCGTTCTTCTCACTTACAAAGACTCCAACACCCTCACTGTCATAGACTGCACCCATCCAGTCACTTACAAAGACTCCAACACCCTCCATCATAGGCTCCTCCCACCCAGTCACCTACAAAGCCTCCAACACCCTCCATCATAAGCTCCTCCCACCCAGTCACTTACAAAGACTCCAACACCCTCCATCATAGGCTCCTCCCAACCAGTCACTTACAAAGACTCCAACACCCTCCATCATAGGCTCCACCCACCCAGTCATTTACAAAGGCTCCACTACCCTCCATCATAAGCTCCTCCCACCCAGTCACTTACAAAGACTCCACCACCCTCCATCATAGGCTCCACCGTTAAACAGTTTTCAGAGTGAAAGATGAAGAAAGAATAAGGGAGCTTATTTTAACTGTGCATGTTTGACGTCTTACGCTCTTCCTTTCTTCTCGTTCTGTCCTTTCTTTCTTAATTTCATTCTTTCTTTTTTCTTTCTTCTGTTTTTCTTTTTTCTTTCTTCTTTCTTTCTGTCTTTATTTCACTCTTTCTTTCTTTCTCTTTTTCTTGCCGTTTTTGTTCCTCCTCCTGTCTGTCTGTCCTTCTGTCTGTCTGTCCTTCTGTCTGTCCTTCTGTCTGTCTTTACTTTCTCTCTCGACTTCTTGTCTCTCTTTTGTTCTCTGCGTGTTTGTCCATCCTGCTTTCTTTCATGTCTCTCGGCGTTCTTGTCTTTCATTTTACTTTACGTCTCGTCTCTTTCTAGTCTTTCATGATGAAGGTTGTTTTAGCTCAACAGGGATGAGTCCTGTTTTTCTTTCCCTCATTATTTTACACTCGAAATAACAGATCCCAGATCAGAAAGAGATCTGAGGAACTTAATCCTGGTTGAGCGGAGCCACAAACTGATCCTGAACCAGCAGCATGTTGTTGTTGTTTAAAGATAAGCGATGGTCACAGATCTGAGATCAGACAACAAGACTTGACAAAGACTCTGCCCCCACACTCACTATCATAGGCTCCACCCACGCAGTCACTTACAAAGACTCCACAAACACTCTATTGAAGACTCCACCCACCCTCCGTCATAGGCTCCTCCCACCCAGTCACTTACAAAGACTCCACACACACTCTATTGAAGACTCCACCCACCCTCCGTCATAGGCTCCTCCCACCCAGTCACTTACAAAGACTCCACCACCCTCCATCATAGGCTCCACCAACCCTCGATCATAGGCTCCTCCCACCCAGTCACTAAAAAAAAGACTCCACCACCCTCCATCATAGGCTCCACCAACCCTCCATCATAGGCTCCACCCACCCAGTCACTTACAAAGACTCCACACACACTCTATTGAAGACTCCACCCACCCTCCGTCATAGGCTCCTCCCACCCAGTGTCTTACAAAGACTCCACCACCCTCCATCATAGGCTCCACCAATGCAGTCAAATACAAAGACTACACAACCCTCTATCATAGGCTCCACCCACCCAGTCACTTTCATAGACTCCAACACCCTCCATCATAGGCTCCTCCCACCCAGTCACTTACAAAGACTCCAACACCCTCCATCATAGGCTCCTCCCAACCAGTCACTTACAAAGACTCCACCACCCTCTATCATAGGCTCCACCCACCCAGTCACTTTCATAGACTCCAACACCCTCCATCATAGGCTCCTCCCACCCAGTCACTTACAAAGACTCCACAACCCTCCATCATAAGCTCCTCCCACCCAGTCACTTACAAAGACTCCACTACCCTCCATCATAAGCTCCTCCCACCCAGTCACTTACAAAGACTCCACCACCCTCCATCATAGGCTCCACCCATGCAGTCACTTAAAAAGACTCCACCACCCTCCATCATAAGCTCCTCCCACCCAGTCACTTACAAAGACTCCAACACCCTCCATGATAGGCTCCACCCACCCAGTCACTTACAAAGACTCCACACGCACTCTATTGAAGACTCCACACACCCTCCATCATAGGCTCCACCCATGCAGTCACTTGCAAAGACTCCAACACCCTCCATCATAGGCTCCACCCACCCAGTTACTGACAAGGACTCCACCCACATTGTTTTCTTCTATTCGTGTATTTTACATGTTTCCTTCTGTATCTTGTTTCATTGTGAAACAGTTTTCAGAGTGAAAGATGAAGAAAGAATAAGGGAGCTTATTTTAACTGTGCATGTTTCACGTCTTACGCTCTTCCTTTCTTCTCTTTCTGTCCTTTATTTCATTCTTTCTTTATTTATTTCTTCTGTTTCTTTTTTCTTTCTTCTTTCTTTCTGTCTTTCTTTATTTCAGTCTTTCTTTCTTTCACTTTTTCTTGCCGTTTTTGTTCCTCCTCCTCTGCCCCCACACTCACTTTCATAAGCTCCACCCACGGAGTCACTTACAAAGACTCCACACACACTCTATTGAAGACTCCACCCACCCTCCGTCATAGGCTCCTCCCACCCAGTCACATACAAAGACTCCACCACCCTCCATCATAGCCTCCACCCATGCAGTCATTTACAAAGACTCCACTACCCTCCATCATAGGCTCCTCCAACCCAGTCACTTACAAAGACTCCACCACCCTCCATCATAGCCTCCACCCATGCAGTCATTTACAAAGACTCCACTACCCTCCATCATAGGCTCCTCCAACCCAGTCACTGACAAAGACTCCAACACCCTCCATCATAGGCTCCTCCAACCCAGTCACTTACAAAGACTCCAACACCCTCCATCATAGGCTCCACCCATCCAGTCACTTGCAAAGACTCCACTACCCTCCATCATAGGCTCCTCCCACCCAGTCACTTACAAAGACTCCAACACCCTCCATCATAGGCTCCACCCACCCAGTCACTTACAAAGACTCTCCATCATAGGCTCCTCCCACCCAGTCACTTACAAAGACTCCAACACCCTCCATCATAGGCTCCACCCACCCAGTCACTTACAAAGACTCCACACACACTCTATTGAAGACTCCACCCACCCTCCGTCATAGGCTCCTCCCACCCAGTCACTTACAAAGACTCCACCACCCTCCATCATAGGCTCCACCCATGCAGTCACTTACAAAGACACCACCACCCTCCATCATAGGCTCCACCCACCCAGTCACTGACAAGGACTCCACCCACATTGTTTTCTTCTATTCGTGTATTTTACATGTTTCCTTCTGTATCTTGTTTCATTGTTAAACAGTTTTCAGAGCGAAAGATGAAGGAAGAATAAGGGAGCTTGTTTTAACTGTGCATGTTTGATGTCTTACGCTCTTCCTTTCTTCTCTTTCTGTCCTTTCTTTCTTTCTTTCTTCTTTCCTTTCTTTCTTTCTCTCTTTCTTTTGGTTTTTGTTCCTCCTCCTGTCTGTCTGTCTGTCCCTCTGTCTGTCTGTCCTTCTGTCTGTCTTTACTTTCTCTCTCGACTTCTTGTCTCTCTTTTGTTCTCTGCGTGTTTGTCCATCCTGCTTTCTTTCATGTCTCTCGGCGTTCTTCTCACTTACAAAGACTCCAACACCCTCACTGTCATAGACTGCACCCATCCAGTCACTGACAAAGACTCCACCACCCTCCATCATAGGCTCCTCCCACCCAGGCACTTAAAAAGACTCCACTCCCCTCCATCATAGGCTCCTCCCACCCAGTCACTTACAAAGACTCCAACACCCTCCATCATAGGCTCCTCCCACCCAGTTACTTACAAAGACTCCAACACCCTCCATCATAGGCTCCACCCATGCAGTCACTTACAAAGACTCCAACACCCTCCATCATAGGCTCCACCCACCCAGTTACTGACAAGGACTCCACCCACATTGTTTTCTTCTATTTGTGTATTTTACATGTTTCCTTCTGTATCTTATTTCATTGTGAAACAGTTTTCAGAGTGAAAGATGAAGAAAGAATAAGGGAGCTTTTTTTAACTGTGCATGTTTGACGTCTTACGCTCTTCCTTTCTTCTCTTTCTGTCCTTTCTTTATTTCATTCTTTCTTTATTTCTTTCTTCTGTTTCTTTCTTTTTTCTTTCTTCTTTCTTTCTGTCTTTCTTTATTTCAGTCTTTCTTTCTTTCTCTTTTTCTTGCCGTTTTTGTTCCTCCTCCTCTGCCCCCACACTCACTATCATTGGCTCCACCCACGGAGTCACTTACAAAGACTCCACACACACTCTATTGAAGACTCCACCCACCCTCCGTCATAGGCCCCTCCCACCCAGTCACTTACAAAGACTCCACCACCCTCCATCATAGCCTCCACCCATGCAGTCATTTACAAAGACTCCACTACCCTCCATCATAGGCTCCTCCAACCCAGTCACTTACAAAGACTCCAACACCCTCCATCATAAGCTCCTCCCACCCAGTCACTTACAAAGACTCCAACACCCTCCATCATAGGCTCCTCCCAACCAGTCACTTACAAAGACTCCAACACCCTCCATCATAGGCTCCACCCACCCAGTCACTGACAAAGACTCCACACACACTCTATTGAAGACTCCACCCACCCTCCGTCATAGGCTCTTCCCACCCAGTCACTTACAAAGACTCCAACACCCTCCATCATAGGCTCCACCCACCCAGTCATTAACAAAGGCTCCACTACCCTCCATCATAAGCTCCTCCCACCCAGTCACTTACAAAGGCTCCACCACCCTCCATCATAGGCTCCACCCACATTGTTTTCTTCTATTCGTGTATTTTACATGTTTTCTTCTGTATCTTGTTTCAATGTTAAACAGTTTTCAGAGTGAAAGATGAAGAAAGAATAAGGGAGCTTATTTTAACTGTGCATGTTTGACGTCTTACGCTCTTCCTTTCTTCTCTTTCTGTCCTTTCTTTCTTAATTTCATTCTTTCTTTTTTTCTTTCTTCTGTTTTTCTTTTTTCTTTCTTCTTTCTTTCTGTCTTTCTTTAATTCACTCTTTCTTTCTTTCTCTTTTTCTTGCCGTTTTTGTTCCTCCTCCTGTCTGTCTGTCTGTCCTTCCATCTGTCTTTACTTTCTCTCTCGACTTCTTGTCTCTCTTTTGTTCTCTGCGTGTTTGTCCATCCTGCTTTCTTTCATGTCTCTCGGCGTTCTTGTCTTTCATTTGTCTTTACGTCTCGTCTCTTTCTAGTCTTTCATGATGAAGGTTGTTTTAGCTCAACAGGGATGAGTCCTGTTTTTCTTTCCTTCATTATTTTACACTCGAAATAACAGATCCCAGATCAGAAAGAGATCTGAGGAACTTAGTCCTGGTTGAGCGGAGCCACAAACTGATCCTGAACCAGCAGCATGTTGTTGTTGTTTAAAGATAAGCGATGGTCACAGATCTGAGATCAGACAACAATACTTGGCAAAGACTCTGCCCCCACACTCACTATCATAGGCTCCACCCACGCAGTCACTTACAAAGACTCCACACACACTCTATTGAAGACTCCACCCACCCTCCGTCATAGGCTCCTCCCACCCAGTCACTTACAAAGACTCCACCACCCTCCATCATAGGCTCCACCCATGCAGTCACTTACAAAGACTCCAACACCCTCCATCATAAGCTCCTCCCACCCAGTTACTTACAAAGACTCCAACACCCTCCATCATAGGCTCCTCCCAACCAGTCACTTACAAAGACTCCAACACCCTCCATCATAGGCGGACTCCGCCCGCACACTCACTGTCCACTACCCTCCATCATAAGCTCCACCCACCCAATCAATTACAAAGACTCCACCACCCTCCATCATAGGCTCCACCCACCCAGTCACTGACAAAGACTCCAACACCCTCCATCATAGGCTCCACCCACCCAGTCACTTACAAAGACTCCACACACACTCTATTGAAGACTCCACCCACCCTCCGTCATAGGCTCCTCCCACCCAGTCACTTACAAAGACTCCACCACCTTCCATCATAGCCTCCACCCATGCAGTCATTTACAAAGACTCCACTACCCTCCATCATAGGCTCCTCCAACCCAGTCACTTACAAAGACTCCAACACCCTCCATCATAGGCTCCACCCATCCAGTCACTTGCAAAGACTCCACTACCCTCCATCATAGGCTCCTCCCACCCAGTCACTTACAAAGACTCCAACTCCCTCCATCACAGGCTCCACCCACCCAGTCACTTGCAAAGACTCCACTACCCTCCATCATAGGCTCCTCCCACCCAGTCACTTACAAAGACTCCAACACCCTCCATCATAGGCTCCACCCACCCAGTCACTTACAAAGACTCCACACACACTCTATTGAAGACTCCACCCACCCTCCGTCATAGGCTCCTCCCACCCAGTCACTTACAAAGACTCCACCACCCTCCATCATAGGCTCCACCCATGCAGTCACTTACAAAGACTCCACTACCCTCCATCATAAGCTCCTCCCACCCAGTCACTTACAAAGACTCCAACACCCTCCATCATAGGCTCCACCCATCTAGTCACTTACAAAGACTCCACTGCCCTCCAACATAAGCTCCACCCACCCAATCACTTACAAAGACACCACCACCCTCCATCATAGGCTCCACCCACCCAGTCACTGACAAGGACTCCACCCACATTGTTTTCTTCTATTCGTGTATTTTACATGTTTCCTTCTGTATCTTGTTTCATTGTTAAACAGTTTTCAGAGTGAAAGATGAAGGAAGAATAAGGGAGCTTGTTTTAACTGTGCATGTTTGATGTCTTACGCTCTTCCTTTCTTCTCTTTCTGTCCTTTCTTTCTTTCTTTCTTTCTTCTTTCCTTTCTTTATTTCTCTCTTTCTTTTGGTTTTTGTTCCTCCTCCTGTCTGTCTGTCTGTCCTTCTGTCTGTCTGTCCTTCTGTCTGTCTTTACTTTCTCTCTCGACTTCTTGTCTCTCTTTTGTTCTCTGCGTGTTTGTCCATCCTGCTTTCTTTCATGTCTCTCGGCGTTCTTCTCACTTACAAAGACTCCAACACCCTCACTGTCATAGACTGCACCCATCCAGTCACTTACAAAGACTCCAACACCCTCCATCATAGGCTCCTCCCACCCAGTCACTTACAAAGCCTCCAACACCCTCCATCATAAGCTCCTCCCACCCAGTCACTTACAAAGACTCCAACACCCTCCATCATAGGCTCCTCCCAACCAGTCACTTACAAAGACTCCAACACCCTCCATCATAGGCTCCACCCACCCAGTCATTTACAAAGGCTCCACTACCCTCCATCATAAGCTCCTCCCACCCAGTCACTTACAAAGACTCCACCACCCTCCATCATAGGCTCCACCCACATTGTTTTCTTCTATTCGTGTATTTTACATGTTTCCTTCTGTATCTTGTTTCATTGTTAAACAGTTTTCAGAGTGAAAGATGAAGAAAGAATAAGGGAGCTTATTTTAACTGTGCATGTTTGACGTCTTACGCTCTTCCTTTCTTCTCGTTCTGTCCTTTCTTTCTTAATTTCATTCTTTCTTTTTTTCTTTCTTCTGTTTTTCTTTTTTCTCTTCTTTCTTTCTGTCTTTCTTTATTTCACTCTTTCTTTCTTTCTCTTTTTCTTGCCGTTTTTGTTCCTCCTCCTTTCTGTCTGTCCTTCTGTCTGTCTTTACTTTCTCTCTCGACTTCTTGTCTCTCTTTTGTTCTCTGCGTGTTTGTCCATCCTGCTTTCTTTCATGTCTCTCGGCGTTCTTGTCTTTCATTTTACTTTACGTCTCGTCTCTTTCTAGTCTTTCATGATGAAGGTTGTTTTAGCTCAACAGGGATGAGTCCTGTTTTTCTTTCCCTCATTATTTTACACTCGAAATAACAGATCCCAGATCAGAAAGAGATCTGAGGAACTTAATCCTGGTTGAGCGGAGCCACAAACTGATCCTGAACCAGCAGCATGTTGTTGTTGTTTAAAGATAAGCGATGGTCACAGATCTGAGATCAGACAACAAGACTTGACAAAGACTCTGCCCCCACACTCACTATCATAGGCTCCACCCACGCAGTCACTTACAAAGACTCCACAAACACTCTATTGAAGACTCCACCCACCCTCCGTCATAGGCTCCTCCCACCCAGTCACTGACAAAGACTCCACACACACTCTATTGAAGACTCCACCCACCCTCCGTCATAGGCTCCTCCCACCCAGTCACTTACAAAGACTCCACCACCCTCCATCATAGGCTCCACCAACCCTCGATCATAGGCTCCTCCCACCCAGTCACTTAAAAAGACTCCACCACCCTCCATCATAGGCTCCACCAACCCTCCATCATAGGCTCCACCCACCCAGTCACTTACAAAGACTCCACACACACTCTATTGAAGACTCCACCCACCCTCCGTCATAGGCTCCTCCCACCCAGTGTCTTACAAAGACTCCACCACCCTCCATCATAGGCTCCACCAATGCAGTCAAATACAAAGACTACACTACCCTCCATCATAAGGTCCTCCCACCGTGTCACTTACAAAGACTCCACCACCCTCTATCATAGGCTCCACCCACCCAGTCACTTTCATAGACTCCAACACCCTCCATCATAGGCTCCTCCCACCCAGTCACTTACAAAGACTCCACAACCCTCCATCATAAGCTCCTCCCACCCAGTCACTTACAAAGACTCCACTACCCTCCATCATAAGCTCCTCCCACCCAGTCACTTACAAAGACTCCACCACCCTCCATCATAGGCTCCACCCATGCAGTCACTTAAAAAGACTCCACCACCCTCCATCATAAGCTCCTCCCACCCAGTCACTTACAAAGACTCCAACACCCTCCATGATAGGCTCCACCCACCCAGTCACTTACAAAGACTCCACACGCACTCTATTGAAGACTCCACACACCCTCCATCATAGGCTCCACCCATGCAGTCACTTGCAAAGACTCCAACACCCTCCATCATAGGCTCCACCCACCCAGTTACTGACAAGGACTCCACCCACATTGTTTTCTTCTATTCGTGTATTTTACATGTTTCCTTCTGTATCTTGTTTCATTGTGAAACAGTTTTCAGAGTGAAAGATGAAGAAAGAATAAGGGAGCTTATTTTAACTGTGCATGTTTCACGTCTTACGCTCTTCCTTTCTTCTCTTTCTGTCCTTTCTTTATTTCATTCTTTCTTTATTTATTTCTTCTGTTTCTTTTTTCTTTCTTCTTTCTTTCTGTCTTTCTTTATTTCAGTCTTTCTTTCTTTCACTTTTTCTTGCCGTTTTTGTTCCTCCTCCTCTGCCCCCACACTCACTTTCATAGGCTCCACCCACGGAGTCACTTACAAAGACTCCACACACACTCTATTGAAGACTCCACCCACCCTCCGTCATAGGCTCCTCCCACCCAGTCACATACAAAGACTCCACCACCCTCCATCATAGCCTCCACCCATGCAGTCATTTACAAAGACTCCACTACCCTCCATCATAGGCTCCTCCAACCCAGTCACTTACAAAGACTCCACCACCCTCCATCATAGCCTCCACCCATGCAGTCATTTACAAAGACTCCACTACCCTCCATCATAGGCTCCTCCAACCCAGTCACTGACAAAGACTCCAACACCCTCCATCATAGGCTCCTCCAACCCAGTCACTTACAAAGACTCCAACACCCTCCATCATAGGCTCCACCCATCCAGTCACTTGCAAAGACTCCACTACCCTCCATCATAGGCTCCTCCCACCAAGTCACTTACAAAGACTCCAACACCCTCCATCATAGGCTCCACCCACCCAGTCACTTACAAAGACTCTCCATCATAGGCTCCTCCCACCCAGTCACTTACAAAGACTCCAACACCCTCCATCATAGGCTCCACCCACCCAGTCACTTACAAAGACTCCACACACACTCTATTGAAGACTCCACCACCCTCCATCATAGGCTCCACCCATGCAGTCACTTACAAAGACTCCACTACCCTCCATCATAAGCTCCTCCCACTCAGTCACTTACAAAGACTCCAACACCCTCCATCATAGGCTCCACCCATCTAGTCACTTACAAAGACTCCACTGCCCTCCAACATAAGCTCCACCCACCCAATCACTTACAAAGACACCACCACCCTCCATCATAGGCTCCACCCACCCAGTCACTGACAAGGACTCCACCCACATTGTTTTCTTCTATTCGTGTATTTTACATGTTTCCTTCTGTATCTTGTTTCATTGTTAAACAGTTTTCAGAGCGAAAGATGAAGGAAGAATAAGGGAGCTTGTTTTAACTGTGCATGTTTGATGTCTTACGCTCTTCCTTTCTTCTCTTTCTGTCCTTTCTTTCTTTCTTTCTTTCTTTCTTCTTTCCTTTCTTTCTTTCTCTCTTTCTTTTGGTTTTTGTTCCTCCTCCTGTCTGTCTGTCTGTCCTTCTGTCTGTCTGTCCTTCTGTCTGTCTTTACTTTCTCTCTCGACTTCTTGTCTCTCTTTTGTTCTCTGCGTGTTTGTCCATCCTGCTTTCTTTCATGTCTCTCGGCGTTCTTCTCACTTACAAAGACTCCAACACCCTCACTGTCATAGACTGCACCCATCCAGTCACTGACAAAGACTCCACCACCCTCCATCATAGGCTCCTCCCACCCAGGCACTTAAAAAGACTCCACTACCCTCCATCATAGGCTCCTCCCACCCAGTTACTTACAAAGACTCCAACACCCTCCATCATAGGCTCCACCCATGCAGTCACTTACAAAGACTCCAACACCCTCCATCATAGGCTCCACCCACCCAGTTACTGACAAGGACTCCACCCACATTGTTTTCTTCTATTTGTGTATTTTACATGTTTCCTTCTGTATCTTATTTCATTGTGAAACAGTTTTCAGAGTGAAAGATGAAGAAAGAATAAGGGAGCTTTTTTTAACTGTGCATGTTTGACGTCTTACGCTCTTCCTTTCTTCTCTTTCTGTCCTTTCTTTATTTCATTCTTTCTTTATTTCTTTCTTCTGTTTCTTTCTTTTTTCTTTCTTCTTTCTTTCTGTCTTTCTTTATTTCAGTCGTTCTTTCTTTCTCTTTTTCTTGCCGTTTTTGTTCCTCCTCCTCTGCCCCCACACTCACTATCATTGGCTCCACCCACGGAGTCACTTACAAAGACTCCACACACACTCTATTGAAGACTCCACCCACCCTCCGTCATAGGCCCCTCCCACCCAGTCACTTACAAAGACTCCACCACCCTCCATCATAGCCTCCACCCATGCAGTCATTTACAAAGACTCCACTACCCTCCATCATAGGCTCCTCCAACCCAGTCACTTACAAAGACTCCAACACCCTCCATCATAAGCTCCTCCCACCCAGTCACTTACAAAGACTCCAACACCCTCCATCATAGGCTCCTCCCAACCAGTCACTTACAAAGACTCCAACACCCTCCATCATAGGCTCCACCCACCCAGTCACTTACAAAGAGTCCACACACACTCTATTGAAGACTCCACCAACCCTCCGTCATAGGCTCCTCCCACCCAGTCACTTACAAAGACTCCACCACCCTCCTTCATAGGCTCCACCCAGTAGTCCTGGTTGAGCGGAGCCACAAACTGATCCTGAACCAGCAGCATGTTGTTGTTGTTTAAAGATAAGCGATGGTCACAGATCTGAGATCAGACAACAAGACTTGACAAAGACTCCGCCCGCACACTCACTGTCATAGACTGCACCCATCCAGTCACTGACAAAGACTCCACCACCCTCCATCATAGGCTCCACCCACCCTCCATCATAGGCTCCTCCCACCCAGTCACTTACAAAGCCTCCAACACCCTCCATCATAGGCTCCACCCACCCAGTCACTGACAAAGACTCCACACACACTCTATTGAAGACTCCACCCACCCTCCGTCATAGGCTCTTCCCACCCAGTCACGTACAAGGATTCCAACACCCTCCATCATAGGCTCCTCCCACCCAGTCACTTACAAAGACTCCAACACCCTCCATCATAGGCTCCACCCACCCAGTCATTAACAAAGGCTCCACTACCCTCCATCATAAGCTCCTCCCACCCAGTCACTTACAAAGGCTCCACCACCCTCCATCATAGGCTCCACCCACATTGTTTTCTTCTATTCGTGTATTTTACATGTTTCCTTCTGTATCTTGTTTCATTGTTAAACAGTTTTCAGAGTGAAAGATGAAGAAAGAATAAGGGAGCTTATTTTAACTGTGCATGTTTGACGTCTTACGCTCTTCCTTTCTTCTCTTTCTGTCCTTTCTTTCTTAATTTCATTCTTTCTTTTTTTCTTTCTTCTGTTTTTCTTTTTTCTTTCTTCTTTCTTTTTGTCTTTCTTTAATTCACTCTTTCTTTCTTTCTCTTTTTCTTGCCGTTTTTTTTCCTCCTCCTGTCTGTCTGTCTGTCCTTCCATCTGTCTTTACTTCTCTCTCGACTTCTTGTCTCTCTTTTGTTCTCTGCGTGTTTGTCCATCCTGCTTTCTTTCATGTCTCTCGGCGTTCTTGTCTTTCATTTGTCTTTACGTCTCGTCTCTTTCTAGTCTTTCATGATGAAGGTTGTTTTAGCTCAACAGGGATGAGTCCTGTTTTTCTTTCCTTCATTATTTTACACTCGAAATAACAGATCCCAGATCAGAAAGAGATCTGAGGAACTTAGTCCTGGTTGAGCGGAGCCACAAACTGATCCTGAACCAGCAGCATGTTGTTGTTGTTTAAAGATAAGCGATGGTCACAGATCTGAGATCAGACAACAATACTTGGCAAAGACTCTGCCCCCACACTCACTATCATAGGCTCCACCCACGCAGTCACTTACAAAGACTCCACACACACTCTATTGAAGACTCCACCCACCCTCCGTCATAGGCTCCTCCCACCCAGTCACTTACAAAGACACCACCACCCTCCATCATAGGCTCCACCCATGCAGTCACTTACAAAGACTCCAACACCCTCCATCATAAGCTCCTCCCACCCAGTTACTTACAAAGACTCCAACACCCTCCATCATAGGCTCCTCCCAACCAGTCACTTACAAAGACTCCAACACCCTCCATCATAGGCGGACTCCGCCCGCACACTCACTGTCCACTACCCTCCATCATAAGCTCCACCCACCCAATCAATTACAAAGACTCCACCACCCTCCATCATAGGCTCCACCCACCCAGTCACTGACAAAGACTCCAACACCCTCCATCATAGGCTCCACCCACCCAGTCACTTACAAAGACTCCACACACACTCTATTGAAGACTCCACCCACCCTCCGTCATAGGCTCCTCCCACCCAGTCACTTACAAAGACTCCACCACCTTCCATCATAGCCTCCACCCATGCAGTCACTTACAAAGACTCCAACACCCTCCATCATAGGCTCCTCCCACCCAGTCACTTACAAAGACTCCAACACCCTCCATCATAGGCTCCACCCACCCAGTCACTTACAAAGACTCCACACACACTCTATTGAAGACTCCACCCACCCTCCGTCATAGGCTCCTCCCACCCAGTCACTTACAAAGACTCCACCACCCTCCATCATAGGCTCCACCCATGCAGTCACTTACAAAGACTCCACTACCCTCCATCATAAGCTCCTCCCACCCAGTCACTTACAAAGACTCCAACACCCTCCATCATAGGCTCCACCCATCTAGTCACTTACAAAGACTCCACTGCCCTCCCACATAAGCTCCACCTACCCAATCACTTACAAAGACACCACCACCCTCCATCATAGGCTCCACCCACCCAGTCACTGACAAGGACTCCACCCACATTGTTTTCTTCTATTCGTGTATTTTACATGTTTCCTTCTGTATCTTGTTTCATTGTTAAACAGTTTTCAGAGTGAAAGATGAAGGAAGAATAAGGGAGCTTGTTTTAACTGTGCATGTTTGATGTCTTACGCTCTTCCTTTCTTCTCTTTCTGTCCTTTCTTTCTTTCTTCTTTCCTTTCTTTCTTTCTCTCTTTCTTTTGGTTTTTGTTCCTCCTCCTGTCTGTCTGTCTGTCCTTCTGTCTGTCTGTCCTTCTGTCTGTCTTTACTTTCTCTCTCGACTTCTTGTCTCTCTTTTGTTCTCTGCGTGTTTGTCCATCCTGCTTTCTTTCATGTCTCTCGGCGTTCTTCTCACTTACAAAGACTCCAACACCCTCACTGTCATAGACTGCACCCATCCAGTCACTTACAAAGACTCCAACACCCTCCATCATAGGCTCCTCCCACCCAGTCACCTACAAAGCCTCCAACACCCTCCATCATAAGCTCCTCCCACCCAGTCACTTACAAAGACTCCAACACCCTCCATCATAGGCTCCTCCCAACCAGTCACTTACAAAGACTCCAACACCCTCCATCATAGGCTCCACCCACCCAGTCATTTACAAAGGCTCCACTACCCTCCATCATAAGCTCCTCCCACCCAGTCACTTACAAAGACTCCACCACCCTCCATCATAGGCTCCACCCACATTGTTTTCTTCTATTCGTGTATTTTACATGTTTCCTTCTGTATCTTGTTTCATTGTTAAACAGTTTTCAGAGTGAAAGATGAAGAAAGAATAAGGGAGCTTATTTTAACTGTGCATGTTTGACGTCTTACGCTCTTCCTTTCTTCTCGTTCTGTCCTTTCTTTCTTAATTTCATTCTTTCTTTTTTTCTTTCTTCTGTTTTTCTTTTTTCTTTCTTCTTTCTTTCTGTCTTTATTTCACTCTTTCTTTCTTTCTCTTTTTCTTGCCGTTTTTGTTCCTCCTCCTGTCTGTCTGTCCTTCTGTCTGTCTGTCCTTCTGTCTGTCTTTACTTTCTCTCTCGACTTCTTGTCTCTCTTTTGTTCTCTGCGTGTTTGTCCATCCTGCTTTCTTTCATGTCTCTCGGCGTTCTTGTCTTTCATTTTACTTTACGTCTCGTCTCTTTCTAGTCTTTCATGATGAAGGTTGTTTTAGCTCAACAGGGATGAGTCCTGTTTTTCTTTCCCTCATTATTTTACACTCGAAATAACAGATCCCAGATCAGAAAGAGATCTGAGGAACTTAATCCTGGTTGAGCGGAGCCACAAACTGATCCTGAACCAGCAGCATGTTGTTGTTGTTTAAAGATAAGCGATGGTCACAGATCTGAGATCAGACAACAAGACTTGACAAAGACTCTGCCCCCACACTCACTATCATAGGCTCCACCCACGCAGTCACTTACAAAGACTCCACAAACACTCTATTGAAGACTCCACCCACCCTCTGTCATAGGCCCCTCCCACCCAGTCACTTACAAAGACTCCACCACCCTCCATCATAGCCTCCACCCATGCAGTCATTTACAAAGACTCCACTACCCTCCATCATAGGCTCCTCCAACCCAGTCACTTACAAAGACTCCAACACCCTCCATCATAAGCTCCTCCCACCCAGTCACTTACAAAGACTCCAACACCCTCCATCATAGGCTCCTCCCAACCAGTCACTTACAAAGACTCCAACACCCTCCATCATAGGCTCCACCCACCCAGTCACTTACAAAGAGTCCACACACACTCTATTGAAGACTCCACCAACCCTCCGTCATAGGCTCCTCCCACCCAGTCACTTACAAAGACTCCACCACCCTCCTTCATAGGCTCCACCCAGTAGTCCTGGTTGAGCGGAGCCACAAACTGATCCTGAACCAGCAGCATGTTGTTGTTGTTTAAAGATAAGCGATGGTCACAGATCTGAGATCAGACAACAAGACTTGACAAAGACTCCGCCCGCACACTCACTGTCATAGACTGCACCCATCCTGTCACTGACAAAGACTCCACCACCCTCCATCATAGGCTCCACCCACCCTCCATCATAGGCTCCTCCCACCCAGTCACTTACAAAGCCTCCAACACCCTCCATCATAGGCTCCACCCACCCAGTCACTGACAAAGACTCCACACACACTCTATTGAAGACTCCACCCACCCTCCGTCATAGGCTCTTCCCACCCAGTCACGTACAAGGATTCCAACACCCTCCATCATAGGCTCCTCCCACCCAGTCACTTACAAAGACTCCAACACCCTCCATCATAGGCTCCACCCACCCAGTCATTAACAAAGGCTCCACTACCCTCCATCATAAGCTCCTCCCACCCAGTCACTTACAAAGGCTCCACCACCCTCCATCATAGGCTCCACCCACATTGTTTTCTTCTATTCGTGTATTTTACATGTTTCCTTCTGTATCTTGTTTCATTGTTAAACAGTTTTCAGAGTGAAAGATGAAGAAAGAATAAGGGAGCTTATTTTAACTGTGCATGTTTGACGTCTTACGCTCTTCCTTTCTTCTCTTTCTGTCCTTTCTTTCTTAATTTCATTCTTTCTTTTTTTCTTTCTTCTGTTTTTCTTTTTTCTTTCTTCTTTCTTTTTGTCTTTCTTTAATTCACTCTTTCTTTCTTTCTCTTTTTCTTGCCGTTTTTGTTCCTCCTCCTGTCTGTCTGTCTGTCCTTCTGTCTGTCTTTACTTCTCTCTCGACTTCTTGTCTCTCTTTTGTTCTCTGCGTGTTTGTCCATCCTGCTTTCTTTCATGTCTCTCGGCGTTCTTGTCTTTCATTTGTCTTTACGTCTCGTCTCTTTCTAGTCTTTCATGATGAAGGTTGTTTTAGCTCAACAGGGATGAGTCCTGTTTTTCTTTCCTTCATTATTTTACACTCGAAATAACAGATCCCAGATCAGAAAGAGATCTGAGGAACTTAGTCCTGGTTGAGCGGAGCCACAAACTGATCCTGAACCAGCAGCATGTTGTTGTTGTTTAAAGATAAGCGATGGTCACAGATCTGAGATCAGACAACAATACTTGGCAAAGACTCTGCCCCCACACTCACTATCATAGGCTCCACCCACGCAGTCACTTACAAAGACTCCACACACACTCTATTGAAGACTCCACCCACCCTCCGTCATAGGCTCCTCCCACCCAGTCACTTACAAAGACTCCACCACCCTCCATCATAGGCTCCACCCATGCAGTCACTTACAAAGACTCCAACACCCTCCATCATAAGCTCCTCCCACCCAGTTACTTACAAAGACTCCAACACCCTCCATCATAGGCTCCTCCCAACCAGTCACTTACAAAGACTCCAACACCCTCCATCATAGGCTCCACCCACCCAGTCATTTACAAAGGCTCCACTACCCTCCATCATAAGCTCCTCCCACCCAGTCACTTACAAAGACTCCACCACCCTCCATCATAGGCTCCACCCACATTGTTTTCTTCTATTCGTGTATTTTACATGTTTCCTTCTGTATCTTGTTTCATTGTTAAACAGTTTTCAGAGTGAAAGATGAAGAAAGAATAAGGGAGCTTATTTTAACTGCATGTTTGACGTCTTACGCTCTTCCTTTCTTCTCGTTCTGTCCTTTCTTTCTTAATTTCATTCTTTCTTTTTTTCTTTCTTCTGTTTTTCTTTTTTCTTTCTTCTTTCTTTCTGTCTTTCTTTATTTCACTCTTTCTTTCTTTCTCTTTTTCTTGCCGTTTTTGTTCCTCCTCCTGTCTGTCTGTCTGTCCTTCTGTCTGTCTGTCCTTCTGTCTGTCTTTACTTTCTCTCTCGACTTCTTGTCTCTCTTTTGTTCTCTGCGTGTTTGTCCATCCTGCTTTCTTTCATGTCTCTCGGCGTTCTTGTCTTTCATTTTACTTTACGTCTCGTCTCTTTCTAGTCTTTCATGATGAAGGTTGTTTTAGCTCAACAGGGATGAGTCCTGTTTTTCTTTCCCTCATTATTTTACACTCGAAATAACAGATCCCAGATCAGAAAGAGATCTGAGGAACTTAATCCTGGTTGAGCGGAGCCACAAACTGATCCTGAACCAGCAGCATGTTGTTGTTGTTTAAAGATAAGCGATGGTCACAGATCTGAGATCAGACAACAAGACTTGACAAAGACTCTGCACCCACACTCACTATCATAGGCTCCACCCACGCAGTCACTTACAAAGACTCCACAAACACTCTATTGAAGACTCCACCCACCCTCCGTCATAGGCTCCTCCCACCCAGTCACTTACAAAGACTCCACCACCCTCCATCATAGGCTCCACCCATGCAGTCACTTACAAAGACTCCACTGCCCTCCAACATAAGCTCCACCCACCCAATCACTTACAAAGACACCACCACCCTCCATCATAGGCTCCACCCACCCAGTCACTGACAAGGACTCCACCCACATTGTTTTCTTCTATTCGTGTATTTTACATGTTTCCTTCTGTATCTTGTTTCATTGTTAAACAGTTTTCAGAGCGAAAGATGAAGGAAGAATAAGGGAGCTTGTTTTAACTGTGCATGTTTGATGTCTTACGCTCTTCCTTTCTTCTCTTTCTGTCCTTTCTTTCTTTCTTTCTTCTTTCCTTTCTTTCTTTCTCTCTTTCTTTTGGTTTTTGTTCCTCCTCCTGTCTGTCTGTCTGTCCCTCTGTCTGTCTGTCCTTCTGTCTGTCTTTACTTTCTCTCTCGACTTCTTGTCTCTCTTTTGTTCTCTGCGTGTTTGTCCATCCTGCTTTCTTTCATGTCTCTCGGCGTTCTTCTCACTTACAAAGACTCCAACACCCTCACTGTCATAGACTGCACCCATCCAGTCACTGACAAAGACTCCACCACCCTCCATCATAGGCTCCTCCCACCCAGGCACTTAAAAAGACTCCACTACCCTCCATCATAGGCTCCTCCCACCCAGTCACTTACAAAGACTCCAACACCCTCCATCATAGGCTCCTCCCACCCAGTTACTTACAAAGACTCCAACACCCTCCATCATAGGCTCCACCCATGCAGTCACTTACAAAGACTCCAACACCCTCCATCATAGGCTCCACCCACCCAGTTACTGACAAGGACTCCACCCACATTGTTTTCTTCTATTTGTGTATTTTACATGTTTCCTTCTGTATCTTATTTCATTGTGAAACAGTTTTCAGAGTGAAAGATAAAGAAAGAATAAGGGAGCTTTTTTTAACTGTGCATGTTTGACGTCTTACGCTCTTCCTTTCTTCTCTTTCTGTCCTTTCTTTATTTCATTCTTTCTTTATTTCTTTCTTCTGTTTCTTTCTTTTTTCTTTCTTCTTTCTTTCTGTCTTTCTTTATTTCAGTCTTTCTTTCTTTCTCTTTTTCTTGCCGTTTTTGTTCCTCCTCCTCTGCCCCCACACTCACTATCATTGGCTCCACCCACGGAGTCACTTACAAAGACTCCACACACACTCTATTGAAGACTCCACCCACCCTCCGTCATAGGCCCCTCCCACTCAGTCACTTACAAAGACTCCACCACCCTCCATCATAGCCTCCACCCATGCAGTCATTTACAAAGACTCCACTACCCTCCATCATAGGCTCCTCCTACCCAGTCACTTACAAAGACTCCAACACCCTCCATCATAAGCTCCTCCCACCCAGTCACTTACAAAGACTCCAACACCCTCCATCATAGGCTCCTCCCAACCAGTCACTTACAAAGACTCCAACACCCTCCATCATAGGCTCCACCCACCCAGTCACTGACAAAGACTCCACACACACTCTATTGAAGACTCCACCCACCCTCCGTCATAGGCTCTTCCCACCCAGTCACTTACAAAGACTCCAACACCCTCCATCATAGGCTCCACCCACCCAGTCATTAACAAAGGCTCCACTACCCTCCATCATAAGCTCCTCCCACCCAGTCACTTACAAAGGCTCCACCACCCTCCATCATAGGCTCCACCCACATTGTTTTCTTCTATTCGTGTATTTTACATGTTTTCTTCTGTATCTTGTTTCATTGTTAAACAGTTTTCAGAGTGAAAGATGAAGAAAGAATAAGGGAGCTTATTTTAACTGTGCATGTTTGACGTCTTACGCTCTTCCTTTCTTCTCTTTCTGTCCTTTCTTTCTTAATTTCATTCTTTCTTTTTTTCTTTCTTCTGTTTTTCTTTTTTCTTTCTTCTTTCTTTCTGTCTTTCTTTAATTCACTCTTTCTTTCTTTCTCTTTTTCTTGCCGTTTTTGTTCCTCCTCCTGTCTGTCTGTCTGTCCTTCCATCTGTCTTTACTTTCTCTCTCGACTTCTTGTCTCTCTTTTGTTCTCTGCGTGTTTGTCCATCCTGCTTTCTTTCATGTCTCTCGGCGTTCTTGTCTTTCATTTGTCTTTACGTCTCGTCTCTTTCTAGTCTTTCATGATGAAGGTTGTTTTAGCTCAACAGGGATGAGTCCTGTTTTTCTTTCCTTCATTATTTTACACTCGAAATAACAGATCCCAGATCAGAAAGAGATCTGAGGAACTTAGTCCTGGTTGAGCGGAGCCACAAACTGATCCTGAACCAGCAGCATGTTGTTGTTGTTTAAAGATAAGCGATGGTCACAGATCTGAGATCAGACAACAATACTTGGCAAAGACTCTGCCCCCACACTCACTATCATAGGCTCCACCCACGCAGTCACTTACAAAGACTCCACACACACTCTATTGAAGACTCCACCCACCCTCCGTCATAGGCTCCTCCCACCCAGTCACTAACAAAGACTCCACCACCCTCCATCATAGGCTCCACCCATGCAGTCACTTACAAAGACTCCAACACCCTCCATCATAAGCTCCTCCCACCCAGTTACTTACAAAGACTCCAACACCCTCCATCATAGGCTCCTCCCAACCAGTCACTTACAAAGACTCCAACACCCTCCATCATAGGCTCCACCCACCCAGTCATTTACAAAGGCTCCACTACCCTCCATCATAAGCTCCTCCCACCCAGTCACTTACAAAGACTCCACCACCCTCCATCATAGGCTCCACCCACATTGTTTTCTTCTATTCGTGTATTTTACATGTTTCCTTCTGTATCTTGTTTCATTGTTAAACAGTTTTCAGAGTGAAAGATGAAGAAAGAATAAGGGAGCTTATTTTAACTGTGCATGTTTGACGTCTTACGCTCTTCCTTTCTTCTCGTTCTGTCCTTTCTTTCTTAATTTCATTCTTTCTTTTTTTCTTTCTTCTGTTTTTCTTTTTTCTTTCTTCTTTCTTTCTGTCTTTCTTTATTTCACTCTTTCTTTCTTTCTCTTTTTCTTGCCGTTTTTGTTCCTCCTCCTGTCTGTCTGTCTGTCCTTCCATCTGTCTTTACTTTCTCTCTCGACTTCTTGTCTCTCTTTTGTTCTCTGCGTGTTTGTCCATCCTGCTTTCTTTCATGTCTCTCGGCGTTCTTGTCTTTCATTTGTCTTTACGTCTCGTCTCTTTCTAGTCTTTCATGATGAAGGTTGTTTTAGCTCAACAGGGATGAGTCCTGTTTTTCTTTCCTTCATTATTTTACACTCGAAATAACAGATCCCAGATCAGAAAGAGATCTGAGGAACTTAGTCCTGGTTGAGCGGAGCCACAAACTGATCCTGAACCAGCAGCATGTTGTTGTTGTTTAAAGATAAGCGATGGTCACAGATCTGAGATCAGACAACAATACTTGGCAAAGACTCTGCCCCCACACTCACTATCATAGGCTCCACCCACGCAGTCACTTACAAAGACTCCACACACACTCTATTGAAGACTCCACCCACCCTCCGTCATAGGCTCCTCCCACCCAGTCACTTACAAAGACTCCACCACCCTCCATCATAGGCTCCACCAACCCTCGATCATAGGCTCCTCCCACCCAGTCACTTAAAAAGACTCCACCACCCTCCATCATAGGCTCCACCAACCCTCCATCATAGGCTCCACCCACCCAGTCACTTACAAAGAGACTCCACCCACCCTCCGTCATAGGCTCCTCCCACCCAGTGTCTTACAAAGACTCCACCACCCTCCATCATAGGCTCCACCAATGCAGTCAAATACAAAGACTACACTACCCTCCATCATAAGGTCCTCCCACCGTGTCACTTACAAAGACTCCACCACCCTCTATCATAGGCTCCACCCACCCAGTCACTTTCATAGACTCCAACACCCTCCATCATAGGCTCCTCCCACCCAGTCACTTACAAAGACTCCACAACCCTCCATCATAGGCTCCACCCATGCAGTCACTTACAAAGACTCCACTACCCTCCATCATAAGCTCCTCCCACCCAGTCACTAACAAAGACTCCACCACCCTCCATCATAGGCTCCACCCATGCAGTCACTTACAAAGACTCCAACACCCTCCATCATAAGCTCCTCCCACCCAGTTACTTACAAAGACTCCAACACCCTCCATCATAGGCTCCTCCCAACCAGTCACTTACAAAGACTCCACACCCTCCATCATAGGCTCCACCCACCCAGTCACTGACAAAGACTCCACACACACTCTATTGAAGACTCCACCCACCCTCCGTCATAGGCTCTTCCCACCCAGTCACTTACAAAGACTCCAACACCCTCCATCATAGGCTCCACCCACACAGTCATTAACAAAGGCTCCACTACCCTCCATCATAAGCTCCTCCAACCCAGTCACTTACAAAGACTCCAACACCCTCCATCATAGGCTCCACCCACCCAGTCACTTACAAAGACTCTCCATCATAGGCTCCTCCCACCCAGTCACTTACAAAGACTCCAACACCCTCCATCATAGGCTCCACCCACCCAGTCACTTACAAAGACTCCACACACACTCTATTGAAGACTCCACCCACCCTCCGTCATAGGCTCCTCCCACCCAGTCACTTACAAAGACTCCACCACCCTCCATCATAGGCTCCACCCATGCAGTCACTTACAAAGACTCCACTACCCTCCATCATAAGCTCCTCCCACTCAGTCACTTACAAAGACTCCAACACCCTCCATCATAGGCTCCACCCATCTAGTCACTTACAAAGACTCCACTGCCCTCCAACATAAGCTCCACCCACCCAATCACTTACAAAGACACCACCACCCTCCATCATAGGCTCCACCCACCCAGTCACTGACAAGGACTCCACCCACATTGTTTTCTTCTATTCGTGTATTTTACATGTTTCCTTCTGTATCTTGTTTCATTGTTAAACAGTTTTCAGAGCGAAAGATGAAGGAAGAATAAGGGAGCTTGTTTTAACTGTGCATGTTTGATGTCTTACGCTCTTCCTTTCTTCTCTTTCTGTCCTTTCTTTCTTTCTTTCTTTCTTTCTTCTTTCCTTTCTTTCTTTCTCTCTTTCTTTTGGTTTTTGTTCCTCCTCCTGTCTGTCTGTCTGTCCTTCTGTCTGTCTGTCCTTCTGTCTGTCTTTACTTTCTCTCTCGACTTCTTGTCTCTCTTTTGTTCTCTGCGTGTTTGTCCATCCTGCTTTCTTTCATGTCTCTCGGCGTTCTTCTCACTTACAAAGACTCCAACACCCTCACTGTCATAGACTGCACCCATCCAGTCACTGACAAAGACTCCACCACCCTCCATCATAGGCTCCTCCCACCCAGGCACTTAAAAAGACTCCAACACCCTCCATCATAGGCTCCTCCCACCCAGTCACTTACAAAGACTCCAACACCCTCCATCATAGGCTCCTCCCACCCAGTTACTTACAAAGACTCCAACACCCTCCATCATAGGCTCCACCCATGCAGTCACTTACAAAGACTCCAACACCCTCCATCATAGGCTCCACCCACCCAGTTACTGACAAGGACTCCACCCACATTGTTTTCTTCTATTTGTGTATTTTACATGTTTCCTTCTGTATCTTATTTCATTGTGAAACAGTTTTCAGAGTGAAAGATGAAGAAAGAATAAGGGAGCTTTTTTAACTGTGCATGTTTGACGTCTTACGCTCTTCCTTTCTTCTCTTTCTGTCCTTTCTTTATTTCATTCTTTCTTTATTTCTTTCTTCTGTTTCTTTCTTTTTTCTTTCTTCTTTCTTTCTGTCTTTCTTTATTTCAGTCTTTCTTTCTTTCTCTTTTTCTTGCCGTTTTTGTTCCTCCTCCTCTGCCCCCACACTCACTATCATTGGCTCCACCCACGGAGTCACTTACAAAGACTCCACACACACTCTATTGAAGACTCCACCCACCCTCCGTCATAGGCCCCTCCCACCCAGTCACTTACAAAGACTCCACCACCCTCCATCATAGCCTCCACCCATGCAGTCATTTACAAAGACTCCACTACCCTCCATCATAGGCTCCTCCAACCCAGTCACTTACAAAGACTCCAACACCCTCCATCATAAGCTCCTCCCACCCAGTCACTTACAAAGACTCCAACACCCTCCATCATAGGCTCCTCCCAACCAGTCACTTACAAAGACTCCAACACCCTCCATCATAGGCTCCACCCACCCAGTCACTTACAAAGAGTCCACACACACTCTATTGAAGACTCCACCAACCCTCCGTCATAGGCTCCTCCCACCCAGTCACTTACAAAGACTCCACCACCCTCCTTCATAGGCTCCACCCAGTAGTCCTGGTTGAGCGGAGCCACAAACTGATCCTGAACCAGCAGCATGTTGTTGTTGTTTAAAGATAAGCGATGGTCACAGATCTGAGATCAGACAACAAGACTTGACAAAGACTCCGCCCGCACACTCACTGTCATAGACTGCACCCATCCAGTCACTGACAAAGACTCCACCACCCTCCATCATAGGCTCCACCCACCCTCCATCATAGGCTCCTCCCACCCAGTCACTTACAAAGCCTCCAACACCCTCCATCATAGGCTCCACCCACCCAGTCACTTACAAAGACTCCACACACACTCTATTGAAGACTCCACCCACCCTCCGTCATAGGCTCCTCCCACCCAGTCACGTACAAGGATTCCAACACCCTCCATCATAGGCTCCTCCCACCCAGTCACTTACAAAGACTCCAACACCCTCCATCATAGGCTCCACCCACCCAGTCATTAACAAAGGCTCCACTACCCTCCATCATAAGCTCCTCCCACCCAGTCACTTACAAAGGCTCCACCACCCTCCATCATAGGCTCCACCCACATTGTTTTCTTCTATTCGTGTATTTTACATGTTTCCTTCTGTATCTTGTTTCATTGTTAAACAGTTTTCAGAGTGAAAGATGAAGAAAGAATAAGGGAGCTTATTTTAACTGTGCATGTTTGACGTCTTACGCTCTTCCTTTCTTCTCTTTCTGTCCTTTCTTTCTTAATTTCATTCTTTCTTTTTTTCTTTCTTCTGTTTTTCTTTTTTCTTTCTTCTTTCTTTTGTCTTTCTTTAATTCACTCTTTCTTTCTTTCTCTTTTTCTTGCCGTTTTTGTTCCTCCTCCTGTCTGTCTGTCTGTCCTTCTGTCTGTCTTTACTTCTCTCTCGACTTCTTGTCTCTCTTTTGTTCTCTGCGTGTTTGTCCATCCTGCTTTCTTTCATGTCTCTCGGCGTTCTTGTCTTTCATTTGTCTTTACGTCTCGTCTCTTTCTAGTCTTTCATGATGAAGGTTGTTTTAGCTCAACAGGGATGAGTCCTGTTTTTCTTTCCTTCATTATTTTACACTCGAAATAACAGATCCCAGATCAGAAAGAGATCTGAGGAACTTAGTCCTGGTTGAGCAGAGCCACAAACTGATCCTGAACCAGCAGCATGTTGTTGTTGTTTAAAGATAAGCGATGGTCACAGATCTGAGATCAGACAACAATACTTGGCAAAGACTCTGCCCCCACACTCACTATCATAGGCTCCACCCACGCAGTCACTTACAAAGACTCCACACACACTCTATTGAAGACTCCACCCACCCTCCGTCATAGGCTCCTCCCACCCAGTCACTTACAAAGACTCCACCACCCTCCATCATAGGCTCCACCCATGCAGTCACTTACAAAGACTCCAACACCCTCCATCATAAGCTCCTCCCACCCAGTTACTTACAAAGACTCCAACACCCTCCATCATAGGCTCCTCCCAACCAGTCACTTACAAAGACTCCAACACCCTCCATCATAGGCTCCACCCACCCAGTCACTGACAAAGACTCCACACACACTCTATTGAAGACTCCACCCACCCTCCGTCATAGGCTCTTCCCACCCAGTCACTTACAAAGACTCCAACATCCTCCATCATAGGCTCCACCCACCCAGTCATTAACAAAGGCTCCACTACCCTCCATCATAAGCTCCTCCCACCCAGTCACTTACAAAGGCTCCACCACCCTCCATCATAGGCTCCACCCACATTGTTTTCTTCTATTCGTGTATTTTACATGTTTTCTTCTGTATCTTGTTTCATTGTTAAACAGTTTTCAGAGTGAAAGATGAAGAAAGAATAAGGGAGCTTATTTTAACTGTGCATGTTTGACGTCTTACGCTCTTCCTTTCTTCTCTTTCTGTCCTTTCTTTCTTAATTTCATTCTTTCTTTTTTTCTTTCTTCTGTTTTTCTTTTTTCTTTCTTCTTTCTTTCTGTCTTTCTTTAATTCACTCTTTCTTTCTTTCTCTTTTTCTTGCCGTTTTTGTTCCTCCTCCTGTCTGTCTGTCTGTCCTTCCATCTGTCTTTACTTTCTCTCTCGACTTCTTGTCTCTCTTTTGTTCTCTGCGTGTTTGTCCATCCTGCTTTCTTTCATGTCTCTCGGCGTTCTTGTCTTTCATTTGTCTTTACGTCTCGTCTCTTTCTAGTCTTTCATGATGAAGGTTGTTTTAGCTCAACAGGGATGAGTCCTGTTTTTCTTTCCTTCATTATTTTACACTCGAAATAACAGATCCCAGATCAGAAAGAGATCTGAGGAACTTAGTCCTGGTTGAGCGGAGCCACAAACTGATCCTGAACCAGCAGCATGTTGTTGTTGTTTAAAGATAAGCGATGGTCACAGATCTGAGATCAGACAACAATACTTGGCAAAGACTCTGCCCCCACACTCACTATCATAGGCTCCACCCACGCAGTCACTTACAAAGACTCCACACACACTCTATTGAAGACTCCACCCACCCTCCGTCATAGGCTCCTCCCACCCAGTCACTAACAAAGACTCCACCACCCTCCATCATAGGCTCCACCCATGCAGTCACTTACAAAGACTCCAACACCCTCCATCATAAGCTCCTCCCACCCAGTTACTTACAAAGACTCCAACACCCTCCATCATAGGCTCCTCCCAACCAGTCACTTACAAAGACTCCAACACCCTCCATCATAGGCTCCACCCACCCAGTCACTTACAAAGACTCCACACACACTCTATTGAAGACTCCACCCACCCTCCGTCATAGGCTCCTCCCACCCAGTCACTTACAAAGACTCCACCACCTTCCATCATAGCCTCCACCCATGCAGTCATTTACAAAGACTCCACTACCCTCCATCATAGGCTCCTCCAACCCAG
Source organism: Chelmon rostratus (assembly GCF_017976325.1). NCBI lineage: Eukaryota > Metazoa > Chordata > Actinopteri > Chaetodontiformes > Chaetodontidae > Chelmon > Chelmon rostratus. The sequence goes on from NC_055665.1 coordinate 22,285,980, forward strand.
TCACTTACAAAGACTCCAACACCCTCCATCATAGGCTCCACCCATCCAGTCACTTGCAAAGACTCCACTACCCTCCATCATAGGCTCCTCCCACCCAGTCACTTACAAAGACTCCAACTCCCTCCATCACAGGCTCCACCCACCCAGTCACTTGCAAAGACTCCACTACCCTCCATCATAGGCTCCTCCCACCCAGTCACTTACAAAGACTCCAACACCCTCCATCATAGGCTCCACCCACCCAGTCACTTACAAAGACTCCACCACCCTCCATCATAGGCTCCACCCATGCAGTCACTTACAAAGACTCCACTACCCTCCATCATAAGCTCCTCCCACCCAGTCACTTACAAAGACTCCAACACCCTCCATCATAGGCTCCACCCATCTAGTCACTTACAAAGACTCCACTGCCCTCCAACATAAGCTCCACCCACCCAATCACTTACAAAGACACCACCACCCTCCATCATAGGCTCCACCCACCCAGTCACTGACAAGGACTCCACCCACATTGTTTTCTTCTATTCGTGTATTTTACATGTTTCCTTCTGTATCTTGTTTCATTGTTAAACAGTTTTCAGAGTGAAAGATGAAGGAAGAATAAGGGAGCTTGTTTTAACTGTGCATGTTTGATGTCTTACGCTCTTCCTTTCTTCTCTTTCTGTCCTTTCTTTCTTTCTTTCTTTCTTCTTTCCTTTCTTTCTTTCTCTCTTTCTTTTGGTTTTTGTTCCTCCTCCTGTCTGTCTGTCTGTCCTTCTGTCTGTCTGTCCTTCTGTCTGTCTTTACTTTCTCTCTCGACTTCTTGTCTCTCTTTTGTTCTCTGCGTGTTTGTCCATCCTGCTTTCTTTCATGTCTCTCGGCGTTCTTCTCACTTACAAAGACTCCAACACCCTCACTGTCATAGACTGCACCCATCCAGTCACTTACAAAGACTCCAACACCCTCCATCATAGGCTCCTCCCACCCAGTCACTTACAAAGCCTCCAACACCCTCCATCATAAGCTCCTCCCACCCAGTCACTTACAAAGACTCCAACACCCTCCATCATAGGCTCCTCCCAACCAGTCACTTACAAAGACTCCAACACCCTCCATCATAGGCTCCACCCACCCAGTCATTTACAAAGGCTCCACTACCCTCCATCATAAGCTCCTCCCACCCAGTCACTTACAAAGACTCCACCACCCTCCATCATAGGCTCCACCCACATTGTTTTCTTCTATTCGTGTATTTTACATGTTTCCTTCTGTATCTTGTTTCATTGTTAAACAGTTTTCAGAGTGAAAGATGAAGAAAGAATAAGGGAGCTTATTTTAACTGTGCATGTTTGACGTCTTACGCTCTTCCTTTCTTCTCGTTCTGTCCTTTCTTTCTTAATTTCATTCTTTCTTTTTTTCTTTCTTCTGTTTTTCTTTTTTCTCTTCTTTCTTTCTGTCTTTCTTTATTTCACTCTTTCTTTCTTTCTCTTTTTCTTGCCGTTTTTGTTCCTCCTCCTTTCTGTCTGTCCTTCTGTCTGTCTTTACTTTCTCTCTCGACTTCTTGTCTCTCTTTTGTTCTCTGCGTGTTTGTCCATCCTGCTTTCTTTCATGTCTCTCGGCGTTCTTGTCTTTCATTTTACTTTACGTCTCGTCTCTTTCTAGTCTTTCATGATGAAGGTTGTTTTAGCTCAACAGGGATGAGTCCTGTTTTTCTTTCCCTCATTATTTTACACTCGAAATAACAGATCCCAGATCAGAAAGAGATCTGAGGAACTTAATCCTGGTTGAGCGGAGCCACAAACTGATCCTGAACCAGCAGCATGTTGTTGTTGTTTAAAGATAAGCGATGGTCACAGATCTGAGATCAGACAACAAGACTTGACAAAGACTCTGCCCCCACACTCACTATCATAGGCTCCACCCACGCAGTCACTTACAAAGACTCCACAAACACTCTATTGAAGACTCCACCCACCCTCCGTCATAGGCTCCTCCCACCCAGTCACTTACAAAGACTCCACACACACTCTATTGAAGACTCCACCCACCCTCCGTCATAGGCTCCTCCCACCCAGTCACTTACAAAGACTCCACCACCCTCCATCATAGGCTCCACCAACCCTCGATCATAGGCTCCTCCCACCCAGTCACTAAAAAAAAGACTCCACCACCCTCCATCATAGGCTCCACCAACCCTCCATCATAGGCTCCACCCACCCAGTCACTTACAAAGACTCCACACACACTCTTTTGAAGACTCCACCCACCCTCCGTCATAGGCTCCTCCCACCCAGTGTCTTACAAAGACTCCACCACCCTCCATCATAGGCTCCACCAATGCAGTCAAATACAAAGACTACACTACCCTCCATCATAAGGTCCTCCCACCGTGTCACTTACAAAGACTCCACCACCCTCTATCATAGGCTCCACCCACCCAGTCACTTTCATAGACTCCAACACCCTCCATCATAGGCTCCTCCCACCCAGTCACTTACAAAGACTCCACAACCCTCCATCATAAGCTCCTCCCACCCAGTCACTTACAAAGACTCCACTACCCTCCATCATAAGCTCCTCCCACCCAGTCACTTACAAAGACTCCACCACCCTCCATCATAGGCTCCACCCATGCAGTCACTTACAAAGACTCCACTACCCTCCATCATAAGCTCCTCCCACCCAGTCACTTACAAAGACTCCAACACCCTCCATCATAGGCTCCACCCATCTAGTCACTTACAAAGACTCCACTGCCCTCCAACATAAGCTCCACCCACCCAATCACTTACAAAGACACCACCACCCTCCATCATAGGCTCCACCCACCCAGTCACTGACAAGGACTCCACCCACATTGTTTTCTTCTATTCGTGTATTTTACATGTTTCCTTCTGTATCTTGTTTCATTGTTAAACAGTTTTCAGAGCGAAAGATGAAGGAAGAATAAGGGAGCTTGTTTTAACTGTGCATGTTTGATGTCTTACGCTCTTCCTTTCTTCTCTTTCTGTCCTTTCTTTCTTTCTTTCTTTCTTCTTTCCTTTCTTTCTTTCTCTCTTTCTTTTGGTTTTTGTTCCTCCTCCTGTCTGTCTGTCTGTCCTTCTGTCTGTCTGTCCTTCTGTCTGTCTTTACTTTCTCTCTCGACTTCTTGTCTCTCTTTTGTTCTCTGCGTGTTTGTCCATCCTGCTTTCTTTCATGTCTCTCGGCGTTCTTCTCACTTACAAAGACTCCAACACCCTCACTGTCATAGACTGCACCCATCCAGTCACTTACAAAGACTCCAACACCCTCCATCATAGGCTCCTCCCACCCAGTCACTTACAAAGCCTCCAACACCCTCCATCATAAGCTCCTCCCACCCAGTCACTTACAAAGACTCCAACACCCTCCATCATAGGCTCCTCCCAACCAGTCACTTACAAAGACTCCAACACCCTCCATCATAGGCTCCACCCACCCAGTCATTTACAAAGGCTCCACTACCCTCCATCATAAGCTCCTCCCACCCAGTCACTTACAAAGACTCCACCACCCTCCATCATAGGCTCCACCCACATTGTTTTCTTCTATTCGTGTATTTTACATGTTTCCTTCTGTATCTTGTTTCATTGTTAAACAGTTTTCAGAGTGAAAGATGAAGAAAGAATAAGGGAGCTTATTTTAACTGTGCATGTTTGACGTCTTACGCTCTTCCTTTCTTCTCTTTCTGTCCTTTCTTTATTTCATTCTTTCTTTATTTCTTTCTTCTGTTTCTTTCTTTTTTCTTTCTTCTTTCTTTCTGTCTTTCTTTATTTCAGTCTTTCTTTCTTTCTCTTTTTCTTGCCGTTTTTGTTCCTCCTCCTCTGCCCCCACACTCACTATCATTGGCTCCACCCACGGAGTCACTTACAAAGACTCCACACACACTCTATTGAAGACTCCACCCACCCTCCGTCATAGGCCCCTCCCACCCAGTCACTTACAAAGACTCCACCACCCTCCATCATAGCCTCCACCCATGCAGTCATTTACAAAGACTCCACTACCCTCCATCATAGGCTCCTCCAACCCAGTCACTTACAAAGACTCCAACACCCTCCATCATAAGCTCCTCCCACCCAGTCACTTACAAAGACTCCAACACCCTCCATCATAGGCTCCTCCCAACCAGTCACTTACAAAGACTCCAACACCCTCCATCATAGGCTCCACCCACCCAGTCACTTACAAAGAGTCCACACACACTCTATTGAAGACTCCACCAACCCTCCGTCATAGGCTCCTCCCACCCAGTCACTTACAAAGACTCCACCACCCTCCTTCATAGGCTCCACCCAGTAGTCCTGGTTGAGCGGAGCCACAAACTGATCCTGAACCAGCAGCATGTTGTTGTTGTTTAAAGATAAGCGATGGTCACAGATCTGAGATCAGACAACAAGACTTGACAAAGACTCCGCCCGCACACTCACTGTCATAGACTGCACCCATCCAGTCACTGACAAAGACTCCACACCCTCCATCATAGGCTCCACCCACCCTCCATCATAGGCTCCTCCCACCCAGTCACTTACAAAGCCTCCAACACCCTCCATCATAGGCTCCACCCACCCAGTCACTGACAAAGACTCCACACACACTCTATTGAAGACTCCACCCACCCTCCGTCATAGGCTCTTCCCACCCAGTCACGTACAAGGATTCCAACACCCTCCATCATAGGCTCCTCCCACCCAGTCACTTACAAAGACTCCAACACCCTCCATCATAGGCTCCACCCACCCAGTCATTAACAAAGGCTCCACTACCCTCCATCATAAGCTCCTCCCACCCAGTCACTTACAAAGGCTCCACCACCCTCCATCATAGGCTCCACCCACATTGTTTTCTTCTATTCGTGTATTTACATGTTTCCTTCTGTATCTTGTTTCATTGTTAAACAGTTTTCAGAGTGAAAGATGAAGGAAGAATAAGGGAGCTTGTTTTAACTGTGCATGTTTGATGTCTTACGCTCTTCCTTTCTTTCTTTCTGTCCTTTCTTTCTTTCTTTCTTCTTCCTTTCTTTCTTTCTCTCTTTCTTTTGGTTTTTGTTCCTCCTCCTGTCTGTCTGTCTGTCCTTCTGTCTGTCTGTCCTTCTGTCTGTCTTTACTTTCTCTCTCGACTTCTTGTCTCTCTTTTGTTCTCTGCGTGTTTGTCCATCCTGCTTTCTTTCATGTCTCTCGGCGTTCTTCTCACTTACAAAGACTCCAACACCCTCACTGTCATAGACTGCACCCATCCAGTCACTTACAAAGACTCCAACACCCTCCATCATAGGCTCCTCCCACCCAGTCACCTACAAAGCCTCCAACACCCTCCATCATAAGCTCCTCCCACCCAGTCACTTACAAAGACTCCAACACCCTCCATCATAGGCTCCTCCCAACCAGTCACTTCATGTCTCTCGGCGTTCTTGTCTTTCATTTGTCTTTACGTCTCGTCTCTTTCTAGTCTTTCATGATGAAGGTTGTTTTAGCTCAACAGGGATGAGTCCTGTTTTTCTTTCCTTCATTATTTTACACTCGAAATAACAGATCCCAGATCAGAAAGAGATCTGAGGAACTTAGTCCTGGTTGAGCGGAGCCACAAACTGATCCTGAACCAGCAGCATGTTGTTGTTGTTTAAAGATAAGCGATGGTCACAGATCTGAGATCAGACAACAATACTTGGCAAAGACTCTGCCCCCACACTCACTATCATAGGCTCCACCCACGCAGTCACTTACAAAGACTCCACACACACTCTATTGAAGACTCCACCCACCCTCCGTCATAGGCTCCTCCCACCCAGTCACTAACAAAGACTCCACCACCCTCCATCATAGGCTCCACCCATGCAGTCACTTACAAAGACTCCAACACCCTCCATCATAAGCTCCTCCCACCCAGTTACTTACAAAGACTCCAACACCCTCCATCATAGGCTCCTCCCAACCAGTCACTTACAAAGACTCCAACACCCTCCATCATAGGCGGACTCCGCCCGCACACTCACTGTCCACTACCCTCCATCATAAGCTCCACCCACCCAATCAATTACAAAGACTCCACCACCCTCCATCATAGGCTCCACCCACCCAGTCACTGACAAAGACTCCAACACCCTCCATCATAGGCTCCACCCACCCAGTCACTTACAAAGACTCCACACACACTCTATTGAAGACTCCACCCACCCTCCGTCATAGGCTCCTCCCACCCAGTCACTTACAAAGACTCCACCACCTTCCATCATAGCCTCCACCCATGCAGTCATTTACAAAGACTCCACTACCCTCCATCATAGGCTCCTCCAACCCAGTCACTTACAAAGACTCCAACACCCTCCATCATAGGCTCCACCCATCCAGTCACTTGCAAAGACTCCACTACCCTCCATCATAGGCTCCTCCCACCCAGTCACTTACAAAGACTCCAACTCCCTCCATCACAGGCTCCACCCACCCAGTCACTTGCAAAGACTCCACTACCCTCCATCATAGGCTCCTCCCACCCAGTCACTTACAAAGACTCCAACACCCTCCATCATAGGCTCCACCCACCCAGTCACTTACAAAGACTCCACACACACTCTATTGAAGACTCCACCCACCCTCCGTCATAGGCTCCTCCCACCCAGTCACTTACAAAGACTCCACCACCCTCCATCATAGGCTCCACCCATGCAGTCACTTACAAAGACTCCACTACCCTCCATCATAAGCTCCTCCCACCCAGTCACTTACAAAGACTCCAACACCCTCCATCATAGGCTCCACCCATCTAGTCACTTACAAAGACTCCACTGCCCTCCAACATAAGCTCCACCCACCCAATCACTTACAAAGACTCCACCCACATTGTTTTCTTCTATTCGTGTATTTTACATGTTTCCTTCTGTATCTTGTTTCATTGTTAAACAGTTTTCAGAGTGAAAGATGAAGGAAGAATAAGGGAGCTTGTTTTAACTGTGCATGTTTGATGTCTTACGCTCTTCCTTTCTTCTCTTTCTGTCCTTTCTTTCTTTCTTTCTTCTTTCCTTTCTTTCTTTCTCTCTTTCTTTTGGTTTTTGTTCCTCCTCCTGTCTGTCTGTCTGTCCTTCTGTCTGTCTGTCCTTCTGTCTGTCTTTACTTTCTCTCTCGACTTCTTGTCTCTCTTTTGTTCTCTGCGTGTTTGTCCATCCTGCTTTCTTTCATGTCTCTCGGCGTTCTTCTCACTTACAAAGACTCCAACACCCTCACTGTCATAGACTGCACCCATCCAGTCACTTACAAAGACTCCAACACCCTCCATCATAGGCTCCTCCCACCCAGTCACTTACAAAGCCTCCAACACCCTCCATCATAAGCTCCTCCCACCCAGTCACTTACAAAGACTCCAACACCCTCCATCATAGGCTCCTCCCAACCAGTCACTTACAAAGACTCCAACACCCTCCATCATAGGCTCCACCCACCCAGTCATTTACAAAGGCTCCACTACCCTCCATCATAAGCTCCTCCCACCCAGTCACTTACAAAGACTCCACCACCCTCCATCATAGGCTCCACCCACATTGTTTTCTTCTATTCGTGTATTTTACATGTTTCCTTCTGTATCTTGTTTCATTGTTAAACAGTTTCAGAGTGAAAGATGAAGAAAGAATAAGGGAGCTTATTTTAACTGTGCATGTTTGACGTCTTACGCTCTTCCTTTCTTCTCGTTCTGTCCTTTCTTTCTTAATTTCATTCTTTCTTTTTTTCTTTCTTCTGTTTTTCTTTTTTTTCTTTCTTTCTGTCTTTCTTTATTTCACTCTTTCTTTCTTTCTCTTTTTCTTGCCGTTTTTGTTCCTCCTCCTTTCTGTCTGTCCTTCTGTCTGTCTTTACTTTCTCTCTCGACTTCTTGTCTCTCTTTTGTTCTCTGCGTGTTTGTCCATCCTGCTTTCTTTCATGTCTCTCGGCGTTCTTGTCTTTCATTTTACTTTACGTCTCGTCTCTTTCTAGTCTTTCATGATGAAGGTTGTTTTAGCTCAACAGGGATGAGTCCTGTTTTTCTTTCCCTCATTATTTTACACTCGAAATAACAGATCCCAGATCAGAAAGAGATCTGAGGAACTTAATCCTGGTTGAGCGGAGCCACAAACTGATCCTGAACCAGCAGCATGTTGTTGTTGTTTAAAGATAAGCGATAGTCACAGATCTGAGATCAGACAACAAGACTTGACAAAGACTCTGCCCCCACACTCACTATCATAGGCTCCACCCACGCAGTCACTTACAAAGACTCCACAAACACTCTATTGAAGACTCCACCCACCCTCCGTCATAGGCTCCTCCCACCCAGTCACTTACAAAGACTCCACACACACTCTATTGAAGACTCCACCCACCCTCCGTCAAAGGCTCCTCCCACCCAGTCACTTACAAAGACTCCACCACCCTCCATCATAGGCTCCACCAACCCTCGATCATAGGCTCCTCCCACCCAGTCACTAAAAAAAAGACTCCACCACCCTCCATCATAGGCTCCACCAACCCTCCATCATAGGCTCCACCCACCCAGTCACTTACAAAGACTCCACACACACTCTATTGAAGACTCCACCCACCCTCCGTCATAGGCTCCTCCCACCCAGTGTCTTACAAAGACTCCACCACCCTCCATCATAGGCTCCACCAATGCAGTCAAATACAAAGACTACACTACCCTCCATCATAAGGTCCTCCCACCGTGTCACTTACAAAGACTCCACCACCCTCTATCATAGGCTCCACCCACCCAGTCACTTTCATAGACTCCAACACCCTCCATCATAGGCTCCTCCCACCCAGTCACTTACAAAGACTCCACAACCCTCCATCATAAGCTCCTCCCACCCAGTCACTTACAAAGACTCCACTACCCTCCATCATAAGCTCCTCCCACCCAGTCACTTACAAAGACTCCACCACCCTCCATCATAGGCTCCACCCATGCAGTCACTTAAAAAGACTCCACCACCCTCCATCATAAGCTCCTCCCACCCAGTCACTTACAAAGACTCCAACACCCTCCATGATAGGCTCCACCCACCCAGTCACTTACAAAGACTCCACACGCACTCTATTGAAGACTCCACACACCCTCCATCATAGGCTCCACCCATGCAGTCACTTGCAAAGACTCCAACACCCTCCATCATAGGCTCCACCCACCCAGTTACTGACAAGGACTCCACCCACATTGTTTTCTTCTATTCGTGTATTTTACATGTTTCCTTCTGTATCTTGTTTCATTGTGAAACAGTTTTCAGAGTGAAAGATGAAGAAAGAATAAGGGAGCTTATTTTAACTGTGCATGTTTCACGTCTTACGCTCTTCCTTTCTTCTTTCTTTCTGTCTTTCTTTATTTCATTCTTTCTTTATTTATTTCTTCTGTTTCTTTTTTCTTTCTTCTTTCTTTCTGTCTTTCTTTATTTCAGTCTTTCTTTCTTTCACTTTTTCTTGCCGTTTTTGTTCCTCCTCCTCTGCCCCCACACTCACTTTCATAGGCTCCACCCACGGAGTCACTTACAAAGACTCCACACACACTCTATTGAAGACTCCACCCACCCTCCGTCATAGGCTCCTCCCACCCAGTCACATACAAAGACTCCACCACCCTCCATCATAGCCTCCACCCATGCAGTCATTTACAAAGACTCCACTACCCTCCATCATAGGCTCCTCCAACCCAGTCACTTACAAAGACTCCACCACCCTCCATCATAGCCTCCACCCATGCAGTCATTTACAAAGACTCCACTACCCTCCATCATAGGCTCCTCCAACCCAGTCACTGACAAAGACTCCAACACCCTCCATCATAGGCTCCTCCAACCCAGTCACTTACAAAGACTCCAACACCCTCCATCATAGGCTCCACCCATCCAGTCACTTGCAAAGACTCCACTACCCTCCATCATAGGCTCCTCCCACCAGTCACTTACAAAGACTCCAACACCCTCCATCATAGGCTCCACCCACCCAGTCACTTACAAAGACTCTCCATCATAGGCTCCTCCCACCAGTCACTTACAAAGACTCCACAACCCTCCATCATAGGCTCCACCCACCCAGTCACTTACAAAGACTCCACACACACTCTATTGAAGACTCCACCCACCCTCCGTCATAGGCTCCTCCCACCCAGTCACTTACAAAGACTCCACCACCCTCCATCATAGGCTCCACCAACCCTCCATCATAGGCTCCTCCCACCCAGTCACTTACAAAGACTCCAACACCCTCCATCATAGGCTCCACCCATCTAGTCACTTACAAAGACTCCACTGCCCTCCAACATAGGCTCCACCCACCCAGTCACTGACAAGGACTCCACCCACATTGTTTTCTTCTATTCGTGTATTTTACATGTTTCCTTCTGTATCTTGTTTCATTGTTAAACAGTTTTCAGAGCGAAAGATGAAGGAAGAATAAGGGAGCTTGTTTTAACTGTGCATGTTTGATGTCTTACGCTCTTCCTTTCTTCTCTTTCTGTCCTTTCTTTCTTTCTTTCTTCTTTCCTTCTTTCTTTCTCTCTTTCTTTTGGTTTTTGTTCCTCCTCCTGTCTGTCTGTCTGTCCCTCTGTCTGTCTGTCCTTCTGTCTGTCTTTACTTTCTCTCTCGACTTCTTGTCTCTCTTTTGTTCTCTGCGTGTTTGTCCATCCTGCTTTCTTTCATGTCTCTCGGCGTTCTTCTCACTTACAAAGACTCCAACACCCTCACTGTCATAGACTGCACCCATCCAGTCACTGACAAAGACTCCACCACCCTCCATCATAGGCTCCTCCCACCCAGGCACTTAAAAAGACTCCACTACCCTCCATCATAGGCTCCTCCCACCCAGTCACTTACAAAGACTCCAACACCCTCCATCATAGGCTCCTCCCACCCAGTCACTTACAAAGACTCCAACACCCTCCATCATAGGCTCCACCCATGCAGTCACTTACAAAGACTCAACACCCTCCATCATAGGCTCCACCCACCCAGTTACTGACAAGGACTCCACCCACATTGTTTTCTTCTATTTGTGTATTTTACGTTTCCTTCTGTATCTTATTTCATTGTGAAACAGTTTTCAGAGTGAAAGATGAAGAAAGAATAAGGGAGCTTTTTAACTGTGCATGTTTGACGTCTTACGCTCTTCCTTTCTTCTCTTTCTGTCCTTCTTTATTTCATTCTTTCTTTATTTCTTTCTTCTGTTTCTTTTTTCTTTCTCTTTCTTTCTGTCTTTCTTTATTTCAGTCTTTCTTTCTTTCTCTTTTTCTTGCCGTTTTTGTTCCTCCTCCTCTGCCCCCACACTCACTATCATTGGCTCCACCCACGGAGTCACTTACAAAGACTCCACACACACTCTATTGAAGACTCCACCCACCCTCCGTCATAGGCCCCTCCCACCCAGTCACTTACAAAGACTCCACCACCCTCCATCATAGCCTCCACCCATGCAGTCATTTACAAAGACTCCACTACCCTCCATCATAGGCTCCTCCAACCCAGTCACTTACAAAGACTCCAACACCCTCCATCATAAGCTCCTCCCACCCAGTCACTTACAAAGACTCCAACACCCTCCATCATAGGCTCCTCCCAACCAGTCACTTACAAAGACTCCAACACCCTCCATCATAGGCTCCACCCACCCAGTCACTTACAAAGAGTCCACACACACTCTATTGAAGACTCCACCAACCCTCCGTCATAGGCTCCTCCCACCCAGTCACTTACAAAGACTCCACCACCCTCCTTCATAGGCTCCACCCAGTAGTCCTGGTTGAGCGGAGCCACAAACTGATCCTGAACCAGCAGCATGTTGTTGTTGTTTAAAGATAAGCGATGGTCACAGATCTGAGATCAGACAACAAGACTTGACAAAGACTCCGCCCGCACACTCACTGTCATAGACTGCACCCATCCAGTCACTGACAAAGACTCCACCACCCTCCATCATAGGCTCCACCCACCCTCCATCATAGGCTCCTCCCACCCAGTCACTTACAAAGCCTCCAACACCCTCCATCATAGGCTCCACCCACCCAGTCACTGACAAAGACTCCACACACACTCTATTGAAGACTCCACCCACCCTCCGTCATAGGCTCTTCCCACCCAGTCACGTACAAGGATTCCAACACCCTCCATCATAGGCTCCTCCCACCCAGTCACTTACAAAGACTCCAACACCCTCCATCATAGGCTCCACCCACCAGTCATTAACAAAGGCTCCACTACCCTCCATCATAAGCTCCTCCCACCCAGTCACTTACAAAGGCTCCACCACCCTCCATCATAGGCTCCACCCACATTGTTTTCTTCTATTCGTGTATTTTACATGTTTCCTTCTGTATCTTGTTTCATTGTTAAACAGTTTTCAGAGTGAAAGATGAAGGAAGAATAAGGGAGCTTGTTTTAACTGTGCATGTTTGATGTCTTACGCTCTTCCTTTCTTCTCTTTCTGTCCTTTCTTTCTTTCTTTCTTCTTTCCTTTCTTTCTTTCTCTCTTTCTTTTGGTTTTTGTTCCTCCTCCTGTCTGTCTGTCTGTCCTTCTGTCTGTCTGTCCTTCTGTCTGTCTTTACTTTCTCTCTCGACTTCTTGTCTCTCTTTTGTTCTCTGCGTGTTTGTCCATCCTGCTTTCTTTCATGTCTCTCGGCGTTCTTCTCACTTACAAAGACTCCAACACCCTCACTGTCATAGACTGCACCCATCCAGTCACTTACAAAGACTCCAACACCCTCCATCATAGGCTCCTCCCACCCAGTCACCTACAAAGCCTCCAACACCCTCCATCATAAGCTCCTCCCACCCAGTCACTTACAAAGACTCCAACACCCTCCATCATAGGCTCCTCCCAACCAGTCACTTACAAAGACTCCAACACCCTCCATCATAGGCTCCACCCACCCAGTCATTTACAAAGGCTCCACTACCCTCCATCATAAGCTCCTCCCACCAGTCACTTACAAAGACTCCACCACCCTCCATCATAGGCTCCACCCACATTGTTTTCTTCTATTCGTGTATTTTACATGTTTCCTTCTGTATCTTGTTTCATTGTTAAACAGTTTTCAGAGTGAAAGATGAAGAAAGAATAAGGGAGCTTATTTTAACTGTGCATGTTGACGTCTTACGCTCTTCCTTTCTCTCGTTCTGTCCTTTCTTTCTTAATTTCATTCTTTCTTTTTTTCTTTCTTCTGTTTTTCTTTTTTCTTTCTTCTTTCTTTCTGTCTTTCTTTATTTCACTCTTTCTTTCTTTCTCTTTTTCTTGCCGTTTTTGTTCCTCCTCCTTTCTGTCTGTCCTTCTGTCTGTCTTTACTTTCTCTCTCGACTTCTTGTCTCTCTTTTGTTCTCTGCGTGTTTGTCCATCCTGCTTTCTTTCATGTCTCTCGGCGTTCTGTCTTTCATTTTACTTTACGTCTCGTCTCTTTCTAGTCTTCATGATGAAGGTTGTTTTAGCTCAACAGGGATGAGTCCTGTTTTTCTTTCCCTCATTATTTTACACTCGAAATAACAGATCCCAGATCAGAAAGAGATCTGAGGAACTTAATCCTGGTTGAGCGGAGCCACAAACTGATCCTGAACCAGCAGCATGTTGTTGTTGTTTAAAGATAAGCGATGGTCACAGATCTGAGATCAGACAACAAGACTTGACAAAGACTCTGCCCCCACACTCACTATCATAGGCTCCACCCACGCAGTCACTTACAAAGACTCCACAAACACTCTATTGAAGACTCCACCCACCCTCCGTCATAGGCTCCTCCCACCCAGTCACTTACAAAGACTCCACACACACTCTATTGAAGACTCCACCCACCCTCCGTCAAAGGCTCCTCCCACCCAGTCACTTACAAAGACTCCACCACCTCCATCATAGGCTCCACCAACCCTCGATCATAGGCTCCTCCCACCCAGTCACTAAAAAAAAGACTCCACCACCCTCCATCATAGGCTCCACCAACCCTCCATCATAGGCTCCACCCACCCAGTCACTTACAAAGACTCCACACACACTCTATTGAAGACTCCACCCACCCTCCGTCATAGGCTCCTCCCACCCAGTGTCTTACAAAGACTCCACCACCCTCCATCATAGGCTCCACCAATGCAGTCAAATACAAAGACTACACTACCCTCCATCATAAGGTCCTCCCACCGTGTCACTTACAAAGACTCCACCACCCTCTATCATAGGCTCCACCCACCCAGTCACTTTCATAGACTCCAACACCCTCCATCATAGGCTCCTCCCACCCAGTCACTTACAAAGACTCCACAACCCTCCATCATAAGCTCCTCCCACCCAGTCACTTACAAAGACTCCACCACCCTCCATCATAAGCTCCTCCCACCCAGTCACTTACAAAGACTCCACCACCCTCCATCATAGGCTCCACCCATGCAGTCACTTAAAAAGACTCCACCACCCTCCATCATAAGCTCCTCCCACCCAGTCACTTACAAAGACTCCAACACCCTCCATGATAGGCTCCACCCACCCAGTCACTTACAAAGACTCCACACGCACTCTATTGAAGACTCCACACACCCTCCATCATAGGCTCCACCCATGCAGTCACTTGCAAAGACTCCAACACCCTCCATCATAGGCTCCACCCACCCAGTTACTGACAAGGACTCCACCCACATTGTTTTCTTCTATTCGTGTATTTTACATGTTCCTTCTGTATCTTGTTTCATTGTGAAACAGTTTCAGAGTGAAAGATGAAGAAAGAATAAGGGAGCTTATTTTAACTGTGCATGTTTCACGTCTTACGCTCTTCCTTTCTTCTCTTCTGTCCTTTCTTTATTTCATTCTTTCTTATTTATTTCTTCTGTTTCTTTTTTCTTCTTCTTTCTTCTGTCTTTCTTTATTTCAGTCTTTCTTCTTTCACTTTTTCTTGCCGTTTTGTTCCTCCTCCTCTGCCCCCACACTCACTTTCATAGGCTCCACCCACGGAGTCACTTACAAAGACTCCACACACACTCTATGAAGACTCCACCCACCCTCCGTCATAGGCTCCTCCCACCCAGTCACATACAAAGACTCCACCACCCTCCATCATAGCCTCCACCCATGCAGTCATTTACAAAGACTCCACTACCCTCCATCATAGGCTCCTCCAACCCAGTCACTTACAAAGACTCCACCACCCTCCATCATAGCCTCCACCCATGCAGTCATTTACAAAGACTCCACTACCCTCCATCATAGGCTCCTCCAACCCAGTCACTGACAAAGACTCCAACACCCTCCATCATAGGCTCCTCCAACCCAGTCACTTACAAAGACTCCAACATCCTCCATCATAGGCTCCACCCATCCAGTCACTTGCAAAGACTCCACTACCCTCCATCATAGGCTCCTCCCACCCAGTCACTTACAAAGACTCCAACACCCTCCATCATAGGCTCCACCCACCCAGTCACTTACAAAGACTCTCCATCATAGGCTCCTCCCACCCACTTACAAAGACTCCACACACACTCTATTGAAGACTCCACCCACCCTCCGTCATAGGCTCCTCCCACCCAGTCACTTACAAAGACTCCACCACCCTCCATCATAGGCTCCACCCATGCAGTCACTTACAAAGACTCCACTACCCTCCATCATAAGCTCCTCCCACTCAGTCACTTACAAAGACTCCAACACCCTCCATCATAGGCTCCACCCATCTAGTCACTTACAAAGACTCCACTGCCCTCCAACATAAGCTCCACCCACCCAATCACTTACAAAGACACCACCACCCTCCATCATAGGCTCCACCCACCCAGTCACTGACAAGGACTCCACCCACATTGTTTTCTTCTATTCGTGTATTTTACATGTTTCCTTCTGTATCTTGTTTCATTGTTAAACAGTTTTCAGAGCGAAAGATGAAGGAAGAATAAGGGAGCTTGTTTTAACTGTGCATGTTTGATGTCTTACGCTCTTCCTTTCTTCTCTTTCTGTCCTTTCTTTCTTTCTTTCTTTCTTTCTTCTTTCCTTTCTTTCTTTCTCTCTTTCTTTTGGTTTTTGTTCCTCCTCCTGTCTGTCTGTCTGTCCTGTCTGTCTGTCCTTCTGTCTGTCTTTACTTTCTCTCTCGACTTCTTGTCTCTCTTTTGTTCTCTGCGTGTTTGTCCATCCTGCTTTCTTTCATGTCTCTCGGCGTTCTTCTCACTTACAAAGACTCCAACACCCTCACTGTCATAGACTGCACCCATCCAGTCACTGACAAAGACTCCACCACCCTCCATCATAGGCTCCTCCCACCCAGGCACTTAAAAAGACTCCACTACCCTCCATCATAGGCTCCTCCCACCCAGTCACTTACAAAGACTCCAACACCCTCCATCATAGGCTCCTCCCACCCAGTTACTTACAAAGACTCCAACACCCTCCATCATAGGCTCCACCCATGCAGTCACTTACAAAGACTCCAACACCCTCCATCATAGGCTCCACCCACCCAGTTACTGACAAGGACTCCACCCACATTGTTTTCTTCTATTTGTGTATTTTACATGTTTCCTTCTGTATCTTATTTCATTGTGAAACAGTTTTCAGAGTGAAAGATGAAGAAAGAATAAGGGAGCTTTTTTTAACTGTGCATGTTTGACGTCTTACGCTCTTCCTTTCTTCTCTTTCTGTCCTTTCTTTATTTCATTCTTTCTTTATTTCTTTCTTCTGTTTCTTTCTTTTTTCTTTCTTCTTTCTTTCTGTCTTTCTTTATTTCAGTCTTTCTTTCTTTCTCTTTTTCTTGCCGTTTTTGTTCCTCCTCCTCTGCCCCCACACTCACTATCATTGGCTCCACCCACGGAGTCACTTACAAAGACTCCACACACACTCTATTGAAGACTCCACCCACCCTCCGTCATAGGCCCCTCCCACCCAGTCACTTGCAAAGACTCCACCACCCTCCATCATAGCCTCCACCCATGCAGTCATTTACAAAGACTCCACTACCGTCCATCATAGGCTCCTCCAACCCAGTCACTTACAAAGACTCCAACACCCTCCATCATAAGCTCCTCCCACCCAGTCACTTACAAAGACTCCAACACCCTCCATCATAGGCTCCTCCCAACCAGTCACTTACAAAGACTCCAACACCCTCCATCATAGGCTCCACCCACCCAGTCACTTACAAAGAGTCCACACACACTCTATTGAAGACTCCACCAACCCTCCGTCATAGGCTCCTCCCACCCAGTCACTTACAAAGACTCCACCACCCTCCTTCATAGGCTCCACCCAGTAGTCCTGGTTGAGCGGAGCCACAAACTGATCCTGAACCAGCAGCATGTTGTTGTTGTTTAAAGATAAGCGATGGTCACAGATCTGAGATCAGACAACAAGACTTGACAAAGACTCCGCCCGCACACTCACTGTCATAGACTGCACCCATCCAGTCACTGACAAAGACTCCACCACCCTCCATCATAGGCTCCACCCACCCTCCATCATAGGCTCCTCCCACCCAGTCACTGACAAAGACTCCACACACACTCTATTGAAGACTCCACCCACCCTCCGTCATAGGCTCTTCCCACCCAGTCACGTACAAGGATTCCAACACCCTCCATCATAGGCTCCTCCCACCCAGTCACTTACAAAAACTCCAACACCCTCCATCATAGGCTCCACCCACCCAGTCATTTACAAAGGCTCCACTACCCTCCATCATAAGCTCCTCCCACCCAGTCACTTACAAAGGCTCCACCACCCTCCATCATAGGCTCCACCCACATTGTTTTCTTCTATTCGTGTATTTTACATGTTTTCTTCTGTATCTTGTTTCATTGTTAAACAGTTTTCAGAGTGAAAGATGAAGAAAGAATAAGGGAGCTTATTTTAACTGTGCATGTTTGACGTCTTACGCTCTTCCTTTCTTCTCTTTCTGTCCTTTCTTTCTTAATTTCATTCTTTCTTTTTTTCTTTCTTCTGTTTTTCTTTTTTCTTTCTTCTTTCTTTCTGTCTTTCTTTAATTCACTCTTTCTTTCTTTCTCTTTTTCTTGCCGTTTTTGTTCCTCCTCCTGTCTGTCTGTCTGTCCTTCCATCTGTCTTTACTTTCTCTCTCGACTTCTTGTCTCTCTTTTGTTCTCTGCGTGTTTGTCCATCCTGCTTTCTTTCATGTCTCTCGGCGTTCTTGTCTTTCATTTGTCTTTACGTCTCGTCTCTTTCTAGTCTTTCATGATGAAGGTTGTTTTAGCTCAACAGGGATGAGTCCTGTTTTTCTTTCCTTCATTATTTTACACTCGAAATAACAGATCCCAGATCAGAAAGAGATCTGAGGAACTTAGTCCTGGTTGAGCGGAGCCACAAACTGATCCTGAACCAGCAGCATGTTGTAGTTGTTTAAAGATAAGCGATGGTCACAGATCTGAGATCAGACAACAATACTTGGCAAAGACTCTGCCCCCACACTCACTATCATAGGCTCCACCCACGCAGTCACTTACAAAGACTCCACACACACTCTATTGAAGACTCCACCCACCCTCCGTCATAGGCTCCTCCCACCCAGTCACTTACAAAGACTCCACCACCCTCCATCATAGGCTTCACCCATGCAGTCACTTACAAAGACTCCAACACCCTCCATCATAAGCTCCTCCCACCCAGTTACTTACAAAGACTCCAACACCCTCCATCATAGGCTCCTCCCAACCAGTCACTTACAAAGACTCCAACACCCTCCATCATAGGCGGACTCCGCCCGCACACTCACTGTCCACTACCCTCCATCATAAGCTCCACCCACCCAATCAATTACAAAGACTCCACCACCCTCCATCATAGGCTCCACCTACCCAGTCACTGACAAAGACTCCAACACCCTCCATCATAGGCTCCACCCACCCAGTCACTTACAAAGACTCCACACACACTCTATTTAAGACTCCACCCACCCTCCGTCATAGGCTCCTCCCACCCAGTCACTTACAAAGACTCCACCACCTTCCATCATAGCCTCCACCCATGCAGTCATTTACAAAGACTCCACTACCCTCCATCATAGGCTCCACCCATCCAGTCACTTGCAAAGACTCCACTACCCTCCATCATAGGCTCCTCCCACCCAGTCACTTACAAAGACTCCAACTCCCTCCATCATAGGCTCCACCCACCCAGTCACTTGCAAAGACTCCACTACCCTCCATCATAGGCTCCTCCCACCCAGTCACTTACAAAGACTCCAACACCCTCCATCATAGGCTCCACCCACCCAGTCACTTACAAAGACTCCACACACACTCTATTGAAGACTCCACCCACCCTCCGTCATAGGCTCCTCCCACCCAGTCACTTACAAAGACTCCACCACCCTCCATCATAGGCTCCACCCATGCAGTCACTTACAAAGACTCCACTACCCTCCATCATAAGCTCCTCCCACCCAGTCACTTACAAAGACTCCAACACCCTCCATCATAGGCTCCACCCATCTAGTCACTTACAAAGACTCCACTGCCCTCCAACATAAGCTCCACCCACCCAATCACTTACAAAGACACCACCACCCTCCATCATAGGCTCCACCCACCCAGTCACTGACAAGGACTCCACCCACATTGTTTTCTTCTATTCGTGTATTTTACATGTTTCCTTCTGTATCTTGTTTCATTGTTAAACAGTTTTCAGAGTGAAAGATGAAGGAAGAATAAGGGAGCTTGTTTTAACTGTGCATGTTTGATGTCTTACGCTCTTCCTTTCTTCTCTTTCTGTCCTTTCTTTCTTTCTTCTTTCCTTTCTTTCTTTCTCTCTTTCTTTTGGTTTTTGTTCCTCCTCCTGTCTGTCTGTCTGTCCTTCTGTCTGTCCTTCTGTCTGTCTTTACTTTCTCTCTCGACTTCTTGTCTCTCTTTTGTTCTCTGCGTGTTTGTCCATCCTGCTTTCTTTCATGTCTCTCGGCGTTCTTCTCACTTACAAAGACTCCAACACCCTCACTGTCATAGACTGCACCCATCCAGTCACTTACAAAGACTCCAACACCCTCCATCATAGGCTCCTCCCACCCAGTCACTTACAAAGCCTCCAACACCCTCCATCATAAGCTCCTCCCACCCAGTCACTTACAAAGACTCCAACACCCTCCATCATAGGCTCCTCCCAACCAGTCACTTACAAAGACTCCAACACCCTCCATCATAGGCTCCACCCACCCAGTCATTTACAAAGGCTCCACTACCCTCCATCATAAGCTCCTCCCACCCAGTCACTTACAAAGACTCCACCACCCTCCATCATAGGCTCCACCCACATTGTTTTCTTCTATTCGTGTATTTTACATGTTTCCTTCTGTATCTTGTTTCATTGTTAAACAGTTTTCAGAGTGAAAGATGAAGAAAGAATAAGGGAGCTTATTTTAACTGTGCATGTTTGACGTCTTACGCTCTTCCTTTCTTCTCGTTCTGTCCTTTCTTTCTTAATTTCATTCTTTCTTTTTTTCTTTCTTCTGTTTTTCTTTTTTCTTTCTTCTTTCTTTCTGTCTTTATTTCACTCTTTCTTTCTTTCTCTTTTTCTTGCCGTTTTTGTTCCTCCTCCTGTCTGTCTGTCCTTCTGTCTGTCTGTCCTTCTGTCTGTCCTTCTGTCTGTCTTTACTTTCTCTCTCGACTTCTTGTCTCTCTTTTGTTCTCTGCGTGTTTGTCCATCCTGCTTTCTTTCATGTCTCTCGGCGTTCTTGTCTTTCATTTTACTTTACGTCTCGTCTCTTTCTAGTCTTTCATGATGAAGGTTGTTTTAGCTCAACAGGGATGAGTCCTGTTTTTCTTTCCCTCATTATTTTACACTCGAAATAACAGATCCCAGATCAGAAAGAGATCTGAGGAACTTAATCCTGGTTGAGCGGAGCCACAAACTGATCCTGAACCAGCAGCATGTTGTTGTTGTTTAAAGATAAGCGATGGTCACAGATCTGAGATCAGACAACAAGACTTGACAAAGACTCTGCCCCCACACTCACTATCATAGGCTCCACCCACGCAGTCACTTACAAAGACTCCACAAACACTCTATTGAAGACTCCACCCACCCTCCGTCATAGGCTCCTCCCACCCAGTCACTTACAAAGACTCCACACACACTCTATTGAAGACTCCACCCACCCTCCGTCATAGGCTCCTCCCACCCAGTCACTTACAAAGACTCCACCACCCTCCATCATAGGCTCCACCAACCCTCGATCATAGGCTCATCCCACCCAGTCACTTAAAAAGACTCCACCACCCTCCATCATAGGCTCCACCAACCCTCCATCATAGGCTCCACCCACCCAGTCACTTACAAAGACTCCACACACACTCTATTGAAGACTCCACCCACCCTCCGTCATAGGCTCCTCCCACCCAGTGTCTTACAAAGACTCCACCACCCTCCATCATAGGCTCCACCAATGCAGTCAAATACAAAGACTACACTACCCTCCATCATAAGGTCCTCCCACCGTGTCACTTACAAAGACTCCACCACCCTCTATCATAGGCTCCACCCACCCAGTCACTTTCATAGACTCCAACACCCTCCATCATAGGCTCCTCCCACCCAGTCACTTACAAAGACTCCACAACCCTCCATCATAAGCTCCTCCCACCCAGTCACTGACAAAGACTCCACTACCCTCCATCATAAGCTCCTCCCACCCAGTCACTTACAAAGACTCCACCACCCTCCATCATAGGCTCCACCCATGCAGTCACTTAAAAAGACTCCACCACCCTCCATCATAAGCTCCTCCCACCCAGTCACTTACAAAGACTCCAACACCCTCCATGATAGGCTCCACCCATGCAGTCACTTGCAAAGACTCCAACACCCTCCATCATAGGCTCCACCCACCCAGTTACTGACAAGGACTCCACCCACATTGTTTTCTTCTATTCGTGTATTTTACATGTTTCCTTCTGTATCTTGTTTCATTGTGAAACAGTTTTCAGAGTGAAAGATGAAGAAAGAATAAGGGAGCTTATTTTAACTGTGCATGTTTCACGTCTTACGCTCTTCCTTTCTTCTCTTTCTGTCCTTTCTTTATTTCATTCTTTCTTTATTTATTTCTTCTGTTTCTTTTTTCTTTCTTCTTTCTTTCTGTCTTTCTTTATTTCAGTCTTTCTTTCTTTCACTTTTTCTTGCCGTTTTTGTTCCTCCTCCTCTGCCCCCACACTCACTTTCATAGGCTCCACCCACGGAGTCACTTACAAAGACTCCACACACACTCTATTGAAGACTCCACCCACCCTCCGTCATAGGCTCCTCCCACCCAGTCACATACAAAGACTCCACCACCCTCCATCATAGCCTCCACCCATGCAGTCATTTACAAAGACTCCACTACCCTCCATCATAGGCTCCTCCAACCCAGTCACTTACAAAGACTCCACCACCCTCCATCATAGCCTCCACCCATGCAGTCATTTACAAAGACTCCACTACCCTCCATCATAGGCTCCTCCAACCCAGTCACTGACAAAGACTCCAACACCCTCCATCATAGGCTCCTCCAACCCAGTCACTTACAAAGACTCCAACACCCTCCATCATAGGCTCCACCCATCCAGTCACTTGCAAAGACTCCACTACCCTCCATCATAGGCTCCTCCCACCCAGTCACTTACAAAGACTCCAACACCCTCCATCATAGGCTCCACCCACCCAGTCACTTACAAAGACTCTCCATCATAGGCTCCTCCCACCCAGTCACTTACAAAGACTCCAACACCCTCCATCATAGGCTCCACCCACCCAGTCACTTACAAAGACTCCACACACACTCTATTGAAGACTCCACCCACCCTCCGTCATAGGCTCCTCCCACCCAGTCACTTACAAAGACTCCACCACCCTCCATCATAGGCTCCACCCATGCAGTCACTTACAAAGACTCCACTACCCTCCATCATAAGCTCCTCCCACCCAGTCACTTACAAAGACTCCAACACCCTCCATCATAGGCTCCACCCATCTAGTCACTTACAAAGACTCCACTGCCCTCCAACATAAGCTCCACCCACCCAATCACTTACAAAGACACCACCACCCTCCATCATAGGCTCCACCCACCCAGTCACTGACAAGGACTCCACCCACATTGTTTTCTTCTATTCGTGTATTTTACATGTTTCCTTCTGTATCTTCTTTCATTGTTAAACAGTTTTCAGAGCGAAAGATGAAGGAAGAATAAGGGAGCTTGTTTTAACTGTGCATGTTTGATGTCTTACGCTCTTCCTTTCTTCTCTTTCTGTCCTTTCTTTCTTTCTTTCTTTCTTTCTTCTTTCCTTTCTTTCTTTCTCTCTTTCTTTTGGTTTTTGTTCCTCCTCCTGTCTGTCTGTCTGTCCTTCTGTGTGTCTGTCCTTCTGTCTGTCTTTACTTTCTCTCTCGACTTCTTGTCTCTCTTTTGTTCTCTGCGTGTTTGTCCATCCTGCTTTCTTTCATGTCTCTCGGCGTTCTTCTCACTTACAACGACTCCAACACCCTCACTGTCATAGACTGCACCCATCCAGTCACTGACAAAGACTCCACCACCCTCCATCATAGGCTCCTCCCACCCAGGCACTTAAAAAGACTCCACTACCCTCCATCATAGGCTCCTCCCACCCAGTCACTTACAAAGACTCCAACACCCTCCATCATAGGCTCCTCCCACCCAGTTACTTACAAAGACTCCAACACCCTCCATCATAGGCTCCACCCATGCAGTCACTTACAAAGACTCCAACACCCTCCATCATAGGCTCCACCCACCCAGTTACTGACAAGGACTCCACCCACATTGTTTTCTTCTATTTGTGTATTTTACATGTTTCCTTCTGTATCTTATTTCATTGTGAAACAGTTTTCAGAGTGAAAGATGAAGAAAGAATAAGGGGGCTTTTTTTAACTGTGCATGTTTGACGTCTTACGCTCTTCCTTTCTTCTCTTTCTGTCCTTTCTTTATTTCATTCTTTCTTTATTTCTTTCTTCTGTTTCTTTTTTCTTTCTTCTTTCTTTCTGTCTTTCTTTATTTCAGTCTTTCTTTCTTTCTCTTTTTCTTGCCGTTTTTGTTCCTCCTCCTCTGCCCCCACACTCACTATCATTGGCTCCACCCACGGAGTCACTTACAAAGACTCCACACACACTCTATTGAAGACTCCACCCACCCTCCGTCATAGGCCCCTCCCACCCAGTCACTTACAAAGACTCCACCACCCTCCATCATAGCCTCCACCCATGCAGTCATTTACAAAGACTCCACTACCCTCCATCATAGGCTCCTCCAACCCAGTCACTTACAAAGACTCCAACACCCTCCATCATAAACTCCTCCCACCCAGTCACTTACAAAGACTCCAACACCCTCCATCATAGGCTCCTCCCAACCAGTCACTTACAAAGACTCCAACACCCTCCATCATAGGCTCCACCCACCCAGTCACTTACAAAGAGTCCACACACACTCTATTGAAGACTCCACCAACCCTCCGTCATAGGCTCCTCCCACCCAGTCACTTACAAAGACTCCACCACCCTCCTTCATAGGCTCCACCCAGTAGTCCTGGTTGAGCGGAGCCACAAACTGATCCTGAACCAGCAGCATGTTGTTGTTGTTTAAAGATAAGCGATGGTCACAGATCTGAGATCAGACAACAAGACTTGACAAAGACTCCGCCCGCACACTCACTGTCATAGACTGCACCCATCCAGTCACTGACAAAGACTCCACCACCCTCCATCATAGGCTCCACCCACCCTCCATCATAGACTCCTCCCACCCAGTCAATTACAAAGCCTCCAACACCCTCCATCATAGGCTCCACCCACCCAGTCACTGACAAAGACTCCACACACACTCCATTGAAGACTCCACCCACCCTCCGTCATAGGCTCTTCCCACCCAGTCACGTACAAGGATTCCAACACCCTCCATCATAGGCTCCTCCCAACCAGTCACTTACAAAGACTCCAACACCCTCCATCATAGGCTCCACCCACCCAGTCATTAACAAAGGCTCCACTACCCTCCATCATAAGCTCCTCCCACCCAGTCACTTACAAAGGCTCCACCACCCTCCATCATAGGCTCCACCCACATTGTTTTCTTCTATTCGTGTATTTTACATGTTTTCTTCTGTATCTTGTTTCATTGTTAAACAGTTTTCAGAGTGAAAGATGAAGAAAGAATAAGGGAGCTTATTTTAACTGTGCATGTTTGACGTCTTACGCTCTTCCTTTCTTCTCTTTCTGTCCTTTCTTTCTTAATTTCATTCTTTCTTTTTTTCTTTCTTCTGTTTTTCTTTTTTCTTTCTTCTTTCTTTCTGTCTTTATTTCACTCTTTCTTTCTTTCTCTTTTTCTTGCTGTTTTTGTTCCTCCTCCTGTCTGTCTGTCTGTCCTTCCATCTGTCTTTACTTTCTCTCTCGACTTCTTGTCTCTCTTTTGTTCTCTGCGTGTTTGTCCATCCTGCTTTCTTTCATGTCTCTCGGCGTTCTTGTCTTTCATTTGTCTTTACGTCTCGTCTCTTTCTAGTCTTTCATGATGAAGGTTGTTTTAGCTCAACAGGGATGAGTCCTGTTTTTCTTTCCTTCATTATTTTACACTCGAAATAACAGATCCCAGATCAGAAAGAGATCTGAGGAACTTAGTCCTGGTTGAGCGGAGCCACAAACTGATCCTGAACCAGCAGCATGTTGTTGTCGTTTAAAGATAAGCGATGGTCACAGATCTGAGATCAGACAACAATACTTGGCAAAGACTCTGCCCCCACACTCACTATCATAGGCTCCACCCACGCAGTCACTTACAAAGACTCCACACACACTCTATTGAAGACTCCACCCACCCTCCGTCATAGGCTCCTCCCACCCAGTCACTTACAAAGACTCCACCACCCTCCATCATAGGCTCCACCCATGCAGTCACTTACAAAGACTCCAACACCCTCCATCATAAGCTCCTCCCACCCAGTTACTTACAAAGACTCCAACACCCTCCATCATAGGCTCCTCCCAACCAGTCACTTACAAAGACTCCAACACCCTCCATCATAGGCGGACTCCGCCCGCACACTCACTGTCCACTACCCTCCATCATAAGCTCCACCCACCCAATCAATTACAAAGACTCCACCACCCTCCATCATAGGCTCCACCCACCCAGTCACTGACAAAGACTCCAACACCCTCCATCATAGGCTCCACCCACCCAGTCACTTACAAAGACTCCACACACACTCTATTGAAGACTCCACCCACCCTCCGTCATAGGCTCCTCCCACCCAGTCACTTACAAAGACTCCACCACCTTCCATCATAGCCTCCACCCATGCAGTCATTTACAAAGACTCCACTACCCTCCATCATAGGCTCCTCCAACCCAGTCACTTACAAAGACTCCAACACCCTCCATCATAGGCTCCACCCATCCAGTCACTTGCAAAGACTCCACTACCCTCCATCATAGGCTCCTCCCACCCAGTCACTTACAAAGACTCCAACTCCCTCCATCATAGGCTCCACCCACCCAGTCACTTGCAAAGACTCCACTACCCTCCATCATAGGCTCCTCCCACCCACTCACTTACAAAGACTCCACACACACTCTATTGAAGACTCCACCCACCCTCCGTCATAGGCTCCTCCCACCCAGTCACTTACAAAGACTCCACTACCCTCCATCATAGGCTCCACCCATGCAGTCACTTACAAAGACTCCAACACCCTCCATCATGAGCTCCTCCCACCCAGTCACTTACAAAGACTCCAACACCCTCCATCATAGGCTCCTCCCAACCAGTCACTTACAAAGACTCCAACACCCTCCATCATAGGCGGACTCCACCCGCACACTCACTGTCCACTACCCTCCATCATAAGCTCCACCCACCCAATCAACTACAAAGACTCCACCACCCGCCATCATAGGCTCCACCCACCCAGTCACTGACAAGGACTCCACCCACATTGTTTTCTTCTATTCGTGTATTGTACATGTTTCCTTCTGTATCTTATTTCATTGTAAAACAGTTTTCAGAGTGAAAGATGAAGAAAGAATAAGGGAGCTTATTTTAACTGTGCATGTTTGACGTCTTACGCTCTTCCTTTCTTCTCTTTCTGTCCTTTCTTTATTTCATTCTTTCTTTATTTCTTTCTTCTGTTTCTTTCTTTTTTCTTTCTTCTTTCTTTCTGTCTTTCTTTATTTCAGTCTTTCTTTCTTTCTCTTTTTCTTGCCGTTTTTGTTCCTCCTCCTCTGCCCCCACACTCACTATCATAGGCTCCACCCACGGAGTCACCTACAAAGACTCCACACACACTCTATTGAAGACTCCACCCACCCTCCGTCATAGGCTCCTCCCACCCAGTCACTTACAAAGACTCCACCACCCTCCATCATAGCCTCCACCCATGCAGTCATTTACAAAGACTCCACTACTCTCCATCATAGGCTCCTCCAACCCAGTCACTTACAAAGACTCCAACACCCTCCATCATAGTCTCCACCCATCCAGTCACTTGCAAAGACTCCACTACCCTCCATCATAGGCTCCACCCACCCAGTCACTTACAAAGACTCCACACACACTCTATTGAAGACTCCACCCACCCTCCGTCATAGGCTCCTCCCACCCAGTCACTTACAAAGACTCCACCACCCTACATCATAGGCTCCACCCATGCAGTCACTTACAAAGACTCCACTATTCACCATCATAAGCTCCTCCCTCCCAGTCACTAACAAAGACTCCAACACCCTCCATCATAGGCTCCACCCATCCAGTCACTTACATCGACTCCACCCACCCTCCGTCATAGGCTCCTCCCACCCAGTCACTTACAAAGACTCCACCACCCTCCATCATAGGCTCCACCAACCCTCGATCATAGGCTCCTCCCACCCAGTCACTTACAAAGACTCCAACTCCCTCCATCATAGGCTCCACCCACCCAGTCACTTGCAAAGACTCCACTACCCTCCATCATAGGCTCCTCCCACCCACTCACTTACAAAGACTCCACACACACTCTATTGAAGACTCCACCCACCCTCCGTCATAGGCTCCTCCCACCCAGTCACTTACAAAGACTCCACTACCCTCCATCATAGGCTCCACCCATGCAGTCACTTACAAAGACTCCAACACCCTCCATCATGAGCTCCTCCCACCCAGTCACTTACAAAGACTCCAACACCCTCCATCATAGGCTCCTCCCAACCAGTCACTTACAAAGACTCCAACACCCTCCATCATAGGCGGACTCCGCCCGCACACTCACTGTCCACTACCCTCCATCATAAGCTCCACCCACCCAATCAACTACAAAGACTCCACCACCCGCCATCATAGGCTCCACCCACCCAGTCACTGACAAGGACTCCACCCACATTGTTTTCTTCTATTCGTGTATTTTACATGTTTCCTTCTGTATCTTATTTCATTGTAAAACAGTTTTCAGAGTGAAAGATGAAGAAAGAATAAGGGAGCTTATTTTAACTGTGCATGTTTGACGTCTTACGCTCTTCCTTTCTTCTCTTTCTGTCCTTTCTTTATTTCATTCTTTCTTTATTTCTTTCTTTTTTCTTTCTTCTTTCTTTCTGTCTTTCTTTATTTCAGTCTTTCTTTCTTTCTCTTTTTCTTGCCGTTTTTGTTCCTCCTCCTCTGCCCCCACACTCACTATCATAGGCTCCACCCACGGAGTCACCTACAAAGACTCCACACACACTCTATTGAAGACTCCACCCACCCTCCGTCATAGGCTCCTCCCACCCAGTCACTTACAAAGACTCCACCACCCTCCATCATAGCCTCCACCCATGCAGTCATTTACAAAGACTCCACTACTCTCCATCATAGGCTCCTCCAACCCAGTCACTTACAAAGACTCCAACACCCTCCATCATAGTCTCCACCCATCCAGTCACTTGCAAAGACTCCACTACCCTCCATCATAGGCTCCTCCCACCCAGTCACTTACAAAGACTCCAACACCCTCCATCATAGGCTCCACCCACCCAGTCACTTACAAAGACTCCACACACACTCTATTGAAGACTCCACCCACCCTCCGTCATAGGCTCCTCCCACCCAGTCACTTACAAAGACTCCACCACCCTACATCATAGGCTCCACCCATGCAGTCACTTACAAAGACTCCACTATTCACCATCATAAGCTCCTCCCTCCCAGTCACTAACAAAGACTCCAACACCCTCCATCATAGGCTCCACCCATCCAGTCACTTACATCGACTCCACCCACCCTCCATCATAGGCTCCACCCACCCACTCACTTACAAAGACTCCACACACACTCTATTGAAGACTCCACCCAACCTCCGTCATAGGGTCCTCCGACCCAGTCACTTACAAAGACTTCAACACCCTCCATCATAGGCTCCACCCACCCAGTCACTTACAAAGACTCCACACACACTCTATTAAAGACTCCACCCACCCTCGATCATAGGCTCCTCCCACCCAGTTGCTTACAAAGACTCCACCACCCTCCATCATAGGCTCCACCCACCCAGTCACTTACAAAGACTCCACACGCACTCTATTGAAGACTCCACCCACCCTCCGTCAAAGGCTCCTCCCACCCAGTTGCTTAGAAAGAGTCCACCACCCTCCATCATAGGCTCTACCCATGCAGTCACTTACAAAGACTACACTACCATCCATCATAAGCTTCTCCCACCCAGTCACTTACAAAGTCTCCACCACCCACAC
This sequence comes from Chelmon rostratus, assembly GCF_017976325.1. Lineage (NCBI taxonomy): Eukaryota > Metazoa > Chordata > Actinopteri > Chaetodontiformes > Chaetodontidae > Chelmon > Chelmon rostratus. The sequence goes on from NC_055665.1 coordinate 22,315,629, forward strand.
TCTATTGAAGACTCCACCCACCCTCTGTCATAGGCTCCTCCCACCCAGTCACTTAAAAAGACTCCACCACCCTCCATCATAGGCTCCACCCACCCTCCATCATAGGCTCCTCCCACCCAGTCACTTAAAAAAACTCCACCACCCTCCATCATAGGCTCCACCCACCCAGTCACTGACAAGGACTCCACCCACATTGTTTTCTTCTATTCGTGTATTTTACATGTTTCCTTCTGTATCTTGTTTCATTGTGAAAGAGAGTGAAAGATGAAGAAAGAATAAGGGAGCTTATTTTAACTGCATGTTTGACGTCTTACGCTCTTCCTTTCTTCTCTTTCTGTCCTTTCTTTATTTCATTCTTTCTTTATTTATTTCTTCTGTTTCTTTCTTTCTTTTTCCTTCCTTCTTTCTTTCTGTCTTTCTTTATTTCAGTCTTTCTTTATTTCAGTCTTTCTTTCTTTCTCTTTTTCTTGCCGTTTTTGTTCCTCCTCCTCTGCCCCCACACTCACTATCATAGGCTCCACCCACGGAGTCACTTACAAAGACTCCACACACACTCTATTGAAGACTCCACCCACCCTCCATCATAGGCTCCTCCCACCCAGTCACTTACAAAGACTCCACCACCCTCCATCATAGCCTCCACCCATGCAGTCATTTACAAAGACTCCACTACCCTCCATCATAGGCTCCTCCAACCCAGTCACTTACAAAGACTCCAACACCCTCCATCATAGGCTCCTCCCACCCAGTTACTTACAAAGACTCCAACACCCTCCATCATAGGCTCCTCCCAACCAGTCACTTACAAAGACTCAACACGCACTCTATTGAAGACTCCACACACCCTCCATCATAGGCTCCACCCATGCAGTCACTTACAAAGACTCCACCACCCTCCATCATAGGCTCCACCCACCCAGTCACTGACAAGGACTCCCCCCACATTGTTTTCTTCTATTCGTGTATTTTACATGTTTCCTTCTGTATCTTGTTTCATTGTGAAACAGTTTTCAGAGTCAAAGATGAAGAAAGAATAAGGGAGCTTGTTTTAACTGTGCATGTTTGACGTCTTACGCTCTTCCTTTCTTCTCTTTCTGTCCTTTCTTTATTTCATTCTTTCTTTATGTCTTGCTTCTGTTTCTTTCTTTTTTCTTTCTTTCTTTCTGTCTGTCTTTCTTTATTTCAGTCTTTCTTTCTTTCTCTTTTTCTTGCCGTTTTTGTTCCTCCTCCTCTGCCCCCACACTCACTATCATAGGCTCCACCCACGGAGTCACTTACAAAGACTCCACACACACTCTATTGAAGACTCCACCCACCCTCCGTCATAGGCTCCTCCCACCCAGTCACTTACAAAGACTCCAACATCCTCCATCATAGGCTCCACCCACCCAGTCACTTACAAAGACTCCACACACACTCTATTGAAGACTCCACCCACCCTCCGTCATAGGCTCCACCCATGCAGTCACTTACAAAGACTCCAACACCCTCCATCATAGGCTCCACCCATCTAGTCACTTACAAAGACTCCACTACCCTCCAACATAAGCTCCACCCACCCAATCATTTACAAAGACTCCAACACCCTCCATCATAGGCTCCACCCATCTAGTCACTGACAAGGACTCCACCCACATTGTTTTCTTCTATTCGTGTATTTTACATGTTTCCTTCTGTATCTTGTTTCATTGTTAAACAGTTTTCAGAGCGAAAGATGAAGGAAGAATAAGGGAGCTTGTTTTAACTGTGCATGTTTGACGTCTTACGCAATTCCTTTCTTCTCTTTCTTTCTGTCTTTCTTTCTTTCTTCCTTTCTTTCTTTCTTTCTTGCCGTTTTTGTTCCTCCTCCTGTCTGTCTTTCTGTCTGTCTGTCCTCCTGTCTGTCTGTCTGTCCTTCCATCTGTCTTTACTTTCTCTCTCAACTTCTTGTCTCTCTTTTGTTCTCTGCGTGTTTGTCCATCCTGCTTTCTTTCATGTCTCTCGGCGTTCTTGTCTTTCTTTTGTCGTTACGTCTCGTCTCTTTCTAGTCTTTCATGATGAAGGTTGTTTTAGCTCAACAGGGATGAGTCCTGTTTTTCTTTCCTTCATTATTTTACACTCGAAATAACAGATCCCAGATCAGAAAGAGATCTGAGGAACTTAGTCCTGGTTGAGCGGAGCCACAAACTGATCCTGAACCAGCAGCATGTTGTTGTTGTTTAAAGATAAGCGATGGTCACAGATCTGAGATCAGACAACGATACTTGACAAAGACTCTGCACCCACACTCACTATCATAGGCTGCACCCACGCAGTCACTTACAAAGACTCCACACACACTCTATTGAAGACTCCACCCACCCTCCGTCATAGGCTCCTCCCACCCAGTCACTTACAAAGACTCCAACACCCTCCATCATAGGCTCCTCCCACCCAGTCACTTACAAAGAGTCCACACACACTCTATTGAAGACTCCACCCACCCTCCGTCATAGGCTGCTCCCACCCAGTCACTTACAAAGACTCCACCACCCTCCTTCATAGGCTCCATCCATGCAGTCACTTACAAAGACTCCACTACCCTCCATCATAAGCTCCTCCCACCCAGTTACTTACAAAGACTCTAACACCCTCCATCATAGGCTCCACCCATCCAGTCACTTACAAAGACTCCACTACCCTCCATCATAAACTCCACCCACCCAATCACTTACAAAGACTCCACCACCGTCCATCATAGGCTCCACCCACCCAGTCACTGACAAGTACTCCACCCACATTGTTTTCTTTTATTCGTGTATTTTACATGTTTCCTTCTGTATCTTATTTCATTGTTAAACAGTTTTAAGAGTGAAAGATGAAGAAAGAATAAGGGAGCTTTTTTTAACTGCATGTTTGATGTCTTATGCTCTTCCTTTCTTCTCTTTCTGTCCTTTCTTTCTTTCTTTCTTTCTTCTTTCCTTTCTTTCTTTCTCTCTTTCTTTTGGTTTTTGTTCCTCCTCCTGTCTGTCTGTCTGTCCTTCTGTCTGTCTGTCCTTCTGTCTGTCCTTCTGTCTGTCTTTACTTTCTCTCTCGACTTTTTGTCTCTCTTTTGTTCTTTGCGTGTTTGTCCATCCTGCTTTCTTTCATGTCTCTTGGCGTTCTTGTCTTTCTTTTGTCTTTACATCTCGTCTCTTTCTAGTATTTCATGATGAAGGTTGTTTTAGCTCAACAGGGATGAGTCCTGTTTTTCTTTCCTTCATTATTTTACACTCGAAATAACAGATCCCAGATTAGAAAGAGATCTGAGGAACTTAGTCCTGGTTGAGCGGAGCCACAAACTGATCCTGAACCAGCAGCATGTTGTTGTTGTTTAAAGATAAGCGGTGGTCACAGATCTGAGATCAGACAACAATACTTGACAAAGACTCTGCCCCCACACTCACTATCATAGGCTCCACCCACCCACTCATTTACAAAGACTCCACACATACTCTATTGAAGACTCCACCCACCCTCCGTCATAGGGTCCTCCCACCCAGTCACTTACAAAGACTCCACCACCCTCCATCATAGGCTCCACACACCCTCCATCATAGGCTCCTCCCACCCAGTCATTTACAAAGCCTCCACCACCCTCCATCATAGGCTCCTCCCACCCAGTCACTTCCAAAGACTCCACACACTCTATTGAAGACTCCACCCACCCTCCATCATAGGCTCCACCCACCCTCCATCATAGGCTCCTCCCACCCAGTCACTTACAAAGCCTCCAACACACTCCATCATAGGCTCCTCCCACCCAGTCACTTAAGAAGACTCCACCACCCTCCATCATAGGCTCCACCCACCCTCCATCATAGGCTCCTCCCACCCAGTCACTTACAATGCCTCCACCACCCTCCATCATAGGCTCCTCCCACCCAGTCACTTACAAAGACTCCACCACCCTCCATCAAAGGCTCCTCCCACCCAGTCACTTACAAAGACTCCACCACCCTCCATCATAGGCTCCACCCACCCTCCATCATAGGCTCCTCCCACCCAGTCACTTACAAAGCCTCCAACACACTCCATCATAGGCTCCTCCCACCCAGTCACTTAAGAAGACTCCACCACCCTCCATCATAGGCTCCACCAATGCAGTCAAATACAAAGACTACACTACCCTCCATCATAAGGTCCTCCCACCGTGTCACTTACAAAGACTCCACCACCCTCCATCATAGGCTCCTCCCACCCAGTCACTTACAAAGACTCCACCACCCTCCATCAAAGGCTCCTCCCACCCAGTCACTTACAATGCCTCCACCACCCTCCATCATAGGCTCCACACACCCTCCATCAAAGGCTCCACCCACCCAGTCACTGACAAAGACTCCACCACCCTCCATCATAGGCTCCAGTCTCATTGTTTTCTTATATTCGTGTATTTTACATGTTTTCTTCTGTATCTTATTTCATTGTGAAACAGTTTTCAGAGTGAAAGATGAAGAAAGAATAAGGGAGCTTTTTTTAACTGTGCATGTTTGACGTCTTACGCAATTCCTTTCTTCTCTTTCTGTCCTTTCTTTCTTTATTTCATTCTTTCTTCTGTTGCTTTTTTCTTTCTTCTTTCTTTCTGTCTTTCTTTATTTCACTCTTTCTTTCTTTCTCTCTTTCTTTCCATTTTTGTTCCTCCTCCTGTCTGTCTGTCTGTCCTTTTGTCTGTCTGTCCTCCTGTCTGTCCTTCTGTCTGTCTTTACTTTCTCTCTCGACTTCTTGTCTCTCTTTTGTTCTCTGCGTGTTTGTCCATCCTGCTTTCTTTCATGTCTCTCGGCGTTCTTGTCTTTCTTTTGTCGTTACGTCTCGTCTCTTTCTAGTCTTTCATGATGAAGGTTGTTTTCGCTCAACAGGGATGAGTCCTGTTTTTCTTTCCTTCATTATTTTACACTCGAAATAACAGATCCCAGATCAGAAAGAGATCTGAGGAACTTAGTCCTGGTTGAGCGGAGCCACAAACTGATCCTGAACCAGCAGCATGTTGTTGTTGTTTAAAGATAAGCGATGGTCACAGATCTGAGATCAGACAACAAGACTTGACAAAGACTCCGCCCGCACACTCACTGTCATAGACTGCACCCATCCAGTCACTGACAAAGACTCCACCACCCTCCATCATAGGCTCCTCCCACCCAGTCACTTAAAAAGACTCCACCACCCTCCATCATAGGCTCCACCCACCCTCCATCATAGGCTCCTCCCACCCAGTCACTTACAAAGACTTCACCACCCTCCATCATAGGCTCCTCCCACCCAGTCACTTAGAAAGACGACACCACCCTCCATCATTGGCTCCACCCACCCAGTCATTACAAAGACTCCACCACCCTCCATCATCGGCTCCACCCACCCAGTCATTTAGAAAGACTACACCACCCTCCATCATAGGCTTCACCCACCCAGTCACTGACAAGGACTCCACCCACCCTCCATCATAGACTCCAGTCTGTCCTTCTGTCTGTCTGTCCTCCTGTCTGTCCTTCTGTCTGTCTTTACTTTCTCTCTCGACTTCTTGTCTCTCTTTTGTTCTCTGCGTGTTTGTCCATCCTGCTTTCTTTCATGTCTCTCGGCGTTCTTGTCTTTCTTTTGTCGTTACGTCTCGTCTCTTTCTAGTCTTTCATGATGAAGGTTGTTTTCGCTCAACAGGGATGAGTCCTGTTTTTCTTTCCTTCATTATTTTACACTCGAAATAACAGATCCCAGATCAGAAAGAGATCTGAGGAACTTAGTCCTGGTTGAGCGGAGCCACAAACTGATCCTGAACCAGCAGCATGTTGTTGTTGTTTAAAGATAAGCGATGGTCACAGATCTGAGATCAGACAACAAGACTTGACAAAGACTCCGCCCGCACACTCACTGTCATAGACTGCACCCATCCAGTCACTGACAAAGACTCCACCACCCTCCATCATAGGCTCCTCCCACCCAGTCACTTAAAAAGACTCCACCACCCTCCATCATAGGCTCCACCCACCCTCCATCATAGGCTCCTCCCACCCAGTCACTTACAAAGACTTCACCACCCTCCATCATAGGCTCCTCCCACCCAGTCACTTAGAAAGACGACACCACCCTCCATCATTGGCTCCACCCACCCAGTCATTACAAAGACTCCACCACCCTCCATCATCGGCTCCACCCACCCAGTCATTTAGAAAGACTACACCACCCTCCATCATAGGCTTCACCCACCCAGTCACTGACAAGGACTCCACCCACCCTCCATCATAGACTCCAGTCTGTCCTTCTGTCTGTCTGTCCTCCTGTCTGTCCTTCTGTCTGTCTTTACTTTCTCTCTCGACTTCTTGTCTGTCTTTTCTCGCTACGTCTCGTCTCTTTCTAGTCTTTCATGATGAAGGTTGTTTTAGCTCAACAGGGATGAGTCCTGTTTTTCTTTCCTTCATTATTTTACACTCGAAATAACAGATCCCTGATCAGAAAGAGATCTGAGGAACTTAGTCCTGGTTGAGCAGAGCCACAAACTGATCCTGAACCAGCAGCATGTTGTTGTTGTTTAAAGATAAGCGATGGTCACAGATCTGAGATCAGACAACAAGACTTGACAAAGACTCCGCCCGGACACTCACTATCATTGACTGCACCCATCCAGTCACTGACAACAACTCCACCACCCTCCATCATAGGCTCCTCCCACCCAGTCACTTACGAAGACTCCACCACCCTCCATCATAGGCTCCACCCACCCTCCATCATAGACTCCACCCACCCAGTCAATCACAAAGCCTCCAACACCCTCCATCATAGGCTCCAGTCTCATTGTTTTCTTCTATTCGTGTATTTTACATGTTTCCTTCTGTATCTTGTTTCATTGTTAAACAGTTTTCAGAGTGAAAGATGAAGGAAGAATAAGGGAGCTTATTTTAACTGTGCATGTTTGACGTCTTGCGCTCTTCCTGTCTTCTCTTTCTGTCTTTCTTTCTTTCTTTCTTTCTTCTGTTTCTTCTGTTTCTTTCTTTTTTCATTTTTCTTTCTTTCTTTCTTTCTTCTGTTTCTTTCTTTTTTTCATTTTTCTTTCTTTCTTTCTCTCTTTCTTGCATTTTTTGTTCCTCCTCCTGTCTGTGTCTGACCCAGAGCCAGCCAAACTCTAACTCCTCCTCACGGAAGTACATCAGTCCATTGGGCTTGTTGAACTCACAGGGGGCGCCGCAGTCCTTCGACCCCAGGAAGTGGTAGTTAAGGTAGGGGGGCACCTGGAGCTGCAGGGGGCAGGAGAAGGGCTGGCTGGTGTATGGCGGCAGGGTCACAAGGTCTGGGAGGATGGGGCTCGGGTTGGTCGTGGGGCCGTCCTTGTCGGTCGTGTTCTGACACACGCAGATCTCCCCTGCACCGTGGACCAGGAAGTTCTCACAGCACAGGCTCTCCGGCCACTGGAAGCCGAACTTATTCATCTTGCTGTGATATTAGCATTCTTCTATGAACCACATTAGTATTTGTACAAGTCAGAGTAGTGTTGTGGGCTGTCCTAACTACTAGCCAATCCAGTCAGCTGTAGTGAAGCCAACAGCAGTAATAGTTGTATTGAAACACAGAGAGCAGTAATCGCAGTCCTCTCTTCAGCTCCTCTTAGCGGTGCCGCTCCTCCTCACCGGTGTCCTCTGCGATGCTTCGGTGGAGGAATCCGTTCCCACCTACGAGCGCCAGGACCCGTCCACCGGGGAGACCCTCATCTGTGCCAAATGTCCACCCGGCACGCACATGGCCGCGCACTGCACAGCCACCACGGCCACCAGGTGCGCGCCGTGCAAAGGCGAACTCTTTGCTTAATGTTTTACAAGAGTAGCAGCCCCGAAACAATTGTATTTAAAGTTAAAGTGGAAATCCACGAAGCGCATGGAAACACGCTCCATCACCTGCGCTCTCCGCAGCCACAACGGCATTTTAAAAGCATTGTAATGATCCCAACTGCGCTGTTGTTTTCTTTAGGTACATCACAAAGCAACACTGTTTGTGAAGAATGTGCCGAGGGCTTCTTCTCCAACTCATCTTCCGCGCTGGATTCGTGCGTAAATCACCAGGAATGCCCAAGCGGACAGATCGTGCTCCTGCCCGGCTCGATCTACCACGATACGATGTGTGGCACCTGCGAGGATCTTGCAAATGGAGGTGTGTGCTTTGTACAGTTAGTTATAACTGTAATAATTATAATAATAATCACCATCATCATCATCATATAATAATAACACTCGATTATCACAATTGACGACAAGTTACACCACAGTTTGGATTTCAAACTCACGCGGTACAATTCCTTTCTCAGTTGAGATGTCCAGAGCTTTCCTCTCAGGATTCTTCAGTATGCACAGGATGCGTGTGGCAAAAATGTGCATCATTAACTTGGGTCAGATTACTTCAAATTTATCAGGACAAATAACTAATGGTGCAAATTTGGGAGAAACTTCATGAGTGAACGTGAAATACGCAAATATCGTGAACATGACTGTGGCTTTCTGTCCAGTGATCACATGACTGACGTTTTTGCAAATCGCCGATCCATTCTTCCCTCTCGCCAATCCCCTTGATGGCATTCCGGAGGTCGGCCTTTAACTTTGTGTTCTCCTCCTCTGCGCTTGAGAGTTTCTCCCGCAAGGTCCTTCTGTCTTCCAGAGGCGACTCCTGTGCAGGATGAGCAAAAGGATGCCGCTGTCTCTGGTTCGAGGTGTTTACCCATCTGTTACGTGTAGCAGTTGGCTGCTGTCTCTCTCTCTCCCTCCCTCTCTCTCCTTCTCTCTCAGTTTCCTCCTCCCTCTACCTGTTGCACACCTGAGGTGGATCCTCACTCAGGTGGAGAGGAGGAGGGAATAAGAGGGGAAGCGGGTGGAGAGGGGAGGGGCTCAGCACAGCACATGGTACACAACCAACAACACCTGGCAGGTAGAGAGGAGGTTTTTCTTTCCTCCGCTTTGGTTTTCCCTTTCCCCAATCACATTCATTCCCATGTCCGTTTATGGGCTGGGATTTTTGTTTTGTTAGTTTGGGCTGGAGACCACCGGTAGTCACGTTATTCGTCTTTTATTTATGATAGAGGATACCAGCCAAATGCTGCAGTCAAGTACTCTCACTTTTCACTTTCACTGTTATTGTTCACATCTACGTAGATTGTTTATATTGTAAATATAATAATGAACGTAAATCTGCTGTGTACTCGTTGCAACTTTATTAGCAGCTTCCTCGTAACATTGCGCCAACAACATTGTCTTTTGATCCAGGCTGCTTGGTCTCCAGGTGAAGCAGTTTTCAGGCTTCATCGCCTCATAGAGAGCCGGTCGCTCCATATGATGCAGAGCGGGCTCGGTGTGTGGGAATCACCTGTCGACAAATCCAGATTTCAAGCAGGACTCCTGATATTGTCTGTTAAAAGCTTTCTTTTTTTTGGAAGTCGTCACTCTTCTTCTTCTTCAAATTATATCTCGTACATGATGTACATAACACTGTATTTATATGTTGATTGCCATCATTTCTTACTTAAAGGAAAAAAAAGTGTGATGATCATTGGTGCTAGTCAGTCATGTGTCTACATCAGTGTAGGAATGTAACGCAGGACACTTACTCTGGTACTTCTACAGTCCAGAGTTGAGTTAGTTCTACAGTAGAGCTAAGAGAGATGCTGAAAGACCCTGAGCTTATCGCTGCAGCTATCCTCGTACCGAAATTCAAGACCTGCTGGACAACAGACCAAAATATCTTCAAACTTGGTAAGTGTCTTCCTTCTTACTTTTTAACTTCCCTTTCAGTGTTTCCAGCAGAACATTTTTAGTAGAGGGATAGCCAATGATGGATAGATAGGGCTGTCATCATTGGAAAGGGTATGGTGTGCAGTTTCATATGAAATGCGATATGACCATCTCCAAAAAAAGATGGTTGCCTTAACTGTAAAGTGCTGGGGGAAACCATGCTTTTAATACTGTGAATTGGAGTGAAATGAGGCTGAAATAACATTTCATGACACACACACACACACACACAAGCCAACACAAAATTACATGATCTTGTGTGTAGTTTAATTGTGGTATTTTTTGTTTTTCTTTTTTTTTCCTGTTTCGTTTGTTCTCCAGGCCTTGACTACATCAGAAGCCACCTCGATAGTCAAGCTGCGAGTCACATTGGTGGGAAATCTTCATCATCAGAGGAAGACGACTTCTTTTCTTCCCTGAAGAAGGCTGGCCCTCCTGAAGCAACCCAGCAGCTGGAGGCATACCCGGGGTGCCCAGGAGAACCAGCACTGAAGTCATTCCCAGCTGTGCTGCAACTTTCACAGAAGCTCAATGTGGCACTCCCTGCCTCAGCTGCCTGTGAAAGACTGTTTAGTGTCGCAGGGGTGATCTTCAGGCCAAGGAGGGCATGCATTGGTGCAAAAAACTTTGAGAACTTGTTGCTTTTGCGACTGAACAAGGCCTATTGGTAACTAGTGTGTACGTGTGCGTGCATGTCCAGCAGTTTCTGTTCTATGAGCTGCATGCTCTGGTTCTAGTTGAGAATGGGCTGTGTGTGTGTGTGTGTGTGTGTGTGTGTGTGTGTGTGTGTGTGTGTGTGTGTAGTCTAGTAGTGTTTGTGCTGCAGCAGGGCTCTGTGACTCCATTGTGTGTTGCATTCATTTGGTCGAGTGTAATAATGTCGAATTTTTTTTTTTTGACACTTGTGGACCCCATGCTGCTTTGTTAATCTAATACATTTTCAATAAAAGACAATTGTTTGATAACCTAATTCTGAGGTATGAAGTTTTACACCATTTCAATAAGTCATTATAACTCTTCATTCATGTATTTTGTTTGGAAGCAACTACTGTTGTAATTTCACTGGTCTCAATTCATAAATGCACATTAAAAAACAGCACATGTTATCATACAGTACTACTGTACAATGTTGAGTCAGCAGAGAAAATGGTAATAGTAATAATCATTATTATTATTATTATTATCTTGCAAACCATCCACTATGAGTCAAATTTGCCCTGTCATCCATAATCTACGCAAATGTCCTCAATGGCATTTTTCCCCTTTTAATACTTTTACTTTTTACTTAAAATGTAGTTTAGAAACTGAAAACTTTTGTACTTCTACTTGAGTATAAACTTCAATTTATACTTCTACTTTTAAAAAAGTATTTCTAAACCCCAGTAACTATACTTCTACTTAAGGAGTAAATGTGAATCACTGATTCTTGGGAATTTGGATAAAACAGGTTTTAATTTTGAAAATAAAAAGTTTGTTAAATTACAAAATCTAAAGGTATATCTTTATAGACCAAGGTCTTGGCTGTTCAGCGATGTACTGGTGCAACCTCCTGATTTTGTATTTTTTTTGTAAAATAATGACTATGAAATTGAGGGGAATTACAGTGAATGTTAGATTTGGTTAAATGTTGTCATGCCATTTTTATTTGGCTTTAGTCATTGGAGACGTAATGACATAAGCCAAATGAACATGGCATAATAGTGACTTGAGAGAGGGGAAGACACATCTTATCCCCTAGGGTTGGACGATATGGAAGAAATATAGGGGGAATTACAAAAAAAGAGATTAATGAAACATTACAGGTCATATTGGTATTTATTGTGAACAACAATTTTATTCTAGCCTCCATTAAGGACCATTTGGACGTTTTTGTCACCACCGTCAGACAGAAAACCTGACGGTGGTGACAAAAACCTACTCTTTCACATGATATGCATGAGTTGTTAGCATTAGACATCTTGCTTCCCCTCTGTTGCTAGCTACTTCATACCTCTTCTTAAAAAGTATACATTTATGTCAAACTCTAATGTAATATTTTTTATACAAAAGAGACGGTGTTGACATGTTATGGTTGCGACAGTAGCAGTTTCCAAAAATATGAACAAGTTTAAGAGAAAATAGCTAACTTACAGGAGCTTGAGTGATCTTGAAGCATGCAGTGGAGCTGAAGGTGTGAAAATGTGGTCCTCAGGAATGTAGCTGACCTTGTAGGTGCCTGATTTCATTGCTTTTTATAAATATCTGACGGTGGTGACGAATATGTGGGACACATTTTGAGCAACCAAAAAATAGTAGTAAATATTGTTCAAAGCTCCCTGTTTGTAGTTTTCAATACATATTGTAATGACTCTTTCATGTGGTAAAGATATTGTTCAATTCAATAATTACTTTTTGTTTTTTTAATCAAGTTGAAATTATTATCGCCTACCTGAGGACAACTGGTTTTGTTGGCAATAGGCCAGCATTTATCATTGAATTAATAAAAAATAAAAATAAACCTATAAAAGAACCTTACATATGTGCAAAGGACCCCCTGATTATAACCTTGATTCTTTTTTTTCATGAAAATGTTAATTATTTCCAACAGAATTAGCACTTTTTTTAGTGGGACATGTTTTTGCCAAAGTTTCAAGAATCAGTGGAATACTTTTGACACCTCTGGTTCTACTTAATCGAAGGATTTCCTAATGGAACTGTGTACCTTTAACTTTACTGCATCTCAGAGGCAAATACAGTTTGCCTGCTTCCACTCCACTACATCTGACAGCTTTAGTTACTGGTTACTCTTCAGACTAGTTTTTCATACCCTCCCTGTCCAGCTATTGTTCCTTTATGGCTTGAGAAACTTCTTGTTTTTCTCCAGCCAAATAAACTGTTCAAAAACCTTGTTGGATTTGCTGGAAACGACACGAAGCTGGAAACAGGACCTTTTTTTCAGAGCTCATGAAAAGAAGACTTTTTAGAGTCAACACTCATGTTGATCTTATAGAATATGATGCATTGCTGTAGATTAAACTACCAAACAGTGTATAAAGGAGTTGAAATTAGCACAACTGTAAACATCTACAGCCACAAAATGCGACTAAACCAGTAATAATCTTCCAGGAACCTGATAAAACACTGACAGGGACCATTTTTTCTGCAATCAACCAGCAGGTGGCGCTTGAGTCCACTACATTTTATTATTGGGCCTCATGCACCTTGTACTCGCCATAAAGGTTTGGTTTCTTAAATTGTTGCACTATTTGTCAGAGCAGTCTGTCACAGAGTGGTGAACCCCTCCCCATCTTTACTTCAGAAAGACTCAATAAAATTTCTCAGTTTCAACATTTCAAATCTTAACTTCACAAACTGCTCTGAAAAGTGAGTCACTGTTAAATGTTTAATCATTGGCTTGTATTGAGCAGTTTGGCTGTTTGTTAATACAGGAGGATTGGACCACCAGGGTTGGTGCGTTTGCAGAAGACTTCCTGCGTCCCCAAAGAACTTGACTTGATGTTTTCTCGTGTTGCATTTGAGTGTGTGAGAACATGGTGTACTGCACATCATTTTTGGTCATGTGAAGTGTTTCCAAGGCCCACATTCATCAAGCACTTGACTCTCTGCAGGTGAAAGTGGGGGGGGGGTCACATTTTTGTTGTGTTGCTAAACTTTTGTTTGTCTGTTTGTTTTCCAGGCACTCGTCATCAGTGATTGAGGATACCAGCCAAATGCTGCAGTCAAGTACTCTCACTGTTCACTCTGTCTTTCTCCTTCTCTTCCCTTTCTCCACTTTCACTGTTATTGTTCAAACTATCTACATGTGCAAAAGGTTTCTTTCCAAGCTAGACTGTTCTGTTACACTGCTCTTCATGCTATTTTAATTCAATGTTACACTGTTCTTGTTGCTATTTCAATGCAGTGTCTGAAGTTATGTTCATTAGTAAAGCCTGTCATTAAGGATTTTGTTAATATGCACAGTTTCTTCTAAATAGGTAATGGAACACCTTTTTTTGGAAAACAAATGTTCAAAATGTTATGACTAAGTTTCCCCCTCTCAACACCTTCCCAATTCAACCATTGTCCCTGTTTGGCCTGATCAACTGCTTTTGCCCGCCTTAACATCTCCTCCTGCCTATGCACCTGTTCCACTACAAAGCTTTCTTTTCTCCTTTAGACCTGCTTTGTTCCACACTGGTTTGCCTGGGCCGGCGTCCCAGAGTCACCCCCTCTAGTGCCAGTTCACACTGCTCCTACACAATCCAAACAGCACTGCCATGTTCAACTGACCCAGGCCTGTTTGGGAGATGCTCCAGGTAGTGGCCAGTAACGATGCTACCATTTAGCTAATGCTAATACTCATGGTAACCACAAAGAAGAAGACAGTACAGTTCCGATGCAACCATTTAGCTAATGCCAATGCTAATGGTAATGCTAATGCTAAATGCTACCTGCTAAGAGGAACAGAAGAAGACATTAAAGCTAGATTCACCTATACTGTTAATGTTAACTGCTAGATGCCAATGCTAACTGCTAAGACACTATCAAACTACCACTGTTTTAGCTATTGTTAGATGCTACAATGCTAGCACAGCCCTAGATGCCACATGTAACTGCCAATTGCTGCACTACCATCATCTACACCTGCCTCTAGCCAACTGCACCAATAAAAGCGGGGTGGGAATACAAACCCTGGTTCGGGTAGGGGTTAGAAAGTTTAGAGGGTGCTGAAGGTGGAGGCCTAAACCACAGACTAAATTTAACAGCCTCTTCTAACATTTCCTTCAAGAAGCAAACAAAACAGGAAAACAACCAAAAAAGAACAAAACAAGCCAACTCTGTATCTTACGACGCAAACTCACCTGAACAGGCCGCATAGCAGAGGAGAGGTGTCTTGTTCAGACTTCGACCTCTTCTCCTGGATGCATGCATGTCCTTGCCCCTGCATTCCCAGCTCCCTCAACAGTGAAACAGCTGACCCTGCAACAAAACCTCTACACCCCACTTCAACCGGACAGACCCTGGTCTTCCATCCTCTCTGCTCAGATTCTGTCTTTAAATCTGCATACGTAGTCTTCTTCCTTTCATAAGCTGCCTCCACTGAATTTTCCCAAGGGACTGTTAACTCAATGAAATACACAGTCTTTTTACTCATGGACCATAAGACAATGTCCGGCCTCAGATTACTACAAACTATTTCCTGGGGCACAACTAGCTTTCCTCCCAAGTCGACCTGCATTTGCCAATCATCAGCCCCTACCAGGCAGCCACCTACCTGCCTTCTCCCTGACTTAGCAGCTCTATTTTTCTCCCCCTCTCGAACAAACTGCACACCTAACCTCTCCTTTCTAGAACTTCCAGAATTCACCTGCTTCCTTCTCTCTTCAATGCCCGCGGCTAAGCTTCTCAGCACCTGATTATGCCGCCATGTATACCGGCCTTGTGATAAGCTAATTCTACAACCTGACAAAATGTGCTTTAAAAAAAGGAAAATACGTACAGATACAGACTCACTGAACTCTCTGTTAAAAACTCTATAAACTTCACTTCATTTACAGAAAATATGAGAAAAGAAGAAGTGGTTCAGGCCATTATTATTTAATAATGTATTTGAAGAGAAATAACATCCAAACATAATATGATAAAAATGTCTATATTGTAGGTTGAGATCAAAAGAAAGCTTTTGATTATATCCACAAAGACTGGTTTGCCAGATAAATAGATTTTTAAAAAGATAAATGAATTCCAGCAAAATGTGCCTAAAACTGTCCAAGCGGACCCAAAGTTAACTGAAAGCTGTTCTTGATCCACTTGGAGTACATGCATGGTTTTGGTCTTGTTTCAAAGGTAACAGTCTGAACGTTAATCCCAGCAGTCAGAACCACTGTGTTACTTTCATCGAGTGACACAAGTTTGAACACACTGAAGCACAAGTTTTTTTTCTGCCTGAATATGTTTTTGCAAACACATGCTTTCAGATGACTGAACGTGGGACTTTTTAGCTGGAGGACACAGCAGGAAGCCTTCCGCAGAATAAATCCTGCAGTCCAGCTGAACACAAGTCAACGTTTTCTGTCTCTTTGTTTTCCGCACAGGTGGGTTAAAACTCCTCACAAACACAGGCAGGTATGTGTTGTGAATCCTTGATTTAACGTGTTGTGTTGAGTTTGCAGTCCAGATGTTTAGATAGACACTGCTATGCTAGGCTAGCGGAGCTGTTGCTAACATATAGAGTATAATGGGACTGCTAATGAGGAATGCTAAAGGGGTTGATTTTGTAGAATTAACTGATGTGAGTACGTGTAAAGTGTTGGTGCATATATTTTAGTATTCTCCAGCATGTGTGTGTTTGTTGCTGACTTTGTAAGACATGCTAATAAGAGTAATTTGTGACGGTGGACTCAAATGAGAGCTAAAGTGAATTGTGATAGTGAGATGGTGTGTCAAGTTTAGGCAGGGTGAAGCCAAAACTTCAACAATTCAAGGATCACTGTGTTTTGTTTGGCTTCAGGTGTGCAGCCACAGACCCACCACAACCGATGTATTATCTGTCCTGAAATACTTTTGTACGTTGGGCGGAAAAGCTTTGAAACAACTGCATGAAAGTACCTGGAGTCTGGATTTTGTAAAGCTCCGGCCCTGTGGGAAGTCAGTGTTCCTTGTTTGCAGCCTGAGAAAGGAACCTGTTGCATCATTGATCCTCTTTGTTAAAAGCAGCTTGTATGTCATGCTTTTTAGACAGCATCCCAATCAGAGAGGCATCCTGAGAACAATTTGGGTACAACTGAGCTACTGCTTGTGTGGAATTATGAAGTTGGGAAATAACGTTGTTGCCTCAGTGCACTTCAGACCTTTCTGTGGAGGACATCATTTGATGTTAAAATCTGACTGAACGATCGAACCGTGTACAAATCCGTCTTATCTACGACTCGTGTCAAAAAGATGGAGAAATGGACGATGGTGAGCATCAGGATCCCAGAGAAGCTAATGAGAAGGGAATGAAATGAAACACTCGCTGTCATCTCACTTCTCCTTTTATTTCAGTGACATTTGTCTTCCTGGATTTTTTTTCTGCTCCTTTTTCTCTCACATTGTCTGCTCACATTATCTCCTGCTGTGGCTTCTTCAAGCAGCAGGAACCCCTCTCTTCCTCTCCCCCACACACTCCTTCTCTCATTCAGGTCGGGATGATAGCTTCATCTCCCCCTGGACCCCCCTCCTCCTCCTCCTCCACCCTTCTCTCTCCACTCTCCACCCTTTGCAGAGCTCCCACCCTCTGGAGGCATTTGTGTTGGGGCTGATGAAGACAGTTTTTGCCCTGTGCAGGGCCATTTACATCAGAGGAAGAGAGTCGGACAAGGTTTGCCAGTCTCCCTCAGTCCGTCCTGCCATAATAACTGGAGCTGCCCGCGCTCTACTAATGCTTCCTGCTTCACTCGAGATCATTCAGCTTTAGAGCAGGCTGCTGACAATAAAGACTGAGGAGAACTGTTTTTATCTGAGGTGTGATCACGCAGCTAGTGAGCAACATCATTGATTTAATAATCATTCCTTTCACTGCTTTAGATCAGATTTTAACACTCAAACAGAAGTAGGCAGCTGCAGCTAAAGTTCATTTCAATCTGCTCCAGTGTTGATGTATTTACAACAAATGTCTGATTCTCACCTCCATATTTTGGTTTATTTGTGGCTCTGGAAATATGTGGCTCTGGAAGACACTGTTTAGGATGTTGTTTCACATATTTGTGAAGACTGAAAAAATCATTTTGAACTTGTCCGATGCTTTCTTTGGCTGGGTTACAAAGCGGCAAACTGCAGCTGTCAGGAGTCATGAGAAGAGCAGGAGTTATCGTGCATTAACTCGTACTACAGCAGTCAGCGACTCATGATGTGTGACGGATAAAAAGGCTTTCAGCAGGATGCCGTGGTCAGCAAACAAACATACCAGCTACATGAATGTTTTTTCAACCCACCGTGAGCCGAAAGAGTTCAGAATAATGATCAACATCACCTGAGCTCTTTGGCTGTACTTTGGTGCTACTGTAATGTAAAACCACAAAACACCTCAACATCATCACGTTTGAAATTCATCAGCAGGAAGGTAAAACTAGTCAGTATGTGGATGCAGCAAATGCTTGTGCCTGCACCTCAACCAGCTCATTTGTTACATTTTTGTTCGAGTAAACTCGAGCTGGACTGACAAATCAGACTAACAGACAGTTAGTATGTGGTGGCTGTCAAGTAAGTAAGAAACTGCAGCACAGAAATGTAAAAAGATTTGTTCAAGCTCAGATAGAGACAGTGTTGCTGTTACACAGTTTTTCCACCAGAGGTCACTGACACATTTATTTTTACACACTAAAATGTCCCACTCAGTCCACATGGTCACAATTCTCTAAAACATGAACTGATGAGATCCTTGTTGAAAATGTAAAGGCTATGTGTGTAGTTAAAAAACATTAAATATACAGACCAATCTTACATCATTATCAGACTCTCGAATATCAACACTGTCTCATAACTCCAGTGTCCTTCTGGATGTTTTATTCGATTTTATTTCTGGCTGTTTGTATAAGTGAACCCAAACATTAAGTGTTCCACCTTCATAAGGACCGAGCTTTGACTGTACTGTAACGTTGAGTGACCTGCACTTCCTGTTGAAAATGTCATCATTTTATGTTGCTTGAAGTCACAATAAGTGGAACTGATGCAAACTAACTGCAATGCAACAATGAATTTATTATTTGAAGTAGTAATAAGAAAAAAGAAGAAAGAAATAAACCAGCTGAGTCTCAGTCTGTGTCTGAAGACAGGAAACAACAGCTGAAAGTTTTTCTGAACCAGCCAAACAAGCCTCGTCTGTGCTGACGAGAGGAGACAGACGAGCTGCCGGAGCTGAGGCCGCAACGGAGTCTGGTTCTGTGATCGGTTCTTCGCAATGATCCCGACCACTCAGGACTGAAGTAGGAGGGGTCACAGGAGGTGGAGGACCTAACCCACAGCAGAAGTTGTCTCTGGGCTGTGTGCCGGCTGGTCACCTGCTTCATCCTGGCTGTGGAGCGGGCAGTAATGACAGCAGATACCATTCCTCTAAATGGGAGGCTGTCCTCCACACCAGGCTCCTCATCTTCAGCAGGGCTGAAGTAATCTCAATCTCAAGAGAGATTAACACAACAACAAACACATATAAACATCACAACAAGACACACAAAGCAGTCCTCAAACACACATTAATAATCACAACTTTGACAAGTAGTTTCAAGTCCCTCAGAGTAGTCAGTGTCTCCATTATAGTTTGTTTTTTCAGTTCATTGCAGTAGTGAGGTGCACTGCGCTGGAAACCAGTCTTCCCCAGTTCAGAGCTGGTATGAGGAACTTTTAGAGCTAATCCATCCTGTGGTCTGGTATCACGGTTCTTCCCTTTGAACTCAACTAAAGATGCTACATCTATGTATTACACCAATAGCAAAATGTCTGTGTAAGTATGCAACCCACATCCTGTCAATCACAACCCAGTCACACCCACATCCAGACCAAGGCCCAATGCTCCACCTGTCAACGTTCATCGGATGAAACTACATATACACAGTAATGGCTTTGATTTGTTACCTTGTTCTTTATGAAGAGTAAATAAATGTGTTTGAAGTGCAGTTGTGTCAGGACGTTTCCTCTGAAAAACAACTACAATAATGACAAAATAGTTTATATTCTCTAAGACAACAAATGAGTGCACAGGGATGGAAAGAGGAGAGAAAACATGAAATGAGGGGGAAATCAGTCAGCTGGCAGTAATGTGCTGCTGAATTCAAAGGAATGGCAAACATTATTCAGGGTAAACATTTGGCCAAACTAACTGTTCCTGACTTCAGATCAGTGAAAACATAATTTCAGTTATATTCATGAGTGATGCTCCTGAAGACAGCTTTCCCCTTTGCAGCATTACTGTTCTGCAGCTTTACACAGTAGTTTAACCAAGATTTTAAATCCTTGTGTCCAAAATGGCTCCCAAAAAAGTGACAAACTGAACTCCTCACCTGTGTTTCATACAGATGTAGGTCTACAGTTGTCTTCAGTTTTGTTTCTCAGTCATCATTATGCGTCTCCTTGTTTCCATTCATGTGTTCCCTCTCTAACAGATGCGGCTGCCGTCCAAACCTTATTCCAGCTTACCAAACTACTCCATCGGCTCGACCAACACTCCCCAGGGACAGGACTGGTGACATGGCCGCTATAGGACAAGCACTGTCTGAGGCTGAGCGACTGGGT
Organism: Chelmon rostratus; assembly: GCF_017976325.1. Classification (NCBI taxonomy): domain Eukaryota; kingdom Metazoa; phylum Chordata; class Actinopteri; order Chaetodontiformes; family Chaetodontidae; genus Chelmon; species Chelmon rostratus. The sequence continues at coordinate 22,335,626 of NC_055665.1, forward strand.
CTGTCAGTAAGAGCTATGAGCACAATTATTGACACTGAAGAAGTCACATTCTTTATGTCCTGATCCTCCTGTAGAGTTTGTATGAGATTGGTACAAAAACCGTGTATTGTATAAGACCCCTTAAATGTTTTTGGAAGTCTGGTTCTCAAAATGCTGCAAATGCTAAAACATCTACAAAAGCTGGACACACATTTGCTCATAATCACAAAATGTAGAAAATACTAAAACCCAATGAAAGTAGAAACAGGCCTTCAATCATAGCAGCTGCTGCCTGGGAACAACGTGTCCTCCTCACCTGGCTCAGGTGTCCAGTGCATGTCTGTAGACTGTAGTGCTGTCACAGTGACACCTAGTGGCTGAAAAATAGGATGATAAAAGCAAATAAAACATGCAGTGAGCAGTAAAATCATTATTTATTTATACACTTATTTTAGCAACTGTTACTTCAACTTGTTTCTCTTAATAATACTCAAACCTTCCTGTCAACAATCAATGCACGGAGGGCCAAAAACAAGATTCTATTCTCCTTGTGTTAATACTGAAGGTGCAATTTGTAAGATATGAACAGACTTTCAGTTTGGACCATTAAAAAAATGAAGTAACATTATCAGCAGAGGTTATGGTCTGACAGTATAGCTCAAGGCTTCTCCCAGAGTTTCAGCTGGGCTCTCTTAGCTTTTGTAGTCAAGCAAGTGAACAAAATAAACTCACAAAATGTCCAGAAAGGACATATTACAGCTGTTTTCTTTATTAAACAGAAAAATCAAACTGTACCCCTTCTGAAGTCAAGTTTCTCTCTTTGACTGAACTAAGATCTTAATTGCAAAGTTAACTCATTGCACTCTCTTCATTCAGATTCAAAAGAAGCAAAATAAAACTCACCAAAATTCTCTTGATTTGTCTTTTCACTGTTTCAACAATCAGAAATTTAGTTGAACAATTGAAATAAGCACTTGATTCACAGAGTTGGGTATGAAAATATTCTGGCTTTACACGCTGAGGTTTCCCGACCTTCCTCTTGCTCCAGTCGCACTTAGTAAATTAAAGCAAACTCTAATAAGAAAATCAGCATAAACAATAGTGTTCTCTGATCCTGTTTCTGCTCCATGTAGGTTTTCCAAGCACGGCTCCTTAAAGTCTCACAAAGAACTGGAGCTTCCAGCACTGGATATGATCTTACTGTGCGTGTGTACTTCAGACAGTTCAAGCTGTCAGAGCGGCTGACATGAACTTCAGTGGTGGACAGTGTGTTTTTGTTGCTGTGTGCTGTGCTCCTTCAGACAACAGCATATTGTAGATCTGCCAGTCTTTTTTCTTTTTTTTATCGTATCACAGATGATAATTGTAGGATGGAGTGATGCTCTTTTTGGATACCAGTGCTTGACTTCACTTGGTGATGTGAAGGATGTACAGGAATAACACTTTTGAGGCTGTGGAAAACAGTGCCAGGTCACAGGCTGTTTTGTATTAATCCCTGCCGTACACCTCACATGGTGACAATAAGCCATTTGGCATTGCTGATATTACTGCAGAAACAATTAGACAGATGATCAGTTAGCTGTTTGACAGTATTCATTCATTCATTGTTGAGACACGTGAAATGCTGAAGAAATGTGTCATGGAAGTTGTATGTGATAAGAGTGTTTCTGGGAGATGTTGAGTGAAGCCAGAGTTAGCGGGTACGGCTAGCTAAGCTAATGCTAACGCTAACGGCCAGGAGCTGCTCCACCTCAGTAGCTTAAAAGTAATATTTACTTTGAACAACTTTGATATCCAGTTTCTGTAAAGCAACCAGAAACAGTCAGAGGAGGTCAATGATGTTTAAACGTATTTTCACGGTTGAGAACACTGGATTTAAATGCGTGTGTTTTCATATGTCAGTGTGATCACAGTGTTTGCAGAGGCTATTTTTAGCGAGGTTGTTTGTTTAAGCAGGCATTGAACGCTGAATCTCATGTTAAAGGGTTTGTCCGCAGGCATTTTACTGTGTTAGTGAGCTATAGCTGTATGTGAAGGATTATAGCCACATTTCCTATGAATTAAAATTCTTTGTGATCATTCGGCAAAGTGTAAATGTATATTGTGTGAAGGAAAGACGTTCACTTCACTACAAATGTTTACTGGGGTAGCTTAAAAAGTTTTCAGATCAGACTTTTCTGCAGCTTTAAAGTCAATATTTGTAAAATATAACAGGGAAATGTGGATTAATAATGTTATAGATGTGTTTGTGTTATTTCATTTACTTCAGAATAAACCTGTGTACCAGCTGACAAACAGTATTTGCCTGTTTTCATTCCTTCATTGCTCCACATCTTGTTTGCTGCTGGCCCAGGTTCAACTAGGCCTGATGCTGGTAATACCTGCAACAGGTAGTTTAAGACTTTATAAGACTTGACGTGATATTTTCCAGACCTCAGTGTGCAGTTTGATATGACGTTGTTCAACTTTTCTGCAGTCCGGTCTATGAATAACCCTTTAAAACAAGCAGGATTTGTGAGCTAAATTCACGAGTGATAACGAGGTAATTAAGGAATGAAGCCATTTCTGTCTTCATGTCTGTGTTGACCTTTTTTCTATATGTTGCCTCTGCTCTGGTGTTTCAGGTCACCCAGGTTAAAGAAGGGCGCTCACGAAGTCATCCTGGGATTCGTCAAGTCCAGACCATCTCTCAACCCAAGTACAACTTAAGAAAACAACCCATCCTTGTGCAGCCTGTGAAATTGTTGCATTTGAAGGGCAATTAAGCATGAATATGAGGGGATGGGCATTCGCAGGGTTTTTTCATTTGACCTGGGCACTTGGGTTCAGCGTACTGAAATTGGTGAACGGGGCTCTGTTGGGGTGTTTTCTTTCTTCAGATGCTGTGACAGAGCAGCGTGAGATTTGGTGTGGGTGGAAGACAACCAGAGAAAAAGGAAGATGCCAGGCTGTGACAAAGGGGACTGTAGAAGCTGGAAAACAGCAACGTTCTGCAGGAGTCAAGAGGTGAAGTAGATGTGGTGGAGCTCGACGAACGCGGCATGCTGCACGCGCAGGTCGCTGCAGGACAGAAGGAAACGCTTTGTGGAAAAGCGGAGGGCTGAATGTCCTTCAGTTATGCGTTACTTTTCTATTTGCTTTAAACGTGTCTGACTACCGTGCAGACAAGATGGCAGCACCCATATCCAGGACATTTTTGTGCAGTTGATAGCCAGTTATATAGTCTCAGTCTGAAGGTTGCTGCAGAGTTCTTGACTCTTGTTCGGTGTTCGTAGTGCTTCATGCAAACAAACTCACTAACTAACTACTAATTACACGCACAGCTAATAACTACTGAACACAGAAATAAATGAAGAAGTGTGACAACGAATAAAAATTAATAATGTATATGGACACAACGAATAACTACTATACAAATAAACTAGACCATTAACAGGCTGCCAGAATACAGCAATGTACAATTAATGAATAACTGACTGAATGAATGAAGTTGGAAATACAGCAACATACCAAATATGTGAATAAGGACCATCATACTAGATCAAACATGATATCTCAATTAGATACATTAATTACTGAAAACACAAAAGAACAAGTGGACAAAATCTTTAAGAGTAAACAGTAAAATACGGCTTATGGCACCTTTCAGCAGCTGAGAGAGCAGGCAAGCCAAAAGAAATGATCTGAAGTAATTAGAAATCGTAACTATATTGATGGGAAATCCTAATTTCTCTTTAGTATTTCTAATAATTAATTAATCTATAGCTTCAACCCAATATCACAGGAAAAGTATTTGTTTCACCTGGTACTTCTGATGACAGGGAAGAGGTTGATCTGGAGGGGGGAGGGACAAGTGCTGCTTTCGCTTGGACCTTGTTGTCTCCTGTTCCAACTTTTCCTGAATAATTAATTATTAAATACGCCGCCATTAATTAATTTATTAGAAGTTTAAAAGGTCAGGCTCTCCAGTTGCTGAAGGATATCAAAAGACCTTTATGAATGACAAAAGATCATCCTTAATAGTGAATGAGTAGTAGACAGTATTAACTCAGGTTTACATGTCAGAATGTCACAACCTCTTTTCTACTGTTAGACAGTGTATACCTACACATATACATACAGTAGGTACGCCTCCAGTTTGCCCAGCAAACAAAATTGAATTAAAGTAAAATAACATCATTACATGTCAGTGTCAAAACATCTTTATATGAAAGGAATGTCTACTTTCTCCCCTCTGTCTTTGAGGAATGCCAAAGAGGGGTGGTGCCCACCCACACACACACACACACACAAACACCCACTAATTACAAGCTGCGATCAGTTTTCTGGTTAAACATGTACAACCTGTTTGCATCATTATCTACTCAAAGCGTCTGAACATACTGTTCAGCTGCAGTTGGAGTGAGGACATAATGAATCATACACATCGTGAAAACATCAAGTAACCTTTAGACATGTGTTTGAGGTGAAGAAAAGCAGACATACATTTTTAAATATGTCATTAAGGTTGAAAGCTATGCCCTACATCAGTGGAAGTGTGTGTCCCAAGTTTTTACCTGAAATGTCACTGAAAAACAGGTTTGTGTTAACTACAGAATGGTGTGCCATGTTTTATTAAGATGTCCGTATGCAACTGTCCTTGTTGCAAAGAAGCAATCCACATATGGGGCTTTCAACAATTTATCGCAATAAGATCGTATCCTGGGATTTATTATCAGGAAGTGAAATCAAAATGTTCTCTCTGCCATCTAATGATATACCCGGTAATACAAAACTCATGAAATCGTGATGAGGGTAATTTTCAATCTTAATGTGGATGTATATGAATACCTTAAAACGTATTTAAAACTGCTTTGGTTTCTACATTTCATACATTTGCCTACAGTATATACAGTATTTCCATGGACTCAATAAGTAACAGGAGAAAAAAGACGTTCATGACTCTTGCTCTGAGCCGCTACTGTTAAGTCTTTCATGAAAAGGTAGGAAGGATCATCAAGACCAGGTAAAAAATTGGGTTCTGGCCAGTTATCAGGCCAAGTTTCTCTTTCTTTCATGCTTTCGTCAGTCTCAGTGGCGAGCTCGGCCCCCCTTTCCTCTCTCCACAGCCTCCCGTGCTCCTCCTTGAGCTCGATGTAGGTTCGATGGAACGTGTGGAAGATAGATGTAGAAGGGAAAGACAGAATGAGGATCCCTGATAATATGCTGACCAGTGCCACCAGTTGGCCGGGGATGCTGTGGGGCACCATGTCACCGTATCCCACTGTGGTCACAGAGATGATGGACCACCAGTATGACGCTGGGATGCTGCTGAAGCTGAGCAGGGGGGATCTGGCAGCGTTCGGGGCCAGCTCACTCTCAGCAAGATGTACCAGTGGGGAGAAGAGGGTCACAGCGACACACACAAAGAGCAGCAGCAGGCCAAAGTCAGTCGTACTGCGCTGGATAGTCACTCCCAACGTCTGCAGACCCGTAGAGTGGCGGGCCAGCCTCATCACGTACAGGATACGCAGAGCCCTCATCACACGCAAGATTAGACCCAGTTTATCCAGAGTGCCTTTTCCTGCACCAGCCATAATTTCCTGCACAGACTCATCCCCAAGCTCTAGAAACAGTGAGACATAGTAGGGCAGGATGGCAGCAGCATCAATGATGTTCAGAGGGCCACGGACAAACTCCAGCTTACTCTGTGCGTGGAAAAATCGCACTAGAAACTCAAAGGAGAACCAAGCGACACACACAGACTCCACCACAAACAGGTTGCAGCACCTTTGGGAGCATTTACTCTGTGGAGACAACAAAAGACAAAGGTGCTGAGAAGGTTTTACATGTTTCAGCCCCTTAACTGAGTATGGAAGTCAGCTTGCTGTGCCTTACTTGAGATAGTATGGGAAAATGCATTACAAGAACAATTTCTAACCTTTTCTGAAGTGGTGTTATCATTGTCACAATGGTGGTGGTGATAATTTTGCAAAAAGATTTTTGCTATTTTTTAGAAAAAGCTGCCTAACATAAATTCCTTCATGTGTAAAATAGCATAATGGTTCTGTGGCTCTAGATAAGCTTCGTCAATTCTGAGAAAATAACCCTGGTGACATCATCTCAGCTTGGAGAACAGAAATTTGCAACAGAAAACCTGCATTATCTGAGTACTTGCAGAGTAGGATGCATTTGACAAAAGATAACTACTGGCTTGACCCACTGTCACGTCAGCATAAAAGTCAGCGTAATCATCTGCGTTGTCTTTTCAACTTGTGTATTGTGAGTTCCCAAACTACTGAATTGCAACACTAATCACATGATATAGCATTCTTTAATGAAGCTCTTTAGACTGCCATTCAAACTGCTGTTAGAATATGGGGGGAAAGGTTGCTTATTATAAAATGAAACTGCCTTCGTAGCATACGGTAACATTAGCTTGTCACTCAAGTGAAGCAGCAAAGGTTCTGTGAATGTACGACCATTATTTTCTGCAGTGTAGGATTAGGCTACATTTGCTGCATTCAAATGAATTCAGACAAATTATGTCCTCAGATCAATTCAGACTTGATTTTTTTAGCACTAGTTGCTGCTAAAAACTATGATGGTATGCAGTAACAACATAACTAACTTACTGTGATGGAGTGCCTATCTTGAGCAAGTTTCAAGTCTGCAAGCAGATTTTCATAATTTTTTAAAACAAATGGAAACCGCTGCCAAATTGGAGGGTTGCTTGACTGGCTAGCCAACATGGCTCCTCCGAACAGTGTACATCCACTTGCAGACTCTTTCCAAACTGGGCCAACTCGAGTGATAAACAGTGGACACAAGAGGGTTCGAGAACAGAAGACTGGAATGATTCTCATTTTCCCATCAGCTGAGCTCCCCCACCCACCTGCACACCTGCTCCCACTTTCCCATAAGCCCAGCAGCATACATAGAGGTCCACTTCCACTCTGTCCAGGAGGGCTCAGAATTTGGGTAGTGCTCTGTATTTTGACTTGAATCCATGATAGAATAAAAAGATTTCTTCGGTTCATACGTACAGTGGCTTCTTCCTGCTGTTGATGCTGTGGGTCTGGCATGGTGCTGATGCACAGGCTGACCACAGTGATCACCACCATGATGACGGACAGGAAGGCAAACACCTTTCCTGCTAAACCGGAATGAGGGTTCTCCACTGCTTCTCCCAGCATGTGAAACAGGCTGTCCTCTACCACAAGAGCTCTCAGCCTCCTCCTCCTCGCCTGCCGCCACTCTTCCTCCTTGAGCTGGTGTGCGGTCGCCTCCTCCACAGAGGACATCAGGCCACGGCGGCAGCAGGGCTCCATCAGTGGTATATCAATGCCCCAGTATACCAGCTCACCATGCAGCGACACATCGCAGACCTCCTGCAGCAGACGCAACTTCCCTTTTGCCAGGTAGTTGTGGATGGCCCGAAAGGCTAAAGGGTCTCGGTCAAAGAAGAATTCATGTCGCATCTCATCATAGTCGTCACAAACCTCTGCTATCTCCTTCAGGGTGGTGCAGAAGCGTAGACGACTCAGGCGGCTCTGGGGGATATCCTCCAGGGTGCTCCAGGGGTAGGCGTACCGAATGCCCCCCACGTTGATGAGGGCCTGCTGGCAGGGATCGAGGCTCCAGCCTGATGCTCCTGGTCGGAGCAGCTGAGCACGTTGGAAGTACAAGCCTTTGACGGTGGCAGCCTCTGTGTCTGTGAAGACGTGGTTGTAAGTGTCTTCACTACTAAAGGACTGGTCATCAAAGCCATTTCCAATGATAGCCATGGTGGTAGGTTGGTTTTTGGCAGGTTTTCACTGAAGTTACAGTATTGTGTCCTGTTGGAGATTTGATGGAAAACATGAATATTAACTGCATGTATTGCACAATTATGCAACTAATGCAAATGGACTTTTCTTTTACTTAAATCTGCACTAATCAGTGTTTTCTATATAAACAATGGACCAGTAACTCCACAGAGATATTATCATTGCCCTCAGCTTTATGAAGCATTTTACCACCTTTTAGGTCATTGTTTTGATTTGTTGTTGTTTGTTATGTTGTTTTGGCCTAGAAAATTCTGTAAATTCCCCTCAAGGCCATGACCAGCAGCAGCAGACAACTGTTTTCAACAAACATGCTCTAATAAACTTGCTGTATACAACTTGTCCAGCACCTGGTAAACAGACACACCATGTACCCAGAGATGGGAGTCCAAATGAATGGTAATGCTCTGTAGCTGGTCAAACTATTTGCAGACACGTTAGCCAATTTTAGCCATTTAAAATGCCATTTTATCAAAAAAAAATTTAAACAAAGTTGTTTTTATTCTATTTTGACATGCCTTTGTTTTTTCACCGTTATAGTTTCAGAGAAGTTGGTTACTTGAAGTTTCAGTTAATCATCTTAGCAGTCATTGTATGAGAACACGTTACCATTTAAAGATCCTCAGACCTCTGTGGTCACTGAAAACCAAAAATAACAATGGATCAGACTTTTTGTTTTTTTCCAAGGGTTCACGAAGGTTACAGTATCATTAATGACAAAATGTTGACAAGTGTGCTGCACTCAGAAAAGTTGTGTTACTCACCTTGAATTGCTGCTGTGTACAAATCCATTCAAAATGATGATCAGAAGATTCCAGATCCTCCTCTTGTCTCTGATTCAGCAACAGAATTTCTTTACAGAAAATGTGATGGGCAGTAAAAGCAAACAAGTGTGTCATCATACCTGCAGAGCTCTGAGTTCGAAGTGAAAGAGAAACTGAACAAAACTCTCCCAGATGCTCTGTCCATTCATCTCTCCTTTCTCAACTCCAGTGTTTGGGTGACTAATGGACGACCCTGCAATCAGTCTGAACATAATCACGACACGCTGCATCCAGGCTGATCTAAAACATCATCCATTACCTTTGTCACACCCTAAGCTTTTGACTTTAATGCATCAAAAGCCTAACAGACGATGTCTGACTCATCCACTGAGGGAAGGATTAATGAGATTAATATCGAGAGGATAAAGAGCCAAACACAAGCACACAAACGTAACACACAAGTTATACCAGCAGTAGACAGATGTGCTTTTGGGAGTTATAAAGGAAAAAAGTGAAAATGTACTGCAATCAAGTTGGATTGTACTTGCTTGTGGATTACAAAATAATTGTCAAAAATTAATTATTTGTTATTGTATACTGATGACATGCCTTTTAAATACTATTGAGATTATCTTTCTCCATTTAACCATTTTGACTTTAACCGCAGTAGAGCCTCCGATGGTGAATTTGAGCGACAACTGTATAAAGTATTCAAAACATATCAGCATATACCCGCTGGAATACATGTGTTCCATCATACAGGTCCCCAAAAGCATCTGAGTGCTAAAAAAAAAAAAAGGAGAAAATATGGATTGTATTTTGCACACTTATTATTTCTGCAACATGCTGCTCACATCATGTGAAAGGACCATCACTTCATAGATTTTAAACCATGTCATAGTTGTGTCATAAGGCCATGTTCTACTCACTGATTTATTGGCTGTCCTGGATTCAAGCACCACAGCAGATCTTCCTTGTCAGAACTCTTATGTAACAGGATAAAACTAGCATTAATTAATAAGAAGTGGGGCATTTGCCAGAGCTCAGAGCTGCCCCAAACGTTTTGTTCTCCCAAAGCTTAGTTTATTAAATTTTCAGGAATTAAAATTGACCTCAGTAGCATACTAGCTGCAGGTGGAAATGTGAAAGACAAACAATAGACTCACCAGTATGTCACCAGATAGAAGTGGCTGGTATACTGGTTAGTATTGCTGTGATCAAGCAGATCTCTGCTAGCTTCCACCTGCCGGCTCACAAGAAATAGACCCAAAACAGTGCTGAAGTAGGCTTAGTGTTCCATATATTACAGATTTAGTAATTTTTTCTTTATAAATTTGTTCCTAACATTGAAAAAAAATGAGAAAGTATCTGTCTCATTTGGCAAATGTTATAATGCAGGTTCTGTAATAAGATAAAAACTTCCCCAGCCAGGGAAATTTGGGAAATAAAATATGCTGCTAAATTTCACTTATATAATTGTGAATAAAACTGCATCTTTCCCTCTGAGCTGTAGTGGAGTAGAAGTGTAAAGTGAAGTAACCTTCAGGCTCTGTGTTGAAAAGTAACATGCTATTTAACATGCCATTTATATGTGTATTACCACACATAATTGATGACATAATTCAGGGATGTAGGATGCTCACACAGGAGGTTCTGCACTTAATGCATCTGTGTTCTGTGTTGTGTAGTCTTAAGACATAGTCTGGGTTACATATGGACTGTTTTAATGATTTTATTACCAGCCATGATAATTTGGTCTCTTTTTTTGTGACTGGATGTTTGGAAGATTGTGGGTCTTACCTGTGAACTCTTCACATCTAGGTAGGTTTGGTGCATGCGTTGCATATTCTTGCACAAAACCGTACAGCTTTCATGTCATTACTTTCATTTGTATAATAATGGTAGCATATTCTGTATGCTGTTTGTGTTGTTCATTTGTGTATATATATATTTGTCTTTTATGTTTTGTTTTGTTTTTTGTTTTTCAGATTTATTGTCTGTTCTGTCTTTGCTTTGTCGCCTTGCACCAAAATACCAATTCCCTGTATGTGACAACCTACTTGGTAATAAACGAATTCTGGTTTCTGAATTATGATCTAAACCCAGAATGTACAGCACATGTGTGAACTTGTCTCCCTTGTCTTTAGGGTGAGCTTGTCCCCTGTGATGAACTCTTGCTTACACAGAGCCACAGAGCTCGTGGATCCACTGCTCACCAAGTTCAGGTTATTGACACCTGTTAGGTAGACTGGATATACTTTAGCTGGATAAATACAAAGACGTGCTGGGACTTGTAAACCTGTCCTCAACTATTGATCCATGTTTGATTTCTCTCCAACTCAGTTTACAAGGTCTGTGTTGACCTGCTGAGTTGTAGTAAAACATCCAAACTCAGTAATAGACCCCTTGTGTTTCTCAGATCCATATTGACACACTCCATTCTGATGGGTAAACTCTCTTTTGATCTTGAATAAATAGTATTAAATAAATTAAATAATAACTTTGAGACCGGAGTATGTAGATTTTGTTGTTTTATTTAAGATTCTCATAAAAAGTTATTCACAGCAGAACTGCACCATCTACCAAAAAACAGGACTCCCTTCACAGAAAAACCAATTAAACAAAGAGAATCAGGTAACACAGTAACATTGTGTGACTCTGACATATGATTCATGTAACATAATAGGTAAACATGAAAGACTTCCCAAAGCTGTCCCTAAAACATTAGCTTTCTGATATAAAGATATAAGATATTAGCAATATGTAAAACACTGCATGTTATGCCAGTTGTAAACACCACTGTCACTGTGACAGACACATAGGTCTCCCCTGATGTGATCCATTAAATTGTGTCTCCTTCACAACAAATACATGTTCTTTTAAAGTAGATTTAGACATTTCAATTGATTTGAATTTGAGAAAAAGTGAGAGGAGAGGAATATTCTGGAAGAACATGCTGTAAATCAGCTTATGATTAGTGAAATCTAGCCAAGCCCAAAGGTCCATTTTCCCAAAAAGCAACTGAAGAATCAGTGTATATGTAGATTATGATAGTGGTGGTAAGAAGTGGTAGGATTAGCTACCTGCCTGTTTTTTCAGGCTTCAGATTGGCCAGCATGGCTTTGAGGGTTAGTTTGGAAGCTCTCGACAGCACTTCAATTGTAAAAAATACCTGTAAACATGTATATGAATGCCCTTTGCCAGTCACATGACTGTTTATGTGATGAACTATGCTACTTGTGGATGGTAACAGACGTTACTCGTGCTACAATTTTGTGGTTTGTGCAATAAAACTTTCAACTACTGACGCACCAGTGCTATGTGCAAAATAGATGAACAAAGTGCGTTAGAGAGGCCCTTCACTGATGCTGACAGTTCATCACAAGTCTTTTCCCAGATTGTGTATCTCATCCAGGACAAAGTCCATGTCCTGTGTGCTGGCCTGTGGGCTGATGATGATCATCCTGAAAAAGTTGACCTTGTCTCCGTGCGGCTGGTAGCAGACCATCATACTGCCATTCTTCATCATGCGCTCTTTAATCACCGGGGCCACCTGCAGGACGAGGGAGGGGACGCTGTAATGACTGACAGCACTGACAACTCACTAACATAAGAGAGGATTTAGTCAAATTAGGTACTTACAGTGTGGAGTTTTTTCCAGAGCTCAGGGCCATCCGTAAGGCTCCTCAGACTTGGTGGAATGTACCAGAAGCAAATGTTTGCATATTCAGGCTGTAGATGGGGAAAAGAGCTAAATTCAAAATGGGAAATCTACTCCAGATAAAACTGACAATACAAATATCTTAAAAACTTCACTGAAATGCAAGTAACGGTGGAACGGTAAAAGACTGTGAAATGTATTGCTTTTGTGTGAAACTGTTGCTAAACTTGCAGAAACTTACCTCCATCAACAGACGGAACCCTTCTCTTTTCTTGATCTCGTCCGCAAGATACCTGCAAAAAAGAAAATACCACATTTAGCTTTAGCACACGTTGTGTTAGGTTTATTTGCATATAAGGTTTGGCAAGTATTAGTACTGAATTTTAAAGTTCATTCAAACACAATCATAAACATTTCCCTAACTCTGGTTATTCACAAAATCACCGCTAGAGTGCACTGTCCTCAAGCTGACTTCTGTAAATCTACCCAAGTAATTTGAGGTCCAACAATGACTTATACATTAGTCATGTGCATCGATTACGTAGCATTATTAATGCGTACTGTGGAATGGGCGAACGTATAGTTCACTTCAGCCTCTCCCTGACTCTGTACGCATAATGAAAATAAATGTAATGTTACTGTAAATGTGTCTGTGTCTGTTTCCTCAGACTAACCTGGCCATGGCGAAGGCCCTGTCAACTCTCTGCTCCAGCTCCCCAGTTCCCAAAGCCTTCCACATGAGCCAGAACTTGAAGGCGTCCGGCTTCCTGCTGCACTGGATGGACTTGTCCCCGGTGTCGTAGCTGACATCGTAGAACTTATCCTGCTGGAAGAGGTAGGAGGCCCGAGCAGAGTGGCAGCGCTGGAGGAGACCCTGAGGGACCAAAATGACAAGGATGGTTTGTTCATAACTTCAGATAGACAGAGAGATTGGTTTAAATGTCACCTAACTCTCTGCAAGAAAGCAGATAGCAATTTATCTAAAGTGTTGAACTGTTCCTTTAAAGGTAGCTGTTATGATATCACAGGATTTTTTGCCCTTGGTATTGCACATCTGTCTGCTGTGCCTGCGACTTGATGCTTACTGCCTCTGACAAATCTCTCTCTCCAGCTCTCTGACAGGACGAACTGCTCAGTCAGCTCACCTTCAGCCTGGTAATGACAGACTACAAGGTGGACACTGTAGTGAACTGTGCCTGTCAGGTCTGCCCCAGGCCCAGAATGAGGGTATCTGTCCTGCATCTGGCAGCTAACGCACATACTTCAGCCTATATCTTTAGCCTATATCTGCAGCCTTTCCTCTATCTCACACTTTGTTCATGACCAAATACCTCCACAATTTATGACATTCCCATCATGATGTTTACCCGAGGGTTGAACGGGTTGAGACTACTTAGCTCGATGGGTGGTGATGGTGTACAGGTGACAGGTATCCTCCAAAAATGGCCGATTTGCTGTTGATGATGTCACATTCCCATTCCCTATACTCCTCCTTGCTGTATCTATCTATGACTGAGGCTGCTAGCTGCCATTAGCTAGATAGCTCAGTTAGCCGTGCAGCAAGTGCCCCTGTTAGTCAGTTTGGACACTCTGAAAAGGTTAATTCTGCAAAAGTCTAGCCTCATTTTGGGGCTGCATAAGCCAAACAAAGTTAAGCCACTAAGTTTGTGTGGCGCGGATATTCGATATTATATGGATAATAAGTGAGTTCGTCTTACCGTTTTGTCTCTGACCAGGAAAGCAGAGCACTGCAGACATGCCATCAGCATCTTGTGAGGGTTCCAGGCGACAGAGTTGGCTCTAATCAGACACAAGCAGCACAGCAGAGATCATTTACAGTCACTGTGTTATCACTGAAGATATCACAACACCAGCGGGCATTCCACTTGATTCTGTAGATGATGGCGCTTTAAAAATAGACACAACGTCTCTTATATTGCTCTGAAATGTTCACTGACAGGGATGTTGCCTGGATTTGATCAGTTACCTGTGGATGCCCTTTAACAAGTGTTTATGCTTCTTAGACATCAGAGCTGCTCCTCCCCAGCAGGCCTGAGGAAGAGGAGAGCCGAAAGAGACATTTACACAGATGGTACAACAGCATTAATAGACACAAACGAACGAGTGAATGAATGAACTCACGTCCACATGCAGCCACAGATTGTACTTCTCGCAGATGTCTGCAATTTCTTGGATGGGATCAAAAGCTCCGAGCACTGTGGTCCCTGCTGTGGCATTCACCATAAAGGGGACTGCACCCTGATCAAACATGCACACACAGTTTTTCTAAATGACCTTTGTCCTTCAAAAGACATGCAACAATGTGTCTGTTCAAATGAAGACCTGAACAGGTAAGACAGGTTCCTCACCTCATTTTTAGCAGTCCTGATCTGCTCCTCCAGAGCCGAGGCAATCATCTTCCCTCTGACAAACACACAGAATAATTCAGTTTGTGATCAGAGAACGAACAAATGAGTGAATTCATTCACTCTGATTCAGGTAATCAATGCAGTCATAATGCACTGAATTCTTGAGTTTACACAGAAACAGATGAGTCCAATGCCAACTGCCAAAGTGTCAGTCAGGCGTCTCTGTTCACAGAGGAGGAACCTGTACGTCAGATAGGATTATGAAGTGTGTGAGAGAAGCTGTTTACCTCTTATCAGATGGAACCACATAAACATTCTTAGTGCCGATGCCCAGTAAAGCCGCTGCTTTGGAAATGGAGTAATGACACTGAAAGAGATTAAACAAGAGTCTGTCAATAAAAACATACTCTATGCCTAAGTGGGAACTTGTACAGAGCTGAAGACGAGCCCAAGTAATACGTCTCATTTCTGTCTGTACCATATGACTAGCTATTTCAACTGTTCGTGTCTGGGTGATTTCTAAGTTAAACGTCCTCACACGGAGACAGATTTCATTTGCTTAATCAAGCAAGTAAGTCATTTGTCAGCTTGCAAACCATTTTTCTTTAATTAACAAGAGTGCAGGAGAGCTTTAACACACACACAAGTTATATCAAGAAAATAATTCATGAAATTCCAAAATGAAAACAAGACTTTGTAGAAAGACAAAATCCACCACAATGTAGCTTCCTGAACCGGCTGATTTGAGAGCAGATGGTTCTTGTACTTATACCAACATGTTTAACTTATTCTGAAACATATGCTCTTTTAACTTAATCTTGATCGTTTCCTCTAAATCCTACCTCCTGTGACGTGAACATGACCAGTCGCGGCACAGCAGAGAGGCCGACCTCTTTGATGTCAGGGCAGTGATGGTACCTGGCTAAGTTCACAGCGTACATGTTGGACATTGAGCCACCTGGAGGGAAAACAGTACACAGGTGTTATGTGTTAAAGCAAAGGTGCATTGATGCATAAGGACCTGCAAATATCACATTCTGTGTTGGATGGAATAAAATAACAAAAAAAAAAAATAGAGGCTGTCATAGCAACAGAGGTCCAAATATTAGTTTCTGACAGTGATTGTTGACCTGCATTGAAGATTCCATCTCCTCCTTCCTCCCAGCCGATAATCTCCATCATCTTCCTCAGCACAGCATCCTCCATCAGTGTAAAGACTGGAGCCACCTCGTATGTGTAACTGAGGAAAACCACATATTACTCCATTTGCATGATTTTAAACTTTGATTTAACACAATTAAGTGTGACTTACTGTATGTTACAATGAAATGTGTGACTCACAGACTGGGTTTGAGGGCCTCCACGATGAAGCTTGCCACCATGGAATAGGGCTCCATGCCTGCATACAGCTGGTTGAAGAAACGAGGATGAGCTGCAGAGATGACAGAGAAAAGATTCAGAACAGATAATCAGATGAGTGTCAGTTTGAGGTGCTGCAGTCTAAGTAGTTTACAAAAGATGGTTGCAGTATTGGATCTTTTTCTGCAAGAAGTTGAGATGAGTGTGAATTGCTGTTTGCCTCTGAGGGTGTGTAGCTGCTTGGCAACAGTACAAATCAATGAGTGAGTTCTTAAACTTACACAAAGCATGACTACAGTGGTGTTTTCTAACACCTTACAACCCCCCGTTTATTTCTGATATCATATCAGCTGATACTGGAGACCAGTTTGCCAGTTCCATTGGCCAGTGTGAACTTATTGGTGCATAAGGGTGAATAGGGACGGCCAGGGGATACCAGGATTGACAGTAAGTAATCTGCCACATTCAGTGTGAGCAGCACTTTGCAAAGGAAACATTTCTTGAGTTTGACTGTCTGAACTGTGTCTCAGCCTAATTCACGAAGGTTTGAAGACTTACTGGTCTTGACGCTGTATCTGATTGCATCTCTGCAGCGCTGCAGGATCTCAGACTCAGACTCTCCGTCGTCTCTCAGCTCAAGGTCCAGCAGCTCCTTCAGCTGCTCGGGGGAACGCCACTCACAGACCTGGTCAACATGGACAAACATCTCACTGTCAGGGTCAACTGTAGTAACAGTAGTCCTAATAAGGTGTGTTGGTACTATCTCTATGCCTTTACTTATAGCACATACCTGCTGCCAAGAATTTAACAACCTTCTATTTAAGTCTACATATCTATGCAGACGAGTGCTTCATTGCACCTTTACCTTTTCTCTGACATCAGTGGCCTTTTTCACTGCATCTTCCATAATGATGGCCATGGACTGGTGAATGAAGTTCTCTGCTGCAAGTACGTCCAGAGCGGGGCTGCTCAGGGAAGCAGCATCTGTGGTATCCGGACAGCATTTCACCGGATGTCCAGGATCTGCGTTGGAGATCTGCCATTCACTGAGATTCTCTTCTGAATAAGGAAAAACTAAATTACTTATAAATTACTACTTCTGACATCAATGAATGAATATGAACAGCTGTGTCTAGGTAGATAATATATAAAATAACCCCGGCATGATCCAGCCTGCTATGTGAGCTAAAGATAAAATGCAACATTGTGCCCCAGGCTGGCAGAGTGAGGACTTGTGGTGCTGATTTAGTGGTTACTGCAACATGCTGACTTCATAACTTCTCCGGGTCTTTCCACTTTTTCATACATATATATTCAGTTCCCTGAGAGCTTCATTTCCATATTTTCTTCCTGTTGGGCACCGGATTAAAGTTAAAGGTCTATTTCCCGTAGAAAGAGCTGTTTGGCAATCTGTCTGCAAGCAATCTTCACTATCCCAGTTTAGACCGCTTTAGCACATAAAGTTTCCCTGTTCCCAAACAGTCGCCCGTGTCGCACCTGCCCAGGACTCTGCCTGTGTTTTGGGCTTTGGTGCGTGTCTGTTGTTTTTTCTTTCCTGCTGACACAACAGATGTTGTCCCTCTGACTGTTTGATCCTTGGATTAAGTGTATGACATCTCCTCCCTCAGTTCTGCTCACTAAATTCTCACCAAGACCAGATATTCATACTTCCAGGATTCTTATTCTCAATTTTACACCGCTGGGACAGTGTGGGACTCAAAGTCCTAGCTCACCTTTTGTCAGATCATATATTGTGTTTTACATCAATACATTTTTTTAAGAATAAAAAATCGGAGCATGTCTTTGTCATTACTGTAGTTGATTACTGTGTGTGGCGCCACATGCACAGATACATTCATTCACACCAGCCTCGTCATTAACAGCTGGTCATTTTAGAAGTAAAGGCCTCAATCGGTGGAACCAGCCTGTCTGCTGTCTGGAAAACTAGAAGCACCCTAAGAGAGCGCAGACCTCACCAAGACCAATAGTCCACTCTTCTATGATATGCACATCTGCAAGCTAACCCACTACACATATGCAGTATTTGGCTGGATATGTTGCCTTGACTGCCTTTCATGTCCTCAAGTAGGCCTAATACCTTTGCCAAGGCACACCTGTTAACACTGCAACTGCACGATGTACACTGTGTCCCGAGTTGTGTAATCTTAATTGCATGCTATGTGTGTATGTACATTTCCATACCTATACTTTAAGAAAAAGGCGTTGTTAGAAATGCAGTACAACCATTCCAGTCCTCCAATGACACCTCTGTCCCGGAGGGCTCTGGAACGAGTTTGAGCAGCTGCACCAGAGGATTACTGTCACAAGCAGCTTTCAACTGTGATATGGAGTCGTCATATTTCTACACTTGGTTATAGTTCATCACTATATTTCAGCGATCTCCTCAGTAGTTTTCCCTTTATTCTGCTGACAAACACACTAGCAAATCGACCCGAAAACATAGCATCCTGGCGGAGGTAATAAACAGAAATATAACTTCACATGATCTGACATAAAATATGTGACAGGTACTGCGTCAGACCTGATCTGGACCACTAAAAAATATTTGTCTCTGTATTATTCCAGATTTCCTGCTGGATTCAGACATGAGCTTTGATGGCATCTTAAGGACTATTTTAGCCCTTCATCAACTATCCTCCAGAGACACAGATGACTGCTATGACATTTGGATGGTTTACAGTATTTGTTTCAAAGGAATCTAAAAGGATCTCAAAATGCATCATCAGCAGTAGTTTGTATGGAACTGTGTAAACAAGCTTGCCAGAAGAAACATGTCTACAGCCAGGGTCTGCACATCTATAGCCATTTCATTTTCACTTGATAAGAATATTATCTGGAATATTTAAGCATCATGTAATTAGTAATAGCAGAAATTGAATTTTAAAATGAACAGCAGTTAAATAAGTGTAAAATAAAGGAATTAAGCCGTCCAATGGAAAAAAAAGTTCTCCAGTTATGCTCACCGTTCTGTCTCTGCTTGGTTGGGGCCATGTCTTTGCCTCGATGCTGCTTTGCTGTGCAGCTCACTGTGGCAGCATGAATATATACACCTCCTGTCCTCCTGATGACGCTCCGGCCTTTTAACACGTTGCGCCATAGATTTAAGTTCAGTAAATTTCCAACAGACAGCGAAGTGCACCAAGTTGGCCACATCACGTACTCAGTAGCATGCTGTACTTATCAGCCGTCCGTTTTATTCGTCGTCATTTATTTTCTGTTCGCTTTAAGTCCATCCATCGTTAAGGACGAGCATGTGCAGATACAAGAAGGCACATTTATTTACTTTAATTTTAATTCGACTTTGGGTAGATTTAATCCCCCTACATTATTGTGTGGTGCCAGGGATATTTATGATGAAGAACACATGCATTCCTTTAACTTTAATCCAATTAATTCTTGCTTTAAATCACTCAAATTTAGTTTAAAGAGTACTTGACATCCTAAAAACCCCCCACCCTCCGCAGTGTGTGTACTCATATATTTTTATCTGTACAGCGTGACTTTGGGATTTTTTGACACTTTTTAATACTTCTGTTGTGAATAAAGTGTGTGTGTGTGTGCGCGCGCGCGCGTGTCTGTAGTCGAAGTGGAGTCGAATTTCTGTTGTTTCGTAATCTGATGTGCGTAATAGCCTGAAGTTACATGACTCATCTTCCTGCTGAGGAAATGAACAAGATGTCAGAACATTTAGAGGAATGAGGTGAGGTGTTTGCCCGTCACTTCTCATGTGGAAATATCCATTGCTTACCATCGATAACAAATAATTTACAGCACCTATAAAAGCCAGACTTCTGAGACAACAGACTGAGGTCAAGCTTTTCCACGCTGCCATTAGTCAAAACATTGCTCAAAACTCATGTTTTTACATAAAGAGGGCATCTCACACATTTTACACACATTTAACAGGCACAGCAGGAAAATGTTGACATGCTGTCCCACATCCCATGCTTATGTTGAATTATGCTCTGTAGCAACCACAGGTCAGTAAAAGTCTTTTTTACTGTACACATCAAGTGTGGTTGTAGAAAAAAAAAGCTAAATAATTTCCAGCTGGTGTCTGTTAATTGTCTTTAGGGTACAGATGCTCCAGTCTTATCCAGCACATTTTATCTAATGAGGCAATATAGCCAGTACCGCTGACTTTACACTGTGGAGACAAAGAAACGTGGGTTAATGTAGATTATAGGATTGGGTTCAGATCAACAGGCTCATTAAGCCCATATGGTTCCACAGGAATGAATCAGGCCTTAACATAATTCTCCTTGCATTATCTGCTAAATGGCATTGCATTTGAGCAAAGCTGCCCATCCATGAAATCTCGTTTTCAGTGTCTATTTATTGCGCTCGTACATTTGCATTTTGTCCAGGTGCGCCATGTGGGTGGGACGCTAAATGTTCACTGAGAGGAGCAACATTACAGACAGGCATCATGTTTACAAATCCAGCCGATGAGCAGATCAGGCGGCTTATGTCTTAGTGTGAGGCCTGTAGGAGTCAGAACCACCTGTGCATCTTCCACACCTCAACTTTCAACAGTCTCTGATGTTCTCTCTCTCTCTCTCTCTCTCTCTCTCTCTCTCTCTCGCTATATATAGGCAACACCCTGTCAAGGGTATATATGTGTACAGCATGAAAGGCTGTAGATCTTGGCTTTCTTTGCGAAAAACTTTTTGGTTGCCATCAGGTGGCTGAAAATGGCACTGCACTGTGTGTATAAGGAAAAAAGTTTGTCCACAGATATCAGTACACTAACCTTGTACCGCATATCCTGAGGCAACACAAAGCCTCTCTGGTGACTACACCTTTTTATGTTGTAATATCTGATGACGAAGTGGGTATAATGCATTTTGGGGTGGGAAAACTCTTTAAGGAAGCAGAGTTACATGTGGCACATCAGAAAATGATGATAAATTTAGACTTTAAATCAGGATGAACCGTGGAAAAAAATGTGATGTGCAGGAGGCATAATTGAAGGTTTATTTAATATATGTTCCTAAAATGTGATTTTGTATTTCTCATCCTCAAGAAATGTGTAGTTATCCTACTTGTTAAAGTAATACAATGCTCAGTGTTGCTGTAGAGCATGGAAGCACACACAGAAACGATTTCATCTTCATCCATATAGAATTGAATATTTTTTAAACCTGCTTATTTGCAGAAGTAAGGAACCGAGGAGAAAACCAGCCTGACAAATACATTGTATTTTTTATGCAAAGGAGTTTCATGTTTCATGACCAAAAACAACTGTTTCCTGAGGTTCTACACAAGAAACTAGAAAAGGGAGGCAGAAATATTCATTATTACATAAAGAAATGTGACCATATGCATGGTCTAGTACAACTTTGTAATGAATATGTTGCTTGTTTTCACATGATAAATGTCCAACAGAAATCAGATTTTCACTGTGATTCTTGGTGATTTTCTACCCACATGGCACGTTGTTGCCCGAAGGCAAAAGAAAAATGTCTAAATGAAAGTGAGAGAAATGAGCAGGTGCAAAAATCTGACCCAAAGTGCTGTATCCCTACAGGATATGTTATCTGATATTATGAAAGCTGTATCACACCTTCACTCAAGTGTAAACGCTCATGGTTTACCACTGTGCTTACAACAGGAACACAGCTCACCACAAACTGCTTCCTGTGCGTCCGATGGCAGCATAGTTGCTGATTCTGCTGCATGGGGGTGTACGGCACAGAGATGTGATAAATGAATGAATTTGTCTCACTAGCTGCAAAAGTCACCCTCTCCACTTCATTAATTACTGTAATGGCTGCCACTGTTAAAACATGTAATGCAGCATTAGTACAATGGTGATTCATGGCATGCTTATTAAGCACATTATCACTGTTTTCATATGGGCTCTACCAGCAGCGGGCCTGCTGTGATGGACTCATACATGAATGTTAATTTAAGGTCCAGTGTCGTTTCTTTTTACATGAATCATTCATTAAGATACTGAACTACGGTGTCTGCAGAGCAGGAATGCTGAAGTTGCATTAAATCCGCAGGGGATATAGAACACATTTTCATAAACAAACTGACAGTAAGTGTTATTGGGCTAGTTTCAATAGGTTAGATGATTATGGGTAGATGATAAAGCCATTGTGGGTTCAGGCTCAGGCCTGCATATTAATGAATAAGGTTTCTAAACTGAGAAGGCTGGTCGACCTGATGTGAAAAATGAAACCAATCTGGCTTTGGTATTATTTTCACATACACCACATTTTGCAAAATAGGTGGGGAGAACATACTGGGTTACTTTCTCAGTCTATGCCTCCTTTAAACACAGTATATGAGCTATAACCTTTATCTTGTTTTATGCAGAACTCCCTGTGTTATAACATAGATACTGTAGGACATTTGCAGTCAGATTATTTAACCACTAGATCATTGCTGTTACATATTTACCTCACTTTAATTCGTTTTGTTGACTTCTGTAAAAGCATATGAACAACTATAACTATGCTAGCTTGCATATCATCAGTGGACATGTGTTTGTTGTATGAGATGACACAAGAAGAGACAGGTCAACCTTAAAATTCCTGTCTCATCTCTCCTCTAAACTGAAGCAGCATGAGCATGATTGTAAGTATATTGCAGACACTGCAAAGAAAAGGAGGTAATTCATGCAAGGAAAGTTAAATTCTGCTCTAATTTTGTCTTTTTTGTTATTTGTCACACACTGTCCTCAGTCTCTTTCTATTCCACACTTGTTGGCTTCCACCTGTTTTACATACAGAGGCAAGGCAGTTTTACATAACACATTTCATTGCAACAATATTCAGTGAGTTTGTGCAACCACCCACCAATCTGAAAGACAGTAAAGAACCAACACACACCCCTAACATACTGTGTAATCTACAGACACAAGGTGCTCTGAAGTAGACATGTTACTCATATGACTTTAAAGTTAAGATCAGAAAATAACTCAAAAAGTCCTAATTCAGATACCGTGGCTCCAAGTACCTGTCTTTATTTAACTGTGAAGCTGTTCTCAATGTTTTGCCAAGCAGGAAGAAGCAGTGGTCCACAAACTGACCCCTGTGGAAATCCTGATGCATTTTTTCATTTCAACAGATTTAGATCTACAGATGTTCCTTTTCAATAAAGGCCCTGAAAATGCTAAATACTTCTCCATAACATGAAGTGTTCATCATTACTAACTATAAAACGGTCATAGCTAAAGTCTGGCAGTGGCTTAAATATTTTTACAGAGTTTGGCACAGAAAAAAAAGAGCACAGACAAAAACACGAGAACAGAATATCTCTCATTTGGAAAAAAGCAAAAGTGTTGTGACTTTGGCAGAAAATGGCGCTCGTGTCAGACCTCATCACATACAGTAAAAAGCTGATTGAGAAAATAGGGTTTCGGGGCTTTTGTAGAAAGGAAACCAGTGAATATTTGCTCTTTCCTCTCACTGTTCTCAAGGAAGATTTTGAAAGAATACATCATGAAAAGTTAGAATGATGAATCATTCCGTGTCAGAAATGGAAAAGATATTCAAATATTTAGATCCTCTAGGTTCATTTATTCACTTTTAGCTGATTCTTCTCAAGAGGGCTGACGCTGTTCAGCCTGGAGGTGAACCTCATTACTGTCTCCAAAAATGTCTCTTTGCTCAGACAGCCTCCCCTTTGCTTCAGCAGATACTTGATGGATTATCAAGCTCTGGACTTCCTCCCCAAGCAGCTCAGCTCTTTCATCTCAGCACTATCCTCTCCGCATGTTTCTGTTTGTGAGGATGGGTTTTAACAGAACCTCTCTGTCTGTCTGCTTGTATCCAAGACACATAGATCTAATGGTCTCAGATTCCCCAAACTGCTGGAGGAATCCAGCTTTGTTTTATGGCCCAGTGACAATGTTTCCTGGTAGGGAAATAAAGTATTGTCGATCTGTCGGCTCATTGCTCCACCATGACACACTACTTGTGTAAGTACATGCACAGTGATAGAATAGAAAAGAATAAAATAGAACAGAAAATGTGATGGATAGAAATATACTGTAGACAACCACTTTTGCATATTTTTCTTTATAAAAGAAAATTCTAAATAATGACTCTATTAATGGTTGATAAATTGTCTACTGATATTAATACATCAGAAACATTAATCATAACTTCTGGGCTGCCAGGTTGTGAAAACATCAAATTTGCACTAAATACAGGGTAATTTCTCACTGTCTAATAAGCCGTTTTCAATGCAAACA
This sequence comes from Chelmon rostratus, assembly GCF_017976325.1. Lineage (NCBI taxonomy): Eukaryota > Metazoa > Chordata > Actinopteri > Chaetodontiformes > Chaetodontidae > Chelmon > Chelmon rostratus. The sequence goes on from NC_055665.1 coordinate 22,359,793, forward strand.
AGAAGTCAATACAGTTGTTTATATAATATTCACCACAATATTCATGTCTGCAGCTGTTAAGGAGTTGTTAATAACGGAATTTTGATCCAGATGCTCTGAACATCAGAGGTCAAATGCTTCATTGAATGCGTTTTACTGATGAACTAAAGAGCTAAAGAGGCTATTCTAGTGTCCTGTGGGAAGAAAAACACCAGCCAAATGGGAAATGAGCTTAACCCATGCTAGAGACTGTATGACAGGATATTTCGGCCTCTGGTGCTTCAGTTTTGACCATGCATTTAATGTGTCTCTTGTGAGTCCCCCAACTTCAAGGAAGTGCAATACAAAATCACTTAAGTAGGGGGGCTACTTAATGTCTTATAATAGTTCAAATAGCAAAAGATTTATTTGCCATGAATTAAACCACTACTTACAACTTACAAACACTACTAGAGTATCACAAAGTGGTACCAAACATCGTTCACAGCAGCATGAGCTTTTTGAACGTTTCAACAAATGTCCTAATGTTGAGCTCTTCATCCATCAGGGTTTACAGCTCATTCCGGTGTGAATGAGGACCTACTGGCTTCAGTCAGGGCCTAAAGTTGGCATAAAGCCCCGCTCCTGTCATACTGCTTCTTGCGTCGTCGATATCTTCAATATGTCCTGTGAGATTCATTTATTTCATTGGCTCTTGTGACTCCAGCGCCCTTGTGCTGTTCACGTGCTATACGCTCTTCCCGCTGTCTGTCACCCGCCGTCTTTCGCTCTTGTCTCGCGCTGGAGCTCTTTCGCCGATCAAGCTCCTCTATTGTCATTGGTCGCTTTGGTTGCCTGTCAGGCGCGCTCTGTCGTGGGATTGGGTTTCTCCCTGAGCTACGTCCCTCTTGGCGGTACCTGTCTCGCTGTGAGAGGCTGACGGCTCTTCCTGCTCCACGAGCAGCTCCCGCCCCTTCATCCAGCTCCAAGGAAGGAAGGAGGAACTGCACGAGCCGCATGTGTCACTTCTAGTATGCTACAAAACCGTGCTGCTATGTGACTCCCTGGGATTATTTAGCTGGTCTTGAGGTTGGTGGGAAGTAAGGTTAGAACGTTTGCAATTACAGCCAGTGTTTTTGGGGGTGCGGGGCGCGTAGGGAAGGTGGTGCAAGTGGTTTCGGAAGTGGAGCGTGGCAGCGAAAAGGAAGAAGGGGGGCTTTTCTTTCCTGTGTGATAAAAGATAGCTCGTTTCGCTTGCTTGCCGCGACGGGACTGACGAAGAATATGGCGGAGCATCACCCGGTTTCCGACAGCAAACACAAATCCTCACTGAACTCCGGAGTGTCGTACTCGGGGAACGGGCGCAGCAGCACGGCGGTCGCAGAGAGGAGCAGCAACGCCGGGGCAGGAGGAGGTCTGTCCGGCGGCCTGTCTCAGCCGGCCGGGTGGCAGTCCTTGTTGTCTTTTACCATCCTGTTCCTGGCCTGGCTGGCCGGTTTCAGCTCCAGGCTCTTTGCTGTCATTCGCTTCGAGAGCATCATTCACGAGTTTGACCCCTGGTGAGTTTGCCCCCCCCCCCCCCCACACACACGGACACACCGACCTGTTTGTCAGGAAAGGCTGCTTACAAACGAGCAGTGAGCCCGGGCTGCGCAGCGAGGAAGTTTCTTTTTAAACATGTCGAGTAAACCGTGTGTACCGTATCTTGTCACACGCCTAACTTCTCACTAACTACATCCTTGCTCTTTGGCTTGGCCACCAGTAACTTTAAAACCTGCATATATCGGCTCACATTATGGGGACAAATTGGACCAATGGTTGCAAAGCTGATATCTACTAATTGTGATTAGTAATTCGATTTGAGCCACCAGCCAGTCATCATGCACATTTGTCCAAATATACGTCCTTTCTGCGTTTTCCATGTTCATTACACTGATTAAAAATGCACGACTTAATCTGAACTCACCCTTGTAGTGCCAAGTGACGCCTGCGTATCTATTGCAGTTCAGTTAAAGTGCAACGTTGAAGCAGCCAGTGGAGAAGGGGGTGGGGGTTTGCCACAGCAGAGTAAATGAGGACAATGGTGACAGCTTCATCTGACGCGCGCTGAACCCGGAAAGAAGGAGCCGCGAGGTGACTGGCTGAGGTTCCCCTGACACAGATTTCTCCTTTGTTTACCCGCGGATCACCTCTGCTCTCATTTGTTGCCTTGTAGCAGCACTAACACTGATTACACCGCTAATTTAGTCTGTGTGTCACGCACATATTTCTGTAGGAACATATCGTTTCTGATTTAGCAGTGGTCATGCCTGATCCTGCATATTAGTCCTACAGTCTTTGGTGACCATTGTTTGTCCTTAGATTGTGAAATCTACTCTTTTTTTTCTGCAGGATGATATGCCGATTCATATGGCATTGAAAGTTTCATTTAACCCATGTAATAGGAGCGCTTCTGTCAGACTTGCCTTGAATACTTTGGCAGTGTGGTGATCCATGCTGCTGGTTTTACTTCGAGTATGAAAACGGTTTCCTCACACTGTCTCAGACAATAGTGCAGCCAGGCAGCAGCTGACAGTTGGACAGTGAGGTTAGCAGACTTTGCCGCAAGACAGAGTGTAACAGTCAGATTTTGTACTTCTTCATGCGTGTATTCCCTTCCAAAAATATGATTTTCAAATATTAGCTCAGAGATAGTGTAGCAAGTCACATAAAACAGGCTAGCTCTTGGCCTAACTGGAGCTGATGCTCGTTTTTGCACTGGCCATCATATTGTTTGTGTTTTATTTCAAAACCTCAACCAGGTTGGCTTCTGCCAGAAATTGTCCAAGCTTTTTGTATGTTTTTTTTTTTCTTAATTATTTGTACTCCAAAGGACGGTTGCCTGGCCCAAGCCTGCATTGCATCACTGAAAGCATTTAATGATTATTCTGAGACCAGCAGTGTGGATTAAAATGCCAGCTTCATGTCTGTCTTCTGAATACAAGAGGAGGCTTCAGAGCTTTGGCTGGGCGAGAATCCTTCAGTTTCTGTCTGTCGCTGTCTGAAAGCCTAATATGGCATGACATGGAGTGAAATTTATTCATACACTGCTTCATTGTTCTATCATTCTCCCTCTGCTATCAAACTGGCACCATTATGTAAACTAGATGTTTGGATGGCTGTGTGTGTGTGTGTGTGTGTGTGTGTGTGTGTGTGTGTGTGTGTGTGTGTGTGTGTGTGTGTGTGTGTGTGTGTGTGTGTGTGTGTGTGTGTGTCCTGCAGGAAATTATCTCAAGATAAAAGATGGTAAAGGTCAGCTAATATTTGTTGTATATTTATCAGCTAATGTTTTAAAACAGTCCCACATTTTGAAATTGTATCACAGAAATTGACTAATTGATTTTCACATCAAATATAGTAAATTAATTTTCAAATGGTGATTGCAGTGTTTCAGGCAGGCAGGACAATCTGGGGAAAATATAATATGAGAAGAAGGTGTTGTCTTTGCCTAACTGTTGTAAATGTACAACAGGCTGGAGTTTGAACCTGCTGTTTTTCTGTCAAACAGACATTTTTAATGTGTGGAAGGAGTCTGATATTCAGAGGTCATACTGAAGAAACTTCAAGGTTGTCAAGCGTTCAGGAAGATAAAAGCAGCAGGGTATACAGCCTTTTCTGATCGCTGTTTGATGACAATTCCCCCATGTACAACCCCACGACCTAACTGCAAGGTTGCTGTCATACTGTAGCTTATCTTTAAAAGAGGATCGCAGGAGAGCTAACAGTAATATCACCCCTCTGCTACCCCGTTTGTTCTCCTTCTATCCCTCTCTCTCTCCCTCACACACTCTCTCTTATGTGTCCTTTTGATGTGGCTAGTTAACAGTCCTTTTCCTTCAGAAGTGCTAGATCGTGCTATTAGATCTGACAGCAAAGCAGGTCGGGACTGGCATTAGGCAGCCAGCCGGTAGATGGTTACTTATGCTTTGAGTTTGGCCCGTGTTAATCATGTGCGGAACAGCATCAGAAAAAAACCCAGCTTCATTAGAACTTATGTCTCTGTCTGATGTACTAAAGTTTGCTTGCTAGTGAGCTGGACCTCCCTCAGAGAAAGGTCTGACAAGGAGACGCATCTGATCCACCTGTCGTCATGTGCTCAAAGCTCTAGCTCTGTGAATAATGGCTCATTGTAAATTTGAGTTTGATTAGTGTCACTTGTTCTCTTGTGAAGAATGACATGGTTGATATCAGTGCAGACGTGAAACCACTCAAAAAGAGGGGAGCCAATCAAAACCATCCAGTCTTCTTTTTGTTAGAGCGTTCATCATATCTGCACACAACTCAAGTAGGTAACTGAGGTGAGCCAGGGCTGGATGTGAGTTGAACCTCAATACTTTCTTGTTACAGACCTCAGTGTGAATGGAATCTGAATATTGAAGCGGTAAACTACCGAAAGCTTGCATTTAATGTCTGGTCAAATCTATCTTTTTTGTAATTGTTTGAGCGGGTAATACCTGATGCAAAATGAAACCTAGCTGTTTTCTGCTTGATGCACTTTCTGTAAGATTGTGATTGTTCTCTGTCAAACATCATTTGTTATTAAGAAATGCACCACTCTGACACATCCCTCTGCAATGGCAAGTGCATTGTGCACTTTTTTTTTTAGTTCAGTTAGACCAGCAAAATGAGTCCTCTCTGGAGAAGATCTCACTGATCACATCATGTTAATTTCACCTTTAGGAATATCCTTCTTAAATTTTCACTCATATCTTAGCAATATTTTAAACTTAGTGCCTTTGATAAATCTGAATTTAGTATTTTGAGCAAGTGGCTTCTGTAAAATATGTCGTGCAACAGTCAACTGGCTGCAGCGATTTTTCTTATGTGTCATTAATCAGCAGTCCACATCTTCTGCTGCTTATCTCATAGGCTGAAGCTGCAGGTTGTGCACATTTAGTAGGCTGACACTCAAAACTGTAGTGTTTCTGTCCTCTCAGCCAACAAAAAGTACAGATGTCAACTGAATCTGAATATGCAGTGGTTGTTAGCCATGCTAGCGGTATAGATCGAGGGATGGATCTGTTTTTCTGTTGGCTGGTCCTACTGAAATATCTCAACAACTGTGGGATGGTTTGTAATGAATTTTGGTGCACACATTCATGCCCCCCTCAGGATAAATTGTAATTGCTTTGTTGATCCCCTGACTTTTCCTGTAGTGCCGCCATCATCAAAATTTAAATCTGTCCAATTCTCTTTGTTCTCACATGTCTCACCAATGGAAGATAATAGAAAGTGACCTGGTGTTTGAGGATGGAGTTGATGATGTGTGCACTGTTATTGTGTCCTGGCTGCAGAATGGGTTATCAGTTGTGCCACATTACAAGGCACTCAGAGAATGAGAGCAAGTGGTTTTGTGTTCTGTAATGAACAGGTATTAGACCCAGGCTGTATTGCTGTTGTAGCTCTGTCTGAAAAGATCAAGTTCTTCCTCTGTGTTTTCTTGAGAGGAAAAGGGTGCTTTGAAGGTTTAAAATGAAAAGGGGGGCAGGCTTGGGAGGAGAAATGAAAAATACCTGCTTGAAAGGGAATAGGATAGCAGATCCTACACTTGGCCCTGTTGGCTTCATTTACTTGCCTTTTCAGATCAGATTCTTTTCTCACTTGTTTCTGCTTAATCATCTCTTCACTGCTGTTGAAGTTAACTGATGAAGTTAGATTCCTTCATTTTCTCTTTTATTTCAGGGTTTCCCCAGAAACCCTGTGTTAAACTAAAATTGGGTTCAAGTCAGCAGCGCACTGTAAGGCAGTGTCTAGATTGTGGCTGATGATTCATCGTAGCGGGTACAGTCCTGCTGTCTCCTATTAGGTGCCTTCAGCAGTGCACTCTGCTTGGCCACAGAGGTCATGACACTTTGTGTTGCTGGCCCGCTCTGTTGACAGACCTGAAACCTGACTCTTTAGTGGCAGTGACTCTGCCAAACACCACTGCTTTCACTGGACAGTGGAGCAAATGTGCTGGCCTGCTGGCTGCCAGAAACAGACAAGGAGATGATGGGCCAGATAGACTGCCTGACTAACACAGCAGCAGGCTGACACACCTGCAGAGCCATTGGGTGGCTGGGACCTTGTACAGTTTGGACTTTACTCCACACTCAGTGCAGATACTTCATTTACTGCCAAACTGATGGCATTTTTCCAGTTCCTGGCAACGAGTTAGTTTTGGGTCTGACACACATTGACCCAAAAAATAGAAACTCCTGTACAAATTCAATCACATACCATTATACAATTCCTCTATATATGATATTATATTGAATGTTTGTGGGGTTATTTTAACAAATTGGGTGGGCTTCAACCATTATGAGGAAAAACTACAGTCCCAGATGTCATTGTGTCAGCAGAGGAATTGACTAAACTTAATAGTACATTTTACAACAGCAGTGAGTGATGCTGTGTTGAACTGTATTACATGAAATTGAAAGATGTTTCTAATCTTTTTCCTCTTTCAATATACACTAGTATTCGCCACCACAAACTATTACCCTCAAATTTGCATAGAGTTGAGTCAACTCTTCTCAGACAGTGTCAACAAAAATATAGCATTATTGGTTTATCACCCATTATTTTTGTTTGTTGCATCTGTCTTGATCAGCAGCTTATTTGCCTTTGCACAATTTTTTCCGCTCACTGTTTATTACGTGAAGTCTATTCTGAGCTGTGTTTGCGACACCAGATTGCTGTTTACTTTCATCAGCAGTGAAGATTATCTTATTACAGAATGACAAAGAACACATTTTGAATGGCACAGAGCACAAATATCTGGTAAAAATCTGTTTTGAATTTTCTGCACCAGTGCAGATATTTTGTCAATGAAATATGTACATTGAATTTGAAGTATTAGATTTACTGCAGGTATGTTTTCTTGTATTTCATTACGATATAGAGAGCTTTCTATATCTCTGGAGTGTACAACATGTTTATATAGAGTTATGCTACTCACTTATATTTATATATATACATACTGATCTGTGTCTAAACCCTGTTCACCATCTTGTACGTTAACTCAATATTTCTGTTGTAAACATTTGCTGTGGAATATGATTTCCCTTGAACGATCCTTTGATGCATGGTATGGCTCAGTATTGGTGTCACAGTATTGGACTCAGTGTAATAGTGCAGTGTAAAAACAGTGTATGCTAGCAATGAACAGGGTGTTATGGGATAGCTAGTAGCAAGATGTTAAACCTCACATACCCTGTGATTAGAACAGATACAAATGACATTCTCTTCATATTTATAGGTTTTCATTAGGAAACGTAAAATTATACTAACACGGCTGTAGTGACTGATAGTCGATGATTGCAGATCTGCTGGTACCTTCAGGAAGTTGACAAATTAGTCATTTCTCTTCGCGCCATATTAAAACAGCTTCCCCCGAGTCCTAATTCAGCTGCTGCATCACAGCACCATTGCACTGGCAAGGTGCACCAGGAGGGCATGGACATTGGAAAAATGTCATTAAGAAATTTTTTGAGCTTTAAAGCCCCATTCTGTCACACTAATTTGTTTTTCACCAGGACATCCTCCCCACCATGTGCATTTGGAATATCCCCTTTATTTATCTTACATAATACTAATTCTGGTGTTTCATTATGCAACATCCAGAATGGGGATGAGTCATTTTAAGCTATCACTCAGATGGGAGGGTAAAATAGCCCAGCACTTTTGTAACCTTAACAGTTTGACCACACCATTCTACTCATGTGAAGTTATTTTATCTGTGGAAGGTGACAGAAAGTGTCTCTCTGTCATATTTGTCACTGGCCTCTGGCATTTATTGAGACATTAATGTCAATTTGTCCATTTGTTTGGGGAAAAATAAATGACTGAATAAATGAATGGATATTTTAACTGTAATATTGTAGTCAGAGGAAGTAGATATCACAGTTTATCTGTGTGTGTGTGTGTGTGTGTGTGTGTGTGTGTGTGTGTGTGTGTGTGTGTGTGTGTGTGTGTGTGTGTGTGCATGTGTACATGCGTGTGTGTGACTATTTGCGCATTTTTTGATCTGCAACTCCCACTATGGCTACTTATTTCTCTCTGTGCCATCTGTGTTTGTGTGGCACGTGCACATCTGCAAGTAGGGCTGTGATCTGCTGTGGCACTTCTTTGGAGGATATTAACCCTAGAGCTGGATTTCTTTGTCCCACAATACCAGTACTATAGTAGCATGCTGACAGATTGTGATGATGAAACAGCTGTGCAATAAACCCTTGTGTTCCTGTCGTACATCTCCTGATCGTGTCTTTTGCTTTTCAGTGTGTTTGTTTTCTGTTCAGTATTTGTTCTTATCGGTTTATATGATGTCACCCCAGTTTTATTGATACCTGATGTGGGTGATGTGTGTGCCGCTTCATCCAACACACTGATAGGCTCTTTGCTGTAGTGCAGAGTTGCCTACAGCTGATAGTGCACTTCCTAATCATGTGTTTTATCTTAGATTCAAAGTCTCTGAGTAGCATATGCGCTCATCATGTGAGATAAGACATTCAGAGGTAATAGGTGAATTTTAAGATGACTTTAGGCTTCAGTCTTTCTTGACATTATGAAGTAATTAGGGCTTCAACAATTGTTTTCATTATTGACACAGCTATCAGTTGTTTTTTGATCAATTGGCTAATCTTTCAGTCAATTAAGTGTTAGAAAAGGCTGAAAAATGCCCATCTTAATGTGCCACAGCCCAAGAAGACATTTTCAAGTCATTCTTTTGTCTGACCAATCGTCTGAAGCCCAAAGGCATTAACTGTGCAATGGTATAAGACAGAGAAATGCAGCAAGTGCTCTCAAATGAGTAGCAGGGAGGAGTAACTGGAGGAGAGTGAGTGTGTGGAAGGAGCTCCAGCTTTGTGACACACACACACACACACACACACACACACACACACACACACACACACACACACATACACACACACACACACACACACACACGCACGCACCTCTCAGTTTACTTGTTTTCCATTCATCCCACCAGTCTCACCTCTTTGAGCGCCCTACTCTCCTCCTGCCCTGCTGTGTTTTCCCCTGTCAGCAGCTAATTGGCTTCTCTTTACGTCTCTCTGGGAATTGTCTCAGTGTGTGGAGGTATGTTGGTCTGACCCTGCTGGCATCAAAGAGACTAAGGCAGTAGTTGCTTCTCCACGAACTATTCTCAGAGTGAAGCCAACCTTCATGACCTTGTAAAGCAAAGCAAGTAATAGTTTTCAGCTCGGACAAAGTAGTTGCATACTTTGTTTACAGTTGTGTCATAAAGGTCCTGTATATTAATAATATATAAAGTGGCATCAGCAATGAGGCTCAGGACATGAAAAAGCCATGTGACTTGTGCGTTGCAGCAGTCTTCAGTTCTGACATGTATAAACCATGGTGAATGTTTTCCAGAATAGCTGGATGTTGAGCTGTAGTCACTCTGAATGGCTGTGTCCATCAGCCCTTGCTGTATTGCTCTGGTCCTCCTCACATTATTCTTTTAAGATGTGCTCTCCTGGTTATCCGCCCTGTGGATCTAACTGATGTGCTTCCTTGAGCAAGCAAATGTAACTTTTCAGTTGTGGAAAAGTTGCACACGATTTCTTTCTGAAAATGTCAGAATGTTTTCTGGGTGCTGACAGAAATGACCCTGATTGTGTCATCAGGGTTATCTCAGTTTGGAATTGCGACTTGAAATGTGAACAAAAAGCCTGCATTACAAAAAGTGTGGGTTATGAACAAAGTGGGCATTTAAGAGGCCGAGAGGGTGTAATGGAAGACGCTATTGAGTTGGAGTATGTGAAGTGTAAGATTCAACATTTTCGGAACATAACCCATACAAGAAACTAGACGTCAGGATATGTCTGCCTCTGCTGCTGTTACTTTAGCCATTCTCTTTTTAATCTTTTGAGTCTTCCAACTTTATGGAAGTGACACTAAATAGTACAACTGAACAGCTGAGTACACCTTTAAAGCCCCTACACACTGTGCTGTCTGTGATCTTGCAGGTTCGCTGCATGTCAGTGTGCAAGATGGATCTAATAAGTGGTTTTGCATTTGACTTAACTATGCCAGTTTAGTGGTCCTTAATTTCTGGGAATGTCAGAATTTTGACACACACACATTTGGTTGCCAATGCTTAACATTTAGGACCAGCATTTTTGGATTTATTTAACAATTTCAGGATTGCCAACTTTCGCCAGGGACAACCCAAAATTGCACACTGTGCAGAGGCCTTTATTGTATACTCAAATATCTCAGTATTGATACTATTGTCTTGTGGGAGAGGCTGTGTTGGTGTTATTACAAGACTTTCGTCATTCAAAATTCAAGATTCAAGATTGCCTTTATTGTCACTGAGCATAACATGTCAATGAAATTTGCATTGCAAACCCTATGTTAGAAACAATAAGAAAGATAAGAGAGATGATGATGATTCATGATTTCTACTGTAGAAATGTAATGTAATAATGTAATGAGTAAATGCACCAGTCGGCGTGGGGTACTGATAGTGAAGTGCACAGTGTTCTTCTTTAATCTTGGCTTGCACATATTAAAACATCCTTTATTCCAAACTGTTGCTTTGTAGTAAAGACAATGAATTAATATAAAGTGCCATGAAGTGCCAAAGATCCATTTGGCATCTACAGTAAGACATGACATGGAGAAAAGACTTTCTCACTGTCTTAGAGCTTTTTTGAGCTCTTGCCAATACTTCAGATGATTTGAATATAAATCTTAAAATCCTTTGAAAGAATACTTCAACATGTTCTTGTTGTTGAGTAACAGCATTTTTCTGCTCTGATTTCCATCATGCTTTGCACTGGTGCTACATACTGCTAACACATTAGTTCACGTAGTCTCTTTTAATCACATTATGGAGACTAGATACAACTCTCTCTTTATTCAAACATCACAGACACATTTAAAGACAGAGTGCCATATGCTGTGTTTTTACTTCCGCCCACAGAGCTCAGACTAGACTACACTTTGGACTCCATCACATGTGGATGACTTGTATGAAGAGTAAAGCAGCCTGTCTGTACAAATAATTTATTCTAATAATTTATTTCTGTATTTATGGTTAATGGTTTTAACTTGTCTGTTGAACACCGCCATGTCTATGCCTGTTTTTTTGTTTCCAAAATTCTTTACCAGGTGTTGAATTGACAGTAGCTTTCTATGTGTATATCTTAAAGTGTTAAATATTTAAACTGTCTGCTGCAGAGCAACAGTACGATTCATTCCCTTCACTCAACAATATCTTCTCCATCTACCACCCTGAACTGTGGCGAGAAAAAGCAGTTAGTTAAAATTGTTTGCTTTATTGCCTTAAATATGCTTGCACTGTTATAACTGTTTTATGGAAATATATAATATGAAGGAATTTTAGTCTTATTGTTGGGTATTTCATTTTCAGGATTAGTCTATAACAGACAGTACTGTATGGTAGGGATGTGGAGATTCACCGATTCGTATCGGTGGTCCGATATAAACGTTTGCGATGCGACTGCACCGGTAGAATGAACGTGCATCGGATATAATTTACGGGTGAATTCGCGGTGCATCTCTTCTAGCCTGTCTACACCGGCAAATCCCATTGTTAAATCGACTATTTCTATCTATGTTCTAGTATTTTCAAGGCAACCTGAATGCACCATCGCGTCCCCAGGCAGTGACGCAAGCAGGTGTTGTACACAACAGACAAACGAGGCAAACGAGAAAGACGATAGCTGCGACGAGATATTTAATGCACCAAAAAAGACACATTAATCAAACGTGTGGCAATATTTTGGTTTTTTTTTTTAAGCGAGGGGGTCAGCTAGACAAGACGCACGCAATTTGCAAACAATGCCATGCGGCTATCAAGTACGTCGGCAGCACGACGCAACAAGCGTTCCCTCTGAACGAGTGTTCAGTACCGCTGGTGACATAGTAATAATAATAATAATAATAATAATAATAATACATTTTATTTGGAAGCGCCTTTCAGAACACTCAGTGACACTTTACAGTGCGGGTAAAACACAAATAACACAAGATAAATACAAGCAGAATAAAACAAAAAAAAAAAATAGTGACTGCTCAGCGCAGTTTGCTATTCCCAGAACATGTAGACCTGTTAATATTTCTAAAGAAAAACCTGAAACTAAGTCATATGAGGTAAATCAGTGAGGTGTTTGCAGTAAATGACATTGTTTGATTGCCAGTAGTTGATGTTTTTTGCTTACATTGTGAGCAGTTAAGAAAGACTTGTTTGGAAATGTTATTTATTTATATGTTCAATTTCTTATAGAAATTACACCAATACGTTTTCCTCCAATACACAGGAGCACTATGGACAAGAAATACCTCTATTTGAGCCCCTTGGTGAGAGTATTGTTTACAGCAGCTGTTACTGGCTGCCAGTTATAGTTTTATTTTTTTTACACTTGATTCTGTAAAACATTGTTATTTGATTTTCATTCTTTGTAAGAAATCAGTCAACTTACTGAAACAATCATTCTGGCAGACAGTAGTATGTGTTGCTGGTCATGTTATTTGCACTATGCACATTGTTAATACTGTGCTTTCTGAAACAGTTTAACTGTGAAGTTTTATACATTTTGTATAATTATAGAGACAGAGAACATAATTGGGAGTTAGGAGTGCTAATTATAAATACAATTGAATGCTCTGTCTACTGAAATATGTCTTTTTTAAAATATGATTTATTGGTTACTCCATAAAAAAACAAATATTAAATACATCCCTCAAATCGATACAGAGATAAAGCAGAATTGTGCTATTGAGGTAAAAAACCTGATGTTACTGTTACTCTCTCATACTGCAACTAACTGTATTGAATGATCACATCATATCGAAACATCCTTTTATAGTTAAGTCATATCGTTATCAAATCATTTTTGAATCGCATCGTATCGTGAGCAGGAGTGAATCGTATCGCATTGTATCGACAGGAGCTTCAGTGTATCGTAACTGTATCGTATCGGTGTCAGCGCATCGAGATGCATATCGAATCGGCCTCAGTGGTGGAGATATACAACCCTACTGTATGGTTATTTTGTTCATTTTCAGTTTTCAGAAACTGAAACTCATACTCAGTGCCATTGCAGCAAAAAGCTGCCCTACAAGGGCTGTGCAACAGAAATGATACAGATTAAAAATTCATGCTGTAGTCTTACCTGTACATACCGTATAAAACCAATATCACATTCCATCCAAACACACACTGATGCTTGAACAGTTTAATGAGGAGAAGCACAGAAGTTTCAGTTTTCGATGAGCGACACCTAAAACCATCTTTACCACTATATCATAACTACTGCTAAAATTAAGTTATAGCAAGTTCCCAGGGTGTTACAAAAGACAGGCCGACATTATCATTGAAGGTAGCTAGCATGTCCAGGCAGTGTCTTTTTTTTTTTTTTTTTTTGGCTAAACTGTGGTGGGGCTAATCCATACAGTGGTGCGGCTCAAATCAGTGTCAGTATTTCAGTGTGAATACATGCACAGTAGAATAGCACCCCATCCCAACAGCTACTTCAGAGTGAAGTTGCAGCAGATACAGTAGGACAGACAATGAGACCAATACAACGTTATAGTTAGGGTGGGCCAAGACAAACTTGACAGACAGAACCCCCCAATAAACACAACACATTAACTGAGTTGTCCTAAGATGGCGCGTTTGTCCCAAACCACAACAGTTTAAGAGTCAAAACACATCAGCAGCAGATCAGATTTGCTACTCAGGCCACCAAGACCACAGTGAGGGAGAGCATGAAACAGTAGCCACACAATACATGACAAAGTCAGCACAGTTTGCAAATTGACCCAATTATTAAAAATCTATTAAAACTCACTATGGACATGTTCACGACACTACAGTACGAGGACATTTGAAAACAAGTCCATCCATGTTACTCCTTTTAGACTGGATAAAATAACTGCATTTAACAGATTTAAAATGTAGTTTTTAAGTTAATTTTAGGCTTTTTTTGACACGCATCACTCTTCTTTTGTCCATTTTTTTTTGTATTTATTTGTTTTTGTTAACAATACATTGCAATGCAATCTCCTCTGGATAATGGAGAATGAAAAAAACAAACAACAAACAACAACAACAAAATCAAACAAACAGAAAATACAATCATCAAGAGCAGAGCCTGTATACAATTATGTAAGATCTAGTCTCTCCTAATATAATGACCATTTCCTCCATCTTTTAACAAACAAGTGTTCTTTCACTTTCAACTTGTATGTGAGATGTTCCATCGCTAATATGTCGATCCATCCAATTCCAAAAAATGTGTGTGTGGTCTGAATCTATGTCATTGCACATTCTCCAGCATTGCTTTTGATTCTAGGTGTAACAAAATATCGAATGAAATTTTTCCAATTAAATTCTCTCCATCTCAGTGACTGAGTAGTAGTTTGATGTGCTTTCCACAGATCGCGCCATGTCCCTTCTGGAATCTCCTCACCCAGCTCTTGTTCCCACTTGGTTTTAACATATAATGTTGACTCCATTTTAGATTCCATTTAGCAGCCATGTAGAACAGACACTGCTTTTGGGAAAGGATGACTCTTCTGTCCACTTTTACCTGCCGTCCTTTCTGCTGAAGGCACTGTCGCCTGTCTCTTTTTCAACAAACATCCGCTCGTGTATCATCAGTCTTCCTCCTCCGAAGCTGACCAGCTCACTGCCAGCTTTACATGGGCAGGCAGGAAAACGGACTGCGCGTCTGACTTATTTAGCTGCAGCTATTTCCAACTGCATCCATTTAATGTGAATGTGCTGAGCTTGCAGATTGTCCCATACATTGAAGAAAGTCATCTATAAGCATTTCAGTCCATTTGCTATCTGTCGGGGATCAGATGAGTGTTGTTAGGCCTTGTGTGCATAAGCAGTGAGGATTTGTCATGGTTCATTTGATGAGTAAACAGATGCAGTCTGGCTGCAGGCCCCTCTCTTGCTCACTTGTTCCTTCCCTGTTTTTTTTAAAGGAGACCCCACTTTGTCTCTACCTGTTCTGTTATCTGGACAAAAATAAGTTCAGATTTGTTCATTATCATTTCGGGATCTACGGTAATGTGCTTTCGTATAAATCCTGACTTTGTATCTAAATACATGTTCATTCTAATTTCACTTCTGCTCGTTCAGGGTTCATCTCAGTCAAATATACTGTTCCGCCAAAACAAACTAAAACACATGAATTTTTTTTGTTTCTGCAGTTTTTTCAGATTTTTATTTGGATGTAATTGAAACGTTCACACCATCCTGACAACTGCACATGAGAAAAGTCAGAATAAACTATGGTGATTTTTGCTTTATTGCATGTGTTGTGTATCTGCAAATGCTCACATATATTTCTACATGCAGAAATGGAAATCTCTCTGTCTGTCTCTCTCTCTCTCTCTGTCTCTGTCTCTCTCTCTCCCTCCCTCCCTCTCTCCCCCCTCTCTCCCTCTCTCTCTCTCGATGTGATACTGTAGTGAGACCACAGTTTGTCTGAATTTTACAAATGGACCTTTTTCACAGCAGCCATTTTGACTTGTCACCGTAAAAGGAAAGTCTAGGTGGTCCTAATAACATTAACAATGGCTCCATTCTGATCCTGAAATTGAAACAGCTTAATGGAATTGCACCATTATTCATTTTATTAACACCTGTGCTTTTCCTACTATTAAATGTCAAAACGTCTTACATGAAAAAGGCCTATTGTCAAACGTTAGGCAGTGGAAATCAACTTATGTGGACTTACAGAGGCTGCTTAGCTGCTTAAGTCTTTGTTTTAGATGGATTTTGAATCTAGGGGTTTATGGGCTTTCCTTTCGTCTTGGTGCCCTGCTGCCACAGTCATACCCTCCTTGACTAAGTCTTGCATGTGCATACTTAAGAAGCCAATTAGAAACCTGGATGAGCATATACATAACCAGAAAATCTGCGCTCTCAGGGGAAATCTAGTTGAGAAAATTGTCTTTCTCTAAACCCTTACCTGGATTATGGAAACTAAGTTTCTTGACATGGAAGAAACCTGCTTACTGCAGAAAGCCAGCAGGACTCCAGATTGTTGAATGCAAATTCAAGTACGTAGACAACATGATAAAAAAACAGCATTTCAGCATGCCTGTTATGCAATATTTTGTACACACGACGTTACAAAGTTGTGTTGGATGTCTTCTCTTTGTGCTGTGGTTGGGAAAATCCCAGCAGGTGTTTTTACTTTACGTATACTTATATGCTTTTGATTCCATAGTGGTAAGTGCTGAATGAGCATTGTGTATACTGTGGCGAAACAACTAATTGATTAAAACAATTAGAAACAACTATAAAAATAGTTGGCAATGAATTTCATCATTGATTTCTCGGGTCTAGGTTTGATGTACAGCATGCACTGCGACAGTGTCTCCTAAGGTGTGAGCAGTAAGGCAGCCAGTGTAGCTCACGTGATGGCTTACAGGAAATGACGCCGTCTACTTTATCTACGGGATGAGCATTTGAAAAACAGCAGAGGCAGATGCTAACGATACAGCATATCATACAGTGGATTACAGTTTCTAATTTTAAAAGAAACTTAACTCACAGAAATGCTGTCTGTCTGTTTTCTATCCATTTTGCTCTTTTAGAGCTAAGGCTTGATAAAGCTAGATAAAACAGAGGGAAAGTATTGCTGTCCATTATTTGCTTTTTAATTAACCTGCATGTTAATTGTGTGTTTGCCTGTCAAAATGGACGCAAATCTGCTGAAGATAGCAGATTTAGCTAACACTAATTAGCTGAAATGAGGTCACAGAGATGCTGGGGTATAGCGTAACTTTATTGAGTTTCTGGAAGTTTTCACGTCATTAATCAGAGGCAGTCTAAAGTGAATCATTTTTTCTTCACAACAGAAATTTGAGCAATAGCTGATAAAACTGTATATTAGTTACATTTCCTTTTTATTCTCAGTGCTTTGTCTTTATTTTTTTTATTGTAGTGGCCTTGTGTGTGGTTTCCGTGACAAGTTGTTTGAAAGAGTATTGTTCAATTAGAGGAAGAATAAGTTTTGTTTTTTGAGATGTTAGAAATAATAAAATTTAGCTTTTAGCCCTATTTGATTAATAATCAATTAATTGAAATAATAATCGATGGATTATAAAAATAGTCATTAGTTGCAGCCCTACTGGCGATCACTTTCCATTGTGATAATAAAATGTCTATGACAAAGAGTGTGACAAGGTGGGTTAAGTCTACTTGAAACATAACATTAAAAGCAAGGTGAGAAAGCTGCGGTCGGTGCTGCAATGGAAAACAGCAGATGATTTCCTTCCCTGCTCCTCTTCTGAGCTTCCTTGATATTCCTCCCTACTGTTTCCAGAGGAACAGCGCATTAAAGGAAATGACTGCACAGCTTACTTCCCATCAAAGAAATGTTGTTACCCTGATTAAACGTACAAATAAAGCTAGAAATTATCATAATGGCCTTGCCTTCTTTTCACAACTGATTAATCTTTTAATGTGACAACAAACAGAGTCTCTGTGGCCGTCACAGATAAATATTTAGCAGAATTACGCATTCTTTGTCCCAGTTTGATAACTGACAAAGACAAAGGAGCTTGTCTGCCTCTTGTTACATAACATTACCATTCGCTGCACAAGATAGTACTGAAACGGGAGAATTTAATTGAAAAATGGCACGTACTCTCTCTATTTAACTCCAGGCTAGGCTTCACTCACATTTCTCCTCCTTCCTACATCCTTCCCTTTCTCAGTCCTCTCCCCGTTGTACATCTCGTTTCGTGGTCTTCACTGTGTCACTGTTAGCAGCCTGTAGGTTGCTGCTGGTTGCCAGTTAAATTAGCCCAGGGCAGCGTTCCTCTTTGATGTAACCCAGCCAGTCCCTGCACTCTCACTTTTACTCTTTTGTTGTTGCTCTTTCCCTCCATCTCTAATCTTCTTGTTGTCAAGGCCTACATATTTCTCTGTGCTCCCTTTTCCCGTGTTTTTCTTGTTCTCCCCATCACGTGTCTTGACTGCCAGCGGAGCGACAGGTGCTTGCATGTTAGCCTGGCAGTGACATGAATGGCAAAGTGAACATATGGGGATGTTAGCAAAGGAGATAGCAGTGGTTGTTGTATTTTCCCCCGATAAAGAGATTAGAGGGTTTTAAATAAGGAGATTGTGTGCTGATGATTGGATGCTGCTGAATCCTGGCGGGTGACCTGGGTGACTACAGGAGAGTGAGCTGTAATATCTCAGGACAAATTGCCTTCTGTATCCACTCGAGGTGTTCCTCTAAGAGTGGAAATACTGCATTAAATTCACCAAATGAAAGAAGTGTTACAGATATAATATTTCATATTTACCTTTTCTGTGGAAAAAGTGAACATTTTTGGCAGGTCAGTTCCAGAAGGCCACAACCTACATAAAGCTGAGCTACAATACTGGATTGCAGATTATTTCAGTTATGCTATGGCCATAGAAAATACTTACTTGTCATTGCCTGACAGGTGACTGTTAAAATTGTCCAAGACACAAAAAATTTTGCTGCCAGTATGCTTCAACAGGACTGCTTGCCGGATGGTCTGTATGACCACTGTTAGCCTGCAGTCTGTAAATCCCAGTCCACTTGTAGTTTACCAGCTTTTAAAACCCAAGAAAAACTGTTTCATTGAGCCCCGGTGGGGGAAAACCTTTGTCAGGAGCTGGCTGTGAATTTCTCTTTTCAGCTTGAGAGCCAAATGACAAATAGGACAGTCTTGCCCCAGAAACCAGACTCATGGAAACATATTGCCTCCTTCATCATGTGGGCAGCAACCCACCATACCGTAGGCCCGTGACCTCTAATTTAGGAAACAAAGCTTCGGGCCTCACAATGACGTACTGTAATTGCTGTAGTTACTCTAAATGTATCTGCATCGTTTTTCCACAGTTAGACCCAGTGTGGCCACACTGACCTACATGTTCCACTGAGTTGCATAATGGAAATGGCTATGCTTTGCTTTACGCTCATGACTGACGGCAAGTCTGTCACACAGCAACCTTGTATTGGCATAGATGGCCTGCTTTTAATATGATTTCCACCGCTATAGCTCTGTGTCATTTATTATTAGTAATCTGACCTTCGTCTGAATGGAGGTTGAGTATAGTAGAGTCAGTATATAGGCCAAGAGAAAGTAAGTGGATGGGTGGCCTGCTTATGCTGCGAGATTTTTAGAGTCTCAGCAAAAGTTAAAGAGAAAGCATATTGTTCTCAAAGGAAGTGTTAATTCAGGTTTTAGTTGACTAAAAGTCTGGCCAGTTGACATTTTAGTCTTTTCAGTCATCCGATTATATTTAATATTTCAGTCAATTTAGTTGAGGCTAAAGCCATTCATTTTTTGTTTTAGTCAAAGTTATTTCACACAAGATTTTATCTTATCGTTATCTGATGAAAGTCACAGGTTGCATGATTAAGAATGCAGCTTTGGAGAAAGTGTCTGGTCGAGTGGCCTGATGGAATCAATTTAAGGAATACAACCAGATTCATTTTGATGCCAAATCAAATCAAATTAATTTTGATGGTAGTGTGAAGGACAGATGAACACAAAGCATTTTTATGTCACCAAATACGTGCCAGAATACATCAGTTTAGTTAGCTGCATACTAGGCTGTAGTTTGTGACTGCAAGGCATATGGGCCTTAGCTAGTTAGCTCGTTAGTTTGGACTGAAGCTCCTACTGCTGCTTTCAGTAAACTTGCAATTTAGCTGAAACTTCAGCATTTCCCATAAAGAACATATTTGCCCGCTACAGTTTCATGTTGGCACCCGGTCACATAAAACCGACACTTGAGACACCAACCGACACGTGTGTGTGCATGCAAACACAAATAGAAACAGACACACACTCCAGCGCATAACCAACACCTGTGTT
This sequence comes from Chelmon rostratus, assembly GCF_017976325.1. NCBI lineage: Eukaryota > Metazoa > Chordata > Actinopteri > Chaetodontiformes > Chaetodontidae > Chelmon > Chelmon rostratus. The sequence continues at coordinate 22,379,656 of NC_055665.1, forward strand.
TACTGACTCTCTGTCTCTCTCTCTCTCTCTCACACGCACGCACGCACACACACGCGCACACACACGCGCACACACACACGCACACACACACACACACACACACACACACACACACACACCAAGTCCTGTGCTGTACTAGTGTATTCTTGATATGATGCAGCAATGCAGCACAGGAACTGGAACTGCTGCATTGAGGGGAAAAAAAAAAGAAATCTATAATATTTCATCTCCTCTTTTTTTTTTGTCAACAAAGATTTGAGAAAAGATTTTATTTTTTAAACAACTTAGCTAATTACAATTTACAATTCCTGGCATTTAATCCTACTTTATTTTGAGAATGTGAAATGCCCAACATAATAGTAGAGACTAATGATTAATTTCAACTTTCATTTCTTTCATTGTATTCCCAGTGGCTCAAAAGTTTACATACACATAGGTAGTACTTGGTACCATGCTTTTAAATTGTTTAACTTGGGTCAAATGTTTTGTGTGTCTCATGATAAGTTCAGGCCATTCCCTCTGACCGAACTGGTGTACCTGAGTCAGGTTTGCAGACCTCATTGCTTGCACACACTTTGTCAGTTCTGCCCATAAATTTTCTATTGCATTGAGGTCAGAGCTTTGTGATGGCCACTCCAATACTTTGACTTTACCGTCCTGATGACATTTTGCCACTTGGAAACTTTACAAGTATAATTCGGGTCATTGTCTATTTGGAAGACCCATTTGTGACCAAAGTTATACTTCCTGTCTTGACATGTTGCTTCAATATATCCACAGAATGTTACACCCTCATCTATTGGGCCATGCCATCTATTTTTGAGTGCACCAGTTCCTCCTGCAACAAACCACTGTGTACCACAGGTACACCTCCAAATGACTCAAATGATGTAAATCAGACACTTCTAAAGCCATTACATCAGTTTCTGAAAAATTTCAAGCTGTTTAAAGGCATGGTCAACTTAGTGTATGCCAACCTCTGACCCACTGGAATTATAATACAGTGAATGAGTTTAAACAATATTTGGAAAAATTACTTTTGTCATGCACAAAGTACATGTCCTTACCAGTTGAAACCTGTGCAATGCTTAAAACGTGAGTTTTAATGACTTCAGGCAAGTTTATGTAAACTTAAACTGTACATACAGTTTTCCATAATGATGTTAACACTACTCAAAGGAATGATCAGTCACATCAGTAATACAGTAGACAAGCAAATCAAAGCCAGCCAGCCATTCCCTCTGTCTGTAGTCTCTAATAGGTCTCATGCATTTCACCATATGGTCTGCATTCTATGGGGTAATCAGTGCATTCTCATGGATGAGTCCAACTCCATATTCCTGGGTGCTAGATTTCATGGTCTGCATTAAATAGCCCCACAGCACATGTACACACAAACAAACAGACAGACCGGCTGTATCATCCGCATTCCTAATAAACCTCATGATTTTATGGTGGTATTGCAAAGGAGCTGATGCACAGTAGTCACAAAACGGCAGTCCTCAGGCCAAGGCTGCAGTGATATGAAAGGAAATAGACTCATCACTCAGTGGAAAAATAAGACTGAAGCAGACACTTCACATACTTCAAAGCCTGTCTGCTATCAAAGCAAACAAAATCATGTTCATCGTGAACTTTAGAGAGTCAATGAACACTCTCTTAAAATCTTTTAGAGTTAGGCTTTGCTGAGCCTCAGCGGTATGACTTTTCAACCTGCTGCAGTGATGTACAGGTGTACAGGTGGACCTGTTGACTTTCCTGTTTGCTATGGGTTCAGGTTCAACACAGCACACTTCCTGACCACACCCTACCACACTAAACAGTCCTGCTGGTTGTGGTCAGAAGTAAAACAGGCTTGAAACCTTAAACCAGAGACAGCAGTAAAACATGGCTTTTCAACCCGGTGGTAGGAGTCCTTGAGAGTTTCCTCTTAAATGTAAAAAAGAAAAATGTTCATATGTAGGAAAGTTGAAGCAAATTTAATTTTGTAAGGTGTAAGATAATACACATCTTTGTTCCTCTGTAGAGGCTTTTTAGAAGTCTGACCGTGTCACTTGTGTGTCCATGCTGTGTACTAAGCACTTAATAACTTGCTCTGACGTGCAAGGTGTGTAATGGCACCAAGCCACCTGCTAAATGAAGGTTAAACTTTTCTGTGGCTTGTCAGTTTGTCTTGTGTTAGCCATGTTTGCAAGTAATTAGCCATCAGCTAGAGATTTTGTTCAGTACCAAGAGTTTGTTTTGACTGTTTAATAAAATGAAAATAGCCAGTGATCTCTGAGAACTGCCAGACACCATGGGCAGTACACACAGTCTACCTTCTATCCTCAAGCTACAGCACTGACAGATTAGAGATTTCTAAGAGGAAGCTATTGTGCATGTTCTATAAGGTGATAATATTTTGCTAATTTTTTGGTTGGTTAATGCACTTTATATTAATTAGGGATGATCCTAGCAACTAATTTCCCTGACAATTAAAGAGAAGTTTAAATTTAGGCCAGTCTAAAAGTAAGAAAACCCTCAGAAAAACAGGCACATTCAAGCACTATTTAATCTGTGTAATTAAATATTGTCCAAAATATATTGCGTATATCATTTACACTATTTTCCCATGTTTTTGTGTCCATGGGACTAATGGGGACAACAATTTTTGAAATTGGCCTAGTATTGGCCGAGAGCGCTCCCTTCAGGCGTTTGTCAGTGTACTTCCACTAAAAGTGCTTGTGTTTGCCACTTGCAGGCTCAGATTGTTATTTTAAAGGATCCCTACTGAGCGACCTTTTATTAAGATCCTTGTTGTTTAACCAGAACAGCCTCTTTATCGCTTCCACACCACCTTCATTTATAGACATGGTAATTTTGTTATTGTGAAACACTTAACTCAAACTTGACAAAAGCAAAATAAAACTCACCAAAACCTACTTTTTTGTCTTCCCACTGTTCCAACAAGCACCAATTAAATAAATAAATTCTTAATTCACTTTCTCAGGAGAGGAGTGATATGTGTGACTGACAGCGTATTAACTCGGTAAAAAAACGTATTTACCAGATAACGGAAACCCGACCATGCATTATTTACATTGCACACCATGCCGTAGCTTGAATGTGTACATGAATAAAATAATACATTTAACCCACTGGTATTTCTCGTGCCAACTAGCGAGGGTGGCAGCTTTTAATCAACTAGTCAACTTTGCACACATCCCATAATATTGATGCACATTATATCCATTTAAACTGCAATAATTATTAGGGAAGTAATGATACCAGAAATACCTTGATAAAAAGTCCATGACACAATGTTTATTGTGATATTAAAAAGAAACAAAGGATGAAAAATGACTTGAAAAAATGGCCTAAGCGTGTGCAAAAAATTGGCATGAATTGTCTTTGACTATAAATGATTGAACCATGTACAATTTCAAAACAAAAACAATGCAGCAGTGAGTAGCAGTCATTTTATAAAATAATTAAAGAGCTGTTCCTTCGGGTGACCACATCAATGATCAGTTTACGTACTGGCAGGTCAAACAGTCTCTGTTTGGTGATCAGCACAGCTCCGGTTGTTGCACTTTGACGGAAAATAGCTGTTAAATGCCTCACTCGAGCAAGCAGATGGCTGTCGTCTGTTGTCTGTTGGACAAAACCTTTCATTTCCCATTTACTGGTGATAACATGAGCTGTGACTGTAATATAGCTCTGAGTAGTTCGGCAGGTCCATCCATCTTTTGTCACTTTAGCTTTTGTCTCTTGGTACAGAGCTGCTATCACTGTGCTAAGTATGGCCTTGATGAAGTTGTATACTTTGGCTCCAATGTGTTTACTAACCACTGAAATCCATCGTTGCCGACCACCGATATTCACCGATACATCTTGTTATTTCTTTAGCTTTCTAAGTTGGCCTCAAAATGCTTCTCGCAGGCTTCGTTGGACTGGCTGAAGCTTTTTCTCACAGTATTTTGTTGTGTTGATGTGCCAAATGACTTCTCATGTTTGATGTGTTTCTCGTAGTGTTGTTGACTGTAGTCCGGCAGTATTTGCAGGTTGTTCCGCATTTATCAGTTTTCTTTCACCATTGTCAGTTCTTGAAAAGGGAAAACCGAAATGCTGACCCACATCACTTCTAATAGTTGATGGAGCATCCTCAATCTCTCTCTTTTTTCATTCATATATATGTATATCTAAAATCGCCAAGTTCATCTGTAATTTTCTCATTGGATTTATTTTTAGCAGTGCTTGTCTTGCATGGATGACAGGAGTCTGTTCTCTTGACTACTATGATTGCGCCCTCTGCAGTTCAAACAAGAACAATACAGTTTTCAACACGGAGAGATAGTACATATCCACGTAATGTCCTGGTAGATACACAATCCCATGACAGCATTGAGACACATTTGTATTGGGATATTGTGAGATTTGGTAAATCGTTACATCCCTAATAAAATATGTCCTCAGAAAGGATCATAAGGTATCTACTGATGTGTTTGTATCTGTCTCTACTGCATGCTTGTGTGTATGCAGTGATTGAGTTCCCCTAATGCCTGTTTGGGATCCAAGCTTTGTTCGACAGGTTGTCGTCACCTATTTCTGCCCCTGTTTTTCCTTGATCTTTTTGTGTGTTTGTATGCATGATGCACAAGCCTTGACCTGGTTGGCCACGTCACTAAATACTTTGGCACTCCCTTGAGACCAGGTACACCTTTATTTGACCAGTTATCCCAGACACAGACTGGGATGCCAGAATGCTGCCCTGTGGGCTCCCCATCGGGCTATCTGTGAAGCGCAGTGGTGTAGTCTTCTCGAACCTGGGAGCAGTTGTCAGATTATATTATCCTAGTCAAAGTGACTCTGATTAATGTGAGATCCTTATCCACACTGAACTCTGATTATGTGTCCAGTTTGGAGGTGTATTTAATTAAAGTGGGCCTGGTCAGTCCCCTCAAAAATACACTTTTGTATCGTCCACCAAAAATACTTAAAGACTTTGCTCTCAATTTAACTCTCTGACGTTCTCTCAGACACTATGGCCAACTCTGATCGTGACTTTAATATTCGTGTTTGTTGTCCCACTAAACCCCTGCTAAGTGTGAAGAACTTTTGAAGAAAGTATTCATTAGCAAAGTTAGAAAGCTAGAAACATTTCCTGCCATACCTACACCAAAGCTCCATCTTTGAAACAGTCTTATCAACCTGTGCTCCCTTGTCAAACCCCATGTCAAAAAGCCTTGTTTTAAAAAGTTTTACAAGCAATTCAAATGGGAAATTTCATGGCCACATAAAGCTGGTCTGTGTATGTAGTAGAAAAGCACAAATATTTTTGAAATTGGTGCTACGTGACCTGAGAAAACAGAGAAAAGGGTTTGGTTTATTCCTTTTGCTCAAAATGTTGAAAACCTACAACAGCCAGAATGCACTGCCCTTGTTTCTTTTCAAGGCGACTCCCAGGCCAGTCCTATTGGATAGGCATGACCAGAGCTTCCAGACCAAACCACACCAGCACCATCACTTGTACTGCCCCAGCCTGCACTGCCAACATTGCACCTTCAAAGGGAGCTGCTGCAACCAAATTGCAAAGCTGCTTCTGAGGCAGACAGACTTCTGGGTGTGAGGGTAGACTGTGCAATAATGTGCAATATTTTGTTATTGATTTTGCTTATTCAATAATTTGTGATAACAATAATAATAATAAATTTGTACATTGTGATAATAAGTTTGTACATTAACCTTTTTTGGACATAGCAGTGCCAATACAGAAGTTCGAAGTTCAAACTTTTTCCACAGCAAAAAAAATAAATTGTATTTCTTACCCAAGATTATCACAGGGTGTCTATCTGTGGCATCGCATATGCAGTGCATACGAGCTCCGTCCTCCATGCACCTCCAATCCTCACTGGTCATGTTTTACAAGTTGAGCATTTTGCGTGCTGAGCTTTGCTCAGATCGTGTTTATTTGGTCATTTTCCCTTGATTTTTGGGATTCTACCATGGGTAAGTTGGCTTCATAGTTAAGTGGTTTCTTTTTTTGTCTGTTTTAATTGCGTTTATTGTTGATGTGCGCAGGGTGTTTTCGTTTGAAAATGTACCGGATTCTCTACACCGATTGTGTGTTTGACTTCCTGTCTGGCTCGATTTACTCTTTGCAGATTGACGTGTCGTCTGTCAAAAATGGACTCAGCACGTATGTTGTTTCTTTAAATCCGTGGTACTGTCAAGAGTCAGGTGATGGAAGCCTGTGCTCTAATGGTCTGCACTACACAGCCTGACATGTTCCTGTTGGTGAGCAATCAGTGGAGACTGTGAAAAATCCCTGATGATTAGAAAAACAAAAATAATTGGCAATATCATGCTACTTTTCCTAGGGCATCATAACACCCACTTTTCATAAATAAAATGTGTTTTTCTTGTTTTCTTGTTTTTGTCGGATGAGGACTAAACAGTTTTTTTTTTTTTTTTTTCAAGCACAAAACTGTTTCAGATGACAAGCCCTACAAACAGTTGCTCAGACTGCAGAGGTTAGGCTATACTCTGATACCAGCAGGTAACAAACTGAAGTGCATTTTATGCTAAGCTAGTGTTGAATGGGCCTTATAAAAAAATATTTTATCGCATAATTTCACACTGTAGTGTTGTCGCTGTTGCATTTACTCCATGCTCTGTCAGGCCTTGGTTGTTTTTCCAGTTTATCTTCGGTATCCTGCAATATGTCTCCAGCACTGTTCATATGTGGCCCAAAGCGTTGCCGTAATGGTACACATGCTTGTGCCCCTTCCTCTGTAACGTTAAATTCAGCAGTTTCATCCAAAAGATCCTGGTTTCTGTGAAATTTGCTGCAGCACGGCGACTTCACTTCTGTTTCTATTGGCGCACATTTAATGGCACAAGATCTGTGAAGTTCTCCTCATTGGCTGGCGGTGCTTGACTCTCGGCTGAGTTGGCCTCGCCCTCCTCTATAACCTGCAATTCCTCCGCACTATATTCTGGCTCATATACAGTCATGTGAAAAAATTAGGACACCCCATTACATATTCAGTTATTCATCAAGAAATGTTCACAAATTGATGTCTAATCTTGTTTTTATTAATCGCTGGGAAAGAAAGTGATCTGATTACAGGTAAACAACAAAAAATAACACAGTTTTCACCATAAATGCATATTCTAGCTGAGGAAAGCGTTAGGACACCCTACCCCTAATACCAAGCGTTACCCCCTTTGGCTGAAATAACTTCAGTGAGACGCTTCTTGTAACCCTCTACGAGTCTCTGACATTGGTCTGAGGAATGTTTTCCCCGCTCCTCAGTGCAGAATGCTTTAACCTGTATGATGTTTGAGGGGTTTCTTGAATGCACAGCCTGTTTCAGGTCACCCCACAGCATCTCAATGGGACTAAGATCTGGGCTTTGACTGGCCCATTCCAGGACTCTCCAATTCTCAGTTTGAGAGACTCATGGTCTCACATGTTCTTCAAGCACCCTCTGATACACTGCAGAATTCATGGTGGATTCTGTGATGGTAGCTGGCCAGGTCCTGTTGCAGCAAAGCATCCCCAAACCACGACACCTCCAGCTCCAGGCTTCACAGTTGGTATGAGGTTCTATTCCTGGAACACAGTATTTGGTGTGCGCCAAACATGTCCTCTGTTCTGGTGTCTAAATAATTCAATTTTACACTAATGTTCTTTGTCTATGTTCTCTCTGGCAAACTTCTGTGAAGCCTTAATGTTTCTCTTAGAGAGCAATGGCTTCCTTCTTGAACACCTCCCATGAAAGTTAAACTTTCTGTTTAACTGTCTCTTTCTGATAGCAGAGGCATGCACTTTCACATCATTCACTAGCGCCTGCTGTAGGTCCTGTGATGAGATTTTAGGGTTTTTGGAGGCTTCTTTAAGCATCTTGCAGTCTGCTCTCGGGGTGAATTTGCTTGGATGGCCAGACCTGGGCATGTTGGCAGTTGTTTTGAATGTCCTCCTCTTGTACACTATTTTCTGAACAGTGGAATGGCTAAATTCAAGATCTTTTGAGACCTTTTTCAAAATCGCTTACCAGACTCATATGCTGCAACACTCTTCTTTCTGAAGGCTTTTGATCCCATAATGGTGTTCACTCTCACCTCGACAGTCAGGAGTACACCAAACTGAATGACTGAGGTTTGAATAGAGCAAGTCTCCCTCAAAATGCAGAGTGACAATGTTGTGATCATGTGCACCTACTGTGATACGCCTGTGTGTGATTTCAGACAGTTTAAGAGGGAAAAAATGTGGGGTGTCCTAATTTATTCCTCAACAGAAATTGCATTTTTATTTTCTTACATTTTACAGAAAGTTTTAAAAATATTTTCTTTAGTTTTGCTTGTTTAGTTATATTACTTGAATCTCTCAGTATTGTTAAAATAGATATTAAATATCCATGTATTTAACTTAATTAATTATTTTTTTTAATGTGGCTATCCAATACAGGCAAGACAAGCTGCATCTAAATCTGGATACCCAGAGGCAAAGACTGCGCTGCTCCGGCTGAAGTAGCCTGTAGTTCTTCCGAGAACCACTCGTTTGTGGAAAAACAACAGATTTTAGCGTGGTGCCACAGAGAACTTAAAAAAAGAGAGAAAAGGTTGGCAAAGTGTCTATTTAATGCAGTAGTAAAAGCCATTTTTTCAGCTTTTGTACTATTGCCAAATTCAAGCTGTTTCTCTCTTTCAAACATCTTGAGAAAGTCTTCCACGTCTTTATATCCTCCAACCTGGGCTTCTGTAGCTCACTGTATACTGGGATTAGTGAGTCATCCCTGTCCTGCCTGCAACCAGTCCAGAATGCCGCAGCCAGGCTCCTGACAGGTACCAGGAAGACAGACCTTATTACCCTTATTCTGGCCTCTCTCTCACTAGCTGCCAGTACGGTTCAGATTGATTTTAAGCTTCTCCTCTTTGTTTATAAAGCACTAAATAGGCTGGTCCTTTTCTATATCACAGACCTCTTAACCACTCATTCTACCTTCAGGTCCCTGACCTGGGGCTTCTGGCTGGCTGTCCAACAATCTAAACTAAAGTTCAGGGGTGACTGGACCCTAGACTGTGGAACAGCATCCTCCTTCCTATTTGATCTGCCCCCTCCATCGACTGGTTTAAGTCCCCTTAACTAACATTTCACTTCACCAACGTTGGAATCCTCCTATAGCTGATTTTTGACTTGTGCCTATGAGTTGTGTGCATTGATATTTATGTCGTTGCAACAACCTAACAACCTGGTCCGGTCTGCCGAGCACTTTGGTCAACATGTGTTGTTGTCAAATGTGTTTTGTAATAAAATTCGACGTAACTGACTGGACAGTGTTGTAATTGGAGGACAAGGCTAATAAAGAAAACTTAGACTCTTTTTATACTTTTGTTCTATTAAAAAGTAAAGGTAGCTTTAAAAACATGCACGAATGACATTTATGCCGTGAGGATAGGGTAACTGATATGTAATAAACTCACTGTAGATTCATTGATTGATTAGCTGTAATTTAGTAAGCGAGGAAAGTTGATTAGGTGTTAAGTTATTCTTTGATGTAAATGTCTCCTCATTTTTTTTTAAAGTGGTGGATTGTTGAACTGAAATGAAGGCCCATGGTAACGGACAGTCAAGAAAATGAATAAATAAACATGAATCTCATGGTACTCTCGGCCTGTCCTTAAGGTACTCACTTTGAGAACCATTGCTCTATAGTAGGTGTAAGCTGCTATGAAAGCCCTGCAGGCTGCTCATGAAGCTCCTTTCTGGCTGAAATTACAGTCTCTCAACTCTACTGGAGCACAAGCACAGTGTTTTTTTTCAATGTCTTGGAAAGTTGCAATGCTAATGTACTGTGTGTGTGGTTATGTGTTTAAAGTATATTTTGTTATAGCAAACTGTGTTATTTTATAGAGTCTTAGACATATAGAGATACAGGAAGACAAAGTCAGGCACTGAGGACAGCTGGTAGACTCACACTGTTCTATGCTAGTGGTGTGGTCAATAGGTTTGTATTATTTTTCCAGAGGCTGTGTGAATAGCCCGGTCTTCGTCAGTGTGCTCTGTATGTGCAGTAAATGATAGTTCGCAGAGCTGCCTCATCTCTTATGATCTGCTCCTAAGGCACTCAGATGTGTTGAGCAGCTGGTTGCAGAAGCAAAGCAACTTCTCATTAAATAATCATCATGACTGCAATGGGCTGAGACAGTGTTGTTGTTAGGCTGTTAGTGCTTCTGACTGACCAACCAGCACCGCTGAAAAAGAGCTAAACCAACCCTGTGAACTCAGCTTTCATTAAGGCAGAGCGATTATGAAAATACTGTTGTTTGTGACTTGGTATCGTATTGAGAATCTCATTCTGTACATGTGGTTACAAATATAAGTCTAATACTCCTAAAAAAGAAAGATGCACTTATACTTTTTGTTGGAGCACATGCCCGCCAAAACTGGACATCCCTTGAAATGGTCAAAGGTCAAAAATGTTTATAATCAACACAGTGCAGAATTTCAGCCTCTCCACATCCTCGCTGCACCATAGCCATAGCATACGCTCATCCCCCTCAGACTGCTGCCTCAGGATCTTTTTTGACGAGCTCCAGAACTCCAAAAAGACACATTTCCTTAATGCATATTTGATAGTGTCTCCTGTCCAGAGGAGAGGCTTTTTCACTGTTGTGTCAGGCCTCTAAGCTAACCAGTCAGCAAGGCAAGCACTTCTGGGAAGCTAATGTGGTTCCCTCCTCCTTTCTGTCAAAGATCATCTGGGCCACATCTATGCCTAGTTAACTTACGTTTGACTGAAACAGGAATCATTTTTGGGAGAACGTGTGTGTGTGTGTGTGTGTGTGTGTGTGTGTGTGTGTGTGTGTGTGTGTGTGTGTGTGTGTGTGTGTGTGTGTGTGTGTGTGTGTGTGTGTGTGTGTGTGTGTGTGTGTGTGTGTGTGTTTGTGTAAATAGTTTTCTGTTTCTATTAAAGGTTGATGCTTGTGGTAAACTTGTCAGTTGCCTCAAGCATTTGAGAATTTGCTCATAATGAATGCATAATACAAATAAGGCACACGGTTTAGGTAGCATGTGTAGCAATTCCAAGTTGGGCTTTAACTAATTAGTTATAGTTATATAGTTACTGTATAACTTCGCAAATATTTTCTTGATTAATCGTTTGTTCTATAAAATGTCAGAAAATAGTGAAAAAAATAAGAGAGCCCAAGCTAACATCCTAAAATGGTTTGTTTTGTCCAACTGACAGTCCAAAAGCGACAGATATCTAATTGTATGGTCACGTAAATCAGAATTGTTCGCGTTTCTGCTTGAAAAATGACAAACCATGAACTAATTATCAAAATATTTCTCTTATACAAATTACGAATATAGGATGAACTCAGCATTGATTACCGTAATCATATATCTTTTTAAAGCCCCATTCCTCTATTTTGTTTGTTAATATTAAATGACTGCATGTGATTTGAAATGGTTAGTGAATAATTATCATTCAAAGCTGTACAGGGCTCTGCAGACTCTTTTTACTGCCTACAAAGTCACTGCGGTCCATGCTGGACCATTCTCATCAGCACTGTTTTTAACAGTAGCAAGCGGTCATTTTCAGTTGACAGCCTGATAAACTCAATGTTTACTACCTACTGAGCACCAAACAGCAGATAGATGAAAATTATTAAGATACGATAAACTTTATTGATCCCCAGCCGCGGAAATTCGGTTATTACAGGCAGTAGGTAATGGCAGTTGCAAAAAAATAGCAACAGAAATAGAGAAATACAATATCAAAATACAAGCTAACTATATATATGTACATTTTATACAAAGGACTATATAAGAGAAAAAATTGCCTCAAAGAAGTATAAGAAAAAAAAAGGCTACAATGGGTGGCTTTTCTATTGACTGGCTGTTGAAGATGGCTCAACATCTAGCAGTGAAAGCCAATTTTTTTCTTAGGAGTTGTTCAAGACCAAAATGGAGCTAAAACAGTGGATATTGGGAGTACTGGTATTCAGCAGGAGGCCCAAAACACAACTCCACTTGAATGATAATGTATCTCTGTGTCTGGTGGATGTATAAATACGTAGGTTTGATTTGGAATTCTTCTGCCCCTAGTGGTGAGATATTGATCAGTGCAACTTTAAATTGTGTGTTGTTTTCTCCTCAGACTCCTCAGTCACGTTGCTACACATCATGCAGATACAAAGTGGTGCCTCTTCATTGTGGTGTAGCTCCACTTCAAGGCCATACTGGATGGCTTTTCTATAAAGAAATTACAACACTGATACAAAATTGAACAAAGCCATATGGGCTGGAACGGTGAACAGTACAGACTGATGTAAGGAATCAGACTAACATGATGAGATACAACTCTGCTCCTTTTTAAAGGTTTTCTTCTCATCTCATCAGTTTCTGAAATGGACTTGAAGTGCAGAGAATCAGACCATGAAATAGGCTTCCAACTCAAATGACTTTTTTGAATAGGATTTTTTAGGTGTGCTTGGTTTTAGCCAAAAAAAGAGGACCAAAATCCAAGTTCTCACACAGTAAACATTCTTCACTGGCTTCTGTTTAGCAGCAGGTACGTTGGTTTTGCTTTAGAAGATACTGAAGGCATCTATTCTACATCCATGGCACTGGTGTGAGCCTTAGATCTCTGATGGGCCAACTTTTCTGGCTTCCCAGATAACTAAAGGAAGTTTTCATTAGAGCTGGCCCTGGGGTAAAATGTACATCAGCTAATATGCTTTTGTTTCTGGCCACATGTGATAAAGTATCATCTCTGTCCCTTTTGTCCCCTGCTACTACCTCCCCTTGCCTGAATGAATGAGGGTCACCACTGTCTGCAGCCTCCTAGGTGCAAACTAAATTGAAGGTTTTGAGTTTAGTTTGGAAATTGTTTTGTCTGATTTGTCAGGCTTATGGAGAGTGAGGGGAAAGTTGTGGGTGAGTTGTACAGTTGGTGGTTCGTACCTGTACTCACCCTTGGATGTTTGTTTTTAATCAGCCAGTCATAATCTGGTGCAGTCATCCTCACTGTGTCCCATCGCCTGTCCCCGCTTACAGCAATATAGGATTTGTTGGAATTTGATGAGACATCATCAGATTTTAATAAATGCTTTTGTGTGCGGTCCCCTCCGCCCCTGGGCTCTAAACCGGCTTAGTTTTCACTCTCTGACTCTGACTTCCACACACCACCTCAAATCTATCTAACCAAACAAAATCTCTCCACTCCTTTACTCTCTGTGCGCATTCTCTCAGCTTCTTTCTCTCTCTCTCAGGCACGTGGTTTTACTTCTCTCAGCACTAATTATTATCAAAGATTTTCATACCTTCCACATTGACAAATCAGCATTCAAACATTACAGGTGGGATCAAATGCTAATGAATACCAAGCCTGTTTGCTTGACTTAAGCTTGGGCTAGGCCGTTACACATCTTTACTCTGGTTTTATTGCTATATTTTCCATTTGATGTGTTGTTGTATCTTCTGTTGAGCTACCCCAACCCTCTGCATGGGGAGACTAGAACATCACGCCAAAATAAGACTAGTCTCCGCTCACTCACGTCCATACGCACTTTTCCTCTGCCCTGATCAGTCTTTCCCCCCATCCAGCGGGCTTTAATTAAAGTCTTAAGAACCACTTTTGCTCCTGGGTCAGTTTCAAGATCAGCACCATTTCTAAGTGCAGTTTTTTCTTAATGATACACAGGTGAAAACACTTGTGCTTTAATAGATATTTTTTAATAAGCAGCAAAGCCGCATTACACTTTTTTATTGCATTTCCATTTTTCTTGCTGTGGGGTATTTTGTGTCTTGTTGCTTTCCTTCCCATACTCAGTAGCCTCAGTGCCCACGCTTTGTTCTCCACTGGCGGTGAACAGAAACATCGCTGTGGACAAAGTCACGATCTAAGTCTAAGCCATGATGATTTTAACACTGAAAGCTCTTTTTATTAATTGCTGAACTGTGAACTCAGGTTGTCACGTTTCTTTTAGTCTACGTACAAATGATAGAAAGTTGACACATCTATTAGGTTCATCTAAGTAGAAGCTGTTCTTCCTAGAGCCTTTCTATCTTAGTGACTTTGGTTTGTTGGATGGACAAAATAAGAAATTTGTCGTCTTGGACATTTTCCATATTTTATTGACTAAAAAATGAATCCCCACTTCTACTCTCTATTCTTTTGCTCCTTTTTTTCTGTACTCCCACTCCTTATCTTCCTCCTTCTCCTCCCCTCTACATCCATTTTGATTCTGTCTCCTCTTTCCTCTTCTTTCTCGTTTTCTCCTCCTTCCTTCTTCCTCTCGGTAGATCATATCTCACCGAGCCTCAGAACAATGCAACAGTTCACAAACGGAGATGCAGAGCTGCCCATCCAGTGTCTTCATGGACTGTGAAATTAGGTTTTACCTTAAATGAGGCTAGTGGAGTTTAGAGATGATGGGAGTGATTTAAGGGATTGTTGTTTGCAGTTATGGACAGATGGAGAAGCAAGAGAAGAAAGCCTCATCTTGCCTGCTCTCACCTCATCAAGCATTCAGAGAGCCCCGACTGGTGGCACAACACGTCTGCTTACACACCAGCACAGGCCAGATAGTTGAACAAAAAAATGCTATTGTAGGCTAGTTTCTATCTATTTTACCCCAGGCCTCTGACCTCGGCCCACTCCTCTGAACGAGTGGCTAGCTCTCTCTCCAGCATGGTATGGAGCTCAGTATGTTTGAGCCTGCTGCCCCTGTGACCCCTGCCTCCAGTCCTGTGATGTATGAGACTGTGGCTGCCTGTGCCAGCTCAATTTCCCTCTCAGGGAAATACTGAAAACCTGACTTTCCACAATACTTTGTCTGCCCTCTCTGTTTGTGAGCTTATAACAATACAAGATCTGTGTATTACACCTCTAGTTAAATAAGAAGTGAATTGGGTACGTTTCTCAGAAGCCCAGGCTGACTGTTGAATGTTTTGTGACTATTTTTTGTGAAGTCCTACACACAGGTGGGAGGTCTGTTAGCTCCCATTAGTTGTAATTTTCCTTCCCTGTATTGACACAAGGACACAAAAATTGTGTGTGTGACAGCAGCTTGTTTGACAATGATGGCTACAACTGACTATATACAAAATGAACCTGCCTAAAAACCTGCCAGGATCAGACTACATGAATGTAGCCCGGTTTGAAAAAGATTTTGTCATGGCCAACCAATTACCAGCGTCATGTCCAATCGTGAACAACAATCTGGTGTCTTTTCCCGTGCAGTGTGACATGCTTAATGACATGTAGTGCAGCGTCCTCAGTCCTAACTGTGGGAATATGCTTATCATTGCTTATTCCAGATCTAACGTTACAGTAGTTTGATGCCGCCAACACAGCCAAGCCTGCTCATTGTAGAATAAATTACTCTGGAAATAAAATGACTATGTGTGAAACTCATTGTATCTGTCCGAGTTATCTGGATGCTGCCGAGTGGATGTATGAATAAAGACAGTTACTTATGTGTCTTGCACTTGCTTTTAATGTTATAGCGCATCCACATCCAGTTTTTCTTTCCATCCTTTTTTTTTTTGGTACACAAGACCACCAGTATCACACACAATGTTTCTTTCAGTTTGGTTGACAGTTGCTTCTCCTGCCTCCCCGATGACTGACTGATCTGAACTCGTTCGTGGTTGTGAAATATGACCTGCTGTGATTGGTCATACTTGGAGTCTTGCCAGTCACCCGATTAAGCCATGGAAGGAGTTGATGCCGCTGTGATTGTCAGATCTGATGCAGTGATGCACCATCCCAGTTATTGGGACAGAGGTCCACACTTGTGACAGAGGTCCACACCCATTTTAAAGAAAATTGTTTGTTTTAACAGATGATGTGTGATAATTCAGTCTTGTCACAAAGTCTTTGGTGTTCAGACTGTAAGGACGGGCATCTACCCTGAGCAGCAGCCAGATGGAGTCCAGACACTGGTGGTGGTGTTGGTGGCGGCTGATGATTCTGTTGAGACTGATGGCTGATGAGGTTGATGAAATGATGAAGCTAATGAATCAAAGGCTGGGCGGCGATGGTGAGGTGGAAGGGTGCATTACAGCAGCATGAATGTACTAAGGCAGAGAAAGAGAGAGAGAATCATATTTAACGAGACAACAGCAAGATGATCGGCTAGCAAAGGCCGTGTGCTGCTGTGCTGTTGGATAGATGTGACCAGCTGATGAGAAGAGCCGATATCTTGATTGACAGACCCAGACAGTGAAGGCAGGGATATTTATTGCATGATCATGTTTGAGAGGATTGAATGTAGGATAGTATGAGAAATGAGCTATAGGCCTAAGCATGCAAAAGAATAATCTTAGTGACTGAACTTTCACTAGAGCTTCATATCTCGTCACTCTCAGATTATCAAGTCAATGAGAAGAAAGGGTGCTGTAGGATATGACTGGTATGTCAAATTCAGTTATTGTCATGTTAAGAGTCTTTCATTCGTGGATCAAGCTAGAATGAATGTCACTATGTTTTTGTTAACCTCACATCATTGGAATTTGGGAAAACTTTAACATCATAATTCTGTTTTTTGAGTCTGAAATGGGCCATTCTGCATAATGACTAATTCTACTTTTGGTGTTCAGCATATTTTGATGCTAATGCTTTTATATTTTTACTCAAGTAAAATTTTGAATGCAGGACTCTCACTGTTACAAAGTATTTTTCTACACTGTGGTATTGCTACTAAGTTCTTACTAGTTCTTCCACCACTCCTGTATTGGCCGAATCAAATGCTTGTCATGGTTTATTGTTTCACACACTTATGGCGAGAGGTGAGACTCATCAGTTCCTGCTTCACTGTCTTTTTAAGTGAGGATCTGTTCTACCTGGTTCATTTGGATTAAAGTAAAGGTAGGAGGACAGAGCATTGAAGATGGTTTGGTCAGTACGGCCGATGGCCATGCATAAGATGTGAGGAGTCATCTTATCATGAAGCTGGCTGTTTTCTGCTGTGGGAGAGGAGTTTAGTTCCTACATTACGCTGCTGTCTTAGTTAGGTATAGCATGCTTTCTGAAATATACATTTAGAGTAGCATGGGGTGGATTTACAGTTCTAGTCGTCCGACATGGGGAATCCTGATACAATATGCCCACACCTGCCCCAGATGCAGTGTTATTACATGAAACAGTATTTGAAATGAAACACTTGAGGTCATGCTGGTTTTAACATTTTAAACATCAGTCAATTACTTGATATCTTAATGAATAAAGTAATCATTTAAAATCACCTGTAAATATGTCCTTGAGGTAACACGTTTAGGGTTTGCCCTGTGTGTGTCTGTCAGTCTTAAATTTGCTGGTCAGGATGCACAATGTTTTGTTTCTTTTGGGACATTTTTGTGTAAATATCTTTTCATGCTTTTATCAGCCCCTATATTTAATGTGTGTGTGTGTGTGTGCGTGTGCTTGTGTGTGCGCATAGTCTCTTTGATGCCACCTCCTGTCATCTCCTCAGAGCTGTGTGTTTTTCAGTTCTCCTGTGTGGGGCTCCCACACATGCCATCTGAATACAGCAGGGAGTACGATCACCCTGCAGAGGCTGCTGCGGCTGCTGCCCTGCCTGTCCTTGGAACAGATATTAGTACAGGTCATTAAAAGGTGATGCTGCCCTCAGTTTGCCTGCTCTTTGGCCATCTGCCATGTTTAAAGATGCAGCAGAGCAATTGTCGGTGTGCACACATGGAAGAGAAAGGGTTGGCAAAGGCCTTGTAGTCAGAAATGATAAGGTATTGTGGCAAATGCCAAATCTGACATCAGCCTGTCCTGAACAAATGACCAAAGACATCAACAAATCTAACAGAGATTTTAATAAAAAATGGACTGATTCTTAATCTATCTGTGCTGATGATTAGATATAGAAATAAACAATGGTTTTGTTTTGTTTTTTAACTTATTTCACTGGTAATCACTTACACCCCCAACCTCACCACTGCACTGCAGCATTTTAAAATCATCAAAGGGTGATTGACAAAGGGGACACTACGGTTACTGTCTAAATAAAATGACATATTGGCCTTGAGAAATTCATGCCAGATGTGAAGAAGAGGAAACTGAGTTTCTGACTTACTGTATTTATGAATGTGTTTAAGTTCAGCAGAGAGATATGCATCACCTCATGAATAATTTTGTATATGCAGTGGCAGGCTGCAAGTGTTGCCATGGTGATTAGTCCAAATGATACTTGTATTTTTATTTCACTGCACTGCTTCAGTGTCTGCCCCCTGGGGACCAGGGAAGGTGCTACGGTGAGCCCACAGGGGGGCCTGTGTACAATAGGTTTACATCTGTGGATAGCCTTCAGCTGTGTGTCTGAATTATTTACAGGCTTTAATTTATCCATCTTACATTTATTTTCCTAATGACAGGTGACTTAGAATGATTGGTGTTTTTTCTGCAGTGCTTTGCTTCTCAAGACATATTCATTTGTAACCCAGAAAGCTGCTGTTAATGGACATGCTGGATTTGAGTCTGGATTTTTTTACAAAATCTTTCATGCATATGTCCTGTCAGCAATATATCTAAGTGGAAAAACTGTGAGGAAAATTATGTTTTCTCTCAGTGGATGTTAACGAATGGCCTTTTAAATATACTGTACTCTGCACACTAAAGCTATTAGCTAAGAGTGAATAATGACTCCAGCTAATCGTGGTGCTGTACATTTTCCATTTTATCTTTGTTTTATTAATTTATCTTCCAGGTATAGGGATGTGCCTGACATAAGTAGGACACTGTTTGCTGTCCCTGGCGGAGCATTATATTATGCTCTGAACTCCTTACTTTGTTACATCCCTATATGGATGCTTTGGTCAGGTTTTGAAGCCATTAATGCCTTTAAGATCACAACGTAGGTGCATAGACTTTGAGTCCCAAAGGCTTTTAGTTGTAAGTTGTAAACCTTGATCAGGTGCATGAAGCGAAAAATTTAAGCTCCAAGTCAGATACTAATTGGTTGGATTGCACTTTCAACCAATATCAAATAATTCTCCAAACGTTAGCCCCGTCAGTTTGAGCATTTGGACAATAGACAAACCTCATCACCTGCCAGCTTGACTGATTTTCACCAACCTCTTCTTCTGTTTTGCCGGCTCAGTAGAGTTTCAGAGTAGAAAAGGACTCATAAATGAGGACTGGTTGGACAGACAACCTCCTCACCAGCCACTACTGAAATTTATTTGTCAATGCACGTACATTTCTTTGGCAGTTGCAGTTCATTTCATGCCCTTGCAAGAGTGGCTAGTTAGCCTATTTTTGGTGAGTCTGCACACGAAAAGAGCTTTCTTATGTTTTCACGAGCCCAGATCCCATGGGTGAGACAGAATTTTGCTTTGTCAGAGAACCAGCCTGGAAAAGGTTTAAGAGCCCATCATCCAGAGAGTCAAGTGTGGGTGGTGAGCGTTTCTTCTGTCTGCTGGCTGAACGCTTTAGGATACTGCTGGTTTTCTGGGACCATGATTGTAAGAGGAAAAAATAGAAGCATTCTGTCAATCCAGGCGATAATCAGAACACCAGAGACCCAATGGATTGTGTCTGTGTGTGCGCGCATGCACTTTTTCTCTCCCCTCTTTTTTTCAATCAAATGACTGAGCCTCAAGAGTGATTGTGAACGCCCGTACCCTCAATCTAGCACTCACTCCTAAGGGGGTTAAGTAAGGCATATGCTGCAATCCCTCCATCAAATTCCTGTTTTTCATGGAGGGACAGTTTCTATTGAACACTTAAATACTTGGGGAAAAGCTCAGGGGACAAGCAGACTAACTGCTGTGTATCAGCAGCATAGTGTCTGTCTGTAGGCTACGATTTAGATGCAGGATTTGCACAATAGCAGCTCTCTGTCTACCAGGCCCAACTAATTATAGACAAGGCTGTAGTTGGGTCGTTCCTCTTAAATCCTTGGTGGCTGTAAACAACTTGAGAAATGAAAGACCATCAGAAGGCTGAGGTAGAATGAGAGGGTACAGTGTCAGGAAGAAAGGGCTAATAGAGCCACTTGAGAATTTTCTCCTGCTGATTTTTGTTCATTTCTTTCCACCTGTCTAAGAGAAAATGTTAATAAAACCTTTGGTGTGCTGTGCTGTTATTTGAGATCAGAGTCGTTTGTGTAGGTGTGGAAGAGCGAAGTTTGTGCCGGCTTCCCAACAGTCTGTCAGTTAACATTGATTAGTTTTTCAGAACCTGAACTGACTTCAATGAAAAGATCTAAACGTATTTGTGATCTCTTCTCACCACAATATTAGCCTGTCAGCTTTTCTGAATTGCTTCGGATGCTTGAACCCCAGTATACTTGTCTGCAAGTGTGGCTTTCTTTGTTCTCTTGACTCCATTTAGACTCTGAACTCCAAGTATTAGACACTGTGGTAAGATCAAGTTCCCACATGCAGATCAAACATCCCAATGCTATTAACCATTCTCAATTTTAAACATCTCTCTCACATTTATAGTACTTCCAGCTGGCAGCTGCTGCTAGCTGTGGCACTGATGCTGCCAGGATTTTCAGGGCACATCTGTATCTCGTCTTTTTATGCCTGCAATAACTTCCGCCTCAGTCTTGCAGTAGATGTTTTTGTACAGTTCTTCATGTTGATATTATTTCATCAGTTTACTTCTATGTTATTGAAATCTTTTCCATGCTGTGACTTTGTTGTGACACAGTCATAACTTCCGACCTCGTTCCTAGCTGGAACTTTGAAGTTTCTTTTGTGGCATCTTTTCAGTTCTGCAGCTTTTAAATTCTGTTAAATGCTCTCAGTCGAAGTTTGTTTGATGTTAACGTTTCTCCAACCTCCTCACAGTGCATGAAGTTTTTACTTTTCATACTTTTCACTGCTGCCTGTCTGACACAGCGGCAGTAACTTGTCCCAACCCACAACAGGTCAACTGACCTGACCTCAGATTTATTATGTTGAACCGAAGATAATTATGTTCCAACAAAAAAGCTAAATTAGGTAAACTTCACAGTTTTTCTAAATAATTTCCTACAATGTGCCACACAACAAACAAACGGCACCAGAGCCCACTTGGAACTGGACCAGAACCATCTTTTTCAAGCAGTCTTGATCTTGTGGTTTCGGTCTGCTCCAGAGTTCAATCAACAGCTTTTGAATTAAATGAACCAAACCAAACATACAAATGCACTGGTTTGTTTCAGGCACACCTTAAAGGTTAGGTGTGAAAACACCTAAAAATGTACTTAAAAAGTGTGCAGATTAAAACTAGCCAAGAATGCTTTGTTTGGACAAGTTTGCTTTCTAAAGCCAGACTCGTGCTTACTCTCCTTAAAGTGAAAATAATGACTAATAGATAAGACTTTATTAATCTTGCAATGGAGAATGACTGAGAATGACTGAGCTGCTATGGTTTTGGTGCTGTGCCCTGTCTGACACCCCACTCTATGCCTCTTGTCTCTCTTGTTGCAGGTTCAACTACAGGTCGACTCATCATCTCACCACCAATGGCTTCTATGAGTTTCTCAACTGGTTTGATGAAAGAGCCTGGTACCCTCTGGGTAGGATAGTAGGGGGCACGGTGAGTGTTTCTTACGCTTTGTGTGGGAGTGTGTGGTGCGACTCAGGAGGTTGGTGGGAGATTGTGTAAGTAGGTGTACTTTCTGCCTCAGCCCCATCCTTTCTTTGTCCTTATTTCTCATGAGTCACATTACTGTGATGAATCTTCAATCATCCTCTTGAACTCACTCTAAACTACAGGCCGCACGCACACACACTATACACACACACACTTAGTAAGCATGGCTGGGTGGTTAAACAGCTCCTGGGGGAGACAGGGACTCATACGCACTCATACAACACATAGTAGATCTGTCTTAATAACAGTTAAGGAACAGACAGGCGGGGGTCACTTTTAGCATGCTATCATTACAATACAACTCATCTCCTCCTCTGTATATTTATACCCCTCTGTGTGATCTCTCTGCGAGGGTTGATGAAGACAGAACTAACTGTTCTCAGCTTATCTGTTCCCCAGGGTGCATTTTTGGACATTCACACTAGCTTACTAAACAACAGCTTTATAAGCATATTGTTTTGACTTTGGAGCACCCATTTGCATATGACAGTGGAAAGAAATAAAGGAAAAGATGATTCTCTGCTCTAGAAGCTGTACTGTTATAGTACCACTTAGGGGGGTGTGCAAGTCGTAGATGACAGGTAGAGTTAATCGTTTTAAGCTGAGTCATTTTGTATATTGTATATATTTAATATACATTTTCAATTAGGTTAGAGAAAGTGTTGGAAAAGTGGCGACAAGAAGTCGCCACTTTTCCAAACTGCAAATAAAGTTTAAGTTCCCATTTCCATTCCAGTTACTATGGGCTTTGATTTGGACTTTCTTTAGCTCTGCTTGCCTCTGCTTACCTCTGCTTGGTTGTCATCCTCAATATAAAGAAAATTCAATTGTGCTTTTTCAAACAGCAAGTTAGCAGGTTGTTTTGTGTGTAGGTACTTCAGTTACATTTTCTGTCATCAAAACTTTGGTGTTTGAGGTTGTGAGGTAATGAAGTATGCTGGCAAGAGCATATTTCCTGTCCCATAGCTCTTTTAGCTCACAATGAGCTTGTAATGTGATTTTCTTTCTTCCACTGTCTCATTCAGACTGTTAATGATGCCGTTTTGCAGTCCCTATAGTGAATGATGTATGAAGCAGCATCTGTAGTTGTTCAGAGCTCTTGCTGGCTTGTCAGTGTTGGTGCACTTCTCATCACATCAATGTGGGGGAGAGACAAAAACAAACTTCAGACATCATTAATAACACTTTAACTCTTGTAAAATAAAAATTAGATGTGGCTTACCTGTCTGACCAGAGTCTTAATAATCACTGCCTTTGTCTTCCCCTCTGCTTCCCCTCCTTCTCCAGGTGTACCCAGGTCTGATGGTCACAGCGGGCCTCATCCACTATGTGCTCAACCTGCTGCACATTACAGTTCACATCCGGGACGTGTGTGTGTTCCTGGCTCCGGTGTTCAGCGGCCTGACCTCCATCTCCACCTTTCTGCTGACGAGGGAGCTGTGGAACCAGGGTGCAGGCCTGCTCGCGGCCTGCTTCATCGCCATCGTCCCCGGTTACATCTCCCGCTCTGTTGCTGGCTCCTTCGACAATGAAGGCATCGCCATCTTTGCCCTGCAGTTCACCTACTACCTCTGGGTACGCCTATACATACTTTATTAGTCCTTCCATAGTCCTGACCCTTCGTGATGAAGCTATTTATAACAGTCGTCATTGCTGCTTCAGCTGTCTGCTCTTTGTTTGAAGTGAAGGAATGAAGTTAGTCAGGCTGCAATACAAAAATCATGTCTATTTCCCACAATGACTTAAAGCTGCAATAATCACTATTTTTATATTAACAATGACTCAGGTGACTGTGTAATGCAATGTTTCTGACTCTGGCACAGGAAGATCTAAGGTCTCCTCTCTTAGCCCTGCCCCCAAAGTTATGATTGGCAAATTTGTTTTTTTTAAATGGGGAAACATTTTTTTCAATAAGCTGACAGTGAATTCAGAGATGCAGAACCACACCAACAGTGTCCCTCAGCTGCGAGGGGCCTTTTAGCCTATTTAAGCATTTACTGGGTTGCTTTTTCCAATTCACAATTTTTTTCTCATAAACCTTATCTGCAGCCACAGCAGAGTGCTGGACAACGTTGGCGACAAGGTGGTCAGTTGATGCAAATTTAGAATGGAGCACAATTGATTTTTAATGTAGCAAGTATGAAGTGAAAGCTTTATGTGGAACTACATAAAGGCAATGTTAGGATTGAGTACTCTAATAGCACTATCTTCATATTCATTCATGTGATCTTGTAAAGCTGTGTAAAGTGTTCATTTGAGATGTTTCCTAATTATAGGAGCAGATAATCCAAGTTGCTTTTTTCCTTTAACCACAGATGTAAGTGTCTCTATCTGCTTCTACAGATTTATTCATCACACTGGTCCTCAGTGGTTTGTGCATGTGGCTATGTGGGCTAATGTTATTCTCAGTGAACATGATCAACCACGACATTTCATGCATACCTCTGAGATTTAAAGTAGGAATATGCTATCCCAGTTATCAAGCCCTGAAGTCACTGTTAATTGGTGGTATGAATAGATGGGGAATAGCATTACCTGGTTTAAAGATGAACAGTAAACCTTGTTTCTGTACTTTGTATTTTAAACAGATCCTAAATAAATCAGACACGTTCGTAGACACACGGGACTTTAAAGCTCCTACTACATCTGGAATATGCTTGGACAGAAGAACCCAGTAACTTTAATGAAAGTGTTAGTGAAAGCTTTGCCCCTGTCCTTTACTTTCTCTCATAATCTCTCTCCCCCTCTAATTCATTCTCCCTCAACTTTCATTATGTCCCTTGCCTACTTCCGTCCACCACATATCACTGGCTCAGCTCCTCCATTTATCCAATCTCATCCAGCCAATAGCAGAGCCTCCCAACCATGCCTTCGTTAAGTCAGGGCTCGTTAGCCCTGTTAGGGCCTCGTTAGCAGCTCTCATGTGTGGCGCTGGGGAAGGTAAAGATGTGTAGAACACGGTGCTCTGCTCTGCGCAGGTCATTAAAGAGGGAAACATGATGAATAATTCAGGCAGACATGTTGGGTAAGCAGCAACAGAGCGAATCCTCCAGGAAAAAAAAAGTGAACAGAGCAGCGCTCAGCTTTATGGTAGCAGTTGATGTAGATTTGACTCTGTTTGTGTGTGTGTGTGTGTGTGTTTGTGTTTGTGTTTGTGTGTTTGTGTGCGTGTGTGAAACTGCAGGTGAAGTCGGTGAAGACAGGATCAGTCTTCTGGACCATCGGATGCTGCCTGTCCTATTTCTACATGGTGAGAACACAGAAAAGTGTTTGTTGTATTGTTTGTATTCATTTTTGTAGGGATTGACCCACATTCATGTCCTAATCTGACAACTTCAAACCCAACCCTAATGCTAAGTCACATCATGAACTAGAGGGAGAGTAACATCTAGATCACATGGTCACTCTGTAACACAGGCACCTAAGTGTTATCACCCTGCCACTCACAGATCCTCTGCAGATAATTTGGGGAAGCTTTTCCCTTACCCACGTATCATTCAGCAAGATTGTAATGAATCACTTGAACTTCTCACGCTGCAAGCTGTGACGTCTTCTCTCGGGCAGCTGCTCACTGCCTGGGAGTGGCATGGAGACATGGCACTTGGAGACAATAGTCTCAATGTTTGAGAAGAGGTGCATGGTGTGTCTGTTGTTCTGAACATGTGTAGACCTGTGTGTGTATGAGAGAGAACCTTTGAGGATTTGTGGGCTGTATGATCTGAATGGCAATCTTAACACTGTAGTTCATAATGATTTCACGGCTCTCAGTTGGGCTGTGTAGCTTTGCACCCTCCCTCTTATTGCTACCCATCTCATTATGGAAGTGTGGGGGTGTGTGTGTCTGTTGTGAATAAGAGAGAAAACACAGCCACCCTTCAGTTCCCAGCCTACAGGGACTCGTGGGCTGGTTACAATACTGATTATCCACTGCAGTTG
Organism: Chelmon rostratus; assembly: GCF_017976325.1. Taxonomy (NCBI): domain Eukaryota; kingdom Metazoa; phylum Chordata; class Actinopteri; order Chaetodontiformes; family Chaetodontidae; genus Chelmon; species Chelmon rostratus. The sequence goes on from NC_055665.1 coordinate 22,405,185, forward strand.
AAAGCATTGCAAAGATTCAGCAGGGATCAAAATCCCATTATGACAAGACGCAGTAAAGTAACTGAGTGTGTAGTTGTGCGTGCATACATCTGTGTGCACTGCAGGTGAGCATGTGTGCATGCAAAATCCAAATAGTTACACCCCTCCATTAATGACTATTATTTCTAAAGCTCTAAATTAATAACAAAATGCTCTCATTAAAAACATTCTGTTTTTGTGTGTTTTACAGGTTTCAGCTTGGGGTGGTTACGTGTTCATCATCAACCTTATTCCTCTTCATGTATTTGTCCTGCTTCTCATGCAGCGCTTCAGTAGGAGAGTCTACATAGGTGAGATGACACACACACACACAAATACTTTTATTTATGCTCACATTAATTCAAGGGCATAAACAGATGACTTGGGGGGTTCACAATTATGCTCATTTGACATTCTGTGTAGCACATCCTGGATGAACAAGCAACATAAAGGGCAAGGTATAGCAACTGTCCAGTCGCCAGCTACACACACACACACACACACACGCGCATCTGTATTTTTCTACTTTCAGAAGACTCCAAGCCAAGCACGTTGATGAGGGAGAGGGGCTTGTTATTCTTTGTCATATCTGCACTGTATAAACATGGTCACTGATAATTAATACCAATCACTAGCAGTTGATGATGTGTCTGTAATTAGACAGATATCAGGTTTACACAAATCCCCCTGAGACGGGCAGAAGAGTCGTGTCATAAAAGTAAGAGAGATGGAAAGAAGAAATGCAGGCAGGAAAAAAGAGAAGGAAACAAGATGAAAGCTGTCTTCCTTTCAAAGCCCTAGCCTCGTTGCAAACCCTGAACCTGCCTCAGTGATTATGAATCAAGCCCTGACCCCGGGCTCACAGACACAACACCATACCATTGTTCCATGTTCAAATCAATATCCCATATTTACCACATCAGGTCACAATGGTATGGCGATAATGACATATCTAGACTTAAAAAGTGCATAACTGGGCAATGTTAACTTGACAAGAAAACTGTGCAATGTTTAATCAAATACAACTTGTTCTGAGGGCTGCTAGAACTTAGGACAAGTACAAAGAAGAACCCACCCGCACCCATGTGCGCATCACCACTGCTATTTTTCCTCGCCTCCTGTGTATGTCACTCTCTGAAGTCCAGGACTGCACATTATGCCTGCAGCAACACAGTAATTGAGTTAGTTCAAAGTTGTAGTAGTTCACTGTGTTCTGTGATGCATACCTTGCACTGTGATTTGAGGTCCAGTCTGTGACCTGCTGTCAAACACCAGCCCCCTCTCGCTCCATCTCCCGTCTAATAAAGAAGAAACACCATAATGAAATCCAATTGGAATTTCATTATCTCATGAGCAGCGTCTCCACTGCAGCAGAATAGAAAACTTAGAATAGAAACTCCTATGATGGATGCCTCTACTTTCTAACAGGCATCAGCTTGGTTGCTAGTTCCCGGTACCATTCCGGGCCATCACATCGCTCAGGGTCTCGAGAGCAGGTGCCATATGTGTGGCCTGCTGGGGCACTTGAACAGGGTAGCACCAGGCCCTCATCCATTACAGAATTGTGCTGCCTGGCATCCAGTAGCAAGACTAGAGGATTAGATTAGACTTTATGAGAGGTTCTTGGAGCGGTAGTACTCCACATATTATCATTTTTGACTTGGTATGCTGTTTGGATGCTGTTCCAATAGAAAATGCAGGCATTTTAAGGTACCCTCTTAAATTGTGTAAATGACCACATACAGTTTATGCCAACTTCCACTTGTTACCAACAAATCAAAGTGGAGTGGCCAGAAGGCGATATATATATATATATATATATATATATATATATATATATATATATATATATATATATATATATATATATATATATATATATATATATATATATATATTCTTTATTGTCAACAAATCCCATGAATAGACCAAAACCACCTATGAACAAATGTGGATGTTCAATGTGGATTAGTCTGATGCTGAAAATAGTCCTCAACTAATTATTTCCTCATGTTTGCATCATATATGATTTAAAAACTGCAGTAACCAGCAGTTTTAGAAAAATACTGAGGCTTTCTGAAAAGTAAATCTATATATTTGACACCCATTTTGAATACTTTTGTTTTCAAGATTCAAGATTTCTTTATTGTCATTGAGCATGAAATGTCAATGAAACCTGTGGGCAGGGTAGTCAGAAAATATTTCGAGACAAATACACTGTTGGTTTTGGTCTCTTTATGGGATGTGTTGACAGTAACAAAAAAGCAATTATGCCTGAAAATAATATTAACTTTGGGTTAACCTACTGCTAGCCTTTTACAGAGCGTTCAGCCACAACTCATGGTCCTTATCAACAGATTGAGCTTGCTCAGTTGTCATGTAGATGGATTCTTAACAGTCATGTATTAAACTGTTCAATCTTTTTTCTTGAAGCGTTCAAGTTCTAAAGGTGTTTTTTTTTTTTTGTCTTTTATCAGTTGAAAGTTTGAGGTTTTGACTTATAGAGTGTAAGCTTGGTAACATAACATAAGGTGCATTGGTCATCTGTTATTCTATCTAACTAAGGCCTGGAACAAACAATGCTAAGTTGTTAAAGCTATATTGTAAATATGTGTACATCATGGCTCATATTATATCATTTTATTTTTTCTGTGTATTGGCTGTTTTGCCTGTTGAGCCTCACAATTTTCACTCTTTCACACTTTGCCATTTAAATGAAGCACCTCCAGCTTCTTCCTGTCTGGACACTGTTTGACTGCAAAGTAACCTGAGAGGTGCAGTGCAGAAACACTGCTGCAGTAGCAACTCACTATCTGCCAATGATTACTTGAACTTCCAAAAATGCAATGAATATACAGTTGATCTTGTTATACTTTACAGGAGGAGGATGATGATGATGATGATGATGATTTTATTTATTTTTTATTATGACAACACAATATGGAGATACAGGATCTTCCTTCATTACTTCTTGTATCAGTGTAATCACTGGTAGTTACTAGGTTATCTAATATGATTACAATACAACAGCTTTGCAATAAATCCTATCTTCAGTTTTCTGTTGACGTTTTGTCAGTGTGATGCAACACAGCACCGCCGGTGGTTATTACAGAGTTGAATCCAAATCTGTCTGACATAATCAACTTAAGAAGATTTTCTTGCAAAGGTAAGTTTAACTGCAGGGGCTGATTGGCTTTGATCACATACGGTTGTGAGGGTGTCTAAATTGGCAACTTAGTGTAAGAAAGGTGTTTATTTGCATTGATTTACCAGAACCGTCTTTTATAGAGCAGTTTGTGACACAGGCCGGGTCAACAGCAATCTTCTATTTCCATTTTCATCGCTTCGGCATGCCTAATAATGTTGTCATCAACAGAGGACAGGCCTAGAGAAAGAATGTGATCAAGTCAGAAAAAGAACAACCTTGGATCTGCCGCTTTTAAAGGGAATAAAAGTCCGGTCTGTGGGGATTCATGGCTGTCTTCTCTAAAGGATTGCAGAGGAAGTACATTGATTCTGACTGGATAGCATAATATTTGAAGTGAATGTTTTTCCCTTTGTTCCCTCCAGTTATATCAAGGCAATGAGCTAATCATGATCCAAAATCTTTTGAAAGTATGTGTTGCTCCAGCAGAACAGCAGGCTATTTTCACAGCAAGACACACGTCTTTTGGTGTAATACCAATAATAATCATGTCTGCTTGTGAGGAGTAGTGCAGTGGAGAGAATTGAGATTTGATTCTATGCCCAGACACAAATTGGCTAAAACTTTTTTCCCCCACACACAATTCCCCTCAGTGTGATCTGATGAGGCTTCAGCCTTAGATTTATTTTAAGCGTACAGATTCGCTCTTATTGCAGAGTGACAACCACATCATCATCCATCCAGTTTTCTCAACATGAAATAATAATTCCATTTAATGTTCCGTTAGGTCGAAATCTGATTTTCAGCACTAAAATGTAGTGATTAACTGTACATGTTGAGGAAATTTCAGCTGTTGAATAGAAAGCTTTTATTTCATTGGCTGTCCTGTGGCAGTGTTGGGCCAGCAGACTTTCTTTGGGGTTTTTGTTATTGAGGCTTTGTTTCAGTGTGTCTGAGCCCTGAGGGCTTGTTTGAAACAGCTTTCAGGTTTAGTTGGAGTGCTCACAGTGTGCCTGTTTGGTTGTGCTGCTGACTCCCAAGTGTGTAAATTGTTTGAACTCTGGTGCTTAATCATTCTTAGACTGTCAGTCATGATTTAGGCTAAAAAGGCATTTTGTTCTTGTGAACCATGTCAAGGACTTTGTGAGGTTTTATTTGCAGGAGACCATATACGCTAGCCCTGTATGTTTGTATGTGCCATCTGTCTCATCCTTATTAAAAGTTCTGTAGAATTTAGCAAGTTCCTAATCCCATATAATTTGACAGAGAAAGCTTTGGACAATTTATCATGATATAGGTTTTAGAACATATTGTCTAGCCTTAACCTTTTTTGTGTTTTATATTTTGTGTGTGTGTGTTTGTGTGTGTGTATGATCTACTTCTCCAATCCATGTGAGCATGAGTTGGTGTTTTATACCTGCAGAGTTAAGGAAAACTCTTGAAGTATTACATAATATTACGTCATGCACTTACAGGAGGCAACGTAATTATGACATTATTGACGAGGGTCTGCTGTGATGACACTGGACTACTAAAAGCATTTCTTAGGTACTTTGCCCTGTGTGTTCTTATTTTTTCACTGTTTCATGCAAACTATATAAACATGACAACCGGGTGAAAAATATTACTTCATTGGCAAGGTTGGAATACAAATCAAAAAGGAATATAGCTATGGATGTGGGAAGTAGGGCTGCTGAGGGGACTGCAGCACCCCCTAAAACCAGGCATTATCAAAACATCAATTGATAGAAACATATGATACAGCCTCTGAGCAGAGAGAGTGCAAGAGGGAGCGTGAGAATATGGACAGAAGTGTGATATAATAACTTTTCTTTGATCATGAAGCCTGAAATTACTCTACAGTTCTGTTGTTTATCAGTGAAGTGTATGAACAATACTACAGACTGGAGTCTCTGTTAACAGTGACAAACAGACCAATTATATACTGTATTATATACGCTCGTGTCATCTGTGAAACATCTGTATCCTCACTGTCCTGCATTCTTATAAACGATGATAAATTGTGGGTCACATCTCTAGCCTCTTCATCCCCTGCAGTTCTCATGTGTTAGTTCTGTGTTATTGATGTGGCTGCTTTGACAAACAGTTATCATCAGTTTTTCAAGTGTGCTGTCTTCTGTCTGTAAAACGCTCTCAACTCAGTATGATTGTCTGAAAACAGTTGTAACATTATGAAAGGGTTAGGGTTCGGCATAATGTGTTCGGCCTATAAATCTTTTACTTAACATATCATCATTCTTAAGTTTCAACCATGTTGACTTAAAAACATCTAGCTAAAAACGTCTCATATCCATTTTTCTTGAAAGACAGACTGATTATGATCAGATTCTGAGCTTATGCGTATAATAGTTTAAGAACCAAAACACCTTGAAATGTTGACTTGATTGTGCTTTGAAGTTGTCACGGCTGATGCATTACTGTGTAATGGGACATGTTGATCGTTTGCGTTCATGAACGGCTGAATCGTGTGTCACTTTAAATGTTGCTGCTGATAAAAGGAATTGTGGGACAGCATTATGTGCTTTCTGGAAGCATGGTCCAGTGTATTTTATGCTAAAGGAGGATACAAAGTAAGCATTGTAGCATCTTTCTTTGGCATTTAGAGAATTCGGACAGCTCTTATCTGGCTGCCACTTAGATCCTTCTGGGTCATTTCACATTTTCCCTAACCTACCTCTGACTTCCCTGCCCTGTGTGTGGCTCTCATCTACAAGCCCATTTGTTCCTGCTGAGCATGCAAATCTTTTAAAATGGGTCACAAATATGTTGTTTATTTTGTTGGAAAGGAAAATAATCCTAAATCCTGAAACAGGTGGGCACGATAGTTTTTTGTAGTTTTTAAATGTTACTGCATATTTGGTGCTCTGCTGCAGGAGCATACATGGTGTGTGCAGGATTGACTCAAAATAATCTAACAATGCCATGTCCATTGCAATGATGAGACATGTCTCCTACTGCAACACTATCTGGGTTTCAGTTTAACTGAATATGTAGAAAATAACAAAAGTGCATATGAATGTCTGTTTCCATCCACTACTACAATTATTAGTTCATCGAGATGATGTAATTGAAAGCATACAAGTTGAACCTCAAATGGTGAAAAATAATGTAGAAAACATAAGCGAAACATGATTTTCTGTTTTTCTTGTATATAAATGTAAGGAAGGTTACATCAGATCTGTGTGGAGCGACGAAGGATGGAAACAGCTGAATAGCATGTGAATTAAATGTTTGCCCTTTCAGAACTTAATACAAAGGTGTTTCCATTTACCATTAAAAACATTAACTTCTTCATAAAAGGAAAAAATCACCACCAGTCTTTTCTAATGCAATACTTCAAAATGTGCATGCGCTGTGGCACAGAGGAGTAAGACATATCAGGCTTTGATACACACAGTACTTGTTATTAGGATGCATTCATTGCTTGTTTGGGTCTTTTCATGGTATTTGTTGAGTTAAGCGATATTGTAGCAGACTTATCCTTTACGATGGTTTTCTTTACTGTTTGCTCACATGAAAGTAAGTAATGGCTTGTCCTTAACTGCACTAACCTATTTGTTTCTCCCTCCAGCCTACAGCACCTTCTACATCATCGGCCTTGTCTTGTCCATGCAGATCCCCTTTGTGGGCTTTCAGCCAATCAGGACCAGTGAACACATGGCCGCAGCAGGTCAGCAAACAATAACCTGTGGTCTGGGTGGACAGTGGAAAATCTCGTTGGAAGCCAATAATATGTGTTTACTGCGGGCCTATGACACAAATGTCAGAAATGTTTTTCTTTTATACTTCAAACAACATTAAGTGCACACTACTCTGTCACTGAGGATTAAAGACAGGTTGTCGTTATTCAGATCTATTAATAGAATACTAATATGCCCATATGTACATTGGAATTGTTACTGTGACATACATGCATGTGAGTATTGTTTTAAGATAGCGTATCCTTTAAAGTATCACTGTCATTTCTTAAATTTACACTTGGTAACATATGGATGTCTGCTACCATATTAGATCCTGAAATTCAATCTGTTGTGAGCCCTGAAACCAGAGTATGTCATGATGATGAGTTAATCTTGGACCATTTACCTGATGTCAGTGCCCACAGCAGTTTGGCTGTGCCAATGTATCTGTGGAGGACAGTGAGAGTACGGAGGAAATAAAGTGCAGACTCATATATTAACTGCATAGACACCTTAATCCACCCAGACATGCATAGTACTGAAACACTGTAGGTTAAGTGAATATGATGCCTCTGATTGTCGTTAAATACTCATGTCTTGAAGAAAATAATTGGTTAGCATTGAAATAACATGAAAAACATCCTAAAAATGGTTTTGAATATGCTTTACTTTTTCTTTACCTGCCTATGCCTTAAAAACAAAATTATTGTTTTTCATTAGCACTAATTTTGTAAAAAGAAAAAAGAAAAAAAAAAGACTCTGCTCTTTTTACCAGTTGAACAAGGAGTATATTTCAAATCATATTTGTGCTGTATCTCTGCAGGTGTGTTTGTACTGCTTCAGGTCTATGCCTTCCTGCTGTACCTGAAGGACAGACTGACCAGGCAGGAGTTCCAGACTCTGTTCTTTCTGGGAGTCTCTGTAGCTGCTGGAGTGGTTTTTCTCTCAGTCATCTATCTGACATACACAGGTTGGTTCACATTGCTTATTAGAAGGTTGGTCAACTGTGTGTGTGTCAAGTACATTTTCAGGAAAAACAGGGCATTTAAACCTGAAAATGAAACAACAGCTGGACATGCATGCCACAATATTACTGTGCACACAGGCTGCAGTAAAGCTGACCAGTCACTTGGTTCCACATTCAACCAAGCAGGAGAATTAGTTGTTCAAACATAATGACTAATATGGATTTGCGTTCATACAGAGCTGCTGTGTACATAACAGCTTTACCCAGGAAATGCTTTGTGTATTTTATGTCAGATTGTTTGATTTTACATTTATGGGCTGGTCGTACTTGATTAAAAACAAAGTGCTCCAGGTGCCCACATTTAAACTCTATTTTGCATATTTCCCAGGAGTCATAAAGGAATGGTGGATCAGACTAGACTGAGGGGTTTCACTTTCTGTGGAAGAGTCATGATAGCTATTATACAATACATAGCTCCTATGAAAAATCAGTGCTGTGGGGAGAGGGAGATTGGCTGGGAGTTGCTTATAATGTGAAAGCTGATTTTAGACAGCCGTTGAAACATTCACAATCATCGATAATGGCATTTTCATGATAGAGCTGTTACTTCATCAGAGATAATGAGCCTGTTTTTAATGAGCAAAGGAATGAAACTGAAGAGGAGACTAACACACATCTCGGTCAGATAAAATTCAGCCGGGCAGACATGACTGTTTTTAGAATCGGGCCAAACTTCTGCCAGATCAGTTGTTGTTGACATGCATTTTGAGGAGGGTCACAACACCTGATAAATTACCTGATCTGGCTGAAGGACCATTGGATTAATTTCTTTCAGATCGGACATTTTGCTCGACCGTGTGCAGTTTGAGCAGTCACACATGGCCGCTGTCAAAATATCTGTTATAAACTGTAGTGAAATGTTTGACTGTCACTGTAGTAGTATTTTACAACTGCAGTTTTGAGGCTGCTGTGATGCAGGGCAAACAGAGCATATTGTCTGTATCTTCTTCCTGCGGCTCCATTTAAATCTTAAAACTTGCTGGCTAATTAAAATGGGAGGTGAGTTAACCAGCGTACATGATCAATGAAAACGCACATGTGTGTTCATGGTAATGAAGAAACATGTCATCCAGTGCAACAGTGTGGCTCACTGATGTGTTTATCATAGTTTTTAGACAATGGTCCTCTATGGCGCAGACCAATAAGATATATCAGGCTTTGATACACACACAATACTTGTTAGTAGCATCAACTCCTTTTTTTTTTTTGGTCTTTTCAACTTCATCACCAGCCTCATCCTTTAGAGTAGTTTCGCAGTAGTAGTTCGTTTTGATGTTGAGGTTTTAAAGAATATGAGACAGTCTGTAGTTTTATTATTTACACTGTGCTTTGCTATGTTTCATCCATAATGCCTGAAGCCATAATGTTGTTGGGTCTCCACATTAGAAGAGACATTTGAGTGCTGTGATGAGTGTGGTCACAGTAATGAAGGGTCCAAAAGGCCATGCTACATTTAAAGCTATGTTATGATTAGAATCAGCCATTCACTGACATCACATCTATCATCTATGTATGATAGGACCAACTGCTGGCTATCTATCAGTGGTGACTAGTTTCCGTGTTCTCATTCATCATTGTTCTGCTGAGCTAAGCTTAGTGGACATCAGGCCACAGATCGCTCATTACAGCCACTCATCATGTGTGTAGCACAGCAACACACAACAGCATGCGCAGATTACACAGGAATTATATGATCGATACACGCAGGAGGATTGTTGCAAAACAATAACGCGTTCCACTGAGGCATGACAGAATTCACAGATCCTGGCGGTCCACAGCAGTGTGTGAACACAGGTCGGTGGCTGTTAGAAGTGTGTTTGTTTAAATCGACTTTTAACTGGGTCCATGTGGTTTGTGTTTCACCTTCAGGGTACATCGCTCCATGGAGTGGGCGCTTCTACTCCCTCTGGGATACTGGGTAAGTCATCACAATTGATGTGTTGTACTTTTGCACCTGATTTAAAGTACCTGACCGTAGTGCTGATTATTAATTAGATTTAAATTATGTACAATAGCAAATTTATCTGTAAATCTGTTGAACTGTACCAGACAGAAAGTGGCAGGGTGAGAGTAAGTTTCATCAAAGATTTATTCCACCTTGTCTACTGGTTGATTTACTATGAAGTCCAACTTTTAATTTATTCAGCTTTAGTCCATCTCAGAGCATGTGTTTAATAAAAGATCAAGGAGATAATGACTTTTTCTTGTGCATGGGTGAAAGTTGTTACCTATTTTTGCAAAAAGAGATTACTTTTCCTTGAATTTCTCACTCAACACTCACATTTTAGCCAGATTTAACAGACAAGTCAAATGCATTCCAAGCACTGCAGTTTTGCCTTTGCCTCTGTGTAGCCGTCAAAGTGTTTTTATGGTCAAACACTGAGTCAGTCAGCCCGTCACTGAGGCCCATCATAAAATCCTAAAGAGATAATGCTCCCATTCTCCCCTCCCAGATCTGGGCTTAGAGAGAACTGCCAGACTGCAGCATCAGCTGTAAAACTCTAAAACTCTCACTGAGTGTATGTGCACATATGTTTATGTGTTTGTGTACACACCTGAGTATATATATATATATATTTTTTTAAGGAAGTTAAGTTTTGCTGCAGTGCAGTAAAAGTAATGAGGTCATCCTCTGACCCGAGATAACTGACATCAGCCAAACTTGATTCTCATCCCACTCTGAAGATCTCACTGCTTTATTATCAGGAAGTTCATTTCAGAATGAGTCAAGTGGAAATTAAAGGGAATAAAATGGGCTCTTATGGCTTTTATCTTAAAGCAGAGAGCTGTTTGACATTGATAATGCATTCAATTCAATTGAATGCTGTCATAATAAAGGTCTCGTTTTTCCTCTTCCTTTGCCTAACTGTATTCCCTCTGTGGTGTCTCATTCCTCTCTGTCTTACATGTTATCCACAGCTATGCTAAGATCCACATTCCCATCATAGCGTCAGTGTCTGAGCACCAGCCCACCACCTGGGTGTCCTTCTTCTTTGACTTGCACATCCTCGTCTGCACCTTCCCAGCAGGCCTCTGGTTCTGCATTAAGAACATCAATGATGAACGTGTCTTTGGTAAGAGCCATATCATGGAGTACGTTTTTTCTTTCATTAAACATTAGAACACTGTTGTTGACAGAGGTCATGAAACTGTCACTGTTGTCCTTTTAAACACAATCAGACTGTGATCCAGTATTGAAGGATTGATGATCGAGGCAGCGTTTGTTAGTGATGGAAGTGTCGTGGTGGAGCTGGAGACAACGAGCTTTAGAAAATGCCTGAACATGCCTGAAATAACAAGGAGGAAGGCTTTCACCATATTATATAGTTGTCCCTCATGTGAAACTTTGCCACTGGCGTAATGAATGTCATGCTCTGTATGCATCGAGGTTACATTTGTCTGTTGTACTTTTAATGATCAATTTTTCGTTTTTTACAACCTGGACTTTATTTGTAGCATTAATTACGACCATTTAGACACCCAGACAACTTTGGTGGCATTTGGAGTCATTTTGAAGAAATTAGCCCCAGAGTAGTGGCGCGTAATGCGAGTTATCGGGGCATCCGTGCGTAGCCTCTATAAACGCATAATCTGCGGCGAAACTTGTTCATATTCCAATATTTTGTTGTGATATGCTGGCGCTATTCCCCTCTGAGCCCGTGGTGGCATGTTATCAATATACAGAGTCTCGAGGAAACTACCTCTGACGTGGATGATGTTCCTCTCTCTGCCTCCGCGTCCTCCTTTCAACGAGCTCCTCGTCCGTGTACTCTGGCTCAAAACGGTGAGGACGTCCATCGTAAACAAAGTCATCGTCCACCACCTCAGAGTCGGAAAAATATTCATCCATTTTGTGAAAAATAACAGTCGCGAACTACAGCTAAACTAGCTGACCGCCGCAGAGTTAGCCGTGTTGGGGCTGGCTGCTCGCAGCGCGCGGCGCTTGAAAATGACGTCATCCACGTCAGAAGTAGTTTCCTCGAGACTCTGTATATTGATAACATGCCACCACGGGCTCAGAGGGGAATAGCACCAGCATATCACAACAAAATATTGGAATATGAACGAGTTTTGCCGCAGATTATGCGTTTATAGAGGCTACGCACGGGTGCCCCAATTACTCGCATTATACGGATATACGCGCCGCTCTTCTGTGGCTAATTTCTTCAAAACGACTCCAAATGCCACCAAAGTTGTCTGGGTGTCTAAATGGTCGTATTTAATGCTACAAATAAAGTCCATGTTGTAAAAATTGAAAGTTATCCTTTAAAAGTCCCGTATAAGTAGTGATATAACATAACAGTGCCTTGCTTTGATAATATACTCTACATTACATATTTGAGCATGAAGGTTCATTACTGACCCATGCAGACTGTAGTTCGAGAATAACACAAAAAATTGATAACAAAAATGTCAATTTAAGGTCCACCTTTTCAGGGCTTTCAACTGCCTCCTCCGCTCCTGCTCACTGGATCATCATTGAGCAAACTGTCTCCTTTGTGTGATCTTGAGGATTACTGGTGCTCACAAACGTTAGAGTGCTCATCTCGGGTGGTTGATCATTTGATTTCTGCACATTACCCTGGGTATTATTGGTCAGTATATGTGATAGCTGTGATACAGCCTGGTGCTGAAGTGGAACAGCTGGTGTCCTGACAACACTTTCTGACTCTAAAGATATCACTGACAGAATATCGTTGGGTGACGTGTGCTAAGAAAGGATTTTTTGTGTCAGTGAGTGTGTGAATATTACATCAGCCAGTAAAGCAGTCCAGCTCACACGCTCCTTCTGTTGCTCTTTCCTTCTCTGTTTGTTTGTCTTGTTACAGTTTGAGAAAGCAGTCCAGACCTCAGTCATCTCATTTAGGCTGTCCCTTATTCTGACACAGCGTACCACACACTGTCCAATAAAACTGCACTGTGATAGAAGTAGACACAGGAAAAAGAGACAACAGTGTCAAATTAGTCTTTTGTGTCTGCTCACACATTTTCGTGACTGTGTGCATATTCCACCACACTCCTGGGAGAACTTGGCACTGTGCACTATTACTTGGTTATCTCTCATGAACTGATGTTTTCATTAACATATTTAACAGGAAAGTGCCACAGAAATGTTTCTGCACTATGCCACCTGAGAGAAATATGATCTCCCTACATAGAGGCTCTTAAGAAATGTGCAAAGAAATTCATTTTTTTGTGCTTGTATGCTTAAGAAAGAGCACGCTTGAGAGAGCATTATTATGCATATACCTCGTAGAGCCTGACTAATACATCAGCATGGCCCATATTACCTGCCAGATGTGACAGATCACATTTACTGTTTATTGGTGTTGGTGTACATGTTAGCCAAGGTAATTTAGAAAATCTTATAAAAACTGCTGCTTGCCCATTCCACATAGTACTTTCTGTACAATGTGGTACGGGCATCTTATATCATTTATAACAGTTAAATAAACTCACAATGTTGTATTTGTAGTGTTACTTCTTCTCCAAAGAAAAAACTCAGAATGGGCAAATTGCGAGTGTAGCACTGTATAATATAAAATATCCCAAAACAACTCATACCCCTTGACTGGAAACCTCTCTGTGAGTGTATAAGCCTCATTGTGCAGTATAATAACTGTTGTGACAGACTAGAGTGTGCTGGATTTGTTCGTAATATATTTGCCAGCAGCATCAATCATAGATTTATTTTTTAGTTGCGTCCACAGCAGTGAGCTGCAGCAGTGGTGCCTCTATTGCTTTATCTCCATAGGTATCACACATACTCTTTCTTGTTTCCTTCTCTACAATTTCTTTTGCTGTTTTTCCATTGCCGCATTATGATTTTCTGACATAATCAGTATAGTCTCTTATTTGCTGATGCTTATTTCGTTGTCATGCGTAAGCTTTGTTTCTAAATCTGCGTGTGTCCTGTAGTTCATTGGTTAAATTAATTTGAACCATGAACAGCAACTGAACATTAAATGGATGTGATGTTTGCAAGCCAGTATTATGAGCATTACATTAGTTTGATTAGATTTTGTCACTTATGACTAATTCATCTCATTTTTGGTTCTGTCTATTTGATGCAGCCACAGGTTTTTAAACTCAACCAAGAACACCTCGTCTAAACATATCTGTGACCTTCCTGTACGCCAACATGAAGTCCAGTCTCCTGCTGCCCTCCTTTGGCTGAATGAACCCTCTCCCTGCCCTCCTCCTCCGCCTTGCACTGCTTTCTTAATTATTTGCTTTTTCTTCTCTGCTCTATCTCAGTCAGTTTTTTGTGTTCATCTCTTTTTGCTCTCTACCTGTTGCCTCCTACTCATCATTTCGCCAAGGCTCTTTGATCTCAGTTCAGCTGAAAACACTCCATTAATACAGCCACAAATGCACAGACAAAAATTTGGCTTTGTGCTTGATTATGTATTTTCTCTCTGCTGTTACATTTTCTGTTTTGGCTCATTTCCACCTGCCAGTGAGATCACTGTTAGTACAGAGGAAAGGAATGTCTGAATCTCAGGTCCGTGTTAGACAACAAAGCAGAGAGACAGCGCGCCTGTAATATGACCTGACCTGACTTATAGTTCAAATTAAATCAGACTCATCCGCCTTGTATCATAACATCCTGCTCACCTGTAACCTCCCTGTCTCTGTCTTCTCTCACACCAGTGGCCTTGTATGCCATCAGTGCTGTATATTTTGCCGGCGTAATGGTGCGTTTGATGCTGACTCTGACTCCGGTGGTGTGCATGCTGTCGGCCGTGGCCTTCTCCAGCGTCTTTGAACACTACTTGGGAGATGACATGAAGAGGCAGACCCCGCCTGCAGAGGACAGCAGCGATGAGGACGACAGGAAGAACGCTGGAAACCTCTATGACAAGGTTAGCAGTCAACACAATGTGTGTGCTGTGCACAAAACAAAACGATTGCTGTATTAGTTAAGTATGAAGTGTGTTACATTCCAAAAACCACATAAGTTTATCTAAATATTTAGCTTCTATTGTCTATATACTGTTGTCTCTTCTATGATAAAACAAATAAAAAGCCACAACTGTCATATTTTCTTTCCTAGTCCCATCAAAAATTATTTTTTTAGCCACTGGTGAAAAAGTATTGAATCCAAGCGGCAGATCACAGCATAATTTACCAAATATTATTGTTTGTAGACACTTGGTCAGAAGCTACTCCTCTTATGATTTTATAGACCCATCTGAACAGCACTTGTCTTGTTGGATGGATCTTATGGTAAATTAATTTGACTGAGAATAATGTGTTCTTGTATCTATGATAAAATGAAAAATCAAGCCTCATCACTCTCCTCCTTTTTGGGGAAACCAAATAGCACTGATGTCCTCTTTTTTTGCTATCCTTTTGCTGCTTTTCTTCCAGATTGGGAATAATTTATATCCAGCCTATCACAGGTCTCCTGAATGGCCTCCACAAAACGGCTACAACAGTTAATTGTCTGTCTGAGAATTGTCTCAACGGGCACAGATAACAGTCTTCTAGTATATTATCAGCTCAGTTTTACAGTGATACTGTCTCGTTAGATTTCAGTAACCTTTACAGCTAGTGTCCTGTGTGTGTGTGTGTGTGTGTGCGTGTGCGTGCGCCCCCTGCAGGCTGGTAAGGTGCGTAAACACGTATCAGAGCAGGAGAAGGCTGAGGAGGGCCTGGGCCCCAACATCAAGTCCATTGTCACCATGCTGATGCTGATGCTGCTCATGATGTTTGCCGTCCACTGCACCTGGGTCACCAGCAACGCCTACTCCAGCCCCAGTGTTGTACTGGCATCATACAACCATGATGGGTGAGAGTTTTAACAATACCAGTATGTTCTGGGTGAAAACTGACAGTAAGACCGTTTCACTGTTTAAAGTTTGAACATTTTCATGCCAAAAGACCATATGGATTCTTGTTTGCAACTTGGTTGTATTATTCACAAGAGCACAGCGCGAGAGCACTACACACTAAACCCACTGACAGCCATACTAATTGGATTCTTGTAGGGTTAGCAGCTCTGTGGAGGGTCACTTCACCCAAATTACAACAATTATTTTCCTCTACCTATTGTGCTATGTAGCCATGCAGAGTTTTTGTTTTCTTTGGCCAGGTTTTGACATACTGAACCCACCTCTGAGATTTCTGCCTCTACTTATTTAACACAATGGATTTTTTTTGCAGTACTCACAGCAATGAAAAATTGCATTTAAAAAATTCAGCAGTAGCATCTTTCCAGAAACCATGTTCCCATTAATCCACAGACCGTGTTGTCATCACTTTTCAGGGGAATTACTTTCTACTGAAGCAGTAGTCTCTTTCAGTACTTTGAGCTTGGACGGATTAGAAGGCTTTAGGCCCCTGCTCATAGATGCATAAAAGGCCTCTTCTCCACCTGGCAGATTGTTTTGTATCTTTTTCTGTTTTATTCTGAAGTTTACTCTAAAGTTCTGCTCTGGGTTTAAACTACAGTATTTAGTTCTTCTGTAGAGATGTTTAACACCTTTTCAGACCATAACATATCCAAACTGGCTCTCCTCTCCACAGATAGCACACAAACTATTGCAGCATAATATACTAAAGATAATAGACCACCATCAAATGGAAACTGCAGGTTTCCTTCAAGCAGAGCTATTCTACTGTCAAACATATTTTTATAAGATATTATTATTGTGATTATGTGATATTAAGTAATAAGTCTTGACTTAATATTTATAGTATATACTCCTTGCAAATAGACTTATTTGTGACTTACTCTCCACCTCTGACTCTGTCGTTACCCTACTCATGTGTGACTTTCTGATCCAGCTCCCGTAACATCCTGGATGACTTCAGGGAGGCCTACTATTGGCTGAGGCAGAACACAGACGAGCACGCCAGAGTGATGTCCTGGTGGGACTATGGCTACCAGATAGCAGGCATGGCAAACAGAACCACGCTGGTCGACAACAACACATGGAACAACAGTCACATAGCACTGGTGAGAGCTGCTACGCCTGTAATACTGATGACTACATCTAACCTCAGTTTCATGCCACAGATTTAATAAAAGTAACCGTTTGATAAAGGCCTGCTCCACAGATTTTACACATGAGGATCAGGTTATTTAAAATATACGTGGAGTACTACTCAGCCTGTGAAAAGAAATGTATAATAAGGGCCTTATGATTTCTGCTGTGCAGAAAACATGGATGTAATCTTGGAATTTGATAATAAAGCTTGAATCAACTGTAAAAGGCGAAATATTGCGGAAACTGACAAATTCCAGATATCTTTCAACAAAAGCATCAGAGGTATCCCTCCATCATAAGTGGGGTTTTTTTGTCACAATACCTAAGCAGAATGGAAAAAAAAACAAAGAGGGGGCAGCGTGATACTAAGAGCTCATCACTTCAGCCAACTCTCAGAAGTGCAACCACATCAGCAGATGCAAGACACAAGTTTGTTGAAGACTATGTGGCTGTATGCATTTGATAAAAAATAATGATCAATTGATATTCATTACAATTTAAATATTTTTATTTTATTCTTTGTTTTATTCGTCCGCCACACAATTAGACACATTCTAAATGTGCACACAGAATTCAGAGAAATGAAAAAGGGCACTACATAGAGCTTTGTCATGGCGGACAAAATAACCCTGATGATGTCGCACTGATGTTTCTGAAACAAATTTGTTTTAAACCTGTGATAACAAAGTACAAACCAGGAAAAATATTCACACAACAGTGACATATTAATACTTCTGAAGTTGATGACACTGAATAGTTGCTTGTGTAAATTAAATCAAACATTATCATTCATTTGGAGTGGAGTTTCTGTCCACCTGATGAATGTCAGGCCAACGTTCACTCTCTTTTAGCTCTCTCTTTCTCCTCCACTGACTACACTGGGAGATTAAAGTCACTATAAAGCTCCATAAAGCCGAGGAGAGCTGCAGATTCAGCTGGTAATTCTCTGTACGTTCATCACGACCTCTTTCACATTGTTTTCACAATAATACATTTGATACATAGTTATTTTAGAAATATCTATTGTAGCCACTTCAAATATAATTCTGCAAAGATCCCTGTGGAAATCAGTGACTGTTACTGTTATAGCTTTGTTTGTTTCTTTGTGTTTTTACTACTTCTCACTTTTCTTTGCCCCCACTCTCCATGATTATTTAGTTTAACAGCTCCTGGTTGTGTTTTTCCAATCACCATGTGGAACTCAGGTTTGTTGCCTTGGTGTCTTGCACCACCAAGTGGACATAATGTTATATCACTGCACTGCATTGCACATGACTGAAAGTGGGACCTTATATCCATGACAGTTGACATTTGGTGTGTGTTATACTGTCATCTTTTAGGGGACAGTCCAGTGTTTTAGTGCTACATCTTCATTAAGAGAAGACTCTCATAAGACATGTTAAAAAAGGAGCAGCAAATGGACATAGATAAGACATCCTGACTTTGAATTGCTAATATGGGTGAAGCTCCAACAGCACTGGAACCTACACTTCCCAAACTCCAACTTGATAGCATCTCTTTGCAAGACCCTTCCCTGCTGGGTGAAGGCAGCCCAAATGGAGATAACACCATCATGGTGACATCATCAGGGTTATTTTCTTAGAGTTGATGAACTCCGGCAAAGCCACCGTTGGTGTGTGAAATTGGCGCATTGTCCCTTTAATCTTACTGTAGTTTTGTATGTGAATTCTGTCTAATGAAACAAATTATACAACTGCTGTGTCTTTGTGTTCCTACAGGTGGGCAAAGCCATGTCATCCAATGAGAGTGCAGCCTATGAAATCATGAAGTCATTGGATGTTGACTATGTCCTGATCATCTTTGGAGGGGTGATTGGCTACTCAGGCGATGACATCAACAAGTTCCTCTGGATGGTGCGCATCGCTGAGGGGGAGCACCCCAGGGACATCAGGGTGAGAGACGTCACACATACTGTATTTCAGCCACTTCAGTGGGTTATTTCTATTAGGAGAAACCAATCAAAGGCGAGCTTGCTGCGGTTGTTAAATATTTACTGCGGAGATGGTGGAATGCCTGCTGAGAGGAAGTCATATGAATGTTTGATGTGCTCTCTGAAGGGAATACTGAGGGAAGGATCAGTAACCAAGTCTGCTTCAAGTTGTTTCCCTGCAAAATGAATTTCAGTCATGGATCAAAGTGTGTGCGAGCTCATGTATTTCTCCCTCCATCTGTCTCCCTGTCTTGCCTGTCAACCCAGGAAAGTGACTACTTTACCCCGCAGGGAGAGTTCAGAGTGGACAAAGCTGGTTCCCCCACCCTCCTCAACTGCCTTATGTACAAAATGTCTTACTACCGCTTTGGAGAAATGCAAGTATGTCCAAATTAGTAATCATTCTGCAGCATGTACTTAGAAAAACTGACATAATAATTGATTGCAAAGACCACTGTGTCATTACAACGAGTTTGACGAAACAGTTTCAAATGGACAAATAGGATTTAGACACAAACAACTTCATGTGTCTTCATTTTCTGTTAAGCTGGACTTCCGGACACCACCGGGATTTGACCGAACACGCAATGCTGAGATCGGCAACAAGGACATAAAGCTGAAGCACCTGGAGGAAGCCTTCACCTCAGAGCACTGGCTGGTCAGGATTTATAAGGTCAAAAAGCTGGAGAACAGAGACCGCGTAGAGCACAAGCTGCGAGGCACTGACACCACTAAGCAGAAGTACACCTCCAAAAAGGTAAGCTGGGATCCTCTTCAACCTCTGGACTATGTCTGATCTAACTGTGGCAGCAGACTCTGAGAAAAGTGGATTGAGCTTGTTCTCAGTGGGCAAACAACAGTAAAGCTGTGTTTGTTTTATGTTGAAGGAGCTTTAGCAGTCTTGATGAGAGCGCCTCAGCCTGAAACCAATCTCCTGACAGCTCTGTAATGATCTAACGTGGTGTTTCTTTAAGCCATAATGTGCCCTTTTACACAGTATGCTGCCAAGTTAACCATGTGTAATGTGTACGATGTGGTGAGGATGTAAACAACAACAAATACATTATTCAGATATGATTAGATAATGAGTGTTTACCAGATGTGAACAGCATCCCAGTTTTTACAGTAACATTGCTGAACTCGCTCTCCCTGATGTGTCAAAGCTACCATCTTAACCTCAGGGTCTGATGTTGGAGCTTGGCGGCTTGTGTGACTTGAGCTGACAAGAAACTAACAAGCTGAAGTTAGGAGTGTCTGAAAAGTGCAAAATGGCAAAAAAAGCCCAGATTCATGTCATAACGCTTTCATTTTTTTAAAGGCACTTCAGACCCACTTTATTTTCATTTGGACCTCATTTCCCTTTATATAGACCATTCATTTCACCCTTAAGAGCTACACGGCTGTTATTCACACATTCACACTCAGTTAATGTGAATCATGTTTATATATATATATATATATATATATATATATATATATATATATATATATACACTAAATACTTTATATTTGTATATAAATACTTTATATACTTTATATTATGTTTTGTCAGCAGATTAACGTTTGTTCAACTGCTGGTGCAGAGCCTAGACGTGTTCACTATAAATCCCAGTACAGATATTTCTGTGAAACACATACTGATACAGTCTTACAGTGTCTTGCATCTCTCACTGAAAAAAGTTTGTTCCAGTAATGTAGAACCTTTATTTGCCTTCTGATACTGAAGTGGTTCCTGAAGAGTGCTTTTGGACCTTTTTTCTTCCTCTGCAGACAGCCAAGAGGAAGCGGGGATACATCAAGAACAAGCTTTCCCTCAAGAAGGGCAAGAAACTGACCAAGAAATCTTTATAGAAAGTCTACCAACAACAGAGGCACATTGTGGACGGGAGAGAGGAAAAATCTTAAAAACAAAACTTTCAACAAAAACAAGCAGCAACAGTAAATCCACCAATCAAGATGAATAAAGAACACCAGAGGTTCTCCAGATCCCTGTCATCCCGCACGTCCTCACCTGGAGGTCCAGGCTGGAAATATTACCATCACCTCGGAGAACGCGTCGAACCCCATCTGACCGCTGACCTGATAACTGGGGTCAGGGAGGCCGAGAACAGGGGATGTTGGCTAGTCTGAGATCCTCCCCACACTGGTTTTAACCTGAGGAACTGTGACCTTTGACCCGCTTTTCTTTTTGTACTTGAACGTGATAGAGAGAGGGAGATAAACTGTCCTTAATCCAGGGACTCAGCTTGGGACTGCTCTATGCATCGCATCATTCAGATAGAAATAACACGCTGTAGAGCCCACAGATAGTACACCACTGTTCTACCATGTCCCCAGTTCAGCGCTGAAACCCGAGACCTGCTCTCATTGGACAGGCGGGACACACAAACACACCTGCTTCTTTAGTCTTGACCACTTACAGCACCTTTCAGAGGTATGTGTTTGTGCTCAGATGCTTCTGGAAGGTGCAGGTGTTGGAACATACTCAGTAGTAAGTTTTTCATTTCCCTCACGATTCCATTACTAACAGGAGTACGCGAGTACACACATGTGCCAACAAGGAGCAGCCATCACTCCTCATACAGCCTCACATATCATCTTAGAACCAGACTGCACAGGCTACTTTAAGGAAAATTCACGTTTATTACAACTAGTTTCTGTCAGTAATGATCACATTTTATTCAGCACGGTCGCCACAGTGACGTCAGTAAAAAGTCAAGGCCAGCCAAGAAACACAAGCAGTCAGGTGATTAGATGGGTTTTAAACAACCTCCATGTGAGACCAACACAACTGGAAAACAAAGACACACAGTAAAATGACTCAGTTTAGCAACTTACTTCCTGGTTCAGCTTTGATCTACTCCATCTGCCATGGTTGTGCACACACAGTTGTCCTCTAGAATGAAGGGATATTACCATTTCAGGTGCACTCACGTGTTTTACCTCTAATTAAAGGGGTCTTCCAGCAATTTCATACAGCACTTCCATGAAGTTGAGACTCACGTGGGAGTGATGAGTGAACTGAACTTGATGTAGTACAGTGGAGTGGTTTAGGTCATCTGGCTGAACTGCTGGCTGGTTTACAACCTGTCTGATCGTCAGAATGCTCGACTTTCTTGTCTGCACGTCCCCTTTGTTTTAGTGAAATCACCGTGTTCCCAGATCTCAGCAGTGACTTCAGTGAGTACAATATTATCATAACTGACAGAACTGATGACTAAAACTATGAACATAAGACTCAAGTTGTAATATACCAGAATTATCCTTCAAGCTGTGTGTGCTGATCTTATCTGTAACATTCATACACAGTTGAACCACACTGAACCCCGATCAGTTGTCAGTTGCAGTTCAGTGGGTATAGCATATCTTTGTTTAACATGCTTTAGGGAAGCCAGGTCTGCATTTTATCACTGGACGATGATTAATGAATGAATGTGTTGCTCACACAGTCCCCAGCGGAGTGCATGCACATGTGTTTCTGAGCTTCAGGGTGAGAAACTGAATGTAGAGACGAAAAGCAGTGAAAAGCATGTGTGTGTTTGTTTTTAATGATAACTCTGGCTGCAGGTTTAGTCAGCAGCCTGGTTTGCCTGAAGGTAAATTGGAGCGAGTTGGATTGAGTGCCACTGGATGTGAGAGTGACTGTAAATCGTTGGGGAGTCACTACCACTTGAAAGTAATGGGGCCCATGTCCTTGCTTTTTGTTGCTTGTAGCATATGCTAACGGGATGTCTGTCATGTCTGCCAGTGTGATCATTAAAAAGCCATTAGAAGTGTAGCCCTCGTTTGCTCACATTTGAAAGCCTTTCAGCCATCTGTGGCCGGGGGCATTTGAAACACTCTTCCAGTTGAAAACAATGTGAATGGAAAGCAGCACCCTGTGGTGAACACGCAGCTGAAGAGTTCCTCCACACAACCTGCTGTGAGTCTGTCAGGTGCTCGCCTTTGATCAGTGGACACCTGACAGACTGACGTGTGTCCACCTGATCCCCTTCGATCTCTTGTCAAATGTTCCGCTGCACTCTGTAGGTACCAGACTGCTTCTCCCTTCACAGGCACAGTAACAGCATCAAACACTCTGTGCCCCCGCTGCTTATTCCCTAATGAATTTAGAGAGCATGAATGTCCTCTGAGCTGTCAGCAGGACGTGGCTTTGTTTCCACACAAAGAAGGGGCACTTTCAAAACACCTTCACACTCTACGATTCTCTCTAATTGGCTGAATTTCCACTCTTTTTTAAATCAATTGTTCTGCCATGCAACCAGTGGCATAAAAGTGGCTATTTCTTACATGTGTGATTTATTATGATTTGAGAGTGTAATTTGTTCCCTTTCTCAACCAAACTTTCCCCATGATTTAATCCGCCTTACTCTTCTTTCTTGAAGATATTCCAAGAAACGTATCCATCCTGCGTGAGCCGACTTTGATTCTGTTGTGAGGTTTTGTCAGAAGAACGCCAACTTAAATCCAGGTGGAGAGGATAGCATTGGCCTTAACAGAAAAAAAATCAGAGAATTCCAGAGCTCGACAGAGTAGATGAGTGTATTTATTACTTGGACGATGGAGGCTGCGATGACTAAAGCGGGAGTAGCGTCCTATCACAAAATGCAAGAATTTTATTTTGTTTTGATTTTCTAATTCAAAGGTTTCTTCCATCAATTGTAATGATCTGGATGCAGGTGTAAGAATGAAACATGCCTTTTTGAATAAAGAGGTTGAAATAACAGTGTTTTTACTTCTTTCAGCTTATACTCACATCTGCTTACAGTGTATTTGAAATTGATCTTTTTTTTTTTTAATCTTTTTCCTCTCAGTTGTTTTCAGTGCCAGTTAAAAAACACTGTATACCACTACAGTGAGCTTTATGTCAGTATTGTGCAGCTTCTGGGTGCCTGTTTAGTTCCCTGACCACAACACGTGCAGCTAATGTGCGTTTAAAAATTGAAGTTAATATGTCATACTTGGTTCACTTTTTCAGGACATATGATTTGGTTTCTTGCTGAGAGCTGGATGAGGAGATTGATACCGCTGTCACATACATGAGTGATCAGTCTGCACATCTAACTCTCAAGAAAGCAAGTGAAGCAGTATTTCCCAAAATGTTAAACTTTTCCTTTTAAAGCTGAATGCGAAAGAGGAAATACTTCTAACACCTTCATGCAATCCACATGGAGCTTGTGGATGCTGAACTAAAGGTTTAAAATACACTCATGACTGCAGTCCTGTGAAGCACTGACTGAAGGCTCTGAGGTGAAGTCTTTCTCCTCACCTGCAACTCTGGCTGGTCACTTAACAATTCACGAGTCATGACTACCTGACAGTAGAAATGTGCAATATTTCCCCAAACTAAACACAAAGCACAGCAGAGACTCATCTCTCTCACACACACACACACACAGAAAACAATGAGCTTACAATAGAGGATGTTGTACAGCTGATTTAATGTTTTATATTTCAACCATTCCCTAAAAATGCACAACATAAAAACAGATTCACATTTTAAAATCATACAACTGCATTGACAAGAATGCATCGTTTGTACATAAACTGTTATAGCTCCTTTGCCGAAGCTAGAATATATTCATGCATTCAATACATCATTGAATGTATTAAAAATTCTACACTGAGCACTTCCACACTACTTGCAAACACACAACAGTTCTGATAACACCACAGAGATACAAATGAACCCGAGTTGGGGATTCACACACAAAGCAACAAAGGATTTTAAAATGTATGAGAGGCAGGTGTTTCACCCCGACATGAGTTCTGAATCCATGCATGAGGAGGTCTGTAGCAATGTGCAGACACCAGAAGCTACTGGAACTGTGGTCTTAACAGGGTCAGTTTTTGATGGAAAATGTTAATGTTGAAGTGGAAGGCACCAAGAACACAAGACAAATTCTCATTAAAAGTTTGGATTTCATCACAAGAGATTGCAAATCTATAACACTCGTCAAATGTAAAAAGAAGGAAAAACTCTTTTTTTCCTGTTCCTCACAATGTTTTACTGGTAGTTAAACTAATTCCAAACATCTGATGGCTGATCAGTGCGAAATAGGTCAAAAAATTTCATCGCTAATAATCAATGTGTTTTACACCTGGTGTTGCCAGATTTCCATTTATCAGATGAAGTTGCATAGTTTGTGTGGAACTGAGTGCTGACCACATGTTTTGAGGAGCACCTTCAAACAGGAAAAGCACAGCTTCGGCCTCGCTCCTGTGTTTCTGACTGCAGAAATCTCTGGACAATGTGCGCTCTGACTTCATAACTCTGTTTCAATGACTGCTGCCCGTGTTCTCATGTTATATGTTTAATGAAAAAGGACTATACATAGAATAGCCCTTTAACTACAAATAGCCTGAACTTGACATTTCCAAAGGTTTTTATATGGGTGTCCATTCATTTCAGTACTGGATGAAAATCAACTTCAAGTCAACTTTAATAATATAGCTCAATACTTCTTACTCCCTTTTTTGGTAGAGATGAATTAATATACTATTGGAATGAAGCTATGAGCTGGGGCATTTCTGAAAAACTCCCTGTTGGTGCGTTCACGAGCTCTCATGGGACAGTTGAGTGGTGTCTGACAGCTGACAATTTTATGGACATTGTGACATTTTTAATGCTGATCGGGCCAAATGTGAATCTTCTTCTAGCAACATCCATTGTTTGCGATTATCTTTAGGGTCAGATTTTCAGAATGCAGACAAAGCTCATTAATGCAATGCTGTTCCTAGCACTGAAACATTTTTTTTCACTGAAATCGCAATTCAAAAGAACAATTTTCAAATCACAAGAGCTTCAGATGAAGTCTAATGGATATAATTAACAAATGCTGTATCAAGAGAGTTTCAGTGTCTTATTTGCTGTTCATTACATAAACAATCTGATACCACTTTTACACAAAACTTTTAAAAACACAGGTAAACCCGATAGAAAATATGCAATTAGCTGCAACTGAGTTTGCCTCTCTGGTGTGTCACATTCAACATCATGAACACGCTGGAAACAGGGAACAACAGAAAACAACATGGAGGCCAAAAAAAAAAACCAAGATGTCCATTGTGATGGATTTCTTATTCAAGGTATTTGAATCTCTGCAAATGACGTTAACAGTGAGCTGAAATGAACGGAACAGTCGTCAGTAATATCGAGTGCAGGCTATTTGTAGTCAGTGGGCTAAGAAATGCAAACTATTTGCATTTTAAAAAAAGCTGTGGATGAAGTCCAGACCCATCTGTTTAGTAGAGTACAGAACCTGTTCATTTCACCCCTCCCCCTAATATGAAACACTTCACCGTTGATGTTTAAATGTCATTATGATTCCTCTCTGTCACAGAGCGTTTTGACAGTCTTACATTTCACCAGTAACATTCAGTCCTCCTCTTCCTCCTCATCCCCACCAAATGACAGAAGGCTGTTATTTTTTACTTGCTTTCCAGACTTCACCTCCTTCTTCTCCTCCTCTTCCTTCTCCTTCGCTCCGCCATCGCTCTTCTTCTTTTTGCTGGAGCTGGCGGTGATGCCCTGGAATTTTTCTGAGGAGGAGCGCTTGGCTGGTTTCTTGAAAAGGATTTTACCATCAGGAGGAGGCTCATCACCTGTGGACAAGATGGATGTGCACGATTCATTAAAAAGGCAGCGGTTTTCATTGACAAAACACAGCATCATTTCAATTTGTGTAAAAATGATCTCAGTGATCTTAAGTTTTATCAGCAGTGATTAAAACACTGAACCGGACCGCACTGTTCCTCTTGTCAAGTGGAAAAAAGAGGCCCTATTGACAAACAGATGGCTCACGCTCAGTCTTACCTTTCTCTGCGCCGCCTCCACCACTTTTTCCGTCCTTGACCTTCCTCACCTCCTCTGCGGTCAGGTCTCCGGCTTTCAGGACCACGACCTGAGGGAGCTCATCCTCTCGATCACTCCCGCTGTCATCGTCCAGTGTTGGCATCAGCTGGCGCTGAGCGGGCGGACAGACAAAGAGGTTTACTTTACCAGACAGGCAGCCCGTGAGAGAAGTCAGCCCGTTTAATACGGTTCTATTCTCCGCGGTGGATGAGCATCGACACCCCCTTCCAATGGAGGGGGGCGTTATGTGATCTGAATGAACGGGTCGATGCGGAGATTGTGTTTTGTTCCCTAGTGAATTTTTCAATCAGCACACGGTCACTAAAACTCAGTACAATAGAACATGTAGCTTGTAAAACATATCGGGTTTGTTTGCCTAATGTTAATATTTCATAGACTCAAATGAGCTAACGTTAAGGCGCTCTGGGCTGCTAGCTTACACCACTAGCCAAACAAGCCAAACCATTACGTACCTTAGTGTCAACAGTCGGTCCCTCTTTGTAACCAACATCGTTTTTAAACTTCTTCAGAAAGGACGGTTCCGCTGGTTTCACCCATGACACGCCACTGGCCTTGCTTTTGTTCATTGCAAACGAGTAATACAAAACAAACTCACATGAATTACAGGCCTAAGTAGATTTTCGATTAGCACAGGGTTTCACCAAAACATACGTCATTAAGATGTGCCGCCGATAGTCACATGACTTCAGGAGCTACTGTGATTGGGGGATGAATGAAATTGAAGTTAAGTTCGCGAAAATGTGATCGGAAAAACGATTTTGTTTCAGAATAAAATTTATTGGGGGCAAAAAAAGAAAAAATCACCGAAAGACAAGACTACTCTAAAGTGGTGTAGATCATTAGTAAAGGTTAACTAAAACTGACAGGACATTTTTGGGAATAGCTGTAATGATGTGGCATCTTTAAGCACTTTTCGAGGTTTTGTTTTGAAACTTTCTACCTCGGTCCATATCCTTTAATTCATACCTGATACTGTTGTCAGTGGGAGTTACTGTGATGGACTCCTGTGAGTGTAGTGTGTTTCATTCTCTTCAGATATGATCTCAGGGTCTTTTTACGCGTTAGTTGCGGGTTTTTTGGGGGCCGCTGCCTCCTTGTCTGCCAAGCTGTCCCTCGGTGCAGACTACCTGAGAGACCTGTGTGAGTCCGGGCTCAGCGGCTGGACTGAGGCACACGGTGGAAGTGGAGCCTGTGACTGGGTGAGACTAATGTCAGTGTAATCAGATATTCCTCTGTGTTTGCCTCCGTGGCTCTTTGTCAGAACTTCTTCTCCTGGTCGAAGTTTGGGAACATGTTAGAAATAAATATGCTTACTTAAACATATCACTTGGTTTCATCGTGTTGTGTAGAATAGAAATAAATCACGTGGTTGTGAAGGACCAATTGAATAGGCAGAAGTTTTATACAGCTCCTTCACTGCAGACATTTTCATGTTAAAGGGAAGGCAGAGGTGTAATTCATATAACTAATAATGAATATAGAATGTAATATTATCTAGTTACGCCTGTGCTTTGCCCACTATTTCTGCCTGCTGTGAAGAAGGCATTTACATGGTTTTAAGGTTACATACAGTACACACAGTCTGGTGGCAAATTAAAGGAATACCATCTGAACCTATAGGAGGTCTGTCCTTTAATTTGTCACCCATGTGTAACTATGTAGCCCCTTGCTGCTTTCTCATTTCACCTGTGTGTGTGTGTGTGTGTGTGTGTGCGTGCGTGCGTGCAGCTCCACGTCCCCCTGAGGCTGCTGTGTGGAGGCCTGCTGTTCACCTGTAACGCCGTCATGTGGACCTTCTTTTCGAAGGCTCTCCGACACTGCTCCTCCTCAGCCAGGGCCACCGTCACTACCACTGCATCCAACTTCATCTCCTCAGTAAGCTCTCAGCACTCCCCTGCGGTGGTCTGGTATTCACCTTTCACCCAGTCTGTGAAAAGACGTGTGCTTTTAGTGAAAGCAGTCAGACTTCCTTCCTTTGTCTTTGTGCTACAGTGAGTTTATTTGCTTGTGTCCAGGCCGTCCTGGGGAGGGTGATTTTTGGAGAGACCCACGCAGCTCTGTGGTGGGTGGGCATCTCTCTCACTCTGTGCGGACTGCTTGTGCTTCATGGATCTTCACCTCAGGTGCTCCCGCAGCAGGAGGACAAAAAAGAAAAGTAACGTAGCTTTGGCTGGTCACAAGCACGCAGCCACTGCAGCCTGTGGCAAGACTCTTTGAAGGCACATCATGGAATTTCTCAAAATGTTGCTCATAGTGTCTTGAAGTGCAATTAAAGACTGTGTTGCACAAAGCTGGTGGTGCATTCAGTGCCATCAGTGCCAGTGAACGACTCCCTGAATGTGGATTGATTTGCTTTTGTTTTGGTGTGGGTTTTTGTCTTTGTGTTCTTCAGTGAGAGCGTGTTGAGCAGGCAGACGAATAAGTGTGGCCTCTAACTCTTCAGCTGTTTCATACATCCACACTGCACATCTCCCTGAGTCCCATGAGTAAAGAGAAGTTTGATTATTACAGCGTGGTTGGCTTCAGGCAGTTACTTGGTCACCTTTTCAAAAGGAAGGCCATGTTAATGAAAGGAAACGTCACCGTACACCTTTTTTCTTCTGGATTCTAAACAGAATTTTGATACTCTGCACCATCCAGCAGTGACAGGGAAATTCATACGGAGGCAGTAGTACGAAAGCAGGGAGTTACATTCTGATTAGGATCAAAATCTCAAGGGTCCTCATTGCACCTGTGGGAAATTACCAGCAGCGAGAAAACAGAGTTCAAGTGAGCCGCATCGCCATGTTTTCACCAATAATGACTTGTACCTGTGCAGTGTATCCTGCTCAGTGCCCTCAGGATTGCTTTATGCAGCCACATACGGCCGTTCTGACCAGCTCCATCCGAGGCATCAGAAACAGGAATGAAAGTTGTCATGATGAGTTACATTTTATTTCTTTGATATACATAATATGTACCAACTCACTGAATTGAGATGTTCGACTTGAACAGTTTTTAGGAATTTTTGAAAGGTATATCAAAAGACTCTGGATGGACAGTATTTTTGTATTGAAGCAAATTAAGGCATCTAACTTGGTATAGTCTTATTAACTAGGAATGTCAGACTCAATCTGTCTAATCAGCAATTCAGGGCAGCCTGACAAATGTACAGTGGTATGAAAAAGTATCTGAACCTTTTGGAATTTCTAACATTTCTGCATAAAATCACCATCAAATGTGATCTGATCTTTGTCAAAATCACACAGATGAAAAAACAATGTCTGCTTTAACTAAAACCACCCAAACATTTATAGGTTTTCATATTTTAATGAGGATAGCATGCAAACAATGACAGAAGGGGGAGGAATAAGTAACTGAACCCTCTGCCTAAGGACACTGAAAGAGCAATTGAAACCAATTTTTACCAAACAATTTAAGTCAGGTGTGTGTCCAATCACTGATGAGTGGCTTAAAGCTGCCCTGCCCACTATAAAACACACACCTGGTAAGAATTATCTTGATGAGAAGCATTGTCTGATGTGCACCATGGTTCGCTCAAAAGAGCAGTCTGAAGACCTGCGATCAAGAATTGTTGATTTGTACAAAGCTGGGAAAGGATACAAAACCATCTCTAAAAGTCTGGATGTTCATCAATCGACAGTCAGAGAAGTTGTCTACAAATGGAGAGAGTTTGGCACTGTTCTCTCCTGAGGAGTGGCCGTCCACCAAGGATGAAGCCAAGAGTTCAGTGTAGAATACTCAGAGAGGTAAAAAAGAACCCTAGAGTGTCTGCTAAAGACTTACAGAAATCACTGGGACAGTCCAATATCTCTGTGCACACATCGACTATATGTAAAACAATGGCCAAGAATGGTGTTCATGGGAGGACTCCGCAGAGGAAGCCACTGCTGTCTGAAAAAAACGTTGTTGCTCGTTTAATGTTCGCAAAAAGGCACTTGGACACTCCACAGAAGTTTTGGCAAAATATTTTGTGGACTGATGAAACCAAAGTTATATTGTTTGGGAGGAACACACAACGTCATGTGTGGAGGAAAAATGGAACAGCTGATCAACATCTCATCCCCACCGTGAAGCATGGTGGAGGGTGCATCATGGTTTGGGGCTGTTTTGCTGCCTCAGGGCCTGGACAACTTATCATCAACAATCATTAATGGAAAAATGAATTCAAAAGTTTATCACGATGTTTTGCAGGAAAAACTGAGGCCGTCTGTCAGACAGTTGAAGCTAAAAAGAGGATGGATGCTGCAATAAGACAATGATCCAAAACACAGAAGTAAATCAACTTCAGAATGGTTTCAGAAGAACAAAATACACATTCTGGAGTGGCCAAGTCAAAGTCCAGACTTGAACCCCATTGAGATGCTGTGGCATGACCTCATGACAGCGATTCATGGCAGACATCCCAGGAATCTGACTGAACTACAGCAGTTTTGTAAAGAAGAATGGGCCAAGATTAGTCCTGATCGATGTGCCAGACTGATCTGCAGCTACAGGAAGCGTCTGGTTGAAGTTATTGCTGCCAAAGGGGGGGGCCACAAAATATTAAATGTGAGGGTTCAGTTACTTATTCCTCCCCCTTCTGTCATTGTTTGCATGCTATCCTCATTAAAATATGAAAACCTATAAATGTTTGGGTGGTTTTAGTTAAAGCAGACACTGTTTTTTCATCTGTGTGATTTTGACAAAGATCAGATCACATTTGATGGTGATTTTATGCAGAAATGTTAGAAATTCCAAAAGGTTCAGATACTTTTTCATACCACTGTAAGTTTTTGTATGCTATGTAAAACTGTGCAGGTTACTTTGTAAAAAAATAAATTGTCACTCATTCCATTTCTTCGATGAGTAACAGCAAAACTCTTAAAGACAGTACAGCTCATAGTGAACAGATAATGAAATATTTCCATTTATTTTAGAAATTAAAAATGAAACCCACAGACAGAACAGTTTGTTAAAATAATGTAAACATGACAAAACATGAGTGTTCCCATGATATCCAGCACCCACTGAACAGCTAAAAGCCCTTATCCAACAGCTTGCTCAATGACACAGTAATACCTTCCACATGAAGTCAGTTACCTTCTATTTTCCACATGCCATAAAGATGAAAACGGTACCTGCAGACACCAGAATTAGACGGATGAGCAGAACAATTTATCATACAAAGTGTTTTCCTCCACGCTGTCACACTGACACGCTTGCTTGTCAAGACAGATAAGGCACACAGTGAATTTCAAACCCTCACACAAAGGCTTTGGAGACAGCAAAGTGGTTGAAAGTAGACTGCTCATGCTTCATGTGTCACATTAGTGCTACTGTTAGTGGTGTTTGCCTGAGAGCTCAATGAGACACAGTAAAATCCATCATCTTCTCACCTCCAGTCAAAAACACTTTGGTCGCGCTAACAGGAGCTCTGAGTCCTTCCAGCTCCACCAGCTACCTTTATTACACAATGATTTCAGGAGAAAACTGTACTTTGGCAGCATGAGTTATATATTAAAGGTTCACTTCTACATGCTATTATTAGACTCCATCATACTGTATGTGCAATGGCAGATCACTTATAAAGGGCCAAAGGTGCTAATGTTTGGTAAATGTATTGACGAAAAAAAAAAGTTCATAGCCCTGTACACCCTGCAAATGTCTGTACTGACAGTTGGAGAGAAAGTCTTGGGATTAAGTTTTTTGAGATAAAAAATATAAATACAAATTCTATTTCCGTGTGGGTTCTCACGATTCAGAAAGCCCTGATATACTCCTGTGCCCACAAATTCCAAAGAGATCTTTATCTGCTCGTAGAGAAGAGCTGCCAGGCTGAGAAAAAAATGTCTTCCAGACTGCAGGAGGTGCTACTCGAGTGGTATCTCTATGACGTCCTCCTCGATGATCTCCCCCTGTGGAACGGTGACGTGCTCTGGGGGGCTCTGCTTGCAGCTCAGCCCTGCGAAGGGGCTGCACCAGGACAGAGAGAACGGGCCGCCGAAAGCCAACTGCATGGCCTCCCAACACGGCACCTTCCCCCACTTCCCCGTCTCCCCCTTCAGACGCTCGATTCCCTGCAGAAGACACAACAAGGAGGGTCTGAGGTGAAAGGGGCTGAGCCAGAAAGGACTGGAGGTCTGTTGCTTTCTACATGCACCATCACTCACCGACACAAAGGATGAGTAAAACTGCAACACTATGATTTCACTCTTTGGGCCTGTTTCTCAGACAGAAATCAGACTAAAGAGAACCTGACAAAAAGCCTTCAGATTTCTTCACATCTATCTCAATAGATCACTCACTGGCCGTATGTATGCTGAAGGAGTTATTGGTCACTGTAATCACTGCTCCTGTCCACACCAGCCATCAAACAATCCCGTCCTAGAGTGACTACACGGTAAAAAATGAAATGTCTGGGAACCATGAAAGCCTGCACCAACTTTTGTGATAAATCCATCCAGTAGATGTTGAGATATTTCACACAAATAAGTAAAAATGTTGACCTACTGGTGGCATTAGATGAAAAGTCATCACAGCACCAAAGTAAACAGGATCAATTCTCAATCTGGACCGAAGTGGTGGACAGACTGACGCACCAGCATCAGGGTGGTCTGGGTTTCTTCATTCTGCCAGTCAGGTGTAGGATGACTGTGGTGTTTATCCAGTCCCTTTCAACCAGCGTTTCCTGACAACACCCATTCCTGACTGGGATAAGTTTATGGTTAAGTTAATTTAGGTTCATGTTAATGGTTTGGTGTTATAGAGATGACCAGCTGGGGTTAATGCTAAGGTTGGGCTCAGGGGAAACAAATCGACTAAGAGCGGCTTTGTAAGATACTAGGCTTGTCACATTGTATTTCCAATTTGACCAACTTTTAGTAGTTGTGAAAAAAATAAAATAAAAATCTGTAATTATGGTTTGGAATCAAAAGCTATACATCATGTGTTAGAGCACCAGGTTGTGCTGTGTACTCCAGCAGGGTTGGGCTGTTTATACATAGATTCTAGTAAGATTTTTATTCATTAAGAATTGTATCTGTATACCACTTTTCAAAACCTATGTTACCAAGTGTTTTACAAAAAGATAAAAGGTTAATCGGACTAAGATGAGTCAACATCAGAAGCATCACAACTCAGAATAGTGTAGATGGCTCAACACAAAATGGCTTAGAGAAAAGGTCGTTCTTCTGCTGGGACTTAAAATACCCAGAGAGTCTGCAGATCTGCCTCCCAGGAGGAGACTGTTCCACCGGCTGGGACCCAGGACAGCCTGCCTTGTTCAGAGGACCTGAGGGGCCTAGCAGATGTATACAGCATTATTATTTTACTAATATACTGTGGAGCATGATTTGTCAAAGCCTGATAGATGAAGAGGAGCATCTTGAATTTGATCAGATGTGAGGTCTTAGTGAGTAGTCTTGCTGCAGAGTTTTGGACTAACTGTAACCGGGGTAGCAGCATCTTGGTTTAGAAAGGAATAAAGAGCATTACAGCAGTCTAAGCATGGTTTTTGGCAAAGGATTTTCTGTTAGTGGCCAATGAAATGAGGTGTTGGAGGATGTTAGTACAGACCTGATCTGGGGCAAAAACCAGAGCTTCAGTTTTACTGTGATTTTATTGAAACTTTGAGACATCCAGTTTCTGATCTCAACCTGACACTTGTGGAGGGTAGTTAAATTTGAGAGGACTAAGTAGAGTTGCATATCACCAGTGTAGCAATGATAAAACAACCAAATTAATGCATCAAGTGACCTAAGGGGAGCACACATAATATGAAAATAAAAAGGGTCTGAGAATTGATCCCTGAGGCACCCCACAAGTTATTGGAGCACAGGTACCTCCGTGGATACTAAAAACTTGGTGTGGTGCTACGTGATCAACTGTGTCAAAGGCCGCAGACAAATCTAAAAGAACTAAAATGGCAAATTCACTATGTTCTAGCTGCACGTCAGTACCATTCGTGACCCTCAGCAGAGCTGTCTCGGTGCTGTGTTTCTGACGAAAGCCTGATTGGTTTTCATCAAATATGTCAGTTTCTTACAACAGTTGCAGAAGGTGCCTGCAGACTAAGTTTTTTAAAATCTTAAAATGCAAAAAGTAGCTTGGAAACAGGTCTACAGTATGTTGGTATGCTAGGATCTGGGTGCAATTTGATCTTTGCTCTATTGCATGACCCTCAGCAAAAGGGATTGTTGATCATTTAGAATTCAACACTATGAACAGAAAAATAATATATAAAAAATACTAGGCTATTGGCTGCCTTTTGTCTGCAGTCACGTTACCATGACAATAAAAGTCACCTGTTAGCTTGTCACCTAGCGAGGCTGTGGAAGCAGTGAGAAAGAACACTGACTTCTGCAGCATATTTTATGGTTAGGTTTTGCAGGGTGCATGGAAGTGAATCTGAACGGCTTAGTTATTATTTTTGCTCACAGTAACAGTCTTAGAAGATTCATTTGTCTGACTGAATGGCTAAAGTATTTTTGCACATTGTAAAGACTGGATTTTGTCCTCCACCTTTTCCAGTGTAGCTGTGGAGGGTCAGTTTAGACAGGATTGGTTACAGCAACCAACATCTCTTTCCATGTACATAATGTGAGTGTTGTGTTAAATGCTTTTAAAGTCTCTCATTTAAATGCTTTCTGATTCATTTGTTTTCTCAGAAACATGCCCAAAATGCCACAAAACACTGCACAGAATGACTCACATGCATTTAAAAAATGGAAAAGAACCCCTGCGGAAGAAGAAAACGTGTGAAATGACCAAAAGAGAGCATGCATCCTGTCACACATGGAAGTCACTCATTCATTCATAATGTTTGGTTGAATCTGAAACGTCAAAAAACAAGACATGAAGCACACATTGGCCTTCAGATTGAAATCTGCATGCTTGTAATGTGCTAAGCTTGATGGGACGGCTAATGTCACCTCTGTTACAAGCTTACCTCTCCTCGACATTTTAAAGAGTTGTCTGCTTCAGAAAGCTTTTGGCCGAATGAGTCATCAACCAAAGCAAATGCATGAGTGTGGAGAAAACATTGCGTGGGAAAGAGGCAGGTTACAGACAGTAAAGTGGGAAAAGAATGAAAGACAAGGACAGAGTGAACATTTTTAAGAATGCAGGGAGCGGAAGGACAGTATGCAGGGAAAGTAGAAACCTCTTCAACAACATCTGAACATAAAAAATACAGAGGCAGAACCCATATTTGGTCCTAAGAGCACCCCCCACACACAATCAGAGGGAAATAAATAAGTCAAAAAAAGCAAGCAAACACAGTTTTTGCATTGCAACTGAGAAGTATTTATTCTCTGCGCATGTGCTGAAATATCTTCAGAATATTTAGAAAGAATTTCTGTAAAAAAACAAATCATCTCCAGCATCACTCTCACCAGCGAGACTTGGCACCATCATACCAGCAGTGTTTCACATACATCACTAAACTAGCCTTCACTTGTACCATGCATTCAAATAACAAAGGATGCATACAATATCATGTAAACAAAGAATAGAAGAATAAAATGCACACTGTAGAACAGAGTAGGTCACACAGAAGAAAATCTTAAATGATAAATACAAAGTGCGAATTAGCCTTTTTAGTACATGTGGAAATGTGAATGATGAAAGTTAATAGTTTGTTAACCGCTTTGAAGTAACCTGGAATAGTGCAGAAATACAGTCCAGCTAATATCCTGCTGCTGCATAATAAGGTGTATGCAGAGTTACACATTTTCATACGGCGCTTCCCTTTGAGTCCACACAGGATTTAAGGAGTTTTCTCCAGCAAAGATAATTTCAAAGCTAAGCCAGTGTCATCTTTTTGAGGAATTTCATTTAAAAGCTTTCCCAGATAATCATGTAATTGTGGAAATCATTCAATTTGGCACACCCTCACAACATGAAAACACCACAGGGGCTGTTTCACTGGCAAGTGTCCATGCATGAGCACACACACACACAAACACACAGTGCTACTGTGGACAGCCAAACCTTTCCTCAAAAAAGGGAGAATAAGCACGTTACAATATGGATGCTGACAGCCTGTTAATCAGCCATGTTTCACTGCTGAAAGACAAGCTGAGGCTGGCTGACATTTAACCATCTCATTTCCTCACTGAGCATTGCAAGGATGTTTGAGCAAAACCTGCCAAGACCAAAAAAAGCTGGTGTTCTGATCCTTAATTGATTCTGTTTGATGGAGCAAACAGAGACTTCCTGGCTTGTGAAGAAAAAAACAAAAACACCTCTGCCCCCCGACAAAGGCTTTGTTCATGTCGAGCATGTATCAGAGAGGAATCAGGGAGAATGTTCCTCGCTTGGGCAACATGTAGCTATTCAAGTCACTTAAAACACACGGTTAAACTGCAGAGTGACTGTTTTGGTCTGTCATGTGAAGCTCAAATACAGCACGTTAAAGGATCACTTGTTTTCTTCTGTGATGAGATACTGTCGACTTGACCAGGGACTCACAGGTGAGCTGTGGATAATAATTTACCCACCAATAACACTATCAAAGTGATTTGATAATCTCAGCTCTCAGTATTTACAATAAATACCGGGTACTGTCAGTAGGAGTGCACCTCACAGTGTGGTGTACAGGTTTTAAAAACAGGAAAAACAGAGTATGGTAACTGGTATTACACTGGGAATGGCTATTGGCAGACACCCTGAGTTGATGTGTCAGAATTGTAATCAGGAAAAAAAATGGGATCAGTGCATTTCTAATTGTAAGAATGGGCAAAAGAGGCCTTGACTTTTTGCAGAAAAAAACTTTTTTGCAGGGTGTATTTAAAATATTTTCACAATCCTAATTGACTACAAATCCACAGTAATGATGGAAAGTGTTCCTTTACGTGATGTATTTGGCACCATTTAAAAGGATCAGCCTTAGAATGGATCTGGCTCCCACATGGAATCTGTTTGTAGAGACTGAAACTAGTATAACTTGACCATTCATCTAATCCATTCTAGTGGGGACTTCTTTAAAAGCTTATCCACATCTGGAACACACTGCTGATTACTGTCTGACGAGGAAGATTCAAAGGGTCAATTCACCCAAATTACGAAAGACATTTTTACACTTACCTCTAGTAGTATGTAGCCATGCAGATGGTTTTCCTTTAATCTGCCCAGCATTTGAATTTTCTGCTTCACCCTTGTACAGTGGAGGTGAATGGAACTCATCTGAAATTCAGCATTTATATATCCAGAAACAATGTCCTGGTTATTCTGAATAATCAGCAGACCACACAGGTCTGTGAATCAACCTTAGCAACTCAGATATTCATTCTACAATGTGACATTGCCGCTGAGCTTCTCTAATGCCATGTTCTATGCTTTGACCACATATGAAACTAGAGCTGAAACGCTTAGTCGATTAAGCGATAAGTCAGTCAAACTAATTGGAAGCTCATCCCATGTGAATATTTGTTGGTTTTCTTCTTCTCTGAACGTAAATTGAATATCTTTGGGTTTTGGACTGTTGGTTGAATAAACACATCAACTAGGGGTGTGGGAACATGTGATGGGGACTCTTTTACTATTATTTGACCTAAATTAAATTCCATTCTCTCCCACTATATTGGGTTTTGAAAACCTCAACACCTAAAATTAAAACAGTCAGCATGGCTAGACACCACTAAAGATAAGTGAGAAAATGTGTTTTTCTGGAATGTAGTTGAAATGACCCGTATGGGAAAGCAATAGTAAACACAGAGCAAGAAAAGAGAAGGTTTCTCATAAAACAACAGAAATAGAAACAGCTCAGAAAAAACAGATTCATCACAGTGATTGCAAATAGGATTCACAAACTGAAAGTGTTTTCTTTTTCTCTGCAACTCCACTCACTCAAGGCAACACAAAAATAAACGGATAGCGCACTTAGCTGGCAACACAAAAAGCAGATGGAAAGCTGTCCATGGCTAGCGTGGGCGATACAGTGTAAATCACGTTCAGCACTGGGCACAGTGGGCAGGGCGTCCCACTTAAGTTTTGACCCAGCCTCCTCGTTCCCTGTGCTGAGCTCTCACACCACATACTGGTAAGTCTCAGCCTTCCCATGGTCAGGGGTGGAGAAGGGACTAAACCACAATAAGGAGAAAGGGTGTCCAAATACCGCCCTCATGTTCATCCACTTAGTTTTTTTAGCCCATCTTCTCTCTTCCTTTTTCAACTGCTCTATGCCCTGAAAACAAGAGACAACCAAACTTCAGTTGGTGGACTTTGGTGACCCAGTCAGTAATCACAAACCAATTTCCAAATACTGATTGAAAAAAACCCATTTAAAAAAAAAAAAAAAAACTTGTTTGATCTCCAGTATTTCAGTGATTTCTCCTCTACAAGCATCATGTTAACTGTGTCCGGTTGCCTTTCCCTCTGTGTAGTCCCCTATGTGTCTCCTTGATGAAATGATCCCATATATCTGACCGAGAGTTGCAGACAAAAAGAAGTTGAAAGCAGGAAAAGGGGTTTGGTTTGGTGAGCTCCAATACACAAGCAGACCAAGAGAATGGTTTTAGGATGGCACCAAACTACACAGAGGGGATACTGATTCCTTCTTCCACTGATACATGGACAGGTCTACCTTCCTGTAAAAATACACTGGCATCTTTCAAATACATCAGAGTGATTTTACACACTCAGCACTGCCTCTGTGGCTGCAGCAAACCGTGAAAACTCAGTTATTTCATGAGCTTTGCCAAAATAAATTAAGACCCCTTTAGATTTGACGTGACAGCAGGTTCCAAAGTGTTTCATATTTTGGTCATGGGGCAACCTTTTTCTTTACACTGGGATCAGACTGTGCTTTTGAGATAACTGCCAAAATGAGGGAAACAGCTGAGGACTAAATGAACCTGGAAGAGGCTGAACTGAATGCTTACTAAGCCCTTGTACTCAGATTACACTTGGAAAGACACAGTGACACACAGATCTGAATTGCCCGATGTGAATCAGCTGACCCTTCTTTAAACACAGGTTGGGCGCTGCCTGGCTTTGGTGACCTACTGTGTCTAAGAGGTATAGATATAATTTAACCAACCCGCCAAAGACTGAGAGAGACATGCAAAGCTTGCACATCAGGACAAGAAAGAGAGGGAGGGTGCATATATGAACAGTTAGAGGGAGGAGAAACAGAAATTGAACAGAAATCCAACTCCATTTCTATACTACATTAAATTATTCAGTGTTATTCTGGAAGGTGTGTGGTTTATGGAACTATACTGCAGGGTGGAGTCTCTGCAAACTGTGAGAGCCTGCGATTAACCTATGAAGGTTGTCTCATATGAATGGGTCCAACTCCAAGACACACTGAATGATAGATACTTTATTTATCCCAAGCTGGGAAATTGCAGTGCAGCAGCAGCATTACACACAGTGAAATAAGAATGTCAGCAGGGTTCAGTCTCCTGTATCAAAGGGGGTACTAGTTACTGTTGCTACACATGTCAAGCTTTGAATCCTAATGCAGGAAGAACATAATGACATCAGTGGCAGATTTGCCATGAAAAATTCTTAGAGACCATTGATTTGAAATGTGATTTCACAACCACTGCACTGCTTCCATCCACATATATAGCCTTTTCTTACTCTGCATAAGTACTGTTTTTACCATCTTACCATCAGCATTGTGAATGCTCCACAGGCACCACAAATTTACCTTTAAAGCACTGAATAAGAGCTGCAATGATTAATCAATTAGTTAACTAGGAAATTAATCACCCGTTATTTTGATAATCAATTAAGCGTTTTGAGTAATTTTGTAGTGAGAAAAAAAATCTAAATTCTCTGATTCCAGCTTCTTAAATGTGAATGTTTTCTGGTTTCTTCACTCCTCTATGAGTGTAAACTGAATATCTTTGGGTTGTGAACAAAACAAGACATTTGAGGTTGCCATCTTGGGGTTTGGGATGGACATTTTTCACCATTTCCTGATATTTTGTAGACCGATGGATTAATTGAGAAAATAATTTACAGATTAACAATGAAAATGATTGTTAGTTACAGCCCTACACTCAATATTAAAGTTTCTTTCTTTTTGGCAGTTACTCACTTTTCAGACAATGTTTTCAGTCGAAGTAAAGACTTGCATGGAATTTGCTCTAACTTATTCTACATCAGGCTGCAGATTGAGAGAAGTCACTTGTTCACTGTTAACAGTTTGAAGTAGATGGTCAAAGATGCTAATGTTGAAAAGCAGCAGGGAGAACAGCAGAAGGAAGCCATGAGAGAAGAGGAAAGGAGGGGGATTGCTGGTCGCTAAATGGATCACTTACGGTCTCGTCGGTACAGATGGAGTGGACTTGGGTGCCAAACATCACAGAGGTGAAGATGAGGAAGAGGAGACCCTCAAAGCACAGGAGTATGAGGAGGATGACTGTTGCTGGAGGAGAGAAGGAACTGCACTCTGGGGGGTGGAGGGACATGGAGGAAGAGAAGTGAAGGGGCAAAAAGAGGGCTATATGAAGAACTGCTATACACTACAATCAAAGAAACTACTGCACTCTACTGGTAACTCGTCTGAGCCACTACAGAGGGGATGCAAAGCACTGAAGCAATACTCTCAATAGGTATGTCCATCTGTCACGTGCTGAGGGTGCTTTAGTAAACAGGGAAGGCTACACTTGTATTCAGGGATGTTCAGGATCGGGAGGTTTAGGGTGGATTGTTAAACAGGTAGGCAAATGTGTGTCTATAGTTTTAGCACATATACACTGGGAAACAGCTAGATGTTGCCTGCAGAAAAGCCTTGAATACTACTGAAGCCATGTGGCAATGCATAAAATCATTGTTTAAGAGAGTTGTGATTCTCTGTCTTACCTGCCACTCATTGCCAGTCCTGTAGACTGCTCTTTAACTGAACACAATCTAAATGTGACTGACATATTGAATGAAGCCCAACACAACAGTCTACGTCTGAGCTGCAACACATTGCAAACAGGATCACAAACAGAACAGGTTCATGACGTGTAAAGGCCTCTAGATGTTTGTTGCACATTACTGCAAGACAGAATAATGAAAATGTGGCTTGCATGCAATCCTCAATCTGCTGATGTGCTGACCACAAGCAACTCATGAAGGTTGTCAGTGTGTTATGCAACCCGGTTCCTTCAAAGTGCAGCAGGAAAAGGAAGCAACCCTACATCAGCATGAATGTAAATGTTTGCACAAAATTTCATTCATACCTGTGAATATTGTATTTTTGAAGGCTGTGGAGGGGATCTAAGGGAAAACACTATGATATTTGCACAGTGCTGTAAGGTCTAAGGGGAAGTTCCTATTATTATTAATATATTCCCTTTTTATTCACAGGCAGCAGGCACCATAAATTAAAAAGGAAAGCGTAATGTTTTGTATTTTGTTATTATCAACAAATGTTCCAAAGATGCCAAATCCTACTACTCATAAGCATTGCCTATGCAGTCAATGCCTGATAGATCTTCTGTTGTTGTGCCATAGAACTCAAAAACAACCAAATAAACAAATACTGAACATTTGGTGAAATACACCTTCACTCGAATTAACCTGGCCAGGTAAATTAAAGGGACTGGTGGCAGGGGCAGTTACAGAATAGCTTGCTTTGTGGGGGGTTTTGTATTTTTATTTTTCCATGGGAATGATTCTGACTGTGTTTGTCAGTTTTACCCATCTCAATTTGCTTCATTAGTATGACATGTAAAACTAAATATAATGGTGGATAAAGTAGAATAAAGCAATGTTGATAGTAATACAAACTTGCTCTATACAAATGTATTCATTCATACTGAATATAAAAACAATCATAATATATTGTTTTATTTTACTAATAGAAAGTGCTCATCCAATTAAAAAATATTTCAAAGGAGGATTGTCAGTTTAGCTCTCCACTTGAAGAAAGTAAAAAAAAAAAAACACTCACTTGTCCAATCATCTTCAAAGCAGTTGAGGAAATGGAAGACCACCATGACCAGAGCATGGAGAGAGATGAGTGCAATGTACATCTAGGTTTAAAAGAAAAAGAAGAAACATTCAAAACATACACTAACCTTGACAGGGTGGTATTCCCTGAGGAATCCCTCGTATCTGTGCTGCATTAAAATAGCAACTACTTCTGATTTCCCATGTAACACAGTCAAAACTGCCGGTCAAACCTGTGACCTTGAAGGTAGCTACAATCTGATGGCAGCTTTTTGTTTTTTTTTAAATCAAAGGCTGGTTTGGGTTCATTATGAGAGACTCATTCTTGCAGTGGACTTACTGTGAAAAGCACAAAGTACTTTTGGTTGTTCTCCCCTACACAGTTGTTGACCCAGGGGCAGTGGTGGTCCATCTTTCGAATGCAGCGTTTGCAAACACTGCGAGAGAGACAGCAAGTGTGAAGGAAAGGGAATAGATCAAAACAAAACCCATACTGTACCAATCCGCCAAGGCAACAACAATAACGCCACACAGAGACATTAGTAGAAAGTGAAAAGCACTACATTTTGGGAATTTCTATATGACAAATTAATCAAGTCAGAATTTATGATAACAGTCTGACTTCTTCAGTGCACCAAAACACTGCAGCTGTTATGTGTGGGATTGTGTTTGAGGATGCCAATGCAGCAGTGAGAATTTCATGTCCTTTTTGCCCTACCTGCAGTGGTGTGCTCGGTCAGGCTTGATGCTGCAGCACTTGGGACATTTGTAGACCACCTGCCCTGGTTTCAGCTGAAGGCTTTCTATGTATTCCTTAGTAGCATTCCCTTTTGGCACCGCCCCCTAACAAGACACATGACCACACAGTAGATGACTTCAGCGTAAGTTGCAGCTCACTAATTATCATAGTGAAACAAGTAGGCAGAGGCTAAACATGCCTTTAAAGAATTTATATATATTAATATGTATGATTATGTTATTTATTTTATAACTAGTTATTAGTTGAGCTCCATTAATCAGGATTATAAAAAGTTGATGACCCTAAACTTGTCTGCATGACATTGAGAATTAAAGCATGACAGCCTGTCATCTAATTTTTGTGTGTACAAATAACACCAAACCAAAAATCCCTTACAGGGTCGGTGCACATGGCCCTGAGGTGTGAGGCGAGGGCAAGGAAGGCCAGAGTGTTGAACAGGGTCCCGTTCACAATGCTGTACGTCAGATTCTTGGAAGGCAGCAGCATCACAAACAACACCACGAACTCCGCATAAAACACCAGCAGCCAGGTGATGACAGCGCACACGATGCCACAGGCATCCCTGATGAACCACATGGCAGAGGCAGAGGACGAAGTGATGACGTCTTTGGAGATAGGGATGCGCTGCTCGGCCTGTAGGTAGTTGGCTCCTG
Organism: Chelmon rostratus; assembly: GCF_017976325.1. Taxonomy (NCBI): domain Eukaryota; kingdom Metazoa; phylum Chordata; class Actinopteri; order Chaetodontiformes; family Chaetodontidae; genus Chelmon; species Chelmon rostratus. The sequence goes on from NC_055665.1 coordinate 22,449,188, forward strand.
CCGCGGCCCCACCCTGTCCACGCCCGTGCTCCACATCCCTGCATCTGTGCACTGGGCTCTTCATCCTTCATCTAAGCTAGATGCCTGCTGCTGCTGCTGCTGCCGCCACCGGACCCACTGTGCCTTCAGGCCTCAGTCTCAGTCACTGCATGCTGGAGAAGAGAGAAACATATGTGTAATTCCATCACGGTTTCCCAGAGCCTACAGTGATTTCTTCAATTGTCTTGTTTTGCCCAACCGAGAGTCCAGACACCCTTAAAATTCCATTTACAACCACTGAAGACTATGGAAAAAACTCACGCCTGAAAACATAATCAAAAAATCAACTGATAATCAAAATTGTTGCCAATTTATTTTCTGTCAATCAGATATTCAGTGAGGCTCTAGTTGGTCTGTCACTCTTAAGTCAAACACAGCAGGGAGCAGCACAGGGCCGCGTGCCTCTGCACGGGGGAGGCAACAGAAAGGTGATGACCTAGTGTCTGTGGTTATCACAGCCTAGCGCATAGCAACCACAAAAATGAACACGTCTTCAAGCCTGGCAGCTGCAGGAGCCAGCGAAGCCCCGAGTCCCTAAGTTAATGTTATCTGAATAGCTACGACATGTCAGATTTAAAAAGTGAGCACTGATTGCCTTTTCTAGCAAAGAATGTAGGTCACTGGCTTCCAGATCATCCTGTTCAGTAGGCGAAAGTTTCGATCTCACTGCTAGGTAAACAAGCTAGCTGCGTTACCTTTAGCCAGGTAAGGTAATAATATGGCGGCTAGTAATGCCATATCTGTAAAAGCCGCCGAAGACTGCTTTCTGTTAGGTTAAACAGCTTATAGGCCTATATGGGAGGCTAAGGTTACTGAAACCTGACTGACTCTAGCACCAGCCGACATAGTTACATTAGCTAACGTCAGTTAATTTTAGCTTACGCGAGCCGCTTAGCTAACGTTTAAGAATGAGCATTTCCTCACCTGTTTGCATATTCCTGTCAGCGTCCTTCCCTTAAGGCGTAAATCGGTAGAAGCCCGGGAACGTCTGTCTTCCTTCCCTTTAGCCTAATAATCATTATATCCCGCTGAAGCTCACTGAAACACGAGCATCCTCCGGACGATCTCACTAACGCTGCTGGTTGGTAGCTCCTCTCAGCTGCGCTACTGCTGCCCTTCCACCAACAACACACGTCATGACGCAAGAAGCGAACCAATGGGATCATCAGAAAGGTTTCAAGCCTTTTCACGTCAGAGGACATGTCCAGACACACCCATTTCCATCTACCCACATGTTAAAGCTAACTGGTTAGTTTTAAGGCATTTTATTCTAAGCCATCATTATTTTTTATACCCTTTTTGTATTATGTACATATATTTAGTTGATTTCATTTTGTATACTATTTGTCATTTTTCTATGTCTCCTTTTTATTCTTGCTGTCTGTAACAACAAAATTTCCCCAGTGTGGGATCAATAAAGTTTACCTTATCTTATCTTTATTATATCAATATATTAATATTATATCAACGTATTATATTTATCAGAATGTATCGATAAAATATTTATAATGAACTTGAAGAATCCAATGAGGTATCACATGAGGTGGTATATATTGATTCATTCATTTCATATGCGATGTTTAAAGATTAAACATAAAAAAAAAAGACATTTATAGGCTAAATGGTCATGGAGATTATTTGGCCAGGTTATCCCAGAACCTAAGAGTATTACAAAAGGTATATTTGTATTAGCATTTTTGGGCATTCAGAAACATCTTTTCTGTGGTGGTGATTTTCTGTAGAAGCTTTGAGTCAGGGAGATAATGTGTACTGAGCCATGTAGAAATCCATATCTGCGGCACTCCAATCACATATGGACTGGTAATAGCACTGGCAAATGTACTGATTAATGCACATCAAAAAACCAACAGTCGGATTCATGACAACCCATCACTTTTTAATGGGTTTTATTATTCATTCCAGTTGCACAGTAGGTCCCTCAAACTTATGAACAAAAAATAAAGTAAACTTTAAACTTTTATTAAGATTTCCACTGAAGTAAAAGATGGTGTTCTGCTAGTAAAGATGATAAGTTTTAAGCCATATGCCAAGGATTTGTACTTCAGCAGTCATTATGTGTTATTTTTTAGAAGTCATGACATTGTTCAAAAAAGTATATTAAAAAAGACAGAAAGAAAAAGGAAGAGGGCTCCATTACCCCAGACCTCCTAGAATTCATAAACATCACTAGAGGGCAGCACCATACAGACGGCTGTTTCTGCATGACTGTATGACTCATTGATCACAGCAGCCTACGTTGATTAAGTCTGGTGTTGCTGTGTCTTGAGAATATTAATTTATTGAAATTGTCAGGTGAAGTCCACCACAGGATTACGTGCAATCATTTCTTAATTTTCTGGCTTTACTCCAAAACACAGAATTTGTACTGAAAAACATTAAGGCAGAGTATTAAACTTTCAGTACGGGTTCTGTCAACATAAAGTTGTTGTGTAGCAGTGAAATCCTAAAGGAGTCTATAGAGAGTGGAATCGTGTGAAGAAGTCGTCATATGGATTCTTAAATCTGCCTTGAGAAAATCAGAAAATCTCCTCTTCTGCCAAAAGAAACACCCAAAAAACATTCTATAAATACATCATGTGAGGAAAATGCAGTTACAGCGCAGCAAAATAAACATATGAAGACCATTCAGTCTGTTTTCCCCCTTTCCACACAGCAGTGTTTTACATGTATGGGATTTAATATACATAATGGCATGTGAACCCAAGCTGGTGTGCATGCTTACTAGTCCAGATTACTGACTGGACTAGTTTTGCTGTAAGGTCTGAGGTTACACACAAAATCATTTTTCTTCATCAGCACTGTGCAGCTGTGCCTGCGCTGTATTACTCAGGTCAGAAACGTTGTAATTCAAATCGACTTATATGTACAGCTACGAGTACATGTTCACAGCTTTGGTCTCAATGATGTGCTGAAACACGAGTCTCCCTCATCACAACAACCTGACAGACAGTTTCCATCAGAAATAGCATTTCTTTACAACCCCATGAGACAGTGTCAGCCTCGATTATGTAACTTTGACAGTGCAGCATATGGATTAAGGACCTGCTGATTTATTTCATTTGTATCTACTAATTTCGTTAAAAAATGTAAAACACACATAAAATGTGAATTATCTAACGAGGAAAAGACCATTTGAAAATCTCATTTTGATTATCATATTACCTTCTACATCACCCACATAAAGCTGGATTCACCTCTCACCCTTACAGGAGTTGCTATGATAACTTCAGCTGAATCATCAAAGGATGTTCTGTCTGCAGGAAATAAGAAATCTCAGTACCAAGCATCAAATCCCCATTAATTTCTACTGATCAGCCACCACATCTTGGCATTTTCCATTACAGTCTGGTTCTCTTCTGCCTACTCCCTCTTGTCCAAATAGTTTTCCTTTCGGAAATTCTACTGACCCATGAAGATCAGCGGGTTGAAGTGCTCTTACTCTAATCAGTTTTTTATGAAGAAGCATTAGGACGGCCTTAGGAGTCTTTCAAGTGCAACTCCTGAATGTTCTCCTAAGATTTGTTCAATCTCTTACAAAGTACTCCTGATTTCTTACTTAATATCCTCTCATATACGGCCTGCATAGTCACCATATAAAGCAATCACAGAAAAATATCATTCCTGTTTGTTACAGTGGCGAGTTTAATGTCCTGCTCTGGCCTAAAAGATCTTTCAGAGGATTTTCCGCCCTGTGAAAATAGCAGATATCAACTACTGGCTCAAACGCTTATATCAGTGAAGCCTAGGCCTCACTTCACTTTAGCCTCAAGAACAATGTCTTTACTGACAAAAACAAAAAAAGGCGACACAATATTGCCAGCTTTGATACAAGTAGTCAGTATAATATTCCATTAACATTGTATGTGGAAATCTAACTGTGATTTTATACTGAAACTCCTTGATTGCACTAGCAGTTGTGGAAAGTTGATTTTCCCTTGAAACCAGTACTCAGTGTGTTCACTTATTTCATATGTCCCAGCTGCAGCGCATGTTACTCATTTACAGATCTGGAAGCAGCCAATTACATTCCTGTCTAATGATTCAGCTTTTTTCTCTGAATAGAAGAAATATTTAGTTAAAAGCAACTTGATGAACTGGGCGCATAACATGTCTACTACTAATATCCAGTATATTACTGAGGCACTATCATTGTACAGTTTATATTCAACACATTCTGTCATAGTTTTACTGTAGTCTATCTACTCATTAATTATAGCATGCTTTCACATACAGTCAGCTGTCTGATTTGTGTCGTGTATTCGTCTTACACTAAATAAGATGTCTTTATGTTGCATGTTTGTGTGAGTAATACAATATGAGATGTTTAAATTCACCTGCACCACCCTAAACAAAGTAAATTCCTGTACGCCATGGCACTGACTGTGATGTTGATTTTCGTTGCCTTGGTGAGCGAGGTATCATCTTTGTTCTCTGAATGAATATCAAACAAGAAAAACTGAGCGTATGTTTGTTATATCCCCTGCCAAGAAGAAAACCTTTAAAACACCTACATGCGGCTGTGCAGAGCCAAACTACCACTCAATGCAGAGTCATGACATTGGGCAATTTAAATTCACCTTTCTGTCTGTGGTTTTCCATAGGGGTCCACTCAGACAAGCACATTCCACTGGGTTTTTTGCAGTCACCTGGGATATTACATACGGTATGGCTGCTGAACTCCAGTGAGAGGATGGGGGCAGAGTGTACATCTAATGAATGAAGATGGCGTGGTTGTGACTCACCAAAGATCACACTCATCCACTTTCTGACCCTGTCTGTCATATCTGTTGCTGTCTCTGCCTGTCTACCTCCACCTTTTTGATACATTTCTCCCTCGCTACCTGTCTCCCATCCTTTCTATCCAGCCTCCCAAACAAGGACGGACTCTGCTCATGTTTTCACTTGCACTGCAATCTCTGTAATGCTTCTATCTCGGCACATCAGCCCAGTGGGGCTATTTACAGAAGGTCAGGTCTTCTCTCAAAAAGACTAGGGAGAGAAAAAAGGATGAGGCTGGCTTGATCAATGGTGAAAAATGTACTTTACAGAAGACGTTAATGTAGCCATTCAGGTGCAAGCACTTGTTGCTTCATTATAAGCGTGAAATGCTTTAATCATAGATCGAAATCACAGCAAGATTATATGAAAGAGGCCTTGATTTATCTGCTTGAAATGCTGCACCTCAAGAAAAGTCTGTAATGATGACTAGTAATGCTGCAGGAGAATGTGATAGAGACTGTTATTTGAACATCACACTGCTGGCTGCTTACTTCTTCATCCCTTCAAACAGAAATCTATGTTACACTTTTAATGTTACAAGAGAAAGGGACTTTAGGACGAGGCTGGTATTGGCTGGGGTTGATGGAGGGTCAAGGCTCAGGCCAGTAATATTAGCTTAAGATTTGATAGCATCCAGGAGTGGGAAATCACAGATATGTAGCCTACACCCACCACACTGGCCACTGCTTTTTATCGGAGCGATGCATTAACAAAAACGACATAATTACAGCAAAAACTAAATTTAAGAGATGAAGAAGTGTGTTTCTGTCAGTCTTCACAACTGTTTTTATTACATTTAAAGTGAATCACGTTTATTTACATATATAGTTTTGCATGCTCTACGATACAGGAAATACAGTAAGTTACTGTATGAGATAACTTTGGAACAACTAAACACAATAAAACAAATACCGTCATCAGCATCTTCTGATACAGTATATTACTTCAATAAAAATGTTCATCTTTTTGACTTCACCTGGCTGAAGTTAGTTTATTTAGTGTCAGGACAGTCACTTAACATTATATTAGCTTTTCTTTTGTGATATATAAAAATCAACACGTTTGTAGCAGTAAAAATCTCATTCTTGATCTCATTCCCTGTTGCATGGTTTGGCATTTATTTCAATGAAACATCCAAAAGCAGCTAAAAAGGCTGGCATTTTCTACTGATGCACGAGCCAGAGTCTTGCTGCAGGACAGCAGAAACTGTATCTCACAAGCTGGATGTGGTATCTATGTATAAGAATGGTGGAGAATACACAGTGGATGTGCATGTTTAAAAGAAAAATAAACTTTCACCCTTCAAACCTAGGTTGGCAGCAAATGGACCAGCCAGGCATGCTAACAATTAGAAGTTACATTATGGCAGAAACAATTACAGCACCCTGCAACCTCATTGCAAATGCAAAGTTGCATAAAGATGCTCTTTCTAGAGGCCCAAGCACACTACTGTAGCATGTGGGGCCAACACAAGGCTTGAAAATAGTTTAGAATTCAATATACCTGAGCAAGATTGAAAACATTTGCTGTACACACACACACACACACACACACACACACACTGTATGCATACTACATTTACATTTTTGGCCACGATCAATGTGCAGGAAGACTGACAATTAACGACTCTGCAGCACTAGAGAAATTGTTGGCCGAATTATTAGATGTTGGATCCTACTTTCCAAACTTGGACCAATAAACAAGTAATATTGGCAGGTGTTATTTCATTTAATTAATAAAATGTAACAAATTTAGACATTTGTCTGACAGACCGAGAAAAAAAGGCAGTGAGTGTGTCGGCACACTGACCGTCCTTGTGCTGATATCAGAAATGGACCTTCTGACGAAAAAGAAAAACAAAGAAATGGATGAAGCAACATGCGTCACAGCCTTGGTGAGGCAGCCTTTGGAGGCTAGAACAACAGTGTTCTCTGTCGCTACTCTCAACCCACGCATAAAACTCTCTTGAAGAGAGGTTCACTTCATCCCTTACATCAGTGCCTTTTGTTGAACTGCTGTAAAAAAATGATGACCAAAAAGAGACAAATCATCTTCTGAAAATCTTCCATAGAACACGGTTGTTTAAGCAGCTGGCAGCAGAGTGAGGAACAAGTAAGGCTTTTGTATTATTCTTCACTTAATTCAAGCTTTTGCATGGACAATGTCTTATCAAGGCAGGGACACTCAAACTAAAAGTTAATCTATATTTGCTCTATGAATACAGAACATAGGAGTGCATAACTGTAAGTGCATGCTCACATAACTGTAAGCATCCAGACCCCCGATGTTCTGAGTTTTTAAAGCCTACTGTAGCTACATAATAAAGTTGTTCAGATTAGTATGTCTGACCATGGCTAACCTGGAAGAGAAGAACGAACCAATAAAGGTTACATTAGGAGAATCTTTTGCTGAGAAACCTTTTACCTTAAAATACAAGCTGAAAGAACCGCTAAGGTCTGAGGCTGCTGAATGAAAAGACAGTAAGCAGGGGTGAATGAGCTGACACTGTGTAGATGCAACTAAAACTCTGTTCATTACCACTCCTGCTCCCACTTTTTGCAGTTCAGGCTGAATCATATCTCTTTGATCACCTTTCAAAGGGAGCTCATTGTTGAGTGATGGGTCTTCCGTCGTCATGAAATGGCAACAAAATAGGAAATGGGAGCAAAATAGACTTTTATGTGTCTTCCACCCCATTTCTGAGAACTGTACAAGTTTACAATAATGTCTGCTAAAAAACATCCATCAGGGACTCATTGGTAGTCTCCAGCTGCATGCGTTGTGTGATATATGCTGAAACATTCATTCCTTTTGTCAACCCTAACCCTAACCCCGGCAAATGATATTTAGTGATCTAATCAAACCTGCTGCTGAGCCCAAAGCTAGGTGCTACAGCTGTGCATAAAACCTTTGTCTTTGTCATCCGTGCAGCATAGGAGGATTGATCATATGATCACGAGGGACATCAAATAGCATTACACCATGTCAGCGCTTGTAAAGCAAGCTGTTTGATCTTCAGGACATGAAAAAGACAGAAGGGAGAGTGCAGGGAGGAAGGCAATGCAAATAAGATGTGTGTGAGTTTTAGCATTAAGCAGTAGCGGTAAGGAGGTGGGCAGAGAGAGAGAAGGCCAGAGTGGATCAAGTGTGTTTCTGATGAAAGCCTTGTGATGTTTATTCCTTTCTTATATCATGCCTGATTAATTACTACTAGCTGTGACCCAGTAGGCCGATGTTATAAAGCAGTATGTTACAAACCATATGGCCAAAATTGTGTAGATACTCAACTGGGGTAGGACATCTTGCACACATACAGTCGCCAAATGCTTGCTCATGGGAGAGTTGTTGGGTCTCTGTAGATTAAGAGTATGGTCCTGCTCAATATGGAAAGTGTCCTGAGACAAGTGAGTTTTTCAACCTTTGTGGCATCAGTTTGGGGAAGGCCCTCTCCTTTCCTGTTTCTCCGTCACCCTGTGCACAAAGTCTGGTCCATAAAGACATGATTTTCCCAGTTTGGTGTGGAAGAACTCATCCAGCCTGCACAGAGATTTGTCCTCAACCCCATCCAGCATCGAGCAAACTGCAAGACAGCCCAAGATGAGTGAAGACTTCAGTGTGCGTCAAAGAAAGAGTTTGTTGGATTATCTGACATCTCTCAAAACTACCTCCAACAAGTGTCATGTCAACAATCGAGTACAACACAACATGTACAACATGACAGCCTTTGAGGCAACTGACAATTTGAACAACTCTCAATCTGAACAGCTATAAACACCTCAGTCTTGGTTCAAGGACACGCCGTATGAAAGCGTTCATATCAGCCTTTGTTTCCACAGCATACATTGATATTTTGGACAATGGTGTGCTCAAACTTTGTGGGGGAGTTTGGTATATGTGCAACTTCTTGGTTCAGAGAATTTGTAGCTTTTCTGATCCCCTTTGAGGTTGAAGAGTTAAGTGTGGCTTTTTGAATAAAACAGACATGAGTCATGAGTCAATGACGAAATAAAGATGAAACTTTAATGATTCCTGAGGCTAAATTTGCCGTTGCAGCAGCAAAGGATACACATAGAATGCAAATGTGAAAAGAGACAGGTTAGAGGTGGATGTGCAGGAATGAAAAATAAGCTAAAGTAAAGAAAGGCATGCAGTTGTTTGCCAGGGATAACTGCCTGAAATAACAGGAAAAGAACTATGGGGATGGGATTTTTATCTTTACAACGGGACTGAAAATGCTTGATAAGTGTTTAATCAATTTCATTTTGTCATTTAATCAATAACCTGGAAGGGCCCCGCAAATTTTACACTAAAGGTTAATTTGTCCATAAGTCTGATGACATCTGAATATTGATCATGTGCCAGAAGGGATCTATTAAAACAGACACACACACTCACACACACACACACACACACACACACACACACACACACACACACACACAGACAGACAGACACACCATGATTTCCTGAACTATTCACACCACCAGCGGAGATAATTCCACCCTCCGTCATTTACTTGTCAATAAATCCCTGACTGTGAACAACCCAAATGACAAATATGAACATGTCTTTTCACAGCTGCGCCTGTCCCGACTGTTGTCACTGGGGCTATTATTACTCGTTATTTTTCATGCTTTCATGTTTTTCATGTGTTCTGAAACACTTGGCTTGGGGGCCGGCAATGTTGCTTGGTTGTTCGGTCAACCACTTTGGTCCATGCTGAAACATCTTGAAAAGTATAGAATGGACTGCCATGAGCGCTGGTACAGACAGTGTTCCCCACAAATTGTCATAAACTTTGTGATATCTTAACTCTTCCTTTCGCGCCACCATCAGGCCTAAATTTTACTTCGCCCAATACAGTTTTTGTCGACAACCAAATACATGTAAATCCAATTTTATTCCCATCAGTCGCTGATATTCATAGCATTTAGTGCAAACTAGTAAATGTTTGACAGTTAACATGCTAAACAATGATGGTGACAATGGTAAACATTATAGCTGCTAATCAGCACACTGATATTTTCATCATTAGCATGTTGCCAAGCTGATGTTAGCATGTAGCTCAAAGCACTATTTGCCTATATACAGCCTCACAGAGCTGCTAGTGTACTATGGACAGCAACACAGACTCAGGACACCTGTGGCCATTGTTTTCTATATAAGTCCGCCAAGCAGCAGCATCTTGGTGTGTGTCCGCCTGCAATGTCCCTTGTTAGAATATACCACTGTGCTATTGGCCTTTTTCACAGCATACATTTCGACTTGTCATCACACGAAAAGCACAGATGAAACAAGCTTGTTAGCGATGGCTCAGTTTCATTGAGGGTGTCGGTACACCATGATGGTGAACCTGACTGCACAATGCAAGGAGTTAGTACGCCTTTTCTTTCCCTGCCATGACATGCCAAACTGTCTGCTGTGAAGTGGGTCTATTTCACAGTATTTGAGATCAGCTTAGGGACTGACAAGGCAAAGAGGGATCAGAGGGTTTTGGATAAAAGCTTGGTATAATTATTATAATCATCTTCAGTCTGCAGCCTGGCAGGAATTCAAACTCAGAGCCCAGATCACAGAGTATTTCCTTCACTGAATTATGATCATAAAATGTTTCTTTTTAAAAGTGGTTTCATAATCGTAAGAACACTGTTCAATTATGAAGGCGTATCTAACTATTTACAAGTTGAAGAGCAAAATAACAGATGAGCTGTTAGACCTTGGATGAAAGGTCTCATGACTCATCAAAGAGAAAATATTTTTTCACTGGGAATGATGCTACATGAGTCATACTGAATTCAGCCCGTGAAACATTGGAAGAAAGGTGACTGAGTTTATGCAAGCAGGAGGACTACAGTTATGGATCTTAATAGCTTGTCTTTGCACAGGTGCAAGCAAACATTCTCTCTTTGCTCTAAGAGAGGACAGACAGGATTGGATTGACACCAGCAATCTAAACCACTGTGCTGCCGTCTCTTATAAATCACTGGTAATAATTGAGTGTCTGGACAACCATCCCCTGTCTGACAAAAACACTTAAAGAAAAAAATTGGTTGCAAGTCCCAGATGTGCCTTTATGGCTGCAAATCACCAAAACCACCAACCCCTTCCCCCCAGGCTGAAAATAGGGCATATGTCAAAAGGACATTTTGTGACAAGTGACAAACCGTAAGGATGTTGCATACACCTGTTGCCACCATTTCTGTGTAGCTGTAGTACAAATGTTAATCAGCTTCTTAACCCTGACAGAACACCATTTGGCTAACTATGAACGCTACCATGGCGAACCAGACGGACTGCCCCGAGGTGAAGGTCCCCATCCCTCTCTTCTTCGCCATCGGTGTAGTGAGCCTGGCTGAGAACCTGCTGGTTGTGGTGGCCGTCATACGGAACAGGAACCTCCACCTGCCCATGTACTGCTTCATCTGCAGCCTGGCGGCCTTCAACACCATCGCCAGCCTCTCCAAAACCTGCGAGAATGTGATGATTGGATTTGCTGATGTGGGACATCTGGAGAAGAAAGGTTCTTCAGAGAGGAAACTGGACGATGTGATGGACTCCCTGCTGTGTATGTCGTTCGTGGGCTCGATTTCCAGTTTCCTGGCTATCGCTGTGGACCGGTAAGTCCGTAGGTCTTGGACTGGACACAGAAATGTTTTAGATGAACGTTTAAAATACCTTATATTTGACAGATATAGATTGAAGGATGGATTTGAATGTGTGATGGTATGAAAATTTTTCACCCCAGCCCACTAATCCAGCAGAATCCCCATTTCAAAGGAATCATGATGCTGAAAGCTATTTTGTTCCCTTTCAAAGGCAAAACTGGCTTCAGTGACTGTAAAGGAGACCAGAGCCATGGAGGGCATACTATAGATTGTAAAACTATAGACTGAAGTGATTCATGTAATCTGCTTACTGCTCCTGCTGTTTTGAGCTGTTTCTCTGTGGACTGGCTTTATAACCAATTACCATCTGCTCATATTTAAATTCAAAGCATCGGGTCTCACTAACTAGGACTCTGGGGAGAATCTGAAAGCATCCAACTTTTCGCTGGGCTCTAATTCATACATCCACATCTTATTAAACGCAGTGGCTCTGCGTGTTTTACCGCGAGTCATGTGCACTTTACATTACTGTCATGTTACTGTTCACCACATTTTTCACACATTCCAGGCTGCCACTCATTTCAGATGGTGTCAGTGTGGGATGATAACATGTAGTGACACAAAACATGCCTGTACCCCTTCACAGTGAAAATACAGCAGGTTTTTTTTGTATATATATATACATATATATATACACATATATATGTATATATGTATATATATATATATATATATATATATATATATATATATATATATATATTAAAGATTTAAATACCAGATCTCTCTTGTAGGCCTGCACAGAATCTGTTTGTGTCTTGATGTAGCTGCCTGTTGATGAAAACAAACTTGTGAGCCATTAAACCAAAAAAAAAAAGAAGAAGTAAAAAACTCTATTGAGCTGTGGTGACCTGCAAGAGCCAGGGGATAATTCTCTGTGGGTTTGTCACATTACGCCATTTCATCCAGAAAACAGTGTGACAGTGTGAAAGGGGTCCCTCCCTGATGAACCTCGAGAAAACTGTCACCTGAAATTGCAGCTCCACTTGATTTTCTGAGCTTTATGAGTTTCAACTCATTGTTTGGCCAACTTTACTAATCAATATTTTTCATATTAACAATTGATCAAATAAAAATGTGTCATGGGTATCACTCAAATTGATGATGAGGCAGCTATCCTCAAACTGTACTGCTCCTGGCCAGCAGACAGACACAGCTCGAGACTAGCTGATGAACACAGTGGAGCATCTGGCCGTTAAAGAGCCGGATATTTCCCTCAGGATTTCCAAAATGTGAGAATAAGCTTTGCTAACTATGCTGGTTTGTCTGTTCTGGGCTACTGTGGAAACATGGCGGTGCAACATGGCAACATGGGGAGGGACCACCTCCCTGTAGCAATAAAGAGCTCACTCTAAGGAACGGAAAAGACAATGATTCTTATTTCAGGTGATTATACACGAATGAAAACACAGCTAATAATACCATCTTACATGTCTGCCAATAGATTCCCCCATATTCTGCACACTGGACCTTTAAAAGGTGATTTGTCAATGATGTGTTCACAACTTCAACCCAAGCGGTTGAAAAATGTAAATGTTTAAAGCGTCCAAATGAAACTCAAAAGACTGGATTGTTTGAGAAGATGATGAAATGATTTGTTTTCTCTTTCAGTTACATCACCATCTTCCATGCACTGCGATACCATAACATCATGACAATGCGGCGCACGGGGGCCATCTTGGGTGTCATTTGGACGACATGTGGGTTGTCAGCTGTGCTCATGGTGAGGTTCTTCACCTCCCGGTTCATCATGATCTGCTTTGTTGTCTTCTTCGTCATCTCCTTGGTGATTATCTGCTTCCTCTATGTGTACATGTTCATGCTGGCTCGCATCCATGCCAGGAAGATCGCTGCTCTGCCCACCAGCAGCGGGGGGAGGAGTCGGCATCAGCGGTGGCGGGGCAACAGTATGAGAGGGGCCCTGACTCTCACCATTCTGTTTGGGGCATTCGTGGTGTGTTGGGCGCCATTTTTCGTCCACCTCATTATCATCATGGTGTGTCCCATGAACCCATACTGTGAATGTTACCGATCGCTGTTCCAGCTGCATATGGTGCTGCTGATGAGCCACGCCCTCATCGACCCGGCCATCTACGCCTTCCGCAGCGCTGAGCTCAGACACACCTTCAGGAGGATGCTGCTTTGCTCCGACTGCAGGCGGTGCTCATAGAGAAAATCTATTTGAACTTTTCATTTTAGCCTTTGTATATCCACAGGTTACATGTATTTACACCTCAGAGTGAACAATGCAGACACTGTACTGCCTCTGATCAGCTGTGGGTGGCCAAGGGCATCCTGCAGCATTTCATTTCCTTTTTGTTTCATCAAGCACATGTCATGGGCATGTGTGCATGCACCTCTGCAAACCTGAGTGTTTCTGTGTTTTTATCTATAAACTGCCATCTGTCCATCTCCTCCCTGCCTCGCCGGCTATTTAACCAGCCATCCCTCCTCCAACATTCTATTCTCCCATGACTTGGATGTGATCTCTTGCCAATCTTCTCAAATCCTGTTTAAAATTACCCATTTGAACCACATTCACATGACACACATATGGTCTAGAACCTCAGTGTTACTGATGCAAACAATAATATGAAAGCAGCTCACCATTTTACCTCTTGCTTTTATTTAGACACATAAATAAAAGGATTATTTTTATTTAACATTGCCAACAGTGACATGAGGCATTTCAACTGAAGCTCACATTTATATTTTTGCATGCCATCACTTGAACATAAACTAACATGAAAGATGTTCCAACAGCTGTTAATATGTCTTACTTTACATAAATGCAAGACTGAGCATGCACTTTGCATGTGGGCTTCACCTTTGAGTATTTCACAATCAGCAATAACAATGAATTACATTAATGTCATGTTGGGGGTGAATGTACAAGAAGCAAAATGGAGAAAAGAAAAAAAATATCATTGGGTTTTAATAAAGCACTTTTCTATGTAGGAGCATGATGTACATTTGAATGCATATTCATATGCTCTTCTGCATAACCGCAAAGCACTTCTAATAAACATTAATGGAAGCTACAACAAGGCTATTACAACACAGTTCAGAAGAAACATCCTTGTAATACTGAATAATAGAAACGTTTTCCAAAAGCATCACTTTTTTGCTGTCTATATGCAGAAAAAGTCACAGATTAGTCTGAGTGTACAAACAATGCAAACAGCAAAATGTCTTTTTTGCAAAAAACATGAGTGTGTAACAAATGCTTAGTGTCTACCACCAACAAACGATGCATAACATTTGTCATGAAAAGCACTTTCAGCTGATGGTTGTGATGAAGTACAGTCAAGCTTCTCAGTAGGGAGGTAGGCGCCACTAACACAGAGAGCACTGTGAAGCTATTTGTACATTCATTTTTACATTTCAAGAGCAACCTTATAGCCTGTTTTCATAGTGTAGGTCTGAAAAGATCATCGGGGGGCACACTATTGTTATTGTGATTTGTAGGAGACATACAGGTTGGAGATGAGGTTCACGGTTCGCCTGGTCGTGTGTGTGTGCTGTGGGGGGCGGTGATTCACGTGGGAGTAGGCGTGTGATTGGACGGAAGTGTGTGTGTGTAAAGGTGTGCACTCACTGGTGACACAGATGAGAGAGAGTCACGGTTGGGTAGTAGCCATAATTTTTGTTGACCGCGCTACTCATTCATCATTCACTCATTTATTCGTCATTTGTTGAAATCTGTTGCGCTGTGATAGCTCTGTGCTGTTTTTCCACAATAAATGCAGCAAATGCATCTTTGGATCTCAGCGAATCTGTCACCATAACCTCAGTGCGCGTCACAAATCTGCGAACCCCAGGACCCAACCTCATACTCTCTGCGGCTAAAAGGGTTTCTTACAGTTATTAATTGTAATTAATGATAAGTAATCAATCAAAGCAGAAACAGCTTTGCCGCTGAGCGCTGGTAGAGTTGGAAGCTGCTTGTTAACTGTAGCAGTAATGCAGCAGCAGGGAGTAACAACAAGGTACATAAAGCTGAGGCCACAGACAAGTCATCTATGGCCTCAGACATGTTAACTTGTGGTTTCTGAGGTTTCTAGAGGTGTAAACACATAATCCACAGACAGTCTGTCTATTACATATATTATGAGAACCATGATCTGCTTAAAAGTGAATCCTAGCTTTATGTAGTTGGATTGAATATTAGTTTAAAAGCCTTTGACAGACTGTGAGACTGGTGTTGTGCGTTCCTCTGTTTCATTGAACACATGATTGGCTTTGTGGTACTCCCTTGTTTACAGTGTTTGTATACACTGACTTGTTAACAATGTGCTCATGTAGACGAGTGACTGCAATGTCCTCTGTACTGAATGAAACAGACGTTTGTTACTGTCTGTCATAATGACATGTAAGGTTGGGTTAGTGTTAGGTGGCTAAGTTCAGATTTAAGACCACTTAGTTAATGTTAAGGAAAGACAGTGTTCATGGTTAAAATTAACCAGTGTTGACTGCTGGTGGAAAATGGGAAACAGCAATCTCCTCCATTCCAACCTTATCTATAAGAGCTAATGTGTCACTAATAATGCCAAGCTACTTCTGAAATGAAAGAGGCATAATTTGAAACAGCCACCAGTTCATAGTTAAATAAACCTGTTATTTTAGCTATTTGCATGAACACCTAAATGGGAATTTTTAATCACAATGATAATTTACCAGGAGTGTCTGATTGGCCAATGCAATTTTGTCAACAGTCCATGTGGAGATTTGACTTTGTTATGCTACAGTAGTATAAGTTAATGTAGCCTGGAGCTGCTAGCCTCAAGCAGAGATGAGGAGCAGGCTACGGTCTGTTGAGATGACTGCTCTGTAATGCCACACACCAAACCACACTGACTCAGGTGACATCACTTGCAGCAATTTATCAGACCTTTGGAGCCACAAAAGGTTTTATACAACCTTCATCACAAAATCATATAACATAATTAGTAGCACTCCCCAACACCTGTAAACAGACTTCAATGTGTAAAATCAGTGGAGTTCCCCTTTAATGTTAAGATCACAGCACAAACAGCAGCAGCAGCAGCAAGACACTTCATATAAATATGGATAATAGAAACAAGCCCCATTAGGTGCCCCTCAAAACACTGCCCAGTTGTTGTTGGTGACTTGACTCCTCCATAATTCATTCAGTGTTGATTTTCAAGGAGGAGTACAACCACTGCTGCAGACAACAGTAGATATACAGGGTAGTCATCATGCGCACACTAATGTGTCCAGTAGTTAAAAGCAAATATATAAGTGCTCTTGGCAGCATTAAAGGTGCACTAATGATAGAAGTGAGAAAGTAAAATCCTGTCACCTAAGAGATGACAGCTAACTGATTTAAAGAAGTAGGTCAAAGCAGAATGATAAAAGAAATGTCAGCTGGAATGACAAGAGAGCCACAAACACAGTTTTGAGTGATGCACTTTCAAATCAATCATGATTTCAAATGGTGCGTCCTGTGTGTACCTAATAAACTAGCCACTGTGCTTGCATGGCAGATACATTAGGAGACAGTAGTTTAAACTTCCTGCATACCCTGAGTGTCCCCTTTCTTGTTCATACTGGATATAAGACGAGAATGTGCTTGATTGTGCACTGTATGACTGAGAAGTGCAATGAACCAGTTCTCAGACAGTGTATTTTGATGAGATATCATGGTTATGCTCCAGTGTCAGTTCCAGTCAGTTCATCCTGCCCTTCCTGTCATTGGTCTGCCTCTCTTAACACTTACCCGTCAGAGCACAGATGTTGGTGCAGGCATTTCGAAGGCTGTAGCAACAGATGATTTCTTTAAAAGTCTTCCTCATCTCCTGACTCCTGAAGGCATAGATCAGTGGGTCAATCACGGAGTTGCACATGATGAGGATGAGATACATGTTGAAGTGGGACATGAAGCATACGCAGTAGAGGTTCCGCGGACAGGAGATCATCAGGATCAGGTGGAGGAAGAAGGGAGCCCAGCAGACGATGAAGATCCCCAGCAGGATGGTCAGTGTGATGGCCCCCTTCATGCTGGCCCGCTGGTGGATGGAGTTGTAGCCGGGCAGGGCGGCAATGCGTTTGACGTGCGAACGCGCCAGCATGAACATGTGGCTGTAGAGGGAGGCCATGATGAGCAGCATGGCGAAAAACATGGAGACCAGGCAGATGATGACGGGGGTGGTGTCTGAGTAGATGATGAAGACGATCCCGCAGCCCGTGCAGAAGGTCCAGATTCCTCCGATGATGCAGCCAGCTCTCCTCACTGTCATGATGTTGTGATACCTCAGTGCATAGAAGATAGTGACGTACCTGTAGACAATAACAAATGTTGATATCTGAAGTGACTGACGTAATCTATGATTTTCTGGCAGCCTTTACTAGCCACTGACAAATTGCGCAAAGCATAGAAGTAGAAATATATACCTGTGCACAATAACAATGTTCTAAGGCAGCACACATACATGTGCCCTCTTACTTATTTGAGTTTTAAAGGCGTACTCTAGTAATTCAGTATCGCAGTTCCAATTTCTGGGAAAAGAAGTTGCTGAAAAAACTAGAAATTGAAGCAGCAGAGGTCGAGACATTCTGAATTTTAGTTGCTAGCATGGGGAAAACTCCAAACAGACGAACGAACAGTGGATCCGAGTTCCCATAATGTAACCCAACTGCATTACTTCCTGGCAAACACCTAGGTTTTTCAGAATAAGTCATCATCAGGTTATTTTCTCAGATGTGACAAAGCTCCTTCAGAGTCACAGGAAACATTTGACAAGTGTGTACAGACTGCCAGGGAGAAAGAGGAAATGATTTGGTAATTACAGTGACGTTGTGATTTTATGAAGAATTCCTGTAAAAGATTAAACGAATTCCTAAAATATCAGAGATTGAAAAAAATGAAAGATCTATTTAAATCCAAGTAAATGTTCCTTTATTTAATTATTTGCTTTTACTTGAATTGCATGTTTGCCTGAAGTTTAAAACCATGCAGAGAGACCACTGGTACATTTTTGCATGTTCTGTTGACCTGCTGTGCTCTGGCTAAAACATTGATAACAGAACATTATGCTTCCTATTCACTGGAATTAACTGAAAGAACACCACAGTGCCTCACTGTTCCTGGCACCAAATGACACGGCCCTTTACAGGACCTTTCTTAAGAAATTATCATGATACATTAATTTTGTTCTAGCCAAACAGAGAGACTTGAAAAAAACAGTAGTCGTGGGCACAAGGATGTTGCTGTTGTTCACTAATTACATGACACAGCTTCTGTTGTTAGGTAACCTTGTGTGAGGCTTTGTTTTCATGCAGCATTTTCATTAGCTGACAAAGGCTGACCTTGTACCTTGCTTCAGGATAAAACCGAGAAATGTTTTCATGTACACTAAGTATTGTGAGTGCATTTTTTTAAAAAGTCAATTTCATTTAAAAGCCTGAAATGAGCTTCTCCTGGAGCAATAATAAGTAACACGAACAAGAGTGTTTCCGACAGAGATGAAAGTGCTTGTATACATCCACACACACCTCCCTCCATCATTACCTGTCCACAGCGATGGCCAGCAGGCTGCACATCGACGCAACAACAGAGATGCAGATCATGGAGTCAAACACGTTGTCCATCTGCCTGATGAAGTGGTCCTCCACCACCAGCTGTCTGTTGTTCAGGAGGTAAATGATGATGGTCTCCCAGGCGTTGGACACACTCACCAGCATGTCCGCTACTGCTAGACTGCAACAACCAGACAAGTTGGGTTAAGCTTTGATCATAAATTTGCAAATCTGTACATGTTTCTGTTTATGTGCTTTCTCCCCATGAACCCAGGAGCCCACAGAGCAGCTGTGCTAGACCTCCTCCTGCATGACGACACACTCATACAATGGTGGAAAACAGCAATTACATCATTTGACTGCAAAAAGTGCATTAGGCAATCTATGACACAGGCAGAAGTGAGACCCAGGTGAGCCTTGTGAGAAGCAACACTTGACATGGCCGCTCATTGTAGCTGTGGTGTTTTGACCTTAATGCTGATGTCATCGTGGCACCAGGCTCACAATGACAATGCTAAAATGTTGATGTTTAGCAGGGAATGTTAACCTTGTTCACAGTCTTAGTTTAGCACGTTAGCCTGCTATCCCTTCATTCATATATCAGCCTGCAGTGAAGACCAACTGTAGGCAAAGAACGTCCTCGACCGCTTCTCTCTCATTGCTCTGTGTCAAAGTTCAGATGCTTGTCATTCACAGTCATTGTGTCATTTGGCAAACTAGTATGTTCTCCAACAATTTCCATGACTGTGTGTGTTTGTTTGCGTCTGTAATCCTGGAGGCAAAGGACATGCACAAGGTATATTATTAGCCACGGTAATGATCCTCTCCTCCACAGACATGTATCCACAGCAGGTGAACTTCCTGATTTGGTACTTTTATTGTCAAATGACTTTTTTTTTTTTACTTTGTTTTACTCTGGACCCAAATAGTGGACTGCCTGACCAATAATGACATACACTACCTACAGAACCACACCGCTAGCGTGGCTGAGAACAACTATGCAAGTGGATAGTGATAATGGACCACAAAAATCTCAATTCTCGGCAGGCATGGTGGCCATTGTTTTTTGGTCAGCTGAGCTTTACAACTACCTATTGTCCTGGATGCCGCAACATTAAGCCTAACACTATCTTGCCAGCATGTCTCCACTGACTCTGTCGACAGTCCTGAGGCTATCCTGTCCTCCTCCTGTTTGGTTGGAGCCATTACCTGGGAGATTGAATACTGGATCCAGGAGGCTCAGCCCTCTCAACCCGACCCAGGTAATGGTCCTCGAAACCGCACCTTTGGCCCTGAAGCAGTCTTATTTCAAGTGTTGCATTGGGTCCACACTGCTCGCTTCACCTGTCACACCTGGCACATTGTCTTTTCTCAAAGGAGCTTATTGGTGGCCCACCATGGACTTGGACACCTGGGAATATGTCCAAGCCTGTTCGGTGTGTGCTCCAAATACAGCCTCACACCATCCTCCTGCTGGTCTGCTGCCGTGTGTAGGCCTTCACACATGTTAACATGTGTGAAGGCCTACCCCATGCTCCTGACCCCACATCTGATTTATCTCCTCTGCCAAGAAGCCTCCGAGCCATTCTTCACCTGGATCTCCTGCATTAAGTCAGCCAACTCTCTCTGCCTGCATCAGCCATTCCGCATCGCCTGCCCGGATGAAGCTCCACTCAATTGCACCTTCTGACCATTTGTACGGTCACTAAACTGCTTGCACTGATCTCTGTCTACTGTTTTGCTTGGGGTCCTACAAGCTCGCCCTTCATGACACAAATGCATTTTCAAATAAAAGCATGCTTTCATCCAGTCACCCTCTCTGTCAGTCTGTGTTAAGATAAGATCTATTCACCTCAAACTTTCAAAACCATATCAAAACAGTAACCTGAATGTCTGCTCTGTCTCAAACATGCTGCTGGCGTCAACTCAGACTTTTGGGCAGCAATTTCTTGATTCTGTTGAGTCATCAAATTCATGACTAGACTCTAGCACGCAATCCATGTCATGAGTCTACATCTGCCTGAAAGTCTGCCAGAGAGTTGCAGTCACATGTAGAGAAAACTGGTAAATCAATACATTCTACAATTATATAATCAGTGTTTTCTAATCTTGTGATTTCCTATCACAGAGTGTACAAGAATCAAGAATGTCAGATACTCTTTGATAACTCCAGTCATGGCACTTGATTAATTCACGCTATATGTATATGCAATCAGTTTCACGGATGCATTTATTTCCTCTGGCACAAAGTACTGTGGGATATTGTTGTAGGGGCAAACAATAAGGAGGCAGACCCTACATGTTGATTTATTTGAAAATTGTGTTATGACAAGCTCAAAGGGAGGGTGGCTCAGGAGGTAGAGCAAGACATTACTGATCACAGGGCTGGTGGTTCGATCAGATAAATGGGGAGGGTTGTGTCAGGACAGGCATCCAGCATAAAAAAACATGCAAAATCATTGAGGATCAAAAATCTGATTTCCATGCAGGGTCAAGCAGGGCTCCAAGGAAAATAACATGTTTCAAGCTCAAGATGTGCCACCTCAGGCACATCTTGAGCGGGCCTATTTTTAAAAGTGAAGATTATTTCTGATGTTTTCTGCAGTTCAAAATGTGCTTAAAGAGTTGGTTATAAGCTCCACGTCCATATACACACATAGAAACAAACTTTAGTCATCACCTTCACACACCTTCACAACAGCAAAATAAGGAAGTTAAGTAAACATGGTCCAACACAAGTCTTGATAACTCACAGTACAACACACTCTGATAATTATACATTTACATATATACGTTTTAGTCCTTCAGACTGTGTAGCCTTTACAAGTGAAATTTGTTGTTAACTCGATTTTCCAATAATAAGTAGATCCCATTCTTCATTCGAAACCAAACACCCCTGTGTTTTCTCTTTCTTTTTCTCTTTCAACAATCTGCGCAGCTCCATCTCCTTTCAAAAATGGGCACAGGTTAGTCCAAGAACCAGCAAATGAGCAAAGCCCCACTTTGAGAATTGTGTTCAGATTTTGCTCACTAACGACAGTCGACAGTCGCGGCAGCAGCTCTGTGAGGCTGTCCCTACACACAGCAGCGCTTTGAGCTACTGTTAGCATGCTAATATGCTCACAGTAACAATGTTTGCATGCTGATGTCTTACAAGTGTAATGTTTACCATCATGTCAGCATGCTAACATTTGCGAATTAACGCTAAACACGAAGTGCAGCTGGTGCTGATGGGTACTGTCATTGGCGTTGCAGTTTTCAATTTAAATTTTGAACAGTTGGTGGTGGTAGACAAAAAGTATAGGATCAAAAAAGCTTATTCGCATTCATTCTCTGAACCATGAATGTCTATAAATTTCAAGGCATCTATTAAACAGTTCTGGACCAAAGTGGTGGACCAATCAGATTGAATAAAATTGCCATCGTATAGCCAAATAGCTGGTGTGGCTATATGCACGGCCATCTTGGATTTAAAAAAAAAAAACAGTGTCATTCAATTTGCTGTAGGTGTGGGTCTACAGGAGAGTAGTCACAATGGAGGAAAAAGATGATCCTGCACAAACAAATGGAGTATAAACTGGAGACACTATTAACGTTTATACTGGATTATCAACCAGGCAGGCAGGCAACTGTCCCGGGGGGCCCCAGACCCTTTAACAGCCCAAAGGCTCTGAGTCCAGTGTGATAAAGTGCAGATTTGTTTGCTAATACTGTGTACACCACAAAAACACAATACAAATTAAAATATAAGGCCCTCAAGGAGAAGCCTACATTATTACCTAGTCTTAATTCCCTATTTTGCATATAGGCCCGTGTTAGAGTCTACTTTTAAGGCCTTAAAACTTCACTTCATGTTGTTCTTAAATCGTGTATAATCCCAAAGTATCCTAACTGTAATAAAATTACAGTATTACATACACAATGCATAACAATTGGGAGAAACAGGGGGTCCAATTCACCAATTTTTGCCTTGGGGTCCCAATCTGTTTCTGGATGCATTACATAAAGATGGAGGATTAAACACTGAAGAATGGGGCTTTGATCCTGCAGTCCTGATAAACACAGGGGAAGAGGCCTACTCCATTGTTCTAGTCTATCTCATGCTGTGTCAGCTATTCACCTGCAGACGAAGAAGTACATGGGTGAGTGGAGGTTCTTGTTCTTTACTATGGCTGTGATGACCAGGATGTTCTCCAGCAGGGAGATGATACCCAGGATCAGAAAGACCTGAGGACGGTAGAACACAGTGTAATCAGAGCAGTGCAACAGCAGGGTGGTAGACAAACGAGTAAAGTATGGCTCCCAGCCAAACAACAAAACTTATTTTTTTTCAGGCTGCTCACAAAAGTTTTTCCTTATCCTGAGAAATACTGGAGCACTTTACCTCTTTGGGACTTTGAGTTTGTAATTCATATTAAAATGAATCCACTCTCACCCCAAAAAAGATTGGGAACCAGAGGAATGGAGTATTATGGTAAGAGTTAAAGTAGAATAGTGTCGCAATATTGAAAATTGAATTAGATGTCAGAGAACTTGATAGAAAATTTATATTTAACAGAATGATATTTAGCATTTTGGTGTTCAGTACCACACATACTGTTCATACCTCTACAGCGATGTGGACCTGCTCGCATGCTGCAGGTTTGGAAGTACTGGTCTTGTCTGGTAGCAGTGGAGGGGACTGGGTGTAGTTCTGGTGATAATAGGAGTAAGCCCAGGAGGAGTTACCCAGCATAACCTCCTCTTGGTAGGAGGACCCATCGGACACATTCATCCCTGCTGTGGCTCGGGTCCAGATCACTGCTGCTCGATTGTGGGCATCATTTTTCAAGCAGGCTGCAAAGGAAAACAGATGCAAAAGTCAGACATTGTGTTTATTTTGTGAAATAGTTCTGGCTCTGCAGCCCAGATGAACTCTCAAGGTTTCCACATTTTGTTATGTTTCAGATTCATCTTAAAATTGATTAAATTTAGTTTTTCCTCATCAATCTATGCACAATACTCCGCAAGAACAAAACAAAAACAGCTTTTTGGAGTGTTTTGTACATTCATTAAAAATAATGTTTTGTTATGACACTCGTAATTGAACTGCATTCTTCTTCTTTCAGTGGTCCTTGAGACAGATGAGACATAATCAGGAAAGGAACACAGCTGTCTATATAAGGTCTGACAGTTGAATGTCGGAGTGAAAAACAAGCCATGAGGTCGACAGGATCTTGTGAAGGACCCAATCCGGGGGAAGGATGCATAAACACTTCTGCGGCACTGAAAATGCAGCAGATTAGCCACCATCCATCTCAAATGGAAGAGGTTTGGAACCACCAGCAGTCTTCTTGGCCTTGGTCAGACAAGTGACCAAGAAGCCATCGAGCCCTATGAATAAGATCCAGAGCTCCACTGAGAGTTCGCCAAAAGCCACCGAAGACACTCTCAGACCATGAAAAACAAAATCCTCTGGTCTGATGAAATGAAGATTGACCACAATTCCCAACAGCATGTTTGGAGGAAACCAGCCAGTCACCTTATTAGCATCCCTTCATACAGTCAAACGGTCTGCCAGTATAGAGGGAAACATATTTCAGTCTTGTAGAATTCCTTTAGTCTTGAGGCATGTAAAGTCTACTGGTCTCAGTCATGCTGAGATGAATGACAGACGTTATGTGTTGAAAATAGAAAGCCTGCTGCTTATAGGATTTGATGTGGACATTCAGAGTTTGTACACAGTGAAGATAATTCAAACATATCAAATCAGTCACAGTTTGAGATGCTCTCTTAAGATACATTGTTTTTTTCTAAGCCAGTCGACCTGACAGCAGCAGCATGATGTTAACAGTAATGCAAGTGTTAGCTACCACCAGTCACACTCACATTAGCCCTCTAATAGCTTTCAAAACCTTATCTGTTAACATGAATGCTTCATGAAATGTGTGTAAAAGATGTGCTGTTGGAGTTGATGTAACACTTGTGTTCCCTCTAGAGGGACAGGACTTAGCTTTGTCACACCTGCTGTGTGACAGGTTGCAGCTGAAGATATTTGTATGAAGAGAGGAAGAATCGCTACAGAGCATTATGGCACCACGGCCACCTTTATTGTTGAATGCAGCCATTTTTAATAATGTTTATTTATGAACTGCTTCACTGACACATTTTATAACATGAGCCTCCTGCAACCAAAGTGCCTTTGATAAAATGAGCTCGCACAAAGAGAGACATGCAGTGACATGATAAAATGACAGGAAATGAGTGCACTGCATCCCTGTGTCATTAACTGTTTTATTTTATAAGTATGTATATACCGTTCCCTTCCATCCATGGACATGTTTGAACTGCACTGTTATTGCAGTGTTTTAAATCCAGACTCTGGGTGACGCTGTACAATTTTCTTTGACCAAATACAGGTAAGGGCAGGAAATTTGTTTTTTGCTTATTCCCATATTTGCAAAATATTTCCAAAAATGTACAGCAGTAAATGTTTCACTTAAGAGGCATAGCAAGGCTAGGTGAAATGATGAAAAGGCAAAATACTTGGGGAATCAGATTCCATAAAGCATTATATAGAACTGATAAACAAAACACGTCAGGGCTTTATAACTCAATGGTGTGAGAACGACTTGAGCAGATTAGGTTGATAGAACATTAAAACACTGTGTAAAGAATAGATAAAGACATCATGCTACTTTAACAGATAGTAATCAAACATACTGAACACATTAAAAGACCTTTAAGTTGACATGTAAAGTCATGTTAGGAGTGGCTGTGGGCTGTGAAAGCCCTGGAGTGGCAGCAGGAGGCAGACCTGAGCATGTCTGGAGAGATCTGAGAGAGGCTGTGCAGCGACGCTCCCGTCCAATCTGGTTGAGCTTGAACGAGTCTGCCAGGAAGAATGGGAGAAATTTCCAAGTCAAAGGTTTTCCAAGCTTGCAGGATCATTTCCAAGAAGACTTGAGGCTGTCACTTCAGCCAAAGCCACTTTAACCAAGAACTAAATGTACTTTGTAAGTGAGGATATTTCAGTCTTTCATTTTTGATGAATTTATGAAACACCCCAAAAAGACTTGTTCTTGCTTGCCAGCTCTTTGAAACTTTCCGTGTGCGCTGTAATGTCTTCATATAATGTATTAATTTGATGTGCTTGAGAGGTGCTGGTAGGAAGATTTTGTTACCTAGAACCAGGCTGGGGGCTATTTTCCCCTGCTTCTAGTCTTTATCCTGAGCTAAACTAACCTACTCCTGGCAGTAGCTACATATTTACCATATACCACCTCTCTACCACCGCTCCTGCCACATCTGCACCCCTTTTTAAGTTGACTTTGATTGATCATTTTCATGTTAACTGAGGAGACAAATCTCTGAGTCTAAAACTAGTCAGTCTCTTGCACTGGTTTAGGTTGGATTAGTTTAGTTACCAGTGGTCTGCTGTTGCAATGAGGGGTTTCTTGAGGAAATCACTTCAGAAAATTATGTAAATTTATAAAATGATGCAAATAGTCAAAATCATCATGGGATGGCCTACAAATTACATCCCATCATATGTCAGGGAGATAAATGCGGTCTCAGCTGACCAAATAAAATGGAGTGGAGGTTTGTTCGGAATATTCCTCTTCGGCTACAAAAGAGAAAAGGCGGGGGTCCGACATGACACTCCTGCGGTAAGTGAACGGGACACAAACGTCTCAGTGTTAAGGTCCTGGCCTCAGCTGATGAGACGTGGCAGATTAGCGTTCAGTCTTCCCTGCAGAGAAGTGCCTTCCCTGTTTCTCAGCTCAACTTGTGACCCGTTAATGGACCCTCCAGTGATGTCAAATGACACTATTTGCATTGCTATATACATCTGCACAGAGCTAATACAAACTTTTTCACTCATCTCACAAATTCCTCAGAGTCATGTGGTATTCAGGCGGCACCAAAACTAAAGCTGCTGCCAAAAGCTGATAAAGACAATGTCTAGACATTGAATGGAAAAAGAGGGAAGCAAACACACTGACGGCGAAAGAAAAGCATTTAAACAAAGCTAAGCGATAGACTTAATTCTCCACTATGCCCACATAACGCCTGTTTGGACTGCAGTCCGCTCCGTTATCCAAATCCCATTACAAACTGACACTCTGAGCTTCGTGGGTACCATAATTAACCTTTGCTGCAGGGCCAGATGAAAAAGCCGAGCCAGTTTTGTTTGAGTAGTTAAGACATTTTTCTGCTGTCATGTATTCACTATGAAGACGTGAAGACAGGAAATATGAATGATATCAACATGAGTGAAATTAATTTTTCCAGCACTAACAGACACTGCAGGTGTCTTAAGCTGTTCAAACACGAGAAGCAATTACTGTGACTAAAAAGTGTAATTTATGCTGGAACTATATACAGTTCATGACATTTAAACTCTTAAAGTGAGGATGTCAATCAAATCCCTGCGGCTGGAGCAATTCAATTTCAATTATTTACTTTATATGGTGAGTCTTTCAGTGCGCATAAACAGCTTACATTTTCTCACATGAGTTTATTATCCGTTCCTCTCAGTATCATACCATATTCACTTCAAATACACAGAAATGTTAAGAAGATCTCTTCAGTCGGTTGCAATGACTGAAAAAATGCCAATTTTTAATAGCTGACTAGATGTTTCCCATATTGTATGCTGCATGATAGCAGGAGAGAACATTATTGACCATCTGTCGAGCCCACACACACCGTTGGAAATGCATGCATGGTGCTCGAGCTCTAACATTTCAGACGACAAGCACAGATGAAACAATCATTTGATGCTTTCTGTTAAAAAAATGGAAAAGAGAAATCAAAATTAAACCGACATTTCGCCGTTGTTCCTGTAGCATTACATCAAGACATCAAGACATCAAGCACAAATTCAACAGATGCTCTGAGAAAGTGAGACCGGCTGCTTCTGTGTGGGTTCAGAGACAACCTGAATTTCTTTTTGATTTAAAGCATGAAGTGAAAATGTGTCGAAGGTTTTGGTCAATAGGTGCAGCAACCTCACTTGGCCCTCATGAGACAACAGAGATTTTAATCCGTGTATCCTTAACCTTTGAAGACATTCTTGATAACATCATATCACAGACAACCCATCAAAGAGAGAGCTATGAACTATCATACAGCACAGCAGAGAGAATTCAGTGTAACAGCACTGGATAAGAAATCCTATATGCATGGATAGCAGAACAGGCCTGAGGGGAGCTCTGTGATACAAGGGGGCCTTGATTACAGGGGTCTAGGAAGTCAGAGGGCCCCTTAGTCAGAGCCTTTTTTGGCTTTGAAGAGACTGGTAACAAAAACATTTCCTGTCGGAGAGTAGCAGGGGGAAGAGTCCCTCAATCACTTCTTTTCTGCTCCTGATCCTGATCAGAGTCCTTTTATATTGAACAACCTCCCATAATACACAACTCCCTGCGCACAAAGCCCACCTGAAATGTAGTGAGCCTTCATTAAATAATCCATCAATTTAAATATATATGATTACTCTTGTATGCCCCACCTTTTGAAACTGATATGAATATAAGAATAGAGCAATGAGTCAGACATACAATATATATATATATATATATATATATATGAAAATCCACTCAAAACAATACATTGAACATAAGTAGGATATAATATTTTAGGTAATACCTGTGGAAAGAGAGGATCTGCTGTGGCAAGAGGCTTTACATAGAAACAATGAACAATACATAGAAATTCAGCTGCAGGAGCAATACTCACAATCAACAACTGCTGCCTATGGAGGGGCTTTGTCTTTGAACGACTGACCATGACAAACTGTACGGGCCTCAACTAAAAGAAGACAGATGGGGACCATTTTCTCTTGAATGGCCTGCTTTGTTTTTTCATCCTTTCCAGTAACATTTCACTTTCATGTGACTGCCAGGTTGCCTTTCTTTCTTAACAAACCAATGCTGGGTTTCCTGAATGGTTTGTTTTAAACGTTGCATCACGCTGCAGAAGAAAGGGCTCTCGGTTTTAATTAAATCCTCAAACTACGTGAAAACATCGGCAGGCATTTTCATATGTCCTGAGGAGTCAACATCCACGGCCCCGAGTGAATCATTAACGAGAGGGGGGAAGCCTGGAGGAGCTTACATCTGTTTAAAAACCAAAAACACGTTGTGAAATACTCTGCAGGTATATCCACCTGTGCTCCGCTGCGTTGTGCTTACATGCTGATATGTGTTTCCTGCTCTGATCTGACGTGTGCTGCTGTTTGAAAATGTGATGGAGATCAGAGATGGAGCTGTGTGCAGCATGTGATGTAAGTACTGTACAAAGTATGCTCTCACTTACGATCGGTGCACATTAAAGTACCTACCCACCCTGTACTCTTGCAGTGACCCCCCTCACTCACAGTTTCTAGTATGTGTGGCTGTGTGACTGAGCGTGTGTTCATGTGCCATAATCACATTTCCCTTGTGAATTCAGCTGCTCTGATGCTTCACTCCCTGTTTGAACCCTGCACATCGACGTCCCTGCATCATTCTAGTGTCTGTGTGGGCCCTCCACACATGAGGGCCCTGTATCCACTGTCCTCTTACCCAGTCTTACGCCCCTGGTCCCTGCCCTCCTGTCTGTGACTCAGGCCCACACCTCTCTGCAGTGACATCCGCAGGGGGTCAACTATTGACAGGGGTCATTGTCACAAAACAGAGAGCCAACCCACACTGCTTTCATCACAACATCAAGAGAGCCATCTTGAAGCTTCTTTGCTTCAGCTAATGATCATCCCTTCAAAATCCCATCATGGATGCACTCAGCGATTCTAGACGGAAATATGAGACCAAACAAAGCTTATCTGGATGCAAGAGCTTATGTAAACAATTTGTGAGCCCCCACATGCAGACTTTATGTGATTGTGAAGGCTCACATTGTGGGCCAGAATAGGATGCATGAACAGCCAGTGTAACTCTGAACATATTTCGGGGTTTGAAGGTTATTTCAATATTCATGAAATGAAATCAAAATAAAAACAACAGAGAACAGTCTTCTCTCAGGTGGGAATTTATGTAACTTGAGATGTTTTCTACCTTATTCATTCATATTCAGGACAAAATCAATTATGCATAGTGCAGCAAATGTAATTAAATCTAATCACATGGAAATGTTAATCACAGCAAAACAG
Source organism: Chelmon rostratus (assembly GCF_017976325.1). Lineage (NCBI taxonomy): Eukaryota > Metazoa > Chordata > Actinopteri > Chaetodontiformes > Chaetodontidae > Chelmon > Chelmon rostratus. The sequence continues at coordinate 22,479,362 of NC_055665.1, forward strand.
GAACCTGTGAGCCTGCACTCTTTGCATATAGTCTACCACAATGAAACACAATGAAATCACCTTGCAGTTATCTGTGTGATCTGCAGATATCAGAGTGTTACCACTGTTAGATATCCTAAGTGTTCCCTGTCCTGACATAACATCTGTTAAGAACACCGAGCTGAATACAGTCTCACTATGGCAGTTTTATGGATCCATCCGGACACCTAAAGGGGAGCTTTACAGAATCAGTAGCTACCTTCAGCTGATTTAAATTATTACATCAACGAGCCTCCAGATGGCCGTTCATGAAATTTAATGCAGGACCCAGAATTCCTATCAGCTAATTATGTTTTCAAAGGTGTTGTAAAAGAGATTAGACAAGCAGTTAAAGACAAAACAACACATCATCCCCCCGATTCCACCTGAAATCCAGACAATCCAAAAAGTTTCCTGAATGAAATGATGCTGGGTTGCACTTTGGACACAGGGAAAAAGACGGGAGTCGGGATCTCAAACCCGATTCATTCATCCTAAAACCCGGTGAGAATGGAGCAAAGTATTTCACCATGACACAATCAGACGGGTGATATGTGGGAGGAGCACACTAGCCCTCATCTCGAAAAATCCATCCATCCATTATCTACACACCGCTGAATCCTTTGCAGGGTCACGGGGGGGCTGGAGCCTATCCCAGCCGTCTCTCGGGCGAAGGCAGGGGACACCCTGGGCAGGTCGCCAGCCTACCACAGGGCTACATATACAGACAAATAACCACACGCTCATTCACACCTATGGACAATTTAGAGTTATCAATTAACCTAAGCATGTTTTTGGACTGTGGGAGGAAGCCGGAGAACCCGGTGAGAACCCACGCTGCACAGGGAGAACATGCTAACTCCACACAGAAAGACCCCAGGCGGGATCGAACCGGGGATCTAGCTGTGAGGCGACGCTGCTAACCACCAAGCCACCGTGCAGCCCATCTCGAAAAATACCTGAGCAAAGTTCCACCTGGTGCACAAGCCCTCTGTTTGCAGCCCAGGGTTGTAACAGCTGCCACCGACAGTGTCTGATATATCTGGACAACAGAGAGTAAACCAGCTGTAAAGAGGCAGGACACACATCTTAGACCAAACACAGCCTGAGGGCCTCTGCCATACAAAAGCTGTCTGAGGGGGGATTCAAGGCGAGGGAGACCGTGGCAATGAGTGGCACAGGTGACATCCTTTATGTAAACATACACAGACTGTGATGTGACTTGTAATTTACAATGAGTAGTGGAAGATAAAAAAATCAAAACAAAAAACTTTTTGTCTTACATGTCTGAAAGCTGAAAAGTTACTGGAGACGATCCATGCAGAGCAGCAGACGATGGAGCAACGTACTGTCCGATCGACTCGCTGGAATACACATGTCACCAAAGCAAGCGTCGACAGAGTCCTGTCTCACTGGTTGCACAGTAAATGGAACCATACTGATGAATGCACGTGATACAAGGAAGCTGGTGTGCAGTAACATGGAGACCTACACATAGTGGCAAGCTAGTGTGCAGGGGAACGTGTTGCCTGGCAACAGTCCAATCCCAGTCCATTTGTGGGACTATTTGTGAGCTAAATGATTAAATAAACAATCAAATCATAATGTGTTGTCACTTATTACTGTTATCTTCGCCACTAGACCTATGGCCTCCTGCCTCTGACCCAATCACAGTGCTGTAGATACTCAGAGCAACAACACTCCTTCTTGTGTGATTTGGCTTAATTAGACAGCAAGCTAATGCTAAAAAAGCCTATGTACGCCACTTGGAACTTATTAGTTAGTTAGTTTACTGTTGTTCGACACTGTGAGAAAGGAGACATTAAAAAACTAGTACAAAATGTCAGGAACAATAAAGCCCAAGTGCTATATCTGTTGTGATCCTTCATGAAGACAAACATTAGACATTTAAAATAATGCTTTGAAGATGAGGCTTGTGGTGTCTGCGAACTTTGACAGTAAGTAGTGTGAACTCACTCACTCTGTTAATAATAGCTTGCTGGCTGAAACCGTCTCGGTACTGTGCTAATATGGTAACCTGATGGGCCATGTGATTTGTTCCACAGAACCAGAAGTGGCATAACTTGAAACCTGGCAAGGTGAATTCTTGGTTCGCATGATGTCATGCATCCCCTCACACGCTGCATTTTACTTATTTAACGTCATGTGTTCAGCTATATGCAAAGTGCAGTCATGCTGGATGCCTTTCATCTGTCAGGGTTTGAAAGCTCACAGTCAGGCAGCACTGCTGCCGCTGAGCCTCCTCTCCCTCTGATCTGCATGGACTGCACTGGCTCCACCACAACTAACCGAGCACAGAGCGAGCATCAGATCTCAGTCTGCAGCCGATCTCGTGATAGGACTGACTCAAATGACAATGACATGGACGACTGCAAAACATGATGGTCATGAGCGCTTCTTCAACCGTTGCCATGGCTACGCTATCACAAACACAGTGTTAATGGCATTTTCTTTTTCTCTCAGACATCCCCAAAAATAACAGCTTCATATTCAAGTCATGATCAAGCCTTTCTTGGCATGTGTTCACAGCGAGTCTGCTGCTAATAAGCAACTAATAAGTTGGTGGTGCCACGTATATTTCATCTAATGGTTTATACCCTGCAGGTATATGATGCAGAGATGTATATGAACATGATCACAGTCCGTCTTTTTGACGTGAGTGTGACGCTGTTACTGAGACAGGTGACAGACAGCTGCAGGACTTACAGACATGGAGGTATTAAATAGAATAAAATAGATAAATAAACAACATAGATATATAACCCAGACAAAATGTTCACATATTCACAAATACACTGTACATCTACAGGGGACAAGGAGTGTACTATATGAATACAATTTATGCACTCCTACATCATGATTTTGAGATATGAGATATTGCCATATAGTATATTTTCTTGAAAACCAGTTGTTAAAGCTGATGGTTATATATGTTTCTGGGTAATCCACTGAAATAAATGGGTTTTTGTGGAGTGGGGTTGTTTGAGGCTCTTTTCCATAGCTAGTGTATTACCTACAGAAAATGTCAGTCAGCACACCCACACTTTGGAGAAACAGCAAGAGGACTGAAAACGGAAGCTTAGCAATGTACTGTTGTGGACGGGGGCAGCAGCAAAACTTATTTTAGCCACCTAATAAAAGACCCACCATAAAAAATTAATATCAATTCAAGCATATGCTATATTTACAATATTTTCACTGCTTTACCTTGCAGTCAGACAGACTTTTCAGATGGGGAACTGAAGCCAGCCTATCACTGTCTTCAAAGCCACGAGACTCCTTTGACAAAAATAGACATTTTACGTAGCAGAACACAGGAGTTGCTGTTCTACCGCTGCCTTGATCAGTTTGTGTGATTGTGTGCCTTTGGTGTTAAGGGGTTAGTTTGGATCTGAACTAATGCAGAACTGGATGAATACCTCATACAACCCTGTTTCAAAAAATCTGAGCTCACCCTTTGGGTTATTCATCACATTGATGAAAAAATAACAAAACTCTCATCTTGCCATAAAACTGCCCTGCTCATTGATTTTCACAATTGGCCGAAATGATGCAATACACCCAGAGAGTGTGGAGGGAGAGGTACCAAACGGCCACTGCTAGAAACCACATTGAGAACCGATGCCTATCTGTGAACTACATGCATGTATTATTGTGCAGCGTTTTGCAATTATGTTCTGTTAAATCCAGTCACTGTTTACATGAGCTTTAATAAAGTGGCTTGCCACACATCTCTCCCTCTGCAGAGAGAAACATACAGAGGAGATGACGTGAACCTGCTATTATGCAAACCATAAAATAGGACTGAAAAGAACTTGCGTGTGGAGGCGAGTATTTTTTTAGTGATGCTCACTGCTTCTGCTTTCCCACTGTGGTGATTTTGCGAGAAAATTATATTTTCTTCAAACAATTATTTCAGCAACAATTAGACTGAACAAGCAGAGCATTTCCTGCACAGTGCAGGTGTCATCTATTCAGCTTTCTTCATGCCAATGAATCAGTGGTCTCTCAGCTTTCGCTGGGTGTTGCTCGTTTGTGCCAGTGTGACACTTTGTGCCGACATAAAATATGCTTTAACTGCCACCAGCTAACAGACAGCTCTATGTTGAAAAACAGCAAACTTACAGTATTTTGCCACCATACATTGGATGAGCAATGTGTTCAGCTGACTATGCACCTCTGTGGGTTTGTTTCCATAGGAAAACTCTCAGGCTCTATCTGACTGAAACTCTAATCCTGCACATTTCACCACAAATCATAGCCACAGCACATAGAATCAGTGCATATAACGATGGTGGTAATTTCTCACGACAGACATCCAGATTGTGCTGTTGACAAAGTTGCTTTGAGGGTGATGTAGGTTAAAGTCAGTTTTTCCTTTTGAACACAAATTCTGCAGAGCTTTGATTCCATTAAAGACAAAAGCTATTAAAACACAACTATCCAACAACCACACAGTGTGTGGACAGTGTTGGTTAGGATGTGGAGTTTAAGATGAGCAGGTGGATGCCCATAATCCCCAGTAGTTGTTTAGAGGATTTAGAAGTTAAAATAAAATTCATGTAATTATAATATGATTTTTAGGTTTATTGTATATATTTGTAGTTTCTCTTCACAAAGATGCCCCTAACAAAAAGTGGGAAATATCATCCAAATATCTCAAAAAAACCTTCAAAAAATCATTCAGCTGCAACATGTTCAGTCATACGACCCTGAAAATCCTGTATTTCACGCTGAACGTCTCTGCTAGTAGCACAGACAAACATTGAGTTTCAATACAAATATCATAGTGACACCTCAGAGGGTGAAAATAATGAGCAAGTGCGATGACGTCCAGCGTACCAACTCTTTCACAAGTGACAGATTTGACAAAAATTAATGTAAAACTGCAAAGATGTCTTCTGAATCCATGATGAGTGGGGAGACAGAGATAAAGAATGACTCACCTCTCGCAGGAGCAGTGACTCAAATCCTCTCCACAAATGGCTCAGATGGACTGGATGGTGCCTCTGTGGAGCATCAGACCGGTGGATTTACGCATCGTGAGACTGGAGATGCTGAGCTGAAAGAGAGAGAGACAGAGAGAGAGTGAGACGGAGAGGGAGGAGAGAGAGAGAGTGGGAGGGGAGAGAGGGACTCCCCCTTCAGATCTCACAGCGTGGACATGACACGCAGCTACTGCCGGCGATTTTTAGCCATCTCTCTCGCAGTAGGTTGAAGGAAGCAGTGGCCAAAAGTGCAGAGCTTCCTCCATGCTCTAAATATTCTGTCAGTGAGGGGCTCCCTCCTACAAGAATTTAGCTCTTAGGTGTGCAGAATTCAGTCTGCAGCACAAGGAAACATAGGAAGAGGAAGAACAGACATTTTGACTTTAGTCGTTTTTGTTCTGTGTGTTTGTTGGGTTCAACTCCTCAACAATCCATAATACATTTGGTCAAGTGGAAATACGCATGCAGTAGACCAAACACAGCTCCCTTCTTCTGATATCCTGCAGCAGCAGACCAACACTGCAGCTACAAGGTGTCATGATAAATTACTTTTGCAGCATTATCACTGGTATCCAAGACTGAGTCAGGTGAGCATTAAGAAGCAAAAGCTACTAAATGCATCTTGGTCATATCCAGCTTTTCATTAGAGGACATTTGTACTGAAAAAGTGTGATACTGTTGTTCATTGTGTGCTAATTTTACAAACAGCAGTGTAGTCTAACATTTTTAACCTGAGTTTCACCAAAGCTTTATATTTTATTTGGATTAAATGAAGAAGAATAAATACTATAAACTGACCATTCCCTAGTAATTTGTTAGTTACTGTTGCTACCTGTCAAGCTTTCATTCTTGCACTGTATATACAGACTGTACATTGATAACGGCAGAAGATTCAACACCCAAATTTGCAGTAATAAGCGAAACATTAGGTCTTCAATTCACAGAAATGAACAAAAGCAGGCTTGGTCATTGTTCCAAGAACTGGTGACAGCAATCTTGGTTCTTAAACCTCATGCATGAATGAACAATATGAAAAAACAATCCTGCACTCATACGTGTGTGTCACATCTAAAAAAAGGAAATTACCCGTTGCAGTCTAGATATATGTTTTTCCCATTTCCAGTAAAATAAGTTTACTCAAAGTTCCATTTTTTAATGCACCTGGTCTGCCATATATTAGAAATTTTTAAGATAAGATGATCTGAAAATATTTCTTTAATATAACCCAAACTAAAAATCATTCAGCTGCAACATGTTCAGTCATACGACCCTGAAAATCCTGTATTTCACGCTGAACTCTCTACTTAGTAGCACAGACAAACATTGAGTTTCAATACAAATATCATAGTGACACCTCAGAGGGTGAAACTATACAATAAAAGTTCTTCTAAAAACGTAGTCTACAGATTTAATACCAAAGTTTGGGGGATAAAGATAAAAGGTAAGATAAAATTTTAAAAAATGCAGCAGATATCTTGATGTTTGATCCACAGCATCCTAGCTGACAGTTCCTATGATTCAGTGAGAGAATACAAATGATAAATTTGTATTCTCAAGCCAGGATAACTGGAATGACAGCACTATGACATCACTCATAAATAAATACACAGTATGCCAGACCTGTTCTCCTTTGGATGGTGAAACAATGAGAGCCAAATTCACAGCAGTAATAGTTCCGCTCACCTCCAAAAGTAATCTGCCAGATGATACAGTCAGTGCCTAAATTATATAATTTATTATATAAAATAATAAAAGTGTTTTCCACCATGAGCTAATTAACAGACAAACTGGCAAAGTAATGGCGAGTGGCGTGATTGTGGTTGGCTTTTTTGTCCTCCACATCCGCTAAACAGGTCGCTTATTTTTCATCCTCTACAGTGCATGCAGCATAGGGGGGTAATTCAAGCACAAAGAGACAATAATGTTAATTATGCACAAGTACACTGCACAACATGTCACATTTTCTCTGTGCTTTTCAAAGCACATATTCTCTAACTAGGTGACCGAAGGTTGTGGCGCCAAATTAGAAAGACCGTGATCGTTGAATTTGTTTCTCTGTTTGCTTGCTCTTGTGCTTTTTGATTGTTTGTTCTATATCAATCCAGGACAATGAGTTCCTTCAGTAGATCAATGTATCATGCATTTTTCTGCTCTTCGTTCCGCTTCATTTCTTCTGAGGTTAGTAATGGCTATACTAGCTATATTTCTTAAATGTTTGCATTTTCCAGAGGACAACCTTTTTGACACAGTGCAGACATTGTAGCCAGACAGCGTGATCTGTGTTCAGTTCCTGCACACACAGATCTTTAAAAAGCATTGTAACCACAGCCTGAGGTTGTCTCTGCCGACAGAATACATGGCCTTATTTTTTTCAACAAGAAGCCTCTTGACGACACAGAATAACACGCTATAACAGAAAAAAACAGGAAAAGATTTTCCATAGTGGCTCGCATGATGCAGGGACTCAGGATGACAAAGGAGAACATTCACTGTTACGAAATGTTCTTTAGTCCCTTTGATTGATAAAACATTTTCTTCATCTTTGTCATCATTCTTCAGCATTGCACTATGGGATGTTTCATTGAACTGAACGCCATTCAGTTTGCTTTATTTTGTTTTCGAGGCACAAAATATATTCCTGTTGCTCTCATAATAATGTTATTTATGGCAGGACAGCAAGAACCTACAACCTCAATGCCCTTTCCACTTCAAGGATGGTCTGTTGGAAACAGTATTGATACACTGCTTTCGCATTCATTTGCATTTACAAACAGTATGTCAGCACGCTAGATGAGCATTTCTAGCCAGAAATCAAACCATGGATGTGGATAACCCATCTGCATACTCTGTGTGTTTCCTCCGTAAATCCTAACAGAGGCATTACACCAAATGAGAGATGCATTTAAGGCATCCTTATGGGAGGCTACATTTGCCACGTTTGAGCATCCTGAGTGGCAATTAGGTCTAGGAGATGCGAGTGCAATCTGCAGCCAGACCTCCCACTAATCTGTTCATTTTTTTAAAACCATGAAGTTTCAAAGAATCACTGGAGCAACTTAATTATGTAATAATGGAAGAGGCGCGTTTAAGGTTTTTTTTATTTTCTCTGGCTTTTCAGTTGGTGAGTCATCAGGCCCAATCGTCTTCTCTTTTGCATTTTATCTCTCAATTTGTATCGCAGCAACAAAGTGAATGTCAGCACCTCGACCATATGTTGCAGTTCACCAGTAATGAAAAGCTCAGTCTTGTCCCTTTTTCTTTACTTCACCTTGGTCCTTGAAATGCCTTTCTGGCCTCTCTTATATGGAATTTTAATCTGCCTTAATTGTGTCAAGACAGCCTTTCACCGTGATTAAAAGCAATAAATAAAGCACAACACTTACAATACTGGAATTCATTAGACTGATTCTTGTGGTGACATGCTTTAATGGTAGAAAAAACATAAATATCTGTACCACCTCTGCTATGTAAAATCCACTTTGCATGCATGATCCAGACTGTTTTGCTTGTTGCTCACGCTGTGGCCCTTTTTCACCTCCGAGCACTGATGAAAGCGTCTCATTTATGGAAACAACGGCTGTATGGAACATGCAGTGAATGCACAGCAGAGAAAAGGTTCATGCTGCCAGTTTTCTTTATCAGTTGCGATTTAGAGCACACGGCCTTCTGTGAGCAAGCACACTACAAACTTCTACAATGGCAGCTTTCAAGCTTATGGAGGATTGCTGCACGACCGACTGCTTTCGACAGAATATGACTTTAAAGAAATGGTCCCTGACTTAGACGAGGAGATTTTCACATCTGTGTTAAATACAAAGATAGAGCCACTTTTATTTATTCTTCAGAACAGCTTGTTCTATATTACTGGGACACTGAAGCAGAGACCTGTTCCTATTTAAATCTGCACAGGCTTTGATGCTAAGCTTCCAACTTCTTCTTACCCATGACTGATGATTTCTTATGTTCTTTATTCAACTTTATTTATCTTTCTGCCCTTTCAGTTGTCAGTCTGGTTGAACCATTGTACAGTATTTTGTTCTCCAAGTTCACCCATTTTATTGTATTCCTATATTAGAAGCCAATCATGTTTTCTTCCTGTAAAATGAAATATGACATGTGCTTACATAACCATTTTCAACCAATAAAATCGTGGCATCCACCCATCAATTAGTCCTCAGCAACACGTACGTCGGTGTGTGTGCGTTCGTCACTTTCAACCCAAAATACTGTGGTTATGTCCTGTTGGCTAGAATTTATTCACTCTGAGGTAAATGGGATTTGTGACAGCTCCAGCGTATGCATAAGGCATTTTACAGAGCACTGCTTCAGCAACTACATGGACCTCCTGCTGTTGGAGGGGTAACAAAGGTGATGGTGTTGTTGAAGAGGGCAAGCAGTCCTCCACAACTGAATGGATGCTATCACACTCTGAGTCACTTTAATTCTCCGTGTTTGTCACGACACGTTTTTTTTTTTTTCAATGTTCAAATCAGCTTCCTGCCAGCGTTCTGTCCAGCCTGGCTGTCCTGCTGCACCCAGAAATACGTCACAACACAGAGAGGGAGCAGAGGAAAGGGTTAGTTGTTAAGGATAGGGGGTAGTGAGTGTGAGGCATGTGTATGATGGGTGTATGCAGGCATTCAAGATTAACAAATGGAGTCCAGTTTTTTTGTTTTTTGATTTTTCTTTCCTGGAGAGGCAGTTATTTTTTGCCATTGTTATATGATCTGTGACAGATTAGACCAATGAATGGTGCTTATTATTTGTTTGAATTTCCAGGTTGTAAGCATGGTCGTCTTGGTGACAGCTAGGGCAGCTTGAGTGGGTTTTGTGTGTTCTGGTGGAAGTTCAGCTGAGGATAGATCACCAATTATCCACAGTGACAGAGAGAGAGGAATCCTGCAGCCCAGTGCTGCAGAGAGCTTTTGTGCTAGCTTAGACCAGAAGCACTGTATAAGTGGACAGAGCCATAAAGTGTGCAGTGTGAACAAACTGTGTGTGTTCTATGGAGACTTCCATTTTGGATTAATTATAGATTTGTGTTCCTGGTCATTTCAAATGTATTTCTGCAGACCTGTGTCCAGAGGCTGGTGTCAGAGGTGAGATGAGTCTCTTTCATGGAGCAGTTGGCAGGCGTGTGTTGTCATCTGTATTGGAAATTAATTTTCACGAGTCATAGAGATTTTTGGTTGTTGCAGAACATTCATGACCTCCTCTGCTGGTGGGGGTGGAAGGAGAGGGTTATTCATTATATTGACTTTATTTTCAGCAGTTGGTTTTAGTTGTAAGCACTGGGGGAAATTTCCCCGCCTGAGCCCATATCTGTGGATCTGGTACATAGATCGGATGAATGAGTTGTCTTGAAACAGGTGGTGGATGTGTGATTCCATTTTGCTCCTGTGTGTGGAAGTGAAAGGGAGATCCGTTGAGCTAAAAGTCAGGGTTGTGCTAGAAAGGGTTGCAAAAAAGAGTCATTTGGGATCTGCTCATTTCAAGGGTTCAAATGAATTCAATGAACTTTGATGGCTTTGTAGATCCTCTGGCTTTACCTTTAGCACCATGACCAGTGCCTCTACTTTGGTTTATGTCCACATACCTGCAGAATTAATGACATCTGCAGCTGTTCTTTGTGTTTATTGCTAATTAGCAAATGTTAGCATGCTAACACACTAAATGAAGATGATGAACATGATTTACATGCCACCTGCTTAACATCAACATGTCACTGTTGTCATTTTATTAGCGTGCACTGATGTGCTGAAATACACTCTCGCAGAGCTGCAGACTCGTAGTCATGGTCTTGCTACAAGAAGAACAGTCCGTCAGCAGAGATCTAATTCAGCCCGCCATTATGGCAAAGAGTGATAGACCCTCCAGTACGCCATGTCGGTGTCATGTTTTGCCTCATTGAGTAAGACTTTCAAAATAAACCTTGCTCACTCTCCCTCTGGGTGATGGGCCACATGCGGCCCACCAAAGCTTCCCATCCACTTGCAGAATATCAGTGAAGAGGCCCAGTCCGTCCTGAGAGTGATTGTGGGTTTGCTTGTCAACGCCTGTCAATGAGCCAAAAAGTCCGTAATTCATAGTTAACATGTTCTACAGAAGCAGGTTATTCTCAAACTCCCCCTCTCCACTCCATGGCCTCACTGAATGTTCCCTGGAGCCGACAGGAGCACACTGATCGGATTGCCGGGGGTTGGTTGTATATTAGACACAAGAGGAGTCACTTGAGCTTATTTTTTTTGGCCAAACTGAGTATTTTTGTTGCTTCCTGGGATCCTGAAGAGGAGTTTTTAGTTGAGTTCAGGACTCATTCATTGCTTGTTGAACTGTGGGTTCTGCCTCCTTTGTAGAGCCCTTAGAGCATTTTCTAGTTAAGTATCTAGTTACCATTATGGATTTTCCTGTGGACCAACGAGCGGTGCATATAATTAGGTGTCTGCAGGTGAGCGAACACAGTTTCACATGTTCCTGAGGTCCTATGAAAGCCCCCTGAAAGTCCACTTCACAAGACTGCTTTTGACATGGTTAAACTCTGTGTTTAAAAAGCGACGGCACCATCTTTGATAGTGACCACCTAAGGCAAAGACAGACCCCGCCTTAGTGTTTGATGTTTTCAACCTTGTCCAATCGAGGCCAAACCTCGCTTTCTCTTTGTTGGTATTGTAGTGGTCTCATATCTCACCTGCTCACTTTTCTGGCCATTCAGTGTGACTGTTAAAGCACTTTCAGAGCACCTGTTCCTGCAGTGTTTGGCTGCAAATGATCACATTGACTATCCCATAATTGCAGAAAAAAATGCAGTCATAAACACTGATCAGTAATACCAAATGGAATGGAATACCAAATCACAAAGATCCATCAGTAGTAGTCACTAACAGAGGCCATTGGTGAGACGTACACTGTTTGTCTGACACTGTAGGGGTTTTCTTGTTAACAGTTAATTTGCCATTAACAGGCAAATCAAGAGAAGGTGGAGAATCAGCATGTTCCTACAAATGCTGTTGTTAATATGTGGACCCAGAGGGAAGCAACAGCACTGCAGAGGAGAGGAGCAGAGCATTAGTCCAGACCCACACTCTCTACTCCACAAAATAGGCTGAATTCCTATGAATTCCTGGAAATTGAATGTGTCGGTGTAGGAATGATGTGAGAATATAATAAGTATGATTTATACACTCAGTATGCTGTGATTATGACACTTTCCATAGGTGTGCCAAGTGTGATTACTTGTGTGCACAGTACAGCACTGCAATCCAGTATATAACCCAGTATAATCCAGTATATGACGTAGAAACCTCTGTGCAATGTTATATGGTTCTAATAATACGATGACCTTATGTGATGGGCTGTGAGGGGATACAAGGGGATAGATGTGAGGGAGATGACATCCACCCACAGCCACACTGTACCAATGCACAGCCCAGTGTGTATGTGTGTCTGTTTTTGTTTTTCATATATTTATCTTTATTTCATGGCCCAAGTTATATAGCGACAGACAGCCAGTCCAGCCTAGTGAGGGAGACAGCAACAGTGGTCTTTGTCACCAAGACAGTATTGAGGGCTTAAATGCTCCAGAGCAGCATTTATTGAGGTCAGAGTTCATGAGGTTTATGAGGTTTATGAGGTCACCAGTTCACTGTCTGTGAGCCTACTGCATCAGGTCATGCTCAGTTGCATAATTATTTAATTTAGTTCTGGTCCTCATCACTTGTTTTAGTCTCTATGAGGCTAGACTAATGACAGGGGACCAGACAGGGGAAGTGACATCCACACCCAAGAGGCTTTCAGTGGGAACAATCCTTCAAAAATGTATCCTTCAAATAAATATTTCCAGTGATCCTTTCCATTCACAGTGAATTTTACAACCAGATGAAAAGCTCTAACAGCCGCAGCCTCTGAATGTTCTGGCAGAAGGAAGCGTGGCAAGGACAGTGTGCAAGAAACAGAAGAGTAATTAAGTGTGTCTGCACACTACAGCACCTCTCACATTAATGAAAGCAATGCTTCACCCTTCAGGCCTGTCTGACTGGTCACTTTAATAGTGTGCCATTCATTCATCCTAGTTAAACCAACTTGATGCTAATTAGCAAAATAATTCTTTTTTTCTCTCCTTCCTTTCTGTTTATGTAATGTCATTTTGCCGGTCTGTCACTTTTGAGTATCCCCACTGTGGTTCAGGGAATCTGCTTCTTTCCGTGGTTAAACAAGCAGCTGTTTGTAGTTTGCCTTTTCACAGAGAGCAGTGTTTATGGTTTAAACTGTGGTGGTTAGTAGATTCCAGTAATGAGTAATGCCAGGATCAGACAATGCATTTCTGAATAGCTTAATAAAACACTGACTTATTATTTAAACCCAAACCATGATCTTTCCTTTATAAAAACAAGCTTTTGCTGATTAGAACTATGGTGCATCAGTGTTGATCCTGGATTAAATATTGTGACCTATATATAACTGGACTGGGAAAGGATCCTACAACTCAGCAGCAACATTTATCTTTAATGACTGTGTTTTCTGTGACTGTCATTTAAAAATTCAGGTTATTTAATAATTCACACGTGGCTCGCCTGCCTATTTTGCTGACAAGGGAAAGAACTTTTTGCATGTACTGCACTTGTGGTTCATCAGCTACTTTATTGTGCTGTTATAATCCAGATATGGTTACTTATTGCCTCCATGACCTTAAATTCAGTAAGAAACTGGTTCATCTCAAATTGAACCTTGGACCTGGTGAACTTTGGTGGTATTTAGGTCATTTCTACAAGAAACACAATAGGCTTCAGTGTACTTTGGAGTACAGCCTCTGAGGATGCAGCAGAGGGGTTTGAACAGCCCGTCGCTGTCTTACATGAGCCCAGCACACCTTTTGCCAACTGTTACTGAACCCTGCAATGTTTCTCTTTTTAGTGAAACAAACTATCATTTATTTAATGATGTTTGTGTGTCAGCATGACGGGCGCAGTTTGCAAGGGTAGTATACTGAAAAGGTACACTGCTGACAAAATAAGCTGTTGGCTAGAGATAAGACACGGGAACAAAGCACAGTGGGTAAAAATAAAGACAGGTGAGGTGCTGCACCTCTGGAAGAGCTTGGTGCCAATTTAAAATGCATCGCAAGAAAATATGAACGTTGAATTTGTTTATCTATTTATCTATTCTACAATAAAACTCACCTGAACCAGCCATAGAATTGGACCTTGAGCTCAGGTTTTCTTTCGACAGCAGACAACAAAAACTATAATAGAGCCAAAGAAATGATTATATCTTCAAATTACACGACAACAGAGGACTGAGCCAGTTTCATAACTTGCATCAGAAGCACGGAAAATATCTATCTTCACTAAATTCCTGTCATGCATAATGTCTCTAAATCAGTGGCCGGAGCTGAAACAAGGAGGTACTGCGTGTTGTATTCACAGGGCAACATGAAATGCCTCATCCATGTTCAGCAAGCATGAGGAACTAATACACATGAAATGAAAGCTATGGTCCCATGATGCCACATCCATTTTCTGCTGTGAAAAAACCAGCAGTCATGCACATATCACAAGGCTTTTGACATTGTGCACGCTTTTCTTTACACTTGTGCAATGTGTTACCTCAGTTGCCCAGTTGCTCTAGAAAGTATATGGATGTAAGTAAGAAAATACTCCAGTTCAGAAATGTCAAAGATATGTTTGAGGACATTTCTAAACACTGTTATGTGGTTTGTCCACCGCAGAGCAAGCTTATTTTTCAACTGTAAATTGTCCCACTCAGAATATATCTTAAGGCCATAATTCTCTAACAAGCAAATAAGTGGTAAAATATTTATGTTATGCTGAAACAAGGACAGTCATCTAGAGCCTTGCTATTGGCTCTGACTTGAGGTACTGCGGTGGTGCTGGGAGATGGTAAGGATGTCATCGGTTCTGGTAATAAACTAACTACCTAATCTAATCTAATCTAATCTTTATGATAGCCTTATTATCTTATATGCATTAATGTGCACTAAATGTGCTTTCTCACGTCTGTCATAATAATTTAATATGTCAGTGTTGTGTTTACAGCTTGTTATGATGGCTTGAAAAAAAAAACCCAAAAAATCAATTAATAAAAAAATCTGATAAATAATATGAGTCAACAATTTAATGTGATTGAGATTACCACAGTAGCACACAGACCATTCTCCTTCGCAGGGTGTCACAAACCAGCGCTCCCATCGCAGCAGTATTAGACGTCAGAGGAAGTCAGGTGGCGTGGTTTATGTACAGTATTTAGGGTCGTGGTGGATGGATGAGTAAAATACAGGATCTCATCCAGGAGCTCGCTGTTTGTGTTGTTATTTTAGCCCAAACATGATCTTTTCCTAAACTGGTGCCTAAACCCGACCAAAATGAGAACAGGTTGTATCACCTTGTGTCTCACTGCAGCACAGAACATCCTGTTGCTATGACTTGGTGGTTACTAACAACTGCGAACTGCCTGAAGGCAGAGGCCCGGTGCAGAAGGAAAAAAAGCAAACTGAACAAAACAAAAAGGTTAACATTTTTTTCATGCGCTGCTGTTGGGGGCTGCAGAAAATGCCATGAACACACTGGAATTGGAAAGGTTCATATCAGCAAACAATCCACCTCCACTGACCACTTCACAGCAATTGGTAAACCCGAGAGGCAGACTGGAAAGCCTGCTGCTGCCTGCTTTGGAGGAGGTGACAGACGCATCACGGGCTCATTTTGATCCTATTGTGCCTCGCTGTCTGCACGCTGCCGACTGAATAACCTTGACAACAACATCACATCTTCACACAAAATGCTGCATCAAACTCTGCGAAGCAGTCTGGAATCGTTTACACTGACGTCTTCACTTTTTAGATTGTGCATCGCTCAGAGCGATGCCTCCTGCCAGGAAAAAGCCACTGCTGCACCAGCTTCCTTTCTAACCAGTGCTTGTTAGAAGTAGCAGCAGCTTAGTCACTGCAGGCAAAATCAGAAAAAGATCAGAAGTACAAATTGAAAAAGTGCAAGCATCAAAACATAAAGCGCTAATAGAGTCCCCCCCCCCCAATTTTATACAAGCAACACTGAGCTAATGTGCTCACTTTTTACTGCCAATTACCCTCCAGAAAGATGGGGGCTGGCAGTGCCAACAGTCTGAGTGCTCGTTTGATACCGAAGCCAAAGTGAATGTTGAAGATGCAGTACCCCAAATGGATCTAGACGCCTGCCCCCCACAATTTATCCATCCATCCATCCATTTTTTGGTACTTATCTGAATCTGTGTTGCAGTGGCAGCAGGCTAAGACAGGTAGCCCAGGCACTGCTCTACCCAAATGTTCTCCAGCTCTTCCTGCGCAATGTGGAACATATAACCTCTCTGTGTCTACCCAGACCAGTTCTGGCCTCCTAACATCCCGATTCCAAAAAGTTGGGACATTGTGTAAAACATCATTAAAAACAGAATACAATCATCTGCATTTATCGACAGCGGTCAAAACTGTATTTTTGGGATTTCATGCCAAAACTGTCTCAGCTGACTCAGTGTGGTGGAGCAGCAGTTCTACTCCAACAGTTAAGATCAGTTTAAAAAATGGATGCTTCATCTCTTGTGTGTATGTATACTGGTGGTCATTCTGAGACTGTTGACTGTAGAGGGGCATCAAAGGGGCATCAAAGTGACTTAGTATTGCATTTTCACACACTTTGGGGCTTGTGGGATACATGTTTTTATTGTTTTTTTTTTAAAATAGTCACAATCAATGACTTTTAATTCCTGGTGTGGGTCAAGCTCCAAAAACCCAACATTTCCCATCATGCAAGCAGTAGTATGCTTTTTAGACCGTCCCTGCCTACAATATACCCACTGCTTTCAAACTCCATGCTGCCAGTTTGTGATGTTGGATTTCAGTTGTAAATGCTTAGTGACCACGTCCGAGCTGGAGCAACCCTGAACACATCATCTGGGTTTTTTCAGGCTTGACAGAGCTCCTCCTGAGCACTGAACACACTGTGAGTGTGAGTGTGTGAGCAGCAGTCCCAACGACTACTTAACTGAGGATAGAAAATTCTATTTTGGGATATGTTTGCTTAATTTACTGGCATAAAGCAGTGAGCTAGAATAGCTGTTTCTGGTTTGCTCCACTTCAACTCCACCTTGGCTTTGTCTTCTTTGATCAGAATAGGATTTTCTAGTTATAGTAACTGACACAGATGAGTGTTAATTGTGGAGCAAAGATCAGAGAACGCTGACTATAACCTGAGAATACGGGATGAAGGCCATATTTGTTTCATCCCTAGAAACTCTGTGTATGTGTGTATTTCATTGATGTACAACTAAATGCTGAATTAGCTTGTACACACTGACACATATGCAGTAATCACTATCTTTTTAACAGTGGATGATATGGGGATGTGTAGTGTGAAAGGACCTGCTCACAGACAAAGCACATGACAAAGAGAATGGGGCCAACAGTGAATTATCACCTGACTTTTCAGTTCCCTTTTAGCCTTTTAAGCATCCTTCAGCTCACTGTTTTGGGTTAATCACTGCCACCAACTGGTTTCCAGCCACAGCAGCCATATGTCTGCAGTGAAAACGCTCTATTAAACCCACTGCAGACTGCCTACCCTGCCCCAAGCAGCAGACAGACAAGGTTAGAGACAAGCTGGTGAACATTTAGTGGGCAAAGAGCCAGATATAGCCAGATAGAGCTGATGGAGACCACACAGAGCTAGAAGACGAGTTAATAGCGGTAGAGGTACTAGCAGTTTACTCCTCTTACTTTGCAGATTCAAAAATTTAAATTAAAAAAAGAACTATTAACTTGATGTTTATTAATTAGGCTACCCAGCAGAATATAAAGTAATTCAATAATCAACCCCACCTTTACCAGCTGCAGCACACATTAATGCATCAATCACTATAACCCAGTAATATAACATATATATTTTTCTGAAGTGGGCCATTCTGCGCTTTGGGTACTTTAAGTATATTTTGATGCGAATACTTTCATACTTTTCCATAAGATTTTGAATGCAGGACCTTTACTTCAACAGACTGCTTTTGAAAGGTGGTACTGCCAAGAAGAAGCACTACCGCAGGTCCTTCATTCCAACAGCTGTCAGTGTTCAGCTCCAGCGTTGCTTCATGTAGCACTGGATCCATATTCAGACTCTTTTTTGCACTGATGTGTGACTTATCATACACAAATTACGTTGTGCAATATTACTTTTTTCACTCTCATTGAGTACTCAACTTGTCGATACATACTGGTATTCTAATCTGTACCCACCATGTGCAATTTATACCCAAGTGCAATTTGTGTAAAAACTGTGTAATTCTATAGAGTTTTTGGTAGTATATTTTTATGCCAATTTTCTTACAGTTCTATGTGGGATATATATTTTTATATAGTTCTTTAATAGTATAAATAATAGTCTAAAATATAAATAATTGAATAAAATGTACACATATAGGTAGCATTTATTTTGTATTTTGTAATTTTTATTTCTCTATTTCTTTTGCTATTTTTTTCCAACTGCTATTACCTGCTGCCTGGAATACCCGATTTTCCCAGGCTGGGGATTAATAAACTCTGCCAGCCATATCTTTGAAATAGAGATGACGATGCAGTTCAGACTGCAAACCAGCTTTAAAGTTGCATATCGCACCTATTGTGTTCTTGTGTGTAGAATCATGGCATTAAATCATCTGAATACTGATTGGTATATAGAAAAGAAATCACACCCTTTTTCCTAATTCTGCCTATATTATGTAACCTACCAGACACTTCTGATTTCCATGAAGTCCTGTCCTGTCCTGTGCTCAGTAGTGATATGAAACTCTATTCCTGCCCTGTCGTGTGTACTGTATTTCTTTATGTCTCCCTATCTGAATTATATTTCCCACATTACACAATAATGTGTTCTACATCTTTTCTCCATTATATATAACTGACTGAAAACCTGCATCACATACAGAAAGTGGTCTAGATTCAAAAATACGAGCAGACCACCCTCTGCTGGAGGAAGTTATGTACTGCATGTGCGGATGTAATCTGCCAAGTGTCACGTTTCCTTGAGTATGGGTGTGTAATGAATGGTGCTGATGCACAGACATGGCACTGTGGTTTTACGAACGATTGTGTTTTTAAAAAATGTTTTAATATCTAGCACTATTTTTTGCATTGTCTGTTGCCCGTGGAGGCAATTAATTGATTAACACTTAAATCCAAAAGGTAAAATCACACATTATTAAAAGTGTGTGTCTGTGGTCCGCAGACACTTAGCTGTAAATAGTTCTATGTCCATTGTAGAGATACGTTTGAAGGTCGTCAGTGGCACATTACAGAAAGCGAGTACAAACCACTGGCTATTATCGCTGTCCAAGAAGTTGACTTTGCGCAAGGCACGCTGGGAAATGGATTTCGTGAACGTCTTTGAACGTTGAACAGTCAGCTGTACGCGAACTACATTTCCCGTGGCTGTCTGCGCGGTTGGGTTTACATGCTGCTTTCCACCAGTCCGTGCTGCAGCAGCGATAAATGTGGTACTTGAAGGACTCCTAGCCCAGGTACCTTTCGTATGGCCCTCAGAATTAAGGGGTACGATTTTGTCTTGAACTCAGCACGTACATACCAACGTAAGTGTGGTTTGCTTTCTATCCTCTGCTTTAGTATCTTTTACTTCTATAGTTACTACTTGTTTTCCTGCCTGTGAGGGTTAGCAGTGCAGCTAGCTTAGCTAACAGCCAACTAGCTAACGTCAGGCGTCAGAAGCCAAAGTTGGCAACAGCTCAGAGTCTGGCCTTAACAAGCCTGCCTGCCAGACAGAGTATTTAGTAGATCCACTGTCTGCAGTAATAAGATAAAGGCGTCCTCACTTCACCTCTTGAACAGTGGCGCAGCAGCCTAAGAACTAGCTGATGCTGCCTCCTCCTTGTCCTCCAGACAAAATTGGCCAATGTCAACTAGCCAAAAATAGTGCCTGTGTAAAGCTATCATGAATTTAGCGGTACTTTTCCGGTTGTAGCTTGTTGACTTGTTATCCTACAGTCTATTTGAGTACGTTTATTTTGAAGTTAAATGTAATGACTTCCTGTGTGTATTGTGGTTTCACACAGCTCTTGCAGTAGTTTGGCTAGCTGCTAGCCGGTTTGCCAGAAGTTTGGAGAGAGAGAAATAACTGCCCTGCTCTTAGTACCGTTAGTGTGTACACTACCTTTTGACACGTAATTTGACTCGATCATCCCGCGTGAAACTCACCAGCCTGTTTGTTTTGCTTCAGGTGCGGCATTTATGATTGTGCAGTCATAACTCAAGGTATGTTCAGGACCTTCAACCTGTCATTTAACCTGTGTGATCAGTGAATGCAAAAGAGATAATGTTCTAGCTAATGCATGAAGGAGTTGGGTCATGGTTGGTGTGCTCAGTGAACTGTTGAAGATGAGGGTTGACTTGGTAGTTTCAGTAGTATTTATTATATATAATGCAAAAGCTAGCTATTGTGTAAAAGTAAGACATATATGTAGCTAGTGTTTTTATAAAGTATACAGTATGCTTTTTAAAGAGAATAAAGTCATAGGAAAAGGCTAATCATAAAAACCCTAAAGTCTGCAGTCCAGACTTAGGCATGAAAGAAATTGTAAGGTTGCGCTCAGCCTTCTGTATGGTAAGAACAGTGTCGCTGTAGGAATAAGGGGAAATCTGTTGAAATGTACAGGAAACCAAAGTCAGGGATACACAACACTTCTTTTTTCAATGAATACTAGTTAAATTTAGTCCATGTTTGTCTTCACGGCCTGAATTTGAACTTGGACTTGGAGTGCTCACATGTCTGTGCTCCATAGATTTTGCAATGAGGTCATGTAGCGTTCAGTGTGTCACCCAGTTATCACTGTCATGTAGACAGACTGCTGGTATTTCAAATGTATGTTAAAGACTGATCCACAGTATTTGATATATTGGCATATTTCTAGCACAGAGAGAAACAGATCAACTGTAATTTATAGTTATGTTAGCCAGATGACAGGTGATCAAAAACAGTTGCTACATTTCTACAATATATGTGGGTGCTTTAAACAGAATGTCATGGCAAATCTGGGTCCATGACATGAAAACTCAGAAATTCAAGTAAATGATTTAGCCTTTATTTTTCCTGCAACATGTCTCTGATGCATGCTAATCATGGCATAGGCAGATTTTCCAAAAATGCCCATTTGGTCTTGTTCCTTACACCTCAATCAGAGTGACTTAAGGAACAATAATAGAGCGGAAACGATTAGTCAGTTAATCATTTAGTCCATGTTTTAAGCAAAAATGCTAAAAATTACTTCTCAAATGTCAATTATGATATGATAATAAACAAAATATTATAAGCAGCTCAAAGATGTCCCCTTGGACTAACAGACTTTATGATGGACATTCTTTTGTGACATTTTACACAAAATTATTAATCAAGAAAATGATTAGCAGATCGATAATGAATATAGCTGAGTCACCACACTAAAGACGCATATAATCATTTCAATATGTCATTGGAGTGTCTTCTTTTGTATTACCCTAGTCTGTGGTTAAACGTCACAGCAGCCCAGAGGAGGAGAGGAAGGACAGGAAGAGGATGATAATGCAGCGCATCCTAAGTCATGGGACACTGCGGCGGGTGGCAGCAGTGCGCCCATTTCTGGTAGGTGTCACCGTCCCCGAGCCGCCAGCAGCATTTTGTTGCACTGCCCTCCGCCTGTCACTGCCACCACCCACAGGCCAGCGCTGGCTGTCGACCTCACCCTCCAACAAGGCAGCACACCAGCCAAAACACCAGCCACCACAGGAGGAGCCTCAGTCCGGCTCCACACCTCCAACACAGGAGGTCCAGAAAGGGGAAGCTGAGCTTGATGTTGCAGAGGTGGACCCCCTGCAGGACAAGTCCAGCGGGCTCGTCCAGAGGTTTAAGAAGACCTTCAAACAGTATGGGAAGGTGTTGATCCCTGTGCATCTCCTGACATCATCCGTCTGGTTTGGAACCTTCTATTACGCTGCTATGAAGTGAGTATTGTGTGACCCCCCCATCAGAGATCAGACTGACATTTGCTTGATTTATTTTATGTCCTGTAAACTGTATTTTGTCAGCTGTACAGTTTTAACTGGTATACTAACTACCACAATTTTATATTATTTTTATTTTATTAAGTTAACAAATACTGTTATATAAAATTGTTGCTGATGCAACACACTGTCAGCAACACAGCATTGCTCAGTTTTTGAACTCTTCCCCCTTTCCGTGTTTTTCTTCCCCTCAGAGGAGTGAATGTAGTGCCATTCCTGGAGATGGTTGGTCTACCAGAGTCACTAGTTGGCCTTTTGAGAGACTCCTCGAGTGGCTATGCTCTGACTGCGTATGCTATGTACAAGGTAATGTCATCCAACATCCTCTGGGTTTTTATTAAAATGAACATTAAACATATTTGCTCAATGATCAGCATCAAAACACTTGAATAAAACAGTCACACTGTCAAATTTCTGAATCCGACGTAGAATGTGTCGCATTTCCTCAGCTAGAGCACATGTGAAAGGCAGATACAGCACATCTAACAAGTGATTTATGAGTGATGGATTCAGGCCTGCCTTTTGCTCTGCTTTCAGCTAGTGTCTTTTTCTTTGTTTCATCAGATTGCTACCCCTGCTAGATACACGGTGACTCTGGGCGGCACGTCACTATCTGTTCAGTATCTCCGCAAGCATGGCTACCTACCCACACCGCCCCCAGTTAAAGAATACTTTCAGGACAAAATGGAGGAGACAAAGGAGAAACTGACAGAAAAGATGGAGGAGACGAAGGAGAGATTTTCAGAGAAAATGGAGGAAACAAAAGAACGTTTCTCAGAGAAAATGGAAGAGACTAAAGACAAGCTTTCTGAGAAACTGCAGGAAACCAAAGACAGAGTCTCCGAAGGAAAAACGTTTTTTAGAAAGAAAAATGATTAGTGAATCAAGTTTACAGATGGGGCCTCTGAATACATGATCCTATTTTGATCTCGATAAGTAATCCTTGAGTTTTGGGAAAGTACCGGCACTTCTAAGAGAGTTTGTTAAAGAGATAGAGACGTTGCACTATTCTTGTCCTAAAGTTTTGCCTCACAAATTTCAGATATCAGCTGTTGTCTGTTTAAGTGTCAAAATTCAATCCCTAATTGTCCAAACTCTACCACGATGCACTATAAGTATAGACTAGACAGCAGCTTAGCAAACTCCTGGAAATGCTACATCCTGGCTCAGCCATCTCAGACTGGATTTACACAGGCTCAAGTGATCTGGACTTTAACTCATGGTTGACTGTAAGTTGGCTGAATAAAGACAAGCTGTCTTCTCATTTCTCTTCACATACATGTATGAGGAGAAAGAGGTCTGGGCTTCAAAGGGATGAAAAAACCACGTGCCTGTGTGAAAACAGCATCCATTTCTGACTGTACGGGAGAGCGCAGTGCTAATCCTTGTGGTTGTTAGGAAAATAAAACTTGAAGCTCATGGTTACCTATGTGTACCTAAGTTCATCAAAGCCTTTCTGAAGGCTGGGTTTCACCTTGTGTCTTTTCTAATGTAGTGAGAAAGAAAGGTAATTTTTCTAAAGAATTTTTATCCCATAGTTCAAGCTAATATATTCCATTATTGTACCACTTAATGCATTGTCTGAAAGTTGTGTGATACGACTAAGTCAGGTGACTGAAAGCTGTCCTCGGAGCTGATAAAGTCATGGCACGGCACATATCAGTTTACATGTGATGAGTCATGTAAACATGTAAACAGACACACACATGGGCAGTGTGCCAAATGAAATGTCTTGGGTACTTTGATCAATAGAAATGTTCCTGTCAGATGTCTGGTTAAAACCACAACTCAATAAAGCAAAATGTTAATCAGCAAAGTTTGTATGCTGCATTTATAGGCTGCGTGAGACTTTGTGTACTGACAGCGAGACTTTAACTTTTAAAAGCAGAAGTAGACTCAGAGGTTTTCTTGCTTCTGCCTGATTTGGTCTGATATGACTGGATGCGTACGGTGGCTAGTGTTTGCTAATGATTATAAATTGAAAGTAGATACTGTGTATTCAACATTAACTCAGTCAGCTTACTGACTTATTGACTCTTTCTGTTCCACTATTACGCTACGTTTTAACATTTACAGTTAAACCCCGCTTGTCATTTGTGAGGATGTTGGTTGCTGTTGAGCAAAAGTTACATAGCTGCACTTCAAATCCAGCACTGTGAATGACCGATGACCATTACTGACAAACCGCTCAGACTTCCAGGCGTCACAAGGCTGTGCCCAGCTGCCTTTTATAGAGTTGTGGGATAAATATTCAGATCCTTTCAGTAAAAAGTGATAAACTCAAACATGTTGCATTCAAAACCTTGTGTAAGCTTGAGAAGAAAAACTAGTTAAATAAACTAAAGGCGACAAGGAATATTTTCAGAATGGGTCAGAAGTGATTTAAAAGCAGTGCAACAGTGACAAACCAAAGAGAAATTAGCAGACTGCAGTTCCCTTCAGCTGTACAGAGCGTCAACCTTTTACTGTCTTTCAGCTCAGTGCTTCGTTTCACAGTTATTTTTGGTTCACGCTCACCACTGTCCTGTCATCAGTGTCATTTCCAGCAGTAGCTGTTTTTAGAGAGATGGCTTCGATGAACCCACTGAGCAGCAGCTGCCCAGCATCAGGCAGCAGACGGACACGGTTAGAGACAAGCTGGTGAGACAGTGGAGCGTCTGGAGTAAGTGGAAACTAGAGCAGAGCTGAAGTAGAGAGACTGCTGGACTTCCATTCATCAGGTGGCCTGAAACAGGACTCCACGTGTCTGCTGGATGTGTGAACACACAGTTGTTTGCCAACACTTCAGCCGGATCAACTTTACAAGGTCTTCACACAACTTGTGGGATTTTCACTTTGTTGTGAACTTCTGCCCCCAAGTGGCCAAAAAGGATCACTGCAGCTCAAAAGTATGAGCAGTACTCATAAAGGACCAGTCCCTGTGGAGGGTTTATCAGTTAATACTTTATATATGTAGTAACTGGGCTATTACTTATGCTGCATTAATGTAAAAGCAGCACTAAACTGCTGCTGTGTTAGATTTTATAAGATTTTTTATAGTTTATAAGCTGATCACACCCTGAGCATAGATGCTCAAGCCCATCCTACCAAGTGACTGGAGTTTAAGTTGTCTTTCAGCAGATTTAGAGAGCCCTGACTGCATGATGTCAACACCCGAAGTGAACTTAAACATGCTACGTAGAATCCAGAGGGGTTCCCTACGATAGCTTTTGATAGCTTGTGACAGCCTCAAGGTAAATGTTTGGGTTATTCCTTCATATTTGCACAGGGGTCTTTTCCCTTTCACTTTGGAATGAGATCTCCTAATAACATCACTTCACACAGGCTGTGACTAAGGGGCGCCTCGGCCTGACTCCTCTGCCCTCAAATGTTCTCCTCTCCACTTCACAGCTCCATTCATATTTGTCCCTGAAATCTGAAGTGGAGTAGAAGCATAAAGCAGCATGGGACAGGAACACGGTAACAAGTACAAGCAGCTTGAAATTCTAGTCGGTTAAGCGGCTTCACTAGATTTTTTGCAACATGGGGAGAGCAGAACCATCTGTGAACACAACAACCCCATTTTACCACACAATAAATGCATAATGTCTGCTGGTTGTGGCAGTGGGCTGCAGCTATGTTTTGGTTTTACATCTATGGGATGTAAAATCAAAACAATGAACTCAATTTTCAATGAGTTACAGCTTTTACATCACACAGTGATTTGATCCATTGTTAATATAAAAACATTGATAAGTGCAGCTTTAACCCTTTCACACAGTGCAGTGAACAGTTATTCAGAAGCTGCTTTCTTGTTTATGCATGGGTTTTAATGGTATAGTTGCACATCAGCCACCACAGTGGACGCTAATGCCTCATCCCTTGCGCTCCTCTGAAGCGCAGAGCAGTGTCCAAGGCACCCCCTGAGATCAGGTTTGGCCCTGGAAACCACTCACCACAGCAAAAAAAAAAAAATGCAAACAGATGCCATGATGCTGCAAGCACACGAAAAACCAAGTACATCTACATGCAGTGTCTTGTGGCTTTGTGCCCTGGGTGATGTACAAATCCAACTGAAGACACAATACTGCTAAATGACATCTGAAAGAGTATTTGGAGAGACATGGACAGTATTAGAATATGTTAAAATATGTGAACACATTTCTTTAACAGCATTAACAATATATATTACTTTAGATTTTACAAATAATATATCATTTTATTTATTGGTGTGTGAAATACATATTTCTTCAGCTGAAAACTCAAACGCATGCTGGCCACCTGAGTATACATGTGAAAAACTAACATTGGCAAAAGTTTAGTTCAGTTTTTTTTCATGCCTAAAGAGTAATAAAACACAAAAATCTTGAGTGAGGCTGTCATAATTCATGCATGAAAGGGTTAAGGAAACGCACTTTCAACCCTCCTCTGCTTTGCTTGAATGTGCTGAACTGAAAGCTCCCCCTTATCAAATGTTTTACATTCAGATGTAGTAAAAAAGCACCTGCTCGCCGGGATTTCAGAATAGATTTTCAGTCGCAGTGCTGGATGTTTTGTTCCCCAGAGATAAAAGCACAGGTATGCGCTGGCGAGCACAACAGGCGGGGAAGTGCTCAGTGGGTTAAGGTCAAGGTACACACCACTTACTGAGGAGTCAGTATGGTCTGACACTTAGTTTCCAAGCTGTCAGTGTCCAGAAATGCTAAACAGATTTAAACATCATGCTGTCAGACCCCGGACATGCTCCAGCCTGCCTCTTTCATTATGAATCTTATCTATATGTAAATATAATAGCATCGCTCGGAGCCGAGGGGAAGTGTGTTTGAGTTACAATGACCTCTGCTGTCCAAACTAATGAACAGCTGTTTATGCAGTCCACGGCCCCTCACACAAACACCTGCCTGTTCTCCCACAGGGAGTGTGACACAGAAGACGGAGCGGCGCTGCGATTCCTCAAATCACTTCAGTGTAAAGACAATCTGTGCTCCTCAGGTGTGAGTCAGGGGCTAAACATGACTCAAGTGTCAAGATGCCTCTGGGAAGCCTGAGGTGAAGCACAGGTCAGGAGGCAAAAAACTCTCCAGTCTGCCTGAACTCTCTTGATTTTCTCTGCTTTACATCATTTCTTACAAAAGGTCAGTGGGATCGCCTTTGACGTAGCCGGCAGACTGCGAGTACATTATGAAGTTGTGCCCAGGGTCACTTTTGTTGAATTAGTTTGGCCAGAAAGCTTTGCATCTTGTCTTGGAGTGGGATAAGTTTAATGTTACAAAGCTCAAGTTTTATTTTAGATCTTGTCATTTTTAAAGGGCACGATCAAACAGAAATGACCCAAAAATCCATATGGAATCTGGTAAAAGGTCATTTCACCCAAGCAAAACAAGACATATTTCCTCAATCAGCTTCAGTGGTATCTAAGCAGGCAGATAGTTCAGGTTTGATGTGTCTGTGTTTTCAGACATGCGTCTCAGAGATTCACATCCATTGTACTGGAGGCCTCCTCCTCGCCTGATGGTTTTCTTCAGTGGATGGAGTCAGGATGTCACAGAGAGGGCTCAGTTGTCACCATGTGACTTAAACACGCGACAGTGGTCGGTAACAGATGGTTGTATGTGAGGTAACGGATGGTGCTGAAGGGGTTGGTGCTTGAAGATTCGGACAGTCCAGCCACAGAAGGCCATCCAGCTGGGAGCACTTGCACCGGGACTAACTTTGAAATGTCATTTTCTGAAGCTGCACGCGCCTGAAACAAGGTGAAAAACTGCACAGAGGAGGACTTTTAAGAGGCTTAAGAATTTCTGAAGCAGAGGAGAAAAAGGTGGAAGGAGAGAGAGACAGGAGAAATGTTCTCCAAGCGTTGACTGACAGCCAGTTAATGAAACGCTATAGATTAGATTAGATCTAATTAGAGATGCGCTCACATTTCCACCCAACGCAGTAACACCAGCAATCATGGAGGCTGATGGAAGCTGAACCATTTCTCCTCATCAATAGGATCATTAGATTTAGTACTAAAATCACAATCATGGTAAATAAACTTGATAGAACAACTATCAGCATGTTTTCAGACATTTTGCAGGCTACTTTTACAGTATGACTGACCATTTATTCACCAGAGATGTTCATTACATCAAACAGTACTCATGATTACACCATGTCTTAACAGAGACTTTGGCCTATAGATTTCATTGTCCGTTACCACAAAGAGCGTCATGTGTTTTTACCAGTCAATCACACCTTTTAAAAGAATGCCTCACACCTAGCAACAGGGTCAACCACGCCCCCTCAATAAGGTAAAGCTTTGGTCCATTCCTTGCACAGAGCTACTCTCTGGAGTTTCCTGAATCGCTCCTGAGCTCAGACTCGTTGCTCTCTGATGATGACGTCATTAGGATTAGTTTCTCGGACTCGACCATGTTTGAAAGGCGGCGCTGTTTATGAGTTGTTCAAAGCCAGTATGGGTATGTTTAAAACACCTTGGCCTCGGCAGGTTTGAGTTCGTCAGGTAGTGAAGCCTCAGACTATCTCAGACTGCCTCAGTTAAAGCTCGCTGTGTTAGGGTTTCCCTCAAACCAGTTTCCAAACAAGAGTGAACATTGAGGCACGGCTTCCTGATAAAATATGGAAGTGAAATACTGGCTACTAGAAAGCAGTTTCCTCCTCCTCTGTTTCCCGTCGGATGCTAAAAGCCTGGGAGAGCTTCAGACTCCGAAGCTGCATCTCGTCTCATCTCTGAACAAACTGCAGCTGATGTATGCATGATTTCCTCTGCGTGGCCCTCGCCAGTCTGCCAGCTCTCAAGATGTGTGCGAGTGTAGTCTGAAGAAAGTGAGTCAGGAGGAAATGTGAACAGTATCGGGACGGTTGTGCTCCTTGCAGCGTTTTGCAGCAGGAGGTTCACAGAGAGGACAGGAGGCGGGGGGGCCCACGCTCCGTCTGTACTCGTAAGTGAGGCTAAGTGCTTTGAACATTAGCTTTGTTTCACTCCTGTGGACGTCATGACAAGTCACACGACGGGCTCTGTCTATAAATAAACTGGTCTTGCTGAAATATACAGAAACATATGTTTAATGCATTTCAATGCTTTACGGGGCTGAGTGAGTCATTTGCTCGCAGCTCAACAGAATCTTTGCAAACGACCGTTGAACAGAAAACACTGACGGAGGAAGAGGGAGTTTGACTGTGACCTGGATCTGACCCCCACTGCGCTGCTTTAACAGTGACAAAGATTCAGCAGATTTGGATGACGGGGGTCAAAGCATCATGTGAAGCTCACCGGAGGCTGTTCTTCCTCCAACACATGAAAGGAGGCAAGAGCGGAAGTATTTTTGCAGAGCCATCCTTTTATGCGTGGTCATCCTCTCCAGAGCTGCCGGCTGTGGCAGCGATGAACACACTGCAGAAGTGGCCGGTTCCTATTTTTCTGCTCCCCTGAGGGAAAACTCTTCAAATGATCACATACAATCGGTTTATAATCTCTCCAGTAGCTGGAGAGAGGTTTCATCAAATCACTGGAATTCCAAATAGTTTCAGACTTCAGACAACAGTTGTCCTGTGACACGAACATTTGCAAGTGATAAACAAGTGAATCTTCCCCACATGATGTGGACCCAGCATAAAATCTGCCGGCTCAGGCATTTATGTTCCCCTCAGGATGAACAGCAATCAGCGATCCGACTTTTCCTCCACCTGCATCATCAGGTCAAGATGTCAATGTATCCACTACTCTGATTCAACATCAAAACCATGTAAAACTAATGATGGCATTCCCATCAGCCTCAGCTGTAGCTAAACAGCAAAGCATGCTAGCAGGCTAAGATGGCGAGCATGCTAAACATGATAGCTGCAAAACATCAGCACTGCTGTTGTGACCAGGTTAGCATCCTGATGTTAGCACGTAGCTGAAAGCACTGCAACGTCTCAGGCGTCTTTGAGACCTCGGGGTCCTGTTCATGGCTTATGATGTTTGGTTTCTTTTTTCTTTCTCTTTTAACTTTGTTGCATTTTATTTGTTAGATTCTTCTGTACACCATAATTGTTTTTGTATTGTGTTGCCGCCTCATGGTGGCCCTCGTAGAAACCTGTTAGTTGCACAGCAAATAGCTTCACCTCGCAAGTGTCACAGAATTACATTCATTCGTCAGCGGTGGTGCTGTTAGCTACGGTTAGTGATTTCAATTTCAGTTTAATGTGGAAGTGAGATGGAAAAAAAACTGAGAAAAAGGAGGTGGTTTCAGCAAAAAATGGATGAACTGTTACTTCATCAGGCCTCTGGGGACAGATCAATTGATCTGCCTTATCTGCAAACAGGTGAATTCAGTCCTCGAGGGATTTAATGTTAAATACAATTATGAGACCAATCCCAAATCCTACAACAAGGTCACAGGTTTTCTATGTGGCCATCAATCGTTTGGCTTCCTAAATTGGCACTCTCACTTTGACAACCGTTTTTCACAACATTAAATAGGCAACACATTGAACGCGAGACATATGCAGAGCACTGCATGACTGCTCTGCTACCTGCAGTCAGCATGAACATGGAGTAGAGCTAAGTTGTAAAGCACATTAGGTTTAGCTGTGCTGAAATTAGTTTCAAAAATTAAATTGCCTTACATAACAGTATCATAGCAGCCGATTAAGCCACTCATGCTGTGTTTTGCATGTCAGTGCATTACGCCTCAGCCTGCATCCCCACGCAACCAGGCTAGAAACCAAGCTAGCGAGTTACTGATGTGCCTCAAATCCTGCTCAGGTTATCTGGCTGCATGAGTGAGCACAGAGAGAGCACGGCCACATCACAAGACCTCATGAACTGTACAACGGTACGAGAAAAAATACAGGGAGGACACCAGAGTAATCACTTTTAAAGTTTTATTCATTACGCTGCAGTTTGACTACAGCATAAGTACAAGCATAAAATCTTTGACTACAACAGCACTTAAGCAACATTTTTTGATTTTTTTCTTCTTTTCTGTAAAAGTATTGCAATAACAGACCTTAGGCCTAAAACCTATTACATCACAATTGCTTAAATAAAAAGAGGCAAAAATACACAACAATTTTACCTCTGTGGTTTGGATATATATATACTGTACGGTTACTGGGTACAGTCATATATATATCTAGATTTCAGCACAGAGGGGGGAGGGGGGAACGAGAAGGATTCATTTTGTAAATAAAGCAAACCGATGTTACAAAACCCATGATGGAAGCAGTCCTATGGTAACTGTCAAGACAGAGAGAATACCAAACTGTTGAGACGTTATCATTGTTATTATTATCATAATTATTATTAAAATCTGGAACGATAAAAACAGCTACTTGTTGTCAGCAGTTGAGTACAGACTTCTGATAAGTGGAAAGAGGGAGCGCGCTGCGGGGGCAGAAATGAAATAAAAATCAGTCTGAGCCCAAGTTAGTTCTTCAAGCTAGTGCAGGAAACGAAAAAACAAAAGGTCTAATAAGAAGAGGGAGAGCCGAGCGGCGCTCCAGCCAAAGTTACAATAGAGACTTTTCCAAATTAAAACTACACAACTGCCACTTATTTGGTGCTTTGAAGAGGAAATGGCGCGCTGCTATGTACATCGTCTATAGATAAGAATGAACATGCTCTGCGGTTATTGTACAGTGTTATGAGTTATTTTCAGTACATACTGTAAATAAATGACTGCAGATTAAACATGACTTTTGTTTCAATATACTGTGCCACATATAACATTGTAATGTAGAAAACAAACCAAAAAAATTAGAATAATAAAGAGAGAAAAGTTAAATGACAGTTTTAACGGCATTTTTCACTCGTTTCACGCTGGTGCAACTTTCCAATCTTGACCAAAAAGGGAATGAGCATTTTTCCTGTTCAACATTAATGTGATCAAAAGTCAGTGATCCTCCTGTAACAGAGCTGAAATGCTTTAACCAGAGCCCAGCATCCAGCCAGATCTATAGCAGTGCTGAGTGTGCTCCACAGACTTAGACTTTGGCAGATATACAAAATTACAGCTGAAATGAACGAAAAGATTAAGATCTATGAGAACAGACACATAATCTCCCTTATTTGGAAGTGCTGACGGCTCTCGTGTGCAGTGGTCGCGTGTCGCGTCTCCCGAACTAGAAAGCTTCGGCTTTTTGACCGACAATTTACAAAGCGAGTGTAAATTCAACTGGGACTCGGCTGAAGTTGTTGCATTAACACCAACTGATGCGTGTGAGATTTCTGGTTTCTTCAAAGATCGGTCTAATAGAGCTATACATCTGTCCGGTGAAAAGAAAACCACCAGCCAGTACCCAAATGCCGGCAACCACTGTGAAAGCTTGTTTTTAGATGATCCAATAAACAAGTGAATAATATCCTTTCTCAACAACTTCCTCATCCTTATCATAACAGACTATTATTTATAGCAAAATATTATAAGTAGTAATTTGTATTTGTGTTGCAACCATTTTCTAAGCATACTTTGCAAACCATGTTTTCTCATAAAAAAAAGACAAAGCACGTTTTTAACTGTAGGCATTTACAAATTTGATGCTGCCTTCTTAAAATTCTTATATTGTCTATACATTATATTACATTATTCACAACATTTTTTTGTGGTTTCTACCCATTGGGTAGGATATGTGCATAATATATTCAAGTTATATACAGCACCTTACAAACAAACATAAAGAAAGACAGACTACTGAAAAAAGCACCGTTGGAAGTGAGGCACAACGAAGGTGGGAGCTTTTTGAGTGCAAGTGGGTTCCTATGTCTGCTCCACACGCTGGTCAAATTACTGGTTGAAATGGCTTCAGTTGCTTCGCTGGGAGCGACTGCTCCTGTCTGGCATAATGGAAGCGAGCAGGCCGGTGAGCACGCTCGCCGACGCCGGCGCGCCGGTCAGCGAGCGTGCCTCAGAGCTAAAAACGGTCATGGCTGAGCTGCAGCTCGGAGAGGCAGCTGGTGTTTTGCTACACTGCTGGTCCTGTGGTCGCCAAATGTATAGTTTCATGTGGACCTTCAACTTAATGTGGTTTTTGTCCACTTCACTGCAGGATCACATTCAGTCTGTAATCACACAGGAGCTCAAGAGCTGAATGAGAAACCCAGATCAGACTCACCACTGTAACATGGGTCCATGACTTTACGAAAAAGAAAAAGAAATGATCATTTTTGGCAAACCTGGCTACCCTGTCCTGTCATCTGTCTGTTCCACTCTGCCAGACAGCAGGTCGAGTCCCAGATAAAGCACCTGCAAAGATTCCAAGCCGCAGTTTGACTGAGGTGTGGTCTGCTCAAACATGAACATTAGGCACCTTATTTACTCACATAATAGTAACATGCAAACCTCCTTGTAGAAAACATAAAATTCATCTTTATATCCTCGATTTACAAGCTATGACTGTGCAGACAGAACAAGGCGAGAAAAAAAACAGAAAGGAAGAAAAAGAGGAAAGAAATGTGGGTTTGAAGCAGGTCCATACAGTCAAAGGCAGAAGTGTTCGGACAACCTTTCACTACGGGCTCCCCCAGGTTTCTGTGTAACAAAATGAAGATGCGTTAATATGGGTCTTGTGGGAAACAAGACTGAGTTTTGTCTCGATACTTGTGCTTTTGACTGCAGAGGGTCAGATTTCTCTCCTTCTAGTTTTGCATGAGTTGAGGGGACAGGGTGGACAGAAGGACAGAGCACTGGGAGGGTGGGGGTGGGGCATGAGAAGCAGCAGTAGCAACAATAGTAGCAGCAACAGCAATAGCAGCAGCGATGTAGTAACACACACACACACACACACACACACACACACACACACACACACACACACACACACACACACACACACACACACACACACACACACACACAACAGTAGCGCCAAATGGACACACACAAACACACAGCTGGGACACATGCATACATTCACACACACTGATGCTTCAAACTGACCAGAAAACTCTTCCTCTCTTATCATCGTGACATCTGAATGCTGTTAAAGTCAGACGTGAGCTCTCTGTGCACACGGCGGAGACTGTTCGCTTAGTTCGTTCATCTACAGGAACATTTCCAGGTGCTCAGTTTGATGTTGCAGCTGGGACTCAGCTCAGCTCAGACCTCTCTGCTGCAGTAGTATCACATGATGCCTTCAAATACTCATTAATGCTGCATTAAGCAACTTCACTCTCTGCAACTAGCAGAGGACGACTGGATGTTTAAACATGTGAGCGATATAAGTCTGCAGAGTTCATGAGCCAAACGATTTAATTAGAGCATAAAAGGTATCTGTGTCCCAATTCCATAATATATACTAACATATACTGAACATTGCTGAGTATTTCTTAAAAACTAAACCCACCTTTTCGCTATCCTGACAGTTTGTTCTTCACATTTGGAACAGTGGTTTGAGAAAATACTCAACATCCACTTACTACCTTTTCCAGAGCTTTCAACCACATACCATGGTCTTCCATAGCAAATGGTTTCCTCTAAGCTCAGTTGTTACGACAGTGTGAGCTTCAGGAAAATACAAGCAAGTGGATGACGAGTTAAGAAGTTTCTGTCAAACCATATAACTTCGAGCTGTTTAGAAAGATTTCTGTCTTCAGCAGGAACCAGTGGGCTTGGGCTGAGGTAGGGAGGTCTGAAAGTATCAAGAGAGACAGTACAGTGCTGGAACACACTAGATATGTTGACAATAAGAAAAATATAGAATAACACCAGCCTTATCCTTTAATCTCCTCAAAGAGAAAGCAAAATTGTTTTTCAAAGATTTAGAGCTTAATATTCTATTTGCTCAGATCTCCCTCTCCTTCCCTGTCTCACCACCATCAACTATTTGGTTTAATATTTTGCAGCAGCGAGCAGCTCCTCTATTTCCTTTGTGCATTGCAGTGAGGGACAAAAGTGTCCATCTACACTCCACAGCCAGCGTGCACTTTTCTGAGTATCCTCCCATTTCTAGACTTATTTAGCATGAACACACTACATACTCTGCACCCTCTGCGAATCAGTATGTAATATGAAACTGGGACACATTGTCTCACTATTATCAAGAAAGGTGGAGTTGTCCTTGTGCAGCTTTAATGGGACCTGTGGGGTGGACTGTGGCATGCACCTTCTTTCAGTGTCTACACCATGATAATAACCATCACGCATCTCTGGATTTAATGAAAGCTTAATTAATGATGTGTTAATATGGACAGTGCCAAGTAAGTAATACAGTATGTCCTTGAATCTCTAAACTCAGACAAAGCAGTTGGCTAATAAATCACTCAGATAAACACAGACATTCACACAAACGTGCACACACACACACACACACACACACACACACACAATGCTCCTGCAGGAGCATTAAGTGCTTTTCTGTGTTGTTAAAAGGTCTAACCAACACACACACACAGGCATACGCACGCACACACACACGCACAGGCACACGCATGCACGCGCACGCACACACACACACACACACACAGGGAGGAGAGGACTGCACTAGCACACTGCCAAACAAGGGCTCCACTCCAGTCTCCACTTTAAAGGGCTTGGCGGACTCTGCATCATTTGAACGCACTTTTTCTGCACACAGATGGAGGAGGGGATGATGAACAGTGTTTACCAGAGACACTGTTAAAAAGCTGGGATGGGGGGGGGGGGGGGGGGGGGGGGGGGGGGGGGGGGGGGGTAGAGAAAGGGGGGCACTGGCGTTGAACGCAAACAAGATAGAGAGACAGAGAAAGCGCAAGAGCAGAGGAGAAGGCAACGATGAGCAGAGAAAAAGGCTCGATTTTCAAAAAGGTTTTCTTTTACAAAAAGGACCCTCCCATAGCCCTTTGACTTCCACCACAGACAGTTTCCGTTTAAAACCTGATCGCTGTGCTGGCGGACGCAGACAGGAATCATCACTTTGTGTCGTCTTGGTTTGTTTTTGTGGCTTTAGAGACGTGAAGACGGAGAGCCGAGCCTTCTTCTTTTTGTTGTTGTTTTTTGTTTTCGTTGTCATGGCGACGGGGTTCGTGTTCAGTGTGGCTGTTGGCAGAATGCACTGTGCATGTCGAGATGAGCGGTGGGGGGAGGGAGGGGGGAATGGGTATGGACGCAGGAAACAGGAAAGAGGAAGTGTCAGGTGCTCAGAGGTTGGGACAGAATTGAAAAATGAAGAATCTGCCGCGACCAGGCCGCTGGGTGGACGATCAGATATGTTTTTCTTGTTATGGAGTCTGAGTCAGTGGTTAACTTGATATTCTGGCCAGATTTCCCAGAAACGTTGGTACGGAGCATGTCGGATCTTGCCGAGCAGCTCACATCTTTGTAAGAGTTTAGGAACTACTCAGGTTTGGGAAAGCCACCTCCAAATATTGTAACGACAACAAAAAAACAAAACAAAACAGAGAATGTGAGAAATGTTTCGTCCACCCGGCGGCTGGTCATGAGGCAGATTTCTTCCCCACTAGGCTGAAGTGTACACAGACGTGAGCAAGGTTATTTTCTTACTAAGTCTCGCTGTGCCTGTGTTGTAAGCAGACAGAGATGTTGTAGGCTGGGTACGAGTATTTCTTGCGGTTTTCAAAAGAGGAAGGACATAAGCTTATAATACTTGTTTTTTTTTTTTGCTCCCAACTGTTTAAATAACTTTGGAGCCAAAGTCCGGTCAGTCAGTCCATTCATGAAAAGGACAAAAATAAAGAAAGAAAAACAAACACATCAGCATCATTATTATCATCACATAGCATAATTTCCCTCTTCTCTTTTACAACAAAAAGATAGTGCAACTTTTAGATAACGTTTCTTTTTTGTGTTGTGAATGTTAGAACAAGTCATTCCCCCCCTTTGCTTTGCTTCCTCGTGAACCTTGGCACTAAGATTTGGGTTTGTGAGTCTCTTGTTTTGTTGTGTTCTCCGTTAGTCCTTGATTCTCAGTTCTCGCTTTGTGCACAGATCCCGGTCCGAAAATGAAACCTAAAAGAAAAACTTCATCCTCACTTCCCGGGGACAGAGTCGTCACCCGGGGGGACGAAAAGCAAATAGTTTCAATCTGTGCTAGCAGTATGTTTCTTTCTCATGTAGAGGGAAAAAAATCTCTCCACGCAGTGCATACATCCTGCCCCAGCAGTGCTAGCTGTTTGAATTACTAACATCGGAAAGAAACTCAAAGGAAATCAACTCTTGCTTCTCTGTTTCCTTGTTTTGTTGTAGCTAAGGTTGATATTTATTTGTGCATGGGAGTGTGGAGAGAGGACATGAGAGAGACAGAGAGAAAGAGAGAGAGCGATAGAGAGACCACTGCTTACAGGTGATCAGGGGTGAAGAGGAGAGACAGTTTCCAGTCTGGGGTGGGCGGCCCCACCTGCCCTCCGACCCTTTTCTTCACACCAGGTCCTCCGGTTGGCCGTCCTTGGCCTTGGCAGGTACTATTGTGCTTTCTGATTGGCTCTGCTGCTGGATCGTCCTGCTTCCTGGCCCCCCCACCCTCTGGTTATTGCTGTGCTGGTGTAGAAAGAACGCTGAGCCGGGGTAGTGACCCATCACCTCGCTGTACGCTGGCGGGGGGCCCTCCATTCGCCCGTGGCTGCTGGAGTTGGCCGCACTGATGCCCGAGTTACTGCTGGGCGGCCTCGGGCCGCCTCCTCCCATCCCTCCACCTCCTCCCCCCACCCCTCCCAGGCTCCCGCCTCCTCCCATGTCGATCAAGTCACTGTCGTAGATGGTCCGGTTTGGCGGCGCTCTCACCGACTCGCGGTTGAGCTCCATCTGTTGCTCGGGGTCGCGGAGCTGCAGGGTACACGGCCCCTGGTACGGCGGGGGCTCCTCACCGTCCGACAGCGAGATGGTGGGCGGCAGGTCGATCTGATGCTGCAGGTAGGGGTAAGTGGGCTGGAAGCGGCTGAAGCGGTCGCGCTGCATGAAGGAGGGAGCAGTGAAGCGATCCCTGGCCTGGGGAGCGTATAATACCTGAGAGGATGAGAGAGAGAGGGAGAAGAGGAGGGTGAGGGGGAGGAGGAAAGGGGAGTAAGAAGGAAATACAAGAGAAAAGAAGAGAGTGAGGGAGTGAAGAGGAGGACGAAGGAAGGAAGGAAGGAAAGAGAGACAGAAGAGGAGGAGAATGTTAGCACAGTTAGGTCAGGACAGCTGACTAGCACCAACAGGTTAAAATCCGTATCCCAGTATTATGATGTTTCTGATATATACACCAGTATGAAGAGTGTAAACATACAAAACAAAGTGATGTTCAGGGCAGTGAACTGTGTCCAACTGTATGTATGACATCAGAAAACACTGCTCACAGTTCAACAACTATTTGCAATGACTTTTGTAAAATGACAAACATAATATAATCATATTATGACGACAGACAAATCAGTGATCGGTGAAATAATACTGAATAATATCAACAGCATGCTGCCTTTGTCTTGCAGTTGACTTGTACTGAGCCTGTACTTGGTATTTTCTAGAATTTGGTGACGGGTATGGGACCGCAGGTCACACGGCGCTCCCCGGCAAAAACATTTTTCACTTGTTTTTGTGTCACACACAGGACTGTTTGAATTCTCATAACTCGAGATGTTACCGCATGGAGGGGGCACCATCTTGGAACACGGTATCTCAAGTTTCTCAGTACATCCATGGTGCTGACCCCCAGGTTAACTGTACCTCAAAATCAGTCCTCATGATGTTTATTACAGTACAGCTATTGTGAACTGCTCTGCAAGCATAACTGAATTCAGCGTAAACACTTGATTCCAATGCAGCAACGACCCATCAATGCATCACCAATTAGTTAGTAAAGGCATAACAGTGTAATTACAGTAAAGCAGAGAAAAGATCCTCAGTGCTTTCTACAATGTTCAACACATCGCCTCATCCTCCAGCTTTTGTCAGAGATCGTCACCTCAATTAGCTCTTCAGACTGTGACTGCATGATCCATTTCTTCATTTCTCACATTTCTGTCCAATTCAACACATTTCTACTGTGGCGAGTCATTATCAGAGGGAACCCATTTCAATTAGTGACTGTGGCTCTAATAGTCAACCCCCACTGACAAGGCGGTCCGGATGGAGAGAACAACAGACTGGAAACAAGAACCTGGAGGGGATAGAGGATCAGTGCAATTGAAATGGAGAGACAGAGAGAGGAAGAGTGGAACGGAAAGGATTAAAAAGAAAGGCTACTGAGATAAGGAGAGAGAAAGAGAGAGTACAGACAGGAGAGAGGAAGAAAGAGCCATGAAGATAAAGAGAGGAACGGAGAGTGAGAACGATAAAGACAGGAGGAAACAGAAGAGAGGGAAAAGAGAAAAAAGTATAGTGACAGACAGACAGAAGACAGACAGAGTGACAGACAGGCAGACAGAGGGAGGAGGGAGGGGGAGAGAAAGGTGTAGCTGATAGAGGGAGCAGAGCGCAGCAGAGCAGGGCAGCTCTCAGACGGCTGTCTAGACAGTGTCAGGGGAGGTGTTGCTGATTAATGACGCACCAAAAACCATCCACCCCCCTGCCACACACACACAGCCCCCTTCCCTGCATCTATCAGCCACCCACACTCATTGGCTGCATCTCCCTCTGTGTTTGTCTCTCCGTGGCCTTTTCCTTTTTTTTCCAGGTCTCTCTGGGCGCTTTAGCGTTGACACTGCTTTTACCTCCCTTCATCCTCCTCCACCTCTTCTTTTCTGACTCCCATCACCTGCCTTCTCCTCTTTTCTCCATCATGGCTGTTTGTTATCTTCTCCTCCTTTATTTTTGTTTACACATAAGGCTTTTAGCTGGCAGGGTTCTCCAAATGAAAGCAAATTTGCTGTGGTGCAAACTTGCCCTTTTGCCAACACGAAGTGCCACATTTGGCTTTGAGTGCCAAAGTGTGCACAGACTGGCCAGCTTAACTTCCCACACAGCCTCGCCATACTATTGTCTGCAACTTATCAATACGATCACGTGATCGGTTGTGGTTTCGGGCGTTCTGTGAACTCCGTGTTTCTAGTTTTCCCCGCTGCATCTCCTCCCACCGCGACTCGTAAGCTCCTCCATCTGGCACGGACACCATTAAGCAAACAGATCACCAGTCACAGTGAGTATACTGGCATTTGTTTGCAGTTCTGAATTCAAGAGACTTTGAGAACATGCCAGATTTGATTTTGTTTTGAGTATAGTGCCAGCCGTACCCGGCGCGACTTACAAGCTACAATTCCTGAATGATCAAATATTGACAAGCAACCAAATGCAAATGTCAGGATCTCTGTGCCGTGACAGGATTCCTGTAACCACAGAAGAATTATGCAAGGGCGAGTCCCGGGAAAATAAGCCAAGTAAGAAACAAAGAAAAGCTGAGATGGGACAGCATGGTGACAGCAACAGTCAGGGGGACACAATTTGCACAAGGTGTGTCCAATGTTTTTTGCAAAGTTGCAGAAAATGTTGGCTGATTTAGCCAGCCTGGTGACAGACTCCCAGCTACCCTACGTCCCTGGACGTGGACCCCATAGCTACTAAGGCTGATGTCGGCAGCCTTCGCGACAAACTTAAAGATACAAAAAACTGTAACAGGCTTTATAATCTCCAATTCGTGGCCATTCCAGATGCTCTACAGCTGTCAGTGTGCTGTAAATATCTCTGGTCATGGTCGTTATTATGAAGTGCAGCATTAGCCTCGCTCAGTCTGCCCCCTCGCGATGAACATGGCTCGGCTGTGTGTGTGACAGGGGTCAGCGTGGTGGTGGTCTTACCTCCGAGGCACCTTGTCGAGAGCCGCTGTCTGACGGCCACAGACACCCATCCTACACATCGAGACAGACAAGACAAAAATAAGAAAAACAAGGCTTTGGTTTTCAAAGGTCTGACTGTTGAGGCTTGTAAGTAGGTCTATGTTCCAGCGTTCACATATTCATGTTACTAGCAAACATGAAAAGTTCCTCTACCTTTACTTTTTCTATGCTGACAAAGTGAGAATTCTTTTTGAACATTTATTTATCAAACAGTTAAATTCATGTTAGATTTCCTGCTACAGATAAAGCATCAGAAATCAACGATGATCACTACTTTGCTTTTGCTTTTGTCTGGGATGGTGTTTGATGTGAGACCATTCAGCTGACGATTAAAAAAAAAAAAAAACTTTCTTCCTGAAAAAAAAAGGATGAAGAGGGGGAAAAAAAACATCCAAAAAGTAACAACTTAATGAGGACACAAAAGATGAAAGAACAATGCTGAGAAACGCCGGATGGCTTCAAACCCCAAATCCTGCCCTGTTTGGGAGCGGGGACAACAAAAGGCAGACGGCTCCCATCTTAAAAAATCGGCAGGATAAAAGCTACAACAAAGAAACGCAACTATCAAATAACTGCAGTTTCCCTTCGTCTACATTTGACTTGAGGATCTTTTCTAAGATGGCACAGTCAACAATATTTAGTGAGAAAAAAAAACATGAAAAGGAGGACAAACATGCATAAATCCTGGTTGTTTACGTGTCTGTTCGGGGCAAAGGCCATTGGCTATTCTTTCAAATAGCACTTTGTCTGCTATGGGGCTTTGTTGGCTTGTTGCTGTCTGATGTTGCATTTGTGGCATTTTTTGCTATGTGTCTGCTTCTGTTTGCATAATTTTTGTTTGGATTGGACTGCACAGGGAAGAGAGTGAAAGGAGGGATGAATAAGATGAGATGAGAGGTTATTAGCTGAATTTAAATGATCCATAATGGGACAACCAAGCACGAAAAAGCTTTTACCTGTTTTTCAGATACTGGTCTAGAGGCTGAATATATCAATGGACCAATATTTTTGCATTGTGGGTCATATTCTGTACCTGATCCTTTGTCAGTGGATGCAATCTCGCTGCGTGCGCATATGCAAGTTTGTCTGAGTGTGTGTGTGTTTGTCCCAGAGTGTCGACATGTCAGTATGGGGGCAGAGCCGCTGCTGTCTAGACGGTGCTGTATTGAATTAAACATCAAGGCCTGACAGAGTCTGGCTCTGAAGAAACCAATTCGGCAAGTTCACCTAACAGACTGGAGCAAAGCTGTTACCTCAGTGAAACTGGGACAGAGACTCCGACTGGGATAAAAGGATTCATTTAGCTCAGCGCAGCTTTACTGGGAACAAACTGGTAAGCTATGTTTGTCCTGCTTCAGAAATAAAGAAATGTACTGTCACAGTGAGTACGCAGGGACATTCAGTGAGAACAGATGAACAGACAGACATGCAGTTTTTCACTCACTATCAGTTTAGATCGAAATGTTATTGGCACGGTTGCTGAAAGAACAACACTGCCAGAGCAACTAAACACAACCCAATACAAACAGTATCTTTCTGTCTGTCGTGCACACTCGCACACAGACACGCACGCAATGATACTGACCTGCTGCAGGGCATGGTCGTGTCTGCGGGCCTGGCTCTGCCTTGTTATGAAGGACCAGGTGGAGAGCTTGTAGTGGTTGAGCAGGCAGATGATCACCACCACCATCACTGTCATCACCACGATGATGATGACGATCTGAACAAACTCCAGTTCAGCTGCACAAACACGAAAAAGGAGAGAGAGCGGATTAGCATCAAACATTTACAAGAGATGTACAATTGGTGCAAAATAACTTCAGTCACTAAATAAACACAAAACACCATGAAGTTCATTTGTACACTAACACATCTGCACAATATCTAGTCAGATTGTTGGAATGGAAAAAAAGATAAAAAGACGTCCACAAAGTGCTCAGGAAAATTAAACGTGAACATCTACATATCCACCATAACTAGGCCACTGAGCTGAGGAAGATCCTGTGATGTGATCAAAGAATGATCCAGAACAGCTACTGAAGGGACTTTATGGTGAGATTGTTTTTTCAGCTGGGAAACAATGGTTGAAGGGGTTTGATGGAGCCACACAGTCTCGTTTGTTAGATTAAGCACTGTTCCAATTGGCTGTTATAACTAAAGTTAACCAGCAGGGGGTAGCACAGGTCAAACTCCAAGTCAGTCTGCCACATAGTGATTATAGTGTGTGTATGGTTGATATGTTTGTGTGTGTCTGAGGATTCGACACAGAAAAGCTTCAAATCACAGATAAGATAAGTGTTGGGACTGTGGTGTCCGTCCCAGTGTACAGTGGTTTCTTTGTGGAGATGCTGAATAACTGCGGTGTTTCTGTCCTCAACAAACAGTCAGTCAGTGACACACACGCACGCGCACGCACACACATCGGAGCTGATCTGGGCTGACCTCCCAGATCAGGGCACCACAGGGAGACACAATGATCGCTGCCTTATAGTCACGTCCGCCTCTCGTCTCTTGTTCATTGTTTCATGGCTTCGTCTTTTTTTCCTTCTCCTCCCACTCTGTCACTTTGAACCCTCACTGTATCTCCACTTGCTCCCCTATCTCTCCATCCATCCTCCCTCTAAAACAATCCCTCCATCCTCCTCTTTCTCTCCCACAAGCCTCCTCTTGTATTCTCCCAAGTCTTCCAGCCTTTATCAGTCTCTCTTCTTGCATTCCTCTCTCGCCCATCATCATTCTTTCTCTGTGCTTCTTATTCTTCATCGTCATCTTCAGTTTCTCTCTCCTCCACTCACTCCCTCTCAGCAGTCTGGGACTCTTTTTTGTGTGTTGTCGGTTTGTTCTGAGTAGAAGTCTTGACCTTGTCTGGTCTTGGCACACAGTCTGACCTCTGACTCACACTCTACTCACTGCTGGACACTCACTCACTTTATGTGCCTGCGTTGTGTCTGTGTGTGTGTTTGTGCAGTTTGTGTCGCTGTGTGTGCAGGCAGCTCTGTAAGAGCAATGACACAATGTACACTCAGCTATTTGAGCTGCAGTGCCTTGATACTGACACTTTCTCCACAAAGCTCTGTACAATTTTTGGAGTATATCCCCGACAATCCACCTCACCATGTGGAAAATAAAAACAAGAAGAAACTGTCAGAGTTAGAGCTTTGATTGTCACTGGACAAAAAGAATAAATGAAATCACAAAATAACATATGTATTCTAACCAAAACTGTGGAAATCTGCAAGGAAGACAAGAAAGCTTAAAGCAGGAACTGGCCCAGTCCAGTAAAACCCAACCTATCCCAGTCTCCCCAGCCTCAGTAATCCTCCCCGGCTTATTTGTCTGCATTAGGGTGGGTTAGTGTCGAGCCTGAGCTGAAATGTAAACCCACCCAAACCTGCCTCTGCCCCACCACAGCAGCCACAGGGGACGGGTGGAGTAAGACTGAAAGAAGAAGGCCGACCAGCACAAACCACAAGTGAATGCAGTGAAGAACAAAACCTAAGCCAGTAAAACCAACCGACGGTAACCACCAAAGAGGAAGATATGAGGTGCTCAGTGCACAAGCAACAAGAACAAAAACACTGCACTAAACTGCACACACACACTCAATTCAGCACTCGTTTTCTGAGGTGGAAGTGATGGCCCAACCCAATCAATTTACTACAATTGTGAAACTTTTGAGTTTTTAAAGCTATTTGTCACAATAT
Source organism: Chelmon rostratus (assembly GCF_017976325.1). NCBI lineage: Eukaryota > Metazoa > Chordata > Actinopteri > Chaetodontiformes > Chaetodontidae > Chelmon > Chelmon rostratus. Next base: position 22,523,882 of record NC_055665.1, read on the forward strand.
GAGTCATGTAATGTGGAACAGGTAGCAGTGAGGGGACAAAAAGCTGAGCGGGAAGATGAGGATGGTAACGTCATCAACCGCACACAAGGGGGAGGAGGTGGAGTGGAAAAAATCTGCAGAGCCAAATTCTCTTTAACAAGCCATGAGGGAGAGGGGCTGAGGTAAAGTTACATTCAAGGAACCAGTGTTCAGAAAACCAACAGAACCCCTTATACCTGCTCTCTCCACATCTGGTGTACCGCTGGTTCTCCACCAGTTTGGCTTGTGAAGCTTTACAGCCGAGCAACGCCTTCTCATGAACCCTGTTCTGAAGTTGCTTATGCGTGTGTGAGCATTTGAACTGAAGGTTTCCACATCAGATTGCTTAATTGCAACAGTCGTGACAAGATAAACTCCTCAGTATTTCATAAGAAGAAGACTCTTCAAGCGTGTTCACAGCCCTGTGAGGCTGTACTGAGGGACAGCGGTGCTTTGAGCTAAATCTCCCATCAGCACTCTAACATGACCACAGTGACAATGCTGACGTTCAGCAGGTATACTTCTCAGCATGTTCACCAATAGTTCAGCCAGGTTCTGCAGGTATTCAGTTGTAAACCAAAGTGTTGGACACATGTCCAACACAAACGTCAGGGGATCAAAGTTATTACAATTCATCCCAGGGGGAAATTTGAATATCTGTACAAAACCTTATGGTAATCCATCCAACTGTAGCGGAAACATTTCACTCCAGACCACAAATGTCGACCCCATGGTGGCACTAGAGGAAAAGCCATCCCCAAAATCTGTCAGATTCATCATCTGGGGATCATGAATATCTACATAAAATCGTGTGCCAGTTCATCTGTTATAGCTGAAACATTTCAATGGATACGACAATATCATCCTGACCTGCTGGCAGCACTAAATTAACAGTGGCTCACTGGAGTCATTAGGATTCATCTTCAAGGCACCATGCATGTCTGTACGAGCTTTCACAACAATCCATCTAATAGCTGATGAGATATTTCATTCTAACCAACAGACTGGCATTGTCACCCAAAGAGCCGTGCTGCTAGCGTGGCTAAAAAAGCACTGACTTGAGAATAGTCCTAAAAACAAACACAATTTTCTTTCTTCTCCATCTCGCTAATCATAATGTGACCACTGAGATTTGTTTTGCAACCCTTTGAGTCCACTGCCCTCTTTGAAAAGAGGAAGAGCATTGGAAAGATGTTGTGTTGCTTGGCTGTCTCATTTGGGAGCTCGAGCCACTACCAGCCCAGGCCTGTGTGCTCGCCACAGCAGCCACAGGGAGGGGACTGAGGGAGGGTTTCATTCAGAGAACAGCCTTCTGGGAAACCAAGTCAACCAGGCCCTTCTGTAAGCCTGCTGGATAAATATCACATACTCTGCTTTCTACTGTTGTAAAAGCCACACAAACCAGACGCCCAACTCAAAGCTGTCTTCTGAAGTACAGGCGGCGGTGTTTTTACAGTTCAAGCAAAATAAAAGTACAGCGGCTGCAGCTAATGGCCTCTCCTCTGAACGTCAGGGAGGAAGGAAGCCAGAGGAGGAGTTGAGAAGGGAGGAAGGAAGTGTGGGGAGTAGGAGAGATTAAATAAGAAAGAAAAGAGGCAGGGAAGAGGGGAGGCCCATCCTGCCTGAACCACAGTATCCACCCAGTTCAGAGGCTCCAGAACACAGTGTACAGCAGTGACTCTCGCACAGGCCAGAGATCAGTGTGTGCAAGCAGTCTGCATTACCAGCACCAGTCTGATGTTATTACAACAGTAATCCACTTGTCAAAACAATATCAGCCCGGCGTCTGCAGCACCCTTATTCCTTCAGCAGGCTGAATAATTTGCATTGCAAGCCAGCAGCCCCATTGCTTTTTGTCTGCTGTGGTGAGGACAGAGGCCATCAGGTTTATTCAAATCATGTGAAAGTGACCGGTCAAAAGACTATTACACTGCAACTCTTCCAAACATCTGTTCACATTGGTCACAATTTGGAAACAGCCTCCAATTCATTTAAGATAATTTGCTAGGCAGAAAAGACATACATAAAAGTGGTTTAACCTGAAGAACATAGAGCATAAATCTGTTTAGAGCAGTATTGTGGGCTACTTTTTATTCAACTGCAAAGATAAAAATTCCTTCTTGTGATAAATGGGTTACTTGAAATAAGATACAATACCTTTGTTCCAATACCAAAACATTACTTTTCTGATACCTTACTTTGAGGAATATAAATATGTTTCCACAAAACCCTCTATTTAACTTTTTTTTTTATTTATTGTGGATTTGGCATTATTGCAATACTTTTAATAGTCAGTAGAAGAGAGGTGACAGCAAACCCTAGAATACCAGCTTTCACTACTTGACAGTTTTGATACTGGGTCAGTACTGAAAAAAGGCTAGATATCCAGCTCTATCACACAAACAGCAGTCACAGCAGCAGCTTGTCCCAATGTCCATTCAAAAAGCCAAAAACTAAAAGAGAGAGTAAACAGCATGAGTGCAGGCACACGCGCACACACACAAACACAGACAGAGAGATAGAGTGACCCAACGATGGTCCTTTAACCTTTGTATCTGTGTGTGTGTGTGTGGGTGTGTGTGAGTGAGCGAGCGAGGCCGATGGGAGGTCAGACAGTTCAGCTGACCTGCCAGTGAAAAGAAGCTGTCAGACACACAGCAAACAGACAACAGCAGCTGCTATCGTAGCGCAACACTGTCTGAAGACACATTCAGACATGTAAATATAAGAGATTTCATCATTCTGTGATGGCTCATTAATTAACCTTAAAGAGTCAGTTCACCTAAATTACAAGAAGACATATTTTCTCACATACCTCTGCCGTTCAGCTAGTCTGGGTTTTGAGATATTTATCTCTGGTGTTTCGCTGCAGACGTTTTTCACTTTTAAATTACCTTCTCGCAAAGAAATGGTCCCTCTGAAAAATTGCTGACAGTGAATTATCCATACTAACCAGGACACAGTGTCTTTGTTGAATTTTTAAATGTCTTTTTCCAATGCTGCGAGCATCACAAACTGAAGTCCCAGCACCTCCATTACTGAGGATGCAGCAGCAGCCTCAGAGTCTGGACAAATAAAACCAAATCTGCATGGACAGATATGAGAGAAAAGAGAGGAAATATGCTTTTTAATATGGGTCTCTGACATCAAAATCTGAGCAAAACCACCAGAACTGTACTTTTTTAGATTATTTTTTTGGCCATTTCTGCGTTATTTATATATAGTGACAGGTGGAGAGAGACAACACAGGTGGGGGGATAACATGCAGCAAAGGATCCAGGCCACTGCAGTCAGGACTCAGCTTTGACACATGGTAGGGGCTCTACCAGGTGAGCTACCGGGCACCCAAGGACTGTGCTTTCTCTTTGGCTTGGCCTGTGATAGGTCTATGGTATAACATGTAAGCTGTACTCATAAAAAGAAGTAAAATACAATACAGCATTGTTTCCACTGTCACTGAACAGACCTAGCGGGGTCTGGCCAACAGGGACCCCAGCCAAACCTTTTATAATGCCAAAAAAATAACACCAAATATCTATTAATTGGGAAATTAATGACTTGCTTTTGTGGGGGCCGCTGTGCGGCGCTGTTCTGAAACATGAGTCAACCTCTGTGTTGAGTCAACATCAAGTGAAACTCTTGATGTGACGTAAGTGTCACTGCCAGTGTTAACCCCATATTCATTCTGCAGCAGCATGAGTCGCCGCTAAAATTCCCCACCATCATTAATATCCCCTGCTCTCGTGTTTCACCGAGGGTGGGACGAGCCCCTTCACGCACACGGAGCAGAGCAGAGGAGCGACTGATGAAGGGAAGATAATGCTGTCTGTACCTGCTACAAGCAGGTAATGGACAACACACTTAAGTGCTGATGGATTCAGTGTTTTTGTATTTTTAGCAGAAGTAGATCAGAGAATTTGAACAGAACGGATCAGTGGGGCCGTTTTTCCCTCATTGTTCTCCGTGAAGTTTGCCAGAAGTAATGTAATGTAGCCCCGGTGTGTTTTATGCTAAGTGAGCACTGTGCCGGACTTTAAATCTTTAAAGCAACCGATCATATGGTAACTTAGGAGGCAATCTGGCCTGGTGTGCTCTGATTAATTTGGCATGCAGCTAACACACCAGTCATGAGTTTGTTTTAATGAAAACTCGACTCCTGGTATTTGCCTGTAGTGTTCTTTGGAGGAAGGAAATAACGGAAGTAACAGGCAAACCAGCTTTAAAAGCGACTAGCTGTGCGATGGATCGAAATTATGCTGATGCAAAGTGTGGTTCATGTGGATTTCGAAAAGTAAATGTTAAAAGAAACTTTAAAGCGTTTAATTTCAGAGTGGAATTTGGTGTGGAGGTAGATGGTACAAAGTGTGCTAAAGTGGGTTAACGCACCCACCCCCTAACACCGTTACTGCTCAATAAACTTAACATTTGAGCTCAGGTGACCTTAGACGCCTCTGTGAGAAAACCAGGCCCGGCTGCTTTAGTTTGCACAAAGGAACAGCCTTCTGTTCAAAACCATGAGAATGTATTCCATGATTCAGGTCTGAAAATGGATGTATGCTGAGCGTGCAGGGAACGGCTCGCTAGCTGCTTGCTAATTCAGAGTAGGAGAGCTACTCCCACCAGCAGAGGAAATGCCTTTTCTCTCAGACTAGAGAGAGACCAAGCTTCAGCTGCTTTGAAGCCTATCTTTGAGCCACGCAGCACACAGGTCCAGAGCTAAAGCAGCAGTTTATGGAAGTGCTGCAACAGGCGACCCGTCAGTGAAAACACAGCCTGCCCCGGTGCTGTTCTGGGAGATGACAAGACAACAGACGAGAATGACAATAAAATCTTCATCTAAACTCACTGAGATCTGCATGTTCCCCTAAAAACTAATAGCTTGGCAAAACGTGGCGGCAGCAAGTAAGGGTTTTTTATTTATTTATTTATTTATTTATTATTTTACCTGGCCAGGCTGAGCTCAACAAACGCTCCAGCTGCCTTATTTCCTCTGCAGCTATTTCCTGCTTCCTGTTGCACTCCTGAGCCACATCTCAGTTATGAAGAAAATGATCAGTCTCACAGTCACACCTGGCAATCAAAACTGCACTTTACTGTGAAATTCAGCACTTCCTCTATGACTGATAGAGGAAGTGCTGCAAGTGCTGTGTAATTATGCTGCTCCCCAAGTACTCAATCCGTGGGTCTACTTGTCTGACTGAACTCAGTCCACCACGCATATCCATAAACTTCAAACCTGCATCACAATAAACATATGAAGTTAAAAGAGAGACAGAAACACCAAAATAAAGGACGCTTTCTTCACTCCAACTTGCTCGTCCTTCTCCTGCTGCCCAGAGAGCTCCAGCCCAGCTAGAGGCCTGCTGAGTTCACAGCCTGCTGCCCACCACACTGGGCCCACACACACACACACACACACACATGCACACATACAGACACACACACACACTCCTCCTTTTGGCATACACAGCCCTGTCTGCTGCCACTGCCGTTGCTATGGTAACCCTTGGGCACGGTGCCGTGATCAACAAGGCCCGGAGCTGCTGGGGCGCCATGGCAGCGACCTGGCTGGCACACACACACACACACACACACACACACACACACACACACACACACACGGTGGCACAGAGAGATATAGAAGAAGACAAGGAGGGAGAGGAAGTGAATGCGTGCACACACACGTAAAAAGACTGGCACAGTTAGAGGGAAGGAGAGAGAGTTCAGTAATGAAGGGACAGAAAGAGTTAGGGGAATGGAGTGAGGGAGAAAATGAGGTGCGCGCACACACACACACACACACACACACACACACACACACACACACACACACACGTCCCTTGGGAGACGTGCACTGTAACGTCTAGACGGCTGGTATCAGCCTGGCAGCAACAGTGTCTCTCAACCAGTGTGTGTGTGTGTGTGTGTGTGTATGACACAGCATGTAGTAGATATCAGCCTAGTTACAGCCTCCCCTCCTCTACCACAGTCAGTCAGTCTCTCCATGGAAATAAATGAACTAGTTTAATGCTGCTTAACCCTGAGGAGAGGGGGCCTGTTTATGTGCGTGTGCATGTGTATACGTGTGCATGTGTGTGTGTAGGCTACTAAGCCCATTAGACAGGTATCTCTGGGTCAGGAGAGAGATGGAGACAATGAGGAAGAGGGACAGAGAGGAAGAGGAAAGGAGACAGATGAAGGAGGAAAGAAGGAAGAGGAGGATGTAACAAAAGATGGAGGGAGATGCAGAGACAGAGAGAGAGAGAGAGAGGGAGAGGGAGAGAGGGGAGAGATACAGAGAGAGAGAGAGAGAGAGAGAGAGGGACACTGACACAGACAGAAAAAGAGACGCAGAGAGAAAGGTGCCAGACATGCTATGGGGACTCAGGGCAACAAGAGAACAAACAATTACAGCTCTGTCTCTTCCCCACTCTTCCTCCTGTCTCTTTCTATCCATCTATCTATCCCTTCTTCTCTCACTCACACAGCACAGCAGAATCAGACAGCCTGTCTATGCTTCACCACAGAGACTCAATGGGATTAAAAAGCAGCACTCATACATGATTAATATTTCCATATTTCTAAGTTGTGCATTGGGACAGGAAACATGCTGCCATGCTTACGTGCACACATAATTTTCATTCTGGAACTTGCAAACAAGCTTGAAAGATAATGATTATTACAACTTGGGTCCTATTTTGAATAGCTTTGGTGAACATTATTACTGGTTATGATATGTGAACACTGTATTCACCAGAGTAGCTGAGTAAGTCGATATGGCAAAAGACAGTTAGCTGGTTGTAAACCAAGCTGAAAGTTATCTAAACTACTTTACTTCCAGGTAAACATAAGGTTTGCTAATAATCTAATAAATCCTTGTGCACAGCTACAGCAAGTCATTTTTTTATCAATTGCATGATCTAAAATAAGTCACTAACCCGCTGCCAAAGTGTCAATAATCCCTATCAACAAATGCCCCAGAGAACCCTCATTCTGTCAGCTGAATCACTGCACTTTTTGTAAATGCATCATTGTACACAGTGCAACACGGGACAACAATATTACAGGCATAAAAACCTTCCCAACCCTACTCCTTTCTCAAACTCACCTCGCTACAAACTACCAGTAGTGGAAAACCATTTTGGAAAATGCTGAATGGAATACAGCCCCGCTGATTTCCATCATACCACACAGAGAAAATGCTGATATTAGGTGAAGGGAGACATTTAGCAGTGCATGGTTTTGGTGCACGACCCCACTCATTTACTATTGTCACATTTAAGACACAGAGCTAGGTATCTGTTTGTCTGAAGAATACATTGCTGGCGATTTTCTCAAAATCCCAGAAGTACTTGGGATTGAGAATCCTCAAAGTCTCAAAGTCCCAAAATCAAGTCTATTTTCAAGTTTAAACAAAGCTAGCATAGACTGTAAACCAACAGTTAAGTTTTAGTATCAGGTGTATGTATGTATTTCAATAAGTTAGATTTTCACACACAAAGTCTCAACTATTTCAAGTATGAAATGCTTTAGTGCAGGACTGCAGCATTAGACTGCATTAGTTTAAGCCTGGTGTGCCTAAGAAACCCACAACTGAGTGTGTGTGGTCCATATGGACAGAGGATTCTTCACCTTAAAAACTGTGCCAGGTGTTCCCTGGGGGGTGTTTAGCTCTGTGACTCCAGTGTAAAGATAATACATGAAACACAAAGTCGGGTTAGGTGACAGTCAAGCTTTATGCCAACACATCAGCATCATAGTTTCCTTCTCTTGTTGTGTATATCACATATACTTCACACTTTTTCTCTGACTCAACATGCATCTGCGTCACCACTAAATAATTTCTCTACATTTTCTCTCAACATGGACTAAGTTGGATTATTGCTGAGGTAGGCCATTACAATGAGACCCGATGCTGAGCCGGCGATAAATCCCCACTTTGGCTACTGAAAAGGACCAATGTAGCCATATCATCTCCATCTGCATGAATATAACATGAACAAAGATACGAAAAACGCAGGGCTCTGTGATAACACATCATGAATATTACAATGTAGTCTAATATTATCAATATTCCAATACTGTAATATTCATGAACAGCAGTAAAGCAAAGAGGGGAGCAGTGTTAAAGTATTCATTCAGTCAGTGAGGTGGTGCACGGCTGGCTCAACATGTCACCACACACACACGCACACGCACACGCGCACACACACACACACACACACACACACACACACTCTCTCTCTCCAGCAGTCAGAGCTGGCCTGCAGTCTCTCAGGTGTGTATATTATCAGAGCCAGACAGACAGGATAGCGTCTAGACTACCCCCCCCCCCAAAAAAAAACCCTGCCATAAAGCCAGACTGACTACACTCTGAGTGATTGAACCAGACTGATAGGTCAGAAAAATGTCAGGGTTATAGAGTGTGTGTGTGTGTGTGTGTGTGTGTACATGTGAGGGGTGGTGACCAGGGTGAGTCAGGGTCAGTGTGTGAGTGGGGGGTTGAGGTACATTTCGTATGATTGGAGCTCAGCCTGCTGTAGCATGTTGCTCAAAGCTTGTCAGAAATGCAAGTACCTTTACACGGAGAAGGAGCAAGGCAATAAATGATAGCAACACTGTGATGACAGTGAAGGGTACTGCAGGGAGGCAGTGTGCACAGCGGGGTGGGGGGGACACCAGACAGCGTTGTCCGACAGACCGTAATAACCTGGAGCACATTGGGAGGGTACGAGGGGTGTGTGGTGATGTGTTTTAACCTGGAAGCAGAGATTTGACAGTGACTGGCAACGACGGGCTTCGTTAGCCTCATCGCTAACATACGCATAATCACCGTCATCATCCTCTTCAACAACAGTCAGAGGAGACAGACACACGGCAGTGGGCTGTTGTGACAGCATTAGCGGGAGGATATTAGCCAACAGGACGCACAAAGCACAAATATAACCCAAGGCCAATAAAGACCAACAGGCAGACAGATGGACATAGCTGATACTGATATTCGGTTCCATTCATATACAGATCACGTTCGTAGACAGAAATAGGCTAAATCTTAAAGGATAAGATGGCTGATAAATTATGTTTTTCCCATTGTCAAAATACCATGAAAAGACCAAAACCAACAATGAGTTGATCCTACTAACACAAGTATTGTGTCTGTATCAGAGCCTGATACATCGTCTTCCTCTGTGCTATTGAGCTCTATTGTTGTCCAAAAACTATTAAAACACATCAATGAGGCACACTGTTGCACTGGCTGACACCTTCCTTCATTACCATGAACACACACACACACGCACACACACACACACACACACACACACACACACACACACACACACACACGCAGTAGTCTATTTTGACTGAATCCCACACATGCCATCTTGCTGTCGTAAACACTCAGGAGCAGAGCACTAAGTGTGTCTTTATCCGCCACTGAAAATAGTTCCAGGCAAATGCATTGCTTCCTGTTTGAGTAAGATCTGATAAAAACTGCAGAGTCCAGCTGTTTTAGGAAACTGCTGGGCCTTTTTAAAAATGAATCTATATGTTTGTGAGGAATCACTGGGGCTGAATACCACAGACAGGGCAGAGAAGCATTGAGGGATGGACTAACACATTGCTGGTTTTGGTCTTTTGATAGAATTTGTTGACAATAAGAAAAATATAGAATATTACCAATAAAATTCTTTAATTTAATATGGTGTTGGTATTGAAGAACTTATCTAGCACTTCACACGCATGCACATGTGTGTGTGCTCACCTTGCTGACTTCTATCAGCCAAAGAAAACTCAGCCAGCCATGCAGACACATAGATCTTTGGCAACTCAGCAGGGGGCTCTGAAAATGATTCTGCAATGTTGATTTCTGTACAGGTCAACATCACAGGTTGGCTGCTAGTGAAGGCAGAACGGGTAAAATCATGCTGAAGCCTGACTGAATAGAACAAGGGAGAAAACAGAGCAGAAAAGAAAAAGATAAAGAAATAAGTAGCATATAGCTGCCAGAGTAGCACAGAGGAAAGGAGTCATAGAGAGCAAAACAGAGGAGTAAAGAGAATATATGCTACTTATACAGCTCAGGCCGAAGAACCACAGAGAGATTGGACAGAGAGGAGACAGGAACAAAGATAAGAGTGGGTAAAGGACAGACGAGGGGAAAAAAGTCGGCAGAGGAAGAGATAGAGGTGCGGGGAGAATGTGGTAAAGGCAGACAGATGTTAAAGGCAGACAAACAACAAAGCGTGCTGTCTTGTATCTCATCTCTGAGACTGAACAATAAAAAACAGCGGTGCGGCGGAAAAAAAGAACAAAACATAAGAGATGAGAGAGGGGAGGAGGAAGAAACGAGTGGCCTTTTGTCTGTCTGTCTGCGTGCTTCCTGGCAACCTCGCCACCGCCGCCACCACACACCTCACCCCCACAGGAGAGGTGATTTCACCATGCAACGCTAAAGTGGGTTTTCAGCTTCAGTAGGGGTAGCAGACACCTCCCAGACGTAGGCTGCGTGCTGCATATGTGCTGCAAAGTCTCTGTGGCTGTTGTGATCAGCCAAACAGAGACAGCAGGGGATACTGTGGCTGGGACACAGGAAGCTCCGGGAGACATGGGACACATCCAGACTGGAGCTGCTTAGTCTGTGGGGTTACACAGACATACTGGGCTCATGCATGTGTCAGTTTCACCCACCTCCACTGTGACAGGGTGTTTATGTTTTTGAGAGGGTGACTCTGAGAAACTCCTTGCATGAACACAACATGTCCACAACCTGATCTTTGGCAATCACTTAGCCACAGACTACAAGTGCAGACTACAAGTGCAGTAAGGCATGTGGACAGAGGCGTCCAAGTAGTTTTCACGTAAATGTGAGTCAGCATGTTTGATCACTGGATCTGCTTGAGCTTCAAGAGTTTTAAAGCCTGATGGTTTAAAAGGTTTTAACACATACACATTGATTAATCAATTAACCAATCAACAGGGGATTCATGCACAATTTTGATAAGTATTCCGTAACCTTGGCTTCTAAATGATGAGATTTGCTGCTTTTCTGTTTTATATCTGTGTAAATTGAGTATGTTCGGGTTTCAAACTGTGGGGCTGACAAAGCAAACAATGTAAGGACCTCACCTCGAACTCGGGGGAATTTTGACATTTTAAAGACCGAACAATTCGTCAAAAATGTCCAGAAGATCAACTGATAATGGACACATTAGCAACAGTAGTTGCAGCCTAATTTCACACCTCAACAGGAAACAAATTCTGAGGTGAATGAAAAAACCTCATGTGCATAAAAACGGCGAAAACACATGAGGAAACAGAGAGCTGTGTTCAAAAAAAACAACAACACAAGACAAATGGCCTCCTCCTCTTGTGTGTAATTACGCCCCGTCTGTTTGTAATAACTCAGTTTAATCTGCTCGCCTTTTTTTTCCATCTCTCCCCACAAATCATAACTGGTTTCCATTTTGGAAAAAGATGGCTCCTCAACAGCAGCATATGCTGGCGTGGCGTTTTATTCTGCTATGACTCACTGTCTCTCCACTGAGCTGGACTGTCTCTATTTTACTCGGTGTTTCTCCTCTTTCTCTCTCATTAGGTCTGTCTCTTCGACTCTTTTTGTCACACTCCTCTCACTCTCCTCCAGTCTTTACTTATCCATCTGTTTCTCATTTTGATGCATCTATCCTTTTTCTTCATCATTTACTGCTTCCTCTTCTGTCTCTTCCAGCCTCCTCTCTGTATTCCACCGCTTCTCTTTCACTTCACTATATATACACACTTTTGTCATTTCTGCCTGCCTCTCTCTTATCCCACCTCCTCTCTGTCTCCTACCTTCCCTCCCACTTTTTCCTCCTCTCCCACTCCCTCCGACTCTCAGATGAAGGGGTGTAAACATGTCTTCCACATGCGGTCTCATTGTGCCGAGCCAACAGAGCAAAACAACCACGCTTAAGTTGCTCAATAGGCTTCACCAGATGACTAGCGCCTCCTCCCTCCTCCCCTTATTCGCTCTTTTTCCCCCCTTCGGGTTGAGATGCATAACAACCATGAAGCAATGCCTGGCAGGCAGGATTAGGCAAGAGAGAGAGAGACAGAGACAGAACAGAGAGGAAGGAAGAGAGAGAGAGACCAAAAAGAAAGATAAAGACAGTGAAAGTGAGACAGGGATAAAGAGAAGCGAGAGACTGAGAGGGAAGCAACTTCTGTGCAAAAGGAGGGGGGGGGGAGCGAGTTGTGCATGTATACGAGGAGAAAAATGCAAGATAAAGGGAAGTACGTGTTGGGGGGGGAAGAAAAAAGTCCTATCAGAAAAGTTTTTTTTCCTCGCTGGAACACTTGGCCGTGACCGCAGGCTGAACTTTGGTGCGGTGCTGAGCAACAGCTGCCGACAACAGAGGAAAGTACAAAAAAAGAAGAGAAGCTGCTGAGGAAGAAGAAGCAGGCAGGCAGGCGAGGTGCGGGTGGGGTGGGGAGGGTGGGCTGGCTATTCTCTAAGCAGTGGTGGTGGTTTGGAGATGGCCAGGATGTTTTAGGCTGGCTGAGGGAGGTATAAATAGACCTAGGGCGGCAGGGGTGGAGGGGGGATTGAAGGGGTTCATACAGAGGAGAGGGTAGTTAAGTGTGGAGAGCAGCTCGTGCCTTACCAAAAAGAAGTAGAACTTGAGTGCTCCGGGCAAAAGACCAAACCAGATGCTGCAGCAACACAGCATCGCCATACCTCCACAACCAACTGCATCCCTCAACTGAAGCAGTAAGGCCGAGGGTGGCTCCAGGTTAATAACAAAAAATATGCTGTCAGCAAATTAGGTTCAACCACATGCATTTTTTTTCCAGCATTGTTCAATTGAGAGCAAACACAGATTTACAGGTACGGTGAAGATGCAGTCAATTATTCTCAGAGGTTTTCATATTTGAGAATATTTAGAAGAATAAACTGAAACTAGGGACTTTATTATGTTTGTGATGTGAAAATTACCCCTGATTAATCTAGCATCTCTGTAGTTGCAAATTAATTTTCTATTGATCATTTTATCAATTAATCTGTAATCATTTCAGCTCTATCCATATAAAAGCAAAATGTAATATCTAATGCCCTTCATCTCATTTTCAGGTACTAGCTACAGGTTGTGAACATTAGTCTGCTAAGCCGTTTCTGTCTTCTTAACCACCGAAAGTTGAGAAGAGGTCATTGAGTTTTTGTTATTTATTAGTTTAGTTATTTTAGTTTTGAAAAAAAAAACTGAATAAGATTTGATAAGGTATTCGAGAGGTTCTCAAAAGCTTATTAAATACTGAATTCTGATTCAATAAAATGTTATTGAACTCCAACCCCGGGCAAATTAAACCAAACGTGTCTGCATGGCTGTAGAGGGAAATGAAAAAACATCTTCTCATACTTTAGGTGAACTGACCATTTAATGTGGTGGGATTCTTTTTGTTGAAAAAAAAATCAAACACACACTGCTGATGAGAGAAAGTGTTGATTAAGCTGAGCTCAGGTACAAGATATTGAATGAAGCATTTCTCTCCTGCAATTAAGAATCTCTTATGAAATCTTTATGGCACTCACTTTCTAGAGTTGACATGGAGAGTAGCAGAACAACACAGGCTTGACATCGCCTTCCTTCTCTTTTTTCCTCTCTGTGTCTCTTTTCTTCCTCCATCTTGTCATATCTTTCATGCCTTCTCTCTCTCACACTCCTTCTTCCCACCCACACCGCCCTCTTCCTTCCTTCTCTCCTCTCTCTGATTCTCTGTAGAAGTACCACTTGGGGAGTTCAGCTCACGGCGAACACTGCGAAATGAAAAGAAGCTCCTGACTCGACGAGGTAAAACTCTTTTGGGCAAGACAAAGACCGTGTGTAACCAGAGATATCAACAGCTTAGCAACACCTACACACAGACACACACTTCTATATCTTTGTATTAATCTTTTCTGTACTTCTTGTGCTGATGGTGGTGGCACTCTCACGTTAGAGGGCAGGAGTCAGGTCAAGATCATGGTGAGTTTCTACTTTGTCCAATTCATTGGACAGCTTTTTAACACCTTTTTACCTTTTCATGTTTTTAAGTGAGGTGGTTTTGCAATTTGGACTTTACTCTCTGTAAAAACTGGGATTTTTTTGAAGCAGAATTAGACGACATTGGATTAAGGCTGGTCCACTGCGATTCAACACTGCATGGAGCTACAGTCTGACTCGCTCTCTGTGTGCTTCTGCAGACAAAAAACAGCTGAGAGGGCATGTCTGCCTCTGTTTCGGGCTGACACACACACACAGACACACACAGACACAGACAGACACACACAGACACACACAGACACACACAGACACACAGCTCTGGCTCCTAGACATTCAGCCAGACTAGTAGACATTCAATGCAGCAACAGTCACATATTAAACTGAGGGAAAGCAATTTTGCTCTTGAAATGGGACTCCCGAACAGTCCCACCCGCCCACTCACACATATACGGATGCAATTCATCATGGGAAGCAACTTTGTTATGAGGGACCATAAACTCTTCCCATTAAGATTCTTGTCTCATGAAAATATAATTGCTGTAATTGAGCAGCCTGGGGTGCTGTGAAACCGGTCGGGGACTAAGTGTTTATGGAAAGAATCATTATTACAATCGCAAATGTACAGGATTTTTGACAATTTAAGACTTTAGAGAGGGTAACTGTTAAGGATTTGTAATTTATAGATAAACGCATCTTTCACATGACGGCACAGACGATTCTTGGTGGGGCCCTTTTATGAAGCCTAACCTGGTGCAGACGTCAGTGTAGGTGATCTGCTGGGTTAATCTGGCCGACAGATGGGGCAGGCTGTGGGTAAGTAGGGGCCGTGTATTGCGATAGTGCTGGGACGGCACTGGGCTGGGCCAAGCCGGATGCTGTGACTATGACCTATATTAATAATTCACACAGGATCTCCATGCCGCACGGAGCAGGAGCCCTAATCATCATTAGCAACGCTAGCCAGGAGCCACGTTAGCTTCCGACAGAATGCCAAACATGAAGATAAAAGAGGGGGGATAGACAGTGTGCTATCCCTGCCTGCCGCTCTATTTTCCATGCATCTAAATCACAACTAAAAATATATATTGAGAAAAGTTGTGTGTGTGGTCAGTGTGAAAACTTCATAAAGTGGTAGCTTAACACAAATGGCCACTTAAAATCTGAGTAATAACCTTTCAGTTAGCATCTATTATTCTCTTAACAATTAGTCTCTATCATTATCTAAATCTTAATAGGATTAATCTTTGATTTTGGAGAATAATGCTAAACAATTTTGATTCTGTGAGTTGAAATGCATTGATACTCAATATCTTGTTATCCTGTGCATAAAAAAAAAAAAATCTACCTAAATTTGAATAAATCACATTGGAGGATAGGGCTGGTGTTATTCTTTATATGACATCCAGTACCAAGCCCGTCCTGCTAAAGACGTAGAGCTCAGTCACAAATGTATATAGTGTCATTAAAAAAGATATTTTCAACTGTGGATTAACAGACATTTTGTGATATAGTGATTTTCCAGTGTCTGACCACCACTTTACTGTTTCATGATGGAAGGTGCTCTTTCCTGAACAAAAACGAAAATGCATCCCATATGTCTACAAAGTTGACGACGCCGACACCAACAACCAATTCCTTCAGACGATTACGCTTTATAACTCAGTTAGCAAGACAATGCCGATCAAAAACACTTTGCAGAACAAACTTCAGATACATCTGGGACTTAATGAGTCTGCATGCAGGCAGGGGAGGCAGAGGAGAGGAGAAACGCTGTGTTATGGTTGGGGGTTGGGAGTCAAAGAGGCAGGCCAGACCGGCCCAGACAGCCTCTATCTCCTTCTGACCCCCGTCTGAGTCTACGTGCATGTGTGTGAGTGTGCACGAGTGAGTGTCCCCTCTCCCCAGCCAGACAATAGAGCAGGCCCTGTGCCTGATTGGGGTCAGCTGGTGGCTGCCGGGGGGAGAGGAGGAGGAGGAGGAGGAGGAGGAGGAGGAGGAGGAGGAGGAGGGGGGGGCTGGGGTTGGTAGGTATCAGACACCGCCGTCTGACTTGTGTGTCTGGATGGGAAGGGAGAGGGGCCGAGAATCAGGCAGCCGTCTGAATCACCACTGAAGAACAAGGAGCAGTGAGGGAGGAGAGGAGAGGAGGACAAGGAGAAGGATCTGGGCAACCAGAGGCTTCTTTTTCTGACTCCCACACACATCCTTTACTACTTGACTCCAGGCTGGGAGGTTAAACTGGGTTAAAATGTAAAAAAATAATAAAATACCCCACAGACATCACTTGCTCACATCAGAATGTTCAGGAACAGGAATCTACAGCTGTGAAAGGTTTGGCAGAGTGCTGTCTTCCCTATGGATATATCAGTTACCACATGGGTTACATCCATTACCTACATACATGTACTGCAGGAATGCTACATTTAGTCCTACTGGTGCACAGGTATGATAATGCGACTAAGGAGAAAAATCCAGTGTTATTATGCTGCTTTTCACAACGGCTACGCCTTTCTACCCGTTTCTATGTTTACCTCTAGCTCTGTCTCTCTTTCTCTGCCTCTGGTGTAATCCTTATAATTTCCTGTGATAAGGTCAGATCCAGAGCGAGGCCTTGTTAGGGCCAGCAGCCCCCCGCTCTGACAAGGTAGTGCTGGGGTGATGAGGGGGTACAGTACTGACAGTGAAGCTGAAATGCTACAGGATAGAGGGAGTGTTTGCACAGCTCAGTTATGCAAAAAAGACTTATAGTTCAGACAATTAACACTGGTAACTAATAAAATATTTAAAATCACTGGCCATGTGGGTCAAAAACGAACTAAAAAAAATGCAGCAAACTCTGTATTAATACCGTGGCACCATCCAGCATAGAGATAACAGTCCACAACGGCCTCTCTGTTACTACTAACTACCCTAAAATTATAGAACATTCAAAAATAAGACAACTCTGGTTAATATTAAAACCGAAGACCACAATGTTCTCTTCTTTTTTGCAGCACAGACTCCAGTCAAACTGAGGTGTTTGGGTTTGTTTTTTTTTCTTTTGCAGTGAGAGGCGTCTTGGTGGTGCTAGGCAACACATAATTTCTTGTCAATCACCACACATAAAAGCAGTTATATTAAGGCAATTAAAAACAGCAACAAGAACTACTTCTCATCGCAGGAGGAGTTCGTTCACACATTCAGCCATGATCAATGACTCCCTCTTTTAGAAGGAAATAACTTTTGGGTATATGAGACCATAATGTGGAGGAGCAATCAGTTTAAACTAATCTGCTGCTTTTACAAATCTGAAACAAAAGACTGAAATCGACCAAAACTTAAAATCAAACTCAGCGTAATTGTAACATCTGACAAGTCTGACATAGTGCCCAACAGACCAGTTAAAGTACTTTGAAACCAGACAGTACAATGCATCTCAGAGAGCAGGGAATTCAGACATCCTTTTGCCAAATCGCTCTTAGCCAAAAATGTTCCAGCTATCATTTTGGCATATGCTTCTCTATGACTTGCCTGGTGTCTCCAAGTAATATCTACTTGTATGTAATGTACATGTGGCCTGGAGTCTTATACGTTTAGATTTTTTTGCCTCATGAGGTCCACTTTAGCTCTGGCAAACTTCTGACATGGTTTGTTGATGAAATCATTGGTGCTATTTTGGAGCACTCTCACCTACAGTCTGATGACCAAGAACACATTTTACCAACGTGACGCCGGAAAGGCCTCAAATCCATTCTGCTATCTTTAAAAGAGCACTCCGCTGATTTAGCATTGCACCAACTTTGTCAGGCTTGACGGACAGCAATGCAACAGAAACAGAGATGTCGTCTTTTTTATATCACACTTTCATACATTACCAACAAGTCTCAGTCGGAGATTTGGGTGTGTTATGCTAGTAGCAGCTAATATAGCCTCAAGTCTCTACCAGCAGAGATGAGCGGGCTACAGAGGTCTGGTGAGCTTGCTTTTAATTTTCTAACTTCAGCAGCCTTCAGCCCCAGCCAACGCTGACTCAAGTGACATCACTTGAGGACATTCATCAGACTTCACGCAGCTCCCCCTGGAGACACCGAAGGCTTTTTAGATCTTTCTCACATGCGCAGTAGCACTCCTCAACACATGTGAACAGACTATTGATGTGTTCACAGGTTGCTCTTTAATAATAGCAAAAAAAAAAACCCTCAACATTTTAATTTTGCCACTTGATGTCTTTCAGTTACTTCCATGACCTAACAAAGTTAACTAATCCTTTTTCAACGATGTCCAACTTACTGCTGATACACAGGAGTCCTTTGTGATGTGTTCATTCCTAACAGCAGGGGACAGCAAGTAAACTGCTGCTTAGGGCATCGTTTCCTTCATTACAGGTCATAGATTAAATGTGTCACATCAATTGAAATTGTATACTGAAAAATAATCCCAATGTCACACAGCTCTCATTTATTTCTCAATATGAAGTATGCCATTCTTGTAACAGCAAGCTTAAATGTCAGATGTCAATCTTTTCTTCTGTTTGTGCAAGATCTAGTTTGAATATCACAGAATCATGCAAAAGATTTACTTTGTATATGGCATGAAAATGGTTGCTACCCAGGCACTAAGTTCCCAACTGAAGTGATCCTGCATTGCCCTCTAAACCACCGGCACACCAGCGACACCCCTTTGGAAACTTTACCATGTAAGCCTCTTCAAAATCCAAGGAAAATCCTGCAAACCACTTGAAGAGACATGTCATTATTCCACTGTCTGGGTGTTCCTGCACACATAAACAAACGGATTACCCAAAATCTGACAAACAGCAGGCGGCACAGCATTTCTGTGAGATTCTTTTTTTTTTTCTTGTTTTGTTTCATACGATGCGCAACAGCAGTTGTAATTTCAAAGCAATAATCGCTGCTTTGTTTCATGTAAGGAAAGAAACGAGACATGCAGTGAGACTGGGTTCACAAAGGGTAATAAACATGCCAGCCATTTCATTTGCCTGAATGCTGGGAAAAACAAATCTGCCACAACACACACACACACACACACACTCACACACACAGAGACAAGGCATGGCATCCCTGTGTACTGTCTGCCTATGTGTGTCTGTAATATGTGCCGTCCATGTCCACAGACCTGGAGTCATGAGACGTGCAGCAGACAGCGGGGCTGATTCATTCACTCTTTAGCATCTCAGACAGTCCATGTGTGTAAATAGATGTTGACCGAGACAGCAGACTACTAGCCACCCCCCACCATCACCATCACACACACACATGTACACAAACACACACACACACACACACACTTGACGGATGGCCTGTCTTCAAACACACTAGGACTACAAATCTGCCCTGGTCCCAAGGGCATTTTGGGAACTAAGGGAGGAGGTCTGGGGTGTGTGTGCATGGGGTTGGGGGTGCAGATTCTAGACACAAAGGGAGTCCCAGCAGCCAGTGACGAGGTTATGAATGCTACTGGGGCTGGAGGAGTGAGCGGCGAAGGTGCTCCCGGGACAAGCGTAAGGACAAGAGGATTGACCTTTTCACCGCTTTGGACTTCGGAAGTCGCTGCCTGAACTTGACCTGCACGGCTGAAGTGAGCCGAGCTGCTCCAGGCTGCATTTTTCCACAGTGTTTGTAGCTTCAAGGTTTGTCAGTCTGATTCCATAAACACAGGGTTGCACAACAAGATAAGAACGCTGGTGGAAAAAAACAATGAATGGCGGTCAAGTTGATTCAAAGCAAAAAAATACCTGTGAGGAGACAATGCACCAAACCAGCCATGACAAATCGTAGCCCTGCTGTGCTAACTTTACATAAAATATAGTTAAACATCCTGGACACTAGTGTGAGGCTCAGTAACACGGAGGTACATCCAGCCCAAACAAACCAGGGGAGTCACACATCAACCACACAGCTCTATCCACACTGCTGTTCTGCACTACAAAAATATTCATTTTAAAAAGGTGGTCTGTGGAGTTTTGTTGTTAGGTCTGCATTCACTGTTACCAAAAGGCACTATGTGTGTCCGCCAAAATCAAACATAATGTATGCACACATTTTGATCATGTATGCACATGATCAAAATGTGTGATGAGTGCATACAAACAAAACTGGAACTCATAGAAATAATGTTATATAGCATTAAATAATGGCAGAATACCACAAGAGTATCTTTAAAACTGTCAGCAAACTTATCTGTCTTATTAAATAAAAGACATTTGGTCACAGTGAAAGGAGATTGAAGCTCTTCTACCTTGATATTATAAAAAGAGGATGACAGCATCAGAATCATGACAGAATTTGACTGACAAATCTTTGCTGTGCAGAATGATGTATGTGCAGAGTTTGACAGTAGAAGACACTTTGCTCATTGAAAATCCAGATTTAAAGGGGCGGGCCAACGAGCAGGATTTGTGACATCAAAACTAGCCAATCCTGGTCCAATATTCAACTTACACAAGTGTGATGTAGAAACTTAAAGCCTCCAATGCAAAAGCACTGAGACTGGACTTTAAAGTGAAGTAGGACACATCTTGTGTCCAACTGTTACACTTGATGAGTGAAAAATAACGACATATTCACGGATTTGGGATTTGTTTAAGGAGGGAGAAGAAGCAGATGTAATCTTAAGTATTTTAACAAGTTAACTGAACCTTTTTATGAGACACAAATTATTATTCAACAGAGTATTTTATATACTAAAGAACCAAGTCTGGCAACGATCTTACTTACAATTACTACATACAAACTGACTGCGGTGTTGGGTCAAACTGTCCATCACTAATCATAAATGACTAATAAGTCATTTTTTAAGGGAAAATGACAAGAATTCACTGGTTCTCCAATGTGAACATTTAATGGGTTCTGTCTGGTTGTCTATGATTGTAAACTGATTATCTTTGGGGTTTGGACTGTTTGTGGGACATTTGAAAATGTCACTGTTGACTCGAGTGACTTGAGGCACATATATCAGTATTTGATGAGATTGAGCGATCAATAATTAGAATCATTGTATACTTGCAGCCCTGTTTTACTCATTGTTGACTCCATGGCTTCAATAAAGACCTGTAACGATCTAGTACAGAATATGCAGTATTTGTGATTCTGCCAGACAGACTACAATTACCGTAAAACTTGATGTCAAAAAAGGGTTTATGGGGTTAAAACTCCCTAAACTAAGGACTGAATGGTGAGTTAGGACAAATATTTCAAGATCTTGAGTTATAGTAGTAGTCTGCTACATTGATGTCATTGAGGAAACCAATATTCTCTCCAAATAACTTCACAGTATGGATATTTCTGCAGTGTGCTCTCGACCAGAATATGTGCTAAAGTTACCTCGGCCAGCAGAATGCGTCTGCCGGTCAACTTCGTGGCGTAAAAAGGGGGTCTGGGGACCCGTCTGACTTACATAAAACAAGGAGCTCTTTCTTAACCCCCGCAAGTTGAGCACCGCTGTTCACAGCTATAACCCGTCAGCTCAGGAGAGGTGGCAGACTAAATAAGGCTCCACTGAGAGACACTAACCAAGTGTAGAAATTCCCTGTGAAATTAATTACAGGAGCAGTGATCGCAGAAGAAATCTGTCTGGGAGGGGGAAAAAAAAAGGATTTCTTTTAATACTGTTGTTCGGTTGTCTTTGCCACTCCCCTCCCAAAGGTCCCAGAATTTCTATTCAGACTCAAGAGTTTGAAGTCTTTTTTCCAGGGCTCATTACTAAAATTCATTAATAATAAAACTAAATAAAAACCAAACTAATTCCAAATCAACAACACCTCCACAAACAAACGAAAGAAAAAAAGAGGCAAAAAACAAACCCCAAACAAACAACAAAGAGCTTAGTGAGAGATTGGATTGGCTGTCTGGCGGGAGACTGCAGGGTAAATATTGGCTGAGCCTGAGAGTGCCTGTCTGTGTGTGTGTGCATATATCTAGGTGTAAACGTGTGTGCTTGTGCCTATGTGTACATCTTTGTGTATGTGTCTGAGGGAGAGTCAACAAGTAGCCGTGTGCGTGTTTGGCCTGAGGTAGTTGACAGATGACCCTGCTGCCACCTACACACTAACACCACTCATACACAGGATTACAGATCAGGCCGTTTACATCCGTCTGGCTGGCTGGCCCCTGCTGCAGGCTAACTGCTACATACACAGAGACGCAGACGGCCACTTAAGTCTCTGACACATGGACCCAGGTCTTTCCCAGGAGGAAAGTGTACCTATACTGCTATACATGCATCTGAAGGACCAGGAGGACATAAAGATATTCTTGGAATATTCCATACAAGGCTTTAGTCCTTTCTCTGGGGCTGGGAATGATTTGAATTTTGTTACAGTGCCCACACGATGCCTGAGATCTGGTACTAATATGATTCAGATACCTTACTATGAGAAACGTAAATGTTTTGGAAAATAACCCTTTGCTTTAATTTTACAATAAAGGCCAGGGTCCTTAAAATTTACATGTTTAAACACAAGCAAAAATATAAGGACTTACCCTCACAGTATTGGCAAAGGTATGATTTAAACTTCTATCTGATCAAAGACGAAACAGGGCTATGAATCCAAACAGTCTTTAAACTGCAGGGGGACAGTTTGGGGTACTTGGTGCTTTGGACACATTTTGATCTTACCAAACTCTACCGAGGATCAAAACCCATCCCTATTCATTTATTTCTCTCTTTAATAATCTATCAGGGACAAAAACCTTACAACAACAAACGCCTCTTTTCCCCACTGCTTGTGTTTGTCTAGCACTGTCAGTTACTAACCTGCCATGAACTGAGTCATAAAATCCTCACTTTCTCTGGAATTCTCATGATCGCCAGTGCACTTTCACTTTGTTCAAGAATCCATATTACAAAACAAACCACTGCACCTCTATCAAGATGATGTCTCTTGATTGAAGAAAGAAAGGGGTGTTTGCATTAGATACAAGTGAAATGACCTCACGCAGTGGGCACATAGTACTTCTCTACTTGCTTAAGAAAGACAGGGCTGATAGGAGTAAGAGTCAATACTAGATTAAATGACTTAAGAGTGGAAAATGTTTGCAGAGGACCTTCCTATGGTGTCACCCTGCAGGGACTATACCTTCACACAGAACTCTGACTCTATGAAATTAGATTTGTGTGGATAATAGCTCGTTTAAAATGTCACCTGAAAAAAGTGACAGTGAACTGTAGGTTAAAGCTTAAGAATATGCACATGCACGGCACGTCTGTATGAAGCAGCGGTGTGACCTCGGGACTTTAGAATATCTCAGGACTTTATAATACCACACCTACAATTTCAGATAACTGCATGACACACTGAATCCTAGCACAGAAACAGCGAGAGACTAACACTTGTTAAAGGTCTCTGCCTTTCAAATCCTACATGTGAATCCCAGTGTGTAGGCAGAGGTTCGATTCCTGGCCGTGAAACACTGTCTGCGCTGTGATCCCTCTATGTTAGCAGTCCCTTTCAATTTTCCTCCTCGTCTGAATAAAGAGGAAACACACCAGTGAGACCGCCCGCTCCGCTTAAAAAAAAAAAAAAGAAGAAGAAGAAAAAAAGGCAGACTGTAGCTCTTTTCTTCAGCCAGAGAAATCATCAAAGCATGGGCTACATTATTCAGCCTTGCCGAGTCTGCATGACAACACAGCCGACAAACAAGAGCTCTTTTCAAACCAGACGGCCACTACAGTAGGACACAGCTATTTCAAACCACTTGTGAATGGAGCTCCCTCCAACTGGTGAGACGTTCGGATGAGACACCAGGCCAGCAGTTATTTGGTACCAAACTCGGATGCATGCATAACGTTAAACATGCTGCAACTATCAATCGGCACAGCTATTTGACTTTTTTTTTTTTTTTTTTTGCAGCTCTGCTTGTCTGAGGCAGTTTTGCTGGATTATCTAATTAGGCTCTCTCTGCTGTATCAGTGCGTCTGTGGATGCACCAGTTGATGCCTGACTATGTGTGTTCTTCCTGGCTAGCGATGCGATGATGCCACAGAAAAACGAATGGTGGAACACCAGTCCATCTGCCAGACGAACGCACACACATCCACACACTTCTTGGTTACAACGTGGCGTCAGCACAGCCACGCTCTGCTGCCAAATCTGAATCTAATATCCAGCGTTCACCTCACGTTGCCCAGGCTTGGCCTCGGCCCCAAATGGAAATTACACTGTAACTCTGTCCGTCCGTCTGTAGCTTGTCTGTGTGTCCACATGCCTGTCTGTCAATGTCTGCCTGTCTAGCTTCGGATGCGTCTGTCCGCGTTTCTGTTTATATCTCTGTCGGTACTTGTCTGGCTGCCTGGTTATGAATCTACCCGCCTGTCTGCATGTCTGCTATGTGCCCGTGTCCTGTTTATTTGTCTTTGTCTGTCTGTCTGCAGATGTGTCAGACTGGATACACACACTGTCTGGCTGTCCACTGCATTTCTGCCTGCCTGCCTGCCTGCCTGCCTGCATGTGTCTGCTCCCCTGTGCGTCTGTCTCGGCTTCAGTCATAAAGAGGAACATCTGCAGTGGATCTAGCAGGCAGCAGCATTAGGGCAGAGCTGATAATGATAGTTTCTCTCTGGGCTGCTCAGAAGGCAGACAGACATAACATACCATTCCAGCGTTTCCTGTCTCTGCTGACAGGCAAACTATTTAACCCTCTGTGGTGATCCCTCACAGCATATGTACAGGCCTTTAAGGCGCAATAATATAAAACCCTCTGTGGCAGAAAACATCCAAAATAAAGCAGGAAACTTAAAATGAGCAGAAGCAGGTGAGGGAAACTCACAGAACAAGAGCTCTTGTTGAAAAGAAATGACAGTAAATCTGGAATACATTCAAAAGCTGAATTATGAGTCTGTACACCGCTAATGCTACGCGACTATGACTCCAGAATTTTTCACTGTAAGCTAACTGTTGAGTGCTACATGTACTGTTGATGGATACTACAAGAGCTCAAACACAACATAAAGTGGGACAGGACCACTATAAAGTCAATATTGTGTTCTACAGACAGACTTTCAGTCAAATTAAGAAAACAACACACATTAGAGATACGAGGGGGCAGTCTGAAGTTTCTATAGGACAGGGCAGACAGTAAGTCCCTACAGAAGCACGCTGTAAAAGGTCGGCAGCGAGCTAACAGCAGATGTGGCTGACCGTCTTGGATGAACACTTGGTCTGATTTGTTGTCCTTCTGTTGCCACTCCGAAGTCCACATAAAACGGATTAGGCACCAAGGTCTCTCGGTAGGATTTTAAGGTAAGGAGGAACGCAACTAATGCTACTCACATATCTCCATTCCCTGTGGCTGGGAAGCGGTGCAGTTGCAGGAGCAGGTGACATTGGAGTTGCCGGGGCCGCCAGGGGCCGTTAGGTTTTGCATGGGGCTGGGCAGACCGGGACACCGCTCCGGGGAGAGAGCCGCCGCCACCGTCGGGGCCCCGCGACGGGAAAACAACAAAAAACTTCCAGGCAGCGGCAGCTGAGTGCGCCGCTACGAGTAACTCCCGACAGTTTCGCACTTATTTTCCACGGTTTTTCTCACGCCATATTTGAGTCGGAGCGGCTCGGACAGTCTATTAGGAGGACATCTGGGGACGAACCATTGCCCGTGGCCAACGCATTCTATAGTTTTTTTCCGTTCCTTCCTTCGCCACTGAGAGCAGCTGTCCCTCCTCTACTAGAGCAGAGCAGACCGAGCGGGCTCAAACCCCGCCCATACACTGACAGACTGGCACTCCGGCCAATCAGAAGGCTCCACAGGAGGGACAGACAGAGGGAAAGAACGATGCTGCCTTCAAGAGCGCACAGGAAAAACACAATTCTGCCTTCAACCGACCAAAGACGCGATAAAATGCCATATACTCTTAAACTCTCCGGTAAAATACATCCTCGATATACTATGACACATGCGTAAGGGCGCATGAGTAAAAACGTGATCCCACTCAACCACATTTTGTGCTGATGATATGAAAAAGCAGGTTATATGATGCAAATTGGAGATCCACATCTGACTTTGTGACATAGGTCATATAAACAGACGTTTAGACAAATTTTGTCCATCTATCTGTTCTGTAATCATTTGTTTTATTCATCTGACAACCAAAAAACATGCTAAAAGTCTCTCCAAAATACTGTCATTAAATGAGTAAAATAGTGTTTTGTTTATGCAGGAGCCCTGTCTCAGTGCTGTCTAGTACCAGAGGTTAATATTCATAAAGGCCCTTGTATGTATTAGCTACAGAATGCATTAACTGGCTATCATGCTGCCCAGCCTTTCAGAAATGTATACAGCTGAGAGTGCTGCACTTGTTTTGCCATTACAGTTAAGTCTGAAGTCATTAAGGACCAAAACTACTAAAGAGACAAGTAAGTTAGAGTCAGCGATATTATTTGCGTTGTGCAAGATAAGTTATGGCACTTGATATCAAAATAACACTACTGTTACAAGGTCCATGCTATTATTTCTCACTAAAAGCACCTGGATGTTCATTGACATACATATTCATCATTAGGATCGAGAACTGTACGAGGAGGACTTGAAGGCAGCAATGGAAAGGGGATGGGACAGGGGTTGTGTGTGTGCGTGTGTCTGGGTTACAAGGGGGTTGGTGCGCATGTGTGTGTGTGTGTGTGTGTGTGTGTGTGTGCATGTGTGTGTGTGTGTTGGAGGGGGTGGGGGATCTGACCTGACTCAGAAAGCTAGCAGACGGCCGGGTCGTGGTTGACAATGGCTGTGGAGAGCGGAGCAGGGGAGAGGATGAGGGGGGGAGGGAGGGGGGAGGCAAGGCCTGGACTGGTCGGTCTGGTGTGTTATTTGGGGAGGGTGGGGAGAGCGCTTCGAGTTTCACTCCCTTGTTACGGCGGGCCACAGCCAATGGAGACGGCTCTTTGAAGGGGCTAACCTTGAGGTGACCCCCCGCGCCAGTCTTGTGGTTCAGGGGCACATGTGCAGCAGAGAAGCATTTCCCCCACCTCCCCTTCCACACCAACACACCCCCTCTGAAGCTAACCAACAGTGCAACCCTCCCACCCAACACACACAAACACAGTCTAGCAGGACCGTCTGCAGTCTATAAATAAACTAGGCTGTTCAAACCTGAGAGAAGCTCTGAATGCCACTCTTGACCAGCAGGTTCCCAAACTGTGGTCTAGGCACCATAACAGGTCAGTGAAGAGCTTTCAGGTGGTCCTCCAACAGAGCAGGTATGGTTTGATTTTACTTGATCTATGCACAGGACAAAGAGAATAATGCAGGGATGACTCCTGAGATCAGAGGCCTGCTCTCTTGCAGCCCACTTCTGCAGCAAACCGTAAAGTTTTTTTTCTGATACATTGGAGAAATCTCATCATATACAGACTGAAAACTGTTTGGGAAATGCCTGCTCTAGGGGGGTTTACCATTTCAATTCTGAAAACACCAGTAACCAAAGGCAATAAAAATGGCCCTCTGTGAAGGAAAATAAGTAAATGGGAAAAGCAAAGACCTCCAACAGATGTTCAGCATTAAGTGCCGCATCACTAGCCAAGTTCTATATCCAATCATGCAAAAATATGTTCCTTGACGGCTTCCAATGAATCCCACACTGCTCAATGAGCGAAGTGACACTTTTGTAAGGGGAGAAAAAATAGACGCGTGACCCTGACGCAATTTACAAACGCCTGGCAGCTGTCATAATTTTATTGAAGCAACAAATCGCGGCGCTGCTGTCTCGTCAGCTAAAGCCTCAATATCAATTGAGACACTGAGGAGAGTTCTTTTCTGCCTTGATGTGAGGTCATCAGAGTGTCCTCAGACACACACGCACATATAAAAGCATGCTCCAGACATGTACGCACACCCCAGACAAGCTCTCTTATACAGACACACATCGATTCTCCCTCTCGCAGCCCACCTCCATCCACTCACAAACACCCCACCACCAAAAAACACTCAGACAGACACACACACATACACAGTCTGTCTGGAGCGTCAATTTAGTCCCCCGGGGAGCACGCAGGGTGACACCACTAACAGGCCAGACCAGACTAGACAGCCAGCAGACAGATAAATACTAGGCACGGCTGAATACCAAATGCACTCTAGTCTACCAGCTCCCCTACCATCCCCCCCTGACTGCAGTCTGTGCGCGCACACGCCCACACACACACGCACACACACACACACGCAGCACACACACACACACGCAGCACACATAGCCTCTCTGTGTCTCTCTCGGGAAACGTCTGTCTCATCGTGTATTTGAGGAATACCAACTTTAGGTTGATAGGTTTATCACGCCTGGCACGTGTGCATGTGTCTATTTTAGGAACTTTGCATGGGGATTTCCTGCTTACACAGGGGTTTCATGCTCATTCAGGAGTTCACCGAGTGTTACTGCTGCTGCTGTTTGTGGCCGTTTGAATCAAAGCATGACGTGCCCATGTTATGCCTAAAAGATATTAAATGAAGGCAGGAGAGTAAAACACCACCACCATGTGTCTGTGCACAACCAGCACGACTGATGACATTAGCACTCCGGCTTCATTTGAAGCCACGGGAAGCCTGTTGTGCATGTGTGTGCGCGCATGTGTGTGTTCAGATGTACAGTATATTTGAAGATAACGTTTAAGAAGACGTTTCATGTCTGTATTTTCACCATATGCAGCAGATGGATGACAGAAACGATAAAAAACAGTTTCACTCAAGTATTCTCTTATCGGCCACAGATGCTTGGAAGTTTAGATGTCTGTGATGAGACTGAACACATCAGAGGTGTGATCAGGCTGATACTGAAAGAAGCAGCACCGTAAAGGGCTCAGTGGATGATAGGTCCACTCCTCTCCTCCCTAAAAAAAAACATGATACCCAGAGCAACTTCTCCATCTGAGCTTGTATGATGCTGACAGAGACACTACTTCATAGCGCCATCTTGTGGCTCAGCTAGGAAAAGGTCTGTTTTATGCAGCATCCCAAACATGGACTGGAAAAGCTGTTCCACTTCTCTGGTGTCTGCTTCAGTTCTCCTTGAGTCTCTTCTCTGTCACTCCATTACTTCTGAAACCAAAGCCGTCTCCCGGGCACAGGTTTAAGCTTTGAATCAATTACGACTCGTCTTCATCAGAAACCACAAGGGAACACGGAGGAGGACACAAATGAAAGAGTCCGTTCCTGCAGCTTATTTTATAGAGATGTGCTCTGTTCTTGCCCAGAGACTGCAAGGCTGCGTGAGTATTTTAAATTCACACTGAGCACAAGTTTGATGTGAATCATTGAGTGTTGTTTGAAAAAATGCTAAATATAACTGCTTTCCTGTGTGGAAAGGACATTTAAATGGGTAAAAATATGTGGACACCTCTGTTAGTGTACATTTGTGTTCTTTTGGTCTGGGGCTGTTTCATATTTGGGGCTTAGCACCTTAAATCCAGTGCCGGAAATCTTAATGCCACAGCATACAATGATATTTTAGACAATAGTGTGGCTCCAATTAAGCAGCAACACATTGCTTTAAAGGGAAACTCCACTGATTTTACACCAGTTTTCACCATCTGCTGGTCATGGGAACGGTAAGCTGTGAAGGAAGTGATCTATAAGTATATATATATGTGTGTGTATATATATATATATACTTATATATACATATATTTCTGACATTTGAGGTCCATTAATAACGCTCAAAATCTTTGATGTCTTGGTGACGTTCCCTTGTGACAGTAAAAAGAGGAACACATATGAAGAGCATGACCTGCTGTCAGTCACAGGAGTCTGATTTCCCCATGTGCTTCCATGTAGCGATGATGATGCTGCATGATGACATCAACAGAACTGTCCAATGAATGAGATAGCTGTCCTCATGATCTGTGTGTAATAAGTCAGTGTGAAAATGAACCAGACCATAACAAAAGGGCAAAAATCTGTCTTCTTTCTCTCTTGGTCTGGACCAAAACGAATCAAACTATCAGAGTGAAATAGTTTTCCCAGTTTGGTGTGGAAGAACTTGACTGGCCTGCACAGAGTCATGACCTAAACCCCATCCAACACCTCTGGGGAGAATTAGAGCACCAACTGCAAGCTGGACCTTGTCACCCCACATCAACGCCACCCCGCGCTAATGCTCTTATGGCTGAATGGGAGCGAGAGCGAAACGCACATCACATTGAGGTGCAAGGCTATTGAAAATCAGCATTAAAAACGCCAGCGCTCTGACTCCAAACCACAAAGTGATTTATTTAAGCAATGTTCCTCGATATATGTTTCTCGCCGCCTGCTTGGTTCCTGCATACTTCTTTAATACTACTAAATTGATTAATGGGGAGGTGGTATTTAAAAGCAGAATGGGTGTCTAATGGCTGATGGATGGAGCCCATCCCTGCAGCCAGGCCTTCCCAGAGGAACAAGAGGCTCGACAATCACACATGGCTGTAAGGTGTTGGGTGCCCACATACTTTTGGTCTTCTAGTTAACAAGGTTTAAGACAAAGGGAGAAAAGATTAGCACAAACTGTCAGATTACAAATGTTTCACGAACACCATGCACAATAAACAACGTGCAACACTGTGCATCTACACAATGCACTTAAAGCCAGTGTATAAACTCCAGTAAAGCAGTTTCTATCCTGCATCACTCATGCCTGTTTATCCAAAAAAAATTCCTCCTGTGGGTGCAGCTGCTATCATGGGACTCGTGTGATGAAAGTACTTGCGCATGATGATGATCCATTCTGACTCTGGCATAACATTTTCAGTCAGACTAATAACTCGAAACACCCCGTGACTTCTGTGTGGAGTCAGTATTACTGAACACCATCCCAAATGTCAGAACAAAAGATGGATATGACTCAGCCTTAATACCAAGGCTGAATGGGATTCATGAATTAACCGCAATGCATCTCACCAGCTGACAAAAGCTGGAGAGCGAGCGAGAGGGGGAAGAGAGAGAGAGAGAGCGAGTGAAAGTGTGTGTTTGCTTAGGCATCGACTGTAGCTCGGCGTCTTCAGCGGAGCGCTAAGTAACAGAAAGGCCACTCCAGACAGTCAGATTGCAGAGTAGCGAGTTGCTTTCAATAAAAGCGTCTGGCATGCCACATCATATTTGCTGCTTCCTGCCCTTGTCTGGCTGCAGTGCCGTGTCATATCCTGTCCGCACAGGTGCACCAGCTGTCTGGTTTCCCACCCCTGTCATTTCTATACACACATACACACACACCCCACTTCCACCCCTGTCATTTCAAAAACCACCCCTCCCTGCCTCCCTTACTGCCGCAGGCACCACTGCAATGACACCACAGCGCTCACTGGAAAGTTGTGTGTGTGCCGGAGACAGAGAGGAGAAGAGAAAGAGAAGAGAGGATGACAGACAGGCAGATAGAGAGTGTGTGTGTCTAAGTTTGGGTTTGAATGAGAGAAAGACA
This sequence comes from Chelmon rostratus, assembly GCF_017976325.1. Classification (NCBI taxonomy): domain Eukaryota; kingdom Metazoa; phylum Chordata; class Actinopteri; order Chaetodontiformes; family Chaetodontidae; genus Chelmon; species Chelmon rostratus. The sequence goes on from NC_055665.1 coordinate 22,555,291, forward strand.
GATTGGAGACGACAGATCGAGAAAGAGATAGACGGAGCCGGAGGTGGAGGATACTTGACTGAGGGAATGAATAAATGACGAGAGGAGAAGAGAAGAAGAAAACAGGAGAGAAGAGAAGAGAAGAGAAGAGAAGAGAAGAGAAGAGAAGAGAAGAGAAGAGAAGAGAAGAAAAGAGAAGAGAAGAAATAGAGTGAAAGCAGAAGCCAGTGAGTCGGGGAGAGAGGGACCCAGAGACACAGACAGAGAGAAAGAGTAGATAATCAGCAGGTATTGAGCTCTTTTCACCCCTGCGGTAGGGCCCTGCTGAGCATTGTAATGGGCTGTCTGCCCAGCTGGGCCGATGAGCTCATGTCTGGCTTTAATGCCAATCTCCTCAACTGGCACACGGATCGGCGGGGCGAGCGCAGACGCAACGCCGCAACGCCGCCGCTCTACTGCTGCCGCCAGAAGAAGGACGGGGCACGGCGGAGAGAGGGAAAGAAAGGCGAGGAAAAGAGAAAGAAAAGTGGCGGAGGGAGTCAGGGAGGGCGAAGGTGTGTTTGTGTGTCTGGGCGTGTGTGTCCCGTCAGCCACTTCCGTCACAACACTGATAAGAGCCTCGAACCAGACGGCAATAATCACATAGCCAGTGAGACAGACAGCGGCTATAAATGTGTGTGTGTGTGTGTGTGAGTGAGTGTGTGTAAAAATGAGCGAAGGAGAGATGAGGGAGAGCAAGACAGAGAGAGAGTGTGTGTGTGTGTGTGTGTGTGTGTGTGTGTGTGTTGTTTAATGCAGTCATAAACAGCAGTGATTACAGAGTGTGGACGGTGCAGGTTACAGCCTCACGCTGTTAAGAGTTCATACATATAGTTAGAGGCGCAGGCGCACACACACACACACACACACACACACCCATTACTCAAACATGATACTAGAATACATAAGCATACATATATGCATACCTATGCAAGCATACACCCAAACATACATTGTTCCCTGATCTTCAGACGCTCAGCAGAGAGTACAGACAGTGTACTTGCTCAGAAAGTAAATATTCAGTATTGGGCCACAGTGTTTCAATGGTTTGCCTTTTCCATTGTCTTTTTTCTTTAAAACGTACAGACGCATTGTCATTATTACAATAAAAGTGTTTGCCTTTACTCAATGTGACGGCTGTTCTCACTGCAGGCATTTCACAGCAAGCACCATGCATCACTCTCTTATCCCCAGGTTTTCTGCTCAGACAGTGATCACTGCACACTGAGTAAACCATAGCCTCACAACACAACCGTGTTGAATTTAATCTGCATCTAAAACAAAGACGCAAGTAAAACATGGAGGAGGGAAAAGGAAAGCTGAATATCCCCTTTAGCACTGTTTTAAAGTGAGTGTTAAGAACCTGGTACAGAGTTACAAATAGTGACTGACTAGACAGTGGTGGAACACATTCAATATAAACCAGCTGCAGTTGGCCAGTTAGGGCCAGCTTTAATAGATACAGCATTACTTTTTATCGATTTAAATACATACAATGAAAACGGCCTGAATCCCCAGAGGATGAATCCTACCTACTTTGGTGATCCCCTTCCTTTGGTGCCACCATGAGGTTGGAGTTTGTGGTTTTCAGCTACATACCATGACACCTATTGGATGGATTATCATTACATTTGGTTCAGACGTTGTCATGCTCCTCTGAGGATGAACTGTTACTGTTGTTTGGGGATCCAGTAACTTTCTGTTTGGCACTACCATCAGTTTAAAATTTCATTTTCACTGTCCAGTGCTTTGGTTTATGAAATACTGACATGATGACATAATGACATTTCCATCAGCCTCAGATGTGCTTTGTGATTAGTGCTAATTAGCAAACGTTAGCAAGCTAACTCTTACTTGCAATGGCCAATATTTGAAACATTATATATGCTAAAAATAAGCTTTACTGTGAGCATGTTAGCATGATGACATTAGCATTTAGCTGAAAGCATAAGATAAAAACAGACCTTTTTCCCTGTATGATACTGTGTCTAGACTAACTCTCCTCTATTTGCAGATGTAACAGCTGCTAAATACAGTATGTTGTACGTATAGTATGTTCTGTGATGTGTGAATAACTACATAAATTACTTGGTGGCTCAAACTCAATGTAATTGAAGCCGGTAGAAGTCATTATTTTAAGGAAAAATTTGTTTTCTTACAACTTGGGGCTTTCTGTCATCGTTATGGAGATCAGTTATATCATTTATGACAACATTGTTCTCACCAAAGTAATTGCTGAGATCTGGGAACAAGGCGACATCGCTACAACAAAGGGCACAAAATATGAGCACTCAGATGATCAGACAGGTTGTAAGCCAGCCAACAGTTGATCCAGATGATCTAAACCATCTACTTGAAGGTAAAACAAAGTGGCTGCACCTGAAATGTCGGTGGTAATGACTCATTGCAGAGGAATCTGTAAACTGTGATGGATGTTTGGGTGATACATTTACCATTCACCTTTGTTTTCTCCTCCACACCTGTGAGATCACTCGTGTTTTTTGACCTTGTCTTTTCTTTGAGCGATGTTGCTGCTTGATGAGTACAATGGTAATGTTACGAAGAGGTACGGCAACAAAAACTACAAAAATAAGTCCCAAGGTACAATAAACTCGAAGAAAAGTATCATCTGCGATCAATGCCAACACTGACGCACCAGACTTTATGAAAACCTGAGTCAAATTCAACCCAACACAGGGATCCAGATCACTTTCCACCTGTTCACCATCTTGGATCATGCTTGAACAAATTACCGTCAGCCATAACTGATTTAAAAACAACACTGAAAAACACATTGTTACCCAAAAACGGTGTCAACTGACAGTTAGAGTCACATTAATATGTTGTTGTCTGTCTACATGTTCACCACCAGTCACATGGTTATCAGCCTGTGATCTTCTTCCACTTCACCTTGACTCCTGCACCTCTGCCCCTCCCATACCCTCTCTTACTGATCACTCACAAACATACGGGATACGTTATGATGTCCAGTTCCACTATCAATTTGTTTTATCACATTTCCCTACTTTAAAGAGGCTAATTATTTTCAGCTTTTCTCACTTAAACACTCTCACTTTGTGGGCGATGCATTGGAGTTTGTATTCCAGCAAACCAAATGCTGCAATGACACCCAAAAGCAACATAATTAGCTGTGTTCAGCCTTTAGATTTCATGCCATTAAATTTGTTGAAACACTGCCTGATCCAAAGTTATTTGGATGTTTTGTAAAGACTAATTTAACTTTGATTGAAAGGACTAATTAGGATCGTTGGCCCCATTTCTGTTTTTTGTTGTTTTTTTTTGCTTTTGTTTTTGTTAGGTGGAACAGAATGTAGCCAAATTCTTCCACTACTGTTAAGTGAATTCAGGATTCACCAAATGATTGTCAAGTTTAATCTCTGCCCTGGTTGTTTGTTTCACATTTCCATGTCGTGAAATCTCCAGAAGAACGACTTGAGCAGCCGTCTCAGCTGAGGCATTATGGGTTTCACATATCATCTCTTACATACATTCGAGAATGTCAAAACATAAGCTGCCGACTGCGAGGGCAGCAGGTTTGGAACAGATGGACGCTCATATGAACAAGTTGCAGCGATCCAAACACTCCAAGCACTCCTCCTCTCTGCCTGCCTGGCCACGCCACACAAAATGCTATAGCTCCCATATTGGGGAATATAATGAAAACATTACATTAGGTGAGAGATGCTGCGCTCGGAGCAAGGGCTGACAGATGGATGGTGGTGGGAACATGCTGCAGCACCCCAGACCTGCTACCACCCTGGCAGAACTTAGCGACACGCGGGTTAGCGCGACCGGCGAGCTAATGCTGCCTACACTAACACAGCTGCTTCTGCCTGCACTGCTTGCATTTTACATCCTTATATGTTATCGTACCGCATAGCTTTGTTAGCTCCCAGGTTGACTCACTCCCACCGTACAGCTTGTAAACAGCACAGCCCGCGACAGCTTGTACCAGCCCAGCCAGCGTTCCCCACAGTCTGCCTCGTTGCCATCCGTAGCTCTGTAGCAGGACCAGGGAGTTAACAGCTTGTACCAGGCCAGCGAGCGTCCTTGCTCACAGCTTGCATTGCTAGCGGAGCCCCCCCAGCTTCCTTTTACAGTAGTAGTAAGCGGGACTACAGGGAGTCAACAGATCACCCCACAACAGCTTGTAACCGCAGCGTTCACTGCTGAGGTGCTAAAACCAAAGGCAAGGCTACACAACAACATTAACACTGCATCAGTCAGCGGTTGTATCATTTGTGGTGGATAAAATTTCTGACAGGGTGGAATTAGCAGCAGAAATGGTGATTATTTGATCCGTACCTCCATATGTGAGGAATACTGACAGATGTTGTCATGCCGGGCCATAACCTGAAGACTCTGTAACGTCTGATTCACAGCAGAAATATGCAGATATCCTGAATATTTTATGAATTTCCCATATTTATTCATTTATTTTTGTGCCTAAACCTTGTAGTGGTGATTGAGCATGAAAGAGAGATAAGTAATAACGACACATTTAAATCCGTGGTGACAATAAGATTATTGTTCGTGAGACAACGTTATGTCAGAACACCCACACACATTGTTTTCTATGTTAGACCACATACTGACGGGGTCTTGAGGCATGTCATTGCGGGTTGGCGTCTGGGCCTGTCAGGATGTGCCGCTGTCCAGTCCACTTCCCAGCATCGCTGTGCATCAGCTCTGAACCCCGGACTGACACATTCTACGCACTGTACCCTGACTTCCTCTTCTTCTTCTGCTGTAGGTGTGTCCAGTGTGGGCTACATACTGTTCTAACAATCCTGTATCCCAGAAATGACATTTATACACACCTCATCTGCAACAGCAAATACATTTTGAAGGAAATGTAGAGATGCCTGGGTCAGGTTATCTAGTGACGTAATGAGGAAATGATTTTCATTTGTTTTCTGCCAAAATATCTGATCTTTTGATTATCCACACCACCCACTCATAGCAACTAAAGCATGGTTAACACGCTGGTTGTGTTTTAGCAATCAGCGCTTGGTTAAGGCTAGGAAAAGATGGTGGTCATGGTTTAACATAGAAAAAGTGACTTGAAACACAAGACACAAGGTGTTCATTATCATTTCACTGAGATGGGGGGTGGCAGAAGATTGTTGGAGCCCCCTCCTCCTCCCATTGCATATGCATAATAAGGTCCTCAGGTGCTACTCAATCAACAGTTCCCCAACCCACCCCACCCTCTCAGTGTGTGCCACCCCCTATGAAATATTTCTGGGGGTGCCAGAAAATATATCCTTCCTCTGGTTTTCCGCCCTGGTTTTCAGTCCCTGTTCCTGCTTAAATCATGTCTGACAGCTGCGTTTTCATCTGTAGATACAGAACACGTAAAATGAATCTGATCTCTGAGCAGGAAGAAAAGAGTGACACAATCCAGACGGTCAGCAACAGAGTTGGAGATATTTGGCAATGGCCTGGAAAATGATTTCAGTACTGATTTAGTCAAAGTTCTCTGATTCTCTGTGTGTGTGTGTGTGTGCATGCTTGTTGTCTGCCCAGTGACACCCAGTGAGAGGCTGCTTCCTCAGAGAGTGATTGGTTTGCTGGCGAGACAGTCTGTCTGTGCAGGTGGGAGTGCTGCCCATGTCATCATTTCATTTTCTGTCTGCTTTCACGACCATCCAATTCCTGTCATTCACGATTTTCAAAGTAGCTAATCAAGCTCTCCTCTCTGCCACCTCCATGTTCCCTGTTTTATGTTTTCCTTGTTTTCACTGAGATCCATGGCTCTTTTTTTTGTTTTTATCCCTTCTTGCAACAGAGCATTTTCAGGTTTTAGAAAGGCAGGTTTAAAACATGTGAAGACGTGTTCAATAAAACTTCAGACTGATTTCCAATTTACTACGAAAACACTGAAACAAAGCTGTCAGATTCTGTCACACTGAACCCAATGAAAGTTCTTAAACTATACACAGGCACCTGTGTAAGAAGTAAGAGCAATGGGCAATAAGTACACAACGTGGCTCAGGACACACACTGAATATTGTTGCATGCTACATATGTGTACTCATAACCTGACTGTGTATTAATCTGGATATGAGACTGCTGGAAAAAACACAAATCCTTTTTTAATTAAGCAGTAAGAGGAGGGAGTGTTAAACCCAGCTGTCCAGTGCTGTCTGACAGTTCAGTCTGACCTACTGTAACACTCACAGCACTGTGTGTCCAACTAATGACCAAGCATAGCAGTTTTCAAAGAGCTTCAAGAGAGAGAGTAACCTGATAGACTGTCTCGGTTTGTTGTAGCGATCTAAAATATGTGCCAAGTGTGAGAGATGAAAGCCTCAATAAAAGTAACTAAATTACTTTACTGATTACTTTCACCAAAAAGTAATACACGACTGTGATAAGTTGCCTTTAAATGTCTACTTCTTGCTCTGTTGGTGTTTGTAATGTGCGTGTTGAGAACATGCTGGTTTCTGTTGGCAGTCGTCATTTTTGTGCTGGTTTATCGTTTTAGTGAGGTGGCTGTTTGTTACATTTTGACACCGGCTATATTTTACTGATGAATGATGATTATTACATTCCGGCATAACAGATGTGTTATTGAATTTTAAAAAGTAATTAGTTATGTTTGAAAATAGCGGGAGGTTGGACATTGTAGTCTGTTGTAATTTGTGTTGCTTACTAAAACTTAGTAAGTAAATCAGCAGTATAAAGTACCACATGAAAGGCTTTGGCATGAGTGTAATCGACAGTGCCACTGTCAGGTAATAATGTCTGCACTGTACACCTGCATGAATATGATTGGACCTTACTAGTAAGGCGGCTGTGATTGAGCCAATCATTGGAGCATACTGCAGCTGATGCCGATCAGCCATTACAAGCTTGACTTCAGTGCTCTATCACACTGTTCTTCATTAAGTCCAAATTCATTCTACATGGTGCGAAATCAGGTGGGTTTTTTTTAAGTTTTGAATAGAAATTGTAATCTTACCTGTACACAGATCCCAGATGCATCTGGTTTAAACCAGTTCCCAGAGAGTCAAATTCTCCAAACACACGTTGCTCAGAGCCTCGTCACCAAACTGCTAGATACCTTGAAAAAAATGTCATCTATATCAAACTGGCTTTGTGTTTGCAAGAGCCCTGCGAAGTACTGTATGTCAGTCTGAACACGTTTCAGCCGCGTGTGTCATCTGTGTTCACTGGCTGTGAACGTTCCCGAAATGCTGTTGTCTTTACTAAACCCAAAGAAATACAGACCAAGTGAAGTTAGGTTTGAGATTCTGTTCAGTTTTCTTCGCCCACTCTATCTCTCTCTTTGTTTCTATTTCCACAGCTGGCCTTAGCTGCAGCTATGCTTTATTATTTGTCGTATTCGTTGGCTGTTTGGAACAAATAAACAGGGTGTGCAAAAACAGCAGCAGTCCAATTTGCACAAATGAAGCAAGGCCAGAATTCAAGGAAGTATTTTAGATTAAGCAACCGCAGAATTCTCTTCTTCAATCACAATGCCTGTTTGTAACTACATGCCGTATGATATATCTTCATTTAGCCCTTAAATTCAGGGGCCTTGCAAGTCTTTTTGACCCTTTCGACCAATTAACTCCAGCTGCTGAGGAGCCACAGGAAATAAGTAGGAAGCCCCTGTTGTGTTTTCTGTTTTCTCACTACTGCATTTAACCATGAAGGCCATGCAATTTAGTCAAGTAACAGATTTTAAGAAATGAATATATTTGTTAGAGACATAATTTTGACACTCAAGCACGTAGCCTTTGTGTTGTTTGTTTTGTGGATGACTGAATGGATACAAAGGATGTGCAGTGGCGGAAAGGGAGACTCCAGCATCCAAAGCAATGGCAATCTACTCAGTGTTTAATGCTACCTTCTTTCCCTTGTTGGGAGGCTCTATCAATTTTTTTTAGACCATACTGGAACCTGAACCACATATGCTGTAACGGCAATAACATAAGTGCAAAGAGGAAGAAGAAAGTGTAGAAGAAATGTCTGCCCCTCATTCTGATGACTTCAGAAGCAACCAGTGCTACGCACAAATTGATTCGTGTGTGGCCGACAGGTGAATGGTTCCTAGAAAAGTTCCTGCTGTTAAATCTGGCCATCTTTAACACAAATCATGAGGTTTTCTCTTTTCTCTCTCGGTTCAGGACCAGTTTGTTTTGCTAAGCAGAGCCTCAACCATCAGTGAGAAAAGACCAATCTGTGTGAGTCAAACATTTAAAAACCATTTCAGCAATCAATCACGACACGATTGTTTTTGAGTCTTCCAAGTATTTTTATCTCAGATCCTCCTCCTCCTCCTCCGCCTCCTCCTCCTCCTCACTTTCCATCATCATCTTCTTCTGTCATTATTCTCGCTCTCTCTTTCTCTCTCTCAGCAGGAAAGCTCTGCCCAGTCACAGTCCAAGAACAGCTCCTTGTCCCTCCGCTGCACAAGGAAAACAACCATCCAGGCACACAGACACTCATTAACAAATAAACTCATGCTGCTAAAGTGAAAAGCATACAGGCTTACCCACACACACACGCTCTCGCACACACAGTAGCTTCAAACATGAGCATTGAGTGGCCACATTAATTACATGAGCAGTGGGGGTTTCCCTCCCTGCCATGTCCACTGTGGGCCCTGAGATATTTAATAAACCTGTCACCGCCAGGACTCCCTGCCTTAACCCAGAGCTAATGAGACACACAACCACAACACACACACACACACACACACACACACACACACACACACACAGTGGAAGTCAGGTCACAGGGGTTGGCCACTTGCAGCTGAACTGGAAGCTGGTGTGATCCCACAATGTCAGACAATCTGAGTACATCCTAACTGTCCTAATGTGTGCAGTTTTCACCCAGCTGCACGGTATACTGTTTCAAAAATGTAAAAGGGCAATTCAAAGCTGAAACGCAGCGCGCTGCTCTAACATGGTAATTCACCACAGGTCACTCTACATGAAGGCATGAGCTAGAAAACCTGGCTATCCTGTAGCATGCTAAATGCTAAATGGATGAGTGTCACACAGGCAAAAATGATGTGTTTCACATCGTCATTCAGATCATCACAATTGACTTGAAACCACAATCACTGCTGACTCATTTAATATGATTTAATGTGTTCTGACTATGTAAGATTACTGCCACTGTTTTAGCATTTATGCTAGCTAATAGTCTTCAATATGTGACTTCCTCAGTTCAGTACGCCATGTGCTCCAAACAATTGATTTAAAAAATTGTCTATTTAAATCAACTATTTGAACAGGACTTCTAGAGAATGAGTTTGTTTGAGAATTTAAGCGTTGAGTTTTGCTGTCCATCAGCTGTATCATGCTAGTTTAGCTCAGTTAGCCTGGTTCGCCAAGCTCATGTTTTGCTGCTGCCATACGAATGGAAAGCAAAAATGCGAGACGAGAGCTGAAGGATCCTTCAATGAGGCTTACATCCACTGTTTGGGAGTATTGTGGTTTCTCAGGTACTTACAGTGAAAAGAGACAAAGATTAGTGTCAAACTATGTTGACACTGTTCAACTGAAGTCTGAAGTATGTCTGTAGATACATCTCAAACATGTTGTTCAAGCAAAAACAGACTGGAAGGCAAGTCCTTCTCATTCAGGCAGATTCACAGCAAAGCAGTGTTTATTGCTGTGGATATACGACCATGATCACTGTAGAGAAGACAGGATTTAAGCATTTGGTCAAAGTGTCTGAGCCCCGCGATAATGTACTTGCACTGTAAGCACAACAACCGGGTCTGCCGATCTATTCACGCAGGTGTGTGTGTGGAATTTTATGGCCAAAAAGAGTGTTTTGTGACCTTTGACTTTTGACTGCCAAATTCCAATCCGTTCAGCTCCATGAATCCAAATGGACGTGTGTGCCAGATGTAATGAAGTTCCTTCTGGAGTTCCTGTGATATCACATTCACAAGAATTGGACGCATGAGAGGTCAGAGTGACATCTGACCTTCGACCACCAAAATCTAATCAGTCGAGCCTTGATTCCAAGTGGACCTTTGTGCCAAATTTGAAGAAATTCCCTGACGGCGCTCCTGACATATCGCGTTCACGAGAATGGGACAGACCTGAAAACGTTTTGCCTCTGGCCGCGGCTTTCACCAGCGCGTAAAAATAGGCCTTGCTTCTATTTTTAGCCTCAAGTAGCAAGTCAGCATGGAGGGGGACAGCTCTGGAATTACAAATAGGACTCAATGACACTTGATGCTTTAACTTGGGGTCCGCAATGCGTCTCAGTCACAAATGTCTGCATGTCGGGTAAAAAGTGATGTAACACACACACGCTGTGGGTTACACAAACACTGTAAGCTCCTACACACTGTACAGCAAGTCAGAGACATCGCAGTCAACCTACATCTGTCACACTCCAAAGCCCTGTGTGTACAGAGAGCTACTGCAAGCCGTGTCGGGCATCTGTGTGACTGTTCATCTGCTGGTGTGTTTGTGAGGGAGAGAATGCCAGGGAGCAAGTGTGTGTGTGAGTCTGCATCAGTCTGTGATTCAGTGTATGGACATCTACTGTGTATGAATGCAAAAGGAAGGGAATGAGGCCTGAGAGAGACGGGCAGAAAACGTGTGTGTGTGAGAGTGTATATGGGTGTGTGTGTGGGTGTGTGTGTGTGTGTGTTTGTGTGTGTTTTCACCCAGACAAGGTTTTAGAGTGATGATAGGATTAGATTAGGCTGACAGTAGCAACAAGGCCAGCGTATGTCTGAATCCTCAGCTCTGGCAATCTGGGGATTAAGGTAGAACAGAGATACACACACACACACACACACACACACACACAAACACACACACACACACACACTTGTTTTTTTTTTCACCCAAATATGTACACAGAAAAGACACACAGCGCAGTCGACTTTGTATACACACTGTCTTTCACAACCACACACACACTCCTACGTACCCAGACGTTGTATACAGGCATGGACATGCACACACAAAGCCCCTCTCTTTCTAAAGGAACACACATGAACACTCTTTAACACACTCACATACACACACACATGCAGCTGCAGCAAGACACAATAAGCTGATGAATTCTGCTTCTCTGTTTTCCTGCGATCTAACTAAATCCCATATCCCCTAACTACCACCCCGCGCCTCACACAGCCTCACACACACTCACGAACAAATCAAGCAGCCACCTACACGCACACACACTCCGATTATGGGTCCTGAGGCCCACCCAGAGGTGGCAGGCAGCGCACCACACAGCCAGCCTGTCTCCTAAAATTGTTTTCTCTTCAATCAACCTAGCGGGGCCAGTTTGTCATGCAAATGTGGCCCTGGCTTGCCTCCCTTTGTTGCTCTGACAGATTAGTGAGTGTGTGTGTGCGTGTGTTTGTGTAGGTGAGTGTGACGTCTATGGAGCGCTGCTTTTCTCCATTTTGTCGTCTTTTTTTGTCCTCTTCCAGTAGCCCACAGAGTGTGAGGAGAAATATCTGGCACATCTCTATCTTTATTTGTTTCTGTCCAGCTACGATACTCTGTCATTCTCACTCTTTGTCGTTTTCCTCATCCATCACATTTCACCGCTCAGCATCCGTCCATTTTCGGTTGGTTAGTTTATATGTTTTTTCCAATGATGATGTATTGAACTGTTAAAGCTACAATGTGTAAGAATTGCTTATTCCAAACAAATAGGGGGCAGCATATCACCAGAGTAACTGCTAACTGCTGCTCACTGTACTCTTTGCTGTAGCTAGCCACTTGCTGCCCTTAGCTTGTTAGCTCACTTAGCCGTGCAGCTTGTGGCCCTATCAGCTGACTGGAGTCAACAGAGCCAGGCTCGACACGGCTGGCCCAGGAGATAGCCTCAGAGATCGACGGAGCCTTGTCTGATGACAGGGAATACAGTAAGATACGATAAGATAAAACTTTATTAATCCAGTGCCGGGGAAATTCTGGTGTTACGTATGGAGGTGATTTACAGCAGCTATATATTTCACATCTAATGCCGAGGACCAAACCAGAGTTGGTGATTGTTGTAACGCTGGAAACACAAGATGGATTTGTTGAGTTTCACTTTCTTTCTGTACAGTCAGTTTTATGATGAGTGAACTTGGCCTTTAAGCTCGTCTTAGTTTGGTAAAAGAGAGAAACTTGAATTAAAAAGATGTACTTCAGGTGTAAGAATCTTATTTTCTTGATATTTTGTGAGTTTATTTAGTTTTGTATTACACTGAAAACCTAAGAGCACTTGTGAAACTCGCAGACCTCTCCCAGATGAAACCGTGGGGGACTATTCTATCAGCCTATCGCCTCTTGGGGGACGAAGTGGTATTACGAGACAGGACGGGCTGGTGCTAGCTGTTTAGCACGCTAACCTCAGTAGATACCTCTGCTGCACAATACACAGATGTCTTTGACCTAACTTCTTCACATTCTGTTATTAATGTTAGTTGAATTTTTGAATGCTTTAAACTAAAATTCTGGCCATATCTTCCACATTGCACCTTCAAATCTGAATGGAAATACCAAAGCCCATTACACAACAGATGGTTTTATGCATGCTGTTCCATCTGGATAGTTAGCTTGACTTGACTGTTGATAATTTGACTGCAGCCTTGCTTTTTCACTTCCTCAAAGTTTATCTGCGATTGTTGTCAGAGCAACAAGTCCCTGAATGACATTTTGGTATTTTTACATTCTCACTGTGAGCCATGCTGCACAGCTGACTGTGGTAAAACAACGTATAGCTTTAAGATGCTTGTACCTCCACATTCCCCAAATCTCTACCAAGGAAGGGGGCAAAGTTAGTCTGGCCCGATCGTAACAGACACTATCATGAGAATTATATCCAGTTTGAAAATTTTAATTTTCCTTTGCAGTTTCTAAACCTGCAAAAGTACAGTTTTATTCACAGTTCACAGGATCATGACGAAGACCTTCAAGGTTAAATCCTATACATAATGTCACGCTCACATATCAATGCCTCCTTTGTATTGCGGACACAGTGAGATACTGTGAGCAATACCACATATTGTTATCAGACTAATGGAACCACAAACGTTGGTGGATTTTCATTTAAACTGTGACATATATAAAACGTTACATAATATGTGTGCGTTTTATCCAGCTGGATTGAGGCACTCGGTTAATTTGTGTTAATATCAGTTAAATTAATATGACAAAATAGTTTAATGGATGAGACCATTTTAGCTGGCTAACACTGTGTTAACCTGGAGAAGCCACATTGGAAGAGCAGCACCCTGAAGAGGAAAATTCTGGGATATGTATGGCTAAAAAACCCATTTGTTAAACAAACGATAATGCACGCTCTGCAATACTGGTGCATCAAACAGTTCAAAAGTTTAAAGGCATTTCTGGAAGTATCTGCCCACCACATCTTCCCAGAAATGCTAAACCCCTTTTGACTCCTGCACATGAGGCTCCTACTGAGGTTTAATGTCCATTAGCTGGCAGAGTACAAAAGTGCTGGGTGCATTTCTTTATTTTCATCTTCAGATGAAAGCATGAAATATTGCCAGCATTAGCCCAAGCTAAAGGACAACAACAACTTGCCCAGTAGCCCACTGAACAATTACTGAAAGACTCTTTCCATTTTTTTAGGGACTGTGTTAAGCCTCGCATTAAGGAACGCTATTGATCCATTTCAAACTGGTTGATGGAAACGCACCTAATTCACATTTTTTGTGCCATTTCAAAGGTTTGCGTAAAATTAGCTTGACAGTTAAATGAAAAAATATCTCTTGCTTTCTACTAGTCCCCCTGTTTTGACTTTTCTTATGTATTTGTCCCCCCACTTTCTCCCTCTGTCTTCTTCTCATCTATCTGCTCCCCTTTTCATCCCTTTCCCCTCTTTCTTCACTTTTCTATCCCTCTCTTGCACCGCTTTCTTTCCTCTTTTATCTAACGTTCCCCCTTTTTCTCCACTCAGTCATCTATCTACTTCTGTGTGTCGGAGCATTACAGAGCCGTCAGAGTCAATGGTGTCCCAGTCAGCGGCACAGGTCAGGTAATGAATCTCTCCCTCCTCTGGAGCCCAGTGACACGGAGCTCTTTTATCACCCGGCTCAGTGGGGGTAGGACAGAGCGGGATGGAGATCGGTTGGTGCAGGTCCAGGTTAGTATGGAGACCACCATACAGGCACTTCATCAGCCTGTAATGTGGGCTGGCACACAGCAGACTGCAGCACGATGGGGGCTGGGTCAAAGAGCTAGGCTTATATACAGTACTTCTGGGTCTCTTCTACCAAAGAGAGCTGAATGCAGGAACTCTAAAATATGCTTTAAAATGTGCAAAATTTGTCACAATCCCCAATTAACTCGACACTTTAATACATTTCTGTTTAGATATTAAAAAAAGCAAAACACTATAGTACCCCCCACAAAAACTATTAAAATGGAAAACTGGAACTGGGCAAATATTACACTAATCATATACTAAAACATGCATACAAGATAATTTGTTTTCAACTACAGGTTGCTGGTTACTACATCCAAATGTATTTCAGGCCTGAAGGCCTTATTAAAGACTTGCAGCCTGAATAAAAACCTCAAAATGAATTTCCCTTCATCTTGTCGTAACATCACAGGTCTGATTTCACTTGCCAAGTTTGATATATTTTCACTGCCACAATTAAACCATGATAAGGAAAGGAGGCCATGAAGCAGTACTACTGTGCTCTCTTTATGTTTGGCTTTGGTAGTTCAAGGCCACATGTAAGTCTTCATCTATGACTGCAACGGAGAAAGGTAATTTTCTCTGGTTAAAGTGCCACATTTAGTTGACTTCAATGGTTGACTTCAGGTCTACTTTGGTGAAATATTTGCTAAAATATCTGAAACTTGTTGCTACATGCTCCTTAGTTAAAACACATGAAATAATGTAAAAAGCAGAAGTCATGACTACATTTAAAACAGGTGGCTGAACTGAATTACATTCTATGCATGGTGCTGAATGGCATGTACAAGAATTATAGAGCACCAACAGTGAATAGTGCCCACCTCAATTAAATGGGAAAATCATGTCAAAGTTCACCAAAGTTGAAATCTATGGCAGAGCAATATGCAGATTTCCTTCACCCCAGTGAGTGAATACACCACCATCACTGTGATTGCAGTGAAATGAATTGCTTAAAGTCTGTCTTATAAATGTTGCCATGACTGAGTCTTGAAGCATTCAAGGCAGGACTTGTGATCCTGACTTAATGAGACAGATCTGGACGTCTCCGATGGCTTTGTGTGCTCAAAGACAGGGTTGAGCTGGCCTTGTTAGTGTGGGGGAAAAGCTGCTGGGAGGCGTCTGGGGAAAACAGTTCAGCCCACTGAGTTGTTGGCTTCTACGTAAGTTGACTCAACCTTTTAATACAGAGTGCAGACTGGTGTTGGCTGGGCAGTCGACAGACTGGACCCCCCGTCAGCCTGAATGACTCTACAAAGTGAGTCACACAACTTTGTCTCCGTGTTCCATTCCTGTCTCTGTCTTTATATTCCCTCCACTCCCATCCAGATCCCTCCTTCTCTCTTCCTCCCTTCTCCATCATTTCCTGCGTTCCTTTCTACGCTTCCTTTTCTCTCTTCTTCTCTGCCACTCTCGACATCCTCTCTTGCTCTTTCTCCCTCTTCCACTCCTTTCTACCCATCCAGCCCCCGCCCGTCTCTCTCCTCACGCTGCTTCTCTGCTGGCACAGTTAGCAATGATTACTCATCCTGGATAGCAGAGCCTCAGCCTCTCTGCCCTTCCTGTCTGCTCTACCCGCAGTATGAGTGTGTGTGTGGTCATGTGTCTGCATATGCATGTCTCACAGATTGGTACCAGGGCAATGCGTCACGCCTTCTCGTGTGAAATGAGTGATGAATAAATGACTGTAAAATTCAATCTGTGCCCGGTCAATATGCAGAGGCTGAATATTTAAAAGCCTCTAAGCTCATCTGTCAGTGCAGAGCCATTAGCAGAGGAGGAGAGGAGAGCCCTGCTGGACATACCTCGGGAGAACTCTCCTCCTAATGTAGTCAGCCGCTTTGGCCATCTGTGTGTGACTGTTTTCAGCCACTGTGACAGTATTTGTTTCAGCGATTCGTGTGCGTATGTCTACATGTTTGTATGTGTGTGCAGCCGCATTCAAAAAGTGCTTGACTTTTAACAATCCCACTTCTTTGCTTTCCCCCACCCAAAAAAGACGAGACGAGAGAGGTGCTTAGTTGGTTAAAAAAAAAATAAAAAAATAAAAAAGCCGGGCTATGTGCCGGATCAGACAGGCTGAGTGGGAGGAACAATGACCTAGTTTCCAAAAAACACTCGGTAACTCCACCGGCACCATGAGCGCACTGGAGAACAGATCACGCAATGTACTGCCTCTATCAAATCTGTGCGTGTGTGTCTTTTTCTGTTTGCATGCATTTTTGTTTTCTTCACTCTTTCATTCTCTCATTTCTCCATCTGTCATCTCCTGTTTTTTGCCTCTCTGTTCTTTACTTTTCTCACTTTCTTGCTGTCTTCCTCTTTCATCTGGCCTACTTCCGGCTAGAAGGCACTGGGCTGGATGGGGACAAGTGTTTGTGAGTGTGTGTGTAAGAGTGCATGCATGTGTGTGCGTGCAGGCGTGTGCATGTGTGTGTGTGCGTGCAGAGAGTTAGTAGCTGTGTCACGTTGCACTGCTGGGAGGCCACAGGGTCCCTGACTGCTGTCTGAATTTGAACAGGACAAGTCACAGCATGCAAGAACCCCTCGTTCTCTCTCTTTCTGCACTCCTCTATCAGTCACACACACACACGCACACACACTCATAAACACCAGCTAACTGGAGCTAACTGACCCGTCGGCCCTGCAGACAGGAGGTGTGTTTGGTAGTCACATTGAGAACTCACTTCATTTTGCAATCAACTGGAAGATGCTCATGTGCCTTAGCAACACAATTGTCTGCTGAAGGGAGAGCTGTGGCCACAGCTCTCAGAGCAGCCTGTGTGCTGGATGATAGCAGCGACAGACCATAATGTAATATGATGAAGTATAGTATCACACCTTAAATGCACTTTATTGACTCCATTGTCACTTTTCACTCTTTGCATGTACAGATCTATTCAGTGGGTCGTTGTCATTGATTTGTCTTCACTGGTAATTAATGGAGACTGCACAGTATTAATATACATAACTGATGACCTGTCTTATGTCCTGGGTGTAGTTTGGTCTATATGGCAATCAGCACTTGACCTTTCCTATGCTCCATCTACCTTAGCTACCACTGCACTGGGACAGTTTTCTATAAGCTACATGGTGGTGTCCTGACCATAGAGCACCTGTGCAGTGTAACAGTGTCATCATTTTGTTTTTTTACACCTTAGTTTTGGCCATCATTCCTACAATAACAGTCAACTTAATTAATTGGATGAAGAGAAAAGGGGTAGCGACCAATTACATACTCCATCTGGGTCTATTCAGCTGGGAAACAGGTTTGAGGTGTTGGCTATTCCAGTGAAGCTGCAGCCGCCTTCAAGATCAGGGGGACCCCCTCGACCTTCAGCTCCGGGTCCACGTGAACTGCTCCGGCATGATCTCAGCTCAACAGTTCACAGGTGAGCGCCCGCATCAGCTCACAACCCTGATTGTGGGTGACTCTATAATCAGGAATGTCAGAACAACTTCTGCAAAAACCTGTTTCCCAGGTGCGACTGTCCGTGATGTGGCTGATAAAGCCACTGAGGTCCTTGCAAATGATCCTGGCATCACAAAGGTCATTGTCCACACTGGCACAATTGATATTCGTAAACATCAACCTGAAATATATTTAGTAATTGTTTTATTCCCATTACAACACCTACTCACAAGGATGAACCAATAACCTATTTTAGCATTCACTGTCTCTCCATTCTCGATCATATTGCTTTAATCAAAATCAGAAAGCCAAGATTAAACACCCTTAACTGGCTTAATGAACACACTCGACGCCTGAAATGACAGTGGAGAATACATGAACAAAAATGGAAATCTACCAAGTCAGTCTTCAATTCTGCACAGGACTGAGTAACTGCAGATAAAGGTGACACTCAGTTGTCATGTTGGGTCTAAAGGGAACATCTACTTTCTTACCTCACTAATGGAACCTTCTCTGTTGTCTTGCCAATGCCAGTTCCTCAGTTGCTCATTTCAGCTGTGGGGTTCCTCTAGGCTCCATTCTTGGGCCTCTGTTATTTTCAGTAAACATGCTCTTCTTAGTTAGATCATTCAAAGCCACGGTGTCTCCCACCATTGTTATGCAGACAACAGTTATATGTTCCTCTTAAGTGCAGTAACTGCTGTCCAATAGCTGACTCAGCTATCATGTGATCAGATGCTACAAGAACTGCATTCAGGAATTTCAGTGAAGGAGTTTTTGTTTGGAGCGGGGGAATACCCAGAAGTGACAATGTACACTTTAAAAAGTAAGTTCCCTTTGTAGGAACTTACTTAAGATGGGTATAGTACTCTCATTTGCATAAAACAAAAGTACCAACAGACCAGACTTTATTTTAGAGCCACAAATCGTTGCATATCTCTGATTAAGATAATATAGCTAACCTGTAGGATAATGACAACACATTTGATCATTTGACCAATCTGACCACCATCTGTTTTTACCCTGTTAGCCTTTCTTGTACAACCCTGATTACGATTAAGAAGTTGGGAGGCTGTGTAAAATGTAAATAAACAGCACTCACTTGCAAACATACTGTGTTTACTGACAATGGTTTTATGAAGTCTTCCTGAGCCCATGTAGTAATCTCCTTTATATAATCATGTGTTCAGAAAGTGGTGAATGTCGCTGCACCCTCGCTTGTGAACAACTGAGCCTTTCGAGGATGCCCCTTTAATACCCAATTGTGATACTATTTGTACCTGTGGAATGTTCCAAACAGGTGTTTTTGGAGCAGTCCACAACTTTCCCAGTCTTTTGCTGCTCCTGTCCCAACTTGTTTTAAACATGTTGCTGCATCAAATTCAGAATAAGGAGGTATTTACAAAAATCTATGAAGTTGATGAGGTTAAACAT
Organism: Chelmon rostratus; assembly: GCF_017976325.1. NCBI lineage: Eukaryota > Metazoa > Chordata > Actinopteri > Chaetodontiformes > Chaetodontidae > Chelmon > Chelmon rostratus. Next base: position 22,574,339 of record NC_055665.1, read on the forward strand.
TAAATATATTGCACTGTTTTCAATAGAATATATGTCAAATATGATTAGCAAATAATCAAATTCTGTTTGATTTATGCTTTACAAAGCGTCTCAGCTTTTTTGGAATCAGGGTTGTATGATGATGTTGTGTTCCAGCAATGACTTTAATGAGTTATTAATTGCTTTGTTATGAAAAAATATCCGTGTTGATAACATGTTGGTGTTCTAAGCACTATACACCGAAACGCCTTCTAGTAGGAACTACATAGTTGCACCGCAGCGCTCCACTCCCAGACGAGCAGCAGTGTCGCAGCATACATGCGGGCTGGGAGGATTTTCACAGTGGAGCCCTATGCAGCCTAAGTGCCACAGTTTTAGTAAGTAGTGGAGTGGACTGACCCTCTAACTCTCGAGTTGTTGACCTGCAGCTACAGCAGCAGCTTCCGCCATCTGTCCTTAAAATGTCACAGCAATCATCCCATAAGTGTGGACATGTGCTGCAGGTTGTATGTCCTACATGCTATTTTTTCTCACACTACTAGTGCATCGCTCTCCCAAATGGGACTCAAAGAGAAAAGACACATCATGGATCTGGTTAAAATACCAAAAGGTTACAAATAGTGAGATATTTTTTCTTTACGTTTCCTTCCCTGAGAAAAGGTACGATAGAGTCAGTTTGGCCTTGTTGACCGGACTCTGTTTTTTAGGCTCTGCTGGTTCCCATAGCGACCAGTGCTACTGCCGTGGTTACGGCCACTGGCACTTCCTCCTGGCTGGCACCCTGGAGACACTTCCTTGGCTTCTCTCTCTCTCTCTTTCTCTGTCTGTCTTTCCCTCTTTCCATCACTCTTTTTCTTTGCCTTTTCTATTCGCTCTCCTCCACCGTTCTTCGAAATGTCGAGCCTGCCTCTAATCTCCTTCTCCCTCTGTCTGAGTTTGTCTTTATCTTGACAGCCCCACTTCCTCTCTGCAGTACTTATCACAGCATCTCTCTCTCCTCTCTGATTCAGCATCCCCCCACTACTTTCTCTGCCTCCATGCTTCCTCCTCATTCTGCTCTCTTCCTGTCTCTAAGCCTCTCAACCCTTATCTCTCCCTTCTCCATGCCCTTCCTCTGCTCTCTGCATTTCAAACTCTTCCTCCTCTTGTGTTCTACTTCAATTTAATTCACAATAAAACAAAACTGCATTCAGAAAGAGGGAGTGCAAGACTTTTTTTCCTTCCTTTTTCTGCATTATTTCAAACTATGAGCACAGGCGATTTTCTTTCATTTTGCTCTCAGTGTATCTAAGGAGCAGCACTTGAGACAAATAAGCTGGTCAGGCTGCAATTTTCCTGATATGCATTTTGTTGAGCTGAATAATGGGCACTTACAGTGGAAGACAAGCAATCAGCTGGTTAACGCTCAACCAAAAAAAAACCCCAAAACTTTGTTTCCCGTGAACATGTGGCCATTGTGTTGTGCTTTCATTCTCTGTGTGGTTTCCGAACAACATACAGCACAAACCACCGTTCCATGACAGAGATGCAGCTCTGATAATTCAATGCACCGTAATTACAGCGGATTTGTTAGCAGTATAACTCAATTGGAACATGACTGATCGTTGAAGGGTGACATTTATGCTCATTACAGCAGTAAGCATGTTCTGATAAATGACATTTTCCCTTTCTGAGTTGTTATCCTGATCAAAGTTGAGCCTGGCAGCAGCACACATGAGATCATTTGGTGTCTCTTTCTTATGCATAACAGAAAAAGACAATAGAAGAAGTATGGCAGGCTGGTGAGCGTAGATAAAAATGTTCTGTGTCGGATTCATTTTTTGATAAGGAAGCCAGTCAAATGTCTTGACATTAAAAAGGAAAAAAACATGCAAGAAGAACAAGGAATTCAAAAATTAAGTGTGAACTGAAACACAATTTCAAAACAAAGCACAAAACTGGCAGACCCCTCCTCTCCCAAACAACCTGGTGGTGGTCAAAATGGTGGCAAAGATAACATGTTGTATTGTGCCTAACTTTAGTGGATCAAAACATATCTGGTATGCAATTAATCTGCAGATGCTCCAGTTCAAGATGAGACCAAACTGTCTATGGATGTCAGTTTTTTAACCACAACGACTACAGACTGATCTTTGGCCTATCCAATCGGTGGAAAAGTCTTTTGCTATGTTCTAATGCATACAGCGAAGTGGCCAATATCGCTGAAATGGCTTTACAAAACAGTCAGTGATATTTTTTTCAATAATTGTGAATGATCGCAACCACAAGAGGTCCTTGAGCATACAATCATAAATATGCAGAGAAAATATTATGCTGATGGGATTGGTAGTATGCGAGATTAGCTGTGGGCTGACACACACACGACCAAACCCATGATCTCCTCCAGGCGGGAGGATGGTACTGGATAACCATAACTTCAACCACATCAAAAACACTGAGATGTTCCTTCAGGGGGGGACTTTATTGTGCCATAAAATGGCCATGCACTGGAAATCAAGAGGGTGCTGCGTGACAATGACAAAAATGTTTTCGCTTCATTTCACAATTTCAGCGACCGCAAAAATAATTATTTGATAAATCGATTAGTCGGTCAAGAGAAAAATAATCAACAACAATTTTGATAATTAATTAATTGGAAAATCATTTATGAGGCCAACAGTCTTAGAGTCTACAGCCATGCTGGCGGCTCTGGGAGTCTGTACTTTGGCACAGTGCTACTTTGAGCTAAATGCAAACGTCAGCGTGCTGAGCAGGGATTAAAACCAAAAACGACTTAATCTTTCATCACGGCCATCGTGAGGCCAACAGTAGGAATACAACAGCTGAAATACAGTGCGTGCATGTATGTGATTGGCCAATGCAGCACCTTGCTGGATGACGTTGTGTTTGATTGCAGCAAAAGTTGAACCTGGTTCAACTGCTTTTTGCATTTTTGCTTTGCGTTGGCACCTGAGCTACACCGTTGGACTGGCATAGCATGCTGCAAGTTGGTAACTGGTCATAAAACCAGTATTGGGCAAGTTAAAATTCAGTGAAAAGTGCGATGATTTATTGTATTACTACTACCAAGTGGTGGACTGACCAGATGACCAGTTTCTATCCCTTGCAACATGCTGCTAGTCTGGCTGAAAACACATAGCATTTGCTGGCTCCACCTTCACAAATGTGAGCAGTTGCAGCTCTTCTCTATTATACAAATTGTCACTTGTTTTTGCTCTTTGACTATTGGTCAGACTGAACAAGCAATATGAAGATATCTCCTTTTAAGTAGTCATAAGAATAGTCAACCGGTTAATGAAAATAATCACTAACTGCAGCCTGAGATCCAGCGTTCTCACTGCAGCGTTTCAACTTCATGTTAGTTTGTTAGTTTCTTGCTAAAACAGGGAGAGTGGGAGCAGAAAAGAGCAGGACTGGGACGTACAGTCAGACCAGATACAGCCACCGAGGCAGAGCCTTTCATTCAGTCATTGAGGAGTGGCGTGTCCCTCATGAAGAGCACAATGGAATGACAGGTGGTGCGGCAGGACGGCAGACAGACAGTGCAGAGGCCAAAGTTCATATAAATTAATCATGGCACGATAACCAATCATACCTGACATCCATTGTGCATTTATAGTAGATAAGTGTGGATTGCAGATGACTGTTTTAATGTCAGTGCATCAATAATAAGAGCGAGCAGTAAATCGCTTCTGTCTCAACAAGGGCGTAGGTGTAGTTTCAGAAGTGTGTTCAATATCAGGAGTTCAGAAGTTGAATATTTTCTTTTGAGGATAATACTGACTTAAAACTATGACACTTTTTTTAAGCTGAAAAACTTGCAGAAGAGTTTGCAGTATTTTTACAGCTCTGAGTTATGCCTGTAGGTCTGTGCTCAGGATGGAGGTAAAATTACACAGTTCAGAGAGTGTAGCATCTATGTGGCCTGAGAGGTGAAAACCGGGGCAAAAGCAGTCCACAAATAACTCAGTGCTGGTAGTAAAGCTTAATTACTGTTAATGCACAATAATAATTGAAGAGAAAGCTGAACATTTTATCCACTCCTCTCTTCTCCCCTGGATTTCTACAGCTGGACAGTAGTAACAGAGATTTATGAGACTACATCATGCTGATGGTGTGTGGAAAATATGGTCTTCATTTAGGAAAACACAAAATATCAGTGTGCAACTGTGCAACTCCACAGGCACACTAAAGGTCAGGGTCAACCATAGAATACGACCAGCACCTCTGGAGCTGCAGTGGTTCAGTCCAGCAGGGGGGTGATCATGCTTATTTGTGCTAAATATGTAGACAAAGACAGCGAGGGTGGGTACAGTATATATTCTGCATGTGTGCTGGACTGCTTTATACGCCTCATGATGGTGATGGTGTATGTGAACTCTGTTGTATGCCAGGCAGGCCGTGTCTCTGAAGTGTCTACTCCTGTGTGTGTCACAAATTGTGTGTGTGTGTGTAGGTGTGTATCTGCATCACACTGCGTTTTGTCCTCCAACCACGAAGCTCTGCTCTGCATCTCAGTCAGCAACTCTTTCCCTGCTCATCAGCACTCTTTTTGGCATCCCCTATGCAGCTGCTGCCACACACACACACACGTTTGCAGAGAGGAGGATATACACGCACATACAGAAAAAGGCAGGCGCTCACACGAGCAGCCACACAGACATAAAACACATGCAAAGTCAAACAAGCGAGAACATTCCCGCAGAGACACACACACACGCCCTCACGTCCTTCCCATCTCAGTCAGGCTCTCTGATGAACATCTGGACCGTAAAGAGGAGATGATGGCGTCCCACAGCCCATAATGATCAGTCTGTCACCGTGGAAACTGCACACTGTCGCTGCCCACGCCGCTGTCGCCAAGGTGTGATACTCAGGGAGACAGAGGAACACGGCGTACCAATAAACAAACAGCACAAAGTTCCCCACATTAAGCCTTTCGCTTCTTTAGCACTGGTTTCCAGTTGTTTATGTTTGTTGGAGAAAAAGAATCATACAACACAGTGTTCATTATCTTTTAGTCAACTAGCGGCAGTCAGTCTCCATGGTGAGCTTAATAACACATTAAATTAGAATTTGTGCAGTAAGAACAAAGAAATGAAGTCTGTCTAGTTGATTTTGATGATTGCTGTGTGTGTCTGTAACTTCCTGTACATTATCACTGCAATGATTAAAAGTCCTGCCGTCAATTCATATCAGCCATATGTTTCAGTTAGTCAAGTCTGACACTGCCGGGCTGATGCTGCTGATGTCGATGTGTGAAAGATGCTGTGAAACGCAGCTCTGACCTTTTTCTCCGTACAGACTGTACATAACCAAGTTCACTTGCTTTGATTACTGATCTTTTGACACAAGCCTGGATTTTCCAGTTCTTCAGAACTGGATTTATGTTACCATGAAGGTAAAATCAATGTTTAAGTGTTCTTATCACACATGTTTTACACTACATGTCACCTACACGGCAGCATAGGCAGTAAGAGTGGTTTTGTGGGTATTATCAATGGTATTTTAGAGATGCTCATTTCCTGGAACATGATAAAAACATGTTGGTGACTGATCCTCTACTTATTACGAATTCTAATTTTGCATCCAATGAAAAGCTTTGTGAATTGCGCCGCCATGGATGTATAAAGAGAAGGCTGATACTGGAGTGTTTCTGGGGTCCCGGTCTTACAGATTATTCTGCAAAAACACAACTCTATAACTTTATTCACTGATTTGGGTCAAACTGGATCATATTAATGCAGAAAATAACACATTCAACGCTTTTAGCTACTGTAAACACTAATCAATATCTGTGACAAGTTCCTGCCTAGCTGTATCCTTTTGACAGGATACATTTAAATATGCAGAAGAAAATAGCACTCTGCTAACTGATTCACAGCAACTTTAAAGTTTATCTCCAGCTGTTGTCAGAGCAACAAGTGCAGTTAGCTGAACCCAAATCTTTACGCTGAGCAAAAGAAAGCAAAGTTTATAATTGCTATAAGAGTAAAGGAAACAGAAAATGTGGTGGGTCACGGTTATTATGGTTATTAAATATTAGTCAAATCTGAGTCTGCTTTATATATTAAAATACATAAGTAAAATGTATTACTAAATTAAAGGCCATGAAGGCCTTTTTTTTCAATCATCTTCTTAATCCATGTAAGGAACTGGGTCCTACATGAACATGTTTTCTGTTGGACCAGTTTTATTTCACATTTCTATATTTATGTGCTTGAAGTTGGAAAAACATGTCACATACTTCCTGACACCAATCAGGATTCAGCAACGTTTGAATCAGAATATGATGACAGTTGGTGGGTTGTAATGTTATGGATGGGTTCTTGTGTTGACAGGCCACTGTCAATCAAATCTGATCAAGCCACACCCGCCCTGTTCTTGTGTGATAAACTCTAAATAAATAATAACAAAGGATGCTTTGTTCCTAACTTTGAATTCGATTGTTAATCATATTGTCATGACCATTTAATGCTATAGAATGTGCTCTGTGTAAAATGGCGCCAATCAGGCCAATCATAGGTTCAATAAAACACATAGCTGTGAAATTTTACTCATAGAGCCCTTAAGTAAAAATAAGAGTGCATTATTATTCAAGATAACTTCCTCCATGATGAACAATGATGATCATTTTAACTGACTAACATAAATTAGTTTGGAGTAGTTCAGCCATACTGAAGACGCAGGCTCAGAACACAAAAGGATGAGCTCAACATCTATCAGAGTATGAAAACTCTGGTTACAGTAAATTTGGGGTGATTTAATGTTTTATGATGTTCCACTGTGCAGATGGTGATATTTGTGATACATTTGAACACATGACAGCTATCACCTTCAAAGACCGATCTATCTTTGATATGGGAAAGGCCGACTTTGTAATTATTTAATTAGAACCATTTTCCATCTATACAGGAAAAGTCAACTTAATATTTATCTCCACCGGGCATAAGCCTGGAGGGCATCATGCATTCGGTTGTTTGTGTGCAAATGCTGTCTCTGTGTGTTGTTAGGTATGTATCTAAATCAGAATACAATACAGCACAAATAATGCGATGGAAGAAGATATTTCATCTACTTGAAGTCACACCCAAGATTAGTATCAGCAATTCAGCATCTGACCACATTTGAAATATGGACACAATCTGCCCTTCTGTTCCTGAGTTGTGGTGTTGAATACAGAAAAGTGCTTCTGCAGAACATCATGATGTCACAGTGAAGCTGACCTTTGACCTTTGGATATAAAATGATATCATTCATTAGACACTTGTGAGAATTTTTTTTGATAATTAGCATATGTTATGGTTTAAAATGTGTTTTGTGTGGTCACAGTGACCTTTGACCACCAAAATCAAAAGAATTTATCGTCTGTGCCAAATTTGAAGAAATTCCCTCAAGGCGTTTGTGAGAAATTGCATTCACAACGATGAGACGGACACACGTACGTACAAATGGACGGAGAGATAATCCAAACACATAATGACTCCGGCCACAGCTATCGCTGGTGTGGAGGCATAAAGAGGTCGCATCTACCTTAATTAATCACTGATTTAATGCACCACCTGGCGAGCTCACTAACTGACACAAATGAAACACACCCAAGATGTTGAGGTCATTTGTGTTTAATTGTGTGAGTTTTGTCCTGTTTTCTGGTTAATTCTAGCAAGGCTGTCCAGAGGAAGGCTGTTGTACATCTTTAACTGATAATCAGAGGTGTGCACGGGCCCGCAAAGTCTGCAGCTGTAAATTGTTTGGTCATCAGGGCTTGGTGGCGTTGTGTTGTTCCACTGGTGTTGTTGGATTGGCACTGAATGCAGTTCAAGCCCCCCTTACAAATTGAGTATGATTTTCTAGTAGGCCTGCTCTTTCCATCGCTGCCCGTTTCCCAACAAACTGGTAGTAACGTTAACGCATCAAGAAATGTGATGCAGCACCAATGAAATTTAAGATTATTTCCCTTGTAGTGGTTCTCCGTTTTTGAGAACCCTCTGCAGATTAATTTCTTACCTGATATGTGCAGGTGTTATTACTAATCTGCATATTCCAGAGCTGATTCAAATACATTCACAGAGTGTTTAATGCTCCCTGGATTTGAACTTTGATTTGAATCAGTCACTGTATGTTGAAAATAAGACATATTACAACAGTATCACAGACGTTTCAATACTTATTTTGGGTTTCGACGTAGATAAATCCAAACTTTCCCAAACATTTCCAAGGACCTGCTGATCCCGTTGTTTAAACCTCCTGCAGACGGAGCTGAGTCATCATCAATACAGTGCTGTCTAGTGTCTGTCTGTGCTGTCCGCCTGACTGTCTGTCTGTGCGCTTAAAAAACTGGAACAGCGGTTACAGGATGCTGCAAATCCATCAAAACATTTACAGATACAGATACCACCTCAGGCAGACACACATCTCAGTGAATATCTGAGAGCATCACAGGCCGGACCTGCCCTCACATCGATTCTCAAGCTCCAAATCAGGTAGGAGAGAGGGAGAGTGTGTGTGAGTGTGTGTGAGTGTGTGTGTATTGAACTCCCTGCTGCCTTTGAAGACAGAAGACTTCACGTAGACTGTCTGCTAGAGACAGCAGAAGGTTACATGTGAGCACACATGCATGCACGCACACACACACACACACGGACCACTAAACTGAGTAAATATTGGATATCTTTCTGACTACAGACAGTTGGTTCTCAACAGGTGAAGGAATCAGGACATGAAAAATTCAGCAGGTTTACTGACTGATCGAGTGTGATGGATGGACAGATAACAGAGTGTGTGTGTGTGTGTGTGTACATGTGTATATGTGATGGATGGGCATAAGGGAAGGTGATGAGACAGTCTCCACAAACAATAGTTGGCTAGATCTCTGTCGAACTATCAGTCTTTTTCTCACACACACACAGACGTTTGTACACATTCTCGAGTGTGTGCGTGTGTGTGTGTGTGTGTGCGTGTATTAAATATTACAGATGATGAAACAGCCCATGGATTAGACTAATTGCAGGTAGATGCGGAGCAGCATATTGCCTGCATGTGAAAAATAAGGGGAGGCCAAAATCCAATTTAAGAGGAAAACAAATTCCAAAAGCAGCTCACGACAGCAATAACCTCCACCAAATCGATTCATAACAGCCCCCACTGAGGACTCTCTCTTTTTCAAGAGAAAAGAGAGCGAAAGAAAGAAAGGAAGAAAGGAAGGAAACAGAGAGAGGTACCCAGGTGAATCATATCGTTTTTGTCTGGGCTGTAGACCATTTGCCAGTGTCTTATTGCAAAATTTACGCTAAGAGTTGGCAATTTCTCCTTGAAACAAAGAGAGCCACTGTTAAGCTGAATACTAATGGGAGCCTGAGGCGTTCGAAATAACTTTGAAAAGGGCAGCGCAACTCTGTCCAAAAAAGGACAACTCAGAGAGAAAGGGAAAGAGAAGGGGAGAGACTAAGGAAGAGGACTGGAGCAAGGGAGATGTGTGTGTGTGTGTGTGTGTGTGTGTGTGTGTGTGTGTGTGTGTGTGTGTGTGTGTGTGAGAAAGAGAGAGAGACAAAGGGAGGTGACAGTATTATAGGCATGTCTGGTGGAACTCCCTTCTCTCTCCACAATGAGATTAGAGGAGAGTTTGTCTCATTTCTGACTTGGACATCCTGTTCTTTTTAATTACGATGATGAATGGTATTTGTCAGGAAGTGTGTGTGTGTGTGTGTGTGTGTGCAAGTCAGGATCAGACTCAGCACAATTTCCATGACTATCTATATGGGCTTAAGCACTCGTGTTGTCATGTTTATGTGTGTGTGTGGCACCATTGCATGTGTGTGTCAGTGCTGCATCCTATACTTTACAGAAGTGTGGGGTTGAACCCTGCACAGTAGCAGCAGGAGCAGTTGGTGATGGCATGCTTGCTCTTTAAACCTCATCCACGGTCTATAATTAGAAGCCAACCACACCAGTTTACAGCACCACCACATCCACACACACATCATCCACACTTCCCTCTCTTTACTTTCTTCAGCTCTTTTTCTCTGTATCTGTTTATGCAAAGAAAGCCTTCTGTGTCAGCCACACCCAGAGCTCCCAGCAGTGTGTGGTGTCAAAAGACACTCCTGACCTCCAACATTTACACTTCAAAAGGATTTACTCAAGTTATTATCGAAACATTTAGCACAGCCCCGTGTGAAAAACAATGGCTGACAAACAAGAGAGTAATTTTAGCCTTTTTTTCGAGTCATGCCTCTGTCCACATGGCAAACTGAGTTCAATATTCACTCTCTTTTAGTTCTGTTTTGGTCTCCACCAACTGCTGAGGGAAATATCTGGCTGTTAAGCTGCTATAGTTCCACTGTGTTCACTCATTTCCAAGTTGCTAACATTCTGTGTGCTGTTTGGTGCTTGGCAGGTACAGTTCAGTGGGTTTATCACGCTTTAAGCTGCTTTTTGTGCTGACTACTAGAACTAAACTGGTCAGAATATCAGTAGGAACATTTCCATACTGACTTAAACCTCCCCAATCGTTGATACTGAAGAAAAATCAAGCAAAGTCAGGAAATGTCTGCTAGAACGGACTAGGCAAAGTTATTGTTTTATTTCATGATGCCATTTGTAATTACTTTTTCCAGCAGACTGACCTAGAAGTCATGTTAGTCCTCCCGTTCTGCACTGCTGATCTGTTTGGAAATTCAACATTTAATTCTCTTTCAGCTTCCAGAAAACACAAGGAATCATCTGGCAACCTGCACACTAAGACAATACTCGTGTGGTGCAATGCAGCAGATCTGTCAGAGGCTGAGAAAGCTGCCATGTGACTGTAGGGTTGCTAGTTCGAAACCCTGAAAAAAACCTGAGCAGAAAAAAAAAAACATTCAGATGTGTCTGACAAAATTACTTAAAGGAATAGTTCCATATTTTGGGAAAAAACACTTGGTGCCACTGTAATAAGCCTTACCAAACAGAGGTTGCCATATTTGATAAAGATATTGAGATGTTATCCCTGTTAGCAAATTTTTCACAAACTCTCACCACATTAAGCACATTTCCTAGCTCCCTGAGCCACCGCTGGAACAGAGGGCTAGCCTCTGACTTCCACTGTTACAGGAAAGGTGTTTGGCCAACAGTGTGCAAGCGGCAATAACTGGCCCCTCATATTTATTAATGGAAGGATTAACTACCACTGCTTCAAAGACAGCAAGCTGAGGAGCCAGTGTTTTATCAAAGGCTTTGGATTTATAGTCAAATATAAGAGTCCAAGAGGAATTTAACTTTGAGCAGGACCAAAACTGATGGGTGAGAACACACACACACACACACACACACACACACACACACACACACACACTTGGGCTTATGTTCATAGTGTGGTATATGATAATAATAATAATAATGCATTTTATTTCTAGGCACCTTTCTGGACACTCAAGGTCACCTTACATCATAAAAACAATCACAGAGTTTACGTAACAAATGAGAATAGCAATAAAATACAATTTAAAAAGATTTAAGAGTAAAGAAAGACAGAGGTGGTGGTCAGGCGGAGTACGCTAGTCTGAAAAACGTTAAAACCTGAGAGTGAGTCAGTATTACGAAGGTCAGGTGGGAGAGAGCTCCAGAGCTGGTCCCGTGGTAACGAGGCGAGCAGGGATGAGATGGATGGAGGAGGAGGAGCTGAGGGTGCAGACGGGTGTGGCGATATGGTGGAGATCAGAGAGATAAGGAGGGGTGAGGTTGTGTATGGCTTTAAAGCTGAGGAGAAGTATTTGGTAGTTGATACGGTTTGATGGGGAGCCAGTGGAGCTGCTGTAGAACAGGTGGGATGTGGTGGATGGAGGGGGTGCGTGTGACGATACGGGCGGCTGAATTTTGAACCAGTTGTAATTTCACGGAGGGTTCTGTGTGGCTTTGTGTGAGGTTTGAGGAGACTAGGCTGTGAACATGAATGGCAGTGGAGTGGGGAGTGAGGGAAGGGCGGAGACAGTTAATATTACAGAAGTGGAAGCAGGCGGACCAGGTGACGTGGTTAATATGGGAGGTGAAGGAGAGGGTGCTCTCGAGCACCACACCCAGACTCTTTACCTAATGAAGTTCCTAATCTGGAGATACTGCTAGCAATGTGCTGATGGTAGACCCTAGGTTTATCATGGTGGAAAAACGTAAGGTTATCCTCAGCACACAAGCCCATTATCGACTAAACAGACAGGGTCTACCCAAGGCATGAGGGAAGTATGGCTACAGGAAGCCGGCTCAATCTGAAACCATCAGTGTCTGTTCCTGTGATTGTGGTCAACCAGCAGACGGCCGTGACAAAAGGTTGGTACATTCAGATTGACTGACCAGCAATATAGTTAGACCAAAGCCGCCTTCTGCCTTCTTCTTACATAGATGTTTATTAGATATTGTGTTTTGTTGTTCCAAATAAAAAGATGTTATGATAAAGCCATGCTTCTTAAAATAATAAAGGGGAATAGACACCAGGATGCACTGAAAAATCTAGAAAAATCCAGGGAGGACGACCATCTTTATGGCTGACCGTAGAGCTAGACAACTAACAGTTGCCCATGTTGTCATGTAGCATTTATGCGTAATGTTTTGAACTGGCCTCCTGATACCTGAAAAGGTGGACTGCATAGAAAACCTGGGTCCACTTTGTCAGACGTGTGCACCATTTTGCTCTTCTCTCAATTGAATTTGTAACCTGAAAAACTTCTACAAGCATCGATGATGCTTCGTAGTGATGTGATGGATGTTTTGGGATGCCACAGGAACATTGTTATGTCCTATAACAGAGCTACATGGTTGACTGTATTCTGAACTCAAAGTGGGACAATATCTTGACTTTCTCTAATTCGGCCGGTTAGAACCTAAATCACTAAATCGAAGCGATAGGACAGGAACAACCCCGACGAAAGCCTCTCTGAGGATGGCGAGACTGTGAAATCTCACAGTTAGGTGCTTTCGCGTGGGCAGAAATACGACCAGTCCAACTCTTTACTAAAAACAAAGTGTGTAAAAAGTATAAACAGACAACATTCAATGTGATTAAAAGTCTTTTCAGCACCCAAGGCAATTACCACAAACTCCTCTGTATGGTACATATGTTGACGTGGTGTCAGTAGAAGTATATGTGTTCGAGGATGAGCAGGATGTATTATACTAGCTATAGATTGCATAGTCTGCTTGCCATTTGGAGGAGTGATATTGTATGATGGTATTTCCAAAGGGTCTCAGTGGTTTTTCATAATCAGAGTCATGTTGGCCTTATGAAGCGAGTGCACCAAGGCTTCTTTTGAATGGTTAAGCATGTGTGAAAGCACTGGGGCAGGACACGGTAAGTGCCTTTAATATAATACAATGTTGAACTCGTCGGAGCCGGGAGTTTTGTTATTTAGAGACTGAGATACAGCAATTTCAATCTCATCCTGCATTATATCAGCATCCATCGCCTTCGCTGCTTCTCCATCAGTCTTCAGGGAGCTGACTGTTGTCTAGAAATTGGTTCATGATCTGGGAATCAATGATTTTCCTTTTGGACTACTCCTCATACAACTGTGCAAAACATTTATTGATATCAATCATATCTGTTGTAAATTTACCTCGTCTGTCTCTCATTTTACAGATGGCACACGTGGCCTGTGAGTGCCGCCGCCGCCTTGCGAGAAGCCTGCGGGGTTTATCAAAGAGTTCAGAATATTTTTGTGTTTCAACAACAAAATCATCTTTGTGAATGGAAAGTGTTGAATTCATGTTTTAATTAGACTCAAGAGTGGCATTGTTTGGATTGTTCTTTGTACATTTCTTGAGTTAAAAGGCCACAATCTGTCACTGCTCTCCATTTTCCCTCGACTAGAGACAAAGGCTATGATATGACCTCTGATAAAATAGTATTACTAACCTTGCCAGCATCATTCTCACTGATAAAGTCGGAAATTTGTTCTTGCAAGTGTTTGGTGAACTGCTCCTCAGATTAATGTGTGAGATCAAAGTGCCACTGGCAGCTACCAGCTCCCCAATTTTCAATTCCATGCCGAGTATCAAAAGATACAGACAGATATTGTGATGGGGTGTTATGTTGCAGTTTTCGACAGTTGGCAACAATTTAGCAAAAAAATAGTCGACGAAGAGTAAGACTGAAGAAAAGAAGAGTGAGTGAAGTGAAGATGAGTCAGTCTCCATATGTCTACCAAATGTAGGTTGTGTATCAGTGAGTTCAAAGACTGTGAATCTAAAATGTGCAATTAAAGCCACACCTGGTTACAATGTTCGTATCTGAACTATCTGGAATCACATCAACAACCCTCTCAAAAAGGCAGGGGTCATCAAATTTTGGGTCATATAGGTTGACAAATGTTATTGGCTCAGAATTTAAAGGGGCTGTTACGATGAGAAACATTAGGATCAGTAATTCGAGGGGGATAAAAGGGAATTTTTTTCTGAAATACAGTTGCTACCCCCCTCGCTTTAGGTCTAAAATTTGCTTGTCTGCCCTTAGTATTACACTTCTTGAAGACCATTATATCTGGAAAACATGACCTAATCCTCTCACTTTCCAGCTCCAGATGTTAGAACTTCTCAAATGTGTTTTCAACAAAGAAAATTGCGTTACACTTTCTCTTTACATTGGCTGGTGGAAAACAACGGGGACTAACATCAAATAGATGCTGTACTGGTGGTTGTCAGATTCCTGGGTTAGCTTCCTTCAATGGATTCAGGTAAACCTGTGAGACGTTGTCCCTGTGGCTCCGCCCGTCCAAGTCCATGGCCTGAGCCTTGAGTTAAACAATGCCGTTAGCTCGCTTTTTGGCCAGAGGTAAGTCTTAGAGATGACCTCTGAGAGTGACGTCAGTAAAATGATGACATAGATCAGATCAGAAATGTTTCTATGTGTCGTTCTGGGGCCATGGACAGATGAGGACTTTGAATTGGTTGATACTTGAAACAGAAGCTGGGCTGTTTTGTACAAGTGAAAATAAATGACTTTGGGCTGCATGTTTAGACAAGAGAAATAAACAATGGAAACTTAGCTCAACTCTCATATAAATCTATGAAAAGATTTATGATGACTGATATGGACATAGTAACTTTAATAAAATGTTTATCTTTTTGTCTTTACCTGACATAAGTTACCTTATCTTAGTATCAGGACAGTCAGTTAACCTCATGTTTGCTTAAAATAGGGATAACTGAATGTGATAAGAAAGGAATGAAACACTGCCGAATGAAAATAAGGGTATAACAAGAGGGAAGATTTATCGACTTAAGCATGTCCCTGGGCGAAGTTCTGACGAGGGACAGCAGCTCTTGTTCTGCTGGTCTACGGAGGAGACGACCTTATATAATGAGTCCTTTTGTTAGGTGGTGTTTGCTCACAGATCCTAGTTGTGTTCAGTAACTTGCTTCCCATGTTGGTGTAAATTACTGATAAGAGAACAAAAACACAGATTCATACTGTATAATCAAAGTGAATTTAATATAAATTATATTCATATGATGTTATACATTTCCTGAGATTTCTACCTCTCATTTGAAGCATAATGTATGGATATTTGTATTGAAATAGATGATATTTTCCTGTAATTTACCATTACATGAAGATAAAGAAAATATTCCTTTTTAAAGTTTGGATGGTGCCCTGAATGCAACATCAATGTCGTTTGTCTGTTAAAGTGATGAACTGCATGTTGTTTTATACTCTGGATAAAATTCTATGGCCTGTGCTACAAAACTTTCAACCTCTGCAGCAGCAGTGATATGTGCAAAAAAAGTTCATGTGCAGCCCTGGGAGGAAACAGCTAGCCTGGCTCTGTCCACAGGTAACAAAATCCACCTACCACCTCTAGAGTTCACTAATCAACGCGTATTGAGAAAAACTGAAGTGATAAACTTGGTTATTTTGCGGGACTATTTCTTGGCCGGGAGCAGTGGCAGAAATTTGCTCTGCATGCTTAAGATATGAAAGGATGATTCTGTTCTGTTCAGACCGGCTAGCTGTTTCCACTTGTTTCCAGTTTTTATGCGACTAAGTTTTCCGGCTGCTGCTGGTGGCTTCATATCCAACCCACAGTTAAGAGCGTGGCATCAATCTTCTCATCTAGAAATTTCTAAAAAGGAAATTGCACATTTCCAACCAAATATTCCTTCAGAGGATTTCATCTTGGAATATGTTGTCTCCCTGTCAGACTTGGCCATGTTCCCATATGCCAGCATTACTTTAGGCAGTACAATGTCATTATTACTGTTTGAGATGAAAACTATGAATAACAGTCCAGCTGTAATAAACTGGCATGATCTCCTAACTCTTTCCTCCTGCCGTGGAGCTGCTCAGTGGTGTAGAAAGCAGGATATGCTGCTGGATCAAACACTGAGCCCTGTTGGTCAGCAGAGAACTGCGGGTCCACTTCCTGCATGGAGGTGACAGTTCACTGACACAGAAGCCAATCACACATCACACATCTGCACATTCTGATCGGATAGACTGTGGATTGTCAGTGAAAGGACGCACACACTCACACGGCAGCGTGTAGAAACCAGCCATGGCATGTATGACAAATGAGTTTTTAACACTAGGTGTTCACCGCTTGATACAAAAACATGGCAACACAGTGTCATATCTCTCTGTCTTCCCCTCACGCTCACTCACACACACACACACACTCACACAATGTCATTGTAGACCCCCTGAGATCCAGTGAAAGTAGCTTTTGATTCGCATACCACACGCACATTTTTAGCATCACAAGTGTTTGTTGGGCCGTCCTCGGTGTTGAGGAGGAGAGAGAGGGAAAATGACACTGTGTGGCTGAGTGTGTCCATAGGGACTCTCTCTCTCTCTATGGCAGTGTGACACTTAAGGATGCAGATGGAAACGTGCCCCCCCCCCCCCACACACACACACACAAATATACACATGAGCACACACACACACATACGCATACACATATACAACTCCCACACACGACTGACTGACTGACTGACTGACTGCTGTTCTGTGAGGCCTCCCAGTCTGGGAACCCAGAGGTGTCAGACAGTTCTAATTATCACTCTGCTTCCACACACACACACACACACACACACACACAGTTCCAGTGTTGAATGGCATCCAGTTAAAATCTAGGCCTGTGCACCAGTCTGAAGTAAAAAAGAAGAGAAGCACCCTGGAAGGCTTGTTTTCCTTCGCTAGCGTAAAAGCATGTCAGTTTCCAGCATTCCTAATTTTCAACTTCTGTTATCACATTTTTGGGCCATAAATAATTCATACGTAATGTTCCAGTGTGAGGCTTTTAGTTTTTTTTTTACCCCATCCATACAAATCCACTGTTAGGCCTGCAGAAAGTGAACCAGGAAAGAATGTAGTATTTTCATCGAAAGATGAATTCCCCTGTAGCATCATGTCTTGGCAAATGAATGACACTCCAACCATAATTTACTGAAAGTGTAAAACATTTATCCATATTTCAAATACTTTCAATATGAAAGACTACTTTCAAGAGCATTCATGGATTTTTTAAGTATATTAATCATCTAAATGAAAAGCCTTGTTAGTTTTAAATTCCTCAATACAATAATAAGTACTGTGTGTATATATATATATATATATATATATATATATATATTTTTTTTTTTTTTTTTTCCTTCTACTTCACAATTGTATGCCGCTTTGTGTTGGTCTTTCACATAAAATGGCAATAAAATATATTTATGTTTGTGGTCGGAACATATATATATGTGTATATATGTATATATATATGAATGTATATATATATTATACGTACATATATAGATAGATAGAGAGATAGAGAGAGAGACAGAGAGATATACACACACACACACACACACACACACACACATTTATATAACTATGTATGAAATTTTCAGTCATCGTAAGATCAAAAACACCAGAGATATTTTCTGTTAATGATGATGGTGGAGTGTGCACCTGAGCATCAATCAAAAAAAAAAAAAAAAAAAACCCTTATGAAAGGCAAACTGCGTCCTTCAGCTGTACGCTGAACTAAGCAAGCTAAATGACTACCACTGTTATGATTATGTAGACAATAGTGACATTTCTATAGTCGTATGCAAAAGCCTTTATCCTCAAGTTGTGGGTTTCTTAAGCTGAAAAGGTTTGAGATGTGGATAAATAGCAGCATGTTGTGATGCAGTGAATGACTTAGGACAGGTCATTTTGACAATAATATGTCCGAGCTGAAGGAGAAAGAGGCGTTTACACCTTCAGCAGAATCCTCACTGTGAGCACACAACACATTCCCCTCATATTACAGGCGACACAAACAAACAGTAATGTATGTAAATGCATGGACTGAGTAATTCACTGTAAGGAGTCAGTCTTCATTTGAACATAATGGTTTGTGTAATGACAAGATTAGCCTCCAGAGAGAATTCTTATTCACAGTGTTTGGCATCAAACTATAGACTGAGGCATGCTCAGGTAATTCTGAATGTAAACTCACCTAACTGCATGCTAATGGCAGCTAAACAACACGCCTGCAAGTATGCACAAGCACACACATACACATGTAGGGGTGCTGTACTTAACAGACTTAAATATGTACTTTAAAACCCTCACAACCCTCAGCTGTATACACACACACACACACACACACACACACACACACACACACACACACACACACACACACACACACACACACTTTATCTTACCTGGGGAGAGAACTAGTGAGCGGAGCTTGAGTTAGGATTACTTAGTCAAAGTATACGAGCCATGTTAAAATAACATTCTATGCGTTTGTGGAGTCAAAAAATACTCATAGTGTAAATCAAACAAAACAAAAATGGTTCAATCACAGGCCCCTGCAATAACTGTGTGTTTTAAATAGTGGTATATAAATAAAGCTTTACTTACAGGTCAAAGTGTGCTTGGCCACGGTGCTGAGCCCCAAATTTCTGCTGATGCTGTGCTATGGGGGTATGCGTGTGTGTGTGTGTGTGTGTGTGTTTGTGCGTGAATGGTTATCGCTCCTGATGAGCAGGTGGCACCTTGCCTCTGCCACCAGTGTATGAATGTGTGTGTGAATGGGTGAAGGCTGACTCGAGTTATAAACTACTTTGAATGACACTGAATGATCTGATTGATTTGAACGATTAGTACGACTGGAAAAGCCCTATATAAATGAAGTCCCTTCACCATGTTACCATAATCAGATTTGTTGGAGTCCCAAACGGGATCATCTACTGTCTTCCAAGTGTGAAAATCCTGGACGCTGTTCCACTCGCCCCCCACTCTCATTGACCAGCACTCGACTGGCGAATGAATGACATCAGGCTGGCAGCAGAGTCTGTCAAACTGCAGCAGGACTTTGAGACGGTGGCAAAAATGATTGAGAACTTTGGAAAAATACTTGTTTTTTCTGGTACTGTTCCTACAAAGAGGAATCCTGTGAAAATTTTAGCTTCTGAACTGCAGTGTTGCTGCTGGTCTGGTTTTATCAAGAGCACCTTTCTCTTCTGATTATTTCTGGACTAGGCAGGATCTTTACAAACCGGACAAACTCCATCTTAGCCATAAAGGAACAACACTGTTTAACAACACTGCACACTCTTGATCTACTTTTTACTATAAGTTTATCTGCTATCTCCCTCATACAGAAAGATTTTTTCTATGATCACAAAACTGTCATGTTCAATACTGCCCTTTAAGTAACTGCTCCTGCTTCAAAACACAAAGATCCCTTTCTCATCCTGAACTACAGATCTGCTGAAACTCTTTCCTCTGTTTTCTCTGCCCAGTGCAGCAGCTTAACTACGTTTCATGATGTCAGTGGTGTGGTTCTTCAGTTTAAGGTTTTATGTCCATCAGTTTTAGATTACACTGCTCCCATTAAGCCAAGGGCAAGGCGCCAGTCAAATCCAGCATCGTGGGTAAGTGGTGATACTCGCCAACTAAAAAAAGAATGTAGAAGAACAGAATGAAGGTGGAGGAAAACTAACCTGCAAGTGCACCTCCTTCATATGTGAGAGTTATTGTTTGCTTGTTATCCATTAATGACAAAAGACTAGTATTTTACAAACCTTAAAGCTGCAAAAAAGCTCCAGAGAGCTGTTTAACACTACAGATCGACTTGTCAATGCTGCTCCAGCCACTGTTTTAGCCTCTTCTGCTGAAGATTGTGATAAGTTTTTAACTGACTCCTTGAGAAGGTTAAGGGTATTAAAGGCCAACAGCTCCTTCCTTAACTTATAACTTCACCAGATGCCTCCACAGTTAAAGTGTTCAGTAAATTTAGCTTGATTTCCCTGAATCAGCACATGCGCTGATCCTCTTGTAGTCTTGACACTTTGGCCTTGATCCAGTGCTCCCTCATAATCATAAACCAATCCCTAAATAACCCTTTGTCTCAAAAATAATTGGGAAGGTTGTTGCAAAACAACTACTAGAAATAGTAGAAACTAAAAACATTCTCGACACATTTTAATCTGGTTTTCACCAGCACCACAGTACTGAAATTGCTCTGTGAAAGTCAATTAAGAAAATCTGTATGCTGAAATGAATGCTGATACTGACCACCACTCCATTCTACCACTGTTAGACATGTCTGCAGCTCTTGACACTGTGGATTGAACCATCTTGCTGGATAGACACTCTGGGTCATCGTCGATGGAACTGCTGTCAGACAGTTTTCCTCATATCTTAAAAACTTCAGGGTGATAAACAATGATTTTGTCTCATCACCATCTCAAATGTCATGTGGGGTTCCTCAGGGTTCAATCCTTGGTCTCATCTTGTTCAGCTCCCCGTTGGTCATATTATTTGGCAGTTTCAGAGTCTTGCCTACCATTGTTATCAGATGACACCCACCCACCAGCCACCTTGTGTATCATTTAAACCTGACAAGCTTAAAATCTAGATACACAACGCTGTTGCCTTACTGCTATTTAAGATTGCATGTCACTGAATTTTTACTGCTGAATACAGACAAATGTTGGTCATTGGCCCAGATGAAGTTTCAAAGAGTGTTAGTCCATATCCTGGACATCTAGCAGGGAATAGAAGTGAGTCTGTAATTGCTGGACTTCAGTTGGTTCAGAATGCAGCAGCTGGGCTTCTGACAAACACTAACCAAACAGAGCATATTACTTCCACTGGCTTCCTATACGCTTTAGCAGCACCCCCTTATATTCTGAACTTACAGCCCAAAACTCTCCACCAAGATTACTCAGAGCTTCTGATAAATTGTTTTTAATTCCCCCATGGTCCAAATTCAAAACAAAGGGGGACAATTCTTTTTCCAGTTTAGCTCCTTAACCCCACCTTGCCCTCACCATCAGATCAGCGGAGTCTGTACCACATTTCAAAAAACTTTTAAAAACCCACTCGCATAGGCTGGCGTTTTTATAAGTTGTTGCTTGGAGTTCCTGTTGGTTTTATTTGACTTTTAAATTCTGTTTTGTTTGTTTGACTGGTTTTATTGTTGAGTTGAGTATTTGCTCTTTTCATGCTCTGTGCTAATGCATTTCTATTATGAACTGTGAAGCACTTTGTAACGGCTGTTTTGATAAGTGCTGTTTAAAGAAAGTTTGCTAACTCACTTGCTTACTACACTCTAAACTTAACCTGCCCTTATGTCAACTCTTATCTTCAGCCACATGAAACAGGAAATCAGAAAACTAAGATGTATCTCTGTACTGTAAATGTCCACAATTATTTTTAATATCAAAGCCATTCAGTTGCATCATGCTCTCCATTTGTTTTATTCACATCTATATTACATTCCCAGCTGCCACTGTAACCCAGTATCCTCAGTGGAGACATTTTTCTGCATGTAGTCTGATGTTATCTCAGTCTAACCACAGACTGGAGATCTAAACCTTACTTTAGTCCCAACGTTAAGAAATCTCCACAATTTGAGAAACAGCAAACATATATCTGTACCTGTAACCTCGGATGTAGAGTTAAAGCTGAAGAACAAATACACAGATGTAAGTGTGTGTGTGTGTGTGTGTGTGTGTGTGTGTGTGTGTGTGTGTGTGTGTGTGCGCGCACCCAACCACCCACCCATCTCTTACAGTAGACAAATGTGGGTATGAATGGCAGGTGTTTTAAATGAAAACGCTGGACCACCCAGGACTCTCAGTATCACCCTGTCGACCTCCATGGCTGACAGATGAAGGCTATTCACATCAAGCCTTTAACACCTTCAGCTCCCCCGCTACACCAACACACACACATATGCACACACGCACACACACTCAATAGTCAATACAAGCTCCACACAATCCCTTAAGACAAATGGACAAACTTCAAACACATACATACACAACCTCCGAAAGACGGAGTGGGAGGGCAGCTGAGAGAGAAGAGAAAGGCGGTCGGTGGTTTACCAGAGAGACGGAGAGCGAGAGACCTAACTTCAGCTCTCTCTCTCCTCACCCCCCCTCCCTCACTCCTTTTTCAAAACAAATGCACAATCCTCATCTAGAGAGAAATACTCAGTGTTAGGGCTATGGCTCCATTTACTCCTGTGGGGGTTCATTTGGGTCCTTTCAGGCCCTGTGTGTGTGCAAATGTGTACGTATCTGTGTGTGTGTGTGTGTGTGTTTGTGTGTGTGTGTGTGTGTGTGTGTGTGTGTGGGAGGGAGGGGGGTGCAGGGAATGAAAGGCGTGGGGCGCTGTCAAATAGCCCCCCGCTTTTAATGGCCCAGCTGCACCATTACCTTGCACACACACTGGGCCCAAATAGACTAAGGGAGGAGGAGGAGGAGGATAGACAAGTCTATCAAACTAAGTATGAGGAGAGGAGGGGGGCACTCATCATTACCTAGCATACACTGCTGGAGTCGAAGGAGCTGAAAGAAAAAGGAAGAGGGGGAGGGAGGGCAGAGGGAGGGGACAGACAAGCAGCTAACCACAGTACAAGGCGTTTTCGTGAACTCCACACACACACACACACACACACACACACACGCACACGCACGCGCACGCACACACACACACACGGGGCCTCCAGGGAAGTTTTACAGCAGCCCGCTGTCATGAACAGTGATGTAAGGCCCCTGTTGCTGTCAGGTGTGTGTGTGTGTGGATGGATGGAGGTGAATGGCCACACGTCTCTGTAGCAGAGTGGTCATAAGAAGAAGGTGTGCTGGGACCATGATGTGTGTGGGAGGGGCCTCGGGGGCTGTGCGGTGCTACACACGCAACGTGAACTCTCAAACAGCAGCCAGGGTGCAGAGGAACCCAGACCTTCTGTTTAATTTTCCCTGTTCTTCTAAGAGTATTTCTAAGCAGCAGCGTGGTTCCAGTGGTGTGTCACTGGTGTGCCCACCACTTTGGTCCAGACTGAAATATCTCCATCACTATTAAATGGATTGGTATGATATTTTGTACAGAAATTCATGATCCACAGAGGGTGAATCCTGCTAACTTTGGAGGTCCTCTGACGTTTCCTGTTGCGCTCTTGGCAGGTTGACATTTATGGGTTTAAGGTAAACGTCTCGACAGCTACTGGATGGGTTGTCATGATATTTGGTACAAACCTTTAAGTTCCCCTCAGGAGTACCTGCAATAACTGCTGACCTGACGTTTTATCTAAAGCCAATGCAGGTCTGAAATGACCTTCCATCAACTTCAGATGTACTTTGTGTTTGATATCAGCGGATGTTAGCATGCTAACATGCTAAACTAAGATGATGAACAAGGCGGGGGGCAGATCTCTTGGCAGGATTCATGAATCGATTCTGATTCATGAGCTACGATGCCATTAAAATACGATTATCGATGCATCGTGATAAATCTTGACGCATCAACACATTTGACTTCGAGAGGTGATTTTTCTTCTCACTGAGCATATTTGCTATGATCGATAATCAAAATAAACACATGTTAGTGCAAATCAGTTCTTCCTCTGTGTTTTCCTGAAGTTCTCACTCAGTAACTGAACGCAACAGGTGGCCTTTGGTGTTTGTTTGCTTCCCTTTCATATTAAAAGCCTATCAACAGCTCAAAGGGCATAATGTCTGCCTTCACTGATAGTCCATTGAAATTAGTCCCTGAATGCTTTCAACAGTTTTCATCAGGGTGAAATCTGAGGTTATTCCCTTTTTTTCATATATGGACCATCAATTATGCATGAGCTCATTACTCATTCAATCTACAGTTAAGCTCAACACACCTCTCCATTTATTGAAATTCATATTAGTCTCATAAAAGTAGCTGTTTAGGAGCTACCATCTGCCAAACGATCTACTAAACAAAGCTTGAGACGCGACAGTTTTCTCATGCTGTTTGTTGAGGTCAAGACTGAACTTTCCACCTCACCTTTCATGTACCGAAACAAAAGGTCTGAACCTTGAGCATCTGCAGTTCCATGACAACTGGGCCAATGCCGTCTGTTGATGAAGATGTGATGCAATTCAGAGCTTTCAAACATCTATTTAACTGACCTTGAGGTGAGATGGGTGTTTTAATAAAACAAATACAGCTTCAAATCTGGTTCCTCATTTAAATCTCTTGGATTTAAAAAAAAGCCAAATTTTAAAGTTCTGTTGTGAAAGACATGAGAGGAGTTTTGAGTTTTCTTCACAGCTGATTTACGTAAGCCTCTATAACATTTGCTAAACACAAGTGACAGTTACTTATGTTACATGTACAGATGCAATGTCAGTAGAAGCAGAACAGTAGAAAAGAGTCATTAAGTCAGTCTTGCTCGTACCATACCAAAGAAGGCTGGAGCAGCAAAACCCCTGAACTCCTGAACTGAGCGATGTTACTGCTTATGAGTTCAACTTTTCATTTGTAAGAAGCACAATGTGATATTTTGTCTTTCAAAAGTCACAGAGTCTCATTAAACTGCTTAAAAAACAGCAGATAGTAGTGGGACTAATGAGGGAGATACAAAAGACAAATGGAAGCGTACATTATGTAGAATCGAGCATGTGAGCTGCTCAAGTACTGTCTTTTATTTCAGAGCTTACAGCACAAACATAAACCCACAGAAATGAGCGTAATAGACAGAATCATACGGCACACACATATTACAAAGCAGCACTCTGCTCAGAAACAGCAGCACTGAACAGCCTGAGTGTGGTCTTCTGCCACGCCAAAAACAAAACGTTCAGCACTCATGTTGAACTTGGCCACATGCTGCATGAATTAAAAATGCATCGCTGTGTGGAGAAAGGAACCTTATGAGTAATAAGACAGTGGCTTGTTCATCACCGATCCTCTGGCAGGAATGTCAATAGCGGCCGACATCTACGAGCGCCGCCGCCCTGCTGCTCTGCATCCTATTTTATGCTCACACATTACTTCAGAATCCCCACTCCTCTCTCCGTTTCCATCAGTCACTCTCTCTCTTCCCATCATCTCCATCCATCCATCTCTTGTCGGAGCCTCTCAGCGGGGCTCGGGCTGTTGTATGCGAGGCATACTTGGGCTGTGGCGTCAGTTTGGAAATGAGGCTCGTTTGCATTTAAACACTCTGCTCTCTGGGCACTTGGTAAACTTGATGAGAGGAGGATGAGGGGAGGTGGAGAGAACAGGGGGAAGTGGAGAGAGAGAGAGGGAGAGAGCAAGGGGAGTAATTGCAACACTAAGAGAGAGAGAGAGAGAGAGAGAGGAACTGAAGAGAGAGGGGAGTGAAGGAGGGAGTGTGTGGAGAACACTGGCTAATATAAATTCATTATGTAAATCCGCAGCTCAAACAAATTGACAGGCGGGTATTACACCCGAGAGGAGCTGAATCAAGAGCATGAAAGCATTAGCTCCACTCACCCTTGACCTCCAACCTCGACCTGTTCACCGGAGTGTGCCTGTTATGCATACTAATGACTCAGGAGGGGCCGGCCGGACAGTAACATCACAACACATTTTGTTTTCTTACAGTGGTAGCTGGAGACGAAATCCTCCATCCTACATCCACGCTGGAATGTAAACTATGCTGAAAGGAAAACACTGGAGACGAGTGCTTTTTCACTGAAGTAGACCCACATACCAGATACAGTCTGCAGCGGCCGCCACTGGAGACTACTCTTTCTTCCAATATCTGAAAAGAATATTTGAATTCCCAACGCTGAAGGCAAAAAACGCAATCAGCACTACAGCAAGCATGCAGTGGAGAGAGGACTGAGAGGTTATGAGTTCTTCCAAAAGCAGAGCCTGAGCCGTCATTTGTGCCACCGGGTAACGAGCCAGCCTCAGCTTCACCGATTCTTTGTCTCTAATTTTTGTTTCCACCTTCCTTCCTTATAATGTACGAAGTATTCTGATCACCCAGAGCTGAAAACATACATGACCCTAACGTAAGGAGGCGACAGCCACAGAGGATGTCATCCAATCAGCAAGCATCGCCACATGATGCTTCACATGAAAGAGGATGGAAGAAAACAACAACCCCCACGAGCAACCAGCACCAATCTGTTGACGATTTCTGGGGTGACAAGACATGAAAAATCACACAGAGTTCATTGTCTGCTGGCCATTATTCATGTTTGTATTCAGAGCTTCAAAAGCACTCTGACATTGTGAGGGACAATACGTACATGAGTTATACATCATTACAGCAAAAAAGTGTATTTTGATGTAAGCTTAAGCTGATGGTTTACTTCATTTGTTGCCACAGAAGTTCTGTTTTGATGATGAAATGCGACAAATTTAAGGGGCATCGCTGTTTCATTAAGCTGGAGGACTCACAAGAGTCAGATATTTGAATGACTCGTAAAAGTCAAAGCAGCAGCGGCTGAGATCTAACAATCTTTTGTCCATAGTATGGCCCAAGCTCCAAAAGCACTGTATCAGCACTGCATAATTCCCATGATGCAACTCAGTGGTGTGACCCTCTGTGTCAGGTAAAAGCTCACATTTTTAGAAAGCTTCATTCATAGTCACAGAGGACAGCGTACCACTGTTTTCGCAGGCTGTCTAGTGCTTGACAAGTGAACTACTCTTTATGTTTTAGCTGTTTTTCTGCAAAAAAAAAAAACCTTCAGTTTAGAAAACACTTGGTAATTTATTGAGAAAAATTATATGACACTTAAAGCTTATGATCCAATAATCTCAACAACGAACGGCCTTCAAGCAACGTAGGCCTTTTTCTTCTGAGTTTTTCGAAAATGTGCATCGTTTTGGAGTGCACTCAGCCCACTAGACACGCCACCACCGTCAAACACTGGCCAGTCTCTCACAACAGAAAATAAACCAAACACGTCTCGAACGTTAAACCCTCATGAATATCCAAAAAGGATTCAACAATCACGTCTGTCACCTCTGCCAGACCGCCGTTAAGCAGCGGTGTGACCAGGGCGATGGCGGTCTTAAGCATCTGCAGCTGCTGTCAGCTTTAATTGGTCCGGCGGACTTACAGCCAGGCGCCACTCATCTTTGACCTGAGCGCTGCCGGAAAAAAAACATTAAACAGGCTTCAAAGACTGCCGCTGGCTTTAGGAAGGGACAAAGAAAGAGACTGAAAGACAACAAAAAGCAGCGGGCGCAGACGGTAAGAATGAGAGAGGGGAGTGACAGGGAGAGGGAGGTCCTGGCGAATGTGTTTATCTAGTGCTTCACCAAGTGTTAGTCATGTTGTGTCTGCTGTTCCGAGTGAATCCTTTAACCACACAGAAACCAGGCTGCTCTACAGAGAGCCTGAGGACAACAACTGGACAAGTTCACTAATCTGGAGCTGGAAATCCCTCCATCCCTCCATCTCCCTCTCTCTCTCTCAGACCACATGCATGTGCAGAGGACGTACTTACAACACACTGTGACTCATTCTACCAGAGCGTGAGCTGTGTAATGAGTCTAAAAATTTAAAGCAATATAAATGTCACACATCAGTCACTGCATGCGGCAGCGGAAAGAAGACAAGGTAAAGGGAGTTGTGTGAAAAATCACAACTAAGGTGTGAACAATTATTTTTACATTTTCTGTATTAATACAACATATAATATTGAGACACAAATTTTATACATGAGTCACAATCAGAGAGTAAAATGAGGAACTTCACTTGACGCCATTTTTGTAGTACTTTTGATCACATTTATTCTCATGAATGAGAATCTTTTGATTGACTTGGGGATTAGGAAGAGTTCTCCACAAAGACGTTGGACTATACTGTGTTTCTGAATATACTGACTAAGCTTATAGAATAAAATAGGATTAAATATTGTATTTCATTAAGGCTATTTTGAAAAGTTGCTGTTCTCTTTTCCTCTTCTTGCGACTCAAATCCTAAACTTAAAGGATAACTTTCGTTTTTAACAACCTAGGCCTTATTTGTAGCATTAAATACGCCCATTTACTCACTCAGACAACTTTGGTGGCATTTGGAGTCGTTTTGAAGAAATTAGCCCCAGAGGAGCGGCGCGTATATCCGTATAATGCGAGTACTCGGGGCATCCATGCGCAGCCTCTATATAACGCATAATCTGTGGCGAAACTCGTTCATATTCATATATTTTATTATGATATGCTGGTGCTATTCCCCTCCGAGCCTGTGGTGGTTATCAACATCTGGGGTCTCTAGGCAACTACTTCTGACGTGGATGATGTCATTTCCGAACGCCGCGAGCTGCGAGCAGCCAGCCACAACTCTGCGGTGGTCGGCTAGTTTAGCTGTAGTTTGGCACAGCTATGGTTATGGGTATGTCTGGGTGAGTAAATGGTCGTATTTAATGCTACAAATAAGGTCCGGAACAAAAATAATAAAACTATTTTCACAATACAAATGTGTTCTATGTCAGGTTTCAGTTGTTTGGTCTTTAAGTTTTTCTCCATGTTTGTGCTACAGTTAAACATGATGTAGGTTTATCATACTCACCACTACTGGGTTTACACTGTCTGCATGTACAATTAAATTCCTTCAGTCACTGTATCTGTGTTGCTGGAGGCAACAATATGTACTGTAAGATAACAATGTCATGTGCACATTGGAGACATTTCAAACCATGTATATTAATGGGACTTCTGTAGAAACTCAAATCACACCTGCAGGTAGACAAATGCACACAGGCAAATATTTCCCAGGCACGCCTGTGGTCTGGAGGTCACTACCATCTAATCACAGCGATGATCATCTCATCATCCGTCCCTCCACCATCAATGCCTAAACCCAACGGTACCATTCAATTAGCAGCATCCTGCAGCTACATTCATTTGCTGCCTAATTGACCTCTGAGTCACAGTGGAGATCAAGTCCTGGCAATGACAACAGCTGCACAGAGCCGGACTCAGCCATGTTGACACCATAATTACACAGCAAGTCCTCCAGCATGGGCCGTATGGTCAACACTGAGCGAAAAGAGAGATTAAGAGGCAAAAAAAAAAAAAAGGAGGCAAAGGGGATGAGACAATAAGAAATAGATGAGGGGGAAAAAGGAGGAAAGAGAAGATGGAAAAAAAAGAGGAGGAGGAAAGAAGACAGTTGACCAGAGGCTTGTTCAACCATGAGATTAGGCTAAGTGATGAAAAGCAGGGAGGAAATAGAGACAGAGACAATTGGAGAGCCTCAGGTAAGGAAAAAGCACAGAAGACGGATGAAAAATGCTTTTCAGATGCTTTTAAGTCTGGGTGAGAGCAGAAATCAAGATAATACGGTTCTACGATAGCCAACACTGGGACAGGAACAGCCACTGGGCTGGATCTAATAATGAGGATTGATAAATAGTTTCAGCTTCAATCACAGCATACGGCTGAACCCGCTTGAGGTTAAAACATTAAATTAATGTGGGTGTCTGGACATGTCAGCTGTATAAAGGATAACATCACTCCAGCTCTTGAAAAACATAAAGCAAACTAATCTAATCTGGTGGCCATGCCACAAAGCCAGACAATGAAAAGCACTTAACAGAAACTTCAATGACGGTACATAAAAACAGGAAAATATTGGATGTTCAAACTGGGATTTTATGAAATTGCTCTGCAGTGATGTTGCACTGATTTTGGCTGCTTTCATCAAAGTTTGATACGGACTTCAGAATAAAGATAACCAGTTGACGCCGTTAAATGCTCATCAACATCAAGAGAGCAAACCTGCTCCTCCAGCACAGGTTAGACACATGGGTCCAGACCTCGTTTAAAGCCTTCTCTACTGTGATAACAATCACTCACTTCAAACTTCTTCGCTGCTCAATGATAATACAAGAAATGGTGACCGGGGCTTTTGAGGGGGGACAGCTCTTGATTGGTGAGGCAGCCACACTGTGGTTTCATGAAGGGAACAGAAGTCAGTTGGGAGTTTGGTACTGGAAGGTGTGTCCCTTCTAAACGTGTTCCACTTCTCTTTGATATTCTTTCAGCAGAGGAGCTAAGCAGAGCTTCTTAATGTGTAAACAGGTATGTTGTGTTTTCAGCTTGTTCTGTGGCCCCAAAGTGGCCAAAAATCAATGAATACAGCCTGGAGGTAATACTTCTAATAGTGATAATAATCACTTTAATATGGCGCTTTTCAATGTACTCAAAGACACTTCAGGTGAAGTGGAATGGGACCACAAGAAGGACACAACAAACATGTCATGTTAACATGTTCACCTGTGACATGCTGAAACGTACTGCGACATCACCGTGTCTCACCTATAGAAAAGTCATGATGTCAGCAAACTCAAGCCACAGGAATTCTGGACAAAGTCCTGAGAACCAGGTCGGGACACTCAAACACGTAGTGCACAATGGGAGAGCGTCTCTCACCTGCTGGAAACACGTTTGGTTTGGGTGAGGGTGGAGCCAGGGTGGAGTGTGAAGGAGGCTGGACATGATGCGCTGTTTTGTCTCCAGCACACTGGAGATGGTGAACAAAGCTACCGACATGTTCGTAATGAAGACGGTTTTTTCATTGATGTCAATACATGTATTTGGACGGATGTGCTGTGTCAATCACAGAGTGAACCACGCAGGCAAGATGCTTGATCCTTCCTGCGCCGCGCAGTCACATGACAGGAGCGTCATCAACACGTCCAATGAGCTGCTCTATTCACTCGATTCAGACATCTGTGCTCACGTGCAGCTCCTCCGGGTAACGTCGACATAAGCTCATGGCTACAGTGCATACATGAAAGACGCTTGACTCAGTAAAGTCAGTAACACAGTAATATCTACAGTATGTGAAGCTTGCTAACATTAGCCACCACAAGCTGCTGGTCGTACCAGAACAAGTACGGCCATAGAGACAAAAACCTTGAGTGTGCTGAACTGACCAGGTGTTTTTTAAATGTCTTTAGAAATAAAGTGTTGCATTCGCAACAGAGATTGTGTCATTTTGTCTTTCAAAAGTTATATAACATACTGAAAAGAAGATGTAATGCAGACTAAGCATAGATAAACAAATCAACACAAATCTTTAGACAGAATCTCCAGTAAAGCCCAGAAGGGAAAAAGGAAGCAGGGATAACCTTCCCTCCTACCACAAAGTTGGGCGTCACGGTGTGACTCAAGCAAAAAAAAAGCAACTTTATTGCATCATAAAAAAAAATGTTGAAGCTATCAGTGGTACACAACAGCCCTGTGTACGGCACTCAGACAGTCTGGAATAGAAGAGTAGTCAATAATGAGCCTTCGCAGAGTTATGACTCTCCAACACAAACGGAATCAATCAATGAGCCTGAAGGCTTGCGAGATGCTATTGAAGTGCCGTTCACACCGGACCGGGATCAATGGCTAAGCTAGAGTTGACCATCGATCCAAACCATCCTGTGCTCTCCTTCCCCGTCCCCTCCTCACACTTCAGCAGAGACTAACAAGGTGAGAGCCGAGACGAGCCAGGCTGAAGTGAGACGGCAGCATGTCGGGTTCGCTCCTTTAGCTGCAATGGAACACACGGTGGAAAACACACTCTTCCTCAGTGTGAGATGAAGAGTGTCACTCTTTCAAAGACCACTTAGACTTCTACATGAGTCCTACGCTCTATTCAAATATTGCATATTGACATGTATATCATAGCAGTCCTCCATTAACTATTCAGTCATTGTGTCCTCTTCTTCTGCCGTGGTCTAATTAAACCTTAGAATTAGCATCACAAGTGTTTCTCTCAATGCCCTCACCTCTTAATATTCAAATAGCATTCACAACATGAAAACATGCATTAATCCACATTTTCTTCTGATGATTTGCTCAATAACTGCCAGTGCTCCAGTTTCCTCATCCACATAGCCATAGCCGTTCACTGATTCAACCCAGACCTTTCTCTTGGAAGACATTCGACCAGTCTTTCCAGGAGAATCACAGGTATAATGAACAGCAATAATAGTGACTGCGCTGCATTCATGAGTTCTCGGGGCCTACTGGCTGTTGTGCCTGCTGACTCACTGGAATCACTTACTGGGACACCTAAATGGGGTGGAGCTAATGTTGATGTTATGAGTTACACCTGTGCTTTTCATGCATTGATAAGTCCAAATGTTTGCCATGGAAAAGGTCTAATGCTAACAAGTGGAAACTGCAACAATATGACTAAAGCCTCTGTCTCCTGTCAGACAGACCAGAGCTATTTAATACCAATTTCTCAACATAAGACAGAATATCATCAGTGGTGAGCTGAGCAAATGATCTGTGTTTAACAAAGAAGCCTCTTCAGGAGAGGAGAGGAGGAGGAGGAGGAGGAGAGGAGAGGAGAGGAGAGGAGAGGAGAGGAGAGGAGGAGGAGAGGGAGAGGAGAGGAGAGGAGAGGAGGAGGAGAGGAGGAGGAGGAGGAGAGGGAGAGGAGAGGAGAGGAGAGGAGAGGAGGAGGAGGAGGAGAGGGAGAGGAGAGGAGAGGAGAGGAGAGGAGAGGAGAGGAGAGGAGGAGGGAATATGGAGGAGAGAGGAGAGGAGGAGAGAAGAGGAGAAAGAGAGGAGAGGAGGAGGAAGGGGAGGGGGAGAGAAGAGGAGAGGAGGAGGAGAGAAGATGGAGGAGAGAGGAGAGGAGGAGAGAAGAGGAGACAGAGAGGAGAGGAGGAGGAGGAGGAGGAAGGGGAGAGGAAGAGAAGAGGAGAGGAGGAGGTAAAATGGAGGAGAGAGGAGAGGAGGAGAAAAGAGGATAAAGAGGGAGAAGAGGAGGAGGAGGAGGAGGAAGAGGAGAGGGAGAGATGAGGAGAGGAGGAGGGAAGATGGAGGAGAGAGGAGAGTAGGAGAGAAGAGGAGAAAGAGAGGAGAGGAGGAGGAGGAGGAAGAGGAGAGGGAGAGAAGAGGAGAGGAGGAGGAGGAGAAGGAAGAGGAGAGGAGGAGGGAGGGAAGATGGGGGAGAGAGGAGAGGAGATGAGGAGAGGAGAAAGAGAGGAGAGGAGTAGAGAGGAGGTGAGAGGAGAAGAGAGGAGAGGAGGTGGGAGGAGAGGAGAGGAGAGGAGAGGAGAGGAGAGGAGAGGAGAGGAGAGAAAGGGGGTGGAGAGGAGAGGAGAGGAGAGGAGAGGAGGGGGGACGTGAAGAGGAGAGGAGGAGAGAAATTGAGAGGAGAGGAGAGGAGAGGAGAGGAGAGGAGAGGAGAGGAGAGGAGAGGAGAGGAGGTGCAGGGCGTCAGGCTGCAGTGTGTCTAGACAGTATTCATGATCCATCTGTCTGCCACTGCCACGGCAACAGCCAGCGGCTACAACAAGATGGCAAACTCCATTACCACAGAAACATTTTCTATGTCCCTCTCCCTTCCCTCTCCCTCTCCCTCTCTCTCCCCCCTCATCTACCTCCATATCTCTGTCTGGCCCTCTGTCTCACTTCCAGCTCCCCCTTTTCTCTCCTCTCCCTCTGAGTGAGTCTGTCTGTACTCTTTTCAATCCCCTGCCACTCTTTTTGGCAATGTCTCCTTTCCTTTTCCTTTTTCTCTCTCTTCCTCTCCCTCCAACCATCCCTCTTTTTCTCCCTCCCTCCCTCCCTGTCTCTCAGGCATCACCAGAAAATGTGCACCGGCTCAGAAAATTACAATCATTGTACAGCTTTCCCATAACGCCGGCCACAGACACTTACATTAACATTCGCTCTAGACAGCTAAATATTTTAAGTACCCGGCTCAGGATTCTATCCATTGGAAATGAGTGCACCCCCACCCACCCAACCCCCACCCCTCCCTCCCAAAATCAAAAAAGGTTGTTTCTGGTGCCTTGTGGAGGAAAAGAAGGGTAGACAGAAAGAGAAAAAAAAGGATACATTTACAAAACAACAAGGCTGGCAGCGCATTTGAGGTAGGGAGTGAATGAGGGAGGGAGGGGGGAGGGAAAGAGATGGAGGGGAAGGTAAGGAACCTGCCAGACACACACACACACACACTCACACACACACAGCCGAGGATGAAAGTTCTGCTGTAAAAAGTTTTCCCTCTCCTCCTAAAAGTTGTTGAAAGCGAACGCTGCAGCACATCAAAGTGTCCTGGCAGACAGCCATCGTAGCCCATTGGTGTCCTTCACCCTCTCTCTCTCTATATATCTCTCCCCCCGTCTCCTTCCCTCTGTGTCTCTCGCCCTCTCTCTCTCTGTTTCCATTGATCGTGACGAGCCGAGGGAACACTCTCATCTTGTTCCCTGGACAGTGCTGCTCAGCGGGAGGTAGAAGGAGGTTGCTGGTGGAGGGCTCGGGTGGGGGGAGGCAGGTGGGGTGGGGTGGTGGTGGGGGTTCTTATGAAAGCAAAGAGATTCAAACAAAAACTGCACGGAAATGGAAAGGTGGAAAAAGTTCTGAGGAGGATGCTTTAGATGGATGCGAAAAGATCCTGTCGTGTATCGACCGGGATGCTACCCTGTGGCAGCGCTCATACTGTCGCCATGAGCGGCAGTAATGAGCTTCTGTTGATGGGAATGTTGCACGTTCGTAACATCCAATGACTTCACTCACAGATATCGTGCAATTATAGTTTTGATGTGATGATGGAAAGTGAGAGACACATTACTGCAGGACTGCATTGCTTCTATAGCCTCGACAAGGATAAATACAAGAGCCAAACTCAGCTCTGAATTCACGCATTCACACAGTCGTGTACGATCACACAGGTTTCACTCATATGAGAGTTTTTCGATCTGCTACCTCTGCAGTCTGTGTGGTTTGGTTAAGTTCAGACAATGGAAACGAAGTCCGGCAAAGACGGTGGTCGTGGGTAAAGGTTGATGCGGGACGGGATGTGAACTGCGGCCTCTGGCATCACTCTGGATGTCCATCCATCCTTCCTGACACCCCGACAGTAAAAACAGAGCATGCATGTATACATCTGTGTATAATATACTGGGTGACTACAGAAAGTCACGTATGAACTTTTGGGCTGCAGAGGACAGATGAAGCCATTTGCTTCACACGGACCCTCGTGGACACGTAGATTCTGACTGTATAATTTGGGTTTATCTGGGAGTATCACATCACATGCAAGACATCAGTTACGGGCAGGCACTACTGAAACGTTCATTTGACTGGTGGAACGTGTCTCCGTCCTTTCAGCAGCAACACTCCTGAGGTGTGGTCAGGACCGAAGGCGGACACACTGTCTCCACCAGGCTGAGTAACATTAGACATTCAATGGACAACAGTAGTCTGTAGTAGTAACAGGCTTCATAAGACAAAAATGTTATTATTTTATAATAACCACTGACGTGGAGCGTGCGTCACCCGTCCGTCTCTCTGAGTCGCTGTCGGTCGTTATGTTTGATAAAATGGAAGTGTTTCTCTTTTGTGTGCTGCATAGTTTAACCTGTTCAGCGCTGCCTTTCCCCAACATTTTCCTCATCACAGATTTTTATTGCATTCTATTTGCTATACTGTGGTGAGGTTTATTGTGTATATATATTGATTTGTGTAGGCATTTGGATTAATTATTGAACATCTTATTGTCTCAGATGTTCCTGTGATTTGACTCTATGTGAGTCCATAGCCTGTGGCTCTGTTGTAAAGATAATGATCATCACGTTGTTTCTTTAATGCCTGATGAAGGTTTATGATCTTCGTGCTGATGATGCGCAGGCGTTCGCCACTTTGTTGATCTACGTGCCACAAAAGTATCATTCCAGAAAATCTAGCTGAGAAAACTCATTATATTGCACGGAAAGAGGGTTTGCAGCACCATGCCCGAAAAAGACTGCGCAACCCTCATGTTGCACCTCAGCATCCACCTCGTACCTGCTCGCTGGGATCGACAAAGAGACCCCAGGGAGAGCAGAACCGAAACAGCAGAGAGGAAAGAGAGGAGGTTGAAGACGTGAGTCTGTATCTATTTGTGTTGTTTGATGGTGTGAGGTACAGAGAGGGAGGCACAGAGGTGGAGCAGCATCCTGCAGCACTCACAGTTGAAGATGCCTGGTGGAGGGTGCTGGGTGACCACGGGGCAGTTCTCCTCATCACTGTTGTCCCCACAGTTATTCAGCTGGTTGCAGATCAGCGAGCCCAGACGCAAACAATTCCCATTGGTGCAGTGGAACTTGCACTCTGTACAGCCGGGGAAGGTGGGGGGGGGCAGAGAGAGAAGAAACATTTCTTAGCACAGCCATTTCAAATGCTTAGTTCTCTGAACAGAGCTGCGTTCACAGTCATCAGGATCCACTTTGCATCCTCAGAGAACAAAATGTTTTGTTTATTCAAGGTCTGCAAGTCCTTATTTATTATTTATTTATTGTCTTTATTGGAATGATTAAAAAAAAATATTGATCTGCCCCCTTTTCTGCAGTTGAAACACTGGGAAGATGAACACAATCAACCAATAATAAATAAATAAATACATTTGATAGAAATACATGTTTGCAAGAGCTGTACATAGAAAAAAACAAGTTAAAAAAGTACACCCACACACACACACCAGTGTCACTAGTAGTAGTGCTCTAAAATGTGTAAAAGCACTGATAAACTGTATGGACGACAAAATTCTCAAACACGGGGCTGTTATGTGCAGCTCTGCCCGTTATCTACGCCTCAGAATGTGCAAGGTCATGTGAAATGTTTTTTTTTTTTTACCTGTGAGCTCAAACACAAAGCAGAGTTAATGTGTTGAGTTCACACAGAAACAAGGTCAGGAGAAAAGTGGTCTCCCGTTCAAAACAACAAATAAATAAACAGCTTTTCAAACAGGCCTTTGATGTGCCGCAGCCCCGAACCATAATGTTCTGTCGCGGTTATTACCAAAACGCTCCTTTCCCCCGAAATATTAATACGCCTGATTAGCACTATCTGGTGGGAAAAAAAAAATCCCACCTCGAAACTACAAATGTGAAAATGAAAAATGTATGCTATATATTCTGGAGGGAATGAATAATCATGCTGAACTTTAATCATAATAAGTGAAAATAACAACAACAGAGTGTTTGATGCACTGGAAAGCAAGGCCATGTCGGTGTGCCCCCGAGTGTGATGTGTGCAGCCATTCTGCGAGGGCTCCACTCACACTGAGCCCACCACGACTCCACAAAGTGAGAGGAGAGGATAAATGGAACTGAAATGATAAAGACTCACACACACGCAGCGATATGGTCTGCGAAAAAAGCTTGAGAAGGCGCCAGCTTTGTTTGGCTTTGTGGCGGCACGCGTTCAGTATACTGCGTGTGTATGTTGGCTCTTTTCTACTTCAACTGAAATCACACAAGCCATTTGTAGCAGTCAGAAAGTTATTTTCCAAATTATTGCTATTTTTTACTACGAGGGAGGAAAGGGCTCTTTGGAGATGCAGCTGAAATGTGACTGTCAGACCCTCTATGGACAGTTTATGGACAAAATATGTAACAAGACCAGAGATATTGTCTTTTTATTGGAGCCTATATTACCCACAATGCAACCAGCCACTGACAGTTCAGCTGCACATTCAGGTGTGTTATGCTAGCAGGCTAATGAAGACTTGATATGCTTCCCACAAACAGTGCAGAGGAGCAGGTCTGGGCTGCTCGCTTTCCATCCGCCTTCCATCTGCACATTTCCACATTTTTCATTTTCAAACTTGTAGGCTTCAGCCCCGACCGATGCTGACTCAAGTGACATCACTTGAAGACGATCGTCAGCCTTCACACCGCTCCCTCTGGAGACGCACTGCACTGCTTTTCTTACCTTTACATAATAGCTGCAAATGAAACTGTTGGCAGGTGTGTGGATTATCCAGCGTAACCACATGACTGTTTCTGGAAGGAGACATTGTTTTTTTTATTTTTCAACACTTCGAACAGCAAGTGAATTCCAATCTGAGTAAAACGGCGATTAACAAGTAAGTGTGTGAACTGTGTGTGAATTAGGCAATAATAATAATAATGAAGGCTGAACAGTGTATTTACTTTAATGCTTGCTATTCTGGAGGTCTTCATTCCTGCCTGAGCAGAGTCAACCCTTCACTAACGCTACAACTGCATTTCAGGCAAAGTCACAAAGTTTCACTGTTTAGCTGGGCTCCAATTCATGACTGCCAACACAATTATTACTGTAATTAAAACTCACACAAACTTTAACAAATAATAATCGGGTGGTGGAGGCGGGTTCGTAACAGTGTTGTTGAAAACACTGCATGTCATCTCCATGGAAACCATGGAGTTTTTCTTTTCTTTCTGAGAGACAGATTTTTTTTTTTCAGCTTTACGCTGAACAAAATTATAAGACTGTAACAACAACCCATTTTTTACGAGCTGAAATAAAAGACCTTTTTTCTTAACTTTTGTCCACAAATTTTGTTAAAATCCACATTAATGAGCATTTCTTTTTCCAAGACCATCCACCTGACAGGCGTGGCATGTCTACGTCCTGATTAAACAACAAAGATGAGAGAAAACTGTTGTGTTTAGATTCTGTTTAGTCCACCACGCAGAGAGCAGAAAAAAAAACATCCTCCTACAACAAAGGAAAATCAATCATGAAGTAAAAAAAAGGCACAAGTGCCATGAAAACCAAGACACCAGGGAGGGACTCGAGGCTGGATGGCTGGACCACCAAACCTAGAGACCCCAGGACTCCAGGGTTAATGTGTAAACTGGTTTGTGCTCACTTAAATGGAAATTTGTTTAGGAGCATGCTCCACTAAAGCACAAAATCAGCTGACACGATGGCCTTAGAGGAGCACAGAGATTTAGTATTGTACTCATAAGAAACAGATGAAAACATCACAGGTCCAAACGGAGGCAGCAGAGCATGAGATACCCTGACGTTTGTGCTGAAAAGTGAATGATAATGCTGTTGTTTTAAGCAAAGCATTATTTCTTATTGGGATTTAAACATGTTGGCAGTGGAGTATTAGAAATTAATTAATCTATGTTGTAGTGTCATAGGCATGTAATGAGACCTCCCAGCATGCAACAGGAGAACGTTCTTCATTCTCGATGGTCACATTCTCCTCAGTGTCAGTCCCTGTAGTCGGGGTTGGCCATTTAATCATGAGCTGATATGCAGTGGTGTCTCTAGAGTCTGTAGAGGCCCAAGGCAAAACTCCCAGGGGGTCCCTCCAACCGGCGTTCCTCCTCATTATGATAGAAACATTCTGACACCAACTCAAAATGTAGCATTTTTTTTACTTCAAACGATCCCATCATGAGTAGAATTTTCAAATATAAATCTAAAGAACATTACAAAGCTCATCATTTTCGAAATTCAAACATGAAGAAAAATAAAACCCAGAGCAACACAAAACTCAATGACTTCAACGTCGTCACTTCATAAATAACCCACATTATCAAGCCAACGCTGCCACTATGTCCTCGCATTATATGCTCAAAAGAGTCTTATGTTCGACTCTGTATAGTTAGTGGTCGCGTCTTTGAAGCTCCATGTTCCCAGTTTGACTTCAGACTGCTTAGCAGCGCTCCTCATCAGCTAAAGCTCATCTTAGCATGTTAGCATGCTAACAGCTTTCTTCTTACTTGCCTTTGTCGCTGCACTGTTAAACCGCCATCTGTTGATCAGTGGAATAATGGGAAACCATTGGCAGGAATGTGTATCTGCGATCTGCGCGCACGTGCGTGTGCACGTGTGTCCTTGTTGCCGTGCACAGGAGGTTAGAAACTCCAGAGGTTGCTCTGAGTTTGTTTTGAACCAAATAGTTAAAAGGCAGCATTCAAGAACAGAGAGAGTGAAAACGTTGCACAGTGATGGGATTTATTTTGGATTCGTCTTTGCAGAGCGATTTCGCATGTTTAGTCTCACAAATGAGCGCTGCTTCATATGTGGTCAGTATGTGAGGCTGAGAAAGTTGGACCGACTTACACAACTCCCACTGAAATATTCAGTCAAATGATGTCTTTGCCATAGAAACAAATCAGCTTTGACTCCTCGGTGCCAAACTCATTACTTAATGTGATTAGGAAGGTCTGATCGACTGCTGTAATCAAGCCTCAGCAAGATTCTTCACACTTCTGGTCGGGATTCTTCTCTTTTCTCGTATTTGCCGACGCAGTAGAGGGAAGATGGAGGCAAAGGGGAAGGAAATGAGTGTTTGTGTGTGTGTGTATGTGTCGGGGGCGTCTGGGTTTCGCTGCAGCTAACACACAACGCACACAAAGCCCCGACGGCCCGTACCTGCGCACACACACGCCGACAAACACCTCGAGGCCCGTTCCTGGTGCGAGTCCTTCCGATCTGCCCGGCTGGCACTGAGCGACCTAATGACACTGCACATTTTCTCCTCTTCCTCCCATAACAAGAACAGCTTGTTCTGCTCTTGTCTAGACGGTGGCGGGGGGGAAAAAAAAAAGGCAGGAACAGAGATCCGATTCAAAGAACAGACCAGCATGACCGTTCTTTGGAACAAACCCTCTCCCCTTCTTCTGAGTGGCAATTAGTGAAGCCTCAGTGACTTGCCCAGCCTCTCCTCTCCTCGCTCTGTCTTTCATTTTGTCTCATCTATTACTCTCCTCTGTCTAGACTCCTCTTTCAGTCTCATCTCCTCTTCTGTCTATCCTCTCCTTTCCAGCTCTATTACTCTCTATTGCTCTCCCATCTTGCCCCCTCGCCTCCTCCCGGTCCATCCTCTCACTTTGTGCCTTTGCGTTTACTCTCCCATCTTCTGGCCATCTTCTGTCTCCTCCGCTGCTCCTCTTTTCCTTCCTCTCCAGCAACACTCCCATTCAGCTGTCACATGAATTTGAAGCAAAGCTTTGAAATGTCGGAAAATGTGAGGCAACAGTAAACCTGTCGGCGCGAATCTTCCCTCGTGAATTACGCAGCCCCCACCCCCAGCCGCCTTTACAAACACAGACACATACAGGTTAATTAGTGTGATTTGAAAATGCCAGACAGAGTGGTGAGATGAATGATCCCCCCCCTCTTCTGCCAGGATCTGATCAGCAGATACTTAAATGTAAAGGATGGAGAAATGAGCAGGAGGCAAACAAAAGCACTCATAAGAATACCATTAAACAAGACACGCTCTGCAGTATATGAGAGCATAGATGAAATTATACAAGAGGTCACAGTAGACACATATTTCATAGACAGAAATGTCATTACTTACAGTGATAGAAAGCTACTGCTGTTAAACACTATTT
The DNA here is from genome assembly GCF_017976325.1 of Chelmon rostratus. Taxonomy (NCBI): domain Eukaryota; kingdom Metazoa; phylum Chordata; class Actinopteri; order Chaetodontiformes; family Chaetodontidae; genus Chelmon; species Chelmon rostratus. The sequence goes on from NC_055665.1 coordinate 22,615,652, forward strand.
CTTCATGACAATGTCGAACCTTCACAGTATAAAGCCTCACAGGAAAAGCTGAGGCTGTCTTTTGAAATCAGTTTCATTCATTGCAATTCGCACTGCAAGTCACGATCACATCTTCTGTGCTCTTGGACGACTCAGAGTGTGATGCAGAGCAAAGGGCTTCACAAACAAACAGAAGCAAAAGTGCATAAAAGACATTTCAAGCCTGTGAGCCAAATGTTTCATCAAACAAATCGCCCCGTTACATATTAATGAACCATAAAACCTTATTCTATGTTTCAGTGGAGGTCCCAAAGGGGAAAAATATGACTGACTTTTGGGGAAATTTTTACACACAGATGCACTAGACATCTAAAATATTTCAGTTTGATGGAATAGTCCTTTATGGGAAAGTTTCTGTCAGTTTAAACACCACGCAGCTTCAATGAAAAGCTCAAACATGCTAATATGCTTCTGTACTTCTACACTTCTGATGTTGGCAAATTAACCAGTAACACACAGGCCGCCCCAGAAACATGCGAGTGCTGGTCAGTCACAGTAACACAGGAGGCTGATGGGAGACTCTAGTTACAAACTCATCTCCACAAGCTAGCGATGTCAGCCTGCGCGCTTCCTTCAGCGCAGTGATACGGTTGGCAGGTGTAGTTCGGTCGAAAGAACATAGTTCGTACATGAATCTGCTCACAACAAGGCTTGTGGATTATCTTAAGTAAAAGGGTCATGGTTTCGAGGAAGGAGACATTGCTGTTTGTCAGATGTATTTTTATGGTGCTTTGAACAGCAGAAGCCATGAAAGGTCTCCACAGCCAGCATCTCTAGAACTCAGCAGCTCAAAACCAAACCATCTAAACAGATAAACAGCACTGCAGGTAAGAGGAAAAAATGCTGAACTGATTCTGAACTCTCCTTGTATCCGAGCCACAAAAACTACACTGAATTATCCCTGAAAATATTTAAATGTTGTTTAGTTATTATCACCAAATTCTTGGGTCTGGTTTCAAGCAGCTCTGCTCAGAATTAAAATATCAGGAATAGGAGAGACCTCAGCGCCATTGTACTCATCTGCACACAAGTGTCATTCTCAAGAATCAGTTCCTACTAAAATGTCCATTGCACCAGTTTTCCTAAACAAAAACTCACAAAACAACATTGTCAAAGCCACAGCCAGCCCACAGCAGTGGTCCGCAGGCGGTCAGCAGTAGTGCCAGCTCCGCAGCTGGTTTGCAGTCCCCGCGCTGACACTTAGCAAGGTAGCTCGCTCACTTTCGAGCAGGAAAATAAGGTAAAACCAGGAATTTATAAGATGTCTGTGAACTATAATAGTGCAGCAGTTCATGATCCAGCAGAGCAGGGTGATCTGATATTGAATGGTGTGACACAGCTCAAAGGTTAGCACTGTCAAAGACAGGTGGAAAACAAACTATTGGAAAACAATCCCAGTGTGCGTCGCCGAGTTCAGCGAAGTTCACTCAAAGCCCAACACTGATGTGAATGTACTGGATGTGGTGATTGCAGTGATTCCATAGAAATGAACTGATTTCACTATGAAATTCAACTATAATAGGCAGCAAACCCTTCTTCTCTCATACTCCTATATTCTTCAAACAATGCTGGTTTGACTTTGAAAGTCATTGCACACAAGAGCTGCAAGCCTGACTTATTTTTATGGAAATTAATTCATTTCAAAAATCCAGAAAAAACAAACAAGCGATGTTTTCATTGTCAGCAGAGGTTTGTCGTGTTTTATGGTGTCGGAACGTCAAAGCACTTCGTAATAACTAACTCGGCACTTTCTGGTCAAACACGGGATTGACGGCGAGCAACATTTCAACATTTCAGTCCACAAGCAGTCCATCCTGAGACTAAACCACTCTGATCAGAGGAACCCTGCGGTACACCGGACGAGAACATCTTTCTCACAGCACACATCACATCTTCACAAAAACCTTTCTGCCTCAAGTAAGCCTGGAAACGGATGAGATTTGAACAAAGTTTGCTGTCAAACTTAGCTAATCCAATTACCAGACATCAGAATTTGCATAAGCACTCTCCCATCGTCTCCCTTCTTCTCTCACACTCTTCATCATCTCTTCTGCCTCTCCTCTCTGCCCGTCTGTCTGTCCGTCATCTCCTCTGACGTCGGTCTGTCAGTCAGAGGAGCTGTCGGCCCGTCTGCCTCGACGGGCGAGAGAGGAAACACTCTGCTGGAAGACGAGGAGGAGGAGAGGATCCGAAGAGCAGAAAGAAAACAGGACAGATGGCAGCTGCGGCAATAGACAGGAAGAGGAAGTGAGGGAAGAAAGGGAAGTGGCAGCGAGGAGGAGGAAGAGAGGAGGAGGACAGAGAAGGGTGATGATGAGGATTGTGGTGATGATGATAAGATTGTGGGTGATGCGAGCTCTGAGGATGAAGGCGATAATGACGTTCTGATAAGGAGTGGGAGACAGGAAGCGGAGGGTTATTAGGTAGTAGAGCATCAGAGGAAGAGTAAAACTACTAGTTAAACCAGGCTGACCTCTCTATCATGACACCAGTGGAGTATAACAGGAGGTGTGATGCTGACGTTCAGCTGCCTCACTCTCTGCAGAACGAACGTTTCCCATCAAAGGCCTCAAAAGGGAATCTTTCTTTTCAAAGAAATGATTGCTGAGAGACAGAGAGGCTTCTTTTTTCATTATTTCCTGTTACTTTCAACTCCTGCGCTGTTCTCTAACAAGGAGAAATCAAATCCCGCAGTGGAGGAGAAAACTGCTCATGCAGACTCAGACAGAAAATATGTGACGTGAATTGCACTTTGACGAGTGTGTGTGTGTGTGTGTGTGTTTGTGCCTGTGATATAACAAAGTGTTGTAGTCGACGCTTGCCAGTGACAGACTGGGGGCCGGATACGCGTTTTTTTGCAGTGTGTGTGTGTTTGTGTGTGTGTGCGTTTCTGGGTATGTGGCTACCAAAGTGTCCTTGGGCGTCCGTTTGGATGTGTGTGTGTGTGTGTGTGTGTGTGTGTGTGTGAGTAAATGAGAGTCAGTGGGCTGCTGTTGCTGCAGTCACAGCTCTCAGAGCAGCAGCATTATCACACATTAAAAAAAGAGGCTGTTTATGGCGTAACATGCTGTGGCACACTGCTAATACAATACAGCGTGTACGAAGGCAATAAGTAGGGCCATCAGAGGAAACATGGACCCCTCCATGTCCTCCAGTGATAACGCTCAAAGTCGGTCTATTTCACCATCACAGCAGACGGGCTGCAAGACTCCCAGTATTGATTTTCTATGTGGAGAAAATTGATTACACTGAGTCATTTTATCATTCCAATGAAGTGCTGAGATTAATGCTGGTACTAAGACTTAAAGTGGTATTTTAGGGGGAGTGGAGGATGAATATTTTTATATTATGCTCCTCTCACCAAGACCTGCCCAATCTTTTCCATATGAGACATCCCAGAGTCATTTAAACAGACTTTTAGCCAGCAGCGTGGTTCTATGGATGGCGATGCAGGTCTGTCGGTCAGTCCCCCTCTTTAGGCATAAATATTTGATGCACACACTCATAGTCCCAGAGGATGGATCCTACTATCTTTTCATCTTGTGCAGCTCAACCTCATCCCGTGTTTGGTGCTAACTGGCGTGTCATCAAATGTTAGCATGCTGAAATGCTAAAGATGACAGATCTGGTAAAGAATATACGTGGTAAAGATCAGCACATTAACACTGCAACCTGTGAGCGTGACCGCCACCAGACTGACCACTACCACTTTAACACTCACCTCACCAGCCATTCGGCTACTCCATACAGCAGCCGTACATTGAGATTTCATACACTGATGAATTAATAATCTACGTAAGATAAATCTCTTAAATCTGGGAATACATGCATGTTTACTTGTTTACTGTATGTCTTCTTCCCAGGCCATTTTTTTATGTGACAACATTTCACTGGTTTCAAGCTTTGTCGTTCATTAATTGTTTTTTGTTTTTTAAAGATTTTTTTAACATCTTACTGAGTTATTATTATGCTTGAAACTAGAACTTGCAGAACCATAAAGCTGTTTGAGCAGCCGACCAGTAGAAAATCGCTTCGTTGAAGTCAGAATTTTTTTGTATCCAGACAGTGTACCTATTTTTAGTCTGGACGCACTACTTCTTAGATAACTGTGGGTTCTTTGAGACTAGATAGAAATTAGAGATTAGAAATTCTCCTGTTCTGCTGGCAGATTTTATTATTTTGCTTATTCCAAGTCATATTTCCACCATCCAGCCTTGCGTGTTGTATTGGCTTCAACAGCAGAAACACAGCTGACGGGCCTTTGTGTCAACAATGAAAAAATGCAAATCTGTGACATTTGTTAACGTTAAACAGTTGCTGAGTCCACTAAAACCTTTAGTCTGTACTTCTTGGTTCAGATCTCTTATCTCAGAAATGACTTTGAACTTATTATTCATTTTCAGTTACTAAATTGAAGCACATCATGAAGGTTTGAATTGTTTCCTCAATAACTAATGTTCATGCATAAAATCTGTGTGGCACCCCTTTGAATAAAGCTGGTCTGCAGTCCCCACCTGTCTTGAAATATCAACTCATTGTTTAATCCAGGTTTGTCTATAGCTTTGAGTATAATGCACATGCATTAAAATACAACAGATTAGCAAGGTAGTGCGGTGCAGCATTTTCCATGCTGAGTGTGAATCGTCTGTGTCAGGCTGTTTAATGTCCTCTTGGTCTCCATCGCTCTTTGTATTTCAGCCGTTTCTCCCACTGCCTGCTCTCTCTGCCCTCCAGCCTGCATCCCTGATATGAGGCGAGCAGCAGCTTTGCAGGGCAGTAAGGTAATAAATGTGTTGCAGATGCGTCTGTGAGCCATGAAGGATTGGGGCATCTTTCCAACTCTCTGCCTCACTCCTCTTTTTCATTTACCTCCCATCCCTACTCCTCTCCTCTGTCTCCACCTCCTCTTATTTTGCCTCCTCTCCTCTTATGCCTGCCCTGTTTTTGACTCTTTCTCCCCTCCTTACCTCACCCCCCCTCCTTGTTTCATCATCTACTCTACTCTTTCTCTATCCTCTTGTCTCCTCTTCCTTTCCCTTAATTTCTCCTTCCCCCTGTCTCCCTTCACCCCTCTCATCCCTTCCTCTCCCCCTCCCCTCTCTGTGGCTACCAGGATAATTAAGCATGTCAGAGTTGTGCTGACTTGGCACAATTGACACCCATAGTGAAGGAGAGAGAAACAGTGACAGAACGAGGCAGAGAAGTAGAGAGAGAGAGAGAGACCTTCAGGCTGTGTCTCCTTTCTGCAGACCAGACAGTGCATCACTACCGCTCTGCTCTGAGTGTGTGTGTGTGTGTGTGTGTGTGTGTGTGTGTGTGTTCTCAGCAGTAAGTCAATGTACCTGTGTATGCCTCAGGGAGATGCAGTCATGCTATATGGCAGCGAAGTTACACTGTGTTTTAACCCTCTCTGTCTGCTTTGTCTGGCGGCCTCCTGCTGGCCTGGCAGCAACCACTGAACACTTCATGTGAATTTCCCCTCATGTGAAGCCTGGAGCGGGAGGGAAGAAGGCCATGACACTCTCATCTTCCCTATTACTTTGACGCTAAGTAGAAAATACCATAAAAACTTATCATGCTGTATTCATGGACCTTACAGCAAATCAAAAACATACCCAAAAGCAATGCTTGAACAAAGCCGGAGTATGCATGGTCCTACTCATCAAAATACTAAACTCAAGTATACATGCCTATATCACCCTGCTGCACAGCAGAATCTATTCACTGACATCATGTTCCATGAATATCAGTTTTATTGTCCTGCACTGTTATGCAATAATTCATTATGTTTATTAAGTCCCATTAACGGGACCCTGTGGAGTCTCCAATCACTAATGGTGTTGTAGAGCAGAGGCTCTCACACTGTGTGGGGAGAGATGCGGGTTGTCTGAAAACAACGGGATTAGTCGTTTGTCCTGCTTATCAATACAGTGAGCAGCCTGAACAGCAGCAGTGCCTGTGACACGCATCTCATGGACACGATTAAGATAATATGGATATAGATTCAGTGTGACTTACACTTTCTGAGAATTATTCATTATTTCTGATACGCATCACAAATAAATCTGCCTGAAAATCATGAGGTTTTTAAGTTTTCTTCAGGATCAAAATAATCCATGTGGACACTGCAAACAGGAACTCCTAATAGCTAATTCAACACTTTTAACGTTGTCAGTTTGCTAGACTGTAAATATTGGCTGAAAAACAGGCCTCAGGTTGTAGCTCATAGCGTAGCTCACTGAATCAATGGCTATGCTAGACTTTCTGTTTACATCCCCCAAAGCATTATGGGAAGTGTAATTCCAAAACTTAGAGCAAGATTATTCCCAAAACAGAGGTAAACATATGTTATCCTCATTTGCATGATTATTCACATCGAGACTACACGGACACGTAAAGACATGGAGTTTTTAGAGTGGAGGCTGTGTGATGCGTTCAGGAGGTCACTATGACCTTCAGTCGTGGCGAGTCAGAAGAGCCTGCAAACACCTATGCATCGAGACATTGCTGGTCGACAAGTCACGTGACCTAGCTCGGCGCTGAACCAATCAATTAAGACAGCGAGCTGCTACTGCTGCATCCGTTGCATCCGCCCCAAATGTTGTTGCTTTGTATTGTGAACACCTGCCGCCGACAACCGGCTACATCTGATCCTACATCATCCCCATCATCACACACTGTAGCTTAATCATGTGGGCCTCTGCTTCAGTGAAGAGTCTGCGATATGACACTATTATACTGCACATTACTCAAACACCAGCAAAATTGAAATAAGACATTTTAACTTTGGTTGGTTCTGTGGTTGCCATGGTCACATGACAAGCTGCAGGCAAAGAGCTGAGCGCATCCACCAGACTGCTGGCCACGGCTGGTGCCACGGTCCTCAGCTGTACTGTATGTCTGTCATCATGTTTCTCTGGAAACAGTGCAGCTGGCAGCGGTGTCCGCTCCCTCTGTGAACGCATCTTCGAGGATGGACACAATGCGATTTGGTGAGAAATGCTGAATGTGAAGAACTGTCTGTTCTCCATGGAAAGTTGCTCTGAGTAGGCCTACTGAGATTCTGAGTCAAGCATTTAAAGGAAGCAGAGAGCAGCTGCTGGGATGAACAGTCATTATTTCAATCCTCTTTTATTAGCAGAAATCAATGTAAGATGTAAAGCCAGACTGATAGCAGCACATAGTTGTGTTAGTGCTACTCTGATTTAAAGAAAATGAATGCGTATCTAATGTTGTAAGGCTTTCAAGGGATTTAAAAAAAACTCTCTGGGCATATTTAGAGTTAAAAATATTTTTGTAATTTTGTCTTTTTCAGACTTTTACTGCGTCTTAACCATCACGCAGGTGCAACCTGTCATTCCTCCTCCCTGTCTCCGCTCGAAAAAACACACCCGCACGACGTAATGTTCACTGCAACATCATGTGAGGATCATTTTTCGCGCTTTCAAAGGGATGGCGAGGATCGTGTCCAGGCTTCACCAGTGTCTCTCTGTATATTTCCAGTGTCAGTTTGTCATTATTGCCAAGGACCAAATCAAATTTCTCGTCTGCTCTTTTCCTCCAAGAGGCTGAACGTTTGTCGTGTGCTTTCAGTCTCACACACTACAGTTCACCAGTCAGCACTCAAAACAGCTTTTTAATCCATATTCACTCATCTTACGTACATGTGAATACACAGCAGATCTAATTAGATGGGAATAAGTTCCGACAGGTGAGTTAAGCCCACAGTTCTGATGAGTTTATGGCCCCACTCTGCACTTTCTCAAGCCTCGAGCTAATACATAATAAGGCTTACATGGACCTACATCTATTCAGATACAAGATGGATGATATCTTTATCATGATGAAATCACCTGACAGCAATAAAGGTGCAGTCTGACCTAGCCCTCTTCCCATTTCCTCCATGCACTTTCCTCCATAACAGACTTATCAGTGCATTACTCAGATGAGAAAGAAAATTTGAAAATGTTGCCTCTGTTTGTTTTGCAGCTTAAGGTGCTGAGAGAGCATCAGGTTAATATTCACTGGTTAACGTCGACAGTGAGAAACCTCATAAATATGTCCTCAGGTTGCCTGCTCACTGTCAGCTTTAACGCTCTGCCCACGCATACGCCCACACACATGAATAAGGTGCAGGCACATACACACACGCACGCATGCACGCTACGCAGACAGATACACGTGAAACGCACACACTCACGCAAATGCACACACAAAGAAATACCCGTGCACACACATGCTCGCACACACGCCCACGCGCTACCTAGCCAACCTAGCAGAGGATCTCAGCAGGCTGGCAGCGCCGACAGGCTGAGCCAAAATAACGTCTCAAACTCAGTAACCTCAGCCATCATATCAACAACTGAATCAGAGCAGATAGGCAGTGCGGCTGTTCAGCTAAACAAATCAAGGCTGCTAAATGAACACGCAATGAAAAAGACGTGTCCTTGCTGCGCCGACGAGACGACGGTTTGTTCAGAAAACGTTGATAAATTGTTGTAAACCATTTTCAGGCACCGAAGTCCGTCATAATCCAGTTTGTTCAATCAACCGTCCAGCACATTAGGGACGGGGACAGACAAGAGAAAAGGCCTGCGTTACAAACTGGGGTAACAGAAACAGAAAAACATGAGTGTTGAGCAGACAGGGAGAGTCTAATGACAGATGTTATCAAGTTCAAATTATGGGATTATGATGATGCAATACGATGAGCAGGATCAATAGTAGGGACTACTTTTCTGAGCCTCTGCTGCTTTGATTTTGACCTTTTTCTTTAATCTGTCTCATTTTTGCACCCAACTTTCAGGGAGCGCGACAGTTGATCTCGTAGGTACTTGTTCTCTATGTGACCGGTGATGCATTCACGACAAGACTTCTAAAGAAGTATAAAACTCATCATTCAGAACTTTTGTGGTGTCTTTATTATCTAACTAAGGATTACAAAAAAGCCACATATTCCGAATGCAACAACTGACACAGTTTCAACCAGAGCACAAATCCCTCAACCCCTACTGTGTCTTGATTAGGTGGCAAACTAAGACTGTGCATTCTGAGTGAAAATCAAAACCAAAAGATGAATTCAGCCAACACGAAAAGTCTAAGGTTTGGTTTCAGTACTCCCAGGAACTGAACTAATTCTTCCTCATTTGTTTATATAGTGGCACTGTGTCCTGGTGTCATGACACAAACAGCAGCAGGAGTAAATGGAGTGTGAGTGAGGAGGCTGAGCGCAGCTGTATGGACGTCTGCAGCTATCTGAGGAATCAGAGGAATTTAGGGAGTGGAGACTGAGGCATTAACGTGAGGGCTGCTACACAATGACAGGAGCCTCAATACAGCTATTGACTACACTGAGCTGCAGCACACACACACACACACACACACACACACACAGGCAGATATAAACACCTACATAAACATGCCTACATGCAGACACACTGCGACCAACATATGCATTCACACTTGTAGACACAGATACAAATAGACATGGTCACAGATGACCACACACACATGCACACACGCACACACACACACACGGATGATGTGCCTATTTAGGTCAGTGTAAACGTGGGCTGGGTGGATGTCTGAGTGACTAGTAAATAAGCTGGATCGGAAGTAAATAAAGGAGACAAAATAAGACAGCAGGCAGCCATGCACAGAGAGACAAGGTAAACACACACGCAAGCACGAACACACGCACGTGCGCGCGCACACACACACACACACACACAGGCACACAAAGAGCACATACGTACACTTTTGCATCATAAACCTGAAACATCAACAAACATTTGCATACTAAGACACGCTCACAAACCCAAGAAGAAATTAGGCGAGGATGATGACTCACTGGGTCTGTCTAATTTAGTGTGTCTGCCATTGACACCAACACGCACAAACGCACAAACACACACAAGCATTTTGTCTCAAACCCTGTAATTATAATGAATAAATATGAATGCACATATGCGCACATTCACAGACACATGCATGCAATTATCATGTCGTAAATCCTGTAATTATATTGGCCGAACATAAATACACACATGCATGGACCTAACACATGTGCACACACACTCCCACATTCACAGACACATGCACACATGCAATTATCTTGTCATACATCGTGCAATTATATCAAACTAATATGGATACATAATCTGCATACATCCTGCATGGACACACACACACACACACACACACACAGAGGTTCTGACCACGAGCCAGCATCATGGAGTAGTTCTGCTACAGATGTGACACCACCATTACATCCTGTGCTGAAGCAACACACAGAGGAAATGTGTGTTTTGTTTTTTGATTGATTGATTGATAAGATAAATTTAAATATTTAGTCAAACCATTCGTTGCACATTAGCGTAGAGTAGTTATTTAAATTTTTTGGCTGCTGCCATGAAGTGCAATTTAGAGGTTAGCCGACTCATCGTGAGTCAGGTTGGGACTAGTATTCAGTGTCATCCAGCAGTTAGACAGAAGGGTCTGTAGAAGGCTGCTAATTATGGATATAGGTTAGACACAGATTATATAAGTAGAGTAAACATGGATTTTCCTCTGCCGACACCACTAGTTCATGAGCTGACACATAAAACAATAATACGAATGTATTAGTGTGTGTTGCCCTTTACTCTAATTTAACTTTTAATTTTCATCATATCACTTGATTGTGAATCTGTAGCCCTAAACATAACGGTTAAGAAAGATGAAGAGTTTGAGTGCAATGTCACTGCTAGCATGTTCCAGAAATTATTCCTACCTCCCCTGAATGCAGCATAAAACACAACCATGTTCAGAGCATTTTTGTTTGCCAAAAGGAAAAAAAAAGACAGAAAGAAAAACATAAAACTCCAGATTTTCCTCTTAACTGGGACTCATCTGTGATGTCAGAAAACTCTGCTCTGCTACTCTGAACCCCCCTCCCTGATGTTTTTACAGCTAACTGTGTCCCACATGAGATGCTCTACTTGTTCAATAGATAGTGTTCCCACAAAATTCCTCAAAGGTGTCTTTGATACAGATTCCACCATTGTATCTATTAGAAACAGCCCTTTGACCAGTGGTATGCTAGCTGCTAGCATCCTCTGCTATTACACGTGCACAAGTTAAGAAAAGAAAACAGCCTGATTTGTCATCCCATAGGAACAATACTCCTCTCTAAACTTGCATTTCTATGTAAGTATTTTTGTGCTTAGATGTTGTTTCCAACTGGTTTTTGAGAATCTAGGCTTTAGACTAGTATACAGTGTCAACAGTAGCTACTGGAGAAGGTTTACCTCTCTTCTTTACTACACAGCACATCATGTCATTCTAACTGATTGCCTTAAGCACGTGTATAATTGTGTGAGTGATGTTGGAGAGTTGTCTCTTGATCGTCTTTTAACACTATGGCTTTGTTCGTGATACACAACTTATCCTCTTCCTGAGCACTCATCACCTGTAGGGTCCCACAAGGCTCAGGCTGAACCTTGAGATGCCTAAAGACACTGGGAAAAGGCTCTTAATTCACTATTATATAACATCAAAAGCGATATGCTGTTTCATTTATTTACCATCATTCTGAACAATGTGGGTAGAATGTCTTCTGAATTAAACCTAGCTTAAAGACAGCTCTAACAAAGGTGCTTTCAAGCATGTGCATCTTGTATATTAAATGTGCAAACATTGAAAGCAAGACATGATGGTTTCTGAAGAAGGCAGCCTTCAGTTTGGAGGTGTTAGCTGACGACCAACAGCTAGCTTAGCCTGCAGCACTGCAGAGCTCCGGTCCTCAGCTGCAGATTTCATATTTTCTCTCAACAGTGAACAAAACCAGGTGATCGCTGAATGTAGGCTTATCGGTGGACAGCCAGCCAGGAAAACACGACATGTAAATAAGATGACTTTGGAGATACCACAAGACATAGTCATCCTCTCGCCGCACCAAAACCTCAAGGCCCTGTGCCAAACAGGCCCATCCTGTGTGAGTCCAGACAAAGAAGCCTTCCTGTGATTAGCAACTGTGCTGTAAATACTGGACTTCATTTTTTTAATCCGTTACGGCCTGCATTAAGGCTAGTGAACTAACTACTGGCTAAACAGTAGCTAGCTGCAAACATGCCAATGACAGCCAGCAGCATTATTGCAGTGCTTTATGTGTTACCGACTGACACTGTCTATTGGCTTTAATAACGATGCACATCACAACATGGCTATAACAGAGCCTGAAGGGGAGAAAACACACTGGCAGCCAGATGATTAGACTTAGTTTGAAAGAAGGCAGCAGTTTAGGCAGATGATTACTTCATTTGGAGATCAAACTGAAAGTGAATGCCCCTGAAAGGTCAGTAAGGATGTCACGTTTGTGTCATCGGGAGTGACGGTCGAGATGGGAACGATTCCCATGTTGCCGTGTTCACGTCATTATGCTTCTCGGGATGACTGAACGGTTGCAGCATTGGTCATTTGAGGGTTAAAAACACTGTGCGCTGACAGTATAGCACTACATCCATTCAATTTGGATTTTATTAGTACGACAGACACTGGTTAATGTCCGACATTCTTGTTCACTTGGCTTTCAGGCACTTCTGTATTAGTAAGGGCCGACTGGGATATATTGGAGCTGTCAGAAAATGATCAAGTTATGTTTGGTCTGCCTGCTCATGGTTCTTATTCCATCTGACTTCTTATTAGAGATCAACTGGAATCATCCTTTAAGAAAATTCATATGTTTATCTATTTTAGTTACACATTTTCAACTCTGTCCATCGCGCACCGTAAAAATCAGTCTTAAATATCAATCCTCCATTCGGGCCCGTTAAGCATGAAACATGTATCATTTCACCGATACATAGGCAAGTAAAGGAGGAGACAGACAGACATGTGTCTGAGGCCTCCACCCGAGGCAGCAGGCAGGCAGAGGGGCAGGAGGTCCTCGTCTAATAACCCTGAGCTGTCAGTCTCTTTATGGATGTGCCATGGCTCTACATTAGTACAGCTCAATATGGATTGACTGTGGTGGGAGACCACACTGCGCGAGACGGAGCAGAGTAGGGAGGAGGAGAGGATGACAGACAGAGTGAGATAAATGGAGATGGACAGAAAAAGGTGACCACCGAGGGAGAGGCAGAGTGAGAAAATGTGTCAGTCGCAGAAAAAGAGAGGACAGGAGGATGAGAAAGAGGGAGACAGACTGGGATTGAGAGTGACTCTGCAGTATTGTCTCTGTGTGTGAACCGCCTCAAGGGGAGCGTTAGGAAATGTAAGGCCACAGAGGAGGATACGGGTTAGATTTAGAGGGAGACTAACTTTTTCACATTTAGAAGGTTCCACTACTGTTTCTCTTTTTTTTGGTTGAGTTCCTCCAGGGAGAACATTGATTCTCTTCTTCCTCTTTTGTAAAGAAAATAAAAAGCTGGACATGATTTCGGTCGGTCTGGAGAAGGTCAGGTCTCCATCACCATCAGTGGGACGATGATGGTGAGAGTCAGTCAGCTTCAGGTTGCCGGGGGGTGACATCAGCAAGAACTCGACCTGGACCCACCACACCGACAGAATCTCAAGCACAGCAAGACGATGGCCCTTCTTCCTCCACACTGGCCCGGCTCCACCTACCTGTTACTTACGGTTTACATCTCAGTGTACATGCTTATTACTACCTGTTAACACCTGCACATGTCACAGTATATATGTTTATTTTACGGCCTGTTTAGAAGCTGTTTATTCATCACAGTATATATGTATATGCATGTATATCTTTGTAGACCCTGTTCTCATTATGTACATACATTAACTACATTACTACACAACCTGATTACATCACAGTTTATACCAGGGGTGCTCAATTACATTTGTCCAAGGTCCAGAATTTTTCTGAGCAGACACTGTTAAATTAAATCAAAAATACATTTATTTAGGCCTAATTAGCCTATTATTGTGTAATATTTTCACTTTCTTACAAATTTAATGTTATTTTTATGCGTCTATCACTGTGAACAGACTGCTAAAAAAGCTAGAAAATCCATAATGGTAACTAGATACTTAACCAGAAAATGCTCTAAGGGCTCCACCAAGGAGGCAGAACCAACAGTTCAACAAGCAACGAATGAGTCCTGAGCTCAACTCAAACCTCCTCTTCAGGATCCCAGGAAGCAAATAAAAATGCTCACTTTGAGACTCAATACAATAATTGGCCAACGAAAATAAAGCCAAGTGACGCTTCTTGCATCTAATATACAAGCTTAGTGATATGCAGGCGGTGCGCTGCTGTCGGCTCCAGGGAACGTTCAGCCTGGGAGCCGAGCAGTTTGATGGTGAGTCCACAGAGCACAAAGACTCTGATTCTGGAGAGCAGGTGAACTATGAATCACAGACATTTTGGCTTGTTGTCAGGGGTTATCAAGCTAATCTATGATCACTCTCCGGACGGACCAGCCTCTTCAACTACTGAGTACACATTTTCTAAATCCATTCGTATTCTGCGGGCCGGATGAGAAGGTTTGGTGGGCCGATTGTGGCCTGTGGTCCGCCAGTTGACTATCACTGGTTAACACATTTTACTAGTCCTCACCTGACCACCACATTGTCATGTTTTATTTTATATTATGTTCCCATATTTTAGCTGCTGAACTATTTTATGTATAGCATTCTAATTAGATTTTGTTCCACTTACATGACTTTTCTTTATACATAAAAACATATTTTTATACATATCTGTAAGAGCACAGTTGGACGGAGCCCGAGAACAGAAATTTCATGGCCAACGACTGTTTCACTGTAACTGTTTTGCATTTGACAAAAAAGAACTTGAACATGAAATGGAGAAGGGAAAGAATGGATGAAAGAATTGTGAAAATTAACAGGGAAAGAGCAGGAAGGAAGGAAGTAGTGTTGTTTTGCTAACAGACAACGTGAGTAGGGGATTTACAGAAGGAATATATTAAGGAAGGACAGGCGGATGGATGAAGCAGTTATGATTAGTTGCAGGGAAGGAGCCAACTAGAGAAAAACAGTACTGAAGGGGAGAACGCTGTTAAGGTGAAAGTGTGTGATGGGAGTGAGGTTATTTTCCAGTGTTGGCAACACGGCCTTGGTCTGCCTCTGCCTGAGCAGCTAAACACTCTCTTCCCTCCACACATCACCTGAGAACACAATACGTACAATAACAAGCTCACCATGGAAATCAGTGAGGATTAAAATGCAGTGAACACAGATGCAGACAGACGCACAGACACAGCTGGGCCGAGCGGAAGGCCAGGTATCTGTGTGTGTGTGTGTGTGTGTGTGTGTGTGTGTCTGTGTCTGTGCGCGTGTGTACTTGCAGAGCTATCTTTGTGAGAGCCAATTTGAGTTTTAGACCTGGGGAATGTGGAGATTTTTGGACAGTGAGGATATTTTGGCTTGTCCTCACTTCAAAGGGCTGCTTTTAAGGGTTAGGGTTGCAGTTAGGCTTTTAGTTGTGATCTTTAAGGTTAGGATGAGGGGCTGGGGATTACATTATGTCAGTGAGTGTCCTCACACAATACAAACACACACGTGCGTGTGTGTGTGTTTAAGATGACACAAACCCCGTGCAGTAAAGAAAACCTTAGGTTAACCTTGCAGCTATCGACCATGGATGTCTACCTATCTGAACGTGGCACGCTTGTTTACTACCGCTCAATGACTTCATTCCTCTCTTCAACCCCGCAGGGCCACAGCGGAGACTGACCAGAACCAACTCAGACACACACACACACACACAAACACACACACACACACAGCTGATGAATTATGTAATACATGTGCTTTGAGAACAGAGAGAAGGTCAGTTCTGGAGTGATTTCTCCATATCTGCAGTGGTTGACCACACTAATAGCAACAGCAGGATGCATACATATATTCACAGATAATGTGTGTGTGTGTGTGTGTGTGAAGATTTGAGGCACATTAATCAAGTTCTTAACCACGCAGCACACACACTGCATGCCAGCGCCACAAGGCTCTATGTTCGGTTTAATTAACTCCTCGGAAACAACAGAGAGCAGCTAAGTTATTCAATCTGTCAGTGACTAAGTCAGTCCGTCAGTGCGGCTCTCTGCGAGCTCACAGAATGAGACGTCTGTCTTGGAGATCCCATCTTCCTCAGAATAAAGGTTCTGTCAACCGCTCCGTGCTCTTGGTTGTTTAACCAATTGAGCGAGCTTCAGCTGCGAGTCAAATTGCTTTGACAAATCAGTGTTGAGTGGAGGAGGCACATTCCTATGTATGCTCTGGTTAACATTGCCAATGGAAACATAACAGCAGGACTCCAAACTATCAGCAATCAAAGAGAAAATGTCAGAATGGGAAATTCAGCGCGGCAGCTCAAAAATTCGGACGGGGAGGCAACATGAGAGAATGCAGCTGAAAATGTTATCAGTCACCTTCACGGGTGTATTATCTGTCTGTCTGAAGGAGCCGCTTGCTCACATGATGGAAAACACACAGAGGACGGCCTCTGTCCTCCTGTTGAAGCTGGTTATATTTTCACGTGCACCTGGTGTTACAAACCCATGCAAACAGTCTAGTTTTAATTCTAAAATTAAACTGCATGGCTACATAACACTAGAGGTAAGCGACAAAAGAAATACACGTCTGAAGTGTTTTAACCAACCATTTAAGGTGCAATATGTCCGAATTTTAGTTCAAAACATACAAAAATTAGCTTCAGTTATCAACAGAATGTGAAGAGTCATACATGTCCATGTATCATGTAGCAGAGGTATCTACTTTAGTTCGCATGCTAACCAGCTAGCCCCAGCCCGTCTGTGTATTAACACCACTTGGTAACCTCAAGAGGTGATAGTCCAACACTATAGCTCAGACCTCTGAGGTGTGCTGACAGATGCCTGACCTCCACCTCGCTCCCTACCTGCTTCACGCCTCCCCTGCCCCCACCTAACCAGTCAGAGTCCTGTTGGAGCCACTTTATATCATCTTGTCAAACTGTTCAGTCCTGAACAGCCCAGCTGAGCCGCTGGCTGCTCACCAGGCTCTGGTTCCCATTGCAGCATCTGAAAACCTCATCCTCATCCTCATCCTGCTCGCAGTGTTAGCACTCCACCCGTGCTCTTAGATCCCAGTCTGGGCAGAGTCAGCTAGGATAATAGGAACGCTATAGCAGCACAATAAACTGAGCTAACTAGCTAATGGCAGCCACAGTAAGCAGCAGGTAGCGGTTACTCTGGCGATATGCTGCCCCCTGTTTGTTTGGAGTGTGAATTCAACAGGTGGTGAGTTCTTACATATTCCACCTTTAAAGGCCCTGTACACTCATGGTAAACCCACAGAGTTGATTGGACGGGGTGTCTGACTGACCCCCCCCTCACTTCCCTGCTAGCTTTGTTGCACCTGTTATGCAGCCAAAAAAAAACACCTTTAACATCCCTGTTAGTACGTGGGACATGGTGACAGCACGTAATTCCAGTGTAGCCCCGCCTACCTTCAAAGTGATCAGCGGTCTAACGAGCCTACCTGAAAACACTAATTACTACGCCATTCTATTAAAGTGTGTTTGTCAAAATGTTTTCTGTAAAACATATAAAATTAAAGAGTCTCATAACTGAAAATAAAGACGAAAACAGAGGAAACACACAGAAGAGAATTGGAGAAAAAAAAGATAATAGTGAAAACTCAGCATATGGAAAGAACAAAGGCAACTGTGAGTGTGTGTGAGTGTGTGTGTGAGTGTGTGTGTGTGTGTGTGTGTGTGACTCAGTACTTTTGGTTTTTCATTCTTCCATTATTTATTCACTGTAATCCACTGTCTGTGATAATTCTGTTAACACTGTTGCTCTGGTAGATTTAATTATAATTAGAGTATCATTCTTATAACCATCTCTTTCTTCATAACTGGATAAACAGCAATTAACTTAATTTCAGTGTATTTCTGTGGATTTGGTCTCTAAACATCTTCTTTAAACACCATGATTTGAGTGAAGAAACACAGATTCCATCTCATGATGCGACTGAGGCGGGTCAGCGCGTCACAGGTCTGACCTGCTGTTGGATGTTGGGATGTTGGGCTTGAGCGGTGGTTCAGCTGGAAGAAGGGAAGGTCCAGGCCCTGCATGCGACTTCAATTACAACAATCATAATTAGAGTAAGTGATTACATTTTAATGAGAAACCGTTAAGCTCAAGTTTATGGAGGCTAATACTGTGGGCAGCGCAGTGCCTTTTATTTCCACTGAGGACCGCTTTCCTCTCCACAGTGCTGTGAACTTTTCACCTCAAAGAGTCTGATGAATAAGAGTCTGATTCCCTCACAACGGTGATACACACAGAAATCGTTGATACTCGTATATACGTGCTTGCATATAGAGGAACGCATAGATGAGTTGGCAAATTCTTCAAAAAGGTTGTTTGGTGACAGAAAATTAGTTGCAGCAGGCCTTCACATTTTTGACAGCACCTCTGGAGAGATGCAAGCTATGACTGCACTGCATGCTGGGCTACTGAAGCTATGCTAAGCTATGAATTTTCATTAACACTGTAAAGTACAAAGTATTAAAGTATCATGGCATGTTTACACAAAAAGAAATAAGTAACAAACTAAGAATAAGGATTGTTTTTTGACAAACACAGTAAATGTGCTTTATCATATCTTAATCATATTAATTTTCTGTAAAATAAACTCCAGGCCTGTATTTATCACGACGAAACAAGGTTTGTATCAACCATAATGAATAACTTCTCTTGTTTCTACATGAAGAGAATCAGGTTAGCGGATGCACTTGGTGATTGTTGAAAGGACACTACTTGACATCACTAAATAAAAGGCTGTTTGATTAACATCTCACTGACCTTCTTGTTTTATTGCACCTGCTTGGGTGGGAGAAGTTACACCTTGTCAGTCATTCTCATTGGTTCATGAAGTTTGACCTTATGTAATCCCAGCATAGCTCTACTCAACTCCAACCCAAGCAGGAACTAATAAGATGGAATAAATGGAAACACCTTGTGAGGGTGCAGGGGCTTTAAGAGATTCCGACGACTGTTGACTTTCTGCCAGCTGCTGGTCATTTACGCTCGCCCTCTGTTAACGAGCTGGCTGCTAAATGCCTGTCTGAAAATGCCATGATGATATCAACTACCTGGGAAAAGACTCACCACGCCACTGGTCTTTCTGAACAGCAAACAGACACACTCCACTTATTCTTTTCAAGCAACTAAATTATACAAAGTGGTGTTTCTTTCTTTAGAAAACCATCTCCGGCCAGTCAGCTAAGTACAGGCACTGTCATGCAGGGAGCATATAATCAGACGACGGGCCTTTTTCACAGAAGACACTTTGACATGTCACAGTGGGAAAAGCACGAGTGTAAATAATAAAATTAATGATGGCTGAAGTCCATTTAGCTGCTGTGGTTTCAGGGTGGTGGTACTGTGCCTGCTGACTCACTGTCACTTGAAAAGAACAGAACCATCGTTTCTGTTATTAGTAACAACTGTGCTTTTCCTCTTATTTTCTTATTTTCCTATTAAGTCAACATGTTTGCTGTGAAAAAGGCCAAAATTCAGTCCCTCATTCACCCATTCATTAATCTCTACATAACACACACTCAAAAGTCAACACTATAGTGAGCAGAAATCAGATTCTGGACACTTAATAATCAACATCACTTTACATCATTACCAACAGGTAAAGGTGTGAAACCCGAAACTTCTGCTCTTATAACACAACTTTTGAGGCCAAACATTTCACACTCAGAATGTGGACATGCAAAATGGCAGAGGGTAAATATAATGTACTACTAAGTAGTTAATAGGAAGTGATTTCAGACACAGTCGTACAACTCACAGGATTAACATGAATTATCTGCAGCCGAGTAAAGTTCATTTCTCATCTCATGTATTGCCTCCGTATTGAAATCGCCTGTTTTATTTCTGTAATTGCTGTGGAATAAAGAGAATAATCACAATATGACCAAAGTGTGGCCATAACAACTATGTGTGATTCGACTTAATATCATAATGTTAATGTATGATGGTAACCTGGCCAAGTTCTTCATAGGCTGAACACCCACTATTGTTAATGTGTTCAAAAAACACTCAGCAGTTGAATCAGGACACATTTTTTACATAGACATAACTTTATACATTGATTAATACACAAACACACAGAGACACACACACACACACACACAGCTGTGCATTTTCAGTGTGTACCTTTAAAGGCATTTGTGGCCGGTAAGTCAGTTTCCTGCATACTGCTCCTTCCCGCGCTCTGCCAGCTGTTGCCGATGCTGCGATGGATGCCAATAGACAAACCTTAACCGGTCCGAGCCGCGGCCGCTGGGGGGAGGGAGGGTGGCCGAGAGGAAGGGGCGGCGCCTGCCAGTCTCACTGCCATCTTTCTTCATCAACAGTCCATGTGCGGGAATAAAAGGCTGCTGTCTGTCAAACTCTGCAGAGGGTGACTGCCGTACAGTCAAACTGGTTCTCTGAGCACACAGCTGACCGGGTAACTAGTCTGTGTGATGCTTTTACTGAATCTTCACGGGACTGCTACTGCTCAGTACACAGGACTTGGGGGATAGAGTGGTGGCTAAGGGTAGGAGGAGTACGAAAGGAGGAGATGGAGGGGTCTTTTTTGGGTGGAGATTTGGGGTCAGGGTCAGGTTAGAAGAGGATGGATGAAGGTTTGGAGGTTGCAGTGCGCTGAACTCTATCCTCGCAGCAGCAGGCCTGCAGCCATAGCCAGTACACTGAACTCCTGGCTGTCTATCAGTTTTCCGACCTGCCTGGCTGCAGGTGAGTGTCTCAGCCTCTTCTCTGCCTGTGAGCTATGAATCTATATATCTCTCAGTCTATCTGTCTGCCTCTGTCTCCTCCGCAGTCAGGTTTGTCTCTTAAATTCAGCTCTAACCGACATGCTGTCTCCTCCGGTTCTCCCAGCTCTTTTGCTGGCTTGTTTCAGTGTTTTTTGGGTTTTTTTTTTGCCTCACGTCCTCTTTCTCCACTTATGCCTTTTGTCCCGTTGCTGCAGTCCCAAACCCAGCACAAGGTACTGAGGCGTTCACACACTGGCACCACAGCTAGAGAAAAGAGAGAGAAAAAGAAAAAGACAGAAAACTCTGTGAATACAACCAAGAGATAGATAAAACAACAGACGAAACAGATACACCCGAGCAAAACATGGGCAGGGCTAACTGCTGGCCTGCAATGACCAGTTGAGAAAAGTGCACAAAAACAACCCTCAACCACATCCACCCACGCACACAGCAGAGGACGAGCCGCAGTGTGTGTCTCAGTCTGGATAGCAGGTGGGTGGCTGGCTGGCTGGCATGGCCCCCTTTAGTTCCTCTCACCCACTAGGTTCTTACATGAAAGGGAAAGTTTTTCTGAAAGCCAAACACCGCCTGTGACCCTATTTCACAGAGCAGGGGAGAGATAGAGCCACATGTCAGTGTGCCACTTTGAAGTCTGCCTGATAAACAGGGCTGGAGGAGGCTACGGCTAAGGAAACAACAAAACTTTATTTACATTTCAAAAGTGCCAAGTGCCGCTTTTTTGTGTGTCTGGGAAACAGAATAAAATCTAAAAAAGAGGAGAGGGAAGAGGAGAGGGAGGGTGGTGGGGGGTCGGAGGAAGAGGTTTTGGTGAAAGAGTAACAACAACTACTCTTTTTGTTGTCGTTGAGAATGTACAAGTTAAAATGAGGGCGTCGGAGAGAGAGATCACATGGAGTATGACGGGAAGAAAAGGGAATGACGGAGGAGGAAGGCCCACGTTAACAACAAAAGAAGAAACGAGGGAAGAAACATGCAGGAAGAGGAAAAGCAACAAAAAAGAGAATAAGAAAGATAAAAAGTATCAAAAAAAGACAAGGAGAGGTGGGCGAGAGAGCCAGAAATCAAACAGAGTAAAGAGATGCAGGTTTAAAAAAAGTTCACGGAGAGAAACGACGCGGGACGAGAGAAGGGAGGAATTTGTTGGTGAGAAAAGCAGACAGACGGTAAACAAACACACGCCCTGTCTGAGGTTTGGAAAGGCTCGACAGATCTCAGTTAGCTAGTCTTATCTCTGCTCCGTTTGCCTGTTCTTATCGAGTCTTACTGCAGTAAGCAGCTGCTGCCCTGACAAACACTGAACTGAAGGCCAGAATTGGGCTGCCATGATGTAGAGGCATATTTACCTCATTATGTGCCTCACAAGTGATTCATCATTTTGTCTGCTCGTGACTAAGCCAAATGGGTGTCAGACCCTTTCAATGTTCATGGTGTATCAAATGGATTGAAATTAGTCTGGGGAAGTTATAAGACTTTTTTGCCTGAGTAGCATTTTCAGAATAATCAGATGGGCTGAAATTAGCCACTTTGGCTTTATAGAGGTTAGCCAATCAAAGAGCTGCTTTGATAGAGAGGAAAGGGGCAGACAGGAGAGGAGAGGAGAGGAGAGGAGAGGAGCTGAGATGAGACAAGGAAAGACGAGAGAAGAGGAGAGGGGAAGAGGAAAGAGGAGAGGAGAGGAGGGGAGGGGAGGGGACTGGAGAGAATGGGAGAGGGGAGGAGAGAAGAGGACAGGAGGAAAGAGGAGAGGAGAGGAGAGGAGGAAGGGGGGGACGAGAGGAGAGGAGAGGAGGAAAGAGGAGATGAGACGAGACGAGACAAGAGGTGGAGAGGAGAGGAAAAGATAGATGAAAGAAAAGCAAACAAGAGGAGAAAAGATTAGGGAAAGTGAGTAGAAACGAAAGAATAACGAGGCAAAGAAAAGGAAAGTGAATTAGAGGAAACGACAGGAGAGAATGTGAGAGAACAGGAGAGCAGAAAAGAGGAGAGTACAGGAGATGAAAGATAAGGAAGTCCAGGAGAGGAGAGGAGAGGAGAGGAGAGGAGAGGAGGGTGCCACACTGGACTAATTGATTACAGTGTTGAGCAGAATTATCACAGAGTAATCCTGTGTTTGATATTGAGAAGAGCAGCCTGTGTATCCGTGCAGAGATAAGTTTTCTGTGTGTGTGTGTGTGTGTGTGTGTGTGTGTGTGTTAGTCTGGTAATCTTCAGTTTATCCCTGTTGAGGCCTATGGAGTTCACTGTTTCACAGTCTGAAAGGTGATGTAATTTTGGGGCTATTAGAGCTGACTATCTTCAGAGAGTCACAACATTTACTCGACCTGTTTTACAGGTGATTTACATAAACTGAATTTGGCTGCTGAGCAATATCAGAAGAAACATTTGCTGCATGTGATCTTACAATCAGCAGGTTCTGCTTGTACTGATGTCAGCAGCCAGCTGTAATGGAACAGACTGCAGTGGGCTTCCAAAATGTTGTCATGTCGCGTGTCCCCATCATTACTGTCCAGTGAAAGCCTTCTTCAAACTGTCAACTTTTCATGAAATTGAAAATTTGCCTTAAACTCCAACCAGGAATCATCATCAGACATCAGGTCTGTTTGACTTGACAAATCTTTGGAGTTTGGAACATACTGAGAGAACTTTAAAAAAAAAAAAAAAAAAAAAAAAAAACTTAAGTGAGAAAGAATTTACTTTATTACAAAGGGTATGGATATCAAACAGGAAGTCAGTCAATTTTTATTGTTTCAGCCCTTCAAAGCTTGATGGCATTTTAGATCATTCAGTGGGTTTTAGGGATCTTTTGCCTAATAAGAAAAGGTAAGATAAGATCAGATCAACTTTTTATATCCCAAGCTGGGAAAACTTGGTGTTACAGGCAGCATCAGTAGAAATAGCAATAGCAAAGGCAATTAGGCTAAACCTAACCAAAGAGCGTCACATGTACTGTTTCTCAGCAAGATTTACTTTGAAAGTGTACCTCATGTTGCATATTTCTAACTTGACCGCAGAATGAGAAGGTGTTGTTTTCACGCCTCGGTGACACAACACATGACACAGACATGGTGGACCAGCTTGGACCAGCGGGTGATACCAGATTGTATGGGGATGTATGTTTTTCATTGGACAATGAACCCAAAACTCACATTAAGAAAGTTGTTTACAGACGCCTCAATCCCAAAGGCGCCATCACCTGTGCTGTTTACAAAGACCTGACATCTACTGAGCTGCACATTTTCTGCAGGATCAATTGGAAAATAGTTCATGGACTTGATAACCATGCAGGTATGTCTGTCATTACATTGATGCAGAGATCATTGAAAAATTCAATGTTATCATAAAGCAGTCCTGCTCACTAGTTTACAACATTGCTCACAAAAGTTTCATACAACCAGAGTTATTAAAGGGATGCTTACTGCAGTATAAACAGTGGCCACAGCTTTGACTTCAAACTGTTCTATAGTCTCACAGTAAATACTGTCACACTGCAATTAAAACATCCATCCTCAGCAAAAGACTCTCCTGGGGCAGGGTTTCACAACCAAAAACATGATTTAATTACATAATGAATTCCGTAAGCTATTTGGACAAACTAACAAACCAGCTGCCAAACAACTGGAGCAAAACTGGAAAAGTAAATTACTCATTTATAAATCTTAACAGGACGAAAGGGCAAAAATCCCAAATCTCTTTAGCTTTTTTAATCTAATGGCAGAGCATTTTCTAATTTATTCTTTTCAGAGCTGGAGCAACTACAGAGCAGCGGTACAGCAAGAAACATAAATTAAAAAGTGAGATTTCTACAACGTGCACATATTCCATTAGTTGATAAGGACATTATTGTATAGTGTGGATTCAGTCACTTTCTGACTGTACCACTGTATTCTGGTGGAGAAATTAAAACATCATATATGCTCTATTCAAGAGTCCTGGAGTAGGGACTTGTATCTGATCCCATTATATTCTAAATGTTATATTATTTGTTATATTTCATATAAAACTGCTGCACTGCAGAAACCCTCAATAACTGATCAGGTGGACAGATTGTCCCTGTAAAAATAACCAATTTCCTCTAACCTGACACACAAGCTTTTTCTGCTGACTGCCTGTGAAAGTCAGTCCAGCCTGACCCCACTGACAGCCTGTCTACACGGTCATCTGAGGACAATACTACTACAACTACCACTACTACCACTGCTGTGTGTGTGTCTGTCTGCTGGGTCATCTGAGGACAGCTAGTTGTCATGACGGGCTGTGGAACACACTGTTTGCTGTTTGACAATGGGATGTGAGGCGCCAGGTGGACTTTGTTTGTGCTCTGGTCATTTAAGGACAGCTTCTCCTGTCCTATCTCTGGATCTGTTTGGCTGCAAGACTTCAAAGTCCGAGCAATGCAGAAAGTCTGGAAAACACCACAGCAGCAGAGTCACATTTACAATTGGGACTGAGAATAGAAAATGAAGCGCTCATACTGTTCATTCTTCATCAACTTTGTTTAAGTTTGTCATAGAAAAAATGGAAACAGCAGAAACAGACATAAAAGGATGTGTAATATCATGACAGGGTCAATACAGTCTCAGCTAAGCATTGTCTACAAGACTATACATTGAACCATGCTGTATATAATAAGACTTACAGACTGTACAGCTGTGATTTGACCTAATATCAGTATTGTAACAGCAGATATAATGTTTATACCATGTCCACATCTTAGTTGTTGATTGATAAACACAAACCACAGCTGAGGCTGATGGGAATGTCATTAGTTTTGCACAAGTTAAATTTTCAACCTGATGACATGGCACTAGAGGAAAAGTCAGAGGATCACCAACGTGATTACAACTCATCCTGAGGGGGGCTTAAACAGGTGTTGCAAATTTCATGGTAATCCATCCAGCAGTTGCCACATTTCACTCAAAACCAGAAATGTGAACTTAAAGGTGGCACAAGAGGAAAAGACTGCGAATTTGTGAGTCTCCAGAGATGTGGGCATCAATAGGAATGGCAACCAGGCTAAAACAGTAGAGCCACACCACAGAGAGTGTCTAACCCGAGAACATCTTGAGATGCAAAGACTGAATTCTGAAACAAACCAAATGTTGCACTGATAATATTTTTGGGATACTGTAATTAGTTGCTTGATTGAGATCCCACATTTTTTTGCATTTCTTATTTGGACAAAGCTTCATATTATCTGTTGTGATGGTACTACTTAGACACATACACAGCAACTGAATTATGCCTTAAAACCTCTAAAACATCAATTAAAAGTCAGATGTCAGGAAAGAGGGAGTCAGGTGTAGGTGCGCTACGGGTCAATAATAATTAATAAAAATTAAAATAATTAATTTCTGAACAAATTGCTACAAAAGTAATTTCTGAGGCCAGAAAATAAGCTTGTGTGATTCTTGCTGATGTTTTTGTGAATCCCTGCTATAGACAGCAGCACATCTCTGTTTGTGAGGTTGTATTCCATTTCAGACCCAAAGACAGGACTCAGACAGGAGGTGTGAAACAGTTCAAAGGCTGTTCTGTTTAGAAGTTGGTGAGAGTAGATGGTGGAGCCGGGCAGACAGAGAGGGCTGACCTGTGGATGGAAGGCAGACTGGAGAGGTGGTGAGTGAGGCAGGTGGACAGAGATCACTGGAGGAAAATGAACCTGGGGTGCAAGGAAACACAGACTAAATCAGTGTTGTGGCATACAAGAGAAAAATACTCACTTGGAGCTTAAGATTTGCCTTGACATTAGTACCACATTAGCAAAGTGAAGGATCTGGCACAATTGTTCACTGGATTGAAGAATCAGGGTTTACAAGAGTTCACTGTAGTTCACTCTCCTCTGAGAGAAACGAGTGGCTGAAAAGGGGAACAGGTTGTTAGCGGTCACACCCTGTAGTGCAGCTTCTAGCTCCCAGTTAGCCATTTCCATCTGGCCATTGGTCTGGGGGTGGAAACTTAAGGAAAGACTAACAGTAAACTCTAAACTCCAAAACTTTGATATCTGTCTGAGACTATGTCCGATGGAATGCCATGAAGACGGAGGGCATGGTGTACCAGGCTGTCAGATGTTTCACACGCTGCGGGGAGTTTGAGAAGAGCCACAAAGTGAACTGCTTTAGAGAACCAATTATTGACAGTTAGTTTGACTTTTACCCTGCGAAGGAGGTACACACAAAGACGAGGACGATATGTGATCAAAGGCCAACTTGGAACAGGAGTGGGTGTAACAGACCAATGGGTAGACGATGAAGACTTTCCTCAAGCACAGAGAGTGCAAGCTGAGACAAGGGTTGGGTATCTGCCTCCATAGTGGGCCACCACACATGTAATTTGAGGAGGGACAGGGTGTGACTTCAGCTAGATATGTGCGAGTGAAGTTAAACTTACAAAAAAACAACGACCAGCAGGCATCATGGGGGTTAAGGTGTTTAGCTGTAAATGTAAGTTCTTATGGTCGGTCCATACCGCAAATGATTGCTCTGCTCCCTCCAGCCAGTGCCTCCATTCTTCCAACACAAGTTTGACAGCGAGTAGCTCTCTATTACCAATGTCATCATTGTTTTCAGCTGGAGAGAGATGACAGGACAAAAAGGAACAAGGATGGAGTTGTTTCACCCACGTCTGAAGCATCAACTTCCACAATGAACTATAAAGAGGGATCAGGTTGGACTAGAAAGGGAGCAGAGGTGGAGAAACTCTTAAATTTAAAAAAAAAAAAAAAGCTCTCCCAGCCTCTGGGGTTCAGGAGAAGGACTGCAGGAGGAAGTAAATCTGGCAAGAGGTACTGCTACCATACTGTCATCATTACTGAAGCTGTGGGAGAGATCGTCAAAGCCTAAGAACCACTGAAGTTATTCACGGGTGGTGGGTTAAGGCCACTCTGCCACCAGTCTTCACCTGCCCTCTCTCAATGATGCAACCCAGGAAACTAACAGTACTGGCATGGAACTCACACTTCTCTGCCTTCATGAAGAGCGTATTCTACAAAGGCCTTTGGAGGATCTGATGGACATGGGAGATGTGGTCAGACATGTTCTGGGAGAAGATGAGTATGTCATCAGTGAACACAAACATAAAGTGGTTGAAGAAATCTCTCATTGTGTCATGTGGCAAAGCTTGAAAATCTCCAGGAGCTTTGATGAGTCCAAAAGACATTACCTGTTATCTGAAGTGTCCAAGAAGGTTGTCGGTACATGACCAGGTGGTATGCGTTCTGGATATCAAGCGTTGTGAAGGCTGTGGCAACGTGGCCTGGCTCAAAAGAGCTGATTAATGGCAAAAGACACTTCTACAGTGATGTCAGTAGACCAGACAAGTCAATGCAGGGTTGTAGTGAGTGATCCTTCTTAGAGACAAAAAAGAACCCAGCACCAATAGGGGAGGAAGAAGGTTGAGTAATGCCACTTATGAGTCATTGATACATTTCTCGATGGCCTCTTTCACGAAAAGACAGGTTGTAAAGGGAGGTGGGGCCCCAGGAAGAATGTCAACACAACACAATCATAGGGGCAATGAGGAGGTAGAGAGAGAGCCTAGTCTTTACTGAAAAACGTACCCAGATCTTGATACTCAGTAGGGATGGTGGACAAATCTGCAGGCTCTGGACTTGGAGAAGCAACGCCGACCTCCAAATGACAATTTTCCTTGTTTTATTGATGTTTGCTGTTACAATAGCAGACTGCTGGGTCCATGCTGGCCAGATAGTTCTGTGAGGTTGTGTTAATTTTGGATGTGAAAGCAGGAACAGTTTGAAGGCAGTTTTATTTAGAAGTTGGTGAGAGTAGATGGAGGAGCAGACCGGGCTGAGCTGATGGAAGGCACAGTGGCAAGGCTCTGAGTGAGGAAGCAGACAAAGATCACCAGAGGAAAATGAACCTGAGGCACAAGGACACACAGAGTAAATCGGAGAAAAATACTGACTTGGAGCTTAAGCATTAGTACCACGCAAACTAAACAATCTGGCAGAGAATGGAGTGAAGAGCCACAGTACATATACTGCTTGGGTTCGATGAGTGGATTGGTCGCAGGTGTGCAGGTAGATTGGCAACTGGAGGCAGGTGATTGGCAGCCACAGGGAACTGAGACCCATGCCCAACTCACATACAGAGAAAACAAACAGGGGACCAACAAGAAACACAAGGGAGGGATAAATGGACTACATGGACTGCATTTATATAGCATTTTTATAGCCTACCTCCACCCAAAGCAACACATGTCTTATTCATCTATTCACTCACACGTCGATGGCACAGCAATGTGCTGTTCAGTATCCTGCCCATGGAGGCATGGACATGCAGACTTCAGGAGCCAGGGATTGAACCACACAGACCTTCATGTGGACAAATATGTAGCCTATTTAAGTGTTCTGTTCTGTTCTGTTCAGACACTGAAGCTTTACCAGCTCCAGCCTCTGACCTTCCTGGAGTGGGTAAAGTAAGGAGAGTCTCCATCATAGCATTGACAGTATTTGACCATGTTTCTGCATGTTGAATCTGTCTACCATTGGCAGCAAGTGAGGATAACCAGCAACTCCAACAGCCAGCACCGACTCCTCCACTGGGTCACACGGGGACAAGTGCTTATCAGCGAGACAGCAGTCAGACAGACAAACATGGATCGGGGAACAGACTTTAAAACCATGGGGCCGGTCGCATCTGTTACACTGAAAATGCTAAGAATGCGATTGCATAACAAACCAAGAACTGGGGCTACTGAGGTGAATCACAGTTCTGCTGTGGAGAAAAAGAGTCACTTAAAAATGTAGCTCTCACGGACTGTTTATATTTGGTCTGACTCTTATCTAATAGTATCGGCTAGAGGAAATAAAATGCCTCACTGCTGGACAATAAAACTATGTGGATGTCTCAGGGATTATGAACAGCTGAGGGTGATATTCAATTTTATTTCTTTGGATTCAAACATGAGGGCAACTGTGGACTCACAGTAGGCTGAAAACCCCCCCACACACTGTTGGATAAGCCCCAGAGGCGTTGCCATCTGGTTTGGATGCTCAAAAAATATCTTGATCCTTCTCTTTCAAAAAGAGTAAAACTTGAACCAGTAACGTGGATGATTTAAGATATACAGATCTGACCCTTCTTAAATGTGATACTGTGTGAGCTCAAAACTAGGAAACATGTCAACCTGACTTTAAAAAATCTTTTATTTGCTACCCCAGTGTTCAGTCTCCAAACGGTGTTCTTTTACCGCCCAGCTGTCAAACTCCAGATGGCAGGAGTTGGTAAAAATGTTGATTTGTTAAACTCAATTGTTGCAGTGTGCTCACAGCAATTAAGAGTTATGAACAGCAGGGAGCACTTTCATGTGGTTTTGTAGCCTCTCAGGCTATATACAGTCTACCCCATCTTCTTGATGGAAGTTTTGGGGGTCATGTAGCGCCTGTAGGCGCTACTCAGGGCCGAAGAAATAATCAAGCATCCTCTGCACATTTAACTGGTAGAAAAGTGTTATCTAGATTTCTTAATTGTGGTTTATATTCTCCCAGAAAGATGACAGTAAAGACAGAAATACAACATGAAGTATCACGTCTCTATCAAGGAACCTGAGTGTGATTAAAACTTTAGGGCATTAATAACACAGCAATTCATAAAGCATTTATAATGTAGTATAGTCTGTAGTTTCTATAATTTAGTATACTTCATTTATGACAGTTTAGAAACGTGACATTTGATCTCTGTTATTATTTGAAGTGCAACCGTCGCTCATGAGAATCTTTTGAGCGTGTGTGCTGGTGGCAGACGAGAGGTCGTTTAAGGACACAGCCACTCTGTCACACACGAATAGATGAAGATTACACAAGACCCCAAATGATTCATGGGAGATCCACTTTAGTCTGCTTCATTAGTCCCATCCATACTGTACTCCAGGTAGACGAGCCTGGCTCGTGGCCAGGCTGCAGTTAGAAGAGGGGCTGAGCCCAGCAGCCACTGTCCCACACCTCAGTGACGACTCAGCCTGTGTTTGTCTTACAAGGACGGAAAACAAGGACAACACTTTTAAGTAACTGCGTGTAGATGGATAAACCACCCAACAATCACCTTTTTGTCATCATAGTTGCATGCTTTGTTTCATGTCTTCATTTACCTGAATTGTTGGACTCATTGTTGAGAACATACAGGCTATAACAGCTCTATTACAGCTACACATGCAGTATGTGGGCAGAGCAGGATTTCAAATGGATGATAACATCTCTCCACAGGCAGCTTTATGAAATTCTTGATCATTTCGGGACCTGAAACTTAATTAAAGGGTCAGCTCGCACAAATTAAGGAAATAAACATTTTCTCACATATCCCTTGTGGTATGTAACCATGGAGATAGCTGTGGAAACATGTATTTTCAGAAAAGCAATGGTCCCCATGAAAACTGTAGACGGTGTGCTATGATTAACCAGCGTAACGGGCAAAGTGATTCTGGGAGACAGCAGCCATCTCAGAGACAGACACATCAAAACCTGGGCAAATAAAACACAAACTATGCGCATGTTGTATATTCAGAATTTGTGTTCATGAGCCTTTCCAGAATATTACCTTTTCTGTGCATCCCTGAACTAGATTTAATGCCAGAAATTTACCAAAGATTTATCTAATAAAGGTCTGTTTTTCATAATACTGTCAATACACTGTGTGACAATTGTGTTTTTATGGCCCACTGGGTCTAAATGCTGTTTCTTCTATTTGCAGACCGTTTACTTCCACCTGCTATACATTATCCCGTGGCTATTGTGAATTTTCACTAGTGACTAACTGGCAGGCGTCAGTTATTTTCTTGTAAGTGATTAACTAGACACCTCTAACCCAGGAGTCTAATTTCAGTTCTGAGTGAACACACAACTATTTAACTGTCGGTAGCAACAGCAGCAGTAACAAAGCTTCAGCGCCTAATGGTTTAGCTAAAGAGTTGCGAGTTTGTGTACGCAGCAGTTTTGGCAACAGTTCCACACGCCTTTGCCCTCCATCCGTCTTTCAAACCTGCAGGCTACACCCGCTGCACAAACTCCTTTCCTGGCCTCATTTTTTGCACTGTCGGAACTGCGAGGTAGGAACTATAAAACTGTAGTTGTGGTGTTTGTGTTTCGATCCCTGGCCCCTGTCATTCACAGGTCTACGTGTCCATGAGCAAGGCACTAAACCACAAACTGCTCTTGATGTGTATGTAGCAAAAGCAAGCCACGTTTGACAAAAGTGTGGGCTGAATGTATTTCGTGTATTTCATTTCATGATGCATCTAACAAAAAGAAAAAAAATGTTGTAACAGAAAAAATGAGCCATCTCTCAGCCATCTCTCTTTCTTGACAATGTGATTATGTTGTGGAATTCAGTAACTGCCAACTCAATGGCATAAGACGGTTTGTTGGTCATGGTAATGGCATAAGCAGGACAATAACTTCTATGGTGTTGGTTCCAAGGATGCTTTGCATTGAGTTGGTCTTAATGAGAATGAAACACAGACCTCGCCTGTGTTTTTTTCCATTACTGCTCTTAACTGCCTTAGGTCTAGCTGCTCATAGACTAACAACACTTAGTCTGAAGTGAACAAAGCTGTTCATTGTGTTGGTCTCATTCCAAAAATGTCTTTTTTTTCCTTCTAACTTACTGAGCTTTCATGCATTCAGAACATCACTGGCGAATACCATCCTCTACCTTTCTTAAGTAATAAAAAATAACCTCTATTTTTCTCCTTTTGGAGGAATTATCTATTTGCCTCAGGAAAAAAAAAACATCTGAAAGTGTGAAATGATGCACAAAATGACTGCCAAAGCAAAACCAAACAAAGGTAGGCTGAAGGCGTCATTCGTCACATCCTTGTCTGATCTGGCTCTGTGTCACGCTGACTGCCAGCCGAGTGTGACAAATCTGACAGGCTTAATCTGGCTATGCATCAACTCCAGTGTCGAGGGGCTGGATGCACAGAGAGACAGACGGGATGAGGGGCAGCGACGGCGTCTCGCAGACAGACGCGCGCACCACAGAGGGAGTGGAAATGAGACAGACAGGTGTGATGTCAGGAACATGGAGGGTCGTCCCGACAGCTGCGATGATGGACACGGGCTACTTTAAATCTGACAGGTGGCTGCTCCAATCTAGACATTTAACTTTTAACAGCCACAACAAAGAAGAACAAAGGAAAGCTGCAGAGAATAAGAGGCCGCAGAGCAGACAGACACATTAGGCAACGGAGAAAAAAGTAAATAAGCATGGCAGTAAACAAAGCTTAAACGTGCGTGTGCTGTGCGTTATGGACGACTGCAGATGTGCTTAAAAGCAAAAGGCAATATAACGTGACAATCCATACTGACAGACGGGCTCAACACAAAGACTATAAAGAGAGAGGAGCCATCGGGCAAAATTAGCCTACACTTCCATAAAGAGACAACTGATCAAACGCCTTTCCTCAAGGCCTCTCCGAGGATTTGCTTAAAATGTCTCCTGATGTGCTGTTTAGTAGGCCGGCTGATTGGCTGGCTGTCCCGAGCATCAAACCCAGACAAAAGATGGGAAAAGACTAGATGGATTAAAAGAGAAATCAAAACAGAGATTGTCTGCAGGCATAAACACTGCTCGCACACATGATGTCATTTGGCTGAGACAAAACAATAGATGTAAAGTGGACATTAAGTGGTGAGTATGTTGCATGGCCACCGGCACAGGCCCACTTCTGGTGACACTATTGATTCCACTGGACTGGCTGCTATAGCAACACACAACGGGGTTTTTGTGGTAATCTGTCTTATTAGTTTAAATGACAAAGTAAGACTGCAGAGGAGAAGGATGTCCTGCTGTGCTGCTGTGGATTCTGGCACTGCGAGTGATCATGACATTTTTGAGGCAAAAAGTAAGAGAATAATTACCTGACAGTAAAAAGGGGATATAAACCCATTTCCTCACCTTGCTACTGTTTACTGGGCTTTCACACCAGAGACAAGGAAGCTTGTAGTGTGTATGAGGTAGAGCACAAGACAAAGTGCTTACAAGTGTGTGTGTGTGTGTGTTTGTACAAACCCTACAATTATGGCATTAAAGTCGCCCTCCTTTAATAAGTCAAGTTTGGCACCAATAAGACACAACCGTGATCAGTGGCAGAATACACTTGGACGCCGCCTCACGCCTCTTTTGCTTCCGGAATGCCGGCATGCTGTGTGAAGGTGACAGGCTGGGGCAGCATTATGCTGCTGTGGTTTGGTTCAGTGTAAAAAAGCAAAGCCGGCACAATGACGGGTCCAGCACTGCAGGATCTCAGTGCGACTGAAGGAGGACTGGACTGCTATCGGGCTGTGTGGACGAAACATTAGGTGTGTCGTCCCTCTCGTTTCTTTGCTATAAAGCTCCACTGAGCAGATGGGTTGGTAAACATGAACATACTGTGTGCAGTTTATGGCCTTTCACATGATATCTGGGCACTGAATATTGAACATGTTTCAAACAGTTAGTGTGTGGTGCCAAGGGAAGAAAATATTGGACAAGATTTTCTATTTTTTTTCACATGGATTTAATGTTTATTCTCACAGTTTTTACATTCATGGACTGTGGCTTTTTCAAATTGGTTCTGCTCAAATTTCTTGTTCTCATTTACTCCAAATTTACTTCTAAATTTTGCAGAATGAACACGAGTTTCTTCTAATTGCGCAGCTAAAGGCAATGCATCACTAAGAGTAAGACAAAGCCGACAAACGTTTGTCTCAAAACTGCAAAGGAAGTTAATATCAGGTCATAAACTTTCAACTTCTGAACTTTTGAACTTTCATTGACTTTTTAGGTGTGTTTTTGAACACATAAAAAGTTGAGGAGATGGCAGCTGGGGGCCATTCAATCCTGTTCTTTAAAATTAAATGGAAAATAAAGCTTGTCTTGACAAAAAACACAGCATAAAACAGCTAATATCTTGATAAAAGCATCACAAAATAAATTTGCAATGAAATTAAACATTAAGGAATGCAGAAAATAAAGAAAAGGTCAAATACAGTTGAAGTACTGTGCTTTGAAGAGGCTCTGATCAAGATAAAGCAAGCCACTTAGATCAGGCTTGGATCTCATGATTTACATTCAACGGCTGCTCTGGAAACACTTTACCTTCATCCAGGACGAAGACCCAAACACGCGCAAAATGCACACGTGAACACATGAATCCAACCTCGCACGCCGTTCAAAGAAGTATGTAAACATGAAAACATGCAGGTATATTTGAATACAACGACACACACAGAAAAAGATCACACAATGAAGCACAGCATGTGCCAAAGAAGCTAGAGGCAGCAGAGACATTACAGGCTGCAGTCACGCAGCAAAAATCCATTTCGTTCCCTCTGACTAGGGAAAAAAAAAAAAGTAAAAAAAGTACGAAGAAAATCAGACAGCGCAGCCAAACAGAGCGACCCGCCTCCCCAGAGAGAGCTCTGACTGACTGTCTGGAAGGAAATGAATCCCTCAGACCAAACACACACATAAAAGAGAATGCTGAGACACGCACACACTTACATGCATATTAAAATGGATGCACGCACACACACACACACACACACACGCACACACACACACGTTGCTCCAACCGGCATATATAGACACTAAATTGTACATTCAACTTGCACCGATGCACAGTCACCCCTGCTGAAAGCTTTCACATGCACACGCTCACAAACAATGACGAGCAGCAAGGCGTTCCAATGATGATGCAATTTCCGGTTTTCGCTTTTGCATTGCTACCACACACAAACACACACACACACACACACACACACACACACACACACACACACGCACACACAATTATCAGATACGATGGATAGTTTCATGGTAACTCATAAAATCAACGGCAAATGTTCGCTGTGTCTTGCTTTCAACAGTACACAGTCTTATCACGTACAGTCTTAAGTGGATATAATTAGACTACATACACTTAAAGGTCCAGCCAATCAAATCCACTTCTCATCAAATTCAGCAAACTTCTCCTCCCAGTCTGCTAGCTGTCCGTTATGCGTGTGCACTGACAAAAAATAAATAAATGTGGTGCACGTACACAGCACTGCTTCTGTAAACAGGAAACAAACAAAGGCGCTCAGACAGAGCTACACGACACTGCTACTGCACATCAGCAACAGGTGGAGTCTGTGCACAGGACGGGGAGAAAGGGAGGAAAGGGGAGATGGGGGGAGAGGGGGCAGTGGGAATGAGAGGGACGGCATGTCCGGCACATGCGAACGTGCTCAACTCAACAACATGATCGCATTGTCAAGAAGAGGAGCGGGTCAGAGGCTTTCAGTGGCTGAGTCAGTGATCAGCGAGGCTTTCCAACAGTGGAGAGCTGAGCGGCATGAAGACGGGTGAGGAGGCTGCCCGACTGGGGGGTCATAATAGTTTTGCTATGTTTCACAGAAGCAGCTGGTCAGTGCTGTTTGTCCATGGACATGGACCAAGCTTCTGAAGCAGCACTGAAGGGAGGGGTGTATTTGTTTGGCTGGTGAGTTCGAGTATCAGCAATCTTTCTCCAGAACTGCTGACTCCACCTTAAAGAGCGTCAGGAAGAAGGGACAAAGCCAACAACTGTCACAATCTGTGAACCTCTCACGCTGACCAAAAGGGACCTGTGCGATGGGTTTTCATCATAGTTTTAAAATCTGAGGCTGATTAGAGCCACAAAATGTAATTAGCAGGTAAATCTGTTTCTTTTTAGCAGCTGAAAAGCAACAAGTGTATGTAAGAACTGTAAAACAATCCCATCACAACTCCTTACAAAACAGCTTTAAAGGAACAGCTGTACACCTTGAGAAATGTGCTTCTTTGCTTTCTTGTCGCACAATAGACGAGAAGATCAGTATCAACCAGTTATCTTAGCTTAGCATAAAGACTGGAAACAAGGGGAAACACATAGCCTGGCTTTCTACAAAGGTAAATGCTGAAAGACTGTGCAGAACAGAGAAACAGTCCTGCAGTAGTCACATCTGCAAACTGAGGCCAGCCGTTTTTACACTCTCACAAATGAGACATAACATGTTGATAAGTGAGCATCAGCAGTGCTGGTGAGCAGGTGTTACTACCTTTAGAAAAACTCTGACTGTTTCCAGTCTTTACACTAAGCTAAGCATCCTGCCAAAAAAGTGAACTTACTCTGGTGTAGCTGAATCTTGAGCATTTATTTTGTCAAACTACTGTTCAAAAGGTCCAAATTCAGAGATTTCTGGTTCATGTTAAAAAACACATGCTGGTTGATATACTGTTGTCAGAGCTTCTTAACTTTAAAATATCAATATTGCTCAGGCTCCATTGGAAAGTTCTATGTCATCCTTCCTGGGGGCCACAGACAGTGGAGGACCAACCAGGACATAAGTCTGGAGTTTTACTTTGATTAAAGGTGGAGGGTGTATCTGAAAGTAGTTGGGTCAAAGTCATGCTTTAGTGAAACATGAGCCATTACAGCTCCAGCGCAGACGACTGTCGTGCTCAGACGTGAGATGGACAACTGAAAAATGTGGCTGTAGCACGTCTGGAGCTGAAAGGGGACACGACAGAGCACTGGAGCAAAGAAGTGTCACAGCAGTGATGTGGTGGGAGCACCAGTGGTCAGACAGTAAGGGCGGGGGGGCGCGCTGGACTGGTCTCACATTTAAAACACGCAAAAGGAACGTGGTCAAACTGAAAAATGACAGAAATTCTTCTTTATATGAGGAAAATCAGCACCAGACGTAGGTAGTCTCCATTTTGAGGGGACCCCGTGGACCCCTCATAAAGCCTCCTGGTCCCTTGACCTCGTCCTGGGAGCGACTGCTTCACGCCACAAACTGCACTGGACCACAAAGACACTTCAAGTAGAATCTGAACAGAGACAGGGGTAGACAGGTCAGGTCTAATGGCTCATTCCATTCTGCTCTAAAGGGACATTAGAGGTGACACTCTACATGAAGCAACTTGTTATGAGTCCTTAATCTCTCAGTTCAGTCTCTCAGCAGCCATAAAACTGCAGTGAGACAAGACGCTGACTAAGGAAAATGAGCGTGATAATAATGCAGTTAAAGTACTGCAGCTCCGAGTCCGTTTGGAGCTTCCCAGCCACTGCGTGCCCATCTCACTCCGCATTAGTCAGTCAAAGGTCACTGTTACTATACGTTAGGAAAAACTTTTCATTTCCTCAGGATTTAATGAGCAGGGTGATTCTCTCCTGCTCCGAGGCCCAGGCTCATTAAACATATGAGCACTTTTGACCATATGTTGACATCAGCACCACACCACGAGGGACAAGACACAGTTTAACATTTTCACACATCGAAGACAAACCGGTCTACACATTCAGGCACACTAAGAAACCGCGCTGAACGTCTGTATCATGTTTGGAGCCTTTGCCAATGTGCCAAGTGAAAATTAAATGTGCTAATCCAACCCCCAATGTACCGAGAACAGACTGAGATCATGTCTGGCGTCTTGAATAATGCTCAAATATCTTTGCTGGTGGAGGAACAGTGTCTCGAGGATCTTTGTAACGTTAATCAGGGTTAAGTTCACGCCATATTCCAGTATCTTTTCATTTACTTTGTATCATACACCTTAAACTCCTGTAAACCTGAAGTGGCTCAAACCTCTGAGTGTGTTACCAACCTTACCTCCCAAAGCACTAGCAGAGCACAATCTGATCGGTGTCACAATAGTAGTGAAACCTGCTCAGGCAGACACCTGGACAGCGGAGGAGCTGGTGTGTCGGCACAGAAATTCAGCCCTTTTGTACGGGAACACATCAACGCAGGGAAAGAGGGACATTAAATTGAGCATAAAATGGAGCTGAAATAATTAAAGTAGTACTCCAGTGATTTAGTATAGCACTTCCATAAAGTTAGGAGACTTGCAAGAGACAGATAAAAAGGATAATGATCAAAATTGAAGCAGCAAAGGTCGACATATCCTGACATTTACATCTGACTACAGGTCAACTTCCAAAGGATCACATACCTCCCATTATGCAACTCTGGATTGCTTTTTTCTCTCCATGCCTGGTTTCAAACTCCATACACCAAGTTTGTACTGGCAGTCTGTTCAAATCTCTCAAGTCTGTGTCCCAAAATATCTCTTTCTTTAAGCAGCACAAGCTTTCCTCACGGTTTCTTACCATATTTTGCGCAGATTTTTTTTTTTTTTGGGTGTTGTTCAACTCCACCTGAGGAAAAAGTGTTACTATTACTCAAAATATGATATATACAATTACAATATTATAATCTTTACAATGTATCCAATTACTAATAATGCTATGCAATAAGCATGTTCACCCGAAACATAAAGGAGATGAAGTGATATGATGAGGCTTATCAAACAAGCATAAAGTATAGACAATATACAACAGTGCACCACAACCACTGGAGCGAGAGAGAGCGAGAGAGAAATGTAGAGATGGAGCAGATGGGGGTGGTGTTGATGCGGATGTCTGTGCTGAGGTAAATACAGCCAAGCATCAAAGTCAAGTATCAAGTAAGTTAAAGCTCCTCCAGACCCACAGAAGACATTTTTACTACTCTGTACCATATCATAGCCTGAGCGTCAGAATCAGCAGCTGACAAAACAAGTGGTCACCCTTAGTGTTAAGGTGCATATTTTCACCATTAACTATGTGCTTATTAGCATGCATGTTAGCATACTGGGTTTTTATTAATCATTTGAAGCACTTAATCTGGGGGCTAGTGTTATGAAGTTAGGTTAGGTTATTAATATCGTAATTCATGTACAACCTCCTCGCTTACTAACAATGAGCAGCAGTTAGGAGGTTATTGATTGAACACTCTTAATAGTGGTTGTAGAATATGGTCATGCAGAATAAGGCAATGATAAATGCTTTATGATGACTAATAAAGAGCCAATATGCATCTATATGCATGCTAATTAGCATCTAGTTGATAGTAAATATGTGTTACACAATGAATTCAGCTAGGTCCATTTAGCAGGCACAGCCCGACGCTGTTGTGTCCATTTGTCCTGGGACACAGCGAGTGTGAGCCAACATGTTGGTCAGCAGGTACATTTATTTTTCTTGTGTTTTATCCAATCACGGTGTCCAAATCTATGCGTGTAATGTCAGCCAACGTTTGTGTGTGTGATGAGCAGGTGCAGAGGCTGGCAGGGGTGGAGATAGACGCACGCACCATTTAGATCAAGCATAATAAATGAATGCAAAGGTGTAGAGTTACCTAAGCATTTTAAGACATGAATGAAGTTTTCATTGAAAAAAGTAGATGATGTCAATGAACAGAGATTAGTTTTAAGCGATTTAAAGACTGCCAGCAGTAGAACTTTAATTCTAATCAGTCAAAAAACAATTAACACATTAATGGATAATGACAATAATCCTTAGTTTCATTACTAGCATAAGTAGTTCATCGTGACTAAGACTATAGCAACAATCAGCAACAAATAAGACGCCCTGTTTTGACCTGTGATTGGAGCATCTCCTTGGGGAAAATCAGTCAATCAAATCACATTTTGAAAATGTCACAGATGTAGTAATCCTCAAGTCAAATTCCAAAGAGTGGATATTATCTTGAGGGGAAAAAAAACAACAGCCTCATAAAATACCAGCACGCATCAATCAAAACAGAGACAAGGTCATCAGGCCTGATTTCTCCAGCGAGAATTCAAATGTTTCAAAAAATTTCTGCTGCAGATTA
This sequence comes from Chelmon rostratus, assembly GCF_017976325.1. Classification (NCBI taxonomy): domain Eukaryota; kingdom Metazoa; phylum Chordata; class Actinopteri; order Chaetodontiformes; family Chaetodontidae; genus Chelmon; species Chelmon rostratus. The sequence continues at coordinate 22,656,151 of NC_055665.1, forward strand.
GCACCTAGCATCTAATCCTCAGAGGAATTTGTCATTCAGGCTTCGTTTATCTGAAAGACGTTTTTAGACAGGTATTTTAGCTTCTTTCATTGTTTAATCTAGGATGACAATACAGTCTAATGACTAACGAGGGTGATTGTTGTGGAACATCAGCGTCCTGATTGGCTGCAGTTTACTGTTGTCATCATAATTACACAGCTGACAGCTAGACAAGCTGTCTGTCTGTGGTGACGAGCGCACAATTACATAAGTCTGGATTACTTGTCATATATTAAAAGCTGCGGTAGTACTTTGTGTGTGTGTGTGTGTGTGTGTGTGTGCCAACTAGGCCAGTATATCCCCAGGCTTTATTCAGCACTGTAGTCTAATCTAATCACACGGGCTAATTGTACAGACTTGTTTCAGCCTGATTGTCTGCACTCGTCTGTCAGTCTACCTGCTGCTTCTTCCTGTCTGTTTGCCAGGGTACTTTCATTTCTTCACTTCCTTTATGTTGCTCTCCTTTTCCTTTTTTATTTCCTTCTCCAAAATAAAACTGAAATTTGAATTCTCCTCACTTTTAGTGTAAGGAATACAATATTTGCATAGTATAGCATTACTGTGGCTACTAATCAAAACAGGATAAAACCTGGTGGAGCACATCATAGCTCGTGTAGCCCCCCCACACGCTGTTACAAAACATTTTTTTCCGTATTGTCAACAAGCACATATAGCATTGGTTACGTAGCTAGCATTAGCTATTAAAAATGTCTGCCCCTTTACGACATCTGAAAGGATCCATCAGGCTGTGAAGTTTGTATTCAACTCAACATAGGCTAGCTAGCTAGGCTTATTGAGCTAACAGAGCTATTGAGCTGAGCTAGCTAGCTTCAGCTTTATGACTTGAATATGCCCATAAAAGCATGTCTCGGAAAGTGGAAGCTAATGAGCTAACGCTAGTGCTGATTTGACATTTCACCCTGAAATGCTCAGTGCCATGTTTGTTCCACCTTACAGAAAGGAGGATGTCAGCTAGCGTTAGCCATCTGTTTCATGCTTTCAAATGTGTGGACGTTAATGAAACGGCCAGAGCGGGGAGACCTCAGCTCTCTGTACGTTAGCCCATGCTTCAAATCACGACACGTACTGACTCAAGTATGGAGTCAAGAAGTGACATAAGAAGGACTCAACTCACAAACAGGACTAAGCAACAGCTAACGGCTGCCCCCAGCTCGTCTGTGCAGCCATATTGAAGTGATATTATGAACTATTTTTCATGGTCGCCCACACAGATATTGCACCAATCAAATTACTGTTATCAAAATCCTCATTTGGAACCAAAAAAGTCCCACAGGACAACATGAATTTAAGCTTCTGTTCAACTTTAATGTATTCATCTCCGTTGTTACCGTTCTCTCAGAGAGTACAAATCCACACACAGTGCGAAGAAAGGAAGAAAACAAAGGGAGACGAGGGAAGATGAGCTACCACACTGCTGCCTGGCCCGAGGCTCTCGTCATGAGGTATCACACCCGATCACTTTCTATATGATGACTCATTCTGTTTCCTATTACCTTCTCAGGACCCCAGTACAGATACAGGATGTTTGCTTGGTAACAAATACCTCAGTGTGTGTGAATTCATGCTGTATGCTCATGGTGGAAAGCACATTTACACACACACACATACAGAGAACATATCCATAGAGTGTCATTAAACTCTAACCAACCCCGGCCACTATATGGAAATAAGAAAGGTTCAGAGATGTGTTATTAGTGATAATGTGTACCTACACAGACAAATTCTCGCAGTGATCCCAGAGCTCGGGGCTATGGGATCAGTGCGTGCAGCTATAGATTTTTACACAGTTGTTTTCAGGCCATTTCTGCTTTGTGAGATAACACACACCGGAGAGTGAGGGAAGAAAGAGAGAGGGGAGAGCAGGTTTGTTTGAGCACACAGGAACACTGGAGGAACACAGTGTGTAAGAGACAGAATTACAATGGCAAGCATGTTACTTAAAAAAGGAACAAGCCTCTTGCAAACAATGTGCCAACATTTCAGTGCAGAAGTTGAAAATACTGATATTCAACATCTCATATATAATAAGTAGATTTTAGTCTTTAAAAAAGCGAACTCACTGACCTGATCTATGAGGTAAGGAGACTCCGGGATAATGCCTTTAAAGGTGCACTACATCAGATGTAAAACACAGCCTCTGCAGGTGCAACGACAAATGACTAATATGGGAGATTAAAGGGGGTATTTTGGGACTAAGAACTGGCTATGAGCTCACATTTTGAACCATCCTCTACTCTTAGGGAAATCTCTTACACAGGATGGGAGAGGTGGATCAGGGGAGGAGCTGCTAATTCATCGTGTCACATTCATCAAAGTAAAAAAAAAATAAAAAAAACTCACCTTGGCATAATGTGATTATTTATCCTTAGAAATAAATTCTAAAAATTCTGCAAACACTGCATTTTGTTGCAGATTGTCCAAATGATATTGATTTTTTTATTTAGCATCTGCCAGAATATCTACCTGGACAATTTTATTAGTTCGCCTGTAAAGATGCCTTCACAGAGAAGCCTGCATCAGCATATCAGTATGTTTTCATACAGCTACTGCTCCTACAGCTTTATGCAGGATATGCTGTAGCCTACCTTAGTTTGACATACGAATAAACACCAGCCTTAACACACACCAGATCTCAACCCAGCTGAAAACCTACAGGATATTCTGGAGTGACACACTGAACCATATTAACAAGATGCACTGAGCTTATCTGGTGTTTACATGCCACAATATGCCTGTTACTATGATCCATGTCTTTCAAACGAGGATATCATGTTAACATGCATCAACAAGATACGCCAAAGATTCAATCGTGACATCGCCCTGATATCAGTCTCCCAGCAGACGTCTGCTTTGCGAAGTGAAACCCTTTCTTCCATTAATTGTCAGAATAATGAGTTACTTCTAACGTGTGCTTAGCTCTGTTTGAATGATCAGAGTAGCATCATACTGCAGCGCAGCAGGAGGGTAAAGCCAAGACTTCAAGCACCTGAATCATTAACATATTCTACATACATATTCAGATATATATTTTCTTGAACTTTTATTTCATGAGCTACAACCGCAGTTGGCTGATTTTTTTTTTTCGGATGCAGATATGACTTGTTTTGTGTACAAATGCACAACAACTCGTCACTCCTTGTTTGTGTTAGTTTGAACTGAGAGGGGAACGAAGTGTTATGAAGGAAGCAAATCAGCGGGCAGGGGCTGGATAAATGTAGAAAATTCCACTTCAATCTGAGCCACCGGCAGGAAGCTGCTGTGGAGATATCAGGCTGCTGTAGAGGAGGAGAGGCAGGAGGAGGAGGCAGGGGGGTGCCTCAGTGCATGCTGCTACAAGACACATTCACAGCTACACGTGCAGGACTGCAACCCCTTTGGTATACATTATGTATATACATTTACACACATGTACAGACAAGTGTATATACACACAGTATATCCACACTGAGGCACACATACAGGGTTTGCGGCGGTAAGCTATTTATACAAACAAGCCAATCCAGCTCAGACAGGGTGAACTGCAGCGGTATAAAAGATGGGGCTGTGGAGACAGGATAGGATAAACACTAACAACAGAATAGAGAGCGGCTGCTGAAAATCTCATTAACTGTAAATTGAAAAACAGACTAAAAATGTCTTCCAGAGCAATAGCCGAGGCAGCTGCGTCGCTTTTTCATCTTCTCTACAACTTTCACGAGTCGATACACCCCCACTTTCTATCTCTCACACAAACGCACACACTATGTACTCAGTGAGTGGTTCTATGTGCGTGTGTGTGTGTGTGTGTGTTCTTCTTGTAGTTTAATCCTTCTTGAGTTTTATACCTTTGAAGTGGGGATGCTTATTACACAGGCAGGTCATTTTTGTGAGTTACACTCCTGGGAGTGTTGCACAAGAATCTGGGCCCTGCTGGTGTGCAGTCTCGGTGGGCCCCGCTCCTCTCTTCATAATATCCATTCTCATACATGGACGGATGATTGAATCAACAGCTAAACACATGCCTCTGAAGCGCTTAATCAGGAAATCAGCAATGAACCGTTAGGCCATATCTAATGATACCCCCCAAAAAGCAGGTACAGGCTGCTTTACCTGGTGAACAATTACAGTCTTTTAGAGATTTGCTTGGACAAAGAACATCACAGAGCACGGTTTTCTGGCCTCTAGTTGAAATTAGCCTCGTAATATTGTATATATAGCGACCAAAAGTCCAAATGTGTGAAAGGGCGTATTCTGCTTAATTCATCAGCGTGCTAACATGTTAGCAGGCAAAAGTCAGTCAACATAAACCATTAGGGTGATCATATTTTCAAACCCACACACCGGGACCCTCTACCACACATGTGCGGTATCCACGCACCACAGACGTTTTCATTAGGATGGGGGACAATTACTTCTGCGCTTAGCACATCTAACTTGCTGACACCATGGGTGCCGTGAGCGCGGCATTTTCGTTGCCACACGCTTAACACAGGAAGCAGGAAGCTCCTCAGAGGGGACCGACTTTCTCGTCAGCACGGCAGCTAACCGCGAGCACACTGAAAGGCTCTGTCAGAAAGACCGGCAAGACTCATAGCTTATGACACTTGCCTATGACTCACAGGATAGCAACAGCCTTGACAACGACACACTGATTGATTGACACACACATACGGAAAAATCTTTATTGAATTCCGATGTGCTGTGCATTGTTTGCGTTTTTATATTGGTTCAGAATGAGTGGGACAGAACAAGAAAACTGTCAAAAGCAAGCATGATATTCTAAATTATTACTGTAATTGTAGAGACACCAGGATGTTTTCAGAGTGAATGTTGAAAAGTGGGACATTTTAGTGTTTTAAACATATTTGTTGGGGCTCAGGACATCCAACCTGAAACCGGGACAATCCTTGACAAACTGGGATATCTGGTCACCCTACATTAAACCAGTGTAAAAGAGTGCTGGCCAGTTGCATTCACTCAGTTATCGTCCCCATGGATGTATCATGAGAACTGGATACACCCTTTCTGAAAGCTCCATACCAGCATATACATCAAAAAAGTTTCCTCCCATTTGGTTTGCTTCTGTGTTGTGCTGCCCGTTGTACTTGCTCATTAGTGTATGTGCAATGGGCCACATCGCCGCCACACCTTACACTGAGACGAGCACCACATAAAAAGGTAGTTTTTTAAAGTTCAGAGAAAGATTTCCTGATGTTAAACCTTTACGGTGTTTACAGCCATGCCTGCAGCTCTGTACTTTGCAGGTGTAATGTTCATCTTTGTGTCGTGTGTTAACATGCTAATATTTGCCAATATCCACTAACCCAAAGTGGAGCTGAGGCTGGTGAGAAGGCTTCACAGGTATTTGGTCATAAACCAAAGTGATGGACAAACAGAAATGTTGACCTAATGATGGTGCAAGGTTCAAGTTTTTTTTAACAATCGAGCCTTTGGAGGCCATGAATATCTGTACCAATTTTCACAGCAATCCATTCAAGAATAATTTTGAATGGATTGCAAAATTTGAACCACAAATGTCAACCTGAAGGTGGTCACCAAAGCCATTAGAGTTCATTCTGTGGGAACCATGAATGTGGACAAAGTGACAGACTTTGCCATCCCTCCAGCTATGGCACTGGCCCGGCCGAGGCCTGCCGATCACCACAGTGATGATGGATCTTGTTTGCAGTTGAAAGTGCTCTCAGCAGTTTCTTTTATGATGGCAGTCTATGGGCAAAATGTGTCTCTGGCTGCAGTGTTCCTTCTTTTTGTTGCAGTATTGTGGTTGGCCATTGGGACGAACTGGCAGCATGGCTGGCATCCATTGTCTTCTCTTAGATTGCTGTCTGTCCTACTTACATCACTTTTTTTTTTTTTGAAAAGTTGGGACTCCTGGAAGTTCTCTCAGAGTTTCAAGCAATCAGTGTCAGCTCAAGTATCACATCTGAAAACAAACTATTTGTCTCCACAGTAGGGAGTGGTAGATGATGCTAATAAGGCAACATGGTTACTATGACTCCCCTGTCCATTCTTTCTAGGTACTGCTGTTTGGTTAGCAGCTAAGAGAATAGCTGGGAGACAATGGAAAGTCCTCTTCAGGCTAGAACTACAATGGTGTGTGTGTGTGTGTGTGAAGTGTGTGTCAGAGTTTCCACCACACACAGACTTCAGCAGATAGGTAAGGCAGCAGACAGCTGTTGTGGAAGTCCGTCAGAGGCAGAGCTGTCAATCAGCCCTTCCTCTCCATGTCTCTGAGGTGACCCCCTCTCCCCCATACCTCCACCCTCATCCATCAATTTCTGCCTCTCCTGCCTTCTGTCTGTCCACAGCTGCCTCTCTGACTCCCACACACACTATCATCTCTCTGTGGGCATTTGTCATTCTCCGTCCTTTCTCCAGCCATCCTCCTTTCCTTCTGATCCTCATCTGTCACACACTGGACGCTAGTTTTACTTCTTCTTTTGCATTTTTCGCCCTCCGTCTGTTTTTCTTCCTCTATCTCTTTCTGTGTCTCTCTGGCCGACTTTAGTATTCACAACCGCTGTTGCTCATTTGACTTTTCCTCTCTCACTCTATTAATTTCCATTCGGGCACACTCTTCCTCTCTCTCTGTTTCTCCCCCCGTCTCTCTCCGTTGCTGAGTTGGTCTAGATGGTAGATGAGTCATTGCAGCTTTTGCCACGCTGCAGATGATTTATCTGCCCACAAGTAAGCAGGGAAGGGAATGATGGAGGTATGTGTGTGTGCAAGTCAGGGAGAAGGGGGGGCTTTAAAGAAAAAGGAGTGAAAGATGAAGGGAAGGGGGGAGGGTGGAAGGTGAGGGGAGACGGGGGAGAGGCAGCCAACCTGCTGGCATCATACTCTTTCAAATGGAGGAAAACAGAGTCTGTCGACTGTCAAGAAAAATGCTCCCGACGAATATTTAATTCATCAAAGAACCCCTGACGTTTTAATAAATTAAATATTTTCCAGAAGAATGTTGTGAACACAGATCAGACTTTATTTTCCTCCAGTTTGAATTTCTTTCTCTACCCGGCACCTGTGGCAAGGTTTTGTCAGCCTTTTCTCCACTTCTACAGAGGATGTGTCACTGTCGACATGACCAACTTTCAGCACGGTGTCATGCATCAAACATCTGCAGATACGAACATGTTTTTAACACCGCTAGAGCTGAAAAAGTTGTTAGGAGAGGAGAGGAAGGAGGGGAAGGCAAGGAAGAGAGAGAAGGAAAGGAAAGACAGGGAGAAAGGAGAGGAGGGGACAGGAAAGGGAGACGGAAGGGAAGTAAAGGACAGGAAATGGAGAAGATGGCCAGCCTGTCTAGCCAGACACGCCAGACATCACGCAGAACACCCAAGTGAGGAGACAGGAAAAGAAGGGATGGTTTGATGATGTAGGGAAGGAGGGCTTGATGGATGGAGGCAGGCTGGGATGGAGGGAGTGTTTGATGTAGGGAAGGAGGGAGAGTGTGATGAAGGGATGCAGGGGAGGAGAGGAGAGGATGCTGAGAGAAGCAGCCAGGAGGGAATTTATTGCAATTATTACACTTGATGGACTCACTGAAGCTGCACTTCATACACACTGTCTGGCTCCTGTTTGTGTGTGTGTGTGTGTGTGTAAATCTGAAGCCTCTCACCACACACACACACACACACACACACACATGTATACGTATATAAACATGCACACACACTGTCTGGTTGAGCATTTGTCTGTGTTTTCTTTAGCGAGTTAGCATTTGTGAGGGAGGGGAGGACACACAGAGAGAGCCGAGGGGGAGGGAGGGGTGAGGGGAAATGGGGAAGGTAGTCTGAATTTCCCATTTTCTGTCTGGCTGCCTGTTACAACAGGGCGTCCGTTTTACATCGATGCATTTATGTCTGCTATTTCCTTTCTTTTCTTCTTCTCTGCTCATTTTCCTCCCAAACAAAAGAAAACCGCATCTCAGTCGTTCCCCATCTACCCCTACAGGACCTGTTTGTCTGCTTTTCTTCCTGGCAACATATGCCAGGTCATGTGACACAGCACCGGCGAAACGCGTTGGCTGCGTCCAGACACCTCTGCCTCCAGACACAGTGACGATGCAGAGGCAAACTAAACGGCCAGCGCTGAAGCCGTTAGTCAACTGATTGACGAGTCCTTCCACAAAAAAATCTTCAACAATTTGGATCAAGTCGCGAGTCATTTATCACACAAAAAGGTGATTGTGCGCTGTTTTCTGCCTCTCAAACGGGGGGATTTGCTACTTTTCTCTGTTTCATATAATTGTGAATTGAATATCTTTGGGTGTTGGACAGCTGCTGATGAAAAAAAATGTCAGCACAGGATCTGGAAACTTGTGATGGGACATTTTTTTTTATTTCTGGCATTGTACAGGCTTAAAGATTCATCTTTAAATAAAAAAAAACGATTGACACATTGCTAGATGGTACTGTATAGTTTGTGTATAGTGTGTTAACTGGGTATACGTGGTTCAAGCTAATTGATAGCTATCATTTCATCTATATATAGAATTTATAGAATTTTACATATACTGTTTTAAATTGTATTATGCACAGCATTTTCAATGTTGACTGCAAAATCATTAATATAGTTAAAGTATTAATGCTTGAAATTTTTATTAGCGTTCATCAAATAATGAAATGTGTTAGCATTCTTTCTCTCTACAGCTCTATTATTTGTTACTAGAGGAGATTCACTGGAAACAAAGCGTGCGTGAGTTGGATTCACACGGATTAATTCGCAGAAATAGAACAGAATATTCACAGTTATGTCTCTATCAGTATATAATCGCCTGAACGTAAGAATCATGTTGTGGTTGCTTTAGAATGAGCTGCTCCTCTTCCATGCTGCACCGCCATGTTTCTACAGCAGCCCAGTGCTCGCTGCATGTGGCATTCACAGCTGGACTCTGGGATATATCGCATTCAAACACACTTGCTGTTACCACCAATTTCCACCAGTGTCACCAACTCAACCAGGGCTGAAATCTCTTTTTTTTACTATCGTTGGCATGAATCTCTATTAACCTTCTTTAGTGTCTGCGCTGCTGTGCATGTTTAGTCAGAAACATGGGTTGTGATGTGTCCGTGGAAACAACAGGAGACATGGCACGCAACAATACAAACAGCACTTGACTTTTTAACAACATATTATAGCAGAACGTTGGACTTGGTCTGTATGTCGCAATATTAAAGATCCCCTCCAGACATGTTTTAAGATGCACACAGAAACACTGTGTGTTGAATAATGATATGTTCCTGGTATGAGTTTTCCACACAAAAAAAATTCAGTTATCTTGTTAAAATCCTTAAAATGAAATCTACTCCTTCTCCATCATTAAGAAATGCTGAATCTATGATTATTCAAATATGTGTCATTTCAAAAGCTGAACTACTTCACAGGAGATGTCTCCTGCTTCACTTTTAAGTCCACTCTCAGTGTTTGTGCAGGTTTCCACTTCACACTTGTGTAAGTTGAATATTGGACCAGGATCGGCTTCCAGACTGGCTGTGATGTCACGAATCCTGCTGGTAGGCCCGCCTCTTTAAATCTGGATTTTTAATGAGCAGAGAAACTTTCCACTTTCCAGATGAAAGTGAAAACAGCCTTCTTGTATAAATGCAGAGTGAAGCTCAGACATTCAACTGTAGGAACAAGAAGACAGATTTGTGAGTGGAGGGGGACTAAAATGTTTGTTTTAAGTCATTTTCTTCCAAAAGAAATGTTACCATGATGAGGCACTTGAGACAGAGCTCTTTCCTGTCAGCATGACACAGGTTAGGTGTTCACCCAGCTGGCCAGCGAGCCACCCATTCAGCGTGGCTGCCAGTCACCCCGACAGCCACCCCCCCATCAGCCAGCCAGTGAATCCCAGAGCAGCGGTCACCCAGCGGTGCTCGGGTGACAGCGCTCAGATTTAAAACCCAGCGGTGGCGTTTTCTTTCTGCCCCGCTGACTCTTCCTACAACTATAACCTAACCGGGCTTTATCAGCGCAGCACAGGCTGCGGCGAGCTGGAGACGGCACCTGGTGGAGGGAGGAGGGGTGGAGAGAAACGGACAGAAATAATAAGAGGGAGAAGAAGTGGTGGCAAGTGTGAGGAAGGAGAGAGAAAGCAGAGGAAATGGGAAGAGAGAGGAGGAACAGAGCAGAAGGAGGAAAGAAAAGAGGAGTGCGGGGGGTGTAATGGAGCAACTGGGGAGCTCTTTCACACTTCACTGTGGTCCTGCCCCGCCAGCGACCCTGTCATCAGAGCCTGTATGCATTACTGCTTCCGACAGGTGTCCGATATTGAATCTTGCTACATGACACACTGTCGTCTGCAAGGCCCACGACTGACTCGAGCCCCTGAACACACACATTCACAGGCAGACGCGCACAGCACGTCTTTAGATCAGAGATGGTTTTATCCCTGGGTGGGCCGGATGAAAAATGACTTTGCCTCCTGGGGATGAGACTCCATTTGACTGAGTCCAGTTTATTCAGGAGAGTGGTGGTGTAAGAGTGTGTGAGCGGTGTTTAAGTGAGCTGAAAGTCACCTTGACTAGTTTTTTTTTTTCTTCTGGTTAATTGCTATTGATCAGCCAGGACAGCAGAACTCGCTTGATTTTTTACAACAGATCAAAGATCCTTGAGCTAAACCTAAAAAACACACGTGAAGGAGAAATGCTTGGCCTTTCCTGATAAATTCAATTAACCTGAGACTTGAATTAAACATTCATGAACATTTGCCTGAGATCTGGCATTAAGCAGTTGTTTCATGACTTACCTAAGGGGTGCTGATTACTCTGCAGCACCTGTCTTCCTCTCTTTACCTCTGGTCGGTCTGCCCTTCCCTGCCTCCCTTTCAACACATTTCTAAAACATCAAGGAGGCTGAGAGGCAGTTTGTGGTTAGTGTGAAAAGACAATCTGTTCCACCCTTTCCCACAGTCATGCGAGGGTTCTTTGCCAGGTGAGGATGTATCAGCAGGGTGGAGACTGAGCCAGTGCTGGTGACAGGTACCCAGGGTTTCCCACAACCGTCGCACCAAACCAAAAAGCCACATAATCATCTCCAGTTACTTTGCAGCATTTTTCCCACATTACAGGGCTGAGCTGTGGTGTTATTTTCATTAAGCAAAACTGTGATGAAATATATCTGTCTGCAGCCTCTTTCACTGTGATGAAAGCAAGACATCGATAAGACTGAGATTACTTTATCAACAAAAACTGGCTAGAAAAGAATTTCAGAGTAAAAATGTAATGAAACCTGTACAATTGTATATATTTTTTTATCCCCAAAAAACGACCGTATGGCTCCTTCTTGTCATTGGGTGGTTGCACTTTTTCCTTCCTGCATAGCTGCAGTACAGTGCTGGATGCAAATTTATATTTTTAATATATATACTTAAAATGGCAAATGTGCCGGACAAGCCAATTTTAGCTTATTATAAATTTATCACATTGACATATAAGTCACCCTATAAGTAAATCACTGTATTACAGATATGTTTGAGGCTATTTAGAGACAGTGTCTCTGTCACAGTGGAGGCAGCATGTGCTAACAGCGCCGGCCTAGCCAGGGATGTCTTCTGTTGAGCACTGACCTTCTTCGTGTTCTTCTGACAAGCTTTTATACATTTAGTTTTGTCTTTTTCTGGCTATAGTTTTACCACCAACCACATCCACAACCAGCCTAACCTGTATGAGAGGAGGGGACAATGGAGGGAAAGATGAATAAGGAGAGAAACCTGAAACTTGTCTCACCCCCGTATCCTCACTTTTCTCCTCCTCTCATCTGCTTCCTTACCTATTTCTACCCAGATGTCTTTAAGTATTTCTCAGCTCCTGGGACTGCTCCTCCACCACCGCTACACTCCGGTCCTCCTCCGCGCTCACACCTACCCCTGCCTCCCCACTTCTCTGGTGGTCAGCTGCAGTTCGTCCTCTGCAGTCCTCTCTTCCTGCTCTGCTCCTCTCCCACACTCGTCCTGCTTTCCTCCCCTGAAGAACTAACACGTCCTGCTCGGATTCAAACAAGCCTCATTGACCCGGTCACACCTCTCACCCCACTCCAGCCTTGTTGTCTCTCCTCTACCTCTCACTTTTCTTTCTTTATGTTTCATCTCAGATGTGAAAACTTCAAACAAGTCTCTTTGGAGGGGCTTGTGTGTCTCGCTTTTTGAGTAGCTACTGTGTGTGTGACTCTGCTGAGTGTGTGTTTGTAACCTCCGCTAGCGCAGCGTAACAAAGCAGTGGCTCAGTCTGACCTTTTCTGTGCTGTGGTGTGTGTGAAGCCATGTGACCTCTGCGATGCATGCATCAATGCATCACACACACCGGCTTCCCTGCTAAAATCCCAATTCTCATGCCTGATGGACAACTGAGTCACAAGCTTTGGTCACACTGTCTGTTTTGCTCTGATCTACGTTAGTAAAACGTTTAACATAGCCTTGGGCTTGTGGCAACAGCTCTGATCCTCGGCGAGGTTTGTCAAGGAGTATTTTCATGCTTGCACAGCCAATCAGTGCATCTTGTCCTTCTCTAACTATGAAGAACAGCAAAAACTGTGGCATCTTCTTCACACTCCTCTTTTTAAAGAGCTGCTTTTCACAATCTGCAACTTCACTCTTCCTCCCTCCCCGTGTCTTCGTGCTGCCTTTGAATACCAAGGAGTTCAGGACAGGACGTGCCTCATATCTGCAGCCAGACCCTGGACTCCTGTTCTGCTGCAGTAAAGAGCAGCTCAACTCAACCCCTCTCTGCCAAGGCAGCGGTGATCTGAGCGACTGAATAAATCACCTTTTTAAAAACGATAACGATTAGGACGGAGGAAGGCTCCTGAGATGTCTGCCATCTCCGCAGAGGAGCTGATCTGTTCCTCGGTGCAGAAATGCATCATATTTATGAAAGATAACCCTACAGCACGAGAGGAGAGCGGGCGCGCTATCAGACGTTCGGTTTCCTTCTCCAGGAGTCATACGCATCGACAGCAGGCAGGTTCAAGTGTAGATCTGATAGGGCCAGACAGGAAGCCAGAGCACAGAGATGCTTTTGCCAATCAATGTCATCATGAAACACACACACACGCTCGCGTGGACACACACACAGGCGTACATACAGTAATCCTGTGCGTGTGGACGAGTAGTGAAATGATTTGCGCTGCTCTAGGTTTTGCAGCCCGGCGTTATCAGAGTTGTCAGGCAGGCAGATCTGCAGCACAGGAGAACGTGGCTTGGGTAGAAAACAGACACACTGCCAGGATGTGTGTAGGAGTGTGTGTGTGTGTGTGTGTGTGTATGTGTGTGTGTGTGAGTGAGAGAGAGAGAGAGAGAGAGAGAGAGAGAAGTGTGTGTGCTGTGCTCCTAAGATACAATGAAAAACTCGTAAAAATAGTTTGAAAGGTTTGAATATTGAGGTGATGATCTGCTAAAATCAGCCATCTCATTGAGAACGTTTTGGAGAATTTTGTGCTTACATTTATCTGATACGTTAAAAGGACGATGGCACTATTCTAGTGCGGGACGCCTGTGTGACTCAAACCCCCAAACCCTGTTTAGAATCAGGATCTGCAAGGTGCAAATGCTGACAAGGACAATTAAAGCTCCTCCTGTGCAGCATCTCACAAAATCTAACTTTGCCAATTCCAAGACCGTCAAAAATGACACTGTGGCAAAAAATGATGCATGCCAGTACAAACCAGACTAACCCCGTGTCGACACAGCCTGCACGGCAAAAGCAGCACATTAGCAGAGCAGCAGCTTCAGTGGCCTGTCTGAGCCTACACAGGATGTGTTCAGGCACAGTATCTAGTGTAGGTCATCCCTGATTTGGCAGCACTTACTGCAGATCCCAGTACACTGTCACTGTAGCTGGGCGCATAAAGGGGAAGGAAATACATTTGAGCTTTGGGTCGCACCTCCAGTGTCGACACGGAGCAGGAGACGTTTAAGTCTGCAAGCTGCAGATGCTTAGTGTGTTAGCATGCTAGAAGACAAATTAGCTCTAAACAGAAAGTAGAGCTGAGGCTGATGGGAAGGTCATCAGCATTGTATGTGCTTGGTCACTGGACAAATGAAACTGTCTGAGCTGCTTATGGTTTGAGAGGAAAAGTCAGAGGATCACAGAATTTACCAGGATTCATCCTCTGGGGACCAGGAATGTCTGAACAAAATGTACTGGTGATCCAATAGTAGTTGAGCTATTTCCATCTGTGCCAAAGTGCTGGAACATCCAACTCACTGACTGAGTGACACTGCCATCCACTGAAATACAAAAACACTGCTGTAAGAGACACACAACGTCCCAAATGTTCGCAAATCCCAAAAATGTCCAGCTCACAATTTTAAATGCAACTGGGCACTGAAAAAAAAAACAAATCAGGGAGAATAAGCACTTCAAATTATGACAGGAAAAAACTGGAAAAAGCGACCCAAAATGAGTTTACATGTTCACACTTTACTAACAAGTGGTTGTGTGACCCCAAGCAGCCACTTATTTCCCTCGTGTCCACCTGCAGCTGTTTAGTGACTAGTACTACGTTAAAATACCTTCTGTTTTAGGATTTCATGTTCACATTACATTAGATAAAATCTAGAATCTGCCACCTCTAAAGGTTACAGCTGAACTAAAGACCGAGCCATCTGACTGAACAGAAACAGGAAGTGCTGACCAGCACACATCCAGGCTGCCCAACTGGACTTCCACCATTTGTTCTAAGTCGACTCTTCCCAAGTCATTGAGAATGAGATCATTTTTTTGTAGATATATATATATAAATGCAGTCTGTTCATTGGAATCAAACTGCAGCAACTGTAACCCAAAAATAATGCTTCCTGTTATTCAACAGGAAGCACCAAGAGAGCACGACCAGTTGGTCAAGATCCCTGATTTCCAAAATCCACAGTGATCCAGAGGACAGAGGACAGATTACTGAGCCGACCTAATCTATCTAATGTAACAACATGAACATATTATTCTCTTCTTTTTACTCTCTCTGTCTATGTCTATATCTGTTAAGTCTTGACAACGATTTGGTTTTCAGCAGTGGTGCAATTTCCCAGCGGATATTATTCAAAATTCATTTCATCTCTCAGCGATATGCTACAGGATGTATCTCTGGAGTATTTTTATGCCTCTAAACCTTTGTCTAGCACTCTGTTTTCAGTTGCTGTCGTACGATTCATTAAAAAGCTCAACACTAAGGACGGATTCATGCTTGAAGCCTACAGCGTTACTGGTATTGATAGGATCCTAAACAGTTTAAGTCTGAGGGGCTACGACATATCATATAGGTTCAGTTTCCCCTAAAGAGCACCCGCTGTCTGGTAAACAGGCGTTTTCCACAGCTCTGACAATAAGGTTCATTGGTGTGAGGGGAAGACGTGGGACGCAGCCTGAAGGAGAGATCCTGCCTGAATAAATGAAAATGAATGAAACTGATTAGCTGTGTTGGGTGGGGATTGAGGAGCTGTTTTACTTCTGTGGTTCTCAAGGGCTGAACGCCAGTTTCAAGGCTTTGTGTGTTTAACAGCATCAGAAGAGCTGATGAATGGCCTATTTAACAAAACCTCCCCGATGAGCAAAAGTGAACCACAAGAATGTGAAAGAACAAAAAGCCCCCCGACCCAAACCACAGTTCATGGACGTTATTCAAACGACCTTGGCTGGTGCAGACCCGATCTGCGGACGTGAACGACTTGAAAGGAAGAAATGGATTGCTCTAATTTAATCTCAGCGAATGGGACCGACTGTACCTAAGAGATGCTGACCCACGACACAACACTACCATAAATGTCGAAGTTATCCTGGTTATTGGTACATCGGTGAGAAAACAGTACCGTGGGCAGAACTTATGCTACCCTGATCACACACAATACGTTCTCTAAAAGCTGAGGGAAAGCTACGGCAGAAATGAGGAGGTTAGTAAAAAGTGACGGCCACCAGGATGAAGAGTATATGACAGTTGTGTGGTATGTATAGTAGGATTCACCCTGAGCTTTCGGCCTGGGCTAGATCCAGAACGAGGACCACATCCACATTCTGTGTTGCTCATCAAAGTCTAGAGAGAGACTGAATCAGAGGTTTTCAAACTGTGACGACACGTTCCTGTCCTGTTCTAGAAACAACACACACTGTAGTCTGACCTGCTCACCGACAGTCAGTAGCTGGAGCTGCAGAGGAGGCGGTGACACACCGCTCACAGAGGCAGCAAAGGCACGTCCATACCTTTAGTGCTCAATTCCCGCAATTTGTGCCAGAAATCGTACTCCTATGAGTCATAACTCAGTCAAAACTGAACACACAGACACGATACACATATTTTTAGATTCAGTTGGACTTGCAGTTTCTGAGGATGCCGTTATTTCTGATGTCCACTGCGAATACACATCTATAAATCTGCTTTTAAATCAAAGACTCCAGTACCTCGTCTGAGAACCATCCTGTTCTCAGGCTTTCTTCAGAGAGCCAACACACCATTTTAACCTGTCATAGCAGGAGAAGCACATTTTCCTTAACAGTGGTTCACTTCCGTCAAGTGTCCCAGCGAGCTCGCTGCTACACTGCTACATGCTACCACGACTGCTGGAATGCAGTCATACTGTTTACGTTGTCAACGACACCTGTGCATGTAATGCAAGAAAATGCCAACATGTGAATAACATCTATCCCACTAACACATAAAGAAACCAGAGGTAGACAGTTACATTGGCCAGGATGGCCTGGACGTTACTCGTCGAACAGAAGATGCACCAATGAGCCAACGACACTGAGCATGAATAAGAGAGCTGATGCCGATCAGCTGATGCTCAGCTCGCTGTCACAGCCATCCGAGCTGCACTGGGTACACCAAGTGAAAACAGCACTGGTTTGAAAGGAAACCTGCGACTCACAAATGTAACCTGAAGAAGAACTGGTGATGTCTGGGAGTATATGACACTTCAAAGAAGTGTAGTTTTGAATCACTTACTGGACTGTTATCAGAACTCCCAATGTTCATCCACACATGGAACTTGATTTCAGCATGTTATTCATTATAATAATTAAAAACAACTCTCCATTGATTTCACCATTCTGCATCCAGTGAGTTCTGTAATATTGATCCTAATGAACTTTTTTCATGCAGCTTTCAAATTAGATACTAATTATTAACTAATGATTCTTTTGAAGATTGTTGCATGGAAACAGCCGTGTGTTGTGAGACCATGAAGTACTGTCTGTGTGAGTGGAGACGGGGGGGGGGCACCATTAACACCAACCATCTGCTGGATGCCAAAGAAGACTCCTACACCTCCACCTCTGTGTGTGTGTGACTCTCTCAGGCTCTATTTGTCTTTTACTGTCTATACCGCTCCCTCTATATCTAATATCTCTGCTTTGGTCTGTTTTCTCTCCCTGTGTGGCTCCTTCTCTCCTTCCATCTTCCCCTCCTCTGGCTACTAATCATTTTTCTTGCCCTCCCCTCTCCCTGTTTGAGGCCAACCAGAGAACAGGGTGGGGCTGGCTTTGAGGAACAAGACAAAACGTAAAGTATAAAACAGTGAAATGTGACAGTTTTTCTTCTCAGTTATTTGAACTTTGAACTTTTGGGCCTAAAAACAACATAATAAAACAGGTGAGGCTATCACCTTTGCACAAACCTACCACACAAAATGACAGTGTATGCTGTTGAGCTGCTAGATCTGTGTGTGTGTGACGAGTGTGTGATCCTGTTGTATTCTGCTTACTGAGCACACCTGACAACACAGGCACACCCACTGCCACAATAAACCCATTGTCCAATAAACTGCGGTTTGTATGCAGTTACCATGTTTGAGTATGTGCATATATGTGCGTGTCTGTGTGACAAAATGTGGTTCATTTTCTGAGGGTTTGATTACAGACTGATAGTGACTCCTGTCTGCTCGTCAGCAGACAACAGGACAAGGGTAGCTGTGTGTGTGTGTGCGTGTGTGTGTGTGTGTGTGTGTAAGGAGGGTTGGTAGGTTGCTGAGTGAAATAAGAGATCAATACAACAACAAAGACTTTCACAGTTCTCAAATTTAATCTACAGTCACCAAGTCTCCGTCCTTTTTCCAGTATCTCAGGCCTTTGTGGCTGCTCACAGCCTGTGTGGGAATGTCTCCTGTCTGACGTTATCTTCCAACTTTCAGGTTTTTTATGGCGTTACTCTGCCTCCCCAGCTGACAGAAACCAGGAGAATTGAAGCACAACCGGCAAGTTATGGCATACAGGGTATCCTGTGTCAGCATGGGCATGAGTGGTGTATTCTAATCAGACGATGATACATTGCTTTGAAGTTCAGAAACCAATGTCCATCAGCTTGAAAATATAGATGAATTAATATTTGACTGATCCAATTTGTTCTTATTTAAGGTTGGGTATCAACAAGACTAACTCTGTGTCTATACAGGAGTAGTGGCGTGAGCAGCATGTTAGCAGAGTAGCAGCAGCTTCAGTCCTCCCTCTCCACTGTATGCCCACGGTGTGTTCAGGCACAGTTTAGAGTGTAGGTCACCCACGTTTCGGCAGTGCACAGAGCCCAATATACAATTGCCGTAGTTACACATGTGAAACAGAAGAAAATAGACTTCAAGCATAGAAATGTGCTTCGCGTGGCGTTTACGTGTGTGTAGCGGGAGTGAAAGGCGAGCTGCCTGTCTCGACAGCTGGTCTGATCAAAGTCAAAGCATACCTGCTCCATCCGATGTGCATGAGATGGATGAATGAAAAACGAGGCTGAAACGTCTCCCACGCTGGAGGCCGCGTGAGGCACAGAGATCTAGCAACAGGATGCTAACATCCTCACAATGACATGATGTTAACATGCTGATGCTTGACAGGTGTAATGTTTCTGATAATCACCATCACAGCCTGTCAGAACGCTCACAAATTCTCGTCACACATGTGTGTAATGCAATACGGTCACATGGCAACCCAGGGGAGGAAGTCTGACTAGTATGGCTGATGACCCCGGCCATAGTCCTTCAGTCACAGCTAATGCTAACCCAATGCTAACCCATTCAACACAGTAACACAGCAAAAGTAAGTGTAAAACAGCAAACATTCAACCTGCAAATGAACAGAGAATTGTCATGTTTATGACAATGTTTATGTCTCTGTTTAACAGAATCACAGAATACCTCAATAAATCTGCTGAAAATACACAGGCTGTTTACTTTGTCTTTTCTTGCCCATATAACATGAAAAGAATCAGAAGCAATACATGATCAGGTGTGTCTGAATATATTATCAACTGCACAGCACAGAGCACAGACACTCACTCAGTCATGTTCACAGGCTGCTGGCACATCTCAGAAGCTCAGAGACCTATCAACCAAAGAGGCTGACGGTGAATGATAATATTTCTCTCATGATGAAGTGTGTGTTTACTTTAACACTCCAGGACTGACTGTATCCATCACAAACCTTCCTAGAATAGTTGAGTGCCATAAGAGCGCTGCTTTGACAACTGCTAATTAAAGAAAGCGCTGTAAATGAAGGGCTGGAGGTTGGGAGGAGTATGGAAGGGAGAATTTGAGTTGTGGCTCCACCTCTGAGTTGCTCAGTAGTTCATTTTCAGATGTTTCCAGATAAAAAACACTTTGTCTGATGTAAACCATCAATAATTTCAACTATTAACTTTCTTTTCCTATTTGTTTTAGGATTCTATTGTATTAAAGAGTACATATGCTTTTCTGGTATTTCTTTAATCTTAACACAGATCAGATGTGTTTCTTACCTGGGTACACATACTCTACATTATCTAATCTTTTCCCAAAACGTTCTGCTTTCGGTTCAAAGTTAAGCATGTTGTCTAACTACCTCCCAGAACAGATGCAATAGATCAGAGGATTCACTCTTCTCTTATTTATTCATAAATGCCAGCAGCACACCAAAGGATGGATGTGATTGCAATATCAATGAAAAACATGTGTATGTGCACACACACACACATGCACACACACACACACTATGATCAAGGTGAATGAAATCTTATCACTGTAGCTGTAAAAATTACCTGCAATTACCAGATAGCCTGTAATATAAATGTACACAAGAGGGAGCCATGTGGGTTTGTCTTGGTCCTGTTCCTATGATGACTGGAGTGCAGCAGCGTAACAACAAAATGATGGAGTGTGGGCAGGCATACAAATGGTTTTTTTGTGTAAGTGTTCAAGAAAGAAAGCTTTCACGTGAAAGAACACCAATGAAACAATAACCCGTGAAATAATTGAAGAACTTATTAAAGCTCAACTCACGCTAATGAAATGCTACGCCAACAGTATTTTCAAACCAATTTAGTTTATTTCAGGACGCCCTTCTTTAAGTCCGTTTTTGTTTCATCATAGCATTTTTCCCACTTTCATGTCCATTTGATGACAGTAGTGTTGTCACCGTCCTCTCACCATCATCTCTATTTATTTATTTAGCTTAACAAGGCTGCTCATGCTCCCTACCTAGCTGGCTGATAAGCTAAACAGAATCAGATACATCTGACACTGATGGTTCGGCCACTGATCTGTGCTCAGATCCAACACTTTGGGCTTCCATACATGACGGTGCAACTGGAGAAGTTTTGAACATATTTTTAGCTTACACTAGACACTGCAAGTCAGAGTCTTCAAGCAACTTTTTTCATCCATAATAACTGCTTACATTGCCCCAGTGCTTGCTACAGTATTTTACTATACAGCTTTTGTCATGGTTGGATATATAAAGCGCCACTTGTCTTGTCAGTGGGTTTAGTGATGCAGCAATATCATTTTATTACAACTTAATGGTGAAGTTATTCGTCACAGAACAATTTTCAGTCATTCCATTTTGACAGTGTAACATCGTTTTTAATGCCATAACTATAATTGAATGGAGTAATTTAACAGTCGACTTGGGAAATAATTTAAAATGTGCATCACACAGCAGGCACGTACACACGCATGCTTGCAAATAGGACGTATCCATAGAAATCCTTTATCAAATGGCCTGGTTTCAAGAGCAGGAGGCCAAGTCTCTGCCTGTTCGGCAGCCTGGAGGGTGGTTTTGGTGAGAAACCTAAACCACTGACCAGAGAGCGGATGTGTAGGCAAGCAGGAAGTCAAACACACACACGTGCATGCATGTGCACACACGCACACCTCATCCTCCCTCTGTGCAGACTTATTATACCCACCCTACCCTATATCTGACAAGTAAGTACTATAACACACTGTGCTGTCATCTTACCACTGACACACCTACAGTACAACATACACACACACACACACACACACACACACACACACACACACACACACACACACACACACACACACACACACACCACCTCTAATGTAGTGAAGGTCAGGTTTCTCATCAGTGTCCTGTCTGAGTATGTAGACTACAGTGGAAACCACACAGCATGGACACACTGTCCTGTCTGTACAGCTGGAGGGACAGAGCTCGCCAATGTCACCGCAGGGAAACAAGCTGTCAGCAGGAGGGAGAGGACCAGCACTTACAGCATTATACTGATGGGATGACATAATAGCCTGATAAATGAAAAAGCACTACTGCATCATACCATGATGACTTTTTTACAAAGCTATTCACGTCACTTGAAATACGTGGCGGATTACAGTCAGTTTTAAAAAGAAAAGAAAAAAGCACCTGCCCACTGCTGCGTTGAGGAGAAGCAGGTGAGATTTCATGCTGGGAAATGTCACACGACAAATCTGAGGAAGTATAACAGAACAGATAGAGAAGTCAATGCCATAGTTTTATACTACTGAATGAGCTCTTTGAACCCCTCACCCTCTGCCAGCAATGTGATCTTGGTTAGCAGTCATCCTCAGTAGAATCACTATTGGATTCACTAGAATGGGACGGAGGAATGTGTGGACAAACAACCTGAACAAGACAACACAAGTTGGGCTGGGGCTATCTGGTTTGCATGCTAACTTCAGCAGAAATCCCTGCAATTATTTTTCATTCTGTTGATGATTTCAACAAAGAATACTGCATACAAATTATATATTTCACCTTTAATTTAATTTAAGCTTTAATCACTCACTTGCTTTTCCTTTAATAACAGTATTATTCTTGCTCCATACATTTTTGAAAGCTCTTTTCAAACTTCATTAAAACATTCTCACATAAGGAGAAAAACCATAACAAAAGCTGCCATTAATTACCCTTTGATTTGGAGGTAATATATTGTGAAATTATGAAAGCCAGATACTCTTCTAAGCACTGTATGGAGCAGAACTTCAAGTGTACCATGGTTATGAGTTTGTTTAATTTTCTGTGGTCCTTTGATTCACTCCCATGTGGTTTATTGATCAACTTCAGTTAAATTTTTAATGACAGCTAACCTGGAGGCAACCTATTATATATTTTGCTTTGCCAGGTGTCTCTGATAAATTGGGGAAAAGGGGGTCTCCATCCCTCAGCAGCCCTGACAACACTCTGTTCAGCACTGTTATCATTTCTCATTCAAAACAATGATGCTCGCAGCACTGAAGTGACCTGACGAACGTGTCAAAGCACACACTTTTTCACAATATGTGCTGGAAAAGAAAATCAGAAAACTGACACACACACACACACACACACACACACACACACACAAATCCAAAATGTCATGGTATTCCTTTAAGCAAAAAATGTCAGTTTCAGCAAAATAACCAATCCCAAATAAATGACTGCTTGAAAATGTCACTCAAACCCTTTCATCAGCAGCACGATGCCCGCTCAGCCTGGCAAATTGCACTAAACTTAAAACCTGCACAACTGACAAAATGTCACTACTAATTTTGAAAAACAGTAACTTTCAGCTTTCGGTTTCTTGTTTCTCTCTGTTTCTTCTTTTCTCCATTTTATGGTTTAACTGTGTCCTAAACCTTTTTATACTTTTTTTAATACATAAAGAGTAAAACTGAGAGAGTAGCAGAAGGCGTGGACCTATCCAATCACCTCTCTGTTAGCTCCACTAAATCTATGCAAATGTATGCTCTTTCTATTAATTTTAACATATATTGGTTGTAGCTTTTGGAATAACATTGGACTATGATATAATGTAATATCATAATGATATAATATGATACAGTGCTATGAGTATGAGTCACTCATCAGGATAGGTCAAAGGTGAACTCACCACTTTGTAAACTCCCCTGCTGCCGACTACCTGGCCAGTCGAGGTTTTCAAAAGTAAACAGTGGAGTAAACATCGAGCAAAAGGCAGAGGAGCTAAACACCAGCTGTGATCGCGGCCAAACGGATCCTCTCTGCCAAGCATCTTGCTAGCCAAAGTACAGCCGTTGGATAATAAACTGGACGATCTCCATGCCCGCATCAGTTTCCAACAGGATATCAGGAACTGTAAAGTCCTTTTTTCACCAAAACTTGGCTAAGTCCTGCATTAGTGGACAGTGCCATTTAACCCAGTGAGTCTTTTTCTGTCTACCAATCTGACAGAAAGAAAAAAGGAGGAGGTGAGTACTTCATGGTGAATAAGGATTTGTGTTAAAGTGAAATAATTAAAATGCTATCCCGGTCCAGCTCACCTCATCTGGAGCTGTAATCAGTCAGACTGCACTTTCTACCAAGGGAATTCACATGGACGTTATCACAGCAGTCTACATCCCACCACAGGCGAGTACAGAGGCTGTCCTGTTGGATGGGTGGTGCGCCTTTCATACCCATCACCCTTTCTGAGCACAATGTCAGGAGGGCTTTTAAGCGTGTGACCACCGAGAAAGCAGCAGGACTGGACGGTATTAGTGGGTGGGTCCTTAAACTATGTGCTGACCAACTTGTGTTGTTTTTCACAATGATATTCAGCCTGTCCTTGGCTCCCACACGCTTCAAGAACTCCACCATCATTCCTGTGCCCAACAAAACAAGACCAGCCTGCCTGAATGACAACCGCCCACCTCAGCGCTGTACTGATGAAGCGCTTTGATCGGCTGGTCAAAGATTAATCCCTATAAACAGATTCTGCATTTAAATGCAGAGTCTGTGGGCCATGGACACGATTTTGGTATTGGAGGACTTCTGCTCTCCATTTGTAGTCAGAGTAGTAATGACCAATGGAGCGTAAAACAGGCAGAACTCATTGGCCGAAACGTAGTCTCGGAACCCATCCACTATCCATTGATCTGACGATGATTTAACTTTTTATTGTTTTTTAATATATCTGCAATTATATGCAGATATCAGGTGCACGGAAGGGGAAATCTTGGCCTGGATGTTTGTTATCTGGATATCCACTGGCTACACCGGAAGCCCAAAGACCTTTGAGTTCCCCCAGGGGCTATATTGTCGTCACATGATAGCCGATGGATCCAGAGCTTTGTCAAGGTTTACGTCTGCTGCTCATTACCCAGCACACTGGACCCAGTGACTACAGTTTTCCTACCGTCCCAACCGATCAATGGAAGATGCCATAGCACGCACACCACCCTATCTCACCTGGAATAGGAAGGGAGCTATGTGACATTACTGTTCATGGACTACAGTTTAGTGTTTAACAACACAGTCATCCTAAAGGTGCTCTTATTGGATCCAGATCTGGTGACTGTGAAGTTCATTTGAGTACAGTCAAGAAACCAGCTTGAAGCTGTTTGATTTTCTAATGATCTTCTAATGTCTGCTGGAAGCAGACATTAGAACATGGCCATCCTGTGGTCATGGTCAGCAACAATACTCGGATAGGCTACGGCATTTAAACAATGCTCGGATGGTACGAGGCCCCAAAGTGTGGCAAGAAAATACCCCCTCCCACACCATTATACCCCACCACTAGCCTGAAGCGCTGCTACAATGCAGGATTGGTCGATGTCATCATGTCGTTTACACCAAATTCTGACCCTGCAGCAGATATCAAGACTCACCAGACCAGTCATCTTTTATCTGGTCTTCTATCCAGTTTGGTGAGCCCATGCCAACTGTAGCCCATCAGCTTCAAGCTTCAACATGTTGTGCATTTAGAGATGCTCTCCTGTATACCTGAGTTGTAACGAGTTGTGACCTCAATGACAAGGCCAGGCGAGAACTGTATGCCACTGCTTCCTGACATGCTGCTCTCGGTTGTCACTTCGTCACCGTGGTGTATTGTGTTGGACATGACAATGCACACACACACACGGCCTGCTATAATGATGCCCTCTTTGCTGTAAAACCAGAAAAAGGTTTTGCTGTATTATTGCAACACAGTAAGGCTTGTAGAATAGTATAGAATTTGAACATGAAGGCTGTCCAGGATTTTTTCTACTGTGTTCATGATCTTGACATCTTTTCACACACAAGTAGCCAGACAGACCAAAGCAGCATTTGGCTGTATTGCCATAAACTGACTCTTGTGGAGCTCAACCCACCAACAGTATTTCAGGCTTAAATTCCGTTTTGAATGCTTTGCTGGAGAAAATACCACAGAGGTCCCCAGTGTTACAGCTGGGCTTTTATCCTGGTGAGCCGTGTCACACTTCCACATTTGGTCACATAGTTTGGGCTTTGTGATGCTGGAGGAAATACAGGCCTCCCTCCAGAGGACAGGAATACGTAATTACCAACAACAATCCATTACCTCAAAATGCTCTTCCTGTGAGCAACAGCAATGAATCACCTGCTGTATTATCACACCTGCACCAGGCAAACACGGGGACACACACATGCTCAGAGTCATACACAGCTGGTAACATGTTACAACAACAGAGTGAAGTTTTACATTGTTGTGTATCAGAGCCCAGATCAGTGCCGCTCCATTGTATGAGCTGGATTTATTACCGAGCTCATACAGCTGGCTGGTACTGCACCTGTGTGGGACAAGTGAGGCCAAACACAATGACCAATACGTCAGCGGCCTTATTTCATTTGTTTTCTAGAGAGCTGTAGCTGAGACATGTATCTGCATGTGACATTTAAAAATAACCTGTCAGCACTCTGTGATGGACAAACTAAATAAAGGCACTTCTAAATTACCCGAAACATATCTTTAGGATTTCTGTAGGGACAGCTTTTGAGTTACTTATTGGCCAACACATACAAGATATATCTGCAACAAGCTAATATCATCCATCTATCAGGCTAGACTGACTGTCATTTTTGACACCGTCTTACACCCTTAGACCACTGTGATGCCCCAACGTTGGGCTACAAAACCCAAATGTTGCTCTCTTCACAATTCTTACTGCACTTACATGGCTGGAAAACAGGATACAGAAAAGAAAACAGTCGCCCTTCCATCTGAACTCACAGGACAACACTAACCTGACAGCTCACCAGAGGACACACCAGATCATGATGTAACAGCACACTGATTTCGTTTGAGCTTCATCACCTGCAGTGGGACTGTATGTCAAATCAAGCTCAATCAATGGCTTTCAGACTGTGGCCATAGACAATACTCCTTCCTGATTGGCTTGCAGCAGTCCCTTCAAACTGAACACGAGGACACGTCAGACAGAATCCCAGTCAAAAGTTTAATCATTATACATCAGCACAGGGCACATCAAGGACGCACTGCGAAGGTATTTCAGTCTATCTCTAATGTGACTCTAATGAAACCTCACACTGTATTATCATTTACACTTTCCAAAGGAAAATTGTGTTAAACTCATAACTTGAGTGACATTTTTATGTTGCTAATTCCTAAAGAATCAATCTCCATAAATGACAAATAATTTGTGAGAATGACTCGTCAAGTGTTGTAGTTTGGTCACATTCAGTTATAGAATCATTAAGTACCTCATACTACCTGATGGGCCTTAATTTACCTCTTGTGCTGTAATAGAAACAGCTCTGATGGTCATTTAGCTGCCATAGATTATGAGAATCCTTCATATAGCGAGAGTCCTTACATTCAGCAGGTCTGCCTCTCAGCTCTATACAGACTGAATCTGAATCCTCTCTCAAAGTGAAAGGAAGACTGAACTTTGACCCAAAGCACTCAACAAAGCACACACACACACACACACAAAGTAAGTGCCAGACAAACACTGCCACACACACGTATCGCACACGCAAGCAGCAAAAGTTTTCTTTTCAGTCTAGACATGTGGGCAGAACAATGACAGAGGAAGGCAGAGGGAAAGTGACAGAGTGAGAAAAAGAGGGACTGAGACAGAGCCAGAGATAATGAGAATAAAAAAGGGAGTGAGACAGTGGCAAGCAGAGAGGCAAGGAGCAATGAGCACACGCAGGTGGGTGGGCATGGAGAAAAAGGCTAGAAGGTGAGCTCTCACAGCCAGTGTGACCTACGGCAGTGTGTGTGTGTGTGTGTGTGTGTGTGAGAACTTGGTAAATTCAGAAATAACTTAAAAATAACACCTATGTGCTTTCACCTGGACGTTGGCTTGTTGACTTGAAATAACTTCATAAGTTTCCAGGCCTGAAGGTTAAAAACAACGCATTGAAACAGTTCTTTAAATGATGCACTAAACTCAGGACTGTTCTGCTCGCGAGCGCGTGTGTCCAGCAGGTCAGGGCGAGACGAACAGAGGCTAAATTTCTGAAACCATTCTTCCATGTTTGGCAGATACAAGCCTCCAATCAACAGCAGAAAAGTAGACATTTCTATTCTTTCTTCTGCACAAAACACAGCTCAAGCAGCCTCACTGCTGCAGTTTGGCTGATAGTTACACAAAGTCTACACAGGAGGTGTAGCATGAGCAGTCCAGTCAGCGCCTACAAAGGATGCGTTCAGTGACAGAACTGACTGTAGGCCACAGAGCCAAAACATAGAAGAAAACAGATTTCTGCCAGTGTGAAAATACACAATATCACAGCAGGTGAAGTATAACACACCGTGATTCCATGGCACATCCTGTCAGCGTGCTCAAAAAGCCTGAAGTTGGAGATAATTTGAGGTGTGGAACAGGGTTGTGCATGATTAGTTGACTAGTCAATTAAACGTTGCTACCCTCGCTAGTCGGCACCAGGAAGAGTAGTCGGCGGTTAAGCTGGTTATTATTTCTGTTATCAGGTATTTTTGGTTTTTTTTTTTTTTTTAACTGGAAAAGTTTCTACAGGCATAATGTCTGGTGAAAATAAATCCAGAGTAAAGATGTCAAATATTCTGGCTCTAAACTTTATTCCCCCTGCTGCTTCTCCGTTGACCCCCCCCCATCACTCCTCTCCCGATTCGGTGAGTAAAAGGTTTATTTCTGCCAAACCGGAGTAGGTGGTGATTGTTGGAACAGTGAACGATGAACCGAGAAGGTTTTGGTGAGTTTTATTTTGTTTCTTTTGTTTGAATGGAATGTGTTTTATGACGATAAAATGTAAATGGAGTCTGGTGGATTTTGGGGAGAGCGGCGTTTCTGGTTAAACAAAAAGGATCTTCCTCTTACTCTGTAGGATCCTTTCCATAATGTCGTCAGACACTCAGAATAACAATCTGAGCCTGTCAGCGGCAAAAACAGACACTGTGAGCGGGCGAACGTTGACGGTGCGATGGGGGGATTACACTGCAGCCCGTTGTGCCAGCTGCAGCATTCTTGCTCAATACTGAACTAGTTTTTGTCTCTGTATCTTTAAAATGTAGCACATTGCATTGTGGGATTGTTAGCAAAGGTAGCAGCTATAATACATAGAGCATAAATTCACACAGAGTAAGGGCACTCAAATAAAATGTTGGACAACAAATACAGTGCACTATATGGGGAATTTGGACACAATAACAATAATAATACTATTTTTTTTTAAATAATGTTTGCAATCCCTTCAGTCATAAACATTTAAAGCTTTCTGCAGGTCCAAACTACAGCAACGATAATAACATAACAGCTTTTAGGAAAGATGTCCAATGAGGTATTTTTACCTTTCCAGCTTCTTCTCTGCCGTAGGAAAACATGCACTTAGCAGCAGTGATATCTATTTCAGCTTCCTCCTGAATTTGGGATTACTGCTTCACAGCATCTTTGTGAGAAACTGGAAGGAGAAAATTCTAATTTGGACAAAGTCGAGGATGCTTGTGTCAAGATGCAACCACAACATTTCATGATCATGAGTTGAGCTGTCCGTCAAGCAAATCAAGGGAAGCTACCTGTCTTTTGCCATTAAGACACCATAGAAATGACAGGGAGGAAAATAAGGAAAAAATGTATGTTTTTTTTTTTAGAGAAATCATAAAGTCTGAGACTTTTTAACAGCCATTAGCGGAGCTGTGGCTTCAGTGGCCTCCACCACTCAGCCGACTCCTGCCCACGACAGACAGACGGACAGATGAGACAGACGATCAGACGGAGAATCAGCCAAATACAGTCAGACACAGTGAGAGGTGTAGAGAGGCAGACAGTCACTCAGTCAGACAAACATTTTGACATTTAGTAGATGATGTTGTTGATATGACAACTTCACCGTCACTGAGGAGCTGCGTAACCATGGCATCAAAATGATGAAGCAGAGGCACTGTTTGTAGTCATCTGTACCCGCACTTTTTCTTTCTGATTAAAGTTCAATGCAGCCTGTCTGTGACAGATCTGTGATTAACTATACTGTAGTTCATAAACTCCCACATAAAGAAAAAGAGGAGATGAGATGGAGGTCCATTGATTTAACGTGACAGACTGCATGGAAAATATGCCGAAAGAGAAAGAGGAGGAGAAAAGTGCATTTGCTCCCAGACGAAAGCCAGCTTATAGCTTGTACGCACAATTTAACCCGGCTTATCTCTGCAGGCTTTGCATCTCTCCGACATCCCCCTTACACACACACACACACACACACACACACACACACACACACACACATGCACACACAACATTACACTCCTATTTACATGAAACACCACAACAGGTTCTGGTTGTGGTTAATGTTAGAGTCATTTCTACATCTGACTGCCCTCGAGCAAGGAAAGTAAAGCAGTAGTAGTGTGTTATGGTAGGGAGATAAGGGTGAGAGACAGAGTGAGGGAGGGAGAGACAGAGAGAAAAGAGAGAGGGGGGGAGCAGAGGAGCAGAGAGGACAAAATAGTGCTGCATTGCAGTAGCAGAGCCAACAAATGTTACTACTTTGTGAAGCCGGGGCCCTGTTTGCTGTGACGATCCTATCAGAGAGTTATCTAAAGGTCCCATCCCTCTGAAGATAATCATGTATGACCCAGTGGAGGAAGGAGGACACTTGGTCGGACACATTATGGCCTCTTTATCAGCCTATAAGTCTGCCGTTGTATCTCCGTGTCATTTATCTTTCCCTCCACTCTGGAGGATAATAATGCACGAGCCAAGGGGGACGAGGAGACGAGTGTTTATGTGTTTTATGGGCTATCTGTCGCTCTAAGCGCCGTGTTGCTTTCAACGGCGATGAAATGTGTTTTAATCTCGTCAGGGGCGATTTGAGCTTCGGAGGTGATAATGATAACTTTATTTGTATCGCGCTCTTCCACAAACAAAGTTTACAGAGTGCTGGAAGGGGGGAGGACACAGCGTCAAGGTTAGAGGAGAAAAGACCGGTGAGAAATAACGACTGAAACAAGCACTTGTACTTTTTAACAGGACACACTGAGAAAAGACAATACTGGAAGTCTCAGCTTGAATTTGGGTAACTACTGATTTTTATTTTTTTTTTAATTCATATGCTGCACTGCTGAGACATTCAGCAGGGAGATGTTGTTTACTACCACATGGCCTGAAAAACAGCATCACTAACAGCTATTTATAAAGGGAAAAAAAGTCAAATCATAAGTATTCTCTCTAATCTAGACCAACTTGCTGCATTGCTGAGAGACAGAGAGGGAGGGAGACAGACGGAGACAGGGAGGGAGGTGGAGACAAGGGCAAAGCTGTGGGGACCGCTGCTGCATCCAGCCAGCCAGCCAGCCAGCCAGCGCAGACAGACAGACAGACAGTCGGTAGTCAGGCTATGGCTGTCAGTCAATGTTGCTGCTGCAGAGTGGCGCAGTGCCACACTCTCTCTCTCTCTGTCTGAGCTATTCTCTCAGTGCTCGCTCTCTCTTTCCTCAACATCCATCTCTCCTCTGTAGCCGTCTGTCCTCTCTGACAAACTCTCTTCATCCCCTCGTTTCCTCTTAAAACTCCTCCATGCTTCCCTTCTTCTGCGCTCCCGTCCTTCACTTCTGCATATTCACACCCTTCTGTTTCCTCTCCCATCTTCAACTCCTCTCATCTCCCCAGCACCTCCACTGCTCCTGTCCTCCCTTCTCCACGTTTGTCCTGCACTCCTCCTCTCCCCTTTAGATCCGCTTTCATCTCGCCTTGCCTCGTTTTGCTATTCCGTCTCCGTCATCTTCTCCATTCCCGTCAGAACTCCTCATCTTCTCCTGTCTCGTCTGCTCCTCCTCTCCGACGCCCGTTTATTTATCCGTCTTTTTTGTAGTCTGATGATCAGACTGAAATGCGTTTTCATTTTAGTATTTTTTCTTTTTCTGTTTTGGATCACAGCTTGATATCTGGTAGATCGAGTGGTTATTTCTGTAAGTCCACATCCAGCAACCAGACGTGAGATTCATCTAAGCTATTCACCCTTATTGTGGCATTATTTGTGCTGCCATTTTTCGGGTTTTGGCATCGGGTTTCAAGGTGGGAGGCGGCATTTTGGGTGCATCTGGTTCCAACCTTAAAATTTCATTGATTTCATCCATCAACTTTGGGTGACTCATTGCTTGGATGGATAAGAAATGAAGCATTAGCACAAAATATGAACAAGTATTTTAGAAAATATCTGTTTCTATAAGGCAGTGTTTCCATCCACCTGTTCTTGTAATTTGCATTTTATTTTGCTGAAATTCTCTCAAAATTTTCTCTAACTTTGGTGGAAGCCTGACAAGTGTTGCTGATGGTGGGCGGGTGCTCAAGACTACGCTGTTGAGAAAACTGATAATACAATCTGTAGCTTCAGTAAATGTACTTTCACATTCAGATTTCATCATTTTGGAAGAATTCAGCGACTATGGTGCTGTGGTTTGTTCACAACTGCAACAACAAGCATTTTGAATTCCCACATTTCTATGTGAAATAAAATGGATATTATTTCAAGAAATAGTTAAGATGGGAACCCAGGATAAATAGAGACTGTACAGGATGGTGGTGTCTGATTCTGCCTACAAAGCTCTGATTGACTTGGTTGTTTTTCCATCAAGAAACAACCTGAAGTGAGTAAAACACCAGGCTGAGTTGAATCTAGGGCTGCAACTAACGATTATATTCATTAGCAATTAATCTCTCAATTCTTTTTTTGATCAATCAATTAATCATTTAATCAATGAAAGATCAGACATGAGTTAAAAATGATTCTCAGAGCATAAAGTTACATATTCAAATGAATTAAACCAAGGATGTTCAGGTTAAAATGATAGAAAACAGAGAAAAGCAGCAAATCCTCACATTGGAGAAACTGGAAAACAGAGAACGTTTCAATGTCTAATCAATTATCAAAACTGACTGACTGACTGATCGATTAACTGACTAATCTTTCTGCTCTACTTTAATGCACTGGAAAAACAGAGGTGTGGGCCGTGATTGACAGGTCTGGAACCAGCCTACCTTTTCTGCCCTCTCCTTCCTCTTTTGTTTCACCCCTGTCATTTTCTCTTTTCTGCTCTTTTGGTTGAACTCATCACTTCTGCTACCTCCTCTCCCTCCTTTATCCCATCATCTTCCTCTTCCCTCTCCTCAAACCTCTTCTCCTCTTCTTCCCACATTACTTTACTTTCATCTCATCTCCCCTCCACTACTCTCTTTCATTCCTCTTCACACTTATTCTTCTGAAAAACTCCTCATTCGCCCGCTCGTCCCTCATACCCTACTATTTCGTCCTCTCTCTCGCCTTGTCTTTCCTCCCTCACCCCCCACCCACCCCCATGTCCCTTCTGCAACTCCTCTTTCTTTTGCTCTCCTCCCCCTCCCCCTCCCCTCCTCTTCACAGAGCCGCTCTCATCTCGTCTGCTGAAACACTCTCGTCTCTCCTCTCCTCTCCCAGGGCAGGGATCAACCACAGCCCATTTCACACATGACAGAGTATGCTGTATGCCAGTGATGTATGTATGCTGCTAGAGGTGGCGCTACTGATGGCTAGCAATGGAGATAGGGTAATGAGCAGGGAGCCCTGTGTGTGTATGCAAAGTGTGTGTGTGTGTGTGTGTGGATGATGGGCAAAGGAGCTGACTGGTGTCTATCTGAATTTCAATTCACTATGCCAAATAAACGCATTGAGATTCCACTCATACGTTCAGAAATATTCTCAGATTCAGGAATTTTCCTCTCCCCTCTGACTGAACTGAAACAACAGACAGAGCAGGCAGCCATCGATATGCTCATTTACTTCACGCAGGCAAGAGAGGGGGAAAGTGAGTAAGGAGTCATAAAACTACAAAAGAGAAAGAAGAGCAAGCAGAGAGGAAAAAAGAAAAGGAAGTGAGGGGGACAAAACATTACGTTTCTTATGGGGGGCAGGAGGTGAAGACACTGCTCAATCACACGAGTCAAATGGATCAGCTCCGCTACAGTGTGAAAAAACACCTTTGTATCCGTGTATGGGAGCAAGTTCAGTAAGCAAGAAGTTTGTGTCAGCGTGTGTGTGTGTGTGTGTGTGTGTGTGCGTGTGTGTGTGTGTGTGGCATGTCCGCGCAGCGTGTGCGTGTTTGTCAGTGTGGAACTTTAAGATTGATTCTGCTCCTCCGTCGAGGGCAAAGACAAAGCGTTGCTGCCTAACAACACAGCGAGAGAGGCGAGCGGTGATTTGACAGTGGCGAGGATTCGCTCAGGTCTTTTTACAGTGGAGGAGTCCTTGAACCTGAGCTCATCTGTACGCAGCGCCATGTAACTACACCAGCTGAAAAGACTGTATTTCTGCCGGCTGCTGTCCTGAACAATGTGTCAAGACCAAAACTGGACGTGCTCTCCGTGTCTCCACGAGACATGAGAACCCTTACAGCAGATTCTGCTGCAATAAGCCTGGATCCTTGAACCACACTGCATTTGGATTCAGGCTCAGAAGTTTTAAAAATCCTGGTAAGTGTAGCTACTGTACACACCCTCAGGGGGCTGGGCACCAAGAATAAATGAGCAGATACTGTAATCTAATTTTTCATAGGTAGCAATAATTATGGAAATGTAACTGATACCCACTGCAACACAGATACAAGAGTCACAGATGTGGCTACAAAACCGAAACAGATATGAAACACATCTAAAACAAAATCCTAAATTCACACAGCTGTCAGAAGCTCTCTGTTCCCCTGTGACCCAAACGCTGAAATGCATTTGCAGAACGTGAGGCAGAATCAGAAAATATGCAGACGACCACAAAACTCTTGTGTTGTGACGATAATTCTGGAGGAACCATGCAGGTTTGGAAGAGCATCTTCAGACTTCATCCAGTCATTCCTGGATGACAGGAATAACTGAGTAGATATTCACATTTACCCACTGCAACATCAACACACAAAGCTACAAAACCGCTAGAGTGGCCACACAACCACAGATCCAAACCCATGGCCATTCACTACACCCTCCCACAAACACCGTCCATCATAGTTTAGCAGAGCAGGTATTAGAGTTTAAAGGTAAAGCTAGCTCTGCTCTTTCTGGGATTTGAGATATTAGATAAGATGTGCAGTTCCAGCTGAGGTATAAACCACTGCCAGGTGATTATTTAGCCTTTTCAAATGAGTGAACCACAACCAGCTATGTAGCTGGATTGTGTTTCTCAGAAAGCATTTGTGATCTTTACAGCGCAGCTATAATAAACCGTGACAGAGAAGGCAGACTTAAACACAGAGCAACACAGACGGGCCCGTCTATGCTCAGAAGATACTGAGGGTGTGATCACAGCAGTAGGTTCACATTGGCCCATTACCAGGAAAGCCAAGGATTGTAAACAAAAACACACAGGCTGACAAACAACATGTTTACCGTGGTGTTATATCATACCAGTTTAACAGCCAGTAGGGCTGGACGATATGGCTGCAATTAATATCATGATCTTATTAAGAAGATTTTTTATGACAGATGAATAACATTATATATCAAACATTTTCATATCCAATATTTACCTAATTAAACTGATGAGCTGCTGTGCTTCAGTACAGTGCAATACAGTTACTTTTAATACTTGTGTTAGCATAATTCTATACTGAATACCTTAAATTATCTGCAAAATCTCTGCAGCTGCAGGTGAGTGATAAAACTGTGATAATAGGCACATTTTGTTTATTGAGTTTTCTTTCCCATTCAGCTTGGATGGAAACCCAATTAAATCAGAGTCCACCGGCACACAGAGGAGTGTTGGCATGTAAAGAGGAGCTGTAGGAAAGGAGGCCACCAAGCAGACAGGAAGAGCCAAGGTAAGAGGACGGAGCGGGGCGAGTATCTTGAGCAGCACAGTTGCTCTTCAGGGCCCAGTGAGCCGCCATCTGTCCCAGGGCTGGGGAGGCCAGGCCAGGAGACAAGCTCCCCTGACAGCATGCTACCACCATATGCTGCTGGAGCATGTACACATACGCACAAACTGGCATGGCTGAGAATGGCATGAGATGGTATAGTCTGGTCTGCAGCAAACTGAGCTGACCTTATCTGGTGTGGTCTGATCTGCAGGATGGAAAATGCCACTGAAGAGATGGGCACTGTGCTGGGACTGGACTTTAACTGGTAAAGTTCTGATTGGGCCACTGCTGAATAACATCTAATTTAAAATCCCACCAAGTATAAATGCACTGAGTGACATTAATAGGGCTGTAACTGAATCTGAGTTTTCCAAGTGGATGCTCAAAGCATTCAAAGCATATTCATCAATACACCTTATCACGTATTATGAGAAATACTACATAATTTATGGCCTAAGCCCCATTACATTCCAGTCCATTACACATGCAGAGCTGCTGCCATGCCTACATTAGCTGACATGTGAAGTCTCATGTTTTACATTAAATTCCATGCTAGTGCCTTTAATATCAGCATTATCTGTCATGTAAAAATATCAGATTTGCTCACAGTCAGAAAAAAAAGTGTACATCCTAACCAACAACAATAAAGAGCGCTTCAGGGCCTTAGGGTGGTTTCAGAGCAAAAACACAAGAACAAATACTGTATGTAGTGACAAGCAGAGGAAGAAGAAACTCACTTCTGTCAACTGTCAATTAATCAGTTTGATTCTGGAGAGGAATTGTCTGCTCTCATGAGACAAAGGGAGAACTTTCAGCACTGAATGTTCAGCAATATGTGAAAAAATGACCTGGTTACTATAAACATGGCAGCGTCAGGCTTCAGACTACCCACAGTTGTGCTGGAGTGCAAAAAGCCAAGACACGGTCCAGCAGCAGGGACAACAAAGCCCAGATCTCTTCTAAACATAATGCAAGTGAAGCTCAAGATGAGATGATTGACAGGCGGTAAAAAAAAATGAAAGACAGCCAGACACATGAACATATGCTCATGAAAACAGGTAGAAGCGACTGAGCCGGCAGAGACAGAGCTGGACAAGCAGACAGGAAGGGAGACAGCTACCAGAGATGAGAGACAGACAGGGACAGATGGACGTGCCGACAGCTAGACTGGATGGAGAGTTTTGGAGTCAGGTGGACAAACAGGAAGGTGACTTGCCAGGTAACCAGACTGCAGGTCTTATGATCCGCTCACGTCACTCCCAGTGTGAGACAGGAAGACTGCCGCTTCCCCGCTCTGCAGCTCCACCACTGCTGACATACACCCCAATAACAAACGCTCGCTCTGTCTCCGTGCAGCTTTCTTGGTTTATGTTTCTGATGCCAGAGTGCTGTGATAGTTTCATTTTTTAAACTACAGGACACTCCTAATGTCCAAATGCGTCTCTTCCTCTTACTTTAATTCTATTCAGCCAAACACCATTTAGAATCTTAGCATGTGTGCTCTGTTCTATACATTAACCTCCTTTTTTACCCATTTGATCTACTGTCTAATTTCTTTTAACTACCACCCCACCTCTCCTCAGTCGAACAGCAATATTTCACCCCAGTCTAAAAGGAGCATCCACATCACTTGACAGATATTCTCTCC
Organism: Chelmon rostratus; assembly: GCF_017976325.1. Classification (NCBI taxonomy): domain Eukaryota; kingdom Metazoa; phylum Chordata; class Actinopteri; order Chaetodontiformes; family Chaetodontidae; genus Chelmon; species Chelmon rostratus. The sequence continues at coordinate 22,693,139 of NC_055665.1, forward strand.
AAGCGACTTTTCCTTTCTTTCTTTCTCGTTTTTACAATAAACTGCTGCAGGCCTGTAGAGGTAAACAAAGCTTTACGCGTCACAAACTTCAAGGTTAACAGGCAACAGTTGGACCTATTCATGAGGCGAGTGGCCATGGTTTGCTATGGCGGGACTGTCAAAGACATGCTAAGATACTCAGACTACCTCACGGTGAAACGAAAAGCAAAGATAAACGACAGCAGGAGACACCGAAAATGTTTCAAATCGCCTTCGGAAACGTTTTTGACCACTGGTGATGCTGTAGAGCTGTTTTTAGCAGTGGACTATCGTTTTCACACATGAGCATATGCTGACACGACACGCATTCCTGCCAGAGGTTTCACGTTATTCCACCGATTGACAGTTGGTGACAGCAATAAGATAAGATAATTCTTTATTAATCCCACAGCGGGGAAATTTGCAGTGCTATAGCGGCAAAGATAGTGTGATAATAAGGAGCACCAGTAAAATTTATGCAAGATAATGTACCGAGAACCAGAGAAATGCACCAGCAGAGGTAAACTAAATGCTATTAAATAATGGCAGACAGCCCTTCAATCCAGGTTTTAAAAAGACAGGATAGATCAGCTCTGCAAATGTTTTCATTGAGTAGGAAATGCAGTCAAAACTCCTGTTAGGCCCCAATGAGACACACACAAGGCATTGTGGTGAGAAACACTGAATGTACCTTTAAATAGCATTCCTCTTATGGCCTGTGGATGCTGGCTCCAAAAAACGATTCTATGCTCTTGAAGTCTCATAAAAAGTCTCTAATGTCTTAATGAAACATGAAGGCTGTGAGAGAAGTCCAATGTAAGGGTTTTTTTGCTGGGGTAGAAGTATGTTACCTAACACGACTGTTGAGTAAATAATGATGTAGCCTTGGATCATTCGCTCAAATTTAGTCCAAATCCTAAATCGTGTATGAAAAGTGATGTGTGGCAGATGGATGGACAAACGGATTCTAATCCTGACACCATAGAGGAGGGATGGGAAGTAGCTCCCATCTGCTGGGATGAAATGACTAAGCATCCCTTACAATATGCACCAGCGAATGGCCATGGTACCTCCACAGGTTCACCACACACAGGCCATGTCACGTCTGACATGTGCGGCTGCTGTAGTGGACACACAACTTTACATTTAGATAAATGCAAACATGTTGAAATCTGTCCTAAAATTTCTGAAAAGCAAATAATTGGAAGTCTCCATCTTTACCTACTAAACAAGTCTGACTATGCTGCTGATTACCATGATTCCTTTATCAGCAAAAACTTTTCTGATTCAAAGAGGCAGAAAAACACGGAGGAAGTTTGCCATTTCCTATCAGCTGTGACAATTTGATGCATCATGATTTACATAATAATACTTGGATGGAAACCCGACTACAGAGACGGAGAGAAACAGACTGAGAGCTAAATAGAAAGATAAGATGGAAAAAAGAAACGGCAAAACAAAGACAGAGAGAAAGTCAGATGGTGTGTGTGTGTGTGTGTGTGTGTGAGGGATAATTCCAGAACTTGTTGTATGTGCAGACAGAGACGTACACACACTGCTCCACGCGACAGATCGGCTTTTATAGTCCATGGGATTTTATAGTGCACACGTCGCTGAAGAGCACACACCCCGCTGGTGGCACTAAGCTCATTTCAGCCTCACTGACAGATTTATGGCATTTCCATCACCTCATGTGTCTGAATGTGTGTGTGTGTGTGTGTGTGTGGGTGGGTGGGTGTGCGTGTGTGTGTGTGGGTGTGTGTATGGTGTTCGACTTGACGCCCCAGAAAGTACTGTCACAGTTGGCCAGGTGCCAACTTCAGAACAGTTGGCAAGACAAGACTGCAGTGGCATCTCTCTCTCTCTCTCTCTCTCTCTCACTCACTCACACACACACACACACACATACACACACACACACACACACACACACACACACACACACAATGCAGAGGTGAAAAGAGTCTGGCTTACTCTCTTACATAGAGAGTGGAGTCAGGACATGGTTAGCCTAGCTTAGCAGAGACTGGAAGGCAAATGTCTCATACTAACTCATATGTAATGTGTTTAACTCATCTCAAATAGAAATGTAAATAGAACAATTTGAAGTGTTTGAGCATGTATAACTCCGGTGAAAAACAGCCAAGCGCAGTGATAACAGCCAGTGGTCCGGTTGTCTTAAGGTTGCCAGGTCTTTGTGATATATGGAGATCACAACCACAACTTGTGGTCGCTCACTCACTGACTGGATCTGGCAACCCTCACTCTAGCTCTGGACAACACACAGAAGCTCTGAGAAAACAGATCTGTTGTCGTTCCAACATGTAACTTCCCCTAAAGGCCCTTTCACACCAGCATTTACAACAATACTGCCTGGAAAAATAAGTTCAGCTCAGTGGAACCACCGGATTCATGCAAAGACCAACAGCAAACAGAGGAAACTACCATACTTTATTGGCTGCGCTGCACCATCCACTTTTACTTAACCTTCCTCTGTTGGGGTACAAACAGCTACACAACAAGGCTTTGGTGAGTTAAACATAACAGATCTTACTCTTTCACAAAATGGTCTACCTCTGTAGGAATCCTTTCAATATCGTTGTCACACACTTAATATGATACACAACACTTTAACTGGACGTACAGTGACGGTGCACAAACGCCCGGAGGGATGACTCTGCAGAACGCTCTGCGGTGCTGGCTGCAGCGCTCTCATTCAAAACTGAAAAAACTTGAAAAATGGTTATCTCCATTTGTCACTTTGACATAAAAACATGGGAATTTAGGACCCATGATCAGATAATAAATGACTCCCATTTGTCCAGGACATTGAAGTCTTCCAGGACATGTGGATCGGAAGCGTACCAGGGTACCAACACTCCGGCCGGCTAGCGTGTTAGCAGTTAGCCAGTTGCATTAGTTCGTCCACTGATGCTCCAAGCAGTCCCTGCCTCACTAAGCTTCTGGAACAACCCATTTTAAAGTATGTGCAGATGAGGCCACATGCTTTGACATTTCTGCTCATCTGTTGACTCACGACAGACATGAGACAGCTTCAGGGTTTGGTAGCTGTTAAATGCTCCACTGTGGTCACCAACTTGTCACTAACTTTGCCCGTCTGCTGTTTGGTGCTGGGTAGAGTAGACCAGGTTTTTAGAACATATTCACTGAAAACAGCTTCTGGTTGCTGGAAACAATGCTGATGAGAGCAGGAACTGAACTGGAGAAAATCAGTGAGCTGAACGATGCTAAAAAGCTCCACACAGCTGAGGGAAACTGCAGTCTGGTGATGATTACCTGCGCATTCGTCACTACGAGTGATCCCGTTCACACTACAAATACTCCTTATAAAACCTTTGATTGTAGCCACTTCAAGTTAACAAGGACATTAAAACCGACTTCTTTATTTTGTTCCTTTGCTTAAACACCTGCAGTCCAAACCCCTTCAGTAAAACTGTGTCCATAGTAACTACACACCAGTGACCAATCAACTTCAAACTCAGTGAGCACACACAGACGTACAGACTCAGCGAGACGTGTGAGCATCAAGTTCAATGCACTACAGTTAATCGTACAACTCCGTCTCTGAGCTTAAAGAGAGAAGTCCTCACAGGAAGTACACCACTTTAAGGACTTTAATGAGTGGACTGCTGGCTGATGAGGCAAAAGAACAATTCAGCCAACTACACAAAAGGCTGCCTGGAAATGTGAATCTCCTCCAAGCCACTGTCATAATGACTTCAGAGTGCTGCTCACCGCACCACCCACCTGCCACCGCCAAGTTAAGGATGTAAACACACCCAGACTCTTTGATAGGACAAGAAAGGAAAAAGGGGCATGAAAAGAAGGAGAGAGAGAGAGAGAGAGGGGGTGAGAGACTGGAAGAAAGGGAGTGAGTTAGTGCTGTCTCTTGGTATTCACAAAGACTCCCAGCAATTAAAGCAGTGGATGCAGAGCCAGGGAAACTTCCTTGAAGGTCTTGGCAGTGACTCTGAGGCTAGCCCTCCTCCACACCGACCAGTAACCCGAACTAACCTCCAGCTGCTTCCACCAGCCCACGACGAGCCACGTTATCTCACATTAACACACATGCAATCCTACCCGAGCCTACGCTAACCCACACCACTGACTCATTACACACCATTAGCAGACAGAAACACACACTTCATTTAGTACAGCTGCCTAGTAACAGGTAGGATATTTTTGCCTCCGGAGCAGCCTGAAGTCTGTGAGAGACACAATCAGCAGCTAGCACTACTAATTTTCAGGCCATGTTTTGGTTTTAATCGAATTTCACAGTCAAAGTCCTTTAAAAAAAATACATACACTTTCAATTCAGTGATTTTAGTCACAAGATATTAATTCAATTTACCTAATTATTCACTGGCAGAATGAGTGTGTGATTTAAAATAAGCTGATGGAAATGTACCATAAACACTCAGTTCATCCAGGAAAAATGGCACCGCAATTACAAAATTTTTAGTTCATGTTAATTGAAAAATGAAAAATCTTTTGAGTATCATGTGACTGCAGTAATTGGGTTTTTGTTAATCGGCAGCACGTACGTTTTAACAGTTTGGGCCATATTTCCTATCACTTATTATAGCATTTCACTCATCAAATTCATTTTCAAGACACAGCAACATCACTTTGCTGTCAGGGCAGAACACACAAGCAGACTACAGGACAGGCCGAGAGCAAACTCTTATTTTACCATCTGTCCGGAGGCTTAGGGCTAATGTTAAAATCTGTAACAGATCTGTCTGTTGGAAATATCCGCTCTGCAGACAAGAATCACAACACACCACCAAAGTCTGTGCTTTTATCTTTTGTCTCACCTTACATAGACGCAGCCTGCATTTGTTGTCCGCGATATGAATTTTTGTGACAATATCTTTTCATGCAACGGCTAACACGTGCCTGGTCAGGGTTTCTACTCCTTCGCTCTATAAAAAAATGTATCTGCACACTAAAACAAACAAAAAACAAAACTGAAACCCTGTCAAGAACATGCCAAACCAACAGGACCGACCGGATCTCCACCAAAACTGGCATCGCTGGTGGAGGGGTCTGGATGATGAAGCACATTCTGACTCACTTAATAAAAGTGGAGGACTAACTTTGCGTATACAAGTGGACTAGGCAACAGTCAACATGTCTTGACTAACTGAGTTTTAAAATCGGGCCTAGTTATGCATGCGTGTCATGTCACACTCCACCTACTAATAAGTAAAACAATAAAAATGTAAGTGGCCGCACCCAAAAATTAACAGGAAAGTGAACCACCAATCAACACACTTATTCATTCTGTGCACGGCCGTAACATCCCGAGAGGCCCAATCAGGTAAGAAGAAAACACCTGCGTGGGTTTACAGTGTGTGTGTAGGAATGTTAACAATGAGCACACAGAAACTGCAACTGGCAGCAGTGTCATTAACAATACATGGGCTGTGTCAATCCAAAACTGTAATATTAATAATATATTTACAGAGTGCTTTTCTAGATGTTCTAAGATGCTTTACGGGACAAATTCGGAACGTCAACAGAAAAACCAGAACACAATAAAAGCTTATGGGAGTGACTTTTAGGAGAATTTTCAAAAATAGCAATGGCGGATGTGTTTGATGAGTGTCGTCTAAAGGGAGGGGGCGGCTACGGAGAAGTCACCACAGGTCCGCCGCTTCATTCTGGATGGTGCACAAGACGTAGGCGTCAGACGCAGCAGTGGAGGTGGTTGGTGTGTTAGGAGGAGGCTTTGGAAGTGAAGAAAGAGTTCGTTTGATTCTGGTATGGAACAGGGAACCAGCGGCAGTGGTCCGGGCTGAACAATGCGACATATAAAATCTGTCTGCATGGTGAATGAAATGACCGCGGCAGCACCCGTGTGATACAGCTCTGTAGTGCATCGCTATCCTAGCTGGTAGTTGTAGTCCCATTTGATTGAAAATCATATCCACGGCTCAGTAGAGTCCACACACCCAACACCAATTCCCACAATTCCAGGCTGCAATCTGGGTACAAGGAAGCTGTGCCTCCAGATAGACCATATTCATATGGCGGCCCTTTTTCTTCTGACGTCACACTCAGGGTGGGACGCTCATGTGCTGTTATGAAAAGATTAAGGTTGGACCGCTGTGTTTCAGGTTGCAAAACCCGTAAAAGCAGAGAATCTGACTATTTGTTCACTTTTAGCCGCTTCCTGATCTGCAACTGAAAAGATGATGGCCAGTGAAAATTCAGACGAACGTTTGGGCCATAATTCAAAGTAAAACAACATATTTAATAACCCACGGTGTTAGACTGGTTAGTATTCAACTACTGCAAGAGAGAAAAGTTATGGATGTTACAGCGAGGGGAGAAAAAAAATCCTTTTGCTAACTTTCTACGAAGAACAGCTCCTGTTCTGCTGAATTTTTAGTTGTCACACAGTTTCCAATGTTTGTTTGTGTGAATCACTAATAAAGAACAAAACAAAATGACACTGTACGATCAATATAAATTCAATATACATGATGTTAGAATTTACTGAGGTTTGAAGCATAATGTATGGATGCTTCGTATAGAAACAGATGATGTGTCCCTGTAATTTACCATCAGATGGAGATAAAGAAAATGTTTGTCTGAAAATATTCCTTGTTTAAGTTTGGATGGTGCCCTGTTTGCAACATTTATGTCCTCTGCCAGTCACATGCCTGTTAAAGTGATGAACTGCACTGCTTGTGGTTGTTTTTAGAGATGGTGAGGGATGTTTTATACTCGTGCTCCAATTTTATGGCCTGTAGGATAAAACTTTCAACCTCTGCAGCAGCAGTGCCATGTGCAAAAAAAGCCCTGGTGTTTAGGACAATGCTCTGCATTTCAACCCTGTCTGACTTTGCGGCACATCTTCAACACTGCAGACTGGGATACACATTACCATGATGCACACAAAAGTCCAAGCATAGCACGTTGTATGCTAAGCTTTTCATTCACTGTCCACTGTGGGCTTCTAACCAACAAATATGTGCTTTCAGTACAGAAACAAACTCGGGAAGATGGATTATCAGTGTCAGGATCTGTTTAAGTGGCTGATGGGGGACAGTCCACGAAATTGGCCAGATGTTGTTCTCATGCTTTCCAGTGAGACACACACACACACACACACACACACACACACACACACACACACACACACACACACACACACACTAAACAAGACAACCAGAGGCAGCCATCACTTTGCAAACAGTGAGCGGCAGGAGACAAATTCAGATGATTTGCAGGGAAAAAGGCAGGCTCAAGGTCGTGTGCGTTGGTATCTAACGACTCAGCTTCTTATGACAAGTTAACAAAGTATTTGGGACGAGTAAAACAGCACTACACGAACTCTCCCCTTCTTGGTTTCACTACGAGTAACTGGATAGCGCAACATCATATCCACTCGTCTACAATTTCAGGCATTTTCCTATGGCTTATTAAAACAGGGGTGTGGGATTCATTAAAGAACGCCAACTAGCAGGATTTTTCCTGATTTAGAAATGATGCTCCTGTCCTGAGGGCAAACTGATGTCATCTACTAATTTGCATTTATGTGGCATCAGCAGTACCAATTTCAGAGCGTCTGCAAGTTTCTCCAAGTGAAAGAACTTCTTCGTGTCAGCTAGTATGAAGTAAATATGAGCCGTAAAATCAAATTAGAACAAATTAGTCTTTTTAGAGTCCACATTTGTATGATTGCTGAATTCTGGCCAGAAAAACCTGTGTGCCAATGAAGCATCAAATTGAAGACTCACATTTGAGGACTCAGAGCTCATATTAAACATAATTCAAGTCCTTGCTTATATAAATAATAAATGGCTGAATACATAAATGATCCAAAGGTCTTATATAAAGCACAGTCAGAGGCACAGAGAGAACAAGGCATGCCAACTGATTTGGGGGTATTTTGTGGTTGGAGTTGAGCGGTGAACCTGCAGCACAGTTGGAAATGCAGCAGATTAGAAGGAATGCATTATAATTGGTGCGGTAATGGCTGCCCATCACTTATGACCAACCAAATCAGATGATTTACTTTCCTTTTAAAGCAGCAAGTTCACTCACAATTAAGAAAAACATTGTAGAAAAGTTCCATCAAAAGAGCTTTTCCCTGGAGGAACCTCAGCAGCATGAATCAGTCATACAAGGCAGGTGACTCTGATAGCAGGAAAACTGTTGGCTGATGCAGTTAAAAGTTCGATGGCATCAGATAAAGATGGATGTGGTGGCTACGGGAGCAACTGGTCCCTAACCACTAGAGAGGAAGTGGCCAATCACATCAAGTATCTACAGTTACAGTGGAAAATGATGTACGTCATTCGTTCCTGTTCTGTCAATCGGACCAACATATCTATAAAAAGCATCAATAAGTCACCAAACTAGCAACATGATATAGTTTGCATCATACACGGTCAAAGTAGTAAACATGACCAGAAAATCCTTGACACCAAAGCAGCTCCATTTACTTCAGACACATCCCCTACTGTGCCTCTCCTCCCCTCGCTGTCGCAGTCAAGCTCACAGCTCGTGGTCAAAATACCAGGCACAGATGAGGAACAAGCTATCTGTGCACATCAGCTGCCGCCCAAACACAAGCCAAAGGAGCATTTCTTTTCCTAGTTTGGTTTTTCTTTTTGCCCACCTTGAAGAGACGTGCCTGAGGCAGCTTGGCGTAGAGGCTCCACAGCTCAGCTGGAGGAGCCACTGGGGCTGAACTCCTCAGCAATGCAACTATGGGAGCTGCAGAGACACTAGACCAGAGAGTGGTCAGCTGCTCATGTTTCCTCCGACATGTTTCAGATGCTGACATTGAAGACAAGAGGGAGGAGGTTAAAGAAAAGCTCAAAGGCTTCCTCCTTTTCTGGAATCCTGCACAAATGTACATCTGCAGCACGCTGGTGGCTCCCAGGGGACCGGGGTTCATGTCAAGGTTGACTTTCTTTAACCCAAACGATGATGGCGCCTAAAGCCAACCAAACTGCGGCCGGTTCACGAGGTTAACACATGTTAGAAAGGCTTTCCGGCAGCACAGCCGTCTCATACAGATGCTGAAGGGTAGATTCAAACCAAAGTCAGTATTTGACAACCTGGGAATGAGAACGGGCTGTCATCCCTCACCTCCCTCCAATGTCAGCTCTCCACTGCCATTATCTAATAAAATTGGGAATTCTGAAATACAAAAAAATAACATAAATTAGTAGACTAAGATCACCCCCATGACAAATTTCAGGGGGCGCCACTGAGTATTGCCCTCGAACGATGTTATAAAAATTGAAATGGCCCGAGGAAAAAGGTTCCCCATAGCACGTGTCCTGGAGGACTTCAATGTCCTGGACAGACGGCAGATATTCCAGTCAAATATTATCTGTATTATCTGTTGAGTTTTAATGTCTGACAACAAGATGGAAATAATTTCATACAGAGAAAGACCTTTTCAGTCAAGAGCACAATCCTTTCTGTCTAACCAAAAAACTGCCATCACAACATACATCTCTCTCACCAAAGCCACCAGACTCCATTTACAGAAACAGCGATTTTATCATCGTAAAAACACACTTAAGTCGTACTTGACAGACACAAAATTAAACTTGGTTTATCTTTCCACTGTTCCAGTAATCACCACCAACTCTGGTTTGGTCGAAATAAATCCTTAATTCACGTAATTGAATGAGAAGGAGCAGGAAAAACAACGTGTAAAGCCTGAAAATTCTCACGTCTTACTCAGGACTGCTATTACCTGCTGCCTGAAATACCCGAATTTCCCTGGCAGGGGATCAAGTCTTATCTTATTTACTTTCACCAGACCACAGAGACTTAAATATCTCACACTCAAAAAAGAGGACAAAAATGGTAATAACCAGAAAATGGAATCCCTGCTGCCAGTCAGCACTGATGAAGTGAAGGGCAGCTGTGATGTAGCTTTCACTGACTTCAAGCTCATCCGTCTTAGATAGATAGATAGATAGATAGATATACTTTATTTATCCCAAGCTGGGAAATTCATCTGGGAAATGCATCTTCTCCTTTAAGTGTTTTTCAAACTAGCAAACTAGCTCTCTGAATCCTGCAATCTCGCAATAAAACCAGGAAGATCATGAGCATAAAAGATCCCTAAGTCTGAATGACACAAACCCGTCGCTTCAACAGACAGGCAGCGATACTGCATAGTCCACATGGTCCAAAATGTACGTTCTGTCTATCTGCCAATGGCTGGTAAACTGAGAATATTTACCAGCCAAAATATTTTACAACCAGCCCTTGAAACCATAAGGAACAATGTCCTTAAAAGCACAACCCACAAACAAGCAGGCCGTATTGAAAACAAAACATCTTCTGTGAAGCGGGACATTTTCTTCAGCGGACTTCCACCATGCTTCTCCACCACATACTTGCGGTTACCGTGAACTGTGCTTGCAGGCTCGTTGGGCGGCTAGCTGGATAAAGTAAGCTTAAAGGATAACTTTCATTTTTACAACCTGAACCTTATTTGTAGCATTAAATACGACCATTTACTCACTCAGACAACTTTGGTGGCATTTAGAGTCTTTTTGAAGAAATTAGCCCCAGAGGAGCGGCGCGTATATCCGTATAATGCGAGTACTCGGGGCATCAATGCGCAGCCTCTATATAACGCATAATCTGCGGCGAAACTCGTTCATATTCCAATATTTTGTTATGATATGCTGGTGCTATTCCCCTCTGAGCCGGCGGTCGGCTAGTTTAGCTGTAGTTTGGCACAGCTATGGTCCGTTATTGCGTATTATACACGCCGCTCCTCTGGGGCTAATTTCTTCAAAACGACTCCAAATGCCACCAAAGTTGTCTGGGTGAGTAAATGGGCGTATTTAATGCTACAAATAAGGTGCAGGTTGTAAAAAACGAAAGTTATCCTTTAACTGCAGTGACGGTGGACAGCGAGGGTCAATCAAAGGGAGGGTCAAACATGCTGCCGCCAGTGTGCAGAGTCAATGCAAAACTAAATGTGGTCATTCACCGGACGTGTTGTGCTGCTGAGAGTTTGTAGTAAAGCCTATTTCAGGAGCCTGCCGATGGCGGCTGACCTCGCCCACATAGATTTTTACTTGCATCTGGTGAGTGCTGGGTGCTAATTTTGGACCCTGATAGTTCATGTCTGATAGGGACTAATGTCAGAAAGTAAATGGAAGCGTGTCAGAACAATCAGCTCAGGTACATAATGGACCCACAGCATGAATGAGAAGAAGCATAAATCCAGATTCAAGTCTTTTGGTAAAAAGCTATGCAGGGAAAGTCTTCACAAAGACTGTTTGAGGAAATGTTATCGATTCAATGTTCCCGTAAGTCCACCTGATGAGTGACGTTAACCTATTTAATATCTGCTTTTCATAAGTGGAAAATCTTTTTATGCAGTCCTTGTATCCACTTATAAAAACCAAGTGCAGTTCAGCCCCTATCTAAGGCAGACTGTCTTAAAGTTTTCCGGCCCATGAGCCAAATTTAATCATCTGAGTCTCGCCCTGGGACCCGGGCTCATTAAAAATGCACTGGTAAACTTGTCATGTCACCAGAATCAGGTCGTCTCTCAGCTCCAGGTTTCAGCAACCTCTGTGTTAGACTGCAGCCAGAAAGGCCCCATCTCTACGGTCTCCCGCTAAATTCCCTGTGAGTTCAGCCCGAGTTCACTCCACCTTCTGGTTTTTTTAAGTTGTAGCCTATGGTCTGCAGAGCCCAGTCACAGTCTGCATCAATAATGCAGAGACCACAGCTTGCTAACATCTCTGCCCTTAGCGAGAGGTCCGCTCGACAGCACGCCGCGGAAACAAAGGCGGGCTGAAGACGTCTCAGACTAGCACCATGAGAACAAGAGCGCTAACACCAGGGCTATTTTAAGTACACACACACACACACACACACACACTACTGACACAGACATACAGTACAGATGCAGACATGAACACACTCTGCAGCTGTATAATACCCGGTTGTACACACTCTCAGGTAAGCATACATAGATGAATGGATAGTGTGCAGTATGTACACACACACGCGCAGACATAATCGGGAGTGTGTGTGTGTGTGTGTGTGTGTGTGTTAAATCTTTGTGGCTCATGTTAACAGCCTCTGTTGCAGGTCTACTGAATTTTCACACAGGAGCAGAGCAACACTCACTACAGCATTCCTCGGAAAGGGTACTTCCACCTCTCTCTCTCTCACACACACACACACACACACACACACAGAGTGAATGCACACCCTGCTGTATCTCATCTCATCAAGCGACTGGGAAACATCTCTGCTGTCAGATGAAAACATCTAATTATTGAGGAATTGAGGCCGACGCTGGCTGCTTTTCCCCACTGACCAACGTGTTGTCGTTCAACTATATTTTTATAGTTTTCAGTGAGATTCATTGTCTGCTGTGCTGCGCATAAAAGAGCATGTAAATCTTTCATTTGAGTAAAATGGAAAAACCTCAGACGTGGAGGTTTTCGGGGTAACAATGTGAAACGTGTGTGTCTCCCCAGTCTTTTCTCCCGAGCAGGGACTTTACTGAATTATTAAATTGCTACTTAGGCTTTGTGGTTAAATGAAGCTATGCAAACAAGAAGGAACTGCATTAAAAACACTCTAGCAGTAAGTGAATGCACTGTTTGACAAAACTGTTTAAACGTCCTCTGTGAAACTCGTTGAAAGAGTAAAACAATATCAAATTGCTGTCTCCAGCACTTTTTGGTTGTTTCTAGGGCTTCTTAACTACTTAATCAACGACTTAATGCTGCAGTTTGTGGACTGCTCCTAATCAGTGTGGGAACTGTGGAGCCATTAGCCAAATGCTGGAGAGTTTCTCTTCTCCAAAGCTTGAGGGCTGCGAGATCTGTCAAGTGGGTTCCCAAAGAAGCAAAAGGCAAGATAAATGAGGAGAGGGGAATTACTCCTGCTGGAAAAAGAACTGTTTATTCACGATAAGCATCGTAAAAGACAGCAAAGTAAGAGCAAACGCGTCTCCCTTCATGAATGATGAAGCCCCCCATCATGACCAAATATTACCAAATGTCAGCCTTGTTCTGACCTATAACTGCAGCGCCTGCCTCAGTCCCTGTAATGTGAGAAGCCAGAACAAGATGAGGTGTATGATTTACCCGGCTTTTGTCAAAATCCAATTATTGGTATGTGAGATACTTCATGTGATACATGTCAAAATGAACGATGTAGCTCCCCCCACGGGCCAGTCAGTGTATTACTGAAAATGATCAAATGTTGAGGTAAAATGCATCAGCCCCCCCCCCCCCCCCCCCCCCCCCCCGCTTTAATCGAAATATGACCTGCACTAACAGACAGAAAAGCATTTTTTTTGTCACTACATGGCCACAGCAGAGGTTTATTCCACTATTTAAAAAGCAGCATTAGACTGTGGAGTATCTATAGAGTCTAAAAACTGTTTGAATATGATGTAGCCCCCACACTCCCCAAAACACTACCAAGGACATGTCAGTGTTAACTGCAGGTACGGCCGTGGTCTCTAACTTTGTGTGTAGTCATATACTGTTTTTTTTAAAGGTCATTAAAGAGCAACGTAACGCACCCTGATTTTTTTTTTTTTTTGCTGACCTCTGCTGGCGGTTTAACTTGTCCGCTTAATTCAGTGATGTACAAGTGAACTCCAGGATGTGTCAGTGCGCTGTGGCATGTTGGATGGGTGTAGCGACAGGTGCAACAGAGCACCGCACCACCTGTCCATGACAGCGGGTGTGGTCGGAGATAAAAATAAAACTTTCAGCCAGTGAGGGCGGTCAAAGCGTGCTTTTCAGCCGGTTGTTAAATGACTCTTTAAAGAAATCCATCCAGCCTTTTACTGCGATGTGACGATGTTTGATTGACTCTCAACGTCATGCTGGGTTAGCATGGGGAGTATTATTTCAGTTGGCCTTCTGGGGGCACTTTATGAATGAAAATGAAAAACTGAATTACTGTATACTGCATGTATGCTTCTCAAACTGTTCGTTACAAGACTTCTGGTTCAGTATACTACTTCCTTGGTTCCACAGTACCACTTTGACCCAAACAACTACTGTGAAATTAGTCTATTTATGTTCAATACAGATATTTCCTAGATATATATTCACTACTCACAGATGCACGACTGAAATTCTTTTTATCCAGACAGTACTGGCAGGTTGGTTCGAATGAGAGAGTGTCAAACTGTGCTGCACGCCCGTGCCATGCAAGTCAGCTACGTCCATGAAAACACTTGAAATGCGTCACTTACAACGGCATTAACCAAATGTGTCCATTACGGGAACAGGACAAAAACAGACTGGAAGACGAGTTCTTCTTCCCGCAGCGTTCAGGCAGCCTCTCACTGCAGATTCGGAGCAAAGCAAAAACTAATGTACACAAGTGTTTATCGCTGTGGATATGTGACTATACTGGGTTGAATACAGGATTTAAGCATTTGGCTGAAGTGTTTGAGCCCCACTATAATGTGATTTGCTCTGTATAATCATAATCAGGCTGCACTTTATCAACAGGTCTTGCACAGAGTCTTGCACTGAAACAAATGACAATAATGTCAATAATTGTCCTTGTTCATTTATCAACCACCAGTTCTGACACCAGTCCAGTCTAAAGCCCTGCACACCTGTGCCACGCAAGGACAGGTGATTTCACTCATTTCACTTGATCACGCCTCTTCTCAGGACTGCGCTGGCACGTGCCGACTGTGTTTGACTGACGCTTTGCTGCACCTGTTTGGGCGGAACACTTCACACCCTTTAACATTCGTCTTTTGGCACCAGCTAAAATGTGACTGTGGCACCAAAAAAAAAAATTAAAAAAAATCATCTAAGCTATATGAATATGCTTAAATCTAGCGAGCAATTTGCACAACCCATGGAATCTTCAATAGAGATAAACAGAATTGCTGCATCAAACAGGCTGCAGTCATGAAAAACCTGAACAGAAATATCTGTGAAAAGCTGTTCAGTGTTCAGTGAATGAGTGAGATTAACTTCCACACAGGACACACAGCTCAGTGCTGGATTTCTGCAGGGTAGCACAGAAGAATATACCATGTTTTGGCAAATAAGTTCTTTGATCAACTTATCATGGTGCGCCAACTGGGGTTAAAAATAAAACCACAGCTTTCCTCAGAGGGTTTCACACAGCACTTTGCTCTTACATTTGACGAGCACAACATTTCTGGATTTATTCAATCAAAACTCAGCGAGATGATTGGTTCTGGCCAAGAAGAAATGTTAAAAATACTGAAATTGTAATAGAAATGTTAAAAATGTTTTCCTTTCTCTGGCCGGAATGTGAACATCTTGCTTGCAGTGCTTTTCAAAGGATATGCTGCATCTCAAACAGATTTTTTTTTTTTTTTTTTAATGTGTTGCCAAATTACTTGCATCAGGCCGTTTCTCCAAAACCTTCTCAAGTTGTAGAGAGGATTAGAGTCAGAAAACTGAGCTTGTAGCAAAAATATAATGAACTTTTCTTGATTAATCATAAAGCAGCATGAAAAATCAATTTTGGATGGTTACATAAAGCAAACAGTTCCAAGGAGAAAAAGTTGAAGCAACTCTGAATGAGATGTATTGTGTGTCTTCTGTGCACGCTACACACCAGGCTGCCGCTCCAGCTCTTCAGTCTGCTTTGCTTCCACATAACGTCACGCTTTTTACGTTATTTGGACTCCGTAAAGTCACACACAACAATTACTGCAGGCACGCAATAATAGACAGCGTATTTGTACATACAAAGACACACACACACTCCCATGAGCACAACCCAGACAAAGACACACACACACACACTCTGGTGCAGGCTGGCACTCGTCTTTGCCCGTCTCGCGCCTTCGCTCCACCAACACAACACTGTCACATTTTGGCATGTCACATGGGCTCGGAGACAGACAAGGCTGTATTATCAACAACTGGCTGGAGCTCAGGTCCTGTGTGTGTGTGTGTGTGTGCGTGTGAGCTGTAGTTCAGTGATCAGACTGGCGTGTGTGTGTGTGTGTGTGTGTGTGTGTGTGTGAGAGAGGTATTGTGAGAGTTAAGGTTAAGGCTGAGCCGTCAGAGGCAGACAAGCCCCCTCAAGTCTCCCTCCTCTGTCTAACAAACACTCAGCCTCTCGCCTTGGGAGGTGAGAAGTCGCTAATTGGCAGAGGGTGAAACACACACACGTGCAAGCTCGCAGTGCACACGCGCGCGCGCGCGCACACACACACACAGACAGTAAAACAAGAGACATACAGAAACACAAACAGACAGATGGACACAGACGTCTGGCTCTGAGAAGCAGTTGTACAGTGAGCAGTGTGAGGCAGACACAGCTCAACCTGGTAGACGAGAACACATTACTGCAGCTAATAATACACACAGGCTTCTCGCTGACTTTCTCCTCAACTTTCTCACTTAGTTATTATTTCATGACTTCATGGTTTTTATTCACTTATGTATACAGTATATTCGTAGACTCTACCTTTGCAGTTTAGCTTGCACACAGACCTTTATAAAGAGAAAGCTCGCCCTCTGTGTGGTCTTTGCTTTAAATTAAGGTTTCAAATCAAATCAAAGACGAGGCTGCAGTGCATGAGATGGCCATGAAATTTGTTCTATTGATAGAATAAGACTTGTGCATGGAAAGCATTAGAGTGGACTACGTCCTCTATTTACAAGTGTCTGCATCTAGTTTCCAATTATCTTGCATTTAATACCCAGTTGTTTGGAATTACGCTGCTGTCATTTCAGGTCCATGATGTCATGGATAAGAAGTCCCCAAGGCGCTCACAGTATTGGAAAGTTTGAACACCTGAAGTTCCATGTCAGCTGAGTAAACTCCACCTGCTGATGAAGACCATGAGATAAAGTCCAAGTTACCAGCACATTTTATGTGGATCTTCGAAACCTCACAAACGCGATGAATATTTTTCCGTCTCTATAAAATGTTTGCAAAGCCGATGTTTTGAATATTTTAAATGGGGACCCACTCATCAAAACATCGCTGCATGGCACTATTAGTGGTCGACGGCTCCACGCGGCTCCTCTAAGTATAGAAAACGCATGAAGAAGTGATGGTCTATTATAGCTAATTTCAGCTATTCTAATATATCCTATGATAGTGACATTAAAGTAATGGTGCAGGTAATAGAAAATGACTTGGAATAGTGTTTGTTCAGTGATTCACATGCCTCAAAGACACTGTAAACAGATTTTCTCAGTCAGCTTAATACGACCCCATGAACAAAGAGTTCATGCTAAATTTTTGGTTATTTCACATTTCACAATTTCTGAGGTGGCCATAGGTTGACAGAAATATTTTTTGTCATATACTTCCTTTCAGCAGTCGGAATTTAGCAACATTTAACTGATTGTTGCTTTGTTAGTCGTGAAGATGTAAAATCATAACCAGAGTGTCACATAATCACAACCAGTCATAAACTGAAGGATTATGACTCAGAAGATTGTCCACTAATATTTATAGTCTTTGAAGGCAACATGTTCTTGAATGAATGACAGTTAATAGAGCATGATGTGAATCATCATAAATGTCAGTACTTAATAAAAACCTGTGTCAACAACTTGTTAACATTGTGTCATACCAAGCGATTCAATCAAACAAACGAATCCGTCTCATTCTGAAAGGACTTGTACATGAATGCACATGACTTCAGCATAATGACAGAATGACAAACTTTCTCTGCTCCACTGTAACAAAATAAAGATGAGATTTTCTATAAAGACTATTGCAGCTGAGGTAACTTTAAAATCTGTTTTTCAAGCTGTCCAAAAAGACATGACAGCGAGTAGACGGCACCGCCTGTCCAAACACCACCAGAAACAACGTGCACAAAAAGGTCAACAAATAGATGATTGGCACTTAAAGGAGTTAAAGTATTATGGGATAATACTGGTCTTTGATTTAAGTCTTAAACAGTATGACACCCTGACATGTTGGCAATATTTGGCTGTCTCCATACTACATGTACATACATCATCATGATTACCCGCAGGTGTCCTTTCACTGAACCCAACATAACAAGCTTTACCTGCACAGCTCACTCATCAGTACGGCAGCAGCCAGCGGAGGAAAACAGGTAAGAGAAAAAGATGCAACAGCAGCGACCCAGACAACTCTACTGCCACAGGCAATGGCTCTGACACAAGCATCCAAACTCCACCAAGCAATGGATGCAGTTTGCATGTTGGATGGATGGAGTTTGTTGAATATGTGCATGAGAGGAAGAGGAGGAGAGATGCAACAGACGGCTGGAGAGCGAGTGTGTGGGGGTCACAGACAGGTAAAGAGGACAGAGACAGAGAGAGGGCAGAGCTGACAGAAATGAAAAACAATGACAAACGACACACACACAAAAAAAACAATGATTCAAAGCTTGGAGGACTCTTTGTCATCAAAAGGTCCCTGACTGAAACCTTCAGGACAAGCAGAGGCAGGGTAGGGCAGGAAGGGGGGCTTATGTACAGCCAACCAGGCACACAACGAACAAGACACACCCTCCACATGAACTTCAATTCACTCGACCAGACCCACGCAGGAAAAAAAAAAAACACTCCAGCCCTTCATGCGGCTCACACAGAGGACCAGAGAACAGAGCTCAGTGATTACATTAACGTAAACCTGATCAGTGGGCTGGGATACAGCGGACAGAGACCAGCGCTCTGACTGTGCAGTGTCACATACAGATCCATGCTTTTACAAGACTGTCAGTTTCGAACTTTGGGTCATGGGTCTGCAAACTGGAATCAGTAAGTTGTAGTGGATGCTAAAGTAAAT
The DNA here is from genome assembly GCF_017976325.1 of Chelmon rostratus. NCBI lineage: Eukaryota > Metazoa > Chordata > Actinopteri > Chaetodontiformes > Chaetodontidae > Chelmon > Chelmon rostratus. Next base: position 22,711,949 of record NC_055665.1, read on the forward strand.
CTAACGTGAGAACACAGGCCAGAGGGTCTGCTGTAGTCGAACAGAACAGATGTTGGTATGATTTAGAAATGACAGATCACTTTGACCACTACCTCTGGAAGTGTCAGGGCTACTTTTAAAACAGTGCATCCATATGGATGATGTGTTCATTCACATTAACCCTCATCATCATCTTGATCTTAAAGAGGATGATGGAGGGGGTCGCCCTCCATGTTTTCTTAAAACATGGACAGACAGGAAGATGTGCAGTGTGGGAGGCGTGGGGGCTTGTGGCATTCCCAAAGTAAGCATCACTTTGTAACTGAGCAAGGTGAGAGGATGTGCGTGGATGGATGTTGATGTTTCACAGTCCCACTGTGGTCCTCACCCCACCCTTCAGTGTTTAACACCACACACAGTTCGCTACCAACTCATGCCAGATGAGGTTACTTGGTGACACCAGCTCGTAATATTCACCGCCTGCATCCTTTGCATAAAAAAGTTGGTAGCCCCTGGCCTGAAGCATGAGTGACAGCTCAGAGTATTAGATTTCCAATCTAGCTTCCCAGCTAGCATGTTCGTCAAATCAAACAGGGCAAGACAGCTAACGACACACCGTGCAGACAGAAACAAATTGTTCTGTGTCTTTACTCAGGCTAATAAATGTTATAATTAACACGGAGGTCACGGTCAGTGGGAGAGGCAGCGTTACCCTCCAGGGACAGATGCGGGCTGGCGGTGTGGCCCCGGCGGATGGATGGGAGCCAGGGCTAGCCCGCTTGCTGCTAACTTAGCCCTGTTAGCTTAGCTCTGCTGTCTGGCGCAGCTTGGAAAGCAGCTCCAACTCTAAACAGCAACTTCCACCGTCTGGCCCGAAGTCAGACCCCACACCGGACAGCCTGACTAGCGTTTAGCCACACCAGCTAGCATAACCGCAACATTCCTCTAGCCGCCTACGAATACAACATTATGCATTAAAAATTACACCAGTATACAGAGATAACTAATGAAATGTCGCAGGCGTCCTACCTGTAAATGCAGTCGCTAACGTGCTAAGTCGCCGTGTCTGCTTGTTTAAAGTCTGTGATGTTGTGTTGCTAGACGTCAAGTCCAACTGCAGTACAGTGGTTTCCAGTCTGGGAAGCAAAATAAAGCCCAGCTGCCCCACTGTACAGGACATGCTGCTGACAGCCGGGCTGATGGCGAGGCTCTGGCGACACCTGCCGGCTCCACTTCATATAGCAGCACCAGACCCCACGGTTTCATCCAGCAGGACTGCTCACTAACTTCATCAAGAGCGTTTCAAAAAAAGGATACTTCAGCAGCAGCAGTTGCAAGTAAGTAAAATTATTTCTATAGGACAAACGAAGAAAAATTTAAAAAGAACATAAAACTTTCAAGACGATAAAAATGCCAGTATGAACATCCTCAGTGTCAGAGCCAGAGCTGCATGATCCCCATCGTCTAAAGCCTGGACTGTGGAAGTCTGACTGTTTGGTTGTCAGAACGGAGGCGTCTGAAGTGCACAATATGGAGTGAAAAGCTCTGAAATGTGAAGCAAAATTTGAATCTGAAAGGAATAAGGTGGAACAAACTGAACACAACAATGGCCACCTGCTGAGGTAGCCAAACTATGTTCATGCTTTGACGCTGGATAGACTTCACAAGTCAGCACAGGTGGGTTGTTTGTCTCACTTCAGCTTATTATTGTAAACAACTGTATTTCATGATGTTGTGATTGTGCTGTGTACACAGGACACTAGTAACAGAGAAAAATCTTCTCATTAGACCACCCTGTATAAATTAAGATAAAATGAATGAAAAGAATGAACCACCAGACCAAAAGAAACAAATAACATTGATCTGTTGGTGGACACTGACATTCCCTATTGTTAGTGTTTAATGGTTCTGTCACATTAACAAAACACATAACAAGCACACAAACAGAAATAATACCATATTTCTTTTATAAATAATTTTCCAATAATCAAAGAAAGCCAATATATTTATCACAAAACTTTATTTAAAATGTGTACATACAACAATATATTACATTATGTACTATTTAAAGCATGTGCAAATTGTCAACCAAAATCTGTCAGGATGGCTGTCACAGCATGTGGAGAGCAGCCTGTGACAATATACTGCCTTCATATCACAACTCACTCTACAAGCAGGGAAGTAATGCTCAACACTGACGTTTTTAATGTTGTCACAATATGTAGCCTCTAATAGCTTAACAACACATCTTGATGAAGTTTACATACATCTCTCAATGCCATTCCAAATCCAAAACTGATTATCGATGTGAATCTAATACCCCTAAGCAATTTTGGCTATTTGCCCCAGAGCCAAAAGAGGAAATGGGAAGCTAATTTTCAGTGACTGGAACAGTGATTAACACAGTTTTGCCATGGTAACCATACTAAGCAGGCCTGGCAAGCTGCCCAACAAAAACCCCACCAGAGGAAACTCTTTTAGCATGTAATAACAATCATTAACCATCCTAATGTTGCTGTGAGCTGCCCTGATCATGACTAAATTAAGTACATCTGGACTGTTTGGAACGAGTCTTGGAGGGTGCTGGGAAGTCAACACATGGTGCTGACAAAGGCTGCTTTGCAGGTGGGCTCTGCATGATGAGGAGCCATTTCCATAGAAACGACACAAACACAGAAAATTAGGAGCATTTTATGAAATGTACACAGACCTAGATTAGAAAATCTGTTCGTTTTTTTAAAGTGACTTTTAAAAAAACAGAATCCTTAAATGGTCCACTGAATAGGATTTAGTGGCATCTAGTGGTGGCGCCTCATCCCTCCCTTTCCAAGCATGTGGGAGAACATATGGCGGCTGCTAAAAACGCAAAAAGGTCCTTTGCAGAGGCAGTGTTTGGTTTGCTTGTTCTGGACTACTGCAGAGAGATGGCGGTTCAACATGGCGGACTCTGTGGAAAGGGAACCTGCTCCCTCTGTAGCTAAAAAGAGCTCATTCTAAGGTAATGAAAAGACAACGGTTCCTTTTTTCAGGTGATTATATACTAATGAAAAGATAATTAGGAATACGATTGGCCAATTCTGCTAACAGATTACACTAAATCCTACGCACTGGACCTTTAAATTGACTGCGGTCTTAATACATTCACAACTTGACGACAGAAATTATTTCATAAGATTTACGACCAAAAAAATATGCCTGACCCCCTTTTCAGATTTCTATGGTTTTGCTTTGGGGGGAAAAAAAAGAAAAGAAAAAAAATCCCTGCATCCATGTAACCAAACAAGAGACAAAGACATTCCTGTGTGACCAACTCAAAGTAATCCCCGACGTATCCCAACTGGCACTGCCTAATAGGGGCCATGGCAACAGCAATGCTGCCTTGTAACATGACTCAGGGATAAGCCAAATACCAGATCCACAGTCAAGTGACAAAAATCATTAACTCTTTGAAATGCTAGAGTGGGGCAAAGTAATTGTGAGCCAGTCAGACCAAATCATTCAGCTTTAGGCACAAACAGGCACAATCATTTTTCATGGGCCAGCTGAGGACACCTGTGCCACATCCAGAGGCAGACGGGGCTGTGTTGGCAGTAGAGTCTCCGTCATCTCTTGTTAATCAGCTACAGTCTCCAAATATAATAAGAGGAAGGCTTGAAGCCCAGGGTTGCTTTCATTTGATCCTTAGCAGTTTTCAGTTTTGCCTTTTCCTCTCTGTTACTCTTATCTGTCCCATGATGAATAGTACAGGGAAGAGCATCCACCCAAAGCAAAGCAGCCAGCATGAAGAGGTGGCGTAGGATGGTAGATGGTGAATTCAAGGCAATGCCTCACCGGTCAGCTGAATAACAAGACTTCCACTTGTTTCTGACTGGATGAGCAGCAAGCCAGCGTGTCTGCCTGCAGTACTGGGCTTGAACTGGACGGGTAGCTTCAGATAGTGCTGTGATCTAATGTGAAAGAGAGAGGAACGACAGTTAATAGATAGTTAATAAATAGATAAACAATTGTTTCGTTTTAAAATGGTGAAAACATGAATACATACATACATACATACATGTACATGCATGTTTACGGAAAGATAAAATCAAGTGCTTAAGATCACATAATATGAATCATGACACACTAAACTATGGCAAAAGTAATATCCCTAAAACACTATGCTCACAAAGGAAAACTGTACTGGGCACACAAAATGTTACAACATAATGAATGGACGATAAATGGGGCAGCATAGGTGTGTTATGTTCAGGATGGATGTGGTGGAAATAAGAGAACATAATAAGAGCCACAGCATACTGGGGTCACCACAAGGTAGGGCTGTCGAACATTACATTTGATCATTAAAAAAAACAGACTGAACCATTCCAATATGTAAATTGCTCATTATGTCCATAAGAGCAAACCAAAACAATGAGATACTTTTATATTATTTCAACACAAACATGACTTTTAAAAGATCTACGTACCTACACATTACAAAATTAACAAATAAAAAAATGTCTTATACCATGTTGTTGAATTATTCCAGCTTGGCCTACATTTCATTTTCAATCAATGAAAGTGACATTGTGCGTGCAATGTTTCCAACTGGTGCCAGTCCACATGTCCTGGAAGATTTCAATGTCCCAGACAAATGGGAGAAATTCAGGTCGACTATTATCTGTGTTTATAGACTCTATTTTCCCAAGTTTTTGTGTCTAAAGTGACTAATGGAGACAAATAATTAAATGAAAGTTGTCCAGTACTGAGCGAGAGTGCTGCAGCTGGTAGCCACAAAACGTGATGCATCCTTCTGTGTGTTTGCGCACCCCCAGTGTACGTCAGTGTTTTTGCCACAGACGGACTCAGATTGTTAATTTAAGTGTCTGACAACATTATAGAAAGGATCCCTGCAGAGAACCAAAACCATTTTGTTAAAGAGTAAGATCCATTTTGTTTAATCAGAAACAGCTTTTACATCACTCTCACCAAAGCCACCAGACTTCATTCACAGAAACAGTAATTTTATCATCATGCAGTGGGGCTGCGTTTTTTTTTTACCCACAATCAAATATTATTTTCACAATCGAATGTCTGGATTTCTGTACTTTTCTGTTATATAGACAATTTTAGAATATTGGTTGACAGCCCTCCCACAAGGCTACCACAAATCCACACACAGCAGGGCTCACAGCACACCTACTGTAGGACTTGATGAGGTTAGCTGTAGCAGATAAGAGATGGAGATAAAAATACAACAGACATAAAATAGTATGTACTATTCTGTTTCCCTATTTCAACAATACAAAACACATGTTCCCATTCTGAACACAGTCCCACATCAGCATAGCACAGCACAGCATAGCACAGCACAGAACAGCACAGCACAGCACAGTACAGCTGGTACCTGTGGCCTGGCAACCCCTCCCTAAGGCCTTAGTTAGGCAAAACGAGGCCTCAGATGTGTACCATATATGGCAACATCATCTTCCAGGTCCCAACATCTCACAGGACCTCCCATAGTGAGCATTTGCAATGGTAAAATAACATTACACAGAATTTCAGCACAGAGCATGCTTTGAGGTGTATTTACCATTCCTGACTAAACATTGATGCCTAACTACTTAAAGATGGTTCTACATAGATATCTCTAATTAAACACAGCAGACCACAAAAACCCTAAAATGGAAGTACAGTACCACATAAACACTGAGAGAAGTAGGCACTTATTATAAAGATTATAAAACCTCTGATTTTCAGTGTGTCACTCTGCTCCTATCATAAGTAGAGAATGGAGAGTTTGTTTCCAGGACAATGACCATTGGACTCACCTCAGGGAATATTTGGAATGCTTGATGTGGAAGGGCTCCCTAGGGTTTACAAATTTCAGCTGCAAGTCAATTAGAGAAGCCACACATCAAATATCAAAACCATGCACATGACAATTGTTAGGGGTTATTACATTTACAAATAAATGAAGTCAGTCATGCAATCTCTAGTAGCAATATGAACCAGTATACACAAGGTAAGCAAGTATCTACACTCTTACTTAACTTTCTTAACCTCTATGTTTGAGATGAAGATGAAGGTCTCATCTCCAAGAGCAACTAAAACTAAAGATATATTTTAAAGTAATATTTTATAGATGTCCTTGCTTTAACTCGGGTCTGTTCTGGAATAAATAGTGATGTATATTTATGTTTTATATTTCAGTTTCTGCTGCAGTAAGCAAGAAAAAAACATTTTTCCTTCCTATGTCTTCATGAAAATAGGGCCTGCCTTACCTCATGCGTGTCGGACGAGTTGTTGCGGATGTTGACCTTCAGAGTGCTGGACTCACCCACCCGTGTAGCTGGGAAGGTGTAGAGATCCTGTGGAGAATACACACCCCTCCGTACAGCCTCCTCCTGGCTGAGAATTACAAATTGTGCCACTTTTAATTGGAAGCCTAACACAATCACTGTCTGAAGATGAAACACCAACTCTAAAAACCTACAGTCCATTAAATTCAGTCATTATAGTGAATTTCTGAGTCTCGTAAAAAATGCTGATTTGACATGGTGAAAATTTTGAAAATCCATGAAACATGAATGACTTTGCTGTCGAGCACCAGATGCTCAAAACAACACGCAATGATGGATGATGGTCAGTGTTCCCAGACCACCAGGGAACCCAAAACTCAGCATTATTTTACACAAGACAAACAGTACACTTCCCCAAGATGTCTTGAAGCGGTCATTTATTCAACCTACACTGGCTTATACCTTATACATATCCAATGGAGATCCTGGTGAGGATCATATGCATTTTCAGTTTTAGCTTAGCAGGTCTCACCTGGTTTTGCCTGCCGAGGCATCAGCTCTCTTCCTGGTCTTGACTGTAGCCTCAGTCTTCACCAGAGAGCAGTCTCCTTCCTGTGGTCCTTCTACTGGTCCAGACTTTAATCCCTTTGGACACAGACAAAATTTAAGGATGTTAGCTAGAGTTGCGCGCCATGGTAAATGTATAAGGCATGCGCAGGAAGAATTGCTACTATATCTATTACAAATCCAATGCTGATATGAAAACTAAATGTGAAACATATTACACATATCTACTTCCAACCAAACGGTCAGGGACATATCTCAATCAAAATTTTGCAAACTGGAGTCACAGACTCACGTTTAACACCACTGAAAGATTTGGCACTCTACTTTAACACTGAATCTAAGAAAGAAAGCAACAACAACAAAAGCACTACCATCATAGCCACTTAACCTACTTCTGTGGAGCCATCTATGTGACATCCCACTTGCTGTGTATGTATGCTCTTAAGTTAACTGGGTCTGTCATAACACTTCACATTAAAGCGGCACACACACGAAGCCCGCAGGCCCATCTCAGCAGGGTGGCTCTCCTTGCCATCCCTCAACCCACTTTTCTCATTTGTTAATTCTGTCACTAGCACTACAAAGCCATAGTGGAGGTACAACTATACGTGTTTTCTTTTTTTTTTTTTAACTAATGAAGGTAATGACACATAATAATGCTTTAAAACAAGCATGCATGGTTTGGTTTGAGAGTGAAACAAGCTAATAAGTGCATGAATATCATTACCTGTTGTACACAATGACAAATGACAAAGATGATAGATGAAAGTTTGGCTTATGTTGATTTGGACATTTTTCTGCTTTGTTGCTGGTAGAGAAATATGAAACATTTCCAAGGTAAGAGGAATGTACTTCATTACATTAACTGAGAGCAAATAAGAACAGTGATGATACTATGGCTATTTGAGGTACTCCTAAGCAAAGTACTTAAGTAATCAGTGGTTTTGACAGTAACTGTATTTTGAGCAAAATGAAACCTAACATGAAAAAAAATTACTTAAATGTCTTTTTCAGTGTAATTCCTTTACTACAGAAGCACATTTGCACTCAGTATGGTATTTGAATCCCAGACCACAAAACTAATAAATGAATCCTCACGGTGCCACAGAGTTGGAAGCGGATTCTTGTCTTCTGCTGCAGCTCAAACACAGGGTGGCACTCCAAGTCCCAGAACTGGGCATAGTCCCCTCTGTCCCTGGGCAGGAAAGTAATAGGCACCTGGAAGAGCAAGAGAAACATTAGAGGAAGTAATCAGAATGTATTTAACTGCATAAATGCTCATCAAACTCGTACATGTTCTTGGAGGCAAACCTCTTGGAAAATCAAACAAGTCAACTAACGCACATAAAACCAGTAAACAAAGAAAATGTTCCAAAAGTTAAAAAATCAGATTTTGAAAATGCACATCAAAGAAAAACAGAGAGAAAACAAAGAACAAGTTGGTCAAGCACGGTTGGGCGGTATGACAGTATACACCATGCAACATATGAAAAGTAGATGGTAGAGATTTGGCAATTCAGTTTCCACCATAGGAGCTATCCCTGAAGCCGTATTTTCACACTTGTCATTCACGGCATATGCACGGCATGTAGCTGCTTCTTACTCTCTGCTTGCTTGTCAGTTGCTTTCAACTCTTTATTCATGTTGCGGATATGTCCACATACATGTAGCACTGATACACGCAAAACAGTCATCATTACAGATGAGTCCTCCTCCTCCTGCACACTGTACCCAGATGCCACCCCTTGGCTAAACGAAACAGAGTATTTCCAGTAAGTGAGGATGTGTCTGACACGGACAAACGTGCTACATGTGTGACAGGGCAACTCTGGACAACGTCAGGACCGATTCTGCAGACGCTGTCTGGAGTTCATGAGAAAACGACTTCATCGTCTCTGCTGTATATTCGGGCAGGCAGCACGATGTAGCAATCCAGCTGCCTCGCAAAGTGACGTGGTTTGGGCAGCAGAACTGCTCACCGTGTTCTCACGTGACCTAAGAGCGACAGTTGGTGGTTGTGTTTGGAAGTTTCAAATAAAAGAAGAAAATAATCAAATGTGGTGAAGAACAGTAGAGTATGTTATTTTAAACCATTTCTTTACTGAATCTTCATAACAGTTACTATACCATAACATATATACGAATACCTTGTCATAAAATTACATATACTATGACAGAAGATTTTGGTCGCTAGCAAAAGCTTTTAGGATAAGTGTAAAGTTTCGCAGCAGCATTTTTTCACAATAAAGTCTAGGTGCAGACAGAAGCCTGTTTTGCTTGAATTCTTCAAGGCATTGGTTTGAGAAGGTGTGTAAAGTTTCCTTAGGCTTGCAGTGTACCACAAACAAGACTGATGTGCTGTAGTGCTGTTCCTCTAGGAGAAAACACCAGTGACTCAATTCTATCGATCTCTCTCATGTTGATACATGGTTATACTCGTTACTTATAATAACGGTTGCATTCTACACTTCCAGGGCCCTGGTAGAGCAGTTATGAACATGACATTTTGGTTGAAAATTAAATAGCACAAACTTTTCCAATTAACAATTTAATTGTCTTTTTCAATTCATTTTATACCACTAGTATAGTACTAGCCTAATCCAATATATTCCAAAATAAATGCTATATCTCAAATAATGGCTGTTGTTGCCACGAAGACATAAAATTCAACCCCAAATACAGGCTGAGGAAATAAGCAGAGGTGGATAAACTCCTGTGGTCTGTTGCCCCAGCTATATGCAAATTCTCTCTTAAATGAGGACATAAAGTCCACATTAAATGGCATGTTGAAAATAGTTAGTTTGATACTGATGCTGCATTGATGTTTACTTGCACCATTGAGACGCTATCACAAAGTACATGTTGGTGACACGAAACAGACGGTATAATTTGTTTCTCCTCATCCTTCAAGGTACCCAACCTTTCAAAACAATGTGCCATAGCAACCGCAATTTTACAGAGGACTTTACACCTACTAAGGGCTCGGTGTAAGATTTAAAGTGTAACTTATGCCTATGTTGGAACTATTTCAGCTGGTGCAACCATACAAATGTTAGTAGCATGTAAACTCTGTCCTAATAGAGATTCTGTTCAAACTAGGGTATGTTTGAACTTGCACACAGCTGGTGCAACCCAGTACTGGTGCCCATTATACAAGATGCAAGGAAGCTATGCATAAAATGAACACCACTACTACTACTACTACTACTACTACTACTACTAAGAAGAAGATATTCAACAACATAACTATGCCAGTTTATAATAAATGTTATTGTTCAACGGTAGTCACTGAAGGTGTATGTGTATTAATGTCTCAGCCAAAGTGTATTTTGCAGTAACATACTAGTATTATTATTATTTTAATTTGAAGCTTGTATTAACAGCATTATGCAGTATCAAATATCTAACAGGGCAAACAAGAGCAGATCAGAGAAGGAGCCTTTAGACTAAAATACGACCAAATATACGTATCAAACACAGGGAATTAGAAATAAAAACCGGTCTCTAATGCAAGCCTACTTTAAATAGACTTCTCACTCTGCTGCACTGTATTTGAAATAGCTTGTTCTAAAACTGATGTGTTAGCCAACCATTTGTAACAAAGTGACTACATTGAGTAGCATGGGAGTCACGGCATCATGGAAAAAAGGATTTGATTGCAATACTGCAACTAAAAAGTAATTCAGCGAAGTGCAACATATGTTGTGTAAGACATGTTCAAGAATAATAATCAAACACTACAGGTAACAGACCATAAGTACACCTGAAATTATAAGCAAGGCTTTTATATACAAATGACATTTTCAATATGTTAAGTGGCCTAAGTTAAACAAAAGGTAGGCACTGAAAATAAATTACTTTCTTATGTTTGGCTATAAACAAACTATAAACATTAATAAATATGAGCAATTCAGATCACTAACAGTAAAAAATAAGCTCATTTCTTATCTTAAAAAAAAACCCCTACCCCTACACAGCATATAACACTATATTTGTAAAAAGCCCCTTTTTTAAACTGTAAACCCTGAAGATTTTGAAGTATATCTTGTCAAATCCCTTTGCAATGACTTGCTCTAAATATTACTGACAAGTCTATTTGGATGTGAGCACCTACCTGAATCTTCTCATGGGCTCCCAGTGTGCCTGAGACCCTGGAGCATCTGAAGGCAGTGTAAGTGGCCCTGTAAACATCTCCAGTGTTGTCAACTCCCTGAGGAGAGAGAAGAGACCAAAGCTTGACCTGAGTCACTGCTATCACACAATGGCCAGTAACAAACCAAAACAATCTTAAATCAACAATATCAGAAGTGTCAAACTACAAAATCAGTTCATTACCAAAGTGAGTCACAAGACGAAAGATAATATTTTAGCTCCACTAAACTAAAGAAGAAATTAGAAATAAACTACAAAACAAATAAAAGCATTTGTTCCCAGAGAAGGGATAATAAACAGAAGAAACAGAAAAACAGTAAACAGGGATGAAAGCGTTGACAGGAGAAAGAGATAATGAAGAAAAAATAACCTTAACATATGGAGGAGCAAATGATGACAGGTACCACCTCACTTCCACTTCCCCATTCTGCACCTCCAGCTGGGCCTCTGAAGTAGAGGAGAGAAAAGAGAATTTCAGCTTCCCACAGGAATACACACACACAATGTGCTGCCTACAGACTCAGACTTAAAACCCCAACAGTGGGAAGATGGATGAAGAAGTACTGCTACTTTCTACAGCCCAAATTTAGGTGAATTAATCTACTTCTGTCCTCTGGTCAGTCACCTCCCTACCTGATGTATCCCCTGAGGGAGTGCTGGGGAAGATGACGGTCTTGTTGCTGATCTCCACCAGGGCTTGAGGTGCCTGTGGGGTCTGCGGGGGTAGCGAGGTTTTGGCGGTGAGCCTGGCTACAGGCAACACTGGGGTGGCAGCCTGAGGAGGTAGGGCTGACAGAGTCGTGTCTGCTGGGGCCGCGGACACATCCAGAGCCAGGTCACGACGTATCTGGACCTTAATGAACTGGACCAGTAGGCACATTGCACAATTTGAGCTCTGGTTTAGTTCTCGTAAAACAAGAAAATATGTGTATGATTGACTTGTCTTGAGGTTTGAAAAGTTCTGTGTCCATACCTTCTGTTGACCATCACACTGGACATAAATCTGTCCACTCCATGGCAGCAGGGCAGGTTTAGTTGCTAGTGAAGGGTTGGGACTGATCAAAATCTGCAGGTGACACCTTGGTTAACAAAAATTAAGAAATGAGACATGGGTGGAAAAATTAAAATCACATATACAGTACACATAGAAACATTGATTATGATTGGACATTCTTCATGTAACTGTTGCTTTAGTGAAGCTGTGACACTAGTTGTAAAGGGTTGAGCTGTCACTTTTACATACATGCAATTAATATTAAATTGTCACCATTTTCTGCATGTGTAATAAACTTACTGTGATATAATCACTCACATAGTGTGGTACATGCAAATAAAACAAGAAAGATACACAGAAAGACATGTAGATACACAGAAAGACACCATAGAGTCTAATTCTAACCCAAAAACCTCAACTTCACCTTAGCCAATATATTTCATTGAACAAGCAAGTGTATTCTTACTGAGGCTCAATAACTCCATGCTGAGGGGTGATGGTAAGACAGTGAGCAGGCCAGGACAAATCAAAGCTCAGCTCTCTGGATGTATTGTTCCGAACCTGAACCTGACTGGTGATGGCTGCACCATCTAAAAAACAACAACAACGACAACAACATGTGTACTGCTGGCTACTTATGTGAGATGCCATTGCAGAGTCATTCTCATATGGTTTGGAAAACCACACACTCAAAATCTGTAGTGGAATTCAAAGCTAAGGTGATAAAATGTGCTTCTGATATCTAGATTGTACTCACTGATGGTGGGAGCTGCGAGGACAAGTTGTTCTGGATGGACGGTCCAGGACTCAGACTGCCTGTGTAATGATTCTGCGGCCTGAGGGAGAAGAAGACATTTTGCATTGAAAAATGAATACTTTTTTTTATGTCAAATGCAGTGAAACAAATGTTTTTTGTCTCATCCAGTTGAAACAACACCAAAATAATGAACGCTTATCTCATCACAAGAAACCATTTAAGGGTTTATGGTACCTTTAAGGACGGCTCTGTCACTCTCAGTGCTGGACCTTGGGGACCTTTCACTGGCAGCACATCCAGAGACACATTGCCATTTGGCAAACCACTGGGAATTGCACAGCAACATTAAACTACATTGTGTTCAATTACAGATAAATCTATAGTACAAAAAGTTCAGATAAAAAAAATCTGCAAAACACAGACACAGCAGAGAATTTTACATATTTCATTTAAATGTATTCATTAGAAAAAAATATATATACATGTGCATAGCATGACAGAACAGCTTTCATCAAATCAGTATGTGGTATTAAGTAGACTGTACATGAAAACCATGCATTTACCCATACATTTTTCATGTATAACTGAAATGTATTACAATAGTGGTAAACGTGGAATGTATCTGTTATGTTGTCAGTCAGAAGGTTGAACCAGGTCCTGGTATAATACAGTATGTTAGAAATATGTCTGTCATACCTGTCTGTCTCTGAACTTTGTCTAGCAGAGGGCAGCAGCTCAGTGTGGTCGCTCTGCTCACAGTCGGTGCTTTTTGTACTTCCCAGCAATGACACCACTATCTTACTCATGTTTCCATAGAAGATGTGAGCTTCGTTGGGCCGTTGGGGCAGGTCATAGGCTACAGAAAAGGTAAAGAGCCACCAAAATTTGCGACATCTATTCCAACAACCCTTTTTATATTGAGTTCAGTTATTTCTATTATTTTCTCTGCACTTTTAGACTATGATTTGCTAATTCAGAGCATCAGATTCAGAAACTGAACCAACCAAAAGCCAATGATGTACAAATCACTATTCACCAATTAATCTGCAATGGTGTAGCAAAATGAAATGTGGAAAGACTACAGGTTATTACTTTCAATATTATTTAGTGAAAGGTCAATTTGAACTAAATTTTTTGACATCTTACTCTCTGTAATACTTTCTTCTCCCAGGAACTTCTCATTAAAGTCGATGTTTTTCAGCAGACTGTTCTCAGACAGAGCCTTCCGTGCAGCCTGTGGTTTGCTCTGAAGTAATCTGAGAGAACAAAACACAAACACACTGTAGGGGGAACAAAAACAAGTTTCTCGCAAAAGCAGAACCATCTGGAATTTAATCTATAAACTCCATCAGCACTTTCAATTGTTCAGAAACAATGTATGTCTATTTGAAACTATAAGTCAAGCATACAAATCATCTGTGGGCAGCAGCATCACACAAATATTGCTTTGTGCATAACAAAGCTGCACATAGACAATTCGTCTTTTGGATCGTATCATGGGAAGAGTAAAAATAAAGGAATTACTGGTGTTATAAATGTTTCAGTTGACACGCACTCTGTATTGTTTTTACTGTATGCATGTTAAATCAGTCACAAGTGCATACAGGTTTTGTCTGAAACACAAGAGCTTTACACAGCAGTGAACTTACATCTGTCCTACACAGAACAATACATTCATGCTGAAGCAAAGTGTCAGCGATACAATCACTTTGATCCAGAGAGATTCACACTATTTAAAACAGAAATTTTTACTACATCAGAGTTTCGTACTAAATTTTTCCTAAGGACAGTTGACATTTAATTCAGTTTTCAACTATCCACTACTAATTCCCATACCTGCATAATACTTAAATAGCAGTAAAACAAATAAATTAAACTAGGTGCTGGAAGGTCTCACCTCCTATACTGCTGCCTGGAGACCTCATCTCCACAAAACAGACAGACGGTAGCCAGCAGTGCATTGGCAGACTGACTTAGGTTCTGTTCTCTTTGGGTGGACTTCACTAGCACAGTGATCACCTGCAAGTAAACACACATTAATTCATATTTGATTATTTCTTCTCCATGTATTAATGCAAATCATTAATTTAAGCATCAGCACTTGCAGAAAAAAAAAAAAACAGAATTTTTCCAGAACTACAGTGTGAGTCACAATAGTTGTAGCCTCTCTCCTACCTCTTGTGTCCGTTCCTTCAGAACAAACTGCGATGGGGCGAGGCTGATGACAGAGGGTTCCATAACTGATCTTGTCTGCACATCAGAGAAGGCCATGGCTTTGATAAAAGCTGCTCTGGAGCCTGTGTTCCTCACGCAAAGACAGACTTTGCTGATGCGACCAACAGCGATGTCAGTCATTGTCGCCACATAGCCGTCCGCCTGTTTCCTCTGGTCCTCTAGGATTATGTTGCTGGTCCCACCATAGCCTGACAGTGGAATCTGCAGATTGGACATAAAGGATTCAAATCAAACTACAGGTCAAGTCTTTCTATAGACAATAAGAAATGAGGCAGGAAAGAAGAGTGAGGATGTAGAGAGATAAGAGAGAAATGCAAAGTAACTACAGAGAAATAAGCCAGAGAGCAATGCAGAACTGAAAACGGCCACATCCTCACAGTGAATTTGACCCCTGGCTGTGATGGCCGGACTCCAGACTGTTTGATCTCCAGCTTGGCCAACATGCAGGCCACCCTGGTGGGAGCAAAGAGCAGATGGACGGTTACGTCCTCTCTGGGACGGATGGACAGCTCTCCATGTCGGGTCAGACGCTCCTCAGGACTGAACATACTCTGGAGCTGAGGGAGAAAAAAGTTTATAATATATTTCACATTTGAATAGTGTGGATATTCCTGAAGTGATAACTCAAATTATGAATTATGGTTTGGTAGCATTTCTATTTCATTAGGTGAGATATTACAGGAATGTCAAGAGAAACAGTCACAAATTTGAACTCTTAAAGGGGAACTCAGTAAGCTGTGCTGAGTCTGAAACATTGCCGCAAGTGATGTTACTTGTGATGTGTTGTAGGTAATGCAGGCAAAATGTTTTGGCAGGAAGGAACTATGCATTGAATAAAATATGATTATCTCTGGTTGTGCTACATCTATATCAGCGAAATAGTCCTTTAATGCCACATTAGTGTATTAATCTTAGGTCTCTTCTCTATCTGGTTTTGGCTATATGCATCTGTGTGTAAAAAGAAAACAGATTGATTAAAACCACTTTTGGTGACAAACACTTTGTGGCTTTCTGATTAACAAACACAAGCCATATGATAATGAAAACAAACTCTGCAGTTGATTACATGCAAGATGTCAAAACACAAAACCAGGATGTGAGGATACTCTGGTAAACATCTCGTCTCTATTCTTCCTCAGTTCTGAAACATGCAAATATTACAATCTACCTGAAAACAGTCTTGGTCTTGACCACGAATAAGCAACCGTAGCTGCTGTGTGGTGTTCATCGAGTTGTTCCTGAGAACCAGCTTCTGTTGGCTGAAAAACAACAGCAGCTGTTGGTTATGAGAGGACAGTGTGCAGGAGTGTCAGACTACCTTTGACATTTTTTTCTTTGAGATTGAGAGTCATTATTTAAATGTCCTAATTTGTGTAGAAGAGCCAAGTCAAACCTGGATCCAGTTAAACCTTTAAAGAATGCACCCACCCTATGGGGGATTTAGCTTTCTTACTGGTGTCTGTGCTTTACCTCCCTTCAATGAGTGTAAATAAATTGTGCATTATGTTGAAATAGCTTCTGAGGAATAACACTCCCTGTAGAGAGCCTCTGTCCCTTCTCATGAATAACATTATACAAGCCTTAATAGAATAAGGTGGACCACTGGGCCTCAAGTTTTTTTATTGATTACTTTCCAATGAATAATTGATACCTATAAAGTGTTTTTCTCTAACAAGTAATAGTGAAATTAATGAAAAACTGAAAAGTTGCTTACACAGCTCGCCCCAGAGTAACCCCTCCCCAGGCCACGAACTGTTTATTAGAGAGAATTGGTGGAACATCACTGGCCACACCAGGAACAAAGACAGCAGCGGACGGAATGGCAGATTTCCCAGAGTCCTCTGGGACAACTTCTCCTTTCAGGGTTACCTCATACTGAGGGCCTGATGGCAGCACCAAGATGGTGAGAAGGCTGCAACACAACAAGCACAAGCAAGTTAATCCAAATCAATAAGTTGAGTCCACTGAACATGTGATGTTGTTTTGTTTTGGGCTATTCTGGGATACAACCCAAGACGAAGACTTTATCCAAATCAATTGTAGAAATTTATCCAAATGACCTGACTCATTCTTCCAGAGCAAGCACACCACGTGTTTTAAAACAAAATGCATTAGTCAGTTTAGTCACATGCACTCTTATAAAAATCCTGTGAAAAATATGGATACACATAAAAACAGGCAAAACCACAGCCATCCCATCATGGAATGGATGGATGGAATAGTGGTTTCTCATTTACAGGACCAACAGTAACTACTATAAGTAAAAGCAATAAATGTTGGTATACCTTTCTTGATATTTTCTGCTGCCCTGTGCTTTGAAGGAAACCACGATACCTTGCTCCTCTCCCACTCTCAGGGGTAGTTCATCAGGTGTCACAGAGAAACTGTCCTCAGTATCAATGTGCTATAAAGAGGAATGAAAAGGAGACAATTAGAGGGAATATAAGTGAAAAGATGGGGGCAAAATTAGTGAGAAAACAGCAAAGAAGAAGAAGAAGAAATAGATGGAGGGAGAGATGGAGCACAGGACAGAAGGGGAACCAAATGAGAAAACAGGAGAAGTGGGGAAGGAGCAATGAGAAGCAAAGTTAGAAAGAGAGCAAAGAAGAGGAGTGAGACAAGGAAGACAGGAAGAAGGTAAAAATTGAGAAAACAAGACAAATGGAAAATATCAATGAATCCCCACCGTATGTACCACATTCTGAGCCCAAAATGTCACACAGGCTTACCCAAACCCCAGATCTAATAAAAGTAAAGGTCAGAATTACCTTGAGTTTCAGTTGAACGTCAATGTTTCCTGCATTCTTTAATGGCAGCATCTGTTGACAGGATTTACCCAGCGGAGCAGACAGGCTGACAGTCTAGACAAAAGAAGCACAAAAAAGCCGTTGACTGCCAACTCTACAAAAGGTCAAGAAAAGTTAAACGAGAAATGAAACATGATGATAAAAAGGAAGTTTAATGTCAAACTTCCTGTCAAAATCAAATTTAATGTATTAATGATTAATCTAGCAATTTCATTTCTCAAAGTCTTCTGACATATGAAACAAAATCAGATGTCAATCCCCCGATAGACTGTTAAATACGTTCTAAATCTAGTGCTGACAGTCAACAGTAGACTTAGTAAGTTGTGCATCCCATCAGAAAAAACAAAACAAAAAAACATCCACATTACACAGTAACTGGCAGTGACGCAGTGTGCTGACTCTACACTTGACCAAGGTTGGAAGTGGTCTGGAAAATCAGGCCTCACTCCTCCACATGTAAGATGCTCATGTGATCAACATGATTGGCTTGGAAGAATTCAAAATGAGCTTTTAGTACATTTGTAAGACAAACTGTTTTATAGTGTGCCAGAGAAAGTGGGCATTTTGTAACTGTTTTTATGCCCACTTTCTATGGCCAGGACCATCTCACCTTCAAGTTTAACTAACTATCTACCTTGGAAATTTTATAATTTTATAAGCAACTCGCCGAACATGACTAGCTGGCTGGGGGCATGTACTCCTGCATCTGTTAGTCAATAACAAGACCACATCAGGAGGAAACCTGACCTACAAATCTCCTTTGATTGGTAAGACTCTCACTGCTTTTAACACAGAAATCTGTAGCAATTGATTAGTTTAATTGTTCAAATTGGTCACTGATAATCAGAATAGTCCCTGTAAGTGCTTCTGTTGGACCAGTTTTGTTTTATCTACACAACCTGTCAAAAAGGGTTACAAAAACCAATATTATTTTTTATATTTTAGATTCTTCAAAGTAGCCACCTTTTGCTTTGATAAACAAAGGCCTGATTCACACAGTCTCCTCTGAACAGTTGATGCTGAGATGTGCCTGCTCCTTGAACTCTGTGAAGCATTTCTGTGGGCTCTAATCTGAGGTGCTGTTAATTTACAGTTTCTGAGGTTGGTAACTCTGATGAATTTATCCTCTGCAGCAGAGGGAACTCTTGGTCTCCCTTTCCTGGGGGGGTCCTTATGAGAGCCAGTTTCATCATAGCATTTGATGGTTTTTGGGACTGCACTTGAGGACACAAAGTTTTTGAAATCTTCCGGATCGACTGACCTTCATGTCTTAGAGTAATAATTGACTGTGGTTTCTGTTTACTTAGCTGTGTGGTTCTTGCCATAATATGGACTGTAACAATAGTCAAATAGGGCTGTTAACTGTGTACCAACCCTACTTCTGCACAACACAACTGACGGTCTCAAACACATTCAGAAGGCAAGAAATTCCACAAAAATTAACTTTTGACATGGCACACATGTTAATTGAAAACCATTTCAGGTGACTGCCTCATGAAGCTGACTGAGAGAATGCCAAGAGTGTGCAAAGCTGTCATCAAAGCAACTGGTGGCTACTTTGAATAATCTAAAATATGAAACATTCTGTTTTTTTGTTTACTACATAATTTCATATGTGTTCTCTCATAGTTTTGATGTCTTCAGTATGAATCTACTTTTCATCTTTCGTTCCAACCAAGGAGGAGCACACCAGGCCAACCAATCAACATCAAGTGATCACTTAGTTTTCAGCTGAAGACTGAGATCAGCTGATTAATTGATTCCAGCCTGGTGTGCTCCTCCTTGGTTGGAACAAAAACCTGCAGCCACATGGCCCTTTATGGAATCAGTTTGACATGCCTGCTCTGTGTACCCTGTGCTGGTACAATGATTTTCAGTTTCATTCAACTTGCCAATTCAGTAGGAGCTGGTCAATCTCTTTGCTATGAAGACCTACTTGTCACAAACACATTGAGAAAGAAAAAAGAAGCCAGCAGTTACACCACCTGCAGATCTTTAGGAGCATGGACCCTTGCAGTTCCAGACCTGGCCCTGAGGGGAATACTCCTGATCACATGATTTGGACCAGGAGAGTCCACTTCAATGTCCACTCGAGCACTGTACTCATCCGCCAGACCAAGCTCTCCTGTCAAGCACAACCACAAAGCGTTCAGGTGACCAGAAGATAACTGGGTTTTGTTTCATGATTTTATTTCATGATTTAAATTTGATGTCTCTTAGATTACATCTTAAGTGACATTAACTAGTTAACACATCCCACTGCCTTAAACAAGAACGACACTAAATCCAGTGCTAATCCATAGATGTTCAGTCCAGGTTGATTACCTGAAGAAACTGTGTACTTCTGAGGGGCTTTGAAGTGAACCCAGACGATGAAGGTCTGTGGATTCTGAGGAGAAAAAAAACAAACAAAAAACATCTTTTCATGTGACCAGTGAGATACAGAATCAGATTGGATCTGTAAAACTGTCAGAAATTAATTAAAACTAACACTGATTTTGGTGAATACCTCAATTACCTCAGAACGCTTTAAAGAAAAAATGAAACAAAAACATGCAGCATGATATAATTATATAAGTGACACAAGTGAGATGCTGTATAAGGTTGTAATGATCATGGCAATTCCAACCTCATCGTGACTGGCATGCATCACGTGATTCATCACCGATGGTGAGGACACTGGGGTCATGTGTCCAGCCTGCTGTGTTGCCTCAGATGTCATGGTAACAGGGTGCTTGGAAAAGGTGAAGCATCGCCAGGCTGAAGCATTCTGGAGAAATGAGATGTAAAACGTGACCCACTCAGACACAGTTATTATGCTATGCTATGTTTTTTTCTGCTTTGCATATCAAAGCAAGGATTAGCTGTTAAAGTGCAATTTCATTTCCCTCCTACCACAACCTCAAATTTAGTTAGTGCAGAAACATAAAGACCCAAGTTATGCTGAATCTAGGACCAACTGCATCCAATCTTAAATTGGTTTTAATATTTACTTAAAAACAGCTACCATGCAAAGAGACCACTCATAATGTCAAAGCATTAATGACAACATTTAAACGTGCACCTGTGTTTTAACCTCAGTTGCATCATGTAGAAACCACATAGCTACCACTAGAGGTCACTGTCTCACTATTGAGGATCTGTATGTGTGTGTGTAGGTGGTCTTAGAATATACACAAATGTAGTATATGTTGACTCACTGCACTGATGACCAGACGGATGGGCACTGTAGCATGAGTCCTGTTGAGCAGTTTGAGAGGAATGGATTTGGCACTGCCTCCTGGAAGGTCTCCAAAATCCAGACAGCCAGATTTGCTTACTTCAACCTGAGAATCAAATTCAATTTGAAATCCTGTATTACACCCGGGACACACTGCCTACCCCCACCTGTGCGCGATGGCTCACGCTTTCACACATGTTGTGTCCACACAGGCAGGTACCCTATCTTTCTATACCAAGTTTGCCTTTAATAATCACCATCAATAACAGAATATTTAATTGCATTACAAATTTCATTAATCTTAAGATTAGACAGAAAAAGTGTAAGAATTTGTCACTTACCAACACATGGGAAAATGGGTTAGTTACTGGTTAATGGCTGTCAGGCTAGTGAAAGCAAAATTAACTGAATCTGACATCCCTATCTGTGACATATTCTACCTAGACACTGAAACTGTAGTGAAAGGTGTAATGCTGCTGGTAAAATGTACCAGCAACATTTTTTTTTCCACTGTCCATTTTTGCTGAGAAACGCATGTCACGTGGAATGAAAAATAAAAAGCAAGAGGTTGAATGATGCACATGTGCTGCTCAGGTAGCAAGGTGTTTCCTGGGCATTACATACAATGCAATATATGTAACTGTATTTTTGGGCCATTCATTAAAGGTGCGAATAGGAACTTTACTTATACATCATGTATCTCAAAACATCTATGTACATGAATGTCAACCCTCATGTGTTGTAAGCTTATTGCTTATGTAGCAGATTATTTCTGGGTAAGTTTTTAAGTCTTGGTTGAGTGTGATCTGTGAACTGGAGGTCCTCACTTCTAGTGCAGGATTCTCTGCAATGGCAAGCAGCACCACCCTTTTAGCAAAGATATTGGCCCTGGCAGCAACTTCGGTCTCAGCGGATGCAGGCCAGGAGCAAACACTGAGGACACACTGGTAGACACCAGCTTGTGGAGGAATGAACAACACCTTCTGTTCCTCTGTAGTCTTAGGGCCAATGATGGTCTTGTTCTTCACTACAAGCCACTGGTACGGCAAGCTATTCACCTGTGGGGATTGGCATCAAAGATAGTAGTCATTTAAAGATCACCTTTTCTTCCATCAGCTGGTTTAGCCAGATTTATTTTAGTAACTTGCGTTTGATTAATCAGCTGTAAACGTTTTTAGGCAACTAATTACAAGTAGCCCCTCGCTTCATAATGTGACATGTCACCACTCTATGCTTTCTGCTCACCTTCTCTCCATCAATGGCCAGGCTGGTGACAGTGATTGAGACTTGCTGCCATCTCTCAGAGGGGTTGAAGAGGCTGAGGGAGGTCTGTGAGGCGATGCCTACACAGCAGGCATGAGGGAACCGCAGTTCCTCTGGCACCACCACTTGGCCTGAGGGTGACAGTGGAATGGGAATAGCTGACACAGGGAAATACTTTGAGCAGTGTGCTAATTGTAATTGAAGACAATGAGATGCAAAGACTTGAACACTATAATGGATTACAGCAATTAAAAAGTCACAGTTTATTTGCCTATAGCAATTTGCTATGCACAAGATTGATTATCTCTCTGTATCTGACAGACTGTTGGCCACAAATATGATTAGTTAAGGTATGAAGAAGAATATATGCAAAACAACAACTGGCTAAACTAATGGTCTCATCTCACTATAGCCAAAAGTCTTATTATTGTTTCTAATTTCAAGAGTGTACACAGTATATTAAAAAGGGGAAAAGGAACTTTGCTATAAACATTAAGACCCCACCTCTGAGTTCCTCAAGACCACCTGCCACCAGTGACTCTGCACCATATTGACTGTACGGTTTCCCCATCATTCCCATGTCCTGCTGGCTCTGATGGGGTCCAGGGAGGTAATGTGACCCAGCAGCCCCAGGAATTCCCAGAGGACCTGATGTGGGATGGACATGTCTCACTGTTAGATCGCTCTTGGGTATGCCTGAAAAAAATGGAAGAGGAAAGCAGAACTATTTTAATAAGTACATTAGGAGTTTCACCATTATGTTGCATCGTTACTTGTTTGACAACATTTTCGGGGTATTTTTCATTTGTCAAACAAAACTCAGCACCTATATTTATGAAAGAAGAGAGAAAAAACATGCCTGTAGAGGATACGCTGAAGAGACCATTTCCTGTTGCTCCCACATGATAAGCACCAGGGTGTAACGGAGCTTGAGGTCCCAAATACTGCTGAGCCAGCTGGGAGTGTAAGAGAGAGCGTCCAGCAAGAAGGGATTGCATATCTCCTTGGTGGGGAAGATCAATCAAGCCAGCACACTGGGGCTTAAAGCTAGGGATAGGCACATAGTGAAGTCCCTCTGACGAGTAGGATGCAGGCATGCCAAGGTCACCAGTATACACCGACGACGACACTGAGCTAGCAGCTCCCCACTGCTGAGAGCTCTGAGGAGCTATTGTGCTGCTAGCTTGCTGAATGTTCATATTACTGCAATAGCCTGAGTCAACTTTAGTGAGCTGTTTTACATTGGAGACAGAGAGCTGCTTGTGATTCCCACAACCTGCTGAAAGATCACCAGTTCTGTCCCCAGGGCAGTGGTAGTTACATGCACTCTGGCTGCGAGTACAGCTCAAAGCAGAACCACCACATGAGGGCTCCAGGCTTTTACACTCCTGTGTTGGTAGTGGGTCCAGACTTTTAGAGTGCTGTGGTTGCACCTGGTCCAGACTCTTAGGCAAGCCAAGAATATCGAGGTTAGAATGTGCATCTGGTTCCACCGGTGGGGTTGGACTAAATCTGATGATGGTGGTGCTCAGCGCCACAGTACAGTTATTCTGTGGAGGGAAAAACGACCCGAGACAATAAATACCACACTCCTGATTAATACAGACCCTACAACAATTTCACCAATAACACAACTAAGGTATTTCATCTGTTTAGGCCAGAGACCACATGTTTAACATTTCATGCTTTAAGAGCTAATCTTTATTACGTGGTATCAGGTCTGGAACATTAGCATCTCTGTGTAGCATTTAAGCTTCCCTTGTTAAAGAGCACAGTTCCAACATTTCAACAATAATGTCCACATGACAGAGACCTGGTCATGTGACATTCACTTCACAGAGCACCAGCCTTCATTTCTCATGCAACAAAAATGGAACTTTCCCTGCTGTTGAGGCCAATGTTAGCTGTACCTTACTTTGTCCCACCATACCTTTTGCCTTTCAGGTGTAGGTATGACAGTGCCATCATTCACTGAGATGTATGTAAGCCTGCTGAGACTAGGGCTGGAGCAAGTAGACTGAGGAGAGTGGTCAAGACCTGGACGCTTGTCTGCCAGACTTCCATTGCGTGACACAGGTGACACCATACCAGGAGAACAGGACAAAATGAGAACAAAATAATAAATGAATAATGACTCAAAATGGAAAAGTCCCGTGTCTGTCAGTAGTAATGTGCATCACCTAAACAACTGAAATGTAAATTATACCAGAGTAGACAAGAGAGTAAATACTTAGGATTAACATGACGAGACTTTCTTGTTAGGCAATCATTTTTATGAAGTTGGGTAATCTGAATTTAATTTGAAATCACAAAGTCATTACTTATATTCAATACTCCTGACTCCTGACTAATAGAGACCATGTTTAATACAATACCCATCTGGAATGGAGGTCTGACTTGGAGAGGAGTGAGTAAGCGGAGAAGTAGACGGTCTGAAGTTACACTGTGTCTCCTCCACAAAGGGCCCAGAAAAACCCTTTAGCAGTTCTGAGAAACACAGGTGTTGTTAACATGCATCACGTCACAGTACAGACAACTGTTGAATGTTTAGTGTTTAAATCAGAAGCCATATTTCTGTTTTTTACTCACCAGATGTAGGGTCTTGCGGTGGCTGGGAGAAGCCAGCATGTTTCTCCACAGAGCTGCAAGACAGTGAAGCAGCCATGATATCCCTGGGAGGTGGTTTCTTCTCTGGAGAATTACTGGATCTGTCCTGCTGCTGCTGCTGCTGCTGCTGCTGCTGCTGCTGCTGGCCTGCACTCCTCACCCTCTGTGGTGGAGGAGAGTAACCTTTAAAGCAAGGCAAGCAAGACTGTCCTGTCCTCAAGCCTGGTGGAGTTCTTGGCAGGCCAGGTGAGACAGCAGCATTTTTCTCACTCTTTTGTGATGTTTCTAAGGAAGTCCTAATAGTGTCGGATGCTTGAGGGTTCAGTTCTTCTGGCTTCACTCCATTTTCTGTGAGGTCCCTGCCTGAGGAACCATAGGTCTTGGTGGCAGACGAAGCAGAGTTATCATATGCTGCCATTTTGTCTGCAGGGGGCTTGAGAGTGGAAGATTGCTCTGAGCCCATAGATCTTCTGGCAGAGCTGAAAGATAGACGAGGACGAGGAATAGAGCTTCTTTTTGAGTCACATTTATGACCTGGACCTTGAGATAATGCATTTGAAAGGGAAACTGCAGATGAGTTCGTGTTTAATGCTGTCTCTCCTCTCCTGTCTTTCTCCTCAGCTGTTGTACTTGTGGACTTCTGTTGAGTTTCAGTATCCACTCGCTGAGCTGAGGAAGAGGGGAGCTCTTCCTCAGGGCACTGTGCCTGTTGGTTCTTTTGAGAGCTGCAGAGGTTGTCAGCCCAGTCTGTCAGGTTAAAAGTAGTGTGTGCCACAGAGGCATCACTGCTGTCTGACACATCAGTCTTTTTCATGTATTTCTCCATATCGAAGGCACTCAGCTCTCCAACACAGGTGCTTCTCTGTAGTGTGTCCAACAAGGCACTCTGGTATGGCTCAGGGAGGATCTATGTAGAGGGCAAAATACAGGTTTTAATTATTTGTTTGTTTTTCTTAAGATGAGCATTTAAAGGACAAATACAGGTCACAATTTCAGTGTTGGCAGGCACTTTTTGTTGACGGTTTCTGCATCAAACTACAGATCATAATTCAAAGACAAGAATTGAATTCAAGAATTCTGTGTATATTTTTTTTCATCTTATTCTGGTGAGACCTTTTTAATAAAAACTAAGAACAGGAACTTTAGTTGCTCCTGTCCAAACTTGTTTGAAACATGAGAATAAACATATTTACAAAACAGAGGTCTAACATTAAATATATTCTCTTTGTACTGTTTTCAATTGGGGATTAAAGGATTAACAAATTATCACAATCTTTTTCACATTTTCTCAGCATCTCAACTTTTATGGAATTGGGGTTGTGAGGGAAATTTATGGGAGAAAAACACCACCACCACCACCACCACCACCACCACCACCACCACCACCAACAACAACAACAACAACAACAACAACAACAACAACAACAACAACAACAACAACAACAACAACAACAACAACAACAACAACAACAACAACAACAACAAAGCCTTACATGTTCAAAAGAGTGTAGTCCTTCTGCACAGTCATCAGCAGGTACAACAGGTCTTGCAGAATCAGGCTGATTCCTCACCCTACTCCTCTTGGACAGCTCCATGATCATGGCAGCCAGCTGCGATGGGTCAGTACTGATGGATGCATCAGCAATGGCTGAGGCAATTGTGCTGATACTCAGCATCAGATGGCTGCTGTTATTGTCAGGGGACACACAGCTTTGGTTACCCAAGCTTGACTCAGAGCCAGAGCCAGAGCCCTCACTGTGGTCAGGCAGTGCAGCTCTAACAGCGTGGTCCTAAAGAGAAGTGATTTTATGTTCGAAAGTCAGACAGATGTGCATGTAACGCTACATGAGGATATTCGAATATCAACATATGAAACAGATCCCTGTACCTCCTGTTTACACAGTTCTGGATCAGTATCACCTTTCGGAGACATCCTTTCACCTGGTGCTTCAAGAGTTTTGTCCAGGTCCTCTGCAAGGAGACGATCATGAGTAATAGCCAAAAAAGCACAGTGAATTATTTTACAATATGCAAAACACAGAAAAGATCAGGTACTGCTGTATGAATCGAGAAAATGATTCTTAAGCCTCGATATACTGTGAACGCACCTGGGTTCAGAGTTCTGTCTGCTTCACTGAGTTCCATGGTATCATTATGAGGAGAGCTGTCTCTATTTGACAACTCTGCAGGGTGAATTAGGGCAAATGGTTCCCTCTTCTCTGGAGATGTGATGATGTAGCCAAAGGATGGCTAGAGGAAAAAAGAACAAGGTTTTAATACAATCTCTAAAAGGACTTTAAAAGCTATAGGCAACTGTGAATGCAATCTCAACTTCACATCATTAGGTTTTATAAACGTAACTAAAAAATGAGCTGAAACACAATCTTCCTCAGCTCTGTCAAATATTTCTGGAGTCTCTTACCAACAACAACAGCAATCAGAAACCAGCTGCGTATCAATATTGATGCACATCCCATCTAATGCATTTTGTCTGAATGAAATCGTAATAGCCTCCGTATGAGACCCCAAAGAGACTGAAAAAAAAGTACATTTCTAATTTCTGTAACAACTACGAAAGCAGTTTTACTGACCCGTTTAACCCAATCGGCATCATCAGTGCTGCCAAGACAGCCAAGGGCTTCAGAGCGTTGTCCAAAAAACTGCCCCAAAGACAGTCGCAGGTAACTTTGGTCTCCCTGCTGAACATCTGAGGAGACCTGAGAGGCCCTCATCAGGATGTGGCTGCTGGTGGGGACCTTCCAAGATGAGCCACTGTGAAAGGTGCTGTTGCTGCTGGCTGGTTCAATCTTCTCCTCCTGTGCGAAGAGCAATACTCACATTAAAACACAAGAGGCTGTGCTTTACAAAAACAAAAGTTACCGTCTTCTCTTATAATAAGGCAGTAGCACACTACACTACACCATTAATTATTTGCTTATTTTAATGCAATCATGACAAACAATGTAATCAAAGTCAAATTTGGTTATTTTTAGTGTGTCGTAACAGATAAACTGATTAACAGTCTGTTCATTCTACAATGTCTTCTGATGTAACAGAGGGGAAAAAGGGGACTGTTGTATACCTGCATGAATCTGTGCTCTTTCTCAAATTCCTCTTGATCCTTAACTATCATTTCCATAGCATTACCTGCAAAGGAAGACAACATGCATTTATTTACACAGTATTTTGCACAAAAAAAAAAACACTGCAATAAAACAATCTCATAGTATTACAATAGAACTGTTGCCCTGGTACATACTGGAAGGAATAAAGTCTTCAGTCTGAAACTGGTCAACATTCTCTGTTGTCTTCCCATCAACCTCTTTCTCAAAGGAGGAGTAATATGCCAGATCTGTCACCCACTGCCCTTCTTCATTCTGGTACACCACACCACGAGTGGCACTGGCACCTGAGGAGACACGTTATGCCGTTAACATACAACACCATGCACCAATATGTATCAGATTTGAGTCCCTACTGTCAACTCAGTAAATGTCTGATATACACATCAAAGATCAAGCCAACCTTGTTGAAATTCCAGCTCCATGTTGTCTGGGCAGTGGTTCCACCCATCATCTGAATCCTCTTGCTCCTGGTGGAAGCTCTGGGAGAAATACTTGGGTTCAAGGGAGGTGGAGAGGGGACTGTTGTCATCTTCACTGGTACCGCCTGAAGCCTCTGCACCAGTCACATCACCACAAGGCCCACCCCTCAAGCCCAAGGAAGGCCTGGCACCATCAGGCTCATCTGTTCCTTCATCATCATCATCATCATCATAACCACCACCACCAACATCATCATCTTCGTCACACTCTGGGAGCATAACCTGAGGGTTTGTTGGTTGACAAAAGGTATAAAGGCTGCATAACAATAAAAATTTCTTTGGATATTTGTGTCTCACCTCTTGATTTTATCTTAAAATATGTCAAAAATGCCTCATTTTCCAATTTATATATTGTACCTGGGAGAGGTGGAAGCTCCCCTGAGTGCCATCAAGGTGGGAGACATTTAGGTTTGCCGAGTTCTGAGGTCTTCTGAGTCCAGCTCCACTCCTCAGGTAAACAGAGTCCAACAGTCTGTCAACAGTGGGCCCAGACTCTGTGCTCTCCATGGCATCCTGGCATTGAAATCAGAACCACATTCACAGAACCTTAAAGCATATGTAAATATTTTATCTCAAAGTAACAGCTTCAAAATAATGGTACACTGACTTGCAATAGTCACTTGGTTCCTTTTCATGCACCTGTACTCACCAATGCCTCCTGTCGGTCCATGACCATGCTCCAGTTGACAGGAGAAAGCTTCTGAGATCCCGCTGATGGTCCCAAAGAGGAGCTGGTCTCTCCTGTTCCAACAGGACCCACACGGTCACCCATCTGTGAAACATCATGTAAATAAAGCAAAAGATCTTAAACTATGTAGGTGTAAAATTTGAAAAAACTATAGAAAACAAATGTGACAATAAAATCCACATCATGAGGGCAAACAAACAACTGCAACTATGTAAAGGTGTAGAAAAATCAAAGTCTTCAAAATGCATAAAAAAAAAAAAATCTCAAAAACAGCAAGCCTGTACATGCAGCCATTATTGATGTTATTAGTTACACCTGTGTTTGTCAAAGCCTCATTCTTACCTCAGTATGTCTGGAAAGACTGTTCCTTCCAAGGCCTGGGAGATTATTCAGATCGCCATCCTCATCTTCACCAACAGCACTGCTACCAACAATCCCCAACCCACGCAGGACATCATAGGTGGTCTGGATGTTAGCATTTGGGAGAGGGATGGTTGAAACTCCACCGTCATTTCCGCTTTCCTCACTCCCACTGCTCCCATCCCCACCTCCTCCATCACCTGGAGTTCCAAAATGACACAACTAATAGGTAGTCACATAAGGTTTGAGGAGACGGAGTAATCTGAGTGAAAAATCTGTGTGATTCAGTGTTCCCTCAAAACTACCAAGAAACAGCTCCTGTTAAATGCATAATAAAGCCTAAATATGAATTCATGTTTAAGTATCAACAATGTAGGAAAACCAGGCAGAGAACCATAAACAAATAAATAAGGGAGTGAACGACGCTTCATTTAAGCTGCATATTGCACCTGTGACTGGAGGGTTGATGACTTGTCCCTCAGCAGACCGTCTGTGTTCAATCCCGGAAAGAGATGGACCACCGCGGCCGCTGGAAGCTTCGTCATCAGAACTGCCTCCCTCTAAGCCCGGCCTGAAACTGGGACGATTGCTCTCTCCAACCTGTACCAACATGGGAATTTACACGCACATTAAAACAAAACTCTAAGCAAAACTCGTCAGTACAAAGCGTTATGATAAGAATGATGAAGCAACTGGATAACTGGATTTTTGAGGCCAATACTGACAACTACATTTGAGAGTTTTAAAAAAATCTGATTACAAATCTGATTGCCATTTCTAACCAGTTGTCTGGAGGTGCTGGGCAGCAGCCGTGTCCTGGTAGCATTAGTGTTCCTTCTGGCAGACTCCAGCTCATCCTCAGTGTCCTCATCACTGGCAGGACAGGAGTCCATTCCTGTAGCAGCCAGACGCACCTCTGGCATCTGGAAGTCCTGCTAAAAAAGACAATAAATACAAAGAAGTGGAACATAAGTTCTAAAGGGAAGACGTGTCAGGGTGGTTTGATGGTAACTTTAGAATTAAGAAAATCAGATCATAGAGGTCTCTTGCTAAACCCCAATTTTCCATGTGATTATTTATGTAAGTGAACAGTATTTTCAAGCAGGAAGCTCATATGTATACTTCTCTTCATACAAGCTTGGAGCAGCACATTGGCACAATAACATGAAGGTGAAAGTGTGCTTACCTGATCATAACCATCATAGAAGTGGTGTCGATTATGTTCTGGTTCAGTAGAACTTCGGTTCGACATGTCATCAGCAGCACCTGGGAGTCCCTATGAACATTGAAATATATTAATGGGGACACTGCAACAAACACAGAAAGTGAATAAGAGTTGAATTAACAATTATTTTAAATTTAACTGCTTTCCCATTACTGATGCTGGTTAAGTGCCAGAGAACAAGTTGGTAAAGTAGAAAGTGTCCCAAAGACGAGAGGAGTCTTACTGTTGCAGGAATCTCCTGGCCCTCCACTCTGCCTCTCTGCATGGCAGGAGGCACCAGCTTATTGAAATACAGCTCCAGCTCGTCATCAGGCAGGTTGTTTGAATCAATGTCATCATCTGGGAATCAAACACATGCTCTGGGTTTACTTTTGAGAAAGTAAAATATCAAGGATGTATAAAGTATAGTAAACATGTAATAATATGCAGGAATAAAACTAGAATTAATACTTCACAGCTGTATGCTTCCACCAAGCAGTCAAGTGGCAGCTTACATCCATGTCTGCCCAGACTCATATAATACATGAGGCAAGGACTTTAACAGAATTTAATAAAAAGATATTAAGTGTATTTTTTGGTGAAAGGAAAGTTTTCATTATACTGACATCTAGGATTCCAGTGAATAATTTCCACTGAGAAACATGATGTCTTCACTGTAAAAACAGAGACTGTTTTTCCAGAGGAGTACAGAGGACTCATCACACGGCGCAATCACCTGAAGCTCAAAATCAGCAGAACCAATGAGCTTGTGGTGGACTACAATGCTTCAAATACCGATGTTGCTGCAAAGACACTACAAATTATAAAACATGGGTGCTTCACACACACTTCAACCCAGCACCACAGGGATCTACAAAATCAGCACCCAAGATTAGTTTTACCAACTCAGCATCTGACCAAATGTGAAATATGGTCACAATCTGCCTTCTGTTCCTGAGTTATGCTGTTGAATAATGGCCAGGAAAGTGTTTTTTCAGAGCATTATGATGTCAAAGTGAATTGACCTTTGACCTTTTAAATGCAATGTCATCACTTTATGCTATGAGACATTTGTGTAAAATCTTGTCATAATTAGCATATGAATTCTTGACTTATGCTCAAAAATGTGTGTTTGTGTGGTCATAGTGACCTCTGGCCTTTGACTACCAAAATCAGTTTGTCCTCAAGTGCAACTGAACGTTTATGTCAGATTTGAAGAAATTCTCTTATGGACTGACAGAAAGACAACCTGAAAACACAATGGCACCAGCCACAGCTGTCATAGGTTCAGGAATGAATGCGATCATACCTGTGATATCGCTGTTCATGCTCTCCACAGACATGAGCTTCTCATTTGCCAGGAAGCTTGAGTTACTGCCACTGAATTGGTCACTGTCCACTCCCTCACTCTGCACACTGTCCTCCTCAGCTGCAGCTGGTAAGGACTGAACCTGTATGGAGTGTCCAGGAAAGGAGGAAATAACAAAAGGTACCCCATTAGTTTTGATGCCGATAAAGGCATTTCTGCACTGGAATCACTGCTTAAAATCCAAAACTGCTTTCTTTTTCCTTATGCCTACACTGAAAGGAACTGGGGGAAACTGTACCATACATAGAGGTCAGGCTAGGCATTTCTGGGTTCTATAAATTACTGCAAGATAAAAAGTACAGATAAAATAAAAACAGCCAGCTGGTCAACCTGCAGCAAAGAGCCACGGAAATTGCTACCTTTGCATCTGTAATATCTTTATGTCCAAACTGGGCAAATGTCAGAAGTCCTGTTGACAGCTCTGTCAAAGGAGAAAGAAAAACAAAGTTTATTAGAGTCTTCATTGTGATAATGATAATTATTTATTCCCTAATCAGAAAGTACAAATATGGGTCCATTGTAGTATTAGGTGAAGCCAACTTTGTATTGCAGTCAAGAATGGAGTTACAGAGTCTTGGGCTGGGCAGTATGCAAACAGTGTTATACTGTTATAGTAAGAGTTTTTACCTGTTCCAAGCTCTGTGGGTCGGCCATGGACTGAGCCCATCTGTGTGAGAGGAAGCCCCAACACGGACCCTTGGTTTCTGGATGCACTCTCATCCAAATTTATCTTCACTAGCATGTCTGAAAGACGATGGGCTGCAATGAAGTCATCTGCATTGTCCCTGTGATGGAGGAGGGGATGTAAATAACAAGGATCACATAAGAAATACATGGAAAGAGGAGGTGGGAAAATAAGTTCACAGCACTGTGAACTACATGCATGTATACACTCACAAGTCATCTTTGAAGCTGAGGGCAAACTTCTGCTGTTCTCCAACAGATGACTGTGAGTTGGCCTGCTGCAGCTCTTTGCCCCCCAAGTATGATGCTTCAGCAGGAGCTTCTCTGTAAAGCAAAAGCACATAGCGTAAAACAACTGATTGTTAACAAACAGCTCCACATCATGGTTAGTGCTCCAAAATTAAATTGAGCAACTGAATATTGACTTACTACTAACATCTCAGTGCTGTTCTGTTACTTTTGTGATAAATTTCAGAAACCAAATAGGGCTGCAGCAACCCCTTATTAACAAACATATCCACTTCTAAGTATTTAGCAGCTATGTCTCACTGTTTTGTTCCAATTAATTATGATGTGCTTCTTTCATACCAATAATTCCTACTTTCTGTGGTATTTAAATGCTACAAATAGTTGAAACATGAAACAGGACTGAAAAAAAATTCAGCTTCTGCTCTTTTGCTAATAGTCTGTGTGACTCAGAGAACGATGCATGAGAGTGTATCTACAACAAGTCACATCTGTCCAAAGCAGCAGCATGCTCCCACCTGTTGTCAGACCCTGGTCTAATTTTAGCCACTGTCGAGGCAGCCACTGGAAGTCCTGGGCCTGAACCTAATGTCACATTCCCCAGTGTGGCGCGGCCACTGGTGCTGTCCAGAGACTTGCAGAGGAAACTGGGAAAGGCTTCATCCTCCAGCTTGTAAAAACTGTCTGCCATGTTCTGAATGGAGAGGGGTGACAGCCAACTGTGGCTTTACTTCAGGTGAAGACCATCTGTGATATCTAGGAAAAGTAAACAGGAGATATTATTACTTACTTTGAGAACTCGAAACACGTCTAATAACTTATGTAAATCTTTACAGTGCATCGGCACCGTTTGAATAGCAAATATCAATTCATTGATACCATCTTAAACTAGTGAAAACCAGTGAATAAAGGCCGTTTTTTGCAAATATGACTTAATACTTTAAAAACATTTTCATTTATGTTGTTTCGCGGCTATACCGTCTGTCTTATATACAAAATAAATAGCGAGCAATTAAGAAGCTAGCGAATTACGCTAGGTCAGCTAACTTTTAAGGCTAGCTACTTGCTAAAAACAAGTGGGTTTGTCAAAGTGCAGCACGCTCCAAATTTGATTAACTCCTCTTGTCTTCGTTTACTTATTCAGAGGAAAGTGAGGCAAGACAAGTTATAGACAGCATAGAGGATAAACGTCTTTGATATCCTGACGCAATTCTTTCAAGGCTAATGTTAACTTAGCCCATTTCAACAGGAGAATTAAATCGTAACGTAACGTTAAACGTTAACGCTAGTTTGACTTGAACTCACATTCAACACTCCAGAAGCGGGCCGGGAGACCACGGTTCTTCTCCAACTCGACTTTTGTCAATAGAAACTGGTGCAAACACGCTGCAAAGTGCAGTTAGGATCCAAAAGTCACTTCCCAAACCCTGAAGTTTTTCATTATTCCTTGAAAATTAAGCAAACTGTGTACCAGTTAAGAGGACCAAACAGCGCCCAGAAACCACAGGAAGCCCGCGTGAGCGTCATCCCCACATGGGCGGGTCTTAACCAATTTGAATGATTCTAATTGGATTAGAAAACTAAGAGGGAGGAAATTGTCAGCTATGATAGGATGTGTTTCATGTCAATCTGTTAGACCGAAACACTTGCAAAGTTTGGAAAATAGCCCATTGATGTATCAATCGGGCGTCTATTCTTACAAGATAAATGAAAGAAGGGGGTGCTTTTTTTAGACTTAATCCATAATGTATGTGATAATGGTAATATAAATAACTTCTTAAACGTTAGTTGTATACATTAATAGAACTAAATATGCAGAATGAAGTTGTTTTAAAATGAGCTCCCTAGTTGAAGTTGAGCAAGGATATAAACCAAAGATGTACAGTATGATAGTTAATGGCCAAGTGGGCAGTTCATTGTATCATGTGTTCTGACCAGCAGCTGCAAGGATGCCTTGGTTAGCAGACAGCTGCCTGCTGAGAGAACTG
The DNA here is from genome assembly GCF_017976325.1 of Chelmon rostratus. NCBI lineage: Eukaryota > Metazoa > Chordata > Actinopteri > Chaetodontiformes > Chaetodontidae > Chelmon > Chelmon rostratus. The sequence goes on from NC_055665.1 coordinate 22,746,954, forward strand.
CCATTACATGCATTCCAGTTTTTGAGAGTGAGCCATGAAAGGAAATTTATCCTCCCTGTCAAAACAGATCTTTTTTCCCCCTAATTTAAGAGTAAACCTGGTATTCACACATGTGTTCCTTAACTTGATCTCCACAGGAAAATCTCTTGTACCTGACAAATATGGCCCAGCAACAACACATATGCCATGAAACTGGTAGGGGTCACTTGGTCAGACACTTCAGCAAGGCAAATCATTCCCAAAATAAGGACTAGATCTGAACTGGACAGATTTTTCTGCTTAATAAAATAAAAACCATCCATTTGGCAATCTTTAGACAACCATGTCAGCTCATAAGTTTTAAAACACCATTCATTAACTGTCAAGAATAACTGATTCTTTCACCCTACTCAAGATTCCAAAACACAATATGTCTATTTCCAACAAAAAAATGTGTGACAATGAATCATGTGCTATTTCCATTGAAGAGCTGTCTCATGTGGTTGTCAGTCATTCATGCTGTCAGTGTGTGTATGTGAAGGAAATAGTCAAAAATAACACTCTTTTAACATCTCATGGCATTTATTGTCTTCCCCCATGTGAAATTTTAAACCTCCATCAGCACCAATTGAGAATTACAAACACTTCCTCCACAGGCACTAATGGCTGAGGTTGCCAGTGTCCTTCAGAAAAAACACAGCATTGCTTCTTCATTTTTGTTTGATTTACCAGCAAACACACTGACATTGTTTCATGACTCTGAAAAACAAAACAATACACGGATGTGTTTTTTTTATTGCACATTCCATGAACCTAAACCACTAGAATACATAGCTAAGTATGGGAAATGTTTTATTATTCACAGACTAAAATATACAGTAAATGGTTCTCAAAATGGCCATTTAATGCAAATCTCACAAAATCTACACGACATCTTCCAATTCCCTTTCTAATCTATGCACAGAAAAAAAAAAAACATTAGAAAACAGGCAATAAAATTCAGAGGTCCTTATTAGAAATGAATGGCAGTTGTGTGACCCATGCCCATGTCCCTTCTTATTTTAGCTAAAACACCCCAAAGTCATTGCCCTTCAGCCTCTGGTAGGGGCAGCAGTGCTCTAGAGGAGAGTCTGTGGGGAAGAACCTGTTGCTGAGGCTGAATGGGCTCAGCATCACAGTGCTCTATGAGGGAGGAGGGAGGCAGCAGATGACCATACCTGGTCCCTGCTCTGGGAGGATCCAGAGGCGGAAAGAAATACCTGAAGCAATGGAAAAAATGAGAGGGGCCGAAGACGACAAATACATGGATAGGGAGAAGACAGAGACAATGGAATACAGGGGAAAACACATAAAAGGAAGTAGAAATGAGAGATTAAAAGGATAAAGGGTGCATGTATGCTCTAGAAACAAAAAAGGAAGAGGAGAATGACAGACAGGGTAGTGGTAGAGGTTTATTTTTTTAAAGGTGTATGTGCAATGCCATTAAAAGAGGTGAAACACCACCAAGTATGTTGTAATCAAAACAAAGTGGATGCTGCGAAGAACAGAACCATGCAGTTTACACACCAAAACACAGCCCTTAACTAGTAATACCCAAGCATTCAGCAAGGACACTACCCACATACATTTCAAATGCATTTTCACAGAGGCAAATGGTAGCTGATACAGAGGAGACATTAGTGATATGCAGGATGCTGGTATATCTTTGGAGAGGTCAGCTGCCGCAGGGGAGGGGCAAAGGGAGCTCTCTTGCTAATCCTGCATGCAACAAGCAGTGCAATACCACATTACTTCAATGCCACTTCTCACTCGCATTTTGTCAACAAGGAATTGGAATGCAAGAAAGAAAACTTTTATGTAAAGTAATTTTACAAAACACATCACAAAATCTCATTTAGCTGTTGCCAAGTTAATGATTCTACCTAGAATGTCATACAGTACACCTTTGTTACTCAGGTTAGAGGTGACTCAAGAGTTAAGTGAAAAACATCAAGAGTGGTAAATACAGAGGTTAGAAGTTAGAGGTTATTAAACTGAACATAAATACAGCCACAAACCAACTCTAACCAAGCCAGCTCAAACACTGTTTGTTGACTGACATTTTTTATTTCTTTCTACATATCCAAATTTTAAAGTAAGCCCATGTACCTTTAGCTGAACATTAACCAATGTGGCTACAAGTGACAATAATGGGATAATGTTAAAACATTGTTTAACTGTAGCAGATGTAGAGAGGAGTCATAAAATAGGCAAATGGTCTAAAGAATGTCTTTTACACAGAAATTCCAACTTAAAGTTGTTAACATCAGTTACTTCCCATACCAGACTAAGTAAGGCTGGTGCAACAAAACCCCTGAGGGTACTCAACTGAGAAAGGGTCAGTTTTATTGCTTATGAATTAAACGCTTCATTTGTAAAAGAAAGACTGTGATATTTCTTCTTTCAAAGGTTACATAGTCTCACTTTGAAGCCACAAATGTCACTGGCTGTATTCATACCCATTCTGTATGTGTTCATACTATTTTCTGATGTTATTACAGTTGGTTAATAAGGTTCATTCAAGCTGTCCTTCTGCTCAGCAAAGAGTTTGGCAATATTTGCTCAAAAATACATTCAAATTGAAAAAGGAAACCAGGAGAAAAAAAAGGTTTTGGGAACATTACTGAGCTTTGATTTAAGAGATCATCTTAAAATGGAAATAGTCTCAGAGATGTTGGATGTTGAGATGCAGTGGACTAAAGGTAGTTTCTCAGTATTTACAAAATAACATTAACTGAACAACACAATGGTTATGCTCTATATCCCAAAATAGCTCTAGCATTTGAAATAATAGTCACATATCAAATTTATATAAACAGGTTTATTTTACTATTTATACCAAGAAACTGTTTAGCCCTCACACTGACAATGCAAAGTGGAAACATGAAGCCACTCTTATGCATCAGTACAAACCAAGAGGAAATCGCTTACTTTAAAAAAAAAAAAAAAAAAAAAAAAAACACACGACAACACATCCAACTCCTCAGGCTTGGTGCCGACAACCTGTTTGCTGCAAGCCAAGCTCTTTGCATGAGTGCAACATTTGGTCAGTGTGGGCCCAAGACGTTTGTCAGTGAGCAGCTGCGGTCCCAGTCAGTGTGAGGCATAATAAGTTGTCAGTTCTGACTGGCTCAGGTTGGGCTGGGTGAGTGGCGTCAGACACACCACACCACCTACCTTCCTGCAGACAGCCCGTTCAGGGCATTCTGGGAGGTGTGAACAGAGGAGCCCACCACGGTGCTCATGGCTGTGGGCTGACCAGAGGAGCCGGTGAGTGGACTGCCATCTCCCTTCAGGATGCCAGTGCACTTCCAGTTGTCCATGTAGTTAGCTGCAGAGGAACAGAGGGTAAAAATCAGTGCTCAGGCTGCTTGTAACATGATCAATGAGTGACTCAAAGTCCATCACCTCCTACAGACCTAAGCAAAGGGGAAAAGCTTCTTTCAGCTCAGTGCTTTGTTTTTTTCTAGCATCGTTTTTGACTACAGCAGGCATCTGTTTAGTGAAAAAAGTCCATAATGTGTGCAGTCCCACTGCACACTAAGTGCCTCGCACCAAACAGACAGGTGAACATAGTGGAGCTTCTACCAGCTGGATGTGTATAGGCAACTGCTTGCTAACATGTTGGACATTTCAACTTCATAATGTGATAAAGTGTCACTATTGTGCTCACAGTTCATTTCTACTGGCTTCAAAGGGCAAGAAAAAAAAATCATGTTACTGCAGGTTTAATAATTTCATCAAGCTATTGACTTTGTTGTACATACATAGTGCAAATGTCAGTATTATACACAGTACTATACACAGTAAGACTACTTTTTAGTTGTTTATGTCAGTCTTCCTCCAAAATCTGCTAAGGAAGAAAAGGGATGCTATGTTTCTGCTAATAAGCACCATTCATGATACACAGACACAGAATAAAGACAAGACAGCAGCCTGAGTAATTGGTAAATAGACTCGAACACAATCGAACCACTGACTGACTTGTTGAGGTGAAAAACTTTTCTGGGATTGGTGTGAACCATTCTTAACACTGCTGAAGCACTTCAGCTCTGTTGGTGACATCAGACTGCCTGATTAATCATTCTTAAATTGACTGGTCCGAACAATGCATCAGCCGAAGTCACTCAATACCTGGTGAGTCACCGTATACTCAGCACTGTAAAAACATTTTAAAACATGTTGTGATAAATATAACCTCCCACCTTTCCAGAGGCGCACACAGCCGTCATCCCCAGAAGAGGCCAGGAGGGTGCTGGTGATGTTCCAGCTCACACGCCACACCTGGGAGTTGTGGTTGTCAAACTGAGCCACAATCTGCACCTCAAACTTGGTTGGTCCCGTAGACGTGCTCTCCTTCCTGTTAGATGGATGAAGTTACAGAAAATGAACCAACACAGTGGCAGGTCCTCATTGGCAGGTCCTGTCAATTTAAATACTTTTAAACGACAGCACCTGTGCAACATGTATGAGATGTATGTTAATTCATGGGGATGTGAAATGCAGGTTGCCTCCAGTGACTCACTAATCTCTGTGTACTAAGAGCCCTTAATATGACAACTTTGACAAAGAAAAAAAGCTGAAACAGTCACCTCATGGGAACAAGCTTAAAGATCCTGACGTCTTTTGTTGCAATGGCGAGCACGTGGAAAGATCTTCCCAAGTTTGGAGCAAATGCAATGTCATGGACTGCATCAGTGACGGTCATCAGCGTCTCTGCTTTAGCATATTTCCTTTTTAACATTGGTTAAAAAAAAAGCAAAATTCTTAAAAACGTCTTGGAATTTTGGATTGTTTATAAAGATATATTTTTAAGAGTGACACACACAACACCACAGGAATACTTACCTTGTGTTTTCATTATACTCATAGATCTGAACTTTCCCTCCGTATGCTACGTTGCTGTCGTCACTCCCCACTGCAAACATGGGTGGGTGGGCACGAGAGCTGGGTGGTGGGGAGAAAAAACCCCCCACAAAATTACATATCTTTGTGGAAACAATACTGTTGGTATTATATCATATATTATGGTAGGTACTCATTCTCAGCAGCATTTCTGACATGAGATGGATGTTGTGTTGCTGCTCGCTAACAATGTACCTGTGACAAGTGGGTATACCGACAAACAGTGTTTTGTACATGCTTATGTCATTGTATTGTATTTTAATCCCTCGTTTGTTGTTTGTAAAGCATCTTAAGAGTTACAGAGGTCTAAGTTCTGGTAGGGCTGTGCTGCTGCTGGGACCAAGCAAAAGTAAATCTAGAAAAAAAAAAACATGAATTTATTGGCTGCCTTGTGCGAAGCCATAAACCAGGCAGAGGGAGAGAGTGAGGGATGACTTTCTGTTTCACATAGACAGTCCTGTTGGGCTCAACTCTCCTCCCTCCTCTTCCTAACTACTGCCATTCAAAACCTGATACTGACGACTTATATTTGTGATAAAGACAGCTGTTACACTCAGCCATCGAAATCATCATGTAAGTGATTGTGTTAAATGGCCGTATGATATTTTATACTGATCACAGACCCCTAAATTGAACTGAATCAAATCATCTCATGGCAGACTTTGTGATATAAGCAAAAACAGACATTAACCGCTGAAGCACAGATTAAGCATCATCTACTATCATGTAAATTGTACAGTTCTGTGTTATGTTATTCTGGACTATACTACAGTGTTTCTGTTGCATAAACATAACATAATTTACTACTGACACTCTATACCTGTCTATCATCATCACTGTGCCTCCTATTTGTACTGTGTACAATCACCACTGAGGTCATTGGTTATATCTTCAATAAACAATAAAACTTGAACTTGACCTATCATATTGTTGTCCAGAGAATTGATAGAAATCGTATCATGATGAAACTTGCAATTTACACCCCTACTTTCAACTAACAGTCCAAAACACGAAGATATTCAATTCATTGTTATGTTAAGAAAATCAAAGAAGCAAATTCTCAGTTTGAGAATCTGGAACCATCAAATGCTGGTCAATTTTACATGAAAAATTATAGATGATTTGTTGACTATCAAGTTAGTTGCTGATTAATTTGATGTTGATCAACTAATCAATCCATCGACTAATCACAATTTCACAACCTATAAGTCAACTTTATTGGAAAGCGAGATACAACACAGGTAAAACTGGAAATGAAGACCTGTAAATATTCTATACGTTTCAATGTCACAACAGTTTTTGATACAAAGTCAGCCCATGTTCTTACCTTGAGGGGTTCCAAGAGATGCAGCTACAGCTGAGCTTGCAGGAAATCTCGTGCTGCAGGGACCACTGACTCAGATTCATCACATCAGGAGCCTCATAGATCCTCACCACTCCATCCGCAGAGCAGGTGGTCAACATCAGGCCCATGTGTTTAGGGGCAAACTTCACATCAGTCACTGAGGTCCTGCTGTCCACTAGTGTGGTTCTCTTTATCTTAAATAGAACAACATGGAATACTTGGGTCAGACCTTGCATCAAACAGAAGATTATTGCAAAGGTATTATCAGGAGGGACGTTCAATGTTTAAAATCGAAACAGGAGGACAAATCAGGATTTCACATTAGTAGCGTTCACTGTTATAATCACACCTTACTGGGTGCCATCATCCTGAATGCTGCAGGAGCTACTGAACTGAGAAGTTGTCTATGATTAAGAAATACATGTCTGTGATGTCTGTTCCGATAATGTAAAGGGCTCCCAGAGTTGCACTAACCCAGTGGCTCAGTCCTCTCTGCTTGTCATTGGACTCTCCTACAATCTCTTCCCAGACAGCAGCTGTCCTGTCGAAAGAGCAGGAGGCCAGAACCTGCCCAAATTCTGGATGAGCCCAGGTCACTCTCCACACTGATCCACTGTGTGTCTGCACAGGAGAGAAAAGAGCTTTTGTCAAATTAACAAACTAAAAATACTTATAAAAAATGTCAGATTTCAAGCTGTATCCATATCAGTGAATGTATGAGCAAACAACAGACACGGAGTAGGACACAAATATGAAAGGAAATTATGCAAATGTAATATTCTGTTATGCAAGTGGGCTGTCTGACAATTTGTTTTACCAGGAAATCGTTCATCAGTTAAAACGGATCAAGCAGCAGCAGGTGGTTTACCTTCCAGCTGGCCGTGCAGTGCCACTCTCCATTCTCACTTTTGTCCCAGACCTTAGAGAAACAAGCGTGGTGTGAAACAATGTAAACAGGTATTGCTCAAACATTGCCGACATTAAAGTACTAATGAAAAGTTACACACTCATTAAGCTAGTAACATTCGACACTGGATGACATTCATGAATGTGATAAGCTTTAAGATCCTGAATTGGTTGTAGCATAAAATAACTGTTATATCTTCTAAATCACTTTAATCACATGTACTAAACATATACGGGAGGAATTTCATTAGTTTGTATGCTACAGGCACCATGGCTAGCAAACTAGCTAAATTCAATAACGTAACGTTTAAGTTGCCTTCGATAGTCAGAATTACCAGCAGATTTGGCAAACTAGCCAACGTTAAGTCTGTCCACAGCCGGTGGAAAATGAGAGTCAGTAAATTCAACGGCGAGCTAGGTTAAGGGCGTTGATAATGTCGGTAATGTTAACAAGCAAGCTATGACGGCTAATGCTAACATTAGCGAACTGGGGTATACTTAACGTTAATTTACGTTACCTTGACACTCTGGTCACTGGAGCAAGTTGCCATTCTCCGGCCGTGAAAATCATAAGACACATCGTGAATTAGATCTTTATGGTCTGCTGCTATACTGCGTGCTACAAACATGGTTACAACTACAATGTGCCGCAACACTAGCTATACTGGTTACCTAGCAGGCCTGTCATGTGTCCACAGTGTGTGAATGTTTGGCGGGTCCTTGTAGCAGTGAGTGTGTGCGCCGCTGTTGACCACAGAGGGGCGCATTCTCACCAATTTTAAGTACATCATGTTTCGTGGTAACGTTACTTTGTGATAACATTTACGTTGAAAGTCATGTCTAACCAAACGGCCACAAGAATACACTTTAAAAACAAATGCAAACGCATAGCTGTCATACAAGTTAGCAAGTTACACCTTGTTAAACTTTAGCTCAACTGCCCTCCTCCGGTTACCGGGGTTGCCAGGTGTAGTAAAATATTTACCGACATCTGTATTGCCACTCATACTGAACATGCTAAAGGACCGGGGACAGATATGTTTGTGAAATACTTATTTTATGTCGTGTTCTAATTTTTGTGTTATTCTTACCTGCTGTGTAATATGGGGGAAAAAAAACAAATATAAGCATTTTTTAATATTAAAAAATAATTTTGGCTAGCTTCAACCATCTACCTATTAAAATTAAAACCCAAGGCAAGGGCTAATGTGGATATATGCCGATATAAATTTATACACAATAAATAAAAATATCCATACAACAGTAGGTGTCTCGAATTCTTTTTTTGGTAGGTTGAGATAAACACGTAACTGGCAACCCAAGTCAGTCAGCGTGCATGCAGCATTGTGCAGGAGCAGCAGACTCCCCGCAGGGATCCCCAGGGTTACACAGACTGCTGTTTAGATGGCTTATAGAAAGGAGTAACTTGGTGAACGGTGCTTCGAACAGTCTGTGATCATTCTCCAAGTGTCTCGGGGCACTAATTACGATACAATGGAACAAGAATTTGAGGACATTGATTCGTCCGGGAGATGGCAAAACCTTTACAATGTAAGTCGGGACACTGGGCCTCTCGTGTTTCTATGACGATCGGTTGCTAACTTACTTAGCTAGCTAGCTAATTTGATAGCTAGCCCGTTAGACACCTTAACCAGTATTTTGTTACTTTTAGCCTTCTGTGTGTCACATGTAGTTGTGTTAACTTATAGACTTCACAACATTGTGTAGAGGCTATATATCAGTGAAGACGAATGAGAAACTAGCCGTCCGCGCTACTAGTCGCTGACTTCCGTAGCTAGAAAACGTGCAGCGGCACAGTCTTCATAGTTGAGCTCAGTTAGCTAATGCTGGCTGACGCTAGCAGACGTCAGCTGCAGTTTCTGAGAACTCATCAGGACTTCGAGAGAAAAGCGCATGTTTTTTTTACACCTCCAGCTGACTAAGAGATCCCAGCATTTAGTTTATAATATATCTGTTCCACTTTAACTTTGGCTATGACCCTGTAATATGTAACTTGGCTAACTACTAACAGGAGGATGACATGTAACTGGAGATGTTTTGTACCAAACAATTACCCTATTTGGAAGTTAAAGAGAACACTCAGTCTAACTTAAAATGCCGGTGTTTCACCGGTAACAATCCGTTTTTAGAGTTAAGAATATTTAGAATCTGGTCTAGGAGCTACCTAAAATGTTCATGCCTTCTATAAGGAAAATATATTTTGTAGTTCATAGAGAAATAATGTTATTCCAGGAACACATTCTGAGTCATTAACTGACTGCAATATCTATCTTGTAGTTTTACTGAGAACTATTATTTCTGTCTCAAGACGTGGGATTGTTTTCTCATGTTTACTTCAGTGTTGAAACTAGTCTAGTGTCTGACAAAGTTCAGTTTCATTGTCATCAGTAAAATAGTTTGTTTATCACCTAAAAATAAATATGTCACAAAGTCATTGTCCAGCAGAGGCTTGGAGATCATCTTTGGCTGCACCCCATATCTACAATGAAAGCTATTTGCATTAAAGACAACAACACAATACAGTCGCTTGACAGATGACAATCAAAACAAAGCAGAGCAGCACACGTCAGTTAGTGATGACAGCTCCAATGAATCTAGCACAAAAGCCATACTATATCAAAGGTCATTTATCTGCATGTGTGCCATATTTACATTAATGCTGTCAGTATTACTGGCTACCACATCAGTCAGCCAGGAGATATACGTTATATGTATACACCAGTTGATCTTACAATGTACCTCCCATTACTGTTGCTGACTTATTGAACCTAATGCGATACTCTTAACCCTACTACCTGTCTTTTTGTCGCCAACAGGAGATCCGTAACCAAGCCAGTGAATATCCCTACAAAGTGGCAAAACTTCCAGCGAATCGGAATTTGAATCGCTACAGAGATGTCAGCCCCTGTGAGTCACATGACAAATGAACTCATTATTGAATAATTGTATTATTGGAAAAGACGCCTCTGTGATTTGTAATTGCTCTTTGATCTTTTTCGTCTGGTTTCAGATGATCATAGTCGGGTAAAACTTGAAAACTCTGAAAATGACTACATCAATGCGAGCTTAGTCATGGTGGAAGAAGCCCAACGAGCTTACATTCTCTCTCAGGTACATTTCAGTACAAGCAGTGGAAATGTCAATGTCTGTATACGTATATGTTGAATACATCTGTGGGCCATTTGAAGAAGAATGTGTAGGATTTCTTTTTGATGATTTGTGAGCTTTTGATTATGTCAGGATTTTCTTTTTCTTGCTTCCACAGGGGCCTTTGAGGAATACCTGTGGTCATTTCTGGCTGATGATTTGGGAGCAGTGTTCCAAAGCTGTTATAATGCTCAACAGAGTCATTGAAAAGGGATCCGTGAGTACACTATAGCACCTGCTGCTCATTGATTTCTTAAGCCTCCCTTGATACTGAAAAGTTCTGGTAGACCTTTTTCAAGGTGTCATAACTTAGTAGTAATATTAGCTGTAGATGTTCTTGCAACACTTGCATACACGTGTTAGTTTGACTTTGTTATTTTATGTCCACTGGGACTTAAGTTCTCTGTATTTCAATGCTATATGTATTTGCTGGCACAGTAAAATGAACATTTTTTTATTTAAACTGGTGAAAAAGACAGTTTTGACCTTGAGGTTAATCTGCAGTTAAGTGACCAACTTAGAGGACCTGGAAGACTGGAAATACAAGTGTAAAAAATGCCATTTGAACTTGCTTATTCTGGCCATCTGTTACTCTTCTATAAACATTCCACAACAAAAATACTTTTGATCATTTCACTTTATCTGACCTGACATGTTTTAAGACATATAAAAATGCTCTGCTTTGAATAATACATTGTGCGGGTTCCTACGCATCCTGGAAAACCTGGAAAACAGTTGACCAATTTTGCAGTTATGGAAAACACACAGAAAAGTTTGTGTTGTAATAGGAAATTATTTCAACATTCTCCTGTTTTCCTTAAGCTGAAAATGAACAACTAGGCTGTCTATCAGAGCTCCCCAAAACAGATAACATTACCATGTGACAGGGCTAAATTATGTTCAGGATTATATTAATGTTTAAATGGTAGTTTATGGACAAGAATATTTTGAATAGGCTACTCTCACTGGGTTTCTCATTGGAAATTGTTGGGTCTCTATAATTAACATTATAAAGGGTACAGTCTAGACCTGCTCTTTATGAAAAGTGTCATGAGATAACTTCTGTTATGATTTGGTAAACACACCCCCAAGTCACGTCTCATGGTAGGAAATGCAGGTTGGATGACATTACAACTCAAGTGGCCAAAACTCTGAAGAATGTAAGTTATGTCCTTCAAATGTAAATGTTAGTTGTTGCTGGCTGGTAACTGTGGTAGTTTTTATCAGGTTTATAAATTGATGTTGCCCCTCCAACTTATTTTGAACAGCTGAATAATGTTAAATTGGTTAGGATATTTGGTTTCGTTGGTGAAGTAAATGTGTTTGCTAGCTTTTATTGTCTGCAAAGATTTAAAGGTTCTGTATAGAAGTTTTTGATCATTGATATGGTAGTAGAAAAGTATTTGCTACATGAAGATAAAGTGGCATCCTGAGCGGAGAATGAAGTCACACTCCCTCAGTGTGTTGTAATCCGAGCTTCTCTGTTCTTTGTTTTGGTAGCCGGGCCAGCTGCGCATGCATGTTAGTGCATGTGAATCCCTCCCTGTGAAACTGTTCCTGTGCCTTCTCCATGTTTATAAAGAGACTCGCAGAGTGAGATGGCACAGTGTAGTTTGAGGCGGTGCTACTGATACCAAACATTCATTCAAAAACAAACTATAGCTACCCAAAGCACATTTTACTTGACGATTTAGGCAGCTAGCGTTAGCAGGATAGCTAGCAAGCTAATAATTATGTTACAAGGATTTAGGTCACTGGGCAGATTGAAGAAATCGCTTCTTACCAAGCTGAATATATAACCAAAATATTTCTGTACTGCAAAATGTTATATTCCAACAAACAAAATTGTAGCCAAGATGAGCATCCTCTTGCTTGCCTAGTGTTTCACAACATCTTACTGAGAACTCAAAGGGTGGAGGGATGCGTGGGGAGGGGGAGGCGTGGCCAACACGGCCATGTATTTTAGTCAGAGATGCTGGTGCTCTAATGCGATCTAGTGACCGGAAGTCTCATATATATAGAACTGTTGGGTTTGTGATCCAACTTTGGCAAGGAGCAAATGTATTAAATGTGTGTTAGGCATTGTTGACAGAGTTGGATAAAACAGTGATTTGGAGTTCAGCTGTATGTGAGTCAAAATCCTGGCAAACGCTCTTCACTAGCACTATCTCATCAAACTTATAGCTACACTGTTAAGGTAAAATGGACCATAGCAGGACATGAAATGTTTAACTTTTGTAGCTGTTGCTCACAGTGGATGTGATTGGCCTTTTTAAAGAGAGTCAATGGCAGTTAATAATCCTTGCAAACTGGACTAACTTTTAATTGTACATTTAGATATGTAAGGTTCAGTCTAGACTTGTTAGAAAGCAAAATTGATGGCTACTATTGGCATAATTCATGTCAAGGCTATTTAGTTATCCGTGTTCAGGCAGTAATGGTTAATAGAATTCATAAGGAAAAAGGAATTCAGGTTATAAATGAATAATAATGTCAATGATGAAGATGATGAGATAGTAGTACCAGTAGTGACATTAAAACATCTGAAGGTTACGCCCGTATACTCTTTTTTTTTTTTTTTTTCATGAGATTTCCACAAAGAGGAACATATTAGATTATGGCATAATCCCTGTCTGTCATACCAGTTACCTCATCACGTTGTGGAAAATGATTAGGAACCCTAGTTGTGTCCGATATACTATTTCCACAAAAAGTGAAATAACCTCACTCTCGAAAAAACTCTCGAAATTACTTCTACTTCTCCTTCCTTGTTGAAAAATCCAGAATCTTTGAAGAAGCAAATGTATAGAATTTTTTTTTTTTAACTAATGGACACAAGATGATTCCTACCTTACTGAAAAGTAAAGTCATTTCAGTTTACGTGCTCGGGGTATTTTAAGTTCACACATCACACAGGATTGTCCTCCAAACTTGTTGTGATGTCACTCAATCCCACTCATGCATACAAGTGTTAAACTAAGATTGAAAATGAGCCCAGAGAAACTTTCCTCCTTCAGCAGATGGATGTTAAAACAAACTGCACATGCATCATTCTGCACAGTCAAGATCAAACATCCAAGTAACATAACAATAAGAAAAACACATTTTTGTGCGGAGGAGTACTTTAAAATCGCCTCAGATCATCTGTCCAGTCTCATTAGGGTTGAGGGTTAGAGACAATGAAATCTTTTGCAGCCCTTTGTTGGCACTGGCTGTTTATAAATTGTGGAAACAAGTCCTCTTTTTGTTTGTTGTAAAGCATTTTGGAACAAACCTGGTTTGTTTTCAAAAGTGCTCTATAAATACATTTGACCATGGCCTTTTGACCTATGGAGTGTAAAAAAAAAGTGTGTTAAAAACAGTATTTTTGACTATACTGACCCAGAGGGGACGTAACATTATCAAAGGTTTTGCCTGTACATAGCACATTCCTTAACATCAGTAATGGTAATTGTTGATAAAGATGGATTCCTTTAATTCAGAAATCTCACAAATAGTCTGTGATAGATCCCCAATGAAAGTCTGCTCCAGTCAGTCTCCTGAAGACTGGGAACATGTGCATCTAAGTTAATTCATTTCTGTCTCAACAGGAAAAGTGTGCCCAGTACTGGCCCACCACGGAGGAACTACAGATGTCTTTCACAGATACAGGGTTTGTTGTCAGGCTACTTTCTGAGGAGGACCAATCCTATTACACCATCCGAGTCCTGGAACTGCAAAACACAGTGGTGAGCATGAGAGGCAGATTGCAAAGTGGAGAGATGATATTTTGTGAGGGGAAAACTGTAGTCCAGTACTGTGTTAAAGAATGCATTCTTTCCGTTGCTTTGCTCGTGTTACTTTCTTGAGTCCTAATTTTCAGGGCAGCTACTGATTCTGGATATTAGTTAACCTGTCTTGTATTAGCTTGAGTGGTCGTAGCCATTGTCAAATTCAACATGTAAGTCTAAATGTATGAAAATGAAAAGATTTCCCTCCCTGTGAGATGTTTTCTTAGTGCAGTCAGTCCAGTCATGCAGAATTCTGTGTATAGTCCAGTGCTCTAATCACAGCCGACATCACTTCCTCTGTTGTAGACGAGGGAGTCGAGGGAGATCTACCACTTTCATTACACCACGTGGCCTGACTTTGGTGTCCCAGAATCTCCGGCCTCCTTCCTCAACTTCCTGTTCAAGGTTCGGGAGTCCGGGTCCTTGGGCCCGGAGCACGGGCCCTCAGTGGTGCACTGCAGCGCTGGGATCGGACGCTCGGGGACGTTCGCCTTGGTGGACACCTGCCTGGTCCTGGTGAGAACAGGGGGGGAGGTGTCAACAAATACAAGCCGTGTTAAAGGGAAAAGTTGCCTACTGGTGTTCATTAACAGCCTCGGCTCTGTACATGTGAAGCAAAGGACAGAGCTACACAACACTATCTCAGCCAATCAGCCTCATGTGAACCACTTACACTTCCTCTTCCTCTGCTTCTGCCAGCTGCTCTCCCTCTTCCACATCCTCGCCCACAAGGAATGGAGCTACACCATGATAGCATAGATACATAAATAACTTCGGGGCTTTTACCCTGACAAATTGGTGTAAAAGTTTTTTACTTGCTACAACAGACCTCACATTCTTTTCTTCTTCTTGGAATTACACGTCTTTGCCAGAGTAACGTTACTTATTGAGGCGTACCCTCTGGCCGCAGATGCTCTGGTTCCACCGTATATCTCTTCTGGTCAGCTAGCCCAGTTGTTAGTGTTGTTGCCTTGGCAATGCGCATCCATGAATTTTTGGGGTGTCGTGGGGGTGTATTTGCTTGGCTGTTGAAATATCAACAATGTTTCTTCAGAATCACTTACTCCACCTTCAAAACATTACATAAGAGATTCAAGTTATGACAAGTGTGAGACCAGATGTTATGATTGTACTTTTTTGTGACTGCTGCAAAGGGAGAAGTTGTGGTATGTTGACATACTTGACTGCATTAAGCAGTTTTAATTGTCAGTGAACACCTGGGAAATGTCTTTTTTGCCATCCATGAGCTTTTGTTTTGTTTTGTTTTTGTAGTGGAAAATTCTGAAAATACTGAGTGTTACTGTGCTGGCCCAAACATTTACACACACACACACACATTTTCTGTGGTCGTTTCACCTGTATTGATGTTTGTTTTTCCGAGGAATGAAGTGTGGAATTTAAAACAGTAAGATGCTATAACATGTGCATCTCGTCTAGAAAGGGATCTCTGAAAAAGAGCCCTGATCTGAAGCAACTTTGGCAGAAGTAAGACGTGAGTTTGTTAAAGACTTTGTGGCTGTATGTGCGAAGTCAGACATAAAAAAAATAAAAAAGCCACATCCATTTCTGGTCAAGAATTGCAAACAAGGAGGAGCGTTGCCCAAATGCGAGAGTAGCCTCCATCAGACGCACTTACCTGGCATGTACAAGAACATCCACATAAGCAATTCTAAATCCATACTGTCCCTTTAATCCAACTCTCTCAGCAACAGAGACATCATTAGCTAAGCAAATATATGTAAACTCAACAAACAATAGACAATAAACAAACCACATTGCACTCATACGCTAAGTTGTCAGATTTCTGAGCCACACATGAATGCAACTCACACCCGCAGCATAACCGCAATGCAACCTCAAACTAATCAAACAAAAGCAATAATCCACACCAGGAAAGCAGTTTTCAACAATAAGAAAACAGCATCTTACTTTGTAGACGCATGAGCACACAGTCTTACCACAGATCATTGTTAAGAACTCTGCAAATTGTTGTTACCACGGTGGCTCTCACTTCCGATTTACCTGGACTGTCTAAGCAGGCCGTCTTTTAAATGCCCCGGCCAGGAAATAATTTCCAGCCGGTCTGCTGCCCGACTATGACGTCAGATAGTGTTTTTTTACAATTACTTCATTTACTCATTTATCATTTATTTATACCCTTAGAAACATTTTCTCACTGCTACAATAACTCTTATTTTCTCTCATATAGAAAACTTTGTACTCCAGTTTACTTCAACAAGTAATGAATATTTAATGTTATCAAGAAACACTTTAGAAAGATTTGAAGCCAAGTTGTATTTAATGTGAGAAATCAGTTTCATTACTGTTTTGTGAAAATAGTGAACGCCAAGTTCAGGCCTTTGTTCCCCTTTTAGATGAAAGCTGCCAGTATGCTGCTATAAAAAAAGCAGCATAATATCTTCTTAGTTTGATTCGACTCATATGATTCATATGAAAATTAGGTTTAAATTAACAAGTACTCTCTGAACCATATAGGGCATGTGTTGACATCAAGATAATAGCAGATGGCACATACACTCTGTTGCACATGATTACACACAGACCTACTAATCTGAATGGGACCTGAGCCATACCCAGTCACACTGAACCTTTGGATTTAGTCCTGATCAAGTCTCAGGTATCACGATTCCTGTGGATACTGAAGCAGAACTTCCTTTTATCATGTGTTGTTACAGATATGATATTAACCCGGGTTAAGCTGTCTGTTTTTCAGTATTTAGTGAAAGCATCATCTTCTGAACATGTTAATCTGTCTTGCAGATGGACAGGAGGAAGAACCCATCATCAGTGGACATACAGAAGGTGCTACTGGACATGAGGGAGTACCGCATGGGTCTGATCCAGACACCGGACCAGCTCCGCTTCTCCTATATGGCCGTCATTGAGGGAGCTAAGCTCATCCTGACAGACAACTCAGCAGCACAGGTACAAGGCTGGAGAGTAAGACTGTACTTGTAAACTGCCTCAGGCTCATGCTTGGACTGTCCAGATGATTTTCACCTTGTTGTTGCTTCAGTGCCAGTGAAATTCTGACATCTGAGACTAAACAGGTGAGTGCCAAAGTCTGCAAGCGTTGTTGTGGTTTCAAGCTTTCGGTTTTACTTAAAAACTGTTATCAGGAGCATGTAGATGTGTCAGGTCTCACAACGAAACACTGATAGCTTGAAAGTGCAGCAAGGTCTCTGTCCATTTTTTTAATTACTGTGTCTCATAGTAGCCAAAAGAGGCAGCGAAAACTCTTAAACAGAAACTCCAAAACCAGCCAGAAGTCCACAACTGTCCCCAAAATGCAGGTCTGCTATTAGAATGTTGTTGCAATGTATTTGCCAACAAAAATATATCTGTGAAACATCCCACATAACACATAACACTTTCTGCCAGCCATTATTGTTGATCAGAATTTGCTTTATTGGCCAAGTATGTCAACACATACAAGTAATTTGACTGCATGTTTCCTGACTCTGGACGTGGACATTTATCCTCTTTACATCCTTTTTCTGCTGTCCATTGTTGTCTGTTCCTGTCCTGTTTGGTGGCCAATCAAAATGAGACAGTGATAGATGTGCAGAGAATAGACTTGATGATTGAAGTGTACAACTGGATCAGCTGCTCTGCGGGCAGGTTGAACTTCCTGAGCTGGTGCAGGAAGTACAGTACATTCTCTGCTTGCCCTTTTTGATGATCATGTCAATGTTGGGCGCCCACTTTAGGTCCTGTGCCTGCTGCAGACTACCTTTAACTCTCCCTTGCTTGTGGCATCTTTGTGTTTCATCCCCAGTTGCAGAACAAGCAGAGAGTGATGTCGAGAGATGACTTGGAGCCAGATCTGCCGCCTCCACCACCTCCGCCCAGACCTCACCTCAACGACAGCAGGCCCAACGGTCAGCTAGGACCCTGCCTGGAGCCACAGGCCGCCTCAGGAGACCACCTGCCGGCAGGAGAGCCAGACAACCAAGACCACAACATGGCAGAGAACTCTGGGCAGTAAGTGCCAGCTTAGGTCTTCTTGAAGTGAATCTTGTCAGGCTCATTATGAAGAAACATTATGAAGGACACAGTTGTAGAAAAATTCAAATGTTGCATTTGCTTCGTGAAAAGGCTTGCTTTTCTTTTCTCGTGAACTTTTTAATTTTGTCCCCATCAATGCACTAAAATATCACCTTGAAATGATGTTTAGGTAACTTAAAGAACTTATTCCTATCCCTCTTCCCTTCCTACAGTTTTGTTCATCATACTTCTGTAATAATTCTCTGGCACATCAGTGGCACCGTGCCTGGCGTTGATGGGATTTTCACACTGTAGTTTGCTGATTACTTGCCCTTAACTTACTCTCATTTCAGTTTCAGAAAGCGACACCGTGAGGAGAGGATCGCCAGCACCTCACAGAAGGTCCAGCAGATGAAACAGAGACTGACCGACTCAGAGAGGAAACGAGAGAAGTGGCTGTACTGGAGACCCATTCTGCTCAATGTGGGTGCCGGGGCAGCTTTGGCTGTGGGCCTGCTGGTGTGCTGGATGTACTCCCAGTGAAACACTCTGGGTCACTTAAAACTGACTCCTATTTTGCACCAGTACCTGGGGTTAGGTACTCTTCTGAGTAGATTTAGGTGGTAATATGTGCATAACTGAGGGTATTTATTTCTTAAGGTCAAAATGCGGGAGTGCTAGATCAAATGATTGTGTGTATATTTTTCATGTAAGATCTTAACAAAAATAGTAACATCTCAGGATCTTGGTGCCAGCACGATGATTTAATTTCCTTTCCTTCTTGTCACTGTTGATGAATGTACTGTATCATAGCAAATTGCTTTGAAAAAACTTACTAAAGGTGCAGTACAGAGCAAAAAAAAAAAAAAAAAATCTGAGTGGCCAGATGTGTGTTGCTCATCTGTGGACACATTTTACATTTCAAAATGTCCTGTGTTGTGTAGGAAGACTCCAGAGCCTATAGGTCAGCCGTGGCATTTTTTTATTTGTTTGGTTTTCTGCAATGAAATTTGCATTTCATGCATGCATTTAGAAGTTTTCCAGAACACCACTTGTTCTTCCGTTCACATTTAGCAGGGCATCCCAACACGGCCAGATATATATTTTTGTGTGACTGGACACTTCATAGGGAGCTGCCTTGCTGATGTTTCAAACTCTGCTAGAATGTTAACCTTTTTATTTTCTGTTTTATGAGCACATTTTTTCATGTTTCATTTGTCACATGGATCATGCAAGCTGTCGGTTCCCTAATCGCTTCGTAGGTGTATTTACCCACTGGATGGGTTCATGTGTGTGTTTTCCAGTTATCCCACTGTTGAGGAAACCAAAGCAAAACTGTCAGTTGTTGGAAGGTAACAGCCAGACAAGCTGTCCAGTGATGAAACCCTGTCCTCCCATTCTGTGGAATGTATTTTCTGTATCTGACATAGCTGACACCATTACAAAGTGATAGTCGTAGTAGCTTTGCATTTTGAACCCATAGTATCATTAAATTGGTTTTCAATTGACTGGGACCAATCTAAAGCTATAATAGTGCAATATAGCAGTTGGAGAAGAGCACCTTTAAATTATAGTCCAGTTAGAAGAGAGTGGTAACATACACATGTCTTTACCTGTTTGTTTGCTGGTTGAGATAGCTTTTAATGTGCCTTTAAGTGAATTGAATGGAGAAAAAAAAAGTGTGCTCCAAGGTTTCCTAGCATGATCAGGACAGACAAAGGTTTATGTGAGCTTTTTTTTCCACCATACCATGAGTAACATGTTAGCAATGAAATGACTGGTTTGTAGTAACTGGAGGTGTGATACGATAAAGTGTATCAAGAATTGATTGCATGCCAAATGTCTTTAGCATACGCCGACTCCTGAGATGAAGTGATGTGTTGCTGATTGGCTAGTTACCACTGTTGGACTTGGCTTTTGCTCACTTCTCGTTTAACCCAGAAGAGATACGTTTGACCATAACATTCCATTCATTCTTGTTTTCCACATAAGATTTCAGGGGAGTTTTGTACGCTGCTGAGTAGCAGCGAGAAAATGACTGATGGTGTTTTGAAAAAAGCAACCAAAACACAAAATACTTCTTAAAATAAAACATTCATCTTTCTTTTTTCTTTCTTTTTCTTTTTTTTTTTTACCAAACGCTGCTTGTCTGCTTGTGTTCATTCTTCTTCAGCATAGTGTCAGTAAAGCAGCTTTACAGTGTCCACCCACAGCTCTTCCCATCCCTGCACTGCTGTGCCGTGTTCTAGTCATAATTTCATTCTGACCATGAGCTAAATCAATGTAGCCAGACTGGAGGCCTCTCACTGTGGATTCCAGGAATTGACTCAATATTTCAAGAAGAGGCCTTGCTCATATTGATTGCTGTTGTAATTTCGTTTTGTGTGTGGGATGGCATTGGCTTGTGTGGAGGGGGGAAACACTGTATTCAGCTACCTACCAAAAGATGATGAGTTTTTTTTTATTACTATAAACCAAATAATCATGTAAATGTTCTGTATTAAGTAAATGATAAGAGGTGAAAAAGACAGATGATCTTAGTGTAAAACCGGTTGAGTTGATTTAAAAACAACTATCATAAATAGATATACGAGGCCCAGTAATAGAAACTACAATGTGGACTACAAACAGGTCCTTTGCTCGTTGTCGCGGATAGTGACGAGAATAGGGCAATCAATGCAATGCCTGAATAAAACGGCGAGTTTTTGTCCACCAACATGAAATGAAACTAAAATGATGTCACCTAAATTAAATTATCTCGTCAGTGGCATCCCACTCGACGAATAATATTTTGTTCTCGGACAGAAATGTGAAACTACAACAATTTCGACGCACAGGACGGTTTCGGGCATCAGTGGGGGCGCATTCCCGCTTGCTTTTCCGCCACAGTTTGAACTGTTGTGTCCGGTTGTGTCACAGGCGACAGATGTTTACAAGGATTACATTTCGCTCTAACAAGAAAACTTGTTGTTTTTTTGTGTTTGTTTTTGTGTTTGTTTTTGTTTTTTATCATTATTAGTCGCATTCTCTTATCAACGAAGGTAGCTGTTTTTACTCAACTGGCCACAGGTCGTCAGCTGTAATGTCTCTGCCTCCAGAGAAAGCGTCCGAGCTGAAGCAAATTATTCACAGCCATCTGCTAAAGGTGAGCAAGCTGAATAGCTTTTATTTCTACGCATGTCTGCGTTATTAAACAATATCCCTCAGTATGGACGCTGTATTTTCTTAAAATACATGGTTTAACAGTTGCGCATATGCGTTTTCTTGACGGGAGACTAGTTCGCCAACTGCCATTAAAAACTACATTATAAATGTTTAGCGTTAAAATGTCTACTTGCTTATTGACAAATGTACACACATGATAAATCACACTTTAGGATCAAGCACCATTAAACTCCTGCTTTTATTAAGTTCGGTTGCATTAATTCAGCATATTCCTCACTAGGATCTGCCTGTCTTGTCTCCAGAGGTCTGTAGGCAGACTACTCTTTTCTCCACAGTACAACTAGGTCAGTAAGCAGCAGCAGGTGGAGATGTCACGGCCAGTGTTGGGATTAAAGTAACGTTGTGTTGGTCGCGTATGACTTTTCCCTGGAAACTGGTTGCTATGAAAGTACTATGTTTCTGCTTATAAGATATGCATGTCTGAAAAGCCTGTTCTGTTTTGATCCTGCGTTTAGACTAAAGTTTCTCATAAAATCGATATCAACAGACATCATGGGTGGAAAATATTTAGCCTCGCAAAAACTTTTTTGTAACACTGTTTACACAGTACTGTCTTTCTAAAATAGCCTTGCCTTTTAAAAGGGGAACTCTTTTCTCAGATTTTCAAGATTTGGAGCACTTCTGCATTTTTCCCACCACAGTTAAGAGGGATGAGTGCTTGTAGAGAAGCAGAGAAGTGGGGCAGTGCTGTGGGGTGGGGGACAGCCACACACACAACTGACCTTAAATCACTGTCTGATTACTGAACATTTTCAAATATGTCAAAGAACATTGTTGAGCTGTGAGACGTGTCTTTGGGACTCTTGCATGGGAATGCAGTGTTTCTTCTGTCTTCTCTGGTGATCAGATGGATATCCACGGAAAGATCCGAGAGGTGCTGGCTGAGACTGTGAGGAATGACCAAGGTCCAGCACATCAGTCTCTGTCTGAGGCCGATTTCCTCCGTGCTCTGCAGCGCAGGGGCATCATAGATGATGTGATGAAGGACCTACACTTCACCAAGGTTGTCCTGAGCTTTGCAGGCAATTTTCAGATTTATATACTTGATAATTAGGCTGACAGCAGTTCACTTTAATTCATTTTAATTTCATCCGCTGACTGTTTGCTACTTTTGTCATGTTGGTCTGCTTTGGTAGGAGGTAACAACAGATGCAGAAACAAGATCTCCTCCAAAGCCTGCTACTCACTTTGTTGACAAGACTGTTACTCATCTGGAAAAAAGTAAGAAATATCATTTACAAACCAGCATCTTTCACTCAACGTCTCCTGTTTGAATGGTTTAGTGTAAACATTCTTTTCACTCTCTCAGCCAATATTGACCCGTCCAGGCGGTACCTGTATCTCCAAGTGCTTGGTGGTAAGGCCTTTCTGGAGCACCTCCAGGAGCCTGAGCCTTTACATGGCCAGGTGTGTTCCACATTTACGCTCTACCTGCACTTCCGCAACCAGAGGTTTCGCTCAAAGCCAGTGCCCTGTGCTTGTGAACCTGCCCTAACGGAAGGCTTCCTCTTAGAGATCCACAGAGATGGCATAGGTATGTGTAAATGAACCCTGTTGGTGTCAGTCAGGGCCAACGGTTGTTATGCTCTTGCTACATGTTGCTTAATATATTATTAATACTGCTTGTAATTTTGTTATTAACTTTGGTGCTGCAGGAGAGGGCAGTAAAATGGTGGATGTGACCACCATGCTTTCTATGTGTGACCCGGTTCACTTGGTGTTGATCAGGACAGACACCTCCAGTGAGACGACGCTGGTCTCGTCCTACTTCCTGGACTGGAGGACAGTCCTCAGCTCGCCCAGTGGGAAGACCTGCTTTGCCGTTGAGCTGATGGGAGTTGGTGAGGAAGGCTGATTCTGCTGCAGTGAATGC
The DNA here is from genome assembly GCF_017976325.1 of Chelmon rostratus. NCBI lineage: Eukaryota > Metazoa > Chordata > Actinopteri > Chaetodontiformes > Chaetodontidae > Chelmon > Chelmon rostratus. The sequence goes on from NC_055665.1 coordinate 22,770,172, forward strand.
AAGAGCGATGTTGTTTCCTGAATTACTAATGTTTTTATTTTTTAAAAAGCAACACCTGTTAGGCTAAGAGAGCCCACACTGACATATAAGACACAAGAAAGTATATTGTTACTAACGAAATTAGTCAGAAAACATTACATCATCATTAAAATTAACAAATTCCAAACAAAGGCTTATGTCACTCTACAAGTGAAATCTGCCACAAAAAAGTTTCTTTCCAAAAACAAACTCAAGTTTTTTATAATAATCCAATCAGAAGAATTGATCATACATAAAAAACTGTAGCCACCAGCTGCAGTTCAGGGTTCAAGCCCTTTTGGCCTCAACAGAAGGAGGCAGCTCATTGGGCTGAAATTAAAGCCGCGAGCAGCAACAAGTGGGTTTCAGGCTTCACAAAGTCACTACAAGCATTTAAAATCTGTTTAAAGAAGGAGTGAGACCAGTCACACTCTCATTTCATCATCACAAAGCCTGCAGCAGGCATGGCACTTCAGATTTTTGTCAATACTTGCCTCCAGAGCGTGAACACTTAAATTGGTGAAATTCTGTCTGCCGGGTTTTGATTATTATTATTTATTATTTTGATGGTAGTGTGAAGGACAAGTGAACACAAAGCATTTTTATGTCACCAAATACGTGCCAAAATACATCAGTTTAGTTAGCTGCTCAGGTGTTGGGTGCATACTAGGCTGTTGTTCATGGCTGCAAGGCGTATGGGCCTTGTTAGTTCGCTCCACTGCTGCTTTCACTACAAAATCACTGCTGCTTTGAAAAAAAAGTCAAGAATATTTTGTTTCCTCTTTTTTTCAAGGAAAATAATTTTCTTTCTCTTTTTTTAAGTACATTTTAATCATCAATCATCGTCAGCAATATTGTATGTTGATATGATCACAGTCAGTGTTTAATGACGTCGGTGAAAATGCAACAAGTTCTATTCGTATTACTGTTTTGTTTTTGTTTTTTTTTTATTCAAAATGGCAGAAAGTCCAACATGGCTGACTATTTTATGATTCAAGTGGCTTTTTTGTAGAGCACATGAAAAATTGGATTTGTAAGTCCTAATTACAGCGCCACCATCTGGCCAATTGGGCTTACATTTCATTGGAAGAACTTGCACATCAGTTCCAGTTACTGGGTCGTTTAAAATGTTTCTGCCAGCATTCCAGGCAATTTGAGCCACCGCATAAGATAACTAACAGCAATGATAATTACAAACCAGCACAAACACAGTAGGGTTCTGCCCCTTCGGCCTGCCCGTGGACTACTACTAACACATCCTACTAGGGAACCTATCTAATCAACATGATTTTGTTTATAACATCCATTGTGTAAGTTGCTTTTTAGAAACCATTCTGAATTACATCATAAATTTCATATATTCTTATCCTCTGTCAGCTCGGGGACACTGAAAGCTTTGTTTTTTGCTACCATTTCTGTCTGGTGACCCTTTTTTTATGTGTCTGTGTGTGTGTGTGTCTCTCTCTCTCTTTCTCTGTCTGTCGGTCTGTCTGTTCACCAGGAAGTGAATGTAAAGTCCCAGCTGGTGTTTTGACTGTCAGTCTGGAGCTCTACCCTCCTCTCACAGAGACTCTGAGCACTGACATCATCAGCACACAGGTCAGCACACTGGAGTCTGTTTGTCCTTCTGTTTATTCATCTGCTCCATTATTCATGTATGAAGTAACACTGAACTAACAGTGAACCATTACAGCAGAATCCCATTCATGCTCCTAAGAATCAGTCCGAGTTGATAATAAAAGCGGCGCTGTAACAGAAGCATCACAGCTCTAAATTCTGTATTTAATAACTGATGTCACTGCATGTTTCTCATTCAGCAATCACTGGAGAGGCAGAGGACGGCTGAGAAGGAGCGACTCTTCTTGGTTTATGCTAAACAGTGGTGGAGGGAGTTCCTTGAGATACGTCCGTCACACCAATCCAAAATGGTGAAGATCTTTGCACAGGTTCGTCTACATTCATGTGTTGTGGGGAAAAGTTCAAGCCTTGTATGTGACATAATTTTGCTTAGTTTTAAGGACATTTATTTCTAAACCTTTATAACCAAGCAGTTTCTTTACTCATTTTTACTACCAATAGACCTGTGGAGTGAGTGGCAGGTTTATGGGTTGATCGGGGAGTTCCTTAAAACATGTGTAATTTGCTGCTTGCCACTCACACACTGGTTTAGTTGTAATGGTTTAAGGGAAGGACTTCTCATATTTAGGGATTATTGAATCCTGAACTCTTCAAATTCATATCTGGTTCCAAGCGACCTCTGGGTGTGTCTCTCTGCAGGATGAGAACGGCGTCAACAGGCCGGTGTGTTCCTATGTCCGTGTCCTCCGGGCTGGCCGCATGCTGGAGAGCCCTCGACAGGCGGCCCGCTTCGTCAGCCTGCTGGTCCACGAGAAGGCCCCGGTGGTGGGAGGAGGAGGAGGCAAGCAGGAGCAGTGGTGCACATTAATGGCTTTCCTCTGTAGAGGGAAGGTAAGGAAGGCGTCTTGGCAGCCACAACAGGGATGGCCTCATTTTTCAGATGACAATGCACTTACTGTACTGCTTATTGTCCAAGACAGAGACAATGGCAGATTTATAGCCTCTCGCACCAAAGGTCCTGTCAGCTGGTAAGTGTTTCATTAGTTCTTCTAAGTGGAAACAAATCCCAAGTTTGCAAAGTGTCTGCCACTCACCTGCTGAGTCTCTGTATTTACACTTTGTAGTGAGTAGCTACAAGCAATGATAGCAACTTTCAACAGAAATTCCACAGATCTAAGGATGTCGATACATGTGTCCTTCTTCAGGATGTGTCAGCTATCCTATTACTTTTTATGATTTAGTATCTTGTTTGTGACGTACTGTCTTTGACTAAGTGCAAGGCAGTCGACCAAACTCTCAGTTTGGGCCTCTCTTTAATAGGACCGTCTTCATGTTATTAGTTAACTTTTCCTCTGCTCTGTCAGACTGTATAAACACTTTAGCATATCTAACAGGGCGAATGAGTAAATCTGGTAATATTAAGATGACATAGTTTAGAAGTTCATGTGTTGTTTATATGACAGATAAGTCAGTGATTATGAAAAGGGAAACTATCCTCCATATTTTCATGACAGATTTTCTCAATTATTTGGATGAATTGTTTGAAGTAAGAGTTGTGTTTTGAGAATAAGTGACATAAATTCATTTGAAAACCAGCAAATGCACATTTCCAAAAGCTGCTCATGCGATCATCCACATCACATACTGGTGTCTGAAAAGGAAAGTACTGACAGCCATCGTTTTCAACAAGAGCACCAGATGATGCTAAGTTTAAACCTGCAGCTATTTAGTGCAGATAAACAAAACTGAAAACTAGATCAACAAAACATTTGCAGCAGTCTCTTTACTGCTCCATATCTTTCCCGTCATTTACATCAGATCATAGAGTTCCATCCACATCCCACCTACTGCAATATTTTCCTCTGGTCAAACATTACACCGACAGGAAATACAATCCAGCCTGGAGTTGGCTACACTGATCTCAGGCCACCAAGTCCATGACCTCTGAGTGTGACGAGGACATTTTTCCATCATAACATTGAGATCTATTCTTGGACTGCTTTGGAGCCGCTCCTGAGTTGCTGCACTGCAGTCTGATGAAACATCTTACTCTAACATTCAGACGTATTGGCTCCAAACCGTGGTTACACCAAGTGGAGCACAAACAAAATCTATCCATTATGACAAAACAATGGTGCCCACCAGTGATAAGAATAACAAAACACATGACTTAATCAAAGTTAGAACCTTCTTTGACAAGGACCCTAATTTAAGAACAAAATCACTTAAACCATGGATGGATGGTTTGAATAATGCTTTGGCAAGTTAGGTTTCCTGTTATGTTTACATTCTTCCATTCAAACTCCCAGATGGTTGTCATTACACAGGGTGCAGAGCTTTTGATTCCCATCCAGGCCTTTATATCTCCCAGAAGACACAAAGACAAATACATACAACAAACATAACCAGGCAACGAAAGCACACACAGCATCAGAGACAATCACAGACATCAGCCGATAGATTTGAAGTTCAAAGTCTGCAATCGGCCAGTGGGACGAGACATTCACGTTTTAAAACCCACTGTACTTCATTCCACTTAGACAGTGGGAAGTAAAGAGACCTGTGTGAAAGAATCACTGTCAGTAGAAGTAAAGGTTGTGATTATTGAATTATATGCTGTTCAGATTGTAAAGCCCCTTCAGGCAAATACTGAATTATGATTCCTGATTCCTGGCTATATAAATAAAATTGGCTTGGCTCAAATTGGCAAAAAAAGTGCATCAAATCAGTGGAAAGCAACTGTAATTATATTCTCCATAGAAAAGATCATATCAGATCATATCATATAACCTCAGTCTGACTATAATGTATGTTTTGAGTTAATGTCACAGATTAATGACGTTCAGTTTTATTCCATCAGTCAGAAAGCATCATTTAAACTTGGTTCCACTGCGTTTACATCTCCTCCTTTTCTGATTGTGTCATTTCTGAGAAGGAGTTGTGCAGAGTCTGACCGGCTGCTGCATTTTCATCTCTCGGCTACATGGTGGGGAATTTCCCAGAGTACCGCAGGATAAATGTTCCCTGCCTCTCCTCTGTGAGCGGCTGGCAAGACAGACACAACACAACTCTCACAAAGTGGCCATTGTCAGCTGTGATTTATGAGTTTCATTCCAGGGAAAATTAATTTAGCCTCATCAGTCCCCAGCCTGTTCCGATGCTGCCGTCCATATTAGCACTTCTGGGGAACATCTATCATTCTGACTTGCCCGAAGCTCGAGCCAGCACGCAGCGGCAGTAGCACAGCCCAGGCCTCTTTACCAGAAAAGTTGTACGAGTGAAATAAGAGTTGCTTACTGTCATGGACGATTTGATGACTACAGAGCTTATTTCCTCTCCAGCAGGCTTTTCTCGTGCGTGTTCAAGACTCCTGAGAATGGCTGACAGTGCAGTGAGAACAGGATATTGTATTTCTGTTTAAACAGACTGTTGTAGTGACATGATGAATTAGACAAGCAACAGGATGGCAGGATGTAAATCTGTTCAAATCTGTCTCAACACAGAAAATTGGAATACGTGAAGCTTTGACTCTGTGCAGTCACAGTGTCAGAGGTGAATCTGCCCCAACACAACTTGCTGGTATTTTTAGCAACTTTTGCTTATATAATAATAATAACAATAATAATAATAATCATAGTAAACATCCATTATTAATATTTTAATATCTATTTTTATATTCCTTAATGAAGTTGTCACATTTTGGGAATAAAGATGTCACTTTTGGAGATGCCAATTCTTTAATACTCAGTAGTGCAGAAGTTCACTCTTGACTTTTGAGAACATGACATGCAACAAAATAGTCTAAGCTCAAATGTCCACCTACTGGCTTTTGGAGCTTTCAACCACATCTCATGATCTTCTCTGATCTTCTCTTCGCCGTCACACCCAGAGTTCAGAACTTAGCAGCTCTGAGGAGGTGCATGGCCTGGAGTGATCCTGCTGCTCTGAAGTACAGCTGACTTTAAAGCTAAAAATAAATGTTTTTGGCCTGTCATTAATGTTTACAGAACTCTAAACACAAAACATGATGTTGATGATATAGTTTCCACGTTTCTGACCGTACAAAGGACCTGAACTCACCACTGCCTGTCCTCCTCAGGGAGACTGTGAGGACCACGCCACCCTGCTGTGCAGCCTCCTGCTGGGCTTTGGCCTGGATGCGTATGTGTGTGTGGGCACCAAAGCCAAGGGAACGGCGCACACCTGGGTCCTGACCCGCGGCACTGATGGGAGCATCACCTTCTGGGAGAGTCTGACAGCACACAGGTCTAACACAGCTGCTTTTACTGCTCCCCTGTCACCCTCAACTCAAACTTGAACTTCAACAGCATTGCTGCCAGAATAGTTCCAGCAGCTCGGACGTATGAGAAAATGCATCACATTATTCATATTTACAAGTTGCATACCTTTAATATTAAAGAAGGAGAAACTTCAAACAAATACATTTTGAAACTAAAACTTTTAAATACTTCTCCATTATTGAGCATTTTGAGATTTCCTGTAACTGCTAAAACCAAACATTGTCTAAGAAGTAATTGGAACTAAACTGCATCTTTTGTCTTTGTGTGTTTGTCAGCGTACTATGTCAGACTCCCATGACAGCATTTCCATGAAATTTGGTGGCAAGGCTCTGGGCCGGGGAACAATTGATTACATTTTGGTGGTTATCCAGTTGTGGGATTTTGCCCATCAATTATTGTTTTGTCCATAACTCACTGACCTTGTAATGTAGATAGACTTGATTTCTTATCTTTTGTCAGTTTGCATGAAGTCAGTGAGAGAAACTAGGTCTTTGTGTACAGCAAGCAGTCACGGATCTGGTTCTCTAAGTGTATTATAGGTTTTTTATCTTGTGACATTTTTCTGTCTATGTTGTATGATTGTGTCCCAGCCTGTCGACTTCTTTCACCCTCGGGATAGTACTTTTATTTGAATCATCAGTCTTTCCTCACTCATTAACTGGAACTATATCTCTCCAGCAGTTTCCCACCATGGGCTAATTTAATAGAGCTACAATAGATTTTATCATAGTGTTTGTAATGACACTGATTATCCTCAATGTCCCATGTGTACGGTCAGATATCTGCACCGGGCCATAGACCCCGATGCACCGCCGCTGGCCCCCCAGCCCAAACCCTCCTCCCCCTACCGGACTGTGGGTTGCGTCTTCAACCACCACACCTTCCTGGCCAACTGCCAGCCCTCTGATGCTGTGGAGCTCTGTGTCTTCGACTTCCAGGTAAGAGACTGGTGTCCCTCACATTGTCGCCCATCACTCACTGGATTTCCACTCCATATTAATATGTCCAGAGACAATCTAATGCCGGGAGAGTGCTGATTTAAAGTCAGACAGAAGGCAGAGGGAGCCTGCAGCAGTGGGCTTGTGACTGGATGGTTGCCACTTTCAGTTATCAGACCAACGGCTGGTTTGTGGGAAAGGAAATTGAATCTGCAACAGTTCCATTCATCAGCAACTCCTGTCCTGTCATGTTACCCTAAAGCAAGGCAGCAAACCCCCAGCGGCTGCACTGCAGTGGTTCTACTGTGTGAACAGAAAAAGCATCATCAGTTAGATGCCTTTTTTCTCCCTCCTCCCTTTCCCTTCAGAATCAGTCGCGGTGGAAGGCGATGAGCGAGGAGGCTCTGAAGTCTGTTTGCGCTCCAGGCTCCACCACCTCTCTGGCCCCTCTGCCTCCACTCTGTGCTCCATCTCTGGAGCCTGCTGCTGCCAGCAACCAGCTGGAGCTGGAGATGCGTTACCTGGTTTCTGAACACAGGAAGGTAAAACACAGTACTGGACCAGATAACCATCCCTTAAAGTTTTCAGTAAATTTGATTTTACTTTACATTTGGATGGAACTTTGGCTAATGGCCCAAATATCCTAATTCAGAAAAAATCAATTATAAATAAGACGAAATTGAATAAGATCATTATGTGTTTTTCAGAATTTCATTAAAAGACAAAACACCAGGAGTAGGCAGTTACATATATATATGTGAAATAGATATATTTAACATCATATAAAAACTAGTTTTTAAATTGCATTTAACAGACTGACTTAAAAAAAAAACAATTTATTATTTATATTTTCAATATATTGGTTTAATGTTTGCATTTTCTCGCACACTATGAGTATGACACCACTGTGTGGGAGTGACAAAATATGTTTTTTATGTGTGTAATTTGGATGAACTGACCCTTAAATGCCATGGACCACTTACAGGTCAGGTGTTGTGTTGTGTAAATATGTAATGTAGCATTGACTGAGCACAGTGTGCGCTCTGTGTCGCTCGCCTCTCTCCTCCAGGACCTGGAGTTGGCGACAGTGTGGGACGACCATCTGTCCTACCTGCTGTCCTCGGCGCTGTCGGCCTATGAGCTGGAGCGCTGCACCGGCGTTTCCTGTGGCAACGAGGAGTTTCAGGATGCAGTGAGGAGGGCGGTGCCAGACGGACACACCTTCAAAGGCTTCCCCATCCACTTCCTGCACCGCAATGCTCGTAGAGCCTTCGCGACCTGCCTCAGGTGAGCTAGTGGACAGCATGGTGAAGGTGGGGTTTAAAAACCCCTCAACCTGTCGCTCGAGGTATAAAGTCCATGTTGGCAGGTGTCTGTTCTGTTTGAGAGTCTTTGAGTACAGCAGCAGAATGCTCCACACTCAATGCAACTTCAGGAGGAAACTCCATGCCTGATAGAGAGGGTTGTAAGTCATGACAAGACCAGACAAAGCTCAAAAATTCCTCAAAACGCCGACTGAACTAACTTGTTAATAGTGTGACGGTATGAAAGTACAGTTAAAAAAGATCATTGGCAGTCAACCTGGCATTTCATATTCCTCGCAGCTGCATGAGTTTGTTATATTTTTTCTAATGTTGATTAACGTAATTGTGTTTCGCCGTAATAATGATTAATAGCAACAAATAATACACAAAAGCAGGCGGGCTCATGCATGTTTCTCCTTGTTGCATTTACTGTTGATTGAAATGGGACCAATATGTTTTGACTGTAGCATATACCTTAAAGAAGTACAGTTCCTGGGATTCTTGGGATAGAAAATGTCTCATTTTTGGAAAAAATATTAATAATAAACCAACCAGCCCAGGAGACCCTCTCCTGTGTTTGTCATGTGGAAGTTCATAGTTTATCTGTGCATATCTCTGGAAGGGTTCATGAAGCCATCATTTGTTTCGCTTTTTCAAAGTTTTTCAAGTGTACAAGTATTGTTTATTGTTTGTTTATTGTCATTCATCCATATACATAGTACATAGTACCTTCAGTATTTCATATTTCACGCTCTGTCTCTTGTCACTTCCTGTGCAGGTCTCCGTTCTGTGAGGAGATAGTGTGTTGTCGTGGTGACCACGTGAGGCTTGCGGTCCGTGTTCGGGTGTTTGCCTATCCTGAGAACGCATGTGCGGTGTGGCTCATGTTTGCATGTAAATACCGCTCTGTGCTCTGACCAGCGGACACGTGGTGCTACCAGCTTGTGTTGTACACTGACCCCGGACAATATTTCAGATCTTCATTCATGCAAGGACACTTCAGGCCTGGTTGTTATAGATTTGTGCATTGCCACAAGGATACCTGGCCTCAGTGAGACATGTGACAGACATGTTTGTGGCTGTCTTCTCTGTGGTGCTCAGGCTTTTATTTTGTAGTCCAGTAGACCCCTCATTTGTACAGACACTCAGAAATGTATTTATATATCTATTTTTGTAAATAAACAGAACTTTGTTCATCTGTGTACTTTGTAGATGCCTTATTGAAGACAGTTTCCGGCAGATTCATTTTAAAGATTGTTTTCAAATGGCATTAACTGTAATTGCTAAAAATGTGTGTAAATACCTCTTAAAAATGTAGCGCAGATTGCAATAGCTGTGACTTGGTTTTCACATCCAAATGACAAAACTCAGAACATTTTGGCCTCCAAATCTCATGTGGCACACTAAATAAAATCATGTGCTGCATCCTGCATAAGGCTTATCACGTCATCATAACAATGTTTATGTTCATCACTGAATTTAAATCATTGTTGCACAAATCAAATTCAATTATCAATTTTACTCACTTCTGATACGAAAAAAATGCACACACCAAATATGAAGTGCCTCAAAACTGATCCACAATCATGGTGAGGTACCGTAATATATTCATTTGTAATACAGTAACACAGCACTAGATGGCGTGTTAAGACAAACGTTGGCTCAGTGGATGCAGCTCTCTCTCTCTCTCTCTCTCTCTCTGGCCTGTTTGCTGCAGACCTGTATGCTTCCAGCTCTTAAGAGCATCTTCAAATACAGATGACATGAATGTGGTCACCTCACTGGCCCACTCCCTGCCTGACAGCATGATCAGATCAGTGGGTGCATATTTAATCACTAGAGATGTTTCAAACATTTCACGCGAGAGGAGAGGCCGAATAATTGGAAAAATCTTCACTGTAACTGAAGCTAAATTATGAATTTAATTTCATTTATGTTGCTGAATCTAGAACATATTTTCTCACTTCTGGTGCAGTAGGAGAAGCCACAGTAAAGCCGTCACTCAGGCTCGAGGGCCGCTGAAAACCCTCAGGCAAATGTTGACTTCTAATGTAAGGCTGGCTGATTGTGAAATTGCAGAGATGGCGAAGTGACAGCTGCCTGGTTGAGTGAGTTATTGTGCGGTTAGCAGAAGTCAACTCGGAAAGTTTTGCCTTGATTGAAGTGCTCTATTAATTGACACGCAGTGGGTAGTTTTGTTTTTATGCAGTGCTTTGCTCTGCTCCTTTGTTTTTTCTGCTCTGCGCCATATTGCGCAGTGCTATTTGGAGTTCTGGGGGAAGCGTTGACACATGAGCCCAAACTTTGACAAGAAGCCTGCGAGGATGGCCAATTAATTCGATTTTTCCGGGAGCTAATTTGCAATTCTGCATTTGCCCCAGAGTTGTTGAACATGAGGATCAGGAGGGAGGCTGAAAGAGCGAAATAGAGAGCTAATGAATAATTCCTCCCTTTTTCTGAATGACACACACACATGCACACCTCCGCTCCACTCATTACTATATAACACAGGAAAGCAAAGGAAGTGTTTGATGCTGGGAACTCAGGTATGTTTTCAGCCCATATTAAACAGCAGCGCTCAGGTGTAATTGACTAATAGGTCCTGTGGGACAGGAGCTACTGTACAAAACAGGAAGAGAAGAGACGGGATGCTGGTTTTAAAACCGAGAGTAACGAAACCATCACTCACACCTTGGATCTCAACACTGCCGCTGACATGTAGTCTTTGCATTCAGGTGACGCCTTCTAATGAAACATTTCTATAAGAACTGCTGCTGTGTGTTAGTGCCACCATTAGTACCAAGTCACGTGTGTACGTGTAAAGAAAGGGTAGATTTTTATCAAGTATTGTCAATAACTGCATCATCAGTTGTTATAATGGTGTTGATTGGGAGACGGATATTGTAGCTCGCAGCCATCTTCAGCGTATTACTGTGGCATGTTTGTTCATTATGCCTCGCAGTCAAGGAGGGATTTTTGTTGTTCGTTGAGAAAAACTTCATGTTAGGAAAAATACATCTGAAATACTTTTAATAATTAGAAAATGTGAATTTGGAGAATATCTCTGGAGCCTCACTGAAGTTTTTGTAAAATTGTTATGTGTGTTTCATGCAGCTCTTCGTACGGGAGATAAAGCACTCAGATGCCTCTTTTTGCACTTCAGGCCTGTTTCTTATAGACTTGTGCATTGCCACAAGGATACCTGGCCTCAGTGAGACTACATTAAGTTGTACTGAGTGGCATGTGACAGACATGTTTGTGGCTGTCGTCTCTGTGATGCTCAGGCTTTTATTTTGTAGTCCAGTTGACCCCTCATTTGTACAGACACTCAGAACTGTATTTATATATCTTTCTTGTAAATAAACAGAACTTTGTTTATCTTACTGTGTACTTTGTAGAGGCCTTATTGAAGACAGTTTGCGGCAGATTCATTTTAAAGAGTGCTTTTAAATGGCATTAACTGTAATTGCTAAAAATGTGTGCAAATACCTCTTAAAAATATATATATGGTCTAAAGTTGCAGGTGTAAATTATGTTCCAGTTGAGTTTGAATTATCGTGCATGCACTTTATTTTTCACACAGAGAATCATCTTCCTCTTCTGAGGTGGCGTACGCTGCTAATGAGTATTTTTCATCCGTAGACAATTCACCCATAGTTCACAAGTATTGTCAATAACTGCATCATCAGTTATAATGGTGTTGATTGGGTGACAGATTTTCTATACTCATGCAGCCTGTATTGGCCAGGACACTTTTGTAAAGGATATTCTTAATCTCAATGAAGCTTTTTCCTCGTTAAACACAGCGGGAAAAAAAGGTAAATTAAAAACAGTATGTGTGACCTGCATTTTGCAAGGGCGGCCAATAGCCACCAGCCCGTTTTAAAGCATTGCTGTAAGGTGACAACGCCAAGGCCAGTTGGCACGTGCTCAGAACAAGTGTTCGACGCAGTAATTGTTCAGTGTGTTGAGAATAGAGGGCTGAGATGTGCTGAGACTTCAGATTGTGTTAACTAAAGCACAACAAAAACAGGAATGCTGTAAATCACTAATCCCAAATACCCACTGTAGATTCATGTGTTGAATTGTTGATTCAGTCAGTACATGCATGAGAATGTGTGTACTAAAAGGAGAGGGGGGGCTGAGATGCATGATGCATGTACACAGGACACAGAGTGTTAAGCTACAGTCACCTTCCTTTTTGAAAATAATTTAAAGGTCTTGGTCAGGCATGTAGCCAGGAGGTCAAGAAATTTAAATTCACTCTGAATATCAACACGTTTGTAAACTCAAGACATCTCAACTAAAAAAACCTGACATTCCCATCAGCCTCAGGTGTACATATATATATATATATATATATATATATATATATATATATATATATATATATATATATATATATATATATATATATATATATATATATATATGTATGTATGTATGTATGTATGTATGTATGTATATATGTATGTATGTATATATATATATATATGTATGTATGTATATGTATACGTATATGTATATACGTATGTAGCATTACTCTGCCTGCTAATCACAGCTCCAGATCCAGACAGGAGCCTGGTCTCTACACATAGAGACTGCTGGTTTCTGTGGTTGCAGCAATGGGAAGCGAGTTCTTAAAGCCTGTCTCCTGTAGTTGCAGAACCACCTCATTATTTTGTTGTCACTGCATGAACCTAATTCGATGTATAGGCCTTGGGCTCTGTTAGAGTTTGTCAAGTAAATGAGAAGACTAATGGCACATCTCCTTATCAGTGGTGTTTTTCAATTGTGGTCATATATCTACTGACAGACACTGATGTATCAACTAATTACCGTATTTTAGCCATTAAAAAAAGGAGTGTTTAGACATTGAGCTGTGCAGTGTGTGTGTGTGTGTGTGTGTGTGTGTGTGTGTGTTGCCATTTGCCATCTTTGACAGGCACAATTGCTAATTGGTTAAACATACTGTATTTAAACGGCAGAGAGGGTGTTACTGATGGAACAAAAATTGTAAGAACCACATATTCCTTGTTTTACCTCCAGATATGATGAGTACATGATTATTAAAAAAAGAGGATTGATTTAGTGTACTTTTTTTTGTGGAGACACCCACACAGACACTGCTTATACATAAATGACTTGAAGCTAATTGTTAAAGTAGTCATTAGGGTGTACCTGTAACTCCATTTCTGTTCAATTATTATATTTCTCATAATATCTGCCCGCCACCCATTGCCTGGTCTCTGCACCTCTCTTTCTCTTGTCTATTTCTATTTTTGAAATGTAAAAATTCCTGCAGGGGGTAAAAGAAGGAGCGCGAGAGAGATAGCGAGAGGGGCGCTGGGCTTTGGAGAGAAATGTGTTGCATGGCCCGGAGCCTAACGGGTAATAAAGTCATTAATTCAGCTGATTAAGTTGGCCTTTGGGTTAAAGAAAAATCATATCCGTCTCCCTTTGAGATGTGACTGGGGAAGCACAGAAGAGGGAGAAGCCAGCTAATTAGTGTTGAAAAACAGGAGGGGGGCCAGAGAGGGAGATGGAGGGAGAGACAGAAAGAAAAAGAAACTGTGTGTGTGTGTGTGTGTGTGTGTGTGTGGAATAGGAGGGAGGAGGGGGGTGGAGGGCGTGCAGATAGGTGTTTCAACTGAACTACTAATGAGGCATGTTTGGGGTGAGGGAGTGACAAGCTCATCAAAACGCCCGCTTGCCAGGCGAGCCATTTCTCTCAAAGAGTTTGCCCGGCTACCTTTGAGCCTGACAGTGCCACTTAATGATGCGAAAACAAGAGGCAGAGGGAGAAGTTAGGGTGAAATGTCAGTTTGCTTGCAGTTTAATGAGCTTGTTGTCGGATGCGAGAGAAAAGAGCAACAGGAGATGCAGGCAGGATCCTCAACCAGTCCCCACTTTGTGAAACTCGAGTGTGATGTTCTGCAACTGTGGGACATGAGTATAAAAAATACAATATTTGCTATACTTTTCATACTTAGTCTCTCATATGAAGGGCAGCTCCACAAAGATGTATACACTACATGAGCCTGGTGACACCCACATAGAAACACCAGTTTATAAAGCATCCACCTGTACACACAAATAGGTTGATAGACAGCTAGATTAGCGTGCTCCAGTCATTTTTGAATTATTGTGATTCAAATGGAATTTTAGCTGGCAGTTCTGAATGTGTTAGAGTCCAAAATAAGAAAAACACTCCAGGAAATTGTCCAAGAGCTCTGTGACATCTGATACCGAGTTCCAAGGCCTGTTTCAATATTCTGAAGCAATGATGTTCAAATCCAGTGCGTCATAACTTCAAAACTGCAAAAATCCTGTGACCCGTGGCTGGTTTGAAACTGGTGTGAGCCAGTGTGGGGCGCTTCTTTTATATAAAGGTCACTGAGTCACGCACACAGTTTGTGGGTTGTAGCCTGATGGAGTACAAAAGAGTTGTTATTCACGACTGGATGTTTACAGTGGTAACCCCACATTTGGTTGCCAATGTAACACACACGATCAAATTTTAGCCCTCCAATTACACAGTGTATGCATGAGCCCCTTTGCTGTAGCAAATCATATGAACCCTACTCTTACAATATATTCTCTTAAATTGACTGGGACAAAATTAGTTGCGCAAACAGTAAAATTCAGACTACGCTGGTCTGAAGACAAGACCCAACCCTGTTTCCTCACTACATTTCATGCACGCGGTTATTGAACCAGCAGGCGTCCACATGGGAGGAAAAAGCTTGCAGTGTTTCCAATGAAGTTGGGAAGGCTGAATGCTTCAGAAGGCTTCATTTTGCCTTCACTAATTAAATTCTGGGGTTAGTTTACTGTTTTTCATTCTTCATATATATATATATATATATCGTGAGATGGCAAGATTGCAAGAGTGACATAAAACAATCAGTTGAAGCTGTCAGCCAAGTTAGAGACATTAAGTTTTTTTCCTGTAGGCTTTAAAATGTACATCGTATTCAGGCTTCCCGTTTTGTCTCTGTCCCAAATTGTCTTGTCAAACGTTGATCAGCAAGCAACAACAAAAATTTACATAAACTAGGACATAGCATTATGATTAGGCGATCACTATACAGCTTTATTCTACAGCGGGTGCATCATAACAGTGTAATAACAGTGACATTGAGTGGATGTAGTGGTTTGACCAAGTTTTAAGTTCGAATCGGTTGCAAATGAATTTCGGATTATTTACAAGGCACTGGCATCTCACTCAACTTCACCTCAACTACGCCATCAGTTAGAGCATCTGTTTGGGTGATCGCCTCATGGTGAAACCATCATTTACAACACAGGGTAATACAACAGCACCCTATTATTGCCAGATGAAATTGTAAAGTTATAACACATGCTGATGAAATTAGTAGATGTTAATGACAAAGTTATCTAACACTATATATTTGCTTGCCAACATTATAATGTTTGTGTCTGTCAAATTTTGTCAAGTGACCAGCTTTGCAAGCTCTTTAACAAAGCATAATGCTATGTCAACCTGAGCCTGTGCACTGTTAGTAGCACATAAACTCTGTCCTAAGTTAACATTCAAACTAGCCAATTTTTGCACTTGCCTTGTGCAGATTGCCTCAACCAGGAAAGTGGATCTCAGAAAATACACAGGAAATCAAAGCATCACACCAAAAGAAACATTACTGAATGAAAACATCCCAAATGGAGCAAATGCAGCAAACATCAACCTAACTGGATCCAAAATTTAGAAAGTGAATACACAGCACAAAACCAAAGGACAGACATCAAACTGAACGAACGAATTAGATAAAAAGTGAATTTCTCCCAGCAAGATGTTTCTGGATAAATAAAGGTGAGGTGAAAATGAGTCTTTGCTGTGCCGCAGTTTGATTAACTTCTATATGCCTCAAAGAACATTATGCACACACAAAAATAAAATTACATCTGTAGATTGACGTTCAGAGAAAAGCTCAGATTCAACACTGTCAACAAATGAAGTGATGAGAAACGGGCGTCCACAGCAGCGTCTCAGTGCTGCAGCGTCTCTACCCCGTGCAGTCGATCATCGTTCTCCGCTCCCATGTTGGCCAGAGAAGCAGCCCGTCGGAGGAAACATTCATACTCCTCTCACGGGGGAGCCGCTGACCCCTGCATGACTTCAATCCAACTCTGGATTGTTCTCTATTGTGTGCATCAAGCAGCGGGGATGCAGGGCTGCACCGTGAGCCGGTGTCAGGAGTCAAGCCTTTAATGCTGAGCTGGATTAGACTGCATGTGAGAAGTGAGGAAGAAAGTGATTCTTAATGGGACAAACGATGATGCCTTAAAAAGTGGGATTATTCCATGTCTTTTATCTCTGCAGGACTCGTTCAGCAATTACCACTGATTATGTGCCTTGAGTCGCTTATATGAATCGTTTCAAACAATGCAGAATTATGAAAGGAGGGGAAATGTATGGGGGCACTAATTAGACTGCATGTATTTCTACCACTGTAACAGAGTCTTAGCTCCATGGTGCCTGGGGATGAAGCACGATCTGTGTAGCATTCAGGAAATGGTCTTATTGTCAATACATGAGGCTCTGTGGTCTTTCCCATACTTGATGATGAGGTGGGGAATGATACAGTAAGAAATACGAACTCTCCCCTTTCCATCGAGAGCGATGAAACAATCCATTTCTTTGTTGTGTTTGCCAGTTTCTGGCTTTAACTGTCAGCTGTTGTCAGCTGAGTGGCTTTTGGGTTGTTGAACACTAAACTAAACTATTAACCCAGTGTTTACTTGGAAAGTCTTTCTCTTGCCCTTCGTCCATCCATCATATCAGCCACCAAGTGTGGCTGCCACAAATTGTAGTAATTGACGTTCAGACGTTTATTGTTGCAACCATGACAACGAAGGTCCCCTTACCTCAGCGTATTACTCATTTTCGCCCAAACGACAATGTTTCCCGAACCTTGACCAAGTGTTTTAACCCAAACCATAATCTCGTGTGGTTTTTGTGCCTAAACTTAGCTGAACTTTAACCAGAGCGTCGTCACATCATTAAACACAGTGATTTCTCCACAGCCGTTTGTGATTTGGATGGCTCTCACAAACGATGCTGTCCTGCTGATGGGTCTCACATAGTCTACGGCATGGACACTTCTCCACACACAGCAGTGTGTGAGCTGTCACGTCTCACCAAAGGTCTCACTTCACAAGAACAACGACAGCGGTGTCCGATCATATGAAACGTTTCAGTGGGGGCATTTGGGTTTTGGGGCTGTCAGATCGATTAGACCGATTTTGTCATTTAGTGTGGAATCAGCAACATTAAATCTTTTGCCCCTTTCATGCTTTTGGTTCCCTTTATTGTTAAGTATCATAGCCAAACCTTGCTGGGAAGCGTGACCCAGTGAAGTGTTATTTAGTGACATCACCTTACATGCTCTGTGTTTACTGAGGATCAGGTTTTTGTCACCTCTCGCCGCTATTTGGAGCTGCCAATATGCAAAGCTGAGCGTAGCTTTAATGTCCTATAGCAGGAGGAACATAAGGGCTTCCAGGGGTTAGCATCCTGTCTGCTGCCTGGGTACATCTGGTCCCATGGCAGACACAGAGAGACTCCTTTGTCAGTGTCTACAAAGGCAGAGAAGGAGAGAGGAAAGAGAGAAAGAGGGACTCTGCTGGCCTTCTTTTTAAACCAATTCAAAGGACTCTCTCTTCTGGAGTCCATTAGAATAGCAGAGTGTCTTCTTCAGTTGCAGAGAGGGAAAAACAAATGTGCTCTGTGGTGGCTGCCAAATAACCTTGGCCACTGCTATTGAAATGGTGGTCAATCAAAAGAAAGGGAGAGATCCGAGGAGAGAGAAAGCCGTGAAGCAGCAGAGGGGAGCCAATGCAACGGTGAAGGAGGAATAAATAAAGAAAAAGGAGAGGGGGGAGGAAAGGCGAGGGTGAAAGAAATAGAAATTTAAGGAAAAGGTTAAGATAAAAGCAAAAAAGCAATACATGAATTGAGGACTGAGTGAGGTCTGATAATCACAAAAACAGGTAAATCAAAGGGAGGGTGACGGGTCAAACCCTTCTTCATAAAAGCCCCACAGTCAAACTAAAACTGGGTATTCAGTATGTAGATGATTGAGCTTTTGTTTTGCCTTGTGCACAAAATTGTAATAAAACAAGAAATTATAATTCCATTTCTCTGTTTTGCATTGACAGCACAGCCTACATTACCGCTCACCAGGTGGGCGGGAATTTCAGGTTCAGACTGACGTTGGCAGTTCTGCTCTCTGACTGCTGCACTCTGTGTGTGGACCATCACTGAACAGTCTGGAATATCACGAGGGGCTCGGGACCAGAACCAGCTGTGGCCTGACAGCACCGTTAGCTGTTACTTATGCTGCATTTACAGTGTCAGCAGAGGAAAACCTGACATGGAAGGGTTCATTGATTATTCCACGTTGGTTATGCTACTCCTGGCTTTGTGGTCATGTCATTTAAACAGCCTATTGGCTACTTTTGGTGTTACGTATTTGCAGCATTTTTGTGAACAACCTAGATCCAAACAAACTGTTTCTAGCTGCTTTGAAATGAGCTAAATTTATTTACATGTGACTGCCAGTGATGGTGGCTTTTGCAGCCATTACAACTTGGAGGCTGGAGTGAACAGTTTTTCCGACTTGGCTTCTTGTAATTAAGATCTGAGTGACGTAAACGTGGCATTAATCTCAGCTGTGATTTGAGCACTCCCCTGCGTTACTCCATGTTGTGATACAGGGTAACAAATGAGTGCTGAGCTTCCATGGCTACCTGTTGCTGTGAGTTTTGACAGTCTGGTCATTTGCCATCACACTGAATTGTGAAAGAGAGACTGTTAAAGTTAGCAGAACCCCTCCCTTTTATAATATAGGAAGAACACAACGTTAACTGTGCAGGACCTGCCCATGACTTAGCAAGTGTTGATATATAACACCTATTCTTAAAAAGTTGTGTAAAACAAACACACAAACAAACAAAAACCAGGATGTTATTACTTGCTAATCCTTTCAGACATACACTCAACTGAAAATATTACAAATTATACTTCGTATCTGACCTCATCAGCTTCATTGATTTTTGTAAATATCTGCTTATTCTGAATCTGATACAGCAACATGTTTCAAACACGTTGGGGCAGGAGCAACAAAAGACTGGAACGCCCCAAAAACGCCTGTTTGGAACATTCCACAGGTAAACAGGTTGATTGGTTCATTATTGAACACATCACTGTGTAAAGGATGTTACTACATGGGCTCAGGAGCACCCAGTTAGTTTGGTAATGATTGCATTCTGGTTTTATTAATATTTTATTGAATACAAACTTAACAGAGATCATCAGTTTTCCCCAAATGTTAGATGTTGTAAAGGAGAAGATGGTTTAAATTGCTAACACTGTGTGGGGTTGTTGTAAAAGGGGAAACAATGCCTTGAATCTGCATTTGAGGGGCTGCGGGGCTATGACATGCTCCACTTAGAAGTTGGCAGAATGTCTCCTAAAGAAAGAGAAAAGGAGGGATGGATGTGTGCGGAATCTAAATAGGAAGTTGGTGGCACCAGGCTGCTAACAGGTGATGGTGCTGGTTGGGGGCCAGAGATGTGCCAGCCTCAATAAAGGGTCAAACCAGCAGGGACAGAAAAACTCCCTGTGGGCCTGTTTACTGAGATAGAAAGAGAGGGGGGGGTACCGGCCCAGAAGATCAATAGATGTCCTGAAAGAAGTTCCAACAGGGGCTGACATCAGAGGAACATCAGTTGATTTGAACCTCTAATAGAAGCCTTAAAAGGATTGGCTGCAGAATAAAGGCGCAGATGGAGAAAGAGAGGCAGGAGAAATAGATGGAAAGGAAAGGAGCAGTCAAGTTAAGAGAAATTTAAAAAAAAGAAAGCTTGGGATTGTTGAGGAAAGTGAAATTTGAAAGCGTTCTGTACCATCCGCCTTCCCTCCACCAGCCCGCTTCCCCGCCCCGTGGCGGAGGGGAAGAAATGAAAAAACGCTAATTGATGAAAGCTTTCAAATGAACCTGTTACAGCAAAGTTGTTTTGCTCGGCCCGGTTTATATCCTCCGCACCATCCCTGTAAGAGTTTACTACGGCAATTAGGGATTTATATTTTCAGGGGAGTTTTAATGCCATTTCAAAGGAAGAATTAATTAACAGTCAGCTTTAGCATTTTTACACCAATTTCACACACCTTCAGTGACAGTAATTGCTTTAGGGTTATATGAGAAATGTTCAAAGTACAATGTCTTGTCATATAATTAAAAAGGAGCCTATTTTAGCGTTCGGGTATGCAAACAATTTTTGTGGCAGATGTTTGTTCTGTGTGTGTATTTCTGTGTGTACTGTATAGTAGCGGAAAAGCACTCACCTCCGATTCATGACCACAAACATAGGAACATCAGTCCCATTTCAGTACTGTGCCTCTCTTTCAGCAGCATCTCCTCAAATAACTGACACGCAGTCGTTTGTTATATGAGATCATTACAAACATGAGGAGGAACACACTGAAGAATTTCATCCCAGAGATGCACTGAAACAATATTCTCCTTTCATAAGAAAGGCCACACTCAAACAAAGGGGGCACATGGCCTCACCCATTACTGCAAACACAGTTATACCTGACTAGAAGCAGACTGCTGTATAACCTACTGTAAATCTCCTGGAAGAAAGGAGTCATATGTTTTGTTGGTGACGCCCTGAGCAGATTTCCCCTGAATCCTGAGGTATTTAAATAGTCGCATATGATTAATTTGGCACTATTAATTTCCTGCACCTCACCTTCGATTACACTGTGTAATAAAAAAAAAATCCATATTCTAAAATCATACCCACACAGGACAGTATGATCATTTCACCAGCTTTAGACCTTTGGAAACACAAAATCTCATGGATCACAAGTCATGTGTCTTGAGCCAAAACAACTGTGCTCCTTATCATTTAATTCAAGAACTGTACCTTATGTGAAACTTGGCATGGGATGGAGTCCCCAAAAATCGATTACAGAAAGCTTGTGATAAAATTGTGTCTTGGCTTGGCTGTGTTGCTGATTACACTGGCAGAACTGACATTAAAGAATAGTTTGACATTTTGGGAAACATATAACGTGTTAATTAGTGAGCTTTAGCTTGAGGGATTTTTACCTTTGGCCAGAGCCGGGCTCGCTGTTTCCCCTGTTTGTGCTAAGCTAAGCTAACTGTCTGCTGGCTGTAGCCTCACACTGAACAGTCTGCAAAACAAATACCCACCCAGTGCACCCAGCACTTCTGTGTTTGAACATATAATATAATCTAAATATTTGGACATGTGATTAAAAAGTCAGATATTTTAGCATCAACCCATGTGAGGCTGCATCTAACAACCTGAAGCCTAATTATTCCAAAATAATTTGATTTTTTAAGCAGAAATCTTCGCAAAGATCCAAACCTTTGTCTATCTTTTAGGTTATCATGTTTCTTTCTCCTGGTCCTGTTGTTTGGAGACAAAAAGACGGCAGCTAATAGGACTTTTTTTTTTCTGATCATCCCAGAAGAATCCAATTACAGCACTGTTTGGAGATCAGCGAGATTACAGTGTATCTAAGAAAAAACAATCAGAGCCTATCTGATTCCCAGCTTTAGCAGGAGACACGTCCCTGTAATGAACTCTCTTATTTCTCCCCTTTCTCCCCATCTCTCTTCCTCCCTTTATCTCCTTACCTCAATCTCTCTCCTTTCCTCTCTTATGTTGCCTTTTCCCTTCTCACTCTATCCTTCCTCGCCATGTTGGATTTAATTTCATTTCATCTTCTTATTCGTCTTTCCTCTCAGTTGCTTTACCTCTTCTTCTGTTTCCTCTGATTCCCTTTTCCTCTCCTTGTATTTTACTTTCTCTACCCATCACACCTCTAAACCATCCCTTTTCCTTTCCCCTCCATCATTCCAACCACATAGTGTTGCCACTGGGGATTACTGTGGCAGGCCTGAAGGTGGTGCACATACACAAAGAGCTGAGTGTGACGGAGCGGGCGTTCTTCACCTCAGTAATGAAAATATCACAGGAGACCCGGTGGGTGGCGATGACCTTTGGAGAGCGCTGCATTTTCGCCTCGCTTGCTCGCTCTTTCGTAAAATGCCCGGCCACCCGTCTCACCCGCCCCCTTCCTCCGCCCCTGGGCGATGTGGCTCAGCAACTGCGGCGCACTGAGAGCTTTTAGATCCATACTCTGTGTAAATAATTCATCGACGGCTGAAAAGGGGAACAGGAGGGAGAGCAATGCTGTGCAAAGAATGACGATGATGATGGAGGTGGAGGAGAGTCAACTGCTACAAGTCACCAAGAAGATTATGAGGTTACTGGAGAGGAAAATGTGTCATAAACTTCAACAAAGTCTGAATAATCTCACCGTACAGAACTTTAAGTTAGGATAATGAAGTGCTGGATTTCTACTAGTAAACAAAAGACTATGAAGCTCATGAAAAATACAGCCGTATCTTAAACTACATATCCTTATTTTGAGGCATTCTGATGGAGTAAAAACCAAACAGCAATCTGAAAGACTTGATGGACGTCAGACGTCCTCGCAGCTGGCAACACAATGAGTTCAGTTTCTGTTTGTCAGGTTGTGTGTGGTCCAGGCAGGAAAAGTACTGTTTTTAATTATGTCATGGTGATTTACACAGAGATGCAGGAAACTGGGTATGAAATATATATATATATATATATATATATAAAAACTAAACAGACACAGAAAGAATAGAGAAAAAAGTCATTAAACAAAAGAGATAAATAAAACAACAAATAAATTATGTATCATCATTCAAATGTATTCCATCACACATTGCTAAATACCTGATGAAAATGTCAATCATCTCCCTTAGGTTACTCTCCTCATTGATTTCTCTGATGATTATAATCTCAATTAATTGGTTACTTTTTTTTTCCAAACTTAAAGGCATTCACTTAAGAAGAAAAATATTTGTGTTTGGTAATGTGGAACTGATGAATCTTTGGAGTCTTGCTCCAGAAATTGTCCATTAATTGCTTATCAAATCTGTTGCTGATTCAGTTTCTGTTGAGTGATTAAGCGATTCTTTTCAGCTCTACAGCAAAACCATCCCAACTTCACACACATGCAGAACGAGTACATCAGGAGCTCACATGAAACTTGTTAATAAATTGTTTTATTAATAAATTGTTGTTTAAGCCAATCCCTTTATTTATTTATTGCCTGATTTTAGTATTGGCAATAAATCACCACAGTACCAATCTTTTCTAATCTCATTTGCTATAATCCTGTTACATGCACTGTGTTTCTCAGTCAGCCTCAGTGACCTGTGGAGATTGATTGCCGTATTGATGTCTGGCTCTTCTCTGCTGATCAATGTGCTGTAATGTTGATCAGTGGGCTCCATCAGTGATAAAGGTCAGAGGTGGAGGATTGTCGTCAATGAGAGCCGATAGAGGGGAAAAACATGTTGACTCCTGACGCTCTTCCCTTCTGTTCTCTTCCCGTCCATATGTGAAGATGTGTATGTTTCGTCTTTACATGTATTCCCCTTCAGTTTCACATTGCATAATTTTAATTTAGCTCTATTTTAAAGTGCCCTTTTGAAAGCTACCTACCGTGCAAAATCTACCTACACTACTTACTACCTATCTTTAAAAAATGTATTTAATGACTCCACTCTGTCTGGAGTCCCATCCTGACTGCACAGCACAACATATTGTGTGATGCCGGCCTTTATCCCTGGGTAGTTATCCTCCATTACTATGTAATGATATTCATGAGCTGGGCCCACCATACGGCTGTGTGAGTGTTGTATGTGTTTCATGCTATAGATCCAGCCAGCATCTCCTCGGGGCCATTTGGCTGAGGCCTAATGACCGAGGCCAAGCTAATCCCCCAGAGGAACACACACTGCACTCTCCTTTGTAAGGGAAAGGCTCTGATGAGGCCTTTGAAGGAATGTCACACTGGTGTCTCACTGTATGTCGCCTCTGGCTCACCCAAACCGCATCCACACACACACACACACACACACACACGCCCGGCCTGCCCTGCAGACATATAGACAGAAATGCACACAAATACGGAGGTGAACACCTCGCTCGCTCTGTATTTGCATCTACACACATTCACAAATGAATACGTGCAACCGCACACACGCTCATGCACAGTGGGGCCCTCACAGTAGGGGCTGCAGTAATAGGCACCCTACCATCTGGAGACCCTGTCCAGGGGGCCATAAACAATGGAGCCCACTCAATGTGGCAGAAGACATCATCAGCGTGCATGAATATACAGTATGTGTGTGTGTGTGTGTGTGTGTGTTGTTAATATAACAGTGGACGTCACAGGATATTCCCCACCTAAACCAATGTTTTCTCACCCCCTGCATCCACCCTGAGGCTGTTAGGTTACATACTGCTGCTCTTAATAGCACACTCGGCACATCAAGTCTAAATAATGTAGAAACTCATTTATTGAATACTTAAAAGCTGGACAATGTCTGTGTGTGTTTGTGTGTGTGTGCGGGTTTGAAGCATACTTACATACATACAGATGATAACTGTCCGAGGACCATTTCACCTTTAAAGCATCAGTACATACACATATTTAGCAATTTCTGTTTATTTGTGCTGTTTTCCTGAGTTTGTTACAGTTTGGTTTTATGTCTGATATGGATCCACTGAAGACTGCTGCATTTGCAACCATGGTAGCCACTAATTGGAACAAAAGAAGCCTACTGCCGAGGACCAATGTTGAAGAGAGCCAGATGCAGACTCAATCAGTTCTACATGGAAAAACAGCCAGTCTATGCTGCTCAGCTCAGTTCCTTATTGATGAACTTCTATATGATTTTTAGATTTTCCAAAATACGTTAACAGTATTTCACGTGCATGTTTTCTTATCAAATCTAATGTTTATTTCTCAAGTGCCACATTCAGCTGTGCAATAACGTGGCCATGCGTGTTATCGGCCCGTCTCGACATTGTCCCGTCTATTCAAAACCAGCAGTGTCCCTTTTTAATTTCAGAATCAAAGTGGGATCTTTTGGTGATTTTCTTTAAGGTGCAGAATACTAATAACCATTTATCCTTTGTCCCTGTTCCATATATGAAAAATAATTGTCATAACCAAATCCCCCCTTCCCCCGAGCCTTTTATGAAAATCAGATCTAGAGAGCGCCTAATTAGGCGTGATTCACGGTAAAGGAAGGAGAAAGAGAGGAATGTGAATAAATTGAGACCAGGAGGAGGAGGAGAGAGGAGCGACAGACTGGTGATTAATGTGAAGGCTGTGATGCACGTCAACAGAAATGAAAGGATGGGGAGAGATTTCCTTTGAAACGGAAAAGACGACACAATCTAGTAACATTTCAGCTGCAAATATAATATATACAGTGCCCTAATATCACTGAGATCAGGCACATATCGTGGTACATGTCCTGCATGTATTTTTCATTTGCTATAAGCAATAGAATTTTAGTTTTTATTTAGATCGCTGGAGGAATCGGCTTAATCTTGAGGAAGTAGTCCATTGCCAGCGGTTCCTTACCTTTTTGGCACCGGCCTAAACAAAAGAAGCTATTTGTGACCCTGTCATTGGTTAAATATGTTTATGTGTTATGACCAGGTCAACCAAAGAGCAATTTTTTCCCCTGTTTAATCTGAATAATTTTTAGCTGGAAAATGTCAGATTATCCAGTATGAAGGCAAAGACTAGAGGAGCACTTCAAGAAATAATTCTGATTTTGTGTAACATTAATTTTTTCCGCTTTCTTACCCTGCTATTCATCTCATGAATAAAACAACATGAACACATTTTTCTTGTGACCACTTGGAGGGGTTCCAGCCCCCAGATTGGGAACCTCTGTTCTAAACCACAGGATCTATTTAGCAGTTTACAGCATTCTGCAAACCACGGAACCAAATTCAGTATCAAAACACACTGAATTTCGTTGGGCCTGATTTATTCATATGTACTTCTACTTTACAGTCCGGCCTCGAAGGAAACATCCAGAGCGAGCAGGGAGGGCTAATTAAAATGTCTCAGTGTTATGAGCTGCATCAGGAGACTAGCTGACCGTCTCTCAGGCTGGCTCATAGCATTGCTGGTAGGTTTCTAGCAGGTCTTGCTGATGAACTAACCGGCTCTGTGGTGAACCGTCCTGCTGGCTGACCAGCTGAATACTACATGACCGTGGGTAGGTGTGTGAGCGCACCCAGTCTGCTCCATTTCAAACCTGGGATTGGCTTTTCGCTGCCCCATCTGGGCCCGCTGAATCAAAGTCATTCAGTAGCTAAGCTGCCGTATCGACTGGCTGAACAACTGGCTGCAGCGCCTTCAGTAAACAGTGGCGCTCCTCTGGCTTGGCTGCAGTACTAATTGATGGAGGAAACACAGGAGTTCTCTCCCCCACCTCTAATGGGAGTCTCTCTCTTTCTCTGTCTGATTCACCTCATTATAAAGCGCAGAATGTGTGCACTTCAAGAGAAATGTTCACATGTTTCACACTGGTACCTGAGCTATTGTTTCCCCTGAATCGCTTTTAGAAAGGGAACGTGAGCTTCAAATGTAGCCTTTTGTGCATATTTTATGGTAGAAATTGTCACATAAGTCAATGTAAATGACAGTGGTATTGATAACTGTTCAGCCCATGTTGGAACATTATATGCCAGTGGCGATGTGGCAGTTGTAAGGACTGGGAAACATCCCGGTGGGCTGGTAGTGTGCATGCATTTTCAGTCTGCTTCCATATTCAAACACACGTACTGCTTATGCTGCAAGCAAGACTACAGGGGAGTGAGCGAGTGGCCCTTCCCCGAAGTGGTCCAGACCTTTGACCTGTCGAGAGATCGTGAATATTCTGCTGAATTTTGAGTCTTGTAGACAAAACAGAGAGCAAAATAACGTCAAAGGAAAAGAGTGAGCAACTAGACATTGAACTAATACTGTGGTTGCACAGAAATAAGCAAAATTGCACTAAAATAGCAACTATATTCGGTGGTTGTAACAGTGAAAAGAGCAAATTATGTGGTCTAAATGCTAAATTATCCATTTTTAATTGTGGTATTTTAGATAAACTAGACTCTCTCATATTTTCATTTTAGCAGTCCAGTTTAGCTGTTATACTGTATCAAATGAATTGATTTGATTACATTAAGCTAGAATACCTTTTAAAAAAGATAGCCAGGAAAATTGATCAGGATTTTTTTTTTTTTATTATTCGTCACGATTTTCTGAAAACATTTTACAGTAACCCCCACTGAGGATTTATAGTCAGCGTATAAACACTTAATTATGTTTTTTAACACTCTATATATAGTTGTATGCAGATATTACGTGTATTTATTACTTCTCGAGTGTAACTCCTCCTGTGGGTACAAATAATAAAATAATATAGAATAATATAGAATATTATTATATTGTAATCATAGAGAATATGCCTTCATGGGAGAAGTTATAGTTGCTGATAACTGCTGACATTGTGCACTAACAAACACTTAAAATCCTCAAATCAGCTATCAGCCACATTATAGTGTGTTATTACCGTTTAATTTAATGTTTTTTAAGTGGCCTGAAAATGCTAAATGAAAGTTAAGTGTTCAGGTAACAGATGGTGTGAATTAAGAGTTCACACAGGATTAGAAACAGCTTCTTCAGAAGCTGCAATGTTTTTGATGATTTTTCTATTGAGTGTCATGCGTTTGTTTTGACCTGAGCTGTGTCACAATAGAGGCCGTGATGCCACACTGTCCCTGACGCATCCTGTCAGGCGATGACCTTAAATGTACAGTTCTGTCCTAATGATGACTCAGCACTGTCAGGTTACACCATGCACAAAGCAGATTTTTCACTGTTCTGATTTAGATTGCATCTGTGTCCCTGCAGAACTCCAGGGTCACATTTGCTGCTGCTTGTCCCAAATACCCACAATGCCTCTGTTGTGTGTGATCAGCGGCAGACCTCAGCCGTGCGCGTTCGTTAGGAGTGCGTCTCCTCTGCCGTCAACTCCGGGGAGTGATCAGTGTTCCTTTTCTAGGTCACTGGTTATGCGATGCGCCGAGCCACTGGGAGCCACTGGGAGATAGGCATATTCCTATTCTCCCTCTGCAGGAGAAGCCAGCCACATCACCAATTAAACCGCCCTCCACCAGCTACACCCATCCGCCATCGGATCTGGAGCAGTCATCTCGCATTCAGACGTCTTCCCTCACACTCTGTGCCCAGAGTCCCTGAAGATGCCGGGGAGAGACAAGGAAAGATTGTTTCCTGATTGCCGGTGAGAGGAAAAAGGGGGAAGGTTTTTGAAATATTTAACAGCGAGGCGGTCTCGCTGGAACGAGGAGGTTTTGTTTTGTTTTATATTTGATGTTGGTAAACTTTGGAGCTACACAGGTCTTCCATTTAAATCACAGAGATGTCACAATCAATGAGGATTAACTGTGACTCCACACATGACTTTTTCATAGACATGGGGGATTGTTTACATGCATCTGCTGGTGAGGGAGAGGTCTAATTTATGCAGAAAGTTACACTTTCATTCAGTGGATCAGAGCTTTAGAATCTGTAGATCAGGGTTTACATTGACTTTTCAGACTGCAGAGCTATATTGCTCTATCACACAGGCCAATAAACCTTTCTGTAATAACGACACATTAACAAGAAAGGACAAATCAGATGATGTCATTTAACATCAGGTTGTATAAACAACCGGTATGTGTTTCAGATAGACGATATTCATACAGCGGGTTAGGGCTGCAGCTTATTCACAGCAGACGCAGAGTGACATTAGCATTCTTCTGGAGTCCAACAAGTCAAATATTCCCTTTGTTTTGTCTCCACCGACTCCTGAGAGAGACATCTGGCTCTGTAGCCGGTAGATTCTCCTCTGTGTTCTTCAACTTGTCGCTGACTTTATAGCTGCTGTGGGTTTTCAGAGCTTTTTGGCTGAAAGAGAGCAGAGAATGTGAAGCTGCAAGCTATAAGCATAGCAACTTTAAGTATTGTTTTGCTCATGCACACAAACCTTTGCTGTGTCTTTAAAATTGTCTTTTCATGGTGCAGGACCACAGCCAGGATTTTAGAAATACTGAGGTTGCAAACTCGGGCCCACCACTGCAGCCCACCCGTGGCAGAAAGTCTGGAGCTGTCACCAGAAAGAACAGAGACGTTTTTAGTTATTTGGATTTTTCTTTGTAAATTTTATGCTGTTTTAAGGCTTTCCTGCCAGAAAAACAATTCTGGATAATAAATCTTTCTTCCTCTCTCTTCTTTTTGGTCCAGAAGGAATCCAGTTCTTTCTCATTTTTATGGAATCAGCTTATTAAACACTCACCAGCATGCATGGGTTTTTACTGTAGGATGGTTAGTACAGAGGACCTCCGTGTCCTCGGTGCTGCACGGTGGCTTTAGACGTAACAGTAAAATCAATCAAGAAGTGAAAGTATCACTTTGCCCTTAAAGCCACCTGATTTGCTGCCATTTACAATTATAAATGCACTCATCAGTTTTAAAAAAGACACAACAGCTGGTCATGCAAGGCATCTATCAGTAACCATGGCGATGGCCGTTTCCTGCTGAAGGTGGAGCGTGTGTGGCAGACTGTACCTGTTAATTTACACCCTCCCCTTGATGTGGACTGCCCTGCACAGCTGTGAGGGTGACTTGCTGTTGACTGACACACTTTATTGAAGTGTTGAAGTGAAGAACATGACTTCACTTCTTTGTTAGCTGACGTTTCTGGCTGCCCTGTCGTTTAAAGGTCATGTCTCCTTTCTCAGGGTTGCTGTAAGGTAGAGAAAGGTGAGAATCATACATCTGGAAGCCAGGGTTCATCACTGATCACCTGAGTCTGTTTAGCATCGTTTTTCTGTTATTACTGTCAAAGCAGCCTCATGCAGAGCGTCAGGCCCTGGGAAAGTTGTGAAACAAGAATGTTGACAGCTCCATCGCTGAACAGAGAGTTTAGTCTGTATCCTCTGTTCACCTCAGCTCACCTGCAGGAACAGATGTCTCTCCTACACACCATTTGGAGAGGGTCACTTTTTTTTTCAAATCGCCTAATTATTATTCATTTTGAAAGGGCTTCAGATGTTTGCTCAGCTCCAACCACCTACACTCCAATAAGTCTACTCTACAGTGTTTGACGAAGCCTCGGGACTTTCTGCTGTCTGAGGCAAACTTTCTCCTTTGAACTTCCTCTGTGTTAAAGTCACAAAGAGAAACAATTGTGCTTTGCCCTAATTAGCACGCCGCTATTTTACAACCACACCTCAGTTTTAATATAACTGAACTGCCCTGGAGTCTGACACATTAGGACTTTAATCGTCTTCTGTTCAGTGCATATAACTAGCTGTTGTTTACACAGTGCCTGTGAGTGCAGAGAATAATAGTATTAGTGATAGTACAGCAGTGACTTTCAGTGAAATCATATCATGATTTTATACAATTCTGGTGTCCAATTTAGTGATTTCAAGCAAATCATAAATCAAAACCAGCAAAGTGCATGACTAACGTTGTTTTACACTCTTCATCAGTATTGTCTGATCTAATACATCACACTGGAACACAATTAGCACCTTATTGATAGTTTATATTGCCCTCGATATATCCACACTCCTCCTACTTTGCACTGCTGCAGAACACGTTTTCTCAGGATAAATAAAGTTCTATTTTATCAGTTTGATGAATTTTTATAATGTGATATATAGCAAAAATAAAACAAAAAAATATGATTCATATTTTGATATTGATTTGATTTTGAATCCTCGGTAGAACTCACAAGTACATTTACTTGTGCTGTAATACATCTTTGAGGTACTTGAGTATTTCCATTTTACGCTACTTTCTAATTCTATTCCAAGGCCAGATTTCAGAGGGAAATTATCATGAATAAATGAATAAAAAATAAAACATGTTGTCATGGATTTAATTCCTAACACTAAATAAAATAGTTACTATCAACTATCAAAGTCCCACCTTGGTTAATACATAACAATGATAATAACAATAATCCAATAATATGTCACATATAAATAACAAAACTAACACTCTGAAAGGGTTTATTTTGTATATTTGTGTATACTGCTCCAGTGAAGGGTGTAAATATTTCATTCATACTGGGCCTGATAGTGATTACATACCTAGACATCATGTATGTATCCCTTTTAATGATGCAAGTCTTTGATTGTTGAAAATGCATATTTTTTTCTCTTATTAGAATATCTCGACTTTGGTGTCACATCATCTTCTGTGGGCTAATTATCCTCTGAATCACAACAAATACACCCACACAGCAAAGTCAACCCATAAATACAAGATACATTTGCAGTGCTTTTAACAGTACTGCAGACCTTAAAGAAACCTGCCCGGCACAACATGTTGTACTGCACTACAAACAGCCTGAATCCTCGTCTCCCCTATTAGAGAGGCTGCACGGCTGTGGCAGCAGCAGCAGCAGCAGCAGCAGAGATGAAGGGCCATCAGGGGAATTCATCCCTCCATCCAACCATCCATCTATCCAACACTACTGGGGGGGGGGGGCTGCTTTTACTAACAGCCTCTGAGGCAAGAGCATGGGCTTCTCATCTAAATATTAATAATGCCTCAGTGGTGCACCCACATATAAAAAGAAAAAAAAATCAAGAGGGGACAAGTCAGGGTGGCACGGCAGAATCTAATTAAAAGCTGGCTAATAACTTCAGCGTTCTGCTATCATCCTGATGTGACGGCCTCGGCCGTGACGGCTCAGAGCGGGTCCATAAAGGAGGAGCAGAGACCCAGGAGCGACTGAAATTGAGAGCAATCTTGTATTTCTAAACACTTACAGAAAGCATAGCATTGTACGAGCAGGCTCTGATTTGTTTGGAAGCAGGTGAAAAAAAAACATTTTGTCCCTAAAACGAGATAATGGGTTTTTTTTTTTCCATTTGCGCACCACATATTATGCTAATATGATATGCCTGTTTCTGTCATTTACTTGGAGTGTTTGTCTTTGTACTTGGCAGTCTTTGTATGTGTGTGTGTGTGTGTGTCATCTAGTGTGAATGATCGTGCACAAGCAGAGATGAACGCGTGTGAGCACTTTCATGTGTGTGTCTGTGTGTTTGTGCAGCGTGTGTAGGTTGCCTGCCCGGTTTCAATCTTGTTTTTGGGCCATTGATAATTCCTCCATTTACTAACTGGAAAATAGCTAATTAAAACCCACTTCAACTAACAAGCTGTCTGGGACAACGGTAATGTGGCTGTGTGCTAATGCCTGCTTGCCATTTCCGCTCCCGTACGCCATAATCAGTGACTGCTTCCCACTTGCCTGCGCCACACATAATGATTCGGATACAGGGAATATTGCACTGGAGCTACATAGAGTAACGGGGAGGCCAGTGTCACTATACTCTACTCTATTTGTGCCACTCTTCTCCACAATCACTGAGTCACTTTGTTTTTAGATAAGAATTGTGTTTTGCTGCTTGGGGAAAGGGACGCACACTGTGACACGAAAAACAGCCAGTCTGCATTCATGATAAATGTGATCTGTTTGAAATACAATACTCTGGCGTGTTATACACCATTTAACCTTCAAAGGTGGGGGAGGAAAGCTAAAACATGCTTAAAAAAATGTTTTGGCATATCAAAAATGCCATATCAGCTCAGTCAGCATCAGCTAGTATAAAGATGTCATGTCTGAAAATAAGTGGCAGACTTTTTATCTAAACAGGTTAAATAATGGTAGTAGTGGTAGAAATTATAGGGTTTGTGTTGATGTGATCTGCTCGAGCCAGACTCTTACAAACACAGGAGAGGAGGAAAGTTTCTCTCTGCTCATCTTAATTGTTCAGCAGGATTCGTCACGGTCAAATATGCAGCTTACACAAGTGTGATGTGGAAACCTGAAACCTCCGCTGCACGCAGCTACACACGGACTTTTCAGTGCAGTGGGAGACGAGTGTGAAGCATATCATTTTTTATGTCTACTGTAACGCACTGTTTACTGGCCTCCCCACAAAAGAAAAGCAAAGCAAAACACTGAGAGACTTCAACTCATTCAAAACTCTGCAGCTCTGCTCGACCAAGCTACATCCCTTCAAGACCGCCGCCGTCGTCCGCTGCTGCTTTATTGGAGGTTTCCAGCAACGGCTGAAAGAAAATGAGGGAGGCAGCCTTTGTCCATAACGCCCCAAAGCTCAGAAACACACTACCTACAGATATCAGGGAAGCAGCTCGCTGAATATTTTTCAAAGAGAGCTAAAAACTTAACTGTTCACTTAAGCCTTAAACTAGCTATGACTTCCATTTCTTGTATGAAAGGTGCCATACAAATCAAATTTATTGTTATCATATCAAGCTGTGTTTTATTTAAGAAATGAATCTATAGGGCTGTAGCCTGGATTTTACAAGGTCCTTAATGTTATGCAGTGTCTCCCAACCTGGAGGTCAGGACCCCAAAAGAGATCTCAAGATAAATCTGTCAGGTCACAAGATCATAAAAGAGAGAAAATCATGTATTCCTGTTGGCAAAACTGTGGTTTCTGACTGCTTCCTTGTGAAATACTGGACGTTTTCACTTTATGGGGGCTCTAAAAAGCCTTTAAATAAAACAATGAGAAGATAACATCACTGTTTTGTTGAAAACTGACTCACTGTCCACTCGTGGCCAGGGGTCATAAGGGGACAATGCTTCATATTTTAGAGTTTCTTCAGCAATTTAGTGCTGCATTTCAATAAAAGACTGCTCATGACTTTATTCCCCAGTATGGGTAAAGCAAAAACACTGTGCTCTACAAACACACAATGCCGGTCAAAGGGTTGGACACACCTTCTCATTCATTATTTTTCCTATTTTCTACATAGGAAAAGATTCAATGGAAGTCAACCTGTCCCCGGCTCACTATGTCCTACTCACCAACGTCCTACAAACATCTGAGAAAACAAAACCAGCCTGCCTGAATGACAACCGCCCAGTGGCACTCACCTCTCTGTAGTGCTTTGAACTGCTGGTCGAGGATTACATCTGCGACTCATTACCCAGCACACTGGACCCACACCACCCTGTCTCACCAGGACAAGAAGGGGAGCGATGTGAGATTACTGCTCATTGACTACAATTCAGCATTTAACACCACAGTTCCCTCTGGGCTTGTCACAGAGCTCAAGGACCTGGGATTAATGCATGTGGATCCTTGACTTCCTGACAGGTGGACCCCAGGTTGTGGACTTGGACCGGACTCACCTCTTCCACCCTCTTCCTTAACAGCTGGAAGGACGAGGGTGAAAGAGGCGTATTCCTTAACAACATACAATCACATTTCACTGTGATTGTACCTTATATGATTACTTGTGACAAGTAAACTCGATTGATTGACTGACTGAGGAGTAAAAAGTTCCGTCATAAACAACACGCTATAACTAAGAGAAACATATGGCATCTCACTGACTTCCATGCGTCTGTACTTTAGGCAGCACCTCCACACAATCACGCTGGATTCCAGTTTGATTTAGCTCAACAAATTGAGAATCCTCATTAAAAAATCCTACATGAACATACATGAATACAACCGCTATGAGAATAGATAATTTGTTTGAAAAGTCAGGTATTGTTTTCTGGCATTTCCCTGTTAGCACAGCTCGGCCCCCAGAGGCTGCGAGAGGAAATGCACAGAGCCCGCTCTGCTTTTGTTAATTAAAGCTGTCAATCAGGAATGGGACTACTTCCTTTTTTTTTTTTTTGGTTTGTCTCTCTCTGGATCTGTTTGTGTCACTCTGATCAAAGCCGTGATGAAGAGAGAAGCTCATTTCTTCAAGTAAACAACAGAATTTTTCATGTCTTTTTAATGCAAGACTCTTTAATGCAAACTTTTGGTGTGTTCAAAGTTTTGTTTTTTTTTCTTCTGTGTTATTGTATCTTCATCTTTTATTCATCTCTTTCCTCTCAGTAGGTTCAGCCACTAGCAAAAACATTTGGGTTCATTACGCAGTACTTGTAGCACAAAGGAATATTGTTTTCTTTCCTCTGCAACACTTGAGGTAGAGAAAGTTGTCTGTGATTCATGCAACGATACACTCCTCTCCCATCCAAAATTACCATATATCCAAATGTGATTTTGAATAGAACACGTCCAATATTGTAATAAAAACACTGAAGTCTAATCCAGTTCTGAGCATAGTAAACTAGCATCCTCCCACCTCAAATACAGTCCATTTGTATATGAACAGCAGACCAAAGCCCTCAGTGTTAAATGTAGTGGCATATGTTAATGCAATCTGCAGATGAGAACTATTACTAATATATGTCAACAGAGCAGAACTGAGCTGTTGAA
This sequence comes from Chelmon rostratus, assembly GCF_017976325.1. NCBI lineage: Eukaryota > Metazoa > Chordata > Actinopteri > Chaetodontiformes > Chaetodontidae > Chelmon > Chelmon rostratus. The sequence goes on from NC_055665.1 coordinate 22,805,614, forward strand.
AGTAGAAAAAAGAAGCAAGATAGTAATGAGAGTGGAGCAAATGGTAGACCAGACCGAGAACTTCCAGCAGAAGATAAGAAAAAAGGCCTTCAGGTGTCATATACACACGCAAGTACTGGAGTAGATATACATACTGTTTGACGGGTTGGAATATACAGCGTGTGCAGATACTGTGCATTTACTTGTTTGTATGTTTTTTTATGCATGCACGTAAGCACGTGTGCGTATGCAGAGAAAGGCATTTTGGTTATATTTCTGCAGACACTGTACATTTCTGAATGTATTTGCATGTGTTTATGTATGTTGATTCTTGAGGGTGCATTTGTGTTTGTATTGACATAAAAACATGTATGTATGTATGTTGTGTGTATTAATATTATTTGTTCCTTTTGTGTGGAAGTAGTGGGGCATTTGTTAAATATAGCAGTAAGTAAGTGAGTAGGTAAATGTGCATTTACTGTATGATGAACACTCTTTTTCATTTTGTTTTAATTGAGGTGTTGTGCATTTACATTTGCGTTTATTCCTGGGAAAAATGAATGACAAAATTGTGCAAAAAAACAGGAGAAAATGTCATTGTGCACACAAAAGAATCTCTCAGTGACCATGAGAAAACTTTCATATCCACATTACAAAGACAGCCGTAGGATAGATGCTTATCAGTTATACAAAGTCTTCATGCAGAGGTCAGGATTGATTGGAAGAATGTGAAGTACACAACGTGTGAATGGGAGAATAGTGGGTTTTTCATGTGTCTCTGAGTTCCCAGGAGACCGTCTGTCTGTGTGTCTGTCTCATGTTGTATACAGCGAGCAGAGCGTCCAGGCCTCAGAAAACCCCAGAGAGCAGCTTGACACGACTGTTCGATTAGAGAGGGAGAGGAGCCCAGCAGGTGTGAGTCTGTGTCTGTGAGTGGAGGTATACAAGCACTAATCTCCATCCAGGCAAACAGCTTCAGTTCGATGAAGCAGCTTTTAGTGATTTTCTGCTCTCCTCATCGTCAGCGTGAACCCCAGTGAAGTGAGTTTGTCCTCATCGCTCCTTCTTTGAGTCTCTACACTGTGAAACACAGGGCAAATGATAAAATAGCAGGTAAACTTTAAACTTTGCTCTGCATTTGTTTGACTGAAAAAACATTGCAAGCCAACGGGAGTGATTGAATGGACCGTCTGGGTTTATATGATCACTCTGTTAAATTTAATCAACATGCAATCCAGCCATTAGTCCCACCCTGTGCAGTTTTTACATATCCCATAAAAAAGATAATGATAGACATAATCTCACCTCTGTCAACCATCAAAGCCAGGGTGCCTTTGAGCAAGGTATAACAGCAAAAGCCACTGTAATATGCACTTGTTACTATATGTTATATGCACTAGTGTGTTTGTATGAATGTATGCAGCAACTGGATGAATAACAGTACAACACTAGTGGTCGCGCAGTCAGCTCACATCGGTCCAGTTCCAGTGTTTGTTTGAGAAAAGCTCCGCTGGACGTACTGTTGTTTTTGTCCTGTAAATCACGCGACGTTTCCATCGAACAAAGCAGGCTCAGTTAAGTTTCAACCACAAGAGTAGATAGAGCTGGATCAGGAAAATTACATTCAGGAGTGAATGCCTCTGAGAAGAACACGGCAACACGGTGTGAATAGATGTTGACTGCTGTAATGCCATTGTCAGACATGTTTTAAAGATGAATTTCTCTCTGGAAACTTAGAGAAACAAGAGAATGTTAACAGCAGTGATCTCTGATAGTGCCCTCCCCCCCCCTTCAAGCATTCACCACACACAGAACGGGCAGTCAGGTGACCAGAGACGCCTTAAGAGTGTGAAAGAGCAGAAGTCAGCATCAGTGCATATCAGAGATCTCAAGCCTGTTCTTTCACTGGCTCATTAATAATCAAACATGTCAATATTAGGAGTCTAGTTTCCTTCCTCTTGTCTCGATCGGTCCTCTGTTATTCCTGTCTTTGATCCTGCTCCTTCACTCTGTATTGTACTGTACTGTGGATGTGCATCATTTTGTGTGATTTGTAGTTCTTTTCTCTGTTTAATGCTGTTTATCCCTATCGAATAAACTGAAAAAATAAATAAAATGATTTTTTTTCCATCAACATGAAATTATTCAAAAAGCAAAGGAACATACTGGCTTTCGTTTCATAAGTGCCCAGACCACAGTCGCTGACTGTGCTTACATATTGAATCCACAAAATGTCTTTCATTATGTTTTGAAATAAACTGACTTTCGATGAATTACTGCTGAGGTTTTCAGGACAGTAGATCATATCAGGATTTTTTATCAAAAGAAAAAGAGTGCTGACATTTGCAGTGCTCTCGCTGGACACAGATTATTTCCTCAGCTTGTTAAGAAATGTATGAAACAGCAGGCTGATTCAAATTGCTCTTTTAAATTCAATGTCAAGAAGGAATGGACAATACATGCACCTAATGTCCCTCGCGCTGCGTGTCAAACGACTACGCCGAAAGTATTCTTTCAGTCTCCTGCTAAATGTGAGCGTTTGCAGTGCTGCAGCAGAGATAAGGATTGAGGAATGGCTGTGAGGGAGAATCCACGATGAGGGGGAAAGGCCAGAGAAATGCCAACTCAGGCTTCTGTCTCTGAGTGTCTGATTGTTCAACGAGACCCTTTTCTAAGAGTCTGCCAGGGCCGCTCTGAATAGATGCCAATTATCCTGCCCAACAATGTTTCTCAACAATTCTTTAACGATGTGCCGTTTGTTGAAAAGCCACTAAGCTCTCAGGAGTTAATTGGTTTTTAAAAAGCAATATAAAATCCCATCGCAATAATCAGTTCTCATAGACTCCTTTCTCTCTCCCATCAAACAAAGCCGCTAATTGTTTTAAGACCGACTGTGAGCATTTCATGTGAAATTACCTAGAGTCTGTGTCATAATATGCACAGCTTGGGTGTTTGGCAGCAGACAGGCGAGATGGATTTCAGCGTTTCTCTTCTTTTTTCCATTTGGTTTCATTGTTTACTTAGAGAAAGTCTGAGGTTGGAAAAATTGAGATGAGGATAACTGTGTTTCTGGGAAAAAGTTAGCTCATAATAAGGGACTGTATGAAAATGAATTGGGTGGGGAAGCTTTTTTTAAAGAGCGAGGCCGTCCCCAGCTTTATTAAAAATCCAACAGACCCTCCCCTTGGAAAGCTACAACACTCTCTCCAATAAAATCTCAACCGAGATGAATTGATACAGTTTGTTTAGTCATAAAAAACATAGATACCTGCATAGGAGAATTTAAAATAGTACTATTGTAAACTTCACATGTATAAATGGACCAAGATTTGTCCTAATATCCACCAAGTCCCCTATTATAACTCACGACTAACATAGAATAGTGCCTACAAACATATCAGCTAGTTTATTTTTAAACCACTGACTGAACAGTTATTAGTACAGACGGCAGCTCTTGAGGTTCATGGGAAGGCAGAAATTAAATATACATCTGAGATGATGATATTAAAAAAAAAAAAAACCTTGTTAGTTCGTATTTGTATGTTCCAGAAAAGCTGCAAGTTAAGATTAAAAATACTTTTCTAGTTAGAAGCAGTTTTTGATTTCCATGCAAAAACATTTTGAAATTAGCCACTATTTATCCCTAGCTCCTATTGCTAATAATCACAATCAATGACTTTGAATATGCTGACACAGACGTGGGGTTTAGTGATTGAAAGGCTGCTAGAGTTACAAAAACATCATGATATTAAATCATGTATTAAAATCTCTTCAGCAATTAACATAAGAGATTCACATTCCTCAAACACACTTTTATCATTATTATATTTTTTGTTTTTGTTTTTTACCTCTATGCATTCAGGAGATTTGGTCTGGGAAATCCAACTGTCAATCCCTCCGGTCACAAGCTCGTTTTTCTATTTGAGCTCATATTATAAATGGCAGAAGGTATAATGCTTTAGATAATTTTATCATGAAAGCACCAACACTATGAATGATAAGACTACAGTGAATATCAAACATGGCCGGGGACAGGATTTTGGGGTTCATCCACATGACCAGATTTGGCGTATAGTTTTGTACAGCGCTCAAAAAAATCACTGCATCAGATAAATCACATGAAACACAAGATGATGAATAAACTGCAAGTGACTCCTGTACGTATTAAATATGATGATTCATGTTCTGCAGCGTGTCTAACAACCAAAAACCCTCATTTTCATTTACTGTGGTCATGTCCATTGACATTGAGAAATTTCTCTCCATTAAAATAGTGCTGGATCTATGTTTGATTTGCTTTACATCCCCCTACTTCATCGATGCGCTGTGATAAAGTAATTTTTCCTCATGGGAGCCTATTCAGTGTATTGTAATTGGAGAAAAAAAATACATAATCCACCACCTTTTTGACTCCCTCTTCTTTCCTAATAATTTTCATACAGCCCCTAACACCTTAGTCATTCTGCAGCAATACAAAAATACAGCAGGATCACTTTTATTTTATAGCTAATATTCTCTGATTTCTCTCTGCAATTAAAACCAATATTAAAATTCATTTTAAAACAAAGGCAGGCTTTGTTCCACAGACCACTGAGAGTGCACATCGAAACAGTGTTATCCCGAGCTATTGACCTCCGTAATAAGGCTTGTTCTGCCATACAATCCCGGACTGGTGTTCATGCTCATTTCCACTGTGGGGTGAAGGAGGCTGCAGCGGTGATTGTGTTTCCTGACATGTGACATACAGGGGGTTAAGGGGATACAATAGCTCCATCATGTAAGGAAGTCACAGAGACTTGCGGAGAAATATAAAGGAGAGAAGTGGGCTCGGCATTAATGCTCGGCACGTACTTTATATCTCTGAGCCTGATCCTTTTTCCCCCTGTCCTCTGTCCTTCAAACACAACAGTGCAATTACATTTCTGATGATAATAAAAGCCCTTGCACGAAGCCAAATGCTTGCTGTAGGGGAAGGTGGCTTTGCTTTTTTGATGAGACATCTTTCAGTCAGCCATCAATGTCATTTAAAAGGGAACATATTGAATATTAGTTGTTATTTTCTGTAGAAAATCATTATTCCTCTTTTTCAACAAAGAAACATTTTTGCTACAATTGCATATAACCTTGAGCACAACAATAACAACGTTTCAATTCTTAAATCAGCATCCAAAGTCCACAGTGTTTACTAAAATAAAATAACTGAATGTCATACTGAAATCTGTAGTCCATTGTTTTTTCCTCTTTGAAAAACACAGCAAGATATATCTTTCCCAGCCTGTGGTCCTTGAAATCAATTCGACAGATATGAGCAGAATTAGCGCTGGATCAGACCGAATTTAGCCTGATGAAAAGGCGTCTTGTGCCGTCGCCGCAGGAGCGTTGATGTCTACAGGAGGAGGGGGAAAGAAACAATGGAAAATGCATAATGCTCAGAACAGTGGGATCCCTGCTCCCTCTCCACCTGGGACTCAGTGTGGAGGATCCCCTCTGACCACAGCCCAATTAAATCCTGCACACACACCTACACACACACAGACGCGCACACACATCTCCACGTGGAGTGACCCGCTTCCATCATGAATATAGATGTGCTGGAAGAATGCAAATAAACCCTGGTCGGCTACAGCGAGACAGACAGACGAGCAGACAGACAGCCAGCAGCACAACAAAGAGGTGGTAGGAAATGAGAACAAAGGACCGGTCCGGGTTGAAGCAGCACAGATGCCTTCACTTCCAGCTTTGTCACATGGTTGCATATCTGCCACGAGAAACGACTTAATATCACTGTAATAAATGTGGATCTGACGTTTTCGGCGCCTCTGATACAGTATAGTGTGTTTTAGTCTGCATGCTTATACGTGTTCATCCGCTTCATACAGAACAATAAAAAACCATCAGACCGATAAACTCACAACTCACTCAATCACCCCCCGCCCCCAGTGCCTCTGGATTTCATGTCATTTAGCGAGACAAGGGCTGTGGGAAGGCAGAGCTGAAGACGAATGTGATGGCAAATGAATCATTCTAATATATTTTGTAAATATCTGCTTGCGCTCAGAAAGCCGATCTGCCAGTCAGTCATCGGCGTATAGACCCCATAAATATTAGATGAAGCAGGGGAGAAGGCTGCCCAGAGGACACTGGTGATCCCAGCTTACAAACACACTGAAAATAGCTGTGAGAGTGCAGGGACCATTAGGGAGCACTGTGGCCTGTTTAACAACTGGTTTTCAAAATGGGCTTTTGTACAGAGATGTCTGAAAAATGCACAGCCATAGCTGGTTATTCGAATATAAAACAGCCTTGTTAAAAAGGAAACATTGCCCTCGACGTGAGAATTCCATATGACAAAGTGTGCGGGGCGATGCAACAGATTTTCCACAGTGCTTAAATAGAATAAGCAATAAAACGGATGGCTTCATAGATAGTGACATTTAATGCAGGAGAAGTGCCAAGCCAGACGTGGTGTACAGGGGTCTGCTTGTAAATAATTAATCTTTGCTCTTCATGTCTTCTTGTCAGTACAGACGAGGGGCTTGTATCCTGGCAACGCGCCATGGTTCCCACATGCTGCAGGGAGAGAGAGGCCCTCGGGGGGGAGACAATCTTCAACCTGCCTGCAGCAACCACACACGCACATAAACAAACACACACCCGCGCAGCAGCCTGCTACACACAGGCATGCATGTGTATTCTAGAAATGATACTGACTAGATGTTTGTACACGTACATAATAAATACACACATGCCTGCAAATGTTGCTGCACGCACTTCCACACACGCACAAAATTATTCATAATTGTATGCATGCAGACACGAACATCAGCCAGCCAGCCTAAGGACAGACTTACCTGTACACACAAAAACATATGCAAGGATTCATGCATGCAATGTGTACACACACTAGCCACTGAGTACACAGACGGAGGCTCACATGACACACTCACACACACACATTCCTCTGGAGTAGGCCTATTAGGGACGCTCTGATTGGTGCCTCCTTTACCTCCTTCTCCTAGACTGCTGTGCTGAAGGTCCTGGTTTACAGTCCTCTTTATCTGAGGATACCACAAAGGTCATAATGTGTGTGGGGGGATTTAACTTAGTGGTTGAGCAAAAGTATGTCCTGCTTTTGTGTTTTAGGATGACAACACATGAATGTCAACAGACTCAGGCAAACCTCCATCATTAAATGATTTCCAGCCTCTCATGAAAGCAGTTGAAAGATTCCATATGCGTGCACGGTATTTTAGGCAAAATGACGACTGGTTAGTGGACCATCATGAGGAAAGCTCGGAAGGGTGTTGGAAATAACACCAGAGGGTGATGCACTGTCCCCACTGCTGTTCTTCATAGGCTTGAAGACCATCAACTACTACTACTCATTGCAAAGAGTGGCTTTGGATAGAGATTCAATGACCACCTCCTTCACATGGATGGCATCAAGCTGAATACGTCAGGAAGATGGCCCCAGAGGATTAACAGCTACCAGTGGCTAGAAAAGGTCGCTTGACGGACAGCACAGAGGCTCTGGTCATGGCAACACAAGACCAGGCCCTGAGCACCAGCAGCCATATTCCTCTCAAAGAGCTCCTACCCCAAGATTTCTTGCAAGGAGTCCTAGTTTAGGAGGAATTTAAGAAAATTCTCAGAGTAACTCTGTGCAAGGAATGGACCGACACATGCCGTTCTTTGTGGTAATGGACAGCGAAATCGAGGCTTTGTGAATAATCTTCCTTAGAATCCTTAACAAATGTCATGATTGTACGAGTTTTCTTAGAATTTCATCACTAAAACCAACTCTTTGCACTGGGAATCTTTATGAATACGACCTCAGATCCATAAGAGGCAGGGGTCTAACCAGGCACTGTAGCCTACTTAGCACAATTTTGAGCTATTTGTACTTACATTTTATGTTACTTTACACTTCCAATCCACTACATTTCAGAGGGAAATATTGTACTTTCTACTCTAAGTTTTAAGTTATTACTTACTTTTATGATTTGACAATGACTGGTTGACGTTCAGGTGACAGGTCCAAATTGTGACTCTGGTCCATCAGGAACGAAATGTCAGATGTTAACATGGATCATTGCCGTTTGTCTCTTGTTTCCTACTGAAAGTCAACATGGATTTCAAGACCACTAGTGTTCCCTAACGTTAATTAAGTGGTTACGATAACCATGATGATCCCCTAGCCTGAATGAAGTTGCAATTTTAACTCAAACTCTGATTTTTCCCTAAGCCAGACAAATTGTGCCTCAACCTAGCCAAACCATAACCAAAGCATCATTGGACATTGCCATCCTGTTGATATGGGCATCAGATCAGAAAACGCATACAGGATGTTCTAGAGGACATGGACAAGTGATGCATGTAACCAGTAGGTGACCTTACATTAAGTTACTTCATGTGATCCATTGCTGTAATAAATAATATTTATTAGTGTGGGTTTTCCGAACTCAAAATGTTTCCAGACTGACACCATAGAAATAGTCAATAGAATGCGTACCGTGGTGCTACTGCTGCAGGAAAGGTAGTAAAGATTCACTGGTTGACGATGATGAAGGTGTAGTTTTTGGTTCATACGATACAAACAGGGATCTGGTAGCTGCAATACTAAACACAGCTAATTATTGGTGATTATTTTTGCCTTCAACGTGAATAATCACCACCCAGGCCAGAGATTTGTACTTTAATTCCATAATGAGCCTGAAAATTGGGCACATTAGCACATATGTGCTAAAAGCATGTGACACCCATTTTTCATTCTATTTGCCAGTGCGTTCTGCCAGTATGGAGTACTATTAGTTCAGCAATTTCACGAACAAAAAAAATAAATCAAGTAAATCCTGCTCAGTAATTTCAGAGTAATTTCATTTTTTTAGGAGTCATGCTACGTTTTCTTACATTCTCTTTATTCCCCTCCTAAACTGCAGCACTGCCAAAACGTTTCACGCTTGCCACGTCTTCATGTAACACACTCACAAAAGGGAAAAAAAATGAAGAAACTTTCAAGCCCACCTGGGCAAAAATGAAAAACCCAGAAACCTCGTTTGTGCAGATTGGTTGTGGAGACGTATTTGGCTAATGGAATTACATGTATGTGGTCGGCCAGTAAAGTGTGTGTGTGTGTGTGTGTGTGTGTGCATGTGTGCATGTGTTAGTGTGTGCCTCCAGGTTGGCGTAAAGCTGACGAAGGCCTTCCCTCTCTGGTGTGTCAGGCTAATTATTATTCTAATGGCCTCTCAGTCAGATGCAAATAGCTCTAATGGCAAAGCTAGAGCTGGGGGAGGGAGGGAAGAGAGGGGAGGGAGGAAAGAGGAGAGATGGAAGTGCACAAAATTAGATTTGCATTTTTGTTAGAAAAATATGCAAGTGTTGGTGTGAGGAGGGGGATGTTTTATTTTGAGTGTGTGTGTGTGTGTGTGTGTGTGTGTGTGTGTGTGTGTGATTCCTTAGGGTCTGCTTGAGTCATTTATATTTCCCTTCAGTCCAAACTTCAGAACTCCCTTCAGTTCATTAGATATACAGAAAAACATAGATGGTAATAAAATCAGTTTGGCTTTGGGATTAGTGGCTGTGAAATGTGTCTATACTGTCCATCCATTGCCTTTTATTGAAATTTAACAGCATTTTAAGTCTAAGTATGAAATATAATTTAATGTACAGTCACACAATGGTGAAATATAAATACATTTACTCCAGTAAATGTTTGTAACTGTGCTTTCAACAGTGCTGCATATATAAAGATTCCTCTTCTTCTTCCTCTTGTTATTATAATCAGCATCATCATGTATCTTATACTGCGTTTAACTTCTACTCCACTATGTTTGATGCAGTTACCAGTAACTTTTCACATCAGGAGTTAATTTAATAAAAACATATGATAAGCTTATAAAATGCAATGCATTGTTAAAGGTTAAACTATTAGTTTCCAACCTTTTTAGCTTGTGACCTCTTATAAAAAGCACTGTCTACTCTGGGTTTCTTGTCACATTTCAGATGTGCGTGAGTTGCTAGCAATTCAAACAAATTTTCTGTGTAAACCTTTTACATGGTTTCATTTAAAAATGTAATTATTTCGGGGCTGAAAAGGTTTTGAGTCCCGACCCCTAGGCTGGGAACCACTGCACTAAACTACACAGCTGTACACATAGTAGCTGCTTCAATATTCCATATATCTAATAACACTTTATTTAATAATATATTGGCCACAGGGGTCCTTTGATACTTGAAGTACATTATGCTGAGAATACTTCCGTACTTTTGCTTACATGTTATTTTGAAAACACAACTTGAATACTGAGTTTTTGCTGCATTAATTTTAGTAAAGGATCTGAATACTGCTCTCGTCACTTTCATTATAATTTGTTATTTTGTATTCTGCAACTGCTCTTGATTATAAAAACATTCAACAAAACAGTTTTTTAGAAAACGTCATGTATATTTTCTCTCTACGCAGAGTAAAGATCCTGAAATAAACACACACGTGTGAAGCCTAATAATCACGGCTAATTATTAATTCTCTCACTCAGCATCACCCAAGACATTTTGGTACAATGCCTGACATCCCACAGCAGAGCTGTAATTGTTGGTAGGTGGAGGGAGACGACCTTGCCAGGCTATTAAAGCAGAGACAGACAATGTCACTTTGGCAGAACAGACCAAGGCTGCTCAGAGACAAATAGATGGAGATTGTGTGGTACATTGTTCCCACTCCCTCCAATTCTCTCAGCATCCCTGAAGTTTGAAAACCTCTGAGTGGGCAAGACATTGTAGATCTCCAAGGCCTTCTGGGTGCCAGTACATTGTCTGTCTCACACAGCATTGTGCTATAAAATGAGATCATTGCTGAGGCATGTGAGGGTTTGGTCATTATCATAATAAGACGACCGGGAGAGAAGAGCCTCTGCAACACAAACTACAACCAAAACACATGTGGTCCTGAGCCAGGGTTCAGTTGTAGAGGCATTTCAACACAATGACTAAGTCAATGTTTTCTAAATGATTAGAATTCAAGGCTGCTGGAAGAAAGGGACTATTTTATTTCAGCAACAACATAGGAGGCTGAATTGCTGCTGTGACTGTGGCATCGGGCACATTTTTGGACAAAAATGGGTCCTCGAGTGATCGTGAGGAATAAAAGGCAGATCTGAGGCACTCCACGATCTGCAAAAAAGCTTTTGTTCTTTTTGGAAAGTTTTGAAGGGTGCAACTTTTAAAGAGTACAATTCCACCAGCACAGAATGAAAGCCCACTGACCTGTGGAGTGTGTTTGATCCAGAAAGTCTCAGTTTTTACAAAAAATAGTCAGTGGATAATTGTGAGAGCTGAGACTAGCGAATGCATTTTGATCATGTTTATTTCAACAGGCTTTCTCATTTCCTAGTGGAATTCCAATCACTTAATTCAAAAGGCGGATGTTTAAAAATCATTATTAATGCGAAGGAGTCATAAAAGTGATTTGATTTAATTCATTTTCACTGTCGGCAATTATGTCAGTGAATTGATGGAATATCAACTCTGCACCTGCATTTTGCCTTCTCATAATTTTGCTGCCTTGAAAAAACATTGTTTTTCTGATTTAATCAAAGACTGAATTTAAATGAGTGAATGCGGGATTATAAAAATGCACATTGGTACCTCTCTGAAGTGCCCATATTCACCTCTGCGCAAGATGTGATTCCCAGCAGATTCCCAGTAACCATGGTGAGACGGAGGATGGGAAGCAGCATTCCTTTAGGAAGCGGGATGGGAAGCTCTCACCACAGAGAGACGATTGTTTATTCAAGTTTAGGCCCAATGCAGAATGAGACAGAGCCTTTGAAAAGAGGACGGAAGAGGAGTTATGGAGAAAGGGTGGAGAAAGATGGAGAAAAAAAGAGGAGAAAGGGAAAAGTTTTTGAGTAAGGGCGATGGGGAAGAATGATAGCGATAGTGTGTGATTTGGAAAAGCTCAGAGAGTGTGTGAGTAAGCGAATATCAGAGCAGCCAGCTTTGGTTTCACATCAAGTTCTCTCTCAGCTTGCTATCCTTAAGTAAAAAACATATCTCCCTCTGCCAGCTCCTCACCATTGAACTCTCTGTGGCAGAATTCAAGTCCCCAGGCTGTGACAGCTGTGGGCCCTGAAGTGGCGTTTCCCAGAGAGCCGGCCAAACATTCCTCCCTGCTTTGTGACTTACAATGGGTACAATAACTTCAGCAACAGCACGGCACTCAGCCGACGAGAGGAAGAGGAGAAGTGGTGGCTTGTTTTCTGAGAGTGTCAATTATCTGGCCCGCTATATAGCCCGCTCCGCTTTCCCTTTCTTTCTCCACTTTCCCTTTTCGCTTTGACCGCATTGCCTCACATTTGAGAAACATTATATGGTTTGAAATACAACACTTTCCACTTTGTCATGTGCTTGGCAGCGCTGCCTACGCATTGTGTAGGAGCTTAATTTCCATCCACTCTCTTCTTAAGTGCAGCTCAATTCATCTGGAGAGGATGTTAAGGCTTGCTCTGAGAGTTGAAAGAATACTACTAAATGAGCACTGACAAAGACTACGGCTGCAACAACAGAACCTGCTCTATAGAAGGAGACTTCAAACTGTTTCTCACTGTTTTGCTGCTTTGACTGGGTGTTAGCCAGCTTACCCACACATATCCTGTTCTCCCACCTCAGATCACATATCAAACCAAAACACATTTTCTCCTACTCTGACTGGCTTTGAAATGTCACAGCCATCCTATCAGTGCGGGAAGCACTGTACTGACACACACACCTCACTCCACGCAGGCACCGATGCCTCGTTAATGTACGAAAGCCTGTTTTCTCGGTTCTTATCGTCGCTGCTCTCTGTTCGTTTGACCTCCTCCGATGACCCTCACGTCTCCGTTCGGATATTTAGGCCTCGCCTCATAAAAACAACTTGGCCTTTTGTGCAGAATCCAGTCTTTATACCTGCAGTGTGCTAATTTGTCTGCGGGTAGCAGGGCTTTTAGAAAGCACGAGGCAGAGCTCTAGGCAATTTATTAGTCTAATTTAAAATGTCTGTCAGCAAAACGCTTTGGGAGGCGGTAACTGGCTCCATGATGACAGCGCTGTGAATGGAGAATGTCATGTTATAAAGTGGATGCATACAGCCTTGTTTATTATGCTAGGTTTAAGACACTGACCTGTGGGAGGGAGAAGGGGGGGGGTCGACATACAAATTCATACAGATGTAAAAACTCACACTAACACGCACACCACCTGAGTGGATGAATCCCCAGAGACTCATTTATTACCCCATGCACCCTGACCTGAACTACAATTGGCCTCCTGCACATTGTCTCCATTTTGTGTGTGTGTGTGTGTGTGTGTGTGTGTGTGTGTGTGTGTGTGTCCTTCTGCAATGACTCAGTTCTTGGCAGGGATCTTTGCTGTCAGAAAGTGACTCCGCGATACTCCGGTATCAGCTTTCTAACGTTCACCTCTGATTTCCGGATAGATCTTCATTCCTCTCTCCGTCTCTGGCAGGCCTGCCTTGGAGCTGATTGTGGCACCGTGTCAGGAGTGAGGATGGTATCGCTCTGGCTGACGGAGAGAGGGTAGGTCTGCTCGGTTAGAATAACACCCGGACTGTAGAGGGGAAAGAGACGCAGAAAGAAGGACAACGGTGGTCTTCAGGTCATGTATATTTAGAACCACAATATTGCTATCATCCAGCACGTGCCCTGAGCTGAAAAGCTCTGTCCTTGTGTGTGCCAGGCGGAACGTTAGCTAGGAGGTTAGGAAATAGGTGCTTTGCATACGGTGCCTCAGTTTGCAGAAGAATACAGCAGTAATGAGCAGAAATCCAATGTCCACCTGAAAGTTTTAGAAGCAAAGCATCTGTCCTTCAGCTGTCACATTTATAATATAGCTTATAGTTGTTTTGCAGACATTAATACACCTTTGCAGGTCATTTAGAGGGTAATCATTAACATCTACATTGTCTATATGACAATCTATTGTTGCTTCTAACTTTCTGAGTCATCTCTCGTTCTAGATGTCAAGAGCTGCTGTCATTAACCTGTATTTTTGCCTTGCCTGCTGATGTCATGATTGTAAAATAATGATTTTATGTGCAGCTCATCTGCTTGGTAATGGCTGCCGGTCAACATAGTTCACCCTTGTTTTGCTATCTGAGAACAGAAACAGAGAAATATATAATGAGAACAGTTTTAAAACACAGTCCAGGTGACCACAGAGGGCGGGAGGAGACTGGACAGAATTAACAAGCTCGTCATCTCACGTCCATATTTGTTTACCTTTTTGGCCATTTCCATTTGAATATACACCACGTCGGATATATTGGAACTATATATGATACAATTTTGGAAAAATCCCAGTTGCCCAGTCCTAATTAAGACTTGGATACTGACATGAACAGCATTTACAAGTTGGAAAGTGACAATTACAGTAAGTCAAATGTGACTTGAAGGCTGCATCAAGATCGATGAGTCGATGTTTCAGGAGAGTCAGGAGGGTTTCAGGCCTTGAAGCGCTCCAGCTGTCATTCACCTAACATTGGACAAGACTTTTACTGATGGAACTCTGTTCGTCTGAAATAACTCTGTCCACTCTGCTGCTCTGTTAGTGATGCAGCATTTTCTTTACACGTCCCCGGGCTACAAACACTGCAGTGCAGCAAGAAGGTGGAAATAGCACTTCTACGCTGATTAAGAAATCAAACACCACTGTTTTTTATTCATACAGCGAGTGTGAGGCCTTATGTTTACAGTTTTCTGTTTGGTGTGTCTCCTACCAGCCTCTTCCTCCCCACTGCTGGGCATTTTCAAACTTGCACAAGGATGCATCAATGCCGACATGGTTGTCCTGCATGGGCATCTGTGCTGGCTATCTGGCCAGGAGTGTGTGCGGTGTGTGTGTGTCTCTAAGTACACTGTACGCCTGTGTGTCCGTGGGTAGCTCTCCCTTTCAGCTGGTGGGTGGCAGGGCTGAGCAGGACCAGCTGGCCAGCTGTACAGGGCACCACGGTGCCCTCTGATCCCTGGCCGGTGGGGGATCCGGGCCGACGGTGGCACGACCATAAATCCACGGACACAGAGCATGTGGAGGCATTCAGGAGGCAGACACATCACCTGCTGCCTGCTGGCACGCCGCCTCCCTCACTGCCCTCCTCCACTGCAGCGCCTTTGCTCTCTGTCAAGTGCAAATTGTTCCCATGGAAATAGAGAGAAACGCTGCTTTTGTTAAACGGCAGAGTTTAAAACAATAGAGCTCAGATTGTTGGAGTCAGGCGCTGTTTTCTGGCAATTCTCTACACATTTGTGGTTTATGCACACATTTCAGTCTAGTGCTCTAATGTTCTGCCCCTGAAAAATTCTCTCCCCCACAGTGAAACCCCAATGACAGAGGAAAACGCTAATGAATGACTGGCATCCAATCCATAGGAATACTCTAAAAAAACCCAAAGGAGAACAGAGCAACAAATGAGCAAACACCCCCCATGAGTCACACTTCTATTTGTCAAATGTGTCACACACAAATCCACGACTGCTGATTGTATTTTGATGAAACTTGGGATAATGATGCATTATCAACACTTCATCATTATCAACAAATCATCATTATTCCTCATACTACTGACTGGATTCTGATAGGCGTACACATCTCACCATTTCGCTCCAGTTACGTCAGAATGACAAAGATAAATATCTCTTGAAATATCACTTGAACACAGAAGCTGAAGACCACCAAACAGCTTCAGTAGATTCAAGCAGAACCAAAACATTTAAAGCCCAAATGTCAGCTGCCCTGCTCATTACATGACTTTTCAGAGAGCACCCCTGAAATGGCTTGTCTAATTCTGGTATTTGGAGGTGTAAACAAACACGACGCTGTATAATTAAAGACTTAATTAAGTCAAGTGCTTGACTGGAAGAAGGGGACGGAGAGACCGGAGGCAGAGAGCACTACAGTCGCTACCTCTTGGGTTAAATGTGTTCACTTGATGAATAGCACCCAGTATTTAGGGCATTTAATGACCACTATTTATTCTTTCATACCAGTCTTGTTATTGAGCAGAATTATCCCAAAAAGGCAGCAGAGTGACGTACAGCACAACATATGTTCAATCCTCTGTGACAGGAAGTTGCAAACTGTTTAAACTAAACAGAACTGCAAGCAACGTGTTTTATTTGCTCTCCCTGCAGTATGTGCTTGTGGCAGCTCTAGATGTTGTGTTCAGGCGCAGCACTCGGTTAATGGGACAGAATGTGGTCTTTTATAAATATTAACAAAGTCAACAGTGACTTCAGGCACAAGACAATATGTTTTTTTAAAAAAACATTTAACTAAAACCACAACCTTTCCCTAACCTTAACCAGTGTGTTTGAGCAGGCTGAAGCTCAACCACATATGGGGAAAACATTACCACAGAGCTTTTACAGCAGCAATTACATCTGCTTTTGTTAAACAGGAGAGATTGAAAATATTTTTGGCAAAACCATCATAGTATATTTGTGAACATAAATAGATGCACTGCATTTCTCAACAAATCAGTCAAGGTGTTTTACAGCACGTATACAACATGCAGACTGGCCCCAGACCTTCTGACTGGGGGATGACCTGCTCCACCTCCTCAGTCACAGCTTTTGGGATGTTTCAGATTTTAGGAGAGGAGAGAGAGACAACACGGCTTTTGTGGATAAGTACAAAATAAAAAATCTCTTTCCAGTGGTGACAAATAGCAAGGGAGTTTCTGAATACCTGGATGAACACAGTAAACTGAAGTGTCAGAAGGCAATTAGACAAAATAATCCGCATAACTCTGCTTGTGGTGTGTTTGTTATGTTCAAATAATCGCTACAAATACAAGCCAGCTCAGACTGATAACTAAAAAACACATGCACGAATACTGTGATTATTGAGTATGTTCTGTAAAGTTCCAGATAAATCTACTTTGCTTTTTCTGAGTGAACTGTCTGGTCTTACAAACCAAACTTCAGCCATCATTGATTTCATAATTCAACTGTAGCACGTTAAAACGGAATAAAAGCCCTGTTTAGTTAACCAAGCTGTGAAGCTGAGAACCCACCGTTTAACATGCAGCTACCAGCCAGTAAAATGCTGATGTGTCTACTGTGTGTGTTGTGTTAATACGTGACACAAAATACACAAATAGACCCACCAGTGAGGAACGTCAGTCAAAAACCCCACAGCAGCTGACCTGTGTGTATTTTACAGATTTCGCTCTGTTGTAATTTTCGCCACCAGCCTGATGCTCTGAGCCATTTGCCCCCATGCTGCAAAACATGCAGTATGTCCGCCGGAGGGAGTGTTCTGGTCATCGAAAATAGAAAAATAAAAGGTTGTTCTGCACCTTTAATAATCAGTTTCTATGGTTTCTATTGAAGCAATAATGTTTGTTTTGAGAGAATGCAACACATGTCTTGACCTTTTAAAGTCATATTTTAACACAATAATATTAACTAATATTAACATACTGAACCATTAATGTTATTATTTACATCTGTGGTTTTCAAGCTATGAGAAATATCAAAGTGTCTCCAGTTAAAAAGATCTATTCCTCAACATTTATTTAGATTTCATATTTTGATGTCTGATCACTAAACTCATTTGACCATGTAGCCTTCCTACATCTGAACTGTGTCAGCACAGTCTGCTAGTGCAAACCTTCTCTCAGTGTATCTGAGTATGCTATGTATGCTAAGCTGAGCAGGCCGAAGGAGGACACACACACAAAGACACACACACACATACAGGTGCAGGAAAGTACAGCAGCACTTAAGTCAACAGAGTGGGTGACAGGTAGACTGACTATTGCCCACTAGCTCAGAGTCATTCAGTCTAGACTCCAGATGTTGGCAGAACATAACCCATCACACACCCACCCACTCACACACCTACATACACACACACATGACTGCGAACACACACACACATAGTGAATACAGCAAGCAGGCTCAGTAGAGCCTGTCTTCACGAGGCAGCATCCCTGCCAGATGTCACTAAGTGTTGATAGACTCTCACCACTGTTGGAGACCAGTGTGTGTGGGAGTGTTTGTATTTATGTGTGTGTGTGTGTCTAAGTCTGAAAGTGCATACATTTTTTGTGCTATTTAAATGCTTTTGTGCCTGTTTGTGTGTGTGTGTGCACTCATATTAGTTGGTGTGTGTGTGTGTGTGTGTGTACAGTTTGTGTAAAGCAGAGCCTTGGAGCAGCTTGAGAACAGTAGCGCCACACAGCAGGAGTCGGTGCAGACAGGGCTGCTCTGTTTGACGAGGCGCTAAATGTTTGTTGTTCTTTTGAATGTCTAATTTGTTGCCATAACATATGCACGTCCTCAGGAGCTGAGTGATGATTGTGAACAACAGGCTGTGGAAGACGGTGTTCTGCCATCACAAAGCCCTCAAACTACAAATATCCTCAACTTTGAGCAGCGACGCAGCAGGAATCTATGAACTCGCTGGCAGTGATTGATTGATGAGCGGCTGCTTTGACTCCGAGAGGCACATGTCTGATTGTTTTCACTGAGAAGTAGTGACAATATCAAACAGCCACTGTCTTTATTTATGACGCACAACGGCCGTCATCTGTCTTTAAATGTAAAATGTTCAACAGTGAGCTCTCTTCTTTTGCAGCACTGCATTCTCATATCACAGGGAACTACGACTTAACATCAGACACAACCAAGAAACTCAATACACACCACCACAAATCAGACCCTGAAAATAAAGTTGACTCAGTATGTCACAGTTTAGGAGCTTTGACCACAATATTTGAATATCAGTATCAATCTACTGTGTGTTGAATGGAGCTGGAGTAATGTCTCTGGTGATAGCGCGGGGTCGCGAGGTTCACCTCTCCAGAAGGTCTCCGCAGAGGCATGATGGTGCCAAACCTGACATCCTCACTGTGATGGCACGGTGCTCCCCAAAAATCCACAAGTGATCATTTTTACATTTCTGTTTGTGTATGAATTAAACTTAATTACCATGCCTTTGTTTTTTCCGATTAACACTACAATGGATTACATCAGGCTGTCCAGGTTTTCATGGTTTATGTCACACCCAGAAGCTGTCATTGTGCTGCTTCCTCATTGGCTGGCTTTCCCTCCATATTTTGTTTGCATTTCCAACAATTGCATGTTTATATTAAATATTACATGATTGGAGTTAGCTTAGACGATATATTGCCTCAATGTAAATACACTCGCATAGATTTGCAACTCTTGTAGTTTCTATCTAATTTCATTATTAACTATCTAATTTGGTGAGTTGTGTGACTTCATATGTACATACAGTCCAACATAAGCATTGCAACTCATTTTTGACAAAAGAAAATGACTTTTCATTGAGATTAAAGACAAAAACTCAACCATTAAAAGCGGCAAACTATCTTTGTTAGTGGGTTTCTCGTTTGTGTTCAGCTTGATCGACTTACAGCTAAATTGACCCTGAATAAGATAACAAAGGCAAACTGGGCGTCCATGTTTGGACAATGACTGATAACGGTGTCAACAAGAGACATGAAGGATCACACCTGCATCTGCAGCCATGTTGACCTAACAACACACAGCCAGCCAGCCAGGCACACACACAAACACGCACGCTAGCAGGAGGTGTTGTTGTCTGGGCTCCACTACAGTCCATCTGTTGTCCAGTCAGGAGGTGAAGCTGGTGGGGGGGAGGGTGAACCTCAGAGGAAACACTCCCAGTATCGCTCATGTCCAGCAGCAGGGGGTGGAGTGTGTGTGAAGGCTGAGAGGAAAGCCTTGTACCGAGACCTGAATTCTAACCCGGGCCTCGCTAACTTTGCCAGGTTGTGACTTTGGCTAGCTGTGACCCAGTTCCGACTTTTCTGAACAGGTGGTGTGATGCTCAGCCAAACAGCCCCACAAACTCGGCAATGTGTGGTAATTTAAAGAGTTTTGACTTGACCCCGTTCTCATTTTGCTTATTTATAGATCAAAATTAGAATGAGACACACACACACACACACACACACACACTTCTACTGGGGCACCTGTCTGACCATCAGCGGCAACACTTGCTGTGACCTGATGACTTTCTCCAGAACATGCACCCTATGTGAATGTTTATCAGCGAGATAAGCTGCATCTTTATGTGTGCTTTCATGAATTATACTGAGCAGATGTTTCAGACGCCTGTCTGATAAAGTTATTCTGATCCTGCTGTGTGTCACCATCCATCCCATTGTGAATATGGAGGCGTAATTGAACTGTCAAAGGTCTGTGACCTCAGTGGGGTGTCACTACATGGTCTATTAAGAAGCTCTCAGAGGATCACAAAAGCAATTGATTAGGCATTGAGCTCACATTCACTACAAGACGCTGAAAATGCAAAAGTATGTGAGGAATGCAGGGCTGGCACCAACTCTGACATTATGCTGAAGACCAGGAATCGCTGGTGGTCCCTGCTCCACCTCTTTCCCTTTATTTGTTGCCAGCTCTTTAACTTTAAGTTTTGATTGGAGGTGAATTCCTCGTCTCTGTTAAGAACAATGTCTCCAGCTAATGGACGATAGGGCACAGCTAATATGAGAGTGTCTTCCATTTTGGACACTTGGATACTTTTTTGGACAGTTGGATACTTTCCCTCAAAGGACAGCACTGGCAAGATCCTGAATTTGCACGTCAATGTTCACCAAGGTTGAACTCTATCTAGATTTATTGTGCATTTGTGACCAAATCTACTGATTGCAGTCTTTCCACTGAAATGAAGTTATTTCGCGCAGAATTTTGCTGCATAAATCCTACTCTTACTGGGAGTGCTCCCAACAATACGTATTATTTCTGTACAATGTGAGCATGTCGGACTTCCTGGAAAATAAACTTTGCTACTGAATGGAATCAAGGTGCCATTTCTGTTAACTGACAAAATTGGTGTGAATGCTTTTGCCCATTAGTTAATTGTGATTTGGACTGTATGAATTGTAAAAGCACATTACGAGCCATAGTAACACCTGCACCATATGGTTGAGATGGGATACCCTCTACACTCAAAGTCCTCTTCGCTCTATTGGCTTCCACCTTCATTTAATCCATCATCGACTCTTCTCCACCTCCATCAGCCATCTCTTCATCCCTCCATCTCATTAAATGATCTTCCCTGTCCTTGGTCTCCACCTTGCTTTACTCCATCCACCTCTGTTCTCCTCTCTTTCTCGCTCAGACCTCCGTCCTCTCACCGTCCCCTCTCCCTTCATCGGGCCTCTCTGGGCTGTGTCGGCACATCTCACCTCCCCACCTTGTCTCCTTCCCATTAACTTTGGAGCAGATGGCAGGGCCCTGCTCTCTCTGTGTGAGCTTGACTGACAGGGGCTGGTCATCAACCTCCATAGACGACCAGTCATATGCTGCTCCGCTCCGTCTTTCCTCTCCATAGTCCTGTCCTTTAACTCTCCTCTTCCATGTTCTCCTCTAATCCTCCTCTTCTCTCCCATATTCATCCTTTCTTTTTTCCCCTACCCTGCCTCTCCTCCTCCTTGACCGTTCTCCTCCTCCTCTTCTCGCGACCTGTTACCCATATCTCCCAGTAAAGTGCTTTTAAAGAAATGGTTCAAAATCTTGGGAAATACGCTTATTCCCTTTCTTACTGAGCGTTAAATGAGAAGTTTGATACCAGTTGTATGTCAGTACAGTAAATAAGCTACAGCCAGCAGATGGCCAGCTTATCTTAGCTTAGCATAATGACTGGTAACAGAGGAAAGAGCCAGCCTGGCTCTGTTCAAAGGCAGCGAAAGTTCTCTACAGCTCACTTAATCTGTACAAAAATGGAGGTATAAAAACATCAAGTTGGGGTTTTACAGGCTTTTACTTGCCTGCTATGGCTACGTCTGTAATCACTCCCTATTTATTTTATTCTGCACTGTTTATTGTCTTCCATTCCATTTCATTGTGCAAATGTAAGTGCAAAATGCAAATGAGTGTGTAAAAAAGTCCAAAAAGTCAAAGTCCAATGGAGCAAAAAATTGCTGTCCATGAGATGCTGGTCTACACTACTTTCTGCAATCCCACAACACAACGCTCCACATTCCAAAGATGCAAAAGTGACAGTTATGCGACTCTGCAAATGTGAATGAAGACACAAAATGACGAATTGCCCAGAATCTCAATTCACCGTAGGCTGTAGAATAAACAACGTGTTGTGAAGGGAGTGGTGAATGAGTGAACGAAGGAGTGATTTCAGTCACAGTCTATTTCCAGGCTCTGCGTAGTGACTTCACTAGAGGAAAGCCAAGATATCAGATGTTAATTAGTGACCTTTGGAGGTGCTGGTAGGTGGAGTTTGTTAGCTCTTTCCCTCTGTTTCCAGTCTTTAGCTAAGCTAAGCTAACTTTACAGACATGAGAGTGGTATAAAGAGTATAAAGACTACAAAGGTATAATTAGTGGTATATATAAAGTAAATACTTTACTTTCAACTTTGTTTTAATGGTTCGACTTTCTTCACTTCCGTACACACGTTTGTAGCGTATACATTAAAAAATAAGGTCTTAATTTGCTTTGAGGGAATGTTTCCGTAAATGATCAGATAGTATAATAATACTTATTATTGATGATTTTTCAATGGAAACGAGGAAGAAAAACTTCAAGAACACATGTAAGACTCCAGATCTCAGTATTTATTAAGTCCTGGTGACGGCCTTGCACGTTCCAGCCACTTTACATCTACTTGTTGTTAAAATGAAGGATGGAAGCACTGTTACTCTGTCTTTCTGTCTCTCCTTTTTCCATCCTGCTCATTCTCCTCCTCTCCTCTGGTCCAAGCCTCCTCCTGCCCAACCATCTCCTGCTCTCACAGAGAGGACTTACTTGCATCTAGAAACTTATAACGAAGTGTAGGGCCTGTGTGTGTTCATATGTGTGTGTGTTCGTGTGTGTTCATGTGTCCTTTCCTTTCCTCTCCACACCTCTCCTCTCCTCTCCTCTCCTCTCCTCTTGTCTCCTTGCCTTTCCTCTCATCTCCTCTCTTCTCCTCTCATCTCGTCACTCCTCTCCTCTTAAATCCTCTCCTCCCCTCTCCTCTCCTCTCGTCTCCTCTTCCTCGTGTTTTCTGGGTGACAGCTGTGGTGAGCAGGGGGGAGTCTTCAGCTGCTGATGACAGGCCAAAACCTCAACATCACCACTAAAACCGGGCTCAGGAAAGACTTTCGGCTCAATGTCAAATCTGCAGTGTCAGAACAGAATCGTAGCTGCCACAATGTCATGTAGAAGAAGCAATATCATGTGAAAGAGCACCTCCCGTTTCTGTCAAGGTCTTTGCAAAATAAAAGCGCAAGGAGACACTTACATGATGGCGTTCTTTTGTAAAACACTCTTCTTCACTGCAGTGATTGATTGCTAAGTCGAATTGATTTTCTTTCTCTCTCCAGGGAGGAAGTAGGTCTCTGTCCCTCTGAAGACAGTAAACTAGCAACACAAATAGAGTGGCAGGATGGAGAGGAAATGAGCGAGGATCCATCTTCAACGCACGGCAGAGAAACAGCTGTTTCAGGTCACAGTCAAAGATAAGCCTCCTGATTTCTCCCTCTCCCTCTTCTCTTTTCAGTCTCTCTCTCACCCATTTGACACTCCACCCGACTGTCTTTAATCAGCCTCTCGCTGCCTCCGTCTCACTGCTTCCCCGTCCTGCTCTTTCTGATCTGTGGCTCTAATGGGAAGGTGCTCATTGCGCTCATCCTCTCTTAACCTTCACAGTCCCAGGATGCTTCGTTTAAACACAGCACAGATGGGACACGTTGATGACTAAGCTTAAAATTTCCAGCTAAAATAAAAGACGTTCCCAACATCTGGGCATGGGTCCAGAATAATTCATGAAAATGACCTTTAAGTCACGTGTTCATCTTGAATCACTGGTGGTTATTTTCTGTAGGCAAAAGTGATAGTGAATGTAGCTAGGATCATGTGACCCCGATGGTGAGCAGAATATGACCTGATCTGTTTAGTTTGGCTTAATATTGAGTTGTTTCAACATAAAAATATGAGTTAACAGGCTGCCTTAAAACTCATCAAGTACTGCATACTCCATTAGACTCACTGTTCATTATATTTATTCATGTAAATGTCTCTTTTAAAAACCCACAGAGATTTGATGATCCAAAATCCCACCCCCCTTGGTTACTGTTGCTAGGTATGGGACGAGCTTGGTGATGCTAGTTCTTTCAGTTGCGCAGCGTGTGTTACAGTAGATAGCTGGTCAGGCAATATAGCTTCAAGAAGCCGACAGCAAGGATGACAGTATGTAATGGAAGAATTTGGAGGCAGTTAGTTAGCCTGCTGCTAACATTAGCTAACTTAATATGTGATGCATAAAATGCAATGTGTCTGTGAAGACTGCGACAGCAACGTAATGTGACGCTACATCGTAATGTTAGCTTTGAACAGGGTGCCCTCTGTGGTGGTGTTGATGTTCAGCTCATGGTGAGGTCTACCAACTGGCTGCGTCCACTCTTTACATCGGACAAAATTTGTTTTCAGTTGTGTCTTATTTACCTTTTATTATCTACTCACACTGAGTTAATGATACGAGACAGGAATGAATCTTCTCCTTCGTCTCACAGATTGAGTTGATTTAATGATGTTTTACAGAGTACGTTGCTTTTGGACACTTCTGGGTGGTGCTTTGTTTCATCCTGTTCACTGTCTTATTGGAAGACAACTTTTCTTTCTCCAAAGTTTAACTATTAGAGTAACACAATGTCGGAGCTGAGATACACTAGATGTAGTAATATCTTCCCTTGCTGCATTGAATCCCTCCTCTCTTACTGATAACGTTGTGTGTCTGTGCATGTGCTGGATTACACTATAGAGGCTCTAGACAGCTTATTCACTGTGTGTGTCTGTGTCTGTGTGTGTGTGTGTGTGTGTGTGCAGGCACACTATATATGTGTTAGTATATGTGCGTTGACCCGGACTGTGGAGACCTCTAGACAGCTTATTCACAGCAGACAGATAGCAGCAGAATTCTTATCTGGCCTACCTTCTCTGATAGTGTATTGATGGGCCAATCTGCCTCAGACTGCTGAATTCAGGAACAAAGGCACTGATAAGTATGGTAGGAGAGTGCAGAGGACTACGGGGGATTTAAAGCACTAAGGGGGAAAAAAATCCCAATTCACTCCTGCATTTGTGTTGTAAATGGTTGGAGATGTGAAATAATAGAGCTCACCTCCAGGCTGAATTGTAAGACACGAGGCTACAGCTGAATGGTTGCTACAGCATAAAAGAAAGAAAGCTCAGAGAAGATGTCTCAAAGCTGCTGTGTTTGGGTCACAGTGGGTCACATGCAGGGTGTCATCAAATGAAACGAGCGTTAGCGATGAAATGAGAGCTCAGGACTTTCTGCTTCACCACCACACACACTGGTGGCAGAACACTGAGGGAACACAGTAAAGGGTTTAGGTTGGGTGGATGGCTGAGGGATTGGAATAAGACATTGTAAGCCTGTGTTGTGAGCTTAAATAATAAATGGACTCTTGATGAACGCTGGCATTTAAAATAATGCAATTAGCATAAACAGATGAGACTATGGTTGAGATGTCATATCAATCATTTAACTTGTGCTGTAGTTGATCAAAATCAAGCAAAGGGAATTTCACATAAAACATCATCACACATTCATTGCACTCATTTATTTTCAGTTTTTCAGTTAAAAGTAGCATCATACCAAACATTTGTGACATGTAGATCAAAGAGAATATAATATTTGATATAACAAGACACACGTACAAAATAAAACAGTTCTAACATTACAACATGAACACATCTGCATGATTTCAGGTAGCATTCATTGAAAAAATGTGCACTGAATATCAGAGCCCATAACTCTTTCACCAAGTAACTGGGTCACGTAAAGTGGATGTTTTGTATTTGAATTGGCAGCTACATGATGAATAATCCATGTTAAAAGATCAATTTCTGATTTTATCTTCATAACAATATATTGTGTGGTTATCACTATAAAAAGGCAATAGGAAACATTTCCTACATCATTAAAATGGCGCTCTGAACAAATTTGTACTGTATGTCAGAATTGTTTCATTTTTTCTTTCATTATTTCTCCATCTGCCTCTGTGGCATCGGTGTTTTCCTGTTTTGTGCCATATATCACTTTCCCTTTGCGCCATAAACAAATCCAGCAAATTTTAAGCCATGCTGGAGGCGTAGCTGCAGGCTCCCCTCTGACTCTCCATCTACCGCCATGAACAGATCTAAATTTTTATTTTTCCAATATCACAAAGCTGGTTTCTGACTAAATACCTAAACTAATGAAACTCCCATCAGCCTCAGCTGTACTTTGCATTTCAGAGGGAAACATTAGCAGGCTCACAAGCACAAATAAGATGATAACTATGGTAAACCTCAACATCAACATTATGAGTATAGGCTGACGTTGGCCTTTAGCTCAAAGCACAGCTGTACTGTGCTCTCAGTTGTCTTTTGAAACATTTTATTTATGTGACAAAGCACCTCTGGGTGCTTTCACAGAGTGATTGTTCAAAATCATCCAATTTCCTTGAAATTTGCTATTATGCCAAATGTTTGACCAGGATTATTTGATCATGTGTTTCAATAAAGAAGCAACCACACACTGTTTAATCTGCACATTCAAAGTGCACGCAAATGCGTTCATTCTTTCAACTATAATCTCAAATCCTCCCTTTTTGCTTGACTCACAGCTCCAGAAAAAAATGAGTTCCTGATTTCCTTCTAATCAATCCAATATACATTACGGAAAAGTGGATTATCACATTGATATGCAAGTCGTGTTTGAGTTTGAAGAAGTTTTTGTATTAAAACATTGGTCCATTAAAAGTTACTCCTCTCCATCCAGCTCGGTAATTCTGCTTGATGGAGTTGAAAACTTTCTCACTTGACCTTGGTCTCCTTTCAGATTCAGTCTGAATCTCAGTGATGTGTGTGTGGGTGTGTTCTCTCTTCCTATTTGTCTGTGCAGTTGCTTTTGTGTGTTCTTATGTATGCATATACATATATATATATATATTTATATATGTCTGTTTGCATCTGTGCACGTGCATGCACTTGTGTGTGTGAGTGTGTGTGTGTGTGTGAGTGTGTGTGTGCAATAATTCTCAGACGTCTTATGATTAATTTATGTCTTACCTGCCTTTTTACTGAATTACTCGGCGGGCCCTTAGGGGTTTGTGCTGCACGCAATGCTGCAAATAACAGCTCAAATGAAAAAATGCAAATGATCAGGCTAGATCCAGCACCAAATCCATAGGGACCCCTTAGACGTGCACACACACACACAAACACAACCACACAAACAAACTCTGTCTCATGCACTTGCTCTTCCTCTCTCCATCTTTAACTTTCCCCCCCTCTCTTTCTCTCTCTCTCTCCATTTATTCTCTCTCTCCGTCTCTCTTTCTTGCTGTGGGGAGAGGAAGCCGGATGAATATCAGCAGGGGTCAGAGAAATGCTTGCAGTGAATAACAGAGGCATAATAAACAGAAGCCTTCACTCAAATTATGAGTGCTGCACTTCCACACACACACACACACACACAGGCTCAGAAACACACACACACTCACACCCGCATGCACAGAAAGGAATCCAATCAATCAGCAAAGTTGCCTTATCTCCTGCATATGAAAATGGAACTTCAGAAATTAGCTCATTTATTTTGGACAATTAGGGTTATTGAAGTGTGACAGTGAAAATTTAGTGTTCACTGAGGCGTACGCTCGGCAACAATAGCAGGGAGCCAATTGAGTGCGAGAAGCATTTAAAGCTGTAGTATTTACTTATCAATGTAACTGGCGCTCTGTGTTGATCTCATTAAAACCTCTTCCTCTGTGTTCCTTTATTTAGGCAGGACAGAGACGGAGAGGAGAGGAGGAGAGAGAGGAGGCAGGAGCGCTCACCCCCGTCGCATGTGATATTATAGCCTGATCAAAACAGAGAAATGGAAAAAAGAAACACGCAGAGTTTTGAAAACTAGGCCTTACCTGTGAAATAAAGGAGCTCTGCTGCTACTTGGAATTCAATTTATTGGAGCTAAGAGGGTTCACCGCTGCTGTGTTTTGTTGTTGAGTTCGACGGGGTCCTTGAATCTCAAAACCACCCTGCAGAATCTCTAATACTGTTCATCACGCCAGTGTAGAAAAGTCATCTAAGTCAAGGCCAAAGCATCTGTCGTGTTCCAGAGTCTCTGCAATGTGAGAAATAAATCATCTTTTATTGTTTTTCCAAATAGTATTTTTGCACCTATGCTGTTTTTTTCTGCTTAATTTTGTACCTTTTCGTGGGAAATTTTAATGGTGCTGTGAAGTAATGCATTTTCTCTGTGTAGCACATAGTTTTGTTTTATTTTAAACCATCACACACAATTAGAATCACCTACTGACTGCATCAGGCTGCATGCACAGCTGTTTTCTGATCAAAAGAAACGCTCTCAGTGAGTCCTGATTTGCCGATGCGTACGTATAACAGAACATCCCCGGTTCAGACCTTTGTTGCTCTGAAGAACAATACAGGGCATGTTAAATTTATTAACATTTAATTAAAAACAATATCTTTCCCAAAGTGAAAATTGATTAGTAGTGTATAAATGGGGTCTCCAGGAGAAGGCCATGCTTCCATTCTATCATTTCTGCCTATCAATAAAAAGTGCAGCTATCCCACAGTCAGCCTACAGTGGTCTCTTTGTAAATATATGAGAAATCAAAGGTAGTAATAGGAGTTTTAAGAAAGACTTCATTATTATTATTATTATTTTACCTCCTGTTCTGGACATTTTACCACCCTGTTCATATTTGCTTCCCTTCCTTTCATGATGACACCACCAAATTCGTTTTCATTAACTTTTAGCCATAACTCGATCACGTCCTACTCTGTCAACGCTGTTTCACTGCTGAGGCCGTCTCTTTGGGGGTCTCTGAGCTGCACATGAGCAGTGGGGACGAGATTAATACACAGGAAGCAGTTATTTGTCTTCTACGTACTTTCTCAAAGTTTTCTCAACTGCTTTATCTCATTTACAGCGAGTAACAATGATGTATCATTGTGCCTCCATTTTGAATAGCTAACCTGCTTACGCTGTTCATTCATCTCTTCTGTAAGGTAAGCTGAAAGCAGGTATTCATTTTGTTTATGACTTGATGAAAAAGTACCACAGAGATAAATGATCATTTGTTGCAGCAACTTCTCGGCTGTGGAAATCCGACAACTTTGCACCAAACCGTTGACAGAGACAAACCGCAGAGGTAACAGCCACAGCGGTACATCTGTACGTGCAACATCTCACCTGTAAAACAATGCTTCACACACCGCTAATAACAACACCTTATCAATATGCAGTGTTCTCCAGCACTCTAACATCTACCTAAGAGGTCCAAGATTACATTTTTAAATGAACTACCGCCTTTTGTTTCGTTTCCTTACCAAAGTCTGCATAATTCATCACAATCTACTGTGGCAGTTGATTTTAATCAGGCCATTTCTGAAGAAACGGGGGGTTGTGATAATCTGAGCGGAGTCGATACATTCCCCTCGCCTCAGACAGTAATCTTCAGGGAGACAAATAAGGAAACAGTGACAGGGGCCATCTATAAAGTGATAAATATTTAAGATGCAATTTTAATAAGTAATACTCTCTACATAAAAGCAGTGTTTGTTATGGCCTCCCGGTTGTCATTACATATTCAGATGCTGGTGTGCTCTTTTCTGTGCCATCAGCATCTCTTCAATATTAACACCTCTGCAGATGGATTTCTGATTGCCTGGCTAAATGTGTGTATCCCCTGCTCCTAAATTATTATTGCCATTATCATTATTAATAGCTTTTCTGTTTGCAGTCAATTTACATCCCACTCTTTGAGTGGTGGAGACGTGTCTGTACCTCTGCAACATCGTTTTCCCTCCTGCCTTCGTGTTTTAGTTCTCTGTCTTTGTTTCTCTGTCCGTCGGCGAGGCCTCGGCTCCGTGGACAGAGAATTTATTGAATCACGCCGCGAACTACGGGAGCCATGCAGTATATAAACCTTTGAGTAATGTATTCTATATGTAAATGGAGGAGGGTGACTGCAGTACGAACACTTCATTACTCAGAGTACGTGCAGTGTGTGTGTATTATACGCAAATATCATGAAGGATCTCGGGCTGCAGAACGTACTGGGGGGGTCCGACTGATCAGCTGATCGAATCAATCTCTTCACTGCACTGTGGCTTGCTCAGGATCAAGCCAAGAGTCGTGGTTAATGAACAGGAACAACTCAGAGGAGAACAGAACTGAAATGAAAGAGGCTGAGCTTCCCTGGTCTGAGAGTGAGAACAAAGGGGAAGAAAAAGACTCAGTTCAGCACTGTTCTTCATTCACATTTGATCTCTAACTGATTTGATCACAACTGGCACAACTTTCAGATCTGCAGTGCAAAAGCATCACATTGCATGTAAATATGAAAATAGCAATATAAAAAAAGTGAAAATAGTGAAATGCCTCTCAGAAACCTCTGGACCCTGTTTAGGCAAACTCTTTCTGAATGATAACTTCTGTTTTCTATAATATACAGAATAATTCTGAGACGGTGAGTAAGGAGTATAGATTCATCAGTAATTAAACACACTGTCTCTGATAACAGCTTTGTCAAATGCATATGATGAATCTACCTCCTCAGGTATGTTTATATACTATTTATTTACAAACATATTTTATATTTTTATGGAATACTTTTTAAGGAAACATAACATTTGAGGAATGACACACTTCCATCCCAGTATCCCTTGGAATTAAATTTGTACTGGTTGATTCTGTTCACAATTTCTATCCAAATCCAGTGTCCAGTGCCAGTGGAGGAGTCGTGTGACAGTGAACGCGTGGATTGGTGTTCATTGCATCTGCCTATGGAGTCCCATCACAGACTGTTTTTAAACTGAAACCATGACCATTACTAACTAAGTGCTAACGTCACTATATTCCTTTTCCCAAATTTAACCATATAATAGTTTCCATGTGTACAAGTAATTATTAAAAAATGCTTTAGGATTTAGCTAAATTCACATTCTGATCATTTAACAAAATGTGGTATTATGTTGCCTTATAAATTGATTTGCTGGTTCGCATTAGTCAAAGTTTGAACATGATTTTTAGACGACGGGAGTTATTGGTTAAACTTATTAAATGTGAAACATACAAGCTCTGAACTCCCGCTCCTCTCGCTCCACTCGCAGAGCGAGCATCCGGACAGATGCATGTCGCAGTGAGAGCAGTAATTCACTCTCCATCGCAGTAAGGAGCCATTCTTAGCGTGCCACTACAACAGAGGACACTTTCCTCCGCTGCTCCACGGAAACACACGTGCACACACACATAAACACACAAACACTCACAGACGCACGCAGCCCCTACCAGAATGAGCGAGAGGGGCTGGCAGCCAAAACAGGCTTGGCACTGGGCCTAATGATGCCCGGCATGCGTCTGCTCTCGACAACGGCGGGGTAACACCTGCCAACTTTTACTAAGGTGTAAATGTCTCTATTAGCGTGCGGCAGATCCCGCGTGTATGGCGCTCGGATCAGAGGAGGGACTCCGGGCACTCTGGTTGCTGTTCAGAACCTGGTAATGGCTGGGTCCAGTGGGCCTGTTCAGCACGCTGCTCTCTTTTTCTACTCTTGTACGCAATCTTTTCACATTATGGAGGCGGCATGAAAGAGCAGGTGTAAATGTGAAATCGGAGCCGTGTACAAGAATTGAAATTTCAGCGCGGTGCCAATGCGAGGCTCGATGTTTCTGTTTGAGTGCTGCACAGCCATGTATTTCTGCAGCAGCTTGCACGCATGCCATTAAAACATGCATGCTTTTTACCCAATTCTGCCAAGATTTCTTTTTTTTTTTTCCCTCTGGGCCTTTTTGATTTTGAATACAGTCAAGTTTTCACACGCCAGTGTGAAATGGCTCATCAAGCGTCCTGTCCAGGACTTTGGTCCAAAACTCCTCCCTGCACTTCCTCTTGGCCAGGCCTGGAAAGACAGCACACTGAATGCAATATTGATGGGATCTGGATGGGAAGCAGCTTTTCATCTCAATACAAATAAACGTCCCACTGGTTTGTACTGCGGCTGTATTTGTTTGATTAAGTTTTACTGTAGAGAAGTGAAATGGCCTTTGCTGTGATATCCTTAGTTGTGTCTTTTTTTCTCTTTCCGGCCATGTTTGCACACTGCCAATAAAAAACTGATTTGATCATTTCATATTTTTTAACTTTGCCTGAAAACCACCATGTTATACAGCCTCTCAAGTGTTGAATGGAAAACCCCAATATGAAATATTTTCTCAATCCTGACCTTAAAATCAGCCTCCCAACTGAAGTAAAGCCAGTGTTTAAACAGAGCCTGTGTGAAGATTCTTCTCAGGACAGCAAATGGACCCTGTTTGTATTCCTTTGTGTCCAGGCGAGGTTTATTTTCCTCCCATCATAATCCCTACTTTGTTTTTACAGCAGCCATTGTATTTGTATTCTCATTCATAACACCTCCTCCCATATCATACCCATAGGACATATTGTAGGACAGGGTTTGGTACATTATGCATACTGCAGATACCAGGTTACTGGATATGAATTAACATCCGAATGGGAAGCAGAAGGTATTTGCATATTTTGGCAAAAGCTATTGTTACATTTCATTATGCAACTTTGAAACCTATATTCCTCTGAGAGATGAATATTGATGCAACTGTGCACACACTTCAATAATACCATTTGTAACGCCACAGGATTAAGTGGGGCCTCTTCTGCTTAAGCACTGCTAGAATAATGCCTAATATTGGTATCAGAGATCTAATGAGGGGTTGGGTTTCTCCTTATTGGTTCATGATTGTTAATTGATTCACTCTCCAACAGCCAGTCCACACGCCAGTGAGAAACATGTGGTAACATCATAGCTATTACGAGGTTGTTGGTTCAAATTCCCAAACCAGCTGGAATGAGATCAGAGACAGCTATAATATAACGGCAGTTTCTGCAGAGGGCTGAGGAGTCCAAGAAGAGTCAAGTGATCAACCAGTTTCCAATGGAAATCGACTTTTTTCAAGAATTATCTTCATCATTGTTCTTAGTTGTTCATCAGCAACCTGCCTGTCTGTCAGTCTGTTTTTAGCCATGCTGCCGTGTGGATGGTAATGTTGGTGTGTTGGTCAGTCCATCGCTGTGCTCCACACTGAAACAACTACTGACTTTAACTCCAGCACCATCAGGTCGAACTTTCACTTTGGTTTATGACCAGATACGATCAGTCAGTTACATTGCCATCAACCTCAACTGTACTCTATGCTAGTAAATGTTAGGATGCTAACATGCTAAACTAAGTTGCATGGCAAACATCAATAAAACAAATGAATGATACAGTTTACACTAATGTTGGCTATACAGAAATGACAACCAGTAGTATATACATTATAAATACTTGCTAATTACTTACTAATTACTAATTACTTCCAATACTTTGCACTCACTATATTTTTATTTAGTATATTTCAGCTGCTGTTTGTATCTTTTATTGTTCATTGTTTTAGTATATTTTTATTGTATTTATGTATATTTTTTATTGTATTTATGTATATTTTTATCTGCATGTTGGTTTATTTTATTCTAGTATCTTTATTTTATTTTATTATCTTTCTTATTGTTTTTAACATGGGGGTTGCAATGCAAATTTCATTGACATTTTATGCTCAGTGACAATAAAGATGATCTTGAATCTTGAATCTTGAATCTTACTAATTTTGTGAGTGTTTTTGCAGTTTGAGTGTGGAGAAGGATGGAGACGGATGAGAAAAGATCTATAAGATCATATTGTAATAATGCACCTGTGTTAACCTGTGGTCTTCGCACAGATTTTACCCACGACACCAACCATCCCTGACAAAGGTAACATTGATCCCCCTGAGCTGCTGGAAAAAGTTGTCCATGTAGAGTGTGATGACCTTTAGAGGTCACAGATGGAGCTCCTGTCAGTCAGCCCGTAGACTGGTGCTGAGTCGGGGCAGGTTGGGGTGCGGTCAGGATGAGATGAACAGGTGTGAGTGGAGGGAGGGCCCGGCATGACTCTGTAACCTTGGTCATACACTGTGTGCGAGCATGTGTGTGTGCATCTGCATGTATGTACATTTGAAAGCAAATACACAGTGTGTGCAGAGAGATGCGTATGTATGTATGCTTTATTGTACCAGATTAAACGTTACGCACTGTTGAATCTAAGCTTCAGCGCTGAGTGTGCTAACAGCTGATGTCGCTTGATAAGGATATGCAGAGTGTGTGTGGCCTGGCTTATTTATACGTGGTGCAAAGTGAGAGGTGGGAATGTGGAAACGAGCACAGTGTATCTAGTGTTGGGTTACGTTCACTGTAACACAGCTGTGTTTCAATCAACACAGCCTGCAGTGAAGTTTGAGAAGTGGACGTCCTCTGTTATTTTAAACTGAGAAGTTCTAGCACAGCAGGCTGAGCAGGTTTCACCACAGCACACACACACACACACACACACTGAAAAGGAAAGAAAAAACACTCAGACTATAGACTTTTGACTCAATAAAATATCTGAAATAAAATGATTTAACATTATGCACTTAGTGGTGGCAGTAGCAGCAGCAACACTAATACTAGTATAAATGGCAGTAGTTGTAGCAATAGTACTGCAGTAACTCTAACGCTATGACCACAGCAGTAGCAGCAGTAGTGGCTGTAGCAGCAACACATGAGCTGAGCGAGAACACGTCTCTGATTGCATTACTGCACAGAGGAAACTGTGAACTGTGATTGAACATACATCGAACTGAATGAATGTGATGAATATATATATAATAACAATTTTTTCAGGGAGCTGTGATAGTGTTGCAGAAAATATGCTTAGATACAACTGAAAAACCGTTCAGACATTTAAAACAACATCAGACCTTGCTTTTGTTGCAAATGTGACTTTTAAAATCAGCGTCAGTCAAGCAATACAAACGTTAATGTGTATTAGACTTGTGCAACAGCAGCACTAATGTCCTCTTTGATGCTGTACAAACCAGCTAACTAGTAGTGACAGCTTCACAGGCTGATCTGGACTGTTCGTGACTCGTAAACTGACTTTGAAGTGTTAAACCGGTGGACTGTCCTTTCTTTAGTTTAGCACAATATTGTAACAGCACCTTCAATCCAATGATAACAGAACTTTATATGAGTTGAAGGCAAGCAGACTTGACTCAGTGATCGTTTTTAAGTAATGGGTGGACGAGCGGATGGGTGGAGTTTGTCCTACAGATTAAACAATTCATTGTCGTAAGCAAAGTCCTGATCACGACATCCATCACTTTCCTATGTCAACCGCTGTTTTGAGTGGGTTTATTTTCGGCCACACGCTATAGTATCAGCTAATCCTCGGGTCAACACAGTAAGGTGTCACTAGCTTTACTCGGGACCTAATGTGACTAAAGGTGAGACCGACCAGTGTGTTAGTGTCAAAGGCAGTGAGGGACTTCACCTTCGGCAAACACCATTTTTTTAAGCAATGCAGCAACACAAAGGAGGGGTTCTAGGAGCTATAGCTGACCAAACATTTCTTTTTTACCATCATTAAATATCACTCGCATGCCTTTGTTCTCTGTGCAAACACGCTTATCGTACACATGCAGAACGCAGGCAAGGGGAAAATAATGGCTCGCGTAGCCGTACTTTCTTTTCAGAGTGCGACTTTATCTGTCATTGTGCTCTCTCTCCTTCTCTCTCCATCCCGCCCTCCCATGTGAACAAACACCACCACCCCGAGGTGTTACAGTAACCGTGCTGCACACACACATTCCACCACACACCTGCACGCTGTTCTGCTTTGAAGGCTCGAAGAATGGCGAGCTTTTCCCGGGAACACACACACACGTACACATACTGCACCTGCACGTCGTTGAATAGGAGAGCTCGCCTTCGCAGCCAAACGCCACATTAGCCGCTTTGTCGGAGCAGGCCTTGTGAGCCGGCAGCAGATGCATCTTTTTCAAGCTTTCAACGCTTCCTTCCCACTCAGTTTTGTAGATTTGTGGGCTTTTATGTATATCTCAGATCATGAATAATGAAATTAAGTCTTAGAAATGTAATTCGGGGATGGTATTAGGTTACTGGACAATGCCAGCTTCAGCAAAAAATGTTTGCAGCAATGATTTCTTTGCTTGAAACAAAAGCTCAGCAGCTGGTAAATGGTCTCTGTTTGCACAAAGGAAAAAAAAAACATGCAAAGGGGATCATAGAAAATTGGTTTTAAAGGAAATTGAGTGCCAGAAATATTGAGTAAGCAGTGACTGTAGCTGTGTATTGTCTCCGCAGTGGAAACCAAGAGACCTGCTGGGCCTATAAGAAAACAGCTTACTGTTTGAGAAATACACACCGGCGCAGGAGGAATATTTCCTTATTAGAAATTCAAAATCCCTCCAGGAAGAATATTGGCCACGATAAATCATTTAGCGCGGCTGGCCGCCTTCACTAATACTGCCGAATCAGCAAAGCAGGGCCAAGTCTTATATGACCATCAATTATTAACACACGCTAACGTTATTAGCATATTCTTCTCAGCCGCAGAGAGACACACTGTGGATAGATAGATAGATAGATAGATAGATAGATAGATAGATAGATAGATAGATAGATGCAGATAGATTTTCCCTCCATGGCTCATCTCCTGCCCTGGTCTCTAATCTTCGAGTCTGACTAAGTAGGAGCTGGATGGAATCTGACAGATGGATTATGAGGTGATTATTTATGGAGACTTTTTAATTAAAAGAAAAACTGCTTATTAGGAATCCTCACTTCCCTCATTAATAGCAGGCAGAGGAAGAGTCTGTGTTGTTAGAAGGTTGGCGGGGACCACTAATGAGAAGGTGGGTGGAGGTGCTGGTGGTGGTGGGGGCTGAATATGAGACTGTGGTGGGGGGTCAGAGATTTCACATTGATAAAACTTAATTTGGAGGTGCACGAGGTGCTCTCAGTCCATTTCAATGAGTCCATTTCAACCCCGGCGCCACAGCGCTCAGAGGCGTCCATGACAGACCACCTAGCACATGTGTGAACATGTAGAAATGCTCAAACTGTCTTTTAAAGCAGCACTAATCCATCGTTTTACATGAAGAGTGGGTCAAATGACTACACAAGGTGATCAGGATGAGCCTGCAAGAATTATCACCAAGCAATCGCCATATTGTCTGCAAGATATTAATATGTTAGTGTTTATAGTTCGTTCTGCTGAGTGGCCAAAAAAATCAGAATGAATTAATAAAGCTTTTAGGTACAATATGACTGTTTTGCACCAGGTAATGTGGTCCCAAATGTTCATTTGACTTCCTGTAATGTTTGTGCGTGTACGTGCGCTTGCAGCACACAGATGACTTCCCCATTCACCAGATGTGGATTTTGTGGCTCCAGTAACTGTCAGCAGCTAAATGTGAACCAAAATCTGAGCTTTAAAATATCACTGTAGACACCTGCTTCTAGTGCCACCAACACCACATGTGATTCTAGCAGAACGCCATGTTGTGTGTGTGTCTGCTTTTCTATTTTTCATTCGAATTATTTTCCTCTCTGGAAAATACAATTCTTTTCCCCAAAGGCAGAAAACATACATCTTTAAATACTGCCTTCATATGCTGTTTTTAGTTTCCAATCGTACTACTTTACATGCCATGTTTGCTACCCTGTTTGTCTCCTAGATATTCCGTTATTTATTACTAAATTGTTTTCGCAGTTACAATGTGCTGTCAAATGTAATGTAATGCAAGTTTTTCCACACTGTACAGAGGAGAGGAGATGGCATTAAAGTGCAAGGCTTTGACCTGACCTGGCACGTTAAATATAATATATCTATAATATATAACATTTTTTGCCACACACCAGACACGTTAATTGTCATTTCCTCGTTGTGTTGATAAAAAATGTAATCTGGATGTTTCAAATCACCTGTATTTAAACATAAAGGAGTCAGGCTTGATATTGATTATTCTTGTGCTATATCATGGTTGGTTTTCTTGTTTCTATGTTAGACCCTGGATTGTTTTTATTGTTGTTTTACTATGAGAACTGTCTGCCGCATTGATATATAACTGCTATAATATTATGTTATGGAAGTAAAATTTGACTTTGATTTCAAATTGTAAATTGGTTTAAAAAGCTAAACCCCCAAACGACCTGACATTTATCATTTGTCGCATCATCATCATCGTCGTCGTCGTCATCATCATCAGTAATATTGTGGTGAATGAGTTTGAGACAAACAGTGTCTGCGGAGAAAGCCCTTGTGTGGATCACATCATGAGAGGGAAAATATTACATTTTGAAAAATGACAAACCAATGGAGCATGAAAGCATGCATTGCCAAACAGCAATTACCGTTTCCTCCCACAGCCCCTGCAGAGAAACTCCACACAGCGCACATACCACGCCCGCGTATAAGCAGCACCATGAATTAACCAGCAGCTATACTGATCCCAAGTCAGCCGACAGAGCGCCGCTCAGTCCTGCCCGTGTCTGCTGCGGTGTGCGGGGAGCCGGGGTGATGCCACCTGATGTTGTGTACCCTGAGGTAAACCCTGCTGTTTTGTATAAAGTATTTGAATTTGAATGCAATTGTTGTGACTTGAATCCAGAAAGTCTCCCACGCTGGTCAAATGAGCTCTAGAAAACACCAAAATACCCTGAGGGGGGTTGAGGTCAGGCTCCACACACACACACACACACAGATAAACCAGTGGCGAGCCCTGCTACTGGAACTCTCATATTGTCTCAGTCCAACAATGCAGCAGCTGGCACAAACAGTGAGCTATTTAACAGCCACCAATTGATGCTATGCCACCAGGTGCTACTGTGTGCCTTTCCCATCCTCATTTTATGCATCAGCAGAATTTCGTTTGCCCTTATTTCCATAGCTCAAATGCTGGAAAACAGGAGGGGGGGATACCATAAACGCTGATATTTACGCGCAGCTCCTGAAATGGGGCAGCGTGAAAGGTGTGACATTGTACTTTCACACACAGCAAAGATAGATAGATACCCCGTATCCTGCTGCTTCTCTCCACCGTTTGTGCACACGGAGTCACATCTATGTTCTGCATGTTATGTGTGTGTGTGCATGTGTTGTACATGTTTATGGCTGTTTGCGCGCGCACACACGCAGATGCAGACACCGCTGGGTGTGTGTTTCCCAGCGTGTTAGTATCTGTGTGGGTTGTAAGCACCAGAAATAACACACTTCCATGGGACCTTTTAAATGGACACCATCTGTCTCTATCAGGGAAGGCTTTGGGAAAACTAATGCTTCAGCTCAGATGCTTTTTACCAGCGGCCGCCAAAACGAACCGGCATCATTATTCTGGGAGGAGAAAAGAAAGAAAAACTGTGAAACAAATTTGAAAGAGAAAAAAAATGTTTCTTTTTCTGAGACAAGAAAAGTAGATGTAAAGGAGAGAGGACCAAATCTGACTGCTGACTGCGTTTCCAGGGATGGGGATTGTGATTCAGTGTTATATTTGCAGTGTAGGGAGGTGCAGCCTATGGGACACAAAACATTTCTCACATGGATATGACTTGTCATATTGTCCCAATGCAAACAAATTCAGAACGTAGACGCACACACACTTTCACAAAGAGCAGCACCTGGGCAAACTCCCTGTCTGCTTGGGCCCATGTTAAGAGCTTATCATTCATTGTAATGGCTCCCTTCTCCACTGCATTTCCACTGTCATCTCTATTGTTTTCATGCAGCACACAACCGACGGGACCGCAGCTACAACTGCTGCACCTGTGCCCCTGTGTGTGTGTGTATGTGTGTGTCATCTGTGCTGCCTGCCTGTCTGTATATCCGTCCATCTTGGCCTGCACGGCTGTTCATTAATCAGTCTATCAGCCTGTCTGTGTTTCCATCTACCTGTCTGTCCTCCTGCCTGTCATTTACACCACATGTCTGACAGCTGTCAGGCTAGCTTTCTCTCTCCCTCTCTGTGTCTGAAACCTCTCTGCCTTCCCTGTCAGACACACTGAGACAGACGCAGACGTGATTTGATGGCCACACTGTCTGATAGCCCCCAGATCCTTCACGCTTTAACTGGGCTTGACTGTGGATGAGCCTCTAAACTGCCTGCTACAATAAGGGACACGTCCGAGAGAATGGGTTTGACCCTGCGGGTCATCTCGCAGATTAAGCCTGTTGGAGACAGCGTTGGTCAGACCCACAGCCTATTCACACCTCAATAACACACACACACACACACACACACACACAAACACACACACCAGCACATACAGTAGGATTTGATCACATCACATTTGGGTGTGTGTGCGCAGGATGGGAAGCGGGTCTGCACACCACAGCCTATGTTAGAGTAATGATTTGTTTGCGACACATTTGTCTGTGTGCGTGTGTGTGTGTGTGTGTGTACCTGTGTTGTGTGTCATCTGTAGAGTGAGCAGACATCACACACACAGACCACAAGAAGACACCCTTGGGTTTTCTCCTGACTTTAAGCCTTCCTAATCCCTGGAAAAGATTTGCAACAGTTTGACGTAATCCTTTTGCATTTCAGCCCTCCTCACTCCCAAATGCCTCCTCTGCCATGGCTTTGCCAACAATGCACGTGTGATAGCTTGATGTAATTAGGGCCGTTGAAGAGTCTCCAACAATGAAACAGTTTGTTCATTTTTAACACCGCATGCTACAAACAGATTAGTGATTTATGTGGTTATTAGGACGCGTAATGGCTCATATTGCACACTGAAGCACCAAAATCTGTCCTGAACAGCAATCGCAGAATTTTTACACAAAAATGTATGTAATTTATACTCCTCATTATAGCTCATAATGTGCTATCATATATCAATATCAGCTCTGAATAAGAGCTTTAAAGGGGCGAAGCACATGTGCTTTCGTATGATAATTTAAGGACAAAGCTTGAGATGACACGAACTGGCTGTATAGCTCTACAGGGCTGTGAGTAGCTTAGCTTCACGTTAATTACAGCTCAGATGAGTGTTTTCATCAGCTTTCAGAGTGTCAGTTGACAGGGGTGTCATGGCAGTCGTGTCATGTTGTGTCCTACCTGAAAACGCTCTTTTCACAAAGCACCACAAAAGGAGGCACGACCGTTAGAGATTTGTCAGGCCCGATCCAGGGAGAATAGATTTCCTGTCAGCGCCCTCGCCATCTGCAACTCACGGCGCCACAAACAGGATTGTGTCAAACGTGTTCTCACGTCAGTAAAGGGATCGTCGCAAACTTGTCACTGTGATGTAACCTTTGATATGAGTCTGCATACAACTTAAGAGCATCAAAGCAAGTATTGAAGCAAATAAAATACAATGGATATAATGTAATATAATGTATAAATAAAAATAACTCAGGTTTCCTAATCCATCAACCGACTCGATAGTGAGAGCGGTGGAAAAGTTGTATGTCCTCAGTGGATGACGATTGTTCTCACTGTTGTGTGTCTTATTTGCACTTCCTGTCGGGTGACACTGTGTCTCCACCGACACCTTCCACGACAGCTCTGTCACAGCACATCACATGTCCTGTCATCACAGATACCTCTTCTTTACCACTGGCGAAAAGACCCTTTTCACAACTTTGGAAACATGCGTGTGTGTGTTTTCCTTTAGCCTGAACCGGTTGATAGCAGCCACGGCGGAAGAGCACAGCTGTTGAGACTGATCCTGGTTAACACATAAGATGCAAACAGGAAGAGAGGCCAGAGTGTCTGTGAATTTGTTAATTGGCTCTTCTGCTATTCGTCAGTATTCGTCTATTAATCAATTAGTTCTTTGACAAAAAAATTCACAGTCTACATTAACAGTTTTCAAGAAAGATATATTAGCTGGTTCCATCCTCTCAACTGTGCTACATTCCTCGGTTTTTATGTGTGAACTGAATATCTCCGGCTTAAGGAATGTTGTCGGTTGTCGCTGTGAGGATCATTGTTTTTACTATTTTCTGTCATTTTGTCGAACAAAAGATTCATCTCATATATTTGATATTGTAATTTATATGATCTTTAGAATCTGAATCATGAATATAATGTTTAGTTTCAGCCGGTATTGATATGTAGCAGGTTACATGAAAGACATGGTATTATGTGCACATGAGGGATTCCAGTGCTGAATTCATATTCTTAATTTACCATTTTATAATCAATTTCACACATGAATGACGTGTATTAATTACAAATATCCTAATTAGGTTGCCACTGTTTCAGAACTTTTAAATGCTAGCCATTATGCTTTTTTAAAATCTCTCTTATGGCACATTTTGATGAATAAATATACACAAAAGGCCAAAAGTATTTGGACGCCCTAATATCACACCTGTGTTGTATGTGATTGTTTTTGTCATCTCATTTCAAAGCCATGGGAATTAATACGCAAATATAGCACCATCTGTTCCTCTGGTTTCAGGCTTTTCTCCACATGTTTGAACCCGGCTATAGGGATTTGCTCCCAAAGAAATTGAAGGCAGTCCGTATATTTTTGGCCATGTAGAACATATCAGGTTGAATGAGGCATTTGTGAGGAGATTATTTCTTATTTTTATAATAACAGGCTCATATCGTTACATTTGGCTCTAGTTCATATCATTTTATAATGTTGAAATATGCTTTTAACATGCATATATCAACAGTAGATCATGCATGTAGCAGCATGTTGTGCACAGTCAATGTTTTATTACCACAAAAGCCTTTCTTCCCCTACATTATGACAGTTGTTGGGCATCAGGGTTAAAGACTGTGAGTGGTGCAGCGTGGGCAACAGGCAGCCTGTGAGGTAGAAAAACACAGCCCTTTCTGAGCTCTGTGCTCATAAATCACACACAAACATACACACACATAAGCATGCAGAACGACAACACACACACACACACACACACACACACACACACACACACTCCCTTTCCGTACGGTGAGGCTGTCTGCAGGTGGGAAGGTGATTACTCACCACAAACCACTGGTTGGACAGCAGTAAAAGCAGGGCGTTTAGCTGGTAAACTTTAATGCTGGCTCCACAGGAAGACCAGAAGGGAGACAGAACACACTCATGGTTCACTGTACAGGCTGAAAACAGACGGAAATTGGTTATTTGGATGATTGCAGAACACGCTGCAGGGCGGCTAGTGAAGTAAACAACATTTTGTTTCCAGGAGACATTTCCTGGACTTTCCATATTTTACCTGGGATACTGGCTGAAATCTCAGCATTAAAACATGCAAACTCTACCAAAAACCCATAAAGCAGACACAGAAACAAAGACGTCATCCATGGATCTGACAGGCCATTTCACAACATGCTTCATGTTGAATATTTGTAGAAAAACTGTCATGTAGTGACGTCCTCTGGGTCTGGCTCACTGTTTCATGGTGCTGGTGAATATCTTTCATCTATATGTTGGGTTTATGTTCAGAGACAGCTGGCCAGTTGGATGACTCGTATGTTTAAATGCTGATAACTGATAGTGCTGTTGGATCAATCACTCCACCTATCTCAGCCCTGATCACTGATTTTATTCAATCTTGAACCACTGATAGTTGATTTTCCTCTGTCAGATAGTACGCATGATAAAGCTCTTCACAAGCCGACGATTATCATTTTTGTTTTGAAATCCAACTTTACGACATTGTATTTCACAAATCAATAATTCCAGGAATCTATGATGATTATCTAAGGCATTACCTACCTTACATTCTTTCTATCAGCACGTTTTGAACAGTCCTACATCTATTTATTCTTAGCAGACCGCTTATTCATATATAAGTTTAACGGTCCCAAAGAAGCTAAATTAGAGAATATCTTTCTTTATACCACCGTCACCATGCAGTTCTTCTTCTCTTAAAGTTATTACTGTGGCTGTGTCTGGTCTGGTGTAATGATGTCTGCTATATGATGGCGGCAGCAGCAGCAGCATCCTCCTCATCTGTCTGTCTCCATGTATGGCCCATGCATCCTCATTAATGACCTATTTCATGGCACATTAATTTAAATGATTTTAGGGAATGCAACATTAGCACATCTCCCAGCTCATAACTCTTTCTCGCAAGGCAATATTTGGACGTTTCATTTTCTGAAATTCGCTTCATTCCACACAGCTTCTGTCTGTCTCAGATGAATGACACTATGCCGGATACTTATCTCCTGTATATACAGGTTAGCTAAATCACAGGGAGAAAACTTTTTTCCCATTTAGGCGCCTCAGAGACCTTGTGTTTTCCTTGCTGGCATGTGAAGTTGATGTTATATTTACATCTCCAGCTTAAGTTTCCACCTTCAGCTACAACCTTGAATATAAGCATGCGAGGTATGTAAGACGTGCGATGTTGTGCTGTTATTCAGCTCATGATTGACAGAGAAACACACGTCAGTTTCGTGGTTAAAGCCCTTCAATACTTCAGGAGGAGTGTGAAGTACTCCTGATACTTCCTGATACATTCATGGATTTATATCATGTGTTCAAACTGTGAGACATTGTTCAAACAGTTATTGTTGCGCTGAAAGTACAGTATCTACAGGTTAATTATACTTTTCTGGCTTGTATCAGTTGAAGTCCTCAATATATTATACAAGTTGCTTATTGTGTCTGTCATCCTCTCTTT
Source organism: Chelmon rostratus (assembly GCF_017976325.1). Taxonomy (NCBI): domain Eukaryota; kingdom Metazoa; phylum Chordata; class Actinopteri; order Chaetodontiformes; family Chaetodontidae; genus Chelmon; species Chelmon rostratus. Next base: position 22,850,225 of record NC_055665.1, read on the forward strand.
CAGCCCCTCCAACAGACTGAGATACTGGCCCTAAATGTATTTGAGTGCTCTGTGAACTCCGGGTGTGTTACATTATGACTCCTCACAAATACATGAGCGCAACTAGCAAAAGTAGCATTTATGGATTCCACTTTAAATACAAAATACTTCTATTTAAATACATTTTGCTTCACTCAACCCCCTGGCTCAGTTCTTTAATTGTCCTTGTCCATTTTCACCTTTTTCAAGCACATATTTCTCCTCATTACATCAGACGTGATAAAAAGTGTTTCTTCTTCTTTTAAATGCTGGTGTTTCCTCTCCTGTGCCTCAGTGAAGCTGTGTTTTTTTTTCTTTGTTGTATCGTAAACCTGCAGTGTTTCTCTTGGACACTTCTTTTTTTGATGCATTGCTTCACTTTGCATCATTGCCCTTGATAAAATCTTGAGTCCCAGTGCATCTTATTTTCCTCTGAAGTCACTGTGTTGTCTCTCTCTGTCTTCCACTCTTTCGAATACAAAATCTTCCACGCTCTCCGTTTCCTTCCTCATATTCTTTCAGCGTATCTCCTTTCATTGTGTGTGTTGACACCTGTACCTTTCCATTGTTGCCAGATCTGTGTTCTCCCTCTCTCTCTGACTCGTTCTCACACTCGCTGCAGGTTCGCTGTGCTAAAGCAGCTCTCCTGTCCTCCACAGGGCGACCTCCATTTTTTACTGAGAGTAATGTTTCTTTTCATCGTCTGTCACCTGTGATTCTGTCAGCTGTCTCCCCACAACACACACACACACACACACACAATCACACTCAGTAAATACATGACAGGCCAGTCTATTGGCTCATGGTGGCTCTTTGCTTGGCTGGAGAAGAACATGGTGGCACTTGACAAATTGACAGGATTTTGGTTTGGCACCATTACTCTGTTTCTGTTTTATTTTGTTCCATCTACCTCTATATCTATCTATACTCACTCACTTTACTTCACACACGCTCAAATACGCACCCCTCCAGCTCTCACCGTGCACTACAACAAACAGTGACAGCTGTGGTAGCAGGACACAGCGGCGAAGATGGACTCAACCCCCTTAACACTCCATCAGCCCTTGCCCCACTCAATCACACACAAGTGACTGCCAGCCCCTGCTGCACACTGTGATACATACATACACATGCAAGACAAACAGACTACGTCTGTCCTGCAATAATAAGGCATATTCCTGTCAAATAAATCCTTTTAATGGGATGCAGCAACTGTATGAAAAAGACCAAATGATGCGAAGTGTCATCAAAGATCATACTCTCTGTATTTTAGCTTCAGCAGGGATTCATGACTCATACTGTCAAGCAGTAAAATGCAATGCCATCAAGAAACATGGAAGGCTGCGTGTTTATCACTCTAAGTGATGTATTTTGACATTTTATGATTCTATGATCAATACTTTGGTATATAATACCACCCTTGATGATAAAAATTGGGACATATAAAGATAAAATCGGAGATGCGAGGTTTGCCACAGTGAACACAGAGCCTCATAATAGGATCCATGAGGGCGGATCACGGGAGGATTATGGGATGTAATTAAGAGAGTTATTTAATGTTTGTCATCGTTTGTGAGGGGAAGGTCTTCATAAAATAAAAGCGACAGTCGTAGCCGAGGCACATGCATGCACGTTATTACATGTGTGTGCAGCAGGCATGTGCACAAGATGTACGTGTGCTCATTTTTAATGTTCACACCACGCACACACAAACACACACAGCTGTGTGTGTGAACACAGTTGCGCACTTGCACGGACACACATGCATAAACAGGGCGTCACAGCGAGAGGGATCTTATAAATGTAATATGCAAGCATTTAAGCCACATGTCTATGATTTTTATTGGACAATTCTGAATAATTACCAGGGCTTATAAAGCTCAGAATATTTATTAAAGCCAGCAGCATCAGCTTGCTTTAATAAGGAGTCTATTGTCTTCTTTTTTTTCCAAATTAGACAGAGCTGTCATTCAATTCAAGTATGTAGGAAAGACTGACACTGGCTAGGACAAGCCAGTCTCACATTCAAATGCGCAACTGCCACACCTCAGCGCAAAATGTACTAGTTTCACAATAATGGCCTTTTTTTTGCCTATTATGATTTTAAATAACCGTTCTTTGATATTGTTTAGGAGCAACAACAGGAATGTTGTATCTGGCTAAAGTAACAATGTCATGTGTATTTGAGCTGCCACGTGATAAGCATGTAATGCCAGCTGACAGTGCTTTAATTACACTGCAGACACAGCAGAATCACTGTTGTGTTGTTGTTGAAAAATTGTTGTTAAGCCAGGTTTCAAAAAATATTATTTTCTCTCTGTGTGTGATAGTGACAGTAATCCCTTAAAAAACAGATTTTTGATAATACTGTAAAAATGAGCAAAAGTCCCAAACGTTGAGACTTGCCTGTGTTAGAGACATAACCTCATTTTTTACCTTGTTGTCTCATTTTTCACAAATGACGGAAAAGAAACCTGTCGAAACAAGAGACTTTATATTTGGTGACGCCAAGGCAGGAAAGGACACTCGAGGCTCTTGACGTGCCTTCTGCCTTACAGTCGGTGTGCAGTATTAGCTGTAAAAGATGACTGCTATCATACATGGAAAGATCTGTAGTAAATGTTGCATCTGTGAAAGTACAACAGCTGCCCTCGTTCGCCCATCTACCTGACTCATTCCTCCCAAACTCTACAGACAGCTTCTGTCCTGTATGGTCCTAACCTGAACTGGATTATTGTATCGTATTTGATGTTGATATTTGCATATTATTATATTTTATTAATAATCATCCGTCAATGTGAATTATTCTCTGAATAATAATAAAAAAAATTCTCCTCATCCACATATTCTTGGAAATAGAAAAATTAAATGAACAACTTCTCATTTTACAATCACAGGCTATTGTTCACAGAGATCGCGGTGTTTGGGTTCAGATTATGGTTCACAGGGGGCTGAAGCCGACCCACATTAGACAGCCTGAAACAGGAGTGGAACGAGTCCACTCCACGAGTCCCCCTTAGCACTAACCCCCACCTGCTTTTCAAACCTTGTACCATGGCCACATGAGCTGGATCGTGCTCCTTTAATTTAATGCACAAAATCAATCACATTCAAATAAATTACGGTTTCGTAACAGGAAAGACTAAACAGACGGGCTTTGTCTCCATAGCCACAATGGCTGAGGATCATGGGTAATTTAGCCTTCTGCTATCCAAAACTGAGGAGAAAAGCTTAACTTGTCAGAATCAAAGAAGAAATGATTTAAACTGGTGGCTATAACATTAAGTTATCATATCACTGAATCATCAAGGAGACTTTGGTGTTCTTGTGTTGAGAAGTGTGAGGCCGGGCTTCATTGTTTTATTGAAAGAACATCATCAAACATAACACAACCTAGATAACACACAACACAAAGGCAATGATTCAAACAACATGCAAGCCACGTGGTTTCACTGACAGCAGAGTTGATCAGTCGCAGTTTTTATCAAATGTTACTCAAACAGGAGGAAATAGTGCATCTATTTAGGACTATTAATATCTGCGGATGAATACATATTTAATGCTTTTGTGAGTATTTACAGCATCGGGATGGAACATGCCATCCAGTGTAATTTTGTGTCTCACTGGTTTTTGGACAATCGAGGCAGACCCGTCCCATCAATTCTCAAATTAAGGAGGCTATGAATCTAAATCCCTCCACACCCATCAGAACATTTGGAATTCTTATGACACATTGACTGATATGATACACTTATTTGCATTTTGCATATTGTATTTATTCAGTTCAGTGTTCATAAAGCCAAACACTAGGATCAGCCTATATACATTTTTATACATCAAATTAAAGAAAAAAAAAATACAGAGCACTTGGCTACAGTGTGCTACTGGTGGTAGCTAATAGCAATAGACCTGAATGGAGCTCTATGAGGAATAAGACATCAGGCTTTGGACACACAGGCAGTACTTACATGCTGCTTTTAGTCTCTTTAAGGGGTTTGCTGACGACAAGAAAAATAAAGAATATTGCCAGCCTTATCTTTCAAGAGTTTTTTTTTAAAGGTGCATTTTTAATATCCAGTCGCCTGATTGCCTTTATTTTTGCTATTTGTTTAACAATAGATAAAGAGTACTCTCGACTATTGAGAAGGCCTGATCTTTTGCACACCCGCAATAAATCTAACACACCCATTATCAGTTTCATGAGTTGTAGCTGTAGCTGTGAGCCTGCCATGTTTTTACCCTTCTATGGTTTCTAATCTTATAAGAAAGCAAACTCACAGCAGTACTCTGGTGTTAATTTGCTCTCTAATATTCAAAGTTACACAGTACGAAGTGGCAAACTGAACAATGTGATCTGAATAGTGAAAATAAACCAGTAGACAATGTATTTATTGTAAACAAGTTAACCACTTTAACACTTTAATAACACTCTAATAATAAAGCAGTCAGGTACTGACACTGACAGCAGAGACAGGTGAGCTGATAACCTTTAAAGAAAGCAAAGGGGAAATGTACACAAGCATTACTTTGAAAACAAAGACAGCCACTCTTTAAATGAGACACCTTCTTACTTGTTCCCTTGAAATATACATTTATAGGATCTCCCTTTATTTATACTAGAAAAAACTGTCTGTCTGCAGCATTGTGGTGACTAAGGACAGTCAATTCCTAACAGAGCTACAAAGTACAACCATAAATCAAGCAAGCTACACTGATTTAATATTACCTTAATAATGCATTAACTTAAATTACTACATAGCAGGCATTTCCATCACAACCAAAACCAACACTTCTCTGATCAATATTCATCATTGATTTCACACCAGTGTTTCAGTGAAGCCGTGACCTTTCCTCTCTGTGTCTGTCTTTCTCTGCTGGACGTCCATGCAGGCGTTCCTGGCTGTGTGTGAAATCTCATACTAACGCGCTGCCTCCTACAAACTCAGTCAGTATGTACTGCTGCATTAACAATCAAGTCTTCATGCTGAAGTATACTCAAGAAAGACAGTCATTGTCCTGTCACTGTCTTTGTCCCAACTATCAGAATCCTTTTGTAAATGAGGGAAAACAGAGCAGACATCATTAAGATAATAAAGATAAAGAAGCAAACAAACTTAAGGCTGAAGGAACACAAAGGTATCTGTGTCTTTTAAACACTCTCTGACTATATGTGAGGGAAGACGGGAAACAACAGTAAAGGTCACATCTCAGTCACCCAAAATGAACATCAGGAGAGAGACATGTGGGTGGAAGGTGAGATGAGAGAAAGAGGTAGAGAGAAGGATTTCTGTGTCAGTTGTTTTCTCATTGCTCAATCAGCCAGTTATTCTGCCTGTCAAAGCACATGTGCATCTGTATGACAGCATGTGTTAGTGTTGGGGCGATGAGTTCTGTGCAGTCAGACTGAATCTGTTCACCAGCTCCGATGTCTGTTTGATTCTGTGAACTTGGCTGTCTCAGGGAAGACCCTTTTTAACTGAATAAATCAAAAAGTGTTTACCATCCCAGAGGAAAAGAGTGTGCTTCTGTCTGTGTGTGTGAGTGTGTGTGTGTGTGTGTGATTGGAAGTGTTTGAGTCCGTAACAAGTGCAAGAATGCAATTAACTTGCCAGGGCATCTCTGGAGAGATGGCAGCACTTTGCGATTCTTTACCAACATAAATTAAATGGATCCAGCCCGAGGCAAAGTTAGGCACTGACAGCCTCTTAGGCCTGACAGCCTCCACAGCCTTCCCATCACGCCGAGTGGTCCAGTATTCCTGCCAATCATTAACATGCTTTCCATGTGTGTCGATGTGTGAGCATTTGCATAGCGCCGGCTTTTAAAATCTGCGGTTGTGGCACTTTGGATAAAAACGACCGCTTAATGTTACATACTGTAATAATCAATAAACATCAGCTGTCACTTTAAAATGACATCTAGGCCTATTGTGAGAACCGCAGATCATGCTTATGGAAACTCCCGCGCATGACTCCAAGATCATCCAGAAGCAATTAATGGGGGGGAAACTTCCTTGGCAGCGACTTTAATCTCATTAACTACAGTACACAGTGTTTTTAAGCTTTGTTATTTGTCTGTGCATTCAGCCTGGTCTACACAATATGCCATCTATTTCACAAGTAGGAGCACGACAAGCTGTTTAGGAGATCTTGGGGGAAATGTGATGCTGCAATATGGCAGGGCTTACAGATAAGCCTCCCTCCATAGCGCAAAGTCAAACAAGAGAGAGTTGGTCCACAGCCTGCAGGCGTTCACTGGTGTTATTGACACAGAGCCTCCACCCTGCGCGCAGCCATATTTAGACAAGTTTTTACAGAAAGATGGCTGAGACAGGGTTTCATTTTCTGAGCGTATATTTGTGTGAGACTTGATTTATTGGTTTTGCTACTAATTTGACTGGGTGCCTCCCATGTCCTTTTATGGGAATCAGCAGCAACTTATACTGAAACAACCATGCAGCCCATAAATTATATTTGTTGTCTGTAAGGAATTGTATTCTCCGATCTTTTTATTTTTTTAGTTCTAAGATTTGCTACTTATCTCTGTTTTATATCACAGAAATAAGATCCTGTTTGGGGTTGTGACAAAACAAGATATTCTAAGATGCCTTTTTGGGATCTGGGAAATAGACGTTTGCTCATCAGGTGCATGCACTGGAAAGGGTTCCTCAGGCCTCCATGTTTCTGGGCCTATAGTACGGTGGCCCTGAAAGCTCAACGCACTTAAAATACATGGCAAAGGAGTCCCAGCCATGTGCACCACTTTTTAGTGTACAGAGGAAACAGACTCTGCTGTCGTTTACATTTCTGTATTTGCTTGTGTTTTCTCACTTTGTGTTGTCAGTTTTATTAAAATGCTCACGTTTTGTCTACTTGCATGTATTTTCTTACTTTGTGTGATTCTAGTCTTAATTGAAAGCAAGAAGGAAAAGAAAGGAAATTATGGAGCCGCAGATGTCTGGAAGATGCAGACTGTTCTGCGTCAGAGTTCAGCTTTATATCACAGCAGACCCAAGACAGTAAGCCGCATAACGTAAAGTGCTATTCCAATAACATCAAAACAAGCTCACTACAGTTTTTTACAGAAGCCATGAGGGAAATCAGACTGAGGAACTGCTCAAACTATCACACTACATACAGACAGACCACCAAAATCAATCATCCAAAATCCAGATTGTTGATTCTTCAGACACTTAATCAGGCACCGTGACCCCCCTGTATTTCAAACAACAGCTGATTTGACTGTAATTAGTCGACACCCTGCTGACCTCCTGATTCCCGGCACACGAAAAAAGAATAATGATAAAAATTATAATAATGATAAACTGACCCTGCAAGCCTTTTTCTTTTACTGCACCTGATAGATCACATTCTGATAATACAAAGAGATTTAATTGTGTTTGCAGCGCTCAAACAATTTCTGAGCCACTTGCTTTTGTAATGACTGACAAAAGGAAGTGGGCTCACCTCAAAGGCCAGACGTGTTCCTGGACCTCAAAGTCTGGACACATGAGACCAAAACCATCTACATGGCTGCATACCACTGAGCTGTTTTCGCACAAGTGTAAAAGAACAAGCAATAAGCGTGTCAAGAAAAGCTTCAGTGTTTGTCCACTACGTGGGCTTGTACAATGAATGTTTTAATCTGTGCTGTAAAAATACTAAAATTGCAGCCAAAAGCACTTATCACGTTGTTATCAAGCAGCGGATTTTTTTCAGGATAAAAAGGAATACCTCCAGTGATAAAAGCTAATCCAGATCAGACAGTGTCTGTGTGTAAATTATGCATTTGTTCCAAAAAACAGAGAGGGTATCAAAATTACCTAATCATCAAGGAATAAAATTTGGCAGCAGTACACACAGTAAGCGTGGATGAGACTAATTTACTAAACATACCCTCCAGTCTCATAATTACATGTAATTTTACCGGCATAATTAACTAATTTAATTACTACTCCTCAAGAGCATCAATTATTGATATTACAGAGCATTCAGATGGCAGGCAGAGCTCTCGACGTGGCGCGCATTCAGAGGGTGGTAAACACATGCTGGCTTTCCAAGAGTCTTGGCCAGCTTCCTGCCAGCACTCAGCGAAGGGGTGAGAGAGCTAGAGACAGACAAGGAGAGAGAGGGAGAGAGAGGGAGAGAGAGAGAGAGAGAGAGAGAGAGAGAGAGGTGTGTGTGTGTGTGTGTGAAAGGAAAAAAGAGAGCGTGCCATCACAGAGGTCCAGTGTTCCTTCAGCAGTTAATTAGAGCTTTGCGTCGGCCTCATGAGGAATCTCAGAGGTGGACAAATGAAGCTTTCTGCTCTCAGACGTCTGGATGTCAGCCTACACGTGCTATCTCTTAGAGGTAGAGATATCTGCCGTCACACACATGGCATTAAACACATATTAAATCATAAATCACTGCCCATACGTTTCCATCTAATCATACGGAGCAATCCCTGTTTGGAAACCTTCCCAGCTCTTAACATGTAGTAGGTTTAGTTGGAAGAACAAAATTGATCCAAGTCCAGTGGCCACTGTTTCTGTTTTTCATTTTAATGAACTAATCCAGCCTGCTTGCTTCCATGTAAAGTAAAAGCAGGTGTGGATGTTGTCCAAACAGCAGTGTTATAACAGGCAGTTTTATCGGCTTATTCTATTTTCTTTGCAGTTTGCATTTGTAATAGCCACATTCAAAACGACCCCAACACTGTCTGTGTTTAAAGGAGTAGTTCACAGAAACGACCAGGCAGCATCTGCTCAATGTGACAGTTGGCACCCTGCAGAACAAGAGCCGACAAATCTGTTCATACCACAGTGTGAACATTTGGCTTCAGAACTTTTGGATTACACTTCAAGTGCTTGTTGTGTGACCTGTTACACTGCTGAGGGCTTTGCTGTACTGTCGCATACACACAGATGAGTTTAGTTCCGTTTTCAGTGCAGGTCAGTGTCCTCTGATGAGTGGCAGCAGAGTGTTTGGTCCTTTCACCGCAGCTGTAAGTGTACAGGGAGAACATGTGTTTATTTTACACATGATGTGTTAAGCAGCTAATAACTGAGCTGCACCCGCAGAGGTGTGGAAATATCTGAACTGTTATAGGGTTTTGATAATATTACTTTTCGCTGTAGTGCTGCTTGGTTTCACCATGCTGGACCTCTCTGTTGCTCTGTGTGTGGCCCTGCATTACCACCCACTTTAAATTCATTAGTACCCTTCAAGACCAGCAGTGCTTCAAACTTCTGCATAACTACTGAAAAAAATAGCATATAATACTACAACAAGTTACCTTTCAGCTGAAGGTTGGAACAGAGAACGATGAACAAACATAGTGTGTTTACAACGTATGTAGAACTGAGAATACAATTTGAAGAAACAATAACCTGGATATGTTGAAACCATTACAGCTTGTGCGTGAAATGTATGGTATGTATGCATGATAGAAAATGTTGTACACTTGTCAGAGTCTGCAGAAAAATACAGAAAATCATCAGACTTATCATTTACCATGGTGCTTCCAACATTTTTGGCCCCTTTGTGACTCTTTAAAACAAAGCAATATGTTGCACATGTCTATGAGCTCGCGTCACGTTTGTTACCTGTTTTATTATATCCTGTTTTATTTTCCATTTTACGTGTGTGTGTGTGTGCATACAAAAGTTACCGCAAAGGCCGTCTAATCCAACAGTGCCAGAGTAGTTGAGGCTGGTCCCATGTGAGCTGGCTGGCCTGTACTTGAAGTGGTGAGGCAAGGCACACTGAGCGCTGGGGTGAAAATGAAGTGTCTGACATCACGAAAGGTGTGTGTGCACATGCGTACTGCGTGTGTGTCTCCGTGTTTGTGCGTGATAGAAGTCAGAGGGAAAGCGTTTGTGTGAAAAGGATGTGTGTCATTTGCACTGTACATGTCGGTCCACGTGTGTGTGAGTGATCATGTTTCGTATGTATGACAATATACTGCATGCACTCAATTGTGTGTGTGCTGACATATGTGTTTGTGCACTCACATATGACATGTGTGTGTGCGAGTGCCCTGAACATCTCCTCTGTGCTCCTCTCTAATTATATTCATAACAGCAATCTGAATGTGCAGGGCCCATGATGAATGTGCCACCCAAGTGTGACTTGCTCCTAATAGGATTCTGGGATATGCCAGCAGTCGACAACAGGGGCCCCGAGTGGCAGACAACGCCCCACGCCTCAGTGTCATACACACACACTGCACACACACAGACCCGCACACACATATGCACAGTATACAAAGTTCACATGATTGTGTCAGTGAGTTTCTTCCTTTCTTTCCTTTTCGCTCACTTTCGCTCTCATTACCCTTCGCTCCCTATAAATTTGTAGTTGACCTCATCTTCACTGCGTATGTGACTGACTGACTGAGCTGTCAGAAAGTTATTCATTCAACGATGTGTTTATTATTGAGTTTGTAGTTTGCAGGGGTGCTGAAATGGACTGCGTTATAGCGATAGGTGTTTCTTATTGTACGAATGTAATCTACAAACATGAGGGGGGCCGAACATTGGAAATAAATTTCAATATAAGGCAGTCAAGTACTACACCACCACCACTAACTATGCCCTCAGGAATAAACACACAGTTGCACTGGTCTCTGCAGACCGCCTCATATCCAGCAACTAGCCTCAGCTGATGGAGGATGGTAGCTAGACGTTGTGGTGGAGCTGTATTTCCACCGCAGCAGTAAACACACATCCTTCTCGCGCTGACACCTGAGCTCACCTGGACACTTTTACTCTGGCTATTATAATTCACTGCCTGTAGCACATACCTTACAGTGGCTGCGATAACATGCAGGTACTTTGACTACGTCACACCCACACAGACAAAAATCAAGGGAAAATATATTTATTAAGACAACAGTCACATAAACTATTCATTTTTTTCGTAATTAAGGAGTAATTGAACATAAAATCATGGCCCAACCCTTTCTTTAACCATATGGGCCAATCATCAGTCTGAATGGACCTGTACATGCCTGTCCATATAACGCGTCTGATCACAAACTGACAGCTTAAAATACAGATCTAAATGCACCCAAATTGAAATTGAAGCATTCAATGGAGCTGACTCAGGTTATGTTTAACCTTTAACCAGGAATCTGGGCTTGGTGCGTCTTCAGGTTATGTGTTCCAAGTAGCAGCCGTGCTATAAATGCCAGCTTTGTGAGCTCTCAAACTTCAGTGTTTGTTGAGAGTGTGTCGCGGAGGTGTTGATTACATAATGTGGTCACTTTTGGGGCTTTAGTTTTTGGTGTGTAGCGTCTGCTGTTGAGCTGCGACTTGTGACCACCATGTCTTCTGTTTCTGCTTTTTTCAGTCAGGTAGACTAACCTCTTCTCACCTCATTATGGGCCTGTGTGATATATAAAAAAATAGCTAGTGCTCACAGTGACACTGATTTTGCAAATACACCTCAGTATAATTGTTGTGTGGTGTACTATTCATTCTACAATATCTCCTGCATGGATCTCGGATCTTGATATGATCCCTCTGAAGTGCTGCAGTATTTACTCTCACTGCTACATTAACATGCATAGATCTAATCGCATGCACTTGACTATAAAAGGACTTTACCATATTCAGGAATCATCCAGTGTCCCTTTGCATGTGTTGTATTCTATATATCTAACAAGCTGCATATTTTGATTAACATAAGAAAGAGCTATGTGTTTTGTGCCTTCAGGTTCAATTAGGAGTCGGCACCTATTCAGGTACGTAGGGATGAGATCTGAGACTTGGGGTGGATGTATGGGACAAGACATATAGTCAAATGCCTTTCCTCTGGGATGCCATTACCGTGGAGGGTTTGGCACAGGAGGCCCTTACTCACAAACACACCACTCCACATCCATCCGTCAAAGTGTCAGCCTGGTTTCTTCTCTCCTGCCTCCCAAGAAATCCATTGTGTGGAGGAGGGATCCTGCCGCCGTGAGTTGTAGCGTGTTGTAGCCCTGTAGCGTATATATATCACACATATCCGTCCTGTGACTGACATCAAAGCCATGGCTGTTTGATGTGTTGGCCGTCTTGGTTGGTCCCAGATGAGCAAGGGGGAATAACAGAAGGTATACACACACACACACACACACACACATAGATGCATACATGGACATGGACACACACACACACATGCAGGCATGTGGGCTGGCAGGGTACTGGACAGCCTATCAGACCCCCACAGGCCCCCAGCAGGCCCCTCAACAGGGCTCTGATGGGCTGTGGCATTGATAGACCATCTGTAACTGTGTCACGTTGGATTACAGTGAGCGGGAGAGAAACACAAAAGAGGGAAGAAGAAGAGAGAACGAGGGAGGGAAGAGGAAGAGGAGGAGGGGGAGACCGAGGGATCAAACCCTTTCCTCCTCCAAGAGAGCCTCTCTCTGTCTTTCTCTCAGAGACAGGTCCTTATCCTGGAAGAAAAGACTTAATCCCTAACCATCACCACCACCCCCCCAATTTACCATCTCCCTTCTTTCCTTCCTAGTCGTCCTCTCGCTGCCCCTGCCTCCCCCTCTCTCTCTCTGTCTCTGTCTCTCTCCGTCTCTCTGCTGCTGAGGGACAGAGGTGTCTCAGCTGTAAGGCTTTGTGTCCCTCCTGGGAACCTGCCTAAGAGATTGATCTGCGCAACGTGAGGAGCACAAAGACCTTGGGGTTTACGCGCCACAGAGCCAGCCATGTATCAAGATGTATCCGGCGTGGGAGTAGCCGTACCTGTCTTATCGCATCACGGCTAAACGGACAGATGATGGAAGGAAGAAGGAGCGCAGAGGGAGGAGAGGAGAGGGGGTTGGATGGGGTTACGCTGCTTGTATTCAACACAAATTGAACAGCAGTGACGAGAGAATGAATCCATGTTGTTTGTTGTGTTTCATTCAAGGCTTTTTGGGTGAATCAGTCTCTTTTTCAGCCTCGGTTGTTATTTCCTTACAAAATCACTGCGCTGAAAGTTTCTAGTTGCACTCTTGCGCCAAAGAATATAAAGGCATCAGAAAAAGGCGTGATCAACTGAAAACATTTGTCCTGGTATCATAAACAGAATGTACATCGCCAAATTTGAGTAAATTCCATCATACATGAAACTGGCCTGAGTGGATGCTGGGATGCATATTTCAACTGTTGTGCCAGTTTGACTGTAATATATAAATGTCTTAAAGAAGAGCAGGGGGAAGTGATTGTAGTCCATGCTTCAGTAGCATTTTGCTGAAACATATTTAGTAATTTAGGTTGCTTTAGCATTGTACTTGCCTAAAGTTGGGGGTTATTTAAGTCACCGGTGTGGGTCAAGCTCCAACAATGCTGGTGATGCAACTCAGTATCATCCTTTAATAAACTCTGCCTGCCTAGAAAATCCATCATTTGTCCTTATCCACGTAGATGCGGTTTCTGATCCGACACCTGCATCAGCAAGATAACATCATTTGTCTGTGTCTTCCAAAACTGTAACAGATCACCACTGAAGAATAAATCTGTTTTATGATGTGACATGTTGACTGTAGAGAGGAAACAGGAAACGAACAGCAGCTGACGTGTTGAAGTTACCGTAAACTTGTGGGGAGGACAGTCTCTGTAGTGCTACTTCTGTTTAAATGAAGGGTCTGAATAAATCATCTATCAGTCTAGACGTTTGAAAGATGAAATCATTGTGTAAAACAAATGGCTCATGAGTTTAATTCTTTAAAATAATAAGAGCTGTAAAAGTTGGTCTGCTCACATGAAAACAAGACGAATGTTTCTGAACTACTGAAGGTTTTATTGCATTTTCTCAAATTTGGGACACATCGTATTTTTTCAGATTTCAGCTGTACGCTACTGAAAGCGTCATACCTGGATTATTTTTACATCTGAACACATGAGCATCTAATATATCAATACCTATATGACATCAACATATCCTTGTAAATTTTCATAGCAGTCAGTCTACATATGCGAGCACCGTCTGGACAAACTGTCTGTTGAAATCTCATGGAGCTGCTCTGAACAGTAATGGCTTTTCGATGTGGCTAGTTTTGGAACATGCTTTTCTTACTATTATGTACACGATTTGCACCTTGACTGGAGCACAACACCTTGGCTCTAAATCTATGTGCTGTCTTACCGGGCTGTGTGCTGCAGTTCGCCCACACACTGTGGGCAAAATAATAAGCACCCCGAGGCTCTGCCAAGGCCACTCAGCCTTTGTGATAGATGGCATTCTTTTTTCTCTATTTCTGCTGTTCCACTATCGCACCATATACACACACACACACACACACTTGGTGTTGGGCCCACTGCATCAGTGAGATCCAGTCTCCGGCTCTACTGTGTGCTGATGTATCTAAGAATCCTCTTTTTGCTGTTCTATTGTGCGAGTGGAGATAGACCCCATCACTGAGAGCGCAAGGTCACCGAACACATCAGCACAAGCGCCCTATCTCCTGCTCTCTGTCCGTGTGTGAAAGTGTGTGCACTCGCTCTATCTGCCCGGCTCTCTCCCTCACACACACACACACACACACACAATCTCTGCTGCAGTCACTCTCTCTTATTCATTCACTCTACAAGCCATGAGCAGACAGCTCTTTGAATGCCCTGACCTCAAGTACGCTGAAATAGCCACAATAGCCTCCCTGACTACAAAATATCAGGCCCCTCAATCTGGACTCAGTGACTCAGAGCTTCTATTTATCAGGATGTGGAGACTGTAGAGAGCTGATCACATTGTTAGATTGGGTTCACGGACTGTGGGGTTATGAACGGACACAGCAACAGCATGGAAGGGACCTTTATCATATGCCTCCACCGTCATGACTAAAAGGATATACATAAGATACTAACATGCCTTATGTAGTTTGAAAGAGTGATCGGTTGCTGTAATCATTCCTCCTCTTCATACGGGCTGGAAAACACTCTGTTATTGCTGCGACTACATTATCAGAGATGGAGGACAAAATCCACAGTCCTTGTTTTGTGCAGAAATGCATTTAAATGTTTAGTCGGAGCTAATGTGAGGCATCAGCAGTCTCAGTTAGCCAATTCAAACAGGGATCTTCAAGACTTATGGTCTTTGTAGTATGAAATTCCTTCTTAGTGTTTCCTTGCTGAGCCATGGTGGATAAGGTCTAGTATTTGCTTGCAGGTTTTTTTGCAGAACCAAACACTGACAATAAACCTACATGAAAATACAAGGATAAAAGGCAGGTCTTGTGTAAAGGTTGCTTTTCCCCCTGTATCTTAAGCAATGTCGTTGTTGGTTGATGCTCCGTCACCTTGTCAGAACACTGCATCCACCCAACTCTTCAGCACCTCTTCAGAAAATCAGCTGTCTTTTCTAATCCTCTCTCAGAATTGTCCATATTTGTATCTTTATGTTTGGTAAGTGCTGTGGTTATCCACTGACACCATTTAAACAGCATAACTCTCCATAACGCACACTGTGCAGTGGCATCGGCCGAGTTCAGACGGGTTTAAGAATGAGGCCAGTCCGCAGACATAGTGCGGCTGCCAATGCTGGACTGTGGCTAATAAACACAGTTCAGCCAGACTCAACTTTTGTTCCTCAGTCCATCCAGTCAGGCCTTGCACTGGCCAATCACATATTCCTGGTAGACTGCTTTGTAACATAATTGCCACATTTCTACTCTTTACAGCAATAATGAGAAAATGACTGTCACTCGGTAATCGTACAAAACAGTGAAATCCTTCCTTACAATATGATACATTTATTATTTAACACAGGGCTGCTTTCTGTCTGAATTCTTGCTTAAGCTTGGAACAAATGTAAAGACTAACTGAAACCTAAATAGAGCAGACAAACTACACACAAACCTTAAGGCTGAGTAAACACACCGGACAACACGCTGACCCGGTGATCAGTCAGGACTGGAGATCTGGCAGTAGACGACCCCACAAATCCCTCGGACACGACAGCTGTTGCGTGTTCTTGTACCCAAACAAACATGGGTAGCAACCAGCAGTGCACTAGTATTCATAATGTACATATGGCATGTGAGTGTTATATTAAGATCCTTTAATGGTCTCAAATTAGGACTTCAACTGCAACATTCCTCGTACATGCAACCCAAGAATATTAAATGCTGATCTGGGTCCATGCCTTGTGTGGGGCTGGGGTGTGGAAATGAAGCGTCACAGGTATAATCTGACTTTTACAGTGAGCAGAGCAGAGCCTGACCCAGCTCCCCACCCTGGCCTTGACCAGAGTTTCTTTTGTGGGGTCGACTTAACCCAGATGGACCCTTTCACACCAGTGATGGACTTGCACACTTCCCGGGTCAGCAGTCTGCTGTGGAAGAGCTTTTAGACACAAAGAGCGTGGAACGTTTCATTTCAGTTCAGCTGGGGATCTTTGCTTGTGCTTTCATCATTTTCCCTTTTTCCTTCATCACTGATTAAAAAAACACAACTGTTATTAAAAGCAAACCTGACATATTTCATTGATATTCTGAACACCTGGGTTCAGGCATGACACAAGTGAAGGATAAAACCCTGTGTGTTTTCTCCATACATTTACAGGACCCCGAGCTTTCTGTCTCATTAGACAAGCAGAGCAGCCATCATCATGATCATCTGATGACCTGGAATGTCTCCATCATTACCATACAGCATACATCATTATCATTAATGATCTGCAAAGTTGAACTCTGCTCTGCTACTTTGAGGAGTCTGCTGCGCTACAGAGGCTGCAGGGCTGCGCTCCTTAATCAAAACGTGGTTTCCGAGCCTTTTCAGAAATATATTTAGTATCTCTAAGGGATGTGCTTTCTATCTCCTATTTCCAAATAGATCATCACTGAGAATACTCCTAGTATAGGAATCCCAAGTGAAAGAAGAAGTCATGGCTGGCCTGGATCCTGAAACAGACATAAACAATCTGCAGTATGTGGGCCAACAGCAGGGAGAAAGTGATAGTGTGACATAAAAGGGAGTAATCCTAAAGACATAATGCATTCTGCTTTTACCAACTAGTGTCCGACACACAGAGAAAAACATACCAACAGTATCAGCTAGGTGTTAAGAGTTTTATGCTGTTAATCCACAGAGATATACAGTCGGTAGTCTATCCATATGGATTCTTGGCAGCAAACACGAGGGTTTTGATAGGGTTTTATATGTGTGTGTGTGTGTGTGTGTGCGTGCGTGCGTGGCAGCACTGCAGCATACTACATAAATATTGTAGTGGGTTCTTAACCATCCTCTAGAGTCTCCTCTTGGCAACTGGAAGTGAATAATGCATCATGGAGATGTTGGAAAGATAGTGCTTTATTACAGTTTTGAAGTATAATATGAGTTGTTTGCCTCTGAAACTGCTCAGGGGGGGAAATGCTGCTACTTATGGTGGACCTTTTAATGGAACATCCTCTTTCGATACATATTTAATAATTCAAGTTATCTCACACAAAGGAGAATTGTTTTTTAAGTCATAGAACTGGCACACGTCAATGAGCTCTGATCAAAACTAAAGCTGCTGTTTTTCTACATGGGGCATTTTGGTTTTCTTTTTTATGTTCGCTATTGTTGTTTCCATGGTGATATAAATCATTTTTCTTCCACTTAACAATGGATCAAATGGAGCTAAAAACAGAATCAAAGCAGCTTGTGGATACAGCACAAACTGTGTTTTTCTTTAAAAAAGGCAGAAACATTCTGGAGCTCAAATCCCCTTGTTCATACTGAAAATGCAGATGTCTTTAGTTACCTTAACACATTACGCAAGAAAAGCTCATATTCCAAAAACCGCACAAAATTAAGCACACTGTTTCCTGCGCCTATCAAAATAATCTGTGATGCAATATAAATAAATGATAGAAAAACACACAAAGCATTGCTGATTTATTTTTCCAACTTTTTTAGGATCATAACAGTCCATTCAAGTTATGCAGCTATCTATTCTCCCAGCCTTTATTTATTATGAGACAGAATCCCACTTCCCACACACAAACACACACACGCAATGTGACATCGCATTAAAGCACGGCAACAGTTTCCTCTCAAAATCATCAGAGAGGAAAATAAGCGTTGGGGGAAATTAACTGTTAGGAAACGGCACAAATAGTCCAGCCTTGTGACTTGAAATTGACTAGGGGTAGTTCAGGAGATATACTGCCGAGAGGCCTGACTCTCTCCCTCTCCGCTCTTACGATGTGCAGGCTCTTTCATCTGGTAAACAAATGTCTGAGATCTAAAGGCTTTCCCATAGTTGTTATGCTAACCTTGGAGAGCGAAGCCACTCCATTAGCATTTGAAGGAGCTAAATATTAGCTAAGAAAGAGAGTGCTCCCATTTAAAGGCATGAGAAAAAGGCCGCTGCCTTTGGTACCTAACCATCTGTGCTGGCTCCTCTCCCTGCACTGCAAACACGACTTCAGGAGCCGCCCAGAGCTCAGGGTACTGACAGCACATACTTTGAGCCCTGCCTCTGAAAATAAGCCTTTCTTATGCCACATCTTTTAATTCAGATAGGCTCCAGTGCTTCGCTCCATCCAAATAAAGCTGTTTGGACTCAAGACCAAGCAGGCAATTTTCCATGACAAGTCCATTTTTGAAAATCTCTAGGTTCCTGTGTGATTATGTGTGAACGCTCTGCCAAAGCAAACTACTAGTGTGGTGGGATATAAAACACAGGACTGTGGAAGAAAGCTGTACGCCTTCCAAAGTACATCAAACTGTCTTAACGTTTCACAATTTTAGGATTCACTCTTATCATTAGGACTCAAAAAAGGAGATTGTGTAAAGCCCCCAATCGTATGTCGATTTTTTGAATGCAGGTAGGCTGAGGGAGACGTGTGAAAATCAATAGCACCAGTTTCATTTTCATCATAATAGAAGTTACATTTTTAGTCATTAATTGGTGTAAACGCTGTAAGTGAAGACATCGCTTTAGCTTTTTTCAGATGGAAAGTTCATTTCCTGACCCTGGAACAGTAACACTGACTGAGACTGAAGGCTGGGGTGTGCTGGAAACAGAGCAGTTCGTGTGAAGGCTCGTCTGAATAGTGTTTACAGTCCGAGAAGCATTTCGAGTGATTCAGAGCAGATAGCTGACAGAAAGAAAGAGTGTAAAAAGGGACCCTAAAAGAGAATAAGATTTTGCCTGTGTGAAGTGGGTGTGTTCGTTGGATTATTGATTTCAGAAAGTTACAGGTCCGACATTGGAAGTAGGTGGGGGGAGGGGATTTAGATTGTTTTGTCGACTGTTTCACCAACATGAATGATGTCCTTAAAGTGCTCAGGAAATGAATGGAAATTTGAACATGGACAGCTCCATGATAACTGGACAAACTCCTTTTTTTTTGAGGAGGATCAAATGGTTGAGTGGAAAGGTCCAGAAAGCCACTAAATGGACCTTGTGGTGAAATGTTTTTTTGACATTGTTCCCATGATGGACTCATCTTTTGATTGTTTCCACAATTAATTGATAAAATGAATGGGCAAAATGTGAAAAATGGCGAGTTCCCTGGGCCCACAGTCCTAAAGTTTCACACCACATGATGAGTTCCAAGGTCAGAAAACAGAAGAAGCAACAAATTCCTATCAGGAAAACTTGAAATATTGAATTTCCAGAAATGTTTGCTTGAAAAATGACTAACAATTCTTCAATTATCAACATTGTCAACCATCAGTCTGGTGATCAAAATGATCTATTGTAGTAATTGGGGTTTTGGTTTGTTTTGTACGTGCTTTGACAGGAAGTAACACTGATGAAGTCTGTGGTTGAAGTGTGTTGTGACTTTGCCTCTCGATGCCCACAGTGTGGTGAAACTGTTTGTGTGTGATCTGCCTGGTTGATTGTCATGTTGACGTGTAATTAGCAACCACATTCTTTGCCTTCTTTCTCAGAAAAAGCCAGAGGCTGGTGGTCAAGGGCTGATTTCATGGACAGAATGCATGCTGGGCCACAGCACCCAGAGAGAGGTCGAAGCCGCCTGGCTGCCCACCTTCAGCCCCTCAGCCCTGCCGCTGCTGCTGCTGCAAAGCACACCTGTTACACTTTCCCAGGGGTGTGGAGGTGGAGAGGGCGCAAACACCCTGCAGCACAAAGAACACACACACACACACACATCGCTCACACAAGAAAGGCAGCAACAACAGCCGCCCACACAGCGCACACTATAGGGCACGCAACCTTCATTCAGCCTCTATCATTTCCACCACATACCACAGCACATTCCAATGCCACAAGTGGATCTGAACCTCTACCCCCCACAATACACACACACACACACACACACACACACACACACACACTTGTTTTCTTTTTGTCAAGAGTCTTAATTGAACGGGAAAGGGGGAGGAATACTCCGCTGTGTGGAGATACACAGAGGAAAATCTATTTTTTGCAAGAGAACACAAGAAAAAGAGGAAAGAAAGCTGAAAAAGGTGTGACGAACGATGTAGCTATTTGAAAAGTGTGACTGGGATCATCCTGGTCCTCAAGGTCAAAAAGTGAAAAAGGAAATTAATTATTCAAATCGATTCAGAGATTAAATAAGGTAAATCAGATGAATCGTCTCCCGTAGCGTGCTGGGACGAAGGGAGGAAAGAAGAGATGTGAAGGAGCGAAGAGAGGATGGGTTACACAAAGGAGCAACTGCTCTTATAGCAGAGGATACAGAAGGGATGGTGTATGTCAGCCTTCCGGAATAGTCCGCCTTGCTTATCGGGTCGAGTGAGTGAAAAAAATTGTGTTCACTCTCGATGGTAGCTTGGTTATTTAAAAATGTCAGGTTTGTTGCAGGATGGCATGTGGTCTCAAGTCAAGCGAGTGACAATTGTAGTGACGATCCCTCTGATCAGTCAGCGGTCTGCAGCGTTTTCACGTCTGCGGCTTGGCTCGACTCAATTCCCTCGCAACCTTGACTAAGATGATACAAACACAGTACCAGCTGCCAGGTGCTGTCCATGGAAAAAGAGGAAAGACTGAGCAGTGTCGAGTCAAACCGGGCCATACCGTGAGGTGGAAAAGACCAAAGTGTAGCATATGGAGTCACAGAGTGATGACGGGAGAGCTAAATCACAGATGGGACTAAGCTACAGCTAACAAGACTTCAGCCCCAGCTGGTTAAGTGCCTGTGTCCCTGTTGGAATTGATGTCATATAACCAAATATTTTTCGTGCCCACTCACAAAGATATTGCACCAATCAAATTACAGAAACCGCATAGTTGGTCAGAACCCAAAGTTCACACACCAGCTAAAGAAAAAAAAGAAAAAAATAATATTTTTGTCTTCTTTTTGGTTATTACAATTTTGACCAACTATGTCAAATGAAATCCTGAGAATGTATATATGCCAGCCGTGAGCATCACATCCGGAGAGACTCAACCTTCAACCCCGCCTGTGAAAACACAGCAGATTTGCATTTTTACTTTGGAGTGTTTCAAAAGTTTGCATGACATTTGGATGACGGGGTTTAATGGAATGCAAAAGAGGAGTAAAGATATACCAGAAGAGAAAAGAACAGTGAAATGATGATGAGAGAAGTAGGATCGTCCTGCTCCCAAGACCCCGCTCTTTCTTCCTTTTTTCTTTCTTTCTCACTTACTGCCTTCCTCCGTCTCCCCATCCTCTCTCTCAATAACATTCCAGTCAGTGGTCTGCAGTTGGATCATAGAGATTCAGGGTCTCCGCTGGCGTCCGGGGTCGCTGACAAGAAAGACAAGGAGCAGATGGTGGTCTTTGTCATTCCCTCTCCTTTTCAGCCTCCTGGCAAGCCTCACCACCTCTCTCTCTCTCTGCACCACAGCAGCATTGCGGCCATCTGAATGGGCCCCAACCTCCGCAACGCGAGCAGCCTCGTAGGTACGGACCTCCGCAACCAGATGGTGAGATTATTTGGAGCAATTAATTCTTTGAGAGAATCAGTGGGAACATGTTTGCAGCAGAGATTTGGGGCGCGCGGTTGAATGTGTTGAATGACATTCTTCCTTAAAGTCCCTCCAAGGGAAAAAAAAAAAAGTTTAGAAGGGGTGGGGAGGTGGGGGCCTGGGGTGGGAGGTTCCAGGAAGAACAGAGTGAAAGGGAGGGTTTTCATCCAGGCAAGAAAAGCGCACGTAAAGTATGAGGCTGAGTATGGGAACTTTTCTTAATGAAAAGGGACCGAGGGTCTGCTTTGGAATTTCCACATTCCACAGCAAAAAAAAAAAAAAAAAGTATATATGTTTTCATATCAAAATAAATTCTGCGTTACAGAATAACTACTAATGTTGAATCTGTACTTAATCAATGAGTAAAAACCACAAATAAACATTTCTTCATCACACCATTGAAATCAACAATCACCACGTCAACTGATTAGCTGTCTAAAGCGATCAATCGACATATCAGTCAATCTGTCCGTCAGCTGCTGCCTTTTCAGGTCTAACAGTCTGTTGTGCAAAGTAGGCGAGCAGCAACATAAGAGCTGTAATCTGTCAACACGCTGCTTCATAGACCTCCTAATGACCCTGCAGGTCACAGGGTCGAGCCCCTCATTAACTCTGACACTGGTGTCGTCAACAGTCCTTTCTCTGAGGAATTAGACCCTACTCTTTCCTCCACTCCTCTCATTCCCACTGCTTTGGATCAAAGGTCCCCGGTGAAGACTGCTGGGACACAGTCTGGCAAGTGAAACAGCACAGAGGTCTCAAGGCCTGGAGCACAGTGATCTGCTGAAGTCCAACCAGAGAGGCTGAGGATCTTCATGCTTACTCTATTTATTATTTAATCTCCTTCTACCGATCGATCAGCTGACTGAGTGCATTCGCTCCTTCGGCTAAACCAATCAGATTTTACCTCTGTGGGCCAATCATCTCATTTCTGTCAGAGTTTAAAAACTAATCCTCACTCTGCTGCTGTCAGCTGTGCTTTCAGCGATGCAACTCTCCTCCACCTTATTCACCATCCAGTCCTCCCAGTTGGTGCTTCCAGTGAGCCCACATCTCATCCACCCAGATCTTCAACATTGCTCTTCACCCCTTCACCACCACCCCCAGAGTCTAGACGACAATAGGGGGTATTCTTGTACAGCTCACGGCATCATGACCCCCTTAAAATATGATGTCACCATGGGGTCTAATCGCACTTCACTTTTTTCAACCTTCCTATTTGCACTGTCAATAAATCGGTTTTATTCTTTTATTCTTTCTCCTGATTGAATGAAACTCAGATCAGTCTGATCACATGATGGTCTGTGGATAACAGTTAGTATGAAGGTACTTGAAAATGACTGCAGGGCACAAGTGGCAGCAATAACTTTTCACAAGGTGACTGAACAAGGTAATTTCAGTCTGGTCAGACAAAGGCTGTCTGACCAGACTGATGTGTATGGAGTTACACGTGGTCCTGCTGAAGACAGAACACACAAATGTGTGCTAAATGTATAGTTTAATCTTCAGAAAAGGTTCAACAGCTGGTCACTGTAGTTTTTAGCAAACATTACTCAAAGAAGAGGAACTGCTGCATTTGTTGGGGACTATTTTCAGCTGTGGATTAATACACATTGGGCTGTCAAGTGTTTCCGGCAATAGAACAGAGTGTGTGGGATTGATTCTGGATAAACTACAGTGTGTGTTCATGGTAGTGAAGGAACATGTGATCTACGCTCTACGACACAGTGCAACACAGTTGATACCCACACAACAGGGTGGAGAGAAAATATAGAATATCACCAGCTTTATGTTTTAAGGACCAAGCTTGTGTGAACACAGTATTTATTTACTTATTTATTTACAATTATTAGCTCCATGCTACTGTCCATTTACAGAGAAGCATAGGAGCGTCCAGTAATGTTCAAAGTGAGGCCCTGCAGACTAAAACATTTTGAAAAACAAAATAGCATAAGGTGATGCATACTTCCAGTTCACTGTCTGGTGCTCAAAACAGTAATATTTAGTAATGTTCATCTCATTCAGTTGTAGCTGTACACACAGTGATCCCAACCCTATTGTCCACCAGCCTCAGAGACTGTATGAGCTACTCATTCAAAGATTTTGTCATTTCTTTTATTTTCTTCTAGTTTTTTAACCAGATTTATCCACCAAACCACAAGACTGGTCTACTCATCATTTACAATTAGCTTAATAGCTAAATGGAGCTCATTTAGAGCTCATATTTCACTGCTGAGATAATGTTAGTCTCATACTACTTCCAACATACCGTATGCTTAAGTGTTATTATCACACATGGTTGAGTTTGAGAGTGTGCTGTATGTGCCCGGCACTTTGACAAGTTCACAAAGAAACATCTCATGGAAACTTTGTCCTTTTTCTTAGTTCAGGTGTGCCCTTCTGTCCTCCATGACTGTGACTGGAGAAATGATAAATCTCCATGAATGCATTCGATTGGCTCACATCTGCAAGAACGATGCATCGTGTCAAAAAGAAGCATATGGTCGTCTACAGCAGTGGTTCCCAAAGTGTGTGCTGCAGCTTTAAGGATAGGTCTACTGTTTCCATTTTTTTAGCTCTGTATTTACCATCACCACATCACAAAACAAACTACATTTTTATTAGATTTCTATACATCAAAGTTTGAGAAGTTATGCTGCAGCTAAGACTAGTAACCACAGTTCACTGTTACTGGTTGTCATAGTAACTCAGCATGCTTTTCCAGCATGCACGTTTTCCATGTGCACAGCAGTCAGATATAAGGACTGTCAGAGCGATGGAAAGGTGTATCGCTACAGATAGAGCTCAACTAAATGCTGATCCATCTCAGCCCTGCACAGAGGGGCCGAGATGACTGAACCAACTCCAATCAGGCCGTACAGTGAAAGTTACTTCTATTACAGCTTCTCATGGAGAAGGGAAGATTGCTGAACTACACTGAAATCCCTCATCCTTAACCCCTTGACGCCTGAATTTATTTAGAATTATATTCAAAAAAATAATTCTTTGTGTTTTTGCTTTCAAATTGATCCTAAATTAAGAGGAGTTTGTTAATTTTTCTGTAGCTCATACAATAGATATAATTTAAGGTAGGTTCACCAACTAGGATAGGGTACAAGCAAACAGTATATGTCCAATTTTTTCAATGCTTAAATGCAGTAAAAACATCTTTTTTGTGTTTTCAAAATTCATTTATTTCATCAAAACAGCCACAAAATTGGCTTACAACCATTACATTGTACCAAAAATTAGAACAGGAGTTCTTTCCCTTTGACCGGTCTGCAAAAGGTTCCTAGGTGTGTGTTGAATATGCACAAACCAGCATAGAGGAATGCATGCGCAATTTGGCTGCAATGTGGATTAAAGCAGTATGATGCGAATTTGCGACAATAGGCAGCAATGAAACCCCAAAAAAGACTGTAATGTACTTTTGAACAAAGCAAAAAAAAAAAAAAGAAAACATTTAACCAATTGGCATACTTACTTGCTATTCATTATTCAATATTGTTCTTTTTTTGGTTGAGGATGCAAATTTATTACATCACGTGACAGTGATATTACTTCATATATATGTGATACATGAGGTGTGGGTGAGCATGGAGGGATAGCATGAAAAATTTGCTATGGCGGTCTAATAAAGTTTGGGGAACTACAGCACACAAGCCATCTAAACTGATTCTGGACGTGACATGAAGCACACAATCCAGCTGCACAGATGCTCTGCACTTCACACAGACACAGCTCTGACGTCACTGATGTTGCGTACCTCCTGTCCTTGTGCCCTCCTCTGTCTCTCTTTTTGGCTCACATCAACAATTTGTCACCAAACTTGCATCATCAGCAAAGGAAGCAAGTGTTCAGCTGATTGTCTGCTCAGGTCTGGGAAATGAGCCAAATATTTAAAAAAAAACATCCTGGTAAAACGCTGTACAAAGCTTAACCTGAAAGAAAGGAGGATTTAGGTTCTGATGGTAGCAGTAGAGACAACAGGCAGGGCAGCAGCTGCACAACAGGATGCAACAAAGGTGCACCTGTTGTCACTCTCACACACACACACACACACACACACACACACAATCTCACACACACACACACAGACCATCATAAACACAAAGGGAACCCCACGCACAGTCACACTAATACCTGTCTGCACCTACATGTCGTTGGGTCTCTCCACAGTTTGGAGTACAAACACGACAGGGCAAAACTGAGCGAGCATCCAAAACGCCAGGTCAGGAGTGTTTGATGTGACCACGGTGGAAAACGGGGAAGTGAAAGTAGCAGCTGGGGGAATTATGAAAAACTCCCAGTGGCGATGACAAGAAAGCAGAGAATAATGCTTTTAGACTGGACTGAACTGCTTCTGACCTAAATGAGTGTGGCCCAGAACACAGCTCCCACTTATAGCACAGTTAATATGAGAATAGATCATGGATGCTAAACACAAAGCCCACAGGTGGACAGGTACTCCTGTCTGCCGAGAGAACCGTCTAAATGGGGTTTCTTTCCTTTTTACTCTATTTTTAACCCTACAGCACATTTTCCATCTTTCATCTTTTTTCTGCAACAATCTGTCTTTTCTTTTTATTCAATGTAACTTCTGTCTCTTTAGTATCGCTCATGATGTTCTGGTGTGTGTTTGCAAGTAAGTGTGTATGCATGTGTGTGTGTGGATGGTTACTCAGGTTGCACAGTGTAAACAGTAAATGCACCTGTGTAAATGACAGAGAGAGAGCTGTTGTGTTTAGCTGGGAGGCCATCAGGGAATAAGGCATGTTGTGCAAACTGTGTCACCTGGAGAGAACAAGAAAAAAGTGTGGCACCGCCCGTCATAACCACAGCTCAGCCAGCTGACACTGACGGATCTGGGCTCAGAAGATATACCAGCAGCTCTCCTAACTCCTGAGATAAATAGATAAGCACATAGCAAATACTGTGCATGCAAATGTTGGACGTACTTCGAGAGATTAAGGCCTGTTGTGCAAGCTGTGCCACCGAGACACAGAGAGAGAGTGTCACCACCCAGCACCATCGGACAGGCCGAGTAACAGACAGCCAATCCACCTGTTGGGTATTATTTACAAGCTACGTCCTGGAGAAACTTTTCTGTCACCCATGAAAACCACAACCAGACAACTCACCTCACAGCTGGGGCTGCGTGCAGGAGTCATGTGATGGTGAAAGTTCCTGAGAATGTGAGCCGAGATAAGATAGATAGCAGGGCTTCAGAGGTAGCCATGATGGGTCAGACTGGGTGTGTTGCTCCTACGGAGGAGGGGTGAGGGGTTTTTCACATGTTAGTTTCCAGTGGTGCATTGTCTCATAATCTGTCCATGGCTGTAGGCTGTTTGGAGTTACAAATAGCAGCTATTCACTGATTATTTCACATTAGAATATTTCAAGTTGTTAATTGGGCATGCATTTATTACACTGAATAAAAAGGCTTTTTTTAAATAGTGTACAATTTTTTTTTACAAAGAATCAGGCCTTTAAATTTGAGTCTTAACTATTTTTATTCTTCTCTCAAATGTGCCATTCAAAGGTTTGTATTGTCATTAGCAACACTGTGCTCTTCCTACTACAACAAGTCAAAATGTCTGCTGTGAATCAAGCCTGTTTGACTGGACTGAACTTTCCAAACAAATTCTAGTTTAAAGATCACATGGTCATCTTTGTGTTTCTAGAAGTCCTGGTGTGACCTTGCTGGATAAACCTGATGACGATGATGATGAAATTGTGGCTTCTTTGTTGGTCAAGCCACTGACATATAGTCTAAGTCTACACGTGTAGCTTTGGAAAGCATGACGGTGAGACAGGGTTCAGTCTGAAATGAAATGGTGCTTTGTGGTTTTATTAAGCTTTAGAATATCATTTACTGCGTTACCTCGTTCCCCTACGTGTGGATATAACATGTGTACACTGGGATCAAAAATATTATCTTTGTGGCTATAAGCATATAACATAACCCTGTTTGCCAAAAGAATTAAATATTAGTTTCAAATCCATCCTGAATCATTGGTTAAATATTGTAGGTTCAGTTAAAAACTTTCTGAAAAGTCTTTATGCATTAATTAGGGCTTCTTTTTCTATGTTTCATCTAACTTTTTCAGTTTTGGCTTTTTTTTCTTTTTTTTTTTTAAGTAGTAGTGTCCCTTACTGTTTGTTGCCATCTTAAGATATTGAATGAAATGAGATTATCTTCTGCTTTAATACCAGAGGGGAACAAGTGGTGTTAGGCCACCTCTGTCACCTGAAAGTATGTGTCACCACCTTTCACAACTTCAACCACATCCCAGGAAACCTGATGCACAGATGTGGCCATCATGCAATTTCCACTTTGTACATGGTTGCTGCACTGTTGGGCCACCACCAAAGATTTAGCTGAAATACTACGAATGCAAGACTTCCTGTACTCTCCTGAACAGCATGGAGCTGTGTCCGAAAGAGCAGACTGGTTAAGTTAGTAGTCTGGTTTATGTCTCCACATCGTGTAGCCACAACAAACAGTGAGCTTCACCTTATCTAGTAATGAGTCTCTGGTTACACAGCTCCAGTCCCCAGTCAGCACTGCTGCAAACCTTTAGGGAAGTAACGCCAGAAGGGCCACAATTAGAGAAGTACATGTGGAGGAAGCACAAGAAAGTAAACACAAAGGCAGGGGGGCACAGGGAAAATGCACACTCATGTTTCCTCCTTTATTCTGACTAAATCTGAATTATTGCTTGTGTTAAAAGTGATCTTGATCAATGCATCGTTGAGTGGGCACAGCACAGAATGTTTCAAGGTTACGAAGCTCAAAGAGTTCTGTTGACGTTCCTGCTTACATGCACAGGACACACCGGACTCTGTGCCATTATCAAGCTTATTCCTTTTACACTCAGCTTGACAGCGTGTTGTGTCAGTTGGTAAATTGCTGAAGCTGATGAGCTAATCGCTAACGCGATAGCCAGCATGTCTGTCACAAGTCGCTCACAACAGCTCTCAAAGCTTCTCTTAGCACTGTGCTGTGTTGTTCTCAGGATTGTTCACAACTCCATCCAATAAAAAGTTACTAAAAGAGGAAAAAAGCTGTCCAAGCAACACAGCACAGCAAATAAGCTACCGTAGCGTCCTCCATTTTGGACTCTAGCTCTTCGTCCTGACAGGATGGCTTGCTTTTGGTAAATGCAGCAAAATTTGCAGATCAAAGTTTGCTGAACTTTAACTTGATATGAAAAGGTTTGGAAAAATCATGTTTGAATACATTATACAAGAATCACAGCAGAAAATGTTTCCAGTTGAACTGCTGTTGTGCAGGCCTTCATGCATCAGATATCTGAAAAATTCTGGAATAATCTGCAATTATTAATTGTATTAATTTGTAATTATTAATTTTATACAAATTAAACTGTGTGTTCATTCAAAACCGTGTTACATGCATATTAGAAGTTTGGCACATTGGGATAAACAGTGTGTGGTGCCAATCAGGCCTGCCAGCTTTTAGTTTTGAGTGAGATTAGGTATTGATGAAGTCTGTGAAGTGGTCTGCTGTGACATTACCCGTCGCAGGGGTCGGTGTCATCACTCCTCAATCGTCAGGAATTTTGTTTAAAAAGTTCAGCAGCTCAATTCACAATTTTAAAGTATTCATAGACAAAAAGCCAAGTCAATAATCATGGTCGATGATGAATTAATATAGTTGATCAGCGTACTTGCCATTTCAATGTGTCATAGATGTGAAATTGAAGAGCAAAGGGAAGCAAAACTCCACCTATAGCCTATGAAATGTTTTTTTGTTTGTTCCTTTGTTTCTGAGGGGTAGGTATGTGTGTGCCCCTGTCAGCTGAAACCACACAGAGTGCTTTGAGCTCTGGAAAATTAAACCTGATGTTCAGACTTTGTCCAGTGAGCAGAGGAAGCAGGAGGAATCAGGAAGGAGTGGCTCTGAGGCTTTCTCTTAATGCGTCACTAAAACTGTACAATTGTCTACATTACTCGATTTTAGCATTGAGACTCAGTTACATTCATGATTGTGCATTGACACACTGACCTCAAAACCTGTTATTTACGGGACGTTTCAGAGAGACGGATACACAGAGCGTCCCTGTAACCATAGCAACCCACTGACAGTCCTGTCCGCGTGTGTGCAGCGTGAGAGGAGCGCGAGGGACGCCACTTCCTGTCATCGTCGTCTTTTTGCGCCACGTTATTAAGATGTTTTTACACTGCGTGAGAAAATGTGCGCGTGACAGTCTGTGAACAGTGTCAGCTGCGTGAGTCTCACGGTCAGTGCGTGAGAGATGGCGCCCCGGAACTAGCCGAGCGCCATTAAAGCAGTGCAGAAGAAGAAGAAGAAGAAGAAGAAGGCGCACCGAGATGACGTGATTAAAAGCGTGCCAGTCGAACCTCAGATGATGGAGACCCATGGGGAAAAAGGGATGGAAGTGTTGCATTTATGTGTGATTTGTGTTCCACTTTGAGGAAAGTCAGAGTCTCCTGAAGTCGCTCCACACCGGTTTGATGCCTCCGTCTGTTCAGTGGAAGCCTGAGTGATGAATTTCCGGTGTTTCCACTCAGGTTTTTATGTGCAAATTGGAACATTTGCATAAAAACAGGTGGATGGAAATGCACTTTACGACATGCCTCGTTTCAGCTTTGTACAGTCTTTGATTTGGTTTGAAGCATTTCTGTGGAATCCGCAAATGAGTTATTTTGTATGGAAAAACTATTCTTGGCAGCAAGTTTTTTCAACCCATTAGCCTCCAGTGAGGGAGCCAAAAGCTTGAAATTCAGACTGTGTAGAATCTCCAACTTTCTGTTTTATTATGGACATATATGGTCAAAGTGGAAGCATTAGTGAGTCACTGCTAAGGAAAAACTGGACAGTGTTTTTCTCTCAGAACTAGTCCGTCATCTGCTTGTCACGGGCGAGAGTTCATGCACCATGTTGCTTGTGGAAAGGCTACCATCAAAGATTCATACCACTGACCCCTTTGAAGTTGTCCCTGAACCAAACATTGTTGCACACATTACTGAGCAGAACAGTCACTTCCCATGGCAACAGAAAACAGAAAGCGAGAGACAGAGGGAGGAGGACAGAGAGACCAAGAGAAGAGGAAAATACCCATTTAAAGCCATTTAAGCCTTTCAATATTCATGACAGAGGAGACTGTGGTGGTTCCCATAAAATTTGGGACATTAAACCTCCAAAGAAGCAAAGAGGTGGGTGTCATCCCTGCTCGACTCAGACCTGAGACCCCCACCCCCCATGCATCCTGGATGGAAAACACTGTGAACTGAAGCTGAGTGTAGCTTCCATGTTGTCTTGGCAACCTGCCTGACAAGAAAGAAAGGAAGGAAGAAAGGAAGAAAAAAAGGAGAAAGAAAGGACAGGAGAGGAGAGGAGTTGGGTGTGAATGGATGAGCTCCCCATGTGTGGCGCCAGGCAGTCTACCCGGCGGGGCAGCTCAATAGGCGGCTGTGAGGGAGGGAGCGGAGCGGCGACGCGTCCCCGAGAGCGGAGGAATGTGGGGGCACAATAACACACAGCTGGAGTAAGGAATGGCAAGGAGGCGCCGCCAAATTGGCCTGTCCCGGCTCCCTTAGAGCTGCACTCAGGGTTGTGAAATGAAAATGTTTATTATATGAAGTCATAATATCCATTTATTCAATCAGAGATGATGATTAGATAGAAGTATATGTCCTTGAGATCCCATTTTCACTCATGAAGTGCTAGTAATAAATCTGATCAGAAATATAAGTGTCAAAGCAAAATTACTATTCGCTGAAGGAATGCTGCATGAATAAAGACTGCAATGAGGTTAAGGCTTAGTTAGTTAACCAAGTTAACAGCCAACAGCGTTTCACCCGTATGTAGCCATTTCCTAAAATTAACTAAAATATTCTTACGATATATACTCTTGGTTGTTTTTATTTTCTGAAGAGTTGAATTATTGTGGCTGCTGTCAGGTTACCATCTGATTCTCCTTTCCCCGGCGAGGTAAGACACGTGGTTCGGCTCGGGATCATCTGTCACAGGGCTGATCAATACGAGCGAGGCTGTGCGTAATTACACATCAATGACCACGGCACTAACGATGCGATCCGACGCTAATCGGCCTGGCGAATTGTGCAAATATGCCACCACCTCTGGCTGGATCGATCAGAAAATCTTCAAGATATGCCTCTTCATGGCTGGACATTAAAATGCTTGAGACTTTTTGCTTTGTACGGCGATGGTAATGCGCAATTGACTGCTTTAAATCGCCTCTCTTTGCCCCTCTCTCTCTCTCCGATAGACACACACACACACACGCAAACACCTCTCCTACCAACAGGCAGCCCACCGCAGCGCACACAGAATGAGACACGCCTTTTTCTCGGCTCCGTTGTGGGGTCGGTGGGCAGCGGGCTGCCGGTGATTGACCAGCTTCTCTCCCTGATCTGTCAGCCGGCTGGCTTGGCGCCTCCCCTCTCCTCTATAAATGTAGGAAATCTATTCATTCCTTTCACATCGAGCCTGCTGAAGTAAGAGGAACTGTGAGGCTCCACGGGATGTGTTGACAGACTAGAATTCCGCCTTTGAGTTGATCTTACTCTCTCGCTAATCTGCGGCTGCATTACAATAGTTTTTGCCTCGTTTACAGCGCCGTGGTGTAATCGCAAATAGCTCCTGCTACCGGTAGTGTAATTATTTGGGTTTTTGTGTTGTTGTTGTTGCTTCTCTCTGAGCCGTTGGTTATCTAAGATGAAGGCTGTTACTCCAGTCCGCCCCCAGGACTCCTCCTCCAGCAGCAGCGAGCTCTCCCTGCACTATCTGTCGAAGCAGAGCCTCAACATCGCCCGGTGCAGGATGGAAGAGGAGGACCTGTACTGCCTGCAGTACGACATGAACGACTGCTACAGCCGGCTGAAGCGCCTGGTGCCCACCATTCCGCAGGATAAGAAAGTCAGCAAAGTGGAGATCCTCCAGCATGTCATAGACTACATCCTGGACCTGCAGCTGGCCCTGGAGACGCACCCTTCTCTCCATAAACAACAGCCACAACAGAGCGGGACCTGCCCTCCTCCAGCCTCCAACCCCAGCCGGACACCGCTGACGGTGCTCAACATTGACCACCATCAGGTAAGCTTTAATCAACGGAGACGCCTCTCCGTTCCTCGTTTCCAGCGGGACGTACCGGGGACCCCGATTCACTGTACCCCCCGGTGCCAGACTGCCCTCCGCCAGTCAGACTCAGACAAAGCGCGTCATGCCCGTTATGTGTCATTGTCCTTTGAGTGTTAGGAAAAGAAGCCAGCAAAGAGTGAAAACGCTGCACACCGCACATCGCTGCCCGGAAACATCAGGCGCAAAAAACGCTTTTGGTGTGGGTTAGACTGCGCACTTGATTGCGGGCTTAATGATTTGCATGATAATGACAGTGTGTGTCAGAGGCCCACCTTATCCCAGGATTGGTGAAGTACCTCAGCCTGCTGCCCACTCCACTGCGCACAATAAGGGCAATTTGTTATTCAGTAGGCTATAGGAGAATTTATAATGGCAGATATGACCGGCTAATTTTCTACTGCGCTGCTGTATATCATTTATTTCGCAGGGCTTTAGGCCTCGCTTTTATTTAGTCTCATCCATGGAAGCTAAATCGCTTTACATGTTTCTTTTTCTTCTTGTTTTGTAGAGGACGTCAATAGTCAAAAAGCCGGAGGACTCTATTTTATGCCGCTGAGATATAAGCACTGCATCGGTAAGTTGACTTCAATTATCTTGAGTCAATATTTCAAATGTTTGGGGATTTTTTTAGTTTACAATCAGAATTTTTTTTTTTATGTGGCCAGTAGAAAACACCATAAGTGCGGGTCATTGAGGCCTCCCCATTAACTTGATTATTGTAGCCTATATGTGGTGTGAATTGACAATCTGTAGAGTGCTCAGGGGAGGCCAGTAGACGTCAGGGAAAATAATGATTGAGGAACATTAAATTGGCACCAACCTCAGAGGCAGCTGTGCTTTGCGCAATAACTGTCACTGGTGAAGCAATCTGGCAAGAAGAGAGGGTTAAAACCTCAGCTTGCCCTCTCTTTCATTCTCACACACACACACACACACACACACACTCCTTCCTCCCTCTCACACTCCCTCTCCTTCACTCTCTGCCTGTCCCTCACAATTCCATTCAAGCTGCTGTTCTGGCTTTAAAGTTAGACTTACAGCACTGCCTCTAAACACACCTGGACAGGCTGAGAGCAGGTAGCCGGTGTGTGTTACAGTAAGACTCTCCCGCAGCCTCGCTGAGCGCCTCGGCCGCCCCTCGGCAGCCTTGCCCAGCAGCCTGAGGAGCTGCGTGGTTGTTGTTTGACCTGGTTTGTTTTGGGTTGTTGATCAAGCATGGCCTCTGTTTTGTCGGTGGCGCCAGTCAGTCTGGAGCTCTGTGGCTCACCCCCCCGCTGCTATTCATCCCCTCCACAGGTGTGCAGGCTGCACAGAGCCACTCCAAAGCCAGCAAAGCTTCGCCAGGGACTCACACCCAACTGGAGGCACAATCACAAGGGGATTTCAAAACCGCTGGGAGGAATTCAACCCAAATAAAATCACTATTCATATCAGCTTTTTTTTTTTTTTTTTGAACAAGGAATCAGTATGTAGACATATCCCTCATCTCCCTCCTGTTTAAGTTGCTCTGACTTCACTTCTTGTCATTTGAAATCTTTCTAAAAGAGTGAAAATATGGAATCTCTGCGCTGACACGTTTTTGTTGGAAACCCGTCTGTCAGCAGCTATGAAACCTGTTTGTGAATTGTGCTCAAAGAAAAACGAAAAATGACTCCAGTTCAAAGCTTTACTAAACTGCGAAAAATCATTGTACATGTTTTGGACATCTATTGTTTAAAATAGATGATTTGTGTTGAACAGGGATGTCATCCCTGGAATCTTAAAATGTTTGATATTGTAAAAAAGAACAATTCTGATTCGAGACAATTAAGATTGTACATATAGAGACACAAATGTTCTATAAAAGTATGTGAAAAGAAGACTTATATGCTTAAAATAGACTATTGTAATTATAAGATATTTTTATTAAAAGCTTTTTTTGTCGTTATGTAAATATTGTGTTTCCACTTTTAAGTCTTTAGTAAATCTACGTGGTTATGCTCTGCCAATAATGTCCTCACATGATGATATTGGTTAACTCTTTGCAGTGTTTTTGGACTAGTTTAATATGTAGCATGTCAGGCTCATTGCAGAGATGTTGAATGTGCACTGAAGCAGCCCTCCCTGTGTAGATATGTGGTGGAGTTCAACACGAGTTCTTTTATTACTTGCCCTGCTTAGCTTTCTCCTGAATTGTTTTGTACTCATTAACTATGACAACTTTGACGCGCTCGGAGCGAAGGGTTGGTCTGCTGTTTGATCTTTTACAAAAAGGCCTGATTTGATTCTGTTACGTTGCACTCCTGTTGAAAATTTAATCGGACAGTTACAGCACTTCTGACAGTGTTTGCAATGTAAGAAAAATCACTGCAAAACAATGCCTCTGTTACATTTGTGCAGTCAGAGCTTCTCCTTGAAAAGTTAATGATTGACACCATGAAGTCATTAAACTTTGGTTTTGAATTGATGAAATATGTGAACATTAACAGACTCCTTTTGAACAACAACTAATTGTATTCAGACAGGGAACGTCTTTAAATAAATGAAAATGATTTCCCTGTTGGAGAGTCGGCAGCCATTGTTAATGTAAAGAGGGGAAAAAAGCCTTTATTTTTCATGACATTGAACACCGAATTTACCTCACCACCCTCCTGCCAGTGTGAGAGGGCACTTGTACATTTCTGTCAGCTGCACTGTTGGACTTGACCTTCACTGGCTTGTGAGGAGTTGTCAAAACAATTAAAGTTTCCAGGAAGAATTGTGTCGTCTCAAGTTTTGTCTCAAGGGGCATTTTTATTGTTCATTATTTTCAGTTTCAACGCTGCAACATGAAATAATGTGGAAAAAGAGGGAGGCGTGCGGTAAAATAAACTGAACATAATGCAGTATGTGAGTCTCATGGAGAATAAAGGGTGGATAAAGATATTAAAATGTTGCAGATGCCATCTAAATCCTTAAACCTGTTTTGCAGGATTTAGGGATAAAGCTTTTTGTTTTGCGGGCTTTTTATTAATTCCATCACAAACACGGCCACAACCTCAGCAGGATTGCAGTTTCCCAAGTGACAGCCAAGAAGTCCGATTCATATTAAACTGAACCAGGTGTCATTCATTTGACAGGCTAGACGCAATATAATGCAAGCTGCAAATTGGTGACAAATAAGTTATTACAGTAATATCATCGCTTAAATAATAATGGTTTAGCAGAATGAAAAGGATCATGTAAAATAAAAAAAACTCTCAATGGACAGTTTGTCTAATTTCACTGAATAGAAACATCACCACCTTCATTCATCTCATGTGCTCTGAATAGGCCTCTGTAGCAGGCACAATGTAAGTAGCATAAGCCACAAATAGAATTACATTACTGAGGATAAATGAATATACAGAATGAAGTCACAAATACAACATTTACAGTATTTGGGCAAACCATACATTTAGATTCTTACTCTAGGTGTCTGGCATTTAGCTTTCAACCTACAATGAGTAAAGATAAACAGTAAAAACTACTTGCTAGATTACCATCATCGCCAATAAGAACAGCTCATGGACAAAACATTTCTCCATTCCCTTCACAGAATTCTGGTCAGGAAGTATGATGTTAAAAATATTAACTCAGCAAGTGATTGCTGGTAGAAGACAGCAAATCATATTCACACTTTGAATTGAAAGAAACTTGCGGGCTTCCGTACGAGGCCTCATCAGGTTTATGGGAGCATAGACGGCTGGATATCTGAAATGTTCCACATGTTTCAAAGATTGGAAAAGTGAGTCTGATTTATATCGTGACTTAGAAGGGTCGGGAAAGCTAAAACAAAACCTTAAATGCAAAATTCAATCTTCATTCGGGCTGCGTTCTTTTTCAAATGCCATCCTGATTTTCTGTGGCAAAGTATTTAAAAGTACTGAAATAATTGTTAAATTTACCATTAAAGTACCATCGCGTATGTCTTGAAGCCACTCATATATCTATCTCATGGTTATTAGTTACAGTCATATCCTTCCTTTCATCCTTCTTTCCCACGGAGCTGCAGCTTCTTCTTGTGGACACACTGACCCTTGTCTAGCGGCCCCCACATCAACCTGCTGAATGCGGGTTAAAGCACCTGTTTGACACCGACAAGCCCAGCGTCAGGGATGCCACGCGGGTGCTCCAGACACCTTTCAGACGTCCTGCTCCGCTGTGGCCATCTGAGGATAAGCGGGCCGTGCAGGCCACCTGTGTGTGTTTATAGTCCACAGCAAGAGAGCCGGGCCTCGCTGCCCTTGACGAGGACTGTCCTTGTGATGTGAAATGTGTGTGTGTCTGTGTGAGTGATAAAAGGTAAAAAAAAAAAAAAAAATAGAATGAAAAAAACTGTGTTAAAGCACAGGTGGCCAGCTTGACAGTTAGACCTTGCTGATATGATTAAAGATATTCTGGTTCTCAGAGAGAGAAGCCTGAAAGTTCAAGCTAGGCCTCAGCAGCAGTGACTGCAGTTTCCCAGCATTTTGTCAGGGACAGATACATTTAAGGATTGGATATTAAAGGTGTAGCTAACCCAAGCTGACCCTTTAGCTCACTTAACACTGCAGTATTTTAATTAACTGATGCAACCAGAAAGATGGGAAATATTTGGATGACACTTCACTGCAAAATCAGGATAACCCACCGTATGAAGGTTTCCTTTACATATGCATTTTCTTGTCTATGATGAAAATGTAATATGACTTGGGGTTCAGTGATAGACTTCTAAACATGCACAGCTACTGTAGGAAAATCAGTCCTGACACACATAATTTTTGTTTCATCTCGTGATCATTTAAGTCACATGTTCAAACCATGGCCTCAGCCTCTGTCCAGCTGCACTTTTGAAGCATATTTACAGAAACAGAGAAAATACATTTATCTATATCGAATGTAACAACCGCGGCATTTCTCAGAAAAGACAGATGGCATTTATTCAACAACCAATCAGCCATGCGCTTATTTTTATACATGCACTACGTGTACACATTGACTTTATCTCATTGCATGATGTTTCTTTATGACATTTTTCCCTCACAGCTGCAGTGTAATACAGCGCGGACACAGGACAGGAGACTTCTATTACAGCTCCATGATGTGTAGGTCTAATTCTCTCTATTAGTCAGCACCCAAACGGCTGCCACCCTGAGATACATTATTCATCTTTGCTCCTATTATAGTTTGCTGCAGCCATATGTTGACTCACAATTCCCACTGTCTCGCTATTAGCCACCACAGTGGTGCCCCATCCTGCGTCTGTACAGCGCGAGCACTGCAGGATTTTCCAAATAATCCCTGTTGGGAGTGAGACAGCAGTGCAGCAGCAGGACAGAACGCGTGCAGGACTTGCACGGAGGCTCCATCAGCTCTTTCTGCCACGTTCCATTTTTCCCAAACCGGACGAACCTTCAGGTTGAATTCCTACCTGTGGCCTTCCTCTCCCTGTGTGTGTGTGCTCCAGATCGTGGGAAAGCATCTTCATCCTGTTTGATAAGGAGGCATAAACCATGTTGGTCGACCTGTTTTCCACCCTTGAGCTGAGGCCAAAGGGAGTGGACATGCTGGCCCTGTGACCAGTCACTCAGAAATGTCATTATGAACACAGTATCATTATTATCAAAACAAGGGACTGGCCGGGCTGCAAGTGGAGCCAATTGTTTGCACAGGTGTGAGTGTGTGTGTGTGTGTGTGTGTGTGGGTGTGTGTGTGTTTGTGTGTGTTTGTGCACGGCTCTCACTTCAAAATGCCTTTCTTGTAGAAGATTACAACATAAAACCAAATTTACAAGAGGGAATCTGCAATTCGTGAGACTCCCTATTTCTGATTAAATCTCACATGCTCATTATCGACACCTCTTTTATCCTCCTCCAAGTAAAACTATCATCATCGATTGTATCCAAGAAAAGGAAAAAAAAAAGCTAATCACGTGGTTTTTCTAGCGCACATCCCTACAGAAGAAACACAGCGGCTTCTAATTCCACAAATCTGTACAACGCACCGTGACACAAACACATAAAAACGAGGATGCTCGCCATCATCTCTGCCTTGAATTAACCTTCTGCATATGTTAAACTGCAATAACAGGTTTGGCTGCCGTGTCTCGCTTCCCTCTCTCCCTGATTTAACTCCACATTACGGTGTTCCACGGGGGCCTATATCCCTGCGTGTTAATCACTGCTCTTCCTGGCGCACAGAGAAATATATGGCGGGTGCTTACAGAGAACAGTGGAGGACAAAAATGTGCTCGCTCTTGGACACTACTTGATTACAGACTAATTGGTCTAGAGTGATTAAATATCTCATGCTTCTCACTAATTGCAGCTATTTAAAGCAGCTATTAGCTTAAAATGCCTGCCACCAACAGCCGTTTACTCATAAACAAAATGTGAGCTGCAGCAATTCACCTGTACGGCTCAGACTGGAAAACAAGACTTACAGACTGGCAGGAAGCTTCAGCTACAGCGAGACATCACGGCACAGCTTAAATATTTAAACTCTTATTTTTTCAGGAAGCGAGTGAATACTTTATGAAATACTCTGCATTGCTTTCTTTAAAAATACATTTTGAAAAATGAGTTGCTATCTATCTTTTTTCCCCTCCTGCTATTCCAGATAAGTAACAGATGTACATTTTTACTGATGCCTAATTAATCACAATTATATTTTCCACATTCATATTACTAGTGATAATTGATGTGTAATTATTTCTTCATTTGGGCTGTGTGTGTATTAATGATTTGACACTTATCTTTTTATATATGAGAGGAAAATACGAAGAAATAATAATCCCACCGTGGATCATTCATTTTCATTTAGCAGCCTCAGTCGACGTTTTGCACCCAGAGATACTCGAGGAAGAAGGGCGTGCACACACACACTCAACATGTTTATGTGATCTGAGCCTGGAGCGGCCATCAAACACAATCGCAGGAGAGTTAATGTGTGTACACCCACCAGTTTAGCTTTAGTCAGGGCCTCTTTTAGGGCAACAACAAACAACGACAGGGGTGAAAGGGAGGAAGACGGAGAAGGAGACGCAGTAAGAGAGGAGGACTAGGGGTAGAGAGTGTGAGAGAGATAGAAGGAGGGAGGAGGGAGGACTTGGCATCACCAGTGCCAACCGCAGCTCCCAGGAGACGGGCGATGAATTACAGAAATGAGATCTCAGACAAATGCCAAGCTTTTCCAAAGAGCTGCGAGAATGGCTGCGCCCCCCTGGAGAACACAGTGATTAGAGAGGGGGAACCAGGGGTCTGCCAAGCCCCTTAAAGGATCTGTGTTAGCGTGTGTGTGTGTGTGTGTGTGTGTGTGTGTGTGTGTGTGCACGTGTGTGTGTGCGGTAGGGGTGGCACTGGGACAACAGCCATGTCACAGAACATGACCCTGAGGTGCAGCCATCAGACAGCCAATATGGCGAGTTAAATACCGCTGCTGCATCAGAGCGGAAGGGCTCCAACTGCCTCCAATCAAACAGGTTTCTGTTCACCTAACGAGCTTAATTAATGAGGCTTAGTTTACACTTCTTTGCTCCGAAAGAGGGAACAATGCGTTGCATTTGCAGACGAATACAATATCTCTCGAACTCAGGTAGGTCTACGGGTGCTTTTCAACAAGATGTCTTGAGCTGTGAAGTGGGAGTAAATGCAGACACATACAGGACGACTAGACAGGTAAAACTCATTCAACTGCACTTTTTTTTGGTTTCATTTTCCATTTTAGCATATTTCTTATTACCTGTCTTATCTGGATAAAGCCTATGTGAATTTAGTCTGATTGATATAAATGGATCATTTCCACAGGGGATGCAGAGGGGGGTGGGGAGGGGAGGGGCACGTACCCCTCATTTTTAAAAATCCTGCTTTACTGCCCCCATTGGCAGGTCTTGTTGAAGTGGAATGCAGAGCAAGAGTTGCAAACATTACATCTGCTCTGCATGTTGAGGTTAAAAAAAACAATTGATTGACAGCAACATATATTCTCCCAAAAAATACAAAATCATAGATAAGGCCATAAAGGTGCTCTGTTGGGTAAAGATGCAAATTCAACATAATCTGTTAAAGGGCTACGATCATTTTGATAGCATGATCACCAATTTCATGAAGATGATCAATGAGCTCCTGCTAGGGACCCATGTAGATAGATAGATAGATAGATAGATAGATAGATAGATAGATAGATAGATAGATAGATAGATAGATAGATAGATAGATAGATAGATAGATAGATTCAAGGTCAGGAAAATGTCGTCTAAATCAGTGTTTCTGTCTTGATTCAGGATGACAGGAGTCTGTGTGTCACATTATTCTGCTATTTGAAATTCTTTCTGGGGCTCAGATATGAGCTATCAGATTCCCTCAGACAAAACTGTCTCTGAGTGGGAATACCAAGTCAAAATGGGGATTTTATTTCAGCGACTGCCTGAGGGGAAACTACATCAAACCAAACAGAAATCACATTGGAGTCTGAGATGACAAATGGAGACCTTGAATAACTGCATTACTGCTATTATATTTGGGAATGGAAAAAATTAATTTTGCTGCGCTGCAATGTTTCAATTTCTTGCAGATTGCGCATCGAGCCGCAGATATACGTTTTGATATAGATCATTTACAATTTCATTAGGAAAACATTTGTTCACATTTACGGCATTCTATATTTGTCTGTGTTATCTGCCTGCACAGTGGCACTAAGAACCAAACTGAAAGCAGACACACTGAAGGAAGATATGGTGAAACGCCCTCTAGACATGTTTAAATGTTGAAAGCATTATCTATGAAAAGGTAAAAGAGGTTTCATTTCAAAAGATTCATTGCTGAGGACAAGGAATGACAGGTCAGTGGTAAGATCGTTTACTCAAGGACTGTACTTGTACAATTGTGAGATAGTTGTTCTTTAGCTGACGATTTATATTTGATGCATCTTTTTATTTAGAATTTTTACTCCACTACCTTTATCAGACAAATATAGTTACTGGTTACTCTGCACATCAAGATTTTTCATCCAAAATATCTGATGATCTTGTGTTTCATAAGATCACTATGTGAGCACAGTATAAACTAACACACTCCACAATTGGTTCCAACTTTCTTGATCTTTACATGAAAGCAGACAGCAAAGCACTTCTGTTCAACATGGACCCTGATTGGCTACTGTTGGCTGTGGACATGACATGGAAGATCGTAATTGGTCAAGTGATGTGTCAATCAAAAGGTCAGAGCCAACATATTTCCTGTATGAACTATACAATTCATGTTGTGTTTCATAGTATGCAGTATGAAACTGTTAAATTGATATCTTCTGCAGTTTGCTAGGCCAGGCTTCAACAGTTTCCAGTCAAATGGCAAACCACCACTAATATGCAG
The DNA here is from genome assembly GCF_017976325.1 of Chelmon rostratus. Classification (NCBI taxonomy): domain Eukaryota; kingdom Metazoa; phylum Chordata; class Actinopteri; order Chaetodontiformes; family Chaetodontidae; genus Chelmon; species Chelmon rostratus. Next base: position 22,892,614 of record NC_055665.1, read on the forward strand.
CATCCAAGCAACTATAAATGTGCATTTTCACGATTTTCCCAAAGATGCACATTTACCGGAGAGATGGTAACACCAATGTGACGATTGGAAGGAACCAGATTCACTGGCATTTTGTGGTTTTACTTCACTGCCAATGTAATGCGAGTTGGAGCTAGCTCTCCCGATATTTCTGCTGTCCAATCAAACTGGGTGACTTTTTTTTGGTTCATGTTAATGCCCATGCTGGTTTGGTCATGCTGTGATCATGTCTTGGCCATAGCTCCATAGGCTCAATATAATATGTCATAAAATTATGTCATAAAAATGAAGACTATCTTAGAGTCGTGGGCCTGGCTTTACTCTGCCATTGATACTGAAGTCTGCTGTGTTGGCTGCAGTGGTCTGAGTGACTGTTGGGTAAGCTGGGTCATTCTGGCATAGTGCAGATTTTGCATACTACATGCTACATTTTGGCCAAATCAGTATGAACTGCTTGAAGAGGAGGTGGCTTCGAATACAGCCTTCGTGTACGCATACATGCTAACTGGAGTTGTAATAGAGAAAACACTGAAGATTAGTACATCTGCCATCTGATTTGAATTGATAAAATAGCTTTCTGTGGATTATTATAGCATTTTGATCTAAATATTTTACTTTATTGGATCGAAACTGACCATATGTTTTGTGTATTAAACTTACTTTTAGTAATAAAAGAAACTCATAACTGTACCTGTTAAATAAATGTAGTGGAATGACATACAATATTTCCCACTGAAATGAAATGTTAAGTACCGTACTTGTGTACATGTACTTACTTTCCATCACTGCCTAGTTGTACTTTACTGACAATTAATCACATGGCATACATCCAAGGAACAAATACTGAACCTGTGGCTCTAGGGCAGTTGTCCTCTGTGCCTGATTCAGACTTTAGTCTAAATTTAACTTAATAAAATGCAGTGGCAAACAGAAAAGTCTTCAGTCATGATTTAAAAGAGCACAAAGGCAGCATAAAGGCTGAATGGTGCTTCTCCATGTTTAGTTTTCAGTCTGTGGACAGTCAGCAGGTCTAGGAGGACTGAGCAGTCCACAACTGATTAGAAATATATTTTGGCCCTAAAACTTTCAGTGCTTTATAAACTAAAAGTCAGTTCAGGGTGATATGATTCACACTCCTGGTCTTGGTGAGGACTCTGGCAGCTGCCTTCTGAGTCAGCTGCAGCCGTCTGATCGACCTCTCAGATATACCTGGAAAGACAGCATTTCAGACGTCAAACCTACTGAAGATAAATGCTTCGACAAGTTTTTCTGAATGCATCACAGATTTAATTCTTGATATAATCCTGAGGTGATAGTAAACTGATTTTGCAATTGTATTAATGTGGCTTTTGTGATTTAGGTCTCAGTCCATGACTACACTAAGGATATTTTCAGACCTGTAGTTTGTTGACTTTGTTCTCCTTCAAGGACTAATTTGTTACAACTGTTGCATTTGCCCCATGGTTCGTTTGTGTTCACATGTCAACATTCAAGAGCAGTCCAAAAGTTAGAAACAAATGTCTTGCATGAACAAGCTGTTCTCTCTCTGGTTAGATATATTACCAGGACCTCAAAATACTTCCTCTCCTTTCTTTTTTATAGCAGTGTTCATTAACTGAATAAAATCCAGTTCTCCATCTAGACTGCCACTAGAAAACAATGTACTGATGCATCTTATCAGAAGACATGCCGTCTCACGTGTTCGTGATCTGATGGACGGATGCACACTTGTACGATAAATGGCCTTCAGACAGCACATCAGGTCAACTTGATTAGATAGCTGTACCATTGTGAGAGAGCATCCCATCAGGCAACGACAAGCTGTGTTCACATATGCCCAAATGAACCAAACCTGGGGGTGAAGTGCTCCAGGTCCGCTTCAAACAAGCTAAGTGTAAATACGCCCTAAGACCTGAGGCCTGTGAACCCATGTGGTCTTTAATGATAGTGACTAAAGCTGTGCACTGACTGTTTGGTCACAATGTGGCATGTCCAAATATGGATTTGTTCGATGTAGTCAGTGCTTGTATGGGGCCATAATTACTTGATGATATCGTTACGTAAATCTCTGTGTTGTCTGCATTATTATAGTAAGATAATTTGTTGTTTTCCATAATCTGAGCCAGTGACAGCATGTAAATGGAAGAGGTCCAAGAATGGAGCCTTGGGGGACTCCACATGTCATTGCTTCAATTATTATATAATACTATTGGATGCAAAATCGGTCCTGTCCTTTAAATAGGATCTAGATTAGCAGTGCGCCAGAAAGTTCCACCTAGTTTTCCAGCCTGTCAAGTAATGTGCTGTGATTGACCCAATAATACTAAGACTGAACATTTCCACTGTCTATGCTTAAGTACATGTCCTTCAAGACCTTACAAAGAGCAGTCTTGGTGTTGGAATCCTGACAGGAAAACATCAAAACAACTGTATTGGGCCAAGAGAGTGTTAAGCTCTTTAAAAACAGCCAATGATTTCACTTAAAAACAAGAGGTTTTGTGTTTTCATTAGTGAGTTGTCTACATTGCATTTTTAAAAGTGGTTCAATTACTGCAGTTTTCAGGGCCTGTGGGAAAAAGTCTGAAGGAAGAAAAGCGTTGACTTTATGAAGAAGTTGACAAATTCATTGTATGACTTAGTGGCTAAAAGTTCAGGGGCTGCTGTGGTTTTGCATCATTTCAACAATAGCAAATAAGAAACTTGCATTATCATTGTTTTTGGCAATGCTGTCAGATAAGAAGCACTGCCTTGCATTTCTCAGTTCTCAACCGTAAATGTAAACTCTCTCTTTAGTGATGTCATAATGAACCTGGAGATTTGATCTCCGTCATGTGCTTTGGAATTTTATGTATATTAACACAGATCTTTAGTGCTGCTGTCCCGACATGAATTTTAAAATCACCAACAATAACTCTACTGTCAGAAGTCAATGTAGAAGAAGCAAAGCCATCAAAACGGTTCCAATGTGTTTAGGAGGCCTGCAGATGTTTAAGAATACAGTTCAACATGAGAAATTCGACTGAAGAGCAGCGTGTGCTTGCACTGGAAAAAATGATGAAACAAAATGTTAAATCCACCTCCTCTGTATGTCCTCCACCTTCACTGAAAAAATGTTTGTTGGGAGGGGTTCATTCACTAAGTATAATATGATGTGTAATGAGCACTATTACTTGCTTCAAGCACATTTTGCTGGTAATACATCTGTACTTCACCTTCACGAAAGAAAAAAACTTTTTTCAAAAAATTATTCATGCAGGACTTTTACATGTAATGGAGAATTTTAACACAGTGGTATTACTACTTTTAAGTAGTAGTAAGGTATTACTACTAAGTAAAGGATCTGAGTACTTCTTCTGATTCTGTAATAAGCACAACACATTTCTGACTGGAGGGGAACAAATAGCAGAAACAGTATCACATACCCAATAATTTAAACTAAACATTCACAGCAACATTTGTTGGCCTTTCATGCATTTACAGTGTTTGGAAAATTAACAAACCCTCCACAAAGGGAGCGCTTCAGTTCCTACAGGCCTCAGTTCATTTGAAATAAAGAACAATATTTCTGTCAGTGCTGTAAATGTCACATTTTGTTTGATGTTTTCCGGTGTACGCCAGTCGAAAAACTCTCGCAAGCGGAGCGGAAATTCAGCACAAACTGGATCAAAATGAAACAGCACAGTCTGCGCTCCTGATCCCTCCATATGTTTCCATATAGATATCAAGCCATCGATTAGGGGAATGCTGTCATCTAGTTGGCAGCGATTAGGCTGCTGGCTTTGGCACCCAGTCAACAACTAATTCACATGCTAATGTCTTCCAGATCAGGTCTCGCCCCCAAACTGGTTCCCCTTATTGACTTGATTCCCTGATTGGACAGATGGCCACCTCTCAATATCACAGACGTCTGTTTGTGTTTAGGCTCGGGGTATGGGGTTGTCAAGAAGGGGGGACAGGATTCCCGAGCTTGTGAATAAACAACAACAATCATCTAGATAAACAAAAACATTATCTGGCGTCTGAACCTTGACGATGATCCATTATGGCCATTACTGTCACATCATGTGCTACAGTCGGCTTTTAATTGCTTTTATTCGCTATTGAGAATGGGAGGAAAACTCAGACCCTGTATCAGTCGACGCTCTTAATTGATTTGTCCTCGTGCTTGCCAAGACCGCAGTCAATACAGTCGAGTGTGCTGAAACCTATCAAAGCGGAGCGAGGACTGAAGGCACGAGCACTGAGGACAAAACAGCTGAGGCTTGTGGAGAGAAAAGGGAAAAAGAAAACAGCATTTCTCTTTCTCCCGACCCTCCTCCCCTCCTCCTCCCCCACACATCTCTCCCTCACCTCTTGCTCTGCTCTTTCTCTCTCCGCTCTCTCCTCCATTTTCGTGCCTGGCAGCAATCTTTCTCAGGAGACTTGCTCTGCAGTTGTGTGAGGAGAATGTCAGTCCTGTGTAGTTAGGAGTGTGTGTGTGTGTGTGTGTGTGTGTGTGTGTGTGTGTGTGTGTGTGTGTGTGTGTGTGCGCACGCCTCGACAAGAAACGTCCCCTGGATGTGCTCATTAGCAAAACACAAGTGCGTATGGCTCCCCAGAACAAGGCATTCTGGGTACTGCCACTGTCTATCTCAGCTTTGTGAGTTCGTAAGCAACTAATGAACAGATTCAGGCATGAATACGGGCAGCCGCACTGCGTGCACACACACGCACACGCACATAAACAAAGTCTTGAAATGACCTTTCATACATAACACACACAAAGAAAAACAATGAGTTGTTCAATTCTACAAACTTAATATTCTAATTTTGTGTGTGGATGGTCTGAAGCTCTGTGTTCTGGTTAAAAAAAAAGGAAACGAAAGTAAAAAAGCACATTTTTCCAAAACAAAAGTGCATATTGAATATTCAATATTAAACACACAGAGGAGTCTCCTAGTGGGCTGGAGAGAGAGCAACATTTTTTGCATCTTCTTACATGAAATGTGGCACACATTTTTTTGACAATAGTACTCCATATATAGTTAACAAAACCAAATCTCCTCACACTGCATTTATTTCCTGGTGTTGAGCTTTCAATAATTCACATGATCTTCTTCTGCTGATAGTGTTTGCCTCATTGTCAAGTGTTTAAATGTAATTTTTGTATGTATGTTTTGTAAGACTGTAACATTCCAGTGAGGGCTTTTTGGTTTTGCTTATTATCGTTTTTTATTTTTATGAATTTGATGTGAGGCAAATTATTTTTATTAAGCTTCAAATAAGGTCTTGATCATAGTTTCATGGAGTATTGCAGCCATTTAGTATTGGACTTCCACTTTTTTTCAAATTCAGTGTTGATTGATTAGGTTAGTCAGTTAATCAGACATTCAACAAAACCAAATACATTCACATTGCCCAGGATCACCCTATCCCCTCCCCTGCATGGGACATAAAAGGAAAAGTTCAGGGTTTCCATGAATAAATATTTTCTTTTCTTTCTTCTTTTTTTTTTTTTTTGGTTAAAGAAGAGAGGATAATAACTGAAAGAAAAAATGTTCACAAGAGAGTACAATTAATCTTTCGCCCCATGAGCTAACAGTGGTAATAGCTGATATCCTGACTTTTAGTTCATAATATGTCTTAGGCTCCCAAATGAACTCAACATCATATTTCCTTCAATAAACACTCTTTTCAGAGACGATTCAGAAAGGACACAGCACACTTAGAGCCATTCCCTGTGTCACATGGCTGTGACACAGGGAATGGCCACTGCCCCGCCCCTTTAGGAAGCAGAAGAGTCCATTCACTCCAATGGGAGAAGTGAAAGTGAGCACAGATTATGTCCAGTTCTTTCAACTCATAACCACTGAAGTAAATATTGGACCCCTTTTCAAAAGCCACATGTTTTGCAAACATTCTGACATTACAATGGTGTTTTTCAGACAGAAAACATCAGGAGAAAATGTATTTTGTTTGGGACCTGTCCTTTTCTCAGCAACACACTGGTGAGATGTGGAGATCTGGAGCCAGCATATTAGGCTAATGGATAAAAACAAGCAGCAAAATAAGATGCAAACATTAAATTTGTATTCACCCACTCAGGAGACATGAAGTGTAGACCATTTCATTCCCTTTACACAGTTTGTTATTTGTCATCTCTTATTAAACAGCGTCTTTGCTTATATCTTTCAAACTCCGTACCCCCAGTTTGTAACACGTGATTTCTGTTAGAAATGTGTAGTCTGAGAGATCAAGACGAGATATCTCTGATGACATCATCGGGGTCATTCTCTCAGATTTGACAAATCCGCTCTAGTGGCGCTTCCCATGACAACGAAACAGATCTTCTGGTGTGAAATTAATGAGAAAAGCTACCCTGGCTGAGTCCATGCACTTCACAATTTTTCATACATATTGCATTAGAATAATAAAAGCAACCAAGCAAGTGCATATTACCTGCATAAACACAGTCTGGTAAGTTGTGCAAGTTTCAGTAATTGATCAGTGCCAGAAATGAAAGCAAATAAATGTCCAGGCATTCAGTTTTAGTGTTGCATCTATCTGAAGATAGACTATATAAAGGCAGTGTTGCAAAGTACTGTTCTGTGAAATTAATTACATACTGTATTTCAAGCTGAGCATAGGCACTCATAAATATGCATTTTCATGTACAAAAGGAAACAAATACCCAATCATATTGCCACTGTTCAAAACTAGTCAGCACATAGCCACGAATGGAAAAACACTGTAATCTCACCTGCAATAAAACGCTGTGAAATGAGCAGAACAGGTGCATAGGTGAACAAAGATAAATATAGCCTGGCTTGATGAAATAATTTCTCTGTCCTGGATAATAACTCATTATGTTAATCACAAGCCCTATTAATCATTTTCTCATTTGAGCTGTCAGGATGTGATTGTCGTACGAGGAGATTGGGTGAAGTACAGCGAAAAGATTCGCCTTTTGCCATTCATCAAAGTCGCGTGGGCAAAAAAATGTGAGCGTCAGGACGGAAATCGACACTGAAGCTGCTGCGACGGGTTTTCGCCCGAGCCCTAACAATGAAAAACCTCCTCATATCTTGAGAAGTAAAAGAGAAAAGAGCAGTGATTAACCCACTCCGGCTGTTAGATCCTGATGGCCCTGTAACACAACAGCACAACAGGAAACATATTAGCAATAGCCAGGAGAGCGTGTGTCCCTGCATACTGTATATGCTTTCCTGTGTGCATATGTGTGTGTGTGTGTATATGAGTGAGTGTGTGGCACCAGGCTCATATATTGTGATTGTCTCATTGTGAGAATGCCCTACTGGGGTGGCCAGCTGTTCCTGTGCCCATAAAAAGGAGGCAGGAATGTCTGGTGGGATGAAGGAGGCTGCAGAGACACAGAGAGAGCCACACACACTTGCTTTAGAGGAGCAGATGTAGGACACACACACACATGCACACACGCAGCAGCACAGCACACACTGTACGCTCGCACATGCACACACAAAAAACTCCCACAAACATAGAAAGACACACAAATATAAAGTCACAAAGACAAAAAAAGTCATGCAGGATGTATGTGTGTTACAGCACTACGCACCTACATCCAAACAGAAACACAAAGATGCTCACACACACACACACACACACACACACACACACACACACACACACACACACCAGAAGCAGCAGCAGGCGAGGTGGTGGAGGCGTTATCAGTCCATATCTGTGCTTGGAGCCACAGCAGTCTCCAAGGCTGCTATCAGCTCCCCCATTATCTCTGTCTGAGAGTGTGGAGGAGGAGGAGGAGGAGGACAACGATGAAGCCTGCCCCCCTCCACCCCCCATCAACCGGCTCCCGTCATAGCTCCCATGCGCACACACAAATATTAACACACACTCACCACCAACTCGTTAAGAGGGCGGAAATGAAATGTCTGTCCCCTGAGTCCAAGCAGCGGAGCTTTGCTGCTGTGGCCCAAGTTTGGAGACGACAGGCATCCCATAATAAATCTACGGACAGGAAGAGGGGAAGGAGATGGAAGGAAAAAGAGACGGCAAGAACAGGAGAGAAAGAAAAAGAGAGAGGATGAGAGAGAGAGCGATAGAAGGGATGGCGGGGGGAGGAAAGAGAGGGAGCAGCCTGCTGCAGCCGCCCCTACCGCAGGTCTCATTAACTTAATGGTCTCTGTGGATGGTGAAGGGCTGAGCAAGGATGGAGGGCAAGCAGGGAGGAGAGGAGAGGAGAGGAGAGGAGGTACTTTGCAGTGGAAGAGGTCTGCAAGTCAAATTTAAACAACTGCTTTTCGTTCAGGTTGAACTTTTTAGCACTCATCAATAGTGAATTCATTTAAATGCTTTTATTTTGAAGGCTCAGTCTGAGCCCACACAAACCTGAAGGGCACTAGCAACTTGTGAAACGAGTGACTAGATTGAACACCTGGATCATTGGATGAGGGTGTGAAGATAAAGTGATGGCAAACTAATCCAGTGGAGCTGCAGCAGAAGAGAAGAGCACAGGTCTACTGAGCATCTTCACTCAGAGCTGTGTGATGGTGGACAGCAACATGAATAATGAGGGTTTAACATATAGTGCTTATTGAGTTTTTTGTATATTTATTTGATCAAAATCTTTATCCCACGATTGTCTGTATTGTGTTTTCCGCAAGTAAGGTTCTGATTAAAATTAAGTATAACAATACAGTTACAGCACAAATACAGAGAGGAGCAGCAGTGCAGAGAGGAGACGAGTCAAAGATCCTGCTTCAGGACTCCGGTGGTGTCTACAGAGATTGTGTTCCACTAGGGGCAGCGTGTGCATTTCACGATGTGCTGCATCCACGAAGAGCTACGCAAGTATAGTGTGTAAAGTTTAGAATAAAGATGAAATAAATGGTCATATGTTTCTGTGACATCATCCCCATTTTATGAAGCACAGTAGTGTTAGTAGTAGTAGTGTGAATTATGGCTGGCTGAAGAAAAAGGGTGGGGGTGGAGTAAATTGTTGCCAGGCACCATCATATCAGCATACAGTCCAGCAACTAGCAAAGTTAGAGATCTGATACACATTAAGAACATTACAGTCCATAAATGAAAGAGTCCATACAAAAGGAGGCAAAGGGGTTTAGAGGAGGACAGTTTATATTACTCTATCTTCACATTTGAAACTTTTTCTCAGCCATTGTCAAAGTCAGTTTTCTTGTCTTGTATAACAAAGATTTAGCTGTTGTTTTGTTTTTTAAAACCTAGTGTATGTCTGTGCAGTTAACTGCATGTTTTCAATTCTTTCTCTAAATTGGCTGAAGTTCCTTTTTTTTTCTGTATGGAGTTTATAAGTCATATTTTTTATCTCCTCTGTACAGATGAAACACTTACTTGTATCCATCAGTGTGCCACAGCAGCACTCATGGGTCTTTTGTGCTGGTGACATGGCCCTCAGTGTTGACAGGGTATCAGCCGCTATCGTCTGGACTGTCCAGCCACTGGCGCCACACTCAGGGGGGCTTCTGCACCACCTGAGGTCTGACATGGAGACACTCATGCAGACACATGGGACGGCTTAAAGAGAGCGGCGGTCGGGAATGTAGATGTAGAATGGGTAGAGAGGCCACTTCCTGGTACACTGATGTTGAATCTTAATATAATGTTGTTATTGTGTGTGTAGGATGGAGGAGAATCGGATTTGTAAAGACCAACAAGGCAGCCATCAGCCAGTTCACTGAAATGCTGCTCTGGCCATGGCAATACATCAGCTGCCCGCATGCCATCCACTGTATTGAAAATGTATTCCCATGACCCTATTAATCACAGGTGTCAAGTAATTGTAGCGTGTAAAACAACCATTCAGTAATGTGTACTAGAATGGAAAGATCATTCTTCATTTTCTAACTCTCTGCTGTGTCTGAAAACGCTAACAGCTGCTGATTTGCAGCATGACAGGGCACAGGCCACTGAAAGAGACAGAGACAGACATGCTGAAGAACAAGAGAGATGACAGACCTCAAACTATTCTGCATGCATCAGACTGCCACTCGGTGAAAAGCAAAAGGGACGCTGCAGAGATGAATGGAGAGGAGGGGAGCTGACGAGAACAATATTTAGCGTAGAGGGGCCGATGGGGGAGAAAAGTGACAATGCTGGACCCAACACAAGTAGAAAAGCTATAATTCATGAGAAATGTACAGTGAAATAATTTGTCATCTCTGTTAAAAGCACCTTGATCACAGCTGCGTGGGTCTAGAGGGGAAAGCACCTTTAGAGAATTGCTCCACTCGCCGCATTCGAGCTCGCAATTTCACATGCAAGGTTTTCTGTAAGTTAATGCGACACAGGCAAACAAACACACACGCGCGCAGCGACGCACTCCCTCTGTCTCTCTCTTTCACACACACACACACACACACACACACACACACACACACACACACACACACACATACAGCCACACTGCAGGGACTGTCTGACAAGGCCAAAGTGATGTTGGTTTCAGGGGACCGTGAGTCGGTCCCTCCACAGATGGGCCGGGGCCCTGCACCCTCTCCCTAATGCTCCATTCTGCAGCTGTGTGAGATTAGCTAGGTACCATCAATGCTAATTTGTGCTGATACAACCAAAACTTTTATTGAGATGAGGAAAAAAAGGAGATCTCACACACACACACACACACACACACACACACACACACACACAGCCTTGGCACATTGAAGATGTCTCCTTGAGTGTGCTGCAGAGGCTGCACTCAAAATATATTCTGCACAGAGGCCGAGGTGGATGTTTATGTAGATTATTATTAATGATTGTTATATCTTGATATTATGATAATTTCTAGGAATTTGGATGTACATACTAGTAATTTAGTTTGCTAAATACATTTTGGAGGAAATGACTTACACCAGAAAGGGGTGTTTTTTACTTTTTTAATATAACCTAGACCAAAATCTTTCCCTAACTTAAACCAAACGTTTTGATCTGCCCAAAAAACATAACCATAAAAACCTTATTCACACTCAGATTTCTTTGTTATGCTGACTTAAAAACTAATTTTTGCAGCATTATGTTTCTTTTGAAACTTGTTATTGCAAAACTGTGGAAGCTTATTTTTGCACTTCTTATTATTAATAGTGTTGTAATGATGATAATTATTATCATCGCATATTTATGAGAATGTTGTATGAGATGCTATCCTAACAAGTCTAATAGCAAAAAAGCAAACACTGACTGGTGAATTTTAGGGATAAAACATATTTCTAAAAAAGTGAAACCCTTTCTTGCTGAGAGGTAGATGAGACAGCTGATAGTATACTCATGTAAATGTGTGTGTCATACGTATGATAACTGTGTAGCTGAAGCCAGGAGCCAGTGAGCTTGGCTCATACCATGGTCTGGGTGAATACTTGATTCTGATTGGCTGCGAGGTGCCCATTAATTCCTGGTAATGGACATCTAACAAGTGGTTCCAGTGGAACTGTCTGTTCACCGTCCTAAATTAAAGTGCAGCCTGCATCTAAAATGAGTGACCAAGGCAACAGGGACGCAGTCAAAGCCTCAGTTTACGATTTATTGCAACATGTTAACAAGCTACAATCTAATTACAACAAAGAGTGACTTAAAAATGTCTTATTCTAGTTGGAGAAAATGACGACTTCAATGGCTGGGATGCAGCTAAAAAAGGAGAAAAGGAGAGAAAGAAAAGGGAAAACAACACGAGCAGCTAACAGAGCGAGGATGAAATCAAATGGAAGATGAAAAGAATGAGATAAACACAAAGATAACAATGAAACTGACAGTTAACAGAGACTTCCTTGAACAAAAACAAATGGACTCCAACTTTGAAAATTTAATGTAATTTAATTTAAATGAATTCAGTGTCACGACTGACCACAGCTTCAAGACCAGCGATGCAGCATTTAAAGACGTACTCAAACATTAAAGGACAGCAGTAAAGAGGGCAGCCTCGACCAACCATCAGTGCCTCCACTTCAGCACACCACAGGATGCTGACTGTAACACGCAAGCTGCAGGAAGTACACTGCACCTCTGAACCCACTGGTACTGTGTATCACATGAGTGATAAGCTCAAATCCCATTCGCTGTTCAGCTCACTACTTCAGGCTGCAGCCAACAGTATGCATCTGTTCAAGAAAATCTTGACATTGATTAGGGGACAATGACATGGCTAGCTAGTCTCGTTGTAGTCCTTGTGTGGAGAGAGCTCTGATTGAAGCCCTTAGTGCTCTGATTTAGGGAAAAACGTCTTGTTTGTCATGTCTCGTCGTGTCTGTTCAGCTGTTTGTTTCACTAGCATCAAGTTTTGTCTCGCACTTCCTGTTTTATTGTGAAACCCTAACTGTCCTCTTGTTTCAGACACTTGGCTTCCTGGTGTTTTTCCCGCCTGTCTGATTGTCTGCCCCGCCCTGATCGTTTCCACCTGTTCATTCTTACCTCATGTATATATAGTCCTCGTCTTCCCTTGTCCTGTGCCAGATATTCTTGTTACCTTTGTGTTTCATGTCAGTCCCACATTATTACCTTGTCTACTTAGTAACCCTTGGGAGCACTTTGATTTTCTTGTCTTTTTTGAGAAAGTATTAACCTTAGCGTTTTTTGTCTGTTTTTTGATAACCGTGCACCTTTTGTTCATCATTTTTGTATAGAGAACATTTTTGTCATTAAACAAACAACTAGCCTGACTGTGTCCAAAAGTAACAAAATGCAGCTAGCAGCACATCTAAAGATCACTAATCAACATGTTACATCTTCTTTGTACCACTCTCACATCTGCATGGTTCTCTCAAGATACTGAATCAGATATTTCCAGAATGTCAAACTATCCCTTAAGTGAACTGCAGAGTTAAGGAGTCCTTCAGGGTCTTTTTTCACAGCCAACAATTAGACATGGCGTATTAGGACAAGCACAGGTGTAGCTAATAATATTAACGATGACTCTGGTCTATTCAAGCATCCCAGTAAATCATGACAGTGTGACAGTGAGCCAGCAGGACTCAGACACTGATGCAGCTTATTGGAATTCAGTCATCATTACTTTAGTTTAGTTACTGTCCAATAAAGCTATACTCTTGAAAATCTGTTTTTGCTGTTGTGAAGACTAAAATTACACAACGTTACACACAGATCACCCCCCCAACACACACACACACACACATTCACATAAATCTCACATATGGCTAACCCTAATATGGTAACTCTGACTGAATACATTATTTATCATATGCATAATGTCTCGCAGCTAGCCTATTTTCCCCAGATAAGTAATATGCAGTGTAATGTCATTGGCACACACACACACAAAATGCAGCAGGAATAATGTGGAGGTTTGTTCACTTTATGAAATACTGTTCATCACAACAGAGACAAACAAATTTGATTTCAGCTGTGGATTATTCACTGGCGGAGATTGATATTGTTTTCATGCAAAACCAATAAAGACGCATCATGTGGATGTTTTGATTACATTATCAGGCCTGCAAATACAGTTAATAATGAAAGTGTGCTAGTGCCTCATGACTGAATCATCATACAGCATGGTATATTCCTCAGGGGCTTTTAATGTTGCGCAGCCACACATATAACTTAATAATGACAGCTTGAATAACCTAAACCTGCCTTCCAACATGAAGTATGCAGTGTTATGGGGCAAGTTCTGTGATCTCGTCTTTTTACTTTGACACAGCTGGTTGGTGATGTAAGATCAGCTGAGGTTACCAAAGAGGCGACAGCAGCTTGAATATTACAAACAGAAATTTAAGACAACAAGCTGAGAGAGCAGAACACACTATAGCTATTTGTTGGCGAACAGCAGCCAGGTACAGTGACTTCCTGTAGTATTATCATCTCCATTAGGTTGCCAGGCAACCAGCATAGATTTTGAAAGAGTTCGCTGGAAATATCTGAATAATCATGGCATGCTGATCTCTGTGTTCAGGAGCTGTTCAAAGAGTAGGTTCTTCTGGTTTAATTTCATTACTGACATATGTCCGTAACTGTCAGCTTTAAAGGAACAGTTCATCGTTTTGGAAAATATGATTGTTGAGCTTGTCGCCCAGAGAATTCATAAATACAACATATTGCTGCAGTTCAGCCAGTGAGCATGTCTTCACAGCCATGGTGCTACTATGGTCTGACTTCAGTTCTAAAACTATTGTATATCTTGCAGATAAATCCTTTTAGCATGATTTCTAAAATTCAAATGTGTTCAACAGTGATATCATAAAAACAACAACTGTGACAGTCAGTGGTGTGTGAAGTGCATGGTGGGGTGATCAGTTATTCATTACAAAGCCTGAGCATCCCACAAATAGTCTATTACAGCGTGATATTACAGCAGGATTTGCCCTTCATTAAATAACACATTTCTTCATTACGGCATTAAGTCATAAATTTGTTTTGTGTACATCAGAGTCTGTTGACCCTTTTAGCCAATTTTAGCTCATTAGCTACATAGCGGTGCTATAGACCATTTAGCCTCATTCTTTTCTGAGCTTACAGTCTGTCTCTCTTCCTTAGATCTGGTGCCAAGTGGGCATCAGAGGGGCACCGTGTGTTTGTCTAATGACTACCTGCTGCCTGGCACAGTTACACATGGACGCCACAGAGAAATCTGATTAACCACTCAGCCACACTCTGCACTGCTGCCTTTCATGCACTATGTATACATAAATTTGTGTGTAAATACTCTCTGGACTATTGCTATTGCACATAAAAAGAGAAAAAAAAGCTTTTATTGTTTTTTTATGGCTTCATCTTTGGAGAATTGTTACTGCTGACGTTGTTTTGCATTGAATTTCACTCTTAGTCAGTCGACCTGTGTTTTCTTTGTGATGTCATGTTTCCCCCTTACATCTATGGCCCTATAAGGTCTTGTTCAGTGCTTTCAGATTTGACCAACAGGGTCACAAGTTTCAGTTTGTGTCATCAAAAAAAAAAATCTTTGTTTGTTCAGTGATCATGGCTCATTATGTGAATTACTGTCTCTCCTTTTCCTGTAATTTTCCTGTTTATTCCAAACAAATGACTGCTGCTGCTGCCGCAACATAAAAGACATCACGTCTTCAATGCCAAATGATTCTTTCCAGTAAACAGACGCGTGAATGTCGCCTCCAGATTGTAATAAAACAGGCGTTTTTCTTATAGGAAAATGATAAATCATTATTTAAAAGAAAGAAGTGATTATTTCAAAGCGATTGAATCTTTTCAAGCTGGCGAAAGAATGAGCTCATGTCAAAAAGCTATTCAAGCCAGTCTCAAGAGAAATAACAAGACATATTAAAAATGTACCATCTTGTGAGGACGTTGCTTTGTTTTCATTTCCCAGCTCCATGAAGAATTAAATGAATCTGTTTTCAGAAGCAAGGCTGCAAACAAGGAACAAGGGCTGACACATTTCGATGCCTCTCTTTCTCTCTGCCTTCATCTCTCATAAACAATCCTTCCTCTCTCTGTCTCTCCCTCCCTCGCTCTCACATTTTGCCGTCGTGTCAATTACTGTCCCGGTGGTTTTCCTCCTCAGTCTGACACATCCACAGAGTGTGCGAGCATTCATCAGAGCTGTTTAACCCTCGCATCGCCCCGAACTGGAAAACAGCCAGGGAACGTCACGGAGGCAGCCGGTTGTCAGCGACGATCATCCCCCCGCCACCCTCCGATCCCCCGTCACCGACGAGCACGTCAGACAGGGAGCAGGCCTTGTTGATGAGAAGAAATTCACTAATTGTTTGATTATACAGATCTTCATGATAATGAATCGCTACTCCACGGTTCGGGAACATGGTGTGCAACCCGAATTACCACCCCAACACTCAAGCTGTGAAAGTTGATTACTCATTAGCGGGTGACTGAGTGGCACAAACAACCCTGGCACCTCCTTTAAATTCCCCTCCTGTGTTTTTTACTGTATGTACTTGTAATTGCTGTACAGTGCAGTGTGGCACAGGAGACCGCCCTGCACCAGCACGGAGAGATTCAAATCCAATCTCCACTCAGGTAGCAGAGCATTCTCACCTTTTTACACCAGCTCTTAAACACTACAAACATTCAGCAGTAGTTTCTGAGGCCAGAACAACTCGACTCACTGCGCTCACTGACGGTGGTTGCTGCTCAAAGAGACCAGCAGCAATTCGTTTGGTTTGCTGTTTGGCTTTGAGCTACGTGTATGTAACCTGTGTTAACATCACAGGTAGGAGAACCAACGAGCTGTCTAATAGAAATACATCCTCATGGTAACACACACCTCCATGTCCCGATGATATCCCACCTAAATTATTTTCAAGATTTTCAAGATTGTGCACATCCATCATGTTTGTCCGCTTCTAAAGGGTGGAGACAACGCAAAGAGTGGTGGGTCTGCCTGGTTGGACAAAGAATAATGTTACTTTTTGTGTTTGTATATTAGAGATTAACCCCCCATTTACACTTGGTCTTAAAATGGGATCTGTGTACGTTTTCCGGACAATAAACGATTCCATCTTGCCTTTGCATGTACTCCTCCTTATGGAGATTATTTCTTTCATTGCATAAAAAATGTTGTGTCAGTTTGGGCCGGTGTGTTGTACATGCCTTGTTAACAGCAGATCAGCTGCACAGGTGATTGTGACGCAGACAATCACACATAGTTATTTCCTACTGTACATCATTCATTTCCCTCCCATATTTCTTTCATTTTTCCCACAGTTGTGTTAAACAACACATCTTTTGGGGCTTTGATAGCACAGAATAGACGTATAATCAGTAATCAGAGGCCTGTCTCTTTCAGCCTTCTCCCTTGCTCATTCTCTACATTGGAACAACAACCTATACTATACTGTCTGTCATAAAGAAATATCTGTATCAGTGTTCTGTTGTTGTCCACGTTGTGTTTACGTCTGCTTAAGACCTGAACACAACGCGAGCCTGACTACCTTCAGATGTGGTCAGGCAAATCTGATCACATTTTAATTATCAATCATAAGTTTACCCCTTGACGCCTGAATTTATTTACAATTATATTAAAAATTAATTCTTTGTGTTTTTGCTTTCAAATTGATCCTAAATTAAGAGGAGTTTGTTAATTTTTCTGTAGCACATACAATAGATATAAATTTAGGTATGATGCAAATTAGCGGGCGTTAATGCCTAAATGCAATAAAATACTTTCAAAATTCATAATTTCTCTTTGGAGATTAATGAAGTATCTATCTGTCTATCTAAAAGCCACAAAATTGTTTACAACTACTTACATTACAGCACCAACTAGAATAGGGTTCAAAGAAACACTATATGTCCACTTGTGTGTGTTGAATATGCACAAACCAGCATTAGAGATTCCAAGATGGCGGCGCGTGCAGACGCAGCGGCTCGTAGCTCCCGTGTGTACGTTTTTGTTTGTTTGTTTTTACTCGTTTCCACTTTACATGGGGGTTGCAATGAAAATTTCATTGACATGCGCAATGACAATAAAGACTCTTGAATCTTGAATCTTGAATCTAGAGGAATGCATGCGCGATTCGGCTGCAATGCGGATTAAAGCAGTATGATGCGAATTTGTGACAATCGGCGTTAAGGGGTTAAACCTTCCATTAATCAATGAATAATTTTCCAGATAACATGTCTAGATACAGGTCACATTTAATACCAGGTGTACACGGGGTCTAAAAGTCAGGATATGTCAGCCACTTTTGATTCTTTTAAAAATGTGTCCCTCAACTCTATGAATGAGCAATACGAAAACACTGAACCTTTAAGTGCAGCTCATTTGATTAATCCTGGTAAAAAGACAGTTTTGTGTTTTTTATTAAGTTTTTTCTTTCCTTTCACTTTTACACTCATTACTTAATCATGTGTTCAGTGTACCCTTTATATTGTACTTTAGTTTTCCTTTACTTAATATTATAATTCTGTTTCTCCATATGGTGATTCTTATTTGCTTCTTTTTTCTAAGTAGGTTCCTGTTTTGAAAGAAGGTACTCTGTGCTCCTTCCAGCAGTATGTAGCTGAATCAGGTGCTTCTCAGTTCAAGGACAGCAGATTTCCAAGGGAAGAAGAGGGATTGGAACAGGCTGATTGATTTGCCTTTAATTGTGCAAACAGGCTAATGTTTCAACACAACTGTGTCTTAATTAGAGTCAAAATGGGCAAAGATACAAGGGAAACACGTACAGAGTTAACCCAGAACAGGTGTGCAATTGTCACTGGATAACTGGTTGAACAGGATTTCAAATCTTTTGGATAATCAGTCCGTCATCATAAGGATGCACGTGCACGTGTAGCAATGCACCAACAAAGGCAAGGAAGAAGAAGAAGCTGCTAAACATGGATGTAAACAACGCAGGAGTTATACAATTAAAAAAAAAATCATGTTTGATCAACCTCAAAGGATTCACACAAGAATAAAACTCCACCTTTAATCTCATTTGATGTCAGTTCTGCATACACATCTGCACCTGTTGCATCTGTTCATGCTGGAAGATGGCCCTCTCCTCTCTCACTTTTCCTCAGGTTCCTCCGTTTTTCTCATCAAATAGTTTTTTTAACCTCGTCCACAGGCTGTCCTTAGACAAATTTGTAATTTTGGTCTAACTGAATGTATTCGACTTGACATGACTCGGTGCATGCAGTAACCACAATGTTTAGTCTCGCATTTTGACGGACACACGTCTCCGCTTATGTGCCTGTATGATTCATCCACTCCAACTCAGCAACTGAGCTGCTAATTCACACAGTATCAGCTGCGGTGCTCAATGACCCGCATCAGTCCAACAATATGACACTGCGATTGATAACGCCCAGTTCTGGAGAACAGCCAGCTACAGCAGCAGTGAGGCTGTTGCCAACGCAGGCAGACAACAACTGTCTTAGTCTGGAAAATGTGTGTTTACAGGCTGACTGGCACGCTGCTAACTGTACGAAGCAGGCGCTGACACGTCCTGATTTATTTCCATATGCAGTGCAATTTAACTAACTGGATTGTTGATGTTGGTGAAGTCATTTAATTGTTTTGATTTGATAATGACATTCATATGCTCTTGTAGAAAAATAATGATTACAATGACAATCACATGGCAGTGGATTAGTCAGGTGTCTGTTAGCATGAAACAGACCCAGGGCCGCTTCCTTAAAGATACCGGTGATCCTAAAAAGCCGGTGGCATGGTCAAACACATCGGAGCACTCACAGACCACCTGGTACCTGTCAAAGTAATCTTAAATTTGTCTGTTCAGCCACAGTCAGCCTCCTGTCCTGTCACAGAACAGCTGAAATAAGTTCTTTGTCAGATCACTGGCTAACAAATCCTTTAGTGTTAATGATCTGATAAGTGAAAAGAATTTGTAATTCATGTGTTTAGTTGAGACCTGGCTAAACAGCGCTACTGGTGTGGAAGCACTCATAGAGGCTCGTCCTCCAACTCTTGCTTTTCATCAGTCAGTCAGAGAGAACAGGAAAGGAGGAGGCATCGCAGCCATTTTTACTGCACAGTTTGTATGTAATGACATTGACCTGGTGAATTTACATCATTTGAATATCTTGCTCTTGAGCTCAAAGCAGAATTATCGGTTCTCATCACTACATTGCGCCGACCACCAAGATATTCATCTGTGTTTATGCAGGAATGTTGATCAAACTTGGTGTCACTAGATATGACAGCTTAATCCTGAATGCCGACCTGAATATCCATGTCAACAAAAAGAATGACTTTAAAGCTGTGGAGCTTGTGAATCTACTGTACAGCTTTGACCCAACATGTAAATGAAGCCACTCTTCAGCATGGTAACATTCTGGACTTGGTAATAACAACCAGGTTTAACACTGACTGAGCTTTTTAGTATCAGAGTGAACTATTTCTGAACATCATAACAATGGGATTTGAAAATGCGGGAAATTTTCCTTTGCCCCGCCCTGGGCTGTCCCATCGCTATTACCACTGTCCACTTGCCCCTTACATTTAGCCAAGGCTGCACAGTGAATCCTAAAATCACCACTAGGCAACCACCTTGCTTTGAAATATCAGAGCAACAAGGATTGAGTTAACTAGTTCCTACAATGGTCAGGTGGTTAGAATCAGATACCTGGCTTCAAGTGAAATCAGCTGTGATTTCAAGAGAGGCAAGTGACACCACTGGTAGGAGAGGGTGATTCTGAAAATGAAGACTCTTGAGTGAACTTATGCTTGTCAGTTTTGTGATACACTTAAATCTGTGTGTCATATTTTACAAAAAGCATGACTCTGACCGGCGTTAGTCTTAATTAAAGATGAGTAAACCTCTTCTTCTTCTTCTTCTTCTTCTTCTTCTTCTTCTTCTTCTATTGGCAGGTGTCATTTGAGTGATGATCCCTGTCAATAGGTATTACAGTTTTTTGTTTTTTTTTTAAGAGAGGTCACAAATAAAGGACATTTAGGGGAAAATATGTAAACAGTTGGACGGCGGGAGAGATAAAACGTCCTGAGAAAAACGGGAGGGTTGACAGGTCTGCTGACCATCACTGTGTGTTTCTAACCTAATTTTAACAAAGACTAAGAGTGAATGTTCAGCTCAAAAGAAATTCCTAGGTCTCAGTTGGTCTAAGGTCTCAGTTCTTTTATTTCTTCTATTTTTACATTGATTTCATCATTTTTATTTAGCTTATTTATTATTTATTTTCAGTGTTGTGCATTGTCTTTATTCTATTTTCCATCCTTATTTTAACTATTATCCTCAAGTGGATTCTTGAAAATTATTTTACATTCATTTTAATTTCCGTTTTTATGTTCCTTCCATGCCTTTTCTTCTAATGTCTCACACTTTGAGCTGCAATTCTTGTATAATGCAAAATTAGTAGCACACTTTGAGCTACAATTCTTGTATAATGCAAAATTAGTAGCAGCGGCAGCAGTAGTAGTACTAATCAAAGCAAACATTTGAGGTACAAATACTGTGTGGGTTAATCAAGTTGATTGGAAGGAGAAGCTTCAGAGCCAAAGATGGACAGCTGGATAATAAGAGCAGTGTGTGTGTGTGTGTGTGTGTGTGTGTGTGTGTGTGTGTGTGTGTGTGTGTGTGAGCCAAACACAAAATGAATTTGTGTGTAATTGCATGTTAAGTACAACTAGGAGTGGGTGGCTGGGTGTTTTTGTGCATGTTTGTGGGTCTCTGTATGTGTGTGTGTGTGTGTGTGTGTGTGTGTGTGTGTGTGTTTGTGACTGCTGCAACAAGACAAAAGTTAATGAGGTTTGAAGGCTGCTGTGGCAGCAGCGGCCTCGTCTTTGTCTCTGTCCTCTGCCACCCTGCTTCCTGCCCAGGCCTTTATTAAAAGGATAATGCAGCGAGGGTCTTTAAGTGTGCAGCTGCAGAGAGAAAGACAAGGGCAAGAGAGGGGTAGATCGAGGTGGAGAGAGGGTTCAGAGTGATGAGCAAAAAGCAGAGCCAGAGAGAGTGAAGGAGGAGAAGACGGCGGAGAAAGAGAAACAGCATAAATTAACGGTGATAAGAAAGGTAGAAGGGATGGCATGCAGGGGCGGATAGATAGAAACATAGATAGAGACGGGAGGCATAAAGAGAGGAAGACTCAGCCCTGAAGATGAGGGATAAATCCAGAAGAGAAAGTGAAACAAGAGAGAGAAAGACACCAGAGAGCTGCAGAGAGAGAATTAGAGGAGAGATTCAGAATGAAAGATGCAGGGATAAGGAGGAGGGACAGGAGAGATTTAGAGCAGGAGAAGCTACTGTAGAGGCTGGATGTGAGCTCAATGAATACTCAACAGGGGAAGACTCGTAGATCCAACACTTCACACAGAGCGCGCATCAGGCCAGTGTTTGCTCTGACACTAACCAGGGAAGCATGTTGGCCTTCAGTAGACTGACGTCTGCACCTTCAGGAGCATTAAAATGAAGACGATGCTTAAACCTAAATATTGTGTTCTGTTTGTTTTGTAGCTTTGTGTGTATTTATAGTAGATATGTAGTATACGTGATTTTTTTTCTTTTTTAAAAAGATTTTTGCCATCCTCACATCTGAAGTTAAGCATAGAGCCAGAGCTGGGAGTCAGTTAGCTTAGCATAGCTTAGCTTAGTTTACCTTAGCAGGGGAAGCAGCCACCCTGGCTGTCTTCAAGGTTAACAAAGCACCTCCTTTAGCCTGTTCACAAACACAAATTTAAAAACTCTGATTTTAGAGGGAGCTACATGTTGGGACTCTTTCTTGATGAACAGCATCCATCTAAACAGCTCCTCTGTAGGCTACAACATCTTATACCCTCACTACCCTGTTTGTGTACTGCTTAAACAAACAAGATATTTAGCGCTCACTAACTAACACTAGCTGTTTTCCACGCCCCCACTCTTCAAGCTAAGCTAATTGCCTCGTCCCCTTCTGGCTTCCTAAAAAACATGCAAACATGAGTGTTATGCAATCTTCTCACCCAACTGTTAGACAGAAAGCACAAAAGCATATTTCCTACAAGGTCAAGCCATTCCTTTAACAATAGCTTCCTTCTCCATTTCTGAAAAATAACAAACGATGACTGAAATTGTTGCCTTTTGACTGATCAGCCTCACAACACAGTAACAACACACTTCTTCCCCTGTGGATCAATCAGTCTGCTGAGGCGAACACACATTTTTGTTATATCCTGCTTTGTACCGGCCAATTAGTAACCTGTTAATTGGCGCAGGTGCACATGTCTGAATCCAGGGGCATCGTTATTTATTAAAGGATCTCTGCAGACCTCCCGTTGGCTGAAATGAGCCCTCCTTTTGGCCAATGGCAGGTCTCAGGTGTGGGTGTTGTGGCCGAGGCGTGTGCCTGTTAGTGTTGGTGAGTACATTGTAATTAGTCTGTGGCTGTAATAAGCCTCTTTCTCCCCTCTCTGTTTCTGCTTGGCCTCCCCCACCAGCTGCCTCTCTCCTTTGCCCCCTGCTTTGTCCATCTTTCTCACCTCTGCCTGTTTTTTGGTGGAAACATATACAAAGTCTCCGCTCCGTGCTCCAGCTCTGCAGCTGCTTTCTTGTTTTTTGCATCTGGCAAACGTTCCTGCAAAACCCCTTAATCAAAAGTGGAGGGATGACTTTTAAAAGTATTGTTTTTGACATTAGCATCTGGTTTAAGAGAAACACCACCGACTTGAACTTGTGAATTGTATGACAAGCAGCAGAGAGTTGAACATATGGATGCAGAAAAAGGTTTTAAATTGATCTTTGATCGTTCTAATCTGCAGGCTTCTTGTTTGTGTCTTTTTATGTGTATAGAATAGAAATATGCATATTTGTATTTGAATAATTGTTGATGATTTTGATGTAGTCATATATTATGCATGTTCTGGTGACAGTTTCCATCCAGTGTTAATACATTATTGGTGGATAACACTTTAATTATGATTATATTTAGAAATATTCTTCACAAGTATATATTATTTGATTGTATTCATGCCATCATAGTGTCTTTTCCCTGAAATGTTCAGTTGATGCAGTTTCTGTCCTCTTTGCTGGATGTCACTGACACTGCTAACTACCCAACTCCGTTCTTTTCTGCTGCCAGTGTGATAACACATCAGCTCCTGAGCACCACTCTATTTTTATTTAACAGGAAAACGTGTTTAGAACAGCGGAGGTAATGAAATTATACGCCCATCACAAAATATGGATTCCTTCTTTAACTGGCAGCCGTCTAATGATCATCAGAAATGACAAGGAAAGGGAGAGCACAGTGGCTTTGCATGGTAGAAAGGTAATTGTGTATGTGCATGTAAGTGTGGGTGTAGATGTTGGACATGAGTAGCTGCAGCAGTCATTAACCCTGCTGAGGAAGGAGGACAGAGCAGGATGAGGGGATGCAGGGGAGGTGTAAAGGAGGAGGAGGTGACAGACAGCTGATGGACTCGTGCTGGGAGCTTCATTTACTCGCCAACACAGGAGACAGACTGTTTCTTCAACAAGCAGGAAGACAGGTTTGTTTGTTTGTTGTGATTCAGGATTCACCAGTTTAACTCAATGATCATGGACAGTAATGTCCTGATTTGTGTGTAAGATGTTCTCTTCCGCTGTGTCATTCAGGTCTGTTCAGGGTTGGAGGAAGCACTCAAGTAGTAAGAACTTAAAGAACTGCTTTACAAGTAACAGTCATGCATTTAAAGGCTTACTTATTTGTAATGACAAGAGGCCCCTTTCATGGTCTTATATTATTCCTTGTGCATGAATGCATTTTCATGTGTGATGTCAAAGTGTTCAGTTGTTTATTTCTGTAAAAACCTCAGTTTTCTAAAGACATTTCCCTTGATCAGACCAAAAGCGCACAAAAGTCTGTCAGTAATTGAGTCTTAAAAAACTTATTTTGCAGTGAACTAAGAATATTAAAACCTGCCTTAGTTTAAATCAACTTGTTGAAGACAACGATTACAGCATGAAAAAGTTGATTTTAGGGAAATTCTTGAGTTGATTTGCATTAAAAACAGGTTGAAATGTTCCTAGTACACTGGGAATTTCCAGCTGAAATTAGCTGAAATTACTTTATTTATGAATCAACAGATACCAATAGTATCTACAGCAACACAGTATTTCTCTCTGAAATGTGGTGGAGATGAAGTACAAAGTGACACAAAAGGTACAAAAACTTCAAAACTGTACTTAGATGCAGTACTTGAGTAAATTAGACTCAACTGGAATCACACAAGTGTTCAGTCTTCACATGTTTACCCACTGTAAGAAATGTCCTACCTCTCTCTTCAGTGTGAGAGCTCTCTATGGAGATTCAAATTCAAACTAAACTAAATGGCAGCGATGGAGCAGCTGAATTAATGGTGTGATATCTACTCTGTTTGCAGAATACGAAGGTTTGGGCGTATTCAGATATATCTATCTTGCATTCATCTTTTATTTATATTTTCTCAAGAAAATCTCTCTTACAGGTAGATACTCGCCCTGTGCTGACTTAAATGAGCCAGTTTGTGTTTTCAGCAGCAGCTCACTGTGTTTGTGTAGTTGGAACAGAACAGTTCAAGGCAGCAGTGATGATGCATTAAATCACAGAGGATGAGCAGAGCTTTTGCTCACATGAAATGTTTATGTGAATCATTAACCACTGTCAAATGCAATGTATGGAGCGGTAGAAGCTGACAATTATCTCAGCTGTGGTCTAGTCTGGTTGCAATAATTATAATGTTTTAAATTTCATTTAGCAATGATTTGTTGACATAGAGGAACTTTACAGTTCTTGTTTGCTCTGTTTCAGAGTTTAGTGCAAGCATTTTGCACTATTCTGAAGTTTCCCCTGAAATGTCCAAAAGGAGTTCCTGCATGTTCACATGTGCATAAGAGCATACGAAACCTTTTGCAGTCTGATTTATTTCATATTCCGTTTGATTCTCCCCTTGAAGTCAAACAATCTCTGGAGCTCCAAATGAGGAGGGGGCAACAAGTTCGTCCAAGCTGTGAAAATGAAGGGAAACGTGAGAATTATACTGGAAACAATGTAAATAATGCAGCAGCATGTGTGCAGCATAAAAGGAGCCATTTGGATTTTGGATTTGCGAGGTGATAAACATAGTCAGCTTGCAGACATGGCAGCCGGAATACACTCTAATCTGTCCAATTGATGTGGAAATGAAAATCAGAAACATATCTGAAGTCAGATGTGGGATGAGTTTTTGCTGTTGGTGAGGTTTAACACTTCTTGCGTGGGATGTACACTGTGGATTAAACTTGGATTTAGGGGTCTTAACACTTCTTATCTGTTCTCTTCAGTCATTTAATTAATCTCTTTTTTTCTGGTTCTGTGTTTCGATTTGACCTCGCTGGAAATATTTTTTAATTAGGTCAGAAAAAGAAAATAGTTGTCTGTCCTGTCTTGTCTTCCACATCCCCCAATCTTCCTTTGTTTAACACTCACAAACGGTCAGCAGATCCTGGGCGGGATGTGGCTGTATGTGGTTAGTGTCTGGTGAAATGCTGATGTACAGTTGTGTTGTGGTTATAATCAGAAAAATAAGAGTAAATTTCCTTGAAATTAGTTACAAAAAAGCTTAATGGAGACATTTGCATGACGTGCGGGTCTCTGGTAATGCCCTTGTCTGTGTATGAAGCATTATTCCCTCCATCCTCTACGTGGACATGGCCTACATTTTCACACACACACACACATCACAGTGACACACTTGAGATCTAATATGGCACAGAGGACGGACCGAGCCGAGTGGATGAATCCCACCACTTTTATATGGGCCATTTATTCGCATCCATCACTTTCGGTTTGGAGCGTCGGGAACCAGGAAGACTGTTTAATTTATCAGTCATCTTCCTCCTCGGTGGTTTCGGGAGCGTGAGAGGAGCCGAGGAAGCAGCGCAGACAGAGACACAACACGGGGAGAGTCCACAGTGAAAGACCATTTGACATCAATCAGAGTGACAGCGTGGCTGTCACGGCCACGGCTGTGCCACTAGTAATTCCTTGTATTTCCTGTGTTTGTGTTTTTTCCCTGCCTTGTGTCGCCCGGGCTGCCTGTCTGTTTCTCTCTGTGTGGATGTCTGTCTGTGTCGTTGTGGGCGTGGCGCTCCTCCGCGCCTCGTTTCCTGATTTCTGTTTGGCCTGCGGGCCTGCTTCAAGCCACTCACCTGAAGCACGTCAACCTGCATTAGATCATTCCAGCTCCTTCAGCCACTCATCAGCAGATCGTTCAGTTTGCTAATATGGTACAGCTGAAAGAAGCTCCAGTTCTGTGTTGTTAGAGTATCTGTTAAATCCTGCATTTACCTGTGCATCAGGTTCACCATTTCCCTGTGATCTCCATCTGCCTGCCCCGCTCAGCATCTCACTGGTCCACTCTCCAGCCATCAGCTCAGCTCTCTCTGCCTGCCACTTACCTCTCAGTCTGCCATTCAGCTCACTGCCTGCCAGCCATGCACCCGCCTGCCACGCTCCACTGTAAACTCCCGCTCCACTCACCATCACTTCATCTGGTGCTGGTTTCTCTCTTGTTGGCCTAAAAAGATCACTCTCTACGGCCCTGTATTGACTCCGGTGGGCGAAATAACATGACCGCGCCCTCTGCCTTTAATCTTGCTTTCGAGCCTCTCCATGTCTTCACAAAGCTGGACCTTAGGATCATATATCACCTGGTCAGAGTCAGGGAAGCAGATAAATGGAAAATGGCTTTCAACCTACCTCTTGGACACTTTGAATATCTGGTGTTGCCTTTCGGTCTCAACAATGCTCCCGCTGTCTTTCAAGCTCTGGTAAATGATGCACTGAGAGATTTTGAAGTTTGTTCATCTTGATGACATATTCCTCTTCTCCAAAGACCGTGTCTGACCACATCGCTCATGTCGGCCAGGTCCTACACAGGCTTTTGGAGAATAAACTCTTTGTAAAGGGAGAGAAGTGTGAGAGAGCTACTCGCTATCAAAACTGTGTTGGGAGAATTGGAGGCACTGGCTGGAGGGAACAGAGCAACCATTTGTGGGATTCAGACAGCTAAATGCCTTGCTGGGTATTTGTTTTTTGGTTGGTTTAACTTCACCTACTGACCTGGTTCCAGAAATATCAAACTGATGCTTCTCCTGCCCGCATGTCTGTGAAGAGTCTCCCTCCAGACAGGACACCGCCATCCCTCCAACCACAGAAACATTTCTGGTGGCCCACAATGCTGGTCTGCTTCTTCCCAGCCGCCCTCGGCCCTTTTTTCTGCCATCCAGCTCCAGCTCAGCTCACAGTCATTCCATGTCACCATTCCCAGATCCTCAGTAAACTGTGCCCAGCTGTTGGCAACCTTTGTCCGAGTGCTGCTTTCCAGTCCAAAATTGACCGTACGTAACAGTGGCATGACACTGCGCTTGGTCATAGCTGTGAATCAAAGACTTGAAACATGTGCAAAAGGAATTCTCTGATGACAAATAAATCTCATGATACCATTTCACTATGAAGTCCTTTTCATATTTAGTTTTGTATTTTTATAGGAATGTTGAAAAGTATGTTGAGTTTTTATTTGGGTGAGCTGAACCTTTAATCAGTAACTAGAATAGTGTAATTACGGTTATACTGCAAATCTAAAGCTTAGTACAGCAGCCATGAGACTTTCAGTCACTTCATTCATGTAATGTGGAATTCATCTTTTCTCTCTTTTCTCTTTAAGTATTGTTTGTTCTTTTCTGTTCCCTTTTCTGCTGTGAAATGCAGAGAGAATAGGAATAAAAGTGGATATTGATTCTCCTGAGTCCTGAATTGATTTTGACAGAATATCCTTGCAAAAGAAGAAAAAAAGAGGTAAGAGACGAGCATAAGACATAGAAAAGAAGCATCAGAAGAGAGAGTGGGATAGAAGGGAATGAGAGGTACAGTAAAGAGGAGTGTCCACAGACAGGGAGGGAGGAAGGGAGGGGGGGGGAGTGGAGAGACCAGTCTTCTCTCTTTGTCCTCTGAAGTGAAGAAGGAGAGAAAGGTAGACTGGAGGATGACAGCAGGGTCTGAAAGCAGCAGCCTTTTGAGAGGATCATACCTCCTGTCAGACCATCACTCAGGATGTCATGAATTCCCACTCTCTCACACTGACACACACACACACACACACACACACTCACGCATAAGAGCAGACAGCTCAGTGGGCCCTGTCTGAGGAAAACACGAGTGAATGGAGGAGAACACCAGGGTCAGCAGAGGTTGATGGAAACACTGTAGGACACAAAACCCACATATTTTCTGCACTTTTCTACAACAACTCGTTTGCCATTCAGGGAAAACAATGAAGAGACAACCCTGTCTCATCACAATCACTCTGAAGAAATGTGTTTTATCGGGAACACACAGTTGATTACAGTACAAGGGGCATCTGCAAGCTGTTTCCTAGCAATGAAAAATGTGTATACTGATCATATGGTGTCTGCACAATCTTCACTGTCAACACATTTTTAATTAGTTTTGCCTGAAAAATCCACTCCTGGCACCTAAAGCATGATTTACATTCTGATGGTCAAACAGCGTCTGTGACCCTCTTTGCCCTTTCCTGCTTCAACATTACAATACCCCGTGCACAAGGCCAAGTCCTTGAAAGCATTTTTCCCAGTTTGGTTTGGAAAAACTTGAGTGGCCTGCACAGAGGCCTCACCTCAACCCCATCAAACGCCTCTGGAATGAACTGGAGCCCAGACTGGCAGCCTTATCGTCCAACATCAGTGTTGAGCCTCTCTAATGCTCTTGTGTCTGAATGCAAGCAAATCCCTGCAGCCAGGTTCAACATCTGCTGGAAAACCTGAAACCAGACGAGTGGAGGCTGTCAGTGATCAACTACCACATACTATACGGCTGTAATGCTCTGCTGTCCAAATACTTATGGCCATAAAGTCTATTTGACAAAGCAAATTAGTAGTATATACATGCATGTGTTCTTGCTAACAAAATGACTACAGTCGATACATTTTCCTTGGTAACTGCAGTATAGAGGGGGAACAGCAATTTAATTTTCACTCTGTCTGAACAAATAGCCCACTGGGTGTACGAAGCAGCCCTGTCAAACACAAGATTAAGTGGGCAAACTCATTTCCGAGGTGTAGCTGCGTATTCCATATCACTGGTGGCACTGGTGTGCTTTTTTAAGTGCTGCTGCTCTCGATGCCAGAGAGGGCCAAACCTCTCCAACGCACACGGAGCACCAAGAAAGAGCCTCTTCATGCCGCTCCTCTGTATTCATTATCTTGTTCTGCGGTACACTAGGTGTGCTGTGCTGTGACGCGTCATTCGCTGCTGTGTCGCGCTGGGCTGTGTTGCTCGTGTGCACTTCCCTCCTCTCTGCTGCGCTCGCTATCACTAATGCAGCAGACATTAGCATAGTGTTTGATGTCGAGTTAGGAGACATTTAGATGCTCTCTGTTTAACAACTGTGTCAAGTGTTTGCCGCGTCTATTTACTTCTAGAACAACATCAAACAATGCACACACAGGGCCGCAACGACGCCCCGGCTGTGGAGGAGGACGAGGGGAGGAGAGGGGGAGGGGGAGAGATAAAGAGAGAGAGAGGGATAGAGGGAGAGAGGAGGAGCCCTCCTTCCTCATCGTCCCTCTCAGCACTGGAGGAAATGTGAGTGCTGTGAATCAGCGGCGATGCGAGGAGACCGTGGCGTCCACTGCAGGTCTTCATTAGAGCCCGCTCAGCTGAGTGCAGACCCGACTGGGCTCTTCAATCCATTTTTTTCTTCTTCTACATCATTTATGAACCATTCTGCACCGTACTTCCCCCAAAACAAAGGAGAATTCTGTGTGTGCTTGTGTATGCAAATAATATTCCCATTGTGAGTCCTTCCTTTGTGAGTCTAGAGTGACAAACTGGTGCAACTACTGTAAATTTGTATGTGCCAAGTCAAGAGACAAGATTAAAATGCAGATAAATGAAGATGAGTCAATTTGAAGATTTTGTTAAGAGCCTGGAGAGAAACAATCGACTACTCCTGTTCTCCTTCAGCACATCGATTTTGAAAACTTTCTAATGTTTCTTTTTTCAGTATGTGCTGCCTGATCAGCCTCTCACCTGACGCTGAATTCTGCCATGGAGCAGGGTTAATGAGCTGAGTGACGGGTGGATCGATCAACTGGCATGCTTGTTAAAGTTGTTAAAAGCCAAAGCTGAACTTCTCACAAGAACCAGCTGTCGAGACCCAATTAGGTTTCTGTGCTTTGTTGTTTCCTCTCAGATGTGAGTTCATTTCATGAACAATAGTCCCATCTCTCGAGGCTTGGAAATAAACTTTTTGCAGCTCTACTGTGTGCAACCTTTATTTGCAATGCCACAGGAACAACTTTGAACACAGTAAGTGAAGAAGACCAGCATCCATCACTGGAGCTATTGTTATATTGCTATATATGTTTATTTTCCGGCTTTTTCAGTTAGCAAGGTCACTTCATCAATTTGACATAAAACCACAAAAGATGAAGCCTTGATAAATGAATATATTATGTGTTCAGAGTTTGAGAGCACTACAGGTACAATTAGAGCGACTCACATCACCCACTGTCTGCCTTAATACACAGTGTCGCTGTCAGAATTCCCCATAAACTGCACAGCTACTAGAACACCTGAGTGTGTGTTGTGTCTTATATAGTATGTTTCTGTGTCCTGCCCTGTGTTCATGTACATCACTTCAGAATTGAACAAGTTTATTGATTTCACTTGTACATCCACAAGTTACTGCCATGTAAACCTGTGCATCGTCTGCATAAATGCTTGCATGTGAGCGTGTCCGTGTCTGTTTGCACGGTTCTTCTCTCCATCGTGGAGGAGTCCAGGAGGTGAAGGAGGGAGATAAGAAGAGCGAGAAAGAAAGAAGAGCGAGAGAGCAAAAGAAGAGGGAAAGCTCTCTCTGTGGAAGGAGGGAGATAAGAGAGAAAAGGTGAACAGCAACACGCGTCAGCCCTTCAGATTGGGACGGGTGGAATTTAATGGAATCAAGGGATGGGATGGGCTGAAGGCAAAAAAGCTGGTGGTGGGATGCAGTGTTATGTTACACAGCACTGCAACCAAAACAGATTAAAATATCGACTGTCATGTTTTTCCTGTTGCTGAACTTCCAATGAATCATATTCACGTTGCATAAAAGCAAACAACACCTCTAAAGCAGACTTTTAAATCTGCATGATTGCATGAAGAGGTTTCAAATATATCTTGTGGTATATATGTATACACACACACACACACACACACACACACACACAGACATAATCATTATGTATGCCTGCATTTCATCTCATGAAATCAATACCTGTCCATAATCCTGAGCCAGTGTTTCAGACGTGCGCCGGCGTCCAGTTATAGCAGGTGTTTCTCTGTTTGGGCTGTCAAGGACAAATGGTGGGCGATGGGAGCATCAGCAGTAAGTAACCAAGAGCAATCTGGAAGGCATCTCAGCTCTGTTCAGCTCCATCAGCCGCAGGCTAAATGAAGGCTACAGTAACTCTGGCAACCGCGGCTGACAGAGGAAGTCAAATGACATTGTTGAGGTGTGTGTTTCTAATGCGGTTTGGGCTTTTATATGTATGCACACATTTCTGAGTTGCATGTGTGCGCATGTGAAATGTGTGTGTGTGTGCTCTGCCACATTGCCCTCTGAATCTCTACTTCCTGTATAACAATCCAGCAGAGGTGTGCAGCGGCCAGAGGCCTCTTTTCTTTGATATGAAGAGCATCCAAAAGGTCTTTGGCTGGAGGCTGATATATGTCAATCAGCTTCTTTTTCAGCCCTCACACAGCAGCAGCAGCAGCAGCAGCAGCAGCAGCAGCGTCTGCCGTCCTGTCCGTCTCTCTCACCTACAGCGAATCCCTCCCTCGCACTGATAACACTCCAAATAACAGGTGAGCGACTGCTGGCAGAAAGGAGATTGCCTGACCTTATTGTTTGCCTTCGCCTCCTCTTTGTTCTTCACAAATAAAGGGTTTTTTAATAAACTGAAAGGTCCTCTGCCGTGGCCCATAGAGAAAATGAAAGGGGGCACTGAGGTATGGTACAATGTGGCGGGAAAAAAAGAGCAGCTCATCAGAAAATAACAAAGGTGCAAGTTAAAGATAAGGCGCCTGTCAGAGATTAATCCAGGCCTGCTTGATTGTTTTCTTTAATACCAGACCTGCTACAGCAAGCGATAAGTTTGCTGAGTAATTTGGTTTTCTCGGGGACGGGCAGCGAGTGGGTGGCTGGGTGCTCGAAATAATATTCAGGTGTGCTCCATAATTGATTTTTTTTTTCCACCCCTCAGTTCTCAAAGAAAAATGAGATGAAACTCAAAACTGCTTTGACTTGCCTTTCTGTTCACCGCGCTCCTTCTCTCCCTTTTCTCTCTCCTTTTTTTTTTTTTTTTTTGCTCTCTTCCCTTCTCTTCTCTCTTTCCCCTTTGGATTAATAAACTGGCTTTGTTGAAGACAATAAAGGGAAGGAGAGAGTGTGCTTGAGGAAGCAGTTTTCTCTTCTTGCTAGCAGCTCCATTGTGATGGTTTCTGAAAGAGGCAGAAAGGAGAGAAGGATGGGTAGCACATGCTGCAGACAGACAGCAAAGTGTGTGTGTGTGTGTGTGTGTGTCACATCCTGATGAGACAGAGCAAAATGAATGCAAAGAACAATAGATTCAAATCTATTAGTTTGATAATGAAAAGCGTGGAAACAGTCACCCTATGTTAATTTGGCTGCAGAAATAAAATATGTAAATACAGTATGGGCGAGAAAACGAGTTGGAAAAAAAATGCTGCCTTACTCATCTGAAAGGACTTTTTAATTTTCTGCAGCAATTACCATGATTTCCCCTTCTCTGTCTCCTCCCATAGAGATCATTCTAGTTAAGATTTCCTCACTTGTTGTATAGGAAATGCTTTGGGAGATGGACTGTAAATTAGATTCATTCGAAAAGACAGCAGACTCATCAGACAATGCACACTTCAGCCGTAGGCAAAGTTGCAAATTGTAATTTTTCTTATATATATATATACCTCCCAAAAGTGGCTTATTTTAGAAAAAATATAGTGCAATACAAGTTAAACCGCATCGAAAGATAATTGTTAAATCAATCATTCATCATCAACATTTTCTAGGCTTTGTATGCCATTAGCACTGTGGCCATTTACCTCTGCCTGACTGAATAAAGAGCTAGATTTTACCCTGGAAGGCAGACTGGAGAAACAGACACAGACGAGAAGAAAAGGTCCTTATATTTTTCATCATTTTGCCATTTTGATGCCAGAATTGATCCGCCTCACAAATCCCTCATCCCTCTGCCGCTCTCCTCCCCTCTGCTCGCTCTCTCTCCTCCATTCCTGCCACTTCTGCCAAAGATGGCCTGTACTCTGGGGCTGTTTTCCAATTATGGACCAACCTTTTCAGAGAAGGTCATTATAATTAGAGATCCATTTAGCTTTTCTGTGAAAAGAACGAAATAATTTTTTGTGATTGTGGTCCCTGGAAGAAAAAGTCGGGGGGGGGGGGGGGGGGGGGGGCTGTAGTGCTGATCTCAAGTGGCTCTATTATTATGGTTGGGTGGACAGGTTTTGCACATTACTAGTGCATGAATAGAAAAGGACATCTTCGAAAGAGCTCTCCAAATCAATACCAGGCCTGTATGTGTCTGTGTGTTCACCTCAGTAAAGAGAGCATAATGAGCAGAGGAGGACTCCATCGAGAGTGCAAGTTACTCTGGACTATTACCCATCTGAAAAATGAATTTTTCATATGGAATCTGAGGAGAAATGATTACAGAGCTACTGAGTCTTGCTAAGATTGCCATTTTTTTGCCATTTTAAGAACTAATCCCGTGGATATACTGGACATATAGGGCACCAACATACCTACTGTAAGCAACCCTGCTTTCTAAGCTCTTATTTTTGTTAACATTACCTGACTTTTTGGTAAACCGCCTTCCCAAACAGCCTCAGTTTTGGTCACGGGCCTGTCAAGCTTTGCATTTCTATGGAGGTGGTGTGCACGGGGTTCATGTGTGGTGTCTTTGTTCAGCTATTCCAAAACCTAATGCACAAGAGCCAAAATGTGTTTGTTTGCTTTAGCATAAGCTGCAGCTGATAGCACGTCCAGCTAACCAGCTGACTGTAGTAACTTAGTGGTACACGAGGCCAAGGCGCACATCACTAACTACATTAGTACATCCAGCCAGTCCAAGATGCTAACAGAGTTCAGGCTGACGTTAGGCCTCTCTCCTGCTCCGTTTACTGGATGTGGTTTACACTCCAGCAGCCACAGCCTGTTCCCTGAGATATTATTCCATTTTACCAAACACATCACTGGTCCTCATCCTAAAAAGTGGAAATTATACTGTTTGAAATGACACATAAGTGCTCAACACTAAACAGGTTTATGTTAGAATGAAGCATCAACCTGATCCATTTTTCCTTATCATAAGACTACTAATAATACTAGCTATCTTACAATACAAAAACAATGCTTTATTTTTATTATATTGATGGGACATGTAGTCTATGATCATGTCTATGAGCAACATCACGTATGGAGCCATCAAGCATACATTCAAAACAAGTCAGGAAACATGAAAAGGTCTGTTGGAGACACATGTTCAACCAACCCATGAGGCCTATGTTAGCTTTATTAGCTAGAAAGCCTGTCATGCACAGCACTGGTCACTTAGCAAAGGGTTAATTCTGACTTTAACCAGTTAGTATGGGCTTCTTACAAAATATATGAGACTGTGTTTATGGACAAAGATCCTAATTTAGATTCCCTCAGCAGCCACACAGAGTGGATCTGTGCAGCGTACGATCTATACAACAGTATGTTTTCTCCTCTCTGTGTTACAGAAGCAGATGGCTGGGGACCAACACTCCAAAGTGGTGGAAACCAACTAATTGGTTTGAGGGAAATCGATATGGTGCTGGCAGAAAACCCCTCCTTTCCCCTCACAGTCCATCAGTCTCGCTCTGCAATTACCCCATTGATTGGCCAGTGCTAATTGCAGGTCTCATTATTGCAGGTTTCAGCCAGTTGCTAACACAGCAGTTGATTTTGGGGGTTAACAGTGAGGAGTTACTGCAAAACATGTATAGCATGAATGAGAATGCATACAGGTGCTCTGGGGATCAGTGGGCTTGTAGTGGTGTATCCGACCCTGATCATGATAAAGAGATATTTGAGTGAACCGTAATGAAAGTTCCCCAATGATCTACAGCAGCAGAAGGTCAGAGGTCAGGTCAGCTTCACAACACCAACCTTTTAGCTGCTGACGGGCTGGATTGGGTAATACCCTTTTCCTACTGAAGCTCATTTCAGATAAAATATAGCAGAATTGTTTTATTCCTCCTTTCTTTCCTGAAAAAGTACTGAAATGGTTGGGAAGATTTTCTGTCGAGCTCCACGAGGAACATAACACGACCACGACCTTACTCCAAACAGCATGTGGAGCCACGCCTTCAAGATACTCATAAAGGCCTGGTCAAAAGCAGAAACTGGTTGAAAGCTCTTTATCTGCATCTGCATCAAAGACGAGGAGATTTTTGCGTTTGTTTCCTGACTGACAGTTCAGTGTGTCTCTAAATGTCCAAATGTTCAACAAAGAACAGTTTTGGTGTGATGTTGAATGAGCTCTGAATGAACAGCATCTTTTCTACTTATATTAAAAACTCAAATGACTCCTTTGCACATGCTTTACCTATAATGAGAAGTTTTTTTTCTCTATCTGAAAGCTGCACATTGTTGCACTGCATGGAAAATATTGGACATTTGGGCGAATGCCTGAAGCAATTTTACGGTCATATTTTTGCTCTATAACTCCTCACTACCACTGTGGATAATGTTGACATGCAGCTTCATGTTGAACAGGCACGTTTTATAGCCGTACACTTTACAGCAGCCTCTCCAGGGTTGAACTGACCAGGGGGGAGCAGATAATAACAACATTTTTAATTTAGCACAGCAGCAGCAGAGGATGTGCTTGCTAATGGGCCAGTATTTATAGGATGGCTTCCTTTTCTTCCACACCACGCTGCTGCCTCTGCCACATCACAAATCCATTTGTTCATTTCAGCTTCATTTTGTTTCATATGACAATACTGCTGTCTGTTACAAGAGCGGCTGTGAATAACTACTGTCTTCACTGTTTTGTTAGCCAAAAGTGAACAGAAAGCAGACTGTATTTTCCACTGGTGACAAAGGGGAAACTCTGGAACAATGGCCACAAGCTCCAGCAACACTACTCTGTTCACATTGTCTTCCCACGCAACTTTATCTACTTGCAGTATGAATTCCTATGAAGAGGAAACCATGAAGTAAAATAAGAATCTTTCACTTTGTTTTGTTAGTTTTATTTAATGAAGAGCTGGTGAATCATCCCTAACTCTAGATGTGACTGTGATGGAGACTTGCTGTGATCATCCAATGACAGCATGCAAGAAAAAGAATGTACAATCGAAAAATATGCACCTTATCCACACATTTAAGATCTATTCAGAGATACTCAATACTTAAAGAAAGAGTCACTTTCATGATGCTAATTTCACACATCTGGCTCTGTCAGTGCTGCACAGTATCATCACTGGGTTCCACAAACACGAGAAGCTGAATTAGAAACGGGTGAAGCAATAGCAGCTGAATATTTTCTTTATACTAACATTTTACAATGGAAGCATAAAGGCTAGATTCACAGCCATTCTTCCCACACACTCGTCCACCTGCAGTCAGAAACAGAATTGGCTTTACTGGCGAAGTATGTGCACATACGAGGAATCTGACTCCGGATTATCGTAGCTCTCAATGTACTAACACACGAATACTGCTGTGTAAAACTGCTGCTGCTTCAGGAGGAAAGTTAAAGTATAGCAAAACGTACATAACATATCAAAAGTAATGCTGTTTACACACATGGTTCCTGTTATATTGTTTACACTCTCGCTCATCAAGTAAGAGTCAATTTTCACTACTTTATATATTGTTTGACGGTTTAATCAAATCATATTTTCCAAATTGATACTTTCTAAACTGATTTTAGATTTTAAATCTCAATCTATGAAAGAGTAACTTAAGCTGTCAGGTTAATGATGGGAAGTACAAAGTAGCAAAAATGCCAGTATCTAAACTGTACCAATTGTACAAATTGGTACAGTACCAGAGAAATGTACTTAGTTGCTTTCCACAGTTGCTAGGAAGTGAACTGACAACTGTTTTAAAAATCAAAGCAATCAGAATTCCTGGCAACAAGGCACACAGATAGAGGAAAAAATCAATTATTACTTTCATGGAGAACTATTTCACCATTTCCATCATGCTTTCATTTTGATTTCAGTCCAAATACTCTGCAGCAGTGTTTTCAGCTGCTTTCTTTTCTACAGGGTGTCAACTAAAGGAGCCCGATGGTAAAAGACAAAACAACCAACATGTCCACACACACACACACACACTTACAGATACACACTATTCACTCATACGTTATATTCAATCCCTGTAGTGTAATGCACACGTACACAGGTAAACACGCATAGACACCCCGGGTCCACACACACACACACACACACACACAAACACACACAAACAGGGCCTCTGCTCGTCCTGTTCTCTCCCTTGGGTCTCTGCTAAAACTGACCTTCTCTGCCTTTCATCACAGGAAAATATCACCCTCGAAGAATAATAAGGCCGCCAGACACATTAATTAGAGAGCATCTATTTAGAAAATGTCTGCGAGAGAGACTGAGAGAATGCAAGTTATTGATATGCAATATGAAAATGATTGCTTTTCATTTTTCCAGTGCTGAAATGGTACCTCTGCTTTTAGCCAATATGTTTTCCTTCAACAATTTTCATATTTTTATGGATGGAATAAGACAGACCTCACAGAATAAGATTCTGTGTGGTTTCATTTCCTGTTTGTATTATCTTGGTGTACTCTGAGTACATCCATGTGTGTTTATATTGTTATTCTCATGAATAATGTCATTGTTTTTGCAGACATGCAGTATTCCCTGTGATAGAAATCCAGCAGCTTGCAGTGCGGCGCCTTGCTCTGTCAGTCACTGAAACTGTTCAGGTTCGGACAGCAACATGTCGCTGTCGTCCTGGCTTGTACTGCAACAGACACACAGCTGGTGGCTGAACAACAAAAATAACACATTACACACAACACACACCACTCTTTTTTCTTTCATGTCTCAGGTGTGTAAATTAAGAAATGCAAGTGTAGAATCGCATGTACTGTAAATGTGTGTTTTTTGCTTTTTGTTTTTCTGCAGGAGCTCTTACATGCACGCATGTAGATGTGTGTGAGTGACCCTCTGTAAATGGGATTCTGTGCTCCATCTGGTCCCAGTCGGAGCAGTTCGAGGCAGCGTCTCAATCAGAGCTGCTGATTGGTGTTGTTCTCCTGTCGGTGCTGCAGCTGCCCGGCCCTCAGCCCGAACACACAGAGTGGGATCAGCTCTCGCACCTTCTCCTCACACAGCCAACTGCGGCAAACAGCCCACTCGTGCACCATGTGCCTCTGCTTCATGTGTTTTTGATCACCAATTAGCATCCCTTGCAGAACATGAGTTGGATTCTGCACGGGACACAAAAAAAAAAACAATGTCCCTGTTACACAATTAAACTTGAAGCTTGTGCTCACACACTCTTTTCTTCCCCTGGTCTTGGTTAATCCTCTCCTGCCTTCAAGTGCTGCTGGAAAAATTGTATCTACCATGAGTTGAACACATGTAGATTAAAGTGGTAACCATGACACGGAAAGTGGGAATTTTCTTTCATATCTACATGAATGTAGAGCCAAAACATTTAGGAGCCTGTAGCCTGACAGGGATTTCCATGCATTTGATTATGGTTTTGAGTGTTTATTATTGTACGTTCTACAGTTTGTTGTGTTAGATTTTAAAACTTAAAAAAAAACCAGGAGGGCATTTTCTCCTCTTTTCTTCTGCTAAAGCACAAATGAAGTAGCTCACCGCCACCAACATCCAAGCTTTTGTTTGCTTCTCAATCGACTGTTGGCTGTGCGACAGGTCACAGGTGCACATTTTCATACTCAGGGTTTTTTTTCTTCACGTGAACATGTGAATTATTGCTTTAATGCTGCTTTGGAGCAGCCGTCAGTATCTATAGAGACAGGCACGCCGTGTTTTGTGTGCGCGCGTGTGTGTATCCAAGGCGGGGGGTAGCATGATGGTTACCAAGGCGACAGAAAGATCTTTTCCCTGTTCTTTTACAGCAGGAAGCAGGAAGACTTCATCAACTCTGGATGACCCCCCAGAATCACAAGTGCAACATCCTCCCTTCCACTTTCTATCTGTGTAGTCTCGCTGTCTCTCACCCACACACACTAAAGCAAAGCAATATTCATATGCACACACACACCATCTGCATAGGACTGGGGCGGTTAGTCGGGTCATCAGACAGCTAGGTGACGCGGACAACACAAAAGACGGTGGAACACTAACATAAAACAGGGCATGGACATGAACAAAGACAAGAACAAGACAAGAAACAAACTTACAGGAACTGTGGCAAACAAAAGACAAAGACAAACCAAGGAGACATACACATGAAACACGACACAGACGTGAACTAAGATAACACAGCAAAGAAACACTTACGTGAAACATGACTCGGACATCACAAAGAAATCACAACGACAAACACTAACTATGGGGGCTATGGCTATGACTAAGACTAAGGCTAAGGCTAAGGCTAAGGCTAACGCTGTGGCTGTGGCTATGGCTGTGGCCGAGGGCAAGGTGACAAGACGAAAAGCTAGCGCAGACAACGACCCGACAAAGACATTGGAGAAGACACAGACTTAAATACACAAAGGAGGGAACACTAATGACGCGCAGGTGGAAACAATCAGACAATCACACGGGAGGGAAAACACAGGAAGTAAAGTAAACCAAAGACACATAACATAAACCTTCAAAATAAAACAGGAAGTAACAAAAACGAGGCAAAGACAAGACACAATGGGAAACTTAACAAAAAACCAGCGTCATGACAATCTGGCCATAATGATTTCATGTAAGTTATACATTCATGAGCTACGTGATTATCTACTAGTAAATGATCCACACTACTTATATGCATTATTATTGTTATTATTATTTTATTATTATTCTATAATTATTATTGTTATTATTATTATTATTATGAATGCACATGGATCTTACTGGATATTAGTGACTGTCATATCATTTCTACCAGCAGTCATGCCCATTTTCACTTTCACTTTCTTAAGTTCAGCATCACAAATTGGCATCTTGTGTTTATTCCATCAGTAGATTATTATTAATGCTGGAGAGGAAGATAAGATGATTTTCACAGTCTCTGACTGCACACTTACACCATGTCGTACGGTGCTGTAACTTTTGTTGTGTTGGTGTTTTTGTTGTATTTGCTACTAAGAGGGGAAAGCAAGAAAGAAAGAAGAGATTGATAAGTGCTATCTATTTATCAGCGCACTGATTAATGTGTGTGACTGAAGGGCAAAAGCGCTTCAACCTCCTTGCAAACTATACACTCAGCATTAGTAACAGCACTGTACTGTTGACTCCCCTGCTTTGACATTTTCACTAATAAAAAACAGAAGGACAAACATTTCTTAGGCAGGAATCTGTGTGTGTGTGTGTGTGTGTGTGTGTGTGTGTGTGTGTGTCACTCACAAACCTGATTACAGCACCTGATGGAATTATCATATTTACAATAAGACCTTTCCATTATAACGCTCAGCTATTGTGCTTCAGATAGCTGCGCTGTGTGATGAAATACAACATGGGCAAGATGCAGCCAGTAAATGTCAGAGCAATTTGACAGACGGGGGAGGAAAAGGCTGAGATAGATGGCTGACAAAATGAAAAATTAAATGGAAAAGTGAGCAAAATGACACAGTGATTGTGATCTGAGGTCCCTGCTTTATATGCATATTAAACCACAGAGCAGATCAATAGTGCCATGTTGGGCTCACAAGGTTTAATACAAAGTTTAAAAGCTCTTTTTTTTATTCCATTCTCAACAGTAATTACATGTCTAAATGGGAAAGATGTGTGGTCAAAAGGAAACAGAAGGTTCAAGTGTAATTCAGTCTGCTCTTGGTTACCTCTTCACCAGGAAGACTCAGGGAATGTTTAACATGCCGCACTCTGGTTTGGACCTTTTCTTGGCTCCGTGCCTCATGAGTGTAATTTGGATGAGTGCAGCTCGCTTGCCTTTGGGCTCATTAACAACAATATAAACAGTAATTACTGTGATCGCCTAATTAATTCATTTAAAAATGCTGCACGGCGTAAAAGGCATGAGCAAATCTTTTCTGGAGATAACAATTTCATGGAATCATTGTTGACATAATTAGCAATTTCATGTTCCAAAATACAACAGAAGTAATTAAAAACTTTTTTGTCCTATTTCATACATTTACTCTTTTATTATTCAGATTGCCGCCGCTTTTCTTTCCTTTTTCACTAAGCCAGCTTTCTGTGAGCTATCCGTCTCTGATCCCGTCTCTGTCTGCATGGCAGCTCTGCAGTCCTGATAAATGTAATCCTCCCCTCTGGACACATTCCTTTGTTTTTGGGCCATTTCGACGCTCTCCTCTGATCACCGAGCTTTACTTTTTATAGAATTCTCTGCCTTCATTTGGTGGGTTTTGTTGAGGTAAAGAATGGTCATTTGGCCCTCAATTGTCCATTAATTCTATCTACTTTATTGGCCAGTTAATTGTGATTAACAGTAATTAAGATTCGGCTGAACAAAATGTGGATTTGCTTTGGCTCTGCACAATGAACGATGAAATTTTGACATTTCTACTACCACACCCACATCCTACAGAGACTTCCTGCAAAAATAATGTTTCGATTAAGCCACACATTAAGCAGCATAGATATGTTCCACGATAAAGGGTTAGTATGCTTTCTATATGAAGGATAAGATCAGCTCATAATTAACACCCAAAAGAACATAGCAAGCACATGCATGCTTTGTGTTTATTTAAATCCTTTAACCATAAAATGACCAGATTTATGCTGAAAACATATATTTTTTTATCCTAAAGACTGTTGTTTGGATTCATTTAGTGCTTTAATAGAAGAAACATTAGTGCATAAGACGAGAAGCACAATGTGAGAAGCATGTGACAGAGTGGTTTACATTACAGGCGCAGTCCTCTGACCCTTCAAACCCCAATTAGTATTCCTGCAGAATTTATTACCACGCCTGGCATCACTTCTCGCTGATTACCTCTCCACTCATTAAAGTGAGAGTGGATTTATGGACGGATCTGACTGATGCATGGGTGAGGGGGGACACAAATCTTTCTGTGTCAAACTGGTGACAAATCTATACATGATCCAGTGCAGCGTGGTTGATGTTTTAAGAAGTGCCAGAGATTAAGAAGCATCGTTATGTTTGATCTAAACAGAGGCAGGGGTTATATGGGGTAAGGCCAAAATGCCTTTCATTCACACTCGCACGCATGCACACACACACACACACACACACACACACAGTATGTACACAATACAACTTTAAAACTAGTCTTTACTTTTTCATTTATTTGTCATTCTACATTGTACCATGAAACGCAAGTTGTAGTTTTTTTATGCTGCACACAAAACACACACAAAAACTGTTTTCTTGATTTATGTTATGCAATCTATGGTCGTACACAGTCATGTGTACCTAAAATGGACCATTACATTAATTCTAACTGACTGTCTTACAAATAAAGATTATGTTTTGAAGAAATGAACATGATGAATGCACTACAATAAAATGAATTAGTTGATTAAATAATGTTATTTTTGGTGCATTCACTTGTATGAGGTGTAGTGAGATGCAGAAAATGGAACAGTCTGTAAAGCACAGCACATGATCACCACCTGCTGGTCTCATACACAACACAATCCACTGCTTCTAAACCAATTTAACTGGTCAGCTGATTGAAAATTCCAGTGACATCTGGTCAAAGGCTGCATGTTCCTTCCCAAAAATGATCATTCATGGCTCCTGCATAGAAACAGTGTGTTAGTATGTATTAGTGAGATCATTTAGTCAAAGGGGAGTGCCGCTCATGGAGCATGGATGGATTACGGATTAGACAATGTGGCCTGGTGCTCAGACATGTGAAAGGCCTCCCAGCTCCTGCGCAGGAGCAGAGCAACTCCACATGACGTAGCTCTTATTTCTGTCTTTGCAGGTGAACCAAAACACTCAGGTGCTAGCTTTGGTTCAAAGACTGCAGCTGAGCTTCAGTATTTACCTCATGCTGGACGTGAGGAGAGGCTGTCACACCTGTCCAACGCTTTCTGCCACTGCAGATCGGCAGTGAAGGGAGTATTCAGATTTTTTACTTCGCTAAAAGCACCAAATTAGCTTTTCTGCTTGACCATTCTGTTCATACTGTAACCTGTCTGTCCCACTACAACCAGTCCTCCTCTGTGACCCACTGAGCTCCTCAGACATTTCGTGCTGAATGAGGCTCTGCCGTCACAACTGTGACAAGAGTCAGCCAGAAAGGCCCGAAGGAATGAGTTCATTCATGTCAGTGTAGTAAATGATGAAGTCACCATTTCAACATTCAGCATGTGGCCAGAGCAGTCACCTGGCGTGCACCTGCTGGTCACACATCATCTCGCCTGTGTTTAATTTGTGTCACTCGCAGTGCAAGGTAGATGCTAAATTTACAAAAAAAAAAAAACCCAAGCCAAAACAAAACAAAACAAAACTATTTACACTATTTTATGTAGTGGCCATCCACAATGATATGAATGGATTTGATGCACAGACATTTCAGTCGTGGAGCTGACTGTTTTTCACGGATAACAACATGCAACTTTGGACAGAAGAAATATCTTTTTCTATCGCATTATTTCTGCTTTTTGTATCTTGGACTTCTTTTTCTTTAGGCAGAGCGATTCTGCTGTTCCAATTCCAATTGCTTTACTAATTTTATTGTATTT
The DNA here is from genome assembly GCF_017976325.1 of Chelmon rostratus. Taxonomy (NCBI): domain Eukaryota; kingdom Metazoa; phylum Chordata; class Actinopteri; order Chaetodontiformes; family Chaetodontidae; genus Chelmon; species Chelmon rostratus. The sequence goes on from NC_055665.1 coordinate 22,936,966, forward strand.
TAATGAACCGTGAATGTAGCCTCAGCATGCTGTGCAGCTGTAATAGGAAATGAAATGACAAATTAAACAAACTAATATTGGATTGGATGTGACTGGCAGATTCTCAACATTAAAACATCATAACCATCATCAGGACAAACCTATTTCAACTAAACTTTGACTTTCCAAAAAGAAATGTTAACAGCCACTCCAAACATTCTTTCGAGCCATATCCAAATTAAAATATGTTCAGTGCTAAATAGCAGAAGCACCTGTTGATACAGTACACAACCATACTGCATTAGATATTAGTTTGGTGAATGCTGGGGTTTTGCTGAGACTCAGGCTCAGTACTTTTGTGAAGGTATGTGCTTTCAGTGTTCTTGTGAACACTGTTCATCTTTATCTATGCAGTTGTTGTTCCTGTGTTTGGCATATGTCCCGCAAACCATGCCACACAGGCCTCATTTTGCTCACTGCTTGTTTTAATCCAGCAGCAACTCAAACAGAGCTTTGAGAAATCATGAAGACATAATGCCAAAGACAGGAAAATTGGATTAGCAATGAGACACATACTGTAGGTGCACCATTGTCCAAACTACAAAAAGAAACTAGCAGAGATTCAGCAGAACCCGTCAATAAATGCTAAACACGTAAAATTCTGTTTTTAGCCTCAAGAATTGTTCCTGTTAGTTTTGTGACACCTAATCAGTGAAGGTGAGGAAATGCTGTAGCTTCCCTGGTTTTCCACTAGAGGGCGTCAGAGTCTAAATCTTAATGTATTTTATCTAAAGAGGAGGAATTAGACAGAACTCTCACTCTCCTCTTTTTCTAGATACCGTAAATGGACGCAGATATGACGCTCATATGTTCCTTCCAGGATACAGAGTTAGAATGTCGATTTATGTTGAAAGACAAAGACAAAAAAGAACTACCACTCATATCATGTTTTATAAAAAATATCGAATGCCTAGGTTTAAGCCTTGCCCCACGGCGCATGCGTTGTGCCTAAACGCATTTTTTCGACCAGAACATAAGCCAGTTTTGCTCTCATGCAGCACATCTTCTGTATATGCAATCTTTGCAGTAACTCTCTACACTGACACTTGTTGGAGGTACATGTGTTGCTCTGTTGTTTACTGACTCACCGGCAGATGAAGAAGCCTGCTCTGGTGACATTTCTAAGCTTTAGTGGTAAGTCTGTTGTTTTAGGTTAGCTCCTTACGGCATTCATAGCTCCTACTGGCGGGTTTCGTCTTAAAGACCCTCACAGACACTCAATAGCGTATATGTTACGTTGTTGTAAACTCTAGCAAAATGTTAGTACATCTTCTTTAACTAAACTTAAAAAAAGTGTCCACACATACTAGCGTTTATAAAATGTTTAACTAGCTTGTTCTTTTCTGTTTTGTGCAGCAGGTTTGGTCAACATGGTTTAGCTTTGCTTTGGCGCATCCCAAAGCCGTAGCATTTTTAGCGTGCTATGCTAACTTAACTAGCTTTGGAGAGCAGAAACCAACCTGTCTTTGTGCTTTGATGGCACACGGGCGGCGGGGTTTTGTCCTCCTGTTAGTTCGTTTGTAGTCTCGCGTTAATCAACACGTGTTTGCTCTCGCTGTTGTGTTTGTAAGTGCTCTTCAGACCTCCGCAGGTTGAGCTGCAGGTGGACACAAACCAGAACGACTGAGTCTCGTACAGCACGTAAACTGTTGTCAGAGGGCAGAAAGTTAAAGGGATTTATGTTGGACCGATGGGCTCTTGGTTGTGTTTGTTTTGCTTTTTGACATATGTAAAGTAGGAATTCCCCAAGGTGTTTCTCAGGAACCCACGAGCACACAGAGACACGGCTTGTAGTGTGTAACCTTGCTGTTAGCTTACGTTCTTGGCACAGAAGCATATTTCTGTGACGTTACTGTGGAGATAACAGCTGAACACCTGTCATCCTTACCTCATGTAACACCTGTAAACAAACTAATGAAGATGTTCCTCATTTAGCTGCAGACTATCAGGACCATGAACCTCAGTTTTAACCATCTGTAATCTGTGGTATTTGGCTCTAATTTGGCTTAGTTGCATATTTTTGTTTGTTTGTTTTTAATGGTTTCAGCTGCATTTATTTTTTATTATAAAAGTTTTACTTTATGTGAGTTACATCTCTAGATGGAAGTTACTGTTGGAGCTAGTGGGAAAATCACAATTATGTGAGATTTATTTACTTAAAGTACTGACTACACTAGGATCCACAAGGGGTGATAGGAGTGATTTAACACTCTTAGGTAATGCAAATCAATTTCCTTCATTAGTCACAAACACTTTTTCAGCACATCTCTGAAAATCTGTCAGTGTGACTACATGTGTTATGATGTCTGTTGTTTAAGAAGTGTTAAACATCTGGGTGCAGTATTAAGGAGGTGTTGATGGGTGGAGATCCCCTTCTGTATGTGAAAAGTCGATTTCTCACCTTATCTCCTCAGTTTATTACCTGTATGGGGAGCCCGAGGAGCCAACATCTGGGGCAGGTCGCACATCGTCAGACAGTGTGTTATTCGTGACAGCTGTAGTCAGCATCAACAGGCTGAGCAGGTAGGGGTCTCACTGATAGTGCGGGCCTTAATGGTGGATTCGGTCGGCTTTTACCAGAGTGATTGTGATGAGGGAATAACGTCGTGTTTTTTTCCCAGTCAAACCTGTTTGTCGGCCTGAACCACAAGTGAATAATACTTTGGTATTTCCTGTTTGTTAAATAATCAAATTAAAAAAAACAGTTGGCAGAGGGTGCCTTTGTCCTGGTGGTTCTGTTGACTCATATTTACTGGGAGGTAATACACGTAATATCTAATAGCTGTGATGGCTCAGTAACATCATCCAAGCTTGGCCCTCAGTTAGTGTGTCTTCTGGCCCCATATATGAACTCTGAAGACAAACCAGGATCTCATGCTTCTGTTTTGGTCAGCAGCTCATTGACCCTGAAGCATGCAGGCTACACACGTCTGGACCTCAGTCAGTGATATACAGCCACCCACTGACCGACTCATTAACTCAACATGCACACTCATTAAACCATAACCAGAGACTCATGCACGTATGTTTGTGCACACACATTTATGGAAACGAGCACAAAAATATAGACTACATTGCATATCTACATATGAAATACTGTACAGTACAGAAACACTGGTTTATTTACTCAACAGACTGCCAGTGGGACATCAATTCTGTCAGTAAAACTGAAGATTAAAATTCTGTCTCCTTCCATCTTTCCTCAGGCCCTGTCAGAGAAGGTCATAGGTGGATAAGGAAGGACACTGAACCCAAACATCAGAAGGGGTGACCCAGCAGTCTGACACAGCTCACCTGGCCTGCAGGCATCCACACGTTCCACCTGGTGAGTGACAGAACTACAGCAGTTGGATGAGTTAGCCTACATGTTTTATAGCTTGTCAGTGGTTATGAGATGCTGTAAAAAAGTGCAGGAGTTTGAATACACATATAAAGCACATCAGCATTTAGACATCAAACTTGGTGTTACTAAACTGCTGCATACGTTAGAGATTGTCTGGGGCACCACAGAGGACAGCCATTGTAAAAGATGGATTTCGCTCCTATGAGTGTGTCTTAATTAGGGCAGCAATGATTATGTTTGTGTCAACTGGCGAAACAGTACCATTGATCATGCCAGTACTTAATTTCATCATATTGCTTTCTGTCAGCACAGCACTGTGTTCTGCACCAGTTCAAAGACATGCAGTTTAGGTTAACTGCATATACTGTGAGTGTACGTGTGTGGTGTCTGTTTAATGTTAGCCCTATGATAAGCTGGCCTCTTTCCCAGTGTATGCTGTGATGTTGGAAGCCAGACCTGATTAGTTTCTATATGGGGTGCAAAAGAATTCAGATCGGCTGTGATACTGGATTTGAATGCAGTAAAATACTATTCAACTACATCCCAGGTATCTTAATACAAGTGTAAAGGAAACATAAAGTGCTCTATTTGCTGTCAGATATGTAAACAAACCTTGCTGCAATAAGTGTTTCATCATAGTGTTAGCCTTCATGATACTTAATTGTTGGCCTCGTGCCAGGAAGGGGGCCCCAGCTTCCCTGTTCCAGGCGAGGTTGCTCTGTGAGCTGTTGCTCAATCCTGAAGGGTTCTTTATCAAGCGTGGTTAGGACACTTATGCAGGATCCATTTGCCTATACTCATGAGCTTTGGGTGGTAAGCGGGAGATTGTGAATACAAGCAACTGAAATTAGTTGTCGTCCTATGGTGTCTTTGGATTCAAAGGAGCCAGTCAAAGTGGTTCGAGTATTTGATTAGGATCTCCCTTAGATTCCTCCCTGTGCAAGTGTTCCAGAAGATCCTGGGACAGACTCATAACAAACTGAAGGGATGATGCGTCCCATCTGACCTGGGGATTCCCCAGGATCCCCCAGCAGGAGCTGTAGGAATTAGTTAAGGAGAGAGGTTCTGGGCTTCTTTACTCAGCCTGCCACCACCACAACCCAGTCCTGGATAAATGAAGATATATATATTATGTATTACAGAATGGCTAATGATCCTACAATCATACTATACAAAGTATAATTGACTACAAATAACTGCTTAAACTACAGTTGATTACAAGGTACCATAGTTACAAGAAGAAAGCTCAGCAATTTTATCATGCTGGGTCTGAGAACATCCTCACCTCCTCACCTCAGCTGTGTGATGTGGGAATACCTCAGTACAGACAGGAAATGTCTGGACAATATCATCAAAAATAATGCATGGGAGCTACCATCCCATGCTGAAATCTGTCCCTTTAGACTGCAGCTAAAGGGGCACAAGATTCTTCAAGAGTCTGACCTAAATCACATCGTGGTGTTATTATTCATATCTATAACACACTGTAAGGATATGTATACAGTGGTATACATCATAGCTGCTTTGTGGTGCTGATAGCATCCCCATGGGAATGCTTGTTTCAATTAGTTATAAGTATTATTATGATTACTTGAGCTGCAGCTAACGATTATATTTGTTGTTGATTAATCTGTCGCTTATTGTCTCGATTCATAAAATAGTTGTTTGGTCTATAAAATGTCAGAAAATGGTGAAAAATGTTGGTCAGTGTTTCCCAAAGCCCAAGATGGCATCCTCAAATGTGTTGCTCTGTCCACAATCCCAAGATATTCATTTTACTGTCATAGAGGAGTGAAGAAACGAGAGAATATACACAGGAAAGAAGCTGGAATCGAGAATCAATTATCAAAATATTGGTGATTAATTGAATAGCTGACAACAAATCAATATGTCATTGCAGCTCTAATTGTTGCAGTTTTTTTCTCACTTGTTTTATGTCCCTAGCTGGTTACTGTAGATGATGTGAGGTTATTGGTTGTGTGAGCAAACCAAACTAAGTTTCTATCAACTAATGTGAGTAGTGAGCAGGAGGAGATCAGTAGACATGACCCCTGTGATGGTGACAGCATGGCATCACTTTTGGTTGGTCGTTAGGGTGCCTTATCAAACACCGACACAGTGTGGGAAACGGTTTCTACACTTGTCCTGCAGTTTTCCCAGGATGGATAGTTAGAATTGTTGGCATTCCTCATCGAAACCAAGGACACGGCCATGCTGCAGATAGCCGAGCCCCTTCTCAAAATAAGAATGTCGAACAAATCAAATTACTGGCAGATTTGTTTATTTTGTACTTAACATGTCTGCCTTTATTGGCAAGTTAATTTTAAATATTGAGACTGAGGTTGCGAGAACTTGAGGGAGATAGCGTGTAACACATGCCAGATCTGACCTCATGATGTCATAGTCACATGGTATGTGCCTTCAGACCACAAAGCATCCAGGATGCTCCATATTAGGGAAACTCAAAGACAAATGCTAAAACTATATTTCCATGATGGGCTGTGAAAAAGAAAAGGAACCCAGTGAAACTCTAAATGTCGAAGCAGGTCCTTTATGAAATATCCTTGCAACACTATTGTACGGACAAATATCAGAGCTCACTCTCAGTGCACCGTGCTCTGCGGTTGTTCCCTCGTGCCTCTGCTCTGCTCTGCTCGACAAGAGTGGCTTAGTGGCTGAGATCAAACAGGATCATCAACTGTCAGCCTCATGCTTCCCATGGACACAGTGGTGACAGCTTGAACATGGGAACACGATGTGCTGCTTACATATATTGCCAAACCTTTACACACCTCTGTCCCTTTTCATTCACTCACATCTCTGGGCTATGTGCATTTTTGTGATGTATGTACATAAAAAGTGCACATATTCTCCCAGGATGTTGCAGTTGTGTTTGCCCTTCAGATCTCTACTTGTCTGCCTGCCTGCCTCATTTTTAGAATCAAATTTGATATCATTTAATTGCAGTTACTGTTTCTTGTTCCATGTTATACAACATAGTGTATAACGGCAGGCAGCATGTCTTGTGTGTCAGAGTGAGCCTGCAGTCCATAGATGACTGAGCGCTGACACCTGGCCCTGTGATTGGTCCGATGACTTCCTCTGACCTGTGAGTCATCACAGCTGTGAACTGCCAGCCTGTGTGATGTGTTAGACCATAACAAAGGCTGACATTAAATGTGATGGCAGGCTTTAGTAAAATCTGTGCAGTCTGCAGCACTTATTGATTTGCTGTTAAATCTTCAGGCTCTGATGGCTTGTACTATGTATTACTATGCAAATGATGTTGTTAAGAGGCCAAAACACAGTCTTTGTAACATCAGCCTTTTTACCCTTTTCACCTTTCTCCTTAATGCTTTACAGTGAGAAATTGTTTGATAGCAGAATTGCTCTCTTAATAAAAGCGTTTACAATCATAAATGGATCTACCCTTTGTCACACTATTTTATTAAAGGAAACCTCAAGGAGAAATTCAAGCTGAGTGCAAGTGTTTGTCTCTGTTACCAGTGTTGGGTAGTGGCAGTATCAAAAGTAGCGGCGTTACTGTTTTGACTACATTTTTCATTAGCGTGGTGATAAGGTCACTTTTTTCTGAATCAATAGCTTTTCAGTAGCTAAGCTGTTGATTGATCAAGTAGTGCAGTAATGTCCACACAGGCTACATTTTCCCAAGCACTAATGAGGCTCAAACACAGCAGAGCTTTCAGCTGCAGTCTGGAATAAAACTGCTAAGAATCAATAACTGACAGCTCATTGTTTAATTAGCAATTGAACTTAGTGGTTTTATCTGTTTGTTTGGTATCTGTTTGACTGACCGTTCTAGTCAAGTAACTGGTAGCTTAGCCTACTACACTTTAGCTTTCTCAACACTGTTTGTTACAAGACAGAACAGTTTACAGTTGGCATTAACAATCACAAATAATTGTTAATTTAACTGTCTGGACAGTAAAGTTAAGATTCCTAATAATGCTGCATTATGTGGGCTGTAGAATCACAGCTCTGTTGTGAGTTTGGATCCATATGGTTTGCCTTTGTAGATCTTACAGTTTTACACTTGCATCTTACATTGGATCACGTTTATTTTGAGGATTTGTTCTCGATCGGCACTTCATCCTTTACCGCACCCTTCTGTTGGTATGCCTAGAAAACCACATCCCTCTGTGGCCTCTCACTCAAATGTCAGCTGTACGCACCAGCTGGCTGTTATTACTCAACTATGTGTGTGTGTGTGTGTGTGTCTGGCATTTCTTCCTTCAATTAAGGTTAGATAGAAAGACAGAGACCAACTGCCAGTGTCTAACAATGTGGTGATGGGCTTCAGGGCCTGATACTAAATAGAGCCAAATTTCTGTTCCGTCATACACAATAAGAAAATGATTCCAGTGGAGTCTCTACTGCATGTTAATAGCCATATGGTGTAAATGAATCAGCCAAGGTTTAAACTGAGCACTACTGTGAACCTGAAAAGCTTGTCGGTGTGTCATTAGATCCACGCTGTACGATTTTCTCCAGAAGTGCCGCAGGTCATGCTGAACCCTACAGGAATGTGTAAAATGTAGAATGTTTCTATTTGGTTTGTGTGGTAAAACATGTGGACAGCAAATGTTTCACGCAATGTAGGCATGATATTTGAGCAGAGGTTCTGCTGTTACTTTGAACAGTATCTGTGACACACTGATTCAGACTGTGAGATGCAGTTTGGAGCTCAGAAAACCTAGTTAGTGGACCTTTTCAGTTGAAATTATTTTGAGACACAAGCTCCATAACAATGGATCAAATGGCTATTTGTATACAGCCCTATAATTTCCATAATGCACAAAATGAGGACGGAATCGCAGAATTTGATAATAAAAACTGAATCAACTGTGAATCATGTGATATTGCTGAAATTGCCAAACTGTGGATGCAGTTTATAAAAATCAGGGGTTTTGCTTAATTTAGGGCCATTTTTTTCATAGCACCCAAGTCGAATGAAAAGAAAAAAAAACTCTGCTATGCTGTAAGTCAAGAGATCCTCTGAGAGCGTGCGAGAGAGGCAGCATGCTACCAACAGTTAATCACCTCAACAAACTCTCTGAAGTGCAACCACATCGGCAGATTGGAGACGTGCAATACTTCGTTGCTATGTGCACAGAGTCGAGGGTGTACTGCACAGGATCCACTTCATAAAAAATAATGTAATGTTGTGTTACATCAGTCATTCATCTTTATTAAATTTTTAATGTTTTCTTATTGAATTGTTGACATTTAATTTATCCACCACATGATAAGAAGAATTTAAATGGAAAACTCTGAATTTGGGGAAAAAATAATATGATTTCATAGAGCCCTACTTGAATGTGGAACAGAGCTAAAAGGATAATGAATATTATACATGTATTGAACTTGCTAACAGATATGCCATATTAGCTTAAAAGGTAATAAAATGTCAGCTGCCCCCAGGTGGCCAAACAGAACAGTTATTGCAACTACAGGAAATTATTGCTCTCTTGACATTCATCTTTTACGCATTTAGGTGATTGAAATAAACACTGTACTTGCAGCACATACATAAGCATGCAAAAGGAAAGTAGGACTTGCAAATTTTTGGGCAATTTGTAAGCAACAATATTTGTGAAACAGGATGCTAGTACCATTTGCAATCTGTGTGTAAGCAGTAAATCCTTTCTGTGAATATACAAAAGATATATTGTGCATACGCTCAGAGGCAGATTAAAAGACCCCATTTCCAAATGAAAATAGGCTGACTGGAGCCTTATTGGTAGACACCTCTGTCAATATCACACAGGTGCTCAAAGTCAATGAACATCTACCTCAGAGGGCAACATACCATTTATGAACTGGCTTAATAGGCAGCAGCTGTGGCATTTCACACTCATCTGTCTCTGTCTGTATGTCATTGTGCCTGCACTGAGTGTGGCTTCAAACTTACATACAGCACGGCACAGCGTGGGTTTCACATTAAAAAAAAAAGACATCTTTGCTGTTCTTCTACATGAGTCTCTAACACAGTGACACCAACCATTTCTCCTTATCCAGATAGTTGTGAGATTTTGTTCCCAGCCACTAGACATGAAACAATCTACCTCTGTAAAATTCACTTTGACATTTTCCTGCATCATAAATGCCATTGGCAGAATACATAAAGAGCAGCGGTTTCCACTTGTTGCTGTTGCTAACATCAGATGTATTTAATCTTGTACAGCAGCTGCTAAATCTCACTCTGAGGCCTATTTGGTCTCTGTGCCATATATAGACTGAGACAGACAAATACACAGTGAAGCAGAAGCACAGTGCACATATGATATGAAGCCTTGATTACAAATATAGTTGTGTAAGCACGCAGGTGAATCCACACAAAGACATACAGTGCTGTTGACAGGCAGGCAGACAGACAGCTGAGACATGAAAAGCAAAGTCAAAGAGTCACTGACAAGTATGCATTTATAATCTGAAGTGCCAAAAGTTGTACACCCTTAAACCCCACACTCCATTACCTCACTAGCTACATAGTGACACCCCTCTGCCAAGGCCAGACAGATTGTCAGAAGTGATGGCATCAGTAGCTGCGGGTTGTGTCGGGGGAGCTGAGACGAGTTGCTAAGCTTCACCGACAGGCTTTGGCTTCGCACCCTGACTGGCCAGGAGTCCATGGGCATGTCCCGAATTAGCACAGGGCTTTCCCACCATGTGAGAACGCTGTGGTGGTTGGAGTGTTAGTCAGTGTCAGAGAAGTGTGGAGACCTCTGTATACAGCTGACTTCAGAAGGACTTTTTGGTTGCCTAGAAGGCCTGTTATTTTAACCCTTTCAGTATGAACGCCTGGATGTCGCCACAGTCATCCGTAAACATTTACCTGGAGATCTGACATATCTAGCATGAGCAGTTGAATCTGTCCAGTAGGAAAGCATAGTGTAACATATAAGTTTCAGTGATAAATTAGAAACAGTGTTGAGACAAAGCAGCGTTAAGCACAAATAATATGAAAGGAAATAGTCTGAGAAGTAGTGACAAATAGGTCTTATATGATCATCAAATAAAAACAGAATTACCAATGTGGATGATGATTTATGGAGTGAATTAGTGAATTCGGTAAATCCATAGGATAGGAAGAGCAAAAATGCAATGGAGAACACCAGAATTTATTCCCAAAAGAGATGTAAATCTTGTTCTTATTTCTGAGTACTATTATACTGTGGATACTATATTATTTGTTGTCTACTATGGAGACTAATTTCCCTGCATAAACATTTTTGAGGATGCAAAAAAACATTTTTCATGTAAAGCTTACAAAAATCCACTGATGAAAATGAATCACTTTTATTCTAAACCCTTCGAGAGTCTCAGTTTGGTATTTGGACATGGGGTTGACATAACTGACGTAGATGATGCTTTAGTAACACTTGCTGACAGGCTGCCAAACTTGTACCAAACACAAAACTTGCTGATACTGTAATTTCTAATGAGAACATGAGAATGGTCCTTTCACTTTTAATTGTCTATTTTTTTTTACAGTTTGTTATTTTTAATCCACATTTCTCACAATGATTGACGTTTTACATTCACAAACCTTTTTAGCTAATGTAGGTGAATACACAGCAGCAAAGGAACACATGTCCACACAACCACACACACATGAGTTTGGCCCACATTGTCTTTATATAATGTTTCTGTTTGCCACCCAGTGTGCACTAGAGGAGAGGCAGGATGAAAGCTTCTTGCAGCGACAGATATATGAGAGAGGAACGGTAATGAGTGGGCTGGAAACCGTGACAGTTGGTCTGCCACAAGTAGGGGTGTGCGAGAGAAAGAGTGAATAAGAGGAGGGGGTTATATGTGGGAGTGCGCCACAGCAAATATGGTATAAGGCAACACGACGCAGCCGCAGCCGCAGCCCAGCTTTATTCAGCAGATGAACGAATGAGCAAGGAAGCCTGTCTCGTCCAGACACCCACACTGCCTGGGCTGGTGTCCGAGGAGATTAGCAATGCATTGTTACGTCTTTCTCTGTTTCTCCCTCTGTGCGTTAGGTTGTTTTTAATATCTGTATATCCATTCCCGAGATGTTAGATTGGCCTGGTATCATGCTAGTCATTCCTATGTCACAAACAAGGCTGTCGCCATTTTTATAAAGCCACCAGGAAGCACCTTTTATTGCTGCCGGTGAGAGTCATCCACATTTATTTAATGCTTGGGATACAGGGCTAGTGTGGTGCAGCTGTTTGAGCAGGTAGATTACCTCAAGGGTAAATCCTTAGTAACCCAGTAGTAGTATTGTAGAAAGGAAAAGTTTAACTCTGCTCTTGTTCTCAAGAATAGCACAGTGAACCTAAAATTAAATGTGGTCGCTCATTGCTAAAACATGTTTAAGCGCTTGAATTAAAAAATTAATTTCCTTGTTCAACTGTCAGTATCAGTGGTGTTTGGTCATTTATAAGGATGTTTTATCCTCATGAACTTAACAGGAATAGAGTGCAGGAGCTTGCTTCTAATGAAATGTTAATCCCTTGAATTACACAGCCTTCTTACTCATTTGACAATGCTGCTTGTGTTTGATGTTTTGCATGAATACGCACACACACACACACACACACACACACACACACACACACACACACACACACACACACACACACAGGGTTTTTGATGCTTGATCATTCACTCAGACTTGAATGGTGTTCTAGTTGTTACACCTGATTCTAGCTGGTTTTTCTTACCTACCATCTGCACAGAACATGTTGCCATGGCATCAGTGAAAAGGCTGAGGTCTCCCTGTCACATTTTGTTCAAAGAAGTGTTGACAGTTTCGGTTATTTCTGCTTCCGATAGCCTGACACCCAATAAACTAGCTGGTTAATTTTGAGATGAGGAGCACTGGACTGCATTTCCTTGTCAGGGTTTCTAGTAGAAAGAATTTGTGCTGGTTGTAAGAAATTCTGTTTATATATTATCTGTGTTTATGGACCCCTGTTCCACTGGGGAACTAATGGAGGCAACAATTTTTGATACTGGTCCAGTGTTGAACGAGAACAGCGCAGTCGCAAAACAGACTGCGATGTAATCCCTCAGGACGTCGGTGCATCGTCCATTCAGTATTGATAAGTTACAGGTAGTTGTGATGTAGCTTTCATATGTGAGAGCTTTTTCAGCACTTGGTGGTCAGACCTGGCTTGTCTGCCCCGGCTGTCTACTTTCAGCTCATCCATCCTCTTCTCAAAGCATTTTTCAATGCGTTTAATCACAGTAGCTCTCAATGGTATTGCACACTTGGGCTTGAGATACCATTAGAGGTTTGAATCCTTCGCTCTCTACCACGCTGTATGTCAGCATGTGGTCTCAATCATGCGCCACGGCAACTTGCCGATAGCCTCAGGCGGACATGTTTATATGCAAATTAAGCTATGGACTGACATGCATAACCGGTTAAAAATATTCCCACAGTTAACCAAAGACAACTTGAGCTCTCCATCCCATCTGCGTTTGTGTCTCTCAGAGAATTTATTTCCATTATGTCTCTGTCTCCTCGACCCTGAGACTGAAATCATGTGTCTCTGCAGGGGTGCTGACCACTTCCTGAGATATTTTTAGAAACTGAAAAACGACATTGTCTTTACAAACCAGAATGGAAAAAATGAAAAAGCCACACTGTTAGGCTGAGCTATAGACCACTTTTAATTTGCTAACAGCTATTACACTTCTTGTCTACCATTGTGGACACTGTCCTAACTTTCATTACTGTGGCTGTTGCCTGATTACATTAATAACCCTTTTATTGATACATTTGCTTGCTATTGGCCTGCTTAAATGGTTCTGATGTAATTGCATTGAATATGATTTCTTGCCAGAAGACAAAAGCTGGACTCCGTCATGGATTTTTAGAGGACTTTGTTCTATTTTTAGGTTTGTTTGACCTCTTTTCTCTGGTTCCCTGTACTGTAAGATCAAAGTTATCGAGCACATTGTACATTGTGCATTCCATAGACGGTTGTCTGACAGGCCGACTTCTAGGTCAGTAGTGTTTGTGTAGTTTCACAAATGATGTGTGAAATAAGCTCAAGACCAGGACAATCTGTGGTGGCTACACATGTATGTCTGCCTAAATGTGCATAAACACAAGTGGTTCTGTTGTGACTCATGGGGCTATTAAAATTACTCTGAGCAATACCAGCTCTCACAGAACCGGGGGAAATAATGCACTCTGATGTGAAGGCATCAGTGCATTGAGAGAACTGTTGCTGGGTTGTATTTTGATGGATTGACTATTATCCAGGGCATAAATCCTAATGTTTTAATGACATAAAGCTAAATTGTTCCAGAAAACTGTTATTTGGTCGCTGAAAAGACAAGAGAAATGTTTGCTCCCATATCAGCAAGCTGGTTGTAAGATATTTATGGAGAAGCTCCCTAACATTATTACCCAACACTAAAAAGTGTTGTTATCGCATGATAAAATGTGTGTCTATTCATCTTCCAAAGTGCAAAACCATCCCACTGAGTAACAATTCTGGGAAAGCCACAGCAGCAACACCTAATGTGTGGAGTTATAGTTGGAGCTGTTACGGAGGCCCCTTTGCAGGGTTCTTCCCAAAGATTGAAGCTATGGTGCTACACCATTAAACAAAAAAACACATCTCACTGAAGCTTCCAATATGATATGCATTTCCTCTCCTCACTACCACTGAGTGGACAAACAGGCGAACAGCTAGATGCTCAGTTGAAGCATCTAGCTGTGTCACAGAACCAGAGCAGAATCTGATTGATAAATATGAAAAGTGTTAATGCCATAAGTCATTATTTTATGTTATGGGATTTACTGTCTGGCAACATTAAATGGCAGTTTAAACTTTTGTGCTGATCAATCTAGCCGATGTTGAGATATTTCTCAGGAAGTGAAAACTTCGACCTGCTGGTCACCAAAGTCAGTACTGTTCAGGAGTGGTGGACCGACGCTACCATCCCTAGCATGGCTAAAAACATAAAATACCTGACTGGATAAATTTTTACCCCCTTGCAGTGACTCACCTAAATCAATACTGGTGCTCTCTATAGTAAAAACAAGATATTATTAATGGTGGAGGTGACAGCAATATTAGTTGCACATTTTGGAAAATGTGCTTTTTTGCTCTCTTGCTGAGTTAGATGAGAGTCACTATAGCTGTTTCTAATCTTCACAGATGTTATCATCACGTTTTTATACATACGATGAAAGCTCACGTAGCTGAACTTGACAAAAAATGTCTCTGCATTGTTTAAGTTCAAACTGATGTAAACTGCTGCTGTATACCTTGTTGCATGAAACTGATTGGGATCATTCCCTTCCTTTCCCCTCTTTTTCACAAGTAATGTTGTATAAATGTTGTACAATGCACTTACGCACACACGGTTTTTCAGTTAGCCTGCAGTTTGTGGTTAGCAAGCTGTGCTTTGCCTGAAGAGTAGTGTTATTTGAGAGAGCTTAGGGAAGTGAGAGGACAGGAAGCTCAGGAGCTTGTTCTGTTCCTGAGGCGCTGCAACATTGAAGGCAGCGTTCCTCCTACTTTTCACTTCTACGAGCACTCAGCAGGGAAAAAGCTTTAATGGCATCAGCTTGTATTGCCGTCGCTGAGAAAAACACTTCATACTTGGAAAAAGCATGTCTAATACCAAGAATGATGAGTAATTGTTATTACATGACTCAGATCTGTGCTAAAAGACACAATTAGAGGCTGAAATCCTCCATTGTTGAATGTCAGGCTCCAGGCTCCATCATTTATAGTCCTGTCATTAGCTATAGCTCTCCTTATGTTCGTGGTGGCTTTATCAAAACAGAGTCCTATTATTTTTTTAATGTCCTCTGACTCGAAAAACACAAGTTATTTCCAATTAATAAATTACTTCCATTCTTGATCACCACTGACCATCTGTTTTTATTTTCTGACTCATCTATAATTTCCATCTGTCTTATTTATGTATTATCCGATTGTCATAAAAAGTGTAGTCTAGTAGTGGAGTTGCGGTCATTTTAATTTTTTTCTGATCTAAACATAGAGGACTTTGCTTAATTCCAATTGATTCCAAATTGATTTTGGATTATTCATGAGTAAGTTTAAATTATTCTTAGAACCACAAAAGTACAGTTGAGTGTTTTTATATTTTATGCGTTCACACTTTAGATTTTACTTTATTGAAAATTTGCTCAAACGTACTAAATAGAAGGAGACCCCCCCCCCACCCCTTTCAGACACAATATCATAAGAAGTAGTTATTTTCTAGCATAACCCATCCCTTTGTATGCTAATGTTAGCATTTAGCTCAAAGCACTGCTGCTCACAAAGCTATTAGCATAGCTGTTGACTCATATTCTTGTTTAACTGTGTGAAATGTCTTCTTTTTCCAGATTTGACTCTGTGTGAGCGACTGACAGGCAGAAATTACCGTGTGAGCCCAGAAGAAGACACTAAGGGTTTGTAAGAGAAAAAAATTAAATTCATGTTTTCATCTATCTGCTTTGAAACAGTTCAGACCTGTGAGATCATAAATGTGTCATCTTGCAATCATCCTCTCCTTTTATCTGTGGAAGACGTTGCTGTATGATGTCCAGTCTAAACATTATAATGTTGGGTGGTCAAGCTGCAGCGTGCACGAGCCCTGTTGTTTTTGGTCAGTGTTGTTTCCCATGACTCTGAGATGAGCCAGAGGAAGCCCAGTGTGATTTCCACACAGTTCCCAGGCCCCCAGATCCCTCCAAACACAGGCCATCACACACAGTCACACACACACACACACACACTCACTCATAAATCAGGGGCAAATGTGTGTGTGTGTGTGTGTGTGTGTGTGTGTGTGTGTGTGTGTGTGTGTGTGTGTGTGTGTGTGTGTGTGTGTGTGTGTGTGTGTGTGTGTAACAAACATTAAAAGAGATAAATGGCCTGAACATCCTTTGCTCTTTCATGCACACATGCTCAGTCTAAGTTGTCAACCGTAAACACACACAGGCCTGCAGGGCTCTCAGACGAAGGGACAGCTGCAGCTTGTCCAGTTAAGAGGCCCGCTGTATCAAACAAGGACTGTCTACAACTCTGACTCACACATTCACACTGTCAGTGGAACCTCTGAACTTCCTTAAGATGACATCCACTTATCCAGAGCTTTCTTAAAAAAGGGGAACTTCACTCAGTTTAATTCTGAAAAGATGAGGGGTAATAATGAGTGTCTACTTTCTTAGGTTGCTATTAACATGATATCAGTGCAAGTGAATTATTATGGACAGAAACAGGCACATGAAACCTTCAGGTTTCAGTTGTGATGAAGTAAAATGAAGTTCATACTGAACTGAAGTGTATTCCGGTCTAGATTTAGAAATTCACTGGATTTGATAGAACTACTGTAACTTCTCCTGTAATAATTTCACATTATGTAAAATAAATTATTCAATGGCTTGCCAAGAATTAGATGAGACCAGTACAACTATCCTGCTAAATGTTAAATATAAAGCTAGAGCCAACAGACACTTAGCTTAGCTTAGCTAGGCTCCTGTTAGCAAAGGAGAAACTGCTTTGCTTTGTTTTCGCCAAAAGTCTAGCACCTCGAAAGTTGACTAATTAACTCGTTTTATCTTGATCTTGTGGTTGACTAGTGAGTTACATGCTGGAGTTGTTTTTGGCCTGCCACAGTGACTTCACTGGCCAAGCAGTTCTAGCACCTAGCTCTCTGTTAAACCACAATTTGGTGTTTGTGCATTTTGGGTTATGTACATCGTAAGATAGCTGTACAAAACTAGAAGCAGTCTTCCAAGCTAAGCTAACCACTAGCTGACTCATATTTAGCATTCAGACATACAGTAAGAGTTTCTCAAAGTTTAAAACTATTCCTAAAATAAATGGCATTGTCACATTAACTAAACCAATAGCTGCTTCAAAATGAGCCACAGAGGAATTTCTAACCTCTGCAAAGTATACAATAGTATGTCAGTCGAGTTTAACGTACTCTGCTTTAAGGTGTGTGTGTATGTACGTACAGTAGGCATTTTTTTCTTCACATGAGACATTTAGGAACACATCGCTGGACTTAACAAGTATTGGCTTAGTTTGTTCAACTAAAAATCAACATTCAATTATGATTTGACTTGTGATAAACAAACAGATATTGAAGTGTGCATATTAGCTGCACAGTTCCTATGTCTTTCTGCTTAGGTACACTGCTGACATGGACCTAAATATTGAATAGCCACTGAATAAAGAGATTAAACAAATTATTTTGATTTTTTATTGAAAAAATTGCACCTGAAAGCTGTGTTAGCTAACCTCACAGTCACTACCAAATTGACACCAATTAATCAGAGGGTAGCAAACAGCTAGCTAGAGTCATCTGATTGGCCAAATAGTCATGTAGTCACAGGTGTTAATTTCAGACCTACTGGCGCACGTGAATAAAATGATTTTTCATATTCATCGTATTTCAGACAGCTTTTTGTGATGTGTTTATTGTGCGTGTTCATATCAGCATGAGAATGTGGATACGGTTTATTGGTCAATATTAGTGTGTGATAGTGAACAACTGAGAAAGAGTATCTGAGGGCTAAATATGGGTTTCTCAGTTCCCTCAGTTCCTAGTGTTTGTTTTGTTTTGTCTGATGTTCATTAATCAACTGTAGCGGTATGGTAGAGCTCCGACCTTGCATATTGATCTTTTTCGAGAATTTCACTTCAGTCTTTCAACGTTGTTTATACTTAATTATCTCATGATTCTCTGTGTAAGATTGTTTGGATGCTTATAAGAAGCATGACCCCTCTCTTGCTGCCTTGTTTTTTTTTGTAGACATCTCCCCGAGGTCAGGCTAGACTTAACAAAGGTTGTGTTTGGTAGGATTCCAGCCTTTTCCTTTTAGCAGAGGTTCACAGCAGTTAAAGTGGCTACTGTTATTTTAGGTTTTAATGGGATGCTGTGGTAGTGACGTTTGTACAGTAAATGCTATTGATTTTGACCAAAATGTTTGGCACTTTTCAACTATTAAATATCTACAGATGGTCATCAATAACCAAAATAGTTGCAGATTATTTTTCTGCCCGTCAACTAATCAATTAATCATTTTAACGCTAAGGGCTATAATGTGATTTTCAGGACATACATCCAATTGCACTGTCCAAACATGTTTAGAGCCAAAAACACAGTCAGCTACTTAATATTACATTGTTTGTGTTCATGTAAGTTACAGGATTTGTCCAAAGTTGGAAAAACTGTGTGACTCACAGGATGTGCTTTGCCAGTAAATATAAAAGTGTCATGGCTGCTGCTGTGAGCTTACTCCATGAATATGTCTGAGATTTGATAGGCAAGCTGCATCTGTCCATCCCCTCCGTACCAGTAGCCAGTCATCAATATGCAGAGACATTGGCTCTATTTCTGCATGAACATTATTGATGCATGTGTGGGAGTGTGTGTGTGAGTGCATGTGTATGCTGGGTCTGTATATATGTATTCATTGTGTGTGTGGAGTCTGCATGCATGTGTGTATCAGTAATAGTGAGCTGGGGGCCAGAGCCTGACTCATAGGGGAGGTGGTGATGTTTTTCTTGCTCCCAACCTGCTGCTTTCTGATAAGAGAGAGACTGAGACAGTGGGCTCTGGTTAATCCTCTCTCTGCATCGGGCCTGCCGTCTGCCATAAAGAACAATGGATGAGACAGGACGGTCGTCCATATTTTCTTCTGGCTTCTGTTTATAGCTCCTGAATCACCAAGGATGGAGTGGGTTGTGATGCTGTTGAGTAACTCTTGAGACACTTTGTAGATTGTATAACAAACCTTTTCCCTCCCAATTTCCTGTTTCTTCACAGCCCACCACCCCAGCTGTAAATGGGATTAAATAATAATCATTTCTGTAAATAAATAAGAATTCTTCTCACCACTTTGGATTATGAGGAATAATAGACACATCAAAGGTTGTGTCATACAGCCCTGGTTCCAAAAAAGTTGGGACGCCGTGTGAAGCATAAATTAAAACAGAATGCAATCATTTGCAAATCCTTTTTTGACTTACTGTAAAAAGTTTGGACACACCTTCTCGTTTAATGGCTTTTCTTCATTTTTAATTTTTTTCAACATTATAGATTAACATTGACACTATAAAAAAAACACATGGAATTTTGTTGCCAGCAAAAAATAATGTTTTTTTCTATTTTAGATTCTTGAAAGTAGCCATCTTTTGCATTGATGACACCTTTGCACACTAATGGCATTCTCTCAACGAGCTTCATGAGGTTGTCACCTGGAATGCTTCTCCAACAGTCTTGAAGGAGTTCACATGTTTGCTGAGGACTTCCCATCATCCCAAGCCATCTCAGTTGGGTTCAGGTTTTTGTGGAGGCCAGGTCATCTGACGTAGAACTCCATCATTCTCCTCTTGGTCAAATAGCCAGTAGTGTCACCAGCAAAGCATCCCCACACAGTCACACCTCATGAAGGCCTGATTCACACAGTTGATCTCTTTAAAGCATTTTCGTGCACTCTAAGCTGAGATGCCGTTAATTGGCTATTTCTGAGGGTGGTAACTGTAAAGAACTTCCTTTCCTCGGGCGCTCCTGGCGCATATTACCGTATTTTCCTGCGCGTTTTTTGAGAAAATTAAAGGCTTTTAGGTGCGCCTTATAGTGCGGAAAATACGGTACATTAGGATTGTCATTGTGAGCATGTTAGCATGCTGATTTGGTATGTAGCTCAAAGCACTGCTGTGCCTAAGTTTAGCCTCCACGCACACTGTGTCGCTGTAAACTCTTTGGGCAGTTGCCTTGTGATGCTGCTCTAATCACAGTTAACCAGCTGTCCAGTGTGATATCCTCTATATTTACTCTTTTACTTTTCAATGATTTTTACTTTCTGGCCGTCAAGGCTAAAAAAATCTCTGTAAGGTCTATTTCCAGCTTCCAAGAGTTACCATGGCTGCTTTACTTATATATGGAGATAAGGTACGGTATAGTTTTTAACCTGTCATTGTAACCCTTATAACCACTGCTGTATGATTTTTTTTTAATGGCATAGAGGCAAATGAAATGAATGAGTAAAAAAACTAGTCATTATGGTATCTAAGACTTTTTCACTCTCATCAACTGTCAGAACACCTGACCAAATCACTTCACAACCCAAAAAATCTTTAATACAAAATGTTGCAGTCATCACTTTCAGCATTAAAATCTTTTCCAACGGACCAGAGCTCTGTAGGTGACAGAAAACAAGTATGAAGTGACGAGATGGAGAAGGATAATGGGAAATGTATCTACATGAGGTCTCTCTAAGTTGAAAATGATTTTTTATTTGTTGCCATCACCATAATTAAGTAATATTGGCAAAGCAAGCTGTGCTGGGTTTCACAATGTAAACGTGCAATTCCGGAGTAAATAGAAACAAAAAAGTAGTTCAGAGCTGTAGCTTCATTACAAATTATCTCATAAAAATGTAAACAGTTTATCAATTTTTCTCATATTGTAATTATTGCCTACTTTAATGACAACTGGTGGTTTTCATTAATTAGCAATTTTGATTTGTAATGATTTACATTATGATAACCTTTAATTACACAACCACATAAGATTTCGTCATTCATTTTGGCAAGCGGTGTGGTACGTTGGATTAGCTTTGTTCAGTGAGGTGAATTGGCTCGCCCACCTCATGTACTGCAGTTATATAACACACAAGCAGAATTGTTTTTAAGCATTCTTGTCTACTCATTTCAGTGAGTTGTGAATTAAGCTACTATACTGATGTACATGTAAATCTTTGAGAACAGCTGCTGTTTGTAAGAGCCTCTCTGACTGCAGCTGTTGTAGGATAAAGGAGTGTGTGCCATCACAAGTAGCCTCTTAGTGGACTGTGAGGAGGTTTCCTACAGTATGTGAGTTTATGCATGGCTGCACACTTACATGTTTGGTGGCGGGGGGTAGCCGTGGATGTCCTTTTCCTCTCCCTCTCCTCTCAGGCCAGTGCATTGTTATATTCATAACCATATGGTGTGTGGGAGATGAATCACTTCCCTGTCTGCCAGCCAGGTTTCTGCAGATTCCTGTATGTGTTGTAATTGGCAGTTACATAGAAAGGCGACGCTTACAATTGTGCAACACCACAGTCTCACCGTCACTGTAGTCACCATGTGCTGTCTGTGTCCTCTGTTGACAGGAATGCTCTGTTCCTCCTGAGGGTGGAGCAACAGTGCTTCAGACACCTGCCTGCTTCTGCAATTACTGACTTTCACACCAAAATGTCACCAGTAACTTTGAGATGAAGAAAGGTTTTTAAGATAATGCGAGCTTTTGATGAGTTTTTGCAAAGGAGCTTTCTGAAAATCCCAAAAGGACAGATATTGATGTTGCTGAGTGGTTGGGAGAATAAAGACTAACTCTCCTAACTGTCTGAAATGTGAGCAGTTGTAATGGCCTGCTCTACAGCGCGGGTTTCCCACAAATTAATCACAAATCCATAGGTCCTGTATAGATCAGCGATAGGTCTAGGCTAGCTATCATCTTATAGCACGTCCATATGTGTTACTCCAAAACAACAGTAGGACACTGGAAGCTGTAGAACTGTCAGCTGTATGTATGTGCCTCTGTAGGTGTAGTGCTGGCAGAGCGCACTGCAACGATGTTCCAACAGTGTTTTTTATTCAAGAGAGGAAATACAGTGCTATCAGTTCACATCATCTGGTTGAAAGTCATATACATTCATTCATGTTCGTGAAGATCCAATCATCACTAAAGCATATGTCATTCAAGTGAGGCAATAAAAACAAATGGAATGGTCAAAGTTGTCACATTGACACTCAAGGAATATTGATTGATTCAGCTCATGCACTGAGTATCATGCAAGAAAACATTCCACCATAGTTGCTGATAGCTGCCGGGAACCTTTGAGCGGCATGGTTAATTAATTCATTAATGCTCCAGTCCATATTTAGCGAACATTAACAAGTAAACATGGCAAGGCAGCAAAACATCTTTCTTTCATCATTCACTCTCCTGACGAGTTCATTATTTGTGATGCGTTTGCAAAGAAAAACTACAAAGCCAGCCTGTTAAACTTGTGCAGCATCGGAATGCCTGCAGGAGCAGATGGCTTGCTTACCTACTTTTTCAAATAATAGACCGGCAAATCACAATAAACAGAAAATATGCTGTTATAAATGTAGGCTATTAAAATGATCAATCCTCAATGAGGTATTGACAGGGCTCATTCTACATCATTCTATTACCTTTGTCATTACCAATATAGGCCAGTTTTCATATTCTTTTATACCTTCAGTCACACAGCAGTTACATTCACACTATAATCTCTCTCATTCATCCTTTTTGTTTACAGGGGAGTTATCATAGCCTGTGAGCTGCCTAGTTGTCTTGGCAACAGTCAGGTACAGTGTCCTACTAATCAGCTGTTTGGGATCTGGCTCTAACCATCTAACAGTCAGGAGAAAATTAATAAAACACAGAAAATATAACTACAAAACACTCTAACATTCAATCCTGCACATAAAGGTGTATCAGTGGAGTCAGGCACAGGTGACTGACTCCACTGATGCTGACTCCCATCAACGTGTTTTGACAGGTGTAATCTGACAGACACGTGAAATGGCAAGCTAGTGCTAACTCGCCCCCATTAGATTACTAAGGTAGTGCAAATACTGCTAACAGGATACACGTCTACAGTGCACTCCTGTAAAGTTAGTTTTTGGTAATTTTGTCTGAAGGTGTGTCAGACAGACAGCATAGCACATTTTCACTGCACAAATTTGTCTGCTGCATCACCCGGAGGTACGAGTGTGACCTTAACATTGTGTCTGTTCACCCCGGCCTCAGAACCCAGACTCACCAGAAACTTCAGTTCTGTCTATTATTTCCCTTCAGTTTCTCTGCTTTTTCCTCTTGTCTGTGTACGTTTGTGAAGCAGATCCATAATGCTCCCACACATGCACAAAAGTTTTCGCTCAAGTTGGAACGTTTTCAACTCATGCAAATCCGTCTTTACGTCAGTTCCATGTGAACAGGGAGAGTGCAGAGCGGGAGACTCCCAGTTCTTGGGGGCTGGGGAGGAGGATCTGGTGGTTCACCACCTACTTGCATATTTGATTTAGCATAGGCTTTTTTCACTGGATGCTGATTGCAACCATCCTCTTTTATCCAGGCTTGGGACTTCTGAATCCCCAGTGGCTGGCAAGAAACCTGTTCAGTGTCTTGCCCAAGGACAATTCAACACGTGGGCAGGAGGTGGTGGGGTTTGAACCACTGACACTGTGATCAGCAGATGACTCATTCTACATCCTGAGTCACAGTGGCCCCAGAATTTACTAATACCGATGGTTAAAATTCACTGAAATAGAACAGGATGGAGCATGAGATTGTAGTCAACTGACACCACGAGAACAGTGTGCAGACTGACGACAGTCAAGCAGAGATGATGCATATTTTGAAAAGTAAATATACTCAGCCTACATGACCTTATTACTGACCCTGATATACTGCCCCAGCTGTTCATGGACTTAACAACATCAAACTCTCTACAAGAACGCAGGATATGCGAGGTGCATTTGAGTGCATCGTTAAAAATTCCTATATCAGCCGCTTAAGCCAAAGAGGTTAAAAATGTATTTATCTTATGATAAAACCACTGAAATCACGCCTAAGTCTCCAGTTACAATTAGTCCCTGTACAGGATGGGGCAGGTATCGTATCCTGACTGTGTGGAAATTCAGCATTTTGACATGCATGTTATGAAAACCGTTCAAAACTATTTCATTCCAAAGCAAATCCTTTATTTATGCTGTTATGTGGGACACAAACATTGTTGTATATGTGAAACCTTATATAACTCCACCCAGCAGTGGTTTTCCCAAAATATTGCTTAAAATTTATTGAGATGAATAATGAAACAGTAATGCCATCCATAATTAGCTGAGATTAGAGGGGAGTCACTCTGTGTGGGTGTGCGTATGCCTTCTGTGCTTTCATTGATTTGTTGGATAATACACTTAAACCGCGTTAGGAGTGTTGTGCCTTCCCTCCCTGACAACTTAATATCCAATGTATAATCTGTTGTTATCTAATACCTCCAGCTCAGATGCTGAGATTAACATGACAGTTCACTGACACGGGTCCAACCCTCAGGTTTTAGGTCTCACTGCCCAACAACAGCTTTAGCTCTCCTCCCTCACTCTGCCCTCATCTCTCAGTATTGCTTGTTGTGGTTTGATGTGCAGTTTCAGGAATTTGTAGGTCTGTAGTTGCATACCCTCAGCTGATTTAAGAAACTCGCAGGAGACAATAATGGAGTTATTTAGAGTTTCTAACAGTGACACAGTGTGGGGGGTGTTTCCTT
Source organism: Chelmon rostratus (assembly GCF_017976325.1). Lineage (NCBI taxonomy): Eukaryota > Metazoa > Chordata > Actinopteri > Chaetodontiformes > Chaetodontidae > Chelmon > Chelmon rostratus. The sequence continues at coordinate 22,961,679 of NC_055665.1, forward strand.
TTCCAAAGGAACAACTTCTAAAGGGTTTGCCTTGGAAAGAGAAGTTGTTTTCACTTCCGCCCATGCTGTTGCTTCCTGAGTCTTCAGCAGGAAGGAATTCCCTCAAGTGCCGGTTACCCACCCTACATCCTAACTCACACACACGCACACATACACACACATACACACACATGCACACACACACACACACACACACCACACGACGTGTGTGTGTGTGTGTGTGTGTGTGTGTGTGTGTGTGTGTGTGTGGTGTCTGTGTGTGTGAACAGAAGTGCTGTTCAGAGAGTCTAAAAGCAGTGAAAAGGCCCTTTCAAAATGTCAGATAAGGTGGTCTACTGTATCAAATCTTTGTTGTTTTTTTATTGAAAATCAGACAGTCATGTTGACTTTTCCATGGTGATTGTTCAGGTATGCAGGCGGTTGAAAATGTGAAATATGCAATGCAGTGAACAAGTGTTGTCTGTAAATGCAATTATTTTACTTATTTTCAGCTGTTTATTTTTCTCCTGTACCAACAAATAGTTCCCCTTTATCATTCCCCAGCCTTTCACCATTCATACCAGTGTCTCATTCCACTTTTCAAAGGCAGCCCATATAAAACAGTATACAACTTGGCCTTTTCAACATGGTGGACATTGCTTGCTCCAGGCTTATTCTGAAAGACTGTGTGTTTACCTTGAGGCATCACCAGTCAGCCTACTAATCCCAGGACTCTGGCTTTAGTCTAAATAATTTCTCCCTCAACCAAATTAGCCACCTGAAGGTCAGACTCTCATTTCAGTTTCTTATATCATCTGATCTATTTGTGCATTGCTGTTCTCTATCCTGATGGCTTCCACTCTGGTCTCTGCTTTACTCCCCAGCAGCATCTTTCCAGTCATATTTATCCCAGCTGCAGGTTTTATTAAATTACTTTCCCTGCACTGTGTCCATTCTCTCTGTCCAGTGTGGCATTTCGTCATGTGTGTCTGTCCATGTGCCTCTCGCTCAGCCATACATACCCTTACTCACAGTAGTCCAGTGGGGGGTGGTTTTCACTTGGCTGACCTCACCCCACCCTCCACACTACCCCACCCTAATCTGGGCCCCACTGCGCTCCATTCAACAGGCCAACAGATGCTATTCAGATGAATGTAGTCAGCCCAAAGCTGTTCGTACTCACAGCTTGGGTGAGTGGAGGATGGGAAAAGGAGTTGGTTGGCCCTGAAATAGTTTTTCTTCCCACACTGCACGCCCTCAGTCTTTGTCTGATACTCAAGCCCTGCCCCAGATTAACTTGACACAATGCACAGCACATTTTGGAAGTAGAGGTAGTGACACTTCAACAGATGAGTGTGTGAAAATGTGATGTGAAATGAATACAGAGCGCTACTGTTTGCAGATGCACACCAAGATGCTCCAATGTGATAAATGAGTAAACACCAAGACGTATTTTACACAACCAATCAGAACACTGACCAGTATCACAGTATTTACTGTCACAGTCATAAATGCAGTTTTGTCAATTGGAAAAAACATTTCAGACAGCCCTTCAGGTAATTTGATGTTGCACACTCTCATACATACACATGCTGTAGGTTTGTCATAATGTGTACAAATGTCTGAGAGACATTAATGACGTGGTTTGCCCATATATTGTAGAGAAAAATCATATATCAGCTTTTATATCTTGTATGTTTGATTTTGTGCACAGTAACTAGCATGATGGTTATTTTCAGAGTAATCTATAATAGAACTTAACCATCATTTTTATGGTTAGTTAAACTTTTTGGGAAAAAAGATACCGTCTGAGGCCCATTAGCTTAGTTTAGCACAAAGGTAAAAAATCTCTCTGCCAGCACCTGAAGAGCTCACTAATTAACGCTTTATATCGTGTTTGTTTAATCCATTTTAAAGCTGCTGGTAAAAACAACAGGATGAGGTTTTCTAGGGCGTTATGTGATGGACTATTTTCTTGGGTCGAAGCAGTAACTGGACAGGACTGGAGTCATGTTGTCACCATGCGTTGCCAGGTTCATCCCATATAGCGGGCTGGTCCTGGTAGGTCAAATTTTGTGCAGAGCCAGGCTATCTGTTTCCCCCTGTTTCCAGTCTTTATGCCAAGATAAGCTAACCGGCTGCTGCTGTACCATCATATTTAAGATACAACTGTAAGAATGTTATCAGTCTTCTTTTGGCAAGAAAGTAAATAAGTTTATTTCCCAAAATGTCAAACTATTACTATAATTGTGAATAATTTACTCACAGCAGAGTCTTGCAGCCTCAAGTCGACTTGAGTAGAAGTTTATTGTGTGAAGACAGACATTTCTGACATCTTTCTACCAGACTCTGTTACCTGAAAGAGTCCAGGCTAATGTGCATCATTAACTCACAACAATATGTCTATTGCTCTCTTCTCTGCTAATGATACATGAGGTTGTACAGTAGTCATGGCCATATCCCCACTGTTGATTGTCACCGTTGTTGGTCTTAATCAATGTTTTATACTTGAAATCTGATCTTTTTGTAGATCTTTTTGCTTCCTCAGCTTGTCTCACAGTATTGTTATATAAATGAAATGAAAACATAATTGAAACTGGAGCTACTGTATTCCCCACTTCCCTAAAGTAATGAAAGTTCTTCATTTTCTTTTTCATTTCTTCTCCCTATTCCTTCGAACAGAAGTAGTTCTTTTATTTGTCGTGTGTTGAATTAATCACTGGACCCTTGAGGATTCTGTGGCATCCCAGAGTGAAGACATAGAGGGAAGGTCTGTATTTAATAACTAAAGTCGTGTCTTAATTTGCTTGTGATACACGTAAGCTCTTCTTCCTTTACAGCAAACTCGTGGCAAATATATGGACTTTTCTTACTAAAAAGACTTTATCTAAATGGTAAAAATGAACTGAGGAATGCATTAAAATTCAATAAAAATCATCGCCCATAAAGAAGGTCACACATTGTAGTAAAAACACAGTTGGTGTAAAGAGCAGAACATGCTGCTTATTGTGGTTCAAGCACAAGTTCAGAAGTGCAGTTTATGTGATGCACTTTCTGTTTTTGCCTGGATCTCGTTCTGAGAGCTGGAAAAAAAATGGAGGAAACTTGAACCACTTTGCATCAGTTTGTAATTCTCTTTCTCCCTTTAGCTCCATCACCTTTTCTCGGTAAGTGTGCCTGTGCCGCGCTGAGCTTGTCTTTATCCACCTTCTCTGTATGTAAGAATCTGTGTGCATGTGTCTGTATCAGATGACCTATTGAAATCATTGCGGTGCAGTGTGCCTGTTACCACGGCAACGCAGGCTTCTCCGTCTCTCTCTCGCTCTCTCTCTTTCTCTCCCTCTGTCTCTCTCACTGTCTCCCCTCCCCTTTCATTTCCCCTCCACACCAGAGCGAGGTCATGTGACCACACTGACGTCAAGCCGGAGAGGCAGGCAGGCAGAGGAACGAATTACTTTGTGGGCTTTTAACAAACCTCCTGCTCAGACTAGGAGACTCTGGGAGTCTGTCAGTCAGCTAGCTTTGTCTCAGTCACTCAGTCCGTCTTCTCCTTCCCCCCTCCGCTGTTCTCTCCCCCTCCGTCGTGCTCTTATCTTTGCTTCTTTCTGGTGCTCTTCTTTATTCTCGCCTGTTGCTTCCTCTGCTGCTGCTGCTGCTGCTTCCACAAACTTAGTCCAGAGAGAAAGTGCTGGGTGATGGACTGCTGAACAGCTTGTACATTGCTACAAAGTGAGGTAAGCTTCCTGTGTTTTCTCTTTGTGTGTGTATTGTGTGCTTTAGCAGCTAGTGGTTGCTTCCAGAGGGGTGTGCAGCAAGTTACAGCTGGGTAAAGGAGAGCTCTCAGTTCATGAGTTTGAGTCACATACTTACATACACACATGAGGGAAGTTGTCTTTTAGATGAAACCCCCGACAGGGGGAATGAGTCTCTGTATATGTTCTTTTTTAATCGTTTAGCTCCTCAAAGAAGTGCAGACATGCAGCGTGATGGCTGAGGGAGATCCTTGATCTTGAAGACTAGTTGCTTTTTATCTCTGCAAATACAGATCTGTTTCAGCCCTGCAGGAAGCGAGTGCACGATGGCAGAGAAAGAGAAGGAGAGCGTGATCATTGGGGGGTGCAGAGTGTCTTATATGTTGTGTAGCTGGAAGTGATGGGCAGCTCCACATGGCTTTTCCTCCCAAAGCGTTGCTAATGTTAGAGGCAGTAGTGTGGGCTGGAGCTGCTGGCTCTGTCTGCCAGAGAGTCAGAGGCAAGGGGGGGTGGGAGGGGGGCAGAGCAGTTGCCACCTTCCCCCTCAGTGGAGATGGGAAAGCCTCAAGTATGTGCTACAAAACTGCAGCTCTCTTAATGTGAAGGTCAGCAGTGATATTTGGTTTTTCTGATGAAATTCAATAATGGGCTGAAATCGGGGGATTTTTTTTTTTTAAGGAATTTCTTGACAAGTGTCTAGCTTGAGAACCCCCCTCCCCATTGCCCTGCACACACACACACACACACACACACACACACACACACACCTCCCTGCGTGCCTCAATCAAAAAGCATGGCAGTCCTCATTTAGCCCATAGAGGATGGAAAGAAAGGGAAAGAAATGTGCATAACAAGTGGTTTGGATCTCAACAATACTCCACACTTTCTCATTCTCTCCTCCTCCTTCTCTCTCTGCTTGACTAGAACTCATCTGCTGTGAGACTTTATCTCATCTTCTCATTCCCTCCCCAGCAGCTTTTCCCTCCTCCTACTTAATGATGTGGAGATGAGCCAGGAGCATGTAACAGGTCTTTGTCACTGAAGTATCCAAGTCGCAGATATCTACTGACTCCATCCAATTAAATGCTCAGCATCTTGCAGAAGATTAAGACTCAAATTAGGCCTAGTGTTTGCTGCACTGATTAGATTGGATTTACAATTTGTTTTTTGGGAACAGGTTGTTGTGACATAATACCTTACATGGCCTGTTTGAATACAAGTTTTTTTTTTTTTTTTTTTTAAACAGTGATCAGCATTAGGTAAGACAAAAATCATGCAAGTATAGAGTAGACTTTGAGGAGTGATCTTAGAAGCAGGCTGAAAGTAATATGAATCTTGACATTTAATAATTTGTGCAAGCTATCGTTTAAAGCATGAATTAGTCTTCCTTCGCTGTGTATTGTTTGTGTAAAGCAGTTCCAAACGTCCTATGAGCGTGAGGGTACATCATTCAGAAGTGTCTTCCTGTTGTGAAAAGAGCTGCATGAATACCACAGGAGGCCATTTTGAGTCAAGAGACTGTCTTCATGTCTGTCTAACGAAATAATACTGTGTTTGTGCATTAGCAGACTGTCTCATTTTTGTGTGTTTTTTGTTACGTGTGTGTTGTAAGATGGGTGTATTGGCAGCATTTATTCTGAAGAAAGAGCCACTGCCACACACACCTCTATCTTACAGCCAGTAGCTTTATCTGACATCCTGCAGCAGTGGATAATTCTCTTGACGTGTGTGTGTGTGTGTGTGTGTGTGTGTGCGTGCGTGTGCGTGTGTTTGTTTGTATGTTTGTGTGTGTGTGTGTGTGTGTGCGTGTGTGCAGCAGGTGGCCAAATATAATGCAACTGAAATGAGAACAAATGTTTCATAATATTGTAATCTTGCATGGTAAAAGCTCGGTATTGAAACAGCTTTGGCGACTGAAGTGAAGGAGGTGGCAGCTATAGATGATCACATACGGCAGCTTAGCTTTCATCTTGGTGCTGTAATGACACGATGGCATGTTTATGTAATGTCAAAATGTCAAGAAGCGACAAACGAAGGTTCATGTGGAATGGCAAACCTGTGCGTGAAGCTATCTTTACACAGAAGAAGTTAAAATGTAAACCTGGGTGGGTGGGAGCTGCAAACTGACACACGCAGTAGTTTGGATCAAAGTATTGGGCAAGTTACTGGAATCTGTTTAGTCAAATTTTATTTGAAACTTCAAACTAACTCTTTCATTTCACACTGACAGTACTCTCAAACTTAGTCACAAAAGAACAGAGGCAATGGGATGACTGAGTGCAGGGAAATGGTTTCCATGGCATTTGTTCATTTTGATCTCTGGCTTTCGTTTGCACAGAACACATACAGGGTCATGTCGGGCTTTTTTCGAGCTTTTCTCTCTGGAGGTGGCCTTATCTCTGGGTCAGATGCTCCATCTATAGGTGACATAACTGCTTTTCAGATACTGTGTATATTTTTCAGCATTAAAGTAATAGTACAGCACTGTAATAAATAGTGCTGGGATTGATACCATAGTGCTGCAGCTTTAAGCATCGACACATCGTGGTGCCACAGTCTTCTTCACGGGATCAGTTTGACGTTTCCTTGTAGGTGGCGGAACGCCAAAGTAGCCACTTCATGTTTGTTGCTTTTCTCTCAAATGTTCTCGAGAAACAGGTGTAAAGAGAAATGTGTATTGATGACGACTGACAGTTACCATTTTGAAACAGCTGATATCACGTATTTTGGATTTATGTCGCATCAAGTTTCTATCCAAGCTGTCAGAAAATAGGCGAAGGAAAATGCAGATTTATGCGTGTTTTTATCCATTGCTGTTATGCAAATATTAGCAGTTTGTTAATTGAGATAAACAGTAGGTGTGTCAGGTGCAATTATACCATTGTAGAAAAGGATGATGCAATGACATGATGTAGTTAAAACTCAAACCTTTAATGGAAAACATGACAGAAATTGTCCCACACAGATCTGATCAGTTTTTTATCTCTCCGGTGGATGAGAGATGCTTCTTATATGTACGTCATGCTTTATTTACTTTCATCTGCTGAAATTTTACTTTGTTGCAGTTTCCATTTTTTATGTGCTAATTTAAACTGTACATAGTGGAGAGAGCCCACCTAGGTCAGCAGGGGTGGAGGTGTATTAACCATGAGGAAATTTGGCACACATTATAAAAAAATGACAAACCCACCATTGTTTTGCCCCAAAATCAAATTCACTGTTTTCTCTTTTGCTCACTTTCAGTGATAGTTCATTGTGGCGGGTTGTTTTAAAAATAAATTATGTGACAAAAATGGTGGTTAACTACATCCGGTGGTTAATGGTTGATATGCACTGTGTATAACCACAACATGACAGGTTCTGTTCCTGCTGAGGAGCAGCTGCAGCCAGTAGAATCACAACCTAACAAGTCATCACTAACATACAAAAACTACCACCAACATACCAAATGTAGGTGAAGCATTCTCTGCAGGCAAATTGAAAATACAATAGCGGAGAGTACAATATTACAGAACTGCATAATCAGCCGTAGTCTCTTCAGGTTCATTGGTTCCATGGCTGCCAGTGTCTTTCCTCTGCTTTGAAGTTATTAAAATCAGCAGAACCATCTGGTTATAACTCTGTGTTGTCTGTGAGTGTGCAGTATGTGTATGTCTGGTTGGAGGTGGGTGAAAGTTACTTGCATGCATAACACTTAGTGTGTGTCTGTTCGATACACGCTGCATGGATGCAGTCACTCTCTACCTATACGGGTGAGAGTAAATGTCTAAATTGATTTAAGAGAAGTTATATCATAGAAACAAACTCCCTCCTCGTGTTCTTCTGCAACAGAGCCCACACATTCATAGAGACAGTTGCATTTGTATCTGATGTATTCATGCCCACATCCGTTTCAAACCTGGAGAAAACAGTTTAATTCTGCTCTACACAAACTTAGCTGAACTGCATGAACCAGGGTTCTATAACATCCTGTTTTATACTTAAGGGAGTCTCATGTAACACTGGTGGAAACTAACTTGAAGGCAGTTTATGTAACTGTTGATTTATGACCAGAGCCAGAGATGGAGACAGAAACCAAGAGACACAGAAAGAAAAAGTGAGAAAGACACTCAGAGAGAAGAGACAGACACTTGGGGACGGATTCCTCTCTCTCTTTTATCAGCTGTAAATAATGGCTGCAAGCCTGGAATGGAAGCATTTTCAAAACCAGTAGACTGTAGTGAAGAGTGCAGGGCTCTGTCTTTGATGCATTTAACTGTTATTATTCAGAGAAAGAGAGTGGTTCTGTTTGTTTAAGATGTCCAACAGCCCATTAATTTAATACAGTACCTGTGAGAATTGTCAAGGGCTTTTGCTTCAGAAAGCAGCAAACTACTGATATTCCATCTACACCGCTAAGTGTTTGATAGTGGTAAGTGATTACAGGGTGTCGGAAAGGCCGTATGATGTGTGTGTACGATGGTCTCAGCACTTGCTGCTCTTATTGTAAATCATATTGTTCATTTCAAATGTTTCAGTTTTTAGAGACCATAAAAGCCTGTGTTCAGCAAAACATTGTTCCACAGCACTACTAGCGGTCCAAAAAAAAGCAGTTTTTGTAGTTGAAATACAGTTTTGTTAAGCAAAATATATTTGACACAGTGGGTTTGATAACTCCTGTGCAGGTTTACATTTTTATATTTTCAGCAGTGACTCTTATTAATTAGAGTATGTTCCACTCAGATCTCGTATTGTGTTCGTGCAGTTCAGGTTCCCAGCTTCACTGAAGGAGGAGATGTCGACACACACGTTTGACTGAGATGTGGAAATGTTGGTCACTGTAGTTTCTGTGCTTAGGTGGCTGTGACGTATTTCACTACTTTGTCTGCATTCACTGTAAAGGTCAGAACAAAAAGAAGGGGCCAACTGACACGTAAGAAGCACGGTTGTACTCCTCTGCCGCGACGTGGTGGTGGTTTGTAGTTACTCATTGACTGTCATAGCACTAACAGGCTGTACCAATGTGTCACACAGTCATTAGACAAATGTTTTGTTTTTGCTATTTGCAGTATCAAATGCAAATTTGTGACCTGCACCATGTCGTCCTCACTGTCGATAAACACTACCAACAGTGGAAACATGGCATAAATCACAAATCAGCTCAAGCTGACCGGTCACTCCACCCCCACAATATGTAGTTACTGTAACATGTCTGAGAAGGTGCACCTGGACCAGTGTGGTACAGGCTTCATTTCAACGTAAACTCTTTTTATGTGTGGACATCTGAACTTCACACAGTTTCATGGTAAGAATGTTTGTATAAACATGTGGTGGAAAAAAGTGGTCATGTTGTGAAAATGCAAATGTTGTAATTTGCTTTAATTCATTGTGACTGTGCAGGGATTAATTCTTGCAGTGCTGTGTGGCAAATTGAGTGGCCTCCTCCTTTAGTATGGCTATAACCTGAGACTCCTCAGCGATAGTTAGAAAAGGAAAAATAAGTTCACTGGACTGACAAATTGCAGTAGTGGTAGTCTCTGGCCCAGATGTTGGAGGAGGAGTTTGTCACAGTCGGGTTTATGCAGACGGTACACAGAAAAGCAAAAGGGTTTTTAAAACGGTGTTTGGCCTTTTATGCTGGACTGTATTTGACCTAGAGATGGGTGTGTCTGTTCTTTAGGCAGATGACACTGGACATGAGATCATAGGAATATCAGTAAATATATCCCAGAGCAGCTCCATATGAATAAGTTCACTTTCTATCCTCTGTAAAAGCGTTCATCTCTGTGAGGTACAAGCTGAGTGAGAGCTTGCAGAGACACATGTTGGTGGTGATTTCGAGGGACAGCTGGTCAGCCGTGCGCTTGTCATTCTCCAACAGGCTTCTTTCTATAGGGGTCATAGGTCACGCAGCTGAAATCCAACACCAATGGGGCGCAGAGTCTGAGAGATTGCCCACACACTTACCACAGAGCAGGGGCTCTGAAACTTATCGCTCAAAGGTCCACATCAGATTTTTGTTCAAGGTCAGAGGTCCAAAATGATTGAGCATCACAAAATAATATTGAATCAATGAATTAATGACCTCTCTCTTGTGAAACCGAGGCAGAAAGGCTCAGACAGTTGGTCCATGTTCACGTCTGACTCTGATATATTCTTAAAAGTCTGTTTACACTAACTGGAGAAACTTTGTTCTGGAGAAGACGACACACGTTCTGTATCTGGGATTTAGGAGCTGATAGCAAATCCTCTGATGTAACGTTAATGTGTGAACCCTGCAGAAACAACATACAACACTTTGCAGCAGTTAACATCGCCATGACAACGATAGAGCAATAAGCCACATTAAACCCACATTTATCTGGGGGCAGGATCGCTGTGAATGATCACCAGCTACTCTGTATACTCAACGTCACTAACGAATTATTGATTAATAGTACATTAATACACAAAACTCCTCTTCTGAGACTCAATGCAACAGTTGGCCAATGAAAATAAATTTACGTATTAAGCCCCAGAAGAGGAGTTTTTAGTTGAAATTAGGACTCATTCATTGGTAGTTGAACTTTGGGTTTTGGATGGAGCACTGAGGTCTTCACTAGTTCAGTATCTAGCTTTCATGATGGATTTCCCACATTTTTGTTGTTCACACCTTTATAGAAAAAGAGAATAAAAATGAGATGATTTTTTTAAGAAAGTGACATTGTTAAACAATGATATGATGGCTAATTAGGTCAAATAAATCTATTTTATTTGTTTGTTTTTTTAAAGGCCCCCACAGAAAAGTTGTGGCCCTTGGACAAATGTAGTTAGGACCCCTGTCATACCTCGTGTTATGCGAGGCTGCGATACGTTATGAAGTGTAACATTTTCTATTTTTAAATAAATTTACTATTAAGCAATAATTGGTTAGTGGGGTTGAGTATACAGAGCAGCTGGAGATCATTCAGAGCAATCCTGTCCCCAGATGAATGTGGTTTTATTGAGACTTATTTCCCTATGGTTGACGTTGTTGTCATGGCGATGTTAACGACTGCAGAGTGTTGTGTGTTGTTTCTGCAGGGTTCACACGTTAACGTTACATCAGAGAATTTGCTATCGGCTCCTAAATCCCAGATACAGAATGTGTCTTGTTGTGTTCAGGACACGATTTCTCCAGCCAGTGTAAATGTAGCTGTTAGAATATGTCTGAGTCAGAAATAAATATGGACCAACTGTCTTCCTCAGTTTCATCCAGGCACAAGAGATGTGACGTTAAATCATTGATTCAATACTACAATCGTTTCTGACTTCTGACCTTGAAAAAGAATCTGATGCAGATGTTTGAGAACCCCTGGTTTAGGGGGACTATGGGAAACAGATGTTCTATTTATAGCCATAGAGAGGAATTCACACACACTCTCATGTCATGCTGGACAAACGAAGGAGTTCTGTGAGCTTTCTGTATACTTGTTGGTGGTACTTTACACTGCAACAAGGGAACTCCCCTGCTGCCATTACTGGCTAAGTTTCCTGTCTTTACATGGTCAGTTTCACTACAGTTTGTAAATCAGAGTAAGAGTGTAAATTGTCATTATTGAGTGTAATTGTTGCGTTCTGTGTAGAGGCAGGGTTTGGTCATGTTGCTTGTTTATTGGCTCTGTAAGTTAAATTATTCAGTGTTTAGCTCAGGTTGTGACTTTTAGTGACCAGTTTCAGAGGACCTGAGTTCAGTTTAATGCGTGGTTTGCTGCTTGATATTACCGCCATAAATGATTTGTCTTACAGTTTTATTTTGATTATCTGGAAGCCAAAATCTTAGCTGAAAATGAAATTCAATGAATCGCCCAGCCCAAGTGTTAGTCCTCATTGAAATGTATTTCTCACACTTCGAAGCATTGAGCCATAGCTGGAACAGCCGGTATCGATACACATGGCTGTTGAAGACACTGCAGTGCGTGTAGTTTTTGGGAACAAAAGAATATCAGCACACTTATCTAAATGTTTGAGAGGAAGCAGGAAGACAACAACATCTATTTTCAGTGTCAGCTGTAAAGATATGAAGTTATTTAGATTAGCCCAAATTTGATTTTAAATTTGTATTTTAATTCTGTGGTGTCGAAAACATCATTATGATTAATAATATTGGCAAGTGGCTGTGTTTGTGTGGCGTGTGGTTACGGGGACCAGTGAGAAGCTGAAATATGATGCATTCAGTCTGGTTTGAAGGCTTATTAAAGCACTGCACACTGGTTCGTTAGAACTTTGGAAAGTTGCCTTCGAGACAATAAACTCTACGCATTGCGTTGCCGTAGAAGTTAAGCCAGGTTTCAACATTTTTTGCAGAATTATCCTGCGTGTTTCTGGCTTTTGCATGCTTTGGTCAGAATTATTGATCTGATTTAAAGGATGCTTTTGTAAAAGCAGACCTTCAAGGCTAAATTTAGTCTGTGTACTCACTGAGGCCTGGATGTATTTCATGCTTGTCGAGGCCCAGTCCATGATCACTGTTCAGACTTTATGAAGGAACATTTGGTGCTGGGTCACTGTACACTCATCATACGGCATTAATAATTCAAGAATTCACTCCTCCTAACTCAATTATATGTCAGATAGTTGAACAAAACTAGTGCACATTGCCATTCGATAACATGTTTTTGGATCAGTGAAGAGAAGACAAAGAGATGAATGATGAAATTTGTTTCACAAGAAGCTTGATTTGTTACTCTTAAAAAAATGATCAAATTACTGTTGAAATTATTCTGAACCTGTCTGTATTTCTACCTTTCACATGGAGCACAGAAGCAGCTCACAGCCAATATGGAAGATATTGAATTATTCACAGTATAGCATATGAATTATTTCCCAAAGGGGGTGTTGCAAATGACAGTGTGGCAGCTCGGAGGTGATGGATCTCAGCTACACAACTACTTGGAATTCCTCAGTGTTAGCGAGGATCTTTGGCAGGCAGGATGCATTCCTGACTGCAGTTTGTGAGGCGAAAGGAGGAGCGCGCTATCACCGAATTGTCATTTGAAAATCACTTGAATGCAATATCTGCTTGGAAATTGCTTTCCGAGGCTGCACATTTATATTGAGCTGTCAGAAATGAAGATGCTATCGTGGAGAGGAGACACTGAAGCAGAGCTCTTCCTTGTTATGCGCAAGCTTGTATCTTGTGGCAGCTGTTCACAACACATAGAGATACTGTAAGCCCACACAGTTTACTGTTTCACTAATGTTGGTTTTTGAATATCTTTCACCCAGATATGACAGATTCTGTGTTAGGATTTCCTCTGCTGTTTATGAGATGCTTTCAGACTCTATGATTGGTTATCTTCACAGTAACTCAGGGATCCTTTTGGCTTTTTAGTCATTCTACAATGCGTTTTAACTCTGACTTTATATAGCAGGAGAGAGTTTGATAACAGCATTGGTATAAGAGTCCCATCCTGTCTTAGCCTGTTCTGTCCCTAAACTCATGACTTTGTGCCTGCAAGTGTACATGTGTGTGTGTTGCATAGTAAATTGAAAATATGATTCAGAATCTATTAAGTTAAGTCAGTTAAGTCCCATTTTAGTAATCAAATGGGAAAACCTGTTTTTGGTTAATTCAGCCCAAACAAGGCGAGGTGATCTACTGCGTCTTGGACTGTATCTTATTTGTATGTTGCTTTGGACTGAAGCGTCTGCCAAATGAACAAATGTGAATGGAAGCATGTTTACAGAGTTATCTAGATAACTAGAGCACCTTCTTTAATCTTCAACATGGGCTTGTGTATAAAGGAAAACCAACTTTGCAATACTCCAGATACACTATCATACAACAGAAACAGTCAATGACAAGGTAACACATTAATCAACGTGAGAGATCATTAAGTCTGTGGATTTTATCAGCAGCTGATTTTAAGTCATTGTTTTCTCCTCATGGCAGCAGCACGAGAAGCTTTAAAGACAACATTGACATATTATCTCCTGATATGGCAAACACATTAGCAAACACTGTCTTATTTCCACATGCAGCAGACACAGGGCGACATCATAATTATCGTCCACCTGTTCGTCCACTTGGCTATAGATCAGATCACTGTTGTATGGAAGAGTTGCAGATTCTTTCTTCACTTGGTACAAGACAGGACCTGACTCAAACTGCCTACCAGTCTAAATATTCTGTAATCTTTACGCATCAGTGTTCAACACATCCCAGTTCCCTGGGTTCATCCTGACTCTTGACCTCCACTGTGATGTAACTTCCGTCCTGTTTTGTTATTTTCCGTGATGTTATATCCTGTTTCTGTATTTTTTTCTTTGACCACAGGAAGCAGGGCAAGCTTTTTAGCATCCCCAGGGGCATTGTTCACTCAGAACTATCTCCAGGCTCCGGCTCTGCCCAAACCACATTTTCTCTGTTTTTACCCTCTCTCCCTCCGCTCTCTCTCTCTCTCTCTCTCATCATGCATACACTGTGGGACGCGATAGACCTTGCCCTCGTCCTGTAACAACCATACATTCTCCAGCTGGTCTTAAAGTGGCTCTGCAAACAGCTTTTATCAGTTATAGTTAAGCTTTGGCACATTTTACAGCCATCCCACTTCATCTTTCACAATGCAAATGGAAATTTGTATCCAGCAGGTGTGATGAGTGGGAGACAAATATTTTTTTATCACCATCATCAGTTTTATGGAAAATTAACTTTGAACGAAGAAGGCCAGAACAAAACAACCAACACAGGCATCAGTTGGTGTATTAAACAGTGAAAGTGATAGAAATGTTTTGAGTTGTTTTAGCTGTTTTCTTCATTCTGGCTGGAGCGTGAGATTGATATTTACTTCAGATTTGTTCCATACCCAGATGGCAGTCAGTAAACAATTAAAAGATGCAGCTGAGCACATGTAAGTGTAATTTACTGCTGAACTTATGGCGGGGTATCGTTTGAATTTTATCGATTCCAATTCAGTATGATAAAAACAGAGGAGGTCAAATGTTTAGATGCTTTTTATATTAAGCTGCATTTTGTGTAGCACTTTCTGTACCTTTCTGCCCCGTGTTTGTCAACTGAATCCCCTTGATTTAAACCCTCATGACTGTGTCTTTTTATGCTGTTGATAGTGGATTTTAATATTACTGATCAAAACTTTTTTCCTCCATTATTTTTGTGGCTTCAATGCAATTCTGTTGAATCTGTGATTCTAACAGAAATTACAGAACAAGTATGTCCCCAAAAAATAACTCAAATAAATAAAACAATTGAAAAGGTGCACATACGCAGATATTTACTGCTCTGCAATCTCAGCACACTCTAGTTTTTACAGTGTTATAACTCAAACTCAGTTTACAGTATAAAATCTCTTGTCGCCTCATTTCTTATCTTCTTTGCTTTCCTTGGAGCTCTGCTAGTCACTGCTCACCTTCTGTCACTCAGTCATCTCCTCGCGAGCTCACGCCCCTCAATGACCAACGTGCTGTGCATGAGTTGATGGGTGTCATAGACAGGTCCCAGCAGATAGAAATTTCTTAGAATTTCAAGTGGTAATTTAACATTACCGTTTATCACTGAAATCTGCATGTGTACTGTGAAAGAAAGCAACAGTGACTAAAACGGGCTGGGCAAATGGTCAGTTGTGTGCATTTTCACAGTATACTAACAATGCTAGCAGACTAAACCAGAGAACCATAATAACAGACAAACTACAACAACAGACAGAAAGACATCTATTCTGTTTCCCCCTGTTGGGACTCAAGAGTTAGTTCCAACCAATTAACAAGGTCCAGTGATCCAGTCTCAGGCAGACGGAGTGCTCCCACCAGGGCACCACAGACAGAGAGCCAAACAAATTAGACACAACCTCAGAGTACCAGGCATGGGTCCTTTACTGTTGGACAAAGCGCAAGTGAAGAAGAGGAGACATTCCACGCAGGCATGCGACCAGCGCTGATTCTCATCACGGTCTACCAAAATAGCTGTCAAATCTGAATCAGCTGAGGAGTTGCTTAATCCACTGGAATCTTTACTCATTTATATATCTAAGGCTTGTGCATCATAATGAACATTAAAGATGTTATACAATCCTTTTTCAATGCCTCTTACATGGATATAATAACACAAAGTTGTAAAGAAACAGTGGTCACAGATCTCTGCGACATACATGAAATTACATAAACTTTGAGTTGATTATGAAATTGGACTTGAGGAAGTGTGTCATCTTGTGCGTCTCCCTGGTTCACTCTTTTTATCCTGAATCAATAGGCACAATGTGTGGTTGCCTCCTCCTCCTCCTATCAGGTCTGTTACCATAGCAACCTAATGAAGGCTAAGGAGGCCATTTAAAAGTATAAGGGCTGAAAATATCGACTGTGGGCAGCTTCAGGCTAACCAGCTAGCAACCTCAATCGGTCCGACAGAACAAGCGCTGTTTGTCTGCTGTCTCAGGTTTGGTGTTGATTCGATGGGCAGGAGCTATGGTCAGCTTTTTTTTATATAAGCAAAGAATCAAGGAGTCAGATCCTAGAAAAGTTGGCTTTAGTCCAAGTAGCACAAACTCATCTGCCCGACACTTGGGTCACCCAATATCCAGCTACTGCCTGGCCGCCTGCCAGTGTTTTCCCACCTCGCCTCCCAGTGCCAGAGCATTGTCAGGAAGTTTGAGGGGAGAGGGTTCTCCTTCTGGAAGCTCTGTGGAACCAAAGCACTTTGCAGACTGCTCTTAGCTTAAAATGTTAGTGGGTAAAATCCCTTGCTTTTAGAATTCTGCACACTCACAAGAAGAAAAAGTACAAACAGGTACTTTGATGGTTTATTAGCCTACTGTAGTAAAACAAACGGTGTGGTTTGGATGATGAATTGTTATTAAATTACATGAATTGTCTGAGGGTTTTCCTGCTGGGACAGGAAAACAGAGAACAGAGGTTTGTCGCTTCGGGCCCTGTGGGACGTTGGCAGACACAGTCATCATCCATTCATCAGCATTTTCTTTCTTATTTTAATGTATATTTTTGAGTGTGTCTTTGTGGCCTTTTCTGTCACACCTCCCTGCTTCCATCTCTGTTGTTCCTGCTGGCCATTGTTCTGGAGACTCAAGCTGCTGCCCTGCACCAAGAAAAACCTTTCGTACAAAAGAAAAACAAGATACCTCCCCCTTCCCTGTCCTGGAAAACTTTCTCTGTCTTTTCTTTCTGATTTAATCTCCCCAAACCAAACCTTCTTTATGGTTGCACATCACAGTCCCTCTGTGTGGTTAGCTTTCATTTTATTTGGGGTTATATTCCTAACTACTTTGGTTTTCCTTTGCAATTTAGCATCACTGCTTGGATTTCATTAATACCTATTTCCAGCGAGAGATGAACCAAATCAAGTACATGTTAAATACTGTTTATGAAGTGCTATATGTTTGCATATTCTGTGTCCCTACATTTTCATCCAGACGCACAACTAAACATGAACAAATCAGAATTTATTAGAAATTATGCAGAGTACTGGTATGAACAGGAAAATGAATGGGAGGTTTCCAAAGTGAAGCGCTCTACTTGCAGTTTAAAATCGTGTTGTAATTTAGTAAATAACATTTGGTTATAATAGCACACCAGTCCCTTTTTAACACGGGTTCAGCACACTGCACTGTATGTATGATGTGTTGGTGTGTGTCTGTCTGCCTGTCTGATACTTGGAGTAAAGCGGATAAAGAACTGTGTGCCACAGTTTGAACAGACCAGAGCACAGCTGGACTTAACAAGGCTTTGCCGAGCGCTCTTTGAATCCAGCTAAGACTGAGTTATTTCCTCGAAGCTGTGTTAGCATGGTGGGATACTCGGGGTTAAGTCATTGAGAGTCCTTGTGTGCAGCCACCATAGAGGGCCCACTTCAACAACATACTTGTTGCTTTGCTGTGCAAGAGAGAGAGAGAGAGAGTGATGAATTGTTAGAAACATCTTTCTGTATTACTGAAGGTTACAACAGGGGAGTCAGGAGACTATTATAACTACCAGCAGGCCAGTGACTATTTTGAGTTGGTATGGTTATAAACAATAATTCCTATGAATGAATGATGAGTGGGCTCTCACTGAATATGGCTATGTCCCAATAAAGGGACTGGATCCTCTGGAGGATTTACAACATATAGCCTTGGTCAACACATAAAGCAAATTATCAGGCTAATGGTAGATAGAGCCATATAACTTCAGTAACTGTATGGAAGCTGCACTCCTCAGCTGCATTTAAAAGATCCTTTGAACAGGTCTCATGACAGGTTTGGTCATAAAAGTTCAAATGATTCAGCCCCTGAGCTGGGAGACGGCTATTGTTTGTTCCGAGGCTGTCATAAAGCTGGCACTGTTGGAGATGCCAGTCTCTTCCTTCTCTTAGTTTTCTCTGTTCGCTTGTTTACACTCAACAATCCTTCTCGTCTACAGCACAACCTTAAGCCCTTTTCACCCTCTGCAACAGCTGGTGCAATAGGTTTGGGAAAGGGGTGTAGCCGAGGCTAAAAGGAACATAATAGGAGTGGTCTGCTCATTAGATGTGCTCTTGCAGGTTTTTTTTAATCTGTATTCTTTTGTGCTGTTTATTTCAGGTGGACTGGTAATGCACTAGATGCTTCTTAGTGAAAGAGTGCAGAGTGCTTCATTTGGTTGAACAAATGTCAATTTTATGGTTAAACTTTGGGGTACCGTGCAACCAGGATTTAAGATGACAACCATGAGTTGTGGCATCATATTGATATCAAATGCCCCTCAATAAGAGATGTTGTAAAATGTCACACGTCATCCAGAAGTGAAGTGAGAGATGTGTGTAAATTCCTTTTTTTTTTTTACTGGAACATAACAGTGCAAAGGACCGTCCACCTCCTTTCTCCAGTAATGTGTGATTGATTGGCCAAATAGTTATGACACTTTGATTACAGGAAACAAATCAATGTTAGAATATTAAATGTAGGTAAACATATATTCTGAATCAGGTGTTAACAATGGTCTAGTTCAGTTGTGGTTAATATACTAATAATTATAATTTGTCGAGGTAAAAAGAATGGCCTGAGTAGCTGCTTCAAATGAAGCATGCATTCAGAGTAGACTGCTGTAATGTTGATCACAGTTGGCTTCTTGCCACTCACCTCACATACCTGCACCCACACAACCACCTATACGCCTACACACATGTACACACACATCCCACAGTCACTGATCCTGTCTATTTCACTGTGAGTTGTGTGTGTGTGTGTGTGTGTGTGTGTGTGTGTGTGTGTGTGTGTGTGTGTGTGTGTGTGTAAGTACACTCAGGCAGACAGCTTATCAATGGCTGTGGGATTTTGCTGAATGTTACTATGGTAACTGCAGTGAAATTACCTCATAAGAGAGTGAGTTGTTCATGTGTAGGATGAAATGAAACCGGGGATGAAGAATACGTAAATAAGTTACAGGAAAGGTGGAAGAGGAAGACGGAAAGTTTATGAATGGGATTGTGTAAAGATAGGAAGATTTATTGAGAAGCAAGTGTGAGATTGATGAAGGACAGCTGAAGAGTAAGAAAATGGGAAGTGAGGAAATGTATTGGAGAGAATAAAAAACAAGGTTTATCAATAACTTGAAAGCACTGAAATAGAAAGACATGTATAACAGTTACCAATTCTCTGTGCTTCCGTCGTGCTCCACGTCCTCTCTCGTTGCTTCAGTCGCCTTGCCTCATCTCATAAATGTATTCATACAGCATGAAGCAATCACTGTCTCACAGCCTTTCATCGTGGAGAGGCTTTGTGGTTTACATAGAAATAGTTTTGTCCACAATGTAAGTGGCCGGAAAATATCTGCAGCTTAGCTGGTGAGTGTGCGTGAAGTGGTGAGATTGCTAGAATCTAAATGTGAATGAATGTGAGCTATGGAACCGTTTGAGTGGTCGGACTGTTTTGAGGCAGAGTCCAGAGGAAATGTGACTGGATAAGAAGCAGGAGCGGTGGAAGCTTCTGCTGCTCCAGACAAACTTCTTTGTACAAAATGCCGGCCAATCACATGGCACAGCCAGGAACCACAACTGAAATTTGCGGTGGCACAAAAAACTTGTGTGGCACTACGGACATGAAGTCACACAAATACCATGACATTGCCACTGATTCGACCTTTTTTCTAACCAATCAGCTCAAATCACCACCGTGCTGAATTACAGCCTCACAAAGCTGCTAGCTTTGATCTTACACCCGGCGTAAAGCACAGCCAAATACAGTGCAGCTGCTTTCCGACCAACGCGGTTGCCTTTTTCACACCCAGTGCCCACGATGTGTAAGAAGCGAATGTACTGGTGCCCATCTGTGTACCCGTGGGCATGTTGTTCTTAAATTGAGGTGTGGTCGGGCGGATTGTTGGCATAGTGCTATCTTGACGCAGCAGAGTGATAACACCATTGACCAACAACATCCAGGTCTGGTCAATGGCTCATTGCTATTTGATATGCATCGTACCTATGTAGGCACGATGCACCTACATAGGTGGGTTCACAACAAAGGTATTCTCTGCTTGTTACACACACCCTCTCTGCTAAATATTGGTGCATTTTCTCATATGCAGTCTAATGTAGTTGTTGATGGGACAGATTAATGGGAGACAGCAGAGGGTCCATTGATCAAGGACCACATACCTTTCCCTCAGCAAAGATGAGTACCACTGTAAACTTCACTTTCCCGCCAGGCTGAAACAGATGTCTCTGTCAGATGATTTGGAGACCAGCTGTCCCTATGCACTCCCCATCGCTGTCAAAGTCACTACTGCGCTGTATTTCTTTGCATGTGGGTCATTCCATGGTTCTCGGACTTCTATCGGGGGAACCAGCGTGCATGGCCGAACAGTGAGTTCGATACGGGCGGGGAGATGATGGGAGATGACACCCTGATTGGTGAATTCATGTTATGCCCAAAGCACGCCTATCAACCCCTTTGCACTTTGCACCAAGTTTATGTGCCGTTTAACTAGCAAAAGAGGAGTTGGATAAATGCGCTTGCACCATGCACTTGAGTTGTTTGTAAAAGAAAATGTATGTGTTAATATCATGCACCCAATTCGTCCTGCAAATTACCATCATCAATTCCTCTTGAAGAGCTAGAGGTGTTTGACACCTGAAGGTTGTGGTCTTGATGATTAGAATAGGAACAGAGGAACAGTATCTCCTCCGACACAGCAGTCAAGACAAGTGGATAGAAGTGACTGATGTGGTGGTCGAAAGAGAAGAGATAGAACTGAATTTGTGAATCAATGGACGCTCCTCGTAATCACCCCTGGCTTGTTGATGTGGAAAGTGAGCAAAGACTGTCCGATTGCATGTCTTTGGAAAATTACAAAAAATTTTAAGTGCACCACCCCCAGCTCAACTGTGAGAAGGCAGCTTTCTAACGCTGTCTGACATACTGAACAGTACACGTGCAGCAGGCGTGAGAGGCACAGAAACGTTTTCTGTCACTCACCATGCCTACTCATTTTAATGTCAGCTGCTGTCAATCTCGAATATACAGTACAGTACATACGCAAGCTCTTGTTTTCTTTTCACCACACACACACACACACACACACACACACACACACACACACACACACACACACACACTGTCCACACTTCTGCCTTCTGTTGACTGCAGTTACCTCCTAACCATTTAATTCTAACATAAAGCAATTATTCATTTTAAGTTCTAATATTCAAACTGGCTCTAACAAGAATAGAGGTACCAAGACCCACACACACACACACATACACACACACATACACACACACACACACACACACACACACACATACAAAAACCCACGTCACTACACAAGCGGGCTGCCAGCAGCATCAGTCAGTTGGCTGTTGGCATCTCATCAGGAGCGTCAGAGTGGTTTCATCGCCATGGTTGTGATTGTGAGAGTCTGTGTATGTGTGTGTGTGTGTGTGTGTGTGTGTGTGTGTGTGTGTGGGTGTGTGTGTCAAATGTATGTATACAGACTGGACACATAGTGTATCATGACAGACAACAGGCCTCAGCGGGTCAGTAATTCAGGCTTTGCGCGTGTGTGTGTGTGTGTGTGATAGCACTGGACAGGGTCATGGCTGTGGATTCCATTAAAGTCAAAAGTCAAAGTCAGCTTTATTGTCAATTCTGCATTAGTAAAGAGCGTGGCAGCCGGCTGAAGTGTAATCACTCTGGGGGTCAGGTGCTGCAGCAGCACCTTAAGTTTTCTCAACAAAAACCTTTAGTTGTGCAGTTTCACCTGCTATTACAGGACAGAGAACAATAAAAACATGATGACATTACTAGTGCCAAAAACAGACACACCCAAATGTCTGTGATGTTTTGGTTTTCTTGGTACTTCAAACATAAAATCACTGACTGTCTTTCTGTTAAATGCCTTACAGTCCTTTGCTGGCCTTCTTTTGTGCCTTGCAACAAGTATTTGGTAAAAGGAAAGTGGAGAAACAGGATACACACAAGAGAAGATGGATAAAACCTCCTGAAAGCAAGGACTTATTAAATGTCATGTCCGAAAATTGCAGCAAAGTAGTTGATGTAGACGATAGAACTTGTTTCTTAATCCGAAAGCAGTGCTAACATTTAGCACCTAAGCATTTGTTACATGTTGGCAAACAAGGCAAAGTAAGATTGGGAACATGGTCAGTGTTTTACCTGCTAAAAATTTTAAAAATTAGTGTTTAAATTCTGGATAGCTACGTCTGTCTGAGCATGGCCACAATATGAGAGAGCCCAGAGCAGCTGACAGTGTTGCAGTGGGAAACGTTAGCGAGCATGCTGCTGTTGACAGATATAACAACTGACAGAATCTCATCTCCAGTTCTGGCTGAAGAGTAGACCACCAGTATTGGCCACGTCTCATCCCATCCATTTTCTCTCCCAGACTCGTTGAGCCTTCTGCTTTTCTTTTGTGTCACTGTAAAGTATTATTACAGCAACTTGTTGCACCACGTCGTTCAGCATTGCTCTCTGTGAAGTGCATGATGCAAAATCCTGCTATCTCCCAAAAAGTCATTCTTCCATTCAGACATGTGCCACTCAAATGATTGCTCCCATTGGTTATGAATGTGTTGCACCTCGACATCAGAGCCATTTTCATAATCATGTTTATCAAGGAGAGGTAGAAACTGGTCTGTAGCATTAACCGCCAGGCTGGTTATTTAACTATTTTCTTTAACTGTTTCTCTACTGGGCTCGCGGCTGGAGCTTGAGGTTTCCCATCAGGCTCTGAGAGTAGATAATTCACTCTGATAGGTTATCTCTTTTCAAACGGCCTTGCTTACATTGTGGAATTCTTACTCAGTGGTAGCCCTGGTTGAACCTTTAGTGCAGGAGGGTTTTTTTAGTATCTGCTATGATTTGACTTGATGTTGGTAGATTCAAAGTCCGAGCTCCCACTCTTTTTTCTCATTTCTGTCAGTTTGTGATTGTAGTAGTCAACTCGGCACTGTAGATGGCCAGCTCCTAAGAATGTTAAAAGAAACAGCAGTTGTTTGTCATTTCATATGGTTTCCTATTGCACAGTTGCATTCAAGGACTTTGCTAGGTGGTTTAAGTACACAAGTGACTCATTTCCTGAGACTTTTCAGAGTGAAGGCCAAGGCGAGGCTAACTGACCGATGCACAGGGCCTAATACACATTGGACCTAAATACATATGAGATTAAATATGTTTGGGAAATTACTGCCTGTGCTCTCGTCATTTTGAACTTTCTCGGTTCTTTAAATTATATTCCAATTGCTTATGATATCACAAAACTAAAAGATGAGTGTGTATATTCTCACATCCACAAAGAGAGCATGGTTACTGTATTGAGAGCGCAATCTCCCCGATACCAGGAGCAGCCACTTCCTGTTAATGTCACCAAAAGGCCAGATAAAAAACAGACTCCGAACTCTTCCACTATGGCTCCTCTTCTACTTTTTGCCTCACTGTCATCATTTCCCTGTCCAACTCTGACAATTATGGCTTTATTGTTGTTTATTGTTGTGGCTATAAAACGTTGACTAGTTTTTAGTCTAACAAGTGAATCCAGTAAATACACAGTTTAACATCTATTCATTGAGGTGTCCGAGTCACCAGTCACCCAACATTAAAGCTGACAGTCACTTTTGTGAGTCCTATGACTAATAAACAATAATGTTTCTTTCTTCTGCAACACTGATGCTTCAGTTCCAGGAAGAGAATTAAGAAATTCTCAGGAGGTGATGAATGAGATGTTTGCAGAGCGGCTCAGCTTTAATATATTTGAATGCACCACCTTTTCCTTCCAGTGCAGCTGAGCTGAGCTGAGCTGAGGTGTGTGTGTGTGTGTGTGTCTGTGTGTGTCTGTGTGTGTCTGTGTGTGTGTGTGTGTGTGTGTGTGTGTGTGTGTGTGTGTGTGGAGATTTTATAGACTAAGCCCATGTTGGGCATATGGCGCAGTGTGTACTCAGAGTCCACAGTGCTGTTTTCCATGGAAAGTTCCAATAGTTTGTAAAAAAAAAAACGTGAGTGATTTTAATCCTGATAAACGTAAAGTGTGCAAAGACGGGTTGTTTGCATTTTTGGTTCATACGTCAGTAAAGCCACTTGAGGACACAGCAGCTCTGTCCTTGGCTTCATTTGGTGATTATTTAGCTGATTCATTCATAGGATTGAAGCCTCAAAACCAGCACCCAGCAATGAAACCAATTACTGAACTGCACTTTCAAAGTAAAGTAGAATTCAACAGACGTATTATACCTCAAAACATGTTTTTCTAAGGACCCATTATAATGAGTTCTAACAACAGAAAATAGGACACATTTACCAGTTATTTGTTTTTTCAGGTGGTGATGCACACCATTATACCAGCAGCATGAGCTGGGGGGGACAATGTTGTAAATTATTGAACACTGTATTAAACTCCAGGGCTCTGACCAGCGTGCGCCATGCCACTATCTTATTATGCAGTCGGAGCTGAAAAGATTTTCTTTGTTCTGCTTTGGTGATTCGTGCAGTTTGTAGAAATCACTCACATGTGGGCAAGTATGTCAGGATGACATCACTCCAAAACATATCTACAGATTAAAATGATCCACTAATACTGGTATTGAAGGTCTGTACATTTTGTACCTGATGTAGATCCCATCCTAAAACCAAATCTTCTCTCTTCCCTCTCTTTTCCAGCTGTGAGCCGAGTGATTGACAGGACCGACAGACATGGGGAAGCAGAATAGCAAGCTCCGTCCTGAGGTGATGCAGGACCTTCTGGAGAGCACTGACTTCACCGAGCACGAAATTCAGGAGTGGTACAAGGGCTTCCTGAGGGACTGCCCCAGCGGGAACCTCTCCATGGAGGAGTTCAAGAAGATCTACGGTAACTTCTTCCCCTACGGAGATGCTTCAAAGTTCGCCGAGCATGTATTTCGCACATTTGATGCTAACGGCGACGGGACAATAGACTTCCGGGAATTCATCATCGCGCTTAGTGTGACGTCACGTGGCAAGCTGGAGCAGAAGCTGAAATGGGCCTTCAGTATGTACGACCTGGACGGAAATGGGTACATCAGTAAAGCTGAGATGCTGGAGATTGTTCAGGTGAGTGTGCACAGAGCCAAATGGACATGTCATGCTCAGTGTGTCTTTATGTATAAATATCGCATATTGAACAGACTGTGGCAAAAGATGCAAAAGATCCCACTGAAATACATAAAAAGGCAAAAAACAAGACAGAAAACTAGACCAACAGGAAAGACGTTGCTCTCACCTGGTAGCCTCGAGTCCTGTCTGTAACTGTGACTTCTGAATCAATATCCACCAGGTGATGCATGAACACATATATACACACAGACATGAAGCTGGATGTGTCTCCATCTGACACAGGACAGAATGTCCTTCAGCACCTGGTTTACTGTCTGCATTCAAATGTCAGTACTTAAAAGATGCATTTAGGTATTAAGTCTAATTGGAAACATTCTTTGTCCTGCCAATAAAAGCCGTTTTGGAAACAGTCAGGAATTCATTAGCTGTACTCATTCTTTAATGTGGCTTTTAATCTTATCTTGAAGCGAAAAGCATCAATTCTCCATCTGTTCTGCACCTTTTAAGCTCTGCAAATGGAACAAAAAACTTAGCTTAATACATGTCTAAATCACCTCCCGTATACTGTATTTGCCCCCCCGTTCTAAAATTTAAAGCTGGCTTGTAGTCTTAAGTCTGTATTATGTCTTGCACTGTGGTGTTTCTGTACATGGTTTATGTAGTACAAGCATTAGCATATTTTGTAAAGCCCACTTGTTTTCTTTAATAGCTGCCAAAAACAAAGATGAAGAAGGACGTTTATGTTTAATCCCTGACAGTGGTAAAAGCCCTGCCTGCTAACCTGTTGTCATACATTAAGGTAATGAATGTAAATGTCAGTACCCAGCAGGCTCTGCAGGCTTTCAGACATTCCTTCCAGCATTTTATTGTTCTGGAGGATAAAGACGAAACTCAGACAAGCAGCTTGAGAAAACCCTGGTCGTTTTGAAATGAGAGGTATAGTCTATTTCTGGATTTTTATAGGACTGAATCCCATTCAACAGTTGTACTTTAGGTTTAGCAGAAGATTTGGAAATTGGGCTGTGCAGCAGGGCACAGCTCACCTTTACAAAAGAAAACAACAAGGGAAAAGAAGGAGCATGGGTGGCATTTCCTGCACAAGAGCTCTCATGTAAACAGACTATTAGAGCTGCACACACACATGCGCTATAAATCGGTGTGTGTGGGTGTGTAGACTTCTCCCCTCACTTTTTTTTTACTTCCTCCACATTTGTGTAACAGCCAGCTAGTTGATCCTGCTTCAGTTTCACCTTGTTTTACCTCTCCTTGAGCAGTTTTAAATTTTAGAGACAATATTTCTGTCTAATGTATGTATAATACCGTCTCTCGTTTTCAGACCTGTCTCTTGTTTTTCCCAGGTTTCTCTTGTATTTTACACTTGTCTCCCGCTGTCCTCCTGTTTAATCTCCTCTATTTCTAACCTTTCTACAAAAAAACTGTTGACGGAAGGCATAGCCACCTATTTGAGGTTTATCCGACATCGACATCATTGGTGTTCTTGCAACATCATGATTAATGTTGCTTCAGGACCATTATTACAACTGAACAAAAAGCCACAGAGTTGGCATAGGGAGCAGGTTGTGGTGGATGAATGGGTCAAGCACAGGACTTTTACCCGGAGACTGGGGTCCCGTGTGGGACTTTATTGTGTTGTTTACATGTATTTTTAGGCTTAGTTCACCTATTATTTTCAGGGTTTTTTTTTTTTAATTTTGTTTTCAGTTTTCTGTTGCAGGTTGGTTTGGTTTTGGCAACAAAACTACTTTGTTAAGTTCAGGAAAAAATGATAGTTTGGGTTAAAATAGACAGCCATTGGTTGCTGCAAGCTTCAACAACCACAGCAACATGAACTGACAATGGATGCCAAGAGCCATGGAGTAACATGCAGCAGTTTAAAAAGCTTAAAAAAAAGTTTAAAAACAGGAGTTTGAGATTTATTTTTTTTATAAACATAAATAAATGAATAAATAGACAAATTGCATTTGATGCCAAACAAATTATCATAGACAGTGCTTCATAAAGTATCTACATTTTCCACTAACTTGACAAATCGAAAAAGTGCAGGGCGTTTGAAGAGTGAAGTGAAGGCAGTTACTGTTTACTGCATTTGTAAAATTTGACATAGCATACGTCACAAACAGCTGCTGCTTATCTTGGCAGCTAAGACACATATTTTAGACTGTGTCTCTACTTACTTGTTATGTGGGGTAATGCAACCAGTCAGATTGTATTATGCATTTTGCATATTGGGGCCGCAGCTGCAGGGTAATGACACTGGCAGGTACAGCTGTGCAAATACAACCCTAATTCCCATAACTAAGGGGTGCTGTGTGAAGCATATATAACACAGAATGTGATGATATAAGTTCAATCCGAGCGCTGACCCTCGCAACCAGCTGTTACCACAACACATATGCACAAATAATCACAGACAGCTGCTCTTTAAATGTACAGCAGGGTTTATTTAACTTCAGCAACACTGATCCACAGTCAATAATCCTTCAGTCAATAAGCCTCTATCGCCCAACTGCAACCACAACACAAGGAGCTAAAACACAAGCTACACTAACAAGTGTCCGGCGCAGCAGGATGTACAATCAATATAACATGCTAAACACGCGGAGTCAACACCATTGAGGTATCAAACAGCAACAACAGGACTCAGTGGTCCCTTAATTTCACAGCTCATACAACAATGAGGCTTCCAGTAACATACTATTATTAACCTGTCTCTGCTCAGACAAAAGCCTCTAACTTGAGAGCGTTTCGAAAGCGATTAACATGTGTTTCAGTCCGTCTAGTGTGTCCGGCGGCGTTTCTTTGAGCTGAGATAATGACGGGGCCATTTTGTTGGCGGTTCAATGGCAGGCTGGTCCTCGTAGGCAGCAGAGGAAACAGCAGAAAGTCAAATTAGCTGAGAGAGAGCAGGGCATTGAAGTTATCCCTCTCTTTCATGGAGAAAACGGGTGATCCATGTCTTCCTTCTGCAGGAAGGGTACAACACAATACCAAATACATAAACAATTGATCTTTCCCAGGATTCAAAAGTGTTCATTGTTCACAAACAGTCTGTTAGTCGTCCAGCGAGGCACAGGACTGTTGCCAAGGCTACTTAAAGTACAAACTTTTAATTAGGAACGATACATCTCCTATAGCAACTTGACGTAGCGGTGTGAGGAGAGGGAGAGCAAGGCTGTAGATTTGAATTCAAACCAGATTGTGCTCAGGTGAGATCTGCAAAAGGCGGATCTTTGAGTGCGCAGTGGTTGAAATGATGAAAGTGTGTGATTGGTCATGACGGCCCCCTGCTGCCCCCTCGTAGAGCCTGCTACAACATTATCTGATCTAATTCAGTCTTGAATAACTGATGACTAACCTATTAGCACTTCTAATACAGCAACAGTTTATATTAGAAATCCATCATTTCTCATTAAAATCTAGCTGCCATGGCTAATTTTGAATTGAAGGCTGACGTGGGTTTTTAACGTATCGTGGCTCATGGGCTGCTTTGTTTTGTACTCCTCTGCATATTATTGTGTATGGATTCGTGATTCTCTGCTCTTCCTTGTTGAGCATCATCTGTGTCTTTCCCCATAATGGCACCACTGAGCTTTGGTTTGTATCTTAATACTTAGAGGTTTGGTTTCCCTATGCATCTGAAGACTGATTCTACAGGCACAGTGGCTGTAGAGTTAAGCTAATGGAGCCAGCTTCTCAGATTCTCTACCAAGGTAGCCATCGGCGGTCCTAGGAAATATGAATTTATAATGCCTCACATGTGCCCACGTATCATTGCTTCAAGGTTAAATTAGCTTCCCTACCTCAAGACCGCAGTGATTCAGCCCTGTCACTTCCATTACATCTTGACAGCATAAACCCTCTGCCCACTTTCCATTAAAAGGTGGTGCTGTTCCCAAGGACAAAAGAATAGAAAGCAGTGACTCAGATGTCCATGTCTGGCTGTCTGCAGGGCTCATCAGTTGAAGTGAATTAGATGACGAGAGTGTTGAAAAGTTGATAGTTGTGCCGTAATGAGGGAATGAGCGTGAATGTGTTTGTGATTATTTAGCAAATGTGTTTGTGTATGTGGCAGTTGTTGATTAGCTGCAGTTTGTTAAGGGCTCGGAAAACGTTGCTTCCACCGTGCATACAAAAGCAGCGTTGTAGCTTTTGAAACGTAGAAGTAGTAGCTTCGTGTCTTACTCATTAAATTAGACGGTGCCGTTTTCATTTCTGAAGAGCAGTTTCAGAAAGAGCCCAGAGCCATCTCAGTTTCTCTGTCTCAGACACAAAGAAGCGTTTGTACATGCACACATGCACACAGTTTATCTGTCTTCATGCGTATCTTCTCCCTCTCTGCATTTGGCTCTCCTGGCTCAAAGCCACCCACTTCTGTAGAGAAAAAGCAGGCTTAAGAGAAAAGTTTTCAGGTAGCGCTGAAAGTTAAAATGATGCGTGAGCTCAAAGTCTTTGAGTAAAGTCTGCAGCTTAGTGTGATCACAGTATCAGCCTTCAGCTGTGTCAGAGGGCAGATTGCAGGTGGATCTCATGAAGCTAAATCCATCCGCTTTGTGCACGTATCTGGGTAGGAGTCATGATGGTAGCAGGCTAAGCAAAGTAAACCAGACATCCCTCTATCATTTTCCTGACCCCAAAGGCAGCAGGTTTTTCTCGATTTTCAGTTTTGTTATTGATGCAGCGCTGGTTTACCTTACGTTGAGGGAAGGAAGAACTATTTTTATGCATATTTTACTGCAGTCTAAGCATTGTCAGTCAATCTGTCCAGCACTTTGGTTCAGAATGAAATATGTAAACGTTATGTTCAGACATTCCTGGCCCCCAGAGGATGAACCTGCTAACTTTGGTGTGCCCCTGACTTTTCCTGTAGCGCCACCACAAGGTTGGCATTTATAGTTTTCATTGAAATGTCTCAACAACTCTTGGATAGATTACCATGAAATTTAATACACACATTCATATCCTCCTTTAGATTAATTGTAATAATTGTGATGATCCCCTCACTTCATCTAACGCCATATTCTGTGGAATGAATTTCGTGCATTAATGAAAATGCAAAGAATTGTGGGATTACAAATAACTGCAACCCTGAATTATTATCATTCTAAAATGTGACTGAGAACTATGATGGGAAATGCGAAGAAGTGTTTTTTTATTGTCTTTTTTTTTGCCTTTGTTTAATCTGCATGCAAATCATCGCAGTCTTTATTGTTGTTTATTAGAGAAATGTCGTGGAATTATTTAAATTGTGATTTAAGAACAAGTTACCCAGTTTTAGACGTTTCTCCACCACGTCAGTATTATTGTGGCCAGCACTCGCAGACGCTTCACTCAGAGAACCCTGTCATTCCCCCCGCAGTGGTCTCCATGTTTTCTATTCACACTCGCCTCCATTTGCCGGAGTGACTGGGAGCTGTGGCTCACTGCAGCTAGCTAATGGTCTCTCCTGCAGAGAGTGTGTAAATGCTGGTGATGCTCATAATTAGCCTTGCTGTGGGAGTAATTGAATGGGAAGGATCGCAGCCAGCCCGGCTCATCTTCTTCTTCAGATAATGACTCAATCTGAACGCGGGGAGAAAGAAAGATAAAACTGTCTCATCCACTCATCAACAGTTGATATCTAACCCATCTTTCGTCTTGTACGTGCCACTATCAGCAGAGCAGACGGGCACAGAGGGAAGTTCTTTGTGTCGATTAGCAAACAAGAAGCGAGGGAGTATTCATACTGGTAATTTAGTGAGACTGAACAGAGTCACCATGGGAAACGAGTTCATCTGTGATGTGAGGATGAGGTGAGACCGTGTGTCTGTGTGTGTGTGTGCGCATATTACTGCAGGACGACTTGAACGGTGCTCAGCTGGCTCTGCCAGTCCAGAAAAAGCTCCAACAAGTGGACAGCTTCGCTCACTCTGTCCCTGTCTGTCTCTCTCTGTTAGCTGATGTGGTTAAGGTGTGGAGGGAAGGTTATAACATTTATGAGACTTTCCTTCTCACTCTCATTCATAAGTGTCCAGGTAATAGTCCACAGCTGGCTTAGTAGGTATGTACTTTTTTTCCCCTCTCTCTGTCCTCACTTAACTGTGGCTCAGACAGTTTCCGGCTCCATGGGAGGCGATGTTGTGCTCTTGTCTGGAAGGTCCCTGCTGAAAGGCTATGAAAGAACAGTCTTTTTTTCTCTTTGTGGCATTCAGGTTGTAGAATCGATGCTGCTTAGACCTGTGAGGCTGGTTGGAGTCTGTCTGAAATGTAAAAACACACATGGGCATTACAGGCAAACAAAGAGGAGATATCTGGCAAAGAAGAAGTCCAATTATCATCATAGAAGGTTGGAGAGGAGATGGAGACCGACAATCAGCCAGCTGGCAGGGTGTCGTGTTTGAAGAAAAAAACAAGACGCAACCAATTAAGACAAAGGTTGTGGTGTGTGGATACCTGGGAAGAAGGATCAAACCTGAATAACACAGGCTTCCCTGCTGCTGCAGCAGACTCACTGTGTCGTCAGTTAAAGACTGGTGTTACTTTGTTAGGAAACCATATGTGGTGGTCCGTCTCATGATACTTCCTGACTCTTCCACCCTGTCCTACTACTGGAGACATAAACATTTTATATCTCCAGTTGTATTATATTTCTTTTTTATATATAATAAAAAATATATAGTGAATAAAAAAATAATAACATTTCCAGCTTGTCATTGTAGGCAAAGCTTACAGAAATAGGAAATAGGAGGGAGTAGTGCATTTGTGTTTTTTCTTCTTTTTATATGAACTCTTTAGTACATTTGTTTTATGTTTAGAAGTTATTGATCTGTCAAGTCATGCAGAAACGTGTCAATATGGATGAATAGAAGAGTCAATTATATGAAATCTTTAAACAGCAAATGTGTTTGTAATTTTGTAAAACAACAGTGGGGCTCTATGGCCCAGAGGAAGAAGACAATCCCTCCTCCTCTCTTTGGCTTTAACTGTGTTCAGAGCACTGCTGGGAACATTGAGAGGGCTCTAAGCTCCAGATCGTTTCACTTCTTATTGGTAGCTTGTAATTTTGGGATTTAGACGTTTAAGCTTATTCCACTGAGTTGCTCTGGATTAGACCACAGCTAAACCTCCAGCATGTAATATTTCTAAATGTCCTAAACAGTCACAGCAGTTTGAAGGACTTCGATTAATAACAGTGCCCGCTCCGAACTGAAATGAAGACCGATATTAAGCGTGGCTGCTGCTTGTCCCTCAGCTCCGCTGTGACCCAGGAGCTGAGCCGCCCCGCTCCTGTGTAATAGGAGGCATAACCAGCACCTATTTAAAGCTCCTGCTCCACTGTAATCACAATCAGCCCTCCTCTGTTCACATGTCAGCTCCCATTTCCCTCAAATCCGCCTCCTTATTAGAGACAGAGAGAGTGGGCTGTGATTTCACTGTTTACTGCCAAACAGCCTGCAATGCAACAGAGAGCAAAGGAGACACAACACTGATAAATAGTCTGTGAGGGATTTTGTAAGTATGTTTGTCTCCACCCCTCCCTACGTAAACCATGAAAATGTAATCACAGAATGGTGAAACGGTGCAGCAAGTAGACGTAGTGGATGTTGGAATGAATTCTCGCCTGAATGGGTGTTGACTCACTGTCACTTCGTGACACAGCAGAATAAATGTTACTTAATTCAGTAAATGAAGTATCACAGAGGGATGTTATGTAAGATCCTGTCTGTGGCAAACTCCCATGTGCTGCCTGCCTGCCTGGGTCTCTCCACTTAGTTCACTCTCACTGTCATAGGATATGCAGAAAACGGTGCTTGCTGTTCAGGGTGTTGCCAAATGAACGCTTGTTGCATTTTTAGCAAACTGAACGAATCTCCAGTTCAGTAAGCAGAACAGAAGCAGCAGGAACTGTACGAGCCGAAGAGAGAAGCACTGCAGAAGATTTCCTAAGAATTCAGCTTCAGAAAGTGTGTGTGTGTGTGTGTGTGTGTGTGTGTGTGTGTGTGTGTGTGTGTGTGTGTGTGTGTGTGTGTGTGTGTGTGTGTGTGTGTGTGTGTGGCTGAGTGAGTAGTTGATTGAGGAAATAGATTTTCGAGGTCTTGTAAAAAGACTCATCTAGATGGTCTTGTGTGTTGTTGTGAGAAAGTGGAGAAAGCTTTAAAGATGAGACCTGTGGATCTCCTCCGTCATTTTAATGAGGTCCATCCACTTAACATGCATTAAAGCAATGAGTCCGAGATCCCACAGATCTGAAGATCGGAAAGAAAAGATGAATGTAGAGAGGATCAAGCCTGGCAGCTGCAAAATCACATCCGTAGTTACATACAGCCTGGTTTAGAGATCCATGGATTAATCATTACATCATCTCACTTGTGCTCCTTTCTAGGCAATCTATAAGATGGTGTCCTCTGTGATGAAGATGCCTGAGGACGAGTCGACGCCTGAGAAGAGGACAGAGAAGATCTTCAGGCAGATGGACACCAACAGAGACGGTAGGCTAACCTCTTGGAGTTTTCCACACCTTATTACAGCAGACTGACTTCAGACTTGTAGAAGTAGTTGTAGTAGTTGTAGAAGAACTGCCTTGTATGTGATTTTGACCTGTTTAGTCTCAGTTGCTGTGTGTACCTGCTCTAACTGAAGGACAGTACTCTAAAAAAACGATCCAGCCTTAAGTTCACATCGATTGTGCTATTGAGGGAAAGAACAGCAGGTATTTGAAGATATTTACCATTGTAACTGTACATACAAAGACCAATGAGGAGCCACAGATTTAATAGAATTAGTGGTTGATTTCAGTGAAAAGGGACACAACAGGCATTTCAGTTGCAAATGTATTGAGCAGCTTGTCACTGCCACCTGGCTAGCTTGCCGACAGCTGTTGTCATTACAAACTGGCCTGGCTCTCCACTAGAGAGGCACTTGCAGAACCCTCTAGCATGAAGCCGCGGCTCATAGACGACAGAATTCACACCAACCTGTGACTCTAGTCACGCACAATTATACTGTGGATACTCGGAGAGCACGTTCATAAAGCAGGGGACAAATAAACAAGATGGAGTGGAGCAGAGGGATGGACAGTGAGGAACTAGTGAGCACTGCGGGGAGAAGGAGGAGAGGATGTCGCAAAAGAGGAGTGGGTTGGAAGAGAGTGGAGGAGGAGGAGGAGGAGGAGGAGGGAAGACTAACTGGGAGAAAAGTGACAGCAGCACAAAGTGAGAGGGAGCGTGCAGGCCTGGACATGGAAATGTGCGGTTTTTCTTTTGCTGCTTCTAATAAGACTCACCAAGTAGTGTCCAACTGGTAGAGAGGAAACTGAGTCTGTCCATTGCAAGGGTGGACAGGTGGAAGAGGAGCCGTCTCAACAATGCCACCTGTTGGTGAGAAGTGGAAC
Organism: Chelmon rostratus; assembly: GCF_017976325.1. Lineage (NCBI taxonomy): Eukaryota > Metazoa > Chordata > Actinopteri > Chaetodontiformes > Chaetodontidae > Chelmon > Chelmon rostratus. Next base: position 22,996,301 of record NC_055665.1, read on the forward strand.
GTCATGAGGATGCACTGATTCAGGCTGTGAAGGCTCTCAAGCCTGCCCGGTCCCAAAGAATCACAAGAGATTGAGCTGGAAATGTGTTTTTTTCATCTCACTAAAATTCTTTCAAAGCCCTTTAGTCTGTTGAACCCAATCACAAATCCCAGCCACCCCCACCACACAGTGGCTGTAAATGATAAACAGGCACAAGGTTAATTCAGGCTGTCTACCATTGAGTTCACCATTGATTTGCTTTAGCACGGGCAGGTGACAGGTCCTTGTCACAGCATGAGGTAGCCAATAAAGCCGTCACATTGTTACAGCAGAATGAGTAAGCAAGCTGATTACACAAGAGAGCCAACAGGAACACGTTTAGTGAAGAGCTTAAATGCACCATGATTCAGTCAGTGTCAGTCACTTCTGACGTCTGCTGTTTTCAGACTAAGACGTGTCTCCCAGTAATGTGTTGGACTGCATTGCTGTTCAGCCACTTCTACCTGTTGCTAAAACTGGACGCTGTGGAAAACGCAAATAAAAATAGAATTCTAAGTCTAATGAAATTTTCAAACAGACTTCGTTTACCAACAGCGGTTTGACAAATTGTTCCTGAGTCCATGTAGTAACATCCTTTAGACAAAGTGGTGAAGCTCACTTCATCTTTGCTTGTGAGTGACTGAGCCTGTTTACCTGTGGAATGATCCAAACAGGTGTTTTTGGAGCGTTCCATAACTTTCGCAGTCTTAAGCATCAAATTCAGAATAAGAAAATATTTACACAAATTACCGACGTTGAGGTGGTCAAACATTAAATGTATTGTCTTTGTACTGCTTTCAACTGAGAATATGTCAAAAAGGATGAGTGAACAGTCCCATTCTGTTTTATGTATGTTTTACCCAGCTTTTTCGGACTGGCCTCTGTAACGTGGTGCTGCTGCTGTGTGTGTTTTAGGTAAGCTGTCTCTGGAGGAGTTCATCAAAGGAGCGAAGAGCGACCCCTCCATCGTCCGCCTGTTGCAGTGTGACCCCAGCAGTGCTGGACAGTTCTAAACCTGAGGCATCAACACCGCCTGTAAGGCTCACACTCAGCATCTCCACCTGCAGCACCACTCACACTGAAACTTTAGATCACTAGACAGCGAAGTGCAGGAAGTTGAGCGAGGTGGAGTCACTGGAGGAGCACTGGTGTTGCTACAGCTTCAGGTTGAGCCTCAGGAACAGAGGTGTTTCTCCTACGAACAGTCGTGCCTCCCGGCCAGTGAAGGAGCTGCTGGCAGGCTAGGCTGTGTGCGCTGTGCAGCGTGTGGGATGGGTCATCACAGTGTCACTCTCTTTATGACTATTTGTAGTTGGTGGACTGATATTAGAGACTTTGTAGGAGGTGGCCTGCTATTCTGGAGCGGTTGCTGAAGGTGTCGATGCTCTGCAGAAGCGCTGTAACTTTAAAGCCCCCATGTGTAGGATTGTCCATTCCTGAAGTTTGTCTTTGTGGGCACCTCTTGTAAACTTTAGTTTTGGCTGGAGCTGTCCATCTGTTCCTGTATGAAGCAGCATTAAAGCCTCATGCTTGACTGCTGGCATGTGATCTATTCTGTGATCAACCCTTCTGGAAAGATATTTAAGACAGCTGCTGTTGATTTCTGAACACACATCGTGTCACTAAAGATAAAGTTTGTTTACTGTCAGATATTTTGCTGCAATGTTTATACGATGGTATCCCTCCCTTTACTGTGTCTGGTAGTAGTCGATCTCTATGGGCAGTGTTGCAAATCATGTTGATGCATGATTTTTGCATCAATCTAGTGATGTACTGTTATTTTTAAGGGATTTAATTCACTGGATTTGCCAAAAGACAGACAATTTTGTTTTGTTTTGTTTTGTTTTTCCATCTTTATCTCCACAGATTTTCCAGGACATGTACAGATACAGAGCATTCAGGACAATAAGACATTTTGAGAAATCAGTAAATTTGAACACAAGTATCAGTACATGTTAATATTTAAACTGAAAGCTATGAATATTCAGATATGCTATATCGTGCGGTTGTTAAATGATGCTCTTTGTAGCACTCGCCCTGGCCTCTTTCATATTGTTTTAGAATTGTAAACCATGAAATCCTGATATATGAACATAAATACAACATATTAACACCAGTCGTCTGAACAGTGCTAATCTGTTTACCTTCGTCTGTCTCCTCGCAGTGCTTCTTTGGGTGACCCTAAATGCCCTTAACTCTCCACTAAGGAGCAGACTGATGATGAAGAATGACAAGCTGATGACGATGAAGAAGACAGGCCTTCAAAATGCACTGAGGACTTCTAAGATGGGCACAGGAGCCACATTCTCCAGTTCTATCCCCCCTTCCGAGCTGTTTGTCTAAACCCTCCAAACCCAAACGAAGACTGAACCTGAAGACTTTTCCAAACCCTCATCAGGTTATCAAACCCCGCTGATTGTAGTTGAGCAGGATCCCTCAGTTCTCCTATAAGCATGTCAGAGTATAGAGAAGGTCTGCAGTAGGATGTATATATACAGTATAAACTGGAGTCTCTGTGTCGGTGTCTTTCCTTGGCTCTCTGTGCCCTTCGAGGCTCCAGCCGGGTGACAAAGAAACTCTTTCACTCTAATGTGTATCATAGACAGAGCGTGTGCATGAGACAACGGGAGCGAGAGACGTGATGGTGTTGAATAACAGGACATACTGTAGGTGAGATTATTTAAACTGCAGAGAGGACTTGTGAAGCTTGTCCTTCACTCACAACGAGTACTGCTTTTAGTTTCCTCTTTTCTACTGTGAGAATGTGTACGTGTGTTTGTGTATTTTGCAAACTTGATAGACTTTGTTTCATATTTTGTGCTGGGACAAAATTACATGAACATGTAATATTATGCTACTATGCATATGCGCCCTAAATCGGTAGTTTGATTTTGTGAAGTCTCACTGATGTAATGAAGGATGAAACACATCCCTTTATCCATCATCTGTTCCAGTGGTTTTTCATATCAGTCAGAGTTTGACAGAGGATTTCAGAGTGGCAGTGTGTGACTGTACAGTGTAGATATATCCAAGTGCACCTAAATCCAACTCAGATAGTCCACATTGCTCAGTTCATAACAAATGTTGTGAAATAATAATGAAAAAAAATCTTTGTTTATTTAAGGTGTTGCGGGATGTCAAGCATGCAAACCAGTTCCTTTTTTTGACTTTTCCTATCTGAAGAACAAAGACACACTTCTTCACTTTCACTTTTAGATGTTTTTAAATGCCGCATGTTGAATCAGTCGTTGAACAGTTGGGTCCAGGGGTGCGTAGACTAAATAACACGTATGCATGTGACTGCGCATGTGTGTGTTTTTACGTATGTTTATGGATATCAGCCAGTCGCCCATCAGGCTCTGCGCTCGCTTCTGTATGTTAGTATTGTCATCGTTAGTGCTACCAGTAGCCAGTGTTATTGACTGCCAAAGCTGACACATCTAATGGTTCATATGAATAACTTGATGGAGGGAGACCACCGTGCACAATAATCAGTACACATAAAGGCACACTGTTTAACGGGGATGCTGAGTGGTCTGTTTCAGTTGAGTTGAGACATGAAATCACCGTTCGGTTGCATCTGTGACAGGGCCAGACATACACACAGAGGACTGCGATCTTTAGCAACAGCCCCAAGTCTGAGTACACGTTCAGTGAAATAACACTGTGCACAGTTGATAGTATTGCACAAAACGAATGACATATTACTGGTCCCACACCAGCCTAAGTGCTGGCATCCCACTTTACTCAAATGGAAGGCTCTGATTGCCACTTTCTGGATTCATCCTCTTGAAGAAAAAGGCACAGAGGCCTGTCCCTGAGATCCCCCCACTCGCCCTCATACGTAACTGAGCCCTCCCCAGTGCAGAAGCCCTTTTAGTTATTGGATTGTTTTCCAATTAGAAAAGCTTTGAATGTTTTACTAAATAACTGCTGTTTTTTTTTTGTTTTTTTTTTTGTGAAGAAAAAGATGCAGACAAACCGAGAATCACAACTACTGCAGTGATGCTGTCACAATGTGTTGCTTTTATTGTATTTTTTATTCTTTTATCTTTTTTAAAAAAAAAAAAAAAGTTTAGTCAGGTTTAACATTTCTGTTAAAACACAAAATAGCATCTTGTGGTCATGTGCCAAATAAAAACAAAACCAGTATTGTATGAATTTATACTGTAAAATTGTTATCTGTTGAACAAAATGTTTGTAATTGTTGCATTTTGTAGGTTTTGTATGGTATCCTGTATTTAGTGACTGCAGTTTGGAACACAGGATTCTGTTTTTGGTCAACTTTAAAAGGCAAGAATTAAATTTACAGTTTATTGTGTGCAAGCATTAACGTTGTGTCTGGTTAATTGTTTAATATTATGGTTTTGGTGACACTGTGGCCGCTAAAGTTCAGCCTGTATTTGCTTGTTGTACATACGTTGTACAGTGTGTATGTCAGCCCATAAATTACACAAAATATCAGAAATGTTAAAGATTTGTTACCTCAGAAACAGTGTTGTTCCTACACAGTTTATAATGAGAGAGTGCACGGACTGTAAAATGTGTCGCTCATTGATGATTTGTCTCAAAATTCCAGTATGGGTCAGGTTCTAGTTTTAGTGATGCTAAAATATGGTCGATAATTTCAAAATGCTCATAAATCAAAGTAGCTGAAAAGGTTTTACACAGTAACCATCCAGTTGAATCGCCGTTTGTTTAAGAGTATGGCTAAAAAAACGAAAGAGAATAGAGAAAACAATACTCTACAGGCACGCTAGCAGCGCGTTGAGGCTGGACTTGGGCAGAGTGTGAGCTAAATGCTAATGTCAGCATGCAAACATGCTCGATATGCTGATAGCATTCCACCCGGTCATTACCTTAGCTTGTTCACAGATTCAATTTTGCAGATTAGCACTAAATACAAAATACATCTTTGAGTATTACTGCCTTTTCATAGTTTTAAGTTAACAAAAGTGGAGAACATCAATGTAATGCAATGTCAGTTCATTCGGTAGGTTTTGGAGATATTTCACTCATCCTTGTGGTGAAGGAAAGTCAGGGGGTCTTCAAAGTCAGTAGTATTCTTCCTCTGGGGACCATGAATGCCTGCACCAAATTTTCTGGCAATCCATCCTAAAGTTGGGAAGATATTTCAGTCTGGACCGAAGCAGCGAACTGACCAACAGTGCTATCCCCACATCTATCATGACCAAAACCATCCAAACCTCCACTCAGTGGGTGTTCGGAGCAGTTTTTCCTCAGCAGTAAAGTCAAATTAAGGCTTTTGTCGGTTCAACTTGCTCAAATGAGATCACTGTGACCTGACACTGAGCTGCAGTCTGTGTAAAGTACTTTGATCCTCAATTACAGAAAGGAACACAGTGAAATAAGCTGTTGGAAAGCTGAAAACTTATAAAGCAACGATATCTCAACATATCTTCAAAACCTTTTTCTTGAGGAGGTGACAGGATTTAGAAACTCAGAGCTTTATAAATTGTAACTCATGGCTTTATAAAGAGTTAATAAATCATGTAAACACACTTTATAGGTCGGGGCTGGTATGTATAAAACATCTAAGAAGCTGTCTTTAGCATGATCCTAGACTTTGACTATAAATAAAAAAAAACCTTCATATACAGCAGAGCATTTGAGGCTTCCTAGGTTTTGTAAACTATGTCTCCCTCAACAACAAGTGTTGACAGTATTACACTGCCATTCATAAAAATCTGAGAAGCGTTTGTCATGTCTACAGTCTCTTATCGTCTTTCAAATTCACCAGAATTTGAAAAGCTTGGCTAATGTGCCTCATGTTACATGTCTTATGACTGAATGTGAACATCAGGAGGCTCTTTCGCCAACTTACCGTTACACATTTTGCAATGTTTATGCATGGCGTTATTCTTAATTCATTCAAAATTGCATCATTCTCACTTTTTTTTAAGCACCTCACCTGGCAAACCTGACTGAAAACATATGAACACTTCAGTGTCATATGGTTTTAATCAGTATGGTTCATATTCTCATGTCAGTGTGTAGAAATGCATTTATTACTGAATAGATAATATCCAGTCAAAGGGATTCTTCATAACCTGACGACAGAAACATTTGTTCATATTCATGGATTCTAACTGATTCATAAAGCATAAAAAACTGATTTATTAATGATTAATAAAGCCATTACTGACAGCTTATAAAGGCTTTATGAAGGTGGAAAACAAACGAAGACAAGTACGTACATATAAAACTATATTTATTTACTCATTTAAACGATTGTACATCATGGTGCGTGACACAAGGCAGGGCAGAGTCAGAAGCTGTCAGTGAATCAGGTGGACACACAGGCAGTGAGCTGGAACAGAGCGATTGGGCTCTTAAACTTTGACGGTCTGCGGTGGCCTCAGAAAAGGATTGTGTAAACTAATGTCATAAATACTAATGACCACGGCCTTTTCAGTGAGGAAGCGCAATGAAGACATGCACAGAGGAAGACTGCAGACTCGCAGTCACACTCGAGTCGTGTAATGGTGCCTCGTGTAACTGTAGATCCTGAATGACGACCTGGGATAACTGACACCAACTGTAAACGTTCAGTGCGTGGTGAAAAAATGACCAATCAATATAAAAGACTGGCAACCGAGAGAGATGAGAGGGCGTTCACTTTGACTTAGAATCACAACATGACTACAACTCAGAAAAAAAAAATCAATAATCATGATAATGGGGGCTGAAACGTCATCTCAATAAAAGAGAAATACATGTGGTGTCAGAGAGTGCGCCTCACTGCTACCCAACTGTTTAACACACACCTGAAAATGATTCTACACAAACCAAACAATGAGCCATTACCTTGTACTGTAGGTGCCAGCAAAAGATAGTACATGGACTTTCTTTGACGCGAGAACCTTTCAAACATCTGATCAAGTCATTTAAAAAGCTTCCACCACTAGAGGAGGTAAGAGGAAGGAAGGAGGAAGGCACAGAGGAGGCCACCAGCAGTCCCCGCTGTTATTCCAGTACGACTGCTGTGTACTGTACCGTCCCCTCCCTGTGGAAACACAGCAGGCCCGCTGGATGCTCTGTGGTGACCTGGATAAAGACCTCCCTTCTGGTGCACCGGGGGAGGAAAAGGTGAATTCCTGTCAGCTTGTAAAGACTTGCACAGGTCATCCAGGAAACATCAACCGCTTTCATGAGTTTTCAAAATTAAGCCTGTGCTCCTAATGCAAGAGATCCTCCTACAGCGGGTTGTCCAGTAAAGAGGTGCTGCAGCAGGTGAGGTGCACGTGGATCCACGTAGGGCAGCAAACCCCACAGAGACTCTCATTTTGACGCAGTCATCTAATACCGCTAGCAACGCTCACAATTTGTATACATGGCACGGCTAACGCCTCCCCCACCAGTGATCACCTCGGTCTGACAGTGACTGATGAACACAGCGCTGCGGCAGCCAGTCGTCAGATCTCTGCCAGGGTGACGCGCAGGGAGTCCGCCGAGCTCTCCATAGCCAGGATGAAGGTGTCCTCATTGGAGTAGTGCTGGATGATGTTGTCATCCATGTTCACCAGGACCCTGAGGAAGACGAACACATTCACAGCCATGAGCGCTCCGTTTCATTTCAGCTCCAGCGAACCAAAGCGTCCTCTTTTTAGTCTGCAGATCTTTTTACTCATGCTAGCAGCAGGGATCTATGGATGGCAGTGTCAGTCTGCGGGTCAAGGCTGAAATATCTCAATAAACTATTGCTTGCCAAAACATTTTGTACAAACATTCATGGTCCCCTGAGGATGAATCCCACTGACTGGTGATCCCCTGACTTATCTCGCACCACCGGCAGGGCAGAGTTTCCACATACCCACTAAAAAATGTGGATGGATGGAGTGACACAAACCTCTGTCCAAAATTCACGGTTTCCTGATGATACATCCTACTGATTTTGGTGATCCCCTCACTGTCCCTCTAGCAGCTTCATAAGGTTGACATTTGTGGCTTTGGCATCTCAAGAGTTATTGGATGGTGTGTTATGAAACTAGGCTCACACATTTATGTCCCCTCAGGATGATTTGAAGTAGAGAATGTATTACCATTCTTTGATTTATGGCCAAATAACTACACCACTGAGCTAATCACGAGCTCAAAGCAGCAGTTTGACTCACTCACCCTTTTTTGCTTTTCTGGTAAACTTTGGTCATCTTGTCAACAGGCACTGCATACTTCTCTGAGATCTGTGGAACAGTGCATTTTCAACACGGTGAAGCACACTGAGGCCGTAGCTGAGAGTCATCATTGTTTTCAAAGAATTGCAATAATGATCTGGGACCGACTAATCCTGTTTAGTGCAACAGATTCAACGTTTTTGTCATATTATTTCAGGCAAATGCGGCTCAAACAATACGTCATTAATACTCACTGCCTCCATCAGTGCTTTGAGGGTTGGGGTGTGCAGCATTAAGGCATCAAACACTTCGTCACACTCCTTCCTCACATACAGCAGAACTGGGGAGGCGCGGGATTGGACAAGCATAATAATGAAGTCATTACATCAAATAATAAGGTAGCTGGTGAGAAAGGTGATATTTACAAACCTTTTCTCTCCAGTTCCACTTTGGACCTCTTGGGCTGAGGTGGACAGACGTCTTTCTCAGCAGCACACGATACCCTTTTCACCAGAACACTCCTGATGGACAGATCATCATCATCATCATCATCTAAAGGGAATACCACTGGAACCCTGCTTTGAATTTTCTCCTTTCTCTAGGCAGGGAACTTATTTCCCAAACCAAAGTGTGAAAATAAGAGTAGGATACTCACCCATCTCTTTTGACCTCCTCAGTGTTCAGAGCAAACACCTACCAATACAGTGAAACAGCCAACATGAGGGACCCTGCACTGACTGGACATTTCCTGTGTGTGTGTGTCTGTCAGACAACGAGACAGAAAGCCTCACCTGTCCCGCTCTCTGCAGGTTCCCGAAGTGGACGTCAGGAATGAAGAGGACAGGCTGGGAGTCCAGGTCTAGCATGGTTTTCAGCAGCGTGTTATCTGCCTTCTTGATGGGAGAGATTGGCCCCGAGCCGCCATTTTTCCCTAACCCACAGAGAGATCGTGAACTCAGCATCTGTTGCCAGGCAACCACTCCAAATACAGATTGGATAAGGTTTGGTTACATTTGTTTATCTTCTTGGTCTTCTGCTGAGCTCTTTTATTCCATCGAAGTGTTTTATAACTTTGTTTCAGTGGATTTCAAATTAAGTTCAGCAACAATTTCTGTCCATAAAATTAAAAATTAAATGGAAAATTAAGATCATTAAATGTATTATTTAGCCAAAAACTGTGTTTGCCTTTCATCCTCTTCCTCAGCTGCTTCTTCTCCTCATCACGAAGCTTCCTCTCAGCGCCCTGCAAGACACACAAGGGGTTGACTGGACGGGAAAGGCAGAATACGCTAAAAGACAGTAATAAGTCTAAGCCATCCACTCCGTGTCGAGCAGGCAGGCCATCTTCACCTTGTCGCAGAAGACCTTGATCTGAGCGAAGGCCCGGTGAATGGGCCTGCTGCTGCAGCTGTTGTAGCTGTAGGTGTCGATCTGGATTATCAGAGGCATCCCCTTCACGCCCTTCTGCGAGGAGAAGTCTGTGCTCAGACAGTTCACGGAGATGAAGACCTACCAAACAAGAAGAAGACAGCGTCAAGCTCTGGAGCTCTGTGACTGTGGAGAAGCTCTACTAATGTGAAAATTACAATCTTTAATCCTCACACTGAGTCAGCTGCACTGAACCTGAACAAGTGAGTGCATGACAACTAACAAGGAAGCAAGCAGGGAGGACTAAAGATAGAAATAGTTTGCTAAAAGTAAAGGACAAATAGGCAGCTAACACTGATACAAAGCTACATGTAATTAATAACTAGCTGAAAAGAAAAAGAAGAAAGTTAAAAGTAATGGATAACTATTTAAGTAGCTAGCCATAAGAGATAAATGGTAAAAGTAAACAGCTAAAACTCATATATAAATAGCTGAAATAGCTAAACATAATGGACAAACATAATGCACAAACATTCAAATGAACACATGTGGGACATGGAGGTGTCTGTGAGCCTGGGGTCATGTGACAGGGCTGTGGGGCTCAGACAAACAGAGGCTGGGAGACAACATCAGTGATGTGAAGGAGAAAGCTGATGTTTGGTGCGTTTCCCTCTGTCTTATCTGAACTGCTGGACGCCGCTCTGAGAACAGAATCATCTCCGAAGTTGTGACGAATCTTTTGCAGGTGGACGGTTCACATGTCAAAAATCAAAGGAGACAATTCAGACCTTTAAGCTCGTCAGGACGAGTTCTGAGGTCAAACAGGGGAAAAACCAGGAAATGCATCACTTTTACTGTAATTCACTTTTGTGGGCAAAGCAATAACTGCTAACTTAAAGCTGATAATAAAGGTATTACTTAAAGGTACATATTTCATTGTGGGAACCGGCTATTAGCCTGTCATCAGCTCAATTAAATCTTAGGCAGTTTTATAGCCAGCGTGGCTCAGATGGAGAGGCAGATCTGACAGAGGTCTTTGTTCCCTCGTGAATCTCCACCTGACTCATAAACGGCGCAGTGATGAGTGAGAGGGTCACGGCGCCGTGAGTCACAGCAGCAGCAGCAGCAGTTCACAGGCCAGAGGCAACAGCCAGCCATGCTAATGTGTCCCACCACCTCTCAACGCTCCATCTGGTCAATGTTTTTTATGTGCCGACAAATAAGCTTCCAATCTGTCAGAACACACTTGTGGCTGATATGATTTGGAAGAGAGTGTGTTTTGTGTGCTGAAAGGCTCAATTAGTGGTGTTTTTAATTGTTCCAGACCTCCCTGTTCCACAGCTTCTGGAAATGGGAGGCTTTGCTCCAAAATCACTAAATAATGTAGCGGAGCTCCTGAGCTCCTGAGCTGCTGCATGTAGAGCTGCTCAATCTGTGAAAAGCTTGTCAGAGAAAAACAGAATTCTCAAAATCTCATTCCCATGATTAATGATGATATTTGCTTAATGCCAAAGTGTCCAAACCAAAATAAACTTCTGATGAATTTTCCAGTTAAACAGGACTGACAGCCTGGGGTCGGACGACTAACGGTAGAGATTCCTCACTGTGGCTCAACAGCAATTTTCCCACTACGCATCAACAGTGTCGTGTCTGAACCTGCAGAGGTAAGGGCTGATTGCTGGAAAGGCCTGGAGCACAAATGAGCCTCCTACACACCTCCACGAATTCACACCTCCACAGACCCAAGCCATTTAAATTTCTCCAGAAGCACTGGATGCATTGCTGCTAGCATCTGTTTGTGTGCGTGTGTGTGTGTGTAGGAGGCTTGTTCCGTTTGCGTGTACTGCATGTGTGAGCATTCAAACACCTTCCGCAAAAGAATAAAAAAAGTTCACGAGGGCACTGGTAAGTGGCTGCTCAGTGCCAGCCGCGCAACCAGGCCCAAACAAACAAACACAGAAACAGAGTCATGCTGCAGGAAGCAACTCATCTCCCCCACCAACACATTCCACACTGTTCCTCATTACAATGAGGAAGAGTAGCCTGGCAACAGCAGAGCCATGCCAAAGCGAAAAGCAAAACGGATCATCCGCAACAAAAACACCAATTTTACATGTCACGCCTGATTGTACAACCAATTATGTTTGGAAACCAAAATTTGTAGGTACAACTCAGAGAGAAAGACAGACGTGACGACAGTGACCACATATTTCCTCACAATGGCAGAGGTGTTCTTTCTTGGCCTCTTCCACCTTCCTTCCAGCGGGCCCTGGTCTTGTGCCGAGGCTGACGAGGGCAACTGCACAGGCAGCGCGCGGCGGCCAGGCTGGTCATGATCATCTGGTTTGTATCTGACAGCGGAGCCACACATTCACATCCACAGTCTCCAAAACCAGAGTCAGCCCGCTCAGCACCAAGCGTTCAGCACTCTCATTCTAACTGACATTGTCAAGAATGTTAATGCGTGTCAGACAGGTGTGCTTTGTCACATGCAGAGCACCACCACCCTGTCTCTGTATCAAAGCATCATTGTCATGAGTCTACAGCCATGCTGGGGTCTCTGTGAGGCTGGCAGCAGGCACTGTCGTGCTCTGAATGAAAGTAGTTTTAACATGTGCCAATCAGGTATATGGTGATAATTCACCCTGAGGGGAACCAATAGTTGTTGACACATTTCACTCAGAACTAAAACTGTTGAGCTGCTGGTGGTTTATGACCAGGAAAAGGGAAAGATGTGGATGTTTAGCTTGCATAGAGGGTGTAACAAAAAGATGCTCAACTTGCGACTTCAAGTCAGGGTTCCTCCATATTTGCAGCATCAGTTTTGATACACTTTGTCTCTCGTGAGTACACCTTTCAGATGACACACAGCAAGCCGGAACAATTAGTGTTCTAAAGGTGGAAAGTGTATGTTCATCGCTTCTACTACTAATGATGAGAGCAGAAGGGATATCTGAAAAGTTGCTTTGCATCCACACAAGGTCTACAGTAGATCCTCAGAACGATGGTACACGCTGGTACATTATTGTGGTCAACGAGCGTGTAGACACAGCAGCTCCATGCTGTATTAGCATAGCACCACCTGAACACATGAAAAACAATTACAGTGCAGCGGTGAATAAATATTTATCCACAAACCCACCACGCTGCAATTACCTCTCTCACAATGGCGGTGTGTGGAGCTTTCATCAAAGATGAATGGGAACCACAGCAACACCTCCTGAGCCCAAAACACCCTGAGGGTGGGCTGATGCTGTGTGTGTGTGTGTGTGTGTGTGTGGATGAGTGTGTTTTTGTGTTGTTTGCAGTTTGTCTTCATCCAACTGTCTGTCTTTACAAAGGTGAAATCTGAGGATCCTGAACATGTGCCTGGTGTGTCTGCGGCCCCAATCATGACCCAACACAAAGCAAGAGGTACTCCCGTCCCTCTGTCGTGAAGGACGGAGGGGTTGGTGGTGGATGGAGGGGCCTGGCATATGGCTCCACCAGCGATTCTGAAACCCTGAAGTGTCAACAGACCATTACAGTACAGACTGAGAGTCTCTCCAGCTGCAGAGTCCTCAAGACAAAGGCTTGCGGTTTCATTGAGCAATCTTTGCCACAAGTGGCTACAAGTTTGGTACTAACAAAAAGAAAGAACAAATTACTAACTGCCCGTATCAATGAGAACGCCAAGGCAAGAGAATAAACACTGACCAGTTTCACTTGTAGATCAATTATTTCTTGCTTTGACTTGAGCAGCACAATCTCTGTACTCCTCTTTGGCTCTGTTACCTTTGCTTGCTCACTGACATCCCATGTGAAAGAGACAGCGTTGTAGGCAATTTCCTCCATGTTCCCGATGGTGCTGAAGCTCTCCTTGTAGTCGGCTGCATGCAAAGTGAAGATGAGAGAAAACTGTCAGTGGGTGTGAGATGCTGGAGTTTGGAGTCAGCCCAAACATTTCAGGCACTTTGAAGTATCAAAAGTAAAAGTGACTGATGTATATTACATGAACACATTATTCATTCTGTTGCTTCATTGTCTTTGTAGCATTTCATTCTTCTAGATGTTCGCATTGGAACTACTTTAATGAGACTGTCTGTTTCTGCAGTGTTTTAAGGTTTATCTGACAGTGTCTATATCATAATCTGCCATTTTCACCGTGAAACAATTTTGCCAAAGAATCAGGTTCTAAATGATTAAAAATTCCCATAGGGCCATTTTTACCTCCTAAAACACTCGACTTGTGCTCACGCAGGCTAATTTCCACCCACCTACATTAGGTTGTAGATTTCACCACGGTACTGGCATGAACTTGCCACAGACAAAACCAGTGTCTGACATCTCTGCTTCATTCCACTGAGTTTTCAACCACAGGCTGAGGCCTGTTTCTTGCTGATCATACAGGATATGGCCTCACTCCAGGCCCCCACCTATTTCTCCTTTTAACGTCTATGCAAATGCAAACCCATTGGCTGTCTCTTCACAGTGCTCCTGTGGGAATCGAGGATTGACAGTTATTCAAATTACGTCGAGTTTCCCCTCAGGATATGCGTCGGGGTTCTCCTGGAGGCTCCTGCAGGTTTGCCACCTGCTTACTCTCCTTTTACCCCGTCGTTCAGCGCAGCTTAGGTGTCAAAATATCCATGTCGGAGTGTGATATTGAATACTGAAGTGTGTGTGTACCATTTTTGTATCTGGGGCTATTCCCCATCTGTTCTACTTATGAACCCCATCAGGACATGAACGTCATACACAGGCCTGCCAGCGAGGAGGATAACAATAAGCATCGTACCAATGTCCAGGACTCTCTGTTTGGCAGTGTGCTGGCGGGAGTGCCAGTATTTCCAATTCTTCAGCTGCTCGTCTCTGCACTTGTCTTCCCCAAAGACAACCATGATAACACTCTGGAGTGGAAGCAAAGGCATATTACAGTATATCAGGTAAACCAGAATAAGAACAAATCAAAAACAAATATTACATTTCCAAGTGTAACAAGGTTTCCCTCTACCCAACACTAAGCTAACAGTGAAACCCTCAATATATACCTCTACACTACCTCCCCTCCCTCACCTGTACAATACTGTCCCGCTGCAGATCAGGGCCTCCCATGGTGCATTGCTCACTACTGGATGGGCTCCCATCAGGCCTGTGTGACGGTGTCAGTCCACTCACCCGCACTTTGCCTCTGGGCTGACACAGGGACGATGCAAGACCGGTCTTCGACAGTGTCAAAGTGTAGAACTGGGCCCGGTTCAGGTAAGCCATGGGTCCCTCTCCCTGCCGCGGCCGCAGCGACATGTTGGCCTCCAGGCAGTACTGGAAACTGTCACTGGACGAACACAAGCATGTGTGGGACAAATGTCATGAAGATACAGTATCTCCTCTAATACAAGAATAAACCACATACATATATACACACACACACACACATATATGTGTATATATGTATGTATACATACATATATACACTATATATTTGTGACCCAGTTTAAGAGAGAGTTCTTGAAGATTTGCATCTTTCATAGGAATGAATGGGCTCGGGTTGAGAGTTACAGATGATAAACACTTCTGCAGAACATCCTGTAGAGCCTGTATGTTGATGCTTTTCCTCATCTATGGTTTTTTAACTTACACTGGTAGGCTGTAGTGGAATTCATCAACTCCTGAAGAGGGACTTTTATGGTCCATCTGTCAAAGAAGAGAACATACTGTGTGTTTCAGAAGGAGAAATGCAACTGCCACTACTGCAGCAACACTATCCCACAAATGTGGTTTACAAAGGAAGACATAATACCCACTCCACCTCTCCCTGCTTGTATAACAAGTCTCACCTCTCCTTCCACAGCGTCCCCATAAGTGCTGTCTGGAGTGCTTCTCTGTTCATCTTTCAAGTACCCAGCGAGGGGCAAATTATAGTGGCACGGGTCATAAACCATCCTTATCTGCTCTCTGGGTTCTTCTTGGTAGGCGCCTCCTGAACAGGGCAGTCCCATGGACGTCTGGCCCTCTGCCTTGACCAAAGCCAGAGCCGCCCCACCTCCACCTTTACCATCTCCTCCTCTGGTGTCTCCTGCGAGGCAGGCAGCTCCATACTTGGAGCCCTGGTGTTCTGTAGCGGTGCTGTTGTTTCGAGAGAGGTTGACAGGCATGGATCTGAGAGCCTGGAGATGGTGATCTAGCATCTCCAAGCTCCCACAGTTATCAGGCCCAATAGCAGAGGGGTCTGTGGGTTTAACACTGCTGGAGACACGTCTCCTCTCTCTGGGAACCTGACAGGATTAAAACAAATACAAAAAATAAGCTCTGCGACAAATTAAACATATCATGGGAACATTTTCTTATGATACCATTATTATTTTGGCTGCAATGTCATGTTTTCCACACCTTGTAGTAGTCGTACAGCAGTCCCAGGGCTGCTGCACTGTCCTCATCTCCGTTTATGCTCATCATGGCCTTAGTGGCAGCAGTCAGTGGGTTCTCCAGGTAGCTCCTCCACGCTTCATCCTCGCTGCTGAGCGCTCTGCGAGATGGCACCAGCACTTCATTCGGAACCACCACCACCAGCCGTTTACTACGAGGATGGCAGGACAATGGGAAGAGACAATAAGCCATGTTGTTACTGCAAAGCCAATCTGTCATTAACAAAAACCACGTCTGCCAAGCCACCAAGTCTGCCCCAGGCTGTTTCTCACCAAACATCATTCTACTTACTCGCTTCATGTGGGGTGTGTTTATCTTAGCACACTTCAGAGGATAACTTCCATATCACATTTAATGAACAAAAAGACGTACTGATTCAGTTCTGAAAATGTCAACCTGACATGAGTTATGTCTAATTTTGAGACATCATTGAGAGAGGCTAACCAGAAGAGACGCTGCATTTTGAAGGCCCCACATTGTACACTTTTTAAACATTTAACAACAGTTAAGCCAAATCCGCAAACAGCACTTATAAAAATAGCAACATTTAACAGCAACTGTGAAAAAGAGTAAAGTTTTCATAATACAAATTACAACTACACTACAACATTAACACTATTTTAAATGTGGTCATTTCTGTGGTATCTGTCATGTTCCACTACTTGATAGAAACTACTCCTTATGGAGTAACTGCTAATGATTTAATATATACATGTCTAAAGTACGTTTTTTATTAAATGAGACAGATTCTGCTATCTGCGAGGAAAGAACAAAGAGACAAAACACATCCCAAATATTTTAATCACTTGTAAAAATTAGAGTGAAACTGACAGAAGTCATTAGTCGAAATATGAATGATTTTGTCCTACCTGTCCAGGTCCATGCTGCCTCCAGGACTCTGTAGTGTTTTCTAGGACGTGCTTGAGAAACTGGACTTTCTAGTTGGTGCAGGTAAGTTTCTGTGGGAGAGACAACAAGGCGCGCAAGAGGTTGGCTCTATTTAACTTCTCAATCAAATCAGCCAATGAAATCATTTGTAAGCCTGTGCACTGAAATGTACTGGAATGTCTCTGATGTCAGATAAAATTTGAGCTGACACAGCCAAATAAATAAAGCGACATTTCTTGCACGGACCAGCTTTCTATCCTGTTTAACGAAGGTAGTAAATTAATAGATGGTCACTGCAGCATCTGAAAAGGCAGGATCAACAAGGAAACGTAAGCTGCTTTGCTGATTGGTTAGATGTTTCTTCACAGGTGGCACGGTCGGCGTCCCATTGGTGAAAAAGGGGGGAGAGAGCGTGACCTCAAATGAGACAATGGACATGCCGATGTTAAAATCTAGTTTCCTCTGATGTATTTCTGTAAAGCTGTATTGTACACTGGTGCCAACTGTGAGCAGAAACGTAGTGAGTAACAACACTCTGCTCCCTCAGTTTGGCCCACGTTTTAAATGACATTAGTATTACAGGGCAATTTCTTAGAATTTTGATTGAAAGTGGCAGATTAATCAGCGGTAATTTTTTTACTAAAAGTTAATATCATAAAGACTAATATGCCACGGATAATGTATTGTCTTAATCATGATTATATTGTAAAGGGGTGATTATACAGTAGGAGGAAAGTAGCTGGTGAATAAACTTGGCCTTTTTATCGTCTGTACCATGACACCTCGTGGTAGACATTTAATTTTGCATCGTGCAGACAGAAAATCTTATATGGAATCCTCATAATTGGTCGGCTATGCGCGTTAATTTTAGTAATATTAGCAGATAAATGACGGCTTTACGTTCATAAACTTTGTTGTTGTTTTTTAGAAACATCCTTGAAGCTTTTCCCGTTGCAAGAGGGGATGAAACTGATGCTGCCTTTACGTGCAGTCACGTAAAGATGAAAATTTCCTACCCCGATACCTAATCTGACAAAAACCCGCAAGTGCATTTGTGAAAGCGTCTGCCGCGACCACTGACCACACCTGAAGGTAGCATAGTTTATGGTTAGCGCATGCGCATAATACAGCGAGGACAAATAATTAGAAGCGGCGGAAGGTTCTGAGAACTTAATCGAACGATTCTTGAATTTTATTTTATTGACTATCTTCAGCAAGGCATTTATTTTCATTGGTAAGGCATTTAGAAATTATCCTTTGTCTCTCTTTATGTCTAACATATACTGTATATTGAAATTCCTATTAATTGTATGTGTTCCTCCACACACCAAGCTAACCTAGCGTCAGCGATAGCAGCCGGCTAGCAATATACTTATTTGTCTTAAATAGTAGGGAATTAAATTTATGTTTTGCTAATGCTATAAATGTAAGATGTGAGTTTTGCGTTACTAATACGGGCATGTCAAACGTTACCACTATAACGTACAGTTTGCAACCGTTGCTCTTTAACTAAACGCTCAGTGGCTAGCTAAAGGTGGCTAACGTTACTGCTAATCAGTCTTAAAATAATGTTAGCTAAGGGTCGGTAACCGTATGAGAGCAACGTATGACGGAGACTGAGCCCACATCCACCACTGCTCTTGGGTGGTGTACAATTTTAATGTAAACGGTTTCCAAGTGAAGTTAATACATAGTAACAAGTGAAGAGGCTAATAGTTCACCGTTAAATCTTGACACTGTTGGGCTTGATGATCGACCCCAGTGTATTTAAAAAAAACAAAAAAAAACAAAACAAAGTTCATAGAACCACAGCACTGACCTAGTTGGAGTATTCTGTATATAATTACTTTGAATTGCTGCAGTATGGTTTTCTTTGGGGAAATTTCCTAGTTAATTGTCGTATCCCTGTGACCCCAAAAGCGACAATTAACCTAGTTGTGAAAGATGTTTCACAGCCACCGCTCTCTTTTACATTTTGAAGTCTAAAGATCTCACAAGACTGCTGTCCTTAAATTGTTCATCATCGAGGTTGTTTCATATGAAGCCTCGACGTGTGCATCTGCTTTATGTTTCCAATCTGTGTGTCTCTCAGTTCCTGAGAGATTAACATTTTTTCTTTCCATCCCTTTTCTGAAGTCATTGTGTGCAAGTTAGGTTTTATAGTCTTTTTCAGTTTGTGGCCCCTCACCTTCTTTGTGGTGTTGTGCTGATGAAATTCCTGTATAATTTCTTCAGGTCTAACATCAGATATGGCCCGTGGGCACCAGAAGTTCCAGTCCCAGCAGAAGAATGCCAAAAAGCAAGCAGACATCAAGAAGAGCAAAGGCCATGACCAGAAGGCAGCAGCTAAGGCTGCTTTAGTATACACGTGCACGGTGTGTCGGGTATGTGGTTGGGGAGTGAACGGAACATGCAGATATTTTTTATGAGCTTGGTATCCTTTAACCATGAGGTAAGAATGGATCTCAGTCGATTAGTGGCAGGTGAAGGAGCCACATGCCTTCCAACTCTGAGACATTTAATTATTCTCAACAAAGTGAAGTGTAGTGAAAGTATGTATCAAAGAGACTGTAGAGACTTAACACATCATTTTTAGCCCTGCAGCAGGTAACTACACTGCCCAAATCAAGTACTTTCAGTGGCTGCGTTGTGCTATCAGTTTCTTAGGCGTACTTCAGGTGTTCATGTCAGTACAATCTAGCTCAGTTGGCTCTAGTTAGTGCTGGTGTTGTATTGAAGTGCATGTGTGTATGTAAATTGGGGTAGACTAAACATAAGACACACAAAGATGACCATATGGTTGAATCAACTTTTGTCTTGACAAAAGCTGAACATTCAAAGTTTCACAAAGGTTGGATTTATTGCAGGGCCATTTTCTAGGATTGCATTGGGCTGTTCAGGTGTTGTAATAAACTGGCACTGTGTTGATTGCTGGCATATTCCTACCAAGCTAAAAGAGCAGTGTGCTCTTGAAGCTTTTCTTTTTCATATTAATTTGATTAAGTCTTTAAATTTCATCAAATCTCATTAGTTGTGTGAAAGATGTGCCTGATGGATAGATTAATCCAAAGTCCCTGCCTGTGTCTTCTTTTGGGACTAAAATAGAGCTGCAATGATCAGTCGATTAGTTGATTGAAAGAAAATTAGTTAGCTACTATTTTGATAACCGACTAATCGACAAAAAAAGTTTACAAAAATGTCAAACATTTGCTGGTTCCAGCTTCTTAAAGTAAGGATTTGCTGCTTTCCTTTCTCATTTATGATGGTCAGTAAAGAGTCTTTGGGTCTTGGACTGTTAATTAGACAAAATGAGCAATCTGACAGCGGTCACTTTAGGATGTTTGTGATGTTTCACATTTTATAGACTAAAAACGTCAATCACTTAATTGTGAAAATAATTGATTAATAATAATTTGGTGCAGCCTTGAACTGTAACCAAATCAGGGGTGAAGTGGTTAATGGCCCTTACTGAAAGTTAGTTAAGGAGACTGTGCCCAAAACTTTCTATCTGTCCAAGGGCGTTTGACAGTCACGTCCTTGTCAGTGACTGTCCAGATACACGTTGCAGGTGAAAGTGCACAGAACTCCTGGGTGCCTTGCAAACTCTTTCCTCCACGTTCTTCGTATTCTCACCCCCACCACTGTCTGTGTTCATGGCTACATTGCGTTGATCATCTGTGCGTTGACGGTGATGAATACAGCTGGAATAAATATGAGCTGACATACACACTCGTGCTGTACTTCCTCTCTGCATTTTTAGCACTCACCAGGAAAGGTGGCGACCTGTATGTTACCTGTAAATGCAGTATTTTATTTGCTTCGGCCTGTTAAGTGATCTCTTATCCCAGTGATTACTGACAACCAGCTTCTCACTTCAACTATGAAGGTAGCCACTCTGAAAGAGTATAACAAGTTGGCATTTTTAACAGGATGGCTGATGCGTCTTTTGACCCATGAAGTGACCTTGATGTGAAAGACCAGATATCCATCTTTACGGCGATGTTTATGTACCTGGGCACACTGATATAATTTCATTTTATGAATAGGCAAGACTCGGATGGATGCCTACTATATAATACCATTTTTGTGTGTTGTTTATGTGGTTCATATACTCTTTGTTTAAATGTAGATTTTCTAATTTTTCCACATCTTTTTCTTTCCCACACTTTCTCAGACACAAATGCCTGACCCGAAGACCTTTAAGCAGCACTTTGAGAGCAAGCATCCAAAGTCCCCAATGCCCCCGGAGTTGGTCGATGTGGAGGCGTAACACCTTTCTTTCAGTAAGGCAGTTGAGGCTGATTCAGGACAGGCGTCTACATTTTGCAATTTTCAGATAAAATATCTTCAGCACAACTTCAGTTTTCCCTCATGCTGCTTAATTTGGCAATTGATATATGGGTGCTTTATGCAGGGATGTTACTTGCCTGCTTACCTGCCCACCCATGGTTGTTTTTCCAGATTGTTATTTTTACCTAGCTGTCCTCACCTCCCAGAATTTGATCTGGGACCAGTACTAAAGGTAGACATAGAGCAAACAGCTACCCTGCCTTGGCGATATTTCTATCTGATCATTTCAAAATGTTTTGCTCACCAGAGCAGCTTGTCCATGGGCTCTACCACCATTACACCAGCTCAGGGCTCCCACTGTTTAAAGACAAGCTTTGGATTTAGAAGAAAATATGAACTGGCACTGGGTCAGCTGGGTATAGTTGTAATACTAACATGATGATTGGAAGTCACTGACATCCAAATCCATTGTACTATGAAACCATTATGGATTTTTGACTGGATCTGATTTGTGATGCACCAGGGATGGGTTTGTAATTATAGTGTATTCAGTATGACTTTGGAGTTAATAATGTGCTTTGAAAGACATCATTCATGTGTTCTTTTGAGTAGATTCAGATTTACTTACAATCTGCACTGATTTTTTTTTTCTTTCCTAGATTATTTAAAAAAAATCAAAAGAAGAGTGTAGTTTTTGTTGATATGAAAAATATATTAAACACACTGTGCTACACGGGTACTGTAATTGTGCATTGCATTTCCCCCCTCAGATTTTCTTGAAAGTATCTCATTCACGTCCACTGAGCAACTATCTCATGTGCAACAGTGTTTTGAAAGTTGACCAGAGAGGGCACTGCAAGTCTGTTCAGGGCAAACTCTTAACATAACACAATTTGTTAAACTCCTGACTGCATAAAACATTTATATTCTCTTTCACCCCATTAGAAGTGGTCTGTTGTGTGAGTTACGGTGAAGATAAAAGTTCACACTGGGTGTTGTAAGTGATAGCACTAAAGAGCTACCCCCCCCCCAGTTTGTCATTGTAAAAGTATGTGGCATATTTGTGTGCAGCCCTGTAGTATCTGATAATGATTTAGTTCATCACTTTTGTATTTTGCAGCGGAACCTGTCTCACACTGTCATCTAAATGGCATATGTGAAAACGATCCCCTGTGCAGTCTCAAATTCTTTACTGTTATCCTGTCATGATGGTGCAAAAGTATTTCCACACTGAATCTGCATTCAGCATTATAAATCTGAACTATATTACACTGTAAATTAGCTTTGGTTCTTATTTTTATATTGGTTTCTTTTCATAGCATGCTAACAGACAGAAAATTAATTTATAGAAATGAACTATTTTCAATACATTTGGACCTATTGGTCATTAACCACTGACATTATATCACTGTGCTAAAGTCTGGACTGACAACCAGCCATGTTTTTACTTTTGTAATAGTCATATCTTTGTCCACACAATGTTATGTATAGCCTTTTAATAAAGGTGTTACTTTTATACGAATCATTACTAAGCTGTGTTTTTTGATTATTCCATGAGCTTCCACCTAGTATGCAGTTTGTTAGTGTGACGCTAATTCAGACCTCACCTGTTTGACAGTAGTAAGCGTACAGTAGTGTGCTGTAGTTGTTGTTAAAACACAACACACATAACAGTGAACACTCGTATGTACCATCTGTAAACTGTGTGGAAATAATTCTGTATAGCCACACTTCCTCATCTACTTCTGCTCTTCCAGTCCTTTCAGTTAGTGGTCTAAACCCCATAAATTTAATCTCAATATACTTGAGTTTTATTAGCCTGTCGGTTTATAGCCTGGTAAAAGAACCACACCCCTGTTAGCAGTGGCTTGTCCACATGGCTTATGACCAGTTCAATAGTTAAAGTTAAGGGCAACATGAAGAGTCACTGTGTTGGTGGGAAAAGTTGCAAGAACAGGTAATATGTACACACAACACAGTTGAAGTTGTACTTGTTATATGTAGGTAAACTAGGTAACTGACACTGTATCTAATTGTGTATGTGACAGGTGAACATACATGTTTCAGATATCCTAAGTGTGGTTGCTTACATACAGTACATACTCTCATCTACTGTATATAAACAGGTGATATGTTGACAGCCTTTTTCAGACTGACTCAAATGGAGGCTGCCATTTTTAATGGCCATTTGTATTTTGAAAGGGTAGATTGTTGTATTGTACATACAAGTCTGAGGATATATAGTATGATGTGATTCTGTTTGGATTTTTTTCTCATTTGTTTATGTGTAAAATAACTAAAGCATTACAAAAATGATGACTTTGTCATTGTCCAGGTCCAGGTGGCGGTATGGTAACCCTACATGTTGTGTATGAGGGTTAAATAAATATGAAAACCAAAAGGTACAATCCTTTTCTCCTCCTACAGTTCTTTCAATGCCCACTTCTTTGTTACAGATGCACCTACATGTAGGTGGAAATCCTAGATACACAAAGCTCTACCACTTCTGCTGCAAGTGCATGTGCTAAAATAACAAAGTGGTACTATTATAATAACGGGGAATGATATTAATACCTCCCGTCGCACATTCCTAAACCAGACTATCGAGTTTGTAAAGTGATTCAGAAGCAAGATGAAGGACACTGTTCCAAGTGACAGCAGTGTAAGAAAGGAAAAAACGTGTGCCTTTCATGTTACTTTAAACTGACTGTCCTTTTCTTGTCCCTTTATCCCGTAAAGGAATATTCCAATGATTTAGTATTGCACTTCCATAAAGATGGGGGAGACAAAAAGACAGGGGATTCTACTACACCCAAATTCAGCTCATTCTACTGTATTTCCTTTTGGAAGTTCTGCTGGCTACTGCCTTAGATTTCAGTGATTTATGAAGAGATTACATTACACTGAGGTAAATGATTTGCTGTCTGCGGATTAAATCTACTACTTGGTAAAGAGCAGACATTATTGGAACATAAAGTTTCCTCTGTGGATGTGCCTGTTGTTACAGAATACAGAAGCTGAGTGGCTCTCATAGACCAAGTTTTTAAAAGTGAAAGTATATCCAGCCCTTCGACTTACCTGATGAATCTCTGAATGTTGCTGGGACACACTAACAGTGGAGCTGTGTGAATGTGTTTTCAAATTCAAGATGTGGTTGACTGACTAAGAACTTCCCTAGCCAGTTATACATCTTCAAGTTATCACTCAGCTTTTTCCTTTACTTGAAACCCCTCTGTTTTTGTATTACACCCTTCCTGAACCACACTTGGACAAGTGAGAGGAGACGTTCATTTTTCAGCACTGGTGCCTGTGCACTTCTCCAGTCGACACCACCTGATCTGGCCTTAAATAGGTTACAAGCTTGAAATCTTGGCCTGAGGAGAAAACGTGACAAGGCAAAAATAGCTTCACTCTCTCCCCTCAGAAACCGAGCAGAATGCAGAAATAGTAGTTTCTATTAGGCAAGATATACTGTAGCTCTGTGTCCTGTGTTCTAGTTTATGATGCCCTCAGCATCTCCAGCAAATACACCTAAATGCTGTTCCAGACACAATTTCACAACTGTGTGGAAAATGACAAGATTTCATTTTGTTAGAGAGGTATCCCTCTTGTAGCTAAGGAGTTTAGTGGTCTCTAGATAAAATGGGACTCTCCCCAAGGAAAAAAAAAAAAAACATTAATTAGGCCCATAAAGTCATGACTTCTATCACATTCAAAACAGTTCCTTTCAGTGGTAGTCAGTGTATGTACTGTCCCTAACTCTGCCCTGACACAAAATTGGGACGCAGTAAGACAAAGGACAGCGTTTGAACACATATGTGATGTTGACTTCCATATCAAAGTTACAATGATGTTTCAAGGTGACGTTAGCATATATTTGCACTGAATTTAATCAGAATTGCCTGAAATGCATTTGATTATGTGAAATAGTTGACAATGATCATAGTTGTAATCAATTCCCTGTAAAACAGCCAAATGTTCTTGTTTTGACAACATTATAGCCAATCATTGTCACAGTGGGCCTCATATAGACCATCCCTGTCAACACTGGGATTTGAAAAAAAGGGAAATTTTCCATCATTCCACCACTCTTACCCATAGACATAGAAACGTACACGCCTCATCAAGCGGGTTGGCCCATTGCTGCGATACGTCAGAGTGTCCTCCATATTGGTTGAGACAGATCTGCCCCATAAACTAATGCAAGGAAATAGACCGTAATTTATAAAGTGCCTTTCTACAAAGTGATTCAAGTTAATACATTTTATCTACCCATTCACACGCACTAATATATTTGGGAGACAAATATGCATCAAAAGCAACGTACGTAACTCTTAATGTGATGACTATAAATGTTTACTCCTTATAAGTTTAGGATTTAGGAAAGCACCAAACCAACATATGTATTTTTCTAATGATTTTATTAGATTTACTGCTGCCAATGTAGGTAACACTGTTATTATGATGATAAATATTAAATATTTATATTAAACATCCGTGTTTATGATAACCAAATCCTGAAACATAGATGTGACATATATATACATACATACATCTATATGTGAGGGCAATGATGAACATATATACAGTACAGGCCAAAAGTTTGGACACACCTTTTCATTCAATGCGTTTTCTTTATTTTCATCACTATTTACATTGTAGATTCTCACTGAAGCCATCAAAACTATGAATGAACACGTGGACCTATGTACTTAACAAAAAAAGGTGAAATAACTGAAAATATGTTTTATAATCGAGTTTCTTCAAAATAGCCACCCTTTGCTCTGATTACTGCTTTGCACACTCCTGGCATTCTCTCCATGAGCTTCAAGAGGTAGTCCCTGAAATGGTTTTCCAACAGCCTTGAAGGAGTTCCCAGAGGTGTTAAGCACTTGTATATATCGATCTGTAAGGGGGGGGGGGGGCACTGATGAACATATATACATCTATGCAACTATCGTGTGTGTGTGTGTTTGCAAGCTAAACACCTTGGAAAATAATGGTCTTGCACACCTTTTCCGTGTGTTGCCACTCTCCAACCTTTAGCTTTTGCCTCATCCAATATGGCGGCGACGTTGACGTATGATTCAGCGCTCTTACCACTACATTTAGATGCCCAGTCAGAGACCTGGTTGAAAGTGAAATGCGGTAAACATCCCTGCATTATATCAATGAAAAGACAAATCCAGCTTTTAGTTTATGTATTATTTGAGGGACATACAGTATACACATCACTTACACATTATGATTCAATTGTGATTTCGAGAAAGGCTACTGACAAGAGACAATTGACAATTGAATTGGTAGGAGAGGGTGATTACAAAAATAAATTAAATACAAGCAAACCTCTCCACATTCGATAACATACTTGCACAAGTGTCTAGCCTTTTTGGCAGATACTCCATACCCCCGTAGTCACCCTTCTCCTTCTTGTCTTGGAGGGTGCCGTTTCAGTGACTGACCTGTCGTCATTAGATGTTACAACTAATGTTTTACATTCTGCCACCTGCTGTACCGGAGGGGAATGTAAGCAAACACTACACAAAGGCAGTTTTGTCTCCTGTCCACGTCCCAATGTTTTTGAAAGACTAAAAATGTGGGTATGATGAATTTACGGAAAAATGTGTAAACAGGCGGACAGCGGCAGAAAGCTTTAAAATAAGGGAGAATCTCTCTAAACATGGGAGGGTTGACGAGTCTGAAAAAATACTAGGGTCGTAATGAGGAAGAAACTACTACTCCCACAATATCTAGTGTTCGGTTACCGTGGTAACGTTTGACGTCAGTCGCCCCTTCTCTAGCCGTGCCTTGGACTGGTGTGATTGGAGGGAAACCCCGTGGACTACATTTATTCTGATCGGCCCAGACAATCAGCTGTAGTTTGGTTCACCGACATCGCTTCTATCTGCCAGTACTCAGGTATGAAAGGACTTACAGCTTTTAAAACTGCACTTTTACGTTTGTATAATTTATAATATATTTATGAGATCTTTTAAGTTATCTTAAAGTGTAGCTATAACTGAAACGTATTGTCTCCATTCGACTACCGTTATGGCGCTTCATCCAACGGCGACAGTCCTCCGACCAAAGAACAATGGCTAGCTTAGCTATAGTTTGGGATATGTCTAAGGGCTGGTTTTCCGAACGCTAAATCAGATGGGGAAGGCGTGTCAGGTCCGACGGAGAAACCGCTAACATTCTGTAGCATTGGTTACAAACGTTAAACCGGTTAAGTAATAATTCAGGTGATGCTTAGTGATTAAGTGTGCCTCTCGGTTATTAACAAATATCGCTAGTAAATAACGTTATGTCTGTTTCTTAGGTATTATCCGATTTCAGTTTCAGCGTCTATAAAACTGTAGTACACATTTGCTGACAGTGCCAGCAAGGTACTGTAACATTCGCGGTACTGAAGGTACTGTAGTGTATTATTTTAATTTGGTATTTGAAGGTGTCTGGTAACGTTAGCGTGTGATCAAAACCAACAGGACGAGGAAAGTGTGTTCTTAACACAGCAGCCCCAGACGCGCCGCCAAACTATGATACACGCCTTTTGTCATCGCGCTTACTCACCTAATCGAGCTCAAATATAAAGACAAACATGTGAAGGGTGTAGCTCCTTACAGTTAACCCATTTATAAAAGCTGCCTAGCTTGTAATGCTTCTGTTTCAGGAAATAGTCGGCGCCCTACTGGAAACTGGTCACGAGGCCCCAGCGATGAATGCTATATAGCGATATATAATGGTAACGTTAGCGATTGCTTTTCATTCACAGAGTGTCGTTTCTCGTTGGCGAGCCACAGGGATGGGTGTGGTGTGTGTGTGTGTGTGTGTAAACCGGAGACACTGTGTTTGGCATCGATAGGCATAAGTTTTAAGAACAAGTACTTGTGTATATGTCCACCATGACCGTAGAATGCGTTCTTTCGGTGAATTGCCTCTTATATGCACACGTGACTTAGACTGTAACCATGAAGGTTTTTTTTATAGCATATTTACCCATTGCAATGGGTACACACCCTGGTTTAAGTTATCCATGGGGCCATGTTACATGTCTGTTATAAGTCGTACAAATTGATCGAATCTCTCCCATTCTGTTTTTAGAATTTATGTCTCAGATGGTATAACACAATTATTATTTGTATTAGCCATCAATTTCCATATCATGATATACCGCTGCAACGGTTCGTTTTACACAGTATTACATCTTTTTTGGAATAGGGGGTGTGGTGATGCTACAATTTTAAAAAAGAAAAAAAAAAAAAAAAGGTGGTGGGCAGGGAGCTTGACCTGTAAAACATAACAAATTCTTTTGAAGAGAATTTGAGTATATTTCATTTATTTATTCATTTCCATATGGTTGCCAAACTCTGGACAAGGTGTGAACTTGTATTTTTGTACTGTATCTCAGAGCATATTTTTTAACACGGCACACAACATGCACTATGTAATGGAAAAAAGTGATTGATTCTGTGGAAGCCTGCTGGCTATTATAGAGGGGTCAAGCGGATGTGGGCTATTGATGTGGTGATTCCTGTGTGTCAAGTTTACACATTGCTTGTACATTGTATTTGCTGTTATCTTACTTTTCTCCTCTTACAAACCTATAGCACTCAACACTGCTTAGTAACATCCAGGGCTAATACAGGGATTTATTACAGTAATAAGAGTATCACCACAAGATTCTGATTTTCTCAAATCACCATGCTGACAGGTCTAGAAGGCATATTTTTGTTTTAATGCAACTGCATTTACTTACTGCACCTTCCAATTTAGCCAATAAAGATGCATCTCAAACAATAAATAATTTCTAAGTCCTTTAGCTTAAACATATACTCATTGTATTAATGAGTTTGATAAAATAGATGAGATAAGATAAAAACTTTATTAATCCCATGCCGGGGAAATTAAATTGTTGCATGCAGCAAACAATAAAGGAGACATAGGTAGACCAAAATCGTCAATAAAACAGGTTTACAGAATTATAGAATAATTATAGAATAGACAATCAGCTATGTATATGTGCTCACTTGCTGTGTCATTAGCACTTTTTATTCTTCCCTGTCCAATTGCTTTCTTTCACTCCTAAAGCCCTGAGCTTCCACGGTGTGCATCAGTGTTTCCTTGTAGAACTACTTCATAAGGAGGGCAGAAAGCCTAAAAAAACAGCAGTTATATCACGCGCCACAACTTCAGTTAACCTATTTAGTTAGTGTGTAGTGGTAGCTTCTCTGGACTGAGTAGAGACCCACCTATATTGATTCAGTGGTGAGCCCATACAGATGATTTCGCTTTTCCTAATAGTTCAAACACTCATTAGTCTCATCAAATTAAATTTTGCTTGCTGTACTTTCTGTAGCATAGCTACACATTTATTAGAGGGTACCTCAGGTAAGTGTTTACAAGTCCAAATAGAAAATATATGCTTTTGTCACTCACTTAACTGATCTCCAGCTGTCCTCTTTTCCTCTCTGCTGTCTTTCATCCAGTTAGCAGTCATGACCGAGGCACCCCAGAAGGAACTGGTGCAAAAGGCCAAGCTGGCCGAGCAGGCTGAGCGCTATGACGACATGGCTGCTGCAATGAAGGCTGTGACAAACGACAGCAATGAGCTGACGAACGAGGAGCGTAACCTGCTGTCAGTGGCCTACAAGAATGTGGTTGGTGCCCGCCGCTCCTCATGGCGTGTGGTGTCCAGCATTGAGCAGAAGGCTGATGGGTCCGAAAGGAAGCAGACCATGGCCAAAGAGTACCGGGAAAAAATTGAGGGCGAGCTGGAAGAAATCTGCAGGGAAGTGCTGGTGAGATAACATTTTATTAGAAAACATTGTTGGCTGGCTCTGTTACAGTAATAGTTTTTTGTCATTCAGACAGAGGTGTTCATAATGTAAATGGTTCTTTACAGCTTTATGAAGACATGACAAGACAAGACATGGAAAGTATGGTTATAGTCTAGAAAGTGTTTTCTGCTCAGTGCTCTTGAAAAAGTTGGAACAGGACGTACATCCAGTCTTTCTCTGTGTGTATTTAATCTCTGGTTGTTGAAGCCTTATATTAGGTTGATTGAATTAAATTCAAATTTATTGTGTTTGAGGTGTTGGAAATGCTGGATGACTGAGAAGTGAGTGTAACTCCACAGTCATGCCTCAACAGTCAGCTCATGTTGTTGGGTGTGTCATTTCTGTCAACAAAACGGAGTGGCACTTGCAGAAAAGTGCCACGCCTTGACTGCTTCATTTCTATCCCTGGCTGTCTCACAGCAATCCAGCCAAATTTTATGGCTTTAATTATCTGCCATCAGTAATGATCTTATCTTATTCTGGGTTATCCCATTCTTCCTCACACATGCCCTTGTAATGTGGAAAAAAATATTTTAAGTAGGTTGAGAGTATGTAAAATGAGAATTAGAAGTTTTTAAAACGACTAAAGACTCTGTATTGATTTGGGTCATCGTTTGTAGTCTTGATTCAACCAGATTTTTCAACAGTATGTCTGTATGTTACACAGAAAACAAGCTCATACAGTGCAGGAAATTGTATGTAAATACTCAAAGGC
This sequence comes from Chelmon rostratus, assembly GCF_017976325.1. Taxonomy (NCBI): domain Eukaryota; kingdom Metazoa; phylum Chordata; class Actinopteri; order Chaetodontiformes; family Chaetodontidae; genus Chelmon; species Chelmon rostratus. Next base: position 23,026,960 of record NC_055665.1, read on the forward strand.
CACTTAATTATGTATATCTGTATAATTAAATGTAAGTAAAGTTTATTTAGTGTGGCACCTCTCACAGAGCACAGAGCAAACTTAAAATGAATCTGCAACTTAGCTAAGATCGGTGTGGTGTGAGTTGTTTTGCTGGACCTGGTCAGCAATTTTGCAGCAGCATTCTGGACCATTTGTAGATGGTCCAGAGATGACTTGCTGAGGCAGATGAAAAGGGAATTACAGAAGTCTAGATGGGATGGTACAAAAGCAGGTATGATCATCTCTAGCTCAGGTTGTGATAACAGGCCTAAGTTTGGCAATGTTTCAAAAATAGAAGAAACAGGTATGGGTCATTGAATTTGGTATGTTGATGGAAGTACATAGCCTGATCAAATATAACACATCTGAAGCAATGATAAGGACCTTATCAACATTTAATTGTAATACATAGTTCTAGCCATTCAGTTCAGTTAAGGCAGTTGTCAAAAAAGGTCAGTTTGACAGTCCCAACTGGATTTAAAAGAGACATACAGTGGGATATCATCAGCGTAACAGTGATAAGACCTTTTTAAATTTGCTATTATTTCTAATTTGCTAATAATATAACATAATAATACAAAGAAAATAATACAGGACCAAAGACAAAATCCTGAGACACACACCACAGGAAACAGCAGCAGTTTCAGACATGTAGGGACCAAGCAACCCACAACCCTTCTTTTCGAGAGACAGGAGGAGAATCACTCCAGTGCTGTCCCAGAGACACCCACCCACTGCCTAAACCTTTCAGTTGCTGTGATCTACAGTATCAAAAGCTGCACTAAGATCTGGCTGCACCAAAACCGAAGAGTCACCCACACAGAAGACAGAAGGCATCATTATGTCATTGGAGACTGTGAGAGGAGTTATTTCAGTGGAATGCTTCTGAGGAAAATGAGATTGGAATTTCTCAAAATGAACTGTTTGGCAGCTACTTTCTCTAATATTTTTGAGATTAAAGGCATCTTAAGCATAGGCTTATAGTTTTTGGCAAGGGGTGGATCAAAGTTTTTGTTTGTTTGTTTTGTTTTTATTTTTTCACGAAGAGGAACAACTGCATGTTTAAAATATGTTGGGACACAACCAGATTGCAGAGAGCTATTTATTATAGTGACCATAGTACCATGTCCGTTCTAAGCATGGACCTCTGTAAAATATCTACAGGGCTTGGGGAAAGTTTCACACTGCCCCATGGTCAATGAGATCCTGCAGAGAAGTGGGAGAGAAGCAGTCTAGAATTGATGGCTGAGTTGGATTATCATAAAGCGGAGTAGAAGAGGGGGCGATGCTAGCCCCGGTATCCTTAATGTTATCCGCAAAGAAAGAGAGAAAGTTATTGCAATCCATATTTAAAATGACAGTCACATCAGGGGGTGCAGGACTGGCAATGTTGTTGATGGTGTTAAACAGGACTTTACAGTTGCATTTACTGGAGGAAATTAAGTCAGCAAAGTAAGAAAACCTCCCATCCTTAACCATGTGGTTGGTTCTGTTATAAGTTATATGAATTTGGAGCTTCGTGGATTTCCACAGTCAATGAATTGACAGAGGGAACTAGTCTCTTTTTACTAGGAGCTAGGGATGTTCCTGAAGACTAATTTCCATGACATTTAAATGGAATTTTAAACTCTAGACTAGTCAACCAGTCTAAAGGTAAGAAAACACTCAGAAAAGTCAAAATTGAGATTAATTTAATCTTAATGTTGTCCCTAAAATATTTATAAGAACTATTTTAAAAAATGTTTATCACATTCTTCAACAACCAAAGCACATCGTAAATGCAGCTGAAATGTGTTTTGGTCAAATATCACCTGTGTCTATGGACCCTATTTTCTCATGTTTTTTTGTGTAATAGATTACATATATGATGTTGTTGTCAGACACTTAGAATAAGAGTGTAGCCTGTGGACTTTTAGTGGATGTGCATCCATCCTCAAGGGATTAGATGCAGTCCATTTCTGCCAGTTGCAGCGCTGTCATTCAAGACTGGACTTCAAAAACTGTTCTTTTCATTTGTCACTTGGACTTAAAAAATGAGAAAATAAGGCAGCCAACATTGATCAACAATATCGTATTACTTTTCATATTTTCATATTCTAAGAGCTTAATTATTCGTATATGCCTTTATCACTTTTTTCCTGTTTTAGAGGAGAGCGTCTCATCAGAGTTTTGACATACAAAAGACAATCCTTATTGTAGCCATGTCCTGTTTCTGCTATATGTCAAGTCAAATGTATTTGTATAGCACATTCCATAAAATGTAGGTCCAATTTGCTTGTGGTATGTGCACACGTAAATATGAACAAAGTAAAATAGAACATGAATACATATTTAATACATCTACAAGAAACATTTAATAAAGGTTCAAAGGAAGCGACTGACATGTCTGTGGTTAAAGAATAGCAGTTTTCATTTGATAAAGACAATCTGTTGAGCAGATGAAAGAAAATGGAGGTAAACTGGGCTCACCATTCACTGTAATATATACAAAGAAGGTGTGACTGTCTTTATAAGTAATGCTTGGAACTCTAAAATGTTATTCTCCACTATTGACCCGCTACTCAAGACTGCCCCCACCCGTCTAAAACTGTGTCATTCTTCAGTAGCAAAATAACCTCAATTAAAGTCAGCATTGCAGCTGATGTAAACACAGACTACCTCAGCAAACCCTGTAAAAAACATATGGGACCATGGGAAAATTCTCCTTACATTAGCTAAGCTTTGCTCGTCCACCTCATGTGTTGACACTGTATGTCTCCTCAGATGGTCTCAAAACAGCTGCTATAAATCAATCCGATCAATCAATCAGTTCTTGTCCTCTTGGATGCAAGTGCACTATTTCATACAGCTGACCATGATAACTTAATCGATCGTCTTGAACACTTGGTTGGTCTTTCTGCCCCTCAGCCCTAAAACAAAAAGAGTAATGCTGCTGCTATCTAAGCTTCAAGCCTCCCCTCAACAAAACCTATTTTTTTCACCTTAGCAACGGAGCTAAAGAATGTCCATTTATAAATCAAAAAGATGCTGAAAAACTGATTCATGCCTTTATTTCAAGATGGCTGGATTACTGTAATGCATTATTTACTGCCCCCCCGAAAGAATATCAGGGATGCAGCCTTTGTCCATTACTGAGTGCAGTTAAGAGACCAGTGTCTGATGATCTATACGTTATTATTGCTAAATCTATTTGGAGTGTACTGTCTATGACCTCCGATGCCTACCACAAGGATCTCATTCTTGTCCGTGTTTAACTTCACAAAGTTTTGGGTCATTCAGTGGCTAATGTCACAGATACAATTGACAAGGTCATTTATAGGGCTGAGGTTATGGTGTGAAAGTGAAATATACAATGGTGTATCATCAGCATATGAATGGCAAGATGCCTGTGCTTCTTTATGATGGTACCAAGTGGCAGCATGTATAGACTGGACAGTTAGGATTGGTTAAATGAGAGCGATTTCAGTGCTGTGGTTAGTCCTGAAGCCAGATTGACACACATCATACAGACTGTGAAGTGATGGGTAACTATGCAGGTTTTTGTAGACAGCCTTTTCAGGTATTTGAGTAAGAAAAGGGATATTGAAGATTTGGAGGCTGATTTGTAGTTTTGCTAGTTTAATCACTAGCTTTTGTTACTGATTATATCCTGACAAGTTTCATATTGCCCTTTGCACTCATCAGGCATACTGTAGCCATTGCATGGAACATATTCCATTCTTCTCTCAGCCTGTGCATTATCTGTCTGGTGACTCACACTCACAGTCCTAATCCTATAATGACAGCAGCTGCGACACCAGCGTGCTGGCTAGCTGACCTCCACTTCGGCTGAAAAGCCATATGAGGACTGAAATAGAAAGGGATGACAGTAAGGAGGGCAGAGTAGGAGGAGTGTAGGACAGGGATAAGGCTGAGGTATACTGTAAGCAAACTAGTTTGCAGGAGGTTTTGTTGACCATGTTATTGTACTTGGTTGTACACAGGAAAAGTGATGGAAATAGTTAAATGAAGACCAAAAAAAAGAGGCCATGCCTTCTTCAAACCTTAGCGAACTTGGCAAATTGTTGCATAAAGTGGGGGTGTGTGTGTGTTCGCTTTTCAAACCAGTAACAGACAGGTTTTCTGGGTTTGCTGTCAAAGCAGTAAGTTTAGTTAAAGCCAAGGTTATATGTATCGACACCTCACACTGAATGCTGTCTGCCCTAATTGATTTTTTTTTGTACCAAGTTGCAATCGTTATTTAAACAACAATGTCCAGTGACATCTATGGTTTAACTCTTGAGTTTAGCTTTATGGAAGACATATCAAAGTAGACAAACTTATTCACTATACAATGTAACACTCCTTTTCAGGTCAGTCAAGGAAAGTGTTTTATTGCTAACATAAGTCATTATGTAATCGAATGCTAACAGTGTTGCTGCCCCATGCTGCTTGTGTATGGCAGTGAGTGTGTACACACACCTCTAATGCTCACTTTGACATTAGTTAAATTTACAGAATGTGCTGCGGAAACAATATCACAAGCCTATTCAAGGGTGCAGACATCTACACACACCCTTTCTGGGAATCTTTCTCAGTTCTTTGAATGCAAAAAGGACATAGAAGATATAATGGAATAGGGTGTGCTAATACTGAAAATGTGCATTTCATTTAATCTGAACATTGCTGCCATGGACGGTAGTTTGATTTTAGCTATGCCCTTGCCAGTGGCCCAGTTCTACATTCAGATCCCAAAGGGCCTCCTTGAGCCCTCATATCAGTCTAAGAGCATTTGGCAAATGCAGGTTCTTATACCAGCCTAGTTTATTGCATTATATTTTGGGTAATGTACAAATGCACTGTGTAATGGACAAAATGAATGTCTCTGAATCCATTTAGATCAGAACTATTAATATAATATGGTTGAGTAGTGTGACCCTATATTAAGTTTTCTTGTGACCCTATATTATGTGTTTTTCAACTTGTAACTTAAATTACATCATATCACAACATTGCTTTCTTTTAACTGTGTATGGCAGAGTTTGTGCGAGTGCGTGTATCATGGCTGTTGTGAACGGACAGCATGAAAATGTCCACATGAAAGCTACATTCAAATCGGAGTTAAGCCGAGAAGAGATCACCACTTAGAATGAAGTAATAATTCATGCTTCTGTAAAGGCGGTGATTAACCCTCTTTGTCCCATAGAGTTTTAACATGGTAGATTAACAACACTTTCCAGCTAGTGGTGCATGCTTATGTCGCAAAGCACTGGGCCCGTGAGTGACCTACTTCCTCAGCAAAAGCTCATCAAGAGTTCAGCAGCCTGGCTCTCTACTCTCTTTCTCCACCCTCAGCATCTTTCATCCATACTCCACCATCTTTACTCCCTACTCTCCTGTCCAGCCCATCCTACTCTCCTCCCCCATGCTTTCATATTATCCACGCAGATCCACCCCCCTTCAGTGGTCTCTGAAGCATCTGTGATGTAGATCAGGCAAAGTCTCAGGCTCAAGCCCCAAGGCTATTGGAGGTAGCCAGCTTGTTTCTACCCTCATTTCAGTCTGATGAGAAATTATGCTTTGAAATGTTGGCTAAGATGTTTGTTTGAATGGGTTGAAAGAACAACCACTGCTCTTTGGGGTCGGAGGATAAGTCATGGGTTCAACACACAAATGAGTCTTGTAGTAATAAGTGTAAAAATTGCTTTATTGATAAGTCAATTGTGTGCACATTTTATGCCAATAAACCATAGTTGAAGGATCCAAATAAACTCTGCTGTTTGCTGATTTTCCAGTTGTAAAGAAATCCATAGACATTATACTTGACATCATATTTATATTATACAAAGTTCTGGTTTTCTGACAGTGTGCTATATCTGCTTTATTTGTTCTCTGTCACAGGGTCTCTTGGAGGATATTCTGATTCCCAAAGCCTCTACAGCGGAGAGCAAAGTCTTTTATTTGAAAATGAAGGGAGATTACTACCGCTACTTGGCTGAGGTGGCTACAGGCGAAAAGAAGACATGTAAGATGATTTGGTTTATTTATTTTTCATTTATGTATGTGTATGTTTTGCTGGTTGGAAAACTACCCACAACGCCTTACCTAGGAGGAGTTGGCTAGCCAAATAAGATGTATTAGACAAGATCCTATTAAATAAACACTTAAGTATTGGGATAAGCTTTATGACATTGGCTCCACAATGCTGATTACAACAATATCACAGTATGCTTCTCTGGCAGTACGAAAGGAAGGATAAATGTGCTTAAATGCAAACACTTTCTGTCGTTGTTGACTAAACAATCCACAACTAGCAAGTTAGTTCTTATGCACGAGATGACTGACATCTTTCTTTTTGTAAATTATAATAACCTAATATACTAACCTAAACTACAACCAATAAAAAAAACTGCAGGTTGCTCGCAGGATTCAATGGCTTCAGTCAATGTGACCATCTTAAACCCATAGCAATATTCTGTTTGGGGTCATTTCATTGTAGTCCTTCTTAGGTAAGCTTGCCCACCTTTTATGGATACAGAGCACCTCTTGAGTCCACAGATTCTCTCCCTCTGTTTCAGTTTCATTCTTGTTCTCTCAACGAATTTGCCCCCTAGTGGCTGTTAAGTGACATGTATCTGACATGTGTGTACATGTTAGACTGACTCATTATCATCAAGTCTCTGTTGCTTGCAGCTGTTTGTATTTGACTGATTTCATTCCTAAGAAGACAGTGGTTCTCAACCTGGGATCAGGACCCCACCCCAAACCAAAATAATTTGTACAGGAAATTGCAAGGCAATGGGTTTCCTTACTACAACCTTTTTCCACAATCTTTATGAAATGATACAGGATGTTGGACTTGGGGTTAAGAGAGCTCCCCACTAGATTCCTGCTCTCTCCTAAGACCTTGATACAATGCCAGAGGACAACCAAAGGAACTTATGACATAGTGGAAGCTTGTCTATTGAATTTGTACAGAAGCCTCATAGTTGTATGCATCTAAATCTCAATTTAGGGATTTTTTTCCTCAAATACACATCAGTTTTTCTACAAATTACTTGCAGAGATGGTAGTCCATGTAATTAGGCATGAGTGTCTTTAGCCATAGAAAAGGGAAAACTCAAAACTCTGAGGCTGCTCAACTGTAGGTTCACAGTGTAGTTTCAGTAATAAGGCATATAACCAGTAAAAAACTTGTAAGTAGTAGCTACAAGGTTTTTTGTCTACAGTCAATGAAAAATGGGCCCTTGTTAATACCACTGGGAATTGTGTCCCATCTATAATATGTTACTGAATTGGTATAGCTAAGTCAGGGATGTTTTTGTATTGCTTGTGAGGTGTTGATTCAAATTTATCCCACTTCAACTGACCATAAAGAGAGCGGGCAAAGTATCAGAAATACCTGAGTAGTTCAACAGCACCACAAACTACAGTCTCTGAAATTACCTTTAAGTATAATCAGCACGTCTGTGAAACAGTTTCAGCAAAGCTGAACACAACCTTTATGAAGGTAGGGTTTATCAACAGCCCTATGCTGTTGTATTAGATTGTATTAGTTTTTGCTAGGTGCACATAGTAAACTTGGAACAAAGTGTATAGTATCAAGTCTTTTTCTACACTTTATGAAACATTCCAAAAATCTAAAGTCAACTGTCAAGTTCCACAAATTTCATGCCCTTTTCTTTTTCATCACAGCCATCATTTCAGACTCAAAGAACGCCTACCTAAGTGCCTTTGAAATCAGCAAAGAAGAGATGCAGCCCACACACCCAATACGTCTTGGTCTTGCCCTGAATTTCTCTGTTTTCTACTATGAGATCCTCAACACACCTGACGAGGCCTGCCGGCTGGCCAAAAGTGTATGTTCATAACGCCACATAACTCTCTTTTCATAGCCATGAAATTATGAAACAGCTCAATGTAATGCAAATTTATTAACATGTCACATTGTTTGTGAAGGCTTGTCAGACTAAATGTACCTATTAAATACACACAGTGATATGCCATTAAAACCTGTTTACATCTGATTTGAAACATACACATATTTTACACACAGAACAGCTTGTTTTAGGTCAACATTCTTCACTCTTCCAGCAGTTAAAAATGTGTTTTTCATCCTGCAGGCTTTTGATGATGCCATTGCAGAGCTCGACGCACTGAGTGAAGATTCATACAAAGACAGTACACTAATCATGCAGCTACTGAGAGACAACTTGACAGTAAGTTTTTGTGAAAGTTGTTAAACTTTCAATTAATTAGTCTACTGATTATTTTCTCAAATGATTGTTGGGTCTATAAAATGCCAATCACAGCTGCACAGAGCCCATGCTAGTATTTTAATGTCTTATTTTCAGTCCAGATACTCAGTTTACTGTGATACAGAACAGTGTGAATCTAATAGAAACAGTGCATCACCCATCAGTGTATCTGCATGTTCGGCTTGAACGTGAGCAAGCAGATTGGTCCCATGTTGACACGTCCAAATTTGTTACTGAACAGGGGGTGTATTGTTCTAGTCACAGAGGAGTGGAAACTGTGCAGTACTCTTAATTCTCCATTCAAATGAAAATCAAAAGTCTCAAGATTAGGTATTAATGGATGTTTCCCTGTCTTTTGCCCTTACCCCCTCTTCTCTGTCCCATCCCTTGTTCTTCTCTCTCACTTCTTGTTCCTCAGCTGTGGACCTCTGATAACCAGGGGGAGGATGCAGAAGAGCCCAGAGATTGAGCCAGGATCCCCCCCCCCCCCCATCATCCCTGTCTACCTGCCATCGTCCTGACTCATCTTCATCATGATCATGAGCATTATCCACTGTCCTCATCATCGTCGTCGTCCAACTCCCTCCATCGTTTTTCTATTTAGTTCTCTCAACACTCATCTCACTCCTATCGGTTTACTATTCCTTCTTTTGTAGTAACTGTGGGGAAAGGGGATGGGGAGGGAGGGTAAGTTTTAAATTGTGTGGTGGGAGGGTCCATGTGGAAGGGTAAAGCGTATTTGGGCTTGGTTGTTTGTCTGTTGACCTTTTTTGTGTGGGAGCAACAGGGGTGTTGCATTAAGGTGGCAGGTCAGAGGGCCAGTTCTCAACTCATGAAACATGCTGCAGGTTGAGTGTTGAGTTAGAAAACGGTTATACTGTACGTGTATCCTGTTCATGTTAATGGTCCAGTTCTTGATTAACACCATCTTTTGATGATACATCTGTGGTTTCAAAGTCAGGGGTTGGTTCCTCACACATTGGGAGACAGCAACTCTTAGTCTGTACTTGGAAGAGGAATGTCAGCAGAGGTAAAGACAGTGGAGGTGTAATGGGAGTACTGGAGACAGAAGGCAAGGATTTATTGGAACACAAAGGTTACATTCCATTTACTGTCAGTTGCTCAACTTTCTACTCTTTATTATTTTGTTTTGTGATCAGATGACCTGCTTTTGTATTTCTATGTATCAATTACGAGGTATAGAAAACTTTGAAGAACAAAAGAGCACACAAGCTTGTTGACGTTTTTATGAGCACAGCAGTAAAAAAACAAAACAAAAAAAACAAAATTGCACGTGCTTATCTGGTTACTGCTTTTTCAAATTAAGATTTTTATTTTGTCTTTTATTCTCCTTTTTTTTTTTCTTTCAATACTTGCCTAAACTGCATGTTGGTAAGAACTAGTTTGCAGAGATGTAAGGAAAGATTGTTGTTTGGCGGGCTAGCTTTGTTCATGTCTTTGGAATTTTCATACAGAACACCCAAGCATAACTGTTATTTGGGGGGAATTGTGTAATTTCATGTAAGTGGAATAAAAAAAATAATTTAAAAGTTTCATCTTGTCAATTTGAAATGATCTAGTTTGTTTTAACATTTATAGTATACAAACTCATCAACAGCTCACCTGACAGCTCACAACTTTCAACTGTCAGGATTGGTTATCTTACCTTAAAAAGCAGGAACCATTACAACTCAGCTGCTCTGTTTTCTGTGACTCACTGGACAAGAATAAGTGAGTCACCCTGAGGTGGAGGCTGGAAGCAGACAAGGAGACCCACAGAAAGTCCTCCTTCACTACACACCAGTTTGATTTAGTGTTTCCAAAGCAAATCCCCCACTGTTGCATGTCAGTGATGCCTAATGTGCCTTTGTGATGCAGCCTTGAAATACATCATACAGACTTGGTGGAAAAACCAGCTGCACTACCAACAAGAGCCACACCCTTGACTAAACTGGGCCTGTGGAGACAGGAGCCGTGGAAGCTTTTTAACTGCAAAATGTCATTCACTTCCAAAGCGTCAGCTAATCAAAGAACACTAAACAGCGAATAGGTGAAGAACTTAGCATCAACCGTTTCATGGGGCTCTTGTGATTTATTCTGGAATCAAAAAGCCAGTCCACTTGCTTCACTGCCACTGTTAAGATTAACAGCTGAAGAGCTGGGAACTGAAGAAAATCTTCTCCATTGCTCTCTGGGTGTGTCTGCCCCACTGCCATACTATGTGGGAGGAAGACACTGCAGTGCTGCCACATAGGACTGTGGCGCTGCGGGGCCATCTCTGAAACCCTATGCGTAAGCGAGTAGACGTCCGGTAATGCGCACACCTGTAATGCAGAGCTAACCCTCACTCAGTCTGCTCACAAGTCTAATCACGACAACATGATCTGCTCTTTATGAAATCAGTAGTGATCGAGTTCATCCGGTGATCGACGCCAGTTGTATTAGATTAGAATGGAAGAGCTTGATTGGTCAAATCCTGTAACATTTCTGATGACGACCTCAAAGCAACCCTAGATAAAATAGGTGCAGGTAACACAACATGTGTTTATGTCCATAAACACAAAGGGACGATGTAATATTCGGCAGAGCTGGCTTTGCAGCTGTCGAAAACACTTTTATTTTAAACAAACAGCAGCAAATTAGGTCAGTCAAGCCCAAACAGTCTAAACTATGTGCTGAGGACAGCATGGTTCATAGATATCCAGAGACAGACTTAAATGGAGCATATTCAGCACAGCCGATGTGGCTGCCGCGGGATGAATCCCCTACATTTTTATTTGAGCTGAGGTGTGTCCAACAACGGAACGAAAGCAGTTCTCCCTTTCAGTCTCCAGAGAAGAGACAAAACAATTTACTCATCAGTGAGCTGACAACCACCGAGAGGTTAATTACAACAAAAGGAAATTCTCTCATTTGCACACACTAGTCGGACTCGCCCTCGTAACTCAGGTGTTTTGCCATAATACACACCTGGACCATGAAAAGCTTCCCGATATTCCGACAACCAAACAAACAGATAACGACTATAAGATGTTTTAAATCATCCATAAACTGGGTAAACGTCAAACGTTACTCATATTCTCTTTTTGATAAACAACTGGCTGCGATTAGAACCTACACAGATCGATTTGCTTTTGATGGGCTTCATCTGAATTTATGCACTTAAATGGAAACACTAATTTACCTTGACTGAAATTTAAGTACTCGATCCTATATCCTGTAAATTCTGGTTAAAAGGACAGGTGCAGTGGTAACACATTCAGCATTACATGTAGTATTTAGCATATTAGTATGACAGTAGCGCAGAGGACAGTGGATAATGTTCAGGCCCTTGGCCTAGCTGACTATCGATATATTCCTTACCTGCTGAAAAGCCAAATATTGTCAGTATTATACATTTTAAGTTAATGCAGCGAGAATCACTTGTAATGATCGACATTAAATCTATTATAAAATGTCGCGAGATTTGTGACGTCAACTTCAGTGGTGAACGCGCCGTGGTTTCGACTGGAATCGGGAAACAACCTCCACCGACCTTCCTTTCATTCCGGTAATCCGTCTGCGTAGGGTGTGCTCCGGAGCTAGTCTCGGCACACATTTTATTATTATGAAACAAACCAAAAGCTAGAGAGCACACGCAGACATATTTTTATAAGAAAAATAAAAATCGGTGAAGCAGGATTTGATTTGCCAACTCAAGCAACGCAAAGAAGACGCTGCCTTCGAGAGAAGAACGAAAGACGGAACGAGAAGAACGCTAACTTAGCAAGCCATTGTTGAAAGCGTGGGTGATCAACGTTAGCTAGTTATATTATTAACCACTTTTTTCTCCCTTTAAGGGCTTTGTCATTCCAGTTATCATTGTAAATGAGGATATTTGTTTCGAATACAATCGGCAGTGTATCTTACCGACTGTGGAATAGTACAGATTCATAATTGTGAAGTCTCCGAGCCACATCGGTTAGGCCACGCTCCGACATTTTGCTAATCAGCTAACTAGCCCACGTTGCTAACTGTTAAGATAGGTAGTCCGTGTCTACGCTCGTAAATTTGACGAAGCTATCGAAGAGACCGAAGAATAACCACTCCAAGTAGGGGGCTGATACTGCCTGACGGTTGTCAAGAAAATATCGAGGTATTATAATCACACAGTTGTATCGGCTGAGAGCACGCGTCGTCTGACATGAACCCCAGCGCGCCTAGCTACCCAATGGCTTCCCTCTATGTGGGAGACCTGCATCCAGACGTTACCGAGGCCATGCTGTACGAGAAGTTCAGCCCGGCAGGGCCCATCCTTTCCATCAGAGTATGCAGAGACATGATCACCCGCCGATCCCTCGGATATGCCTATGTGAACTTCCAGCAGCCCGCTGACGGTAGGTTTACAATAATGTAGCAAGGGCAGCTAACCTGAGGGATGTGGCACCATCTGACTCCATTTTGAACATGCCGTTAACATGCCATGTTTTAGCATCTCTGTTGAAATAAGCACTATTGGTGCTTTAGTTAACGCTATTTAATGCTAAGTATTGAACGTGTCATACATCAAGCATATTATTACTGACATGCCATGATATAATGTAAATTAAATCTTTTTTACTTGGTTAGAGAAGCACTGAAGGGATTGCTATATGTAAAGTCAAATCAGATATAGGAACCCAGTGTCACCAGAATTCTTGACCTTTGGGGCCTGTTTTTAGCCGAGCGAGCCCTGGACACCATGAACTTCGATGTGATCAAGGGCAGACCTCTCCGCATCATGTGGTCCCAGCGTGACCCTTCCCTGAGGAAGAGTGGAGTGGGCAACATTTTCATCAAGAACCTGGACAAGTCCATTGATAACAAGGCCCTCTATGACACCTTCTCTGCATTTGGAAACATCCTTTCCTGCAAGGTAGGTAGTCTGTTTTTATGCTTGTGTAATATACATACAGACCATTACTTTGCATGACTAAATATTGCACCAGGTTGTTGCTGATTGTGTGTCTGGTGTGTTTTTTTTTAAATGCATGGTGTTTTTGACGTGCTGAAATCTCCCTTTTCCGAAGGTGGTTTGTGATGAAAATGGCTCAAAGGGTTACGGCTTTGTGCACTTTGAGACCCACGAGGCTGCTGAGCGGGCCATTGAGAAAATGAATGGCATGTTGCTCAATGACAGAAAAGTGTAAGTGGGACTGCAATTGCTCTGTAGAACGAATATATATTTTAGGAGAGTCTGATTAACTTGTGAACTTCACATCTAATCATAGTTTGTGTTTAACTGCATCGTGTCCGCAAACCACACCTGCGCCAATCATGCCAAATGTAGTTTTGGTTTTCATACAACTGATTGAATAATTACAAACACCCCAGAACTAGGCTCTTCAACCTCTTACAGCATTTTAAGTAAAGCAATTTCCAATCTTTGTGAGTGTGTTTGTGCAGTAATGATCAGAATGATCATTCTTATTAGTTGGGAATCTTCTGTACAATTAGTGGAGTTTTTGTTAATCGAAGAGTCTTTCGTTCTAACATTGTGCTCTGGAAAGCATGTTTTGAAGCTGTGCATTTCTCGGTCGCAAGTTAGTACCACAGGAAAGATTTATGAACTCCAAATGTTGAGATCACTATTGGTTATAGTCACATCTTTCCTGCATTGTACAATATTCAAATTTGCCAAAGCGCATACCACAAAGGGTTTGGTTGTCATTTGTCCATCTGAATAATTTGGTCAGAGGACATAAATGCTAAAATGAAGTAAAAGTATTTCCCTGGGCAGCACTCAAGGGTTGTCACTTGATATTCCAGTAAAAAGTAATGGTAATATCATGCTAGTCCAGGTGTTGGGGATTTAACTTTGGCCAAGGTTTTGTCTTGGTATGTTTGAGTTCTTCTAACATGTTCCATCATTTGACCAACAGATTTGTTGGACGCTTTAAATCGCGTAAAGAGAGGGAGGCTGAGCTTGGGGCACGTGCCAGAGAGTTCACCAACGTTTACATCAAAAACTTTGGGGAGGACATGGATGACGAGAAGCTGAAGGAGTTGTTTGGCAAATATGGTAAGACGAAGCAATTTCAGAGATGCAACATGTTTACATTCAAACATGTTACTAATGTGATTTCGCTTGTTAAATCTGTTGTATTTTGTAGGACCAGCACTCAGTATCCGGGTTATGACTGATGAAAGTGGCAAATCCAAGGGATTTGGCTTTGTCAGCTTTGAGAGACACGAAGATGCACAGAAGGTTAGATCAACACTTTTTTCCTCAGGACATTGCCCCATCATATGTATCTAAGTTATTGGAAAATAAAGTTTTCACTTATTTGTCGGTGTACCTTTGCTGATGGCCTTGAATCAGTACAAACATGGCTTCTGTTTAGCTAATTTTAGCAATCTATTTCTTATTTTGTTGCAGGCCGTGGACGATATGAATGGTAAAGAACTGAACGGCAGGCAAGTGTATGTTGGCCGTGCACAGAAGAAAGGGGAGCGCCAGAATGAGCTCAAGCGCAAATTTGAGCAGATGAAACAGGATCGCATGACCAGATACCAGGTTTGTTGGCCTTCTGATCCGTCACAGGGCAGTTTTTTCTTAAAGAGCTGTTCAACAATTTTAGTTTGCAACCCCTTCATAAATTCAAAAGTGCCTCTGTCAAGCCTTGCTGGATTTTGGTAAGAGGGAAAGTACTGCTGCGGCAATGCTGTACTATAAAATGGAACTTGGATAAATATAATTTGACAATGTGACAGTACATGCAATTTACTAATTACAAAAAGTGACCTAAGTGTTGATTATTCTTTAAGGAGGTTTATCTTGTCCATCCAAAATCTAGTAGGTGCGTTAAATCAGCTCATGAATAGCAGCAACATTGAAGCTATTGAAGAGTGTATCTGTCAACGATGCATCTCACTGGCTCCCAAAAACTTAATTTCGCTAGTTAATCATAGCTGGCTCTGCAGCGCTAAGAACTGATTTGACATTCTTGATATGTTACCTTGTTACATTATAATCTCATTGTCATTTTTCCATATACCAGGGTGTCAATCTGTATGTGAAAAACCTGGATGATGGACTGGATGACGAGCGTCTGCGTAAAGAATTCTCTCCATTTGGAACCATAACAAGTGCTAAGGTAAAGACTTGATATATTTGATTTGTCATGTTGAAATGTTTCAAGATTTGATTACACATAGAGTTTGTCTTTATTACTTTAGATTGTAATGTTGATGATAATTAATCTGAGTTGATGCCAGTTTGCTTCTTCTCCCATAGGTGATGATGGAGGGTGGCCGCAGCAAAGGCTTTGGCTTTGTGTGTTTCTCTTCCCCAGAGGAGGCTACTAAAGCTGTAACAGAGATGAATGGGCGTATTGTTGCTACAAAGCCATTGTATGTGGCCCTGGCCCAGCGCAAGGAGGAGCGTCAGGCCCACCTAACCAACCAGTACATGCAGCGGATGGCCACTGTCCGCGCTGTGCCCAACCCTGTCCTCAACCCATACCAACCTGCCCCACCCTCAGGCTATTTCATGGCGGCTATACCTCAGGTGAATTCTCCACCCCCCCACCAATGTGCTGTGTGTACATGATGTACAGCATGACATGTTTGATTGTATGTTGCCGACACACTACTTGATTAAGTGTGTACTGTGTTTGAAATTGGAATCACTAGTTTAAGTCACCTCTGTGGCTTGTAGGGAAATGGATCATCAGAAAATACAGTTTCAATACCATGGCAGTGAGAAACCATGTAATGCTAAATCTTTGTTTTCATTCTTCTCAGGCTCAAAACCGTGCTGCATACTACTCTGCCAACCAGCTACCCCAGCTCCGCCCTGGGCCCCGTTGGGCCACTCAAGGAGTACGTCCACAGCGTGAGTACTCACACAGTCTCGCACTTCCATGATTTCATGTGATTATAACTAACGGTTTGGCCATTCCTGTTGAAATGCAGAGTGATATAAATTAGTTAGAAACTGGCTCCATCTTTTAACTGAAAAAAGATCTCTAATTCCATCAGCGTGGATCTCAAATGTTGTTTCCTCTTCCCGTAGACTTCCAAAACATGCCCAATGCTATGCGCCCATCAGCTCCCAGGCCCCAGACCTTCAACACCATCCGTCCCACCACCACCACAAACACCCAGGTCCCACGCATGATGGCTTCCCAGCGCATGCGTAAGTATTTGAACGTTCACAACACATAGTGTATTTGTTCTTCTGTTGCTGCTTGTTAATCACTTGATGCAGTTTTGCTGAAGTGCTTTTTCAACTTCCTCACCACAGCGACCCAGGCCCTCGGCCAGCGCCCTGCTGGTGCTTCAGCCACTGCCGCTCCAGTGCGCACCATGCCCCAGTACAAATATGCTGCTGGTGTGCGCAACCCCCAGCAGCACATGGCCTCCCAGCCACAGGTCACCATGCAGCAGGTAAGACTTACTTTCACTTTCAAAGAGTAAACATTCACAAACACAGCTATCGCACATTGGTTTCTATGTTTAAAACAACTGGGCATTCAGTGAGAAATTGGAATTTGATCCCTGAAAGCAAAATTTGGACCTGAACTTCTGTCAACAGTTTTAGTAGTAGTATTTAGTGTTGACAATATGGTAGACTTTGCAAAAGTGAAATATTACCATTAAAAAGGTTGTATGTAAAAGGTGAAATCTATATTGTATGAAAAAGCATTGACTGTGGGCAGCAAAGTATAAAAATAAGTGCTTTTAGTGTTCCAAGTTATGGTCATTATGCATAGTTGCTCATTAGTAATGGATGTGCAGTGAGTAACTTCAACAATAAAATTTTTTGTGTTTTTTTTTTTCCTTCCATAGCCTGCTGTCCATGTCCAAGGACAGGAGCCCCTGACTGCCTCCATGCTGGCTGCTGCCCCTCCTCAGGAACAGAAGCAGATGCTGGGTAAGTTCATCATCTGCTCAAATTGATAAAGAACTAACATGAACAGAACTGTTCTGAGCAATAGCAAATGTATTCTTCAAATACACTTAAAGCCATAGAATTCTCTCTAGTCGCCACATTTGAAATAGTTGTTGATGACTGTTCTTCTTCCTTTAGGTGAGCGTCTGTTCCCCCTGATCCAGAACATGCACCCCACCCTGGCAGGCAAGATCACTGGTATGCTGCTTGAGATTGACAACTCTGAGCTTCTCCACATGCTCGAGTCACCTGAGTCGCTTCGCTCAAAGGTCAGTTAATGGCTAGACTGTGTCATGTACTGTATATCTGGAATGGAGATTATTTCCTTCTTAGTCATTTTTAACAATTTGTTCCTCTAATTTTTTTTGGCTGCTGGCCGTGTCTTCACAAAGCAGGGCACAATAGATTAACCGATCACGCCGGCTTAATCGTGCTGCTTGAATGAATTCAGTAGTATGGCTTCATACATATGCTTCATAAAGTGCTTTGTTGTTTCAGGTGGATGAGGCTGTGGCTGTGCTTCAAGCCCATCAGGCCAAGGAGGCTGCTCAGAAGTCCACCACCCCTGCTGGTGTTCCCTCCGTCTAAGGTGTGTGTGTTTTTTTTTTTTTCATGACAAGTTTGAGATAAAAGATACACAGAAATCACACCGTACATGTAATAAGTAAATTAACCAGCATAAGCATTTCTATTCTTTTTTTTTTATCTTACAGATTGAGCATTTTGAAACCTGCTTCACCGATGGAAAAAGAGAAAAAAAATATTAAACATTGAAAAACCTAAAACTCTGAAAACATTGCAAAATGATAAATCATTTCTTAAAAAAAGAAGAAAACAATTGACTCTGCCGGGTCTAGGAATGGTTTGACTAGACCTTGATCATAAACAAAAATTTGTTGAAAAAAAAAGCAAAATAGAGAAAATTGAGATTATAAATTTGAATGCATTCCTCTGTTTTATGTCATTTTACTGTGTCAGTGCTCAGAATATCAGCCATGTTCAGAGAGGTGGTAGCTGAGCATTTTGAAAGGTGATTTGTATTGTAAGCTGCTGGCTGTAATAAATTCATTCAAAATATATGCCTCTTTCATTTCTCAGTTTTACTGCTCCTATGAATTTTCATACCTGTAAACAGTCTTTATCAGACTGAAGACGTTGAGTTGTGATTGGGTGATGTTTTTTCAGAGATGGTGTTGCAGTCAGGAGTCTACGTTTGTGTCATGGTCGAATCTGAGAATGATGGGCAATACTGTTGTCTTCCACTAGGTGTCGCTGTTATTTACAGGAATTGTGAAAATTGTATATCTGATTCTTTGAATTTCCTCTAATACACATGTTCTGGGGCATACTTTACAATATACAGTAATTGTATACTAGATTTTGCGAGTGCATACTGTGCATCAATGGGATCACCATGGTGAAGTGGCAGCACTGATCTGCATCGATGATACTTAATATTCACAGGAAATAGGGCTGCTTTGCATAAATAAGTGACTGAGTGGCAGCAGCTCAGTATTAAAGCTTTCTGCTGCTTTGACAAAATAGACTGCAATCTGCAGCAAACGTTCCACAGTGATAAATGGTTGTTTTGTTTTTTTTTGTGACAGGTTGGGGCTTAAAAATGTTGAATGGAGAAATGTTGGGTTAACATGCCCTTTTTTTCAGAAACTAAACCTTCACAGAGAGTAAGAAAGGTTTCCACTTAGTCTCTCATAGTATTTAAACTCAGAATTAAAGAATTAGACAATGGCATTTTATTTTGTAAAGGAAGCTTTTAAGCATGTACATTACAGTGTGGAAGCCAGTCTCAGTCCCTGCTATAAGGAATGGCACTGTACCTCAGCTGGTGTGAGCTCTCTGCCCTTTTTATGTTTGTGGCTGTTGCCTATTTGTATTTCTTCAGTTTTTATTACTCTGCCAATATTATATGTTAAGTAGAGGTGAAAATGCCATTTCATCACATCTTCCCTCCTACAAACAAAGCAGTGGGGACCTTGTACAATGTATTGGAACTGACAGAGCAGGCACACTATCTGCTCTTTCTTATATCTGTGGGAAACTTTAACATGCTGTTGACCCAATCAAGTGCCTTCCCTTGGATATAGATGATCTCTGCTGTTTTTGGCAGTTTCCTGTCCTGTAACCTGAGAATACTGGACTAAAAGCAAATCAATCTATATTTATTTTGCCACTTATTTATACGGGAGACCTTCCAAATCTTTATTCTTTACTCAGTGGAAGAATAGGACGTTGGTTCCGGAAACAGGAGATAAAGCTCTGGTTGGAATCAGCCTCTCATGTACCTTCTCCAACTGAGCTAAATCTGCATGTGTGCTTTTATCACATTTTTTTATCACCAATGCTTGCTTTACTGATGTCCTTGTATTACTGGAGCAAAAACCCATTTAATATATCATCACAGTGTCTAACCTTATAGGGACTGCAGGCTCTTGCAACGTCTCTCCTGGCACTCCAACACAGCTCAAGATCAACCCTTGTTTAAGCTGGACCAGACTGTGAACATATTTTAAAACGCAGTACATTGCTGACCCAAAGCAACTTTCCCCAGGGATTTCATGGGATTATCCAGCTTTGACTCTTTATGATGTTTGTTCATATCTGTTTATGTTTCACAGAGGGAGGATTTTGAGTAAATACCTTGCATCTCCACACTTTCAGAGCACCATCAGTGGTGCATTTGCCTTCGGTTCTCACAGCTTTCACTTTAGGCACCATGTTGATGTGGATGGAGCTTCTGTGTAACCTGACTGTAAGGCCCAGTGTAGTGTTGGATTTGCAGTTGTGAACATGTACACTCAGGTCACTACTGGATGTGTATATGTGTGTGTTGTGTGTACACTCTGACCTGCACCTTTTTGTGAAAGAACCCTCTGATTACCCTGGATTCCTGCTATCACATGATTTCCACAGTCTGGTTCAGGCTGTTCCTTGTTTTGGTCAGCTTTCCTCCCTAATTAGGCTTTGCTGTTAGGAATTCTTGGTACAAGTAAACAAGAGTGTTTCTAACATGTCTGTGAATATCTGAGTAGTAATGACCAGAGCTGTCAAACTCCACCAACTCATTCATCACTTCCCCTTGTGTCTCTTTAAATAATGATAAACGCACAGATCACTATTGTGTAATCCTCTCTATCTTGGATTAGATTTGTCTGCCTGGAGCTGTCCTGTCTGCTTGTTCATCTTTCATGAACTAAATGACTGGCTGCCCATGTATTAAGGATCCAAACCAAACTGATTACAAAGTTTGATAGATAGGCTACTCATGTGAAGTGAGGGAAGTCATTTCTGAGACATGAGTGAGCATAGTGTGTGATTTTAATGTCTATTTTGCACTCTAATCTACGCCATACTTGGTGATTCAACTCACAGGCTTAATAATACAGTTTAAGGGATGTATGAGGGTCTGTTTATTTAACCTGATCGATAATTATATAGCTTTTTGACCAATTGCACACATGGACAGAGAAGCCTCATGCCCTTGATATAGTTACATTATTATTGTTATTATTCTTATTCTTATTATTAGTAGTTTTGTTGTTGTTATTGTTATTGATTAATAATAATTCAGATTTACAGATTACATAGCAGCTCTCGGAAAATGTGACAGGCCTGAGTGTAGTGCTGAACTTCGACCACGGTTGGTCCAAATCTCGCGATGAGATTTGAATTTCTGAGCCAGAACGAGAACACTGAACAACAGAGCCAGCTCTGTGGAGCTGTTGTCGTTCGAAACGGAAAGGATAGGTGGGACCGAAGACAGAGGAAAATAAGTGTTAGGAACAGTGGGGAAGTAATTCACGGCAGCGTACCGGGACCACTGACTGATTCACTTCGTAATCGTTGTTGGAAAGCAGAACGTCTCCTTTCGCCTTTGTCAACGTTACTGTCTGCGGAACAAGTGTCACTAGCAACAGACGGTATGTTCTCATCGTTTCTAGCTAACCTTGCTAGCCAGATGCTAACGCTCGCTGTGTTTGGTAGCTGGCTGGCATTCTGATTACCGTCAGTTAGGCAGGCTGAGATCCATGGAACATTTGTAATGGCTCACAGCTACATTTAACTAACGTCATTTGTCCTATTTTCTATCTGGACACGTGTACCAGATGGTGATAATTTGTGAGGTGACGTAAACTGACACTAAACAGTGAACTATAGAGCTAACCTAGCTATCAATCTAACGTCAATGGGAAGTCGAGGACAAGGAACTGTGTTCATCGCAACGCCAACTGTTGGTATTATCATTACTTTTTTATTTTTATTATTGCAAAGTAACAGCTGCTTACCAATATATTAGTGCTAGATTTCAATTTGTAGTCCATTAAAGATGTTGAGTTGTTCTTTGCCAACGTTCAGTACTGCAGCAGTGTGTTCAACTTAGGCTACAGGACTGATTTGATAAAAACTGCAAGCGGAAAGAAAAAACAAATGTGTGTTCAGAGGGTTTTGTGAAGTTGTGTCCGTCACACGGACAATAAACATAATGTTAAACAGAGATCCGTGTCAGTGATATGTGTGAGCAATGTCTTAGGTGGGTAGCTTGATGCTTGAAGTTTTTCCCTAATTTTGGGGTGGAAACAGGTAGCAATTGGTAAGAATCTGCTTTTCATATTTTATTCTCGTGCATTGTGGGGTTTGTCTGGTGACGTGCAGATGACTTTGTCCATTGATGCTTCTTTTAATACCTGCCTCTCAAAGACAAAAATGGAAAGCACCACTTGATTTAGACAGGAAGCATACAAAATACAAAAATGGATTTGCAGCTTTGAGGTGATGAAGTCTGGACACATAACTTGTATTAAAGCTATTAATTAATAACTGATAAAAGCAGTAGATCGTAAGCAGCAGGTGAGCCACGGGTCAACTTGATGAGCATCATGATATATAAACGTGGCTGTTCTGCTTGGCCAGTTATTTTTGGCTGAAGAAAGACTCAACACTTGGTTGATATGTTTTGGTGCACACTGCTTTTGCCCCGTCATTGTTGTTTTTTGGTGGTGGCAAGACAGAATATCAAAATTGGGAAGGATTATGCAGCCACAAGCTGCCGTCCTCTGGAGTCTCTGTGTTGTGGGAACCACAGCTCTGTCCAGATGCTGTTGGCTATGTTGAGAAACAAGCCTGAATGACATCAAAGAAAGCCATAGTGCTTTTCTCTCATAGTCATGTAGTCAAGGATGCAAAGTTTTGCTATTTTCACGACATGGGGCCTTTTGAAAACACCTGTGTCTATATGTTTTTAGCGTTGGGCTTTTTCACTTATTGTCTTACCACGGTAATATTTCCATATTGTACAACATGAATAAAGGGAAAAGTTTGTTGAAGTTGTACATAAGCAAAATTCAGTAAGTAGTTGGCCATCTAATACTGTACTGTTATATATTACTGACTGTGAAACATGCTCTGTCTCTAGTGTATTGCTTCCAATTTAATGTTTTTTTTTGTGGTCTGGACATTTTGACTATGCTGCGTTGCACAAAGTTTAGCAGTCAATTTGTGGTCCACCTCGAAAGATTTTTTCTCTGTTAAGTATTAGTTGAAGATAGCAACAGCTAGGTCCTAAAATTTTTACAGCACTGTGCAGTGAAGTTCAACCTTTGAGCACTTTCTTGTTTTTAATCTTGTAGGGGGATCTTCTAGTAGGATTTTCTGTTTCTGGTCTATGTAGGTACCAAATTTACAAAGAACAGTCATATATTTCTGGTCACAGTACTTCTACAGTAATGCCAAACCATTGATGTTTATGTAGTTTTTCTTATCAAAAATGTCAGCATCTTTATTTTATTTTGCACTTGTTTGATGTGCTCTCTCTCTCCACATTCTCTGACTAAGCTGGCATCCCACAGAGTCATATGGTGTATGTGATCTGTTTATTACAGCCCCGATTCCAAGTTGGGATGCTGTGTGAAACATAAATAAAACAGAATGTGATCATTTGCCAATCTTTTTTTTTTTTTTTTTTTTTTTACAAATATTGACTTGAAAACAAAAGACTGAAAGTTGTGGTCAACAACATTTGGACAACATCAAATTGCTGGAGAGGAGGGGCTTATAGTATAGTTTTTGACTGCATTTACCTTAGACAGATGCAAGGACATTCTTCAGGACTGATGGCCTCCTAAGGTTTGTCATCTGCTAATAAACTCCATAAGCTGATAAAACAGCTCAACTGTAAGGCAAAAATAGCTTTTGAAACGGGCACTACCCAGACAAGGGGATAAAACTCTCCATGGTCAGGTCCTAAGGAGGATATCATGTACCCACATCCTCTGTTTTGCAACCAGTTTCTCCTTCTCTTCATGGGCAAGAAGAGCAAACGCAAACTTTCTCCATTTGTATTAACAGCGTAGTCTGCTTTGATAGATGTCAGTTTGAAGGATGACGAAATCGCATAATAATGAAATACAGCTTGTTCTCCAGCATGCCTGTGAGCGTTTGTTTGTGTGCCTGTGTGCGATGCTCACAGAGACACTTGCAGAAACCCATAGACACACAAAAAAGGTGTTGGTTCTGATCACAGCCTTACTGCGTTTTCTGAGTGATAGAGGCAGCCCTCCAGAGTCATCAATGTTCAGGTGTCAGAGGCCTCCCTGGGCTTAGCAGCATGCTGTCCAGACCTGTGTGTTCCTCCAAAGAAAGGTCATTAGCCCAGCATGGCAACCTGAACTGTGTTTTCTGTGTGTGTGTGTATTTAGGACATGTGTGACTTCCCTCTCTTCCTCTATGGTAAGCACAGCTGCAAGGCTAAGTGATGGTGGCTTGGCCAGCACATCCAGGTTGCTGCCATTGATTATGACATGCATTTATGCATTTTTGGAGATCAGGCACCTCATTGTGCACATTCTGGATGCATTTAAGTAGGATGGCAGTTTGATTGATCAGACCCTGGTCCTGAGGTGGTTGGGAGTTTGTCACATGGAAATTCATAGATCTTGTCAAGCTACAAACTGTAGGTAATCTCTCAACTCCTCCAGATCATCTGAACTGCAATGCAGAAGTACTCAGTAACTCAGGACAATGGTAAAGATCTTGTGTCTTTTGCCAGCACGTAGCACTGCAGACCATCTCTTTCTTGAGCTTTCACTTGCTGTTCATTTAAATAGGGATGGGAATTCATAAGATTTTATTGATACCAATGCCATTATCAATTCTGCTTAACAGCCAGTTCATTTATCATTTCCCTTATTGATTCCTGATCAGTTGTAGTCAAGCTGGCTGTAGCGTTAGAGCTAGCTGTGACAACAGTCTGTCTGTCATCATCTGAAATGGATGAAATGAGAGAATATTTGCACAGCATTTGTCTCATTTATGTTTTCTTAGTCTTAGAGAAAAGAATCTGTTAAGCCTGTGTGGCACTAATGTGATTATAACGTAGGATTTTTATCATCAGTAAAGGATGTGCTGCTTGGTTGGGAAGCAGTGGCACTCGTGCGTAGAGTGTCAAATACATGGCATTCCTGGAATTCAAGCCCATGTCGTGGAGACAGATGTTTTAGCACATTTCTGGTGTTTCCACCCTCACTTGAAATGATCATTTTACAGACATTACAACTGGCACTCTTGTCATCTGTCTTTGTGAAATGAAGCGACATTTTGGACTGTTTCTTCCTCGCTGACATGAATCCTTTGTGTTACAAATTTCCAGCAGTCTACACGCTGAGTTTGACGTCATTGTTTTGCAACTTGCAGCTGAAAAACATTTATAAGACAGCATTTAGAAAAGGACTGATAAGGTCAGAGACATACAATTCCAGTGGGTCTGACAATTTGGACCCAGTACACAACGGTTCCTTTTCTTGATTTCCATCCCTACATTAAAATGTGCAGTAGACAGTTTGCCCCCATTAGGTATGTTGCTATGTGTGTCAAGCTTTCCATTTTAGCACCGCACTGAACCAGTTTACAATGATAACGGTGACAATTCATAATAAAAGTCGTTGTGTAACAATGAGTACTTGATTTCAGACAGAAGTGGCTAGCAGGTTGAATCAGGTGTAGCTAGTTAGCCAATGAATGATTAACATTTGAAAATGGTAAGCCTGCAAAAAGGGTCGTAAACATGAATTTCATGGCTATAGTGTACAAGTCTGTCATATTTGTCGGCCAAGTCGCAGCAATAATTTATATCTAACCTCCGTATCTGACACTGCGACCACCTCAACAGACAAACATATAATGTAGTTCTGAACCTCACATTAGTCAGCAGTCAGCACAAGCTAAAATGAGAAGCTGCTACCAGAATGTTTTGCACACTGCTTTTTGCTAATGATCATTAGCGCCGTAGTTTAGCTCAAGTGCAAACTGAATGACATTCACTCACATGGTCCCAGCGGATGTTCAGTGTGTGTATTAGAACTCCTTTAAGACCAGTCATAACTGTGTCCTATTCAAGAGGCCTATGCAAGTAAAAGGCAGGACTGAAGACAAGTAAGTAAGTAATTATGTATTGAAGACAATACATAATTATTTCTTATATAACCAGAGGTATTGAAGGGATGGTTACTGTGATGGTATGGCAAAATCTCAGCCAGCTGATCCGTTTACAGTATAGTGTATGTTGTCTTAGATTTGTGAATTTATTTATTTTGGCTCTTTCTGCAGTGTTACCAGGGGAAATACATCGCATACTCCCAATTTAACAGATCATTCCTTTCTATTTCACACCCTCTTCCCGAGCTCTTAGCTCTCTCAGCTGAGCAGAAATGCCAGGATGGTTACCTCATTTCCTCCCCTCTTGAGTGAAGTGAGGGAGGAAAGAGGGGGAGCCTGGGAGGAGGAGGGCAGCTGGAGACTGTACTGGCTTTGTTGGGGTTGGAAACTTTTCCTTTTCTTCTCCCTGTCGGCCTGCCTTGCCGCTCTTTGTACATTCAACAATGCCTTCCCTGTTTACTCTGCTCTTGTGGATGTTGTTTGTGCCGTTCTTAATCCCTTGCATCTTGTCGGGTCATATTTAAAACACAATGCATAACAGCATTTCTCTTGTATGAACTACTGTATATTGTGTGTAATCTTTACTCCCTGCAACAGGGGAATAGTCAGTTTTTCACACTGTTATGTTTTAAATGTCTTCCCTGAACACGCCAGTACAAGGTTAAACCTGTCATTTAAATGCAGCCACTGGCCACACCTCCAGTTTTAGCTTGCTCCACACTTTGGTGAAAAGGGAGGGACATTGTTTGACTTTCATCCCACATCAGTCAATAGCTGTTCAGCTTGCTGCCAGGAGGTTGCTCTGTGTCAGTTCATGATGCTGTAGAAGCCTCACTAATGCATTGACCGTCCCCAGGTCCATAGAAGCCCAGGAATGTGCATAGAGGCAGCATTACACAGGAGACAGGCGGGCCAGGAATGCAGCTGCAGTGATACTGACTGGCCGACTGTTTCACTGTTCACATTTGTCTATGTGCCTGTCTCGTTCCTAGCCTGTCATCACTGTTGTCTGTCTGTTTACCCATCCAGCCACCAGGTCTTCTTTGAACCTGTTGTGTCTCTGTTTGACCCTAGGTGTATGTGTTCTATGTGTTTCGACTAGGTGAAATAGGAAAACTGATTTCACATTGTGTCGCTGCGTGAACACCATGTCAGCCGATAGCTGACACAGTCTGTTTGTGGGTGGTTTCTTTCTCCCCTCTCATATGTAACCCCACACACACGCTGCTTACCACTTATAGAAACACAGCTCACTAGTGAGTCTCTGCAGGCTAAGTTTAGACCAAGTAGAATCCCAGGTCTAATTATCAAGGGAGTGGAATGATGGGCATTCTTCTGCACTGCTGAGTCACCCAGGGTGGTCCTCTCCTGTCTGTTAGAATACAGCCAGGTGCTCATTTACACTCCTTGGTTCAGGAAAAGATGAGGCTTGGATATGGAGAGGCATGTGCCTTTATAATTTCTCTTTAGTTCAGGTATGTTTGGACCAGGCCTGTGTTTAACCAGCGTGTCAACATGGCAGGAAAGGAACTAAGAGGGAACTTACAAAGGTCCTTTAACTTACTGTGTGTTTAGTGGGTTTGTTTCATGTGGAGTGTTTGTGTGTGTATGAATCTGTGTTTCAAAGTGATTGTGTAAGATGTTCTTTTCACATTGAGAGGAACAGTTCACTCTTTTGCCATATAGGTTGTTGGAATGACTTTTATTTGCTCAAGTGGCCTCCTGTTATTTGTTCAGTGTCAGAAAAGACAGTGGTTAAATGACTGCTTAGCCCTGCTGTAGTAGTTTTCTTGCTCAAGTAAATGCTATGCATAGCTTACAAATGTAAGTATGTATGTATATGTGTATGTAGTTTAAAGTACATGTCTTTACAAGCTATTCTGAGAGCTTATTGATCGAGGCAATATGTTACGCAAAACTAAAGATGTTATGACAACAAAATCATTCACAGCTTGGTGTGAGTGGATATGGTTACGTCATCATCACTAAAAGTGACAGAAGGAAATCAAACAGTTGCTCTGAATTTTGTTGTAGAAGTGCATGTTTGTCCGAAGGAGAAGATGAGAAAGCAAGTTGACGAATTGCTGTTTTACCTGATTTATTTGTTAAGAATTCGTAGCTGCCCACTTCATGGACATGGATTCCCTTAATAGTCTTTATTATTTTTTTCACATTTTAATTCCTTTGTTTTAATGTTCAGAGGTAAATGCTGATGGGCTTTAGTCAAGATTCCTCTTATTTTCTGCACCAAAACTAGTCGTGTCTGCTTGATCGTGAGCCCTAGAGAATTAAATAGGGTGAATAGTTTTGAAATTTTCCCATTACTTAGGCAAAACAGTTAAGCCATCAAAATGTGACATACCCCCAAGTGTTTTCATTGGGTGTGTCAGCATCAAATAATGCTTATATTCTCATTCTTTGATCTGCAGCTTCAATCACACTTGCAAGTTAGTTGATGCTGCATCTTTATTTATTTGGCCCTGTCCTGAATGTTTTTCTGTATTAATATAGGTGAATAGAGAGATATTTATTTTAGGGAGAAACCATGGATCAGTGCTGTATGTGAACTCTGCACATAGCACTAGTGCTACTGGTGCACCAATTTTATGGTCGATGCTTAAGTTTTGCAGCACAGACCACAAAATTGTAGCACAAGTAAAAAACGCCTGTTACCATCTCTAAAAGCAACCACAAGCAGTGGAGTTCATCACTTTAACAGGCATGTGACTGGCAAAGGGCATTAATGTTGCATACAAGGCACCATCCAAACTTTAACAAGGAATATTTTTAGACAAACAATTTCTTTATCCCCATGTTATGGTAAATTACAGGGACACATCATATATTTCTATACAAAACATCCATACGTTATGCTTCAAATGAGCAGTAGAAATCTCAGCAAACATCATTTATAGTGAGTTCTCATTGATTGATTGTACAGTATAAATCTGTGAAGTGTTTTTGTTCTCTTATTAGTGATTTACACAAACTGACATGGAAAGTGGTGTAACAACTAAAAACTTGAATGCAAAACATTTCATTGGTAACAGAATACAACAAATTCAATTGTAACACTTTCTATGAAGACCACATCTATAGTGTGTTATAGAGGCATTCATAGTGAATTATAATGCATTCGTAATGCTTTATAACAACACTCAGAAACACAGTGAATGTGGTCATAATGTATTATAAACCCTGTTAGTCAATCTCTAGTTTATAACTAGTAAAGAGCATCCACAAGACACTTGAAGTTATAATCCATTATAAGTCTATAATAATGTAATGTGTTATGACTGTTGACTTAGTGCATCAAAAAGCGTGTGTGTTTATGACTGTAGTCATAAAGCATTACATATGCATTATAAGTCAGTACGAATTCTCTGGTAACGCACTATAGACGTCGTCCTTATAAAAAAGTCCTACCGACTCGAGTCACTGAACACAACTAGGATCTGTGAGCAAACACCACTTAACAAAAGGACTTATTTTCTGTGGTATGTGCTGCTTGAAATTTGGTAGAAAATTCAGCGAGTTATGATGATTTTAATTGTTGACAGACCTTAATAAACTTGCGTGCAATCTGAGGCGCAGCTTCCATGTGCCAAGAAGACGTCCCTTCCCTTGGAGCGGTGGGCCTTGGTGTTTGAAGTATGGATTTTACATGACATTTTCATTTTAACGGGACATGATTTTTAAGCACATGATAGACTGCAGCTACCAAGTAGAAAGCAGTGTACCATTGATACACAGCCCTGATGCTACCTCCTGCTACAGGAAATACAGGGTGCATTTAAAAGCTGAGTGTACCACGGTTCTCAGCTTGTGTTTGGTGAGAGTTGTACTCCCCCAGGCTGCTGTGGGTCAGCTGAGGTCTGTAGTGGATCTGTTCTCTCACTGGAATGCCGAATGAACTCTGTCCCAAAGGAGCATGGCATGTCTACCGGCTCTCATCTTTCGATGTGCTTTCTCAGTTTGTTGTTCTTGTGCATGCTCACGCTTACGCACACAGTAATTCTCACTGCACGCTTATCTGCATTTGTCTGTATTACTCGTATTGTGCCATTCCCAGGGCCGTCAGACCATACAGGCTGTCTTTGTGTTGGTGATTACCCAAGATTACAGCAAGCCTTTTTCTGTTTAACCTCTGTGGTCCTCTGCAAGTCTTCCTGCATATGCTCTAATATATTTAAGAAGCTATAAAGGCATGTATATATTCACTATCTAAACAGTTTAAAATGTTTGCTTTTATGTTAAAGTGTCTTCCAATGTCTCTGTTGTTGACAGATTGTTGTCCTTTTGGGCCATCACTACACTATTTTATAGTGGCAGCCTTCCACTGTTTTGAAAACCATTTGTATGTGCTCTTTAAGTAGCTCTTCATGGTTGGAAAATAGTTTTTTCTCTGATTTATTTGAAAAATAATCACTGTGACGTCTAGAAATATGGGTTAAATTTACAATTAAAGCTGCAAGCAGCGAACATGCAGTTCAGTTTGGTATAAAATAATATATACAATAGGGTCCAATGCATTTGTGACAACAACTGCAAAAAAAATGTACATACATTGATATTTTATTTCCAGGCTAAAGTTTTAGTTTGTGTGTTAATGAGCCTTAAAAATGTTATTTTGTCGCTAGCTCACAACTGCATTAGTGAGCCAACACTTGTGAGCGACAAACCATTATCTGGGGAATGTTAAGTTATTGAGAAGACTATTTTTTTTCATCGTTTTCTGTCAATTCTCCCTTTTCTTTTTAAGCATGCAATATGTCAGAAAGTGAAGCAATTCACATAGCTCTTTGTATTGCCAATGTGTGAACGATTGTAACATCCATGACTTTCTTGGTTACCTACAAAAGTTTGTGGAGTGATTTCAAAATGGTTTTGCCGGGAAAATCCAAAGGATGTGACACGATACTCTCTCCTGTGTGCCTCGCCTCACTCCTGCTCCCCTACAGGGTCAACAGTGGCCAGCACTAGCTAACGTTAGCTCAGCAATTGAGTCCGCTAACATCAACAAACAACTAGTACCCACCAAACAGAGTACAACAGTCAAAGCTAAGATTGCTGCAAAATATGTTGAATATATCGTGATGTTGTGGTTTTAGCTGCCTAATGTTATCTAACATTGTAGCTTCCTGGATCCATTGAGCTAGTGAATGCTAGCAAAATACTGTCTTGAGTTGAAACCTGCAGCTAATTCATCCATAAATTTGCTAATTCGCTGTTTGCAGATTACTTTATCAGCTAGCATTACAAGTAACCAACACCACATTCGTACAGTGTAGCTAAATAACAGCTAGCTGGCTAAGCTTAACATATTTGGGCGATAACATTATTGTTAGCACGCAAATGGAAACATAACTGTGAATACTGTGTTACATTTCTGACGATATATCCCTCTAAATCCTATGCACTGGACCTTTAATCCATGAGGAGAAATGTACTGTAGCTGCATGGAAAGCTGCCAAATCGTGGAGCAGCATTTCTTTCTGGGGGACCTAACAATTCTTCACATGCTCCTTCAGCACCTTTTGCCCATTTTCTTCTCCCTCCGTCATTATTCATCTCTCAGCTTGGGACTTGCTTTCGTTTTATGGCTCTTTTTCTTGCTTCTCCTGTTCTTACCTTCTCCTTTACTTCTCTCTCTCTCCTCCCCCTCTCTCTGCCCTCGCTCCTTCTGCCTGTCTGAGCTCTCTACTCCCGTTCCAGGCACACTGGGCAGATTTGGATTGTGTTAATGTACTTAAATCGCCACACTCGCTGAGAAAAGCCTTTTCTGCTGACCACAGCCTGCAGCCAGTGAGCTGACATAGGTGTTTCATTTTGTGATTGGGACCTTGCCAGGTCCTTCGGATGAGACAGCCGGCCTAGTCTGCTTGCATCGTCAGTCCTCTCATCACACACATGTACGCACAGCTATCTGCTTAGCAGCGATAAGCCCTGACTGTCACTCCTTAGCTGATTTAGATGCGGTGGTAGCCTTGTGGCAGACATCAAGGTCAGGATAAAGTGCCTGCCCTGCAATCATCTTTTCATGGTTGAATGAAAACTATTAGTCTTTCACACTCTGTTTACTACACGCTGCACGCCTATATCTCACTCAAAGTACAATGCACTCGCCAGCAGTACTAGTGGACTTCAGCCTTGCATGTGGCTGAACACACAACACCCTAAAGAATATACTTTAGGAGTTTTTTATGGGTTTTTGTAACGTTCTTGTTTTTGTAATGTTCTAATGTGTTTATATGTATGTTACACCATGATGAGACAAAACATTCAACCCTGTGTTTGTCTATGAGAGATGTCACTTGTGAATCCCATGCCTCCTTCCATATGTGCAGGAGATACTAAGACCAGCCCTGCCCACCACATCAAAGTTTCCTGTTTTTAGTCCTGCCTCAAAGCAAGGGGAGTTAGAGCTGTGGAACAGGGAGGGGATCTGGGTTTGTGTGTGTGCATGTGTATGTGGCATGCCAGAAAAGTGTGGTGCTGGTAGTGTCAGTGGTTTGGTTGTAGCTGTAGAGCCACTGTGCTACTTTTGATCTTTTGGTATAGTGGTGCAGTTTGACAGATTCTGGAGGTTTTGTTTTACTGCAGTAGCAGTAAGTGCTTATAAAATATGCACAGTATGTGTGAGAGAGCATGCTTTGTAGGCCCCTCTACTTTGTGTGGGTAGTTTATGGGTTTGTGTGTGTGTGTGAGTCCTTTGGCACTACCCCGTGTGTGTTTGCACAGCATGTCTCATTGCCAAGGTGTAACCAAAGACACAGATAAACACACATATACACATTGAGGGATGGACACCCAGTGAGCGAGCTGGACCTCAGTAGCAATCCTCTCCTAAAATAACAGACATTCTTTCTCCACCTCCCTCATCACCACTCCCAGAAACACAAAGCACAACACAGATGTAGAATCACAGAGAGTACAGTCAGTGGTGAAGCAAAGCGTGGCACAAACCTGTGGTTTAACCTTGTTAATCATTCCCAGGACACCATCAAGTTTATACTGGCTCTCAGTCCTGTTCTTTGGCCTGAGTGTAGATGATTTGCACTCTTAAATACAGTTTTATATTGCTTTGTTGGTTGTCGAGGTTGTGGCCTCTGATGACAATCCGTATTTATTGGCTCAGGCTGATTTTTCAGAAACTGTACATATCTTAAGAAGTGGGCTGTCCAGCAGACAGAGTCCTGCTCAGTTCAGATGGTAATTTTAAATCTCGGCGGTGCATTTAGGAAACTGCGACAACATTACATACAATAGATTGTCCAGAAGGTTCGATCAATTATATATCTATGTAGCATGTGAGTTGACTTAAAAAAGGAGGAAATGATGTGGCAGCCTTTATTCAGATATAGCCTGTTAGTGTACATGATTTTGCTTTTCCTCTTTTGTGCATTGTGAGCAGTTGCTGCAAAACGTGTACACATATTGAAACATAACAATTGTCCTAAACCCCAAAATCTGGTGTTGTTCGGAGTGTAGCTTCTTTTGCCTCTGCAGCTGTGCACTGTTGTAGTTTATACAATCTCCCTCTGTCTCCCTCTCTTTCACTCTTTGTTTCTCTCACCCTCTAAATGTGTGAAATTCTCAAGTGGACAGAACACTTATCAGTGTCCTGATATTATCATTTTGTGGAGTGACTACACATACACACACACACACACAGACACACGCACACACACTCTCAGACATAGAGATTATAGAGAAGTAATTATGTTTCGTCATACAGGAAATTGTGAAATTACTAGACTTACCACAAAGTTTTGTCGAAATTCAGATGCAATAGCTTACATTCTTAGAAGATTTTTAAGGAACGCAATATGTTAATCTTAGACTTTATTACTGTGAATATACTGTCACCTAAATCTTTAGCTGTAACAGTGGTATGTGTAATCTTCATATTAGCTAACATGTTCATCCCTGTTAAACTGTTCTATGTGAAAAAGAGAGACTGTGAACTGAGACTCAGAGAACGGAGAATATATGTACCATATACAAGGTTTTCAATTAAAAGAAATAATAAGATATTTGTCTTTTAATTTACTGTAGTGTTACAGTTAAGGTTAGCTGTGTCAAGTGGCATTATATTTCCTATCTGTATTGTTTTTACCTAAATTTACATTTTAGCCACCAGAAAATGTGTTTTGACAACCAAATTTAGGTTCTTGGTGGCCCGTGGGGCCGGTGCTTAAAGTTAGCAGCGCCCATCTCTGCCTTATGTTACCAGGAAAATTTGTGTTATAAAAATATGCTTGTCAGACTGGTATTAAAGGTGACACATGCTCTTTATTGCCGCTAACTCAATATGATCCTCTTGTGCAACAGCTTTGGCAATTCCAATTTATGGTAGTCGCCGTCTGAATTGCTGCTGAGTCAGAAACAGATCTACCAAACAAACCCTTGCTGCACTCTGTCGTGCATTATATCACACTTGCCCGTTTGTCATGATCGGTGGACGGTCTGGGCCCAGGCCTTGTCACTGTTGATCTAACAGACACATCAGGGCACTGTCTCTCTGCGTCAATACTGTCCAAGGTTGTCAACCTTCTGTCCTCTCTTCTCAGCTCTGTGATTGATGCACTGATCAGCTATGCAAACGTGCAGCCCGCCAACTCTGATACTGACTGAGCAAAATGTTAAGAACCTGCAAATACATTGGAATAGCAGTAATAGCAGTCTTCATCAAATACGCTGAGTATTTGAAGGCCTTGCTCAGGAAATTAAATGCATGAAATTGGCAGTGCACTGACGTAAATGTACCATCATATTTATTTTTAAAATTATCATCAAAAAAACCTGTCACAGTATTATCACTATTATTGCCTACAAGTGTTATCCACATTGGGAAAAAATGGGGGCTCCATGTGCTATATGTATTGAAATATTGGCATTTTTACAACCTGTTCAAACGATGTGTCCTCTCCTGGCTGCTGGCCCCTTCTCCTGCAGTTCAATCAACTTTTCACTCAAGTGCTATCACGTGACTGTAGGTCTCGGTTTAGTCATTCAAGGCTTAGTTGCACTGAGGAGTGCAGAATTTTAGGTTTTTTACAGGATGTGGCCAGTGCAAACAGGTTATTTTTGGCGACGTTTCAAATAAGACGTAGAATGAAAAGTTTACCATTGTAAGGTTAGATTTGTTTTTCCTGAAGGAAGTGTTTGTAGCCTATGATGAATCGCATGATTTTGGCATTTTTTGTTTTGTTTTTTAAGAAAACATACCTTTCAAACCCGCTATTGGGTTGTGGGGTTCCTCTTTCTCTCTCTCTCAGGTTTTTATGCTTTGAGATGTTACTTTTAGATATTTAGAATGTCTGAATAAAAAATTACGTTTCTGTTTCATTGCATTCATTGGTGCAATGTGGTCATTGAAATTAAATATTAAAATATATTAAATTTCTTATTTTCTTTCTTCTCTCTCCCCTCTACTCTTTTTTTTTTAAATCTTCCCTTCTCTCATCCTTTTCCACAACTTTCCTCTTTCGCTGTCTCCAGGTTCTGTTGCAGCAGTTTTGCAGCAGGTGACCCCCACCCCTTCGCCAAAATCCGGCTATTAGATGTGACCACGAGGTTGATCAGGAGAAGCCACCATGTCTTAAATACAGACGGGCCCTCCGGAGCCCTGTCCCCCCACCCTGGACCACCCTCCCCCTCCCCCATCCACCACCTTACCCCTTCTCCCAGCCCGATTCCACTCCCAGACCTCCCTGCACATGTGAGGGACAGGCTACCCAGCCCTGGCTCCCCGCTGGCACACCCCTCCCCTCCCTCCGGCGAGATGAGCCTGCAGAACCACCATCAGTTGGGTGGTGGTAGCGGTGGGGTGATGGGCTCTGATCGGGACCTGCAGTCTACTGCTTCCTCCATCTCTCTGCCCTCTGTGAAGAAGGCCCCCAAGAAGAGGCGCCTCTCCCTCGCCTCTCTTTTCAGACGGCGAGGCCGGGAGCCCAAATTAGGGCGCCAAAGGTCTCGAGAGCTCCAGCACTCTGGACCCGGAGGGCTTGGAGGGGTGGATGGTATTGCCAGCATTGAGAGCATCCACTCTGAGATGTGTAATGACAAGAACTCTGCCTTCTTCTCCGTGGCTGGGACCGGAGCTGTCTCTGCTGCTGCTGCTGCTGCTGCTGCTGCTGCCGCCTCCACCTCATCTGCCTCAGGGCCTTCTTCCTCTACCTCCTCCTCCTCCTCCAAGGTGGTGGGTGGGGTGGGGACTGAGCTACTGGAGTGCCCGCTGTGCCTTCTGCGCCACTCCAGGGAGAGCTTCCCCGACATCATGACCTGTCACCACCGCTCCTGCATCGATTGCCTCCGCCAGTACCTGCGCATTGAGATCTCAGAGTCGCGCGTCAACATCAGCTGCCCTGAGTGCTCGGAGCGCTTTAACCCACACGACATCCGCATGATCCTGGGCGACCGGGCACTCATGGACAAGTACGAGGAGTTCATGTTGAGGAGGTGGCTCGTGGCTGACCCTGACTGCCGCTGGTGCCCTGCACCGGACTGTGGGTAAGAACTGAATTTTATATACAGAGCCAAAATGACATTCACTGTGATGCAGCTCATACTGATGCTGTCACATAAGCCATGAAAATGAATTACACTTACACTTATTAGAATGTGTGCCCATCAGATGTGTGCCTGTACGATCCATTTTTGACTTAATCTTTCCCCCTTAGTCCAGTTATCTCCAGGTCATAAAATAGTTGCAGGCTCATAGTCTTCATCTAAAGCACGTTCTATTGAAGTAATAAAAAACTACACTTGTACCGTTTCTAGAGCTTGTTTTACTTGATAATTACCACATTACTGCAGTATTTGTTCCTGCTGCTATCGAGTTACTTAAAGTTAGGTTTCTGATGGTTAAGCGTGCACCCCCTCACAGAATAATTGACCTGACTCCTTATGTATGTACATATCATGTACTGTGATTTGCTATAAGTCAATATGAAAATGGCCCAGACTACGGAAGGACAGTAGGGACAGTGTGCCACAACAGCAGAGGAAACAACATCCCTCGCAGACCCCGGAAAGAGAGCTATTGACCCTCTGTACTGAGCAGCAGCAGAGACCCTGCAGGGATTTGTCTTGTTTTTTACAACATATCCTCAACTAAACCCCATCTGCGTAGTTCATTCCCTCTGTTTCACAGTTCAGTCCCCACTACTATTAGCATTTATGTGCTCACGGTTAATGACAACAACTTCTGAGTTTGATGCCTATTAGTTTCCAGTTGCACTGAACACCTGTGCGTTTGTGGGCGTGGCCAAGGCCGTGATTTGACAGATACCTGTTGTGTACTGTAATGATGAGTCATTGCTGCTAACCTGAACAAGCATTTGAAGGAAAGAATGAGACAGTGATGAAGGAAAAGAGGCACAGAAACACTCTGTGTGAAGGGCTAGGCAGCAGAAACACATATTTAACAGACTATGTGTCTCTTCTGGAGGTATGCTTGATATGTTACAGTCTAGTAATGTAGTATGCTTAGTGTATTATGCCACTGGAACACCCATAGAACACCTACCTGTCCGTCTTCCACCACTAATCTGTACCGGCCCTCTGTCTCCCTCTCTGTCTTTCTGTCTTAATGTATTTGTTTCAGTTGTATTTGTCTCAAATAACTGCACGCCCTGCTAACAGTAATCCAGTTGTGCTGGACTGTTTTACTTTCTAATACCCTTCCTGAGTGATGGCTCGTTGGCTCGCTTCCACCCAGTCCCCCCCACAGTGTGTCTTTGTCGAGGCCCTGCAGGATCAAATGGTGACTCAGACTCTGACAAATCAAATCAGCACTTCATTTATCTGAAGTTGAGTGGACGTCTGTCTGAAGTGCCTTAACTGCTGGCTTTTCATTTCTCACGAAAGTAAGGAGGAGTCGGTTGAAACCATTACATGCCACAAAGCATGTAAGCATGAGCCATTGAGATCTCGTGACATTCCATGATAGTTCATAAACACAGTACACTGTCTGAAAAGGTTGACTTATTTGGGAGAATCACTATCCTTTGGTAGGCTGCCTTAATGAACCAGTTGCTACCATGTTTAAAAACTCTCCCTCTCTGTGCTTGCGCTGTCACAGCCATTTCCTTTTCTTCCAGGAATTGTTTGAGGTCAGGTGGCT
This sequence comes from Chelmon rostratus, assembly GCF_017976325.1. NCBI lineage: Eukaryota > Metazoa > Chordata > Actinopteri > Chaetodontiformes > Chaetodontidae > Chelmon > Chelmon rostratus. The sequence continues at coordinate 23,064,710 of NC_055665.1, forward strand.
ATAAAGTCCCCCAACCCATCATACTATCTTGAAGTACTGTTTGTATCTCATTCTGAAGCCATAGTAGCCTTGAATACTTGGGCAGCTGGATGTTTTGGTTGTGGATGTCCTGTTTTGTAACCTTGACCAGAATAGTAGCAGATATATTTTGAGGGTAAAAAACATTGGAGGCATGATGTGTTTTACTGTGCTTTGAGAACAGCTTTCCTGCTCCGCTTGGAGCTAGAAAGAAAGCAGTAGGTCTATCCTACTGGTGGGGACAGTGTTGGCATAATAGTGAAATACAGCCAGGATATATTCATATATAACTATTGATGTTACATTGATGTCTTGGCCTTCTCTAGTCTTGCCACACTATCTTTTTCTCCATTTTGAGTTCAACCTTATTCAGCTAACAGTCCTTCCAGTCTCTAGAGCTCTGACAGCAAGCCAACAGTTGGACATCAGGCAGCATTTGACCTTCATTAAGCATTTTGGCTGACTATTGGCTGAGGCTTTTGTGGCGTCTCCACCACCACTGCCACCAATTGACCCTCATCAGTGGTCATACTGCCAGTTGAGTGTGTTGAATTGATGGTGGCAGCAGTTAGTGAGACTGGGTGTAGCTCATTCTTTTTTTTTCTTACAAGCAAAAGACCATAGGCAGACATTTCCAAAGGAAAGCTAAATGAAAATGTACAGTAGCAGATCATTGAATAGCCATGTCTTCACACAGACACAGAATATAGGCATATGTCAGTGGTCAGCTGGTTGTTGGCTGTAGCTTAACATTGCACAGTGTTCAGCCAGTCTTAGTTGGCACTAGGTCTTTGACTTCAGCTTTAAGCAATTTTCTTTATATGAGTCCTTCCTTCAGCAAATGTGTATCTCTTGTGCTGAGAGACTAAATTTTATTCTTGTACCCCAGAGTGGTTCAGAGGAAACTACTGTGTCCTTCCATTTGATTTTTGCTGTTTCTTTGCAGCTTTTCTGGGCACTGTCCTTTCCTCTTGCGCGTTCCTCTTTCCGGCAGCTCAGAGGCTTCGGCCAACATCGTGCAGTTTATTACTCAGTTTTTTATGTGCATTGTTTCAGAGAAGTTTGGGAAATGCACCAGAGGTGAATTTTCTCAAAACACCCCACAGCAGCTGTGTTAACCTGACATTAAATACAGTGTTATCACTGGTTATGTAGTTGTTTATTGACTTAATGGTGTATTTTCACTGCGGTAGTCAGATATAAACGTGTTTGAGTACTTAGTCCTTCTGTCCCCACATTCTCCAGCAGGAAGGGTATACAGTGTTAACCTGTTATAGAAAGAGGACACTGGTGTTAGTTGCAGTTATTGGTGTGATATATTTAGGGTTTTTCAAAAGTCGTAACTGCATGCCCCAGCAGTAAAGCACTGGTGTTCTCTTTCCCAAGTATCTCTCTAGTCCTCTCCAGTCCCCAGTCTGCATAGTGTTTGTTGTTGGTGGTTTACTGAAACTGATTTTAAATGAGACTGACATGTCTGTACGATTCCTCACTGTCTGTCTGCGTTTTAGACACGGTCCTCAGTAGAGTAAACAGCAGAGGAAGTCTCCCAGGCTCTCCATGGCTTTGAGACTGAAACATAATCTTGGGGTCAGTCACAGAGGGGCTAGGAGGCTTCTGCTACAGTCAGATACATCTACGTCACGCAGTCCAGTGTTTCCCTCAGGAAATTGGTTAGCCAGTATTCTTCAGCTGTCCTCTTTGAGCAGATGAACTTTTCTTATTTTTGAACATTAGTCTCTTTGTGTGCACTCACTGCTTTTGTCTGCTGTCTGTTGGCTGAAAGCACCATGCATCGCCTCACCTCAGCTGTCACCCTGTCAGAAATGTTTGGGTTTGCTGTGCTTTGCTGTGTCACGTTAATAAACATGCACCAGGCAGACTGACAAAAGATGCAGATTCTGCTCCAAACACTGCCCTGTCCGGATCAACATCACACTTGTCATGTTACTTACTAGCTGATTGCCTGGACAACACTCTAATAATAAACATGTGGCCTTTACTCTACAAAACCGCTGCACTTTCCTCCGCTTGTGGTTTCTAAGAAAAAAATATATTGGCTCTTGTGTAGGGGGGGCAGCCAGTTCAGCAGGGTCAGGTAGCATCCACTATGAATGGAAAGATTCAGGATTAAGTGTTGTTTACGTGGTCAGCCTTTATTTAAAGCGTGCACTCTTGTCACCCTGTCATTATCAAATAAGGATGACATTTTCTCCACAACACCGATGGATTGGGAACCAGAGGTCTGTCTTGGGCCATTTTTAAAGGGTCATAGATCAACATATATTACAAGATATTTTACTTCATCATTTACCTGGCAACACACACACGCAGTCAACACAGTGACTGAGGATGGATAAAGCATCATTGCCATGGCAGTAGTGCTCTGCAGCCTCTAGAAGGAAAAGTCATTGTCTAGTTTGCCATTTTAGAAGTTCACTTATATAAGAAGATAGATTAAACTGGTGTTTTTAAATGTTAACCTGCTGAATTATTAGAAATGTTAACGAAATTAACACAGCTCTGCATCACCTCTTCTCAAATGTCAGCCGTCCTGTTTAGTTAAGTTGTTTTGATGTGTTGCAGACACCAATCTCTCTGTTTTTCTTGTGACCTTGGTACAGTCAGACAAAACCCATTCTATTCTGTCACTACGATGTATTATATTTGAACTTTTGCCTGATAAATGTTATGTTTGCCTTCTGCCAGGTACGCAGTGATCGCCTTCGGGTGTGCCAGCTGTCCCAAGATCACGTGCGGCAGGGAGGGCTGCGGTACAGAGTTCTGTTACCACTGTAAGCAGCTGTGGCATCCCAACCAGACCTGCGATGCAGCACGTCAGCAGAGAGCCCAGAGCCTCCGCCTGAGGACGGTCCGCTCGTCCTCCCTCAGCTACAGCCAAGAGAGCGGAGCTGCAGGTCGGCTGACTGAATATGACAGACACAAAAGCCACAGTTACATGACATCTTATTTGCTCTTTTCTGTTTCTCTGTTTCACTCACACATGTTGAGCATAGATTATATGCAGTACGTTACCACAAGTATAGTTATGTTGTGTAAGTGAGAGGATTGGTATTGCACAATGAATCATATTCTCTTCCATCTTTCTGCCTTGTAGCTGATGACATCAAGCCTTGTCCGCGCTGTGCTGCTTACATCATCAAGATGAACGACGGCAGCTGTAACCACATGACCTGCGCTGTCTGTGGCTGTGAGTTCTGCTGGCTCTGCATGAAGGAGATCTCAGACCTGCACTACCTGAGGTTCGTATGCCAACACGCACGCACAGGTCGACACATAGAGACGCAGTTTTAATGGTTTTTGAAGCCATGTAAAGTAACAATATCCATATCCAAACAAATCACTACTTGAATGTTCTCATCACTGCGATTCTGATTCAGGCAATGTCCAGACCAGTAAAAACTGTTGTATTTGCTGTTGTGAAATCATGTATTGGTCAGTGTTATTTGTGGCAGCCCACAACTTGTAATGAAGTTGTTTAAAAGTTGGTGTTGTGGGTTTATATAAGTTTTGTTGCCTGAGTTTTAGGTGAGAATAGGAACCTGTAGAGCAAGTTTGGTTGTTCCACCCCTCAAATTTTCTGACCTAAATTAAAATCTGAAATGTGAAAGTATATTGGTAACATTTCTCATCCTCTCTCAGTCCATCAGGCTGTACTTTCTGGGGAAAGAAGCCATGGAGCAGAAAGAAGAAGATCCTTTGGCAACTGGGAACACTTGTAGGTGCCCCGGTCGGCATCGCACTCATCGCCGGCATAGCTATCCCCGCCATGATTATTGGCATCCCCGTTTATGTTGGAAGGAAGGTGAGGCTCTGGAGACACATTCCTGTCCTGCATTTTGGAACAAGTGTTAAAAGTTTTTCTGCTTATAGTTTTCACTGCATGGATGAGGCAGAGCATAGACTCACTGGCTCTGCCACTGTTCTGATTTACTGTTCAAACACTTGACTTATTAGTCTCAGTGTTGCATGTAGTAGTAGTAGCACAACTCTGAAGCACTGTTCAGTTGTAAACATAGTCAGTGTTACATAACTATACAGTACATATCGCAGTTATCAGTTGAGTAAGTGAACACACTGTAGACAAGAACCAAGCCCTGAATCAATCAGTAACTAACTAGTTACAGTACATTGTAAAACTAGCACATGTACTGTCATGTATTTTTCTCAGGCTCTTTTCAAGCTAACTGAGGTCATTTGTCAGTAACATGCCCTACATTTTTGTGTATTTGTCTGTATACACTACTGTTGTTCAGTATCACTCATCAGTCTCGGCCTGTCCAATAAGAATTTGACATTACAATGAACTGAAAGTATTCCGAGTCTCTTGAATTCCCCTCCGAAAGCTGCCAAGGAGAAGCCAGAGCCAACAAGCTTTTCTTCCCTGACAAAACCAGTCCACATGCAGCAGAGATCACATGACACATGCAACATCTGAGCATGAATCACCTGCATTCCTAACCCTAACCCCATATGAATGTTATATCTCCACCGCGGTGACTCACTACACCAAGGCCATGGTCACTGACTTCCAGCAGGGTCTCGTGTTATATCAGCTCTGCTTTGTCACTGTTGTCTGATGCATAAATCAGAAATGCTTTGGGAATGTAGTAATAACAAACAGTCTTTGTGGGCAGTGAGTGGAAATACGTATTGACAGTTTTTGTAAAGTATGTTTTTTTGGGGGGGAGGGGGTTGGACCAGCAGTGAACCCCGCTGACCAAATCAATTTAAAAGAAAATCTCACTTGAATAATTATTGGCAGGAGTTTTTCAGCGCTAGATGATAACAGCAGCATAGAAGCTTCAACTACAGCCACTTCATTTATGCAGCCCTGTTGATGGGGCCATAGCTCCGCTTCACTGTTGCTGGATTGATTCTTGTATAATGTGTTTTTTTCCTCCAGTTGTGCTTCTTGTAATCTTAAGATGTGTGGTAGTTTTTACCTGAAGATTTCTGCAGCAGTGACTTACCATTGGTCCTGTGTCAGGGGTGCTATTCTTCTGCTTTTTGACTTTGTATTAATGCTATTGTAAAAGGTTTTACTGTTGCTGGCAGACTTGTTCATGTGTCATTACATGCTTTGATCTGTTCTCAAATGAGCCAGCTGTCCCATAATGGCTGGTTAGTGCTGGAAGAACAGCACGAGAGCCAGTTGTTTTCTGGTTTGGATACCAATTGAGAGAAGTTAGACTCCTCAGTTTCCTCTATCTGACTGTGACTCACATTGCTCCCCTTCTCTCTGCCAGATTCATAACCGCTATGAAGGCAAAGACATCTCCAACCACAAGAGGAACCTGGTGATCGCTGGGGGAGTGACTCTGTCTGTCATTGTGTCTCCAGTGGTGGCTGCAGTCACTGTCGGTCAGTCTGTCCTCCCTCCTCTCTCACTCGTGTTGTCTCTGTTTCTGTACCTCTGCTTTAGCTCTCTGCATGTCTGGTGATCATTATTGACATATCCTTGTTTAACTTTGCTAGCTTCAGGAATTTCTTTTGTTTAATCTTCATGTTATGCAAAAGTTTGTTTTTAAAGTCAATTGGATTTCTCATGAGCTGGTACACAAAGATGGGAAAGTTGAAGGAGATGACTGTTTTTGATTTCTGTGCGTCAGCAACAGTCGCCTCCACTGTTTTTTTTCCCAGTGCCTCGGTCTAACATCTCCCTGGTGTCTCTGTGTGTCTCTCTCCCTTTCACCCCCCAGGCATCGGAGTTCCCATCATGCTGGCTTACGTCTATGGTGTGGTGCCCATCTCGCTGTGCCGTAGCGGAGGTTGTGGCGTCTCAGCTGGGAATGGCAAAGGTGTTCGCATAGAGTTTGACGACGAGAATGACATGAATGTTGGCAGTGGGGCAGCTGCAACCGGTAAGCTTCATTGCTTCCACCCCCACCCTCAACTACCGACACTGACACCCAAAAGTGACCCTGTGTGTTTTTGCCCAAGTCAGCGAACAACAGAATTTGCCTTTTGCTGACTGATACATTGCTGAGTCCTCGTTCAAATGAAATCTGTGGCTGGTTTAACAGATGGCAGGTCTACTTTCGCACTTTTTCTTTCATATAAAAAAGGCCTTTTTGTGCCTCTTCTGTGAGAGTGCTTCTTGGACAAATACCCTCACCGGTTTCAGAGTTTTGTACATTTCAGTCTCATCGGCTACAGCACTGCAAGAGATTACATCTTTCATCTCTTATTTTTAGATGTTGAAGTGTTATTTCTTCTGTGTAGATACTACTTCAGTGGCAGACACCAGAAACAACCCCAGTATAGGTGAAGGCAGTGTTGGGGGGCTGACGGGCAGTCTGAGTGCCAGCGGCAGCCACATGGACCGTCTGGGGGCCATCAGGGACAACCTGAGTGAGACGGCGTCCACCATGGCCTTGGCCGGAGCCAGCATTACCGGCAGCCTCTCAGGCAGTGCCATGGTCAATTACTTAAACAGGTACTGAAACAGCACACAACACATGCCATGGGATTTAAATGTTGGCACAGAGCTGTCTGTAAGCACCGGCTGCAGGCCAGACAGCCAACTATTTAAGTCCACCTGGGTACTTTATGATATAATTTTTTTTAATTCCTATGAAATAGCATTTCAACAAAAGTTGCAATTCGCTATGCGTGTACATTTCCAGCGTCCGCTTCGAAACAATGCGACCATCATGATCGAGAAATGTGGCCATCTGCTCTATATGAATGTGTGTGTGTGTATGCGCCCGGCTGAGAGGTTGTGTCCTGCCGAGTGCAGAGCAGAGAGTCATCTTCAGTGTCTGACAAATATGAACTAAGTAGGAGGCTGGGGGCCATCCTCATCAGACGGGCCGCTTCAAAAAAACACTGCTAGCAGCAACTTGACAATTGTGCGGTAAGCATTAAAAAGTCCAATAAAAGCGCTGCGTTTTCCGTATATATCGCACACACGACAGAACAAGTTAATTATCTCTTTTTGCAGTGTGCTCTTTACAGCGGAGCAGTCTCTAAGAGGCACTGAAACACACACTGAAACAGACAATGGTGATGAAGTAACAGACCTGAGTCATATGACACAAATGTAGGCTCTGCCCCAGCCTCACACTATAATTTTACAGTTTAAAATGTCCTATAACACTTTTGTATTGTTTTGCTAATGAACTTACTAATGTCAGATGGCTCAAATCATGTTTAGAAAATAAAATGTGATATAATGGAACTTGGTACAGTAATACCTATGGCCAAGTATGATCAAGTAGTAGAATCATAATGCATGATTTTCCATATCGTGATTACAAATGTTCTCATTAGTCAGGAATAGATGTGGTTTTAAAAACTGATATAGACTGTGTTGGCTGGAACACAGAAAAAACCTAATTCTCCTTTACAGTAATTAACTACATGTTTAAAAATTGGTAGGCAAACTCATTCAAATGTGTAATAATTAAGATCAGTGTATTTGATGGAATAGTGGCATTAGAATGTGTCAGAGGCCACAAAATGATGTCTTTTCCTGCTAACGTTTTCCTCTGGGGTGTCTGGCCCCCTAGCTGGCTATGTTTTTCCCACTGGATGGCTCCCCATTTCCTTTTGGAAACTGTTGCAGCTTCATAGCGCTTTGCTGCATTCTCTAAATCTCCCCCCTCACGTGTTGTCAGGCTGGAGGTGCAGGCCGATGTGCAGAAGGAGCGCTGCAGTCTGAGCGGTGAGTCTGGCACTGTCAGCCTGGGAACAATCAGCGACAACGCTAGCACCAAAGCAATGGCTGGATCCATTCTCAACGCCTACATGCCCCTCGACAGGTGAGCGTCATTTACTTTTTATCTGGATGATGAACGTAGCGGAAAACACTTCCCACCCCTGCGTGACCTGCTAATCAGGCAGCGGAGTGTTTTCAGTTGGAGGCTTCTTCACCTCCGCTGGAGTAAGGACTGCTACAGAAAGTCATGCCTACACACTGCAATGCTGCTGCACAATGACTCCCTCTGTGCAAAGAGAGGAGACTTATCATCTGAGAGACTTCACAAGCTCAACTGTAATATGCACTATCAGAGCTCATATTTGTATTCTATTCTATTTTTTTATCTAGCACAGCAGTTTCTATGCACATGTGTATATGTTTTTAAATTTGCGTTTTTCTTACCTACCCCAGGTCAGCTTAGTGTAAGTTATGTGTGTTTTGTGATATGTGAGTGACTGCTGCAGCGTTGCAGTTTCCCTCAGGGGAACAATCAAGTACTCTGTGTATCTATCCAGGGAAGAGTCTGTGCATTGGCAGCATTTGCGTGGTTCTGTGTAGCTGGTGTCCTTCCAAATATCAGTAATAGGAAACAGATTGCGGTGAAATGTCCAGCAAATGCACACCTGTGATCACATACTGTAAATACTAAGTGAATGTCACTTCTCACACCAGTAATGATGGGTTAGAAATGATCAAGGCTGTTCAAATACTGTGTTACTTAATCCGTTGAGCATGTGTGTTCTCTTTTAATTGATGAGAACTGTTATAGAAGGGTTTAGTATTAAGCTGTTTGACCATTCTGTGCATCATACTTAATGATGGCTCTTAAAAACAGCCTCCTGAGGCTTCATGCTGAATCATGCTACACACAAACATTCACACACTTGTGTTGCACTCCGACAGTCGAGTACGTTCTGTATTTTTCTTCAGTGCCTCATTTGTCTCATTCTTCCCTCCCCCTCCCATGTTCCAGAGATGGGAACAGTATGGAGGTCCAGGTTGACATTGAGTCCAAACCCGGCAAACTCCGGCACCACAGCGGCAGCAGCAGTGTAGATGACGGCAGCCACGTTGGCCGCTGTGGCTGGACCTGCCCCTCCAACGGTTGCACCTCCTCAGAAGGCAAAGGAACCTCCACTAAGTGGGCCAAAGAGGCGTCCTCCTCCAGCTCAGGGGGCAAAAAGAGCAAAGGCAAGCTGCGCAAGAAAGGCGGCGGAGGCACCAAGATCAACGAGACGCGAGAGGACATGGATGCTCAGCTGCTGGAGCAGCGCAGCACCAACTCCTCAGAGTTCGACTCCCCCTCGCTGAGCGGCAGCCTGCCGTCAGTGGCTGACTCCCACTCCAGCCACTTCTCCGAGTTCAGCTGCTCCGATCTGGAAAGCATGAAGACGTCCTGTAGCCACGGCTCCGGTGGAGGCGACTACCACACCCGCTTTGCCACCGTCAGCCCCCTGCCCGAGGTGGAGAACGACCGCCTGGAGACCTGCCCCACTTCTTCATCCTCCTCCCAGGGACAAGGAGCTGTGATCACTCCCCACTCCCCCACCTCCACCACCTCCTCCCTGGGCCACAGCGCAGAGCTCTCCCCTCTCTGCTTCATCACAGAGGAGAATGTCAACCTGGTGTGCCCCGCTGAGCTGGACTCTCACAGCAACACCAGAGAGCTGCTAAAAGAAACCAACAACAACAACAACCACCACCAACCACAACACCCAACCCAAACCCAAACCCAGCAGCAGCCCAAGAACTCCTGCATACAGACTGACATATGAAATCTCAATACCTTAAGTGCTGCACAGACGCTAACATCTTTTCCTCCATTACACTAACAGTCATAGCTTACAGTTAAACCTGCATTTTCTGTTCTTCCCTTGTGAAGGGGATGTGTTATTTTGGGATTTCTGTCCTTCCTAAATCAGAGATCTGTGCGTCCACTGACTGTCAGAGGGCTCATTGGAATTATTGAGAGTGCGGCCATGTGCGAAATGTTTAGGTTGTGAATGCTGGTGTTTTCTCCCTGTGTGACCCGCGGACTGCTGACACTTTTTTGACCGTTCACTTACTCACCACTTGTAACAGAGACAGCCCAGGTGTTTGGTCGCTGTCCTGTTCATCTGTGTAGGTTAAAATAAAACCACTGTGCCGGTTTCGCTAGTATTTGATTTTGGCTCGACAATGCGGATGCAACACCATGCAGGAATCTTAATGTTATAGCTTTCCAGAAGTGAACTCAAACAGGGACCAGGCAATATGATTCACTATTTCCTCTTTTAATTTTTCCCCAGATGTATTAGTAACAGAGGAACCTCTGTGTTCTTGTCTGTATTTATTATTAGACTTTTTTGTATTCTCCCTAGATGCTTGTTTGCGATAAACCCTCTAATGTTTAATTCTAAGGCCTGGGCTCAACATCCTGAATCATTTTAGCACTGAAATCGACACAACTGAGATTCTCTTTAGATGGATGTATTCATAACTGTTGTGGGAGACGATGCTGTGTGTGTGTTTTTAGTGCTGCGATGAGTTTGGAAGCCCAGGCCTGGTTAAGTTCTGCGGAGAGCTTGCGATGATACGTCGGGGGTCGGGAGTTGTTTGATCTGAGAAAGGTCTCTGGAAGGCCACAGTTGTCGAGATAATGCTGAAAGTCATTATGTTAACATTAACCAATGGGTTGGTCAATTCTGTGAAATTGTATTAAGAAAATGTTTTGTCCTGTTCAAAGGTGATTTATTCAGGCTGATGGTCTCGCCTCACTGAGTAAGAGAGAGCTTTGATATCTTTCTTTGTTAACTCATGGTGCCTTCAAGAAGCTGTTTGTGTTCTCTGTTTGTCTCTCTCCGCTGTGTCTTCAAGACTCCAAACAGCGTCTCATTATAGGTTGCAGAATGTCTGTCTGTGTAGGAGGGATGCTCATTCACATACAGAACATACTGTGGTAGACATGGTAAATGAAGACTTTTCAGTTGCCTACCAAAGACAGCACTCAGGCTCTTGTTAAATCTTATACCTTTGACTTGTCACCTGTAGACGCAGTATGGTGCACCCTTTTTACACCATGGGGATGAATGAAGACAAGACCCAGGATTATACAGACATACAGACCGCTTGTTTTGTACATGCTTCACAAATGCTACGCAAATAACTGAGGCCCCAGAACGGCCTAAGGCACCTGCACTGTTACCTGTATTTCTTATTACATTGAAGTTCTGCAATGCACAAAGGTTAATGGGGATACATGGGTTTGTTCTGGTTTGTCCTGTGATTCCTGTTTGTGTTGCCAATCGGTGCTGCTGAGCAGACTTGAAGTCAAATTCTGTTTTCAACACTTTATTTTGAAGTGTTTGCTTACGCCTGTCTCTACTGCTCAGTGGTCAGCTTTTTTGAGGCCACTGAGCCGGCTCAGGTGACCCTCTACCAGGTCGGTAAAAGCATCTTGAATGGTATTTTGACGCAGGTCTGTTGCTGATTGAACACTCAGTTTGGTTCGGTGGATGAGGCTACATGCTGCAGTCTACCCCGCATTAACGCAAAATGTTGTTTTGTTCTTCCTCCCAGGTTCTGTTTGTCATTCTTCACCAAAACTCCAGTTTCTTGATCCTAATTTGAACACTAGTGCCAGATATAATTTGTAATTTGTGCAGAATGGCATAAGGTATTTGTATATGTGTTTGGTAATTTGCTTTACTATATGCGTGTAAATGCATATCAGAAAAATAAAAAAAATATATGATCTGTTGTTGTCCCATTCTCCCTTTTTCAGGTTTATACAAATATTGTCAATAATTACATTTTTATTTAACTATATCATTTGATCAGCACAGAGAAGAAAGCTTTTACATTTTTCCAGTTTATTGAATAGCCCTCTGAATATTGTACATCTCTACTGAAATATAATGTTAAAACCAAGGTGAAGAGAAACTGTAATGTGAAATTATTGCTTCTCACCCCCCAACTTGTCACCCTGAACTACATTTGGTACATTCATGTAGCATTGATAAAACACTTGAAAACAAAGAATGGTTTGGATTCAGGCAGTCTTCAATTTTTGGACGACTGGAATATTCTGTAGTTAAATATATAACAAGGACAGAATGTCTTTAAATCAGCAAATGATATTTTAAACAATTACGTGCATGTAGCTAATTAAATATATGTATCGTTTCGGTTGCATAAATCCAAGCCATTTAACATTCTGATAAAAGCTACTGAATGACATAAATAAGCTCTTAAGGAGTATCTGTACGCTCACCAAAATGTAAGTCGACCCCTAGTCTGAAATCCAAGGCACACATCTCATAAAGATGCTGCTTCTCTCCAGTGTGTGCACATCTGCATGGCTGAACTGCTGCGAAGGTGCAGATGTGTGTTGGCTGGCAGGCTAATTTGGTAAACAAATAGGATGAGTGACATTATGTCATTCCTTATGGAAAAGACACAAGCACCAGCCTTTAAGAGTGACTTTACATTACAACTGCTAATTGCATAGCTGAAGAAACAAGAGAACATCTGAGTCATGTGCTGTCACAAATTGTATTTCCTCCTACAACGTTGTCAGTGGATATCAGATCAACAGATACTGTCACCACACTGCACAGAACAGCAATAAGATATTATGCAGGCCTTTTTCTTCCACAGAAACAAGAAGTACATATTGTCATCATAAAACAGGCCCGCAGCAAGGAACATCTTAATTAGCTCAGTAGCAAATGACCTCACATGTTCCTTTGCTAGGTAATATTCAGCATGCACTGAGTATCTTCACTGGTGACTGTCAGAAGCACATTTATCAAATGACTGATATCAAAAGACTGGCGGGGTTCAAGGACCTGAACAGCTGGAGCTCAGTTCTGGGAAGATGAGCCTGTCCTGAGCAAACTCCACTGCCTGTAGGGGAAACACTTGCCTGTAGCCTTACATAATGGTGTACAAAGGACACTATCTATCAGTAAGTTAAAGTGAAAGGTCCAAAGCATCCCACCGCCTGTTGTACAATGCAAATGGTTAGTGGTGGTACAAAAGTAAATTTGCATAGCAAAATGTTCTGGAGAGAAAAATATATTCCTTACACTTCCACTCAAACATACAGTGATCAGATCTTTTCCAACACACACCAGTAGAGTGAATGTGACTCAGTTCCATTGTATTGCTCTGGGGCACATTCTGCAGCTTCCTGCCTTTGTGTACTCAGTTCTTGTGCAGTGTTTTGCATAGATCCAAGAGTTGTAGTGGTGCAGCAGCTCATGCAGCAGAGAGCAGGGGCAGGAGGGTCAGATGTATTTGTTGGCCAGATTCTGAACATCGTTCTTAGTGAACTCTGTGCTCTCCACAACAGACAGATGCTCAAACAGCTGAGTCATGTAGCGACGCTCATCCTTCTCCAGCAGCATCAGTACAACCTGCAAAAACAGCTCATCGTCATTTATCACCTAAACCTCAGCTGCAGGGGTTGCAGAGTTCTTACAAGACAAAGTTGTGATTTATTAGATGTCGTAGTTACCAAATTAAATGTGTGCTCTGGAAGTAAATATATGACTTTACTTAGAACTATTTTTGCTTGAAATATTTTTTCGGATTGTAGTTTTTGGGGAATTACAAAACTTTCTATGAACGGGACATAAACCGAGTCTCACCGAGAACCTGTCGGCAGTGTGTAGATGGTTGAGGTGTCGGTAGACCAGGTTGGGGTCTTTCTCCAGGAGGTGAGAGTCCAGCGCCTGCATGATGAAGCTGATGGTGTGGCCATCCAGCTGGGTGCTCAGGAGCTGGGGAAGCATCTCCGGGTTTGTGGAGGCCAGGAGGTGAGCGCAGGCCGCTGTGTTTCCGCTGCAGCGAGCCACGTTCAGAGCCTGGCCGAACTCGTAGGCGTTGGTGGACTGGAGGTTGATGGTGATGTCCTCTCCTCTGCAGCTGCTCTCTGAGTTAGGACCGGCTGTCGTTTCCTCATCACCCTCAACCTGAGAAAGAGGATGACGTTGATGGATTTACAGAGGAAAGACACGAGAGAGAGGGTTGTTGGAGAGGCTTTGAACTTCGAGGAAAGCTGAAATGCTTACTTTCTGTGCATACTGCACTCATGTAAAAACTCTGATGTTAACAGAGGGAGAGAGGCAAGTCTCAGTCAATTATTCACAATCTTTTAGAATGTACCTCCTTTGAATAAATCATTTGGATGACAATGAGAGCCGCACAGCACAGAGTAGCAGAGTTGGAGTGGATACTGTATTTTTGGTGTCCAGCGCTCTGGAAGTAAAAGCCCCCTTCATTTTGTGCATAGACAATGTTCAGTGTCTGGGAGCAGTCACAGTCAGTCAGTTCAAAATATAAGGCACTGCGTAGAAATGAACCAGGGTATTTGAAAAAAAAAAACAAACTAGAAGACTGTGTATATATTGTAAAAGAATGTTTGAACGGATACAACTGCAACTCCCAAAAATGGATTCTCATCCAAAACACACACACACATTCATCAGACAGAGCTACATTTGTCTTCCAATGAAGTCCTTTTTCTGGCCACCTGAGGACCGAACAGGAAAATAATTAGCACTAGCTTGAGCGATGCTTGATTTTCACTTTATTTTGGATCTCTGCCATTTGGTACTGGGTGGATACCATACTAAATGGCTTGTCTGGGCTTGTTTGGTGGTAATGGCTGGTACTTTTTTCATGGGTTTTTGTTGACAGCAGTGAGATTCAGCTATACAGTCCTTGTATGGCTGGAGAGCCAAAACGTCAATCTTTGCAATCAGTACGTAACCTGTATATTTGACCTGATGGTTCAAATTTGTGCAGAAAGTTCTCCGGCGCTGTCTCTGCAGTGATTTCAGAGAGGGGGCTATGACATGCAAAGGCCTGGGCCCTGGCCAGAACCTAACAGAAGATGCTGTGGTCACACGGTATGTGTCTTAACCACAAGACTGTAATGATGCCTCCAAAAAGTCTTTCTGGGTACTCAGGCTTCATCTGGGTTCCACCAAAACCAACATCACCACATCACTCAGAGCTATTCCAGGGGGCTTGGTGGGGAGCCTGAGCCAGGCTCCTTCAGTCTCCCTCCATCATTACATCGCTTTCCTCCATACACCTCCACATGTAGACAAATTCAATATATTGACAAAGAATGTTAACAGTGGGTGTGTCTATTCTGTGCGAATTTGTGGAAAAAGACAATCCCACTTTCCAGGTCAGCAGTGTACATGATCTGACTTGAAGCCATCAAGTTCATCAAAAAATCCAGGTGTAGAGGTGTACCCACCTCTGTGATGGGGACAGTCTTCCTGGCTTTGGCTGGTGAAGCGCTGGTGTTGGCAAGACTCTGTCTGAGCAGCACTGTGACCTCCTCCAGCTCCTTCTCAGCCTCCTGCACGTTGGGATCCTGCTGCAGTACCTCCTGCAGGTCAGAGCTGCATGCCAGGTAGTCCTGGTGGAGGGACAGACAAAATACAGCCTTAAGTGACATTTTACACAAATGTTTTAGTGGGATGTGGAAAATTTTATTACACGTCTCTTTCACACTCGCCCCTTTTGGATGAATTTATAGATTTCCCTCCAGCCCTTCTTTGAAATGAACACATTCCCTGGTGGCGTTAGTCATTAATGGGCAGTTCTCCTCACCTTGAGGCCTTTATTGGCCAGGGCTCGTCTATAGAAGGCCTTCTTATTGGTTGGCTCCAGTTTCAGTGCTGCATCACAGTCTTGCTTCGCCTCAGTAAACCTCTCCAGCTTCAAGTTGCACAGGGCTCTGCAAACACAGACACACATCACTAGTGAGTTTATTTTTGTTACTAGCAGCTAATCATATTTGATGTATCATCCGCTCTCTACTTATCAACTCTGAATCGGACTAAACAGTAAAGGCTGAAGGCATGAAACAAATAATTTGCATATGAAATGGATGAGATACGATTTAACATCTCTGACATTTTGCTCTAATATCTTCTAATGGGTCTCAGCAGCTGAATGGCAGTAACATGTTTGTGCTAGCTCTTGTGTGGCTGTACATACAAGCTGTTTTCCACAGCAGGGCTCAACATATATTCGCAAACATGAACACACAATAGGACACTTTTCATGTCAGCATCCTGGTTTCCTCCGTGACATGATCAACAATCTTCCTACTATTGTGAAAGAGAAGGAGGGGGTAGGAAGGGTGGCAGATGGAAACAGAATGAAGTCAGACCTGTCTGCTGCATGCGCTCTGCTTGCTATATTTCTCTTTAGATGTAAGATAACAGAAAAGGATCGTGGCTTTATGTGGAGCTGTGATAAACAGCACAAAGCAGGCAGCTGTTTCCTGAGCCTTGGCCATTCTGTTCCAACTTACCAACAATACATGCTAATTCACTACCAGTGACAGACTGACGACTGGTTGGGGTTAGCTACAGAGCTGAACACACTGCCTGATAGGTGACAGCTGCAGATAATTAATCAGTCTCTTTTAATTTCTCCAAAGGAAAAACAGATTTTTCTGTGTGTTTTCTGTCATTCTTGCTTTATAGGGAAACAAACCAGAAGTGCAGAGTAATAGCAAAGAGCAGAAAGCGAAAGAGACCACAGGTGTGTTTGTTCATGCTGAGGTGAGATAGAGCCTCTAACCTGTTGGTGTAGATAGCACACTCTTCTGGCTTTAGCTTAAGGCATTCAGTGTACTTTCCCAGTGCATCCTGGTACTGGCCCTTCTTCACAAAGTCATTCCCTTCTTGTTTCAAACCAGTAAAGCGGACCTCTGCTTTCCTTTCTGGAAGACAAAGCAAAAAGAGGTGATTACTGCTTATTCACACAAAGAGCAATTCTCTCCTTTTTGCTGAATGTATGAATCCACACTGACACTTGCAATACATGCTAACTATCTCCCTTTTATTTCACATGGAAATAGGCCAGTCTTCTGTGCTATATAGCCTGAGGGTTTAAATCCTTGAAATTAATGCTGTGCTAGCTGGACGTGAAGCATGAGCGTTAAGTCAGCAATCAGTCACAATGTGGACTAAGGGCGAATCAATCTGCCGCAAAGTGTCTTTTGGGAGGAGAAACTGTGCCAGCAGGTCTGTTCTTTCATTAGAGTTTAAAAATAACAGCTGTAGCACAGCCCAGGGAATGGAGAAACTGCATGGTCAGTGAACAGAGGTGACACGTCCACTTATATAAAAATTAGGCCTTTAACATTTTCGCCCTGTCTTCCTGCAGAGTGACAGAGAGACAAGGACAAGCTGAGTCTATTCTTTTCTATTCAATACCATAATGTAAAAACTCAATTACTGAAGAACGGTCCTGCATTGAAAATGCTAAATGTTCATGTCATTTAACTGTCGTAGCTGGCTGAGGTCGAGCTAATCTTTCAGCATTTTCAAGTATTTTATACAAATGTGTAGTCTAATCTATAACAATACATTATGGGCTCGCCATATGCTTTGCATGAAAAATGCATTTGTAAAACTAGTCATGAGTCATGAGACACATGCTTTTAAAATTATTAAGGCTTTTCACATTAGGGCATTTCCCAGCTCAGGAATAAAAATTGACTTCAAAAAGCACAGGGCAATTTTTCCCTTCTGCACGCTTGTATTCACTAAATCATCCAGTAAGTTTAAGTTTACATTAAGGATTTACATGGGGGCAACAAAGCACTGTCAGTCAGTGTAGCAGAAAAGTCAACACTTCATTGCACAAAAAAATATTCCACAGCCTGATTCACACCAGTAAGTGTAATCCTGTGCTTTGGGGGCCATACTTCAAAACTCATGGTTATGACTTTTTCAAAACAGACCCGCATCCCTGGCTGCCTTCTCTGCTCGAGCCTGGAGGACCTCTGCGCTGGGTGGCTCCTCTCTGCGGTGCTGCTGAGCTGACAGAGGCACCAGGGGAATGTCCGGAAGTTTCTCTCTCCACTCTGTACCATCCTGCTCAATCAGCAGCCGGGTGATCCTGGAGGAGGACGCAGACCAGCCAATACATGGATGTTAACATAAAAGTGGAATACACTATACACACAGACCAGATATTGAAGAGACTCAGAGAAAAGAGAGAGAGAGAGACACACACACAATGTACCTCACACACTGTATATGGACATATACTAAAGCACCAAAGCTATGATCCTCTGGTACTCCTGAACACAAAGCAGCCAGGTGAATTCTCCTATTGCATAACAGAGAGAGGACATGCACTCTGGCAGCGATAATTAGCCTGTAGCTGGAGCAGCTTTTGGACACCAGCTAAATCTGTTAGCCACTAATTAGACTTTGTGTGCTTGTTCATTTGATTTGTTTTAATTTAGTCTTCTGATTATGTTAGAATGCAATTTAAAATATATAAATAATATTATACAAGATAGACAGAGCAATAAAATAACATGATAATAATAATAATAACAATAACAATAATGTCAAAGCAAATTTACAAAGCACTGCCTGGTTGAAGCAGGATTAAAAAATTAAATTACTGAAGCTAATAAAATCGGGAAATTAAAATAATTCAAAATAAAATGGAATAAAATCCTCAACAATAAAGATTAAAAAAAACAAAAACAACAACAACAACAACAATAGTAAAGCGGATCAGACATGTTGGAAATAAAATGGTCACTGTCACCTACACGCCTCAGATTCTCCCTCTCTCATTCCTCTGTTCATCTGCTTATATAAGACACCAAATGATATAATATGTCACCCTGAATTAAAATTGATAGCAAGAACACTTTCATCATAGATGTCCTTATCAGGACAAGTAAAGGGTAGACACAGTCACCCAAAACTCTGCCATGGGTACTGTAATATTTTGCCAAATAGTGACTTCGTTATACCAATAAGACCATTCATAAATGTGAATGTTAAACTCATTCAGTGAGCTCAGTATAGACATCTCCCTGCCCTCTGCAGTCTCTCAGCTGAAGTCAGAATGCTAATACCTGTTGACGCTGTCGTGGGCTGCCTGCACACTGATGTCTATCTGCAGGACGGTCTTGTAATCCACGTAGGCCTTACGGTAGCGCTCCAGGGACTCATAAGCCATGGCCCGGCGCAGGAGGGGCTTGAGGGAGAAAGGCTGCAGCTCCAGGGCTCTGGTTGGTATAAATAGATGTGATGAGACAGGAGCAAAGGATCAAGTCTGCTGCCTCTGCTATAGATGCTGCTCTCTGAGAGTACTGTCTGTCCTGATTGAGAATCTATATATATGTGACAGATTTCAAAGTGGATCTTTTCTTGTGTTGCTGTATAAATACATGGTACTGTATCTATTACATGTACTGTTGTGTATGTGTGATTAAATTGTTACACAACCTAATTTTCTTGTTTGCCCTAGAAGTTGAATCTTCAGTAAACAAAACAAGTATTCAAAGGTTTTCTCATGGGAGTGTCCCTCAAATTACCCTGAGTTTGCTGCTCATAAAACCACTCTAAAGAGATTAATGAAAATCCCTTACGACACACCCCATGCAAATCCCCTCATAAAATGATGTGCTACTGAGGTATGCTAAATGATCAGGCAGTCTACAAAAACTGGAAAACTGTGTGGAATTCCCTACAGACCCACTGTAAACTGTGAATTTTGGGTTGACACCCACAGCTAACATTACTTCTCACTGCACTGATACAAACTGTTACAAAATCACTTAAATAAATTCACTCACTTTGTGCAGTCCTGTATGCAGTCTTGACTGTTTCCATCTTTAAGGTAGCAAGCTGCTCTGTTAGAATACAGAATACATAGATCCTCCGGACTATCAATCCCTGTGCAAAAAGAGACACATGTCACAAATACAACACACAAAATACCTTGAAAATACAATTCAGAAACTGTGCATGTTGCTTGCCAACACCATTGAAACTGTTACACAGAAAATCTTTAAAAGTGGCTTTAAAGAACTTCTTTACTAGCTTAGGTGAGGCTTTAACAAGAGCAAGTCTGTATGTGTCATGAATAATTTAAAATGTTCAGAGGTCACTAGCTGAATGAGACAGTTTAATGTATTATGTAACTATAGACACATGGGAGTACTGCTTAATAAGGACAGCAATTTCAAAAAGAAAAAGTAAAAGTTTAATGTTTTTTATACTGCCAATATCTCATCACTCGCAGTGATTTTTTTTGTTGCATCAGCATTGGAAGCCTGACTTTCAAAAACAATTAATTGTGAGATACTAACCAGACATTTTTTCTACCTCAGACTGATGAATGAAGACTTATTTAACAGCTGCTATCACACAAGCAACAATCATGTGAGCACCAATCTTCTAATTCGAGTAACTTGCATGCTTTTAACTGAACTTGAGGTATGAGTCTGGACTCCACACAGCTTAAACCAAAGTCTCCTAAAATCTTTGTTAGGACAGCTGGCCTACCTGTTCTTCCTCTAATATATCCTGCTGTTGTACAAAAGTAGCACTATGAGGTCCAGGGCTGACAAGGCTCATCAAACCAATTTTCTAACCAAGGTTCAACAACTTGCTCGCACACAGAGTGCACACTTCACTAACCGACCATCATTATCACTGACACGGGCAGATCAGATAGGCCTATACTGTATATTACCAACAAAGCATCACTAAATACAGTCAGCTTAGCATGCCACCTCATCAGATGAGACTAGATTATGGATGGTGACACAGTAAGGCAGTGATGATGACGTCTCAGCAACTGCTCACACTTAGTCAGGTTATTGTGACAGTAGAGCATGAATAGTATGTTGGAGGTATGAACAAGGGCATCCATATACTGACCCAAACACAACTTTGAGACCCCATAAAAAAACTGAATGTCAACAATATGAGTTTTGTTTTGGAGATGTCCATTTTAACAGACCACCTACACATAGCATGTTTAAGTGGTTTAAATGAGAGGAAAGAATGTGTCCTCATCTCTGCTCTCAGCTACAGTCTGTTAGCATTAAGCCTTCCCTACATCAGCCAGATGATGGACCTTGGATGATGTTGATGTCCAGTCACTTTCACATTCAGTAGCACAGTGGCTATTGACTTCATTACGGCAGAGAGAGCATGTTTGATGGTGGAGGGGTCGGACTCGTAGCGGTCTCTCCCTCCATCAATCGCTCACTTTCTCCCTCTCTGTGAGAATTATAGCTGCGGTCCCACAAATTCAATTTCACAGTGAGTGGTTAGTGGTCATGTGACCTGGACAGACCTGAGCTGAGAGGCTTAGTGCCGGGCTGAGGCTAAAACAGAAACACTGTCCGTATACACCACAACAGCTACATTGTGACGCATTGCTGTAGGGACAAAATCACTAAATAGGCAAACAAACAGCCCAACATTTAGTCTCCTGGATATTGAAATCTTTACTGTTTCTAGACTTGATGTACACTAATATGGGCTGCTTCTGGGAGAGATCATTTCTGTTGTTGAGGGATAATTTCTCTCATGGAAAATATGTTTTTTTTTTTTGTTTTTTTTTGTTGTGTCCTGCACTGTCAGTCAAGGCAATAGAATTATAACTGCAAGGTCGTGACCTTTGATTTACAAATGCACTGACAAGTTACAGGCATTAACGATTGAACACCATAAAAAAATATTTATACAGATATGTGTGCCTTGTGATGAAACATTATAAACTACGTAGCATTTGTTTCAAGTCCCAGCATGTTTGTAATACATTCATGTCAGCATAAATGTTATGTTTACTGGCATAGCTAACTTCTCTCAAATGTCATATATCAACCAAAACCTTTCATAATATAAGACTGAAGTACCACCAGTCACCTCAGACTACAATAACAAGAACAGCATTAACTATGAGGACTCTTTCACCCTACCTGAATCTGTGTAGCCTTGAATGGCTAGTGAGTATTTCTCCAGTGCATCGGCAAACTGTCCGTTTTTAAACAGCAGGTTTCCTTCATTCTTTAGCCGGGCCAGAGGTGGGGGCAGGGCTCCACATGGGGCATCAAGGTTGACACTTTCCCCACCATTTCTTCCAACTGAAGTCTCCTTACCACTGCCGCTCTGATCAGCCTGGACTGAAGCTGTCGACCCCCTCTTGCTTGTTCCATTAGTCACCTTTTCCTTGGACTCCTGTGTGACTTTGTACTTGTCAGAGCTTCCTCCTTTGCTCCTCCAGTGTCCATGGTGGGAGTTGTTGAACTCACTGTGTGGACCCCCGTCTCCTCTGCCGTGGGGCTTTTTTTGAGCGTTACCCATGTCTCCCCTTTCGGCAGGAGCAGCTGATCTCTCCTCCCCTCCCACAGGCTGGCTAGGTTCAACCGGACAAGCTGGAAGGGAGAGGGAGGGAGGGAGAGGCAGAGGGAGAGACAGAGAGAAGGGGGAGACACACCCACAGGAAGGAGTCAGCAGTTACATCACAGTGGGGGAGGGTTGGCCACACATGACACAGAGCCACTTCAAAGAGGGAGTTCCAGGAAGCAGCCACTCTCAGCAGTGACTTAGTGCTGGGTGGGGGCAGGGCGGCTAACACACGCACAAATAGTATGTCACGCTACCCAGAGGGACAGGGGGTGTTTCCTCTATCTATAGCACAGGCAGACAGAATGTTTGTGATGAAAATGACTGCCCGACTATTACCAGAACTGCTGAAGCTCCCTCAGATGTTTTGTATAAATCATGAGCTGATTAGAGGGTGAATCTTATGCCGGGCAGCTACAGTGGGGATTACATCAACCAACAATGTACAGACATACTACAGCGTGGTATAAAAATACACGACTTCTCAAAATACTGATTATTTACACTACACAGGGTATTTTGCAAATCTGTACAGTATATATTTACATTTCAATCCTGAGTTTTAAGTTCTATAAATTAGGACAACCATTACTGAACTACTGAGGCCAACCATCGACATTTGAGAGTTTAAGAATGGTTTATCAGCCCACACTTATTTTAACATTAATACATAATGAAAAAAAAGATTCAACATTTATATCAATAAGAATACGTTGAAACTGGTTATTAAAGAGTTATGAATAAGACATGTTCTGAGCTGGGGGTTTTATGGCAGGAACCACAGTTCTCTTGAAGTAAAGTCTATGTAATGATGACACTGTTTCTAAACTACCCCAAACATATCTTTCTACATCCTACACCACAATTTTATGTGACTGATTGGTTGACATACAGTGTATACACCAACACCAATATGTCTGTGATGAGTTAAAATTTGCAGATAGTATCAACCATGGCAATACATCAGACAGATCTACTACACTGGATTCTTTGTTTGATTGCTTTTAATTTGAGATCAGTAATAATAACTGGCTAATATCAATGCACTGCCTTGATAGAACTATTTTACACAACTGCTAAATGCGGCTTTAGAAACGCACATAAGTGATGCTGTTTTAAAAAGCTGAAACCTTTCCTTAAAAAGTCAGTTGATGCTTCATGCTGTGTTAAATGTAGCTAAGAGAACAATTTAAAGTGATCAACAGATTTCTAGATGGGCTCAGGGAAATATATATATATATATATATATATATATAGATAGATAGATAGATAGATAGATAGATAGATAGATAGATATACTTTATTTATCCCAAGCTGGGAAATGAATGGTCACTGGCTTGTTCATAGTCTCTGTGTCTGTAAATCACAGATATAAATATTGATTATGGAGGCATTTTAACAATCTTACCAGTCAGTTTTGTCTCACCGTTACCGTCATCGTCCTCTTCTACTTCTTTGATAAGGATTTTTTTGCCTTTGCGTTGCTGCTCTGGTTGACATTCCTTCATCTTCTTCTCAGTTTCAGACAGAAGTTGCTAAAACATATTTCATGCACACATTAGAATTTGTTCCTGCTAAGTCAGCAAAGACGACACATCTACATACTCTAAGCATACATTTTCTACTGAGCTATAGTAAATGGCTTATATACCAAAAAGGAACTTCTTTCCTCCATAATGGGATTTACAAAGTGTTAAAATCCCTAATGCATAATACATAACAAGGACACAGAAACAATGTCCTTAGGGTGATGACTAAATAAAATACAGCGTGGGCCCACCATCTAACACAGAACAACAGAAAATCTAAATCATTCATTATTTACAGTAATTATAGACTACATATGATTTTATCAGAACCTTGAAGCAGCAGCAATCTGCTTTCAGGTGCCTGATCTCACACAAATACAGTGACACCTAGTGGAAAAAAAGGCTTCTGGTATGTAATCAAAATGCCTCTGTATTTCAGTCACCTACAGTGGCTGCAGCATTCTGTGGCTCTTCCCTAAGCACCATCCTTAGGTCTTCAGCAGCCATTTGGAAGTTGCCCATGTGATAATAAACAGTGGCACGACGCAGCAGGGCTGATGATGAAAATAAATACATAAAAATAAAACATAGAGTACATTACATGCCATACATATAAAGCTACTGTTGACTAAAGTGCTATAAAGTTGCAAATGTAGTATGTATGAGCATAAAGAAAATTCACAAAATTCACAAATGCAACTGTTTTTTGGGGCAGTGGCTACATAAAATGATGCCAACATTATGATCACAGTTCTATTTACATGCATCATTGTAATTCCAAGTGCTACTGTGGGAAAAAGGACAGCACCTTTCATATTGCCTGGTTCCAGAGCAAGTACCCACTGGCAGTCTCTCATGGCACTGTGCCAGTGCTTGAGGTTGATCTCTGCCTGGGCTCTGTTGTTGCATGCAGCCACAGTTGGTACAATGGAGAGGCTCCTTTAATGGAAGGCCAGAAACAAATTAGACCTTTATTTATGAGGTTAATGGACAAACACTTAGAGGAACATTAAATGGGAATGAAATCAGACTTCAATGAACAACAACAGTCTAATAAAATGCCAGGCAACCTAATATAATCCCCTTCAGAGATGTAAACATTTTTTTTGTAATTAATAAGTTGGTTTAAGAGCCTGACCTGGAGTAGTATGCCACTGCCTCCTCATAATCGCTTGCTCTGAAAGCTTCATTGCCTTTGTCCTTTTCACGATTTGCCAGAAGGAGCTTTTCCTGTTGTGTCAGCACTGGATATATTGTAGAGACCACACATTTCAGACACATACCCACACAATTCGCAATGACGACAAAATAAATATGAGACGCATAATGCATAATACGTTACATGAAGCATCCACTTCAGTCTTGATTTTGGGGTGTATTGTGTTTATAACAGCATGTGGATCATTTTTGACCACATTTCCGTCTATCCTTTCACATTCTTTTTCCACATCAAACCTGGAAATAGAGTTAAATATATTTGGGCAAGGGAACATTTTACAAAAAGATGCTAGAACAGTATCAAGCGTGGATCAGTGTAATGAAAGAAGCATAACTAAGGCCTTTTACAAAGTAAAACCCAAGGAATCTTTTATGTACAGTGCCTGCAGTGGCTATAACAGTGTGCTCTTTCTTCTGAATATAATAGACAAATGTAGACACAAAATGACTCACTTGTCCCATTCTCGATAATCACGTGGGAGAATGTGTTTTGAAGAATTCCTCTTTTCTTTTGGAACTGAAGTCTGTGATGACATAAGACTTCATTATAGTAGTAGTAGTTTTCTTGCATACATGTTACATAGACCACTCGGGACAATTTTTACCTGACTAAGTGGAACGGAGCAATTGGAACCTCTTATAGGTGGCATATATTCTTTCACTGGATCATCAAAGACTGACTGCTGTTTCAGTGAAATCTCAGTCTTTTTAGTTTCTTCTTGCCATGTCTGTAGAGATCAAAGTATTTGATACAAAAAAGGTTTAGGACTCATTTTAAGAGAAATGACCATTGAAGAAGAGAGCAGGTAGTAAGAGGGATTGATAAAAACCATTCCATACCTTCAACTCGTCAACAATTTGGCTCCACTCATCTTTAGAGAGGCTTGCTGCTGTGGCCACAGGGTTTTCCTTTCTGAGAGCTCGGCTCCTAGGGTCCAGTTTCTCCAAGTGACTCTCACAGAACTTGATCAGATGGGGATAAATGCCCTCGTCGCCAGACCTTTACACAAAGTAAAACATTACTTTCTGAAAGCCCAAATTCCTAGGAATCTTTTCAGTCAAGTTTATCGGACTGTATTGTGTTGTGCGACAATATTCTTTTGCAATCAGTGGAATGTGATCTATTTTCAGTACAGCATACACACTCTCATGATGGCAGAATTATATTAATAAAGAGAGGCTCACCAACAATACAAAAAATATGATTATATATTATGAATATTTGATGAACATACAAAATTAACTCTGCCTCCTCACATCTCAAGCTCAGTTATGTGGTTTTACCTCAGCACTCTCAAGATCTTCTCCAGGTATTTTACATCTTTGCATTTTTCAATGTAATCATAGTCCAGGTGCTCCACAGGGACCTTCCCACTATAGTCAATGGCGGTGGACTGGTTTTGAAGAGAGAAAACTGCATCTGCACTCATAGCTGGGAAGAATGTCAATTTGCTCAATTATTATGTCAAACAATGTTGTGTAAATGCTGTTGATACCAGTGGCTCTGAATGATAGCTATAGAACTTATGCTAGCTCAATAAAGTTAGCTAACCCAACGTTATGGTTAATGTAGCTAGATAGCGTTTACTTAAGCACTACATAATGTGATGAAATGAGAGTTTTACGTTCGTATTTGAGGAACGTTAAGGCAAGACAGAATATTAGTAAATTTCAGTGTTCCTCGTAACCTAACTTAACTTAGGTCTATTAAAGTTAAAGGAAGTAACTTTACCTGCTGCTGTTTGGCTAAACTCATCTGGAAAGAGGGGTCTGGTACCATGGCAACCACACGCGGAAGAAAGCAGCATGCCAAAGCGGAAACACGTGACAAAGTCAGTATTGGGCTCCAAATTTGAAAACGTGGCTGAGAGTTGGCTGTAGATGAACATGTAGCCTGAGCAAACGGAAACAACGACGAGGGGTGCGAGCTGAGGCCAAGAACTTAGCCTGAGGAAACAACATTGGTTGGCCCAGTTCATCCACATGTAAGTAGGTTTTTTGTTACCTTATGTTTAATACTATATGTTTTGTTGGTTTTTTTTTTTGCAATTTACGACACAGCTCGCTACATGTCTGGCAACCCCGCTAACGTTACCTAGCACTGGTTGTGATTTTAGGAGACTTAGTTACGGTGATAGCTCATTAATTTGCCACACCATGTGGAGTATACAATTAACGTTACACACGACGGTGTGTAACGTTAATTTGGCTCCAGCCATCCTGCAATTCACAAGAACAAGAAGATATAGCTAACGTTAATGGACGGGTGGATGGAATTAATTATCAAAACAAACCTAATGGCTCTTTGACATTTAACAGTGGCTAACGTCGCATTAATCAACGTGGGTGATATAACACACATATGTGGAAGGATACGCAGTCAGATTTTTAGGTATATAATCCCCCTATACAATTTTAACCCGGTAATTGACACAGGTGTTTTCACATCACGCTAATTGCTCTAACAAGGATGTCTTTGGGACCTAAGGTAGTATTACTGCGTTTGGGTTTTTTTTAATGTAAAATTAAGACTTTTAGGTTAACTTTAGTCTTAAATGTAACTAACTATGATTAGCTGCATCAGCTTTAGGTGTGTTTGAACAATTGTGCTTTATTTATGCACAGCAACGTCATTTTTGGCCTCTTAGTCAGGGAGCTCATATCGAGCTGAATTGCCGGCTTATTAGTCTACTGTTTTCTCCGCTTTTAGCCCGTGGTAAGTAAGTGGAAGTAAAACGGTGTAAGGGTAGGACACCCCCTTGTTGACCCCCCCCCGAGACCCATGGTCTGTCGGGGCGGTTGTTCGTTTTGGCGGCTATCGCTCACTTTGTAGCGGCATCAGAGAGCACGCGACGGGGGATTTAAATCGACAACACACGCTGTCATAGCAACGCTGATGAAACAGCTGAGCATGTTTGGTGTTGAACCAGCTGACTTTTTTTGACAATTTGTCTTTGACAAACTTGTAGTCAATGTATATTTGCTGAGAACCACTGAAAGGACCACATCTTTTTTTATCATCTGCCTCACCTCTTATCGCAAAGCCAGTCCAGCATCTCAACACTTAAATAATTCTAAACACAGGCGACATTTACGGTAGTTTATCTTTATTCTCGTGTAAGTTGTCCCTACTAAATTCATAATCTTTTGTTAGACCTGTATCAGTCTTTATTTGTTTGAATAAATTAATTCCCAGACAGGCACAGTGCATGCTGTTCATTTGTAGTCTCACAGGCTCCTTGTTGTTGTCTTCAGGTCAGTTGACATCATCATCACTTTGTGAACACTATTTGGGACAAAACGAGCACACAGGAAGGAAGAAAATGCAGTGCACTCCTGAATCAAATGTCTACCTTGGGACCTGCAAAGGCCAGCACTGTTATGATGACTGCTCTGATAGTGGATACTCAGGTTTGTTCCACAGCCCACAGAGCATCAGTGGGGTTGACTCCTGTAGGTCTTTGTCTCCAGTAGAATTCACTGAAACGCCTAAAGAGAACCTCAGGCTTTCTGTCACACCAAAGGAGAGGACCAGAGAGCCAGTTGGATTTTTGGGCAAGAACTTCAGGGGAATACAGCGGCGATCAGCAGTTAGCTGGTGCGAAACTCCTAAAAGAGATTCCTCGTTGCGACACAGACTTTTACTGTGCAGGACCGCCACAGCTGTCAAAACTGACAACACAAAATCGCCATGCACCAGAAGTACTGAATTCTCCATCGGTGTCAGGTCTGAACACTGGCTCAGTGCATCGTTTGGCTCTCTGGACAGTGTGACGGGGGCTTTGGCATCAAGCACTTTAAAATTAGAGCAGGATCTGCCACTTTCTGGTGGGAAACGTCGTCTCCTCTACACGCAGGTGAGGACCTCCACTCTTGAAGATGGTAAACTCAACCCTGGTTGCCTTTCCACTTTTGAGAGAAGAGTTTCACTCTCGGATGCAGAGTTTAGTGAGAACATTTCTGCCTCTGATCAAATTAATATTGAGACTCCTCGCTTTAGCAAAACCATGCCAGCGTCATCTAAAGGGAATTCTCAATCACCAATCAGCAGTGTGACAAATAACCTAAATGACAGCTCAAGTGTCTTGTGCACGCCATCGTCCACGCGTAGACCAAAATACACCAGGTAAGTGCTTTTTGACATTTTCCAAATGGCTTTTTAAATTCTGTTGTATATTTACTCAGTTGAACACTTTTAGTGGCAGTTAATAAAGGTTTATTCAATAAATTAATCAGAAAGCATCCCTGTATTAACCCTTTTGTGACCCTGCAACAGGTCTGTGTGTGAAGACAGTGGTTTCAGCTCCCTGACCTTTGATAAATCACAAGACTCCTCGGTTGACCACGATGGCTCATTCCATGAGCTGCTGCTCTCTCTGTCCAGAGGAAATGACGAAACCCCAAATCTGGCGGAGGCAAAGCGGCGCTCCCGTTTGCAGCGTCAGCACAGGCTTTCTACTCTTAAAGAAGGAGGCTCTCAGTCTGAGGAAGACCCAACAGAAAGAAAGCATGAATATCTTCATTTTAATGAAGACAAGGTTTTTGCTGACAGTGCCACACCTCACAGTGTCCTTTCTGTTAAATGTGGTCATAGCATGACCTCTAATAATTTGGCATCTTCAAAACAAGACTATGCCACCCCACTCAGAGTAACTACAACCAAGCTAGAAAACATGACACCTTTTAGCACAACTCCTGCCAACCCAGATGTAACTCCTCTCCGGACAACCCCAGTCAACCTCTCTCTGACTCCAGCTTTGCAGCTAGTTCATGCTATGTGCCAGCAGAAAGCCCAGATGTTTGTTGGCCAAAGCCCAAGTCTGAAGGAGCAGCTGAAGTCCACAGCATCACTGACTGAAACCCCGGAGACATTCAGGACCACCATGCCATTGGCGGGGCTGATCGGCAGGAAGATGGGCCTGGGCCAGGTGGACATATTGACAGAGCTGAAGAAGAGGAACCTCAGGCACATCCTGGCTTTCATACTCAGCCACCTGACCTCTGAGAGTATCTACAGGTGAGGAGTCGATGTTTTCAACACACTTAGCAGTCATCACTCATACACAAAGTAAAATCTAATTTCCTGCCATATTTTTGTTGCATCTACTGTATAGCTGTATAACTGTATGACCTTCCTTCTCAGAGGTCAAATAGTTAAATTCCCAATTCAATTTGTCAATCAACTGATATTAATTACTTTCAGAATTAAGTTATAATAGTGTATAGAATCATAAACTGTCCAGAATCCTGTAGAATTCATATACTTGGCTCAAATGAAAGCATAGGACATCACACAAGTCTAAATTATATGTATGCATCAAAATATGTAACCAATGTAGTTTTTAATATTGAAGAGCAGAACAGTTAAATGTGTAGACTTTTCTTTATTGAACAGTCAAGGACACAGTCAGTAAAGGTGCAATGCGAACTGAAATACACAGATAAACAGATACAGGAAATCTTTCCTGCCACATGCCATTGCACTGTACAATAACAGAAAAAAAAAAGAAATTCTAATAATAATAATACAATACTTCTTACCACTACTGTTTGCTCTTGATACTTTATTATTATGTATATAATTTTTTACTGCTTGCTATTTCAATATTTTATTATATATAGTTTGTTCTTACAGTCATGGTACACTTTATTTTCACTGCCATTTGCTTTTGATATTCTTATTTTGATATTCATTTTGCATTTGATATTCTTTTTTGTGCAATACATTTACTACTGTTTACTATTTTATTATTATGTATATAATCTTTTTACTGCTCGCTATTTTTATATTTTATTATGTATAGTTTGTTCTTTATAGTCTTATTTTCACTTATTTCACTGTGTGTAATGCTGCTGCTGTACTGCAATTTCCCAGCTTGGGATAAATAAAGTATATCTATCTATCTCTATCTCTATCTATCTAAATTGTTCTCATGCATGCATTGGTTTGTGTTTGGCAGTTGCGGTCAGGTGTGCAAGAGCTGGAATGAAATCATCCAGCAAGACAAGCGAGCTAGTTTTAAGAGCAGAAACCACCTGAGTGAAGTGGAGGCTGCACATGAGGTAGGTGATTTGCCGTATTAGCCTCTGTTGCGAATGGCTGGCCAATTCATATCGGCATACAGGTGGTACAAGGGGCAGTCTGCTGTCTGCCTCAAGCAAATATTTTCTGTGTGCTGTTGAAGGAAAAACATATGTTATCACATTGATGTGTGAGTGGTTAGCACAAAACACACATCTCACAGCAGTTTTCTGTCCCAGGTCATTTAGTGTAATATCTGAGAGATTGTTACGCTGTTTTCTAACTCGTCACTGTGGATATGACTAATGGCTGCAAAGACCTTCTAACTTTCTGCTCGTGTCTTGTAGCTCAGTGGTCCTGTCCATGTCCCTGACGCAGAGACCAGACTCACTCTGGCTAAGAGGTCGGCACTCAAGACCATCCAGGCCCAGTCTAGGACCTCCAGCTACTGCACCCCGCAGTCAGGAAATAGAACTTTAACCCCATTACAGCACAGCATCTTGCATTCAGGCAGTAGCAGCAAACGGGATAAATTTCTAGAAGTGAGTTTTAAAACTATTACACGAGAATTCCTTTAAGAAATTAACAGTGACATGCAAAGTTTGGGTACCCTGATCAAAATTTCTGTTGCTGTGAATAGCAAAGCAAGCAAAAGATACAGCATAAAGTTAAAGATGACACATGATTTAATATTTTAAGCAAAATGACTTTATTTCCATCTTTCCAACTTTTAACATAGCAAAAAGGAAAAGGGGCCAAAGCAAAGGTTTGTGCCAGCATGGTCAGTAACACCCTCTTTGGAAGGTATCACAGCTTGTAAAGGCTTTTTGTAGTCAGCTACAAGTCTTTCTGTTCTTGTTTAGGGGTTTTTGCGCCTATTCTTCCGTACAAAAGACTTCTAGTTCTGTGAGATTCTTGGGCTGTCTTGCATGCACTGTTCTTTTGAGGTATATCCACAGATTTTCATTGATGTTGTAGAAGCCATCCTTTTTTCATCTTCAACCTTTTTTTACAGACTGTGTGATGTTTGCTTCCATAATTTGAGAGCACAGTGTACCACTACTCCAGAGTCTGCTAAATGTTCCTAAAGTTCATTTGCAGTCAAACAGGGTCTTTGAATTCACCTTTCTATCAATCATACAAGCAGTTCTCTCTGAAAGTTTTCTGGGTTTGCCAGACCTCAACTTAATTAACAATCTTAATTACACTAGAAACTGAGGAAACAACTACCTGAAAACACTTCTTTGTGGACATCAATTATTTTACTTTTCACAGAGTGCTAGGCAGCTGTTGTGAGGAGCCTGTGGCTGATTGTTGGGACAAGGTTTGAGGAGTCACAGTATTTCTAAAGCTTTGAAATTTGCAACACCTGTCCTTTCCTAACAGTGACCGAACAAGCCATAGCACTCAAGCTGATAAAGGTCTGAGACCTTGGCAAAAGTTACTGGAGAACTCAAATCTTTTGTGTGGCTCTTTCCTTTTTTTCCCCACTCTAAAATTGGACAGTAAAAATAATACACTAGTCTTGCTTAAAATGTTAAAGAATGTGTCATCCTTTTGGCAATACGTTTATCTTCCACTCGCTTAACTGTTCACAGTAACACATTTTG
This sequence comes from Chelmon rostratus, assembly GCF_017976325.1. Lineage (NCBI taxonomy): Eukaryota > Metazoa > Chordata > Actinopteri > Chaetodontiformes > Chaetodontidae > Chelmon > Chelmon rostratus. The sequence goes on from NC_055665.1 coordinate 23,097,022, forward strand.
AACAAGGGTGCCCAACTTCTGCATGACTATGAAATATTAGCATTTATTAAATATTAGTTGAAAATGTTGTATTAATTAGTTTAGTGGAGGATGAATGAAGTAGCTAACTTACCTGACTGAAGGAACCGCTCAAATGTTCACATAAAACATTTATTTTGAGTCATTTCAAATCATTTTTTTTCTTTCAGGTTGCCAAAACCCTCTTCAACGATGAGTGCCTCAAGCCTTGCCCTCGATGTCAGCATCCTGCAAGGTGTCACTCAGTGAAAGGGGAGGGTGTGTGCAGCAGAGCCGACTGTGCTTTCCAGTTTTGCACAGCTTGTTTGTGTGCTTTCCACGGCTCTAGAGAGTGTGGCAGCCAGTCTGTAGGCCGTCGCAAGAAGGACCCGCTTCTTCCAGGAAGCGCTCAAAGCAAGCGAAACGTTAGGAGACTATGAGCAGAAGGTGAACTGTATTCCTCTTTGCTAGGCCAAAGTCACTTTAGCATTTTTTTTTCTGCCTAATGGTGAAGATGAAGGCTTAGCAACAAGGAAAGTGATTTGTAGCCAGTACATGAGAGCAATTTCTGCACTTATCAATGTGTCTTTGTGCCTGTATTTGTACTGTTTAAACACAAACCATACTTGTGTGTTTTTAATTATGAATGTGAAGGAAGTCTCGCCAGTAGTACAATTTTGCTCTTAATGTACTTTTCCACACATTGATCAACTGTAATGTTTTTTGGAATTCCTCAGATTTTTTATTTTTTTTTTACCATGTTTTCAGAGCAGTTTTAAAATAAATTTGAATGTTTTTATTTTTTTTTTTTACATGTGTCAAATGTCTCGTTTGTGAAAGGTCATTTCCAGACTGAGTCTTCCTTGTAATCTATAGAATAATTTGTTGGTGTTTGGTGCCATCTAGTGGTATGAGTTTACCTTACCTTGTCTTAACTGCAACAACAATGACATTCTCTCATTAACTTTTTTTTACTACATGTAAGTAATCTTAGGCAGTAACAGTAATGTAAATTCTGTGGATTATTTCGAATGAAGTTATTTTTGGTCTGAAATTGCAAGAAGAAACAAACTTGTGTTTGTTCTCTCTGGCCTTCTCTAGTTAAACTTTTACACCCCCTGTGTTTTGAAAATGACTCCACTTCCATAGCAACCTGCAGTGTGTCTGTAATTACACTGAAAGGTTTGTGGCTGGCCCAGTGTTCAACTGTGACTCCCTGGCTCGACTTTCTGGGGCGTCAGTTTGAAATGAACAATGTGTGGAGTAATTTCAACAGGTAAGAGTGGTTATTTTAAGAAACTTTACTTTTGGAAATAATGTTTGTTTGGTAACTTGTGCTTTTCTTTCTATGGGAAGAGTTTCTCCATCTTACAGCTAGCAATTTTGTGAGTACAAATTTTGATTATTGCCATATTTCTTTTCATCTAGCAGTGGTTTGGGTTTAACTGAATTTCTGAACCTTACCTCCTTCAGTGAGTGTTCTTTCAAGCGTTGTTTCTTGTTTGTCTCCATGCAGGAGAACTCTCTGGCCTATGATGATGTACTGGCTCACTTCTTCAATCATTTCTTAAGTCTGCCGGTAAAGTTGTCCTAATGTATAGATGTGGCATATTTTTAACAAAACACCCTTCTTAAAGCCTCACATCTTTTTCCAGTGTTTCCAAGAGACTCTGCTGTACAACCAGGACTCCGGGCTGTTTGAGGTGGTCAGTGGAGCGGCTGAGTTTGTCTCCAGAAGAATCAGATCAGTCCTGCACTGCAGCAAATCACAACTCCTTACTGGTGACCCCACAGCGCTCGCCAGAGATCCTTTACTAGATAATCATTACACTGTCTGTGTAAGTAGTGAATAATTCCTTTATGTGGAAAGCAACTGTTGCATATATTTGGCTGTGAAGATGGACAGAGGTCTGTACTGTAGTTTTAGGGGTTGTTTTGAGGAATCTGTCTCTGACTGACCTTTGCAGTGCCTGGACAGAGAGCAGGGAATTCAGTGGATCATGAGAGAACGGTTGCCCTTTTTCCTTCAAAGTGATTGCTACAATGAATACAGGTACTACAAGTGCTGGGCGATTTGTTCTTGGACCGACTATACATACAAAACAAATGTAGTTTTACCTCCTATATTCTGCATTGATTTTTTTTTAACATCATTGTATTAGTGTTACATATTTTTACATTTTTACTAAAGTTAATGTTCAGTTTCACTCATTCAATTGTCAGATTGTCAGCTTATCAGTTCGCAGTGTGTTCATGCCGTTCTGTCAGCATTTGCTAACTTTGCTGTCATTGCTTAGGCTCTATTACCAAAAAAACCCTTCTTACTAACCTAGATATTAAAGATGATTTGCCTAAATCAGCTGAGATGTTAACACAATGCAGTGCACTGTGGGTACTGTGTAGCTTCCAGGAATCATGGTGTTTGGGTTTAAGAGTGTTGCCCTGCTTCCTCCTCTGTTTTAGTGTGCCTAATTCCTTGGTGGAAGCCTTAGGTCCTCATCCATGTACAGTGTCTCACTGTGACTCATACTTCAACCCACACATACAAGCAGTGGTAGAGAATTTAACAATAGCCAAGTCTGTAAATTCTATTCATCATCAATGACTGCTTTTAGAGAAACATCTGTTTGTGTGTTCTGTGACTCAGTATTTTTTCTGGTCATTTTCAGACTAGCCAAGCTGTTGTTTCAATGGGACCTCAAGAGGAGGAACTGCTCAGGTCGAACCACCCTGTCAGCCCCACAACTGTGTTTTTCCTCCCGATATGAGAAGGAAGATAACACAGTGAAGGTCCTAACATGCTCTCATTCACAAGAGAACATTTCAGCAAAACAAGGTATAAACCTGTGTAATCGCCATAATGTGTACTGTTATATGTGTGCCAGCTGAAATCAAGTTATAGAAATAGGGATTCTTATCTCTCCTTGCTGTTCAGGGTCTATGAGGATACATGTTACATCTGGCAAGAAGGAACATATCAACACAAAATGTAGTGAATCACCCAGATGTTTCTCCAGCGTGTCTGAGTCAGAGTACCCATGGACCTTTTCCTCTTTGTCCTCCTCCTCTAATCTTAAATGTGAGAAAACCCAGGAACTCCAGAGCTCACAAACAGCGCCATCAGGTGGCAAGTCAGAGGATGAACATCTCAAAGAATCCAACAACCAGAATTATGGGTCCACTGAGCTACAGTTGGAGTATCTGGCTGCCAAAGTGGTTAAACAGGTGCTTCACAATGCACTGAATGTGATGGATGGTCAGAGCCAGGCAAACACTTCAGACTGTTCCAGCAGGTCAGGACAGCAGACAAATCGTGCCAGCACAGACAGATCCTGTGAATGTAAAGTTTGCCAGCATTCAGCCGATGGGGGCAGACAAAGATTGAAAGAGAAGAAAGAGAAAGTTCAAGAAGGCAAGAGGTGGAGCAGTGTGGGAGAAAAGACAGAGTGGCTTAAGAAGAGTTGGGAGGTGGGGTGCAGGGGCACTGACCAGGAAAACGTCCTTGATATTTGTTGTCATGGTACCTGCTGCTATGGCAATAGACCAGGCTTGGATGAGTTTAAGGAGTTTTTGCGAGGAACCCCAGGAGAGAAGCTGTTTAATCTCTGGATGGATATAGAAAGACTGAAAGCTACACAGAACAGAGAGCGGAAGAACAGGTAAACAGTACAACATGATGAAACACACTTTTTATTTTTTTCTGGTGAACCAAACTTGGTGTGTTTACTGTTGATTCCTCTGTTTAATGGTCATGGTTTGACGTTGAACTCATAACACTTTGGATGACAACTGCAGCTATGAGAAGCGCATGTCTTTTTTAAATGTAGTATCAGATTTGTTGTGATGTTTTGATCAGGTATTTGGTCCTGATGAGGGGCTGGTACTTGCTGAGCAGCAGCCAGAGCAGTCTTAATGTAGAGCTGCTCTCCAGACTGGAGCTGACGACCTCCCCCTGCTGGACAGAGGAGAAACTGCGCTCAGTTCAGCCCGTCCTCACAGAGTCACTGCTCTACTACTGGTGAGAGTCACAATTGTCAGTATTAACGGTCCCTTGTGTTAATCATAGAGACTATATTTGTCTGAGCAGTATATTTTTGTGTGTCATATGGACACCCAAAAATAAGTCCATATACTATTTATACCATATACTACCATGCTGTTCAATAATTCTTCATGTCTTTGTATAAAGGTCTTAGGTAATTCTCTCTTCCTTTCCCCGCAGGGCTCCTCGGTTCTGGACATCCCGGTGTGTTAAGGAAGACCGTGATGACACTCCTCATCCAGGGCTGTGGACAGAGTGGTGTGTTAGCCCCCTATCAGGCGTACAGCCCCACCATGGCTCAATGACCCTGCCTTCCCTCCGCCCTGACACAAGCGTGCCCCAGTCCCCCCATACTGTCTGTGCGCAGGTACAAGCATTAGGATATGATGCACCACTTGGTGCATTAAAGCTTTAAGCTGGGCAACAGAGCCCTCTAAAGCAACAACTCAGCAGGAGCAATGGTGCAGTTAATAGTCCTTTCCCCTGAAGCTTGTTCATTGCTTCAGTTTTAAGGAAAGCTGAAACAATGAGTGGATTAACCAGTTAGTCGATCGATGGAAGGTGTCATTTATCAAACAAAAATACCAAACATTTGTTTCCAACTTTTATGAGGATTTACCACATTTATATTTTTATATCCTTACATTTAAGTTTTGTTTTTGTTTGTTTTTTTCCAATAAATTGTCATGTTGGTTGTATTAAAAATTTCCTCTGTATGTATCTCATTAGCTGTATCCTAGCAGAAGTCAGTTACTGGGCAGCAGAAGAATAGAGAAGATGTTTCAGGCTCTTTGTGTTGACTCGTGTGCCGGCTTCTACTTCACCAACTTCTGTGAACAATCTGGAAACCAGGTACAAAGCAGCGACTGGCTTGTTTTAATTTTTATTCTGTATAGTTCATCACATTTAATCATGATTGCACATTTATATACACTCACCGGCCACTTTATTAGGTACACCTTGCTAGTACCGGGTTGGACCCCCTTTTGCCTTCAGAACTGCCTTAATCCCTCGTGGCATAGATTCAACAAGGTACTGGAAACATTCCTCATAGAGTTTGGTCCATATTGACATGATAGCATCACGCAGTTGCTGCAGATTTGTCGGCTGCACATCCATGATGGGAATCTCCCATTCCACCACATCCCAAAGGTGCTCTATTGGATTGATATCTGGTGACTGTGGAGGCCATTTGAGTACAGAGAACTCATTGTCATGTTCAAGAAACCAATCTGAGATGATTCAAGCTTTATGACATGGTGCGTTATCCTGCTGGAAGTAGCCATCAGAAGATGGGTACACTGTGGTCGTAAAGGGATGGACATGGTCAGCAACAACACTCAGGTAGGCTGTGGCATTAAAACGATGCTAAATTGGTACTAAGGGGCCCAAAGTGTGCCAAGAAAATATCCCCCACACGATTACACCACCACCGACTGCCTGAACCGTTGATACAAGGCAGGATGGATCCATGCTTTCATGTTGTTGATGCCAAATTCTGACCCTACCATCTGAATGTCGCAGCATAAATCGAGACTCATCAGACCAGGCAACATTTTTCCAATCTTCTATTGTCCAATTTTGGTGAGCCTGTGCGAATTGTAGCCTCAGTTTCCTGTTCCGAGCTGACAGGAGTGGCACGCGGTGTGGTCTTCTGCTGCTGTAGCCCATTTGCCTCAAGGTTCGACATGTTGTGCGTTCAGAGATGCTCTTCTGCATACCTCGGTTGTAACGAGGGGTTATTTAAGTTACTGTTGCCTTTCTATCAGCTCGAACCAGTCTGGCCATTCTCCTCTGACCTCTGGCATCAACAAGGCATTTTCGCCCACAGAACTGCCGCTCAATAGATATTTTCTCTTTTTCGGACCATTTTCTGTAAACCCTGGAGAAGGTTGTGAAAATCCCAGTAGATCAGCAGTTTCTGAAATACTCAGATCAGCCCGGCTGGCACCAATAACCATGCCATGTTCAAAGTCACTTAAATCACCTTTCTTTCCCACTCTGATGCTCGGTTTGAACTGCAGCAGATCGTTTTAACCATGTCTACATGCCTAAATGCATTGAGTTGCTGCCATGTGATTGGCTGATTAGAAATTTGTTGGACAGCAGTTGGACAGGTGTACCTAATAAAGTGGCCGGTGAGTGTATAACATTAATCATAACATCTAAAGTGTTTTTTTAATTTGATGTGATAAACACAGTCCTTGATGGGTTTTTTTTGGTTTCAGCTGTGGGAGAATGCAGTTAGCTTTTGGAGCGACCTGCAGCATTACCGTGAGCTGTTCTATCAGGACGGCCTGGACCCCTACAGAGTTCAGAGAGAGGCACAGGTCAGCACACACACACACACATAAGATCAAGACGAAAGCTGTTCTGCTTGATTTCACTTCAGGGTTTTTTACATTTGTCTCACACTGACTACAACCACTGAGAAGCTGTCTGGTTTAAACACAGTATGTCCATTCCAGAAATGTCCAGTTAGTGTGATAGAGACCTATGATATTAACTAAAACTGATGTCACCAACCCTGATATTTGGAAGCATAAACACATCAATAATATCAAAGAAATCTAAATATAGAAGAAGGAAGCATTTTTGCAATAACTCATGAAGGTAAATTTATTTTCTATATTTCACAAATAAATGAAATGCTCTGTGTGTGATAGCAGTTCAGTCAGTATGTGTCTTCGTGCAGATTCAGTTTGTGGTGTGTTTATATGATGTCAGGTTGGCTTAGAAGGTTTCTTTCTTTCTTTCTTTTCTGCATCTGTTTGATTTTTCCTCTCACACAACATTTTAAAATAACTTCATTTTCCTTTTACCAAAAACCATCAACACATTATTCCAGACAATAAATTGTTTTTATGTGTTCAACATTTTTTCTTGGGATTCTTGAGTTAAGTTTTGCTGCCGAGGTCAAGTGTGACGCAATAAACTAATTTCAAGTAATAAAAAATAGGTCCACTCATGTTTTCTGTGAAAAAATAATCTACAGCTAATTTAAATCTTAGATTAAGATGATTCATACAGAGGAGCACAATATCCACAGAGATGGAACGCCATGGTGGTCGAATGGTCACGGCCACATGGCTGCAACTGTTGCTGGTTCGATTCCAGCCTCTCTTTCCCTCTCTCTGTCTCTCTCTCTCTCTCTTTCCCTGTCTCTCTCTCTCTCTCTCTCATTCCCTGTCTCTCTCTCTCTCTGTCTCTGTCTCTCTCTCTCTGTGTGTGTGTCTCTCTCTCTGTGTGTGTCTCTCTCTCTCTGTCTCTCTCTCCCTCTGTCTCTCTCTCTCTCTCTTTCCCTGTCTCTCTCTCTCTCTCTTTCCCTGTCTCTCTCTCTCTCTCTCTCTCTCTCTTTCCCTGTCTCTCTCTGTCTCTGTCTCTCTCTCTCTCTGTGTGTGTCTCTCTCTCTCTCTCTGTGTGTCTCTCTCTCTGTGTGTCTCTCTCTCTCTCTGTCTGTCTGTCTCTCTGTCTCTCTCTCCCTCTGTCTCTCTCTCTGTCTCTCTCCCTCTCTCTCTCTCTCTCCCTCTCTGTCTCTCTCTCTCTGCCTCTCCATCTGTCACTTTCAAATCAAGGCAAAAACACCCCAGAAATCATTATTAAAAAAACCTGACAATATCCAGAGATCCAAAGAGATAAAGAGGCCTGCTTCAGAAAGGACGCCACGTTAAAATAATGACACACTATATATTTAAGTCGCAAAGACCAAATGTGTTGAAGTGTACGTAAAGCAACCAGTAAAAAAAAAAAAAAAAAAACCTATATCCTGCACTTCAACACTCACACCTGCTGTTGCTTGCATGCTCTCTTGGCCTGCCACCCCTGTTCTCCTCTCTGCCCTCTTTACCCCTCAATAAGTGGAGAGATTTAAACGGCCATAAAAACAAGTGAGTCAGACCCCCCCAGCTCTGCGCCAGTCCAGTCACCCAGAACCGCCCTGTCTGACTTCAGCTGGACCAGGGAGGAAAGCTGAGCGGTCCGGTCCAGAATACCTCACAGTGAAATCTATTTTCCTTCAGTTAACCTTTAGTTCACCAGAGAAATGACATTTAGATGAGCTTTCCATAGAGTCGTGGCCAAGAGGGTTAAATGAGTGACATTTATGTGGTGTGATGGCAGGAGTGATGAGAGATAGTGAATATTGTGTATGAGAGCACAGAACAATGGTGATGATGGAAGTGATGGTGGTTTTGAGGAGAAATGTTTCTGAAGTGATGATGTTTTTATGATCTCTTCTTTTCCCCTCTCTCCTTCCAGCTCCTTTACTCTACCTATGTCTTCAGCTCCGCCAGGAGGAGCGTTGGTGTTGATGAGGAGATCAGAAAGGAGGTGTACGACCGAATGAGGCCTGCTTTTGAGGAGCTGTTTGACAAGGTTGAGGAACACACACTGGACATCCTGCTGGAGCCGTGGACACTGCTGGTCAGCAGGGACAAAGAGTCCTTCCACAAGGTAAGCACAGGACATCCACAGTTTAATTCACTTTGGTACTTTTAGTATGTCTACAGGTTAGCTGGCACAGAGGTCGACTGATTAGAGAAACTGCCAGTAGACCTCTGTGCCAGCGTTTACACTGCTGAAGTGATGTACGCCACACACACACACACACACACACACACACACACACAGACAGAGGCCCTACTGAAGACAGGATTTACCACAAAATGTGACGTTGGTGCAAAGCTCTAGTTGGCTTTGTGTGTATGTGTCCAGGTGTGTGTGCAGGAGGAGGTGCGCTGCATCGACAGTCCAGAGTACAGGGAACTCCAGAGTCTGTACGAGGAATCAGAGCGGCGACTGAAACAGGTCAGGCCAGCATCCAGTTCCACTGATTTATAAAATGTTGGTGTTCAGTTAGTGGCCAATAAACACACACCTGTGAGCATTAAACAGCTAATGTAAACAATAATGTCGAACGACTTCTTTCCAGTATTTATGTATTGCTTAGTAACAATGATATTACCTACTGTTCCAAGACTATATTACTTGGCATGAACGTGCCTTTCTCAATGGTGTCATACTGCTGTTATATAGAAGAAATGATCCATGTAACTCTGTGCTTTACTGTGACTTTAGTACATCTAAGAGGCAGTATTAGGCATGATGTGATGTGGAAAAATCATTAAGAGTTTTACACCACACCTTATTTTTCTCCTTTCTACTCCATTTTTCCATGTCTGTCACTTATTCTCTCCTTTCTGCTGCTTTATCTCCTCCACAGGTGGAGCACTGCGGGTCACTTTCATTTCCCTCCTCTGGTGCACCTTCTACTCCCCTCTCAAAGGGCCCCCGGGCGCCTGACTCTTGGTCCGGAGTGTCTCACGATTACCAAGGTTACCGTCTCGGTTCCTTGCTCCGTCACCGCCATGAGGTCGGGCACTTTATGTCCTTCCTACAGAATCAGGACGCCAGGTGAGCTGTGGAACCACACAGATGCACTGAAGTTCATTCAGAAATAACACGACTGTTCTGAGCTTTCCCGTTTCTGCTCAGTATCCATCTGACATGCTGGTTGGATCTGGAGCAGTACAGGAGGACTCCTCACAAGGACAAAGCTGTCAGAGAAGAAAGGTCGTCTCATATTGCAACCAAATACCTCAACAGGAAGTACTTCTTTGGCCCTGACAGCCCCGCCACAACAGAACAACAGAATGATGTACGTGTTTAGTGTTATTGGCAAACATACCATTTTGGTATACATTATTGTCGACTTCCTGGGAAAGCATTAGAAAGACAGGGCCAGAAACATGGTACCCATGACATGACAAACCCAAGATGGGATGTAGTATGATCCAGCTGAGGCTCAACATCCAGATTTGATAAACAGAGGATGCTGTGGCTCTCACAAAGTCTCCCATCTCCCTTTTTTGGCATCCTGCAGTCTTCATGCTGACAGCTCTGACAGCAGGGTGTCGGCGGGAAACGGAGGATGAGAGGACATGGTTAGAATTAAAACAAGAAGGGGAGAAGAGAGGGGTTTGGGTCCAGAAAGACAAAGATCAGCTCCAGTAACAATGACAGTAGGATGAAATCTCTCCTGACATTTATAGGCTCAGATTAGGTTTCTGGATTCTAGGATTACTGCAGGAGGGCATGATGAGTAGAGTTAGGGTGAATAGATTGGACGCTGAGCATTGAGCCGGATTTTCTCCTTTTAGACACCGGAGATGGTTGATGTGTGTTATGGGATGGTGGTTCCCAGCCTTTTTTGTGCCACGTAGCCCCTCACAGATTCAGATAAACTCAAAACCCCTTCACTGACATCACTGCATGTTCTGAATGTTATGGATTATATTCAGCGCCACAGAGTTATTTCAAATGTGTAATATTGTGTAATATTTCAACCATTCATCCAATTCATTTCAGGCTCTTTCAACTATTCATCTGTTACTTTTAGCTACTGCCAACTCTTTCAGCTGTTTATCTGTTGCTACAAGCTAGCATTAGCTGTTTCAGCTGTGCAGCCATCAATTTATTTTAACATTTTATCCATTACTTTTTCTTAGCTACGTAGCTACTTTTCTACTAGCTCACTAACTAGTTTTCACACACTCACACACAGGCGGCAGGGTCCAGGTTTTCCTCTCAGTTTTTGAGTTAAGCTTTTCTACAGTTTTTCTACATACCCACTGCAAGCTGCAGCAGTACCCCTGGTTTGTGATCATTGTTATAGGACATATTATAGTAACATGTTAGAATAACGGCCACTGATGAACCTTCAGCGGTCTTGAGGCACACTGGGCTAAGACAGAGACACACAGTGTACTTGCTGACATGCACTCTGGTGCATGACCTTTGCCGTTTTGTCATCCTCATCTCATAAATACCATCAAAATAATGACTATAGCTGTGCATTTGAATGAGGATGCCAAATCTAGTACTTCTAACTCTGTAGGATTGGGTCTGGCTGCCGCTCTTGCATCTCAGCGTTGGTTCTCGTCTGCATGAGCGATGTAGAGAGAATGACAGCTTTACTGCTTTGGCCCTTCACTCTTTCAATCACTCAGTCATCCAGTCACAGATTGGCCTCCTTTCATCTACTGACTCCCACTCCAATGCCACGACTGGTTCTCATTTCTGAAGCGTATGTGTGAGTGTACGTGTGCATGCATGCACGGCTGTGTGCGTGCAAAATGAGAAGAGAGAACATATAAAGGAGATATAAATAGGGAGACACGGCCAGATCAATGTATGAAGACAGAAAGCAGACAGGGGAGATGAAGAGAACAGAGGGATTGTGGGAATGATGAAGAGCACAGCAGGAGTCGGGAAGGAGAGGAATCTTCCGTCGGGTTTTCCACTGTGGCCAGTTTTCTTCTGAGTTTGTCCACCTCCTCATATGTTCTTCAAATCTACAGACATGTACACTCATATTCTCAATCATTCAAATCAAACACATGAACACACATGCAATCATCTGTCTCCATCTGTGTGCGTGTGTGTGTAGATACTGCGTCTGGCGGGTGGACTGGAACGTCTGAAACTGGAACGTCTCTCTAACCCAGTCGTCATGGAGATCCAGGACATCGTCAGGAGTCACATTGAGAAAAGATGGCTTCCTCTGTTCCTGTCCACTGCAGAGTTCACAGAGCGACAAAAACACCAACCAAAGGTGGACACCCTGACTCTGAATGCTGACATAACTAATGGGCTGTGCCAGAACAGAAATTACTGCAAAGCACATTAACAAATAGCTTTTTTAGGAGGTGGACTCATTTGCCTTCTCGCTGAGAGTCAGATGAGGAGATTGATACCACTCTCAAGTCTGTCCAATAAACATGAGGCCACAGCCAGCAGCTGATTAGCTTACTTTAGCTTAGCCTAAAGGCTTGAAACGTATCTTAAGGGATTTCCCAAAATACTGTTCTTTTAGGTAAAGTACTTAAATGACACTATAGACTTGTTAAATCGTTATTAACACGTAGCCAGTTAACTAATAGGCTTCCATGATGGTGTCAGCAGTGCATGCTGGGAGACCCCTGTGACGGTGGTTAATCAGTCATCAGTGAGCAAGTCATTAGAGGTCAGGCATCACCAAGAGCTTGTGAACATTATTATGCATGGAGGATTTATGCTGCCGTCACATCGATTTGGAAAAGCATTCAAATGATTTGATGATTAACAGCAGTGACTGAGGTTTGGATGTGCTCCAACCTGTTTCCATAAATACCAGCTTTTGCTAGTTTGAAACTATTCTCAGCCTCTCTACACATACCTCATGGCCATTTATCAAGCAGGATATTTGATGTGTGTAGAAATAATACTGTTGGTTTGATTTGAAATGCATTAATCATTTCTTATAGTGGACTCGTATGACAGACTCACTTATCATGGATTCAGAAAGTGGAAGAAATACGGGCCCATTAGCAACCCTGCCTTGTTCTTGGTATATTGTAATAGCGTTTGATTCCTGCTGTATGAAGGCCATGAGAGTGGACAGAGATGAGAAGTCAGACACACACTGTGCTATGTGAGAAACCACTAAACGCTGTCACTGTGCTGTCGCTCTCTCAAGTTGCCTCATCAGGTGGTAACACATAAACCGCAGATTCCGCGGCTCTGCCTCATTATGTTATCAAGTTTACGATGTTTGGTCACACAGATCCTCTCATTACTTAATGAGAGGTAGATGCAGTTTAGCGTTACACGCTGGAGGAGGAGGTGAGTGGAAGGGTGGAAACGACGGCGAAGAGGAGGGCGGAGGAGGCCGAGGGTGGGAGTCAGGGATGACATCGGAGAGGTAAAGATCTCTCTGAGAGGAGGTTGGAGGAGTAAGATCAGAGGAAATAAAGACTGAGAAGGTTAAAGGTAAAAGAGGAGGAGAGCTTCAGTTACTGGCTGTGACAGAGCAGCAGAGAGCTTTGAGAGGTGTTCAGTGTCTCTGTTTAACCTGGTTTACTCAGTTTCTGACTTCTCACCTCTCTGTGTGTGGTAGCCTGAAGCCGCAGACGGGCTCTCACAGCACGTCTACCGTCGACGCAGAACGAGGAGAGGAGCCTGGAAGGTAAGGAGAAATCCTCTGGGGAAGCGGGATATTTTGAATGGAGAGAAATAAGGCATTTCCTGGCCTGAAAGCATGTGTGATTTAGTTCATGACTTGGCTCGGAGCACTGGCTTTGTCAAACACCATTTTGGCCTTGTGGTTAGTTTTCCCAAATTGGATCCAGGATAAATAAGATTAAAGCATCAGCATTACTAACCTTCCTTTAATGGTGTTTGGAGTGCTTTCCACGCTGCTCTGTTCCCGTCCTCTCGTCTCAGCTCCACAACAGATAGAAAACATGGACATTTCACAGTTTAAGCAGGATGATTACAGGAAGGACTTCTCATACGTGATTGTGACTCTCGTCTTTCTGATCATTATCTCATCACTGGCAAAGAGCAGGTTTTCTGGATGAAGGAGTATCACTATCTCAGTTCTACGTGAGCTTAGACAGCAGCTCATAGGTCACAGATCGTCTTTACTGCTGTTGCTCAGCAGCACACCGTCTCTGTCTGTCGTCTACAGCTGTGCAGATGTGTAATGTTTTGTGCGAGATTTGTTTTGTTTACTCTCAAGCGGGTGATTATGTGCATTTTCTCTCCTGAAAGAGTTAAAACTAATAGCTCACAGTGTCTTCAAAAATCCATCATTCCTCTGCAGGCTGAGGGCTTGTGGATGAGTTCCTCCAAAGAGATCCTGCTGTTTCGGCGGATCCTACTCAACCCCGTCACTTGTATGCAGTTCCAGCACTTCGTCTCTCTGAAGGGAGACTTCCTAGAAAATGATGTGCTCTTCTGGCTGGAGGTGCAGAGATACAAGGTACAATACACTCCAAAAGTGTGAGTAAAAGGTGCAAGAATACCTAGAGACTGATGTGCCAGTGGGTCACGTGGTGGACCATTCTGCTTTCTCTCACCTCAACTAGTAACTATGAAAAGAAATCAAGGAATAATCTAAGAAACACTTCCAATCTCCCTCCATTTAAAAAAAAAAAAAAGTATTTGCTTACTTGAAGATTTGCATTGATACACTGAGAATGGACTTTTCAGTGAAGCAGGAGTAGATGTCTGTGTTTTTCAGGCTAAGACATATCATAAAGTATTAAAATCTGCTGTTCATTGATAGCGGCAATAGCAAAAAAATACAAAATAAAAGCTGACTATATATGTGCATTTTATACAAAGGACTATATAAAAGAAAAAAAATACTTAAAAATATATTTATTGCCACAAAGAATTGTAAGAAATATTGCCATAAGATGTAACAAGCTGCCACTCGTCCGGCGCCATGACTTACATAGAGCTTGACCAGAGAAACAAATAAATAAAATCTCTCTTGAAACAACCAAACCTATTCAAAAGTGTGTGTCCATATCAGACCCCATTGTAGCTGTCTTATCTCTGAATCAGAATTGGCCTTATTGGCTAATTATATGTGCACATACAAAGACTTTAACTCTGCTTTAAACATTGCACAGGGAAAAAAAGGACATAAAGCTCAATGAGGACAAAAAGTTAAGTAGCGAGGCAAATCTCAAGGCAGAAATGAACTGTTCATATCTGGAACACATCTCTCTCTTCCAGTGGGATCTTAGAATCAGTTCCTACCACACACATCGTTTCTCTTCCTGTATGCAGGACCTCTGCCATTCCCACAGTGCTGAGGCCACCATCCAGCAGAAGATCTCCACCATCATTAACTGCTTTGTCAACTCGTCCATGCCCCCCACCCTGCAGATAGACATCCCTCCTGACCAGGCCCAGCACATTCTGGAGAAACGCCACGAGCTGGGCCCTTACATCTTCAGAGAGGCACAGGTGTGTGCGTGTGTGTATTGAATTGTTTCTTCCAGTGTAGAGTGCACACGTGTTCTTTATCTCTGTGTTTGTAGATGTCAGTGTTCAGTGAACTGCTGAAGTTTTGGCCCGAGTTTCAAGAGCTGAGCAGCAGTGTCCAAGAGGAGCAACTCCTTCCTCTACTGCAGGAGAAACGAGTCAAACACAGAGCCAGAGTGCGGAGACAGAGGAGAAAAGAGGAGGAGGAGGAAGAGGACAAGAGGAGGAGAGCTAAGGTGAGAAAATACAGAGGGGATAAAGGACAATGAGTGAGTGTTAAAAACTAAATGTTCAGAATGAGCTCTTTTGCACAGGAGGAGCAGGAGAGGCCAGAGTCCAGGTTTGGACAGGAGGAGGAGACAGATGAGGAAGATGAGAGAGAAGAAGAACAAGTGGGGAGAAGTGAAAAAAAACAGTCAAGGACACAGAGCAGAGCGCTGCTGACTCCCTCACAGCCGGTAAGGAGTGGTCTGATGTTCCTAATGGAGAAACGTTATGAATGTAGAGCTGAAGAAATGTTTGTGTCAAATGTCGTAAATCTTCCGTACACGGTTCCCTTCGTATATAAAATGTATGATGGGAGCCAAACCAAATTAAATGATTTCCTTTGATAACTATCTGAGTGCACAGCGTATTAAAATAAAAACTGCAGTGATGACGATAAACTCAATTACAGCATGAAGTCCAAACAAGGCCTCATCAGTTCCAACCACAGACTACGAAGGAGAAACTGGATCCTCTAATTGAACCGTTTTTCTAATCATGTTAGATTTGACTGGATTTCTGGAAATGTTCCCTCAGTTGTCGTGGTCCTACTCCAAGTACATGGCAGCTCTGAAGAGAGAGGAGGTGATGCTGAGGAGACGGAGTCAGCTGGAAGCCTCCTTCTCCACAGCCTCAGGTACACACACACACACACACACACACACACCTCCCTTTGTCTCCCAGGGCTCAGGAAAACTCCCATATGCAGCACTTTTGACGACTCGCTGCTACTAGACAGACTAAATGCAGGAAACCATAACACTGAAATGACATTTAGCTGTTCCCACGGTAAAATCCAAGCTAATTTTCCAAGGCTCTGATATTACCTGGGAATGAAAGCCAAAGCATTGTCAAACGGACCCCCTCCACATGTCAGAACTGTCTCATTATGTAGAGCTCCAGCCAAAACAGCCACTTCAGCCTATCCATTAAGCGTCAATGTTCTGTGCAGGAGTCCGTCCGAGCCCACGCAGCGTGGACGTGTAAATGAAGCGTGGTGCTAACGCAGGAGTTAGTTACAGCCCATAGTGATTGAGGATGAACAGAAATGAGGCATAGTGTAAATTCTGTTTGAATGGGATGGTGTTGAGGAGAAATCAGGAACACAGATGGAGATCATCACTATTCCTGCATGGTAGAGACGAGCTCGGCAGGAGGGGCCGGGTGTTCACGTATGACAAACACGATGTGGCCCCCACAGTCGAGCCGGGAGGTGTTTTGTAATGTATGAACATGAACGTGCCTGCTTCTTATTCTCTGTACAAACAGCAGTCATCAATATGTTGAGAGACTGCGGGCAGATGCTTTACACTGACATTCAACTGTCTGTGTGCAGACTCCTCCTCTGACTGCACTGTCAAGTCAACAGGCAGTAAAGTCAGCCGCCAGCTGCCCTCACGACGCTCCTCCAGAGCGGAGAGCAAACAGTGTAACACATACAGCAGTAAGTGAAATAAGCTGGAAACACACGCACACACAAAGCAGTTACTTTGCCTCTCAGACATAACTGGCTGTCATGTGTTACTGCAGGGGGTGTAAGAGCCTGCGACATGAAATGAAACCAAACGTGTGTGAAGCGACTTCATGCGGCGAATGTTGACACAAACAGATGAGAATGACTGACGGCGTTATCGGAGCACGATGAGTGAAAAGTGAGAGCGGAGCTGCTACTGATAGCTGGATGATGATGATGATGAGGTAGAAGTGTGAGGATGGGTTTACATGTGATGTAAGAATATATTCTTAAACCCTGAACGACAAACATCTCACTCTTACATCTGCTGTATGTTTTTACTGCACATGTGTCAAGGTCACTTGGCTTTAATATTTTTTTTTCATGTCTCTCATATTAGTCAACCTTCATTTTTTTCTCACACAGTACACTCTGATGGAATAACACACAAGTTTTTTATGTTCATGTTTTTATTAAAATGTTTCTCTATTAATATATTAACCTTTTACATACATTGAAGGCATTAGACTTAAATCTCACATAGAACTCAGTGATACAACAATATTATAAAAGGCAACAATAACCACATGTTTGCTTCATAAGGGGTTGGCATCAACGGAAGGTTACAAAGATCAGTGTTATTGTCAAACAAGTATATTACATCATCTATAAAAACATTTTGGTTGACAGCTGGTATCTCTAGCGTCCATCAACATGTATATAATATTGCACTTAACATTGGCATGAGACATAGTCACTACATGGACAATGTAAACACCAGGAGCGTTTTCTGCAGAGTGAAACATTAGACTGTTTTGATAGAAATGTAGCAGATGATTCCTGTTGTGTTCGGTGCATTTCTGTTCCGTTCAGTTGGTGTGAATGAGCTCTGATTTAAAGTCCACAGCACACTGTTGGTGCACGAGGGTTTAAGTTGACGCTGCTGTTTGTTTTAGTGTTTGTTGCAGTATGTGCTCACTGAAATATCGGAAATGTTGTGTTTCTATCAATAAAACTGATTCTAATCCCTCTGAGGCTGTGTGATGAGTTTGTTGTATCAAAACAAAAAAATATGTCTTTCAAAGATTGCTTCCAGGAATCCTCTACATCCCTAAGGCATGGACGACAAGGTGTACTTACTAAAATACTTATCTCATTTTGTACCTCAAAAGATATGTTTTGCATAAATGGGTAGTTATCTTTTCTTCCCAAGGTTTTTAAGGCTCAATTTAAACAAAAGGTGTGATCTTTTTTGTGTGTTACTGTGTATTAGTGGAATCCGATGCGTAAGGCTTTATTCTTTACCATGGTGAACTTGCTGACAAACACAGTGGCGAAGGCGGGATCCACCAGGTAGCGGTAAGACTTGGTGACAGAGGGCGGTGGCTCGGCGAGCGTCACCGGGGGCTGCAGCTGGAGAGAGGCAGCCGAGGGGGAGAGAAACTGGGAGGCTCGCATCACGTAATCCACCAGCCGACGATACTGCTGCTCTGACAGACGCTCGCGAACGCCGTCGCCCTGAAGACGGACAGACAGATGATTACCATTACACCGATCCTGATGATGTTAAATCTGCTGCAGGTGCTGTCCAATCATGTGCCATCGCTGACACATGATGGAGGGTTTTATAAAAGTATGTTGTCATGCCAACCAAACACTACAGCAACTAAATTCATCTTCAACCCGACAGACAGGAATTAGTGAGAAGAACTGATCCAGTCCTGCGAGACAAATTTTCTGTGTCAGTTCCTGGTCAGAAACTGATGAGTTGAGGTCAAAGGTCACTGTCAGGTCATGTTGGAGCACATATGCTGCTGAGAAAGCTCAACACTGAAGCAACTATGGGTAAGTACACAAAGAAAAGTTTCTGTAAACAATTTAAATGTGATGATTTGTATCAGAAATATACTGAAGCTCCTATAACATCTCTCCCTTTTAACTTTAGATGTGGCACTTTCAGTAATATATTCATAAAAGCCTGTATAAGCAGCGTGTATATTAAACACCATCATTCCTCTGCTCGATTTTCACATCAGTATTATTGTCCACCACATGACTCCTGTGCAGCTCCATTCCTCCAGTCTCACCTCTGTGTCGCTGGCCACCGTCTGCTGCTGTAAGGTGAGGGTGAGCTGGCCCCGCTGTCCCGGCTCCTGCCGACACTCCACCTGCAGACGACACGAGGTTTCACATTCACTGCCCTGCGTCACGGCTTCAGAAAGGCTCATATGACTGTTAAGGCTTCTCCTCCTGCCTACTGTCAGTTACCTCTGTGATGGGGAAGGCCTGCTGCTGGGTGTCCTCACTGAGGCTGACCACAAACAGCACCTCAGAGGTGAGGAGCAGGCAGCCAGCATGCTCCTGACCCGACCCACTCACGATGGTCACCTCCAGGGCCATGTGGAGCTCCGGCCGGCCCAGAGACTGGAGCATCTTCCTGTTGCCCGATGGCAGAGTGAGCAGGGAGGGGAAAAAAAAGTTATGACACACACATTTAACTATTTATTTACTGGGACGTGTTTGGAAAATGCAAACGTTAGAAACGATGACACACATAATGGTAGGCCTCCTTACGTCAAATATACAGCCGCCCTACAAACACAAGACCACACATAGTGCCCAACTAACCTAACACACACAAACAAGCGAGCATACATGTCTCCACACATCCTGTAATTTACATTTCTCCATGTTCTCTGCGTGGTTCCTATTACACACGTGTTCGAGAGAGAAATATGTGCGCAGCAACTGAAGCCTTCAGTCGCGTTTCTCTGACAGCGTGTTTACTTTGGAAGGCAGGTGTTCAAATTGCGGAGCAGATGTTGAAGTAGCCGCGGCAGGGACCCTTTGGTTCTGTTCAGTGTTACTCTGCTCACACAGTCTGACCTCTCAAGTGTCTGGGCTACCTGTAGTAGTAAAAAATAAGTGATGGATGCCTGATGGAAAGCAGTTTGACTGCTATGCAGCGTGAATAAAACCATAGGGGAGCATTATCTCAGCGTTCATATATTTTCAACTTCCTCTAACATTAGCACAACATACTGCTAACCTCTCGGGTGATGACAACTCAAGTGGAATTGTCCTAAAGAAATACTGTATCTAAAATTTGGCCTTTTTCCTCATGGCAGTTGACAGTCGACACTGACTGCTATTAGGAGTAAATGTTTGATAGCTATGGAAACCAAACTAAATTGAGGAAAATTCATTATACAATGCCATAAATGCTTTTTCTATAGCTCCTGATAACCTTCTGGAGACAGAGGCCTCTTATAAATTTTTATGATAATATTAAGTGTTCCACTGAGACAGCATACTGGAATCTTTGAAACACTCAGATGTGATGCAGTGCTGTCGATACGGCCGCGCTTCAAGCCATATTTTTACAACGCAGGACCCAAAGGTAACCTTCTGCTTGGCGCAACATGCGACCTTTGTAGACTGAGTCGCTCCCAACCTCCAAACCATTCCAGCACAGAAAGGAAGGTGTTCCTCCTCCATCTGATGGCACTGGGAAACATCTCTGGATAGACTCATAGTTGAAAAACAAGAACAATTTCTAGCTGGCGGCTTTGGCAGAGTGCTTATAAAAACCTTTTAACAAGGCTCGATGAGAACTATGGAGGGCAGGCTGGCTACCATGTGTGGGATCAAGGTCAAACATCTTTCCAGACTCTTTTTTGTCTTGAAAGTGGGTAATGAACCCTCCAAGGTTTTTTTTTTTTTTTTAAACAAGACAGCAAAAATGATGAGAGGTAAGGGGGAGAGAAAGAACAGCAGATCCTGGAGAGGGGCCAAGAAAAGCAAAGGCGAGAACACATGTCCCACTTCTAAGGAAAAGTAAAGGAGGAGCCTGCAGGAAGAATGAATGGCTCCGGGTCATACCAGACATATTTAAGGTGGCTGTTCGGGGCCTGAGCCGACTTCTCCTCCGTTGGCAGGAACAGTTGTTTGGGAAGCTGCCACAGTCCTGCTCCATGAAGGATCCCTGTCAGATGAGACATGGAGACAGTGTTGTGGATTACGCACATGCACTTAAATGCAACATGCACTCACAGACTGGTGCCAGTCTCACTTAAATCCAACTACAAGCTGATCAACTAGACATTTGATGGAAAAGGACAGTTTCTGTTAGCGTGTGAGTGTGCATTATTATGCACATTTCATAGCCCCACATGACTGGGATGGCTCTGTGTGCACATGTCACAGTGAGTTCATAACCCATGTGCGTGTGGTCAGTTCTCCTTCGTCCCACTGTAGCTGTCAGCAGGGCAGCAGCAGCAGCAGCAGCGGGCCAGTGAAGTCATCAAGCACTTAAACTGGAGCCATAAAGAACACAGTGAGATCCATTAATGATGTCACTGCAGTGGTTCTCTGCTCTGAGTGGCTGTTTGTGTGCGTGCATGTGTGTGTGTGTGGGTATATCCATGTGTTTCATTAGGCAGGATGAAGTGTGACAGTTACGACAGATCAATACAGTTGATCTGAATATATTAGCAGCAGATTGAGTCTTCTTCTGTCAGAGTAAGTGTTGATGTGTACGCTGGTCGGTGTGTCCTGCAGCTTGTGCACTCACAAGCATCTGTGTGGATCCACGTGTGTGTGTGTGTGTGTGTGTGTGTGTGCGTTTTGCTGAGCTCAGAAGGTCAGGTAGATCCCAGCCAGACCCGGGGAGTCACCGCTCTTACACAGAGCTGTTATCCTTGTTGGTAGTTTATGTGCTGTGGCCAAGACCTGTTAGCGCCAACACACACCACCCTCTGACCTACTCCTCACCCCCCGTCACCCCTGCTGTCTACCCCCAATAAAGTACAAAGTAACTCCAAGACCTTAACTGGCTGTATATACAAGTGTTTGTGCATGTATGATTAGGCCTATGAGTGTGTGTGTGTTTGTGTATATGTCTCACTGGGGGTCTTTCAGCAGTCCTCTTGGGTCCTGCACTACTGAAGTCCTGGCCTAATAAACACTTGGCTTCTGGCTGGAGCCAAGCAAAGAGAAGGGGAGAGACTGTCCACTCACTGATGGATTTATGATTTTCCTGACACACCAGCTCTAACTCTATATGTGTTTATTAGAAGGCTGTTGCCTAAGGCTCCTTGGAAAGTTGTACACAAGACCCATTTGTTGAGTTGTGTTAAACTTGAGACCTTGCTGCATGGCCAAATCTTTCTTTACACTTCAGTTTACTGCTGTGTGGCAGCGATAATGTGCTCGTGTGTGGAGGACAGACATTTTTCATTCTTTTGCAAAAGGAATTTAAATGACTTTACGTTGAATTAAGACAAACATTTCAAGCCCATATTCTGAGCTAAATGTTTCCCCACGAATGATGGAGCTCATTGCCAACATCAGAAATCTATAAATGTAATTCAAAATGGGTTTCTCATGACTGAGTTGTTATAATTATGCTTTAATTTCTCTGTGTTCTGAGTGTTTGAGAACAGGAGCAGAATGACCACAGGAACAGTGATGCTATTACACTCAACCAGAGTGTTATAACTAACTATCCTCATTCACTGAATCTGCTTTCTACAAAACAAACCCTGCAACACAGCTTCTGCAAAACCCGTCATGGACTCATTCAGCATGCTGTTACCTTTGACCGTCCTGAACTCACCGTATCCAGTCTGGGACACCAGTTCAGCTGCTCCTCCGATGGGCTTAGTGAAAACCCCCACAATTCCTTTCCCCACTCCAGAGATGACGCCTTTGGCCTTGCTACCAGCTGAGCTCTGCATCTCCCAGTTCCTTTGGAAATTCTGCATGGGCTGGTCCACGATGCCTGCAATCGCTCCTAAAAGGACAACAAAAAGGTTGTTGATTTTTTATTATTATTATTATTATTATTGTGCTTTTGTAAAATAAATGATCCAAATTCAAGATGCACTCAGAATTCAAGACATCTTCTGTGAACAAAAAAAGGAAGCAAGCCCAGTAAGTGATTTCACTTTAGTGAGACATGGGAAACGAACTTAGACATGCAGAGTTCAAAGTGTCATAAATGGGCCTTGCAGGTTTCAGCCATGCTTTAACCCTACAAACAATATCAGCCCATTCTCTTTATGTACGACACAGATGATGTGGTGTATCCCAGAGCGGCGCGAGCAGCTGTTTGGTCTCAGTGACGGTATTTTCTGTGTGTCTTTGAATCTGATTTGAGACAGACTTGAGTTTTACTGCCCTCTGGGTGTTTATTGAGTCCCCGCTGTGCTGTCTCCACCGCTCGGTCTCATGCACACCACAGTGTGTGCGTCTCCTTGACTTAATGCCAGTGGACATCAGATGAAATGTGAACACGTTTCCATGCAGATCGAGTGAGATGTAGAGAAGGTCTTAGATTGGGCTTGATGATGAAAAGTAATGACACAGAATAATATTTAAAGCCAATTGCAAACATAACGGCTTTTATTGGGATTGATTTATAATGATTCTGTTCACTGTGATTCCAACATTTTCATTGCAAATCTTCATGTTTTCAAAAACCTGGATAACTTTCAACCAAAACTGCATTGACATCCACTGTTTCTGTCATTCGTGTCACTGAGAAGATGCTTCAGGAGTTACAGGACCAGGAAGAGATTTGGATAATCGAACTAATTGGTATTTAGAGGAGTGATGACAAAAGTATTACTGGAAAGTGCTGCTGTATTCCTGATTAAGAGTGTTCAAAGAGTGCCTCAAAGGTAAAATTAATGATTGCATGTGAGGCATTTGAGCCTGTGTGTGTGCGCATCCCCACGTACCCAACAAGCTAATGCCGAGTCGTGACAGCCCCTGCCTCAGCCCGTCCCCGAGGCTCTCTGGCAGCTGCCGTCTCCACTCCTCCTGCCTGGTGTAGTGCTCTTCATCCAGAGACAGACGGTCCATGTTCCTGGCCAGGCTCGTCGCCAAGTTGGTGATGGACGTCAGCGTACCTAAACACAAAGGGACATGTTCAAACCCTGTGTTCACAGTTTGTAGTGAACGCTTTCGGTGAGTGCAGAGGGGAGGTGAAGGTCATTATAGCGCTTTAAATTAATGAAACATTTCAAGAGCAAAACAGGGAGACTGTGTAAAAAGAAATGCATCAAGTTCAAAATGGATTTGTTTCTTGTTTAAAGATGTCCACATGGGGACAGACAAATCATGAGGTATGCAGTCACTGCTGTCTGACTTCCTTTACAGATAACGATGATTCATGCGCTGTCTGCCAAAAGCCAAAACTGTTCATCACACAGCTCAAAGCTAATTTAATAAATGTTGTGCTACTCATCACTGCATGACGACGGTGTTGATCAGATACTGTATGTGCTGTTTCCGTCTGGGAGAAGATAGAGGCTAACCAAATGAGCAAACGTGTCTGCAAAAACATGAACAAAAACATCATGAACATCTGTGGTACCTTTTGAGATATGTTTGACGAAGGAGGTGGTCCCTCTGGACACCCCGCTGACGAAGGCCCCGGGCCCGCGGGTCAGACCCTCATACGGCAGCCGGAAGAAGTCGGACACGCCGTTACCGATGCTCCGCACCAGGCTGGCAGGACTGCCCAGGATCTCCAGAGATCCCACCACCCAACCTGAGACAGTCACATGATGCTTGTTATACTGTTAATCCTGTACTGTGTGTGATCAAAGCAATGCTGGGAGCTTCAGCTAGCATTCATTTAGCAGTTTTTCTTTTTCTTTTAGCCACTAAGAACTGAGGTTTAAAAACTATCTCAGAGAGCCGTTTCCTCTACGCTGCAGCCGCCGCTCTGCCTCCAGGAGAGACTTCTCTTTCAGTTCAGCTTTACAAGAAAAACTTGGACTGGAAGCAAATATTTAAACAAATAAACTTTAACTGTATTATTTTTGGAGAGAGCCACAACGGGGTTATAATACACCGTTTTCAGGACATGCTATATAATCCCAGAGTAATTTTTTAGACTGTTCAAATGCGTTTTGTATTCAACAGAAATCAAAAGAAATCCATCTGGAACACCTGCTCGTAGGAGGAACATTCCACATACGAGCCCCTGGAGTAAACTCACTTTCACTATCCGTCACTCGCCAGAAGCAGTTTAGAGGGGGAGGCTCTCCCAATCTAAACATTTTACAGAATAACTTTAAAAATGTTCTTACATCATCACTTTATGTTCAGCATTGTGTTCATTCTATCAGAATTCTTCTTAGACGCATGCACACATACACACTCCTGCATGAAATCATACATGTGCCACAGTAAGATTTACAGCCTCCTACTATCTCACCTCTCTCATTCAACCATAGAGTCCCCTTCAGATGGCACGGCTCATTGATATTTATGCGCTGACAATTGCATCACAAAAATCAAACAGCCATTTCTCGAGACGCCAGACCCCGCTCTGCTCTTATTCTCCGTCAATTTGCACTTGAGTGATGGACTCTAATGGTAGGAAACCAACTCCAGTGGGGCCTAGTGGTCGTTTCTGCTGCACATGCTCTCCCAGTTGTGGTTTTGGTAAAGCATAAAGTCCTGACAGGAGCTGATGTTTACAGGGCTGAGTCATGCTATTAAACACACACGCATACACTGGAGTGTATATGCACAGAGTGTATTTCTTTTAATGTCCATATGTCCTTAAGTCTTTGCATGTGCGTGCGCGTGGATTTACGCCTGTGGGTGTACGTGTGATCGTAGTACTGTGCATCCTAGTACTAATCAATCCCAGAATGCAATGCTTCCTGGTGCCCCTCACTCCATGATGACTCGGGATGAGGAGAACCGCGGTGAGGTGACGTGTTGAAATACGAGCAGAAACGAGGGCTCTAACGAGAGACAGCGGGAAGGAAGTGTCCGTACAGAACGGTGATTTCTGATGTGGAAATGACTGAGTTAAATCAGAACATGTGTGGAGGCTTTGAGTAGACAGGAGGACAATGCAGGAGGGAGGTACAGAGCCTTTATAGCGCCTGATAAGCCCGACTTAGACTTGATCTGTAATGCACTGCCTACACATCCGAGACATCACTCAAACCTTTTGATTAAATAGTAAATTATGACAGAGAGGATCTAAATCATTTCTGAGCCTCCGGAGGTTCAGATTCTGCTTCCTGGAACTCGACAGTTTCACTGTACTTTCTGCCACAAAGCAATGGGAGCCCTTGGGTGCAATCATTTCAAAGCTCAACTCTAGACTAGAATAAATTGTGGAATTTCTCACTTGAGCACACATCCTGTTATTCTTCTGTCCATGTTTGCCTAAACTGAGTGCATACAGGTGTGAGCCTCTCTGATACAGACTGTAAATCTGTGTCCCTGTACTGTGAGTAGAAAAATAAAGAGCATGCAACATTACCAGTCTAGTGTAATACATGAAATACAAGCTGGTTTGAAGGACCATTTGCTGTACGGTGTGTGTGGTGCGGCAGCAGGTGAATACAAGGCATCTGAGAGCGAAAGAAGTGGTGCAACTGCCTCCACCCACCACCTACCGGCTCTGAAGAGGGCTCCAGCAGCATAGTGCATGGCCAGAGCGTGGACCAGCTGTCTAGCAGTGGTGCACAGTGGCCCCCTCTCAAACAGGGAGAAGGAGAGAGGAGTGTGGTCTGAAGCGATGTATAACTTCAGGGATGCGTGGACGCTGACCAACAGGTTGACCGGCTGGATGGTCAGCCTCTGCAGCCGCACAGGGTGGACTAACGCCTGCACCGACTGAAGCACCTGGAAGAAATGTACTAGTTTTAGTATTGACATAAGAGCGTAATGACAACATTCAGCCTCATCAGTCCCTAAATAAAAACAACACGTTCTGAATGGCGCACCTGTTCAGGGAGGAAGGGGGCAGATCCGGGCTCTCTGCTCCTCTGGGTCCCTGATTCGGCTGAGGCCGAGGTCATGGCACTGTCAGGGATGTAGGTATGAAACAGGGTCTTAATGTAGTAAACAAAGGTGTCTTCAAGGTAGACTCTGGCAGGTTGGAGCTGGAAGGTGACCTGAGGGGAAAGCACACAAAGCTGTCCATTGAATTTTGTCTTTTTTGACATGAGAAAAAAATGCAACAATTTCCTGCTGAATTATCAGTGTGTTATTCAATGAAAACAAAAAACACTACATCTTGTGATTAATATTAATGACCCACGAGCAAAACCTTATGGTCGTGTGTGATTACGTGCATGGTTGCTAGGGTGTAGTATGTGATTGAAGCAGTCACAGAGGTTGCACTAATAGCGCTTTCAGTAGTAGAAGCGTACTGATAAAATTTGTCAAGTCTGCTGCAACATCCTGCTGGACTGACTGTGCCGTCCCACTCTGGAGATCCCGCTCTGCTGCCAGTGGACAGGACGGCACTCCGCTGACTTTATTACTGTCATCATTATTGTTATTAGTAGTAGCATTGGTGGCTGCAAAGGTGGATTAGTGTTAGCACCAGTATACTTTATTCGATGTCTGCCCTCAGTTTTCTTTCATCCACTGGCCATACCTGCCCTGCAGTCACTGTTCTTGTTTTCTTTGTGTTGTTCTGTTAATGTTTTGTCTTGTCTTGAAATAAAAAAAAAGAACTAAAATAAAAGCTGCATCAAAGAAAATGCAAATACAAATACAGAAGAATGGATCCAACCTCCTCCACAGTGCATATGTCCCCAGCCAGCGCCATCCTCAACTGCAGGAAACAAGAGCGCCTGAACTCCTCCAGGGATTCAGGGGACTGAGTGGGGTTGGCGTCGCTGCTCCACGGCCCCCCGGGCTCGGCTCCCCCTCTCTGATCCTGGCACAGCAGCACGGGGAAGTGGAAACTCGCCCGGTTATACAGCTGGTTGTCTACTTGCAGACTGGAGCAGTAGACCTCGATCAGAGAGGCTCCAGGCATCAGAACGGACCTGGATGCTGTGTCCATTCCAGGGTCGACTGCCAGCTCCGGGGGCAGGAAGGTGGGCGCTGGAGCCAGGCTGAGGAGCAGCTTGGTCAAGGTGAGTCTCAGTAGCTCTACAGGACCAGAGGGATTGGTGATGTCATCACTCAACACTACACTGGCTTCACTCAGGAGGACTTGAAAGGACAGCTTGAAGGACCTGAAACCAAACAGAAGCTTTTTAATGCAAAAGTATCATGCAGTGAAATAAATAAAGGACTGTAACAGAGTTCACTGCTGAATGTCTAGGAATCTTTTAGGCCATCATGTGTTTAACTGCCCTTTATCACTGTCAATGAGGAAGAAAACATCTCCATTTTAAACATAACCCTAAATCTTAACCTATGATTCAGATGATTTGTAGAGGACAAATAGAAACCAAGCCCATTCATCGTGTGCTGGTGATGTTTCATGAATGTGCTACCCCCAGAGCACATTAACAACGATGACTGAGTGATGTCATTTGTTTACATTTACCTAATATTTGATTATATTAATTTCCTGTTTTGCCAAAATGACAAGGCGGCTATGTGTTGACGTAATGGAATAAAGCTGTAATACCATGTTCTACTGTACTAATTTCACTCATGACAACACGGGGGTTTTATTGCCCTCCTGTGGTGAAAACGATGCCTGTTTCTTCACATTTGGAGTCCAGTAACAACTGCTGCATGAAAACATTGCTGTTAACAATAATCATAAAGCAATTTGAAGTGAACACAGTAAAAGGCACTCGGCTAGATACCTTGAGGTTAGGAAGAACAACATGCATGGGTGATTTGTTATGGTTCAAATATGTAGGGAGCATAAAATAACATCAATAAAACCATTGCCTGTGCACACATACCTGCTGTGCAGGTTGATTACAGCATCCATGCTGCCCTCTGGTGCCAGAGACAGGACCAGGGTGCCTTTCTCATACCCCACGTCTATGTAGAGACAGCCAAAGCCTGGCAAGAACACCACCTGAGGAACAACACAATACAGACCTGTGGTGAGGTAAATCAATACAACTGGATACTCTGTATAGTTGGAGAGTGGTGCATTCTCTCATTTTCACCTTAAATACACTTTGAGGATGTAACTTCACTCATTCACAGATTCATAGCTCAGTGCTCTCTCCTCTGTTCTTTGTATGTGTGTGTTCCAGAGCATACATGGGCCCGACTTTAACCTCCACCACTCCATGCTCAGAGAGATCAGCCCCTCGTGTGACGAAAGGAAGCAGATCCCTGCTGAACGCTTCGCTGAGCAGTCAAAACAAGTCCAACCTTTGACCCCTCACCCCCACCACAAAGGTCAGACTCAGACCTCACAGTAACCAGAGATACAAAGCCTCAACCTCAACCCCAACCTGCAGCTGGCTAGACACAACACCAAACATTACACACACTGCTCCTTAACATCTCGCGTACCCCACACTGCTACACTGACCAAAAACACAAACTATTGAAGTGAAGCTGTGCGAACGAAATTTGTGCAAAACGAGTGGAGAGAATGTGTAGAAATTGTGCCGCAAAAATCACTGACTGCCAGAATGGAATATAATATTCGCAGTTATGTTCTCATGAGTGTATAATCACCTGAAAAATGAATTGTCGTGTTTTTCGCTATTTTAGCACATGCTGTTTATTGCTACAGAGGGACTCGGCTGCCATGCTGCATTGCCATGTTGCTACAGCAATCCAGAATGGACAAACCTAACACTGGCTCTAGAGAGGGCCTTTCGCATTTTTTTAATGTCATGGGGCCATCTTAGGGGAGGATGAGGCAAGGTATATTCAGTTGGTTGCAATCAGATCCCTCACCACTAGATGTCACTAAATCTCACACACTGGATCTTTAAATCAGCAGTTCTTCAGAAAGTAACATCTCATAAAGAGCACTTGAGGTCAATCTTTGCGTTTAAATCAGATGAGATTTATCCAATTTGGAGAAAATGGGATGACTGGGAAAATGTTGCCGACAGTTTACTACAATGACTCAAAAAATCTAAATCAAAAGGGAAATATACTGGATTTTTAGCATTGAGAGTTGTGACATCCCCTCACACAAGAGAAAATCTTTACACCTCACCCGGCCTACATGTATGCTCTTACCTGAGTGCCAGGGGAGTTGATGTCTATGGGGTCAGTCCAGTCAGTGGAGCTGTGGTCTGAGGTGGTTTTCAACAGCAGTGTGGGCAGCATCTCCTTCTGCCGGCACTCGGGGAAACTGGAAAAGTGGTGGTAGAGCTCATGGTATAGGGAACAGTTAGCAGGCAGAGGACAGCAGTACACCTCAGTCCGTGGAGTTTCTATTGAAGATAAGAGGAAATAGTAAAGAACTAGTAGTACATATAGCATAACAATATAAGACGAACAGAGAGGAGAAGGGGATGGGATGATATGAGGAGATTAGTCCAGCCTTTGCCTTCATACCTTTGACAGTTTCTTTTAGCAGCAGTGGGATAGGACACTTGTTGTGGATCAACATGCGAGGAGAGGGGTCCTCATTCAGAATGATGTATGTCACCCCAAGGTGCTCCTGATATGTCAGTACTATGCATCTGCAAAACACAAATACAAACATAAATAAACAAGCCCATAAATAAACTGTCCACAGACAGCTCACATCCCAACCCCTTCTAACCACACGCAGATAAGAGCTTACACACCCACCAGCATGTCAAACGTCACATTACTGCTATGTCCATTTGCAAATCTCTGAGGTGCATCCATGGGCAGAGCCCTAACTGAAGCCAGGTGTTGACACACTGTCACACTGTGTGTATGTGTGTGTGTCCACATTTGTGTTTGGCCACACATGTTGCATTTACACACAGGAAATGAAAGCCAAGCTAGCCAGTCCAACACCACAAGGATGTAACAGAGGAAAAACACATGCTCATTGGCCTGTGTGCTGCACGGACCCTGTGCCCTGTGTTTGTGGTAATTAGAGGATGAAATAGCTGTGTGTTATACTATATGACTTCTTACTAACATTTAGGCAAAAACACAGGAAACACAAGAAACGAAAGAGAGAAACAAAGGAAGACAGAAAGACATGAGATGGATCACGTGCAAAAGAAAAGCAGAGAGACTGACAGTGGAAATATTGAGGGCATTTCTCCTTTTGCTTCATCCGCAGGATTTAACAAGCTGTGACCAGTGACAGTACATCCCTGCTTTATATCCTGAGCCAGCCGGGGATCGGCACCCTGCTCTAAATGGACTGTCACAGCCAGCAAACCGCAAACGTTCTGCTTCACCCACCTGCTGCTCAGGCCACCCCCAGAGTCCGGTTCCCCAGGTACAGACAAACTGTGCCTGGGGAAGTCTGGTCGAATGGGAGCGGGGAGGCTCCACGCTGCAGATCCGACTCCACCATCAGGCTTGGGAAACAGGCTGAGGAGCATGTGTCTGAGCGGCAGAGGGAACTCCACCTTTCCCTGGACGCTGGTTTGGAGGAGGTCCCAGCATGGCACAGAGCAGGGTTTGGCCAGGGATGATTGCTCAGAGGGAGCCAGGCTGAATACTGCTGTCTCTGGTATCTCACAGGCCTGAGGAGAGGACATGAGAAAGAGAGGAGAGGAGAAGAGATGAGGTGAGAGGAGAAGAGCGCATAAGAGTAAGGAAGAGGGAAGATAAATGAGGAAGAAACATAAACGGAAAAAAGATGGAACAGAAGAGACAAAAAAGTGGAAAAAAGAGGGATAAAAGAGGGGGAAGTGGACAAAAGTCGCATCAGAAAAGGATATAAGATGTGACATAAAGGCCAAGAAGAAAACAATGCCAGAGAGCAAGGAAGATGCAAGTCATTACAACAAAAGATACATGGTAAAACCACGCTGTTATTGTACTCGTTTCTTTCTCCCACTGAGCTTAGCGCTAAATTGGTAGCAGAGAATCCCTGCTGTGCTGGTTTAGCAGCCAGTGAGCAGCGAGTAGTTGAGGACTACAGGGATTAGGCACTAAGCATGATGAATAGACCGACTAGAAAGGCATTCCTAGCCTTGTTTGTGGTCTGTGTTATTGTTAAGCCCATCACCCGCTATTTAGTTTTTTTAAGCTCTCTTCTTTTTTTTTTAAAGTTTCTTCAGTCAATTAGTGGCAACTGGCAAGCTCTGCCATCCTTCTTTAAGAGGGTCTGAAGGCTCGTTAAATGACATCACTACATTGTTGCTCTCTTTTGGGAACAAGCAACAGATGAAAGCGAGAAGGGAAACCTGCATCCAATTCTGGGTGTTTGTCTAATGTCCCTATGAAGTGCCATTGCCACATGGTGAGAACGGCGGAGGGAGAGAAGGGGGGGGGGGCAACATGATCTGATGGAAAACGGCTTACTGCATCCGAGCAATGTGTGCGGCAATGTGCGGTGGTGCTGGGGTGGATGTGTGTGAGTAATGTGCATAGGGAATATAATGCATGTGTGAAGCTTCAGAAAGTCTAGCAGGACTGGACAGACATGATGCAGGGCCATACACATACATGAAAACACATACACAGGCCTTATGGTTATGAGTAGCAGCGAGGAATTGAAGCTATGGGCCCAGGATTTACACTATTTCACAGTTTTATGGCGAGCTGGAGCTAACAGTTAAGCTTGTGGGGACTTAGAGACGGGGCAGGTGTTGGGATGTATGAAACGTTAGCCTTGTGCAGCCTGAAACTTCTCATATGTTCTAGCACTATGCCAACACAAGCAGTTGTTTGACATTAAGGTAGAGAGAGGCACATACAAAAAGTATTTTCAAGTTGACATGACTGACATTTTCTTCACAAAATCAAAGAAGACATGCTCTGTACTTTACTTTGAGTCACACGACTGAGGTTTATTTTCTGCGTGTTTTTGTGCACGGTAGCTTGAAAACAGAGTGTGATTCAGAGAAGCCTCTGTGCAGTGGATCAAGAGAGGAGAGAGTGTGTTTATGTGAGCATTTACAGGACGCACATTACCTGGTCATCAGCTCCCAGCGCATGGCCAGTCAGCAGAGGCCTGTACTGGATCAGGTAAGGAGTGTTGTTGACAAGAATTGTTCTGTCCTCTATCTGGAGGATCTGGATGCCGTGTCTCACCACAGACGACACGCAGAACTGACACAGCTACAGAGGAAAGAACACACACTGAGATGCTGGCTACAAATGAAAAAATAATGAGAAATTACAGAGAAATCTGGAGCCTCATGCGGTGAGATACAGAAATAATTAAGTTAATTAGGTGCACTCAAAAATGTGGGTATAAATATATACATTTGAATTACTTAAAAAAAAAGAATGACATCATACTACAATACATTTTCATTGTACCACCATGTTTTTCTAGGTGACACTTTCAGGTTACTTCTGTTTATCACTCAGTTTCTTATTGGCAAAAGATTCACAACATTAAAAGGTAAAAAATCTCTCATTTGGAAATCTTGTTGTTAGTTGTTCATTTTTTACAATGTGTCAACTTTTTGAATCATTAAATAATGTGTGTATGGTATTTAATGCTTGCTGTTCACATACAGGCTTTTTACATTGGTTTAAAGCTACTAGCGTTGTCTTTTTTCTCCTTACTTTGCAGAATAATAAATAATTTACCTTTGTCTTGGTTTTTGTATACAACTCTGCTTGTAATGTAATTCAATAAATACACCACAAACTGTCGAAGGCACAATGATATCTTACTACACCATTCAAAAATGTGTCTGGACTCTTGAGAATACAATAAAAGACTTCACTTTCCTCGTCTGGAATACCTCTCTCTAAATTCAGTGACGTTCGATGAGCAGTTTGACTGTATAGTGTAAAAGCTTTTAAGTTTGACCGCTGTTTCTCTCACCTTCTGTCTGCCGGGGAAGGCTCCCAGGGTGATGTCGGCCTCTATGTAGCCCTCCTCATCCAGAGTGACCACCTCTGAGTCAGATCCCTCCTTCCATCTCGGAGAAGTCAGGTCATGGACCAGTTTCAGTGCCGTAGACTTGTGGACGGTGTTAGTGTGGGCCCAGTAGATACCAATCTGGAAGGCTTCCTGGATGATGGGGGACAAGAGGGCATGGAGGGTGAAGAGAAGGAACAATGAGGGTGAGGAAGGGAGGCAATCAGATGGAGAATTAGGAAGAAAGTGAACTCATCAGTCATGTCAGACAAAAGTTACTATTTAAATGGACTGTATTTGATTGCATTTTGGAAACAGTCACATGCTTAAGTCAACTGTGGCTTCATTACCAAAAACCCAGCACAATGTTCCTGACAGTGTCCCTGCATAGCATTTCAAATAGTCCTGGAAGTGAGGAGCACACAACTTCCATTACCCTTGGCCTTATCAGGAGAACACAATTTAATTGTCCCACTGATGCTCGAGTGACACACTGATTGTTCATCTGGCTGCGCAGCTCAGCGGCATTATGAAACATGCCGATCAAACACCAGCCTTCCCACATAAACCAATCAAGTCTGAAAGAGTTGCAGCGGACCCCGAAGCTTCTCTCCATTTGTTGTGCCATGAAAAAATGCAGGGTGCTATGGAAACAATTCTTTATTTGTTTCTATTTCACAGGCTATTACATATTTACAACTTATTTTGTTTCTTTGTGCTGAACCATAGCAGCACTTGCTCTCTGATATGCTGCCTTGCCGCTTAGGCCTGTGTTAGCAGCAGAAAAATCTGCGTATGAGTGTGTTATGTTCCACAGGGGGAAAACCATCTGCAGACCACTTCTTCTGATCTCACGAGCCAGTGTGAAGACATGCCTACAGTATACAATGACAGAGCTTGGCTGCAGATAGACTTATGCAGGGAATATTGTTGTAATGCAGTTCTGGTGAATGATCTCAGGTTTTGTGCTTATTAGTCAAGACTGAAATAAAACTCGTTTCATAATGAAGGCTGTCATGCCACGAAAAGACAGACTTCCAGGTCTTGATCTAAAGACAAATTATATCTGCAGTGCAATAGGAAGATAATTTTAGATCACACAGTGATGGAAATTTGCAGGGTATACAGTCCAATAATGTCTTTCAGAATCAGGCAATGCTTTTTGTGCCAATACTAAACTTTTGACCTGATGGGAAACGCTTTAAAGTTGACATTTATACATTATGACTCCTTTGCTGTGGCATAGTCAATACTACGTAAGAATCATATAAAAGTGTAGCTGGGACAAGAAAACTAAGAACAGATAATTTGTGGTTTTCATATATACTGTTACAAATGAAGCTCAGTTTACTTACAAACTAAAGGTATGTGGTTTGGAAAGCATAGGCATCTACCTGGCAGGGTAAGTCTAAGGAAAACTATTAAGTTGCATTATGGCTAATGTGGGACCCTGTCTTTTGGACTAAAAGTCAGGATATCTTGGCCTCTGCCGCATCGACTTTGACCACTCTTTTCATAATCTGTCTCTTGCAGGGTACACACACTCTAGTTGGCACCCTACCTTAAAGTTGGGCGGTACAATCACTTTGCCGGCTGGTATCTGTAATACGATGGTCTCTCCCTCAAAAAGCCAGAGGTCCCATTGGGAGTGGTTGGCCAGCAGGGCCCAGGGCAGCAGCTCTACCAGCAGACTGTTCAGGCCGGACTTCCAGCAGGATAACTTCACCTGCATGGGACTGTCCCACTGGGCAAGGGGCTCCAGCACTGACCTGTGGAGAGAAACATAGAAATCACTCCAATATTAGATTCTACTACAGCGACCCATTGGCAGATATACAGTATATTAAGAATACAGACACTGATGCAATCATACAGGCAGAGCGAGTGGAAGCTTTGGTCTTTACCATAAAATTCTGCAAGGATTTCAAGCACAAGTGAAATTCTGGGAATTAAACATGTAATCCTGCCAGTGTTGATGCCTTGCTCAACCCGACTCTATCCAGCGGCCTAGACGAGACTAGAGACAAGCAGGCAGACATGCTGAACAAATTTCTCTCGCTTCTTATTTAAGCCACTGCAGTAAGGCTATGGTAGCATGGATAGTAAACACTCACCCTTGACACATAGCTATAATGACATATATATAGACAGTGAGACACACACACAGCTACCTGTAATGCAGTATTGATAAACAACCATTATTGTCAGATCAGCTTGGTAATAAAACTCATTTTTGCTCAATCACTAAGATAAAGGATAGAATTCCCCCAGTAATTTGGCTATGGACATGTTTTACACACTGCCAAATACAGAGCAGCATGCAGCCTTAAACAGGCATTCAAATGTGTCGTATATAAACAAACAATTCTTATACTGTTACACTATGCAGACCATTAACACGCTGACAGTCAGTCAGGCTAAACAAATACATAGAAAGAAAAGGTCTGCAAACAAGTTATGCAATACAAACAGATACAGAGAACAGTTGACAGGGCATCTGGGAACACACATGGGCATGTGGAGACACAGACAAACAGGCAGACAGACAGAAACACACAACCATTTTTCCACCAATCCACTGACGCAGCAGTCATTTCACGGTAATCATGGTCTTGTGAACCCTAAACAGCGCCGAGTGCCAGAAGAGAGCCAAACAAACAGTTCTCTCAGACTTATACTGAAGTTCAAAGCCATCAAAGGCGACCCAGTCTTCCCTCTCTCCCAAGGCCGCCTCAGGTCTGTTCAACCCACCAACCTGCCATCTCAAATTTGTCACAAGCCCAAAGACTCCCTACTGTCAAACGCGACTAAAAAAGCACCAACGAGTTTTTGCTTCGCCATTTACTGCTGTTTGTGTGTGTGGTAAAATAGGACGTCGACCTCGAGGCTGAGGGCAGCAAAGTGCGGGGCTCATGAATCACATTATAGAGCTCACAAAAAGGTAATTGAAAGAAATGTGCTCAGCAGCTTCTGTCAAAACCCGCCAACTCTGGAGTTGAGGGTTTTAGAAGTGTGTATTTTGAGAAGCACACTGCTCTGAACACACACACACACACGCCCTGCAGCATACCCTAACCCCAACCACTACAAGATGTTTGTTTAATGATTGTGGAGGTGCCTCTCTGCCATTAAAAATCCAACAGAGAAAGAAAAATAACATTTACCACTTTCAACTTCCTCTGCCCCTTTAAGACACAATATTTACACACTCCCTGCCAAGGAGTTCAGTTGGTTTGGTTTCTCCGCTGTGCCAGGGAGACTGAACCCTCTTTCCAAACAGCAACCTGTATCACTATTATCAGCATTAAGGAAAAATATACAAATTACACTGTGGCTTTCACTTGCTGTCCAACTTCTGAGTGTGTTTAGAGATAGAAATCAGTGCTATTAATCCTCTAACGACACGTTTTTTAATTTCTTACCATTTTTTCCATCATGCTCCTGAACATAAAAGAGCAGTTTTCTGGGTTTCAGATGAACTATCATCCTCTGACACAGTGTGTGTGGCATTTAAAGGTGAGCGTTATGAATGGTGTGTTATAAGCGTGTGTACACATGTGCAGGGCAACAATCTTTGTGTGTGTGTGTGTGTGTGTGTGTCTGTTTGCATATATAGAGAGAGCAGAGAAACCCAGGCAACCACAGGCACACATATGGCTCACATGTCCAGCAGATCCGCTGGGACTCTTTGTAACTCGGAGAGCAGAGAGCATGTGGCTACGTCTTTTACCGCTGCTATCAAGATGTGATTGCTTTGTGACAAAAGATGATTCCCAGAGTGACATTTGTGGAGAGATTCAGATGTGTGTGTGCTGCTCGAACGGTATACGTAAACTCATGCACGGACCACATACACACACATGTGCACACATACACACGTGTACAGTCTACACTCTGTAGGCTCTGCAAAGCTGTGCCAAGCTTTAACTGGATGCAAGGCCCTGTGACGTGTGTGAAAAAGTGAGACTGTGACAGAGTGACAGGCTAAATCTCCGGTCTGTGGGGTAGGCAGTGGGATCCCCAGCGTCTGATGCACAGCTCTGCATTGTCTTTGCAGTTAACTGTTTTATTATGTGAACAAAGAGTCAGCAATGAAGAGAAGCCTCCCTCATTAAAGGGCTTGGTTGCACAACTCTGTGCTTTGGGGAGGGATGCCGGATGAGGCTCACTATTAGAAAAAACACTCTGGTGGGTCTCCATGAAATTTGTCTTATGAAATCCTAACAGCCAGATTTAATGCTGCCACAGAAGTGCTACAATAAAGATGGAAAATAATTACACATGCTGACTTACAACAAAGGATCGTAAGGTGTCATGGTGTCTTCAGGGGACGAAGGCTTGTTTACTCATGATGCTGTATGTGTGAGTGTGTGTCATTATTCCTCTATCCTGCCTTACTTCGCCTTATTCATCCTACCCAGGTGCTTGTAAGTGTTTAAAAAAAGGTGATCAACATTAATCATGAAAGCAGATGGACCACATTCTCACAAATGCAGGGTGTTGTGGAGTACCTGTTTGTGTCTTTGGTGACGTATGGCCATGGTGACTCGGTGGAGGTCTTCGGACCATAGAAGTCAGCCAGGATGTGTTCCAGGTTATCCTCATTTCCAGTCTTGTTCACAATCTGTTTGATTAGGCTGGTGGAGATTGGCACAGCACAGTGAGAAGCATCTTCATCCTCCCTGAAAGATGGAACACAAACAAAAAATCATTTTTGATTTCTCAAAAAAAAAAACCAACCATACCAAGACCAAGTATGATGCATGTGTTTATTTGTCTTTTTGGGAAAATGTAGCCAATGCTCATTGGAAATAGATACCTCACAGGACATGTATATTCTCAGCGATTCTCAAACATGTCTCGCTATCTTTGCACAGCAATCTTCAGCTCCTCCTGCCAAGCAGGCACTGTACCAGCTGATTTCACTTATCTTGATTATCTCCTGCTCTGTGGTGGACGGTGCGATAAGTGATTGCTCGAAATGAGAACCTACATACTGTGAGGGTCATAAAGGCACACGGTTGTGAACCACTGCTGTAAAGTTTGTCAGCAAATCTGGCTTGGAAGCATATTTACTTATTCTATGCCAGAAACAATTTGAACTTATTTTCTATTTCAATATAGAACAAGACATCTCTTGACAGCAGCTGACTATTCCCATTGTTTAGTTCAGAACAATTAAAATGACCTCCAGCTAAACTCTGCATTTACCCTGAAACGTCGAAGAAGGTTGAATCTGCCAATTGTTTTGGATTTTTCTTCCTGACATGCAGTCTTGCCTTACAAACACTAATTCACAAAGATCACAGAAAAAGCTAAAGAGCAGTAAATAATCCTATTGGATACCTCAGCCCCAGACACTGGTCAATTATGGCTTTGCAACAAGGAGAAAAAAAGAACTAAATCCAAACACAGCAATAGCTTCTTCTCTTTCTCTGGGCAGCATCCAGTTCCACTTGGCTAAAGCCAAACAGCCCCCTTACCCCCGAGCGATAGTTTATTAATAGAGCTCATTGTGCTATAAAAGGAACACAGGGGCTATTGCTTATGGATCTGGGGCAAGACAGAGGAGAGGGACAAGGTGTTGACAGGAAGCTTTTCATCCAGAGTAGTTCCTGAGGGGGGAAACTGGAAGAGGCTTCTGATTGTAACCCTCAGCTTTCTAATGTGGTGGCCAATATGAGGAGAGCGGGACGTAACAGTTCTGGTTTAGACTTGTCTGTGTCTCTTGTGTCGCAGACCGCAGCTCTCGTCCATTAGAGCCCACAACT
Source organism: Chelmon rostratus (assembly GCF_017976325.1). Lineage (NCBI taxonomy): Eukaryota > Metazoa > Chordata > Actinopteri > Chaetodontiformes > Chaetodontidae > Chelmon > Chelmon rostratus. The sequence continues at coordinate 23,136,060 of NC_055665.1, forward strand.
ATGTGTAATTACAGGAAGGAAAGACGAGCTGTTGACCAGCGAACATTCAAGATTGGATGCTTCCTAGAGGCTTGGGGTTGGGGGCTTGTGTGTGTGTGTGTGTGTGTGTGTGTGTGTTATATATGTATATGTGTGTGAAGGTGCATTTACAATTGTGGCTTGTAGTGTGTGTGTGCTTGTGAGGATGGAGAAGGATGAGGGATGGATTGGGTTGGGGGGACACGGGAGGCGGGTATGTAAGTTTGTGCAGTGAGAGGCGGTTTAGGCAGGGGACGGATCGTAAACACAAGGAGCACTGTGGTTGCAGTACAGAAAGACAAGACACTTGGTTGTTTCTGAGCTTGCTTTTTGCGCAGATGAAAAGGATTTATCTACAACAACAGGGGCCAAAAATATTCCCAGTCACTGTATGGCCACTGTGGTTCTTTTATGGCAGCTGAAATCAAAACAAACTTTGTGACCAGATATCTAAACACACAAGGGCTACGGCAAAATATTCTCTCAGGGGGAGTCAATTACACTCAACGTTTACTCTGTTTATTCAGATCACCACTGGTTGCTACCAAAGGGGTGATTTTTCTTCCATGGGATTGCATAAAACAACACAGATTACTGATGTACAGATAACAAATACAGTAGGAACAACAACAATACAGTATGTACATATGGTAGTTATTTCCCTCGGGGCCACCCATGCTGAAAAATAAAGACTCATGTTACAGAAAGACACTTTGGACTAAAGCATCTGCCATTTATACGCTGTGACATGACAGATGAGGTACCATGGTGATGTTATTAGACTATATAACCTACAGATGAATTACAGATACATGGCGGCTCTTTTATGTTGCTTTTCAATATTGTGCAACTAAACATTCTGACAACTGATTCGGCTTAGTGGAGCCTACTGTGATAAACTGCATAAAGAGCTGTCTCTTACAAGAGGACATGGACAATATGAGAAAGTGTGAACACACACTGACAAACTGGGACAGAGTAACAGGCGTAGTAGTGATGTATGTGACAGACTCTGCCCATGATGAAGTGGCGACTGTCACACTTGCACTGGCACATAGCTAACCAAGACAATGACAGACACAGACCACACACGGATACAAGGACACATGTGCACATACACTACTCATCCACCCACACAAACATGTGTGAATACACACATACAATCCTCTCCACACACACACGCAAATACAGAGCCAATACGGGGCCGAAAACCTGCTCTCTGTTAGGGCCCATATCTAAATGAGGTGCAATTATGGTCCGACCTGACATGTCGGAATTGGAGCTGCTGCCAAGCTGGCTTCCTGTTCCCTTGAAATGTGCCTGGATTCCCCTGGATCATGTCTTCATGTTGGCTCACAGAAACCAGAATGTGGTGTGAGGGAATCTTAAGTAAGTGTCTCTCCATCTTTGCTAAACTGAGGCATAAAAAACCCATTACAGAGGACAGAGGACATTCAGAGTCAGACTCTGTCCTTTGCAGCAGTATGAGCTGGTTGCTGATGACATAATATAACACTGGACTGAAAGAAATAAATTGTCCAGTGGATTTGTCCTGCTGATGGGCATGTTATGAGCAAATAGTGAGGATGGAAACAGAAGACCTGCCAAAGATGAAGTGGCAGATGAAGCTCTGCCTCAGTCATGAGGACAGATACCGAGTTTGCGTTTATATATCATGAAATGTGTGCTGTGATATTGATATAGTTTGTTTTTTTTATCAAACTGATCAACAATAAATCAACATTGCCTTTAAGGTGGGAACTTATTTGACATTTTAGGCAGTCACATGCACTAGGTCTTAATGTATCAAAGCTCAAACAGCCATTGCTCCATGACTTTATTTGATTTTTTTACCTGGCCTGGAAAGTGAGGTGGTGGGTGAGGTCAGCCTCAGTGTTCAACACTGGCTCCTGGTGGCCCTGTCCATGTATGAGCTGGCTCTCTCTCAGTCCCAGACTCCTCTTCTCTATGTGCAGGATTACTGGATCTGGCAAGTGGCTCCTCATCACAAACAGTGGACTGAAAACCACCTGAAACAGGGGATTCAGAACAATCACCAGTGAGACATGCAGCCCAAACAAACTAACGGACTGCACAGAATTAAACTGGCAAGGATGGTTCAATGAATGTGATGATGAGCTCAGATGATCAATAATTCAGCTGCCATGAATAACAACAGATATCAAGAAGAACCTCCGCTACCCTCTGCATGTGAGCGTGTGTGCACAGGATACTCACCACTCTCTGCTGCATGTGAGTGTCAGGTTCAAGTGTGATAAGAGTACACCACACATAGAGCAAAGAACCACTGGAGCAAGGCACCTGAAAGTACACAAACCGGCTGTTATTGATCGTCTCATTACTTATAAATCTAATACAGGAATGCAAAAGTCACACTGCACTTAGGAGAATGTGGTGTTTCCAGTACATCCCATATCTTTCCGCTATTACAAAGGGTTCACAAGAAAAAGATTGATCAAGGACACTCAAGGGCAACTTGTTTGTGTTTGTTTGTGGTTAGAATATAAAATATGGATATCTGATGACTTAAATGCCTTTGCTGCGACTTGCTCACTGACAGAATGTTTATTGCCTCCATCAGTAACGCATTATCATGTTTTGTCCTAAAAAACTTTGTTTCTTGGCTTCTTCCAGTAGTTAAAAGTTAAGTCTCCCCTAAGCCTTGCAACACAATATCATGACTTAGGCGACTGACAACTGTTAGTGCCAGATAATGGGCCATTACAGGCAGTTAAATCTTAGCAAGATTTAAAGGCTGAGAATGTGCCCACCGAACACTGAGCGCTCTTAATGTGTCACTGGTGTTTGTCCCATTTACTCCTCACTCCTCATTAAAGCCTCGGGATGCCAAGGCACATTACAAGTGGTCTAGTTTATGACAGACCAGGGACTTCATTTACTGGTGGGGACAGCAGAGTGGAGCAAAGAGACAGAGCGAACATTCAGTTTTAATATCTTGGGCCTTGCAAAACAGCCTTGTGAGGATGAGGGAGTGAAACTTTGGTAAACAGATAGTCTATAGGCCTGATTCACCGAAAACACTCAGCGCTGGGATAAGGTCAACATGACCTCCTGTACTTTGTCCAAAGTAAAGGACAGGGGCAGAAAAAAACTGTTGTATATCAGAGTAAAGGAGGATGAAGGTGAGATATGAGGAAGAGGAGTTACTTCGGATGGGTTACTGATGCAGATAATCAGGAGACAGATGAGAAAAGACAGACATTCACAGGGGAGAGAGCTAGAGGCTGGAACAGGTGGACAAGCTGAATACCAGAGGATGAAGTAAATAAAGAAGAGGAGTTAACAACCGCAAGATAGATGAGCGAGCAAGTGTGTGGGCGAGAGAGTAAAAGGAAGGGAGGAAAGGAGAGAGTGAAATAGCAGGAGACCGACAGAGATAGAGAGATCTAAGGGTCCAGCTACTAGTCCAGGCAGCTCTCTCATTCAGAGCCAACCCTCCATGTGTGTAATGAATGACTTATCTGAGGAGAGGAGATAACAGCGGAGGTTGGAGTGGAGTCAGAGATGTTCAGACCCACACACAGAAGCTGAGCGAGGCGAGCTGTTAACAGCATGGGGCTTACAGGATAAAGGGAGAACACAAAGACAGAGGGACGGACAAAGACAGGGTACAAGGAAAATACAGAGCAGGAGCAGCAGGGATGGAGTGAAGGAGTTATTGTCTGGCGCTAATCCAGCAGTGTGAAAGTGGCTTCAAAGCCTCTCCATGTGCCCACATATCAGCTAGTGTTTCCTGCCTATGGTTAGTGTTGTTATGAGAGAGCATAAACTGTATTTTCTGCCTCTCAACATGGTTGGGTTACGGGTTAGAGGGCCTTTGTAAGCCTATCTGAGGGGAAGATCTTAATCTGTTTCCTAACTGTGAGTAGCAGCGTGGAAGCTCTGCCACTGTGGCCACCCAGGAGAAGAGGATCCGGTCACAGTTGGTGGTCCAGTCACCAGCTCCAAACATGTGTGTGTGGATGGACAGCCGGTTGGAAGTGGTGGTGTGTGCAATGTGGGCGTCTATCTGTGTTAGTCTGGATAGCACATTCAGCAGCTTGCATTTGGACAATTCCATTCACAGTGGAGATCCATATCCTGTATCTGCTGTCATATCAAACATGTCCTTTTAACAATGAAATTTTAAATAACGTTACGCCTTTAACAGGAAGAGCTTCCAGACAGGTCTTTCCTGGCTAACTTGATCTTAAAGGCAGTGTAGTGACTCTACAGTGTCAGCCTGGGTCTGTTTGAGTTACCACACCTGTACAATGGAGCTGCTGCTGCCCTTGTCCCTCCTCTCCAGCTGAACATCCTGGGACCAGTCTTCGTCACCTCTGGCCCTCACACACAGCTCTGTCATCTCAGCATCCTCCAGCACATACGAGGCCAACTTAGCCCCAGCTTCCAGGCAGTCACAGTGCTCCCTGACCACCGTCTGACTGTCAGGCCCCACGTAGTGCTGCACCACCCGCAGCTCTATGTCCTGAGTCAGGTAGCTGCACATCACCTGCCGCCCACAGATTATTACCTGGAGGAAGGTTACAGGGGAGAGTTGCCACAATTAGAAATAAAAATAATTCATGTCATGTACGGTAGACACTTAGCCTTGAACACAGAGATGTTCTGTGATCTTTGAATGTCCTCAAAAGAAGAAGCATGGCCAAACAGGAACATGGGCCACGTTTAGTATTTTCTGTTATATGATCACATGTCTCAGGCACAGTATCACTGGTACAGTATGTAAGGGATGTTAGTAGTAGGAAGTAGGAACCTGAAACTGCAAAATTCAAAAACCTAGGAATGTTAACCAAAAATTGCTATCCAGGTAGAGTATGCGTGAGAATTTATAGGTGAATAAAGTGTGAAGTTGGGTGAAGTTAACTAACCCTAACCCTGCCTTTAGGAACACTACAGGTTAATGGACAAACTAGGTTTTCCCTTACATTGAAATCTAAAGGGAAAAAAATTCTCTAATTAAGTAATGGTAAAGCATGACATATCTTCATCACTGAAAGGTCACTGGTGCTCAGACAAGTATCACACCTTCAAGCATCATGAATCAATAAAACTTCAGAAGTTCAATTTCAACTTTAACTGTTACTAAAATGTTTTTACCAAAGGGTGCTCTTTGTAGCCTGATTTCTTCTCACTGATCAATTATTTTCAAAGGTCTCTGTCTATCACACTATCATGATTTACAGTATGTACACGAGTGCGCACACACACGCACAAACACACACACACACACACACACTTTTCCTTTTGTCTTACAGTACATCATGTATCATTATACATACGATCTGTATTTGTGTGGTTATTTGTGTGTTTTCGGACACAAATGTGCATGCACGCATGCATACAAGCATGCATGCGTGCATGCACACACAAACACACACACACACACACACACACACAAACAGAGAAACACACGAACACCCACGTGCACACTCACAGACACACTGATAACGTTTTAGGAGAGAGACTAATGTCAGCTGTAATGTACACGCACGCATGCACGCACGCACACACGCACACACATACACACACACAGCTCAAAGAAAGATTGTTTTAGAGAGAAATGAACATATATATATAATGAACATATGAATTGATCATGACAAGTAATTGTCCGCAGCAGCCCTAATACCCAGGCCTTCACACATGTTCTACCGCAGTCATCAAAGTGTGCCCAGTGTGTGTGTGTAATTAGAGAATGCATGAGTGTACAGATGTGTGTATGGCATTTATATGGGGGAGAGTTATACGAGGGGGATTTTTTAACAGCAGTCAACAAGAGGTGCCGATATGAATGATAAAGAGTCTGTCATAATAAAAGACCGTAGGGTAGCTAGACAGGGAGGGAGAGTACAGCAGTGTGTGACACTTTGAGGATGCCCACCCCCCCGGCCCCAACAAAAACACAAGATGAGGTATGCTCACGCAGGCGGGAGCCAACTTCCTCTGTAGTGGCAGCCGCTGTCCCACTCTGAGGCTTTGTGTTGTGAATTGGATGTGACCAACGCTCATACCCTATCATTGCATCCAATGGGAACAAGATGTAAGCAAAGTCTGGGACAGACGGAGGAAGGAATGTGAGAGGCCGAGTCTGTTTTGTCTGGAGGACGAGAGGGAGACATGTGCGACACTTGACACTGTTTACATAACAAAGTGTCACCACTATAATCTGATGGCATCGCTGCATTTTCAGGAATACAACGACTCGGCCTCTTATTTGTGGAAAAATCCAAACATGATCCACCACCATTCCTGGTGTAAAAAGGCGAACGGGGCTGGTTTATGATTTGGTTTATGCTGGTTTATGATTTCCTGTGATCTTCTGTGTGGATTGATGGGCCTCATTGTGTTTTTGGATGGCTTCAGGCTCATACGATTTTGTTTTAGTGCTATAACACAGATTACAAAAACAAAATACGGTATGTTGTTAGCTGAGCAACAACTAAATCATAACATACAAGTGGAAAAAACGAGAAATTAAAAAGTGCTCATCCCAAAATGAGTGCTGGGAAAGAGGCCAGGCAAAGTGACACATAGCAGTGGTCAACAGGCATAATGCAGCAAACAAGTTCCTGCTTTCTGTGTAGTGCTGAACCACTTACAGGACTTTTTTAAATATTAGCAGAAAGATAATCTGCAGGATCCCTGTACAAACGTTTGGTCCTTGTTTATTGCTGTGGTGTATTTGCACCACAAATCTTCACTTCACTTAATCTTTAATTAAAAAGGCCGTTGGCCATACCACCAGACGTTTGCCTTGGCTTTTCTGCAAATGAAATCAAGGTTGGGCAACACTCTCCACTGTTTCTCCTTTAATTGCTTAAGCTAACTACAAAGCACTTATTAAAATGATTCCCAGTAAACGTACCTACAGCTACAAAATGTATAACTTTTTGTATGCCAGAAAATACCGAAACATTAAGTAAATTCCATCCAGTGATGAAGACAGGGAGATGAGGTTGTCAGAACAAACCTGTTCAGCAAATGTAACTTTTTATATTCATGTCTTATATCTTAAGTATTGTTGCAAAATAGACATTTATTTAATATAGCAGAATGAAACTGAATTGATGTTTGCTGGTTGAATAACACAAATAATGTGTTTATAATTTTTTTGTTTTTGCATATTTTCTCAAGGCTTTAAGAGCTTTTGTGTGCTTTTTATTACAATGAAAACATGACCAGGAAAAAAACTACAAACCTGAAACAAATAAACAAAGAAAAACAGAAAATCAGTAAAAACTGACTGTACCTGTTTCTGGACACCGTTGAGTTGCACCACCTTGATGATGAGTGAGGCGGTGCGTCCTTTGTACTGAATGGTCCTCAGCAGAGTCCCAACATTGTCCACGCTGAAGGCCTCTGACCAGCGCCAGTTCCCCCATCCCTCGATGCAGATGTGCAGCAGCTGCAGGACAGGACAGAGCACACACACACACACACGCGTGCACACACAGACACACACACGCCAGACAGAAGACACCAGACATCAGAGGTTAGTCTTCTTGCCCTTTATTTATCCCCAAGCAAAAGGCAAGTAAACAACAAGATGCTTTGTTTAGAAGATTTTGTTAGGGGGGAGAAGGGAGACAACAAAGTTCCTGTTTACTGTTGCTGAACAGGCCTGCTGCTGTTGGAAGCAGAAATGGAAGGTCGCACACAATAAACTGGCTGGTGGAAAACAGCTGATGTGGAAGCTCATTATGGCGAGTGTGTGTGTGTACTTGTGCGGTTGGATGTTGGATGCGGTTGGCTCTGTTCTCCACACGTCTAAATAAGAGGCAGATAGTTTGCCTCTCAACCTTTTCAGCGTCATATCCATCACTCCAATGTGGAGCACATCCATGTGTGTGGCTGGGTGGAAACACAAAGACTCAGGAGGACAGCAATAAACAGACGCTGTCCTATCCTTTGACATTCAAACAACTTTACAATGGTGACAATTTTCCGACCAACAATTTTCCACATAATTTCTTGCATTGTGGTCCAGGACATGGCAGCAGGACTGAAAATATGCAAAGATGCATGATTTCAGTAATAACTACATCTGTATCTGCACACAATCAGCAGACGGGTGTTTTTGATACTTTCTTATTACACAATATCAGCATAATGCAAAACACTGACTTAATTTTAAGTAAGATGCCATGAAGTACGCTTTGCTGCAGCCTTTGCTACGTGTTCCTCCACCTAAATCCACTCGCAAAACATGCTGTATAAAAGCCAAGCGGGCTGGTCAAATGTACATCTGTGCACACAGCACATCTGTGCTACAGTGAGCTCATACACAGATGATCTGTCCACTTCTCATCACAGGATGCTGAGCACTATATGACAAGGAAACTCATTTGTCAAACAATGTCGTGAGATTATGGTCACAATACAGGAGCAGAACCATAAATACGCAGGGGGATCTAAAGCCTGAGGCAGCGTGACTGACCTTCCACCTGACTGAACTCTCCGTGTCAGCTCTGCTGCCAACACTACTTCAAACCTGCAACAGTTGGAAAAGGAGGAGAGCGACAACGTGAGAAAGACAAAGAATGTATGTTGGTAAGAGAGTCTAGAAAGACAGGGGAAACGAGGGGGTGTGTGTGAGGGGGACGGGTTCAATACTCTCCCAGAGGAGTAGCGACCAGAATGAAACCCTGAAAAGTGCTTTTGAAGATTTACACTTTGGCTCGTTGCTTCAATGTGCCGAACATTTAGCCAATCCGTTTAAAGAAAAACAAATTACTCCTCAGGTCAAAGAGCACGGGGGACCCTGGTCAAGACCTTCGATGTTTCTCTCCACCGCAGTCTTTCCTCACTGTTTGAAGGCAGATTTCTTTACAAAAACATTCTTAATCAAAGCCTGAATTCACTCTCTTCAACATCAGCCCTCCTCCCTGTTGGCTGAGTGGAAATGACATAATTTCTCAGATCTCCTGCTCAGTTATTCACGGGGAAAGTGGCAGAGTGGTGTAAACAGCCAGGTGACGGAGGTTAAGGTTAAGCCTAAGGTTAGAGAACCATGAGACGATTCCCTAAACCAGCACTTTCGTTACAATCAAGACCAGTTAAGATCACGGCGGTTTGAGGAAAACTTTATTGACATTCCGATCTTTCTCTCCCTTTAAGTGACCTGGTGCTGGATGAGATGGAAACCTTTTAATATGCACTCAACATCAAATTTGTCCTTAACCTCTTAGTATTAGCCTCTGACGTTTAGAGTTCGAGTGACACTGCGTTGGTGTTAGTCCTGTAGAAATCCTGTGAGGGTGAACCCGCTCTGGTGTGCCTCAGCACCATCTGCGAGGACCGATTTGTTATTTCAACACTTCTCTCTCCTTTAACCCCTCTGCTCCCCCCTTTCTCGCTGTGCACTTTATCACGTCTGTGGCTCAACTTGACCTTTAAGGGAGAAGTCATAATAACGTCTCTCCTCAAACTTCAAACAGCGACTGTGCTCTTGTTTTAATTCATCACTGCTCTGACTCAAGCAGTGGAAGAAGAAAAAACAGCAGTGACACAGATGAACTGGACACGTAGGACAACAAGAATGAAAAATAAGAAGCTGTTTTGCCTCTTTGTGACTTATCCAACTGTTGTGACACTGAGAAAACCCAGTCAGCCACATGTGGTGGTTTTATGCACATGGATTAAGCCTGGCCTTACACTAGAAATATGCAAGTGAGTGGAGGACTTCACCAATAGAAATGTATTTATAGGAGGATGACGCTTAATCTGAAGCAAGAAGTCAATCATCACAGTGTCCCTCGCTTAGTCAATTAGTTGAATTAAAGTGTAGGTTCACACTTTTTAAGTGTACTGTATTTCAAAACAGTACTCAAATACCCACGTGTCCATACTGGCCATGGAGGGATCCTTTCCTAAAGAAAATTAATTGCATGTGATGCGGACAGAATTCACTGTCTTTACTCTGTGTGTGAAAACATTATAAAGCTAAGGTAAAGCTAATCTGAGACTTCAGCAGTGTGAATTAGGCAATTAAATGTGGATCCTTCAAAGTAACTTTTTAGCAGAAAATTCCCACTTGACCCTCTGCTGTGGTTGAGTGAGAAAGCGCTATCCATGGAAGCACATAGAGACTTGATTTATCTCACTCACTCTGCTGAAGTCTCATATTCACATTTCACATTTTTGCTCAGTATGCACAAGAGGGCCAACCAATAAGCCTTTCAACGTAGAGTACATATGGTCATGTCAGTATTGTTTTAAGATTTGAAAACATGTAGGTGACAACATGACAGAGGAGAGGGGGAACTGGAACTGATGAAAATTGGTCATTGCACTCACTTTTGAAACTTTAATACAGTAAGAGTTAACTTTTTCACTCACAGTTTTTTGTTCTGCTTGCGGCGCCCCCAGGCACGTTAAGAAACCATAATCACATCTGCTTTCTAATTTGAAAATCTCTAACCTCAAGAACCAAAATGATGAAATACCCCACAGGGCCTTACATGAGAGTAAAGCCTGTACTGTATAATAGCTTGACAAGGCCGGCATGCCAAGGTGACAAACAAAACTGGACAGGAATAACTGGAACACATATGGAGTAAGTATGAAGATTTTAAAAAAAGCCAACAGAAACTACTCAGACTTTGATAAACATACCAATTGTATTCATTTTTAATGTTTTAGTCAACTCTGTAAAATGTGATTCTTTTACTCTACTAGTGCCTTGAGAAAAAACCTAACCCTATTTTGAGTAAAGCCAAAGCAAACAGCCTGTAACCTGATTCTTTATCTTATTTCTTTTAAAAAAACTAGTACACCCGCCCTCAGTAACTGATGCTGAGTTGAAGATTTTGTGTCCAAAACCAACTAAGAACCCATCTGTCATATTACGATCATTTCCCGGGCTGAGCATTGAGTGTAAAGGAAACGTGAAATTGAAATCTCAATCTCTCCTCATTTCCCTTAAATCTCCAGGGAGAGATTGTGATTGTGGCTGGCTGGTGATGGACACTTTGTTTCCAGCACATTACTGGGCTCCAGCTTTGGTACCGGAGTGATTTGCATGGACATCATTAAACTGAGTAATTGGACATAACTGTGAGTGCAGGGACTGCACTGTACCGTCCTGGAATATCGTCTGCTATCTGTTTCAATGATGGTGAGCAGGATTTGACCGGGGTCACGTCACACTGTTGCTTTTCCAATAACAACTCTGGCCACGAGCCCTGACATTAACAAATAACAAGCATTCACCCGAATTTGCTGGATGAAACTTGACCAATGGTAATGACATCAATGAAAGGGTTTAGTCAGACATATTTTCCAACCATTAATATGATCAAACTACGATTATTCATAGCAATTCTTTAGAAATGAACTGACTAAAAGTTACTGATATGCCTTTTGATTTGACAGAACACTGTAGCCTAGTATCGTCATGAAGATTTACATGACATGTTTGTCCACGTACACTGAGATAGCTAAGATACAGATGATTCATCACAGTTCCATGGAGATGAATCATCTGATTGATTTGACAGTTGTCCACCCCTGCTTGAACTGAATCCACTTCATTCTTTTTTGCTCTCATGTCCACAGTCAGACTGCAGGGCCACATCATCACAGGGATGGCTGGCCTTGTAGTGGTCAAACACAGCCATGATGAAAGCCGAAGTTTGATATGGTTTGTATGTTACCATATTACCGCTGGGTTTACTGGCTTTCCCACAATCCAATCTGCTTAAATAACTGTATTGTTGAATGTTGAGCACATAATGACGCTTTGACATATGTTTTCAAATCAAACAGTCTGCTGAAATTGTGACTAGCCTAAGCATAACAAGGAACACCTGTCGACTAAACCAAATATCTGAGGGTCAGAATAATGCAGTTAAAATCCACATAGATCGTGTTGGGACCATGTATGGTCTTATCACAAGATCAGTGCCACATGAACATTTTGAAACTCCACCACCCGGACTTCCCAGTTGCTATGGGAACTAAATGCAGAACCCAAACATGGGACTGACACATTCAGAAATGGTGCTAACTTCTGAGAATTACCATCACCACCCGCCTAAACTGTAAGTTATAGGCAGTGAGTCAATCAGCCAACCAAATCCCATCATGGATACGATGTCATGTCTACTTCCTGGTCCACTGCTTAATCCTGTCCCCAGAGACAATAATTAGCAACAAAGTTTCCTGTAACAGACGGTAAGATATCAGTCAGTCATAACCAAAGCAATGACTATTAATTTCCTGGTAAACATTACCTCATTTGAATGGCAAACACTCAAGTGTCTGCTTTGATGGTGTGGGTGTCAGGTCGAGCGTAGGCACAAGCATAGATGGAGAGAGAAACACGCACAGCTGGACAGACATAAAATCTCTCTCTTTCTCACGTGCACACACCAAACTCTCTCCAACCCCTGTCCTCCTGCAGACAGAACGAGTCACTGCTGCCACTGTAACCACTATCCGTCTATTGTCCTCTAGCAGGAATGTGCTTGGGCGCACATAACACAAATTAAGTGTCTGTCCGCAGTGGAGATGTAATCATTGTTCCTGGATGCTGCAAAGACGGGCTAACAAAGCCGCAGTGGTTGCTGGTTGTCTACCCATTACTACCATTCCTTCATTCCATCTCACTCAGACTATAATAGGAGATTCGAGACTTGGAGACATGGAGTAGAGGTATAAACAACGCCAGTAGCTTTGCACACTAGTTTCCATAACAGGCCCAAAGAGACTGTGGCAGGTCTTAGATGGCTGATTACCACTCAATTCCACCCAAACAAGCTAAATTAAACTCTCTGAAGCTTGAAACTGTTTTGAAATTTGAAAATGATGTGAATTCAATTTCATATAGCAAAGGTTTAAAAATAGCCTGACAAGTCTCTGTACTGCCCATCTTATTTAATGTCATCTGGGCGTAGATGAGAATAGAGCGATGTGGAATGGAGGTCTGTCTTGTCTGCTGAAATAACTTTGAGACCAGGGAGCTAGCTAGCCACCTAACAAATGAGAAACAGGCTTGTGCCCAGACGACGAAACAAAAGAATATGGATTACTTTGTCCTCTAGAAAGATGAGTATGGGAAAGAAGAGAAAACTGCAACGAGAGAAAAAGAAAAAAGCGTAAATGAGTTAAAGTGAGAACAGAGAGACACAGCATCCTTGCCAGGGCAGTGAGGGCTAACCCATGTAACATGAGGGAATTATGGTGGCTTTAACAGCTGTCTGCAATGCTTCTCTCCTCCTTGGCTCCCTCTCTCTGACAAAAGAAGCAAGGCAGTGCAACATCAAAGCCCAGATTTGCAAGTCTAAGAAGCGGTTTGCGAGCTGGAAGAAGGTACAGAGAGAAGGCATTGTGTGGGTCCGTGGTTGACAGAGGAGATGTTAAGAGGTTTATGCTTGACTAACACTGTTCCATAGTTCTCCCTCTGGTTTCTACCAAGGCATCTTAGACATCCAGGGCCTCGAGGGTTCCAGGAGACGCAGACACAGCAAGTGTTTGCACCAAAATAAAGGGAGCTGACAAAAGGAGTACTGTCTGAGAGGGGAGAGGTTTGAAAACCGCACGGTGGGGGGATGAAGAAGTCAGTGGTCGAGGACCCTTGGAGGACAGAGACGTTGTCTTAGTCGAAGAACACAAAAAACAACACAAAAGCTTACCCTGGGCTTTAGAAATAAAACAAACTATTGCAACATGCTGCACACACACTGCATAGTGAGTACACATACAGTACAGTTTCACCCACAGCATGTTCAGACTAAATATCCACCCAAACACCCATCTTTCCTGCTTGCTTATTCCTATTCAGGACCACATGACTTTGTAGCCTATTCCATCTTACACTTTGCAAACAGCAGGAAAACATCAGTCCACTGGAGGGCTAACACACATACTGTGCATAAAAACAGTTGTTCAGACAAACACAAACAAACAAACATGCACACTGTACATACAAATGAAGAAAAAGTGGTGCTCTTGATCACAGGCTGATTAGGCAAGAGGAGACCTCAGTCACCCGCACCACGACCACAACTAGAGTGCCTCTCATCTACCAGCAACTGTGGGCTGACTGCAGTCTAACTCAGACAACGTGAATGCAATTGATGTCTCCAGTGGTTTGACAATGCAATGCATAGTGCAATGTAACACTTCACTACAGAGAGGACTGGTTCACTACAATGAAACCACAAGCTCTCCTGCAAAAGAACAAATGCAGCGTGGGCTAACCCCATACAGCTACCACTAACCACAAAGTGGTAGATTGTGTAATGAAACTGAAGCGCAAGAAAGTGCAGCAAACATATCATCACAACATGGTCATACATTAAAAAAAAATTCTCATGCTTCCACGCCAAGTGCTGGTAAGACATATGTATTAGTGTGTTTCATTGGCTCTGCCTGGCTGAGGGCCCACACGCATGATTGGCACAAAAATAACAAATAACCGACAGCTCTGGGTGGTTTTCAAACATGTGTTTGACAGAATATTTCAAGTTGTGATTATTCAAATGCCATTTTTTAATGAGTGTGATGCTATGATGCTTGGTTTCACCGCTGTTTCTTCTTTCATGTTGGATGTGAAGTTTAAGACGAGATGCATCTCTGGGTCACAGGAAGCCACCTGACCCGTCGTTCCTACTGGTCAATATGCCAAAATCACCATACAGCTCAGTGCTCTTCCTGTGGGACTGACCATACAGCACTAAGATGCTGTCCGTGGTGCTGAAAGCAGGGCAGCACCACGCTCGCCTACTTTCAACCTGCACCTGCCCGTCTTCTGATTGAGGAGAGAATCAAGCAGTGGGCTGGCTAAGTGAGGCAGACGCTGTATGGATGCAGCTAAGGTTTAGCCCACTTCTGAAAAGAGCCCTGACTAATTTTAGAATTGGGACAAACTTCTGCCAGATTGGTTGTCCTTTAGTGTGCTGTTTGAGAAGGGTCAGAACACCTGATTAATGCCTGCAGGATCGGACGATCTGTTGGACTTATGGCATGTCCAAAATCTTAGTTGGCTGTCTTGCAGTTGAGCAGTCCCAGAGTCTCATTTCTGCCATGGCTGCTGCCAAAAGGTCCGTTATAAACTGAAGTGGGCTTGTTTTAATCCGATTGGAGCAGTAGTTTACATGTTGCAGCTAAAACTGTAGTCTTGAGACTGCTGTGACATAAAACTGAACTTCACTGCAGAACACATGGTCAATATTTTCTGCATCTTCCAGCCATCCCCAGCTCCATGTTTTTCTTCTTACCTTCCTCTAGAACTGCACAAAGTCATGTGACTCTCTCTTTACACAGCCATCTTGTCTGAATAAACTTCATTGGATTCGTCACTGGGCAAAAAAAGTCATTCCATGCTTTCATTCAGCGTGGGCTCCACATCGAGGCCAGTCGGTCGTGAGCATCAACGCTGCAGATTCTGGCCAAGCAGAAAAGTCAAGTAAAACGTGAAGTGTGAGTTAACACAATGTGCAAGATCAGTAAAAACACAATTCTGGCAGCTTCAGATGGTATGGAGCAGAGAGAGGTGTGAATTTTGGGGAAGCACCCAGCACAGTAGAGCTGGTTCGTGAGTGGAAGCTGGTCTGGTGCCTGTCTTCAGATATCACGGCCGAATGCATTAGAGGTCTACATTAATTGTGTATCAACATTCAGGAGTGTTCACAGGGTTGCAGATTGACACGTGACAACAAGTCAAACGAAAAGACACCAGCGATGTCAAAATGTAAGACAGCCACAGTGAGAGACCTCATTCTGCAACTGACATCATAGTGCAACACAGGTTTTTGAACTTGTTAGGAGTCAACTGAATAAATCTGCTGTCACAATGTGGACCAAGGTCATTAAAACATACCAACACTTTTGTCATGTGGAGACCAACCAGAAACAGTTCTGCTGCCCAAGCGGGGTTGCAACCCATGGTTTAAGACTCTTTGTTGTAGTTTCAAGGCCAAGGATTTGATGGAAAGGATGAAAACATATTTTTTAAACTGCTAACACATTGGCATGTTTAAAAAGATTTACATAGAAAAACAAATATGAGATTCTAGCAGCTCAGCTCTCATCAACATGATAATTAAATTAATCTCCTCATGTCAGGGGGAGAACTTCCTCTGGGACAAACTACACAGGGAGTGGAATTACTCAAATATATACACACACACACACACAGTCATGACAGACAAATGGCTCATCAGATATACAACATGGAATCAAAATAAAATCTCATAGCATGTCAGCAAGTGTGAGAAAACAAACTAAAAAGATCAGGCTGAGTTTGGAGGGATGGGCATGAATTAACTGTTCAGAGATAAAAAAGAAAAAGCGGGTGGTGAAGGTGGAGACTCACTGTCCTCCCTGTCGTTCCCATCCAAATCTTGGCTGTGGCAGCTGTGGTAGAAAGCTGGGGAATGTATTGTTTTAAAGTGCTTGGATGAGGACCAAATGGTGGGTTGCAGAAAGATGAGAATGGGTCCCCAGAATATTCATTGATTTCAAAAATTATTGGCAACATTATGTTGTCGAAACTTTTTCTTTGTCTTTGCTATATAAGGCAAACATGAGGTTCAGAACTTCTTGAGACATATCCTATTAATCACTAATCAAGCCTGCTCCGAACAAGCACCGCTGGGAGAAATAGTTTCAGCCCTCCAGTGACATACACAAAGAATAAATACTAACTAACGGCAAGCGCCAATTTCTCAAAGACAAAAGCTTTAGCCCTAAGGTTTGTCCTGCCTGAAGGCTGGAGTCCAGTCAGGAGGACGGGGCACAGGAGACTGGGTATCTGCTAGCTCTCTGGTTAATATCCCCAATGAGTTGATATAGATTTGAGAATTGTTTTCCTTGTGCACTGGAGGTCCAGTTTCTGCGATGAACAGAGGTGCAGGATCAAGAAATCTCGGAGCATAAAGGGATAGGACGGTTATTTGAAGCGGGGCTGGATGAGGTACTCATTAACAGTGAGTGTATTACCTACAGTAGATGGCGGTCAGCATGCCAACAGTTGAAGAAGCAGCAGTATTGGAATAATATCTAAAGCAGTACATTGCTGTAGACAGGGGGCAGCAGCAGCTATGTATTTTAGCCACCAAAAAAAGGCCCACCTAAAAAAATCAACATCAGTTTAAATGGCAAACAGCTCTACCTTGTCGTCAGACAGCTCTTTCCGACTGGAACTGAAGCCATTATCTCTCTATCCAAAGCCACAAACCAAACCAGACTCCTTTGGTAAAAACTGTTATTTTACCTCACAGAACACGGGGAGTTGCTGGTCTATCGCTGCCTTGATGGGTAAGTTTGTTTGTGTTATTGTGACTTCAGTGAATCTTAGCGAATCAGTACTCACTCTTGTCAGTGACCTCTGGGGATCTGAAGTTGGTAGAAATGCTTTTCTTTTGTTTGGGACTTTTTTGTAGTTTATATATATATATATATATATATATATATATATATATATATATATATATATATATATATGTATGCATGGACCCCACCCTGGATGGTTTATATTCATTCATCTATTCATTCATATTCATATGCTTAACTAATCCATCAGCCAGAGCTGCAAATCGAACCTGAAGTTTAATATATGGATCCTCTTCCTTTTTACCTTAATTTAACTTAACTTCATTTTTATTGTTGCTTTATTTGAGCTGTGCTGACTAAGAGGGCCAGGTCCTTTCCACTCACCATGGACATTTACCATGTGACCTGGACCAGGAATGTGAATCGTGCATAGCTGAATAAAGCTGTAACCTCGCCTAACGATGACTGTTCTGTTTGTCTAAGGTTATCCTGCAAAGGACGCCATGATGATAATAATCCTCTCTCTCTAAGGACTTAGTTTCTGACCCCCTGACTCACGCACAATTTGTATCTTGTTGCCATAGACACAAAATGTTAAAATAACCAGTACATGATGGACCTTCAAATTCAATCATTTAGACAATGACAAAGGCTTTGCCTAAATAATCACTTTGGTGATTTCTTAATTTTTATTCCACTCGTGGGCTATTTCAGAAGACATGCCTGGACAAGTCAAAGAGTGTGACAGTACAGGATAAAGGACTGAACTGGTGCACACTGATGAACTATAAATAATGACTCAGTGGAAGCGAATGTTTCATGCATCAGTCGTTCATGTTACTACACACGAATGTCAGCTTAGACACAAACTATCATCAAAGTGTAACTCAGCGAGTGGCCAATGTTTAACCTCTGTCTGATGATCCAGTGTTCACCTTCAAGTACATGCCAGTTTAATAAAAAAATCTGCCCTCCTTCTGGGCCTGACCCAGCTCTGAGGATAAACAACAGGAAAGTGTAGGTTTTCTCCAGGGATCAAAATGGACAGCAGTCCCTTTCATCGGTTTCTCTCTCTCACCCCACTGACAAGTCAATGCGTGGGTTAACCTGACTGGAGCTAATATCTCCCAAAGGGCCCTTAATCTACTGCAGTTCAAGCCACAATCTTGGATGAACAGCACAACTAAACCACTTCACTGGAGGGCAGTGTTTCTTAAACAATGGGTCAGGGCGATGAAATATGAAATCCTACTTGACAAAAGAACACATATTTTAGGAAATAAATATACTTCTTTTGAATAATGAGCTGTAAAAGCTGAACACGGCTGTAGTCTGAAAACACTAACCCGCATCAGACTGACATAGTGAAGTGCCCATGGCAAGTAAGCAACAGGAGACACGCGTAATAATACACACATGAGAAAACACACTGATGTAAAAATGTTACACTTTCCTCACACACAGAAACACACATGTACGCAGGCACACGCTCACACACACACAAATGTGCACACGCACATGCATACTTGTACTTCACCACTTATGAGGACCCTCGTTGACATAATGCTTTCCCTAGCCCCTTACCCTAACTTTAACCATCACAAATAAATGCCTAACTCCAACTCTAACCCTAACCAAACCCTACTTCTAGCCTAACCTTAAAACCAAGTCTCAACCTTCAAACAGCCCTTTGAATTTGTGAGGATCAGCCGAAATGTCCTCACTTTCCAAAACTGTCCTCACTCTTAAAAACTTGTTTCCTCGCTATGTAGCAAGTACGAGCACGAACACGCATGCACACATGCATGCACGCACGCACTCATACCAAATACCTCCCTGTCATGCCTGCTTCCAACAACACGGCCAATCTAACCACACACTAATAGTCCTGGGCTGCTATCTCCAGCACATTACCCCTGGGAGCCACACACATGCACACCAACACAACACTGACAGACAAATGCACACGGCCCAATACCACACACACACAACACCAACACGCAAAGACACACGTCTAGTAAGAGAGAAGCCTGCTCCTGGAGTAAATTACAATTTATTCAAATTGTGAATATTCCTTGTAGGCACTTAAAAAGTCCTTCCCAAATCCAGGGGGCTTTTTACGCCCCTCTCCCTGCTAACCACACTAACCACAGGGATTTCCATCAGCTAGGCTGCATCCTGTACCAAGCAGCCAGATATTTCAACCATCCACACCCCACCACACGCCATAGCCCTGAAAAACAGCAGGGCGGGGACAGTGAGTGTGTTTGTGTGTGTGAGAGAGAGATATAAACTATACTTAATAACGCAGAGAGTGTGACGTACATATGACCAGCATGGAGTTTTTTTTGATCAATGTATCAATCTATTTGGATCTGTGTATTGCTCTCTCTTATACAATATATATGAAAAAAGACATCAAAACGTATAAATGGGGAAAATTGTGTGTGTGTTTATAAATTCTTTACCTTGGCTGGTAAATGCTGGGGTGTGAAGGCATGCTGAGCCTGAGAGAGAGAAACTAGACTGAGAGGCCTGACAGACTCCAGGCCTTCGGAAACATTTTATCTGTGTGTGTGTGTGTGCGTGTGTGTCTGTGTGCGTGTGTGTGTGTGTGTGTCTGTGTGCGTTAATTTGTGGGCATAAGTTGATCAAGTGCTTGACCACAGTGGGCTCTGAGGACGTGACTGCCTCAATCGACCCTTTTAATGCATCTTATGGTTTTGACTGACAGCAGAAACAGGGGGGTTGAAAGAGAGGAAGGGAGATGGAGAGAAACAGAGGTGCAGTGAGAGGGAGTGTGACCTGAGCTGAGGTTCACATTTCACTGCGAAAATACTCTGCTTGAGAGTTCTTCTGAAAGAAGTGACAGATATTCTGAGGTATGTCAACACTGTGGGAAGTGTACACTGGTTAGACCACTCAGGATCACACACATTAAGCACTCTTTCACAAATGGATACACAAAGGCACACACAGGAGATTGCAGGATTTTAAATATGCCTCCCTGTTTTGGTTCAAGTTGAAACAACAGCAGGCCTGTTCATCTAGGAAGTTCTGTCCCCTCTCTCCTGACTCTTTCTGACTGATGTCTATGGACCTGCAATAGCAGATTAAGATAGGATTAAATGATTCAATGCACGATAATGAAATATAGTTGGCAAATCTACTTGTCTATGCTTGCTTAATGTGATGCTTGTGCATCATGAACAGAGAGAAAAGGGGAAGGTGGGAGAGACAGCAAGATAGTGAGTAGACACATTTTTGGCTGTGCTGCCACTGTAGAGTTCTCTGAGCCAGTCTGTGAGTGTTAAGAGCATGGCTCATCCTTTGCCCCTTGCTTCCATTTTTCCATGTCCTTCAGTGTATTCTCAAGTAGGCCTGTACAGTATCCCCCTTGACAACTCCTTGCTACCCTCACTTTGACTTTCTCATATTTCCCAGTCCAATCTGCCTTCATCCCTTCTTCTTCACTCCCACCATCTCCCTCTGTTCATGATGATCTCATGTCCAGTAAGTTCTCAGGGGAGCTGGAGAGCAAAAGGGGGACAGATTACTTTACAACAGCAAATTAGTAGCTCTGGCTCGTGTGTATGTGTGTGAGTGTGTATGCCTGGGGACAGGTCAGCTGGGACACACACATCATACCAGAGCCATGAGGACAAGCTGATGGCCTGCCTTCTGGATAGGTCCCAGGCCTCCCAGACAAGACAAGATTGGCCATGAACAACAGGGGTGGGGAATGTGTACTTCAGTATGTGTGTGTGTGTGTGTGTGTGTGTGTGTGTGTGTGTGTGTGTGTATGGGGGGAAAGGGGCACAGTTGGGAGGTAGAGATAGATGAGCCCCGGAAAGAGTGATGAGACTAATGGTAGTTTGGTGGTTAAGAGTGCTAGGAAGATAAAATTAAGGGAGGAGGAGCCATGACCTCATGTCAAGAGAGGGCAGTTAAACCAGGGCTACTGACAGAGCAATGTGACAATGGATGATGTATGAAAGATAAAAGGTACATGAAGAGAACTGTATTTATCCAAAAGTAAAGGGACTGGGCTGACCAAAGAACAGACTGGACCCGGCCAGATGTGGAGCAAGGCTTCAGGGGTAATCCAAGGCCATGATCCCAAACGAGAGGACAGCACTTACTGGGGTGTGACAGAGATATAAAGGACAGAGTCGCCTCCTAGCCAGAGTCCAAGACAGAACCGGATAGCCAGGCGGAGGCCAGCGGCAGGACAAGCCAGACAGGGCTGAAGAGCTCAGCCAGCATGGTCGTAAACACCAGAACACAGGGATATGCTAGGGGGTGTGAGAACGGGACAGGGACAGTGCTGGGAAGCTGTGTGCTGTTGTTGGAGAGTGTTGAGAGAAAGGCGCAAATGTCCAAGTGAGGCCCCAAAACGGCATGGAGGCCAGAGACTGTCCAGGTCTACTGATCTCATCGAGCTGATGGAGGTGAGGCATCGGGAATAAAGAGAGCATTGGACTGAGCCAACATTAAGGGAATATTGTGCAGCTATGTTTTCTAAAGTATGGCTAAGGGTGTGTGGCCTGAAATTGGTTTTGGCCTGCGTCCGCTGGGTCTCTACAGTGCATGGCAAAAAAAAAAAACCAAAAACAGACAGAGAGCATTAGCATATCCAGGTATTAGTGAGTTAATTGCACTGTGGGTCCCAAGCTGAAAAGTGTTTACTGATGTACTTGGAGAGGTGACAGGATTGGGGAATGGGGAGGGAATGAGGGGTTGCCAAAAAAAAAAAAGTGCAATGGGACCAAGATTTGAATATCATTATGAATGGAGCTCAGACAACATTAAGAGAGTTGAAAGCTCAGTCAGCTGGCTGGACCAATGCGAGGACAGAGCAGGCAGATGACTAGACACAAATGTCATCACAGAGTTGAGGTCCATCATTCAAACAACCCGCACTGTGGCAGCAGTGTTTGCAGGCACTGCAAGCTGTTGTTTATCATGGTTATTCCAAGGAAAATCAAAGACAAAATGGACCATTACGAAGGAAGAAGACAGAGATACTGGGAGAGGTTTAGGGGATTAGAGATGAGGGAGGTGAGGACAGAATTAAGTGGTAGGAGATTATAATTTTAAAGTTCTGGTGTTGCTATAAAATGAGTATAAAAGGACAATAAGAGCACAAATGAGCAGCCTGAAATAGTCAAATGTTTAACGCAGGACAGAACTGGTATTATAACGAACAGTCTAGAGGTCAGGGGTTAAGGGGAAGGTCCCGGGGTTGAAGTGGAGAGCAGGCTCACAGATAGAAAAAGGAAAGGTTGCTATGGAGAGTGAGGAGGTCTGGGGAATGATGGCTCGTGGTGATCAGAGTTGTTTTAGACACTCCAAAGCATCATGGGACTGAAGCAAAACAGCACAACCACTTATACTCAGTCTGGAAACTGATTTGTAAGAGCTAAAAAAACACACTTGCAGGACCAAGTAACCAGTAAAGAAATACAAGCCTTTCTCTTATCAGTGTCACTATTTTTATAACCTCAAAATGTAATTAGGAGTGTGTGCTACAATTTGCTGAGGCGGACACATTGGCAGGCATTTTATCATCAAGCTCAATAAGTTAGCTGAGTGTTTTTGGCAAAGTTGCACTACTTCTTATTTATCTAGTTTCACAAATCATGTTCATCTTGAGAACACATATTTCATATACCACAAACACATGATGGAATAACACATGACAGAACCATCGTGGAATCACATTCTTCATCTGTGATGACATTTGGCCCACTCGGACAATCTTTCTTCCAAAACATCCCTGAAAATACAGAGGTCATTTTGACTCACTGCTAAAATGAGATGTGGTATTCGCTGTGCTGATATGCCAGATTGCCACTCTCCAAGTGTGTGTGTGTGTGTGTGTGTGTGTGTGTGAGCGAGAGTGAGGTAAGAGCACAGATTAACCATGGTCCATGATTAATACAACTTGACTTACTGACTTACTGTGAGCAATTATGACCATGTCTTTTCTCAAGCTTGACTTTCTCACACTCGCTGTGGAACACATGGGGGTCCTGAAACATGTGCGCCCAAACACACACACATGTGCCACATATCGCCAGCCCACCCTCCACTCAACCTCAAAACCACAAAGGGTTAAATATAATCAATCTTCTTTAACAATGCTGTCAGGGTACTGTCTGAGAGCTCTGACAGACACACTGGCGATGGTGTGTCCAGTGTGTCAGTGTGTATACTTCTGTGAGCCCGAGGACAGAATTTGCATGCTCAAGTCAGTGAATATGAATTTGTAGGTATAAGCCATTCTTTATACATTGGTATTTGTGTGTGCACACATGTAGCACATGTGCACTCACTTGTTTGGTTCAGAATGTGTGTGTGTGTGTGTGTGTGTGTGTGTGTGTGTTCTGTATGTAGATGTGTGTGCCTATCCGTGTATATGTTCCACATACATATATTGAGGATGCATTGATGTATTTCTGGATATACTGACCACTGATGTGCTAAAGTTGCATGTATGTGTATAAGCATGCATATGTGAGTGTATCTACCCTAAACTCCAACCAAACTCACAGATGGCGGGCCATCAGAAGTACTTGCATATGTGTGAGTGTATGTGTTGTGTGTGTGTGTGTGTGCTACCTGAGGGGATTTGTGGGACCTCCAGCTGTACTGGTGGCTGTGGAGGCTGGCCAGCAGCACGTTCTCGTCTGTGTCCACCTGGCCAAAGCGCAGCGTCTCGTGTGTGTCGTTGCAGATCACGTAGTGGCTGAAGACCAGCTCCTCAGCCTCCGGGTTCCCATTCTGAGAAAAACAGGGGGTGAGGGGTTCAGGAAGCAGGTATAGGCGGATGGATGAAGAGAGGAAGAAAGAAGAGGGGTGACATGAGAAAGAGCATTTGTGGATAAAAGATATAATATAATAAACAAATACTTCCAGGTGTGTATGTTTATGGTGGATATATAATGTACACAGTTTGTGTATGTGTGCGTGTGTAGTGTGTATAAGCACAGGTATCAATAATATATGTATTCTCAGTATTAAAAATGCAGATATTGGTGGTGCAGCTGTCAGCCAGTAGGAGACAGACATGAGTGATATTATTTGTAGGAACAACACAACCTCAACACAACCTCAACAGGGGAGTGAATTATATCACAGTCTGAGTGTCACCCAGCCGCCGCCGCAGCATGCTAGATTGGGCTTCGGGGCCAAATCTACCCTGTGGTCCCACATAAAACCTCCAGCAGGCATCTCTTATTACCAAAATCCCAACTTTTTCACATCCTTCTTTGAGCAGCTGAATGCTGTTGGTCATTGGTAACAAAAAGACAAACAGGCTTGGAGATGTCAACTCATTTCAAATGGCAACTTTGTGTGAGTATGCACAGTTTTTCCAAATATTTCCTCAGTGCTTGGAACAAAGTGGGCCTTTAAGTAGGCATTCCTGTCAGTAAGAGTCATCAATATATTGTGGTTTGTTGGGAGAAAACAATATGGTGGAGTAAGGCCCACCTACAGCAACGGGTCAATGAGAAAGCCTCACAGAAAACTCCAGTCATGCGAGCTGTACAGGGATGCTGTCCACTCTTACGTCACTTTGCATGCAAGAGCGAAGAGCTCACTGGCCTGCTATTGAAAACACTGGTTTAACAGGGAGAGGGGAGTGTGTCAGTCTTCTGCATACAGGAATTCAAACACACAGTTTCAAAACAGCGCACAGCGTGCATGTGAGTCGGATAGTGAGTGTGTGGGTGCAAGTGTATGTGTAAGTTTTACTTGAGCTCCTTCCAAAGGCTCTTAGGCCCTGATGGGATCTCTCCTGCACACCCCTCCCTGACTCTTGACGCACATGACTGTGGTTCAGACAGCTTCTCAATAACTACTCAACTATCCCTACTGAGAGGGACCCCAGCCTGCTGCGTACTTTTAAATGGCAGGGGGCTGATGGTTGATGGTAAAAAGAGGCTGGCAGTAAAAGCCTTGAGTTTGACTGCCAAGCACGTTCAGGGTCCTGGGGTTGTTGATGCTATTGAAAACGGATGGGAAAGTTTACACCATTAAAAAGAACACTTGATGATAGATGTGTGAGAGAGAGGTAGAGAGAGCAAAATTTAGATGGGACAGCTGCGACGGTGGGCTCAATCCATTCCAGTTTTATAGTGGAACACTATCTGCGCTCCCTTTCGAATGTGACACTGCGATTTACAAACTTCCTGCTGCCATCTCAAGATGCCATTGCTAAACCCGCTCTTTGATGGTATCGTCTATCCGCTCCGATTCATGAGGCAACATGATACACACATCAGAAAAGCTTCCTGCGGTAATCATAATCACTCTGTCTATCCAGAGACTTTAAGTGGACAAATATTAAGACAAAGATATTTAAACAGTCAACACATCTTCCTTGTTAAAGAGCACAAGATGACAGCTTCTTCTTCAGATGCAGTCCTACAAGGAATCAAAGTATCCATTTCACTAATCCACCCAGATACTATTACTTTAGTTTTCACAGAGTCTGACCCAGATCTGCATGGCAGAGTGGCACATATATAAATGGCAAAGTACAGTAAAATGTCTGGAAAACAGATTGTAAATAATGACACCCACTCACGAGAAATACTAATGAAACGTGACACCATGAAGGAGATAGTGAAACCTGTAAAAGGGACATAATGAAACAGTGATGAGTTCTAAAATCACCTATATATTCCTCTATAGATGACCCTCACCCACACATCTGCTCCTAACACGAACCTGATCTCTCTATCACTTTCTTTCCGGTTGCAGAGGAAAGCAGAGAATCGTTCAAACATGGGGGAAACGGGGGAAAAAAATAACAGGAGGAAAATTCCTGTTGTCTCAATTGCACATGTAACAGCCTGTGAACGTTCTGTGAGAAAGCAGAGTGTGTAAATACTACTGGGCTTTCGTGTGGCTTTCCACCAAAGCCACTTCCCTGGGGTTAGGGGCTGGGGGGAGCAAAGATTGAAAGTGGGGCTGGGGACTGGAGATTGAGAATTGAGGCATGGGGCCTGAGGTTAGGCTGGAGGGGGGCTGAGGTTGGGGCCATATGGGGCTATCAAGTGAGGAGTAAAGGCAAAATGAGAGGACTTTTTTTTTTTTGTTAATTCTATATTCATTTTCCCTTCATCTTGTGGCAAAAAATCCTTCTAAAAATGGATAACAGTATAGTTTCACCTTACTTTTTTCAGTTTTACATATAACAGCATCATTGAAGATGAATTTGATCTTAATTTTGAACTCTTCTGCCTGGTGTCAGGACTGTTCAAGGTTAGAGCTCAAAGACAGAAGTAAAGGGTGAGGAAGAGGAGTGGAGTGTGCTGGCCAGCTACATATGGCATATACATTGATGTCAATATTAATGAGAAGTCATTAGACACGTGCACGGATGGCCGCCAGAAAGGTCTTGATGTCGATGTGACTTGTGGCCATGACGTTATCAAGGAAACAAGAGCAGTGCATGTTACCATGTATATCATAACAAATTATGGCTACTATATGAGAATAAATTACAACCATACACCAAGAAGTGTCTTTTATTTCTATTTATTGCTATGCATCTGGAAGTGCTCCAGCTGTTCTGGTTGTGGTGGTCTGGTATGACCATGCCTGGGTTGTGAGGTTTCAATTGTGTGGTAGTTGAGGAATCTTCTCCGCAGTTCAATGTCGACCCTATAGGCCACATCACAACATGCCTGCCTGCCAGCCTTGACACCAGGAAACATGAAAATCACTGATACAATTACACACGTTAGGATACATCCTTCTGTTGCGGAAGGACAGAGCCTGTTAGCATTTTCAACTGCTTGCGATTACGTTTTCAATTAGAATCAAGCTTTCCGATGCATGCGCATTGTGTGCACGAGCCTGTCTGGAATGTAAACCTCGATCAGATCAAAGACACATTTCAGTTTAACTGGGCGGTCCTTTACATGGATCCCTATAGTGCACCACACCACCAGGCAGCTTGGGCTTCAGTTTTCTCACCATGTACAAGATTTTGTTTCAGTGAAAACCCCAAAAAGGGAAATGATATTCCACGATCCAAGTCTTCACAACTTTCTCTGAAGTGAACAACATTTAAGAAGAGCATTTTCTCAAAAATACAGCCTTTTGTACTTGACCTCTGTCTACCCCTTACTGCAGAACTACCATACCCACATGCAGCACATTTGCCTTATAATTATGGTGTGTTTTTCCCTTGTGTTCAGCAAAGTGGTGAAGGCTGGAGGTAGTTAAAAGGTTCTGTACAAGTTACAAGGCTGCTGCTGCTGCTGTTTAGACCTATCAATACAGCAGGCTTAATCGTTTTATGAATCAATCCCATACCAGTGGACATGTAAATGCAGCCTTCAGGGTTTGTGCTTGAGCGTGAGTATGTCATAAAAGTCAAGACTGTGTTGTGTACAAGTGAAGAAGGACATTCTGTGTGTGTTCATGTGGGTGAGCATTGTAGGCCTCTATTTTGGGCCTGAAGATATTGGGCAAAGGTACCATTAAAAAAGCCAAATATATCACCCAATCAGTATCAGAAAGCTTTGACTGAAAGCATACAGCCAACAAATAACCTAAGTAATCATGCTTGGCATGTTGAGTAAAGCCCACCATGGATACCAACATGTCCAAAACACTCCAGTAAAGCTGCAATATGGCCATTCATTACAACACCACCAATGTTCTAAAGTCTTATTTATGGCTAAATTAACCAGCAGAAATAGGGAACATTCACAAGCATGCGCTACATGATGCAATGATGAAGCCAAGGGTCAATTATGACCCATCATCCAACACGGTCGGTTTAGAGCTTTTGATGAGTCAATGATGCCACTGGGTGAAAACAAAGGTAATAAACCGCTAGCCAGAACAATCATTTTATAGTAGATTTTCTATACAGCTTGCTTAATTTTATTTTCCACAGGTAAAAGACCACAGCTGTTCCTACAAAAACACAAGCTATTATTTCTCTCACCTGGCAGCGAGAGTCTGTATGCATGTAAAACCATGAGAGTACTTCAAGTCTCTAGAGGCCAGTATATGAGTCAGCACAGCCACAGCTGAGCCGAGCATAGCCATGATAGGGCATACAAAGCCAGAGAAGCCAGGGTGAGTGTGTGAGCGTGTGTGGCTGTATGTGTGTGTGTGTGTGTGTGTGTGTGAACTAGACAAGTGGGTGGAGGACTGGGGCCAGATGAAGTCTTGGCAGGTGTCACCACTCAAGTTTTACCGTGTTTTCATGGGCATCACTTCACACACAAATATCCTGGCTACCAGAGGCAGTGCTGAGAGCTGAGAACTGAGAGATGACGAGGACCATAGGACTACAAGCCCAGGAACAGACACACTGTAGCCTCTTAGTCAGAGTTTACAGCAAACTGAAAGGCAGTTCCATCCTGCAAATTTTATTACCGCTGGCATACAACCCAAACCATTCTCATGAAATCCACTTTGTTGTGAGTTTGTTTAGCTGATACTCCATCTGGGACAAAAAGACCGTCTTTCAGCATATCCCCTAAACATACACACATTTTCTAAGGATTTCCTCTATGGATTTACTGGCCTCTGGCTCCAAATATATGTGGCAGCTATACGTAAGTGCTAGCAATTAATCAGCAGGGCAAATCCCCTGATACCTTAAATGTCTGAATGTATCCCACTATTTAAATGTGCAAGTGAACAAGTCATCCTCCGACACTTTGCAAAGCTAACTCACCATATCTCTGATTACTTTGGTCACTTCAAATGTGCTTCCTCATGCATCAGTGAAAATTTGGCTGGAGATTGCCTTTGTCCGTTTAATGTATGAAGTCAACTATTTTGCTTCTGACATTAGCTGTAAGTGGGGCAATTGAAAAAAAAATCTCACCTTCAGGTCCTGCTACATTATTCCAAAAATCTGCAAGCAATATCAATAATCTATCATTAAAATTGTGTGATGTGTCAGTTCATGGAGCTTATGCCTCATTGAATTTTTGGGGGTGTGGTTAAAAATACAATGTGTTGCAGTCCCTACAGCAGAAAAGCCTCTGTTACCTGGTGCCAACTGTGCATGGCAGTGTCCACAGTGTGGATGGCATACTGGCTGATATTGAGGAACACCGGGTCCACAAACACATTCACATCCAGTGTGGTGCTCTCGGGGCAGCAGGTGGCTGCAGCCTGGCCCTGAAAAACACAAGATTGAATTCGAAATTCACCTGATTTCACATTTTCTGATCAGCACTTTGAATCCAAATATCTAGACAGACGTGAAATCGACATTAATGGCTGAGCTTTACCTGCAGCACACAAGGCTGGAGGAGCTGAAGGTGCGTTAGGTTTCGGTACTCCAGCAGCTTGCAGTCTAACTGGGTAGAAAAGCTGAACTCCTGACAGTGACGTGGTCCTGTGCTCCACTGGCGTAGGAACACCCGCGGCTCTCGAGCACCAATCACCATGAACTCCTGCTCCTGAGGTAACTTCCTGTCTGGCAGGAAGGGACGAAGCTGTCGAGATGGAACTGGGGGAGAAAGACACAGCATCTGTTTTTAGAGGCTGGACAGCGAGACATATTTAATCAAAACATGCCAGAAGTATCAAAATTGAGTTTAGATTTTTTTAGAATAAACAGGAAGGAATAAGTCAGGTCAAGGCAAACAAAAACAACACACATAACTAAAGTAATGCATGTGTGTATCGCCGGGTGTCCCACAAGAGGTCAGACACAGTTCAATGCAGATGAATAAAAATGTTTGGAGCTGTTTCCTAAAGCCATCACTGAACTGGCACAATCAAATACAAGACTATAATTGATCATTATAAATTACTGCCACAGTTTCAAGGTGAACCACTCAGTGAATTAATTAATTCATTTAGTGCGGTTGACGATGCTGCATCTGAATCATGAATTCATTAAGGTGAATGACCATTGGTTTGGTATTTGCTGCCACCGTCAACCAAAAAAATAAAATAAAATAAACCAAAAAGACAATATAAAGTCACTTTGTCGAACAGCTAGATTACATCCCCTCCTAATAAACCTCAATACTTGAACCTAATACTAAAACCAAATACTTTGTGACTGTGTATTCTGTACCCTACCTGTGCCCAGCTGTTCTAGGTGGTGGCAGAGGTGAACATCCAGCTGTGCTAGTTGCAGGGACACTCCCAGGGAGGGGACAAACCAGGGTGCAAAGCAGGAGTCCACACGGGTGCAGGCTGCCAACGCCATTGGAGATACCAGCTGATCGCAGGGCAGTTGGGACCCACTCTCACTGTCCGAGCTGGAGGGGGAGAGGAGATACGGTCAAATACGTGATGGTGGAAAAAAAGGCCCAAAACACTGAACCCTAAAAACAGCGAAAGTGCAGCACAAACAAATAAAGAAACAAAGTAAAAGTTCTTAACTGAAGGCACTCTGTGAATATGAAATGATTTCATATGGAAATAATAATGGAGAAAAATATACGACCGTGATTCAGCATCTGACAGCTTTAAGGGAAAACTAGCAAACGGTTATTGATTTTCAATCAGACTTTGTTTTGTAATATCAAAAGCATAGGCACAGCTGCGGAATAATGGCCAGAATAATTCTACTCACTAATTAAAATAGTCTGATCCTTATTTGTAGCTGAATGCTTTTGTCTCTTGCCCAGGGAGTTATAAATTGTGTGACATCCTTGTCACAAATGCAACAATTATTCAAACAAAAAGGAATGAAAATAGTGGCCTCCTCGCTGTCCGAGGCTGGGAGTTTAGGTACATTATTACTGCCGCAGTTTCCTGCAGAACCTCTCCATGGACATTAATTGCATGTCATGGTTGATGATGTTGAATGGAAGGTAATTGAAGTGAATGACCATTTGCTCTGTAATTTGCTGCTACCATGATCCACCATAACAACTCCAGCAGGAAACGCTCAAGACCTGAAAAACGCTGGTGCAGCAGAGTGCTCCTTAAAAAGATAAGCATCATATGTTGACAATTTTCATTACTTCCAGTTGGCAGGGCAGCCAAGTTATTTTTCTGGTGGAAACTAAAGTAAGGCAGATGAAACGAGCGAGTAAGGAAAGGGGAATCAATTTTGATCAAAAAAGACAAATAATTTAAACATAAAGGAAATGTAGTGTTTGGAGTATGATTGTAATGAAACACAGATGTATATTTTGCTTTACACTGTATCTGGTACTGCAGAGTTTTTTCTCTGTTTCTTCTCTTACATGTTTTCTTAAACCTCCCTTTCTGCTCCTCTGGAGCTCTCTAAGCCACACAGAATGTGGGCTTGGCAATTCTCTTCCACTAAAAGTTTCCTAAATCCCAGGAGGAAGTAAAAAGGGGGGGATGAGAAAAAACGAGAGAGTAAATTAAGACGAGGAAGGAAGGAGAAAAAGACAGAAAGAAATGAAAAATGGGTAAAGCGCAGAAGATGTAACAGGATGCCGGGTGAGGCATGAGTGAGATGAAGAGAGGAAGCAGTGGTAGCAGGAAGACGGGAGTAAAGACATGCTCTTTGAGGTGTTACGGTGCTTGGCTGGCCCAGTCTATCCCAGCCCAACCCAACCCAACCCAGGCCAGGCCAGGCCTAAGAACTTATAAGCCAACCCAATGGGGGCTTTACTCCTCTTGCTTCCCGTGAGCTTCCCCTCGATTAGATACACTCAAGGTAAGCAGGAAGGAATCCGGATGGGCCCTGACAGGCACTTGGTGTGCTGGGAAATCTCATTAGGTCGATCTGAACGCCTTCCAAGCCCGCTCCCTGCTCCTGCACACCAGATGTGGGGCGAGGGACACATTGCTAGCTCTTTGTGCTCGGCGGCCTGGGTGCGCTCTCGCTCTCTGCTTTCCCTCACACTGGACGGCACACGTACTGTAGATCCACGCACACATTTACGTATAGGCATACACACGCTCTCTTACAAACAAGCACGGCCCTACAGGCACGCATGCAACACAGAGATACCTGCAAGCACAGAGTTACAGTACAAAATGTAGAACAAGAAGAAGAAGAATTTTCCCTCACCTCTGCTCATCACCTCCCTCTCCGTTATTATTGAGCACTATCCTCCACAGGTCCGAGGCCACCAGCTCCTTCTGCTGGTCGCCGAGGCTGAGGCTGGGCAGCTGCAGCTGGCAGGGACTGCTCTCTGAAAGGCTGAACTCCCGGTATGGAACAAAGGCCTGCTGGAGCTCGTCCCAGTACTCCAGGCTGCATGGTACCTGGAAGGAAAAGCTTACTTACAAAACTGCCAAATATGCATTTTATTTTGCTTTTATGCGACTTCTCCATCCTCTCAGGGGGAGCAGCATTGTGAGTACATGGTATTTAGAATCCATCAACTCAGTGTTCTTCAGTGTTAACATAATCATTATCGGAATTGACACAACATCACAAACCACAAAAAAATAATTCTTTGTTATGAAAGGTATGAAGCTGAATTGATTAAGGCCCCATCACAACATACTTAAGCAGAAATGTTAAGTACGTGTAAGGTTTAGGACAGAAATAAAAAAGGAGGTCTGCTGCGAATGATTGCAGAACAGCCGTTTTGGTATTTGCTGAGTAAACACAGTGAGAATGATGGTCAATGTCAAAGAGGATGACACTTCACCTCTGTGCTCTTGCTTATGCAAGTCTTCATTAATGTCTGTGGGTCAAACAAACCTCTCCTCCTCCTCCTCATACAGAGTCAGAGTGCTTCTGAACTAGATACAAACCAGTCAATAACGGCTAAACTGAAGTCACATGAGCACAAAGGTCTAGCACCATTTTTTTCTTCCTTCCTATTTTCCATACAGCCAGCTGTTGACAACCATTGAACACAGACTAAAAATAATCATAGATATTTGTTTTCTCTCCTGGAGAGCTTGGAGGAAATGTGAAGGAATTGCTCTCTTGGATACTTCAAAGGGACCCAAAGACACTGCATAGCCAGTGTGTTTCTCTGCCTTTTACGGTTACAATGAGCTCTGAAGCTGCTGAAACAAATTTTCAACTGAAACACTAACTCAAATAGTTACTGTTGCTGTTAGTACTCATCAGCAACATGCCAGAGAATGACTTTATGTATGATTTTGCTGTAGAAATGATACTGTTTTCTACCAATGGATCAGATATGCCTTTCTTAAGGTTTTGCTCCGTCAGATGAGAGCAGTGTTTTTATATCCCCCACTTAGTCTCCCCTACAAATAGACAGCAGTGCTGTCTTACTATTGTATCCCTCAGTTGTTCATCACTTTAACTTGAGGCTCCAGTTCAAACAAGCAGACTATTGTAACCCCCTCAGCGTGACCCTGATTACTCATCAGCAATAGGATTACTGTAAGGGGTTTGTTATTGCACAACAGGTACGACTTCAGCCCTGTGAAGTATGAAGCAACTTCAGTGGTCTGCAGATCATCAAGCATTCATACTTAACTGACCCTTTCAAGTCACGGGGAATCCTTGCCTGGAAGAAGGCAGGAACAAGTGCTTTTTTATGATGTTTGTATTACAACCTTCGATTTTACTCATTTCAGACAAACCAATCTTTAATTTCTCGTCAAGGCGGAAAAAACTACAACACTTTGACCGCAGACCACCAACGCAGCAAGAGGACAGCCCATCTCCATAACAACACTGCATGACCACAGCATAACTAAACACCAGGCAACTATGCGCTACAAGACAGCCATTAGCATTGGAGTCCTGGAGCTGTTTCTCAGACTGAATAACAATCAGGCTGTGCGAGTGTTCTCACATTATGTGATGACTGGTAGGCCTCATTCATTCCTCTCACATTGAGCCAAAATTAGCATAAATGTGTCTGGTGCTCCTGTGTGAACAAAACCAGGTTCTCAAGTTCCCTCGACCACCTGCACAACTCAGCTACTGATGGATCAGTGGTGGCAGGGAGCTCTTAACAGCACACCTGAAGGGTGCCAGGC
The DNA here is from genome assembly GCF_017976325.1 of Chelmon rostratus. NCBI lineage: Eukaryota > Metazoa > Chordata > Actinopteri > Chaetodontiformes > Chaetodontidae > Chelmon > Chelmon rostratus. The sequence continues at coordinate 23,170,305 of NC_055665.1, forward strand.
AGTGAGGTGTGTGTGTGTGTGTGTGTAGTGTATATGGGTGAGTGAGTGCATTTGCCTTTGCACATGTGTCTTTGACAATCCAATTGTTTACCGGAGGTACAAAGCTCCCCAGACAATTACCAAACTCATGCAGCTGTCAACAAGTTGGTATGTGTGTACGAGAAAAGCTTAGTGTTGACAAAATGTGTGTGCGCCTTCATAAGTGTGGGACTGTACGGTTCGGGAGGAATGCATGAGGTAACCGTAGCTTACGTCATGTATGAAATGCCACACAGGTCTTCCTGGAATCAACTTCTCATAATTGCACCTGACAGAGTGGTGCACCCGCAGCCCCAACACTGAGCCACCGAAGCGGAAACTCACTGAATCTCCATCGAGAATTCCCAGAACTGCGTTGCTAAAACACAGAGGGTGTTTTTTTTTCACCTGTGATATTCTATATACATGACGGCATCCAGAAATGAATATGTGAGGTACGTATATGGCACAGTGGAATAAATTTGCATGGTTGAATTTGCGTCACGTTCCCTTTGACTTGCAGCCCTGGCCTTGGAGGAGAGTGGAGATGAAATCGATAACCAGCTCAAAAAATGTTGCAGGGATGATGGAAAAAGAAAGAAAAAATGTGAAAGAATTTTTTTTTTTTGCTGTGTTGAATTGGATGTCTGGCACCGACTTTTGGGAGGAGGAGGCACCTGTGTATATGTCAAATGGATTGTATATATGTGTTCAAGAGAAAGACTACAGTATGTATAATTGTACGTATGAAAGACAATATGCATGTATACATATGTGTATACACAGGTGTGCATATGGATGTGAGTGCATGATACAGTCTGGGCAGTGTTAGTTTCCGCTGCCTGATTGTGTGTGTACCTTATCTGATAAACAACATGTAACCCTGAATAGCTGACATTCCCTTGGCTGGATGGCTCCAATATGCATTTTCTTCAGTCTCTAGACAAAGCAGGCCTGCCAGCTAGAACTCAGGGCAAAATATCCCATGAAGGGTTATCTTAAACGTTATCTTAATTTTTGAGTCAAGGTTCCATTTTGGAGGTGGTTCAAATGCCTGGAAAGCTAAGATGAGGACTTTTCAATTAGTTTAAATATTCAAAACTATTTACAAATATATTCAAATCCAGGACTGTTGGCAGCATTGTGTATACACAGATCTGATTTCCATCCCTGTCACCCGGCCCTGCTTCTGCCAAACCGCAAACTACAATTCTGCATGGATTTACTTTTCTGAGACTGATTGACCAATCACAGTTTCTCAAAAGGTTAACTAAAGGCAGGCAGGCAAACTAAAGCAAATACGCAACATACAGAAATGATTTCAATTTCCATGATCAACCCAGGTGTGATCACTGCGAAAGTTTAAACATGTCTCTGCAACTGAAGACTCCCCTAGCTCCCTTTGAGGCTGTGACTGCTGACATGCACAGCCTTGTCTGCCATTACGTTTATTAACAATATCAACACTGCTATTAGGTCTTCTGTTATTTCACTGATGCCTATATGTCTACAAATTCCACTGCTAGCTACCTCTTATCAGCCAGCAGACAAATTGAATTGACATCGGCTTGAGCAAATGTTTACTCAGGAGATGTAATGAAAATTGTTCTGAAAATGACTCCCGCTATGCTGTCTCAGGTGGGCTAATATACGTTAACATTAATCAGTGTGGAAAATCAGGAATAAGCCCATGCTGGGATCTTCACGCTCAACTTTTTTTTGTTTCTCCTCTGTAATGCCAAATTTATAAAAAGGGGGACTGGAGTTTTGGTGGATGAGGTGTAAAAACTCCAGATCAAATTAACCACATGGACAGTCTTTTATTTTTATAGCGCATTAGCTGTGACTAATGCAGGTCTGCTTGAGCGCTGTCCCACTAAAATAATAGTTATCTTGGCTAAAATACGCTCTTGTTCTTTCTGGTTCAATGTGTCGCTCTGAATTGAAATACCCCACTGACTCCCCCCAGATTCTAATTCCCCACAAAAGGTTGCACATTTTGACTAATGGTGGAAAAAGTGTGAATCAATAAAAATGGGTGCGCCGCGGATGTGAAGCTGATGGCGGACCTGTGTTTCTCATAATAACAACAATGACAGAAACAACAGCTGCAGCAGTGGTTATGGCTGAAGGTTGCCAGTTCATCTCAGGCCACAGAGGCTTTATGCTATCTGTCACCAGCAGGGCCATGATGGCAGTGCCGAGCCCTGCTGGTACATTAAAGGACAGCCCGCAGCGCCATGCACGAAAGCAACAGCAGGGGAGCAGATGGTGGGATTTTTGTCTGAAAAAGTCGGAGCGATTTGGGCAACTGCCCATACAGAGAGCGGATGATCAAAATTGACACATTTGCATATTGAGAAAAGCTAGCATTGGTAAAAGGCAAATGCATATGCGAACGTGTGACATCCGTTGCTCTCCGAGTTGTTGCTCTCCACTTAAACAAAGTGTATCTCCTCCTCCTGCTCCCCTGATCTGAGGTCAGGCTGAATCATAGCTCCTGTGTTTACTCCCTGTTTCTCAGGCTTCAGAACCCCACAGAGAGGCAGAGGGAGGGGAAGACGAACGAGGGGGATGGAAAAAGAGCAGCGAGGACACCTGCTTATGATTCAGAGAACTGGACCACACGGCGGTGAGAAGGTGAGAATGAGTCACCTTCCTCTTTCCTTCTATCCCTTCATCACTTGGGCCCTCTACAGGTGGGAACCAGTGGATGCTCAGGCATCTGTCATTTTTCAGCTGCCCACCACCCCCCTTGCATCTTTCTGACATCGCTCCCTTTCTACTGTACGTAAAAACAGCACAGAAAAGCAATTTGACTTTGAGAAATGGAAGGAGGTTTGAATTCCCCCACCGAGATACTGGAACCAGTTGGGAAACCACAACTATTTAAATGCAGGAAATCTTGATTTTATAAAATGTTAATATGATCTGCTCTGGGGACAGGCGAGCAGAATGGCTCAGAGAAAGACCCCCCGCCCAACCCCAGCTTCATCTATTCAGAGGAGTGGAGACATGGAGCAAAGGAAAGGGGGGGGGGGGGGGGGGGGGGGGGGGGGGGGGGGACTGTGATAAAAGGAAGGAGAAGACAGAGGAGGAGGAAGAGAATGAGGGGAAGGAGAAAATGTGGAAAAGAGTCACTTTAATTTTGTTCACCTCACGCAATCCTTTTCACCCTCCACCTGCTGGTAAACAGCCCAAAATTGGAAAAACATTACTGCCTAAATGATGGAGAGGGATGACAAGACAGCTCAATACTAAATATCACTCTCTCTGTCCTCATTTCTTTTTCTTTCCCTATGCCTCTCACTTTACATTTCACAAAATCTATCAGCCTCCATCTCTGTGTGGCCACATGGTAATTTTAGAGGCCTGAGAAATTATGACTGCCTTCTTTCTCTTTCCTGCTCTGTCTCTCTCTGTCTCTCTCTCTCTGTCTCTCTCTCTCGCTCTCTCTGCAAGGCCTAAATGCAAAATAAATGAAATTCCTTTGGAACAGAAACTGAGCCATTACTGGTTTTTGGATTTTTATGGCTGCATTTCCGTTCTCTGTAGCTGGACTTTCTTTCTGGCCTTTGGAGAAATAAAAAATGAATTAATTGAGACTTTTGATGTTCTGTAGAAAGGAAAGCAAAACCATTGTCTGCCAGAGGCTGAAATCGATTAAATGTGGGATCACAATGACTTTGGCTGATGACCAAGAGGTCCTGTTAAAATAACCCCCACGAACCCAACCCCTGGCCTAACATACAACTGGTGTAATGCTATGTGAGCGTTTGGACAAAAAATATGAGGTAAGAAAGAAGGACTGTGTAACATATCAGTAAATGGATCCAATGTCTTATAACTACTTTACAATCACTCCTTTCAAAAAGTCCATGATACATGATACTGTTATTAGCAGTGTTGACAAAACGCAACAGAGTAGCTTTCAGCAGTGGATTTAAAACAGTTTAACAAATACACTTTGTAAGTGATGCTTTTCATTAATGTTAGTACCTTTATTAACATGCCCACTTCTATAGCTGTCCAAGTGTCCTGTTACAGACATGTCTGCTGCAGGGTCTGGACAGGACGTTTATATGCATGTCACAGAAACACAAGCAGCAGAATTAGGAGACTCACTCCTGACCTATGCCTCACTTGGTTTCTATGAGTCACATTTCTCTTTCGGATAGATGCTAACTAATTCTGCACAACTGCAGAGGCAATTTTCTGAACTGTCAATAACAATGGCTCAAATTTAAATACTTAGCTTGTATTGCTTCTCGCTACAGGCAGAGTATCTGACCCCAGTGGGTCTCTTCCCCACAGTGGTTGCAGTAATAGCTGGGTGCTCGGAGCCTCCTCTTTTCACCACTTCCCCTGTGGAAGTCTCATCACCTGATTCCTTTTAACAGACTTGTCAGAAGAGACAGGACCATGCCAGATGACATGAGGAGTGGAGCAGAAGATGTGGAAACCACATGTTCATCAACCATTGGTTTCACATCTCGTACTGTGTATTGCACTCTCTCTCTCTCTCTCACACACACACACACACACACACACACACACACACAGTGTCCACAGTGAGAGGCATCCATTTTTTATGCACAGACATACAGATGCAGATGCAGAAATAAATGCAGGAACCCAGCGATCTCCTCTCTGATATTTGATACACCGTGGTCCAAGTGCAGGACAGATTGTGAATGGGAATCATATGAACATGACATGATGCTGGAATACGTCAGCCAGCTTGTTGTATCTGCTGTCAGACCTTCATCAGCCTCTTGCTTCACCAGCTGGTGAAGAATCATCTCTCTCCCCTGGACCAGAGAAAGTGTATTTTCACACAGATCCTCTTGCGCACAGGCTCCCGTAAGCATCGCAGAAGACACCACCTCCCTCTGTGACCATCATTATCCTTCCTTCTTGAACCTCGTCTCACTCCATCTCTGCTCACCTCTCCCTCGTCCCACTCGTCCTTCCTGTCAGTCTACTACCATTAACCACCCTCTCCCTATTCCAAGTCTGTCTATCACTACCTCTCCTTCTAACTCTCCCTCCCTTACACGCCCCAGCTCCCTCTGTTCTTGACTGTAACTCAATATGCAGCCAATCAGCTAGAGGCTTTGGAGTTTTGGTCATTACAGACTTTACAGCTGTGGAGCCTCGCAAGGAAGCCAGACATCTGCAGCACCTTCCAATATCTTGTCTCTCCCGGGCTGACACTGACAGACAGAAGAAAACATCTGTACTGTAGGTGAAACGACTGTGGGAGTCCAGGAAAGAATCTGAGAAATAAAGGGAGGATATGGGGAGATGAGAAACTTCTGCTGCAGATGCAGGAAAAAAGCAGTGAGAAAATATAGAAGAAAGGTAACCTAACCCTCAGGCTTAAAAAATGCAATTAAAAAGTCTTTATCAATGGGCTGGGAATGTAATAAAACTCGCTACTGTAATTAATTTCAGGATAATGTAATAGCACGAAATTCTGACCTTAATGATCAATGATAAATACTGCACTTCATAAGGAATGAGTCAGGTTTTTTTTTTAACTTTGCAAGGCTTTACTTCATCATAGTGAATAATATAACTTATTACACCATGTATGCAGTAATTCTCACCAGTTATTGCAGTAATGTAATGTTAGAGCAGTATCTGGGAATTTATTACCTGAGCTTATTTTATTGCATTTTGAAACCACCCTCACGTTCTACATTTTGATAATAAAGCAGATGAGGCATTATCTCATCTCCAGAGGGATTCTTCTCAGCGTCTGCTTCTCAGTGTGACTTCTGAAGACCTTTCCACTACATAAAATTGAATTTAAAACCACAATACCAACAGAAATGAAAATAATATCTGAATAAACACAGCTAATATAAGCTGTGAAACTTAATATGAGTAGGAAAAGAACAGGGAAAATGCATTTGTTCAGGAACATGACTGGATTAAGTTTAGCTGACAGCTGACATATACAAAAAACATGTTGTGCATATCGTATGACGAGGAATTTCATTCCTAATTGCATGGTCAAAAAATAAGACTGTAGCTGTGACAGTGTCAGGCAATTTGACCTAAAAATAGCATATTTCTGTTCCAGGAAAAAAGAAAGATCACGGAGGAGGAAGCAAAAGAACTTGATTTGGGACATTGCTCGCCCTGGAGGATGATAAGGTGGAAAGTGAGGCGGGGGATAGAAAGGCAGAGGATGAGTGATCGGAGGAAAAGTGGGATGTCCTGTCCCCCACTGAGGCCCTGTAGACTCAGTAGCTGCTACAGCCTGCCAAATTATAACCTCATCTGGGGTTGGAGACACCTGGCTATTCACACCAGAGCATGCAAGATGACTTAAACAGCTGTCTGACCATGTATTACATGTTTGGAGGGACAGCAGGGGTCTCTGTCATTCAATAACACATAGGGTATGGGAGTTCTCATGACTTATATCGTGGGAATTTTACTGGCACGCAGCCCAACTCTGAGACAGTTTATTTCTCTTTCATTGCAGGTGATGTTAAACAGTGAGCAGTGAGAGGGGAGTGTTGGCTCTCGTCTCAGTTTACTCCTCTTTCACCTTCTTTATAGTAGCAGGACTCCAGCAGACCACAACACATCCAGATACAAGTGATGAACTAGAAGAGCAGAGTGCAGATCTCCTCCAGGTGTGTCCAGGGGCATGTGTGTGGGGAGCAGGGGGTGCACAGTGTGTGTGCATGAAAGTAGTGTGAAGACAGAATGCAGGTTTCGAAACAGCACAGGAGTATAACATACTAACAGTTTTTCTAATCAAGAGCTACGTGTGTCTCTACCTGCAGGACATCCCCCAGGTCGGCAGTGCTGATCTCAGGGTCCTCTGTAGTGTTGAAAGGGACAGGAGTTATCCTGACAAAGGTAAGGACACGAGGCTCAGGGTACCTCCACAGCATCACCCCTGGGCTATCCTCCGTCTCACTGTAGAACACCACCTCATGGGGTCCTGGCAGTCTCTGGGAAGCTGCAAGAACAGAAAAATTAACAATACTCTCAGAATAACTAAACTCAGTGATCTAATGGCAGGGCTCATGCTGTGCTTTACAGGATGATATAAAAAGAAGAGGGAAAACACACGCTGATGAGCTAAGAGAATAAGAAAATGAGGCAAGGAAAACAGTAGAAAAGAAAAGAGGAGATAAAAGATGATGCGACTGGAAAGCAGAGGATAAACTGGAAGGAGCCCATGGATTTTATGCTTTAAGATACAGTAGATTACTACTTTACTGCTGTACATTCTTCAGGTATCATAAAACCCACGACCACACGACGCTTCACAACAAGAAGTCTGTTTAAAGGCTTAACTGGCTTCCTTCAACATTTTCAGATGCTTGTGGAGGAAAGACACACACAGATGAAAATTCTGAATCTGAAGTGGGACGCACCATGGTGTGGAGTTCTTCTCAAATTATGAAATCAACCTTTTGTGGCAAAAAACAACAACTTTGACTCGCATACATCTTCGATGCTGTGATGTTTTCAAGTTATTTCTAGTTGTACTATGGAATCCGAACCCTCCAAAACAATATCTCCTAAAAAGCGCTGTCGATGTTTCCACGCTTTCACGATGTTTACATGTGTAAGAAGCCGTATATAAACAAAGTGACTGAGTAAACATTTTTGCTATTGAGTAAACAACCATTGATTGAACCATGCCAAGCACCTGCAAAAGCTGGATAACACTGGATCTAGATCTAAACTTCTGAGTGGTGTTTGACTCAAGTCGTGGCTGCTGTTTGGGATTCAAGTCCTTTGGAAAAATGTTTATTTGAAAAAAAACAGTCAAGCAGAGAACTGCTGCTTTGTTTGGCCCCTGGGGGTACAAACACTGAGAGTCTCTTTGTAGAAAACGCATTTGAAGGGGCAGCGAAATCTGTCTGTGGTTAGTTTCTCCTTTTATGTGAAGTGGTGAGCTGCCCACTCGAAGGTGGACAGTCTATTGTTCTTTTGCGAAAAGGGTGGATTAAAGAAAGAACAGACACGTTCATGAGGTCTTGCTGTCATCTGAGTTAGCGTGAACTTAGAGAAAGTGAGAGACGGGGACTGCTTCAACCCTTCTCTCCATCCATCTTCCATCTCCTCCTCTGTCCATCTATCCCATCCGTCCCTGTGTCGGGCCCGGGGGGGCCACTCGCTGTTCCCTGTACTCCGGGGCCCGGTTTTCTCCGGCTGTTGACAACATGTTGCCGACAGATTGTGCCCTCTGTTCTAGTTCACTACTGTACGTTCTCCTGCTTCAGCCAGCATATTAAATGCATCAAAGACCAGTGGAACAGTGCAACAAACAAAGACTCAACCACAGCTGACAGAGTGGACGGCTGGTCTACAGCCAGAGAGAAGTTTGATCCTCTGTGTATAATGTTCCTGTGTGTGTCTGTGTGTGTGCACACGTAGAGGACAGCACACACAAAGCACAAAGAGGGGGAATAAACAGCATGTTACTCAGAGTGGAACCAGGCAGACATGTCCGATGAAACTTCTTTCCACAGAGGGCTTTGATCTGACTTTGATTTAAGGCAATGTGTATCTTAAGTGACATCTCACTTTGACACAAAGGTTCTTTTTTCAGTCAGTACAAACTCAGTTATATGAGTTTAGGGCCGATTGACCATGGTTCGTCCTACGGATTCAAGGACCAGTGACCAGTATATATATAATTTTACTCTTAGTTCCTTGATACTGTCCTTTAAAAAGCAGTTCTGTCTGTTTGAGACTACAACTGTGAATGTCTGCCGATAAAGCAAAGAGTCTGAGCTGCTGTTGAACATCTACTGAGGTGCTGTTCTAAGAAATGAAAAGTTCCACAACGCAGTCACTTGGAATAGATTTAGAGTTCAGTAACCAGTGATTTTCATAGATTTGAGCCTGGCTACACTATTAGCCACTTGCAATGGGGCAGCTGTGGCTCAGGAGGTGGAGCCATTAATCAGACGGTTGGTGGTTCGATCCCTGGCCCCTGCAGTCTACTTGTCAAAGTATTGTTAGGCAGGATACCAAACGCCAAACAGCTCCAGGTGCTGTGCCATCAGAATGTGAGTGTGTGTGAATGCTTATCGCTCCTGATGAGCAGGTAGCACCTTCATGTTAGTCTCACCAGTGTAGGAATGTGTATGTGAATAGAAGAATGTCTTGTGCTGTAAAGCACTTTGAGTGGTCTGTATGACTAGAAAAGCACTATATAATCACTTTTATCATTAACTGTTTCTTCATCTCTGCAGGGGACCAGGATGCACTGTATAAACATTCACCTGAGTCCTGGAGGTATTGAAAATGGCCTGTCCGCAGGTCATCTGAGCTGTGCTCTGTCCTGGGAGAGGGAGAGCCTGGAGAGGGAGGTGGCTGGGTGTGGCAGGCCTTGCCCTTGGAACTATCAGCCGAATCCCCTTTGTGGAGGTTTAGGTAGACCTGTAGGTGCTCCTCCACCAGCTTCAGGCAGCTCAGATGTTCCTGGCCCCAGAAGAGCTGTCAAGAAGAAGCAGAGAGGATAGAAATGACTGGGAGAGAACAGCAAGTAAAGAGTGTGGGGTGGGGAACAAGGGTAGACAGAGACAAACAGTGAAAGACAAGATGTAGGGTACAGGGACTGAAAGACATGTGATAGTAATACAGAGGAATTAAAGAAAGAAAGTTAAAGAACAGACTCTAATGAGGAAAAACTAGACAGTGACACAGAGTCACAGCTGGTGGATAAAGACCTGTGTCGACAATTACTCAACATGCTTTTCCAAAACAGGAAGAGAGGCAGTCAGGGTTACCCTTGTCATCACCCCTTCACATCCTTTCTAACATTATCCAACACAACCTTACATCCTACTTAGTTACCCACGGCATTCCCCTTCCCGTGCTCCATCAAAGCGGGTCTGCCTGGGGTTTGGACTAAGGACCAGGAATCTCTGAGTCAAAAACTCTTCACACATGGAGCTGCCTGCCTGCTTGCCCGCTCCTCACTAGCTTGCAAGGGTGGGTTATGACTAAACTCTAAAAACAGGAAAATTTGGGGATTTTTTTCCAGGTTTTTGGAAAGAGTGCACGAGAAGAAGGAATCGGAAGGAATTCCGGTGGTTTTTGTACAGGACTTGATTAAAACACCACAAACGCCAATATTTACAGAGGGAAATGTATGGTTACGTATTAAGTGTTGAGTTGCGAGTCATGTTTCTGTTAATGGGCACGCAATAAAAGCACTGAGGGAATCATCGAAATATGGGAAAGGGGCAGGGGCTTCCCCCCGAAGAAGAAATGTGGAATAATACATCAGTAATTATGCATTCAGTTAGTCACATTGAAAAGGGGCTTTTCAGTGTGGACATTATGTAACTTCTTACAGGAAAAAAAGCACACATAAGATATAAGCCCTAAAAATAGTCTTATAATATTTCTCCACTTAACCAGCAGATGTGACTCAAATCTGCAGTGGAATTACAGCATGCAGTTCCTACTGTCATCACTTCAACTGCAAAGAGGACAGAAGCCACGGCAGGGTTGAAGAGGAACAGCGGATTTAAGAGGAGTGTGATGAGCTGTGCCAGTGGGTGTCAGCCTATGAATACTGTACGGACTAATTTGGAAACCAAAGGCACTCAAGCTGAGGTGACATCTAAGTGGGCAGCAGCATTGCACCGTAATTAGAGGCTGTTCTTCAACCCAATGAGTCTCGCTCAACCCTCTGGGCTTGTGTGTGTCCTTGAGCAAGCCTCTCGGTTCTAACCAGGTGCAGAGGTGCTACAAACTATAATAGCTGTGCTGAGTGATAAATCTTATGTTTGAGAATGCTGATTTGAAGTCAGGCGTATGCAAACCTGCAGAAGGCCCCCCTTCAGGTCCAACAGCAGTTTAGGAGGGCCAGGCTCAGGTCCAGGGCTGCCGCTGTGCCGACACCACCGAGCCTCCAGGGAAGTGCTGCAGGAGAACGGCCCCAGCAGGAGACGGCTTCGGTCCTTCAGCCCTGTCCTCACCAACACATCTTGAAGCTCCATCTGCACAGATGCAGACTGAACTGCATCTAGGAAGACAGAAGGAGTAGCAATGAGCAGAACCTATAGCACAGTGGGGAACTATAGAGGGAAAACAAAAGGTAAATGACATGTCAAAAAAGTTTGGACTACGATGAAGAAGAATGTCTCGTCAATGATGTATGCACCCTATGTACAAAGTGGTTTGAGGATAAGGAAAAAGCAGTCACTAATCTTTTGACTACACATTGGAAAAAAGAAGGAAGAGGGTTCAAATAGACGGTAAATGTCTTAAATAAATACAAGTTTCAAAGTGAAATATAGATATATTTAATTATACACAAACAATAACCCAATTCACTGATACAGGTGCAACTAAGCCAGACAAACTGAAACACAGTGGAAATTCAGTGGCATGAATTCCTGCCTCTGTGTTTTCACTAAGCCTGGCTATGTGATGTCAAAGGCAAACATTCAGCACAATTATACCAACCACATCACTGTCCTCCAAACTGTTTAACATGAACTCATTTAATGTGATTAACATAAACACTTGGCTCTCTCAAATATTGTACTATAATACTAATACTATACTGAAATACTAATACAGCATGTCCCTGCCTTTGCCCTCATGTTTCTTAATTGATGGACTGATAACCAATAAAAAATAATGATTTTATTTTAAGTGGACTGGTATGTACTAGCGGAAGTTATTAATTTAACAGGGTATAAGGTGACAATTTTCTAGTATTTGGGTCTGAGGCTAAAAATGTACATCAGTTAAGAAGAAGAACAGATGTGACTCCTGTGTGTCTCCTTGAACACAGGTGTTCCGAGGTCATGGCTACATCAATCTGAACCTGCATGGAGTCAAGTTCAAACTCCGTGTTTCTGTGATCTTGTAAACTAAAAGGTTTAGCAGACATGAAGACGGTGAGAAAACGCTGATGGGATCCAGACAAAGGAGCCAAACACCCACTCATCCAGAAAGAACCAAAGGTAGCAAAAGCCCCAACTTAATAAGGACAGCATTCTCTGTCCTTTCCATTAAAACAGAGATGTGTCACTGTGGTCACAGGCTGTCCTGAGCTTGGATTTTTGGTCCCATAAATCAACAGACTGAAACCCCTTCTACTAGTTGTTGACATGGGAGGGCTAATCTGGTCAGTTAAAGCTGCAACAGCAGCAGCCCATTTGGAAACCAGCCCTAGATGACTAATAATGCCCTGAGAAGCGGCTCTTTAAAGATGCCTTTTAACTGAAATTCTCACTCCAGTCAGTACAGCTTGGCTGTCAGTCTGGAAAAGGAAAAGAAAGCAGCGGCACACCTGCTTCAGCTCTAACTATAAGTTACGTATGATCGTTCCTGTTATTTAATCGTTTGACCTTTAAAATTTCACAACACATGCACACACCATCACATTCAAAACAGCAACAACGTAACAGTGATGAGCAGGCGTTTTGTTAGCACTGTAACAAGCACTGGTATCTCAAAAAACCCCAAGGTAACCATATGTGACACTGTAAAGGTTGGGACGCCGTGTAAAACATAAAGAAAACAGAATGTGATCATTTGATAATCCTTTCTGACATACTGCACAAAGACAATATAATTAATGTCTGACCTCATCAACTTCATTGATCGTTATAAATATCTGCTTATTCTGAATCGATTTTAGACAAGTTAGGACAGGAGCAACAAAGACTGGGAAAGTTGAGGAACGCTCCAAAAACACCTGTTTGGATCATTCCACAGGTAAACAGGTTGATTGGTAACAGGTGACAGTATCATGATTGGGTAATGAAGGAGTTCACAAGTGAGGATGGAGCGAAGTTCACCACTTAGTGAAACACATGATTGTATAAAGGATGTTACTACATGGGCTTGGAAACACCTTGTAAAACTGTTGTTGGTGAACACAGTTTGTTTGCAAATGACTCCATTCTGGTTTTATTGACGGTTTACACAGACTCCCAACTTTTTTGGAACCATTTAAGCTTCAGTCCTATGAGGAAGGACCTTTGAGAGAAGGAAGGCTCGTCAGTGTTCCTGGGGGTTCACTCGGGGTAAATCAGGATAGGTGGAAGAGATGGGGGGGGGTTGATAAACGAGGAGACAAATAGATATTGACACGGAGGGGGAGAGTGTGAGACACACCACCAGAGGGTGTGAGAGCGAGAGAGAGTTATGATATGATGAAGATATGACACACAAGTGTACTCACATCTTTTCAGGCTTGGTAAACTGACTAAGGAACATCTTATTCAACATTACAGCCCAATAACACAACAGGGGGGCTCCAGTGAAAGAGAGCTTCTCTTGTATAAATCATTCTGGGGGAAATATTATACTGGGATGACTCATTTCTCTTAGGAAAGACACTGTTGATACAAGTTGGCAGTTTACCTGCTAATATCTTCTGGTGTTGTGGTGCAGAGAGAGCTGTTAGAGATTACTTACTGAACTGTGGACATCGGGTTTATTTTCATGGCTAGGATTTATTAGACAGCGCGAGGGAACTCCCAAAATGGCTTGTTAAATGGAGAATCTTTCATTCACACACACGTATAAAAGCAGACACAAGCACATAAGTGCAGATGCATTTAAGTACATACAGAATAAGGCCAAATGCCTGCATGCATACATGTGTAAACACAGACACAGCACCGTGCACACCCAGGTGAACAAGTGGAAACAAATACACCCACATACACATTTGCTCACACACACAGTGTGTATCAAAGCATTTTCTCCTGTCTCACCATGCGTCATTTATAGCCCAGTTGACCGCAGCATCCTGGTATTTGAGCCAGCAGAAGCAGCCAGCGCACTTAAGAATCACCCTAATTGGGAGTGGTTTTAATGAGGGGGAATCCCTTTCTGCCTTCATCTCTAACTCCATTCTTCCATCCAGGCTGCATAACAGTCATTTCTCCATGCTCCCTCCATCCCCGCTCTTGCCCTGTATGACCATATTACAGTTATGTAGGTTTGTCTCCAGAGATGTGTCAGCCAGACAGCCCAAAGACATTACACTGCTGAGCTGTGAAGTACTGCCATAAGCAGGGAGGAGCAGTGGGAATGCCAAGGAAAAAAAGGAGGCGGTGGGAAAGTATTGGAGGATGAGGCGGGCGGTACCTGTGTTTGCCTTCATAGAGGATCTAACTTGTTTACAGATGATGGGCAAAACCACAAAAACCAAGAGACAATGGGGAAGAGAGAGGGATAGAGGCAAAATGAAAGAGAAGAGCATGAGTTTTATTCAGCACGAGAAGAAAATAAAGGAGCAGCAGCAACTTTTTGGAGAGTCTAAACCATAATCACATAAAACAGAATAAAACACAAATACTGGAGGCCAGTAGATCATCCAATCACCACTTAATACAGCTCTTCACCTTACAAGAAAAGTGGTTGGACAGACACACACACACACACACACACACACACACACACACACACTTACTAATAAACTCTGGATTAAATGGACAGCTGTTGTTTGGGGGGTATGTAAGGCAGCTCTACTTTATGTATTTTGGGCTTAGAATACTGGCTCAGATGGAGCTGAATGAAATAGATCCCGACATATGAAAATGGCAATAACACACACACACACACACACACACACGCGCACACACTTTTGTAGTTTAACTGAACACGTTTTTATGAGGACATGAATTGCAAATTCTATGATTATTTGACACTTGGGTATTTTTTCATGTTTTCAATACCACCAGTTAGCATTAAATAGTGGTACAGGAGTGTCCTGTACACAAATGCTGACTGCCAATAACTTTGACACAGAGTAATACCTTCCAAGAACTTCAGCATTTTCTTTTCCTTTCCTCTCTGAAATCTAACAGCTCCTCAGTATCGACCTATGGACACCATTCAAACAGCCACATACTCTACAGCACAAGCACAGTCTGTTCTCACACCCAAGTTGTGACACAGCACCAACTAGAGGCTGGAAAATTGTCCCCTTAGTGAGGAGCATCCTCTTCAAAATCACAAATTTATAGAGGAATAGGAGAGAAACATGCACATGTACACATATTTTTACAAACTGGCAAGATCTAGAAATATCATTACACATTAATACACACTTAGAAAAGGCCTTTTATAAGATCTGTTCGAGGGGATTAGTACAGGAGGTTTGGTCCATGTGCGAGTGAGTGAGCTGAAACAGTATGGAACCGCTATCTGTGGTCACACAAACAGATCTACACACACAAACCTACACCTGTTCATATCTTATAGAAGATCTGCCAGTAAACCAGTCCTCACAAGCATGGCCGCCACAGGCTAACATACAACCTATGATACTCAAGGAACAAAGTGGGTGGTGAGGAACAGGGTGGATGGAAATCTTCCTAAAGTGAAATACATTTCTGGCAAATGCTTGGGTAAGATTAGATAAGATCGGAGACACTGATTTACTGTGTCGGTTTCTCCCTGGCAGCCGTTATCTGACCACTGCCGGGCTGATTTATACCCCAGGACGCACTGGTATCAATTAGAGGAAACCTAAAGGAGTCATTACCTAACTAGCAGAGGCCCCCGAAGACTGTCTGGGATGGTAAGAGTAATAGAAGTAATATACTGTCACTCACCACAGAAATACACTATTCACTCACCACAAGACCACTATAGGACACTAGAGGAAACTGGTTTCATAGCTGGGGACACTGTCAGCCAAAATGGCACAATGCAGGGAGCTGTGCGTCATCTAAGCCGCTACACAGTTAGTGATGGGTGTTGATGAGTTACACATGGGTTCAGTGACAGTTGCAACACATAAGCAAATTACGTATGGTAGATATGCATTCATTTCTTAGTACTCAACTCTGAATGTGATCTCTTCATAGGGAGATGCGTGAGGATGATGCAGCAAGTAGAGAAACCTTATTCCCACAATTGGAATTTTCCCTGTGTGCCATTATGTTACCCAACCTGAGCCTGATGCGTGCTGACAAATTATCGGGTTTTAGGTCAAATGCAGACCTTCTGATTTCATACAGCTTCAGGCTCAGTTCAAGTTTGGTTATTTTCAAATGTAATTTAATAAGAAATTGCCCTCTCTCTCGCGCTCTGGCTGCTCCGATGGTCTGTGTCTGCGTGATAATACACTGCAAGTAGGCCATGCAGTGCCCAGCAGGAAAAGAGAAAGAAACAGAACAACTAGTCCTATGTCATGCCTTACAAGAGCCTGGCAAACTAACGGCAATAATGGATAAAACAAAGCAAAATGTTGCTAAAGGGAAGCTTCTTAATCTCCTTATTGATGCAGGACAAGCTTCTATATAACCTCTGCAGAACCTCAAATGATATGATTGTGCTTGCACATAGTCTAGTTCTAAATCATGACTGTTTAAGCCGTCAGACTCCTGAGTTTAACTGCCATGTCTATCTGCTTAATACAGCAAAATGGTAAAGTTGAGCATGATGTGGACAAACAGTTGAGGCACATGGTTTAGCTGTAATTTGCATCTTTGTATTGTTTTGTAAGCCAATTGGGTTTTGTAGACTTGGTAGGTCAATATTTTAGCTGTTCCCAAGTCAGTTATTTTTTATTTGTGAAAAAGTAGAAGTATACATGTAATGTTGGGTTCAGGTCACAAAGAGCTGGGCTCAGATGGATCGGGTCTTACAGATGTGGTTAGAAGCTGAGTTCAGGTCTCAGTTTGATGCCTCCATTGACCTCCCGCTAGCTACTGTTGCATCAAGACATTCATCATACACATGCTGGGAATTAGAGAAACAAGTAGAATTTTGCTTCTTTGAAACTGATCTGCTGAGATTTCACAATGAAATACGCTCAGGTTTTAAGATCACATGCTGAATGGTTACGGCAACTTCTTCTACCCACACACGGCAGGTAACTAGCTAGAAGCTAGCCTGCCTCTTGGTTCAAACCAAGCAGTCTGTTTCGTTGCTGCTGACAGTTTGAATACCTACCAAGTCTTCTTACTTGTACAAAGTGAAGCCAGTATTATACAGTATGTGCTCGGGCTAAAAGGATAGAACACTAATTGATTAAATGATTAAATAACTTCTTTAATGAAAGTCATTTTCCAGGCAAAAGACGAGACGTTCTCTTCTAAATTGTGAGGATTTGCTGCTTTTCTTGCTTTTCTGTGATAGTCCATTGAACATATTTCCGTTTTGGAGTGATGGTTGGACCCAGCAAGCAATCTGCTGAAGCCACCTGTCGAAGGAAGTTGTGAAAAGAATTTTTCACTATATCCTGACACGAAACAAATAAATGGAGAAAATAACTGTCGGAATCGTAACTCACATGCCTGAAACGTACCGCTGCTCTGGTTCGAAGCTGTTAGCAAAACGCTCCATGCTGAGAGCCACCGATGTTCCACTAAATATGAGCTTTGAAGATCTAACAATGACTACTGATGAAAAAGACTGCAAACTCTTCTTTATGTTTGTCTCTGGCAGTGGACCACAACAGTCTCACACCTCACGTCTCTGACCAACTCTACACCTGAACATCTTCATCTTGACCCAGCAGCCATGTGTGTCAACAATTCCTTTCTTTTTCCCCTCATGTATCCTCTGTGATATATTTCTATTATTAATGCATTGAAAACAATTTATGAGTTGGGTTAACATGTATTTCCAAATATAAATCTCTTTAAAAATGTTGGCCTCAGCTCTGCTTCTCCCTGACTATTGAAACAGAAATAATATGATAAATGGAAAAGAGTGGCTTTCTTTCAGCGAAGTAAACAAACTGACATGATCGTAATTCAACGATTGGCCAGGGAAACAAAATAAAACTTGGAGGGGGGGAGAAGAAACATAAATAAATAATGGGTAGCTTTCACTTTGTTCCACAAACAGAAGTTTTCCTTTACAAGCGTGCTGGAGTAAATCACCGTGAAGAAGCAGGGGGTCCACAGAGGCACAGGACCGAGGAGTAAGCTTTGTGAATATGTGCGTGTGTATGTTGTTGTATGCATATGAAACAGTTTGCACTATTAAGAGGGTCTGTCCATACCTATGTGTGTGTGTTCTTAGGAAATCGGGGGCACTCTATGGGCAGTCTGACAAAGAGTTGAGAGATTAGGGAGGGTCTTGTTTCATGGACCTTAAGACATATGTTCACTCTCTCCCTTGCCCGCCTCCCTCCTTTCTTTCATTGAACTATAAATGCCCCCCTACCTTGGGGAGTGGTGAGCCGTGGACGCAGGGAGGAATGCGGGGCTTCCACTTGCTTTTCATTAACACAGGATCTGGTAACACACCTCACTGTCAACCTAATCCCCTCTCTCTCCGTCTTGTCCCCTGGCAGAGGGGGGTTGCCGTGACCAGGTACAGAGCCCCAGATGTTCCATGGATGAGGGGGGAGGATGACAGGGTCTTCACCCCATCGCAGCTATGGATGCATGCTGATGAAGACAGGGTGGGATGGGGTGGATGTAATGGCACATACTGAAGAGACCCCTGTTACTGCTCACGCAGAGTAGTCTGCCTGTCTTCTGCTTTTCCCCTTCTGTCCTGTATCATATCTCCTTTCTTTCTCTACCTCTCCTTCTGCTTCCTTTCTGCCTTTTTCCAACTTCTTGACTCACCTTTTTCCTCATCTGTCCAACTTCAACTCATTAACTTACTTCCTGTATCCCTGTTCTGCTCAATCTGTATTTTTCTCTTCGTCTAATCATGTTTCATTTCGTAGGACATCTTTTTTTCGTACTCCTTCTTCTCAATTTTTCCACCCTCTCTACTTCTCTATCTCCATCGCCTTCCTGCTTCCCTTCTTTCACAGCTCTTCCCTTCCCTCCTCCTCCCTCTCCTGTTTCTCCTTGCACAATGGCATCATCTCGAGGTCTGCTCAGGATGCGGTCCATCAATCTCTGCCTGCCACTGAGGACCAGCAGAGCAACAACAGCAGCAACAGTAGTGTTACATACTGCAGCAGCAGTAATGCTACATTCTCCTGTCTTACATCTCTCATGTACAGCCTCTCCCAGGGGGGTCATTCCCGCTGACTTATTGTGGCAGCTCAAACGCTCAACCTAACAGAGCGGGAATCCTAACCTTTATCTTCGTAAAATTCCAAGGTATCCGTTTTCTGAGGCACGGAGTGGACTGGAGAGGCCGGAGTGCTGAGTGATGGAGGCGGTGCAGCTAAGGCTAAAAGTCGGCAGATACGTCTATTGTCACCAGCGATCAGTCAGCGTAATTGGAGACAGTTTGTCTCCTTTCGATGGCAACAAATCTGGAAACACTATGTGAAGAAGCCCACAGGGAAAATAGCGGTGTGTGTTATGACAAAGATCAATGCTAAAGTAATCAAGAGAAAAAAAAGGAACAACTGGGTGAGACAAGCATGTTATTCAGCATGATAACTTATGACACTTGCTTTAAAATACCTTTTCCTGTGCAAAAAATGATCCTCTTTGTGGGCGTTTGGTGTCACGTACACTTTGCAATCCTCCACTGGCAACATTTACAGGTGTTTCTCCACATGAGGTTTCAACATGCTCTCAGAGATGAGGCAACGAGATGAAATATCAGGGTCTATAATGAGATCTACATAGAGGATCTTTCGCTCAGGTATTTCAGAGAGCTCTCAAATATGATATACGAGGAGCTGAATGAAACTTCTGCTGCACATGATGACAGCATTAGTTTTATGGCGGTTATTATAATGTCTTGTTCAGAACAGACATACATGCTGTTATGTTTTTTGGGCTGTAACAACAAACAGTATTTCAAAGAGTTTGGAGCCAAACTGGGGATGAATGATCCAATGGATGTCAATAAACACCAGTGGTCCTGATCCCAACATTTTTTATTTTCGTCCAGTCAAACTGTAATGTCTTGAGAGCAGCGGTGGCTCTGTTTCAAGGTGCTGGTAACTGGAAAAAACAATATCCTTGAAAAGACAGTTCAGTGCACAGTAATCTCTATTTCCTGTGTTTACCGTAAACAAATTAAAGATTTACTATTAACAAATCCCTTTTGAAAAGTATTACTATATGCAAAGGAAGAGCAATCACTATAAATAGAAGAGTCATTTGAGAGCAAAGCGAGTGGGAGGGGATTAGCTTTCATACTAGTTCAGTTGTCTCTAAACGCCATTTCTTTTTCCATTGCACTGCACACGCAGTTTCAACTGTGTTTATCAAAGTCAACACATCAAAGATGGATGAAAGCTGAAAAGCTGGTGAAAATCAGAGCAGGGCAGCAGCGCTCAGTGT
This sequence comes from Chelmon rostratus, assembly GCF_017976325.1. NCBI lineage: Eukaryota > Metazoa > Chordata > Actinopteri > Chaetodontiformes > Chaetodontidae > Chelmon > Chelmon rostratus. The sequence continues at coordinate 23,190,515 of NC_055665.1, forward strand.
TGTGTCACTGTGTAGTTATGCAGATTTGGGTAAACAAAGTGCAAATTGTTGGAGGTTTTAATTAACATTTTCGACAATCATTTTATCTGAAGTAACCCAATATAACAACATCTGTCAAACAGATGCAGGCACTTAGAGAGCCCAGTTCCAGCTCTGTCCTCGTCCCTCTGCAACAACCGTCAACAGGGGATGTGTAGCTCGCGGTACTGAGGTTCAAACCATCTCCCTGAAAAGTTATGAGTCAAGCGTGTTCCTTGTTATCTACTGCATGTGGCATGTCAGCCCTGTCTTCTGTCCTCCTGTTTCCATCTGCTGTCCAATTTGAAAGACGTGCCAAAAAACAGCGAAAACTGAAAAACAAACCAAAAATCCCAGATCATCTGTTACAGCGTGTCGGCTCACACCCAACGGCACAGCGAAACTGGAAGCCTTTGAATTTACATTAGCATTAGTAGTTCTGATTGTCATAATGGAAACACTGTGATGCCTCCTGGATAATAGTCAGTGTTGATGAAGGCAGGGTTTGGTCCTAACACGAAAACAAACATCTCGCTCTCACACACATTCGTACATAAACGCATGAAAATATCTTTCGCTCTCAGGCCCTAATACACACATGCCCATGCAATCAAATACACACACAGTCTCACAACAACTTCTGATCCAAGACTAACAGAAACATCTCACTTTACTGTTTACTGACAAACCTTGTTTTTGGCAGATGAGGGCTTTGCTAGCATGTGTAAAAAAACAGCAATATTCCAAATAACACTGAGAGCAGTACTGGTATTTGGTTCCCAGCGTTTCCCACTGTGAGTGAATGACAGGGTCAGATCTTCCAAAAAGGCTGAGACATCGCATATTTTTCAACAAACAAGGGTGGAAAGTGGAAAGTTTGACGAAGTGCTATGAAGTGAGATACTGTTCACTACAGTATTAGAATGGACTAGTGCTTTTTCTCCTCTTTATACAACCTGCTGTTTAATTGAACACATTCCTGAGGGACCATGCCACAACGTGTCAGTTACATTTTAGTCTGAATGAATAACAAATATAAGTGCGTGGTGCGCTGGGTAAAGCTCTTTGGACTTTGTTCACATCAATATTTGTTCCATGACATAATGATATGAAACAGAACAATTTGTTCTCCACTACATTTTTGCATTGGATATTTGGAGCTCTGTGTAACTGTACTTTATTTTCAAATGGCCTGGATTGGTTCCTGTTGGCTCACAGGGTGAGCTTGGGTACTAGACAAATGACACACCACAAAAAAAGCATGTACATTTAGTGTAGTGTATTACTGAGTCTTAAAATTGTGGTTTCTTTAAAAGATGATAAAATCTGCCAAGCGGGGTGAAGTCATGACAGTTGTTTCCAATGCAGCTCCACCTGTTTCAGGAATTTCCTTTAAACAAGTGGCAATATCTTGAAATACAGCAGAATAAGATGGATCACATCACTGATTTAATGTTTTTCACTTTTCACAAGAAGAAAAAAGTAAAAATGACTCATTTGAGGTCCTGGCCCTTGTTAGCCGTTTACTGAGCTAGGAGTGGTCTTAGCAGGGGGTCAGAGAATAAAAAAAAGAAAAGCATCAGAGACCATACAACACAACACAATATTCCACTTCTGCTCCACGACTGCTCCAGTAATACAACAAAACTTGTGAGTTGACTGATCATAATTTAAAGAAGGTGAACATGGGGTATGTGAGGGTTTGAAGAACTATGACAGTTAAAACTGGCTGATCCATCAGGGAAACAGCTGCAAGGTATGTTTTCCATTTTGTAACTTCCTTTGCTGCTCAGTCAGTTAGAAATTAAATCTGTAAATTACAGAACATGGTTTTCTGTTTCTGCACCTGTGATGCAGTGCATCTGTGCTGCTTGTGTCTCTGCCCACATACAGTATGCTCAGTGTTATTTCATGGTTTCTGCGCAAAACAAAAGATGTTTGTCTTTTACTCACCTTCTATTCTAGGTCCGGACTTCATGTTCAGACTTCCTGTCATGGCTGACACTGTGACTGTCACACTGGGCCTCACTGGATGAGACTCTGTCTCCATGACCACTACAATCTGGGCGGTGTGGAGGGAGACCTTGTGAAAGGGCAGCGCCAGGGCTCTGATGGTGCCGGCTTTACCCAGGGCCGAGGCCTGATGGTGTGGGTCTGAACGAGAAGGAAAGGCCCTGGGATGTGTCTTTGTGGGGGAGGAATGAGGGGTGGAGGAAGCAGATGGTGGTTTACTGGACGAATCCCATGTGTGGTTCGGTAGGACCTTGCTCAGGTAGGTTTTGGCCTGCTCCAGCTTCGCCAGCGTGGGGTTGATTTTCAATGGGCGTGACAGCTCCACGTTCAGTTCAGCTGCAGAGAAACCAAATGAGGGCGAGAAAAGACAAAAGGACGGTGATGGAAGTAGACAAAATAAAACAATGGTTTTAAAACTGTGCTGTCATCAACAACGAACAGCTCCCTCTATGGACCGTTTCTAAGCAGTCTCCTTCTTAAAATCGAGGAGTATCTCGTGCTCATCCTGACTTATATTTACGAAGTGCTGAGTGAGAAGGCAAACAGGGCAGGAAGTAGAGAGAGAAGTTCTTTTGGGCAGGTCATAAAAACGGGACTTTACTGCTACCTCATGACAGAAGTAAACTGAGCAGTAAACACATGCTCCCCGATCCCTTCGGGTTCTCTGTGTGTGTTCAGTTTGTATTAGAGAATGGCAAATTCATATTTTATAAATCTTTTATGATTAGCAGTCTAGTGACAGACTTCCTCAGTACTAAAGCAGTCCCTCTTGAACTTTGTTAAACTTAGGACTCAAATTGAATAAATTCAAAGTTGGCTCAGGTCCTTGCTCTTTAAAACCTACCCTTGTCATTTGGAAACCCACATAAAGTGGACACAATCCATTTGGGGATTTTAAGAAAAGGCAGGTTTCACCAGTGTCCCAGTGAGCAATATCTGTTGCTATCTAACCCATGGAATACTGCATGGTACCACGTCTCATAAATCAAACTTCGAACTCTTTCCTCTTCTTCTCATCGCTCAGCTTTGCATGCAAGGACCTGTTAAAGACAGCTGGGCCCGGTCTCAATCTCTTTCTCCTCGTCTTATACGCACATATATGCACACACACAATTACTGGCTGTCTCATCGTAACATCCTGACGTGACACTGCGGTATAGCAGAAGAGAATCTTTTCTTCATGCCAGCCACATAAACCCAAGACTCCTCTGCTCTCCGCTGCTCTGCCTCTCGCTGGTGCACTGCAGCCATCAAACACTTGACTGGAATTTACAGAGACACATGAATTAACTCAATGCCGTTTTACACCACTTCCATTATCCCATTTTTCCACTTGGTCATGATGATGGGAGAGGGAAGCAGCCGAAAACAAGGGCAGCTGTTTTTCATGGTCTCATCAAGGCACCAGTGTTTGGAGGGTTTTTAAGGGTTTTAGGCCTCCCGTCTGTCTCCTTCCCAGGTAGGAGCACTGGATGACATGAACGGGAGCGCAGCCAAGAGAGGCAGGCAGGCAAACAGCACACACATACACACACTCACACACAGACTCTGCCCTCAGGATTCGTTCTCATTTAATCCAGTGGAAGTGAGGCACATGGTCAAATGGAAGGATGGCTGGAGAGAGGAACTGGAGGAAAGATGGAAGGTGGAATTTGCTGTGCAATGTAGCTTATCATTTCCACTTGACTTATCACCAGGAAACTTTCCAGTGGTGGAATAAATAGCCCGTATGCAGCTGTTCATCCAGGTTCTTCTGCTCCCCTCCCCTCTTCTTTCACCCTTTCATTTATTCCCTCTATTTTCATGTTGCCAATTCGTCTGCTTCTTTCTCAGTGCTTTCTATCTTTTACTTACTCTTTCTGCACCACTCAATCTAATCAACCCCTCCCCCCGCTGTAATCACATAAAGCTGTCCCTGATCACCCAGTCCCAGGGCCAGCGCCGGGGCCTTGCCTGGCTCTTTGTACAGAAAGACCTGGTCCTCATTATGGATTGTCCCCCCTCCCGAGGTCCCTCTCTTCCCCACCCTGAAAAACCCATCCTATGCCAGACACAAAGCTAGCTCTGGCGTGCTGCAAAGGGATGTATTACCTGTTTAATCAGAACTCACCTGGCCAGAGTGAGCACTGCTATGGATGCAGCTTGCTGTAACCCCAAGGTTTTAATAATTCACCTACATGTAACTTTTACTTGATCTGGCACATTAATCTTGAGTAAAAAGTCTGATATACAGTCGACCTTTAGTGGCCTGGAAACATCCATGCCACATCTTTCATAATGTCTCAGAAAACAGAAATGTGAATGGATGCAGATTCAAATATGTACATTACGTGTCATATAGTTGTTTCCCATATTTGGAGGACTTTATCTTGAAAATGGAGTTGTCTCCTCCTATGAACTAAGCTACCACATACAGCTTTTAGCATTCATGCAACCAATTGCTTTTATAACTGAAAGAGCAGAGTGGACAATGACACAGCAATGTTATTCCCTAGAAATTCAACTACACACCATGCAAGTAAAGATATAATTTCCTTCAGAAAGATTTATGTTTATGTTGGCCAAAACTATTTTTACTGGCAATATTTATGATAAATGGGAGAAAAGAATTAAGTTCAGCATGCAGCTTATTTATTAGTTCAATCGTAGTGCATCCCATTAAATGACTTGAGACATGTACAGCAGTTCAGCTGACTGACACACTTATCACGTCTAAATTTATGAACTCCTTAAGGAATTGCGGATCGGTTAAAGGAAAATCTGTCAAATGACAGCAGGATAGCGTGTATCTGGATTTTAAATTGTGGGAACTGGGAAAGAACGGTCCATAGAGGACTGAGGAAAGCAATGGGAACACAGCATCTGTACAGTTTCCCTCCGGCTTTATCTGGTAACCAATGGAGCACATTTTATTGCAGTGGCGCCATGTCAAAAGATGAATCTTTTGAAGAATTCTAATAAAATTGCGTCACAGAATTATACGGCTTCAAGTCCAGTACATCCCTGTCATTTCCCTAGGTTTGGTTGTTTTCTGGAGTTGATATGGGAGTAAGTGCGAGACTTTACAGTGATGTTCCATGTGGTTTCACTATCCAGGCAAAGAAGGCATAAAATGAAGAAAGTACAACCTCACAACAGGAAAAAAAAAAAAAAAAACATAAACCATTTACAAGCCATGGCAGACTTATATGTTTTACAGACTAAGCGGCAAAACCTATATTTATGGATTAAGATGTAACACGGCACTGTGATAAAGACTTATCTCAAGCAAACACAGTGCTTCACCTCTTTAACACTGCAAAGTGAAGAAAAGGCCATCTGATTTAACACCGCTTTCAAATGTGCTTGTTATGCTTTTGGATAGCAAGGAAAGACTGCAGAGATTTTTTTTTTTTTAAAAAGGGAGGAAATATCAATTATTAAAAGAAATGCGGTGGTGCTTTCATCGCCAAGCAGGGGGAGTCAAAAGAGGGCTTTTTCAGCAGTGGCATTCTCACACATCTTGAGTGTTTTTATAGGGAACACCTTGGCTTCAGCTGTTAGACCAACAGCTATTTTAAGGTGGAGACTGTCAGTGGAAGGCCTGTGCAAGCAGCGAGCATCAAGTCTGCCGAGGTTGAGAGGTGGTGTTGGTGTTCGCATACCTTTAAAGAACAGGACTTAATGTGAACAGGCTGGGGGGAATCATAGACTGGCCCTTCTCAGGTGTCAGCCTCTATTAGCGCTGGAGAAAGTGGGAGATCAAGGTCTGACAGAGGCACGTACACACACGTATATATATCTCTGCAAAGTGGTGGGGGAGATCAAATATGCTTATTACCCAGGTTACTGTGCCTTTTTGGCGAGGTCATGCATGACGCCGTCCCCACTTTGAACCTGGTGTTGGGTGTATGCGTGTGTGCAACCACCGAGAACATTGTTTTCATTCCGACCCCTCCTTTGATTTCTTTAGCTGACTTTTACGTTTGACTCTTGACAGCAGAGAGCCCGTGTCAGACACAGGTGGCAATGTGTCCAATTACACAGGGTCCGTATGTGAAGGGTATTTGTGTATGTCTGTGTTTGTACTGGCCAATCATTTTTTTGAGGGGCATCTGCAGAATCCCACTGTCACAAAAAAAAGCCTCATACCAAGTAAGGCCAGTGACATGTGCCTTAGATGCCATCTGACTCGAATTAGAGTGGTTCTGGACGGTTCGGAGGGGCACAGGCTTGTATACAGTAACTGACAACACTTCTACGAACCCATAGCTTGACGGGAACCAGGGACAGGGGAGAGTAATGGTTCCAATTTGTTCTAGCTAATCTATCACCTGTTGCTCCTCTTGTCTCCAAGTGGTAGCAGTTACATCTCTGGACTCACTCACTGACCCTCTCAAAGACTGGAACTGAGTTGGAAAGACGAGACAGAGAGGGATGGAAAGTGTACGTGTGTGTTTGTGTGTTCACTGGCCAATCACTGAACCCTGCTCATGTTCAAAAAAACAAACCCACTCCGGACTTTTTTGTGTACGTGTTCGCTGGTCAAGCCTTGAACCCTCTTCGTTCTGAAAAATGTGGCTTCCCGTATGTGTCTGCATTAGTTGTGTTTATGTGCGTGCGTGTGTGTGTGTGTGAGTGTGTGTGTGTGTGATGAGCGGCTGCTGAGTGAGGGTCAGTGCTGAAACACCATCCAGTTTACAGTACACATGTTCTCTCTACAAGTGTTTCCCACTCAGCATCCTTGGGAGGGCAGCTTTGATTGGTCTTGCAGAATAAATGCTGCTGAAATTGCGAGCATATTGCTGTAAACACACAGCAAGACGTGGCCTCACGGCAGTCTGCTCTCCGTTTGCGCCTCGTTGAAATAAATCAAACGTGAAACACTGTCGAATCAAAGTAGAGCCGCCAGACATGGTGCATACACAGCACACACACATAGCGACAGACAGTTATAAAGACTTGCGCATGCAAATAAACCCTCTGTGAAAACACCAGGGGTAGATAAATAAAATGCTGGATGCTATTTTTCTTCCTAATCCTGTCTTCATTGATCTATCATCGATCCCTGCTTTATTCTTCCTCGCACTCCTTTTTGTTTCATATTTAAATTAGGTGAATCCAAACAATTACACTCAACTGAAGCATTGAAATACGTCCCACCAAGAACTCACTGAACTGTTTTACTCATGATGCTGATGCTTAGGTTTAGACTGATAAACCTTTCAGACTTGAAAAATGATTCCTGTATGTGTGTGTCTAAACAACAGCAATCAGTGTATTCCACAAGCCAGCATTAGTGCACTGATTCTCCTGCTCTTCCTCAACTTCTTCCTTTGCTGCCCAATCCCTGATGGGGAAAATTATCTCCACCAGAGAGTCATCTAACCAAACAACGCACAGTTTAAAGTGTGTGTGTGTGTGTGTGTGTGACTGTGTGGGTGAAGGGGAACCAGTAGCATGTGTGGTCAATTCTAGATATTTCCAGCAGAGCCTGACCTGGGGCAACCTCACACTGAGCCTGGATCCTGTCTGAGTCATTTGGGAGGGTGTTGTTTATATGTGTGTGTATGTAAGGAGAGTGAATGTGAGTGATTATGATTGAAGTTATCCTACTGAGACGAGGATAGTTCTGCTCTTTACTAGTTCAAGGGGAACACCTGACTGTAATTGCACGTCGACATCTGCGCTTCAACTAAACACTAGAATCAGATGTAACCACAGCATAATGTAATTATCTTTAGAGATATAACAGGCAGTGACTCTGTATAGTGAGACAGTGAAACATCCTGGTAATCAATTACTTAGAATTTGTAAAGTCAACACTATAATTTCTAACAGATAAATAAACCAAGTGAACCTACATCTATCTAAACATTGATTTAATCTTTGGAAAATGGAGGTGATACTGCATTGACTGCTGTTCTTCTTTCATACGGCTCTCCAAAGGGAGATCAGAGGTCAGTATATACTCTCTGTGCTCTTTACTCACTACACCAACCTGCCTCTCCTGTGAAATACAGTGACTGCCCATCAGAAAGGAGTCATATTTACCATGTAAGCTCAAAACCTGTCTGAAATTCTGATTCATTCATGCCTCGTGGAAAGGTCATGCTTGCTGTAATTGGACCGCTGGCGTCATTTGGAATGAGGGGTGGACGGACATTGGTGGTGTGCGGCTGTATTGTGAGGCTGCTGTGGTGCACAGAAAGCAGCATTGTGTTGTGTTCTGTGATTCCAGGTGGACAGAGAAGCTGAGGGCTTTCCGCTGACAGCAGGAAGGGATGCGTGTGGTGGCGAGGGGCCTACACGCTTCCCCGAACCATAATCTATTACACCTACAGTTCATCCTGAAGCCTTTTTTTCTATACGTGCACAGTATGTGTTCATGATTGTATGCATGTGGAAGAAAGACAGACTATATGTCAAAGTATGTCCATAGTTGGGTGTCTGTGTGTGTGTGTGTGTGTGTGTGTTTGCATCTGCAGAATCTGGCCTGCTGGGTTCAGGGAGCTGAACTATGAAGGATGTCCTGCGCCTACACACACTCTCCACAAAACCCTCTTAGGGATAACAAGGTTGCACACACTCACACACTCAAAAGCCCACTCACACTTTTATTCATTGCTCTGCTGTTTGGGTAGGATGTCAGGCACACCCTTAGGTCAACAACCTGAGATTAAAGCTCATATGGATATCATATCAGTCTAAAAATAGACAACCAAACCCTGTGAAAGGCAAATCCACAGGAGCCTGACGTTACACACACATTAAAATCCACAGGAGCTTGTAATCTGCTGCTCAAAGTGAGTAATATAAGCAATATCGCTGGCCTACATCTGCAATGTCATTTAGACGGCTCATCACCTGCACACACACAGCAGAAGAGCAGTGTGTTTGTTCAGTGTGTGTACACGTGTGTGCTCCTCTTGATGCATCACGGCAGTGGACATTTCCTCTGCAATGGGATTCAATGTGGAAAGGATGCTTTGAAGTAGTAAACGAGCATGTCAGTGTGTGTACACAAGTTGTATGATGCGATGAACAGTGTATTTGTGTGTGTGTGTGTGTGTGTGTGTGTGTGTGTGTGTGTGTGTGGGTGTGATTCCCACCTGGTCCATTAAGGAAATCTTTGATCTGGAGGCTGAGCAGAGGGGGAGGGATGCCCGTTTTATTGTCCACCTCTCCTGCTACTGTCTGCAGCCAGAACACGTTGTAGTCCAGAGACTCTGGCAAAGTCTTCCCGGGGTCTGGACGAAGATGAAGAGATTAAGAAGGGGAAAAAAGAGAGGAAATGGGCATGAAGAGAACTGGACAGACAATGAAACAGTGTCAACATATCTAACATGAAGAGATTTTATATTTACTCGCCTGTCAGTCTTCTTTTGTGGGTATAATGGGCAGCTACATTCCCTGTACTTTAAATAGGCTCTATATCTTTACCACAAGATCCAAATCCCATCTTTTACTTTAACAGGATCCATTCACCTCTTCCCACACAAACTTACACACATCTCTCTCCTGATCTCACCTAGACACTTGTAGTCAGAAGTTACTCCTCTTAAGGCCACGTCAAACACAGACAGCTCCATCCTCTGCTTACGGTGGTGGCAGCTGAGCAGAGCAGACGGCTGCATCACCTGGAGGTACAGGAGGGGTTCCAGCACCTGGTCCCCAGCCCCTCGTCTCCCTGGCTGCCTCACTATGGTCACACCCAGTGCTTGGCGGGCTGAGGAGCGACTGGGAGTTGGCAGGCCGTCCAGGGAGAGCAGGCTGCCTCTCAGCAGTGGGGAGGCTGGCTGGGAAGTGTTGCTGTTGAGGATGTCCTCGGCGGTCAGGCCAGCAAGGGAACCCTGGGCAGTCGGAGCTGGGTCTGGAGTCGGGGATGCCGAGGCTGGAGGAGACTCAGACAGGATGTCAGGCTGGTTTAGGGCACTCTTTCCCAGCTAAAGTAGATGCAGACAGGTCACTTAGTTCTGTGTCAAAATTCATTCATTCAATTACATGAGGCTTTATTTCAATACGATGCTGGAAACATTGCTAAGGAGTAATGGTCCATCATAACTCGCCAGCATCATGCAGTTTGTATGGATCCTGCTGACCCTGTCCATATTCAGAGAATCATTGTTTGGAGGAAGTGGCTGTTAATATATCGGTATAGATCGGAGCAAAGAGACATTCAGATAAACTTCACAATACTAAATGCCTGTGATATGTAGATGTTTGGTTTTTGGTTTGTTGAGCTGGCGCCCAAAAGTCTTTCACTTTCACATCTGCCGAGATCACTTTACCTGTACTATGAATTTGGACTGTATGAAATGACTTTCATCAAGCACATAAAGCAATTCCAAATTAAAAAGTTGATTTGAACACTTTGTAATGTTAATCCTTTGCACTTAAATACCAATAAAATCCTCACATAAATGACACATCTCGCTATGGTGTATGGTATGAATAATTACACACACATGGACAACTGACAAATCCAGGAACTGACTCATGAGAGTTTCCATGTCACAGGATTTCTGTTTACCTTATCCCCGGGCTCCTTCTTCTCGGGTGTGCTGGGGGTGTCCGACGATGAGGGAAGGGCCTTTGGGGGACTGGAGCAAGCATAGGTCATGACTGACAGCTTACTAGCGGTGAGAAAGATGTCGAAAGGGATGAAGCTGAGGTTTTTGGTGATGGTGGACTTGTGGGAGGGCCTAGCGATGCAGTGGTGGCTGGCCCCACTCTGCTGCTCTATTTGGACGATGCGAATGCGAGCGCTGTCGCTGCCGAAGCCGCTGTCCTGCCCGGTCCCGCTGTGACGAGATGAGGAGTCAACGCCTGCCGCAGGGTCTCGACAGCCACGCTTCTGCTCGTATCGACGGACCTGCACAGACAAACAGTGAAAGTGAGGCTGTGCTCGCAGTGATGCTGATTTTTTGGGTATTGATGTCAACTGGAGATGGCTGCAAGAGGCCTCACTGTAAAAAGTGCCTCACTTTGCCTGTCTTTATAGGCAGAGATGAGTTTTCATGCTGTATGTGGTAGTTTTTGATAACAATAACACCAGCAGTAGGAGATCATTTATCAGAGCATAAAGTACACATATACATAACACACAGAAGTTCTTTTCTGATCTATTTTTCAGATACAACTTAGTGATAGTTAAACAGTGAGGATGTGATGAAAGCTACACCCTCAGACAGCACTCACTAACTGACCTCAGGTAGACTTTTCTAGTGGTAGAAAATTAAAAATTAAAGTCTCTATATAATGTGATTTGGCTTTATTAAATTTGTTTTGTTTAAATTAATGACAGCCAACATAAAATTCATGTTTTACACATACAGTACGGCACCCCGCAACGAACTATTAAAACCATTAATATCACCCCCAAATACATGGAAAAATAGAATCAAAGCCCAATACACACACACACACACACACACACACACACACACACACACACACACACACACTGAAGGGCAGCTGCTACCTGCGTAACTACACAAACACCTCTAAACATGTGCAACAGCTTGATAAATGTGATGAACATGAGAATTCAATTTGCATTAAAACAAACTGCTTTATCTCAAACCAAACCAAGATGCTGTGTTAGAATTGCCAAGATGGATCATAAAATGGATGAGAACATGTTTTTTTTTTTGTTTTTTTTTGCAAAGTTTGTTTCTTGTTTGGATCCTGACTTAACAAGAGGACACAAACCAAATAACTTGCTTGATTGAAACCATGGACAAATTGACCAAAGAAAGAGAGCATCATATAGCCACAGAGACATTAAAGGCATGCTTTGGGACTTTTTCTGTGGTCTTAAAATCATTTTGCACTTCTTGCAATATTGGAAATGTCTTTGAAAACGGGCCTCACCCCGGCAAATCGAATTGTTTCGTGCAGTGACTGTGGTATTGTGTATAAAGCAGTCGAGATTTTATGCTTGGCTCCAACTAACGGATGTCGGGAGAGTTCCAGCCGTTGTGGCAATAAAAAGCTTTCAGTGACAGATGATATAAATCAATGTGAGTAGGTTGCTGGGTTTCAAGCGACAATGAAAACAGGCATCTTTATTCTGCTACCAAAGCATGCCATCTTCATGACTATAAAGAAGCCGCCACTGGCTCCCCTGGGACACGAGCGAGACAACATAAAAAAACTAAATGCTACCTACCAAATAGTAAATTACTGGACATGTTTATAGAGAACTGACACGTGTGGGTAAAAAAAGCTGGAATAAACAGAAGCGTTTACTTTTCAAAAATTTCCCAAGCGCATGAAAAATATTTTGTAGATGCTGAGAAAAAACACTTCAAGCCAACCCCGCAAAAGCACTCTCTTTTCTCTCATAAAGCGCAGCTGAGACCGTCAGAGGGACACAAGTAATTATATAGAAAAACAGAGGGCACAGAGGGCACATGTAAATATGTAAGGCCGTTTCATTCTAACCGCTGCATCACATCAATTAAACACTCCTAATTATAGCTACAGGCTTGTCAGGTGCATCATGAAGAGACCTGGGTCTATTAATCATCCTTTCCAGTAACATGTCCAACACTGTTACCCCATTATTGAGGCCTTTCCCTCATGTTTCTCATCCATGTTAATGGGTGCAACGTCAGTTTCAATTAGCTACTGTTGTCTTTTGAGACATGATTATGACGCATTGAAAAATAAAGGAGACATACAGAAAGAGAGTTTTCAACAGACCCAAGGTATGTCCCATCCTATCCCACCCTCGTCTGTTCCTGGAACCTGCACATGGTTGCTATTACAGCATGTACTCTCAGCTGCCCCCTTTCTCTACATCGCTCCCTCCCACCCACTCCATGAGAATTTTAAATGTATATTATTGCTGTGGCGGAGATAGTGTTTCAAGACCTCCAGGCAAATACTAAACCCACTGGCAGCACATTAGACAGAATACTTGACTTATTAGATATTTCCTATTCTAAACAGTGTCATCAAAGGCTAAGAACAAGAGCCATATAAAACGCCGCGGCATGCCCGCCCGCCTGTTCTGTTCGTCCAGGCTCATGTGTGGGGCTTCCATAGGATCGGCCCTGCCAGATCCCGCTCCTTTCCCCGGTCTAATGAGGACAGGATGTGTGTACTTCTTTTCTGTAGAAATGTAAGATTTTCCAAGCAATGGGGAGGGGAGAGAAGGGTCTGGACCTGTCTCCATGTGTGTTGTGTTAAGCTTGTGAAACTTGTATTGAGGTAAGGAGGTATTTGAAAAGGTATTCAGCAAAGGCAAGACGTCCACTGCATGGAGTGCCCAACGTTGGAAGGGACAAATAAGCTGCACAGCAGCTGGGAAAGAGCAAGAGCCAGGAGAAACTGCCAGATACTCTTTACGCTTCTCTGTCTCTACTCCTAAACTCAGGCTGTACACATGCATTTACAATTACAGCAAATACCCCGTCTTCTCTTCAAGCACCACTACTAAGAGAGTGCCCCCTAAGCAAATTCTTGGTCTATATTTAGATGTGCTTACAAGTGGAATAATGGATAATGGGGAACACAATTGGGGGTGCAGAGGAAAAGAGACAATGAGAAAACATACCACAGCACACAGTTGTTCGTATAGTTTGAACCAATGCATGCAATGAGAGCATTCACAAACATGCAACATGAACACACATGAAGTCAGCTGCTTTCCCAGGGTTTGATCTCAGCTCTAGTTTTAAGGCACATAAGTGGATTCCTTCCTGTGTTTCTACGGCTTAGTTATATCCCCATTGTGCTTACTCACTGAAAAAGAGAACAGGTATACAGAAAACATAAACCAATGGCTCTGTAGTCAATGTGTTTTAACCTTTCGCCAATTTATTCATTGACAGAGGGCAATAAATTCACAATACAAACATGCACTGTAGCTGCAGGCCTGGTCCCAGCTGAAATCCCCTTTTCCAACCATTACTTTCTATTATATTATATAATAGCTGCACTGAAGCGCTGTTTCCAGATCCCAATGCAATCTTTCTCTGGACTTAGTTGATCGTGATCACGAACGTGCGACTGCACACACATACACACAACACCCCCCCCAGCCCCCATCGGCCAATCATGAGGTCATCCCTCAGAGTCTCTAGGCAGAACATTCTGGAAAATGGAGGATAATCCCCAAAGTGTGAAACCATGAGTCTCCCATGTGCCAATCATATCAGAGTGCATCTGTACGACTTCTGACCCTCATTTCTGTCAGTGTAACTCAGAACAGCTTGGCTAGAGGAAGGCTAATATGCGGAAGCAAATGTCACATCATCCAAATGCCACCCGTTTACAGTGTTGGCTGGCTAGTCAAATATGACAACATAACTTTCACATCTGAATACCACATATGCAGTTGATTGTTTCCAGATGAATGAAAAGTAGGTTGCAATTCAGGTTCAGAGATCAGGGAATATGAAAATCTGGATGTTTTAAGATGGTAGAGAAGTCCATGGTAGTCGACAGGAAAGAATATAATAAATAAAGTCAAAGTAACAAAGGTGACTATTATTCCTTTCAAAAGGGCCAATTTTACAGGCACATATCCTCACTGAAGTCTGAATCCAGTCAAAGCATATCATAAAAGCTTCAAGGGTGCCATAGTTTACCTCCAGGACAAGAAAAGCACTGAAAAGGCAGCAAAAAAAAAAAAAAAAAAAGCACAGAAAGAGACATAAATATCTGTTCACTGTATTTTAAGGATGACACAAGAACTTAAAAACAGAAGTAAGATGTTAAAAAAACATAAATGTGCTACTGGACTGTATGTATGTATGGAGTCCATAATGCTGCTAAAAACACACAACAGAAACAACGTTTATGACAGCAGCACAACGATACTAAATAGTTAAATATCAGTTGGTGACATGATCAAAGTGCTGCTGAATTGAAAGTTTGGCTGAGTGACATCATTCGGAAGTGACAACAGTGCTAACTGTGGGAGAGGGTCAGGGCAGCTGCATAAAAAGAACCTGAACATTAGTGCTGAGTGAAAAAGGTCAGCAACTTGACATCATTAGAGAATTACGGAGTTGTTCAAAGAAAACCTTGAAGAGTGCGAGGGACAGAGCTGTCACAGAGAGCCAGAAACTGATTACAGGCAAAATGCTGATCGTTTTCTTAAAAAAGAAGAAAAAAAAAATGCACGTGGGTTGTGTCTCCATTTCTGGCTGTAACCTCCTCAGGTTTTCCAATTATGGTAAAATATAAGCTAGTTTATTACTTTAACAGATATGACAGTTACTGTGGAGAGAAAACAAGCTGCAATTAGTAGCATTTTTGAACCTAAATGAAACCAGTGGCAGGCGGTTGCAGTAGTCATAGTAGTCAGGTGAGGTCAGCTTAGGAACTGAGCTGCTGTTCATGCATTTCATGTTGAAAAATTGTTTAATGTGTATCACACTTTTCCCAGGTTCTCTTGTAACTCCAGCAGAATTCCCATTGAAAAACATGGAAGTCATATAACTAAATCTTTTTGACAGGACTATTCAGCTGAGCTACTTGCTTGCAGGACGCCTGCATGGAAATTAACTTCTGTATCTTGACTACATCAGAGTTTACAGGTTAGGCCCCTGCTGTGCTACCCGCTATTGTTTACCAGAACCATAAAGCTGATAGCAGGCCTCTGTGCTTTTGTGCTAATGGAAGAAAACCTCAATGCAGAAATACCTCATCTTAATCAAAAATAATAACAATAATACTTAACCAAATGCCATAAAGGCCTCAATTCATTCTCTTATTTTCTTGTGGAAAACAGAGGGGGGAAGACATTTATTATATGAAGTCACCGCTCTTTGTACACCATAACAGCGGTCACAAAGCAAAAAAGGGCATCAAAGGCAGTCATTTAATGCATTCAACTTTGTTTCAATAACAAAGGCAACCTGCTATGCACTTCAACTGAACCACAACAAAGAAGCAATGGAAGGTCGCGACCCCGAGAGCTTGCAAATGGATGCCGAGTGCTTCAGAGTGACTGTCGACTGTATTTTAAACACAGCGCACTCCAAAGCTCAGGGCACCGAGTGGGGTCAATTTAACAAGCTCCCTCCACCCAGTAATGCTGGTGGGTGGGTTGACTCCTCCAGGGTTTAACTGCGTGTTTCTCAAAGGAGCATGAGAGACAATATCCTTTTCGTTCTTTCTTCCCACAGTCCCGGCCCCTAAGCATCTCTCGGCAGTACCTCAATCTGTGCTTTGGACGGAACAACAATGTGAGAATATTTTGCTTACCACGTCAGATGCTCTCTGATCCCCCTGATGCCACGTGACATACAGGGGGGGAAAGCAAACATCCGTGTGACAGTAATAATCTATGCATGTTGACATTCACGAAGCACCGGGTCAGTTGGAACACTTTCCGTCCGGAAAGACCTACTGGAGGAGCAGTGAGGAGAGGCGAGCACTGAGTAAGACATGGCCGGTCTGAACAGAGGAACGCACCTAACTGCAAAAACACGGAAAAGATGAACAGACAAGAAAACATGAAGGCAGAGATGATGTTCTTCAGCTTTCAGCTGCTTTATGGTTTGGAAAAGGCCTGGCTTAAAAACAAAGATGCAAAATGATAAAGGCTGGAGAAAAAAAATGTGAAAGAGTGAGTTAATGTGGTCCATCTGGGGAGCAGCTATAGTATGCTGCTCAACAAAAACCTGGCTCCGAGAGATGTGGCGGCCAAGGCCTCTGTTTTATAATTGACTGAAAACCGCCTCTCTCCCACCCCTGCGCATGACATTCGTTTGCTTACAAATACTTTGCCACAGATAGAATGCGGATTGCCATTGCTTATTGCTTGGTGAGGCTGAGCTCTGACTTCCAGCAGGCTGCAGACTTGTGCTCAACACGTTGAGTTTAAGATCCAGGCCTTCTCAGGATGACTCCAGTCTCTCGGAGGAGCTCGCCAAACCCACCATGCCCTGCTGGTAAACTGAGGCAATCAAGAATGATTTATAAGGTCTAACAGACGCCACCCTTAAATCTCAACAGGAGACTTATTGCTTCAGTCGTCCTCAACACATCCACCAATCTAAACCAAAACAGTGATTGAGATCCACCAATCAAATCCAACGCATGGGTTAGGGGTGATCGTGAGGACACGCAGGAATTACCCCATATCACTACAATAACACTGGCTGTTTGTATAAGCAGGATGCGATGTACTCGTATTAGTCAGTGAAGGAAGTGTTCAAAAGTGCCAGAAGACAATTTCTAGATTAACACCATGAGTGTGTTAGTGAAAACAAACAAAGGGGAAAAGTGGCTCGTCCGTCATGATGCAAGTATTCAGAAATGATACACAGACTTTCACTGCTCATCCAACATAATCTCTTGGCTGGAATCAGATGCTGCTGAACGGACTTTATCAACAAATGCTTCCATCATTAATGATAAACAAGATATCAGCCATATGGTATACAAAAGAGGGACGTAACATTTTATGATAAAGTCCTCGTGGGGCTAAAGCTAGATGGAGAACTTGGCAAAATGAATGTGGCTGATAAAAGGAAGAATGGCTTTTGTACATGTAATAAAAAAAAAACATCTATATTAACTTCTTGTCCTACAGCCCTGGAACATTGCAGCCAGACTCCTAACATTTTATTTGGTAACTGATTAAATTAAGATGAAGGCCAGATGTGGAGAAAGGTGTGATTAGGAGACACACTACATCAAAAGTGAAAGTGAATGAGAGACAGAAGCCCCCTGGGGTCTGTCTTAATTGCTGTGAACCTGGGCTCCATAGCAGCAGAGTCATCATCAGACTTTCTTTTCTTTGTCCTCTCTCCTTTCTTTCCATGGGAACAGAACAGAGAACAACTGGCTCTCATTAGCTGACACCGTCCCTACTTAGTTTTCAGATTTGTGTGGGGGTAATTTTCTAATCTAATATTCAGGCTCCAGTGTTTACACATGCCAAGAGTCCCTGAGTGAGGTGGGCTTGATGGTGACAGTGGCGTCTGAAAGTGGTGGGTGTGAAGTGTCTGTCTGTCTGTGGTTGAGCTACTGTGAGAAATGGTGCATGGGAGTGTGTGTTGGAGAATGTGTAAGCCTCAGAGCGTCATCTGTAGTCGCAATCTGACTCTGTGTCTGTTAATTGTGCCTTTGGTCCATAGAAAGTATGAATTGTAAGATTACTGACTGAATCTAGTTCTTTACGCTTTCATTTCATCACTGTTTATATTTAGCGGGTACAGCGAAGTGTGGCAACGCACCACAACTCACAGGCACGCACACAGTGAAAACACATCCTCAGTACAGCAGAGAGCGAGTAATCATCAGGTTTCAGCCTGGCCCTCAAGATCACTCATCCAAGCTTTCAACTTAACATCATTAGCTTTGGCATTATGTTTTCAACAAACAAACAACAAAAGAGACTTCAAACTGCATTGTCTTCAGCAAGGGCTCAGTGGTTCACGAAAGCAGACGTCTGAGAGACTTCAAAAAGCAGCGAAGATGCCTTTCATTAGGTCATAAAGTGTTCTTCTGAAGCGCCTCCCTGCACTGCCTGGCGGCCATGTCTGTATTCTCTGCTTTAGTAACATCATGGGGAAACAGCAACAGCAGGGAAAACAACGACGACCCGAGGTGAGATGAGGATGTTTGGAGCAGGACAGGGTGGGAGGTGTGGGGTTGAGGAGGGCAGATGAGCCCCAGGTGGTCTGCTGAGGACTGAGCGATGCTGCTGTGATCAGCCCACACCCTGGGGAGCCAGCACACACACACACACACACACACACACACACACACACACACACACACACACACACACACACGTGTGTAAGCACGCGCCGGCCGGTGTATGCATTCAAAAACGAGAGCATACGTGTGCATGCACACACGGGCGCGCGCGCGCACACACACACACACACACGCAAATATGCACATAAGATTCCAAACAAATTCGAAGAGCGGTGCAAAGACAAGAACAATCCTGGCTCGCCGTCTATTTACAGAGCTGAAATTAGAAGAAGAGGATTGAAGTAATCTTCCTTTAATTTCTCTCTGGATGTGCTCCCAGGGCTGAGTGAGACCAAGGCTCTGATGTGCTGTATGTTCAGTTCTCAAAGGAGAATGATGCAAGACCCCCTGTCCCCTCATCTGGGTTAGCAGGGAGGGCCTCGACAGGGGGACAGAGAGGACAAGGCCACAGACCACATCGGTACAAGAGAAGACCAAAATGAAACTACAGAAGAAAAAGCTAAGTTGACTATAAAGACGACGTGTGGATTTCAGAATACCTTGGCTGAATCGGACAAGCTCAGGTCAAGAGGATGTTGTGGGAGAAGGAACAATTTCAGGTGATTAAGACCTGATCACTTGGCTGCACTGGAGGGATTCAGA
Organism: Chelmon rostratus; assembly: GCF_017976325.1. Taxonomy (NCBI): domain Eukaryota; kingdom Metazoa; phylum Chordata; class Actinopteri; order Chaetodontiformes; family Chaetodontidae; genus Chelmon; species Chelmon rostratus. The sequence goes on from NC_055665.1 coordinate 23,209,859, forward strand.
GGCAGAATTTAACATGGAAGAAACACCTGTATCACTTTAAACTGCAAAACTAACTCATCATCACACACTTCAAGTTTTTTCTGTTCTGGCTGGAACACTGGCAATTCAAAGCACTGCAACTCAAATGAACACAGTATTAGCTAGCTGACTATTCCAAGTGTTGGAATATGTGAGGTGCACCTGATGATTCATCTTTGTCATGCACATCTGAACCACTGGAGCAGCTCCAAACAGACAAACTGAAACAGGTGAGGTATAAAATCAAGCCCACCTCTTGATTATCTAAAACATCTGAGCTATGTTTTCAAGCGGCTATATGGCACCTATCCGTGCATATGTATCATTGCTTCCACTTCATTTGGGTTTACTTGCCTCTATCAGGTTTCGGGGCCAGTCACAAGCCTGAAGTACAAAGACATCATTCATTTGACGCATACTGCACATTCACAGATAGCACTGGAGGTATACATAGATTCATGTTTGGGGTTTTCAGACGCGCACTTGAAGAAACATGTGACAAAATAAACTAAACTAAGCACCTACTTATACAGCAATTTCACAGTTAGGGCTGCAGCTAATAACTAGTATTAACTTATGTCTCACATATTTTTTAAATAACTGACTGTTTGGTTTGTAAACTGTCTATTGTAGTACACTTTTCTAGAGTCCTCAAGTTGCTTGTTTTGCATAATTAACATAAAAACTGATTAACTAATCTTTAAATCATAAAATCTTAACTAACCTACCCCTATGTGGCCTGGATAACATAGTAGCAGAGAGGAAAAAAAAGAAAATGTGCCTGCACCCATGGAAAATCCTCCAGAAAGCCTGGAATGATGTGTGAATTCTGTTTTAGGGTAAATATTTAGTTTAATGAGAGCAGCCCAAGAGGAACTCAGTAGTACTCCAGTCCACCACAGGACTTGAAAAATCACAGTGAGGAAGAAGCAGACACCGTGCATTCACATAGTCAAATGCAAACATTTATATCCACATACATGTATGTAAGCACATGCAACCCCACATGCACACTTTCACACACACATGCTCACACACACTTTTACTGCACCGTCCAACTTACAGAGAGAGAACCCGATATTCGCCATCACCTGTTATTCTAGGTGGAATCTTGCTTATACAGGTGTAGAGAAAGAAAAAATCTGTTCCCTCTTTTCACCTCCTCAGACAAAAATTCTGTTTTTTTTCACTGAACAAAGTCTACTATGGTGTGTGTACATATGTGTCTGTACTAGTTGGCCTGGTGTGTCCTGCTTTTACTAGTCCCCTGGGTGTGTGACCCTGTTTCCCTTGCAGGCAGAGAGAGAGGGCACTCCTGACTCCTCCTCACCTGAGTCGACACCCGATCCCAGGGTTCACGGTGGGGGCCCGCTGCCTCTCCTCAAAGGCCCCGTTTGTTTCCAGGCTCTAATAGAATTCCAACCTTCGTGATTTTATCTGGAGTTTTCACGCCAATTTTGCCAAAACCGATTGAGGAGAGAGCAAATTCAGCTGCTACTGATCTCAAATAGATTGAGTTTCCAAAGGGCCAATTTAAGAATGTGCCACGGTCATGCTTTGAGAAGAAGGTTGGTCGGAGTGCTGGGGCTGAACAGGGAAGGTGAGTTGTTATGACTGGCTGTCAATTAGCAGTTGATTCACACAGGAGGGTCAGTGAGACATGAACAAAAAAGGGAAAAAAAAGATACGGTTTCATAACAAAAGAAGGGCAGCGAGATGAACACTGGCTATGAAAATATGTATGTTTAAGATAAGCTGAGACAACGACGCTTACTTAACAGATGTAAGGCAGCCAAAATGGAAAAGGAGATGGCTGCGCAGGGAGCCTTATTTATTATTACTCTCAGCAGCAACAGCGCAAAGGAAAATAGTACTAAGCAGGATGGGAAGAGGTCAGGGTGAAAGGGATCTGGCCCTCAGAGAGGGTTAATAGCCAGGTTGACTGGTTAAGAGCTGACCTCTCAGGAACGCCGGCTCCCACATTTACAGACAAATACTTTGGACAGCGCCCGGGAATCAAAGCAAACACCGGATTCAGACTCTCTTTTTCTCACTGTGTCATGTCTCATGTCCGTGGATTTCTCCCTCACTCCTCGTTCCCTCTTGCATTCTCTGTCATTTGGCCACCCTCTCTCAAGCTGTCTCCACTCTCTTAGTGTCTGCTCTGTTCCCTTTCCATGCTTCGGATTTGCACTCTCATCTTGTGTCTCCCTATTTCTGTTGGCCAGCAGAGCACATAAAAGCTCCTCTGACACTTCACTGTCCTGGAAAGATCGGAGGTCGAGAGAGAAACTTCAGTTCTCAAAGCTCAACAGCTACGAGACAATATGAAACACTCATCACAAAGAGGAGCGGCCATGGAAATGGTTTACTTTAAACATACACAGACAAGGATCCAGCCCCAGGTCGCTCGCTGAGCCAAGCTTGTCAACAACACCACGGCTTAGATAAGCCATCTTACGTGCGTTTGACATTCAGCTAATACTCCTACATGCACGAGAGTTAAATTCTTATACAACATACATATATAGAGGGCAGAACAGGTCATCAAGCCTCAATTCTCTCACACTGTAACATTTAGTAGTACTTGGAGTAAAGACCGAGGCGCAGGAAGGGCTTCATTGGTTTCATAGCTTGTTTTATTTACTTTTTCTGCAAGGAAAAGTGGTAGCTCAGAGACATTCGAGGTGTCTTTCTTGACCGATCTACATCAGAGTATGGCCTTTTTTTCAAAAGACAAACAAAATATTGGAAAGATTTGATTTTTTTGTCGACTTCTACAAGACATAACCTTAAAATCTATGAAACAGGGTGCCCCAGTGGCTCACCAGGTAGAGTGCGTACCATGTATCACTGCAGCGGCTGGGGTTGATTCTAGCCCTTTGCTGCACTTCAACCCCTCCCTCTCCCCTGCCTTTCCTGCCTCTCTGCAGCTGTCACTATCTAAATAATAAAGAGGAATTCATTTTAACTATAGCTGAATTCGGTTGTGGGGATGGCATGCACAAGAAATACATCAGTAACACACTGCCACCCCCACCCCCACTAATAACCTAAAACTGCTGTCCAAACCCACTGAGAAACCAAACCAGCTACCGACCAGCGTGTTCGTGCCTACTGGAAATTCACTTTTCACAGCGGTTCGTCTAGGCCGCTGACACACTCGGCTGTCTATAGCGCTGCATTGGTCGAGCTTTGTGTGAGAGTACAGCTCGTGTGTCCTTGACGCAGGCGTATAGGAATACACAGATGTAATAGTAGAGTAATATCATAATCACAGACTGTCAAATTCTACCTGATTTCAGAAGAGGAACCCTCTCCACTGTCAGCTGGATAGCTACTTCACTAGCCAGCTCTGGAAGGACAAACACTTTTCCAACCAGGAGCTGTGCCAGTCCCAAGAAGGAAAAAGAGATGAATGAGAGAAGACCATGGAAAGCAAGGAAAGTGATTTAAAAAAAAAAGGGGCATGGAAGAAGAGCTGAATGACGGTTAAAAGATGCAGGGGATTGAGAATCGAGACCAAGTAAGTGGTAAACAGAGATGTAAACAGCTTCACAATACCAAGTGATGTGGTAAGTGATACAAAAAGGAAGGAAACAAAAGAAAAGAGAGGAGAGGGAGGGGGAGAGGAAGACTGGAGATAAGGCAGGTAATGGGTGATTGAGAGGTTTTCTCCATGTGTGTTTACTAAAAACTGTAATTCTGAGGTTCCTGTGAGGCCTAATACCTTGTCCTGAACCTGGGTACTGCCTTAGTGTGTGTTTGTGTGTGCACTGGCATCAGTGGGTGTGTGTGTATGTGTATGTGTGTGTGTGTGTGTGTGTGTGTGTGTGCATGAGTGTTGGAGGAAGTCTAAAGCCCTGTTTCCCATGCGTGTAATCATCCCAGGATGAGGTGGAGGATGAAGCCGAGCGGGACTTCCCCTGCACCAGAGGGTATTTTCCTCTCACACTGTGGTACAAGCACATGGCTGACCCTGGCTGGCTCTGCATGAGTGTGTGAGTGTGAGTGTGTGTGTGAGTGTGTGTGTGTGTGTGTGTGTGTGTGTGTGTGTGCGTGCGTGTGTGTGTGCGTGTGTGTGTGTGTGTGTGTGTGTGTGTGTGTGTGTGACATGACAGAGAGAGAGAGAGATGCCAACACAGGACGAGGAAAGTAATTTTTTTTTTTTAATTTTCTATTTTTGCTCTTTGCCAGTTTGGTCACACATTACTAAAATACTTTGGGAGCTTGTCATTGTGGCAACTGCATGGCAGCCAGACAGTGATGCCAACAATGAGAGGTTAGACTGTAATTCTCTATAAAGGTAGTCGTGGTTAAGTGAGAAGAGAGACTGGTATGAGAAGCTGCCGGGAAGACGAGAGATTTGCACACTTTCACACAAAGTCATTAACTTAACTCCGTCGCTCTTTCTGGAGACCAAATAACATCATAGCAGAGCTGACATACAGACTGCAAACACACAAACACTGACGATCGGGTCAGCTGTTCAGTCATAAAACAGCATTACAATACTAGCTCCCAAATAAAAGGCTGCATGCAGTTACCACGCAGAGAATGTGGGGGCCACGTGTATGTTTGTGCGTGTGTTTGGACATGTGCGTGTGTGTGCGAGTGAGGGTATACATGTCTGTGTTGCTGGGTGACAGTGCCGATGACAGAGCAGTGAGATAAGTCCCAGAAGCCGCTCTATCATCTATTCATAGCGCTCCGGCTGTGGAACCTCCTGCTGCCGAAAGCTGCGTGATCTCAACCCAGCCTCACTTTATCATCATTAACATCAACCAAAAACGGCAGAGATGAAGTCGAACTGTGACGGACTGTAGCTAATGCTGCAATAAACATTCTAATAATGCAACGACTTAAAGAGCAACTAATCTGCTTACGGATGGCTTAGAACTCATCTTGCATTTGATCTCAATATATCACAATAGTGATTTAAGTGGAAACTTAAATGGAAATTGTGGACAACAGCGTACAACGCACAATGAACATAACAGATGATAAGAAAAAAGCAATATCGGACAGCATCTGTATGCGCGCATGGGAGGGTCATAATAAATGTGAGTGAGGCTCGGTGAACAGAAACGACTAAAATCACACACAAGGCTCGCACACATTGCCCACGCGCCTGGCTCGCCTCACCACTGCCAGGGAACCCAAAAGCCCCTACAAAACAAATTCATTAACCCAGACAATAAAACACAGCTGTGAAGGCCGATGGGAACTGTTTGAAATCAGCGGCCGGGATCGTGGAGAATCTGTGCGAGGAAAACGGAGTGTTCTCAAAATGTCTGGAAAAGCAGACAAAAGAAAGAAAATTAGAAAAAAAGAATAAATTAAAAAAAAGAATTCGGAAATAAGAGAGAGTGAGCAAGGACCAGTGTTTAATCTAAACTCTTGCTGGGGACAGTGCTGACTGTGAGAGCGGAGATGCTTTCTTGAAACACAACAACAAAAACAATACCCCTGCACCAGATGCTTGAGATCCAGGACCTGGTTTTAATTGAATCCTTTGAACAGGTTGTATAAAGGAAGTACAAACAAAACTGTCAGATACTATAAATATCATCACGGAAGTTGGATTTGAATTAAAAAAAAATAGACAGATACGTGCTCCAAATCCAGATTGTGAATATTGCGTAAACTGGCAATGGAAATACATTTGCACTTCATGATTATTATTTGTAACCTGTTAGCAGGGGTGGACGGACATCTGTTTCATTCTAGCCAGTTAGTCTGTTCTGAGCATATCAAAAGGCTTTACGTGCTCCAAACTCATACTCCAAACAATCTCTGTGTGCATACTGCTGATATTACTTGATGGTGGTGTGTCTAATGTGCTAGCAGGGGGTAGACAGGCTGCTGGCAGGGCAGACTGTGAGGGAAGAGAAGCAGCCCTCAGGAACTGGTCTGAGCGTGGAATCACACGATGCTGTGGTTAAACGCACCACTAGAGGGCTCTGCAGCTTGTCGAATGAGCCTCAGCAGACCGGAACACACCACCCGACCATGTCTTAGTCATATTGACCTCCCTTCTGCGGGGTCTGGGCCAAGCAGCCGGACAGATGCGGTCGCCAAAAGGCTTACGACACCAAGATAGATGGAGGTACAAATAGTTTTACAGAGAGTGTCCAAAAAAGTCCACGCCAGACCACATTTATTGAGAGCAACCTTCACGCTCTGCAGCTGCACAGAGGTGAAGACACACACTGACTGACCTCAGTGTTAATGATACTGTTACGCTCCATAATGGCACTACTATAAAACCGAATGAGTAAAGAACATAGTATAATGCACCTGAAATTAATATGGTATAATAAAAATAAAAGATTTCCCAACAACTGTGACCAAAAAGCGAATATTAAATGAAAGCCGAGGTATTTTCCCAAGCATATATTCTTCATTTCTCAGTAGTGGATGAATGATCATTATATTACATCACTCTGGACCTGTGGGTCATTTCAATTTCACTTAATCCAGCTGAAGGCAGCAATAACACAGTGGTTAGATGTGAATTTCTGAGCAAAAAGTTGACTGTTCCCAACACCGGATAAACTGGGGAACATAGCCGGGGAAAGAACATAACACTCTGCAGCTACTGTCACAGCGCCCTTGAACAATACCCTTAATCCCCAGCTCTTCTGCCTGGAGCTGCTCAGCACAATGCACAGAAAACTGAAATCATAGACGGTTTTGTGTGGATGTGTAGAACTAGTTGTTCTGAAGCTAGATGTTGTGGGGGGAGGACCACATTTTCGAATGTTTAAACTGTTGCCAGTGGACCTCCCAGAATAACTGCTCGCTGAACTTTCACATCCTGCCTTGAACCTGGATGAACCCTCTGCAGCCGTTAGCTGCCCCTCAACAGAATCAAGCCATGAATCATTACAAGTCAGGGGTGAGGGCTCCGAGAGATCACCCAAATCAAAACCAGATGCACAGCAGGCACCTCCTTAGAACTAACTGTATAAATAACTAAATAAATGAATAAATAAAGAAGTCAGCAAACTTCACACTATGCATTTCTCTCATTTGTTTCTACAGTGCTGCACCAACAAATCGGACGGCAGGAATGACTGTACGACGTCCATTTTAACACTTGATTCTATGCTGTTTGTTTGCTTTCAGGTGACTGTCTGCTTGTGAATAAAAAAGGTCGTACTGTCTATATTAAATACTGCAGCACTGTCAGGTACAATCTGTAGTGGTAACAGAGACAAAGTGTGTTCACTGTACTGTCCCGTTAATGCGTATATTAAGTTTTCCTAGGAAGTCAACCACATCACTTTACAGAAGCCTTTACAGGGTCTGAGTCATCTGACGCAGCCACTGCACGTCAGTACACACATCCTCCGGTAAAGAGTCCCACAAGGAGTAAAAACAGTAAAATCACTCTGTCATCGCACTTAATTTCATCCCATTCCCCCTGCTCTTCTTGCCTCCTCTCTGACTCCCATCCTCACCACAGCTGGTAAATATTTTTATATTGTGTTCCATTAGAAAGCTTTATTAAGCGGTCAGACAGGGCAAATGGCGCCTGTGAGCTCCCTGTCCTGTAAACAATAGAGAGGGCCCTGAAAGCTGCATTTGCACAGAGCATAGTAAACTAAGGTCACATTAGAGAACTGCCTTGCTCTGCGCGAGTAAATATTTAAATGTGTTGGATTCACCCAAAATAGTCAGGGGCGAAAGTTAGGGGCACTGTATCGGGAAAACGGCCACGATGGATTTTAAAGCAAAATTGGCATAGCCCTATTCAGTGATTTGTAAATGGATGCGTGTCCAATTGTGGTACTTCATGAAGATTAAGGAGACATTATCATCAGCAAGAGGGCCAAGCTGTGATGTGTAGTCACATTTGTTGATGTGAGCGTGTACCTCGGCACTTTTCTCAGGCGCGTCCATCCCCACCATGTTGTCTCTGAGAAGCTGCTGGAGGAGCTGCACCTGGGCAACGCTGAGGTAGAAATCCAGACTGCTGGTCACATTTACCTCCAGAGAGTGGCCACACACCACCACCTCCTACAGAGACGAGGGAGACAGTAACGGGGAAATGAAAAGAGGGAGGCTGTTGGAGAGAGCAGGACATTCAGTAACACATCAGGATGGTTTGTGACCTCACGCCCTGCTTCTCTCTTTCTTAACTTGCAGTGTATTTACTCTCTATCTCCCCTCTATCTTGCTCTGTTGAGCTCAGTTGTTCCCTTTCCCCCTCTTCCCTCTGTCCTCTCCAGGGTCCCACCCACAGCCAGCAGTTCAAACCTCAGCCTGGAGGCTACATCTAACAGGATATCACTCACTAACACTCTGGGTTGAACCACACACACATGGGCCAGACCTACAGTAACTACACATAATGGTATTTGGCCACTACTGTGTAAACATAATCTATTCAGAACCACTGTTTAAAAACATAAAAGTTGCTGCTAATATTTCTTTCAATATGCAGTATAACATCAATTTCTTTTTGCTTTTTCCAATTTAGATGTGTGAAACATATTATTAGTATTACCATTATGATTATGATTATGATTAGTAGTACGAGAACTAATTTTAACACACATATCATCATGAGGTTACAATAATCAGGTTACAATAATAGTTAGAGAATATGTTGCCGGGGTGAATGAAAATTTAGACTGTAGATAGTAGATGTAGATCACAGACTGTAGATTATAATAAATAAATACATCATAATAAATAGAACTGTCAGGCATAAATCTGTTCAAAGCACTTAGAAGTTAGTTGAAAATGAATGTGAATTTTATTATAGGATTTGTTGTAATGTTTCTACACTACATAGTTCAAAGTCCTGTTTGTGTTGTTACTGGCTCTGCCTCTCCATATCTCAGGGAGTTATACAAATCACGCTGTGTGTGCGCGTGTGTGTGTGTGTCAGTGCAAACTATGGATTAGCTGTTACGCATTGTCAAGGGGCACGTTAGCGTGGACGGACGAGGCATCAAAGAGGCAGGAAGTCTCAGAGAGCCGTGCCAGAAAACATCAGCTGTATAAGCAGAAAGGTTTGAACTCTGTGGGTCAAAAGCCTCCATTACATCGCGGACTGGCTGAGGGATCCCTAATGAGTAAGGCACTGCATGTTAAGAGGCAAAACGTAAATACTTCTGACATCTCACATGATCAATGTCTATTTTCATATGGACAACGGATTGTTACAATCATGGTTATAACAGGTCATGGTCAAAGGGGACACAATGTCAGTGTAAGCAGCGAACAAACTTCTACAAAGTAGACGAAGAAAAATATGCAACCTCTGACTCACTGTGAATTTCTAGGAAGATCATTGTCACTTTTTGACTTTTTGACTGATTCAGTAGTTTGCCTCAGTACAGATACACTCACTCCTGTAGAAAGTACGCAAACTCTTAGGAGAAAGCTGTAATGCTGGATTCACACACAGCTGTGTGGAGTGGACACTGACCTCCGCCTGTCCGCAGTCAGGGGACAGATTTTTGCTGAAGATGATGGCTGGGGCAGCAGTCACCCGGACAGAAAAGTCGGTCAGGATTGGTGTCAGGATGGCCCGCCGCTCCTGGTGCCTCCTGATACTGAACAGAGACACATACAGGATCAAACTGTTAGCGGACACTTCTTCTGACAGGTCCCATTACTTGTAAAGCTATGGGATGGATTTAGATAGATGGAGATCATTACTGTAATCGACGTTCTCCAGTAAAAGTCATATCCTTTCAAGCAGGTCTATGTGCAATTTACCATATAGCATCCTTTCATTCAAAAAGTATCAATTACTGAATTTTATTTCAGTCCAAAGTGTATAGTCCTGGTGTTGAAGTGATTCTAGCATTACACTACAACACAAACAGCAACCATAAGGGACCACTTATTCACTAACATTCCCCAACCTTTATTTACTAATAATGTGTTATGGTTACCAGTTGTAAAATATTGCTAAGACTGTCCCATCTGTCTACGAATGACAAGTCAACACAACACAGTCAAAACCACAAAATGTTCAAAACTGAGCTTTTGTTTTGCCCTTAGCTGACAGGCAGACACACATTTCAAACTTGCTCTGGCTTTTTAAATTCAAACCAGTAGGATGAAAAGCTGAACTCACAATGAGCGACTTCAAATTAGATTTTCTCTCGCAGGCCAGACCTGCGAAATATTCCCATAAGTGAGCTTTTTTAAATTTCTGGTCCAGTACATTTTAGCTGGAAGCTTGAATATGGTAACAGAGACAGAGTGAGACGTTATTTGACAAGTCTCAATTGGGAACACCCCTTAATTGTATACACAAGATCAAATAGAGACCTTCTCACTTCAACTCTCTCCATTTCACTAATGTTCATTCCCACAATCAAGTCATATTTGTGGGAACATTTGTTAGCAGTAAAACAAATATACCAGTGGGCTTTATAAGGTGGTGTTAATTGCCACATCTGCTGCTATTAAAACAATCAAGTGGTACGGCTTCCAATATTTATAGTTGGCTAGGATTATAAAAGGCCCCGTTTCTAGGTGGCCTAGAGTGCAGTACTTAACCAGAACCAATATCATATTCACTTCTGCTACACAAATGTGCATTACCAGTGCCCTTAAGGGATTATTTTCTGACACATTTCTTTGCGTTTAGAGTTTGAGGGAGGCCTAATTCAGAGGTGAAATGATCTGTTAGGCCAATTGGTGTTGGCTAATCTCCCCTCAGACAGGGATTGAAACAATGAGTGTCTCGTTGCAAGGGACAGGTGCTATCATTCACCAGCAAGGCTAGGAGGCATGAGGCTCGGTTTACCTTTAATATGGGGTCCTCTAACTGGGCTGCAGAACTCTGTGTGTCTGTGTGTGTGTGTGTGTGTGTGTGTGTGTGTGTGTGTGTGTGTGTGTGTGTGTGTGTGAGTGCGTGTACCTTTGAATGGGTGTGGTGCAAAGCACAAAAGATGGAAAGAATGACTTTGTTTTCATACAAAGCCACACAGTGTGAACAGTAAGCGTAGATATCTGTGACACCGACAAAAACAGAGAGGCCTGCACTGGGCGGCTGACAGGAGGGGAGATGGAGAGAGTTCACGGCTCCATGACACAGGGTCTTTCCTAGCCGGCAACTACACACTGTGACGAGGACAGATCCTGTCAGTGGATCCACGGTGCTGGAATTTCCTCGCAAAACCCCAGGAAGCCAACTGAGGCCACTGCAGATCCGCAACTACTGGAATTGAACCCAACAAACTGCCGAGTGAACATGCCATGAGTCCAAAGCTGCAGAGTGAGAGGGGGGGTATCGATGTAGGGAATAAGGGAAAGGTGTGAACTCTGGAAGTGGTGTGTGTCAAATCTTGTTACAACCGAGGTGGTGTACTTCTGCGGGTGATTGCAGCAGACAAGTAAAGCTGTGAACTTGACTCCCCTTTCCTCAGTGTGTTGGAACATTCTAAATCACATGTTCAGTTATGATTTGGTCGTGGTGGTGGCTGAGGCTGGGGTGTACGCTGCAGCACACAGCAGCGCAGCACAGCAAAGCCCATTTTCCAACAGAACCCCGAGCGCTGCTCCTGCCACAGCGAGGAGGAAGGGGAACGAGGGGGCAACCACAGCCAACCTGAATGATTTGTTTGGAAACTAAGAGCGTGAGTTAGGGTGAAATTCCAAAACCTTATCGACAACAACAGCAACTTTGACCTTCTAAACATGAGCGTACAGAAGCCTTCTGATTATTACAGGATTAATAATCACAACACTCTGCATTGTCACCAAGTCACTGTCAAACTGAAGGGACATTTGTTACTGTATAACACTGCGTGTCAATCCTTTGAGTACAAAAGTGACTGTTAAGCTTCATGTCAGGTCCTCCCATGATCTACCTCTGAACAGAAATCCAGACTTGCAGCTCTAGTATGTCTGCAGACAGTTGAGTCTACTCAAAAGGCATTCAGCATCTTCTGGAGCCCAAAGTGTGAGCCCAAAGTCTCACCTCATTGCCCTGTCAGATAATCTGGCCTTGGCTGGAGGCCTAAGCAGCCCTGTTTTCATTGACAGAGAGACAAATTGAGCGCAAGAAAGAAAAAATATGAGAGGATTGAGCCTCAGCAGCCCCTATGAGCTTGTCAGACCCAGTAATAAGAGTGGAAGACTCTGAACGTAGGTCCAAGTCCGCTACTGACTGTAAAAGGGCTGTTTCACAGCAGTCATGGTCAGGGAAGATCAAGACGAAGGAGGATTTGGGGATGGATGGTCAAAACTACTGGGGATATGGAGGGAGATTAAAAGGAAATCAGGTGGTTAGAGACACTATCCCATAGGCCCACTCCTCTGTCTTGGTGAAATGTCAAAAAATTGCTTGCTCATTCTGAGTCACTACTGCTAAAGCATCAGGATGATAGCAGGATCTCTTTTGCCTTCTTTAATAGTGATGCTGGCCCGATCATGACTATTAGGCTAATTCTACCTAAAACTTCAGACTGGATCATCCTGGAAGAGGTAAATGTCCAACTTTATAAAGTATGTTTTGAGCATTTCTACCTCATTTTGACAGTGAACAACCAGAAGCTTACAGGAACGGGGGTAGGTGAGGGCGGGTGAAGGGGGGGGTTGACGTCCAACAAGTTGGTTGTTACAATAAAGGGTCTTATGGGGCAGGTCTAAGAGCTGAGGGATCAGCATCAGTATCACCAGCAGCAGCAGTCTGTGTTTTGCTGGCAGGGCTCCAAACACTACTGTGTGTGTGTGTGTGTGTGTGTGTGTGTGTGTGTGTGTGTGTGTGTGTGTGTGTGTGCGCGCGCGCAAGACATGCAGTCAAGAAAATACCATTGTTCATGATGAGTATGAATGATTGTTTGTGTGAGTGTGCAGTACAGCGTGCTTGAGTGTGTCAGTGTGTCTCAGCCAGCCTCACTGTACGCTCTGATGACCTGAGAGCGCTCAGTCTCAATCAGGCCCGTGTTGATTCTGCGCTGCATTCTTCCACGACGGCTTATTTTTAGTTGACAGGGAACAAATCTGGACTCTTTGCCTGTGATTCTGTGATTTTTGGGCCCGTTCCCTCTCAAAACATGAGTGGAAAAAAAGGATGTGGGGCCAAACAGGCTGTTACACTCGTGCTTGTTTTAGCTCCCGAGTCTATAAAAAAATGACAGGGTTTGTAATTATGACTGTGCATGGAGAGGCTCCATGATAGGGAGCTAACTCAATAACTACATGCTGCTCCCACATCAAGACTGATGAGATACATTTTGGGACATTCACAGCAGATCACACACACACAGCACCTGACAAGGGGTGCAACAATGTCATCTAGCAGCAATGTGAATTACACTTGCTGTGGTCATTGTGAGGGATTCAATATGGCCCTTAAATGTGCTTTTAATATTTAAATGGCAAAGAGCTTCAGCTCAGAATATCAGACTTTGGCTATAAAGATAATATGTGGTACTACTGAAGATGTCAGGTTTTTACTGGAATAATTGATAATAATGAAAAAGGTTAAATAATGTTAGAAATAACCATTAATCTGTATGTTTTTAGGTGGCAGACTTAGAGGTAAGTCAGGAAACAACTGACTACTTAACACATCAGGCAAACACAAAGCAACACGGACACCATCATCTTCCCCTACGTCTTAACATGCAAATACTGACCTGCTGGCCATGTTCCACTCCAGGGCCGGGTTCTGGGAACTCCTCTCACTCTCTGCTGACACACCTCCTTTGATTCCCTCCTTCTCTGGCTTGAGTTGCTCCCAGTGAGCCGTTCCGATGTTGATGGACTGGAGGTCGACCTGGTACTGACGGTCCTCCACCTCTGAGCCCGGGTCACGCAGGATGCCAAGGTTCAGTGCACGTCTAGAGGAAAGAGAGAAAAAGAGTATTTGGCTGAGTCGCTTTACAAATCATTTAGTGTGCTGATAATTGCTCTTTGAGAAAGTGTGTGAGGTCTTGCAGGAGGCACAAGTTGTCTCTAGTGCACCAGTCACATTCAACAGGCAGGTGTCTGAGTCCAACCAAAGTAAAAGTATGAAACATGAATAGGCTTTATTTATTGGTGTGGGGGTCACACTGAGTCAGGCTGTACTTTATATAGTCAATTACAATGAAGTCCATGCCTCCAGGAGTAGACCAGGTAGTCTGTTATACTGAACCAGTAAAGAGGGTCTGGCAGCAGGCCCTAACCACTGCTGACTTCTTTTCTTCTTTCTGCCTGCTCAGTGGTTTAGTAGCAAAGTTTCTTACAGGATGATTTATGACTAAATCAAAGCCTCTGGTACTTGTACAGCGAGGCCTCAGATAAGTAACCCCAGGCCTCAGGTGAAATCATTTGCCTTTTACAAAGCTCTGATTTATGCCAGCTTATCATTGGCAGTAAACATTGCTTAGACCCCTGGTTGGACAGCACAGTAGTCTGGAGACTGGGGCTCTTACTGCCTCTCTCTTTCTATTTCTGTCTCCACAAACACAGGACTTCTACAGAATACACAAACTGTAATATGGTAGAAGAGATGTAGAGATATGTCAGGAGTGGGCAGCGCTGTCTCTGGAGTTGAACTGCAACAGTCAAGAGAGCAAACACTGCCCCAAGAGCGCCAAGAAAATATGATGTCATCTATTTTGCCTTTGAGAGACAAGATCCTGACGAATTCACGAGGCAAAAGGAATAATCAAAATTCAACATCTGCAAATGACATCAGGGCTTTCGGTTCATTATGATATGTTTATTTGTGCTGGTGAATTCAAATGAGAGCTTAAATGGTATAAATAAGGGCTTAAAATGGCTACAGATGTAGCGGCAGCATGAGTAGTTTTATTTGTTTCGGCAACGTCAATGGCAATTTTCATATAGCGTTTCCCTCCCAGAGCCACACTGGAAAGGCCTCTACCAGAGCGTGATGTTATGACAATAAGCACCAAGTACAAAAACAATGGCAATGGGAGATCAGAGGTGTATAACTGGATTTAGCTAGATTTGTTGACATACAAACAAGTGAAACAGATCCTTAATCAACATTTGGAACCACATTTATCAACAGAGTATAATATAAATCAAACCAAGAGCCCTGTAAGATTTGGGTGGGATGTGTCAGTCTAGATTCATTAGGGCTTTTGTAACAGTACCTCCATCACCCTCCCCAACCCCAAACTGTATTTTTCACATTAAACAAACCACAGTTACCTCATATGCTTTGCAAATTATCTCTTAACTTCAGCTTATTTAGGAGACTCTCTCACTCACAATCAACATTACATGGGAGTCTGCAGCCAAGTCTCTGCATTGCTGAGCTGCAGGGTCATCTCCAATGACATAAATAAATATGATAAACATTTGTCTTGGTCATGCAGCCCGTGGAAACCGGTGTGATTTAATATCAAAAGACATATTTCAGCCAATCGCAGGAAACGAGAGAGCTTCATTTCTGACAAATGAGGAGGGGAGGAATTTTGGAAGTTCCCCTTGGGGTGCAATAATAATTGAAGCCAGATTTTCTTGTTGTACATGTGGGGGGAAAACACTGGCGGTTTGACATATTTGATTGGTCATGTGAAGACCACACTGCTTGGCCAAGAGGAATCAGAGAATGCCTTGGGAAAGCACGGCACTCGCTCTGCCCACCATATACACGGACGAACTAAAAACATACAGAGCGAGGCAGGTGGAACACGCCCTTCTGCTGGGTCTCACATGCCATTATCAGACATCTGCCTGCCACTACCATGTGGAAAATATGGAGCAAAAATGAAAATAACAAGTCATAAATGACATGCTTTCGCAGATGAGGAAGGCAGGGAGGGAGGGAAGGGAGAGGGGGTAGAGAGAGCGGGAGAGAAATTTTTCTCAAACACAAGTACTTAGTTTCGCCCTTGTTCCTGAGCCAACCTTATTTTAATTGCAGGAAAAGACCACAGAAACATTATTTTTTACGACAAAATTCTGCTATTTATAAAAACGGATCAAAAGCTCTGCAGTAAGAACGCTCTGTTTCATGGCATTCATGGCTATTATTTTAAAAAACATTTCTCCCTCCTCTGACACAATTTAAACCCAATTTGAGTCCGAAAAGCCACTGGGCCGATTTCGCATCAGAGCTGAAATATGAGGGCTCTCATCCAACATTATTATGGCTCAAAGTCAAAGCCTCCATCCAATCCAAGCCCTCCACTGGGAAACAGCAGACAAAATAGTGAAGGCATGGCAGTGTTATGTATCTAGAATGCAGGACTTGGACAGAGCGATTCACTGGTACTTCATCACTGAGAAAAAAATAATGATGTTCCAAATTCCTTTGAACAGAAGATATGCAGACAAATTTACAAATGGACAATTAATTGCAAGTTATGTTCCGTTATGTTCCTCTGTTTAGCATTCTTCGGGTCTATGCATGTGCTGGGCAGGGCATCAATCATGATTGGCGTTATTAAGCAGATGTGTGGGAGGAATGAGCGCCTAACATGTAGCAGATTTGGGATTGTGTGCTGAAGTGGTAATAGGATTCAAGGAGGAACCTCCTGGGCACATATCTAACAAACCAGTTAAGATACACACGAGTTAAATGCACATGTATATGCTGATCCACAGCAAACGAGCTCAGGCAGACACACACTGCCGCTGCATGCCACAGAGGCATTAGGTGTAACCCGCGAAGGATCGACTTTGACGCTGCACACAACTTCAAAGTAACATCCAGACTTGGAATATAGAACTTGCATGACAGGACAGAGTGAACTGTAAGAAAAATAAAGTGAATACATTTAAATAACGTTCCACAGATACAGAATCACATTAAATAGAGCCAATGAAGAGAGAAGTAAAAGGGCTTGTTGAAAAGGAGCGAAAGTGGAATCTTGGGAGAGCCTGATTACATTGCTAAGTTTTTGAAGGCTAACTGTGGTTCAAGGTTGTAAAACAAACCACAGCGGGCTCTGGTTGAGGCTCGGGGCCCGATGGTAGGAGTGTGGGAGCATCGGGCTGTGTTACAGCCTCTGGCCAAGAGGATCCTGTGGGGCAGGGTGTATCCTGGCCGTTGGCTTTAAATGTCCTCTTACCTTCCCCTCTCAAGCTCCATCCACCCCCCCATCCCCAGTCCCTGCCCCAAGCCGGTGGAGCAGGAAGCACCAGGGCAATACCAAGCGCCACTGGCTTCTGGATCTCGTCACTCTGAAACCCGCAACCTGAACCCACAACCCCAGACCTGTTTTTCACTCCATTTCCCCAACAATCACATGCAATACATGTCTGCTTACACTTTCAACACAGGCCGGAGTGTATGTAAATGCATGTGTGCATGTGCCTGCAAGTGTGTGTTTAAGAGAGATGGGGCCCTCTGTTTCTACTCTCCTGGTAGAACATACATACTGAGTAGAAATTTCATTGAGATCTCAGGCTTAATTCGGCCAAGTCAAGCTAAATTAGGTTTGTACACAGATGGGCTGTATTTCATGAGTGTTCCATGTTCTTTATTTTGAGCAGACCCCAACTACTGTATATTTGAACTGAGAGAGCACATGCTACGTGAAACACTAACGGTGCATGTCTTGTTGTGTCATTTAATTTTGCGGTGGGGTCTCAACCACTTTGTTCTAATGCAAGGCCCGTCCAAGACGCAAAGCGTTTTTGTGAGACCAGAATTAATAGTAGCACTCATCCATAAATTCTAAAAAAGAAAGTGTTCAATTGAGGTTTTGATAGTCTTTCTGCGTGGCTCCAAATGTTATTAGCCAAACGCCATTAGCACCCAGCAGCTCCTCCGTGGTATTTCTGTTGTGGAGAGGCCAAAGCTGCACAGTGCCTCCTCAATCTGCTCGCTATGGCTCCCAGTGGCTTAAAGCGGAGTCCCACTGGGCTTGTGTGTGTGCCGAGGGGGAATTCATAAGCATTATGATTCATGAAACTTGCAATTACTTAGTAAGTTAAGCACCCCTGCCTACGGTGGTCCGCTCTGAATTGCCAGAAATTCTGCAAGTTCTGAGCTGTGGATTTATGACCCCAGTCAAGTCCAATTGCTGTTAATTTGCATCTACCAATTATAGTAATTAAGGCTCTGAATTAGAACGCTGAGCAGCCCTCGAACAGAGAGGGGAAAATGATGTCGTGGAACATGGCGAGTCAGCAGAATATAAGACCCAGTCACTCAGGGATTTTTATACCACTGCTACTAAAATGATTTTTGATGACTGGAGCTTTTTCAACAGGAGTCAAACACAGTCACAAAAACAACAAAATATCCAAGACAACAAAGCTGCGACAATGCTCCAAATTTGTCACACTTGGCAATAACAAAGTACTTATTTGTGGCCAAGTACAACTGCTCCAATCTAAAGATGATTTTTTTTCTCACTGGCACAATACGCAATAAACATAAATTGCTGCTTTCCTGCATTGTTTCTCGGCTTTGATGTACTGACAAATTCTAATGACAGAAACCCAATAATCTATTCTTTTTCAGCCCAACAGCATTACTCATCTCCACTGCTGCTCCCAACAGAAGCCTGTTATGCATTAGACTGATTGCACTTTAAAGACACTCATACTCGACCAATTATATCATATTTACACAAGATCTTAGGAGGAAACTATTACTTCTATATACAATACAAGCAGGGCTTAACTTGAGCTCATACCACCCTCATGACAATGGTACATGATAATAAGGAGCTGAAAGAAAGCGCTACAGAAGAAGGGCCTCTGTTTACAATGACATGGTGTATACCAAAGGTCCGTGTTTGCACTTTGATTTCAACATATCTTAATTACAGGAGTCATTTATCTCCCGTGCAGTTTACATGTCAGAGAAGTTATATAGTTATAAACACAGTCGGTATCAGACGTGTTGCTCTGAAGACACTGGCTAACATGTGCTCGCCATGATGGCCTGTTAAAGATGTCAGTCTGGCCGGTGTAATTTATAGGCTCATCATGTACTAATTCAAAATCTGCTTCTTGCATCAGAGCTCCATGTTGCAAAGAAGCCCTCAGTGAAGACTGAGCAGATATTTCATTTGGCTAGGCTGATGTGTATTTCATGGAATTCACACATGCCAGTGACTGTACAAATTAAACTGTTAATCTTTCGTCACATTCCATTATTCATTGTACAGTGAAAACATTCAGTTTGCTACAATCCCGTAATGAACACTTACTCATCTATTAACACAGTATAACAAGAAAGTGTTTTTAAAGCTGTGTAATATCACATATCCTTGGCTGTACAACAGTCACAATGTTGATGCAACTCCAAACTTACGTTTCAGTCTCAAGCCCGCTGCAGTTTGACCCTGCTAATAGCACTGCAAGGGTCGTTTATTGAAACGTGCAGATGTCGTCTCATTTCCACTGCTACTGCTTTAAACCCACACGCACAGCATCAGGCGCGCGTGCACACCCACACACTTTGCCTGGTCTGTTTAGCCTTAACTGCGCTCTTCTCCTGCTTCTGCTCGCATGAAGCTCTAAGCACGGAACATTCCTGGGTAACAGGGACAGTAATTCACCGGGCACTGACTTCTCACTGAATTCCTTCATACAGTAGGTACATCTGCAGTGGATCTAGTGAAAAAAGGCACCCAGGATCCTCATTTGTGAACAACTGAAGCTGTGGCTGCTGCTGAAGATGGCTGATGTGCGTGTGTCTGTGTGTGTGCATCGGTCCGTCTTGGATTAGGCTGTTCGCTTGAAGCTGCTGCTGAGAATTACTACGAGCCGTCTGTGTGTTGTGTGTCACCGCAGGACAAAGCTACCATTTTTCCCATAAAATTGAGTGGGCCGGTGCTTGTGAAATCACTTCCTCTGTTAGCAGAAACAGATTTGACATGCTTCCTCCCAGCTCTGAAAGTGGACATAATGCTGCTTTTATAAAACATGTCAGGCAGAGTTTTAGCAGTGGGTCCCTGATGCAGAGGTGTGAAGGGAATGCCTCGCTGACTTCCTCAGACCTCAGATTGAAACCAGATTTGTGTCCCCTCCAAGAAGTTTCGCAATGATGTAATCCCACCGCCACTTTAATTTGAGAGGCTTTATCTTTAATTAATCACTAAACACATGCGTGGAATAGATTATTCATAACTGGCTGCAGTAGGGAACGTGGCAGGAGTAGCAAAGGGTCTGGCTTGCCCTCATATGCAGTCATTTTCATCAAGCTAAAGTAGAACAGGCACATACCTCAATGCTACTTTTACACTAATTAAAGGAAAATGATCCTTTTCCTTGAGGAAGATTCCAGATCCAAAGCCTGTCCCTGGTCTCTGGCAGGGCGCTCAGGGTGTTCACTGTGCTGATTGACAAAGCCTGAGGTGAATCAAACCTCCTTTGAAACATAAAGGAGTCAGAATCAAACAGGACAAAACCATTTCTTCCAGCTGACGCAGTTTCAAGTAGATTAAAAATAACTGATGATACTGTGAGAGCAATACTTGTACAGCTGCATCTCACATGTTGTATCAGACACGCTGTCCAGATTGTCACAATTCCCACATTCCCAAATCTTAGAACTGTTGAGTAGAAATATGCTGGACTCTTCAAGACCATAACTACACACTACCAGGACAAACAGGCATAGAAACACGTATAAAAAGAAAACAATCTATGGCAAAGCTGGAAACGCATTCATCATGCTCACATGCACAGGCACATGGAATATGCCGCACGTTCGCTCTGCGATATGAGTCTCAAACCAAGATGGTTACAGTCTTCAGAGCATTCTTTGTGATTTACTCCTGCACATAAATTGTTCAATTCGTGCTCCGGCAAGGAGGGTGTTTTATGGAGCTGTAAAATTAGGCCCACTTTATGGATCCAACAGCATGAACCACTACTGTTTTTTCCACTTGATATTGATTAAGCAGTTCAGTATTGCCAAGCTGGTTCGCATTACTATACACACAGGCGCGTTGTGTGTATTTTTGAGGATGCTCATTTTTATCTGTGAAAATGAGGGTCTTTGGCAGAGCACTTTGAAGTTGATTACACACTGTTTACAGCAATTATTGAATTCTGACAAATGTTTAAAGCAACAAGATTACATATCAAGGCCTTATCCTTCTTCAGATAAAGAATGAAAATTTTCCTAAACAAAGTCAGGGAAATGATGGCCGTATTTGATTAGGTTAACGTATGCTACAGGTTTAGCAGACAGGCTGAACAAACATGTAATTGGATAGCTAAAACAGTAGGTCCTTCTCGTTGACGTTTGCCTTGACCTTAAACAACATTTTGTTCTAATTCAAATTTCCTTCCAGCAAACAAAAGGCAGAATGAAACAAAATACAGCGACTTGCTGCTGGAAGCTCCCGCATAATGGAATTAAAAACTTATGTCTAAATCACAAGCTTTGAGAAGAGACAGGTCGGACTTTGAGAGAATGAAAGCAGCTCAGAAACCTCTGGTGCAGCCCAAAACGAGACGACTGCAACTGCTTTCTCATGAGATAGTGTCCAAATACTTTAATGTCAGCAAGGAAAAACAGCATAAAATAATTACAATAATCTGGGGCACACATGCTTCCTACATCAGCTAATTCTTCCTCCTCTGTAAATGACTGCAGAGCCAGTGTTTATAATTCTGAAGCGGATCTCGCATTCATCCAAACCGCTGAGTGTATTTATACAATGTGACATTTCTATATGGGAGATTTCCCCCTTTTGCCCCTCTAACTGAGGAAATCACATGTGGGGAGTGAACTCCTGTGCTTACCTAATTCCTCTAGTGATGCTGTCGATTTGGGGCGGGAGAGGGAGGGAAGAACGGAGAAAAGGTGCAGAAACAGCATTGTAGACGGACTTAAAGAAAAGAGTGTAGCTACATTTAAAACAGAAAGAACATGTAAGTGGAGCACAATTGCAGCTGAAGTAAAGGAGTAAATGAATGTAACTTAACTGCCTGATTAAGCAACACAGGCTAGAGGTCTATAGGCCATTCTCAAAGCAGACATTTTAGCTGAGTAGGAAAAGCACAAGTGTTACTAATAACATGAATGTTATTAAGTTATTGTTCAAGTGTCCCATTAAACCAGAACAGTGTGATGTGTCAAAAGGTCTATCAAGATAGCTTTCTCCAGGGATGTAATGTGTATTCAAAGCAGGTAACTGTTCATTGATATTTGAATGATATGTGGCTGCCACCCGAGTTCAAATTGATGATTTCTAACAACAAAAACAAAACAAAAACAAAAAAATCTACAGCAGGGATGCAAGTAAACCCCATTGACTCCTCTAATTCCTTCACTTAAAAAATATCATCAAACATGTCAACACAAATCACGATCCATAACAGCTGTGCCTGCTGTGTGCTCTGGCTGATTTCTGTTGTATCAAGCGGTGTCATCAAGTTTGCATGTCATCACACCAATCCCACTGCTTAATTTGCAAGTCAAATGACGCAACTTCTGTGGGTTAAATGAGGTGAAAGCTTTCCTCACTTCCTGTGCCGGAAACACAGTGCGAAAGATGGAGAAAAAAGGTAGCCAAACAGATCAGAGGTAATAGACAGAAATGTCATGTGAGAAGATATCTGGATTAATTGAAACGCCCTCAAGAGATTGCTGAAATAGCTTCATCTCAGAGACAGGACAGGAGGTGAGAGTTGGAGTAAAGGCTGCGTTCAATCAGCATCATCTGGAGCCTGTCATACTGAACATGTGCAATGACAGCGTTCTCGAAGAATCAGCCTGAGCCTGGTTGTTTCTGTGTTTGCTGGCACTGCATCTTGTTCCAATAAGGAGGAAAAACCATGCAGAATGTGAGAACCACAAAAGGAGAGAGAAGCTAAGGGAGATGAAAGTCATGGAAAGTGACAGAGGAGAGGAAACTGCTGTGGAAGACACAATGAGTAGAGAAACTGAATCGTAGTAATTACAGAACAGTGCATAAAACTCAATGAGAGATAATGATAGAGAAATGAAAAGACCAGTTTCCTGCTACAGTGCCTCTGTTCCTTCCCTCATCTCTCTCTCCCTTTGTCGCTTGTCTATCGATCATCTTTACAAAACTCCCTCTGCAATCATTTTCTACTCTTCTTTTAGTATCCTCCTTCACCCTCCCCTCCCTCTCCTAACATCTTATTCTCCTCTCTCCCCTCTCCTCTCTTGCCAGTCAGTGTTTTGGTACAGTGACTCCAGAACAGTGGGAAGGAAGTGGCCCCTGCAGGCCAGGCTCCTGACAAACCACAACTCTAAACAGGCAGTGCTGTGAAAATATGGCATTCAAACAACACAATGCCAAAACTTCTGACCACCATGCCGACATCCAAACAGCTGCAGGCGCTGGGGACCTTTAATGGGAACAAACAAAGAGAAAGAAACGGATCGAAAAAAGGGACAGAATAATAAAAGAAGTAGCAGGAGGGGAGTTAAAAATCAAAAACATGCAAAACAGAGTTTCAGCAGTGTCTGTGTTGAGCCGGAGACCAGACTGGGCCTTGTTTTTATTAGAAGGAACTGAGAGATGAGAAAGACGTGATGCCAACATGTCAGCCCCCCTGTGCCTCTGTGGAATGGAGTTTCTACCCCCTGTAGAGGTCTTAAAAGCATGCAAGCAAAAGAAGTGAATGCTGTGAAGCAAGAGGCTACAGGGAGAGATTGAGAAATTTAGTGGGAGATGGTGTAGGAAGGAATGAAGGAAGGATAGAAGGAAGGAAGGAAGGAAGAAGGGAATGAGCAGTGCTTCTGTTGAGCAGAATTTCTCTCCAGAGAACAGTCCAGGTGTAAAGAATTAGAGGAGATGGCACATCAAACAGGGCTGTGCTCTGCCTTTTTCCTGTAGGCCTGCTGGCAGGAAATGCTCTACAGCATCCTGTGAGCTGACCAGAGAGAAGCTGATGAGAGGGAGCGATGAGGAGACCAAATCAAGTGGGAGGTGAAGAACAGAGGAGGGCACATGTAGAAAATGTTCAACAACATCCTGCACAGAAGAGGGAGATTAGGGGACACACAGGGGGGGGTACAGACTTGGGGAGGAACAGGAGAAGGGGGAAAAACAGAGGAAATTCTGCAGAACGAGGGCAGAGAAAGGAGAGAGCAAGAAGAAGGAAGAGAAACCTCTACAACTTCCTGTGAGGCGATTCGGCCCGGATGGGCTTGGTGGAGGGGAGTGGGAGGATTGTAGGATACATGAAGGCTGATCAGGTGTAGACAGGGGAGCAATACAAAGCAGGCATCAAGTTGAACTAGGTCTGGTAGGGTTGGATGGAGATGAGGAAAAGAAGGAAAGAATACAGAGCAGAAAATGCTACAAGAGCTGACAGCTCGCTTTCATCAGCGCCTCTACATTGAAGCATATCAAAGGTATGATTCCAGTATTGTACTGTAAAAATGAAATTCTATATATCAGCTCCCTAAGTTCTAAGTTCATGTCACAAGGAGAGAATACTCTGCATTGACAGGTGAAAGGAAGGCAACGTCGATTAGGTTGGTTAAATCACAGACAGATAAGTAATCCCACTGTGTATGACTCACACAGAAACGACAGACAGCACAGTGACGTTTGAGGTTGTGTGCGGTCGAACATGTGCTTGATGTGCGTAAGTGTTTGTATATGTGCTGCTTGCACCGTGTGTGATACGGTGTGTGTGTGTGTGTGTGTGTGTGTGTGTGTGTGTGAGTGAGAGGGATCACTGGTATGCCTCCCTGTGAAGAGTGTGACATGTCAGGTTGTGATGTGTGTGCCTCTTGTCTCCCTGTGCTGTCTGTCCAACATGTGTCTGTCAGCTGGCTCTCTCCCTCTGCCTTCAAACCAGCCTTCTGCTCCTTAAAAAAACTCTTCTGTGGCTTCAAAATGCTAATAATATCAGTCCATTACCAGGCTACACATAATGTGAGGCCTTAAGAAAAAAAAAAAAAACTCCTTTCAAGGCTCTTCAAATGCCTTCTCAGTTGTTAGAAGAGGAGTTGGAATAATATCAAGGGGAGGGGGGACATTGATGCTTTAAACACTGGCTACTCGTCATTACTGAGGAATGGAGGGAAGTCTTGCCAACAGTTGGACATTTCATTTCAGCATAAATATATGGAGCAAAGCATATTTGCACAAGTTAATAATTTTTGCCCCGGTTACATGTGTGTAACTAGAGCTGTGCATGCGTGCGATGATAAAGTGACAGGGGTGGGGTGCTGATTGGAGGGCTCTGTGTGTGCGTGTGTGTGTTTTGTGTGTGTGTGTGGGGTAAGTTATGGAGAGAAGAAAGGGGACCACCGCAGTGGAGTTGTCTACGCGGTGGCTTCGCATTTCCCTCTGTGGTTCTCTCAAACCTGCAGCTGAAGTAACATGACTGACATTTGCACACGTGCACGCACGCACATGCATACACACACACAGCACTCTGTTTCAAAGCTTCAGCCTCTCACCGCACATACCTGCCAGCATGCTAGTCTTGATCCCGTAGGTGTGCACTGTCACTTTCTCCATGCCAACCTAAGCTACCAGGTTTTATTTGGACAGCCTCGGTACTTGTAGTAGCCGATTAATAACAACTCACCCTTTAAGTGTGGTCAACGCTTAGTTAATTTTTGTCATTGACTTATTAATGCAAAAATCTTTCTAAAAATGTGGGCTGGGATCAACCTGGGGGGTGTCACTTAACGTCTATGTAAAGTTCTGCAGTTACAGATGCATTAGTAATGATTGGTAAGAAGTGAGTGTCTCAAGACCACAAAACCAAAGCAGAGGATATTTAATTACCACTTATCGTATTTGTTTATTTTAGAAGAATATTTGTGTGTTAAGCGAGATAGTAGAACAAGTCAGAATTTATGAATGCAGAAGGACTAGTCAAACATACACATTACAGTAGATAATATATTGTCCATGAAATAAGCTCTTTGGTATTGAGCGGGAGTAAAACCAACTGGTAAAGACCGGGAGGAGGAAGACAGTTCTGAGCCCACTTCAGTGCCAGCCTCTGGCTCTTTCAAGTCTGGTCGGGCCTCCTGGGGTTGTAATGTGCCTCTTATTACACAAGCATTAGGCAATTACGCCACTGGTTTCACATTGGCTTCCCAGAGCCACAGAAGAGCTTGTGGCTTCACACATGGACATTTGAAAGCATCTGCACATTCCTTTTTTCTTGAGGTCGACTTCTTTTTCTCTTTCATACTTCTACTTGATCCTCCAATTGACTCTGCTCTGGTCTGATGTTCTACTGTGCAACCTACTGATAACTGCCACTTGGCAGGAGACTACTGACCACACACACACACACACAGGCATACATGGGCACATGCCTGTTTACAAAGACTTATGTGCATGTACAGAAACTCAACATGTAGGTGTCCCTTCCTACTGAAAGAAAATATCACAAAACAAAAACACACTAGCATATTTAGGATCTTGTAACTATCCTGTACAATTTTCCAACGAGCTAAACTGCTGACAACTGTAAGAGCACTGCATTGTAACGACGCACAAAGCCTTTCTGCGCTGAGAAGTAAAGACAAGTTGCCAAAAACTCTCCCTCCAAATTTATCATCTCAGACCTTGCTGTGCATATCGACACATGGCTCCAGTTCAGCTATTTCCATGTAAATCCGAAGAAAAGAAACGAGACAAAGTGGAGACACGCTGACTATCAATACCGTACTCCTGAATTCCCCCGACAGTCCACCTGGCATCCGCCTCTGCTGTGTGACTGGCCAGTCAGAGTCTCCCTGTCAGTACAATGACAGCTTCAAACCAACCACACAGGATGCCAGAACATCAACATGTCATAAGCAGGGAGAAAAGGAACTAAAACACAATAATGCACAAGGCTGGGGGTTTGACTACACACATATGCACTTACAATTTCTCACACACACACTCACGCAGTCACACACACACACCAGACTTTGACAGAGTAACACCAGTAGAATGTGTGTATCGCATGCTGCAGTTGTGCACAGAGCTTCCTCGGCTGGTGCTGCGGGTGTATTCTTAGAACCTTTATATCCTGCTTCAGGATGAACCATTTACACTCACACACACATAGAGGCGCAGTCATTGAGCATGGAGCCCTGCGGCCAGGCGGTCAACCCCTGGATCAGGGACTTTTACGAGTGCTGGACAGCTGAGGGGTGATCCCTCTCGCCTCTGTCAGCATGCATCCCGTCCTGACTGACAGCAGTATGCCAAAACACAAGAGCGGTTTCCGGGAAGCTCTGAATGAAGGTCTGTCACCTTGAGTGCCACCAAACAAGGAATGCAGAACTCCATGCTGCTTTCAACGGCAACAGATGTTAACAAAAAACAACGGAGAGGAAAAAAAGGAAAAAAGAAAGGGCAATTGTTGGGAAGCAATACTGTGGGTGTTTTGGTTTTGCACTGAGAAGGACAAATACTTGAAGGGGAACAAAAACCTTGTACACTTCGGTTTAATGAGGTTATTTGCTCAGGTTACATGTGAGTACCACATCTGGGTGGTGCCAGAGGAAGAGCCATAATGTTACCTAAATATAAAAGAGTTTATCTTCTGATGAGAATGAAAATGTTCATGGCAAGTATTTTTCACCCTGCAGCTGGTGCTAGATATAGTGTAGCCATAATATATAGGACCTACCATCTGACAATACAGTGTTTACTTATTCATGGTCCCCCACCCATTTAGTTTAGAGGTCTTACCTTTGATATAAATGAAAATGTTAAAAGGGAAACTTGCTTTTGGTCAGCAGATGTTAAGAATGTGACCAGAAGAGGTCATAATGATCACTAAGGTTCATTCTCGGAGGACCATTGATTATCCACAGTGAATTTCACAGAAATCCATGCAATACATGTCAAATGTTAGACAAATTGTCTCTGTTACCACATGGTGCCACCACAGGAAAAACCAAAGCATGTTCAAAATCTAGAAAATATCCTCTTTGGACGATAGATGTCCCTACGACATTGCATGGATTTCTACACAAAAATTATTAAAATATTTCAGCTGGACAAAAGTGTTGGACCAGCGGACCTAAATACGAACGGACCAACATCGCGATCCAAGCAGCCCCTCTACTTTGTGCCAAAAAAGAGAGGGAAAATAAGTTGTGGTTTACTTGTTTGATTCCCCTGTGGTGAGTCCTAATACCCCCTTCTCTCCCTCTTCTCCACTTTCTCCGCACACTACATTGGAATCATGTGCATTAAAATGGCCATAAAAATGTATAGCAGGACCCAGGCTGGGGTTTTCTCCCTCCTAATCCCCCTAAACCTCTAACTGCAGGCCGAGGAATACAAGTGTTGTGGTGCAATCTTCTCACAGAGCAGAGGGCCTGAGAATAACATCACAGAGGCCACAGATATTTATGGAATGAACCACAGGCTGTACACAGAAGTCAGCAGACACCACAACACAGCACACAAGACGCTGTATACAGCTCCCTACTCATATACAGGACAAGACACTGCCGGCTAAACACAAAGTGTAGAGCTGTGGTCAAAGCCCTCCAATGATGGATAAGTGGAATTAAAGGGTATGGACAAGAGCGAAAGGAGAACGGAAGTCCACACACTAACCGTGATGAGCTGAGATACATTTTGGCATCCACAGCCGACGTATCAGCTGCAGCAACTTCCACCGACTGAAGATGCTTTCAAGCGACATGTTTTGAGAGCAATGCATCAGACAGCAGTGTGGCGTCATAGCCATCTTCCAAAGGCACTTCTCTGGAATCCCAGTGGAAAAGGCTGAGCAGTCAGAAAATGGATCCATTAAGGCCACATTGTTCCAGAAACCAGCTGCTCCTCAAGAGCTCAGAAACATCACACGCCTATGCTGACACTGTATCAGCTCTGGCTAATAAAAAGCACTGTGCAACACTTTTTGTTGAACTATCCAAAGCATTTGATACTATAGGCTATTACCCACTCTTGTAGAGGCTGCATAATATCGGATTTGATATCAATGCATGTAATTGGTTGAGGAATTACCTCAGAGAAAAAATCTTTTTTAGAAATATGATCTTAAACCTCTCAACCTCTACTTATACGGTTTTACATAACTATTTCATTTTACATCTTAATGATTTTAATTCATCTATCAAATAATTTTCTCTACTTGGAGAGTATTAATGGATTTTTTAAATAATTGTACTACCTTTCTCTGTTCGTATTCATCTTCCTTGTTGTATTGTTTTTCCCCCCTTTTCCTTGTTTTTGTAATTGACTCAATGTCATTGTAAATGAGGGTTTCCCCTCAGTGATCTCTGGAGTATAAATACAGGTTGAACGAATGAATGAATGAATACTGCAGTGATGGGACCTGCAGTGACCACAGAAAATGCCAGTGCCCCTCAGTGGGCTTGATGTGATCCGCACTGAGTTTGCTCATGCCCCTTTCCCGAGCGCCAAAACATGACACATTTTTCCAAAGAGGATAAAGTGGATGAGTGACATGCTGCATACAAAAGATGGAATAGTAAGAAAAAAAAACAGACCAGGGAACATTTTGTTTGTATGAGTGTCATATATTCATACTTAAAAGTGCATTTTGCCAGAGCAAATTATTAGTTTTAAATCCAGAAAATGTATTTACCACTTTAAGTGGAAACAGACAACTTTTGATGCCCCTAGCATTTCCAAGTGGAATAACTGTTGGTGCCACTGTCGCGAAGACAAAAAGGATCTCGTTCCATTTTCTTCAGAGCACAGCAACTACTAACAACACAGGAGACTCTGTATTTGTTTCCATATTTCCATGAAGAAATGATCAACACCACTTTGTTATTATTATATAAGGAGCAATAACATAGTTTGAGTATTGCTTTGTGCATACAAGTACACACAGCAGGGGTTTGGGGTCGGAGTGGAAGGGGGAGTAGAAGAAAACATGAGGAGAAAAAGTGTGAGTTTATCATTCATTGAATCTATAATGGACACATGAAAGCTGATAGAAACGGTGACAGTCTCACTGGCAGCAGATTTCATTCCTTTGATAATGTCAGTGTTGAATTTGACTAGATTTTTAATAATTGGGTCAATTTGCAAACTGTGCTGACTTTGTCATGTATTGTGCTGCCTCAGCTACTGTACTACCCTCACTGTGGTCTTGGTGGCCTGAGCAGCAAATCTGATCTGCTGCTGATGTGTGTTGACTCTAAAATTGTTGTGGTTTGGGAAAAATTTGCCATTTTAGGACAACTCATTTAATGTGTTGTGTTTTTGGGGGTTCTGTCTGTCAAGTTTGTCTTGGCCCACCCTGATCTTAACGTTGTATTGGTCTCATTGCCTGCCCCACTGTATCTGCTGTATTTTCACTCACATCCACCTGTTGTGCTCTCTTAACTAGCTCTGTTTGCTTTGGCCTTCATTCAGTCAATTAAATGTCATTTAACAACGAAGCAGAAATAACAATGATTGTTGTCATTATTATTAATAAGTGTGGCTCATGTCGCAGGGACTCCTCAACAAACTGTTTAAAACTGGTGGTGTATTGTAATATTACTGTGTTGTCAACAAAGTTTTTTTTTTAAGTTGGCAGCACCAGTGCCACCATTGAACATGTTGATCTGCAGTCCTGTTTGTTTGTAGTACTGAACTTCCTCAATGCGTCAGAATATTCATATTCTTTTTTTTCATACATACAGAGGAACTAGCTGCCACACCAAATCTGTGATCAACCAGAGCTCCATTTCAGTAGGGCTTTATTTTGCACTTCTTTCATTCACGTGGTGTTCCACAGTATCTCTCAACTTAACTGTTCTTGCAGTAAAATATTTTTACACAACAATCCATTTCATAAATGGGAGACCTTAGAGAATTAAAAAAAAATGTTGTGCTTTGTTCGACCTCCAGTAGGAGTATCTCTGGATTTTGGGTGCCTTCCCAGTAGCCTATTTAAGCCCACTCCAGTATAATAGAGGTGTACAGTACAGAGTATCCATTCCTCTAAGCATTGTGGTGACCTCCTACTGTAAATGATCAGCCCGAACTGAACCTGTTACAAAACACCAAGCGGAAACAGCATGAAATCAGGCAGCACTCTAGATCCCATACTGGACATCAAACAGTGTTCTCAGGGTTCAAACTACTCCCCCCCCCCACACCGATACTGCAAGGAAGCAGTTTAGCCCACGTCTGTGACCACGGGTCAGTCATTCAATTAAACCAGCAAATCTGAGTGAATCAAGCTGGAATAAATGGTCCTTCCCAGGTGACTGAGGCTCAGGCTGCAGTCACAGCACTGCCCCCACTCATTGATTTGCTGAGTTTGACTCACCTGGCTGGACAGAAAATGAGAAGATACAATGTGATGCATTGGTAAATAGATACAACTATAAACCATTGATTTTATTCAGCATTCATATGAATTCTACTTGCTCCGGGGCCTCTAGCTGGACAGAAAGAGGGACGGCTGGTGGACGGTCTGGACAGCGTAGAGTACGCCCTAAAGACGACTCACAGCCTCATAGCGAGTGGTTGGCCTGATCAAACACAGCGGTCAGGTTCTTTGGTTCACAGATTAAAGATCAAATCCACAAACATTCATCTTGGTTCCTCTGTTCTGCTCTTGTAACATTAGCTTCACAAACACAAACCAAGTCTTCCCATCTCTCTTACGGCTGCAGAGGCAAATGGCATTTTCTCCCCTTCCAGAAAATCAGCTTGCACGTCATATGATATGTTTGCTGTATCATCTGGGAGACAGAAAAATCTATCAATCACAGTGGTTTCCACAGAAAAGAACGTAAAATATCACTTTATCAAAAGGAAAAAAAGGTGAGGGGGGAAATAGTCCACCTCAAAGCCACAGCAGTATTCAGTGGCTGAGTCTAAACTTCCTGTTCACATTATGACACGTTGTCTGAGGGCTGTTTCAACATGAGCCCTTCCGAACCTCCAACCTCCAAAGTCTCATCTGTCAACTCTAAGCAGGCTATCCTGTCTGATTCAAAACATAAATTCCAGGGCAAACTTTAATAAAAGGGGGCGTATGATTTACTCTGGGTAGCGGCTGTCCCCGTTTTTAAAACAATTTGATGGTGCATTAATCTTGAGTGTCAAGGCAATGTGATATATGTCCACTGCGTTTACCAGCACCAGGTGTTTCATTTGCTGCAATGACAAAAAACAATGTTTATTCTGGCTGACCCTCCAATCCTTGCTTATTTTATCTTCTTTCTCTGTAGAGAGGGAGAGCATGGGTGTACATCTTAAGTGAGGGAGGAGAAGAGAGGGTTAGGCGAAAGGGAGAGAAACAAATGGAGCTAAATGATTTACAGTTGACCGAGAAAGGTCCAGCTCTAATCATCTCAATTGGACGTCTCGTTCTTCAGCCTCAAAGGCCCAAACAGAGCACAACAGGAATGAAGCTCGGCCTCAGGAGCCATTTTTGTTAACGAAATATTAATTTAGTTTGCCACTTTACCTCTGTTTGACTGCTGGGCGGGTCTGCTATAGGGCTCCTCTGTTGGCTGGCTCAGAATCAACAAACTCTCATGGCTCAGCACCATTTCCCCTTGTCTGCCGTAAAAGCTTATAATGACTGCTTAATTAGATTACAATAACTGAACATTTGCCTTTAACACACTAAAACTACTCTCACTCAGTCATGAAGTATCGTTGCTGTAATAATATATATTTAAGTCACAGTGATAAAAGAGGCAGTAATGACATCAATATACACATACGCACCAACTAAAAGATCAGAACAGCTCGTTAGCCAAAAAAGGACCGATGCAATTAAAGAGATTTACTAAGTTGGTTTGGTTTTGCCCACAGTTCTGTGTTAATGACACACTGGCATATTTTCACAAAAAGACAAAATTTAGAATAGCAAGAGTGTAGACTGGAGAATGAAGATCCCCTGGTTATATTTTTAAAGCCTGAAATGAAAGACCAAAATAGATAAAGAGAACTTTGATTCAAATGGCTCATGTCTGGCTGGGTAATCCCCACTGACACCACATTTACTGTTCTAAAACGCTACTCTGCATGCTCAAAGCAGGCAGCAACTGAGAAGTTTTACAACACAACTCCTTTTAACTATTACAAATCGTCATTTTGGTGCATCAAAAATGTTCACTGCACTTAATGCATCATTGAGGCTGTTCTGCAGCGGCAGCTTGGACAGATCATACTCATGAGTTCTTTTATTCTGGTAATACAGATACTACGACCATTGCCATCATTGCCGCTGAAAGGAGTTTATCATTAAACCTGCTCAGCAGCCAGGGGAGTTTTTAAAGCAACTCTTAAATCAGTGTATGTAAGTGTAGGTCCTGGGTGTCACTGTGTGTGGCCCGAGCAGCTCTTCCCCTCCGCTGCGGCAGCGAAGCAAAGCCGGCGCACTTTTTGCTGGTGTAAACAAACGGGGAAATGGGGCACTTGGCAGCCGACTAAAGTGAGTGATGAAGCAAGTGTGCACTGAAGCATCTAATGAATCATTTGCTGGGAACTTTGGGTTTTATGAGGAAAAGAAAGATGAGGAGGAAGACAAGAAAGAGTGAGACCAGCTGAGAGCACAAAAAAAAATGGCATTTCATATGAAAAGAAAAGAAAGTAAGAGAGCTGCAGCTGTCAAATGCTTCAGAGGATCATTCAGCGTTTTGCCCCAATGTGAGGACAAGAGATTAGAATGCATAAAACTCACAGGATCTCCTAATCCTCCTACTAGCACAGCAGCAGCAGCAGTATGTGAACCCTGGTGACCGGTGGTGAATTTACAGAGGTGACTGCTGATGCTGTGACAGGTCTGCACCTTTGAACAGAGCTGATGTGCTTGGGGCCTATAAGCAGCTTTATTCCACACCTTGCCCTCACTCCTACTGCCTCCACGCTGCCTAATAAAAATAGAAATACTACCACTGCTACTCCTGAATGAGCAAACAGTGACTGGAGGACAGATCTGATGCCCTGAAAATATAAAATGTATAATATATTAAGTAAAGCTGAGTGTTCATAGTCAACAAGCCCACTTAGTTCTTTAGAATTCTGTCCATTCATCTATCTGCACACTCACTATATGGCTAAGTGGTTATTGTAATTAACTTCTGAGAAATAATTCTTGATTATATGTTATGAAAGGTGTTTTTACTTACAGAGTCAGCTTCATATTAACTTGGTTTAATGGTGTGCTGAGAGCACGGCAGTTTGTCAGGAAGGCTTTGTAGAGGTTAGCAGCCAAACCAATTTTTAATTCTGTCATTGAATATTAGAAAAAATATGGATCCAATTACAAGACAAACTGCTCTCCCAAAAGTTTCTCACCAGGTAAATCACACACTGACAAGTAGTAGGAAAGGGTTGCACACCTCTCTCCCACCTTTCTCGGGACTTCCATCACTATATCCACACATACACGCCATGGCAACGATGTTACTGAGGGAGAAGGGTGCATATAACGTACTGCCAGGGAATTTTATTAGTAACAGGCAGTGTCCTGGCTTCGACAGGCTGTGTTTATCTGTGGAGGGGAGATCCCCATCACAACCACTTATTAGGACATATATGTGGGCTTAACCAGGCAGCCATTCAACAGCAATAAGGGGCTTGCTTACTGACCACAGTGTGCTGGGACTGGGACCAGTCTAACCGACACTGGAGCGAAGGAGAGGAAAAGCAAGACAGGAAGGAAATAACAAATACACATGGAGACAAAGAGAGAAGAAAATAGAAAAAGAGACATGTGGTAATACAAAGGACGACAGAAGGTGAGAGAGAAGGAAAGTCACAGATTGAAGCTCTTATACTAGGCATTATAACAGACATACAAAGAGCAAAAAGAGAAGGGGAAAATTCTGATATTGTAGAGACGGGTAAGAGGGGCCATGAAAGGAAACAACACAAAGAGGTAGAGGCAGCTAGAAAAGACAATTAGGGAGGGTGGAAGCAAGAGGGAAGATAGAAAGAAAGGTGGCAATGAAAGAAAGTATGGAGAAAGAGTGAGGAGAAAAGAAGAATACACTAATGCATACAGCAATCAAAATATATGGAGAAACAAACATGGGATGACGAAATGAGGGGTGAACAAAAAAATGCTCCACAAAGAACAGACATACTTTGGAAAGTGAATGAGAAAAAGAGACGGGAGGAGGGAGTGAAATAGAGTCCATTGATACAGCCACATCATGTTGACTTGGCTCTGCATCACCACTGACACAGCAGCCGTTACCGTAGAAACGCAAGCATGTGAACTGATCAAAACAAAAAAACAAAAACCATATTTTGCGGCAGCGGGATGCTCCCTGAGTCTCCCTCGGACAGACCATGAGGTAACCGAGTATGTGATGGAATCTAGCGCTGTGTCATCTAGGTGTGGGGATGTCGGGAAATGTGCAGGATATTTTAAGACACAAACACACACACAGACGTAGAAACACGTGCAGACACATGGACGCAGGCAGGCACACAGGGAGGGACAAACACACAGGCAGGAAGCTTAAAATAATCTTTCATCATTTAAACTTTCTCTGCATAGTATATGTTTGACTTTGTTTGTTACTCAGGACGTAAATCCAAACCACATCTATATTCTTACAG
The DNA here is from genome assembly GCF_017976325.1 of Chelmon rostratus. Classification (NCBI taxonomy): domain Eukaryota; kingdom Metazoa; phylum Chordata; class Actinopteri; order Chaetodontiformes; family Chaetodontidae; genus Chelmon; species Chelmon rostratus. The sequence continues at coordinate 23,245,270 of NC_055665.1, forward strand.
GGAACACTGACCTAAAGAGCAGAAATAGTTGTCTCCATTAGTGTTGGCAACACTAATGGAAACAGTAAGCACAAAGTGCTTGTTAGAACATCTAATGATGTCTGAACACAAAGTTTTTCATGTGATGTTATGTCATGCGTGTTTTGTATATTAATAAGCATTTACTAAGCAATGTAAAAACTTGCAAAAACATCATAGTGTCATCTAAAGAAGACAAAATCATATGTTCTGTACAAACATGTGGAAGTATGAAAAATATGTACGGATATTTTGGAGCTTTAGCTGCATTAAATATAAAAGAAATGTTGGTTATTATTGGTTTTTAAGTTTAAGACAAATTAACAAGCAAAACTATTTCATTTAATTTCTGGTTAGCTAAAAAAACAATACAGTGCTAAGTAATATGCACATTACTACTCACTGTTAAAGGAAAGTGGCTAATCATCAGCTATTTCAAACCATTCACTGGTAAAGTCTCATCAATAAATATATGTCACTTCATTAATATTTACTGATAAAAGGTCAATTATTAGGCCAAGATATTAGCAAAGGTATAAAATGTTCTGACCCGTACACCTAGACATTTTAACACATGTCTCTCTCTGCCATTAAAAAGGGACACCCAGTCTCCATGTGGTACTTGAAAGAGTGGTCCCCATTCACCCAACATACGAGACGCTTTCAATTGTGTTCCAAAAATGAAAAGAAATCTCACTGGAAAAAGGGGAGCACAACATAGAGAACGAGAGAAAATAGGAGTAAAAGATCTGTGAGAATTTACTGAGGGCCCAAACCACAAGAAAGTCAGGGCTGAATGCATGCTGGACATTCCCCTACCCCGTGCTCATGTACTTGGAAAAAGCCCGCTTTTTCAAGACAGGAAAATGATTTCAGCTGTGTAAATTGACAGCGGCCTTGTAGCTAAAGATGGAGAGGGAGAAAGGGGGGCGGCCTGCAGCTCTGTGTCATAATCCCTGCTTAGTGAAGAAGCTGCTGGGGACCCACTGCTTCAGGGAAACAAAATTCAACGTCACATGATCAAATACTTGCTAATTGTTACCAAATGAACCTGGTGGTGCATATCAACTTAGCTCCACAGCTTTACAGTCAAATAGGTCTTTGGAGAAATCCGTCTATTCTAAATGATAAATACACACTTCACCCTGAAAGAGGGGAGGGTGAAAGGGAAGATGAGGAACTTTGAAGTGTGTCAGAAACGGTGTTAGTCAAACAGTATCGAGATATGCTCCGTCAGGATGTTTACACATGCTCGCTATTTTAGCCTTCACTCTTGTCTTCTCTCCCAGGGTGGCATTACAGTAAATCATGGTTCAAGACACTGTGAGGCAATCATTTCATGTACAGTAGACAATAACAGCATGGCCGCTTAGATCAGTCATTCAATTATGACAACGGATGTAATTAGTGGTGGGCTCTAAACAGAATTGCAGCAAATGGCTACCGGCACTCATAGACATATTTCTCCCTATATCCACAGTTGGTTATAGATTGCAAACAAAACGGTTTACATGATTACAGACTCTCGCTACGACTTTCTCTACACGACTTGGGGGAGCCTACACACAGTAGAAATCAGTGCAGATAAAGCCCATAACGGTGCGTGGTAATGGCACGTCAACAAGTCCCTGATCTCAGGGTTATCAATCATGTGACTCAGAAGTGTGATCATTCTAAATTGGAGGGCAGATGTGAACAGGGAAGGTGGTGAGGATAATGCATGGTTAGGAATGGAAGAATGAACACAGGGAGCGGTTTGTCATAATTCCTGGGTTTCACTGCAGAGAGGGAAGTGGTGACTCTTGGCTTCTGTGTGTAGAGGTTAAGGGGGTGAGTGAGTGTGGGTGCGTTTGTACACTTGGCCATGCCTGCTGCTAGTGTTTGTGACAGAGTATGTATATGTGTATTTTTGTGTGCATTTGTCCAGCATGTGGTTGTGTTCATTGCATTTGGGTGTGAATGCATGACTGTGTGTAGGCAAGTTATTGTGTTTGTGAGTGCATCTGTGCTTGACTGTGTATACTGCACGCCTATGTGCGTGTGGAGGGTTACATGGTGCCTTGTGTGTCTACAGGCCAGGGTGGAGCGTCGTGCGAGGCAGTCTATGTCTATGAGCAGATGTGGGCACCACAGCCGCAGAGCCACCAATCCTCTAACTACCAGAGGAAGAACATTACTGGCCAGTATGGGGTGAAATTGCATGGCTGGTCTAACTGGTTTTTGGGGTGAAAGTCTGAGAAAAACTCCAGATTATTTTCCAAGCCCACAAGATCATCACTTATCATCTGACATGATAACAACATGGCCAACATGTCAACAAAATAAATCTAGACACTGTTTCCATGGAAATGGAGTAGTTACATCCCATTAGCTGTACTAACTTGTAGCAAAACAAAGATCATTTTTAGCACTGTACACTCTGTGAAACTAGTGGGGATTAAAGAAAAAAAAAAAAAAACACCGGAAAAGTCCCTGCAAAACAGTAGCTATGGTTACTGATCAATACCATCTTTGCTCCAATACATCAAATGAGTAAATGAGAGACTTGAGGGAGATTGCTTCGCTACTCTGGAAGAAATTTGGACGATGTTGGACAGAGTGTGGTATTACCCTCCATCTTGCCCGAATGGTTAGTCAGACATGCCATAGGCCGAGACCCCCTCTGCCTCCCTGCTCCCTACAATCTCTCTGCACATGACACTTCTACCAACTGAAGGCAGCAGTGGAGCCTAAAGTGGCCTCTCCTCTCTTTACGTCGTCCACCTTTCTTTTCTTTTTCTCAACTTCACGTCAGCTTACATCTCACTTGCAGCTGCACAAAGCATTTGGCACCACTTTTATCTCCCCCATTACATGTGTTTGCCAGCTCCATATCTGCCCATTCACACAACTGCTCTCTCTCTCTCTCTCTCTCTCTCACACACACACACACACACACACACATACACAGACACACACACACATAGTGGAGCTGCGGTTGCGAGGCAGCTATGACACAATCCAGATTCTCTTAGCTGCCTATAGCAGGGAAATGTGTTTTGCGCGGAGCCATTTCCCTCAGAAGTCCAGATTTTCCCTGCCTAGCAGCTTTGATCCACATGGCACGGCGGACTTGTGTCAACAGTCTTGTGTTTCAGCTGGAGGGCCCGGCGGACCCCCAAGGTGTCACTCATTGCTCTCTGTCTGGGTGCATCTTAACCACTATGTGGTGCTGTCACCCACCGTACCCTGAAAACTCCCCATGAGAAAGCAAATATCAGGAGGACACAGAAGTGCACACACACACACACACACACACACACACACACACACACACACACACACACACACACACACACACACACACACACACACACACACACACACACACACACCAAAAAGGCATCACAAAAGGGTTTTATGGAGTGTGGATTGAGGTCGGACTAATTTGAGTGGCACCTTTAATGAACTGTAGTCAAATAGCAAGGTTTGAAGTGGTCTAATACTACCAGGGGTGCCTGGTTTTAAAGCAGAACGTGATAAAGCTGTGTGGTGTGATGAGGTTTAACAATGTTAAAAAGTTAGTGTATAAAGACTGTGAGGTGGACTCAGTGACAAAAGTCTTGCACATCTCGTAGTGGAGGAACTGAGGATGAAGATACAGTATAGAGAGAAGATAGTTTGTCTTACTGGTAGATGTCTTTTCGCAGCACCGTGCGGGTCAAGGGGTTGTCAGCCTGAGGAGCCATGCTAAGTGAACCCAGCTTCAACACCAGCGTGTCTTCCTTTTTTAAATGGGGATCTATTGATATACACACACAGACACAAAATCAAATACAATGAATACGGGTGGACATATTTGGACTGTGAACAGTCAATACATTTATCCTACGTGTACAATTTTACAAATCCGAATACACAGAATGTGCGTGACACACAAGCACTGTGGTACACGCACACACAAAAACACTTAAAGCCTTAAAAGTACAGACTTACCACTATTAGTCATTACTACCAGCAGACAAAACAAGCCTCCATCTGTGAGGTTGTGACAATTTTATATTCTGTAGGAGTGTATATACAATAACTGTGGTTGGTTCTTCAGAACCTCAAGTATTTCTCTGAGTAAATGTCTCTGCATACTAATGTGGTGGCTCTGCTATGTCTGGTTGGCCATGACAGGGACTTTCATACAGGCACCACAGACTTGAAGAATCTAAGACAGCGCCTGTGACATAACACTGTCCCATTGTTGTAAAGTTTTCCATGTGAAAACGTGCGTGTTCCAAAGCGACAAGCACTTCTCTAACCTGGTGCTGTATGCTTGTCTTGGGCCCCGGGGCAGAAGACCCTGATCACACTGGTGTTGATGTAGATGAGCGGCAAACACCGAGAGGTCAGTGTGTGGCTTCTCATTGGCTGACCTGCTGACTTCCCACGCTCTCTGTAACGTCTTGGTACTGTGGCCTGAAATGCATCAAGTCAAAAACATAAGTAATAAATTCATAAGATCTTAATCATAAGTTTTAATAGCTGGTTCATATATAAAAAAAGTAAATAAATCCTCACCATGGAGGAGCCTGCATCAAACTGCATCAAATGTGTGTGTTTCAGGAAAAACTGTTTAAATAACCTTTATTTAAAGCCTTTAAAATGTTACAATATACAGTATTTCTTCCATTGGTGTCAAATAATCTTTAGATGATTGTAGGTTTTCAGTTCCTTTAGCAACATATGCTATTAGGTTTCCCAAATTACTGTGAAATTAATTTTGAATCATTGTTTTCAATATTGCCACACAGTCATGCAAACTGTTTTGTTCTTAATTCCTCATGAGTGTCAAGCCTTGAAACACTACACAGTTATAGTCAGTGGCAGGCACTGTTCTTCTACCTGGAAAACCCCTGCTATAGTAGCCAGTAAGGGACAGGATAGCACCACATCAAAGGGCTGGGCTGTCAGCAGGATTTCTCTCAGGTACTGAGGTGAGCTGTCTGCCAGGGGATCAGTGGTCACCCGCTGAGTGGCAGTGGTAGCACTGCTGCGTGTTGGCCGCTCAGGCCGGGTGGTGAGTTTGTGACGGACATTTTTGGTGACAGCCTGCGTGTAGGTGATGGACAGGAAGCCGTGCTGCTGGTGAGAGCCCTCCAGGACCTTGGCTGCCGTCTGGCCAGTGGTGAGATAGGACAAATCACACTGATGATACTGAGGCATCAATTCAAGAGCAGACAAAAGTTTACCTGTTCACTGTTATTTTGGTCTGATTCTTGGATGAGGGTTAAGCCTGGCTTCTCTCCTATTCAATGACTAATTTAAAAGATAGCCAGACATAGATTAAATTCAATACAGCCCATTTTGAAAAAGCTGACTACTACCATAAACAATGCTCTATTTAAAAGTCTTTTTTTTTTTTAAATCTGGTCAACACTTACCCCTCAGCCAAGAAAAAAAGAAAATCAGCTAACTATGTTTATACATCTGAGCTGATGCTACTAACTAAAAAATAGTTCTTGATCAAATCTATTGATATTCTCTGCAGTAACAGATTGGATCATCACGTCAGCCCCCTCGTGAGATTCATAAATTCTTAGAAAACCAATTCATATCTGCAGCTGTCTTCTGAGGCTGGATGGTCTCTGATTTACCAGAAAAGCCAGATCTACAATCTTATGAGTGATTTGCAAAGCAAAAATCAATTAAATACCCATTAAGTAAAGGAAAACAATCTCCAACCGTTGCATGATTAAAAGAAAGGCAGATCTGTTTCAGACATCAGGGTAAAGTCTGCAAAAACACCCAGTAACAGTGGACTTGGCAGCTAATGAGATTATTTTTAAACGGAAATGCTCTAAAAGCATAAAACCTGCACCCTTTTGGGAGATGTTCTGTGACAAAATTTAAGTAAATACATAAAAAATAAAAACTCCTCAGAGACAGAGTGTTATATAACCACCCATAGAGGTATTTTCCTTTGGAGCATTATGTCTTTGATTTCATTCATTTGTGATTGTTACCCTGACGACAGCTTAGCACCGGTGGAAAATTTCTAAGCAGCTCTACAACTGTTTAAAACCAAATTGAAGGCCTGGCTTGTGAAACATCTCTGAGGAGCACACAGATCTCTTTTAAGCCACTGTTATTGGAGGTTACGCAGGGTCAACTAAAAAGGAGAAAAGCTGGACTCTTACAGGAGGGAAAAAGCCAGAGAAGTGGCTGAAAGTGTCTTGCTTGCTGACGGGTCGAACCAACACAGTGCGTCTGTTCAGCTTGTCAGTGCAAGACAGGACCACTCCTCCACAGCTGCCTGAGCTCCGAACACCCTCCTCCGTACTGGAGGTGAGGAGAGAGATAGGGAAAAAAGATGGCGAAGGGGACAGAGAAGGACAGATGTCACAGGGAGGGGGCAGAGAAGGTAATTGCATATATACAGATGGAGGGTGGGGAAAAGATAGACAGAGAAGAAAAGAGAGAAAAGCATGAGATGAGATAAATTTTGAAAAATTAATATAGAGTAAAGTGATTAAAACCACAAGAAGTTGTGCCAGCTTGAACCAGCTGAAATATAGTGGAATGGTCTTATACTATCCAGTAATAAGTACACCAAAGCAACTGGGTAATTCAAGGATTAGTAGTATTTTGAAAGAAATAGTACAATTTAGAAGCACTTAATATCCCTGACAGATAGTCTTTTATCTCCTGTACATTCCTTGCTGCTTAATTAACCTGCATAAATAATGTGAACTGTGCTCTCTCCAACACAATTTCATTCAATAGATACCAGTATAAGACCATCACCAGAATAAGAGTTCATCAACAAGAGAATGTAGGCCCATGTCCTAGTCTCCTCCCACACACACACAACACACACACACAAACAGAGGAAGGGCTGTCACCAGATTTCATTGGCTTGATTATTTAGCCAATCAGAGCCACTGGAGAGACAGGGGAATCTTATGCTGTAAATGGAATTTATTTGTAATTTTAAGGTGCATCAAAACATTATATGTGTAGACGCCCTGCATTATAGCCAAAACAACATTTTTTTTTCTTGGGACTCCTTCATTTTCCTGTCTGTCCAGCATGAGCAGAGATGAGGGACTTTGATTAGGAGCAGCAGAGTGGCAGAGGCACGGTATATAGAGGCCTAAGGCTGCTATGGCTGGTTTGGGACAGGCAGAGGCCTCACCACGGCTGTCTCCTTGCACTGCAGAATGACTCCTTCATAGTGACCAGAGTGCCAGCCCTGCCCTGGCCTGGAAAAACACACAAAGCCAAGCTTATCTTGGGCATCTGGGACCACTTACACTGTTGTGGCAGGGATTGATAATATCGCTAAAATAGCAACTCTAGTTACAAAATTGCATTTATTTAAGTGGACCAGTCTGATAGTAACATTTTTTTTTTTATCAAACTGCAGCCTAGAGGTATACAAATACACTCAGACAGTGCTTTGATATATAATAAAAATTAGAGATGCACAATCCACATTTTTTCAGTTCTGATTAAGTTCTGATGCCTAATTTGGATACCTGTTGATACTGATACCGATACTAGAGCTCTGTTTTCTTGAATACTATTATAATTGTTGATGTTGTTTTTTGTGGAGGTGTTATTATGTGTCAGGTTGCATGAGGCTGCAGTTCTTCTTCTTAAAAGCCACACAAATTTCCAAAAAGGCATTACATTTAAAGGTATCCTAAAGCAATGTATTTGAAAAGTAGGTAAAGTAGGTTTCACATATAAACAGGCACGGGAGCGCAAATTGCCATGGCAACTACATTTAACTCCTTCAACAAATCAAGTGCACAATCCGTGATCAACTACTAGTAAGTAGATTTCTATGTGTTCAAAAGCAATAAGAGAATTTGCAATGGCAAATTGACAACTGCTTCACAAGGTTTTCAGAGTGAATATTTGAAATAGAGAAATAAATACTGACATTTTCAAAAAAACTCTATGAAATGAGTTAACGATAAGTAGAGTATGGAATCTGGATCGGTATGTGGATCGGTGAGGTAAGTCCAATATCCAAAAGTGATTTACTTCAGTATCATCATCGATACCAATATTGAATCGAATCAATCCCAAATAGAATGCAACACGTCTTAACTTGTGATACATAATTATTGTTTGTGACATTCAGTTTCTACTTTTGGTTGAGGCCATCTATAAGAAGTAGAGAGCACCTGTAAAGCAGACATAAAAAGAAGTTAACGTGAAGACAATCATCATCACTTTCAATGCAGCACAACATCGACACTAAATGTACAGTACATAAAATACAAACAGACACGTACGTGCACAGCGTTATTACAGTCACTCACACAACACACGTATGGTAAAGTGTTTAACACAATGGTTCAACACCATCTGCATCATTTCTTTTACAGCCCCCCCTCCTCCCCTTCATTACATCCCACCAGAATACTGGGAGTTCAGTGAGGGAGGAGTAGGTGTGGTGGTGTGTTTTTATGTGCGTGTGTTTCATGCATGGTTATCTTGTGTGCGTACGTCAGTACTTTCTGTGTGAATATCTCTTTGTAATCTCTCCTCAGCTGTAAGAGTGACTAATACACATGGACCCCCCACAGCTATTCATCTCTCCCATCATCCCTCTCTCTCTCTCTCTGCTCCAATCCAGTCATCCTTCCCTCTGAGCCATTTGCGGAACAGCTGGAAAACATCAGCTCCAATTTGAGTGAGCTGCTCCTTGGAGCGACTAAGGGTGAACTGTCACCGGTCGTCCTCTGTCGGGGGGGTCATCTGTGAGTTTCAGAACAGTTGAAGGAGCACTGTTGCTAGGGGAGAAAGCAAGGAGGAGAAGGAGCTTCCTAATTTCTAAACTTTCCAGTGGACAGGAGAAGCCCCTAAAACAGAGTTTAATTCCCGATCATCATCATCATCACCGCCTTGCTTCTATGTTTCCCTTTAATTCATCTCCACTGCACCACGATGACTGAGCCCCACCACTACGAAGTTCAACACACACCTATTTTGTACTCTCCATGGACTCCCCCTCTGTCATTATCCTTCCCTCCTCAACATTTTTTGTCCTCCTATTTTGATACAATCAGGGATTCAATTATATATTTACCTCCCACATTTGCCGGACCAATCTAATTTTCCATTCATTATCCAGCAGTGAGATAGCAAAGGCCAGACGAGACATTTTCTCTGTCGAGCTTTATTTAATCTGACCCAGTGCACACAAATAACCTGGGCTGGGTGGTGAAATACCTAACAATTATCTGTTCAGAATGATTAATATGGACTCCAACCCCTGTGAGTTTTCTTGAAAACTATGTGACTGATACAGATTAGAGTGCACCAGGAGCACAGAGGTCCTCCACTGTGTCCTAAACAGTCATGACTGTAACCTGGCTTGAATGATGGAGAGCTTCTGCCTGCCAAAACTTTGGTCGGTTTAAAGTGTGTTGAGACCATGTTGTTAAATGCACATTAAACTGAAATAACCTAGAAATGAGAAAATTGACCCATTATCTACTTAGGAAAGCATACAGGTCTACTAAAAAGATTAAGGTTGGCTCCGTCTCAGAAGCAATTGGACACACACCTGTGGAGAGCAGAGTAGTACAATATAATGACCTACGACACCTTCACGCTCTAAAACCGTCTAACCACTGACACTGTCCTGGCTTAGGCTGATACTCCATACTGTATGTAACACATGTGGCTTGACAGAATATAAATCATCTGACTACAGTGAACCACGGAGGTCTGCGAGAAGCTTGCAAGACAGTCAGGTTCAAAGCCAAGACCTAGTCTCAGACCCTCTCTGACTTGCCTGGGAAACAGCAAAGGTGATTTTAAAATCTGGCAAATCAGCATCAATATCTATTATCATATCAGTGGCGAGAGCATTGATTGTTAATGATGGGATTGGATATAGGCACGGGGCCCAGGACGGTCCATCTCCCTTTCACTGTCTGGCTGGATCACAGGAGGAGGCACTTAGAGGAACATATCTACTCAGACCTGCAAACACACACAAACGGCCTCTGCTCTGCTGGATGCAACATGGAGGAGTGTTAGACATCGCTGTTTCATTATCTCCTCAGACAGAGGCAGGAGGAATTGCCCCCTGCAAACTGGTCTCTTCCCAAAAGAGCAAAACCTCAGGCACATACACAGCTGCTGAGTCCATCACAGGGGAATGTGATTAAGGCAAGGAGGAAGAAATACAGGAAAAAAATGTAGATATTGAAAATGAGCCCCTCTTTAATTGACGGGAAGAATGTGCATATAGAGCATTAAAAACAACCCTAAACTTTAGTCACAGCTTCAGTTTCACCATGCTGCAATACATGCTTTCATAATTTCAGAGCCCAGAGCTAAATTACCCCATTTTGACTGGAACTTGACGTGGGGAGAGATTACCATTAAGGATGCAGTGGAACATCGCCCAGCGGTTTTCCTCCCCTAACAACGTGTTAATGTTTCTGTGAATTGATTCAGACACCGCAGGCTCAGAGAAAATGACTGAAGGACTGACTGAACCCCTCTGCCTTGTGAGTCAGAGCTGGGCCAGCCCAGAGCCAGCTCAACCCGTCCATCTTGTCCATTGGTCCATCTGTCTGTTGGTCCATCTGCCTGTCTGTAGTCACTGCCTCAACAGCTGTCTAGAGAGATGATGACGCCGAGGTGATAATCCGAAAAAATCACCCATACAAGCAGAAGTGGGAACAGACAAAGTGTCAGTGGTATTGGTGGTAAGTGTGTGTTCAGACTCTGGAGCTGCGATAGCACAAGTGTTAGTGTGGGGGCAGTGGGGTGACCTGGTGGATATAGACTGTCCTCAAACTGGAGGGTCCCAGTTTTTTCACAGTCTCTGCTGGTCCCATGTCATTTAGACATGGTATTTCTGTTTACTGACTTAAGATTATCAACAAAAACCTGGACGCATACATGTTTTTACATGTACAAGATGTTCTCTACCTGCATCTGTAGTGGTCGATGTTGAAGCTGCCGACTTTGCATTTGATCTTTGTGTAAACATCCTGGACATCTACTGAGGCACTCAGGTCTTCTAGTTCACTGATGACACAAATCTCTGACAGAAACACAAAAAACAGAAAATAATGTATATATTTTCTTGCTACATGATGAGATCATGAAGTGAATCATGGAGGAAAAGACAAACATTCACGAGGCAGCAGTGGCTACGGTGGTACTTGGCAAACAGGAAATACATCTGAACACAGACGTCAGCAGAGGAAGATTCATTTGTGTGTGTGAATCTCATTTCTGTCGGTGAGGACCTGCACTGTACCTAACCCTGTACAGCTCTTCTGGTCCAACTGCTGTGATCACTTCCTGCACAGTGGGCACAAGAGTGTGTTTTTCAAGCTCATTACAGCCCACACACACACACACACACTGAAATATGTGGAAAAGAAGGCAAAGCATGAATAAGAGATCCCTCAGCTGGTCGTAATGAGAGTGTGTGCCTACATGTGTTTACACAATACTGAATGTTCATGTAGACTAATCGGAGTGTGTTTCATTGAAATGTACTGTATGTGTGTGCCTTAGTGCACCTCGTGTGCACACAAACCCACCCACTGCAGACGAAGTGAGTAAGCTTCATAGAAGGACTGATTAACTTTGCACTGAACTGAGCCTGTAAGCTCGACTGCTGGTTCTCTCTCATTGTTTCCACAGAGAAAGTCCCACAATCACAGGCTAGCTTGGGAAAATGGACTTCATGCATGTGAAACTATGGTTGTTGTTGTACTGTTGCCTTGTGGTGATTCTGAGAAACGCAGAGGTTCCTAATGGCTTATTAAAATTGAAACACAAGGCTTGTCAGCTTTATTGTGGATACTATGTGGAAAGAACTCTCCCAAGTTGTTAGATACTCAGAAACTCATAGTCTCCGAACACGGTGTTGATATTGATGTATGAGTTTTCTAAACCCACCCTGTAAGAGTCCTGGAAACCCTTAGTCCCTTCGTCTTACATGGCTCGTCTTGAAAGAAGGAAAGTGTACCACTGATTTGTGCCTTGAGCAGAGCCTCTGGAGACTCATGCTTGATTTTCTACCTCTAATCTTCCAACACATAATAGCATAACATTATACTCGAGGACCAATACGTCTGGAATGACTGTTTTTCCATTTCTGTGGAGAGACAAGAATCTTATTTCCTTTGCAGTTGAAAAACATATTACATCATAGCAGATTGTCTGCAGTTATATCTGTGGCTTACTTATCTCCAAGAATGTACTTGTGATATTAGGCATCTAATATATTGCATACACACAATTCTTGTTTTCAATAACATGCTTAATGTGGTGCACACACAAAACCCAGTGGTAAGTTCATCTCGCAACTCAGATGGCACATATTAAACCCAAATCCTAAGTAATGCCTATTTAGGATGTCTCTAAGTCAAACCATCTCTGTGATGTTCTCCAAAAATTTCCGTTTCTATGAAGGACCTTAAGCTGGGCGATCTGGTTGGCAGATGCTAAATATTACAGCCACCAATTAAAGGTAAATCTAGCTTTTCATCACCCCTGTAAATCTAAAGGGGACAAGAGGCGGTTCGCTTGGGATTCATCACCCATTTATTTATTTGTCTTTCCCTCCGTCCCTCATGCTCTCCAGCTGCTTTTCCCTCCAGCGTGCTCAACATTTGAATGAGGAAAGAGTTGGAAGTTGATCACTTTAAGTGTTGATACAGCAAGACTTTAAAAACTCGGAGTAACAGAGGCTTCCTGCACTCGCTCACGCTGACGAATCTGCATTAAAAACTAGTCCCGCTTTACAGATGGAAGGTTTCTATTGCCACAGCATGTAACAGAGGTTCATTAGATCTCAAATTTCTCTTATTAACAACTGATGAATGTATTGTTTATTCAGACATAGTCACTGTTCATGCTACATATGCAGTTTTTCTTCAGTTATTCCATACTTCTGTTGCTACATGAACATAAAGCACAGAGACCTGCCACATATCAGGTGTTCAGAGCAACAAATCATTAATTCAGTCTCCATAAGTTTGAACATGACTATGTATTCTCAATGAGCAATAGAGAACAGGAAGAGTACTGAAAGTCACTGTATTTGGAAAAAAGAGCAGGAAGTATGACAGCCGTAATTCCAATAATGTTGGGACGCTACAAATAAAACAGAATGTGACAATTTGCTAATGCTTTTTGACATATACTCAACTGAAAATGTGTTACCATGTCAACTTCATTGTTTTTTGTATAAATTCTGTTTTCATTTAAGTTTTACACAGCATCCCAACTGTTTTTGAAATTGGGTTTGCACATCAAGGTTGAGGTACCTGTTTTTTTGGCAGTTGGGTCCGGGGCAAACAGTTTAACCGTGACTTTGGGTAACATCCACTGCATCCAAAGGCTGACCTTCCCGCTGGTTCCACCAATGCTGCTCGTTTTCTGCTCCAGAGTCACTGTGTCGGCAAATGGGCTGTCGTCTCCAGTAGGCACCGAGTCACCCTAGGGAGCCAAAACAGGACTGTTTCAATCAGGCAAACACAAGCTCTGATTCGGCAAAACTTGGCACAAGCACACGAGCTTGAAGACTGACAGAATTCAAGCATTCATATAATATAGACAGTCAATAGAAGTAAGACTGAATAGTAAGTTAAGGCCAAATAGACCAAAACAAAGAATGGCATTTTATTAAAGAACATGTGCACAAATGCAGCATGTACCTTAAAAATCAGATCTCTGTCTGTGTTTGGCAAATGTGTCTGTATGTTCAAAAGTGTCGTCGCTGCGCATGTAGCCATAGCAAAGCAACCACCAGCTTTCGAGTCTTTTGGTGTGTAAATGACATCAGTGTCTGGTGAGTAGAACTCCACTCAGGGTGGAGCGTTGTGTGTGTGTGTGGGGGGGGACCATTGTGTGGAGCTGTCACTGGTGTTAACCCCAAACTAAGCCACCAGCACCCACATGGCCTGCTTTCACTCAAGTGCGCCGGGACACACACGTCTTACAGCCTGGGAGAGAATGGGAAGTGAAGACCGGAGGCGGGGGCGGAGGTGGGGGGGGTGAGGTGGAGAGAAAAGCAGGATGCGGCGGAGGAGGCTGTCTTTTGTGAGCTCTCATCTCATTACTGGGGGTTTGGCAGGGCACTGAGGATGACAGCACTGGGGCCATTTTTTATTTCTCTCACTCTCTTCCTGGTAAATCTGTTTTCCAAACATGTATCTGTGTGGCTGACTCGGGACGTGAAAAGCCTGCAAACAAACAATATGGCAATTTGCAGCTCTAGCATTGCAGGGTTTCACTTTTTCCACAGCTTCTCCCATCGCAGCGCGGTAATGACAGATTGTGTCATGGTTATCGAGCCTGGCTGCGGTTGGTGAGGAGGTTATCAACCATCTCAATTAGAAACCCCACAGCTGCTGGACTGATTACAGTGTCTTAAAGAGGATCCAGATGAGGGAACTATGTCCCTGTTCCACAGCTGGGCGGAGGGATGAGGGCCCCACGCTAATTTGCAAATTTAATTTAATCGCGCAGTTGAGGGTGGCTGACAACAGAGCTCAATAACAACGCATGACAATCATATAAATAAATTAAGGATTATGCCGATTCAAAAATAGATTCAACATTACAGTCTATGGGGACCGTAAAAACTTATGAGAAGCATGTCCTCTGTGGGAAGCATTAGCTCTCAGTATAAGAAAAGCAAAACATACCTGTTTAGGTATTTAAAATTTATCAGATAAAGAAGAAAAACAAAGGAATGTACCACAGACACATGCATGCATTTAGGCTGCAGGACACTGGAACCTCCGCAGGCAGGGGAAATACAGTCCTATATCATCAAATGTATACATACAGTCTATATACAGTACGTAATATTATACACAGCTTCAAAACCCTCAATGATGAACTTAAAATACTACACATAAGCACAAAAACACCACAAAAAAACAACAGTGAATCACTTAATTTCCCCAGCACTAGCATTTATTCCAATCAAGTGTCTAGCAGTGTCATGTGTTTCCATGGAACCAAACAGTCAAGGTGTGAGTGTGTGTGTCTATGTGTGTGTAGTAACAGCGACTGGCAGTGAGTAATATGAGCCCAGTAGTAATGGTGTTCAGTCAGTCTCAATGAGAGATATTCTAGTGTCAACTGCCATTTGGGGGCTAATTATTGTTGAGCTGGAGTCAAAACATAGCACTCTGTGTGTGCGTGCGTGCCTGTGTGTGTGTCTGTGTGTGTGCGTGTGTGTGGTTAAGACTGTTTAGTTTACAGTTCTGGCCAGTCGGCAGGATTAGGCTCTGTAATGTCATGTGTGGAAACAGGAGCCAGCCGCTGGCGCTGTGGGAAGCTCAGACCACTGTGTACTGCAGCGTGGTTACGCTGGAGCATCGGACAGCCGACTGCTCCTGCTTCCCAGCCAGAACTGCTGCTGTCACTTAAAAACTCGCAGTCTCTTCCAAGCTGATGTTACCAGGGTCAGAAGAAAAAAGAAATTATTTACAGACTGACATCCCTGCTTATTTTGCAATTACACAAGAGTTTTTAGAATTTTTTTGGACATTCAACAGAGGAATTTGTGAATGACTTTAAATGAGACCCAAGAGGTGTATTTAATTTTAATAGTTATATACCTGAGAAAATCCTACAACTGTAATTATGCTTAGAAAAATTATGACATGAAGTTAAGAGCCACTGACATTTGTTAAAGCAAACTAGAAAAAAAGAAGAAAAATGATGACATCAAAAAAGCGTGGGAGGAAAAAAACTGTAAAAGTAAGGATCACTCATAACTTCCAGCCAAAGTTCCTGTTTTTATCAGTGTAAGAAGATTCCCCCTGCTCCTCATATCAAGGTGAGGCCTTGAAGAACAGATGTGGTGCTGTGGTGATGGTAGAGGTGGGCTCTGCCACGTTCCTGAGCTTCCAGATTGGGGCCCCAGACACACACACACACTCTGAGAGGGAGCTATTTTCCCACACCTCCACAAGCCAAGCTGTAAAGTATACAGTTTAATTCCTGGGCCTCTGCGCTATAAACGGGCTGTGGATCCGGGTTTATTTTCTTTGCAGAGTTTGTCTTTGCTCATCAGAGAGACCCAAACATTGGAAGACAACAGCAGGCTGGGAAGTGTCAAAGAAAAATGGAGGAAAAGGCAGATCACCAAAGAAGAGTGGAAAAAGAAAAGATGTTAGGGACAGGTGGAAGGATGAAGAAAAATAGAGAGGGTTCAAAGGGTGGATTTAGTGATAAGGAGAAAAGATTAACAAGGAAATGAAGCGAGAGAGGTGGGATAAAGCTGCAGACAGAGGTGTAGTAAGGGAAGGGAAGAAGGAGAAGTGGGAGAGATGGAATAAAGACTGGATGGAGGAGAGACAGAAGATAAACAATTACAAGATGGAAAAAGCAAAACCAGAGCTTGACACGTGACTGGACCTAATTGTTTACATAACATTTTGACGTAAATTCCCAATAACTTATATAATTGATAATGGCAGTCATTATCACAGGAGGTTATTACTGCTAAAACTTAATGGTGCTGGTGCTTTTTGGATGGCAGCTGCTGGTGGTCAGGCCTTTGGCAGGATGGGAAAGAGCTTTTTTTCAGGCTATGGTCAGGTTCATAATCTGATGCCAAGTGTCAGGTCAATTAGGGTTATGAGCGGATGCTGTCCGGTCGGGATCAACATGGGAAGAAAGAGAAATAAAAGGTATGGCGAACAGAGGGGCGTGAAACGAATAGCAGACAGGGGAAGAGAAAACAGGATGAAAGGAAACCCTGCTGAATAAATACTAGCAAAACACATGTATATGAAAATGTCACAGAATATTGTGTCAGCTCAAGAGCTGAGGGTGGAGGAATGGTTGGCAAGGGGCTGCAGGTCAGGGGGTTTTGGGGGTGTGGTGTGGATGTAGTTGAAGAACTTGAAGAGTGAGGAGGAGGGTGGGGAGTGGGCTTGTTGGGGAGAGACTGCTGCCACTACTGCTGAGACTTATCAAAACAGCTCCTACATTCTTGCTCAATCAGCCAGCCTCCCAGAGGACTAAACACTTCTACCAGTGTTTGTACTTAGGTAAACAGTGACAAGTGGGCTGTCAGGGGCCTCTGTGGCCTTGTTGTAGACACACTATACCGTCGGGCCTCCACTGCCACTCTGAACTGCTGCCACTTCTGTGGGTCCACACATGACGCAAGAACACACACATGTTGATTGTACAGAAACAAATGCAGGCACAGATGCACATCGACATATGAAACACTTTTCTCATGTATATGTACTCACAAAGACACACTTTATTGCCTCTCAGGGTGGTATGATCGTTGTGCTGTGATCACAGGGGCCCCACATTGCTGACAGGGCACTGGTGGTCAAAGCCCATTAAATCCCTGGGCTGGTTTCCACAGAAACACTCATCAACACAATCATTTCATGCATCCCACTGTACTTCCAACGAACATACACAAACATATTACACAAGGCCCTGGTGGCTGAGGCCCCAAGGCCATGGACCCCCAGCTAGTCGTTGATGCTACTGTACTGTACTAGACAGGAGAAACACCTCCTGCCACATTACCGAAGCCTAGGATAAGCATCACCTTGGGACGAAGGGAAAAATAACACTCAGCATTTGTTGTTGCTCCCTAAAAACTCTGATCGTACGTTTTCCATTGGCTCATGCCTGCACGCACTACACTACACTTCATACTTCATTCTCTGGGTTTGATATTTTATCTGAGCAAAAAAATGTAAATACAGGTTATTGTTTTCCCCAAATTAAGAGGCAGGTTTATACTCAATCAAGCCCCAGCTTATACGAATCAAACAGAGCTCACCGCCTATCTGGAGTGTCTGTTCTGGGTAAGAAAAAATAGCGAAAGAAACACAAGCACTGATGAGATTTTTCCAGCTTTGAAAATCCTTCCCAAACAAAACCGATTTTTTTTTTAGACAAACTGCATGTGTTCGCACTGACTCAACCGCTCATAACAATAAAAATACAATATTTGCACTTAAAATAATAAATCAGCAGCAGAATTATATAAACAACAAAGGCTTACATAGCATGTGTTATTGCATGACTCATAGCACCTTAGGTTTGAAATAAAAGCTCATATTTGGGTGTTGGCAGGGTGTTGCCATTAGGCCTCTTATTAATCAAGTAGCACAACATGAAAGCAGTGATGCAAGAAAAACACACTTAATGACAAAAAATTCAGTGTGGATGATAATGAGCTGTGTAATATGGTAAAGGGAGCAATAGCAGCAGTAAGAAAGAGTACACAAACGAATGAATGAAATAGTGATTTTTTTTTTCCTGCAAGAGTAAATCAAATCTCGTCCCATGATGCATTGGTGGCAGTGGCATGTTTCTGTCTGGTTACGAGAAGAAGCTTGTGCACGTGAGGAAAAGGACACTCAGATGTGCAGATTCATGACTCTCACAATTCATAAAAAACCCTGAACTGACAGAATGAAATATGTAACTGGTAGAGAAAAACAAACCTCTGTGGGGGAGCCAAAATCTGCAGAGGGGCTGCAGGTGCTGGTGTCTGGCAGGGCGGTGCCAGCACTGCTGCGCACGGGGGAGGACGGAGCAGCGCCAGCGGGGGGCTCTGGGATACTGGAGGTCTGACGCAAGATGCCATGCCTCTGGAGACGAGCCCATGTTGAGCTCCAGCTGAGGAGGAGCTCGTACAAAAGCTGAACCTGGAGAGTGACAGAAACAGACAAAAACATAAAGTTGCAGTGCTAGATACACATTTTGAAGGAATTAGATAGTCACACTGATGGCATCAAATGTCAGTTAATGTATTTCTTTCTTATCTGAGAGCGTGCTCAAATAGAAAGCTCTTTCTCACCGTAGCGTACACACAGCAGACACAGCTTTGACCATACACACAGCTGAACACACTTTCAATACATGAAGTCTTCTGTGCCAATTGAGTGCCTTAAAAGATAAACCTAACACACCACAAGTAGTCTTAATATTTGAAACCAGATTCAAATGTATTTTTGCCAAGGTCTGACTCAAACAGCTGCACTGGGGAGTTCTCATATAGTTCTGACTTCTGGGGCCATTACCATGATTTGGCTTGGCAGCTTTGTAGTTATGTGACACTAAACCTAGTTAAAGTTGAGAGAGAAGCAATGAGAGAAGGAAGACATATTAGCCAGAAATGGACCACTATCCATTCCCATTTCTTTCACTCTCCAACTTAGCACTCTTTTAGACTTTGTACTTGTCACTGAGAGAGGCCACACTTCACAAAACGTACATCAAACCTATGCGTACATGTTTCTATTTGATGGATGATTATTTGAAACGCACCGCATGCTCATACACGTGCTTCACTGTACAATTTTTTATCCATAACAACAAAACTCCCAAAGAAACACCCACAGAGGAAAGTTGTGTCATCAATTTCCCCTGAAAAACTCACTACAGTTAGGAAAAACTGAAGGCTCGGCGTCAAGTGTTCTCAACTATTTATCATGTGTTCACATGAAAAGAGGCCTTAGCTTTAAACAACAACAAAGCCAAAAACAAGAGTGGAAAACATGAGGGGAAGGCAGGGGAATGTGATGTGATGCTTTCAGTTATTCATGCATTCACTCAGTGTTCTTCAGAGAAGCGAGAGAGGGAAAGAAAGGGAGGAAAGCGACGCTCTTTCACAGTGAGCTAATTTCTGGATTTCAAATGCTTTGCTTCTGCAGCCAACTAACCCCCCCACCCCCCACCACTGAGGTCTGAGGGTCCCTCAAAAGTAAAGGTGCACAGACACATGAGCGCACACACAAAATCGCTCTCTCTACTCCAAACACATTTTTACTCGCTATTGCTCACTCACACACATGCACGCCTGTTAGCGCACACATTACAGGGAGGCCTTCCATAAATAAGCATAAATCAAATGAAAAGCAGCACAATACATTACAGCTGGGCCATTTCAAACATGTCCAGGAAGAGCTGCTAACGCCGATCCAGCAGCCGTCCAGGGACAGGGCCAACAGCTGTCTGCCATACCCAACCGAACTGCGTTGCCGACAAGAGAGGCACGGCTCTGTGCTCTCTTCTCTGAGAGTCTGGGGCCTGGAAGTCCAACCAAGCACAACAAGGCCTACTGCACTCAGCAGCAGATGTGGAGGAAGGGAGCAAAGAATGCCGAGCAGAGGAGAAAAGGGAAGGGGTGAGTGCAGTGAGGCTGAGATGAAGGGCTGTTACATGGCCTCTGTTTTAGCAGAGTCTGGAGTTCAGTCCCTATCCCCGCTTTCATGGCGAGGTTTAGTACATTTCTCTGTTACCTCATCCTTCCATCCACCCTCTCATCATTCATCTTCATATTTCATCTTGTCTTTTTCAACATCTTTACCACACTCTATCCTCCTTTTCCTTCATCTCTTCACTTCCCTCTGCCATTTGTTCCATCCAACAGCATATCTACTTCCTGCTCATGACATCCCTGATTAGTGGAAAGTAGGGTCAGTTAGTTCAGCTCAGCTACTGCTGTTGGGCCAGTGGGCAGGCCTCAGACAGACCCTCAAACAGCTCTTTGAAGGTCTGTCTGAAAATGAGGAACAGCCAAAATATCCTCACTTTCCAAAAATGTCCTCACTCCCAAGGTCTAACACTCAAACTGGTCCTCACAAGGATAGCTGTACAAGTAGACACACACACAAACTAACTTGCATGCTTACATGAGCTCACAACACATATGCCACATTTCGTGAGTTGGGGAAGTGAGCAGAACATTTGGAGGGCTTGGTTCTCCAAAGACCTGTCATCTGCAGATCAGGAGGCCTGCTAGGCTGCAGTAGTACAAACTGGAGACTGAACAGGGGCTTCCACAGTCATTCACAAAAACACAGATGAAAGACAGGAGAGCATGCAGATGGTGAGTGTTCATGTGCCTTCATCGAAGTTTATATAGAAACTTCACAAACGTGACATAATGTTGAGTTCGTGTAGTGGCTGAGTGTGTACATGTGTACAGGTGTGTGTGTGTCTGTGTGCATATGTGTTCACTGAAATGCTGCTCAGTTAGGTGTCAAAGGTCAAAGGTGGTGGTGGTGGTGTGTGTGTGTGTGTGTGTGTGTGTGTGTGTGTGTGTGTGTGTGTGTGTCTGCTGATTTCAAGGTGGTCCTGATCAGGGAAAAGTGCAGCTACTAACCCATCCATCCCTCTGACACCCCATGGATCATTCACACAGACACACAAACTGGACATGACACACACTCTGCACAGCAATCACTCCACTACGAACTATCACACACAAGTTGGATGTGATCATCATTTCATTAAAAGCTGGTTTACAGCTTAAAGGACCTGTGTGTAGGATTTATGGGCATCTATCGGCAGAATATGGCAAACATTTGCGTCCTAATTTTTATGCATACATTTTGTGTGTGCTTGTGTGTGAGCATGTAACTGTTTCTTTGCATGGTCTGCTCACTTTTTCCCTCACAGTCTTTTACTGCTGCTTATCCCTTATTTTACTCTAAATGTTTTTCTCACCCTTTCCCCAAAATATTGATGCATTCAGAAACTTTCCTTTTCATGTGTACAGTCACTTCCATAGGCAGAAATTCAACATTTAAATCATATATTCCATGCTACCTCCGGCTACCTGTAAATACAAAATGAAGTTTAAATAAAGGAGGAGATTAAAAACACCCAAAGGCTCAACTGTTTAACTCCAGTTTCTAAAAATACCTTTGCTTTTTCCATGAAGTAATCCATCACATATTACGGAAAATCTGATTTAATGTCACAAAAATGCAGTTTAAAGGCCAGGAGAACTTAAGAGGCCAAACTCTGCTTTTATTTGTTGACTTTAAATGTATTAATATCTCAAAATTAGCACGATAATGATTGATGTTTAAACTCTAGATGTAACTCCACCACCCAAACTCCTCCTGTTTCATAAACCCATCACAATGTTCTCATCAAACTATGTTGGTGGCAACTTATTGTGCAGCAACTGTGCAGCATTCTGACATCCCCTTATACATTCCCACAAATGGCAATGCTAATTAGAAAGAGGAGAAAGTAGTGTGAGGTCTCTTTTGTTCTGCAGAGGGTGGGGTTGCTCTGGCAGCAGTTCTCAAAGCGCTGCTGCATGACTTGAAATGGTACAGTATTACCATTAGCTTCTAACCCCCCCTCGAGTCAGAAATCTACACAGAAGATGGAAAGAAAGAGAGCAGAGGTGAACAGATGGGAAGAGAGAGCAGAGGGATTGCGATGAAAGAGAAGAAAAGAAGAAGAGAAGTTTTCATTGGACCCAAAAACTAATAATGACTCATCATATAATCGCAATAAGCCTTCCCAGCTTTGCCAGACACAGGCACTCCATTTGAAAGGGAGAACAGAGGAGAAGGAAGAAAAGAAACTTTCCCTCAATAAACGACCAGCTCTCCTCATCTCTGGGAAAGTTTTCACCACTAACAGACTAAGGCCTTTCATTTGTTTCTGGTACCAATTCCCCTCAATATCACCATGGCTCATCACTGTGGTCGGAGACATTTAACAGTGTGACCACTCAAAAGGTCGCCCCAATTAAGTGTTTACAGAGGAACCTAATTCAATACAGCTAATTCAATTGTGAAAAAACAAAACATGTGTAATGGTACATGTAGATGTGATTATAGTACTGTAACAGCGCAATGAAAAACAACGCAGGGACCCAACCGGGAGACAAACATGTTCCGCTTCCAATCTGTCCATATTCATCATGCTCTCACTAAAACATAATAACACACTGTAAAACAATGATGATGAGTCTTGCAGTTCCCTAGTCTCCTTCACTCAGACCTCTGAATGTTTGACCAAAACAAACAAGGCAACACTCTCTTGTTTACACTTTCATTTTCATGAAAATTATACTAGGTAAGAAGACGAGGCAGTTTGTTTATTGAAGTCAATCTATATCAGAAAATCCTGCAGAGGCAGGATCTTCCTGCCAGGGTTCGTGTGTTCATATTTCAGGAAAGTTTACAACGGGATGATTTGTATAAATATACATGTAAATCTGATGACTACTTTGTGAGATTCAGGACTGTCTGACTGACCTGAGGGTTGGAGCACTTGACGTGGATGGGCTGCAGATCAACGTGGAGGCAGACTACAAAGGAGTGCCTTCCTTCAGAGCAGCTCTGTAGCTTATGGGATGTGACGGCCAGCGTGGAGGTACAGCCCATAGGCTCCAACAGGCTCAGGCTTCGCTGCTGTCCAAGCAACGTGTACACACTGAACTGACTCAGGCTTACTGTCCATGGGAATGCATCGCCTGGTGGAGAGAAGGAAAAACAAGGATACGTACAAAAAAGTGGCAATGTGATAAAACAGTGGGAGAATGAGGATGAAAATTGCAACAGAGGGATATTGGCAGAGATTGAGAGGAGCAGGGAAGAAGAGAGAGAAGGGAGAACAAAGAGCACAAGCCAAGTCATTGTGAAATTGAGAGGAAGACAAAGAGAGATACAAGAGAATTCAGCTTTTTGTCCATAAAAAAGAGCAAAGGATTAAAACAGCAGAAGGATCAGTCAACAATGCTTATTGTCATGAAACACTATGACAACAACATTATTCCTTCCGCTCACCTTTAAAATCCAAGCCAAATACTGCACATGGGATGAGGAAGCTCCAGGGAAAACATTAAAATGCACTAAAGAGCAGTATCCTTTTTGAAGAACAACATTTTACAACCAACACGCAGGCAGAGGATCCCATCAACACACTGTAAAATGAAGGTGCTTTCTAAATCTGCAGGTCTGAGACACGATGCCACACTGGGGGAGCTTGACCTCGTTAGCTTGCCAACTCTGGTAGAGCCATCTTACAGAGAAGGGGAACTTGTTCGCTAGCACAGGGCCGTGAAGTGCACATTTCCCATTCACCGTGGGCAGGACGCTTTGATCCAGGGCATTGAAAATGAGAGATGAAGAGCTTTTCAAAGGGTAGGAATGAATTACTAAAAGCATGGGTTGTTAATTTTAACGGCAACATTGACAAGGCTGCTGATGTCACTGTTTTTGCTGTCGTTTTTCTTTCTCCTCCGTTTTTGAAATCTGTATGCCCAATGCTGATGTCATTGAAGAGTTGAGAGTAAAAAAAAGGAGGGCCCCTTTTTTTTTCTTCTTCTAAAGAGAAAACACTGCTCACCCGTCTGAGTGTTGCTTATGTCAACTATACCAGGTGTGCACACCACATGTGCAAGATCTATCTCTCAAAGTCGCTCTACTTAAGTTTGTTTGTCTTTTGTCATGGTAAATGAGTGGTAGTAGGTCAAAGGTTTGCTCGGTGTTGAAAAGGCCATAATGATGATGAATTCACATTATGTAGCCTATTACTATTATGAAAGCATTCATTTCAATTATTAATAAAAGCAAATTCATTTGTAATAAAAGTTAAGTAGATTTTTCCCACCCACTGAAATTTATTTTCCGAAACTCCCATTTTTAACCTATGAACCGATCACTATTATTGTTTTTCAAAGTGTAACACTTTTCTCATTTTAACTTTCACATCAATCTTTCTGATAGCACGCCATTTGGTGTTCACAGTGTGGATCTGGGTGTGTTCCGCTCTCCCAGCATTGAAACTTCTAATTAAAGTTAAGATTTCTTTCCATACAGTATGACAACCTACCTTCCTCCAAGATGGGCTTGGAGACCACAAAGGGGAGCTCCTGCAGCGGCTCCATGTACTTGTGCCCAGCACTGAAGACGCTGATCTGTGGCAAGCAGACAACAAGGGTCCCAGGCATGGAGGCCTGGTTGTGGTACCAGCTCCTGACGGTGCCGGGAATGTCACCGCAGATGATGGTGCTCGGCGAGGGGAGGCTGTCATTAGGCAGGAACACACAGCACGACTGCAGCTCCAGCTGGAGAAGGGAGAGAAAAATAAACGAGAGGTAGCACAGAATGAAACGAAACAACGCTCTGCAGGACGCTGGTGTGACAGAGGACACAGAACCGCATGAGACTACACAGAACCAACTAAGACTACGCAGACCTACACAATGCTACATAAAGTTCACGCGTGCAACCATGTACAAACATATATACAGCATTATTACGTTATAAGATAATTTCTGTCCTGTCCTCAAAACACTGTTAGAAGAAGAATGTGAAACACTGATTGCCCTTTAAAATTACTGTGAAAATCCTGATATAAATTCAGGGCTTTTTGACAGATAAATCTTGAACTTTAATCATTTTTGAAGCCTATATAAAAGGGCTTGAGACCAATTCCAGCTGCATTATGTCACACATATTTCTGTTCACCAAAAAAGCTAAATTTACAAGCCATTAGGTCAGTCACCAGTAGCCAGTAAGTGTACGAGCAGTGTCTTTTTCCATTACACAGTGGCTGCACTGATTTAAAAGACCAGTTAACAGAAAGGAGAGTGGTCCAGGGTCCAGGGGGCAGACAGCAGGTGCTGCCAAGATAATCTGTGTGTGTTTTTGTGTCATTCAGAGAGCTGCTCTGCTTAAGGACTGAGCGCCGCTATACCATAATATGTTCAGTGTCCGACACATTGAAATTTGCATATACCATGTACACTTGTACAACCTCCTGCTAATATCACACACACTAATGTTGGAACGCCTGTGACAGGCCTGTATATGGAGGCAGTTTCCCCAGCTTTGATGAGAGCCGAGAGGGAGAGTCAAAAATTCTGAGATAGAGGGAGGAGAGAAAGAAAGAAAGAGAAAGAGGGAGAGATATAGTTACACATCCATCTCACGCTGCTTCCTCTTTTGATTACTCTTCAAAGGGGGGTTTGAAATCGGAACACTTTTGCACAAAGACACGTAAGTCTTTGGCCTTTTTTAAGGGCCGACACGCAGGAAGAAAATCCATTGACACTGCCTGGTCTGCTGCAGATCTTAGCAGGGTTAAGCTGTAAAGCAGGCAGACACACGGAAACCGCTGGGTTTAACACTGTGACTCTGGTCTGCACCTTGAGCTCACCGCCTCAGGCTAATGCTCTCCTGCTGGACGTCTTGGTTTAGTCATACACACATTATTACATAGTACTTCTTCTGCTTGAGCTATTCCTCAACCATCAAAATATTTTGTGAACAATGGCACTGGCTGTTACTCAATAAATGGGTGTGCCAGTGCGAAGAACATAAGGACGCAGTAAGGAAAATCCAGGCACAGTGGTGGCCCTTAAATGTGCAATATGTGAGAATTTGAAGCAAATTCCATGTATTAATCACTTTGTATTGCAATGTGTGGACGGACTATAACGCAACTTAAAAAAATGACACCTTCCTTGACTTTCTGGACTGACTTCTATGTGAAGGACTAGGGGCGGTTCTTCTGTTCCCCTACAGTGCCAACAGTGTGCAGCACTAGCTAACTGCTTTACTTAACACCCTGAGTCATTAATAACAAAGGTTTTCTGAAAGTTACACATGGGCCCTTTCATAAATTAGCATAATTAAGGCACTCTCAAAATTGTCACTGATTAATTTTCCATCAGTTGCTTCCGTCAATACTTTGATTAATTGACTGATCCTGATCACTTCAGGACCAATTTAATGCAGAACCAAGATCAAATGTAGTTCAAGGGTAAGTAGGCTGATATATATCTCTGTTTACTGTATATGTGTAAGCTTAACCCTATTACTGTCAAAGATAAAGGTACATACTAGGCTCAACCATAATAAATAGAAAGCAATCTTATACTTAAACATTTGCTGTTTCAAATGGGTCATTTGACAGCGCAGCCATCCTACCATACAGAGCAACTGTAAACCAACTACAGTTACCTCAATTATTTTAGTTCCCGTTCTGTGTCTGATGGTTGACTAAATCTGTCACCATATATCAAACTTTGAGAGTCAAACTTTTCTACGTGATCATAGGAAAATATCAAACACTAAAATAAATGCACACTGATGAACTGAAAAACTGTTTTTTTTTTTTTTTTGAGAAAACACAGATGTAAGACTCACATTTAATTTTATATGGACCTTTTTATTAGCAACTGTGGGACATTTTCAGCAAAATTCAAAATTGGGACATGGTGAGTTAATGTGAGACAAATTTTAGGTGAGCCATTTTGTAAGCAAAGGAAAAGGTGACTTTCTGGGTTTTAAGAGTAGGCTGTGCCACAACCTTCTCATACTATAACAGGGGGGTAAAAATGGCCACCTTCTGTTTAACTGACCACCATAATCGCTAGTATGAGTGTGTACAATAAACCATAATGTAATGCCCCTTAATGGTGTTTGCTTAGACTTTATAATGCTTTGCTGTTGTTCCCCATGGCAACACAAACCCAAAGATGATGTCAAGCGTATGGTAGCTGCAGACTTCCCACATCACAAAGTGAAATACTAACAATAATCAGATAACATCTCACAGATGACAACAGAGGAAAAAGTTGAACAATTGAATGGCATTCACTGGGCATAGCGACCACTGTTTCTGGATGTTTACACTCCAGCAAAGAAAAGGCTCAAAATGCTTCAAAGGGCCTAACTATGTAATGGAAAAGAAAATGGCCTGTCAGTCCTAAATCTGGGTGACACAAAACTAATCTTTAGTCGGCTTTCTTGTCCTTCTACCCCCCTTTTGGTGACAGCTAATAAAAGCCACACAAAAAAACAAAACAAAAAAATCACAGAAACAAACATGTTGTAATTCACGATGGCAACAGTGCACGAGTCTATCTGAAGGCGAGGGCGGTCAATAAAGCAACATTTGCTTTTCTTTTGAGTGAGGGAGTTTAGGTCAACAGGGTAGATAAAAACAACAGTGAACAGGGTATTTCACACACTGTGGACCACAGGCTGCAGTCATGGATGGATATCTGGCTTCAAATCTCTGCTGGAAGAAGGATGACGGCACAGAAAGACAAGGGAAATAATGCTATACCAAACAGATGAATAACTGTAACGTTACTCAAATATCTTGCCAGCTTCTGGATTAAATCGTGCTAAAGTCTGTTGGGCCAGGAAGCCCATGAAGAAACTACTTATTGTAATCTATACCTACTGCAGGAGGCAACACGGTCACTGGCTGAAGCTGTATCCAAGACAAATACAGTAAACAAGCAAGATCAAAATATAATAAGAAGCAAAAAGGACTCCGAGAGAGCATGCCCCTGCCAAGGCTGCACAATTGTCTACATTAGTTATTTTAATAATAGAAAATGTTTAGGAATGTTTAATCTGCATCTGGATCTGAAGCAAAATACACACTGCGATAGACAATCATGGGATAAAAGTGCCGGATTTTTTTCAAGTAAGTACAATAGTTCATGAGAAAATAGCGAAAATTGTAAAAAATGCCCCATCTGGCAGTGTGGAGAAACCATTTAAATGAATTCTGGTTCAGAATCCCTTGTTCCACGAGTGATGGCATGACTTTTCCTGAGTGGATGATAAGCTGCTAACAGACAGGAAGAAATGGAAACACAGAGAGAGAGCCTCCTTGGAAGAGGTCATGAGAGAGACTACTAACCTCATATTAGTGTCTAGAATTAATGTCCATTGGTACACCCAAAACGCATGACACACAATACTCATGTGAGGGCAACAAAAAGCTGGTCCTCCGTGAACACTGCACAAGACTCAGAAAACAGGAATGTTCAATATGACTTCCACCCAAATGAATTTATGTTCACTGACATGATGCCCTCGCCATGGAAACCTTCTGCTTTCTCAGTCACAGCAAAACACTGGTCATTTAAAGACAGTATATCAAACCTTCATGCCAAGAATGTACTCAAAATACCAGTCAAATACATTGACAGAATTGTAAATGCCCAGCCTTGGTTCTGCGGTTGTGTCACCCTTCTAGGAACATGAACTCAGAACCCTCTGAGAACCCACTGGCTATCCTCCACCCTGTTCTCTGGGCTACCGCTAACAGCAGGTCACCCTGGTTAACCTCGCAGACTTCTCCAAGACTCCCCTTCTGTGGTCTCGTGTTTGAGCTGTGACTCACACACACACACAAACACACGGAGACAGACATACAGTATCCAAACAAAGACGACAGGGGTAACAAAGGGCGAGAGAGGGAGCACTGGCACTGCTGAGCAGCGCTGACAGATCCAAAGAGAGAAATAGTCTGAGGTCAGAATGTCCCATATGCATCACTGCTTTGACCGCTGCCAAAACCACTGACAGAGCTTCTCCCTGACCAACTCTGTATGCCTCCATCACATACCCTCCCATGCCTCTGTCCTTTTGTCCCTCTCACTGCTGAGGCCCTGCTGTTGGTCTCCAGGTCTCTTGCTTTGACCATGCATTGATTCAGGGTGGAAAGTCCATGTAGAGATGTTGTAAAAGGAGAAGGGAGGGAAAGAAAACTTAGGAGGAGGAAATAAGAGGTGGTGGGAGAAGGGAGTCCAGTGTTTGTGTTCAGCATTATGGAATAGTTGCATATACTGGAGAAAAAAAAGAAAAAGAAAGAAAGGTTCTCTGTACGTACAGGTCTGAGCAGAAAATAAGAGTGTGTGTGTGTTTAATGTCACAACTTCAGGTGTAAAAGTTCACTTGAGGTTGTGCAGGGTCATGTTTGGTATTCCACACAATTGTGTTTAACAGCTCTGTAACAGGCCAATAAACACAGCACGTGAAGCAGTGAGCCTGTGTGACGATGTCCCCCTACTGCGAGCTGTTGGCCATGCCACACTCATGTGTGTGAAAGAGAGAAAGCATGCACAGCGTCCTGTGACAGGACAGGAAACGTACAGGTATGCCAGGCTGACCTAAAACTCAAGTCCGTTCCGTCACATGCTCGGGAGGCAAAAGGCCACATTTGCAGCGTGTTGCTGTTACGACTCACAAGGCTCGGCAAACTAAATTCAATTTCTATCCGTAATAGGATGGTGAAAATGTATTTTCTGTTAGGGTAGACCCGTGGAAAGACAGCTTTTCCAAGTGCAGCAAAAGGAAAATTGTGAAATGAATTTAAAAATAGAAACGGGCACAAATAATATCTGTGAGCCAGAAGTATAATTGCAGTGTGGAATATCTGTTACACAACTTTACCCTCTGTGGGGTTCAGGGTAATGTGGAATAAAACTGTAGCAAAAAATGACAGATAGATGGCCTCTGGAAATGACAACAAACAGTAAATACAGCACAGGTTTGTGCCTGTGTGTGGTGTGTGTGTGTGTGTGTGTGTGTGTGTGTGTGTGTGTGTAATGGGTGGGACGGGGGCGGGGGGGGCTGAGGATTACAATAAAGATTTGGTTTACATGAGATTTGGATTTAAGTTGAAGCGTGCTGTTAGAGGTTGAAGAATGGCAGGTGTGTTCATGTAGTATGTATGTCATTATAGAAGGTTCACTGGGGAAATGAGGAGTCAAAGAGTCATGATTCTTCATTCCTCAATGACATCATGTCCTGTCAAAGTGAAACTAAATCATTAAACATAACAAATGGAGTTAAGTGTCAGCGGCATGGGACTGCACTTCAGTTACCCACTGCCTCTAATGACAGATTAATTCAGGAAAAAGCACTGAGGGACAATATGAGTGTGTTTCTGTGTGTGTATTCAGGGGCAGGGTGTATCACTCGCAGCACACTCTATTAATATACTTCAAAAACAGCGGAAACACTTTTCAATTTTGACCAGGAAATCTCTGTAAAAAAAAAAAAAAGAAAAAAAAGACTGAGGCCAATCAACTCCTTATGAGTCTGCACGTGCCGGGCTTTTACTGAGAAAACACGCTCAGATGACATACTTACACATTTCCAAAAGCACATACACACACACACACATACAATATGTGTGTACTTGAATACAGTACATGTACACCTGAACACACTCACACACACAAACACACATCATACCACTCCATTGCAACTGCAGTCATCAGTCATTTAAATTCAGAATGAAAAAATCAAACAAAAAGCTAAACAAATAAAAACCCAATGGCCTCAAGTCAAAACACCTGAATTAACATCCCCCGTCTTCTTTTTCTTCAAACAAGTGCTGCACTGAAAGAGCCCCCCCATCTCTTTTTAATATCCTTGTTGAGACTTGGCGCTGTGCTTACCACTTCCTCTGAAGGGTGGCACCTGCAACAGCAATGAACTCAGTTACACAACACTGCTGAAGCTATAAGGTTATATCCTCCAGTCCTGCTGCTGGGCGTTAAGTTAGTTCAGTACAACAAGCTGGCTGCTGCATCCTTTTTCCTCCTCCTCTTATATTTGCCCTGAGGGTGAAATCACCACAAACAACGTCCAAAAACTGGGTTGAAGGGAGACTCCCCTTCAGTATGATTTATACAGAGCAGTGAGGATCCTGCTGTTTGGCATAGAATCAGAGACCGGGAAATACTGAGTGTGTGTGTTTGTACTTATAAAGATGCATTTGACTCATTGCTGCCTTTCATCAGTACATCCATGGTATGTGGAGAAAACGTGTTATCTGGCTGGCTCATCCAGAGATGAGAGTGAGAGATCTGACAGTACACAGCCATCAGGGGACACAGAGACTAGCTGGAAATAATATAGCAATCTGTATATCATGGAGCATGGTAGACTCATGTTCTTCAGCTGTATAAGTCTCAGTGTGCACACTGACAAACACAGGAAAAAGTCCCACAGCCTCAGTGGGAGTGCCAGTGGTTTTTGAGTGACAGCCTGGTTATTTAGTAGGTGACCATTGCTTATCCTGAGACTTAGGCCTTGATCCCTTCCTCTTAGGCTTCTAAATGAACAAGGATCTTCTTACACTTTGATCTACGATCACTCAGACTCTAATTCAATCTGGATTCTGGATCAGGAAGCCAGCATATGCTGTCAGGAGTAAATAAATACTACTAGAAAAGAGACAGATGAACAAAAAAGCTTGAAATATAAAAAAAAAAAATAAAAAATCCCCGAAACATATCCATTTGGAAAGTACTTTGATTGAATGGTAAGATGCCTAAAGACACATTTTTGTTCTCTGTCTCTTTCTTCTCATCCCTGCCTGGCGTCACATCACAGAGTTCTAAATATGGGATTGTTCCATTTTTTGCGGCAAGTTCTGCTCAGTTTTATTCCTGATCACTTCCCCGCGCCATCAGATAGCGTTCAGAATCCAGCCACATGTGTGGACCCTGTTTCAAATCTTTTGGTCTTAATACCCCCAAAAAGCGTCCTTTACTTCCTCCTGAGCAGCCATGGGAGTGCATGATCTGTCTTGTGTAGCATTTCTCCCTTGAGTCCTTGTGAAGATGGTTTATCTGGTTCCAGCAGAGCAGGTTCTAATAGAGAGGAAGCTGAGGGCCAAACACACTTAGGCTTTAAAAGGCTGGGGCCATGTGGAAATGGCCTATATAACCACAGGAGGCTCTTAGGATCTGCCGTGCCTCGCCAGTAAATGACAGAACGGTGAGTAGGATGGAGGACAGCCTGTCTACTCTGAAGAGCAACTTCAGCTGAGAGTACATCATTCTCAGATAGTCATTCTTAGAAGTGCAGTTTAACGTTTCAGGTATAAAAAAGACGGTATGCAAGAAAAGGTAGAAAGGCCCTGTCTGAAAGAGAGATCGGGAAAAATGTCCAGACTCTTGAAGCCTTTATCATTCGATCTAAATTGTAACTATACAGCAAAGTTTATGTTTACAGAATTCCTTCATACCCACAGAAATCAAAGTACCAATGATCATGGTTATTCATTAATTGCTAATGCTTGCCAACAGACGACTTACTGTATCTAGCCATAAATGATGACAACAAACAAATACAACAGGATTGTTTCATTTCAACTACGAAAAGATTTCTGGCTTACATGAGTGACTGTGGAGATGAAACACCAGATTATGTTCCAACAGGATTGTTCAAATTTAAGCACATTCTTAAACTTAAAAGGTAATGATTAAAATCAAGCATTTTCCAGACTTTCAAGACTTTGTATGGACACTAGTGACGGGACTGAATACAGTCTCTGTCACAGTCCTCTAACTTGGACCCAGTCAGTGAACTACGTGTCAGACATTTGTGGCGCGGTGGTCAGATCCGCTGTTAGGCTTATTGTTTTCATATCACTGCAGGGAAGAGAAACTTGGAGGCTCCAGCTCCGTGCAGACCTCAGCACAGCGCAAACCCTGCAGGCCAAGATCATCTCTCTGTGGAGTGACCCCACAACATGTGAAACACACACACACACACACATCCGCACGCACACTTGCACATTCAAGCACGTATGTGCTGACACATTTTTCCCTCATTTTCTCTACTGCACACTCTTTTTTACACACACTTAGACACACACAATAAGCAAGCCACGACACACAGGAAATCACCCAGAGATAGAGGAGAGGAAATTAGAAACACCCTCCCAGCATCCCAGGTGAAAACATTTGCAACTCTGGAGCAGAAAAATCTCAGTGGAGAGATCGGCAGCAAACGGAAAACACATCCCTTTGTTTTTAAAAACCTGATACCTCTCCAAATGTAATCTTCCTGTTCCTGCACCAGACGGGACACTGTGTTTCCTAAGTGGCCAGTCAGATGAACAGAAGGTCCACAGAGCGACCCCCCCTCAAAAAAAAAAAAAAAAAAACATCTCTCTTGATACCCCACCCACTGTTAACCTTCTTCTGCCCTTTCTTCTACATATTGTGCATTCAGCTCTGTCCAAAAACACATTTGGAATAGTGAGTGTGATAGTAAATAGTGCAAAAAGAGTGTAAATAGTGTCTCCCTGTAAATTAACATGATAAATGTGTGTATCTCAGGATGAAACTGTGCAGTTGTGTGTGTGGTGCTTGGATGTACACAAATGAAGTTTTTCCTCAGAAACCTCAGAGAGCAGCTTTCCCCCCTGATGTCTATGAGAGGGGCATTTAAGCATGATGCCTCCTGACAACAGATAGGCTACGTCTCACCCACATGCCACCACAAGCAATAAGCTCGTGGCCTGGCACAGCAGCACGGCCAGGCAGCCAGCCATCCCTGTGGCCCTGCATTCCTCTCTTCTAACACTGCTTACAGAAGCTGACAAGCGCTGGAGGTCTCCCTGGCCGAGGTGGAAATCTGCAAAAATAAACGCTTTAGGTGACATGAAGGCTTTGTTTGTTTCTGCTGGCCCGGCTGTTTGTGTTAGCGCGGTGGGTTAATTGCGACTTTGATCGCCACGTTTATTGATCCAACAGTGGCCTTAGGAGTGCGGCTGGCCTGGCCTGCCTCGTCTGCTCCCACCCTTGATCTCAAACAATCACACCTCCACCACCCCAGCATGGTGAGCCACTACAGATTGGGTCTAAGGGGTGGCCATGCCAAACTAGGGCTGAGGATGCACTGGGAGAGGATGCTCATGATTGGGAGCACTCTGGTGTCTCGACTGAGCAGGGCCAAGGACCATTAGGACGGGTGGTTTAGTTTAGGTGAGAGAAACTGCCACTTCATTAGGAATGTGGTGAGTGGAACAGACTAGGCTAAAGGTCAGGCAATGGGTTATGCAGGATTCATGGTACAGCTGAGAGCTTAGACAAAAGCCCTCACATACAAAGAACTAATGGTAAGCAGGTTGGACTGTAGTTTGTTCAGATCTATGAAATAGGCTTGGCTTGGTTTATCTACAGTAGTGGTATGGCCAGACAATTTTTCTCTGGGCCAGCTGAAGTGAGTGGAGGTGGCTGTGATTATGTTATGCAGTATGTAATACTAGGCCAAGTTGGATCAGATGGTGATGGACTGCAGATGAAAAGAGCTTTTTATTGGCTAACTCTGGCAAATTTTCACCACCACTGATTTATGCAGTGTGACCAAATCAAGTAGGCCAAACTGGGCTGTTCTGTACCTCAGCTGATCTGATTTGACCTGTGTTTGGCACAGCTTCCTCCTTTGTCCCAAGACAAAGGGTGGATGCATGCTCCAACAACTTAACCAGATTCACCTCCAAACAAGCTTTCCAAAACACTTCCAGAAGATCAGGGTGAAAACCACCATCATTTTTCCCTGACAATTTTTAAAACATCCCAATCTTGAAATTGTAGCTGCTGTGAGTCTTTATCCTAATGAAAATCAGTTCCAGGACTCTGGGCCTCCGAGGTTCAAGAGGTTACAGACACAAGAGAATCCTGGTAAGCACTTTTCCAGTGCAGCCCAGTGAGAGGGTCAAATATGCGTGTGCGTCTATAACGGCTGTGAGGTCATCAGTGCACTGACACAGCAGCAGATGATGGAACGGGATTCTGGCCACACATGCACACGAGCGCTCCCGTCAACATGTGCACGCACACA
Organism: Chelmon rostratus; assembly: GCF_017976325.1. Taxonomy (NCBI): domain Eukaryota; kingdom Metazoa; phylum Chordata; class Actinopteri; order Chaetodontiformes; family Chaetodontidae; genus Chelmon; species Chelmon rostratus. The sequence continues at coordinate 23,280,471 of NC_055665.1, forward strand.
CAGAGTGTTCTCACCCGGTAAACAGCTAATGACACATCTACTGTTACATTGTGAGGTCTTGAATTAGATGAGGCGATACCAGAGAGGATGAGTGTGTAATCAGGAGAGAATGTACACCCTTTCTCTCACTCTCCTTCATATTCCCTCAGCACCTCTCCTGTATCCCCCTCTCTGTTCTTCCTTCTCTCGTTCCCTCCTTCCAATGTGCTGTCTGTGTGGAGATATGTATTTGTGGAGACTCAATGACTGGAGAGACACTGTGTTCTGCCCTCAGTATTAACCCATCTATCTGTTTGCACGACAATCAATCAGTGCTGAGCTTTTTATTAGACAACCAGGTAATACAAGCCATAACACAAGCACTTAAAAATGAGTATCACAGTATGCCAAGCACACAGAATTCATCTCAGTTTCTCCCTTATTGAAATAGAAGTATTTTGGGAAGCTTGCAACAAGGTACACTATCATGCAGATTTCTCAAAGATGCAATGTGCATGTACACGTAATACAGTAAAATACATGGAGTCCAGACAGAGTGGGCACATGTCAGCGCTAAAGTCAAGCAAGCATGCCAGGTTTGAAAAAGAGTATTTTTTAGTAGCTGGGAGACCTTTGAGGGAATTCTATGGGGAGTGTTTGGGTAGCTTTTGTTTGAGAGGGTGATTCTAGATTAATGGAACTGCTGTTTTATTACAATCTATTCCTTCTACTATATTACTGAACTGTCCTGATAAAAGTGTTTTTAATGTAACATTTTAAAATCTGGGTTTTTCTCTCTCACATGGTAGCCCAAATGCCCTATTCATGGCTGGAGATGGGGCTTGATTTCATTTTCAATCATAATGAATAAAACTTTATACACTTTCTCAGCAGAGAACTCCCAAAGTTGCAGTTTCTACCAAAAACCATTTATGTTATGATTTAGATGAGCTCCTTGGGTTTGTAACATGACTGTCACATTTGAAAAGTTGACAATATTTTACCACAATCCTCAAAGAAACACGGTGTTTAAAGTGGCACAAAATTAAAGTTGTAATTGCAAAACATTTGGAAAATGTGGGCTCTGACAGACAGGGAGGATGAGGTGTTGAGTGGAGGGATGATAGGATGGAGGAGGGGGGGGCAGAGGATGAAGTAATGTGCCTGCAGAAGGCGCTCCAGCCGGGGTCAGATCCTGTTCATGGAAACCATCTGGCCTGCTCGATCTGAGCCACACCAAACATACAGTACACATGATCCTCCTTTCTGTCTCTCTCTCACTTTGCTCCTTTTTCAAACTCACCTTCTGCCCATTTTTTCTTCTTCTTCCTTGCTTCCTAACCTCCATCTCCTTTCCATCACTTTACCTTCTCTACCCCACTGCTTTTTCTCCTCTTGTTCTCTCTCAAAAAATATCCTCCTCATTAATGCATGGCAGCTGCAGGGAGCAGTGTTACTTCATTTTTCCATGGCAACGGTCTCTCTGTTTCAGTGGATCCCATTTCAGTTTTGGTAGCAACGTGCTGCTTTGCCAGCGCTGAACACATTCATGTGTTAAATAGAAGGAATTATTGCAAAATTCCTGAAATAGAATCACCATCCTGATCACTTGCAATTATTATCATGGCCCAGAGAGAACATGGGTGTCCTGGGGGAGAACGGGGCGGAGAAGAGGAGATGACAGGATGAAAAGTAGTAAGGAGGGGGGGGTAAGCGGGGAGAGAAATGCAGGGGACAGAGAAGGACACCAGAGGTAAGAGCATGGAAGGCAAAGTGAGGAGTTTAGGAGCTGTACTATATGTAAAGAGTAACATAATGAGTTGGAGCAAGAGAAGGGAATAAAGCTGAGGGTCCAAAAGCCAAGGCTGAGGGTAAATGACCATTTTAAGATACGCCAGGCCACTCTGGCCAGGGCGACAGCTACCACTGTGCCCGTCAGACCTAATGTGAAGTGACTACTAAAAAAAACACCACCTACACATTATGGCCTTGCATGACCAAGAAACTGTAGCTGCCTCTACAGGGAAAAACACACATACACACTGTACTCTGTTCCACATCGTGTGTACGACACAGATGATCTGTGCTGTACGTAACGCCAAAAAGACTCCACCATCTTGGGCCTGAGGGGCTCCGTTTGGATGACCTCACCATGCCTGCTGCAATGGTGTGACAAAGACACTGACGCTGTCCCACATCCACATTCTCTCTTTCTTTCATTTCGTCTTTCTTGAGGAGCATCTAAACTAATCGACTACTGTAGTGATTCAAAAATTTGTAAAGTGAGCCATTTCTCTTTGAGCCAGCCGGCTTGTCTGTTTTCAACATTAGCTGCTCGTCTGTCTCTATCATTGACGGTTTCTTGAAGAGATTAAAGGAAGTTCTCTGATGGATTAGGAATAATGTTCGGGCCATTTTCATTGCAGGGTGAAAATTGCCCATCATTCCTAGTGAGGTAACAGGAGAAGAGGGTCTTACAAACTGAGATAGATAGGAATGCAGTGGATTTCAAGTCACAGAGGAACCATGGCTCAGAATCATTACTGGGGTTTGGTTGGAGCACTCAGCCACAGAGCGTGACACTCATGGATTCAGATAATAATCTGTGCCCTAACCACGCATGACGGGACATCACCAGGAATCAATGCTAACTATGTCTGTCATTGAAAAAGACAAGCATGGTGTAAAGAATGATTTTAGAGCAGAAAGCTACAAATAGAAACAGTGCATGTTCTGCTTTTTCCAGCTGCTATTCTGGTTTTAGACTTTGAGTGGGATATGTGTCTAAGCCATTACATAAGCTATATTCAAGCATAGAGCCACAGTGTAATGAAATGCACAGTGCAATGGGACAGAATTGCATACACAGATTTTTTGAGGTTATGCTGTGTCTTGAGGTAAGATAAGGGTTGATGCAGTAAAGTGCATTCGACCTTCAACAGTTTCAATGTGTGATCCAAATGTATGATAGTAAAATGAAAATATAGACCATGTTTTATTTGCAGTGTTCTCTGCTATTTGTGAACTGCTGACAACGGTGGATTAAATGACAACAGACAGTGGCTGAAAAATAAAAACCTCATGTTATTGTTACTGCACCGCTTCCATTCTGCATTAGCACTATTTTCTCACCTACTTAAAATGAGCCAGCAGTCTAGCATCTGCATAAGAACTCTACCTCCTCGCCTCCTGCTGTGAATCTGAAGGAAAGAATGTATGTCACAGGGACAAAGCATCATGACTGCATCTGAGACCAGGACTATGAGATTTTTTAAACCAGTTTACACAATCCCCAGTATGCACGTGTCCCTATTCTGTTTCTGTTTAGCCTTTAAAAATTCACAGAATAGTAAGTATTTTTGCAACTGTCTCTCCACCAATCTCATTCCCCCACCTTCACTCTATCCTTCTTGCTCGTCTCTTCTCTGTAAAAGACGGAGAAAGCACTGCACGCCAAATTGGGCACATGTGCAGCAGAAGTGTGAGCCATTAGGTATTCTGTTTACACCACACTAAAATAAATGGAGTGGTTTAAGTTTGGGGATATCCAAGGCCTGGGGTACCAGCTGTCGGGTCGCTCGGTTTGGTCCGCTTCCACTCCCATGTCAACAGGACAGACTGTTTCCTAATTACTGCGGCAGTACATGGTGTGGTCCCAGTCGCACAGCCGAAGGGGACAGAGGAAAGTGGAGGCAATGACGGGCTCGGCAAACTATTAGAGGGTTGAGTTAACTTTTGTGGAAGTACTGTAAACAGCTCAGTGAGCTGACATGGGACCAGGGCTCTGGAGCATTATTTCAATTCACACGCGTCATGCTCTCTTTCATGTTTGACTGACACCAGTTTGTGTGGTCCTTGCAATAAGAATTAAGATGAATTAAGAGCAGTTGTTGGACTTCTGCAACATTGGTGATTGTTTACATGCACAAAGAAACTTGCCTACAACCAGGTTCCAATTAAATTGACTGATTTAGTTTACCTGCTATTTGCAATCAATCCCTGCAAAAGCGTATCCCTGCTGCCATGAAAAAACAGAACAACACACCGTTGAAAAGGTACAAAAATAGGATCCAGTGAAGTTATGACCTGTGAGATCACATTAAAACTCTGAGTCGAAATGTGGGCAAAACCAACAGTCAAAGAACAAATCTACGCTGCAGGGATCTGTGGGATATCAAAGGGATCCTGATCAGGTCTCTCATCATGAAAATATGAGCCTAACTGTAGTATTTTAACACAGTTCTGATGTTACAGTGGCCAACCAAAATCCGGGATATCTGAGTAGAAAAAACACAACATTAATGCTCAGGGAAAATGTGGTCACCGTCTTCACAGTAATGTTTGCACACTGTAGACCAGCAGTCATAAATGGACTACTGAACACAAAGACGTCCACATGCCCCAATCAGTAATGTACCACATGAGCACTGTGTGTGTAGACACACACACACACACACACACACATGCATACACTATGACGTCCTGTTCCTGCATCAAGTGGAGTCCTGTCAAAGAGTTGTCAGCACTTCCTGATGCACTTCAGATGGGGCTGGTTCTGATGTGGGCTCTGCTAACTGGTGCAGTCAAGATGCAGCAAGCAGCCACACAATGGGGCTACTTAACTATCCAGCTAGACACTTAAGAAGACAGACGGGACATCCAGCAAGCCAGCCAGTCAACCAGAAAGTCAGTCCGCCACAAAGGGACATGAGACATTACGTATGCATCTGTATGTAAAACACGCTAATGGGCTAACAGCTAACAGAGGTCCCTGGAAGCTATATGGCCACAACCAAAGAGAGAGCTAAGCTGGGTTGAGCTGAGCTAAACCTCAGTACTTCACAGTAACAAAGGAGAGGAAGAGGAGGGCAGGGAGAGGGGTTAATGGTCTCTAAAGCAGATCTGGGACTGGTGTTTGGAAATACAAAGCTGCTCCCGGACTTGCCAATAACTTCTGTATGAGGTCAAGTCAAAGAGCAATCATGGTATTCTTGCTGATTTTGATTCTGCTTGAGCCCTGAAGATAAACATTGACATATATTAAATGTCCGAGACATTTAAAGTCATTATGTGGGTGCCAGACTTCAAAGAATGTAACTGCAGTAACATGAGTTTGGTGTGTAGCTCAAAAGCAGAGAGGACTTGTTGAAATGACAATGACAAGACACTGAGCCACCCTGCTTCAACATGACTAGATACAGTGAAACCTTGCATACCACTGACTGATGAACAACATCAAAGCACCACCATCCAAAATCAGCGCAGCAGAGGAAAGGATTATCTTGTATACCTGCTCCTACATAGAAGCACAACAAAAAAGGTAGAGAGTGTAGGTTGGTACCTGGAGCGTAAGGTGTTTAACAGCATCCCAGGCATGGGCGATGAGCTCCTTCATTCTCTCTTCTGAGGTTGTCCACGAATCCTCTGCTGTGGTGTCAGGCATCACTTTCATTGGGATGGACAAGGGACGTGATTCTGGGAAAGAAGGAAAGTGAAAAATATAAAAGACATCAGATCTGCACACTGTTTAAAGCAGTTTTTCCTCAACAATCAGTTGGGTATGCATCATTTTCCAGTACCATGTCTACCTTGTATTAATGTGAATTAGGTTTGTTTAAACTGTTGGTCCTGTTATGAAACTACCGCTCTACCAAAGGATTCTATCACCTCATAACAAATTATATAAAATCAATATGCGCTAGATGAGAAAATACTGTCCTGCATCCATTCTTTTTTTAACTCTCTTCATAATTCACTGTTATTTTCATCTGCTGTACAGTATCATGTTATATGATGTTTAAATGACACTTCATTGAGGTGATGTAATGTTGGCACTCAGGTTTCTTGTCTCCTACAGCGAGAGAGGGAACTATGAGAACTGAGAAAATGCACACACACACACAAACACACGCACAGTATCCGAGACATGATGTCCTGCTGTGGTCCAGACGCAGGTCGATCGTCTGTGCTGACACTCATGGCAACAGCCAAGCACACAAATCACACAGCAACAGCCCCCTCCATTAGCCTTTGTGATAACCGTATGAACCTGAAGGTCAAAGCACACCTTCAGTGTTCATGAGATAGTTATTGTGAGAGAAGAAGGCAGATAGATGAAGGACAAAAGGAGAGTGTAAGAGAGGTGCAGAAGAAGAAGCAGAGGGGCTGAGACAGAGGCATATAGACAGAACACACATTCTACCAGGTTAGCCTGAGGTCTGTGGATGTTAAAGCCATCAGGGCGTCAGAGGTGAGGGAATGGGGGTCTCTCTGAAGACACATTAAGACATATTCCATGATTTAAAGGTCTGCCTTGCTCAGCAGCTCTATCCCACAGTTGTCATGAAACAGCGGTGATGTCACAGCACCACCATGACTCCTCAGACGCCACGCTCCCAAATATCACTAAAACAGCCAAATGGGTTGGCATGGCAACAAGAGTGTGTTGCCAGGGGAATGGACGAAAAGGATGCTTGGTTACAACGGTTTGTGACCGCCGTGGCAACCTGCCTAAAACTTGTGGGTGGAAGTGTGTGTGTGTGTGTGTGTGTGTGTGTGTGTGTGTGTGTGTACAGCTGAGTGACTAAGGTCACAGGTGCATGTGTGTAAAGTCTGTGTGTATGTGTGTGGAAGTGGAAGAAAGCAGACTGAAGGACGAGATCATCGTGTCTGGACTCTCTTACAGTATTTTCTCACACTCAGCATCCAGGTGCTTCTGGCATTCAGGGACTATGAAATGGACTATATTTGTCATGATGCCTTCAATCAGTTTTGCATCATTACGTATTAAGCACAGTGCTTTGACCACGCTGTACATTTTGTACGTTTGACAACCCATATTTTCCAATCTGCCTTCTCCCTTATTCTTATTCCTCAGCTACATTGTTTCTTTGAGCCTCGTACACAACCATTTCCAGTGTTCACATACTTTACTAAATATCCACATATTTAGCAAAGCATGCAAAAATTGACTCTGACAGGACAGATTGTGTTTCATGGACTGTCTTTCGTAGACTAATGTGCAGAGAGTGCTGTATAAACCACTGTGATATCATTGGGTTGTCAATAGTGTTTTGTTGTAGAGGACTGTGTGTGTGTTAGAGTATTCCTGTCAGGCTGCATTAGAGAGCTGTTTCCTGTTCAGCTCTGCAGGGGATCCTTATGTACATGACAGAGCTCTGTGGCTGCTGCTCTCTGTCATGTGGTCCAGCTGTCTAGACCTAGGGAGACTTTACCCCAGGGACTGGGCATGCTGTGTGTGCATATACGTGTGTGTGTGTGTAAAGTGGGCTGTGACAATGTTGTGTATCTGCATGTGTATACTTTTTTAAGTCTGTGCTTGAGTCAATGTGTGCACTCGCGATGGCATCACTGTCTACGCACACAGAAAAGTGTGTGTGAGTGTGTTAGTGTGAGTATGACTTCAAGTCCATGGGAGGTTACCCAAGTCTCACAGCTTACGTCAAAAGTCATGGTTACCCCCCCATACCCAGAGTACATCCTTGTCCAACCAAACAGTGTCTTACCACATCGGAAAATACAACGCAAACATATAGACGTACACATTGCCCTGACAACACACAGCAGAAAAAACATTAAAACAGACCCCAAAATGAGTACACACCCTCACCAACAGAAACCACCCTTCTGAGCTTCAGAAGCATCAATCCAGGTCACACCAACTCACAGGACCAAGTCCCTCCTATTCATCAAAATAATCTATTACACACCATGAGAGTGTTAGTGAGAGGGTGGTGTGGACCAGGCATGAATACAAGCTGGAGGCCATGTTGAATTACATATATGCAGGCTTATGTGAGTAGGTGTGCGTGCTCTGTGCAACAAGCAGCGTGCACTCACATAAACCTGGGTAACTAATTTTACAATGTACAACATGCAGTAAGTATCAATACATGTGTACTGTACATGCGAGCAAACACACGTCTGGCCGGAGCCTGAAATCAGGCTACCAGAGATGGCCATGAGCAGTTCTAACTATTGCCATCAAATTCAACTTCAACCCTCTCATCTCAAATCAATAACACCTTCAACATTTTTTTCTGAGTCATGTTGTAGAGGAACCCATCACTCTTCTTAAGATTATTAGTTTTTGGCGAGGCCTCAAAGGTGGTACTGGCTGAAGTTTTCATCTAAAAACTGGTTATTGCCCTTCTTTTTTAGACCTTATAGCTAACCTTCACCTGAAACCTTTTTGACTTTGGGGGTAGGCCAGACTGTGAAAGTCCTTCCCCGGAGAGAGTCTGTTAGGCCAATCAGAAAGTGTGCTAAAATACAGCATAGGCAGTAACAAAGGAGGGCCAGTCTGCATGCAGCCCTGCGCTTTGTTTTAAATACCATTCCAGGACTCTGTTTGTTAATCCTGGGGTCATTATTTGGAATGAAACTGCCATATCTTGTTATAGTGACTTGGCGCCCGCCATTTCTGCAGGGAGGGGATTGAGAGAAAGAGAGAGGCAGGCAGGGACAGAGAATGAGAAAGACAGAGAGAACACAAGAGGTCGAAATTCAAATGAAAGAGAAATATGACAGGAGCGCCCGAAGCTCTTAAACCTGCCCAGGGCTAACAAGTCCTGAGAGTCCTCTTAAAGTGGGGTTATTCCCCCTGTCTCGTGCCATCTCAGCCATGTCCTCATTTTCACCCTCTGTTAGGCCATTAGGCTAATATCTTACTGGCCAAACTCTGACCATACACCCTTCCCTTTCTCCTTTCCTCCTCTGTTTTGTTCTCACTCTCTCCAACCACTCCCTCCGTCTTCCTCTCTTAGCGTTCAGCTGGTCTGTGGAGCTGCCAGTCCAGTCCCCTATAAACATTCTCGTGTTCTGATGGTGATTATTCATCCTCTTTAACAGCTCCATCACATCTCCCAGCAAGCGAAAGGCCCGGGTCTTTGAAGCCCACAGCCTGAGCATGTGTCAAGTGATCAGAGAAAACGCAGAGACCAGAGCCCCATTACAACACGTTGACTTTAAGGCGAGAAACAAATCAGTGTTGCCTCATTTCATGATGTACAACCCAACACTGCCGCGGCCCAGTAACGCTGCAGTTAAACGTGTGAGGGCGTGTGGTGTGTGTAAATCGCACATCATACAAATGTGTGATTCCCGCTCACAATCGAAAACACGCATGAGCACGCACACAAATTCACTCCGATACACTCGCAGTCACACAACACCAACATCATGATAGCGCCAGTGAAGTTTCCACTACACATTTAACAGACCTCACAACATCAATGGCACGAAGCATCCATATGTCCTTCCCGAGCGGTTGAGCAAGTCAACCATAAAATAAAAATTTCCCCATGCCGCTTGCTATCTTTCTGGTATGTTCCCTATTACAAATGGTTTACAGTGAGCTGAAGTGTTGTATATTCTGTTACAGCTGCGTGCAGAGGCAGCAATGGGGCTCTTTAATAAACCTGCCCGCCTATTTGTTTTGGATGCAAGTTGGTGTTTGTTTAAATATTTACGTGACTCCATTTGTTATGGCGTTATTGAAGCCGCCATGAAAAAGTGGTGGTGTAGCCAGGCTGACTGCACGGGGGAGGAAGGGGGGTGACGGTGTGGCAAGAGGACTTTTAAAAGTTTTATCTCACCCTTATATTTCCATTTCTGTGCACACACTGCATCCACATACACAATGCACTGATGACCCTTTCTGCCAGCTGTACTTTAGTCAAGTAAGTCAAGTCGAGGTAATTGTGGAGGGAATACTTCTCAAATCAGGCATGTGGAGACAGACTCTGATGGCTCTGGCAAGGACAAAAGCGAGAAAAGGATCACACACATTTCTCATTGCAATCGTCATCACTTTCATCATCAGTATCATCAGAGCTCAGAGTGATCATACACAACATGGCTATCCAATCTACACAATATTTAGTTGAGATACTGATCTAAAAGAGGAGTGGAGTGGAGAGGAGAGGGCTCCTGCCAGCCAGACCATGACACCACACGTAAAGAATGAAAACAGAAAGACTCGTCTTCTCAGCGTGACACCGAGACCTCATGAAATGTCCCCTGTGAAATCACCTCAAACCAGTTTCCAATCCCCTCCTGTTCCCCTGTCATCTGAAGTAAACCCCCTCCAGCCTGCGCACTAATTCATGCTACGTCTGAGGAACCACAACTCAACCCCAACTTCCCTCTCTGCTCCTCTCACTTCAACCTCAAAAACCACAGCCAACATCCACAAGAGCTAATACCCTTATCATTCACAAAAGCAGAGAAGGGATACATAAGGACAGACCTATTCCCCACAGACCGCTCTGTCTGTCCTAGAAGTCAGTGAGTGCTCGGTAGTGTGCAGAGGCCAAAGACCTTCTCAGCGAGTCCAGTCCCCCCTCAGACTACAACCATTCTTCTCTGGGGGGCCTCCTATCTCATTATTCCTCCTTTTTCTTGTTTTCTTTCCCCACTCCAACCATCATTACCTTGATAAATTATTGACTTTACCAGAAAAATTAAACTATATAAATAACTCCACAATGAAAATATTATCCCCTTCTGAAGAGTGCACAGCAGCCAATAAAAACCTGCCTGACTTCTATCAGGCTACTTGGGCTTGGAATATAGCTATGTGTGAGACTGTGTAGTTCTGCCTGAAGTCCTCTCATCAATTCTCTCTCTCTTTTATATATGTGTATATGTGTTTCCTTTTCCAAAATATATTAATCTATGTCTCTCCGGAATATATGTTTCTCAACCATGAAACCTGGATTTTCTTTCCTGTTCCCAAACTCCCTCTTTTTTTTGCTGATGCACTATGGTTGAGATCACAGAAAAGCCATCAGTGCGGGAAAGTTTTTGTGAGGCCCTCAGCCCTGACCACCACCAGATATCGTCTTCTACCTTGCAGATTTACAGCACGCACAATGCAAACATTTCCATTTCTCTCTTTCTCTTTCAGGTCCTCCCGGTAAATAGGAAAATTACACCTAATCCCATCATCCAGACCACTAGCAGACAGGAACTACGGCGACGGTTCTCAGTCCAGCCTTTAAGAAGCACGGCCAGATCGCAGGATAGGTTTCTCAGCAAAAGATGTATGTTCTCTGAGCGCCAACGCTAATTTTAGGATTGAAAAGGAAAGCCAGTGAGATCATTACTCTGGTAGATGTTAGAGAACAATGAGAAGCTCGGGACTTGGGAGGCTCTCGATCAGAAACACAGTGCTGCTGCCAACAAGAACATTCATTAGGGACAAATAAAGAAAATACTTAGAGGCTAGTTTTATGTGAACCAATTTGTGGCGTAATTGTGCGGGCAGACAGAAATCGACCTCAAGCTGAGGAGAAACAACTTGTTTTCAAAGTCGTCGTTCCACGGCCTTTCTTGTAAAGGATAATCACACAAAAACAACCGTTAACACTTCTGTGATGGTGTTACTAGGCAACATTCAAACAAACCTGTGCTGTGAATTAAACAACCACCCCTTGTGTTTAGTTTTTAAAAATGAAGTCAAAAACCTCAGCCTCTGTAGTCTATCCACCACAATATTTAGGCAGACCATGCACTTAGTCCAGTAACAAAAAGCCAAATGGACTGACCAGAAATATTAACTATCCTATAAACCAACCAGAGCAATAGCATCATGAAAAGGGAACATTCTGAAGAAACATTTAGCACAAAAGGCACCTAGACATGGCTTATTTCAGTATTTGTACACCGCATATAGCATTATTAAAGACAAATTGAAAGAGAAATAAGACTACATATGTGAGCAGACCTGTGTGTTAACATGAAAATACCTATAACATCGTTTACTCTGTGCTGCGTTCAAAGTCAAAGTCATCTGCCGGAAATGGCTCCGATCCAATTCAGGCAGTGCTGGTTCTGAAAGCGAGCGGTGTCTTGTGACATGTGCCCTGTATACTTAACATGTGCAATGACCAAAACCGGAGAGGAAGAGAGACAGAGTGAAATATTTAGTTGCCAAATGGAGCTGAGTGGATATGGGTTCTGAGATTCAAGCTGGGCAGCCTCACAGCCCCAGTATGATATCACCTTGCCCTCAGTGCTTTCTGGGGAAATGATCTGCACTGAACTGGTTCTGTGTGTCTCTGTACATTTGCCTACACGTTAACAGGCACCTTACAAAAGCCTGCAGGAAAGTCCCCCTTGATTACTACGAAACTGTAGCTAGGCTGAATGTGGTAACAAAACAACATAACACTCTCTTTACATCATAAAAGTGCCAGGCATGCGTTCAAATGGCCAATTGGAAGCAGGGACATGTAGCTAGTGCAATTGTTCTGAGGAGGCTTTGAACTGCTAAAAACTCTGAAAATGATTTTCTTCCAGTGGATTATGATTTTACTGTAATTCCCTGAGGTGATTTCTGTGGGGAAATCAATAGCTCCAGTGGAAAACTATGATAATCAATAGGCACAGAAAAAGACTGCTCTCTCCAGTTTATAATCAGGTGGAACAAAACAGCGCTCTATATCAATATTCCATATGTCCAGCACATCGGATCATTAAATCTTATAATAGTATTTCAAACAACCACACTCTGGACATGTAAACTGTTAACTTATATTTTTGAATTGACCACTTTAATGCATGGTTAGAGTGCACACTGTGGGCTTCAGAGTGTCTCGGAGTGTATCCTGGAGTAGTGGACTCAGTGGAAAGAGTACTGTACCGCTGCTACACTTTCTTAAGGAACCTTCTTTCAGTGTGGTTCACTTAGGGACTAACAGCAGTAGTGGGGCGGCTGAAATTATAATTGTTGTGGGCTGAAAAGTAGCAACTTAAAAGACTTAATGTGTAACATGTTTAAAATCAGCAGCTCTTCACTCAAAGGGAGCATATCCGGGATCGCAGCACCATACACACATTACCAGCGTTCAGCGGCTAAATATTTGAGTTGCACTCATGGTAAATTAATCTGCAACAAACCACCAGCGTTACGGTTCCAATAAGAACCTCATGACGTCTCCTCTTGAAGGTCAAGTGAGTAGCAGCACCAGTGGCAGGCCAGTTGGCTGGCTGCCCCTGTTGAGGCCGAGCCAGTCCAATGTGTATATTCCCCATGCATCCCAGTGAATGGCACTTTGAACACGTGTTGACTCCAACTGGCAAACAACCTGCACATCTCTCTTCTGTTTACCTAAACAGATGACTGACGACTGAAGAATAAAACGTCTGCTGCAGTGATTACAAACCCCTTTAGAGTCCCCTGAGAAATTTTATGCCGCCAATAAACCGGGCATTTATTTGGAGTCACATAAGCACATAAGAACAATCGCGAAAAATGCCAAATCACAATTTAGCACAAAGGAGTAAAAAAGAATGTCTTCCTGTGTACCCGCTCCAAAAAGGGAAAACAAGCTTCATTTCCTACAACAACACAACTTTCTTCTCAGGGCAATTATTAATTGCTTGAAACCCCTGCTCTGTCACAGCTGATGAGATTAAGGTCCATCAAGACACAATGGTCATTTCTTGCTACGTTCACATCGGCTTTACCCTTCAGTAAATCATTATGGCTTATTGATTTAACCTAAGCTAAACAGCTGGATCGGATGTCCTGCAGTAAACATGCAGCAATTACAAATAGATTCTGAGAAATCCATCAGATGACTCGCTGCGGCTAAACGGCTTTAGAGATGAAATGCATCCTGCTGACAAGAAAAAGCAGAAGACAGCTTTATGTCCAGCTAACAGTCAACAAAGTATAAACACCACAGGCAAACAGGATAAACTCATAACCAGGTTGGATTTAAGGGCTGACCCTGGCCTGTGTTTTTTTAACATAACAGCTAGACCAGAATGAGCTCCCACCATCTCTCCCCTGTTAAAACATCCAGCTCCTTATTCACAGGGTGTTCCACACATGGTAAAGCAATTAATAAATCATCTTTAGAGAGCCTAATTCCAACCATAACATGTTCGATGTCAGCAGCTCTTCTCATGAGGTGACTGGGGGGTGGGGGGCGGCTTTACAAAGAAAAATCCACCCTAACAACAGAACCCACATATGTTATTCCCATGACCTTGAGCCCTTTAGGAGTCGTGGGCGAACCACGATTCTGCCGTGTCTCACTTACGTAAAACTGTATGCAGTTATGGGGTGAAAATATGTGAATTCCATTTTTGGGTGGATTTTTACCTGAGCTGCCTCAGCAAATAGCCTTTCCCATTAAATTCTGCATGAAACATCTAATGCCCAAAATGAAGCTAAATATCAGGATAGATCAGTCTACATGAAGCTTGTGGATTAAATATCTAACCCACCATAGCCAGCCAACCCTGGGGAATATGAACAATTAACATACCATTAATCATCTTCCAATTAATCACAGGAACACCGGACCATTAAGAGAAACGAGGTGGAACAGACTTTCAATCTATGAATCTCAAACAGTGTATCAAGTATCACCACAATCCCAACAACCCAGGAAAATGTGAGGAGTTCACATTCTTCATTCTTGGCCCAAAACATAAAATCATCTTTGCATACAGAGAAACAAAACAGTTAATTGCAGGAAGGATGCATTCTTATGTAACAAGGATAAGGTGGAATGAAGGAAACAGAATACCTGCTGTGCTGTAAGCTCCTCTGTAGTGTTGAGCTGTACTCTATCAAGATCCTCTGACAGCCGGGAGGCTTATTGTTTCACCATGATTAAAACCACAAGGGCTAAATGCCTCTGCCCTTTTCTTATTCTGATTGCTCGCGGAAACAATTTGTAACTTTTCATTACATCTACTCCTGTAACACTGCAGCGATTTCCAGAGAAGATGCTATTCCTTTACTTACAGCTCTATCCCAACGTTGAGTGTTGAAGCCGGGGCACTGAGAGCTGAATTGCAGCAAAGTACAGTACCAGCACCTAGTTACCAATGTCTTGTTTTCACTTCACAGGAGAAATATTTGGATAAGAAAGAGCTTGAGTCTGACTCAGTATATGTTTCTAACTAACTAATGTAGCCCAACAATGAGATGCCTTATACAAACAGGTCTAACACTAAACACGCCAACAGACACAATTTCAGGTCCAGATGTGCCGACCACTTTTACACCGCGTGGATATATGTGCGCATGTGTCGTCCGTTCATTCTAAAATCCAGCCTAGGCTTTGTTTACAGTCATTTACAAACACCTGTGTGGCAGACAGAATGACAAAAATGCAGACAGCATGACTAAGAAGAAAAAAAGACGACAAGAAAAAAAAAAAACAAAGTCAAACAGACAGCTAGCCAGACAGAAAAACAGTTTCACAGACAGAAAAACAAAAAGTCAGACAGAAAGACGGAGGACCAGTCAGAGAGAGAGACAGCTGGCGGATAGGAGGCCACGTACATTGATAGCCAGAGTACTCTACTCAGCTGAGTGTTGCTGACAAGCTACAGCTTGATATAGCTTTGTGTGCCGAATCGGAGCCAAGGTGACTGTTTACTGACGACCCCTAATGAGAGAATATACTGTTGAGATGTGAGTAAGCAAAGATGTTGTGGTATGGAAAAGCCATTAGTGCAGATTGGATGAAACCAGGAACAGAGGGAAAACCAGGAGGAAAAGGCGGTGTGACCTTTCAGCTGTGAGCTTTTAAAGTGAGCAAGGAAAAAGCCCTAATGGCCTTTTTTTAGACTCTGAAATGTCAAAGGAGCATTTTTCCTATCAAAACACTTGACATGGGGGAACGTCATACACATGCAATGTTATTTACAGCTACAGAATGACTTCACCCAAAACAGGGATTCATCACTCCTGTTGGGAATACATTTCCCAGGGACTTAAAAAAGAAGAAAAAAAGACAAACAACCACTTGCTTATTTCCCCTGACTTGTCACAGCGATGCTTTGGCAGAAAAGGCTTCAACCGTTAAAGTGTTTAGTTGACCTGGAGCCTAAACACTGAGAGTCAAACAGTAGAGACATTTTAATGCATTTATTTATTCGTTTTTCAACCTGTAACTATTTCAGTTACATGTAGCTAGCCAAGACATCCCACTGGATAACATTAATTAAACATCTATAGGGTAGTATGAGAGAAAGGAGGCGGGCTATTAGGTTCACAAATACACCATATGAGTATTAAATGAAAACCATTTCTGCAGTCAGTAAGGCTCTGTGTTGTATCATGGACAGCTCCTAAACACAGTGACTGCTCCAGCTATCCTCCCAGGTAGGAGTGTGAGAGTATATGAGTACTGTACAGCAGGTATGTGTGTGTGTGTGTGTGTGTGTGTGTGTGTGTGTGTGTGTGTGTGTGTGTGTGTGTGTGTGTGTGTGTGTGCGTGTGTCAGGTAGGTTTTTGTGAGCACACAATATCCACGGGCTCCACTAAACAGATTCCTCACACTGATGAAAATACCACTATAAGGCCCTTTTTCTCTGTATTTGTACACTTGAAAAATGAATTGTCAGTAGCTAAATTCCTCCCTCACCTCTCCAGCCACCGTCAACAATAATCCACAAGGTGTTGAATTTTGTTAATGTGCTTTTTGTTAAACTGTGTGTTCCTGACAATAAAGCATGCAGTCACATCCGTGACATGGTCCGGAACTGCGTCTGTCTTCCTACATATCTGCCCTCTTCTCCTCTGTCTCTCCAATCTATCCATCTCTGTCCAAACGGTTCAGACTTTCCTTTGTAGAGAAAAATTCTGGAAAGTATCAAAGCAGGGACCACAGCAATGCAGCATGAGTGTGAGAAGGTGTGTGTGTGGCATGCACAGGTGTGTACATGCATTAACCTGTCTCTCTGTATGTACGTGCCTGGAGGCATCTGTGTGTGTTGATGTGTGCATGTACTCTGTGGACTTGTGCGTGTATGTGCACTGAATGTGTTTCTTCTGAACAGGGGGGGGGGTCCCCAGAAAGTGGAAAACTGGCATAGAGGAAGACTCCACACAGCCAAGCCACTCATCTATTCTGGGCATCCAGAGCCCACAGTAATACTACCAGAGGAGGAAAACAGAGGAGGACATGCCTGTATTATGTGGTGTCCTCTGAGAAACGGGTTCACTCAGGTGTCAGCAAGCTGTAGCGTGTTATGTAACAACATAGTAACATGGATTCATTGCATAGAAACAAGGTTAAATAAAGCAAATTGTTGTTATTCCACTACTGAAAGACCATATCCTTAAACATAGAAACAGTGGCAGTTATTGCAAAATATCCAGGGAGAAGTAAATGTCAACACAGTTTTCATTTGTATATTAATCTTTTTACAAAACTCATCTGAAAACAAACACTGAGAGAAGACCTCTTCCTGAACCCAGTGCCAGCCCTGCTCCCTTTATGTGTGTAAACCTCTCTGCTGCTCAGATTTAATGTCGTGTTACTCTATGAAGTGCACATCACAGTAATAACTTACCTGTCACTGTCTTGGTTTTGACCGGGCTGCTGGCGTAGTCTGAGGCCTGATTGGAGGGCTGTTTGGCCAGCGGTGTGCTCCCTACAGACACCTCGTCCTCTCTCCTCTTGGCCAAAGGAGCTGAACCTGGAGTCTGAAATGATATCACAGCCTGACTGAGCACCTATGAGGCCATGGGAAAGGAAATATGTTTTGTTGTAACGTGAATGCATTTCCATTGAATATTCATTCAGTCACCCTTGAAAAGAGCATTTTGCAAGAGCACAAATTATTCAAATCTTGTACCAACATTGTTCTGTCTTAGCTAGGCCATGACCCAGAGATAGCTTTTGACAGCTTCAAAGATCTGGGTTAATCAGGAGACACAATGCATAATGCAATGCAAGACGGAGAGGGAGGCAGAGGGAGAAAGAGAAAAGAAAAATGCAATGGAACACAACAGAGGCCTCCAAGACCAACAAGAACTAGTGACAGCTCCCTGTTTTTTTTGAGCAGTCTCCCATGCTGCTGGTAGGTCAAACACACACACACACACACACACACACACACACACACACACACACACACACACACAGAGGCTGGCAGTGAGATGGCGCAAAGACAGAAGAGTGGAAGGTTGGTCTGAAATAAGGAAACCCCATTAGCATCAGCCAGCAGCAGCACTAGGCTATGATGCAGCTGCACAAGGCCGCAGGCCAACCACGTACTGCAGCCTGTGTAAACACACACACATTGATGCAGTTGTTTTTCAATGACTGGGTCGGGACCCAAAGGCTGGTTGTGGTAAGATTAAAAATGGGCCCCCAAATTACATTAGTATTTGAAACTACTGACTGAGGTATGACGCCAGATCCTTCCTAGGTTTTTGCAACTTACATAGGGTGAATGAAATACTGTAGGCCAGTAGGTTAGTTGCCCAAAGTCAGGTTTGGCAAGAAAATCCTATTTAGGTCTGTTATAGATCTGCTTAGAGAATTCTCAAAATACTGTTTAATTGAAAAGATTTGGTGGCATGGACACACAAACAAAGGTTCAAACAAATGCATGGTTGAAAAAATAAATCCTCAAATATTCATTAATAGAATATACTGTACATGAGACTAAAATACTGTACAGACAAAGCACATGACTGTTTTTGTTGGTTCATGGTTTAGAGAAAAATGAAAAATGGTTTAATAAAATTAAGTTTGTGCACTTCATGGAAAATATGTGCTTGGCCACATTTTAATACTCTGTGCTAAAAGCAGGTACCCTACCCAATGACCATCGCTCATTCCTGCTGGATGACATAGTATGAGCTAACTCCTTCTACCACACACTGGGGTGGGGGGGTGGGGTATCAACCTTCTTTTTTCCTCTTATTCCCTTTCTCTTCTTTCTCATTACCCGCTTCCCCAACCATCTCCCTCTACTGCGCTGATTTCTCCTGTGTTTCCTGCTCACTCTGGTAGTTTCAGTTTACTTTTAATTCAGTTTAATTCCTCCTTCTTCCTTCACCGCACATTCTCGATAATGTCCAGTGCTTTCCCCTCTTCTGCTGTCTCCCCTCTGTTCCACACTCTTCTTGCCTTGCATGGGGCATGGGCCTGGTGTTTTCATTTGTCTCTCCATCTGCTCCTTTTTTTTATCTCTTTCCACACCCATCCTTTCTCTTATCATATCCTAATGCATATCCCCTCTCCATTGTTAGTGACTCCACTTCTCTCTGATACCTTCCCCTGTCTAAACCCCTTCGCTGTCCTATATTCTGCTTTAAGTACCTCCTTTCTCATCATTTCCTGCCATCCTGACCTACAAGTCAGTGTCCTCTCCTCTGTCCTTCACAGGCTGTAGTCTGGCCTTCAGATGAAGGCCTCGCCAAGCCAGCTAGGCCTTGAGAAGTGACCCTGACAGGCAGCTGAGGTAGATGGCCTCACAGGAACACACACATGAGCACAGGCTCGTTCTGCCACACATTTGCTGCAGCATGTCCACGCACACAGCAGCCAGTGTTGTGTATCCTTCACACTGGCTTCAGTTCAACTCATAACATCTGCTTACCCCTGTACAGTAACGACCTCCAGAGTAAGGGGTTGGTGCAATTAACTCTCTCTCTCTTTGTCTGTCACACACACATGCATGCAAACAGCCCCTCCAAACTGCAGGAGGCATGAAACAGAACAATTTGTTGAAAAAAAAACCATTTAAAGTATAACAATATGATACTTTCATGTACTATATATATTTTTGTGCCTTTATGGAGCGAACCTGGGCTATGTCCCAGGCAATCAGACTGAACATGTCTGCATGTGTGTGTGTGGGTGTGTGTAATATGGGCACAGAGCATTCAATGTCCATAACTATCACCATGACCCCTGTCAAATAAATAGAGAGAGACTGGATGGAAGACAGGGAGCAGAGCACATGGAAAAAGGTAGCTGGGAAAGAGAAGGCAAGGGAGAGGGAGGGAGGGAGACATTTACATTCAGGCACTTAGCCTTAGCCTCACTCTTAGAATGAGTGCAACCGTAGAATATGCTGCAGGTACATTATTTCTACAAATTACAGATACGTGTAAAACAGAAAATGCCAAATATTTTCACATGTTGACACAAAGGGCCAGGAGGAGAATTTGACAGATAATCTGACAGAGGATCAGCTACCTGTTGCTGTTGCCTGCTGCTCCCTTTATGAGGTTGATACAACAGCCATGTGCAGAAGACTGGGTCCACATTGACAGCTATGCCCTGGACACTGACCAGCAGGACTCCACCTGGACAACACAACAACACATACAGAAAAACAATAAGTCAGAGATTTAATAGTGCAACTCTGAAGACAAATGAGCAGTTTTTACAAAAATAAAAAAGGAAAACGAAAGGAAATACTGTGCATCTGTCTCACCTTTACAAAATCAAAATTACTGCTTGCAAACACAGACCAGTTGTTCAAAAGCACTAAAGCAGGAGTTCGACAATATCAAATTTCAACAGGATCAAGATCGAGAGATACACAGAACGGCTGGCTAAAGCAGAAACTATCTGAACACACATCGACAAAATGTGCAGATGCTATTGCTGCAATCATCTCTGCAGGGTAGGAGGCACATCAGTGCGGATCACTGAAATCAATGTAAGGTAATAACCAACGAGTCAAAGTGACTTAGGGCAAATCTGCTCCCATTGAGTGTCAGGTTCTACCACTCCTGCGCTGTTTACACTGTGTCCTAATGACCTGCCGGTGGGTACCGAGCCCGCTTGTTGGAGTGCTGCAAGGAGCACAGTTTGTTTCAATTGCGCTGTTCAAAGTGGTATCACACTAAGCCAAGAATAACATTTTCTTTTGATAAATTTCTATGAAACTGGAGACTTTCTCTGGGTTTTGGTTTACTCTTAAATAATAATCTTTACCAACAATAAGCGGGCCCTGAGGTAATGCATTAGGATCCTATCAATAATGATTCCCATGCCGGCAGGATTAGCGCAGGGTCTCTGGCGTGCCGTGGAATGTCCCAGCATGACGATAGGAGGATGTTTCAGCTCTAGAAGGACTTTCAGCAGTTTAATGGAGCTTTGGACAAGACCGCGGTCTTCTGTTTCAGGCCCTGAGGCAAAGCTGTGTCTGTGTGTGTGTGTGTGTGTGCAAGTGTGAATGTGTAAATGTGTGTATGTGCATTTCACCTCAAACAAAGCCTGATAGCTTGTTGCTTTGCCTAACATTTTAGTGTCTCTAAAGCATGGACAAAGTATAATTATAAAGTCTCCCTTGACACACACACACATACACATACACACATATTTCTGTTACACCAGCTCTTTAGCTTGGCAGGAATCACTCCCTCCTCCGTTATTCCCTGTGAACAATGCAAATAAAACTGCTCTAATTTGCTCCACTTTTACAACGTTCAGTGATTTGTGGCCTGTGAGCCTGTGTGTGTGTGTTTTGCAGTGTGAAGTAAATGTGTGTGTGACTGAAAGCATGAGAACTGTGGAATGCGTATGTGTGTCAGTACTGTCAAATATGAGTGTAGTCTATGTATGTAATGCACAAAGCGTGGTGTGTATGTGCATCCACAGTATGATGTTATATAGCGTATGCATGTATCAGAACTAGTGTCTGTGTGTGTCAGATCATTATTCACCAGGTGTACTTGAATTCTGAGCCATGGTTCATGACTGGCACAGAATCCTGTCTGGGCAGAGGGGAAACGTTCTCATTGCATCAAGTCAAAGTGACTCACATTTCTCCCTCTATTGCTTCATCAATCTTCCTTTACTTTCCATCACTCCCATCCTTCTGTTCCTTCACTCCCTCCCTGTCCATCTATACTTTCAATCTGCCTTGTTTCCAGAACAACAGCCTCGCTGCCATTAGTTCAATTCCATTCTGAAACTCTGCCTTACCCAGTTCTTCTGTTGTATCCTTCATCTCTGCATCTCCATTACAATCTGTGTCCTCTCTCTCCAGGTCCCTCTGTCACTTCCCATCCTTCCGTCCTTCCTTGCACCCCCGTCCCCCCCTTTTTTTTTTCCTCTTTCACCCCTCCTTACCCTTCCTTCTTAAACCATACCTCCACCCTTCCTCATCATGCTACATCCACCTCTCTCCCCCTCCTCCTGACAAGGATTCATAACCTCAGCCCTGTGGCTTGAACTCCTACACCACAGTGTGGCTGCTTAATAGGCTTTGGCTGTGGCTGTAGTGCTGGGGCCCGGCTTCAAGTGGTTTCATCATAGCCCAGAGCAGCATGAGCAGCATAGGACCCAAAAGGCTGGGAATGGGCTGAGTAGTGAAGATGTATTCAGTAAATTGACCCGAAATTGTGGTCTATGGGAGGCAATGAGCACGACAAAGCACATTCAGCAGAATTGAGTCATAGCGCAATAAATCATATAACTTAGTAGATGGATTGTTTATTTAACAGTTATTACAGAGATAAATGAGCAAATAAAAAGATATAAAATGCCTAATTGCAGATAACTCTCTCAACCAGAGCAGCTTAGCTGTGGTCTTTGCACAGCATCATACATATGTATTAAAGCCAAACCAGCCTTAAGGCACAGCTTTTCATTCTAAACTTAAGGTGGAACAGTCACAAAGAAAATAGAAAGTGGACACTTTGCGAGAGGGGATATTCTCTGCACCCAATTTCATCTTAGGAAGCTGTTTCATTGCCATGAACAAATACAATAAACAAAAACCCACACACGTAAGTTTCCACCATAACAACATTGTCTCATCATCGGCTGAATGATGCTGACTTGGTGAGTGCATTAAAGTTTAGTAAGTTGGCTGCTTAAATAACTAAGTAAGCTGAAGTAGTTGGCAGTGTCACCTTACTGTGGCCATGTGTCTACTTGGCTTCTGCCAATGACAGCCATGACCATTTTGATACATCACAACATCACTCCAAAAGCTCTCTTTCTGAGATCATAGAAATAAAAATCTCTCTCTCTCTCTTTCTCTCTCCCAGCTTGACAGTGACACAGAAACAAAACGTATGTTGACCTGGCTTTTGAGGCTTTGAAGACCAAGGCTTTACCATCCACACTGTGTTTTCTTGTTTCATCACTGTGTTGACATAACTGCAGGAGAGTGACACCTCCTTTGAAGCGTGCAGCACGATGAAACGGCCTGGCATGCTTAGAGGGCGACCTCGGCAGCAGGCTAACTGTTGTTTTTCTCTGTTCAAACAGGGTGGCATACGGGTAATTACACAGAGTGATGACAATGATAACAGAGGTGTTTTTCTTACTTCCTAAATGATTCCTCGAGAAAACACCAGAAAACTGCTCAGTGGCCTAGACTCTGAAACGCCACACAGCCGCAGAATGTACATGCAAACATCTGTGAAGACACACTTACCTTGACTCACCCACAGTGGGCCTATTAATGTCAAAGGTGTTTTTTTTTCTTCAGTGGCTTATGACCAGAAGAGTTAAAAGTGAGCACGGGGCTGCTGGTGTTGTTTTACGGCTGTCTGACACCAGGCAGCTCACAGCCTGAGGCTACAGTAGAGCATTAGACCAGACTAAGAGAAGGCCTCTAACCTTTAAGCCCTGTCTAGGTTCTTCTGTTGGTCTCCTCTTTCTGGGCCAACAGTAAGCTAACAGCCACACATCTTTCTACCTTCATATTGTCTTTTTATCAGGTTAAGCAGTTTCTACACTGACATTTTTCAGTGCAAAATCTGCTTTTGTTCAGTCACTGCAAGCATGAAATGCAATAAACTGGGAGCGGTTAGGTCAGTGCAAGTTCAAAACCAAGTCCCACAGTGGAGACCAAAGCCCTGATTGGGGTTACAGAGGGCACAACCTCCCAACTACAGGGCCGTGACCCCACCATCAGAGTTACAGACAGGCAAAGAGAGGTGGGAGGCGCTCGCCATCCACCCCCCAGGTAGACAGAGGGGGAGGATTCATGTTCAAGCCAGCTAATCGCCCCCTCAGAATCGCTTCATTGTTGGACGTGAGGCAGTGCTGGGACCCTGCGTCCAGCTTCTCCAGCAGAAAATAAATAAATATAGCCCAGCCCGCGTCAGCCAGATGACTTCTGACAGGTTTGGTTAATTTCGAAGCCAAGTAGCAAAACAAAACATTACGCCAGCGTGCAGGGCCTACGCTGCCTTTAATTGCTTTTCCGATGAGCTCATGACTCGAAGGTGTCCTGGAGCGAGCCATGCAGCCCGACAGGTGTTCTACTGGTGTGTGTGTGTGTGTGTGTGTGTGTGTGAGAGAGAGAGAGAGAGAGAGAGAGAGGGAGAGCTGGAGCTGTTGACACCACTGAAAAGGGACTCAGCTGTGTGTGGGTGGGTGCAAGGAACAGTGTGTGCAGCTCATGTTATGTGTGTGTGATAGAAGTGTGTCCGTGCATCTTTGTGAACATAAGGAAGTGTTTCTATTTGTACTCATTTGTGTGTGCTGCAGGACAGTGAACAGACACTGACTCATCAACCCACACACACACACACACCCCACTCTTTGACACACATTCACTGTACTGCTGTTCCCCTGCCGTGCTGTGACCCAGGATCCCGGGGGCAATGCCGCCGCAGGAGCCCAGGGGCTCAGGAAGGACACAGGCAGGTTTGACTGGAAACAGATCCTGGCCTACGGAAAGCCTGCTCTCACTTTGGGCCCACACTACTCTCAGCGCTGGATGCCGGTATAAACGTGCGTCTGTGTATGTGTGTGTGGTTTTAAGAGAATATAAGCGTATATGCGTAAGTGTGTGTGTGTCTTTCAACATGGCCCAACTGCGGTAGCCTGCAGCTGACAGGCGAGACCCACCTCGTAAAGGTTGACTATGGCTGTGGGTACAGTAACAGTAATGGGCAGGAAGAAAGCTGGAGAGTGATTCAGCCAGCAAGGGAGTCAGTGAAAGGCAGCCAGGGGGAAAGATGGAGTGACAGAAGCAGAGAAACACCTAAAAATACGCCGAAAGACAGAATCACAGACACACAAAAAGAGAGAAAAAAAAAAAACGAAGGCAAAGACGGACAGAGCAGACAGATACAGAACGCAAACAGAGAGAACATATAAAACAGTGCACGACGACAAAGTATTTTTAAAAAAGACATTTTCCTAATCTACATGATAAGTGAGTAGGCCTCAGAATTTGGCCGTGGATCTGTATGATTTATGGGATGACAACAGTAAGTCTCCATACATGCAAAGTCCTGTGAACCGGATACATCACATATAGCCAAGTCTGGATAAGCAGTAAAAGCACATGTGAGTGTGTCTACAGTACACGAGTGTCTAAAAGGTCCATGTACATACACATAAATACTTCAAAACTGTATATCTACATGTATGTACTATGCACACACAATGATATACAGTATTTATGTGTGTGTAACCAGTACAAAATGTGTGCATGTCAACACGTGCACATGGAGGGTTATGTCTGCAACAAGCACGGTGCTGTATCTCAGCCACAGAGACAGAGAGAGATCAACCCTCCTTCCCATCAGGTGTGAGGCTCCTTCTTTCCCATCTGCTGGGTTTGGTGACTCATGGTTATTAGTTGTGGGCTTGATCCATTTCTCAGACTAATGTTCAAATCCAGAGAAAAGCATTAAAAATGTTGTTGAAAAAAAATGCTGTTGTCTGGATAGCGGTGGTGCTCTACTCAACAGCAGCAACACTTTTCCTTTGTATGTATCGGGGTGTGCATGTCACTATGCTCGGATGGATTGTACAATATTTCATATTTATTAGGGTAATTTCACCAATACTATGATGCCCCTCAGGCTGAGTAACGTCTGAATTGAGCCCTGCACAGCTTAACAGTCAGCTTTTTTTTTTAATTATTAGAATAAGTGCCTCTGAAGCGTGATCAAGGCCCACATGATTGATTTTGTTTATACCCTGAAAAACTTCTACAATGGTGTCTTAAATTACATCAAATATTTGATCATGAAAAAATGGACTTATCATCCCTAGTATGTACTGTAGGCCAGTTGTGAGGCCACATAAGGGGTTTGAACAGCAGCTCTGTCGAACTCCATATGTTGATAAGAGGCTCCATAGCCATACATATCCCCTTATAGCTGATTCCTCGCCTTCATAAATCCACATCAACCCTGATGTGTTGAAAAGACAACCAGACGCTACACAATTGGTGCCTGTGCCCCTACTGAAACCCAAGCAGTCCTGATTTGGACTACTCCAGCTGTTATCTCTCTTCCTATCCTCTCTCTCCTACACCATTTCTCTGATATGCCCACAAAAACATACGCTCTTTCTGTCTCCCTCACTTCAAATCACACCGAAGGAAAATGCTTAAAGTCACGACCAAATGTGACCTGGCCCTTGTCAGCAAGATAGCTAGCCTTCTTAATGAGAGACAAAACAGACTCGGCCCTGATTGCTTTAATGTATCATTACCGTATCCATCATGGACATACAGTGTACTGTGTGAACTCTAAATGAGCCCCAGTGTAATGTAAGAGGAACAGGAGAGACACTTCTGAGCTCATTAAAATAAACAGACTTCTGCTTCTGCTGCTGCTTTCCCACAGACAGTTTCAGTTTTGCATAGTTACCTTGAAAACTCCTTATCGCTGCTATCATTCAGCTGGCTCATGGGCTTTCTCTACGGTTCAAGCTGAGTTCTCTCAGTTTGTCATGAGGAGAGGGGGAGTCAAGCAATTCAATGTCTGTCATTACTTGGGGTTCCTTCCAAGTATTTTTATATGAATTTCATTGTAACAAATAGAAAAGCTTCATGCAAGTTTACTTGATTTGCAATAAAGTTTCTTATACTCTTGAGGCTAAAAACATCCAGAAAGAAGTTATGCAATTAAAAAGCAGAGGAAATACTTTGTCAAATAAATAATAGTGAGTCTGTCTTCATACAAATATTAACAACTTGAGCTGTTTGCATTGAGAAAATATAAATATTTGGTGAAGCTTTAGATGTACACAAATCACAATGAACACAGAGCAGAGAAGGAATATGTAATATATTGTAGCAGATGGGCAGGAAACCTCGAGCATGCTGTCTGAAAAACAACTGCTTGACATGCCTCTCTGCATGTTACTTTACAGTCATTCTTGTGTTGACTTTTTGTGGACTCTTGTTTATTTGATCGCATTAAAAGCTTGAAATATTTCACTCTTTGCAAGCAAGAAGCTTCCATTCTTCTTTATTTTGTTTTTCTCTCTGGGCCTCTCCAGACTCCAGCTGTATTTGATGTGGATTCCCAAAACTGATCCAATATAATTGCACAACATTTCAAAAGTGGCTTTGGAGGTTCTAAAATGTTTGTTAAACATCAATCCATTATGACCCACACAAATGACATATTGGTTATTACTTCTGTGTACAAGGGATGTGCTGTGGCTACGTGACAATTAAATGGTGTTTTACTATGTGATGTTTTCATCATTAGACAGCATAAAATATGGCTAAATGTGACACCAATGAATGAAATAAGAGTTTAAAAAAAAGAATTAATCTCTTTTTGTTGTTATTTCTAAAGTTTTATGTTTCCAAATCCTACTGGACATGCTGTATTTGGTTTAATTCACATTGTTTTTGGTTGACATTTGAACAAGGCTAATATGTACGTGTGTGTGTGTGAGAGAGAGAGAGATTAACGTGTGTTTTCTCTTTCATTTCACTTTCCTCTTCATCCTCTTTCTTGGTCTTCTTACATCACTTTTTGATTGTGTTTTCATTTCTAGTCCTTTTTCAAAACTTCTCTAAAACATCCCATCGTCTGCAGTTGCCTCTCCTATTCTCTGTCTCCATCTACTAGCTTCATGATCCAGCTGTCTTTTTCAACAAACATCCATATGGTGGGCGCCCAACCCCATCTTCTCCACTCATCCTCTTCAGCTCTCTCCACAGCCCTCAGCTTTCTGGAGATCACGCAGGACAATTGAGGACGAGATCCTGTCTTCAATTACCTTCAAGTGTCTCCACCTCTCTGCAGAATCTCTGTTCCCTCAGCCTTTCAGCTTGGCCTTTTGTCAGTTCAGTAGACTTAGTAATGATCTCAGTGACAGATCAAAGTCCTCTGGCTGAGATTTGAGGTCACTCAGGAAGCTGGGAACGCTGCAGTGAAGTATCTGACGTTTGCACGGCAACATGCAATGGATCCTCTCCTTTGGTTGGTCTGTCTATGTATTATACAGTATCCATCTGTCTGCCGGACTGGCTGTCATCCAGTCAACTGGTCTGAGTATCTCTGTCAGGCAATTCATCTGTTTGGTCCATGAGTGAAGTCAAGTTCATTTGAAATACTCTTTCCATTTTGGCAACATCTTAGGTGATAAGCGGTCACTGATGAGGCATTTTTGCACTGTGCTCCTCAGAGATCAACAAAAGAGCATAGCCAACATTTAAATGTTTTTTTCCTAGGATGTTCAGCTCATTACTGCTCATGTTAGCTACTGGGTTCTTATATTTATTCCAAAGAAAACGTTGTGGCTGCTGCCAGAAATGGGGGAGAAACATAATTTTCTGTTCACCAGAGGATTTCTTACTGGGAAAACCTACACAACACCAAGTGTGGAGAAACATAAAAACCTTCAGGATACATAGAGGGAATTTATATTTTCTCATAACAAATGAGGGTGTACCAAAATAAATTCAATTAAAGTGAATGATTATGGTTCTAAGAAACGCTGTTTCCACAGAGGGAACATAGCAGTGCGTTGCCAGTGCTCAGTGCTTCACTCTGCCAGTGCAGTTGTTCTCTCTGAAAGTATTATTCTTCAAACACGCCTGACCATCAGTGCCTCTGTCGGTAAAAAGTGGTTCCTGTTCAGATGATAAGATGAGAAACTACAGAACTTATCCAACATATATAATACATAGGTCCTGCTCTGAAATCATTATTTAAACACAGGTCACATACTTGTGTGTGTGCCTGTGTGTGTGTGCGTATGTGTGTACTATTCATGTTGTGGGGACATTAATCTGTTTACATGGTCATATTGTGGTGGCTTGCCTTTCTTATTGGGGAAAATGTAACTCCTCATGCGGCAAATCATTAAATTCAAGGTTGAAGGTTAAGGTTAGCTTTAGGTTACAAGGGTTAAGCAAGCGGTGGTTATGTGTCAGGTAAGTCTCCAGGAAATGGACTTGGACATGAACTGAATGTAAGTCAATGTAATATAGTGCTGTATGTGTGTATCAGGGAAAATAGACCTGAGCGTGTATGTTTGTAGTCTCTATTAACCTCAGTAACTATCACTGTGCAAGTCTCTCACATTCCCAGAAACGTGATTTTGAGTTTCCCTGCAAACCGACAGCAGAATAATAAATACATGAGTTGGATATGGACAAAGAGACAGAAACGTGAGGAATGGGGAGATATTTCTACAAAATAGCTAATATCCCTTATCCCCTTCTCCTGGTATCTATCTATCTGTATTTTTCTCAGTTTCAGTCTCTGTGGGTCCCTCTCTCTCAGTTCCCGCTCCCACTATCCACCTCATCCTCTTCTTGCTTGCCACAGTAGATTGAAGATTACTCCTCTTAAATACATTGCCTTAAGTGGTTGCACATTTGAACCATTTAGCAATTTGGTCTAATGGTTTCAGGATGAGCTATTTTAGCTGTAATGTAGGGACGAAGGGATAGAGGGATGGAAGGGGTGTAAAGTACGATGAAACACTAGTTCTGATTGGATGGATTTCCTTATCCAGGAAGGGGGTCAGTGCGATGTCAACGCCATGGGGGATGAGCTCAAACAGAGATAGGATGAATCAACAGAACAATTAGAAGCTTGAAGACTTAGAAAAATATTCCAAGACATGTTAGCGAAAAAGATTATACATGGCTGTTTTAGCTTCATAAAGGTCGTGTGTTATGGTAAGGTCATGGCCAGACTGATCCAGTGGGCCTTTTCTGGTGGATTAGCACAGACAGGGAGAGATTAATGCTCTCTCACTGGTGTTTCAATTAACCCCCAAACCTTAACTGTTGCATGAAACTTTGTGTTACAAATTCCATGAGTCTAGATGACGGATAAGCGGGGCGGCTCACCACGGACATGCAGTTGTATGTGTGTGTGTGTGTGTGTGTGTGTGTGTGTCCTGACGCTTCAGAGGAAGAGCCCCTATGCATCTTTGGCCTGTAATTAGTCCGTGTTGAATGAAGCCATGGTTTGAACACTCCTCACTTACAGCAGAGTAAAGGCAGAGTATGCGTCTTGTTTTGGGGGGGATGTCACTCATGTCTGCACACACACCGATGATAAAGAAGATGTGTTTATACCCATCAGAGCTGTATTTAATACAGTCAGACATCACACATACAGACAGACGTAGTTGCGCTCGCACACACAAATAGAGAATGCTTGGGCCACCTGCAACACGGGACGTCCAAACTACTATCAGCTGCCCAACATTAACAAACCGTGGCACAAAAGCAGTGATGAGTCAGCTTCTCTAAACACACTTGAAATGCTCCCCAGACTGGCTTATTGCGGACCAACAGGACAGATAGGGAGGAGAGGGAGATGGGGCGAAGATAGGGATAAAGAACACAGAGCAGGAGAAGGGACAAGGAAAGGAGGGAACAGAGAGGAGAGCGGGAGGGAAGGCAGGAGAGATATATGAGGATGGGGAGGAAGAGTAGAAGAGAGGGAGGAAGGAAGGACAAGTCTTTGAAGGTAGAAAAGCAGCAGCAGCAGCTGCCAGAGAGGCTGCACTTATCCTTCAACCTCTAATCTGAGAGTTATCATCAGGACACAGTCCACATCAAGAGCGACAAAGACCCTCTCTTTGTCCAATTAGCTCTCCCTTGCTGTCTAATTTGGAAAAAATAAAACAAATGAATTGTATTAGAAAGCATACAGACCGATGGAAATGTCCCTTTAAAGACATAAACTCACTATGCTGATGCACACAGTACACACACACTGCTGTCAGGAAGAGCTAAGAACAGCGTAACACTGGATATTATTCTGTAGACTGGTGTTCATCTCATAACACCACGGCACCGCTCCTTACACATGAAATGCGGAGGCATGGCAGACGGTGAGAGCAGCAAAGGCCAGCTCTCCAACAATCCATCTCCCTTCCTTTCAGTCGCCTGTCTGCTGATGAAAAAAGGGGAGGTGACATATTTGGCCCTGGCGACGGGACAAATCCCAAGGTGATCCAAAAAAGCCTAACATGAATGTCTCCATGGAAATCTTAAAACTTGATGAAAATGTTTTCCGTCTAGACTCGTGAAATTCACAAAGGAACGAGCCTTGAGAACAAGTGGCCCACGTCATTAAAAGGAATGCAATGGGAGAGTAGGAGACATGTTGGAGGAAAAGCTGTTCTAACCATCTGACCCAGAGTATTGCCTTATCATAATTAACCCTTAATGTTATCTTCAGGGAGATGCATACTCCATCACAGTGATCCACCAGCTTTGATACGGCAGGAAATCACTCTCTGAACCATATTTGGTCAATAATCTGTTTAGTGGCATTACCTAAACCTCCACACAGAGGAAGAATAAAGACCAAGACCTCTGCTCACTGGTTACAATCCACACCACACGCTGACTCCTCAGACCAAGACCTGCCAAGAAAATAGCTTCTGATATCAGAAACATGTTACTGCCTGAGCCTCCTGACTCAAAATCATCACGAACCATTTCATATTTCAAACATTGTGGCCATATCTCGACTGTATGCTCATTTTCAGATATGTGCGCAAGTCTGATAAGCTAATAAAAAACATTCCCCCGAACTTCAGCCAGCCCATATAACCATGGCCTGCATTTGTCATAGTGTCATAGCTGTGGCTTGTATTCACAGAGCATCTTAAAGCAGACACGCTCACTTATTTAACTAATTTAGGCAATGACTAGGCCCACATTTGATGCTTTTTGCTGTGGTTACTATGGCAGTAGTAACATGAGTCAGGGGGCTGATGTCTGACCATCTTACATTTCTAGTTCAACTGTAGGTAGTGCCTCTATGAGGTCCAAGACAGATCTGAGATGGGTATTCTTCTATTATTAGAAGCTTTTTACGAACATGGTGGCTGAACTTTTAATTACGAGCAAGAGGAGGCTGGTGGAAGCTAATCTCTAGTGGCTATTAGTGTCGGGAACCAGTCCTTTCATCTGCAGGCCTTGTATATGCTGTGAGGGGAAGAGAGTGGTGCTAGGACTGCCTGTGTTTACTGCCTGTTTATCTAAGTGGGCATGAGGGGGGCTGGAGGGCCACGGCAGGTCAAACCACACACAGCGAGAGGAGTCCAGGAACCCCGGAGGACCACTAAAAGTGATGAGATTTTACAACTACTGCTTCTTCTATGACTACTGCTGCTGCTGCTGCGCACACACACACAAGCACACACACATACACACTTGCAGTAAGAGACTGACATCCACACATCCCTGACTCAGAGTGATGAGAGTTTATTACTACTGTGTTGAAACAAAGTGCCCGGGGACAGGAAGACAAGTCGAGGGTTCCTGTGGACCTTAAGGCCCTCAAGGCAAAGAGAGGGAAACACAACTTTGAGGCCAAGGCCAAGTATGTATATAACAGACTGTTATACTCTAAAACCGCTGTATTTACATTTCACACTGGGACTGAAATAGATTAATATAATTGTAAGATAACAATAAATTAAAAGTGTGGGCCTACCTCCATTTATTTTATCATTTTATAGACAAAATCCTATGGAAAAAAATTCAAACACTGAGTGAGAATGCTTTGTTTATTTTGTTGTACTAAAGATCAATTCAGAACGCAACAACCCTTACCATAAGCATGTGACCAAAGCTGAATCCAGTGCAACACGTCTGTTGCACAGTGAGCAAATATATGGGTGTAGTTTGCTTCATAGCAGATGGTCATACTGCTACCACCTGTGTGATCTCGATCTTTACTACCAGTGCCTGCACAGAGGACTGCTTTGTGCCCACCAGGAGAGAGAGAGAGTAGGGGGTACTGAGAAAGCCACTAGCAACGGGCAAATCAAAGGCCAGCAGTCTGGTTTGTTTTCTCACGGTACAGGGCCTGAGTGAAAAAAACGACTAAATAAAATAAACCTTTAATTTGACTGAAATTGGAGGCAACAAGCGCTGCTGTAAGAAAAGGCTGTGAAGTGTGATTTCTTGCGGTTTGGGTTAATCCTGATTGAGGAGCCCCTGAGTTGAAATGTCAGCAATATGAGACTAAAACAAAAATAATTACATCCAGGGTTAATGAACACAACTGCCTGAGGCGCAGGGTACTAGAGAGGAAGTGGAGGGTCGGTGGGAGAGAGAGAAGGTTTTTAAAAAAAAAAAAAAAATGGGAAAGACAGAAAGAGAATGAGAGCACTCTGAAGAACAAGTTGAAGGGGCAAGTTCCCCTCATTTCTCAAACAGAAAGGGTCAGGATCATAGACCCATATTTGTCTTCATTCGAGCAGCTAACCCACTAAGTCCCTTGGTAGAATAATAAATTGTAAGTGAACAGGCTGGCATTCTGATACAGGGCCATCCATCTGGGTCGTTGCTATGCCCTACTTCCCCTAGAGCCTAATGACTTGTATGGCAAAAAAGGATGAAACATGAAGAATGGCAACACCATACCTCCCTTTTAACTACTGCCATGCCCTTCAGTTTACAGCATCTCTCTCCAACCTGCTTTCATCTTTGCTGTTATGTCTACACACACTATCTCAGCTGTGCGGGGAGTTGCCCATTACAATAACACCAGTCACTGGTGCTAGGAGGCACCTGCACCTTGCACTGCTGCACTCTGTGTATGTGTGAGTGGAACAAGAAATGAGAGTAGGTTGGCAGGTAGGACCACATGCATATTATGGGTCTGTGCATATGAACATAATGGAACCTCAAGAAAATGAACATACTGGCAGAACATTACTATGTCTCAAAGAAAAATCTGATTGTTGATTCATGTATGCCAAGGTAAAATACATTTTCTATTTTCAGATAACATGCAATGTGTTTAGGTTTGCTTAGAAATGATGTTTTTCTGAGTTTCTTTTTGTTATTTCTGCTATGGCTGTATTATACAGTATATTCATTCAAGCTTGTCAGTTCATGTTTGGTAAATCATGCATTGGGAAACTGGGAAAATAAGCATAGAAGTGGCCTCATTACCACCTGCCATCGCAATTCATAATGTCTATTTAAAAAAATACAATGTAATTTTTGCACAACTGGACAAAAATGTTGTACTGAATGAAGTACTTTAGCTTTTTGTATGAGGCCAGATCTGTATATCCAGTCAGGTTTGTGTGTGTGTGTGTGTGTGTGTGTGTGTGTGTGTGTGTGTGTGTGTGTGTATGTGTGTGTGTGTGTGTGTGTGTGTGTGTATGTGTGTGTGTGTGTGTGTGTGTGTGTGTGTGTGTGTGTGTGTGTGTGTGTGTGTGTATACAGTACTTCAGGACCCTAAACCTCAGTGAATCCCACCCTCTGTGCTCCTAAAGCTGGCTGCCCGGTGCACAGCTGCTGGTGGGGGATGTGTTCAGGCAGAGAGCCCCACAGAAACAACAACAACCCACATCAAAGGAGTTCCATTGGTGGAACATGATTATCAACCTTTATCCTAGGAGTCTATGAGTCCTCCCTCCACCCAAGCATCACTCACAGGCATGGGGAGGAAAGGGAGAAGAGAGGATGATTTGCTAAATACAAGCTGACCACAAACTGATCCCTTACTCTTGTCTTCTTTTGTTTTTCTTTCTTCTTTTGACTATTTTCCATTTTCTTTTTAACTCTATTTCCTTGAAGCTACATACTGTGGATGCTCATGCAAGTACCCTCAGACACAGCCATGACAACCATTCCATTCAATCACTTATCACACCATCAGAGCCTCCAAATGACAACTCCGCAGTTCCAGAGCTTTTACAGACACAGTGCCCTGTAGGCCCTTTACCTCCAGCAACTGTTACATATCAAACAGTGAAGCAGTGTGACAGAACGGTGTCTACCTCTTGCCCAGTCCAATTACATTCAGCGGTGAGCTTTCTATCCAGAAATACAGTTTGTGTCAGAGTAGATGTTCCATTGTAAATATGTCATTCTGGAATAACACTCTCTTTGCGGTGCATTATTGCTTTAAAATAGGTTCCAATGTTCCAAAACCAAATGTATAATGTTACATGAGTCAATCTTTGCAACCCTGCTCAGCATCTTTGGCAAATTAACTACCAAAGACCCTCCGGAAGCTGGGAAACCATGATCTGAGTGTTAAGATTTTCTTGACTTCACTGTAAATCAATGGCCTAAAATAATCTGGGTGACGATCTGCTTTTGGGAATCCAGGCCCTGATCTGGGTGCAGTCAGTCATCTCTTTCAGCACCAGAGGAGCTGAATAATAAAGACCAGACAATAAGCTGAAATGAACGGATCTCTCATTCCAAGCCCGAGGGATGGTCACCAAAGGTCCGCAGTGCATTATCTCACTGTAAAGGATCGTGTTCAGCTCTTGTTTTGGTTACAGTGAGGTCAGGACCCTGAAACAATGTGGGATCAGACAAAGGAGATAGTTTTGCAAAATAGTGCGTTCTGCCACAGCAAACCACCCAAGACATAGACCTGACCGGCACGATGTCCTGTACATGCCCCTCTGAGAGCTTTTAAACCTGTAGTAGCACTATGGAGTTGTTATGAAAAGTGGGTCCCTGTTTTCTTCATCTCGTACATACAGACAAGAGCGCACATGCATGTACACCCATGTGACATGACACACAGCATATAACATATGCTACAATGTGGTAGCAAAGACAGGGGAAAAGGCCTGAAAGCTAGCTGATATAGGCTAAAAAATTACATTCATTTTGTAAGAAAAGGAAAATATTAAACAATAATAGGCCATTATTATAAAGGCTAATTAGACCTAAATATTTTTCTTTGTTTAAAAGTCTGGCCCCCACACTGTTTGCTTTAAAGAATTCTGGCCCTTGGACAAATGTAGTTGAGGCCCCCTGCTCTATAATCATTATTTGCACGTGGATGACAATTATTCACTATATACCTTGAAGTCATGTTTCTTTTTCGGATGGTGAGACCTGCTTCAAGTTAACGAAACATTTTTAGCAGTAGTCCTATTAAAATGGCACATCATTTTCCTGCTGCTGCTAACGGCCAGACAGAAACAAGCTTGGCAGACACAAACCACATGTACTTCATGAATCTCGGGCAGGAGCGAAAACAAACTTCTGCTTGCAAATACACGTGCACTAGACAAACACACAAACATTATGCACATACGCATACTGTACACACACATACAAACACACACTAGATTGTAGTGGAAAAATGTGCAGTCAATGCTGTGGATAATGGGCCTGACGTCAGGCAGACCTATAAACCCAGCTCAGGTGTGGGTTTATTTTTCTTGGACCTATCAGATAAGTCATGAAATAAGAATCTCACTGACAGACTCACGGCTAAACAATAAATCGCTACTCACACTTTCAAAAATGTTAAGTAGAATTGCTGTTCAAATAAACCCTGGCATCACCTCAGGCACGAAGGCTATCGTGCCATCTGACACATCTCCCAGTCTCACCATTACCACTGGTACAACACCCACCACTGGAGCCATGTAGTGTGTGTCAGGGCCGCCCCGCTGCAGCGGTGCAGCACTGCTGCTGGGGCACAGAACATCTGGACAGGGCACGAAAGGTGCTCATACACTGTGAATTAAAAAGAAACTTTTTTAAGACATGTTTAAATGTTTTACTCACTTGCTGTTGAGTCATAACCAATGGACATTATGAGTGTAGGAGTCTGCATTACAAAACTGATTACTTTATGTGCCTTTGGATAAAATGAGCTAAACATTTTTAAAAATGCTTCATTACAGTATATTACAGCTGCATACACCCATTTATAATGTAAGTTCTGGCTCTGGCATGCCTTTGGGCGGATCTATAATGTATGTGTATGTAAATTTCTACATATGTCCACAGAAAAAAACTAAAATGCAAAAGATTGTGTGTCACTTTGTCTGCCAGACCTGTGAGACAAATGAATGCAATCAGCATTGCTTTCAGTGGAGATCTTCATGATCTTCTTTTTTTGTACAAACAAACTGTAAGCTCCAGCCACCTCTCTGGGGCTACTGTTAACTTCTGGCCTTTTCACTTTTAGCATTCAATGATCATGAAGCTGTCCTCTGGTCCTGATCTCTCTTTCTGGCCCTCTCAGGTTTCCTCTCATCCCAACCCACCATAAAGTTAAGGGAGTGTGGACATAATCTGTGGAGCTGCTGGCTCACCCCACTACGACCTACCTCCAACGCTTCACTACTGATGATTACATCTATTGCTGTCAACCACAAAGGAGCTCCTAGGAAAGGTCAATGGAGACCGTGATACCTCAGAGAAATCTGCTGTGGTTGGGGTACATCCTACATAATACCCCATGCAATGTGTATGTAATGCACCATTGTGGTAAGAGAAAGCTGAGCAACAAAGTTATGTTATGGGTACAAGATATTGTACATGCACTCTAGGCACTATTTCTCCCCACAGGGTGGCTGACCTCACTCCACAGGGAGCAGTATCGAGCCAGATGAGATTGTTTGGGCACCAGCAGGGCAGTGTCAGGGCATGCTGAGCAGGAAAGAACTGGAGGAAAGTGTTCGGGAGAAGGATGTTCAGGCTGCTTGCCCAGACGTCACCATGAACCATACTTTGATGGGAGGCAAGACAATAGATGAGTGGAATCTATGAAACCATGATGAAAACATGATCTATGAAAATGTTTCAAAATAAATGTGTATATACTGATGTTTATCAAAATAAATCAACCAGGCATTAACACATTACATAAGGCTGAATTCTAAATATCTTGTTTGTAACACGCAATCATTTGCAAATGATGAATAGTGACTGTGGTGGGGCATAAAGATGAAAAGGTCAGGAGGAATTTACCTCACACTAGACAACATCATTGTTTAAATTAGGGAGACTGAGAAAACAGTCTGGAATTCACAAAGTTCAAGGTATGACCAGACTTTCATGTCACGTCTGGTTCAGGGTACAATAAAATACACTCACTTTGAACTCTGTACTGTGATCTCAAGTTGTGATAATTTCAGAGTGTAATATTTATGCTTTTTGTAAAAAAAAACATGGCTTTGTAAATAGAATAATTATGAAGACAGGCTATCATTAAAATCAGCCACAGACCAAGGCAAGACCAAATCTGATGGAAAAGACACATAAATACAAAATATTGCTCAATGTGGCAGTAGTGACAAAATTTATTGGAAAAGAAATAAAGCTTTTTATCTTTTAAATCTTTAATGTCTTATGAGCAATAGCAATTTAATTAAATAAAGTAACATAAAAAATGAGCCATTGTTCATAAGGAACTAATTTATCGAAGAAAGCCACAGTTTATAAAACACAGACTAACCTTATTTAGTCTAATATTTCAGAGACATACTGGAGGAGAGAGATCTGAATCAGAGTTCGTTAAGTCACACCTGAATTTAGAGAGAACTGCTGACAGCACCAGAAAGCCTTGCCCATTTTCACACATAACTTATCTGTCTCCCCTACATATTTTTCATTAATTACTAATATATATCATTATAATATATGAAACTTCCACTATAAAGCATCTGTATTGTTAACCAAGTGTAACTAAATGTTGGCAGGCTGCAGGCGAGTAATTTCCGGAGACGCCATGTTCTGGTTAAAGCAGCTGTTACGCACCTTGCAGGAACACAGTGGGTGGTAAGATGGTAGTGAGGTATGAATTAAATCAGAC
The DNA here is from genome assembly GCF_017976325.1 of Chelmon rostratus. Taxonomy (NCBI): domain Eukaryota; kingdom Metazoa; phylum Chordata; class Actinopteri; order Chaetodontiformes; family Chaetodontidae; genus Chelmon; species Chelmon rostratus. Next base: position 23,318,995 of record NC_055665.1, read on the forward strand.
AGGCTACATCATAAGTTACTGTGACTAACAATTTTATGCATTTTTAGAAATAAAAATAGAGAATACGTGAATCAAAGATTGGTATCATTGTACATCAGTAGCAAAATCATGCACAGGGGATCAGACCACTGAAGGTGTGTGTGTGTGTATATGCAGCATTTTCTCTGATCAGACCAGCTCTGTCACCCTCAGTCCCTCTCACCATCCATCAGTCTTTCAAAATTAATAAGTTGACATGACCATAAACAAATATGGTATTACAAAGGAAAAAGTAAATTACAAGTAGCAAGTATTGAACACAGTCAATATTAGAACATGTTTTCTATATCTGCCTCTAGATATCAGCCATTCTCTCTCTCTCTCCCCATCATTCCTTCTTTCTTTCCAACATGTCAGAAACACAGACACATCTGTGCCCCCTTCACCACCAACCGAGCAGAGGTTTATTTGACTAGAAAATTACCCTCCTCGTGTTTAACATATCTCCAATATTGTCATCACCAAATATTTATTTGTAAAGGAGAGGACCTCTGAATGGCCACATTCCTTCTGCTTTGCAGCAGTTACACAACCTTTTGCCCGAGCGCGCAGGCGTACCAACACACACAGACACACGCAAACACACTCATGTGCACACACACGAACAGATGCCCACAGCCGAGGCTACATGTGTTTATGAGAGAATTTCACACAACCATCTTGCATATTTAGAAAGCGCCTGTGTGTACTCGCCTGGGTGAGTGTCAGCTCCGTTTGGAAAGTGACTGGGTATTTGCATGATCATGGCTATTTCCTATAAAAAGACATTTCCAACACTCCGGGCCCTCTCCCCTCCGCTTGTGTGAATTACTGCCGAGCTCCCTCCAGATTATGTGTCTTTATCATTTCCTAAGCGGAAAACTACTCAGTGTCGGTGAGAAATGAAGCATGGCTATATTATATGTCAGAGAATGATCATGTTATTACACAGTGAGTAACAATTCAATTCATTTTGTGATTTGGTCCACTCGCCTGCTACATATCAGCTCATGTTGTCATCATCAAAACATTATTCTTTTTTTTTTTTGCAAATCAGAGTTATCAACTCCACAACAATGTGTCTGAAAAGTTTTGCACTACAGCCCAGGAATCATGTATTAATCAGATGATTTAAAATAACACTCTTAAATCCATTTTTAATGACATACGGTCCAGTAAGTCTGCATCAGCCTCCTGAACTCTTGACCACCTTTGCAAAGTCCTGCAGAGCTGTATGTGTCATCCAAACTTGGCCCTATTAAATAACTATTAAATAAAACAGCAGAGATTACTTGGAGTATTTGCTTTACTCTGTTTCATCAGGCTGAACAATCAATCCCAAGACAATTTACTTGATATAGTCATTGTGCCCAGGGGGGTGGTCTCCCATCAACTTGACAGCGGGGGGACTCAACATAATGAACAGCACACCACAAGGGGGCAGTGATGTAACAAGGACCTGGAAAAGGTCAGAGAGGCTTTCTTATTAAGAACTTATAGAGGAGCGAGAACAGAGCGGAGAATGCCGGGGTGGAGGTTGAAGGAGAGGAGAATTTAGCTGGAGGAGAGAGGGAGAGCGAAAAAAGATAAGGCCGGAGGAAAATTAAAGTGTCGCATAAGGGAAGAAGAGAAACAGGAAAGGGATGAAAGTTCGGCAAACAAGTAGAACGAGGGACGTCTGAAAAGAATTTAGGATGGTTATGACATATATACAACTGCAGTGAGAGCAGGAAACAACACTAAAGATTAAGGTCACTGAGTGTCAAACAAAGCCAAGCTGCCTAAATAAGAGAAGTCTATTTAAAGACCACCCATCTCACTTTCACCTGTAAGATAAAAAGTTTAGGATTAACTGGTAAACAGAATCAAAATTTCAAACAACATGACAAATAACTGCGCCCTGACCTTTCCATTTTTTGAATTCAGCCCAACATCCTAGCAAACCAAACCAAACAATAAAAACTTCATTTAGATAGTGTACTAAAAATATTAAAGCCCGTCTGCCAGCGCTGTCCTTTGAATGGCCGTCCACAGAAACACAGATGTGCACACACACAAACAAGAACTATTGGCCTCCCAGAGAGCTGTCCCAGTAAAACCACAGGTCCCAGAGGGAGGCGCCCTGGTTTCTCTGTAGTGACCCATTCCTTAAACAGGCCTGGAGATGTTACTGCTACAGCAAACTGCTGGGGCTGAATACACTGCAGGAGGATTATTGCTCTCCATACCAAAAGTTTGTATGACCTCCCTGACAGTCCGACTGCTCCGCAACCCCACCACACGTCTGTGGCCAATCTTTCACCCACGTTGTGGAAGTTTGCTTGGTTTGTTGACCTCTTACCTCTTAATCTATTGTATGTGCTTGCTTGCACCACTGTAAGCCTCAACTGTCTGGCTACTACATGAAAGGCAACACACTGCAGCACTGAAACAGAATATTTCTGGGAGACACTAATGGAAATATTGCTAATGGGAAACTTAAAGTCTTATTTCACATTCCACAACAAAGATACCCTTGTTACACTCTGTTTACTGCCTGTATGATTTTCTTTCAAACATTCTGCCCTGTTTCAGACCATCTCTGCCACAAACAATGTCCAATTCCCAGTGTGTATGTGTGTGATATTCTGCCAGCCCAGATGTCTAAGCCTTGGTCTGTTTGTCTGCCTTAATGCACCACATTGAACTCCCCAGCGCTTAACATGTCTCTCTGTCTCATTCTGTTTTTTCTCTCTGCCTGCCTGTCTTAATAGCAGCCTGCAAGGGCAAACCACAAAGATGAAGAGCCCAGTGACCAGTGTAACACATGTGGCAAAGCAGAGACACACACTCATATAAAACCAAGTATTACTGTAGTACTTGCTACCAAACCACAACCAATTCCAACCAACCTCGGCACACACTCACCCCACCCAATGCCGCGTCATCCTGACAAAGCACGGGCAATAAACAATTCAGTTTAGGACGATCGTGCAAACACGCGAGATGCTCAGAGCAATCCTGAGTCACAGAAGCCAAAGATTTCTGTATTTATCTGTAAAAGTCTTGGAAGAAAATACACAAAAATGAACAAGTAGACAACATCTGTTACATTAAAATCACAATTTAGTTCCTTTAAAAAAGTTAAACAGATCAAATCACTCCTCCAGCCCTTTAATCCTTCTCTATATGTCTTGCCCCATCCTCATACAGTAATTGGGTTTTCTGTTACATTTTTGTGTGCTCACTTCAAAAGCTGCTTGTAATTACTCACATGCATTAAAGTGGCGACCACAAACAGCCATTATGCCGCACTCCTTTCAAGTTCCAAATGGTGTTTATTAAGCCTCTGCTTCAAGACCAAATTTTCAGTGTCCATAAAGTGTAGCATTTTCACTCAGTGGCAGCTTGCTCCAGTGGTTTCACCTTAGTCACATTTTCTCTGTCCATTGCATGTCACTTAGTGTGCAGACTTGCGCATGGAGAATGATTCAGGAGTCAGGATCAGCTTTTTATCCAGCAAAGCAATACAATCATACAGTACACAAGCCAGAAGAGTTCACTTCTTGTTCAGACTACGAATTAAATTGTTAGACTGTTGACTCAGTTGTGCATACTGTGGTTGAAAGTTGTGGTCTTGTTGTGTTGGACTGTGTTACACTGAAAAGGGTTTTTTTCAATATATGTCCATTTATCTACACACATGAGAACACCTTACAATATGTATAACTACTAGAGGTGAACCGGTGTGAAGCTATGGTTCATTATCCAGTGTCAACCAGCCAATGAAGTGAGACCATCCAGCCATTGTCTGTCTGTCTGTCTGACAACCGTCTCCTGCACCCTGCTGCTCTATGCTTTTCTTTCCCTCCCTTGGCACAGATGACCCCATGTTCACACCTGGGATAAGGGCAGGGGGTTCATCAATGTCCCTAAAATGCCCCTCTACACCCCTGATACCCCGGTAGCTCTCTGTCAGGCTGCTCTGCACCCACACGTTCATCCTACCACCTACTGTGTAGGCACCAGCTGAGTGGATCTGTTGGATGTCAAGATAAGGCATCTTTTCAACAAGGTCTGTTCAACTCAGATCCCCAGATTACGATAGATTACACTGGATTTAGGTAGGCAGAACACATTATAGCAATCCTTAATTCTAAAATAATAGATCAATACATGTGTTATCTAAACATAATTTGTGATTTTAAATGTACACATAAAGCCTCTCTCTTGTACAGGGTGCACCTCTGGCTCCGGGCTCTGCGGCCTCTCTAGCTTCCCTGTGGCAACAGAGGAAGCTCCTGTGAAGGTTTCTGATAGCAGTGAAGGACTGGTGGCTGATAAGAGAGGTGTGAACAGCAGTGTAAGCTTGTCACTGCAGGGGGCTGGAATGACAGACCATCAGAGGTGAGAGGGTTACAAGGCTGGAGGACTGGATGTAACAGAACTGGGCAGTGTTAGACCTGCTAGAGAGCTGTCACGTTTTCTTTCAATATTCACATATTGTTAAGTTTTTTAGTAAAGGTCAAATGGTTTCTATCAATACTAGCTGGAATTGGATTTACTTAATGTAAAATGGACTGAGTGTATTATTGGAAAGATGATTATTCTAATCAATTCAATGATTTGTGAAACAGAAATTATTTACTGTGTAATTACATTTAGTTTAAAAACAGTAAAACAAAAACTACAGCAACTGTCGGATGTTTGACATGGTTTTATTTCTAAAATGACTATTTTTAATTGAGGTTTATTAATTATTTAAATTGAAATAAATATCCGACCAGAGCTGGAATATACTTAGTTGATGTAACTTATGTGGTTGTAGGTCCACACCGCTAGGACTTGATGCGGTACTTAATGCACCTCTACAGTTCTCTTGAGTCATAAATCCACCATGTGACTTGGTGATAAGGTCCCTTTGCCTCCCCCCGTCTGCTTCTTATCACAGTGTCGCACTACCAGTCCCCTCCACCATCCCACCTCACACTCCCCTACGCGTTGTGGAAAAGCACGACGGTGTGACCTTTGACACCTTAATCAAAGAGCATTAAAAAGCCTCTTAAACAAAACCGACGGACTGGGCAGATTGGACTGACAGGGCGACTGACTGACTGGCCCAGAGGCTAAGAGGGATCCAGAAGCAGCGGCGCTGAAATGCCGTCACCAACACATTGGAGGTGGCAGAGGTGGTGGGAGAGTGTTGGTCATCACAGGGCTTACAGATTAGCCTGGCTTATTAGCTCAGTATAGGGACCTTCCACCCTCTCAGGATTGTCACACATCACTTTGCTGCCTTAAGGCCGTCTCATGCAGGCAGGGTGTCTGTCTGTCAGACGCAGATGGAGGTGAAAGGGTGAGAGTGATTCAATGATCCTGTAATGCTGGAGAACTTAACAAGAGCCGCCAAGCTCAGCAACAAAAAGGCACACAAACCCGGACACCCACTTGCGTCAGAAAATACACACAGACACACATGCGCCAAAGCACAATGGTCTTGTACAGACTGTTCTGCTCCAAGATTTTCACCACAACAAAACTCAGCATTAGCACATGTCTACATAGATAAAAGACTTTTTCGTTTGAATTTTAATGATTTGTAACAAGCGGTAAAGTGACGCCATGTGAAAAATATGCAAAGTGCACCAAGAGGACAATGCTGCAGTCACACAACATGGCGATTAATCAGAGAGAAAATGAGAATTAGATCAATGTGTTGATATAGCTAGGATAAAGGAGCAAAAGCCTATAACTTATACTTAAAGAGGGTAATATTTCTAACTCATGCTCCAGTGTAATAGTGACCAGGGTGGGGGTCAACTAACGGTTAGTCCAAAAAAATCCACCAGAGGTGGACTTTTCCCCAAAATCTTCGAACTGTATTGTTGACAAAAATATTTGTTGGCACAAAACAATTTTTAATAGATGGAATACATCATGACCAGACAACAAGTGTGTCACAACAGACTTCGCACAGGTTTTTTTTAATTGAGGCAACAATTGCTTGTGGGGACAAAAAAAAAAATCACTTTCTATGTTGAAACGAGGTGTTGTGGCCAGAGCCAAGGAACAGCATGATCAACTCGCTGCGGTTAAATTATAAATACTGATGTACAGTGTGCCCATGCTTCCTAAAATCTATTATCTATTATATATTATCTCATAGATGTTATTTACCGAGCAAGCACACCGTCATATCCAATTTTCTGTATGAGGTAACAGGCCCCTGTGTATTCCGGCCTACTGCATGCAGAGCACCACACATGTAGACAAGTCATCTATCTCCCTGTGTGGAGAAGCAGACTGGATTTAGTGTCTGCACCTGGCCAGAGATCTTCTGACTGTCTAAAAAACCAGGCCTCACAGTGACACTTTAAAACAGAGCAGACTCATTCAGCAGTCAATCAGCAGTCTTCGCTTCCTCCCCTCACGCGGTCTGTCACAACACCCTCTCTGTTCCAGCACATTCATTTATTATCATTCTGAGTCTCTTCATTGTTACATACGACTAATGTTGTGTCATCATCTCCTGATATTGTGGATTCAAGTCTCAAGGCAGATGGAAATCTTTCCTATAATGCAGATTAAATCTTTAATTTGATGAAAAATCAAATGCATGAAAGATTATGTACAAGTAAATCACTGATCCAGTCAGTTTTACTTTACATTTAGACAAACCTGTGCTGATGTTAGTTAGAGATTCCCTGCAAAATATCAGTGGATTTGTGCAATGCTTTCCAATCATCCTCTATGTTCTTCACGGCAAAAAAGCACAGAGACTCACACAAACACACACACCACCCCTCAAAACCTCCTCTCCTTTGAGAGAGGCTTGATGCCGTAATGACCTTTAACGACTTCCTTGCTGTAAGGGGTTGACAGAGGCTGAAGCTGAGGCTTTATCCTGCGGCGGTGTGTTCTGTGAGACATGAATGCATGTTAGTGGAGGAAATGCTTGTGTGTTTTCTTGTATGTGTTGGTGTGTATACTACATGTGAGTGTCTAAGCTCAGTCTTTACTCATTCTAAAGCAAGACATAGTATACAGTTTGGTCCAAAAGCCTTTAACTCCTACAGACAGGAGCCTCTGGCAGCTACTGACCAACGGGAGCACAGCAGAAACTCTTACCATCTGTAGCAGTTTAACATACAGTTCAACACATGGGTACGAAATACCTACACACTTCCCATTCTTCATGCATACACATAAGCACACACACAGTCAGACAACAGCACAGAGCTTTAAGTGCACCCCACTGCTTTCATCTCGCCTTCAATCAGATAAATTAGCTGCCTGCTGGTTACTGGCCAGCACGCCTTCTAATTAAAGGGGGGTTTTACGCCTTTTTCTCCCATAGCAGGACAGAAAGTGCATTGCTGGAAACCGTATCAAGAACATCTTGATCCCAGAACAGCTCCTGCTTAGCCCATGCTTCACATCAGTCTAAATTACATCCACGCAGATAAATACAATATCCAAACCTGTACATGAAACCGCTTGGTGCAAGTGCATACACATTCATAATGTATGGAGCCTATGTCAAGGACTTGACTGCCTTTCCTTAATGGTGCTGTCAACCGCAGAGCTGACAGGAGGTTCTGAAGTCTGAAGTCTGCACCTTGGCTGTGAAACTCAGCCTCACAGAAGCAAGGACGTAGCCTCTAGGCTGGGTGTCAAACCTCCACCTCAGTCCAGACGGTTTGTGCAGTCTGAAAGCTGATTAAGCTAATACACACTGTGGGTACAGACATACATTAGCGACAGCTTTCAAAACACCAGATCATATTTCGTGGTAAAATGTTTTCCTTATTAATTTTGGTAATGAGTGTGTTGCCAGGTTGGTCTGTCGCCATCCCCTTTCCACTCTCTTGCTCTCTGATCTCACAGAGATCTAGATGTCAAAAAGTGTGTTTATGAGTCATGACATAATGACAACCTTTCGGTTTTGGGCAGAGCTCATTTTTGGCCTTATTATTTCTCTTCCTGTGAAAATAAAAGAAATCCCACAGAAGCAAAGGGCGTCAGTAACCCCAGAATGCTGATGCTGCCGATAAGGCCAGAGTCACTGATATATTTGAAACGCAGGGTAGACTGAAGACACAAGGTTAGAAAACGTAAATGGAGGTGGAGAGGTTATAACTTAGCAAGCTTCATTGGCGTAAAATTGTCAGCAGCACACAAGTTAGGAAAATAAGATTATGGCTACATTTGTTTGGGCCTAGCTCTAAGCCATATGATGTGCGAGGGAGGGAGAGGAAAAAATAGAAAAAGAGAGGTTCAGAGAACAAAAAAGGGGCTGTTCAGGGTCAGAATGACAAGTGGCCATAAAAGTTTAGCTGATTTGAAGATGACCAGTTACAAGGCGTTGCATGGCCTTCAGAAACACTCAAGCTCATGTTACCAGGAGAGGCTGAGGGGCCAAGGGAGCTGGATGCTCTCCTCACCCAAGACACCATAACTCTCTCTGGGCCAGAGCCTCTGTCACTAGACCCTGCCCTGGTTGGTTCTCCCAATCACCTTCCAAATCTGTTCCCATTGACAGCTTCCATTAACATTCCTGCCCAACCTGGCAGGAGAGTGAATGAAGGTTAAGTGGGGTGAGAGGGTGGGGGGTAAGAGACTGGGGCCATGATCAGTTTTAAGATTTTAGGGAGAGGAATAGCATATGGGCAGAGGGTGTAAAATGAAAGAGGCAGAGAGGGAGGGTGAAGGGGGTGACGACCCAAGTTAACAGTGGGGAGACTGATGGAGATAAGGACGGGGTTACAGAGTGGGGTAGGCCAGCACAAGGATCTGGACCTGGTCAGTATACTCCACTCAGAGTGCAGAAGGACACACTAAATCTCTGACAAATAACACCACTTACAGGCCTGCACTGCTGTTGCTAAGAACTTATGTCTGTTTAGAGTGTATGTGTGAGTGTGAGTGTGTGGGTCTGTGTCTGTGTGTGTGTGTGTGAGAGAGAGAGAGAGAGAGAGAGGGGGGCGGGGGAAGAGAGAAAGAAACAAACAAAAATGTGTGTGTGTACCTTAGTAAATCCATGAGGGAATACTAATATAAAAATTACGAACACAACAACAAAAGAACAGTAAAGAAGACCAAAAAGAAAAACAGGCGGCGCAGAGGTTCTTGAACTGAGTCAGAGAGTCAGATTCATCAGGGGCTGACTCCTGCAGTCCCAGGTCAGCAGTGGAGAGCAGAGAGGGTAGGCTGACATAAACCAGGCTACTGAGCACCTACTCCCTCTAGCCATTATTGATCAGTGCTGAGTTTAACCACCTCAGTCACACTATGACACCAAGGTCAGCATAGTGTGGAGGCCCCAATTCTGGTAATAAATACACTATATCTTTTTTTTAGTACAAATTCCTGTAGAATTCTCAATCTATTATTTTGTGGATGCAAAAACACAAAAGACAAGAAGAAGAAAATAAACAAATGTCAGGTAAAAATGCAAAAGAGGAGGACCAAGCACAAAAACAGAAATGGCTGCTTCTGTGTTAATAGACTTGTTATGTACTGCATTGCCTGTATGTCTATAAGCATATACAGAATGCAGAAAGATACAGCATGCAATATATAAAGCTACAATTTACATGGGGAAATGCAGACCCATGTACAGCACAGCACTAGCGTACTTTACAGCACTTTCACTAAGCCAAGAACAACCATCACGAAGACCGCCATCAAAAACTAACTACAAGGTAGAAAGTTAAAAGGTCATGATGGGAAAGTTCAGCGATCTGTACCTTTGTTTGTCTGCAGCGACATGAATGAAGAAATGAAAAGGAAAACATCAAATGCAGAGACTGATGGTGATTCAATGGTTTTGCCTTGAATCTAATCAGTCTTAATGATTATCATGACTTGAATTTGACACCATGCAATGTTATAGCTGCACTGCTGGATAGCAGAAAATGTGAAAAAGAGATAGGGGGGCAGTGTACTGACAGAATAATATACAGTATAGCATTTATCTTCAAAAAGTACCTTAACAGAAAAAACTAAACAAACAAATGGTTTGGGGCAAATTGAAATCCATTTGGGATATTTTTCTTACTTGTGAACAAACTGACAGTTGCATAAAAAATGGACGGGTTGATGCAATGCAGAGACTAAAAGCAAACATTTTCTTTAAATTACATTGCGGGAAATGCAAAGAAGAAGAAAAGTGAAACTTACATGTAACATTTTGCTTGCTAAATATAGAAAGGTTAGGATGTGATGAAAGTCAAATACATAAAGAGTTTAGGAAAAATATTAAATGTCATCATTCATTTCAACCTTGGACATTTTAAAATACACAATACACGTTCTATAAATCCTACAGATATATTTTGACAAGTTTTTGGCACGCGTGTGTGTGTGTGTGTGTGTGTGTGTGTGTGTGTGTGTGTGTGTGTATGATGAATTTCAATGAAGCTTGGAATTCTGGCTAAGGGTGACAGCTGGCCAGTAACATTGTTATAACTAAAAGCTTGTTCATTTGAACTGCTGATGGCCAAATGACATGAAAATGACATGAGCATGAGGTGAATCTTTAAAGGGATGAGTGTTGCTAGAAAGCAAGCAGCAAGGCTATAAAACCCTCTATTGTGCTTCGAACCTAAAACCTGGCATTTTGAAGTTCAATCATTATTTTATCCATGGTCGAATTAATGCGGAGGCTGAAGATCTCCACAGTGTGACTTAACTTCATCACTGGACAAATATATTCTTCGCGTGCTGGCCGATCGATGGTCGATATTTCTAACAACCACACGTTGAAACAAAGCAACACGCACTCTTATCATCTTTGCTGTAGGTTGAACGCACAGAAAGTTACAGATTGCGGCTTTAAATCTGTTTTATTTCCACTGCCAATCATTGTACTCGAGTGAGCTGGTTAAACCTGCACATACTTAGTCATCTCAGCATGACTCTTGGTTCTTTTATGGGAAATGACGCCAAAGATGTTCCTGTGTGGTCTCTGGGGTGGGGGGTGGTGGGCTCTGAAGACAAATGAAAGCTCTGCTTACAAAACAAAAAAAAATTACAGAACTCTTAGGAAGGGGAACTGCTTCCATATTTCGGGGATAAATACGTGATGACTGAGTGAAGACTCCGAGAAGCCATTCTTCAGTCTGTCTGTCACTGGGACAAATCGTAGTGGTTTTGGAGGATAGAAAGAAATACAATTTGAACATCAGAGGGGTAGGATGTGCGGCAAACAAATCCATGCGTAATCTGCTTCTCTGCTATTTTCGCTCTAACAGACGATGCTAAACTGTGCTCTATGCTGGCTCCAACAGTGTTTCTGAACACGAGCCAACCTGAAAAAGAGCCAAAGACCTTGTAATTGGTACTATTGAGAGTCTTCTGTGTGTGTGAATGAGAGTATGGAAGAAAAAGCCAGTTAAATGGGAGAATTCAACATTAGTGTGGGTTGTGTCACATTCCATTCTTGACTGAGCCTCACTGAACCCCCTCCTCCCCTTGGGTCTGGTTCCTACCGGCTGATTCTGTTAATTACTTTGCTTTTTTATTCTGTGAGAATTGTGAGAAATCTCTCTCACCGCTACCACAATCCCGCCCAGACCTACACCACAAGCCCATAACCACCATTAGCTTAATTAATTACGTCTTAACACAGTGCTCCAGCAATAATCCACACATCAGCATCAAAAGAAATTTCCAAGAATATAATCTTGTACCCCTTCTCAACCAGAGATCGTATTTCAGATCCTCTTCCCCCTCAACCCCTTTTTCATCTCTTCATCCTCACCACTGCTGCTTTATGTGGGACTGTACTTAGCCCACTAACTTTTAATATTTCCCCTTTTCTATCTTTGGAAGAGCTAGTGTTGCTGCAGCTCTGTGCGGTAAGGCTTTGCCCACTGTGTGCACACAGACTCATGTGAGCAACAGTGCAGCCTGGGAAAATGTGTGTGGAGCCCAGAACAGGAGGGGAGTCGAGGTGGAGGAGTGTAGGGGGAATGGGAGAAGAGATGAGGGAAGGCCCTGGTACGAGGGAGGAGGTGCGCTGCGGCAGCTGAGCTGTGAAGAAGCTAATGGGCTCTCATCCCCTTCCCACGCCCACCGCGTGTTTTCTGATGGGCACTCAAGCGGCGAGACACATATTGGTTTGGCTACCGGCACAGAACTCCAGCCAGCTTGCTTCAATACTGCTTTGCTGGGCTGATTCGGCATCTGTCTGAACTCCGGTTAGCCTGTAAGTGACTTTAGGACTGGCAGAGTATGAATCAGTAACCAACCTCTAATAATGTGAGGAGGTGGTGGTTGATCTCACTCAAAGTTGGAACGGCAATAATGAGAGATGAAAGATAGAAGCATGGCTCACAGACAGGCAGTGACACTGATAAACTAAGTGGTGTGATAAACAGGGAACCACCACAAATTAATGTTTGTCTCTGTCAGCAAAGATGGGAAGGCATTAGAAAGGGAAAATCTCTATCACAGGGCAACTGCTAAACCACAGCCCGTCGCATCAGCACATCTGAACGGTTTATCATGACGCAGAACAAGAGAGGGTACTAAAAACATCATCAGTGACATAGAGAGCAAAAGAGCCCTCTAATAGTTTTTTCATCAAATAATCCTATTTCAATCAAAAGCTATGCAATCACTTTACAAAATTAAATTATTGTTATGCAATATATCAGATGAGTACATAAATGTGCATGAAGTATATCTGTTAGTTTAAAACTTGTCAGCACAACACAAAACACAGTATGTGCCAGGACAATTAAATCTGACTAAACTAATTCTAAATGTGCATAACTTAAGACAGTGTTCTGGCCCTCCACAGTCAGTCTGGACATTATCCCCTCTAATTTGTGAGAATAAAATCCCAAGCCCCTGATTAGGTGATCCGGGGAGGCCAATTGTTTTGATTGTGCTGTGTGATGTTTGATCCGACTGTGTGGAATGTGGCGACCTTTGATCCAGTGACAACATTCAATTAGATAAGGTTAACTTAACTGACCTTCTCCACCCCTGCTATTCAGTCCAGGACTGGACAAAGTGTAAACAGCTTGTACGCAACATGCACTGTGTGTTTCTGCTTTAAAACTAGTGAAAGCTTCACTAATTACCCTTCCTTCTCTTCTTCTTTATTAATGAATGATGACTGAAGAATCGTTAGAACACAGCTGGCAAAGTACTTTGAGTTTGGAGAAACTTGGTGCTCTTACTCTCGCTCCCTCTCTCTCTCTAAAGAGCTTAACTTGTAATTACTCATTGTAATAACTCTGCAGTCATATGGGAAATGATGGGAGTGTATAGAGCTTGGGGGTTGGGGGGGGACTCTTCACTGAATGTATCACTGACAAACATTAAAAATGAATTGCACCTTAGTGGGAAATGAATCAGGGTGCCCTGGGAATTACATTACACCCAGTAGCTGACAAGCTAGATCACTATTTTCCAGCTGCTGAGTAACCGAGGGCAAGCATCTCCCCCACCCACACCAAGAAGAAAACGACAAATGCAGGGAAAGCTGCAGAAACAGAATTACCTCAGGTGTTGCCTCAGTTTGAATCGAACAGAAAAACTCAACACGAAATGAGCTGCTACTCATCTGTTGCCAAATATCAAAGTGCAGCTATTCCGCTGAAAAAAAAACATACAAGCCCAATTCTAAAAAAAGTCGGGATGCTGTCTAAAACTTAAACAGAAACAGAATGCAATCATTTGCAAACAAACTGTGTATTGACAACAGTTGTACCAAGTGTTCCAGAGCCCATGTAGTAATATGCTTTATATAATCATGTCTCTCACCAAGTGGTGAAGCTCGCTCCATCCTTGCTTTAAGGATCGAGTCTTTCTACGATGCCCCTTTCATTCCAAACAGGTGTTTTTGGAGCATTTCACAACTTTCCCAGTCTTCACTTGTTGCTGATCACATTCTGTTTTATGTTTTATGCAGCGTCTCTTACTTTTTTGGAATCAGGGTTGTGAAGGTCCATCTGGCCTGAGTCGGGGTTTTTTTGACCAATGAAAACAGATTTCTTAAAATTGTTTCAACACTGGATACAAGGAAAGATATGTTTCCAAAATCACGTGAGCTGGCATACAGCTGCTTTCACATGTCTCCTACTCACCTGCCTTATATTAGAGATTTATACCATTTTCTATTGTTTTGGTATTTCAGTATGGATGGCAAACTCTTAGCTAACAGCCTGAATGAAAACATGAACTGGATGGAATATTTTCAACACATTCGTGACATCTTAAAATGTGTTGCATTAGTGCTGGAAAAGAAGGAGTCATGAGGTCTATGCAGAGATCATCTTCATGAAACTGATGAGCTAATATCGTCTCCACTTTAACACGGCCCTACCGAGACGACAACTTTTAGAAGTGAAACAGCAGTGACCCAGGATGACCTCTCTTCACACTCAAAGGCTAAATCTTCGCCTCTATCTGACTCACTTATAGACCTCCATGATGCCTGACAAGCCTGTAAGTTGACCACTGTGTTCCCCTAAGCTGCAGTGAGTCCTGGGTTTCTGCAACTAGCCGTGTCCAAGACGGAGCACTACTAAATGTGCCTGCTTTGCTTCCACCACCTGTTAATATGCTATAAATGATCATATTTTTCATCAAAGATTTGGATTACTTGTTCTGGTGTTGCTTGCATAATGTTGACTGTATTATGTTTGACACTCCCTGACTTCCCAATTTGCTATTTATACTCCATTTTCCGCTTGGTGTATTCTGTTACTTTAATGTTGCTATGACAACTTCCCCATGGGGATCATAAAAGTGCAATTTGCTGTTAGCTATACTCCAGTGTAAGCACAAGCCCAAACCTCTGTCCATTTTGATCGTGCAACCGATATAAACTGAATAATTCTCGGCAAGGATGTAAAATGGCCAATGCCAAATGGCCGCATGGGAGCTGTGATATCATGTAAGAGTGGAGGCTAGCCTGAGCAGCAGCTTTAGCCCCAGTCACACTCCAACCCAACCTGATCTCTAGCCTCAGCCCTTATCCCTTTGTACCCAATCTCTGCCCCCTGGCCCTCAGCCTCACACTCCAGCCAGGCTTTAAGCACTGTGAGAGTGGCCTAAGTAGCCCAACACTTCACAGATGAACAGCTCCAGTAATGGGCCATGATTGACCTCAATAGCCAACTCTGAGTGGGTTAGCTCGGGTCTAATCTCCACATTACCTGCTCTGCTTCACACACACTGACTGGCGAGACATGATGAAGAGCGGCTGCCTTGAAGATGAAACAGAATGTTGAGGAAGTTGCAGGGTGCTTAAACAAATAAACAAATGCAACAACCTCTTCTGGTCTAGTTTTATGCATGTGAATTAAATGTAAAATTGAGTGAGGACCCTTTTTAATGTGTATGTTATAAAAAGTAGTTGTACTTTGAACATATGTGCTGTGTGTGTGTGTGTGTGTGTGTGTGTGTGTGTGTGTGTGTGTGTGTGTGTGTGCACGCATTTTTTTTCTTCTTTCATTTCCAGGCATTGTCTCCGAGGTGTTCAAAATCACTTCAAATGAAGTGTTGGTGAGTTCCCAACAGCTACGAAGCTGCTCACATCACTTGCAAGATTATCTTAACAAATTGTCTCTTGTGTTTTCTCATAAGGATGTACAATAAAAGTATTTTGTAGTACCGTTTTGTCTACTGAAGGTCTATCAGCCAGAGAAAGTTCAGGCCAGCAGCTTAAAGCCATCAAGCTGCTGCCTGACACAAAGCCAGACTGTTGATTTAACACTCAATGGAGTGAGTGAACACATGCAAAGGAGGGAAAAAGAGCATGATAGATGGACATATGAAAGTACGGCAGGCCTTTGAAAGATTGTAATGGAGGAGGCTACCAAGGGAGATCCGAAAATTCACACTCCATCTATGGTGTCAGTGCGACCCATTTAAAGGCTATGGCTTCAGAGAGGAGGCAAAAAGAGCACGTGTGGCAAGTGTTTCTTGCATGCACTACTCTGAGTGCAGTGCATGCGTGTGTGTGTGAGTCGGTGTGAACTGGTCAGATCAAAGTCAGGTGGCGCTTCATTCCCACCTGCTTTCATTAGTCTTTAGGTCTACAGGCCTGGAGTACTGTAAGATCCCACCTGTTTCTGACTGCTGTGGACAAGTCTCTCAGGACAAATGCACGCACAGCATGGACAAACGAACAGTGTGTACACACACGGACACACACACGGACACACGGACACACACACACACACACACACACACACACACACACACACACACACACACACACACACACAAAAAAAAAACAGTTAGGCAGTGTACCGGTGTCGTCTCCTGCATTTGCAACACCATCATTAACGTGATATGTTTTAACATATTAAAAATAATGTGCTTTATTGTGGCTGTGATAACATCCAGGTGGAGGGTTATGTGCGTGCTCACAGAACAGGAGTTAATTCCACTAACTCTCATTTTCCTCACTTTTACGCCGACTCCAGTAACAGGAAAATGTGGAAGCTAACATTACAAGGTAAGCATGCCAGTTTCTCTGTTGTTGGCTACAAGAACCTACACAAAAGTCACAGAACTTAAAGTTTTGCTATTTTTATGTTGCTTTTCTGTTTATTTTGCTGGTTAGTCTGTTGAATGTAGTGTTGAATGGAGTATCTGTTTTAGTTTGTAATACTATGATATAATACTGTCATCATAACAAAGCAAAATAATACACTTTAAACTTTAGGTCACATTGCCTGGCCCTAATACATAGTAGCTGCATATTAACTATGCTACACTGTAAACAGCGTAGTTCTGTGTTGAAGAGTGAACTTCTGATTCTGTATAAACAATCAAACTCTGAAACACTGTCTTGCTTACATCTGTCTAATATAAAAAAAGCAATCGAGGAGAAAACAGCTTTAATATCTATTAGAGAACCAAATATGTTAAGTATTACTGCGCCCGGGGAATTCTCCAAGGATTAATTCCATGTAGCTTTCATAATTCCCTCCAATATGTTTAAATGAAGATTAAAGATCACTTTGTTCCACTATTCCCACAGCTCCCATGGTATGGTAAAGAGATCAAAACTGGAGGGCTTTATAGGGAACATCTTTAACATTTGCTCTGCTCTCAGTGTGCTTGATTAAATGTAACATTTTGAGATCCCAGTTCTGAGAAAAGCATAAATCATTGTCTCGCAGCTGCTGGCGTGCCTGGGGAAAACACATGCTATCCCTCACTCTCTCTCTTTTTGTCTTCTCTATGATCATAAAGCCCACCCGACCCGTTGGCTCCTCCTCCTCTGGTGCAAGTACGGGTGGTGGAGGGTGGGGGGAACACCTGCAGGCTGCCGCTCGCCCCGAGGTTCAGCATAAACCCCAGCTCCTCACACGCCCTCTAGCCCTCTACTCCCTCACATTGGCCCCGTCCAAGGCCCCCTTAGTCTTTCCCATCCATCAGCAGTGACAGCCCCAAGACCAAGCCAAGGAGGATAGTCGGCACGCCAGCCAGCCACTGTCCTGGGATCAAAATGATCAAGTTGTCTCTTGAGTAGCACTGAAAATTTACACTCAGCCTAGCACTGAAGGTCATTCTGAATGACATGGCCAAGGATTTCTGGTCCGAGTGATCCTTAAGGCACTGCTCTACTCTGATTAAATTCACAAATAATTTATAGATCTCATACCAGTCAAGGAATACAGGCATCAGTCCCAGTGTGTTCTAGTGAAGGATGACATGTCCCTGGCTCTCAGCTAGGTCCATGTGGAAGACTAACCTGTGCCCTTCTGATCCAGCCTGCCAACCTGGATCGCTGCCTGCTTTCACTTAAAAGCAACTACCTCACCCCCTGAGCTCCACAAGCCTGACTCTTCCTACAGCTGTCTCGCTTTCTTCTATTATGCTCCATCCCTCACTTTTTTTCATGTTATTTAATAATGGCATTGATTTCTCACTATTCATTGTGTCATAACAGAGTACACGCATGAATCATGCTTACTTTTGGTAAAAGAAAAGAAAATGAAAAAGAAAAAGGGGAGAATACTTGGCCATAGGGGTACTCTTCTACTGCCAAAAGAATCATATCGTTGTTGGGTCCATCTGGAACGGCTGCTCAATTAGGAGAAGTCATCTGGGACTGTCACATTGTAATGCAAAGGGTTAAAGGCAAGATATGAAATTACTATACGGCTTTGGATCTATAAAAGAGGCCATTTCAAAGCAGAGTTGCTTAGTTCTTCTGCGTTCAAACCCACGCCTTTAATTGTGTTTAATTTATTAGAATGTTCCAACCTCAACTCTGTTAAATGAAAACACATTAGTCTGGATCTGCAGGAGTCCTACAAGTGTATAGGGACTCCCTCCAACCGCCACTCTTAGCCACCCAACCCAATCTCTTCATTTTCTAAGTATATTGGAATTTCGTTTTAATTGACTAGTAAACAATTATACAGAAAACAGATGTCATTGGCAATATTTAAAGGAACTTATCTCCTTGGTGAATTAACTTTGCATGAAAGAGCAAGCGAGATGGGGAGAAGATTAAAACACGTGTCAAAGTTGCCATTAAAATGCCGGACTATGTATTCAATTATTCAACATATCATTACTTCAGTACAGGGAACAGTAAAATTACCCAATGCACTTTGACGTTTGTTCTGAAAATATTTCAGGCAGACAAGACAAAAGTGCTCTAGACTTGCGTGTTTAGCCTTTAGTATACAATTTAGCTGTCTATTGGACCAAAAATATCGTATCAGAAGTGACCTCAGAGATATGGGCTGTTCTGAGCCCTAAAAAAGAGAAAATCTAAGGCATGGAGGAAATGCCTTCTGGGATGAATTAAAGGATCCATAAGGAAAGTGCCTGCAATTTCCAGGGCCTGTCACATTCTCTAAGAATTGAGACAACACAGAGATCACACATACATGACCAGTGGGGAAACGTTGAAGGCAAGGCTTCTCTCAACTTATAATCAACTGCAGTCAATCACGTAACCAAAGCAGGAAAATAAGCCATACTGTACATATGTGAAAGCACCATGGCATGTGAGTATATATATTCAAACACTTCAGTGGCTACATGTTGGTAGCTTGATGTCGATTACCAGTAAGCTCCTTCTTCCTCAAACAAATATTATGCTTTGAGAATCGGGCAGATGGATCACACAGGACTGCTGTGCTTTGCATCCCACCAAAAACCAGAAGCAACTAATCAAATGTAAAATAGAATATAAAAGTTGATTGTGGCTCATTATATCTTAATGTTTCCAGTATGTCTATGGTGTAAGGAGTTAGCGTTCTTCTTACGCCCCAACCCAAGTCCTATGCTCGATGTACAATGATCACGCTTTAAGAATTTGCTAAATGGAATCAACAGAGCCACATGGGAAGAATAAAATGTGTTTGATACCAAGGCCAAGTGCTCCAGCAATTCAGAAATGTCATGATCACAAAACGTTGAGCCTCTAAGTCGGTCCTATGGGAGCAAAGGGTGCAGCCCATTTAGAGTGCTGCTACTCCACCTTTCATCTCTGGCTGAATGAGGCGTTGCATCCATCATTCCATTAACACTGCTCTGACAGTCTCACAGTCACCCTCTGGATGACAGCGTGGACATGGGACATGTGGACTGACCAGAAGCTTTGATGTAAACCTGACCGCCATACAAAACACAGACCTAGAAGTTGACACCGAAAAAACGGCTGTGTGCACACACACTAACTTTGCAAGCTCTTCCTTCAGCAGCATGTTAAAAACAACACACAAACACATGCGCACGCACAAGAGAGAGAAATGTTCCAGTCTGGTGAAACTGTCAGGCCATGCTGCTGTCTCCTGACTGTATTGACAGGTATATAGCAGATAAAAGCAAGATTTCTGCATAAATACTGTGTGTGTGTCTGTGTGTGTGTGTGTGTGTGTGTGTGTGTGCGTGTCTGTGTCTGTCAGCTGTTCTGTGTGATTGCCTGAGTGAAAATTCAAAAAAAATATTATTCATTCATTAAGCTTTGCTACTTTGTACCTACCATCAGTGAATAAGGATTAATCTCTTGTTAGACCTCTAAGAAACAACGGGACAGAAATGCATGCATGAGTATTGTACATGTGAGATTAAAAGAAACTAAAAAAGGTAAAAAAAAAAAAGACAAAAGGAGATGCGGACAGAGTGAGAAAGAAAGTGAGCGAGATACAAAGACCATTAAACCCAGAAGAAAAGGGAAAAATAGGAGAGTAGCGAGGCAGTGATGAGAAGGAGTGCAGGCCTCCACTGCTCCACATCTGCTGGAGATATATCCAGTGCTTCTGGGAGTCAGCCCCACACCACCCTTTCACCTTCATCTTCTTTCTCTCTCCCCCTCGTTTCGTTTCCTTTTGGTCTTCTGGTTTGTGTTCAGATCAGGTTTTAATATTCAAAAATATGTACTGTCTTTATGAGCCATTGCTCTGCTGAAATAATATGCTCTCTAAATCAAAGTAATAGTCTAAGGCTGTGCACTAAATAGAATTTACCAGAGTTCCTAAAAATATCTATCTGAAGCATGTCTGAGAGACTGCAAGGGGTGAAACAACCCATTGTCAGAAATACCACGTTGCTTTTAAAATCTATTCTAATGTCATTGTTACTTTCAGGTAATTTATTCCGTGGCTGTCCTCACATTCATCAAACCATGAGTTGCCTGTGAAATGTAAGCTTTTCCCTGCCTTACATTTTCAATTTATAGCAGTGTCTTGGCGCCCTGTTCACCAGCAATGGGACAGTGATTGACTGGGTGACATTCAAACAGCAATGCAATTCCTGGTTTGGGATGGCCTCCCAAATCCACTGTCTCTAAACTGTACTTATCCTCTTACTTCACTACGCCCTAAGCTACAGCTGTATCTTTTCCTCACAGTCTGAAACCACCTGAGGCCGGCTCTATTGCCATGTCAGCGCTGACATGTTTAAGGCACAGGGGTCTGATGTGATTCAGGGCCTGTTTTGGGGGTTTGTGTAAGCCAAGGCCACACGATGAATCTCTGCAGCCCTGCATTAAAAGTGATGTACAGTTGTGACTCTGTAGACAACTCTGAAAACAAATACTGGGGGTGTATTGTTTTACACTGTCACCCCAGGCTTCTCCTGTATCTGCTGTTGGGCAGGAGGGGGGTTGCGGGATAACAGTCCGGAGAGTATTTTGAGACTTTGAGAGACTCACCTTTTGTGGGCTTTTAGAGACTTGGGAGCAATTCAAGACCGTGACATAGGAGAGATGGCAAGTACATCTCCCTCCAAACACTTCAATCTTCCTTCGAGCTGCTCGACAGGAGAACTAGTTACTGTATAGTTGCATGCGGGGAGGAAAGGTTAGTGATGACACTGATATTCATGGCCTCCTTCACAGAAGAAAGCACTACAGGAGCAATTTCTGCTTGAAGGAACACAGGAGACCATGCCATATAGATGAGGACATACCTGGCTACTGCTGTAGATACATGAGATGCACAGAGTTGTAGTCATTAAATATCCAGCTTACTAAATCAAGCACTACAGCCTTTGCACTACAGAGCTTTGGAATCTGAACTGCATTTTTAGTCTTTTGGAAGGCCTACTGAATAATCCCACACCCTCCCTCTAAACACACACGCATACACCCACACACTCATGCACTGACACCAGAAATATAATCTGTGGTCTAAGGACGCAATCAAAAACTGCAACCTGACATCAGTGCAGCCTTCAGCAGCAATCCTCGAGTGGTTAGCTGTTGTTAGCCAGCTCAGCCCAGCGCTGACAGAGACTAACTGCTGTTTAGAGAACTCATGCTGCCTGCAAAGAGGCGAAGAGTTGCCAACCCTGCCTCAAGGATACTGGAGTGGAAAACACTTATCGGCTTTGCTAAACAAATAACTGAAAGGGGGCATTGCGTGACATTATGGGAGGAAGGAAAATATGATGATCTAAACAAACCGAGGCTCTTGCATTAGATCACCAATAATTGAGATGGAATATGGACTACCAGTTCCTGTAACAAGTCCAAACACCACAACCACGACCGGAAAATGAGCTAAAAAACTGATATATCAACACAGGATGGTGAAAAATACACAGGTTTGGTAAGAAACTGTACCACAGAGCCATGTACTTTGGTAGATGGTAGGAAGAGGAGAGAAGTGACAAGAGGAGCGGAGAGGAGTGACGAGAGGAAAGAGAGAGGCTTTAATAGACAGACATTTCAGCAGCTTCAACCTGAGTTCCTACCTGAGTTCCTACAATCATCTCCTTGCTGAGGGACCTGAACAGAAAACGCCAGCAGGTCAGGGGCCAGCAACGATTCAGGCTTGCGAATCTCATTAAGCCAGCGGCTCATATGGAGTTCTTTGGTGTCAGATGGGCCCTGAATGAGAGGAACCAGCTTCTCCTTAACCCCCTCTCCCGAACCTAAGAGACAAGTGTTAAAGGCTAATTAGTATATTAAAAAATGACACACATTCACAAATGAGAGTCTTATTTAATAATGTGGCCAAGAGGACAGAAAAATATAAAAACAAGCTCGTCTTGAATGCTTCTCACATTAAAACAATATTACTCACCTCTGTAGCCATGTGTGCAGTGATGATACTCCTTACATGTACACAATTTTAGATGTTAATTCTATTATATATGAAATAAGTAAATAATTGCACATCCTTCTTTTTTTTTGCATTTCTATGTTGACAGCTGCAATAGATCTTATATTCTGCCTGACATCATGTGTGCAGTTTGACCTTGTGAACTCTGTGCTATGACACTAGCTCCAATAACATCCTTGCCATCAAAGACATGGCCGGAGCCCAATGACAGCGCCCCAGGAGAAAACAGCAACTGAATCACATAGCTGGAAATAAATCAAGATAAAGATTGAGCAGGAGAACGAGAGGGAGAGAGAGAGAGTGTGTAAACGTATAAGTTAAAGA
The DNA here is from genome assembly GCF_017976325.1 of Chelmon rostratus. NCBI lineage: Eukaryota > Metazoa > Chordata > Actinopteri > Chaetodontiformes > Chaetodontidae > Chelmon > Chelmon rostratus. The sequence goes on from NC_055665.1 coordinate 23,341,878, forward strand.
AAGTAAAAGAAGAGTCTAGTCGGTCTCACTCTCTCCCTCCTACACAGGCAGTAAAGTTTTAACAGGGCACAGCTGCACACACCTGGGGTCCTGGCGCACACTTTTACAGCTCCCACGGTTCCCGAGGCGCATTTCACCGTTGCACGGCTGCAGAACTTCAGCTCCAGGTTTTGGACCGAGCCCTCGAGAGTCGGTGACGGGCCTGGAGACTTCACACCTAATAAAAAAAAAAAAAACAAGTGAAAATGAAGTGCAGTCCGGCAGGTTTAAACACCGCTGCTGTGGCTTCGTTAAACACTTGATTGGCCTTTAATTGTTCTTGACCCCTTTTTCTCCCTCTCCCTCCCAGAGTTGTGAGAAAGCAGGTGCTCTTTAACACAGATATCATGAACACCAGGCAGAGTGTGTTGCGTGTATTTAAGATCTGGCAGGAATACTAGCAGTGCCCTCTGTTTGCAAGGTTAACCTGCTGCTGTGTCTCTATACAATGATAACTATGTGAAAGCAAAGCTCATTTGTATATCCAGTTACATGCAAAAGTCAAAACGGAAGTGAACACAATTTACTGTATGATGCGCATTTATTAGTGCCTGACTTCAGTCCCCAGTCAGTTTATTTTCTTTTTATGTGTTTATCTGTTAGTACAAGCTGACAGGATCTGAGGGGTATTAAAAGAGATAAAAAGTCTTAAATTAACAAGTGCTTGTTCTGTTTTACAAGTTCCCTGTAAATCCACCGCGTTGAATGACTTGAAGATTTGAAGTTAAATAACAGGGACTATTAGGAATATGAGTAACAGGCCAATATAAAGGATATATCTTTCCAAAATAATATCCAATACAGTCACACCGGAATCCAGCTTAGTGTCAACTACAACTCACCTAACACCAGCATTACATCACAGGAGCCTCAAGTGCTCTTCACTCTATGATTATTTCTCTTAATGGCAGCCTAGTGTGGAAGAACCTTCCGTCTGCCATCTTTCCAAAATGAAACAGTTTGCACTGTGGTCAGGAGTCGGGGGGGATTACATACTCGCTATTATGATATGTCAATGTTATTTCTATGGTGAGAGGCTATTTCAAACACATAACAGGAGAAGGAGGGAGAAATAGCGGGATGGCTAAAAGATACTGTAGAGTATCGGGAGTTCTGTGCCAAACCGCCTGTTGAGAGAGGAGAGGAGGATCCATCCATCACATGCTACATTCTTCCAGTGTGCTGGAACTGTCCGAGGGAATCACATTAAATTCTTACATCACCTGTTCCAATAAGGCTTTACTTCTCAGAATAATCCCCTTTTACAGTGATAGCACTTCATTTCCTACAAGTGTCCACAGCACTTTTTGACTGAGTTTACAGCTTTCTCTGTCAAACGTTGTCCAACTGACTCTAAGATCAACAATCAGAAAGACAGACCATACAGCAAAGAGACAAAAAAATGTTAAATATAAACACAAATACATAACATGCATTCATATAGAACAAATGAAACAGATGGATTGGATAGCAGGGATTTATTGCCTACCGGCGAGTGAGGAGGTTTTGTATTAATAAGGCACAGATGAGCGGCGCTACCAGAGAGGCTATGAAAGCACAACAGGTCATTATTTGGCAACAGCTCCTGAAGCTACCAGGAAAAAGCTGTTCTGGAGATCTAAAGGCTTTCTTTCATTCACATTCACTTCCTCTCTGACTTTTCTTGTTACATTTTTTAATACGTAACTCTTTGACCTGCACAAAGACAATGTATTTAAGGTTTGACCTCATTAACTTCATTGATTGTTGTAAATATCTGCTTATTCTGAATTTGATGCAGCAACACGTTGAAACGAGTCAGGACAGGAGCAACAAAAGACTGGGAAAGTTGTGGAACGCTCCAAAAACACCTAACAGGTGACAGTATCATGATTGGGTATGAAAGGAACATCCTTGAACGGCTCTGTAGCTCACAAGCAAGGTTCACCACTTTGTGAACACATGACTGTATAAAGGATGTCACTACATGGGTTCAGGAACACTTTTTAAAAACGCTGTCAGCGAGCACAGTTTGTTTGCGAATGACTGCATTCTGTTTTTATTTATGTTTCACAGACCATCCAAATTTTTTGGAAACAGGGTTGTAGTTGAAAGGTAGTTTTAATGTAAAACAGCAGGCAGTGTGGATACGGGCGGGTTCAAGTACACACATATGCACACAGCACATTTAACCAAGGGAATTACTGGCAATTGCTAAAATCCCTAACCACTGACTTCCCTCCTCTCCCTCTCTCAGACAAATTACCCAGCAACCTCTTCACCTGCTGTCTGAGAGGCCCTCTATCAGCCCAGATGGAAGATGGGAACACTAATAACCCTGCCTCTGTCTCCCTGCCTGCTACTTAATATATCTGCAGGTCAAACACAGCACTGCTGCGTTCTCTCTGTGGCTTTGGTGACCTGCTTCTCTATCAGCTTCCTCTGTCTATCAGAAAGATGTTCTATGCGAAGTGTGGAACTAATCTATGAGGCCAGATTCTAACAACAGAGCTATACAATCTGTTGCATGCATAAATATCAACATAAAATAACAGCCAAACATATATCTTGTACACAGGGTTCCTACACATTTTCCATCTCAAAATTCCATACTTTTCCAGACTAACAATTTCCAATCTTTTCAGTAGATTTTTCAGACCATATTTGACATCTGAATACAAATAGCTAGATAATAATTATGTAAATAAATGTTTTTAAAATCCGTACAGGCAAAGAGGCAGCTCTGCGTAGGAGTGTGCGTTCAGTAGCATGTCATAATTCTTGCCTTGTTTTTGATGACATCAGGCTTGCTCTGGAAAACTTTCCTCTTGATGTACTCAGTAAACTCCAAATACAGCTTCAGAAAACAGTTAAACCAGTGTTTTGGATTTTTTTTTATCTAATTTTTTTCAAAGTTTTTGATGAGTCTAGTCTTATCAGTTTACCAAAGAAACATTTCTTTAAGAAGAAACCAGTCAGTTGAGTCAGCGTTGAGTCACCATATTGACCATTTTCAGAGGAAGCGCACACATATGCACATACAGACACACACATATGTACACACATACACGGATGCATGCACAAACGCACAGACACAGACATACACGCACAGACACGGAACACAAACACACATACAAGACATTGGGGTTATTTGATATGATCCAGTACCGGAGGGACAGACAGAGAATGACACAGGCACTACATAAAGCTAAGCTCCCTTCCTGGAAACAATATAGCCTACATACATTCGCTATAAAAGGATCGCAGCAGAAATCTGGCTACATTATTGAGTGTGTCTCAGCGAACCTAAAAACACATGACCAATCTATCCTAAAAGTCCAGATCACTGTAGAGAAAGGATATCCAGACCCAATGACCATTTGGCCTTTTTCAGTACTGAAGGGAAAATGACTGTGATGAGTAGGTCTCCACACAAGCTGACTGTTCCTTTGAGTCCTTCAGTCTTTCTAGAAAAGATGGAGATGTTAAAAGAGCAAACCAATCTGGGACATGACAGGGGCCATTCCCTCTACTGCTCCCTCCGCTATTTGCTCTTTGACAAATGGCACTAGGGATATCACTATATCATATCCCCCTTCACCCAAGTAGATGTCCTAAAGGGCATAGTGCACCTGCTGGGGTGGTGGTTGCTGGGTGGAGGGGTGGGGGCTCTGGACAATGTTTTGTCCAGCTGTTAGACTATAAAAAAGCAGGGTACACAGGAAGAGGAAAAGCACAGTGGTCGGTAGTTTGTCGACTTAACAGTGGTATTCAGTTGGGTTTATGAATGTAAGCTGCATTAGTGCGTGTATTACAGCCAGACGTGTGTGTTTTCATGTTTCTGTGAACGTGTGTGGTGCTGTTACTCTTCAAGCAAGGGCAGGTGCAAGAAGTACATAAACACACAGCTAGAGGCCAGAGGCTACAGCACTCCATCAAACACTGTGAGGGCAACTATGGGCAGCTGGATTTGCCATCCTGAGTGCTGAGGAGAATGTGGAAAATATGAAGGGAAGGAAAGATGGATAGTGCGTAAAGAAATACCCAAGTCAGAAAAAAAAGATTAAAAAAAAAAGCACACACCAGTGGTGCAGTAAGGGGTGTGGAGGCTACTTTTTTTTGCTTTCTACATACATCAATAGTTGGTGTGCACATGTCTCAGTATGTCTGTGGGTGTGTGGGTGTGTGTGTGTGTGTGTGTGCAGGAAATCTGCAGACTTGAAAGCCATGTTTTACACATTCCAACATGTCCTGCTCTCACTGCTTTAAGAAATGGTATGGGAAAGTTGTCTGCCAATAACGCTGGACCAGGCAAATCTGCATTTTAAGACATGAAGCTGTGCTTAGTCTTTATTCATAAAACACTTGTGATAATACCTCAGAAATACTACTTTGATTTCTATGGATGCTATGGATTTTTTTTTAACTGAAAGTCAGGACAGTCACATGGCAACACTGAAATGAAGAAGAAGCTGAAGAAGTTCAAAGAAGAAAGGAAATAAATGAGGTTTGAATGTATGTTGATGAACAACAGAAGACATCCAGGAGGAGTCCCAGGAGTCCCACAAGGCTTAACAACTAACAATATTGATGATGAAGATTCTCAGTCATCCAAGACAGGGCAACGAGACTTGGTTGTAGAAACTTGAAAGCATTTCACCTTTCATCCAAGGGGCTTCTTCAGCTCTAACTCACTGGTGGGGAGTCCCAGGTATTTAACCTCTGTGGGGTCGTTATCAAGGTCATTGATACTACTTGGGCTCTTAGTGCTACTGGCTGTGAAACAGCAGTTGTCAGAGTAGTTGGACTGACCCGGGGGCAAGTGTAAAAAGCAGTTGTTGGAATTGTCATGAGGCCAACTGTGAGTAGATGTTAAATGTCCTGAGAACAGATGAAAGGGCAGTGTTGCAGGTGGGGGACAAGCGGTGTTGTAGACCATCTGTCCAAAATATCTAAAATATGTACACAGTTGCTCTCAAATGGGTGTCCCTTATCTTTCAGGTGGAGGTAAACTGAGGAATTGACCCTCCCGTGTTGAGTCATGCCTTTGTGTAATGGTTATTTCATTTCCCCAATATACAAGTCTGTGCATCTGAACTTAATGTTCCTGTCCGTCGAGTTGATGTGTTCTGTGAAGGCCTTTTATTTCCATCCATGTATCAAAACCAGTAGCTCTGTGCTGTTCCTCTGAAGGAGCTCAGGGCTCTGCCTTCTACTTCTTGCATGTAGAGTTTGGCCACAGTGGGAGAAACAGGTGAGTCCATGGGACAGCCATGCTTCTGTCTGTAAAACCTCTGTTGTACTGGTAGAAGGTGGTGTTGAGACAGAGGTCGAGCAGTTTGCATAATATCTGGCAATTGGTTGATGCATACTACAAAACCCCACCATAAAAAAGGCTGGAGCAGATACAGAAAGAGAAGGAGGTTATGTTTGATTCACTTAATTACATAAAATAAATACATAATTACTCCACTACTTTTCAGGAAACCGCTCCACATAGGATCACTTATATATGTGATGACAATCAGCTGACAAGAGGATGTACAGTATCGCAAAACACTAATGGGCAGGTAGACGGACAAAGACAGACAGCGAAGGGAAGAGAACCTAAAGTACTAAAAGCTCCAAGTCTGGCAATGGGCCCACAGCAGCTAGGGGGCTGACAGAAAAAGAGGTAGACATAGACAAGTTGGGTAGACTGAAAGCAGCCAGCTGAGCCATTAAGTGCTGATGCAGAAACAATAACTGTCTCTCCTAAATCAGGAGGGGCTGAAGTAGAAGCAGTAAGTAGGAGCAGGAGGTCTGCTGGCACCTTGCCCAGTACTGACACACAGCAAAAATACAGACACATGCAGAGAGAGTGGGACAGGAAAACAGACAAGGTGAACCAGTAGTGGTTTGTCCTGCAGTTAAAGCTGAGAAGAGAGCAGCTTTGGCAGCGTCTGCAGGGGAGACTCATCGCTTTTTAAAAAAAAATCTCACTTCTATACTACCAGAAAATGATTCTTTGGATAGTGGAGAGTAAAGTAAATAAAGGTAACTTTAGGAATGCATTAGGTGTTTATAATCAGTCCCTTGAAGAGAGTTTGAGACATTTTGATAAAAAAAACAACTTTTGCTGCTTTCTGCCATCAGCTGACAATAACAGCAAATCAGCCCATAGTCACTGAAAAGGGTTGCAATAATTTGGTGTGTTTACATTTGCCGTTGCTTATGGTGTTTGCAGGAAAACTTCACATGCACACAGGAAGAGATGCAGTTTACATTTCAGGCAGCAGAAACGGCAACAAATGGAACAGGAACTGGGCAGTTGACATGTGATAGCTACAATTGCTAAGCAGGGTTGGGCGATATGACGGTATATAATGTGCAATAGTAGAAATGTGCCTGCTGATAGAGATTTGGCAATACCGTTTCCACAGTGGGAGCTATCCCTCAAGCTGTACTTGCACACTATCATTCACGGTGTATGCACTGCTACCCTGCTACGCAGCGAGCGAGTTAATGACATTGCATGGAGTGTAGCTGTACTTGTACTTTTTTCTGCCTGCCTGTAAGTTTCTTTCCACTCTTTATTCATGTTGCGGGTATGTCCACTGTACCCAGATGCCACCCCTTGGCTAAATGAAACAGAGTATTTCCAGTAAGTGAGGATGTGTCTGACACGGACAAACGTGCTACATGTGTGACAGGGCAACTCTGGACAATGTCCGGATCGATTCTGTACAACTTTAGCGTCTCTGCTGTATATCCGGGGCAGGCAGCACGATGTAGCAATCCAGCTGCCTCGCAAAGTGACGTGGTTTGGGCAGCAGAACTGCTCACCATGTTCTCACGTGACCTAAGAGCAACAGTTGGTGGTGATAACGCACCTCTGTTGCATGTCTGTTGTCGGTTGGTTTGGAACATTAAAGCTTCCATTTTGAAAGAATGCAAGTTTTACTGTTTTGAATTTACTGTTTTTAACTTAAGTGTTGTCTCATGTGAGGCAGTTGTGTTTTTTTGTATGGAAGTTTCAAATAAAAGAAGAAATTATCGTAAGATATGGTTATTTTAAACCATTTATTGATTGAATTTACAGAATAATAACTGTACCATGATATGCATCGTTACTGTGACATGAAGTTAAACATGGGATCAAATATTTTGCCCATCTCACCCACCCCCATTACTAAATAACCACACACACACACGCACACACGCACAAACACACACACAAACGCACACACACATGCGCGCGCACACACACACGCGCACACACACACGCGCACACACACACACGCGCACACACACACACACACACACACACACACACACACACACACACACACACACACACACACACACACACACAGAAATGCTTCTCCCTATGAGGCAACCCAGTCAAGCTGCTTCCAGCACACAGAGTCAAGGTTGGGGTATGCAAGTGGTACTCGCCACCTATGAGGATGGTAGTATTAAGACGGTGATGGGGTGTAAGTGCTGGTGGTAGTGGAGGCTGGGGGTCTAATTTCCATGATAACCATCCCCTCCAGGTGCTGCCTGCCTTTCCGTCTGCCCACTAAAGCAGTGACACATGTTCTCCGCACATTGAAACCTTGGTTCTTTCTGCCACCGAATTACCACAATTAAGGATTCTTCATGCGGAAGCAATTTGGCCAACACTAATGGGCCTAGGCAGTGGGGTTTGGAAGATGGTGAAGGGGGGGGGGCACCAAAACTGAGTGGAAGAATTATAAAAAAAAAAAAAAAGTCAGAAAGACAAAAGAGTGTAAAAGAAAAAGGGAGCGACAGATGTGCAAAGACTGATAGAGAAACATGTGCTGTGACAGACGATTCCCGCATTGCCCATTGCCACTTGTAAGGAGACGATTAGCCGGTGGTGAGATAGGCCATTAAAACACAGTTCTGGATGAGAGGGCCTGCCTCTCAATCTCCCATATCCCCAGCCTAATGCTGCCCTGACAAATTTGGTTAGCATAAGAAACAGGGGCATTCTGGCTTTGAAGAAGCAGCCAGGGTGGAATGCCAGTGTGGTTCCTCCATGAGAGAGACGCTCTCTCTACAGACCGCAGCTAATGACGCTAAACCAGCCCCTCCGTCACTGAAATGTAACTCTGGATTACTGCTCTCTCTCTCCGACTCTCAAGATCTCTGTGACTCTATAACTCACACTTGCTCTTTTTCTCAGGCTTTCTCCCCCTCTATTCTCCTCCCTTATGGAAGAGAATTAAAGAGAAACCAAGCAGAGAGTTCTTGTTTATCAATAATCCACTGAGATCAATATTTATGTCTCAGCTTTGCAGGGGCTGACTGTGTCTGTGTGTGGTGGTAGCCAAGACGTGACTGGGGTTTTGGTGCTGCTGAGGCACTTCAATGGGAGTCACAGTGGAAATTTATGGCCTTGTGACGTGGAGCTATGTGCTCAGTCGGCACTCGTCACTACCCTTAGATGGGACGGTTGATTCACAGCAGGGAGCCAACTCTGCAGACACTACCAGATGACATAAATACAAACAGATTTATTTGGAGCTGTCATTGATTCTGGGCTTAGTTACATTCAGAGCAGTCTGCTGTGGGTGCTTTAAAGCCCTTTCTACTTACAGTGCATTTTGTTTCACGTCCCTCTGATACTCTTTGCTTTGTGTATGGGAACCTTTGAAACATGTTAGACAGTTATTAAGCAACTAAATTATTTAACAAATGAACTCTTCTTTCACCACTGTTTGCAATGTATCCCTTGTGATTCATATTCTTCACACCATTAGTTACTTTGAGATGAATGTAACGGCTTGTGAATTGGTCTGTCTTTAATGACTTAACTGTTTCAGTGATGCTCCTGAAGATTTTCTGATGCAGCAGTCAGTTTAGTCACTTGTTACGCCTGGACGCGCTGCTGACCTGAGCAGAGCATGTGCATCGTTTAACCTCTTGCTTGTCATTTCAGCGGCCATGTTCACAGGTAAGAGCTGCCACATAGCCTGCATGAGGAGCACATCATCTTGAGGTTTTGCGTGTTGCCAATCTTTTCCACGATGTGTGCATTTCTCAGCAAAAAGACAGTAAAAATGATCTGTTGATAGTCCTGTTGACATCATATCAGCAAAATTACACCATTCACCGCATTTTCTATGTCTATATCTGTATGATATGTGCCAGTCATGAAAAAAATGTTTTTTTTAATTCAGCATTTCTGGTATCCATTTCAAGGGTTATATAAATGAAACTTATAACATAATGAAATGAAACATTCTATCATTGATGGCCATTATCAAAGGCAAACTCAGCATAGAAAGATAGGACTGGCAGTAGCACCTCCGCATTAGCAGCGCTGCCTGTGTGGACACCACACATGGGCAAGCCATAGCTGTTTAGCAAATTAGCCATCAGGCAGAGGTAGAGGTAGGCTGTGTGTCCCGGGCATTAGAGTGACTAATATATACAATCTGTAAAAGCAGAGCCTTCACTATAATACACAATCCAACAATTTATACCTTCCTATAACTGTACTCCGCGCACCTTCACTTGTCCTCCTAGGTCTGTTTAACACATTATCTATTGGTGACAGACGGGTAGGGGCATACAAGTCTTAACCATGGTAACGTTTCATAAACCACAGCCGCAGGGGGTTTTCATATCATATTTCAGTTTACCCTCCACAGGGGAGAGTCAGCAGGCGAGTGTTCCAGCTCTAACTGATGAAAGCTGAAATCTACAGAAACTCTGCTCTATCCAAGCTTGGCAAGCTAACTAAACTGCCCTAATCAACTACCAACGACCAGCCAGGTTTCTAAAAAGCATGATAGATCTTTGAGATCAACTACCAATTTACAGTAAGTGCTACACTGTGCCAAAGGTATATTGGATTTAGTGGTAAGTGGAAAGATGCCTCTGATAAACCATCAATGATTCATATCAGATAGCAAAAATAAAAATCTGGACGTGAAACTCAGGCTTCCAGATCCTGTACTGGGATCATCCATGTCCTCCAACATGCCTGGAATCACATCTTATTTCCCATGACAGAAAAGTGGGCTACTATTCAAACAAACAGGGGAGAGAAAATCCTTGGCGCACTATCAGTTGACTTCTGATTTCTTTTAAATATCATCTTTCACCAGAAGCCAGCGAACGGTGTGAGGAAAAGGAGAATGATGAATGGAAAATCATGGTGAGAAATGACAAGCCTGATGTCCCCTGATGAGTGTCTGAAGTCACCAACCACAAGGGGGAGTTTGTGTTTGAGTGGGGGGGTTGTGCGTGTGTTTGTGCGTGTGCATGTGCAAACCGATGTTTGGTGAAAGTCTCGAGTCAACTTAAGATCTTGTTTGATGGAAGGAGCAGACCTCAGGCACTTTATCTTTCTATCATTCCATTAAACAAATAAATATCCATGTAATCTGATGTCCAATTGTGGGACAACACAACAAACTTCTGTTTTGCATTGACTGCACTGGCTTCTCTCATTAGCTATGGAGTGTAGTAAGCGACAGACAAAGAGAGCAGAGAGCAGCAGGAAGACAAAAGAAAAGAGGAAGGCCTGAGTCTGGATTGACTTAAAACATCATCACAATCTGCCAGGAGTGGAACGAGGGCCGTCTGTAGCTCATTGAAGTTTTCATTGACAAGAGCCGTCTCAAGTTCCATCCAAGATTTATTTATCGGTTCTCTGATGCTGACACAACGTGTTTTTAATGTCAGAAATAAGGTTGGTACGGATGAAAAAGCTCTCGTTCTTTCTTTCCTTTCCCTCCTGCTTTCTTCCTGCCCTGATGTCAATCCGTGAAGCAGACAAGTAGACAGGCAGAAATTTCTCTCAAACCAATAAGTTACCTCTTCAAAGAAGTATGGATACTTGATGGAGGGGCCAGGCCACGCTGAAACAGACATCTCAGGGTTTTCATTAAGCTTCCCATCTCCTTACTGACATTTGTGACAACCACAGACCATGAAAAAAGGCTTATGCCCTTCCTTCTTTCACTTTCATTGTGGAACAATGCAAACGGACTATCAAAATAATCTCCATGAGCTAAGTGTATGGGCACATTATATGACAGGGCAAAGCTGCATGTTCCTCTGGTTTGTCTTGATTAATAGATGGGAGACATTAAGGTTGTGAGTAAGAAGACCATGTCAGCCAAAATCTGCACAGGAAAACAGTGGAAAACTGAGCGGAGAGTAACCTCCCCGATTCAGTCTCAAAGCCAGGACTAAGCTACCAACAGCTGCATTATGGCCGAATGAGAGCGAAACAGCAAGGAGGGTGAAAGGGAGGGAGAAAAGATAGACGGGTAAGTTCTTGGACCAGACAACATTAAATACATGGCATACCAGGGATTACTTTACAGAGGTGACAGAGTGATATGAAAATAGACACTTTTTCCCCTCCAATAACACAGAGCTATTACAGACACTTATTATGCCGCAGCGTCACAGGGGGATTTGCGTCAGACCCGACTCCTAAAGGCAGTTAGATCACAGGGATGTGAACTGCTGGCCATGACAGGAGCAGCCTTTTTCAAGCAGTGCAAAAATGCGTAAAAACTGTTGTTGACATGGTCTTCTAAGAGATTGCATTTGTTTCCAAGCAATGGGACGTATCAGTGTGAAGAAAAGTATAAATAAGTCTCCCTGACATAACCTTGAATTGTCTTTTTTTTTTTTTTTTTTTTTTTTTACACGGTTTTCTCTGTTTTTCTACCAACCACCCCATCCCTCATTGTATGTGTAGGGGGAACTTGTAAAAACAAAAGACTTGTTTTAATAATGATACTGTTATGAGTGAGAGCATAAGTCCGGGGCTATTATTATCAACATGCTTCTAGTCGCTATGCAGTGAGAGCATAGGCTCGCTGTGTCCAAACATTCTTGCAGTCATTTGCCTTAAATGGGATCGTATGCTGTGAGTTCAGGAGTACATATAGGATTTGCTAACGATGGAGGTGGGCATGGATCTGTGCATATTCACGTCTCTTTACGTGTGTGTGTGTGTGTGTGTGTCTAACCTGACACACAATTAGGTGCAAAAGCTGGGTTTAATAAAGAGAACCAATGGCCAGTTGTGTTTCTGGGCACTGAGGTCCAGCCCACACTCTCAGTCTCTTTATTTCCTTCTTTCTGTCACTTTTCCCTTCAACCTCTATTTTCTTTCTCTTTTTCATTTTTCATTCTGCTCATTATATCGTTCACTCTCTCTCTTCCTCTTCCTCTGTTCTTTTCCCCCTATATCTGTCATGCTAGAGTTATGTCACAGCTCGTATATCACCCAGCAATCATCTAGAGCACGTCTGGTGACCACCACCAACCAACTTCTACCAGACCCCCCTCCTCTTGTCCTAGTCCAGACCACCACAGAGCTCTGTGGCCAGAAAACCAGCTGTGGTTGCTGCATTAAAGCTGAATCCATCACTGGTGGAAATGCCAATTTTCTGCTGATTTAAATAACCTTGATCTTTGCCTCTAAAAATGCAGCATTTCACAAGACAGACAGAGAAGCAAGTGCAAGAAAAAAATTATGCACAAGCCTTTCAGCTCTGCAGGGCAAGAGTTTAGAGAGGTAATAGCACTGGGTGAGTTTTTAATTATAACAGCTTCGTTGGGGAGCCTGCACTGGTCCCTGAATGGTTAATTTAGGGAGGAAAAGCCAATTAATACGAAATAAATGTGAGGCCAGTCAACAGCTGAGTCTGGCTCAAATGAAGGGAAACTTACTGATTCACTTATTCTAACTGTAGCTGTCACTCGGTTGTCCTTAAGACCATTTCAGTTCATCATGTCGTCCTTGCAGCTGATGTTAGCGACCTAAATTCAATAAATCAAACATTTTTCATCCACAACTCACTTTCATGCAAATAATATAAGCAGGAAAAAACAAGCTATGAAGCATTTCTAGCACTGGCTGTGTTTAAAAGGAACGGACAGGCACAATCATCCATCTTTTATAATGAGCTGTCTAAAGTCACTTTAAGTCTGGAGCATCCCGGTCTCTCTGTATGTCCTCTAGAGGTTTTACTGCCATGTCACAGATACGAGGACACAACAAATACTTCTAATTTCTGTTTGATAAGCGAGCAAAGAGCAGAAACACAAAAAGCACACACAGACACATGCATGCAAGCAGACGAATGCACATGCACACACACAAACACACATACAGTCTTATTCCCACAATCACATGGCAATAATATAGGCAATATTTACAATACATGGAGAGGGGCCTGGAGCCAGAGTTGTACCATCTGCAGGTTTAAGAGCTCTCTGTGACTCATCGCTGTGTACTGAGCTATAAATATATCCATGGAAATTGAAAGACTTGGGTCCATTGGGGACATAAGTGCATGAATCAAAATCCAATAAAGCTATCATCAGCAGAAAAGATGAAGAATACAATAAGAAAACACACAGACTGTGTGTGCTCATGGCAATGTACAGACTAAAGATCATAGGATCATAGAAACTTCAGTCACCATGACACCTTTTGAAATTTGACTGTCTGCATTTGTTTAAACACTCAGTGAGATTAAACTGCAGCAGGTAACTACCAAAGAAAATATAAAACACAAAGTGAGCTACGACTTTAGAGCAGCCATTCCTTCAGCCATTCATATCAAGAATATGCAACCCTCTACAGCTCTATTGTATTGTTTTGTACATACTGCTTGTTAAACAGCTGCTTTAATTTTCAAATGTCATTACCAAAGGGACACATAGTATGCATAGTTTGGCAGGTTTTAGAGATGTGGCATGATTTCTACAAGAATCCAAGATAATGTATGATAGAAACCAGACAGAGCAAATGCATCTGACTTTTCAGCCATCGAATGTTCAAGTATTTGTTGAGACAATGCACTGAAGAGTAAGCACTGAGAAAATGAATTTGTTCACTGAGATTACACTTTCCCTGGCCAAAAAGTACACACACACTCACCATACTGCAAAACATACTGTGCACTCACACACAAATGCATGCAGACTGGAGTAGTGTGTGGGAGGTCACTGTGGTCAGTGTGTCGCTGAATCTGAGGTTAGCAGTGGCTAGAAGCAGTGGTGGGCAGGAATTACTGGCTCCTCTCTACTACTACTATGGCTGCTACTGCAAACCACCAAAGCGTCCTGGAAGTATAAACAAAGAGAAAGTGTAAGACAGGCTGGCTGCTGACAATCACAGGGGAGGAGGAGAAAAAGGAAAAAAAACAGGATTAGAAAGAGAAAAAAGATTGAATTCAGCAACAAAATGAGATAAGAATGACGGATGGAAAAGAGAGAAAATACATTTGGCAGAATTAGAATTGCACAGAAAAAAAGGAAAAAAAATGACAACAGTAAAAGTAAAAAAGCCAAACACAAAGTGAGAGAAGTAGAATGAAGAAAAAAGATGGCAAATAAAGGAACAAGAAAGAGAGAGTTGGTTTTGTCAAGACAAAAAGGGGGGCAATGAGGGAGGGAATGCAGCGGGGCAGAGCAGCAAAAAACACAGAGCTGTTGTTACTCACTGGGCAGCTGACGAGGCTCAGGGTTAAGGGGCACAGACTGTAAGAATGCATGCACTAATGTGTGCACAAACACACACACACGCACCCGCATGGACCACCTCTCCACGCACAAAGCATGACATACTGTGTGCTGCAGAGCTCACCAGTAAAATATAACACTAGTGTGGGCTCCGCTGGAACGCAAAAGGAGAACGCTGTCTCTGTCACCAGAGAAAACTAACTCAAGCTCACTACAGCAGCGCTGTCCTAGACACAGGTGTGTGACAAACCAAGCCGTCATGCAAAAAGCAGTGACTGACAACGTCTGATTCTCAAGGAAAATGAGATTTTCCACTTTGTTTTCTGATTTCACTCGATTGTCTCTGGGCTTGCAAACCGAACACAGGCTCCACTGCGTATGCCGCTTGCTGGGCTACTGCTGTAGCTGCCAGTGAGCAGCACCATAACTTGAAGTCTTACGAGTCCTAGCGGCTGTGTTCCAGTCAGCTGCAATGATTTTAAGTCTCTGACTGTTGGTTTAATCTGAGTCCACCAATTATTTTGAAGAACATTTTACAGTCTGTCAGTACCTTGAGATTAAAACTGAAGCTTTGTTGAGTTTTCTTGCTGAATTGTGGAATTTCCTTTGGACAGGGAATGAAATCTCATACCCAACTGGCTCCCCCGCGAAGGACACTGACCATCTGTGTTATCAGCTAGAGCTCGATATGAAACACCTTCCACTATTGAAAAACCCTGTGACATCAAAAGGATAGAAGGGAGGAGAAATTCCTGAAGGAATGAAAAAAAGCATGTTCAAAGTGAGCAGTTTTTGTTTGCCGTGTTCAGTGTTTGGCTAAAGCGTGTGTGTGTGTATGCTTGTGTGTCTGAGCTCCGTCCTTGCAATGACCCGATAGCTGCAAGTTGGTGACACAAGAACAAACGAATGAACACAGGACAAATCTGGATACAGCATCTGAATTTTGAGAGCGTTTTAACAGACCACCACTTTTACAGTTTAAGCCAGTCACTCAGCAAGGCACACTAGTGGAAAAAAGCAGCCACTGCTAAGATTGCTAACACTTTGACGGCACAACGGGCCAAATAAGTGGCACCCTGTCAACAGTTTAACAGTACAGTCCCCATGCTTGTCTCCAGAGAACTGCCCCCAGTGAGCATCAGGAGTTATGACAGATTTGTAAAAAACACACTTTGCCTTAGATAAAGAAACAACTCAGAGAAAAGCGGAGAAGAGGAGTGAGTGGGAAGGCAAGCACCCAGCAAAGAACAGCCGGCAAGGTCTCATCATGGCATTACAGTGAGGACACAGCCACCAAAATGACTCAGCAAGGTTGCACTGGGCGTGCGGGAAATTGCACTACAGCAAACATAGTCCAGAACAGTTTACTTCACTCCTCTTCTCGCATCTCCCCATTTTCCATTTCTCCTCCGCACTTAAGCTGTCACACTAAAGATTGAGAGGGATTGGGACAGCTAACATCTTCCTTAAGGATCATGAGTGTCACCACAATTTTAAAAGCAGATACAGTACTAGACATCTTTGGTTATATCATAGGAATTATTGCTGAGTTTTTCCCCCACAAAACATATACTTACACAACACATCACCTATTCCCCTTCACTCGCTTCCCTTCTAAACCCAAACTCTTTTCCCCGCTGCTCTTTTTCTAACCTGCCAGCACACGGACCAGATGTGCAAATGTTTCTCCATGTTGCTATTCAAGTCCTGTTCCAAGAGAAAGGCAGAGTGAGGGGAGAGGAATATTTGACTTCACTCCACGGGAGACCAGTTTCATAAATTTTGGCGGCTACACAACGGTGAAAAAGGTAGCTTGGCTGGCTTGGACGAGAGAGAATGTTGACGGCATACCAAACAACATGATCCTAATGAGTTGGAAAATCCCTGGCCCTCCAGAGGACTGTCCAGATGCTACCGTCATGAGAAACGCTACTGTTTTATTGAATTCAGGCTCCCCTCCCTTTCTTTAACAAGGGGCAAAATTTATTATTTGACCATTAAGGCATCCTAGGCGACATGAAGCGTAAAACTGTTTCAGAGTTAATTTGCCCTTGGCTGCAGGTCCCATACCCCACACTGGGCACAAGACAAGTTGATCTTTATGCCAAAGTGTCTCGTGTGAAAGTGTATATTTGGAGAGCTAAGGTTTTGGATATGTGCTTGCACCCCTGGTATAGGGTCTGTAGCTTATTTGCCCATAGCTCACTAGCTACTATCAGGTTGACTTGTTTTGGGCAAATGATAGTCTGGCACATGATGTGCTGAGCCCTGAGAAATAACTGTAAAACTTTCATAAGAGAGTCAAATCACCTTAAGCTTTAGCCAGTTCCATATATCTCTCATGACAATTTACTGGTACTGGGAAACAAGCTTTATTTTATGGAGAACTAAACAAACAAAGGACAGTAAATGCACTTTATGGGAAAAGGGAGATTTCAATAAATCAACTACAATGACGAATGCATTAACATCTAATACAATAGTCTAAAAGAGACCAGATGAGCAAAGTGATGTAGTTCACTCTTTGTTCTATGACTCTTCATGGTTGAAATACAGAGTGAGCCGCTTAAGGACGCATTAATCTTCTGTGTGGGTATTTTTTCTTTGTGCCAAGTGACTGAGTTGCCATTGCAGAATTCCAATTGCTACCCTACAATAACAACTGCGTTATGAAAACAACTGAAAAAACACAGAACCTATTGCCATGCCGAGCAATTACAAACACATGCACTGGAAAAAGAGCCTCTTTGATAAACCGACCCCTTTTTCTTCATATACCTGGTGTGTCACAACCAATCGGCCAAGGGTCATTTGAGTCTCACACTCACGCACATGAAAAATTGAAAAACAATTCACATTCAAGTGAATTTGAATGTGAAGATATTGGGAAAGTAAAGAAGACAGAGATTCTAAGACTGCCCTAACTCTATGATCGCTCTGTCGCTCAGCAGAAAAACCAATACATCCTTACCTTGGTATGGACTATTGTGTACAAAGGATTCCGCTGTAGAATGTGCTGTTTACCTGGAGCTTTGTACACCTCACTGAGCAGACTTTCGCTGAGTGTCAATGGGGCTCCGCTGGCCATGCTGTGGGTCCAGCTCTGACAGATCGCTTGGAGCAAAAGTGTCTGGGCCCTTGTGGCCTGTACAGTGAAGTGGGGAAGCTCAAAAATACACTCTGTGGTGGGGACCGAAGACCTTTTGCTCCTGCAAGAGAGGGACATGAGACAAAGAAAGACACAGTTAGATAGAGTAAGGTACACGAGGAGAAAAAGAGACAGAGAGAGAGAGTCCGGACATAGTGACAATAATAAATGAAAGAATGGAGAGTTGCACTTAAGCGCCAATATACACTTAATGAAATAGACACCGGTGGAAACAAATGGCTCAGGACTTCAACGAATCCATCAATATCACATCGCTATATAAAACAGCTCATTGATAGCATGAGTGGCCAAATAGGTAGAACTACATTCCAACAGCAAACTGAAGAAGTACCAAGTGGAAGCCAAGCTTTCCCTAGTTACTTGGCAGGTAGGCATAGTTTGCCTCTTTGCCGCCGACCCTTCTCTCCCCTCCGTCAAAACTGTGATGATGATTTATGTGAAGAGATGTACAGCCCAGAAACCTGACCCTGAAAAGAATCTTTACTCATTTAACATTTCATCTGTCTCCAAGAGCGTGGAGGGAGAGAGTCTGTGTGAGTATGAGTGTGTGTGTATGACAAGCTGATGAGTTGAGCGTTCAGGAGAATGAGGTAACAGCACAGTCGGATGGAGTCCTCCAGGCCCCTGTCCATCAGAGCCTCAGTGGACCGTGCTCTCATTTATCATCTGACACACACACTCACACACGCACACACAAAAAAACCCACACACACACTTCATAAACTCACTTTTTTTTTCCATCTGTTCGTCAATTCTTCCTTTGTAGTATTTGCCTCACTATTCACCCTGTAATCACTCAGTCAAAGCCTAAGACATTTAAATGCACATCTCAGATACCACACAAACATCTTGACACACATACATTGCCCTTCAAATCCCTGAATCAGGTCTCTGAACTCTTTTTCTATCCAGGCTGTGAAGTCATCGATCCATGACATCAGTAACAGCAGGAGGAGGGCTTCCCCAACAGACACACACACACACACACCAACCAAGGTGTGGCATTTAACACACCGCTGAGAGTGATGCAGCACTTGTCGTCATCATCACAACTACTGATCTCCTCTTCACATCTCTCTCTCTCTCTATCCCCCTGTCCCTCCATCCACCCCTCTTAGTCCCCTGGAACCTCCGTTCCCTGGAAAAACACCCAGGGAGCCTGAACTAAACACTTCAAAATAAGCCTGTTTGGTTCCACTCCTGTTTTCCTCTCTTCTGTTCTATGAGGTTCTTCAGTACAGCTTTTCAGAACTGCCAGTGCCCCCTGCCTAGATACACATTTACTTTTTGGGAAGTTGTGTGTGTGTGCACATATGCTCGCCTGACTACGTAGTGAAATGGAAGCAAAGAGGCGCTTCCCTCTGAGCGGCACTTTCAGTGAAAATAGAACCGCGACTAATTCCAGGGATGGCTGCGGCGTGTCAGGAACGAGCATCACAGTTCATTTAATCACACATCCATTTTGGTCTGGTCCCAGTTCAGAGTGTGGGATATGTCACGAGGTCTCTCCCTCCGCTCAGCAGCTCTGCAATCGTTTAACTCCTCTGCTTCCCTCCCTCTCCTTCTCTCTGTGTCTCTTTATCTTTCCCTTTATTCTGCTCCTGGGTGGTTCAGCAGGGTGACAAGAGCTGTTAGCTGCACACAGGCAGGCCCAGAGTTCTGAACCGCCTGCTGTCTCAGGGGGGACCCGTTATGAGACCGAAAGCGAGAGAGAGTTCGATAAAGAGAGATGTAAGAGCACAGGAAAAACAAAGGCAGTAAAAGAGAGAAACTCCAAACCTGACAGGGTCAATGAGTTTACCTTGACAGCACACATATACATTCTGAATTCCCTGGCAACATATGGTGCATTTGGCACCAAGATGAACCACGCAATGCCATGCCCCTCTACTCCTCGAAATCACTACTGTTGCATGCTATACAGCGAAACATCAATCAAACCGATTTTCATGTGTGTTTTCATGTGCCTGTGTGTGCGTACACGTAGCTAGATATTGCTGCTGGAACAAAAGAAAGTGAAGGGGACTGAGCAACAACAATGTCCCCACATGCAGAGCAAATGTGCCTGCAAAGCCACTTCAATGGGAGGACTGGCAAGGGATGAAAGTTCGTTGGCTTATTCGAGTGTTTATAGCGTTTCAGGGGAGCTGTCATGTGCATGTGGTCGTCTAAAACTTTAATTATGCACCTGTTTTTATTATATTATGCCCAATTCTTTGCAAATAGCAACTTGGATCTTGGAGCTAAATGAGAAGCAGAAACTCTCATTAGGGTGTTTTGGGAATGCTGGATGTGAGGACAGCCAGACACTCATCGGATTTCATTAAGTAGCTGGCACAGGCAGTGTTTCTTGCTGCAACATGGTAAACAGCTTTCTGGCAGGCAGCTCTTTCACTGTTAACACAGGCCTTAAAGGAAACAAAAGTGTCTAAGAGGTAAATAAAGCAGTACTAATACCTGCAGCATCAACAGCAACAAAAAGACTGCACTAAAACATATCTCAGAGCTTGAAACATATGCATGGGACAACTCACAAAATGCAATTTACTGTTTTTGTGCAGAATCCATGTTTGAAACTGAGTCTAGCCTGGGGAGCAAAACTCATTAAAGCATACTTCTACTCTTATAATGTGGAGACCCACCAGAAGTGGGCCCACAACCCATTTTGGATCCTGACTCATAATTTAACAAATCAGGTCCTTGGCTTGCACTTCAGTGCCTCATTGAATAGGCTGTCTCTGACCTCACAGTAGTCCTTTAAGTCAATAACTTTTTTATTAAAACACAGAGGCCACCAGGAATATGTTAAAAGGAAATCAAAATTAGTCAGGAGCTATGAAAAATTAGGTGTTTCAATTTCAGCCAATGAAATATGCTTTCCTCTGGTGTATTTCAACAACATTAGGCCTCATTTCCCGACCTGTCCCCTGTTGGTGCTGTGACTGAGTGACGAAGAAGTAGACCGGGGGTAGGACAGGCAAGCTGGCGGACTTGCTGACTGCTTGGCTAGGTAACAGGCTGGCTGGCTGGCACAAAGTCTTTCTGTCCAGTGTCCCTGTCAAAATTAGGCAAAACAGGGCATGGTGTTGTGCAGGGGGCGTGAGTCAGAGTCATGAGCACCATACCAGCTGTGGTGCTCTTTGCCTAGACTGTTTCCTCTGTGTTCATGCTCAAATGCAGACATGAAGCAGAGACAGCAAATTATTTTTGGTCATTAAAATGAATGAGTGAAATCTAACAGGGAGCCGACTTTACAGAGGACCCTGACAAAATATTTTTTGCTAGCTCCGAACATGGCTCAGAGCCATCCAGTGATGTGATGCCATTATGAGCATAAGGTATCACTACCAAAGCCTGAGCTTCCATTTAAGTAGCCTCTGGGTAACCCTGTGTCTGTACCATGCGATTTTCACATCATAATAGCTGAGATCCATTCAGACCATTGGTTCTCAGGCTAATCAGCTTCCTGGTCTGGTCTGACTGTGGTCACAGCTATATTTAGACAAATACAGCTGGGGCTCTAGCTAACAGGCTGCGATTGCTGCTTAACAGAAGCATATAAACGCACAAAGACACACTCAAGACACACAACCGCAAAAATTCACATACCTGTACAGACGCAAACAAATTTATGTTAGCCAATATGCACATACACATACATGCTAGCTGGCACATACGCTGTCACACAAGCGCACGTGTATACACACCTGGACATGCATACGTACAAACTAATAACAGCAGGTTCGTCAGCCAAAGCACGATCGGCAGCAGTAATGAGGCCACAGCTGACAAGGTCCCTGCTGCTCTAACAACCTGTAACTGGAAAAATTATAAAACTGCCTGCCAATACTAAAGCCTGACAAGATTGTTCTTGCATGCATGTGTGCATGTAAACTAAGTAGGCTAAGCATCTAATAGGGAAAGGATGCATGTACTGCAAACTGAGGAAAACGGGAGAAGGGATAAAAAGAAAGCAAAGAAAAATAGAATCAAACCGTGCAGAAAACACAAACAAGAATTATGAGAAAAAGCAAGCACAGGCAAGAGAGACTGCAAACTTGCAGGTTATGTGTTATTCTCCAGGTAAAATAATACCTAATGTGGAAAGTCTCATTAAAAGAGCCATTTGTAAAAGCTCCAGTACAAACTCAAGAATAGCAGAACTGGTAGGTTGTTGCTTTGTACTTTTACAGACAAAAATAAATGTAGCCTAATTAAAGACGCCTGTTGGGTATGTGTCTGTGTGTATGCACAATTAGGTGAGTGTGTCGTATTAATGTAGATGTCCAGTAATGTGTTTAAATCTGAATATGCTGGATTTAGTGCATGTTCTGACAGAGGACACTGCAGAGAAAGCCAGCATAAAGCATACTAACACGCCTGAACCGCACGGCCAAATGTGGTCAGCAAATTCTTTTTTTAAGATCAGCATCTTGCCGTGATTGAAGGAATATCGCCAAGAGCAGCTGGTCCTAATGGTTTACACAGCGTCCCAGAATACAAGCTTGGAACCTGCGCACACTTTCCAGAATGTTCATTTTTGTTATTACTCATATCCTGTACAGTACCAAAAATCAGTTTCCTCACTCTTTCCAAAATACAGTGACACAGCCAGCTGTGGGGGCTGGGAGGTCGGCAGGAGATGTGGAGCAAGGTGTCTGTTCCGTCAGTGGACCTCAGAGAATCAGGGAGGCACGCTCACATAAACACACAATCTCTAACACAGGTGGATATTGTTTGTAATGGAAGCTAAATGGGAAATTCCATACAAACTGCAACATGATACTCCCACAAACTGTTAAAAGTTAAAAGTTGGTGGAAGTACTCAAAAAGATAACGTAGACTAGATGCAAGGCAGCAAAACAAACAAAAAGTCAAGATAGTCAATCACGTTTGACGGGCCTCACAATGTGCTACTTTCTCTTGACTTAAACTTATCTGAGTCCACAGCAACCCCAATGTAATCCATTATGGGCTGACATATTTGTCTGATAGATACAACAGATAGCCACCGTCTTGGAACAAATGATAAGTTATCTGAAGTTTCTACAAATCATTCACTGTCACACCCTGCCTTAATTAACCAACACAAACATTACCCAACTCAAACAGTTAACAGAATCTTCTACTGCTATTGTTTTCCAGGTTTTAGAGCTTCTTTGGGAGGGAATCAGACTGAAAATGGAGGGAAGGGAAGACTGACAGCCTGCACCTTTTTTTCTTTGTGGCGCAGATTGATTTGAAGTATTGCAGAATTCCCCATCTCTCCGAGCCAAGGTCACTGACCCCTCTTGAAAATAACCAGAGTGAGTTATGGGCTGCTCTCAAGTCCCCTCTTTTATCTACAAAAGACACACTACAGTGTCTCACAAAGCCTCCAAATGAACATTATAAATCATGCAAGCACTTCACACTGAACAATAACACCTAAGTGGCCAAGTTGGGGGATGGGAAAACTGTGGCCAAGTTGGGGGATGGGAAAGCTTGACATTTTACCACCTGGATGTCAATTGGGTTAAATTTCTGGCATTTACAAACATGAAAAAATACTACCACAGAAAAGCCAAGCAAGCATGTGTCAAACAACAAAAATAAAAATACTGAAAATACACAATGATGAGAAAACATGCATTATATATGGCTTTCTTTGCCATTTCTCATAATGTTCTTATATAACATTTAAAAGTAACATATAAAGTAATTTCTTTCATTGACTTTATATTTCTATGTCATTGGCTTGGGGGGAAATTTTCCTGGAGCTACAGATGAGTGACCGAGTGCTTAACGTGACACAGGCACAGAATTAATACAAAAACAAATCCATAATTAATGGAAATTAAGATGGAAATGGATGGATGGACCCACAATGTAATGGTAATTTTTTTTACCTTCAGATATTATGCCATCTTTACTTCCCACTGTAATCTCCTCACTGTGTTTTTCTTCATGTAAATCTAGGCTTGTGTTGATTTCTCGCTGTGATTCTGCTGGTGCAATTAAGTAATTGCAATTTTATTTTATCTCTCAACCACAATCTCTGATGACATCCATTTCTTTAACCTAACCAAGCTCTTCAAAGGCCCTGTGCTGGATCTGGGTATGAGTTAGGAGTAGGCAGGGACTGTATTTGTGGCCACAGCTCAGAGTTTTGTGGTTCCCCTGGGTCAAAGGTGTTCCATGTGTGCATTTCTCAATCATCGGCCCTGAACAGCCCAAACTCTTCATAAAAAGAAACACCCCACTCTCTCTCTCCCTCACACACACACATACACAAGACCCTCCCCTTCCTCCCATCTGGAGCACCCCTGACCCAAAACACACATATATGTGCGCAACTTCACACACACACACACACACACACACACGCACGCACACACACACGCACACACACGCGCACGCGCACACACACACACACACACACACACACACACACATGAATACATACACACTGAGATCCTTCTCAGGAGAGGGCTTCATTACACAGGGATTACTAAAAGAAATGTTTTAATCAAGTTGTGCAGACAGCTGCAGACCGCAAGGCGAGAAAATGGCAATGACGTGGTTCATCAGGCGTTAAAGGAAAACACATCAAGAGGCCTGTGTATGTGTGTGTGTACCCGTGTGTCTGTGTGTGCATGTAGCTTCCTGCCTCTGTCCAGCATGTCCAGCTGTGGAGGACATGCGGTTCCTTATAAGGACACACAGAGAAAGGAGGCCTCTGTCAAGAGACTACAGACCTAATATCATATTTATACTTTCTGATTTTGCTGCAGACTTTTGTACGTCCCGTTGCCATAACAACAAAAGCAGCAGTCAACGGAAGCACCGGCTGCCCTTTATTTTAATCCAGACTAGTTGTCCTCAGTATTATTCTCTCAAGGCCTTTGACCTTCATGCAGATGGTCAAAAAAGGAATACAAGAGGTTGCCAGCTAGATCATTTTTTTCATTATGGTCACACCAATGTTTCTTGTAACTGCAGATTTTTCTTTAAGCAGTGAAAAATGGATGGTCGTCTTTCTGGGAAGCAATGGAGCAGGACTGAGGCCTGGTGGGGAGGAGAGGACAGTGGAATGCACACCACAGTAGATGATAATCCACTCAGAGCTGATAATCCATCTACCCTTCCCTATTTCCCACTGTTTTCCCTCCCTCAAGCTTCAGTTCCTCAGATGACTAATTCAGGCATTAATAGAGTCTTTCAGTCAACTGAAAACATCTACAGCTGCTCCTGAATTCACTATCTTAGCTGTAGCCTATTCGCCCAAATACATCTCATGGTATAGTTAAAAGTCGACAAATATTCTTGGATTGCAGGAATACTGCCTGAAAACATTACAGCCTTTAATACACACTTTAGGGCTGAGTTAAAACCTATGTTGATTTAAGCTACCAAATGACACTTGTAATCATAAGGGCAAGTAAACAGCTTCCACAGCAGAGCGACGATGGTTTCTGTTGCATCGTTTGAATGCTGCAAGAACGGCACGGAAGCTTCCATCAAAGCTGAGACGTCAATCAGTGAGCGCACAAGCCTCCCATTCGCTGATGCCATTTCCTTCATACAAGGCTCCTCAATACATCCATTGATCTCTGTCAGCCATAAAACCAAATAAAACTGTCTGACACCAGATGTAGAAGAGAAAAAAAAATCACAACCACAAAGCTGGCCAAAATACTTTATAGACTGTGCCACACGAAATATGATGTTTTACCTCACAGCTCACAATCCTTTGCACTCCTGTGCTTCGGAGTGAAAAGTGGAACAATATTACATCATATGCCATTCCAGGGTTTTAATACACACCTGTTAATACATAAAGCCTACTTGTTGCAGTGTGTGCCTACATCCCGTCTTTCTCAAAACATTCCCATGTTTCTTCAAGAACAGGGAAGGGCCTAGTTCATGCGTTGCCGTGTTCAACTAAATGAATTGCCTGCTTCTCTTATGGCCCCCGAACCACAACTCAAAGCAGAGCATGACCACAGCAACCACACATTGATTTAAGGTCATTCAATTATCCTTCACCATTACAGCTCTCAGTGACTTTAACCCTGCCGACACGGACCTCTCAGTTAAGACCTTGATGAGTAACACAAGTGATTACTTCATTACAAAATCAACACTAATCAAAGTTTGGTTGAGGGGCACAACAGTTGACGCAGAAGCTGCATGTGTGACATCATTCACAAGATCTCTGTCATACGTCATATAAATGTATACTCAGTGCACAGAAATGGACTTTTCCACCTAACAGCCACTCCCAAATCAGTTTTCATCGGCCAAAATGATTATTCCAATTCCACTTGTTAATGGTATTGCCTGCCAAAATGGCTAGTAGACAAATGTAACAGCCTCAGTCAATGTTCTCACCAGTGAATGCTGTTCATGTACATTTGCTAAATTTGACTTGGATCTCTATGGCTCAACAGTGAAGGACACAGAAAGCATTTGTCCTCCTTTTCTTGGCTGTGCTTGGAGACATAGACCAGGAGCAGCTTGCTATGACTAACTATGAACAGGAGTAATGAGGCATTACAATCACACCAGAAGCCTCATGCCTCAGATGCCTCAAGCAGCCTTCATAAATCACAACATGAGCTAATCTGGAGTCTAGACTACTGGTCCAGACATAGTAATGGATTTCTCAACCTTCACATAAAAAGTCCTAACAGGTAGTGCTAAAAACTGAACTTACCATTGACAACGTAATAGAGTTAGATCAATAATTAGATATTATGGGAGAGCCAACATTCTTTTCTATTCAGAAACATTCGTAAGGCAAGTCAGCCTTCTGTGGCTATATAACATGCACCTGTAATGCCACATGCTTCAAGAAACTATCCCCTCAGAAATAGCTGAGCGAGGAATAGGGGCTGCTAAAAACGCCACATAAAAGCTGGCATGGGGCTGAATTACGACCTGCAATGTGACGAGCCACACTAGGCTGCTGCTGGTTTGTTGGTTGGTTGGTGGGCCCCGGCCTTGGCCTGCCTCCATATGCTGCTGCCGTCAGGTGGCCCTGTATAAGGAATATTATATGGTGTGAGGGAAAGTGTGTGTGTGTACATCTGCGTTCATGTGTCTGAGTGAGAGAGTGAGTTTTGGGGAGATCGATGCAGGTGGCACTTCTAACATCCCCTCCCTACTGCCACCTCCCTCCCTCCCTCTCTTTTTTCTCCTTTTTTTTGCAGGCACTGATTTTATCTGGGATAACAGGTTTAACAGCCAGACCAATTGAGACTCTCTGTAGAGTCCCTGTGAAGTTGGCGGCCCCATACATTGCCTTTCATTAGGGATAAGTACAGCCTGATGCCTCTCAGCTGCACTTTAATTCACTGGGAGTGAAAGTTCATTTCAGAGGATTTGGGCTTCTTGCTGACCAAATGACTGCTTGGTTAGTACATGGTAGCGTATATTAAGAGGAAAGACTCTGACTTCAATATTTTTCAGGGGTAATCTTTACTATCCCTACTCTACTACAACTTGTTTTTTTTTTAATTCAGCAAATATTCTGCAATTTCAGAGTAATTATTTTGTTTTCTTCAGGATATTCATATTATTCTTAGTGAATGGCAAATAATTTATTTCTATTTTTTCTTTGCATGGCAGAAAGTTTTCCACAGAAATTTTTACAAGTAACTTCAGGGCCAATTCTGCCAATTCTATTTGGTCTTCAGAAATCAGTGTAAATCATTCATGTATATTACAGATGACAGGTTATTCACAAAAATATAAGGAGCAGGCTGTTTGTTTTGTGCAGCAATAACACTGATTTAAATTGTCACATGATTTTATAGAATAAAATAAGAAGCAATTATAGAATCTGAAATTTGATAGAATAGTGTAGTGTTTTTTTCTTACCAGGATCTGTTTCAGAGTTATTTTCAGCATTCAATAATTCTACTTTCATCCACAAGTTTGTGTTCTACAGGTAAACCTGCAACAGGTGTTGCGAGATATGATGGTATCCACACCAAAAGTTACTGTACAATGGTTCAAAAACATACATGATGAAACATGCAGGTAAATCTTACATTTTGTTTATGAGTAGAAATTTCTGCTGCTCAATGCCACTCAGTATCTTTTGTCATTTTGGTGTTTTTTAGCCATGCTAGCAGCATAGCTGTAGGGATAGCAATGTCTGTCTGTGCAACACGTTGGTCCAGACCGAAATATCTCAACAACTATCAAATGATTCGCCAGTAAATTCTATACAGATTCTCATGATCTCCACAGGATGAATCCCAGTGATTTTTTGATACAGTTTAACAACAGCTAACACTCATTTTCAGTTATACATTAGCAGTAGTAATGCCTGGACACAATGTCACAGGGTGCCAGTCTAGAGAATCAACGCTATTATAGTCAGAGCAACCAAAAGGCACATTTCAGTTGGTTTTGCAGTTTCCACCCTCTAAAGTTTATTCCCTCATCTCCACACAGGAACAACATGGGTTGCATTACAGCATTTGAGGTAATTTTAACTAAGGCCAGGAGGTTAAAACATTACAACTGAGCTGAGGTGCCCTTACAAGGGCATTTTCAAAATGTTGGCAGAGAAGGTTCCATCAGCTACCCTAGGTTACTCCAGCCTAAAAATATATTACCCACTTTCAAGTGATTAAAAAGAAGTGATTGTTGTCTTCTTCAAAAATGCAATGCAAGGAACCACAAGGTCAGACTCTGCAATTGCTCTGGAGCAACTACCTTTTCTTAAAATTTCTTTCTCCTTAAAAAGAACATTTCAGTCTAATTGGATACATCCAAGGTCTCACACACAATACGAAATGCCCAATGAAATCCACGGCTGGCAGGGAGAAGATGTCAAGGCAGTGTACTTTCCCCAGTGAAAGCCCCATGCTGCCCACTGTGAGAAGCCGGAGCCTTTGTGGTTAGACTGAAGGAAACATGAGCTACAGTATGCACTGTGTGCCAACTCCTCAGGAGAGGTGCTGGGTCTTCACAGACGCCCAGTGCCTCTCCAAATCCCCCATGATCACCTGGCAGTCATATGCGCCTGGTTAAGCATGAGCTGGCAGCACAATGACAAACATGTTTGTGTGTGTGTGCGTGCGTGTGTGTGTGTGTGCGTGCTTATGTGTGTGTGTGTGTGTGAGAGAGAGAGAGAGAGAGAAATGGGGAAAACTGGGGCAAGGGATGCAAAATGTGTTCATATGACATCAACTTCTGTACGTCACTACTCCAAGCTACCCCTCTCTGCTGTCACTCACCATTTACTTTTAATAGAGTCCACAGGGAGACAAATCTAAAGCTATCTTTCAAGTTAGTAATGGAAAAGCTGATCCAATAATCTGCAAAACAAAACTACAGACTGACAAAGAAACTAGAGAGAGCTCTTTTTCTAAGCACACTCTCTCACTGTCTCTCTCGCGCACCTTCACTATGGTCTCATGCTTCCCACTTTCTTTCATATTTCCTTGAAACTTCAAAAGCTTGTACAGCTCTGCTCAGTGTCTGCTCAGAGAACAGAACATCTTGGAAAGGGCTGTTTTTGGAGTTACATCAGCGCCGAGAAGCAGTCCCAAAACAAACATCAATACAGTCAAATTAAATGCTACCACCTGGTGAAGTGCATCTTTTGGCTCCCCCCAGTGTGTCACTCAGCTTTCACCTTGAGGAGAAGAACCATCTGTCTGACTGTATGTCTGTCAGCTATTGCTCAAACACACTGAGAAGAATAAAGTCAACTGAAGATAATATGTGCTCTCAGCCTTTCAATTCACTGTCCATCCAAGGGCTTCTCTACTTTTCCCCAAATAATCAAAACTGTGGCAGCTAACCTCAGCGGAGGACATTAGCACAATAGGAAACAAATACATTTATAACCATTGCTGGCTGTCAGTCAGCTCCCTTCATATTTCTCTTGTATTTCTTCTAACCACTCTCTCTACTTCTCTGTCAGACCTGCTCATCATCATTCTTTCAGGAGCAAACTGTCAGGTTGTGTTAATTAGATTTTGACTTCAACAACACACAGGTCAGGAAGCAAGACAGCCATACCTCCCGCTTAGACAGAAAGGGTCAAATATGAGTCACTTCAAGCATGAAATGGCAGGTTCAGAACTCATAACCCTGCACAATACACCCTGTCCCATTATCATCTACAGGGAAAGAGACTGACAATGAAACAAAATGTGAGAAGTGCCTCTAACTTGTCGAGTTATCGGAAATTCTTTGAGGAATGACAGAAATTACAAGGAGTGGAAATAATCCTGCTATGCCATCACGTAGTCTAACATTATTCAAATAACAGATATGGACTCCTAGTGCATTGTTACTGGACATGTACATACTGTATTCCATCAAAGGTCTGCTTACAACAAAGCATAACAGAGCACTGTCTTAACGTGTCAAGGAGACTCTGTGAGAGGCTGTCAGCGTTATTTCTAAGGGCTGGTCCAGGCTGAAAGAAAAGCCACAGGAGGGCATCGGTCTGGAAGGCTCTCTGGAGATGAGAAACATCTAGTGATTGTCAGAAAGAAAAATAACATCCGTTTGACATCTGAATCCACTATTTGAGGCAGGCAGGACAGAAAAAGAGGTGGGGGTGGGTGCTGGAGATCAAACAAGCAGCTAGCAGTCTCTTATTGAGAGCAGAGAGCACAGGGAATCAGGTTCTGTCTACAGACACGCTCATACACCACAATGAATGAGGGCCTTGTGGTTACTCATGTGGCCAGCTAACCACTGTACGGTAGATGCAATGTTTGCCTGGAGAAGAAGTCAGGAAAAGTCAAAACCATCTGCGGCTCTTTGACATGTTTAAATCTAAACTAATGGGGGGAAATCGATTCCCAAGCTAGTGCTCTCGCACAGGTTTCCTGCTTTAACAGGCACTTTGACTGCAAGGTGTGAGAGAGGGCACAGGGTGTGTGTGCGTGTGCGTGTGTGTGTGTGTGTGTGTGTGTGTGTGTGTGTGTGTGTGTGTGTGTGTGCATGCTTGCATCAAGGGTTTTCCAGATGATGATTACTGAACACGTAGTGATGGAGTGAATTATGTTTCCAACACATCTCTATATTTCAAAACGTGAAAGATTCATATATTTGTTGCTCTATCAACCAGATGTGCTATCAAGTTGTTTCAGCGTGCTGAGGGCAAATGGAAGACAGGACATGAGCTACTCATTCATTCATTTTACACACATAACAGAAACGGTGCAAGAAGACCCAGGTTGTGCTCATTACAATATTTTCAGTAACAAAAGTAAAACCAAGCCCCGTGATTTAACACCACACACAGATCCATACTGTCAACCCACTGTGAGACCATTCGTCTTCTAAAATTATTTTTCCTTTTCTCTCCCTCTCCCATCCACTTGTTTATTCATCTTCCCAAGCCTTCATCCCATCCGTCTTCCGTGAAGTCCCACAAAACTATCCATTTACACTTTTTCTCCATCATCATCTCTTCCTCTCTGCTCATCTTCTACCCTCTTGTCTATTCTCCTTCTCTTTTGTCTCCATTTTGTTCTCAATTGACTGTCTACAGTCTCAACACTAGGGTGCTTCCTCTTCCTTTCCATTTCTCCTTCTTCTCTTTCATTCTCTTCTCAGAGCTTCTCTTGTCCATCTCTCTCAAATTCTCCATTTGTCTGACTGTTCCACCTCTAAAAGTTTACTCCTCTCTTCTCCCTTCTTGTCCTCTCTTCAACTCCTAACCTCTCTTCACCTCTCTAAGGGACATCCCCAATGAGTCATTCTCTGTCTGGTATAAGAAAAGGGATATAGAAATATGTTTTTTCATCTCTTTAGACACCAGTGTTATTTTCCTCTCCTTGTGCTTCAAACCATCTGAGAAATTGTTGCAGTTGTTACTCGATGACTCTGTTTTTCTATTTTCCCCACTGACCGCTGAAGAAGTGGCTCATCCATCACTTTAAATACCCTCTGATGCACTGCCCACAAAAGGCTGCAATCCTCTTCATAAAGCAGAATACATGACAGCACACATGCACGTACATTCACATACGCACACAAACACACTGTATACAGACAGCCAAGTATGCGTATCAACAGTCCCAAACATATACTTTTAGGTAGTGCACACCCAAACCTTTCTGAAGTCAGAAAAAAAAAATCCATTTACGTTAGAGCCCCACATTTTGGTTTGCATCTTTACTGAGTTGAATTGATGGGTGATTGTTAACTATAATGCCCCCCACAGGTGCTTGTAGGATGTACAAAAACATCCTTCCATTTGTTCCCTTCCCTTGATGGTTTAGTCCCTTTAGCCATTACACAACGACAAGTTCATTACATGTGCAGTGACTACTTGTAGGAATGTGTTGATGGTGATCACCTCGTGCTGCGAGTAATTACCTAGAATATGTTAAATTGTACAAGACCACACCTGGATCGAACACAATGGGTGCAGTCGGTAGTGCTCAGTCTGTTGTGATTTTTCTGCACACCAGACTTGTAAGATACTCAACATTTATAATGTAGAGTGAAACCATTTTTGGAGGCCCTGTTACGATGTGTCCACAGCTCAGGACAGGATGTTTTTACTTGTACCAAACACCCAGACACAATTTCCTCTGGACGGTCTAAATAATGCTTTGTGTTGTGTCACCACGAGGCCAGCAGAAAGACAAAAGATTCCAGGACACTCATTTGGCTATTTGAGTCATTTGTGATGTGCTTCAAGAGACAATCTGACACTAAGTTAAGTATGAACAAAACAGATAATAGATCAACCTAGACAGAGCAAAACAACTAAGAGTGATATTAATAAAATGGATGATAGCTTTAAAATCAATTGCAGTTACTGATCTAAATCTAATCATTCATGTTCACAAGGGGAACTCTACCTGCCTCTGTACTCAATCAAATTTCCATCCATTATTAGAATTGATGGAAACTCACCAGTATGCAGGCATCTGGATTAGCTTCCCATACAGTGCAGTGCTGAAGGAAGGGATGATGGGGATGAGAGGAAGGAAACCCCCTGTACTGTCTTGGCATGTCAAGCCTGCCTGGAACCCAAACACCTGGAAAGGAAGACAGAAAGAAAGGGAGAGGGTGTGCGACAGATGGTGGAAGAGAGAGAGAGAGGAGAAGTGGAAGACAAGGGAGGAAAAAAGCACACATGGAAATTCAGCAATGTATAGATCAAACCATTTAGTGGATCCACAGAAAAAAACATGTCAGCTCTCATTGAGCTCACACAGCTTCTGAAAAGAAAACACAGACGTACACAGCCAACGTTGTCATTCTCTCAACAGACCTGTTGCAGCCCAAATATGCACTGTAACAGGCCCTGGCAAAATCATCTTATCCTTGTTTACTGTACAAACTGCTGTCAGCAAGTCCATCTTACACTCTGGAAGACACTGCTAGAAACATCCTTGTGCTAAATCATCGAGTAAATCCAAAAGTGACGTGAGCACTGCACTGTAAATTTAATGAGGATACACATTACTGAGTCTTGAATACACTGGGTCTGGCTAAAACATTTGCGGGTAGTTTGGTTCACTAGCACAAATACGTTTGCCAACAAACGGTAAACAGAGATTCTTACATTCACTGACCTCAAAGTGGTGTTTTTCAGTGACCAAGCTTGTATCAAAGCTCCTGCCACATAATCAGGCACATAATGTACTGCGACCTCAACGTTTACATACTGCTAATGGTGAGCGTGGTGGATGAAGTCCTGTTTAATATTGGAGGAAGTGGATGATGGCTGGGCTCAGCTGTCCCCGATGCAGTTGCTGCATATGCTCCAAGCAGGACTCTTTCAATTCCTGCTAGTGAAGGCCTACCAAACCACTTTGCTGTGCACATGGCCCAGATCAGAGAGACAAAACTAAAATGAAAATTAATTTTACATTCATATTACACACCTGAGTAGTATATCAAGTTGAATGTTGTATGATTGCCAGGTACAGATGTAGACATAATAAAACACCCACAGTGAAATATAAGCTTTGGGCTATAGCCACAGACCGATTCACTGCAGCTTCCTTTGGGAGACTAGATTCCAAATTCTGTTCTCCTTTCAGCAGCCCGCAGTAAGTAGTTATTCAAATAGCCCAAGTTTCCAATTATGATCGCTCTACTTACCGTGGCCTCCTTGTTGAGCAAACAGGCTGACTTTGAGTGCTTGTCTACAACCATGGAATAGTGAGACAATAGCTAACTGCTACCCTCAAGACAGACACCTTAGCTTTGACAGCCAGTGTCAATAAAACACAGATTAAGATAAGCCTTAGTTTATACCCGTTTCAAATCACTTCCTGAAGTGGATGAATTGCGGCCAGAATGACCTCCACCCTGTCATGATCCCGCTGCCAAAATCCAGAGGTAGAATTAGTACCTTGGCAGATACGGACACTGATTGGCTGATTGGTAAGAATGGTCCTTGGCCACTGACCAGTTGACTGTTAACCCTGCAGTGACCCTGTGATAAGGACTACCAGCATGATGTCCAGCAAACATCCTGCCTTAAAAAAAACACACCCAGGCCATACCAGGCCAGACTGGGACACCCTAGATTATCCTAGATCTGTTATTAGGGCTTCTTAAAAGGTGGATTAGCTGAATTTGCTAAAGCCTCTATAGTCTTGTTGTCTTTAAGCTACCTCTACAAGATGCTAATACACATTCAGAAAAAAAATATTGCATGACCACTCTATTTGTTAGTATAAGTTATTTCAAACTAAACATACATTATAGTTTTTCAACCTTTAAATGTTAAGTAAATGGCCTATCAATTGTCCCCGCATCCCCCTTAGGAATTGCCGAGATTTTCTGATAGCTCAACCGTAACATTCTAAATAAGTGCTTACAAAACTGGCCTATGGGTAAACGAGAATCTTGCCCAGTGATTTTAAACATGTTACCTGAAAAACCAAGAGATTCGTCTAAGGCCCCAGTTTGATGTTATGTGCAAACGTAACTGTAACCAACAAAGAATTTCATCATTTGAGCTTCAAACCACCAGTCAAAACTACATAACCAACACAATAACAGAAGTGTCACAGCTGCACATTACAAGCCTGTTACATCCCATCAATTTTGCTGGGTGAAAACCATGAAGTGGAGCAGAGTTGGACTGGTGCTCATCAGGAAGCTTAGTGCTGAGATTTTTATGGCCAAGTGAAAAGGGGTCATCAAGGTCATTAAAAGGGTCGTTAGAGTTATTTCAGAGTAGAGTTAAGACTGTGGCCATGCAGTTGATAAACTGACTTAAGACTACAGTGTATGGAAAAAAGACAGTAAATGTGTGTTTGTGCCAGCTTGACAGATGATAAAGACACATGTAAAATAAAATGAAATATGCAAAACAGGAGACAGATAAAAAGCTGCAGTGATCAAAAAATGGCAAAGGGAAGGAAAAGGGGTACTGGAGAAGAATTAGATTTCCACATGAGTTTTGCATCTGCTCTACCATAAGTTTTACGCTGTACATTATCAAACACAAGGTATAGTTTCTTATGTGTCTTTAAGACACAGAACATAACCTTTCTTAATAAGCGAACCAAATCAGCAAATGTGAAACAAACCCAAAATGTACAGGTTCAAACTGCAATCTGCCTTGGTTAGTTTTATTGTAGAATAGTAGATGGTTAAATAGGTCTGACAGATCTTTTTGGAAAACTCAGTTGTAGATGTAGGATGCAGCTCTAACCTAGAAATAACTCAAAGCACAAGTTCAATAAATTCTCATTAAATGCAAAGGAATCAGATGTGTTGTTTGTTATGTGCTGGGATTTGAGTGGAATACTGTTGTGCTCACCTTGAGGTAGAGGTGTGCATAGCAGTGATGCAGCAGGTTGTCGGAAGGCTGGCCGAGACTGCTGACAGTGCTGACCAGCTGTGGCGCATACATGGGCACTGAGTGTTCAACGTTCACCCTTTCCACCTGGAACTGCACAGAAGGTAGTGGGCGCACCGGCTGAAACACTGGTATGGTGACCGGTCCCGTCGCAGTCTGGGATATTAAAGATAGAAAAAGGGGGGGGGGGGATTAAAAGTGATAGATCACACGTATCGCTCCAGCTACAAAGTACAGACTTCTGGCAAAGTCAAAACAAGTGTCTGATCATCATGTGCATATCATTCTCCTCTCTGCTCTGTAGACTTGATTTTCACTCCTTAACTTTACAAAACGCAACCTCCCATGACATATTAATAAGCTTTCAAAAAAAGGTTCTCAAGGAAGATAAGGATAAGGATGGAAGGATGTTTGTAGAACAGAGTAAGCCTGCATATACTACCTTGCGTCCCATGATGACAGGCATTAGTGTGTGAAGGAGGTTGAATTCTGCCATGGAGACAGTGACGGAGACTTGGAGCAGAGTGAGACACGTGAGTCTGGTTGGGATGAATTCCTCTAAGTTTGATATCTCTTCTGAAGTGGCTGGACCATGGCTCTCCTCGACCATTTCTACTGAGACAATGACACAACAGAGAGAAACATGTTTGCTTTGGAATAAATACCATATTGTAGTGCAGAGGTGCACTAAAGGGAGAGGGTAAAGTGTAAGATCAAACATAGTATTACAAACCCAACTGATTTTCCTATGTTTTACACAAGTGAATCTAACCTCAAGTATGTGACCTGTGGTGCATTATTTGAAATAAAGTGATGGAGTGGGAAAGGCCAAGACATTTGGATTGGAGGACTAAAGATTGTTTTACAGAGAGAGAGGTTAGCTGTAAAGCACACCAGTTTCTTTGAGTGGGCGCCTCTCCTCTATGCCTGCAGCATTAAAACAATAAAAAAGTATTTTCCAACAAAAACCACCACCTCATACACTAAATAAAATAAACATCACCATAAAAGTACTGGCATCTCCAAGCGATATTCATTACAGTGGCTGTTTCCCAGTAGCTTTGTTTTTGAACTAACTCATGAAACCACTCATTCAATCAATAACCAGAAACATCCGGAAAGGCAGAAAATGAAGTGAACCAAGTCAACATGGAATAGAGGCTAGCGAGGTCATCGCTCACCAAAGTCAGGAGTGACCAGAGCACTGAACCACCAAACCGTGTCCAGGCCCTGAGGTGGACCAAAACCTGAGCCCTTTGTTACTGAACGGCCTTGGCTCTGGTCCCAGAACATGGGTTTGTTTCAGTTCAGTAAAGGTTCTGTTGGGCTACATTCCCAGCTCCAAGGTGGGCTCAGAACCTGATCCCAAAGCTGTTTTGCTCTTTGGCCTTCCGCCGCAGCCCGCATCAGGTTCATCTGGCACTGCCATGTCCAATCTAATCATATGCCAGGGCTCAAGTCAACATCCACAGTCAACATTCAAATTACAAAAAACATGCAGCCCACATGGTACACACAGAGGCATGATTACGAGCACTCAAAGAATTTCTATTTAAACATACAGAAAAGGTGATAATATGATAAAAAGAAGAACAAGTGTGCACGCCGACATACACAGCATACTGCACAACTATTACTGCCCTGCCCTGTATTTTCCTGTTCCATTTAACAAATCCAACTCTTGTTACTTGGTTACTTCTATTGTTCTTAGACAACATATAAAAAGACATTCACACAAATGGACACACTGTAAGTAATTTGCAAGTTGGAACCTCCCGCTCTAAATAGGACAAGATCTTATAAAATACAAGACACCAGCCAATTTGGCTTCTATTTACAGCCAGTTTTGGGGAGGAAAGTGATTCTTTCTGAGCTCTTGGCAAGGAGTGTATGAGGAGGAAAGATTGTCATGTCTTTGACCTCCTGACCTGTACCTCTCTCCTGGCAAGCATACCTCCTGAAGCCAAGCCTGTAGTGTAGAGCACCTGTCACAAAATCATTTGCAGACCGCACAAAACCCAGGCAGTCCCAAAGACAGAACTAAGAACAGCTGTCCTTTACAGTGTACAGTCAAATTCAGTTGATATAGATGCAAACTTTGCCAGTGGCGCTCCCAACATGTTGTATTAAACATGCTTTTCAGGAGAGGGGAGAAGAAACAGGAGACATGAAATGAGAGAATGAGAGAGGAGAGGAGGACAGAGAAGAGGTGAGAGGAGAAGAGAGAAGAACTCTGGAAAATGCGTAAGACGTGTTATTTCTTCACTCCATCTGTATTAGCTACCTTGGTGAAAAAATCCTCTTTTATCTCCTCTCAATTTCACAATGGCCCCCCAAACTTCCCCCCACTCCCCTGGGGGCCTAACTATGCTGACCCTTCTCCAGTAAATGCCAGAGTACAGACACATATAGAAACAGGAAGGAACACACTGACCTAACCAGCTTTAGTCAAAAGCTCTATAGTAATTACCCCATCATCTATTATCTATTGCAGATGCTGAAACAACCGAAACCTGCGGATGTTATCATTTCGCAAAAATGAGAGTTATTGCTACAGATATTACACACAGACACACATTCCATGTTCTTTCACAACATCCCAGGGATGAGCTCATCAATAGCTGAGCAGGGACGATGGCTAACAAAGGTGTTTGGCTTATCCTCCTTCATGTGGTCCAAAAGGTCATTGCTTTCATGTTCATATGTGTGTTGACAGATGGGTTGTGCAAGGAAATAACAATGTGATGAGAATACTGTAAAGTGCAAACTGTTGCACTTTCCGATCACTGGCAGAACAGAGTACAGAAGAAGAGAACAGAGTAGACAGCAAGAGAAGAGGACAGACAGTGATGAAACAAGTATAAAGTTAGTTGAGTGCAGGCAGTACTGTGAACTACTAGTTATTAGCTGACTCTTAGCCATTAAAGTCAGCCCCGTAAAACAGATGGAGCAACTGTTAGCATGACATGTCTGACCTCGCTGTGGTTTGCAGTAAGGTTCATACTCGTGGTCCATGGCACAGGTGACCATCTTGAGGATGCGGTGGACAGCGCTGCTGTGCAGCCTGATGTCCAGTGGTCCTACCACCAGCCTCTTGATGGATGTCTCTTGAACAGCGGGCACTACCTCCTCCATACTCACCGCAGAGAAGTCCGGAGAGCCTACGAAAAGAAACACACTTACATTACATACTGAAAACAAATATAGCATATATATAACTATTCTATTCTGTCAGTTAGCAAATTTAATACATTTTCAAAGGAAAAATTGAAAAGTGTAAGTAGAGTAGACATTTCACCTACTGTATTCAATGTACAGGGCTTTGTGTTTTTATAAAACCTAAATATTTTTAGCAGTAACATTTTTCCCCATATCTCATTTCTTAGTTAAGTAAAAATATAAAATCTCCTCATTTGTTGGAGAAAAACACAACAAAGATGGCAGCGGTGTAATGCAGCAGCAGGGAGCAGCTCACATAGCTGTGAACCACTAGAATGATGAATATTCCAAATGTCCACTTCTCTCACACAGCTGTCCCTTCATTCATCGCAGGCCCCTGTTCCAGAGGTCCACTTAAAAGACTCAGCTCCCCGGCAATAAAAAGGGAGAAATTAAAAATAAAAGAAGGGGGTGGATGAATGGTAGTGAGGGAGGAAGAGGACAAAGGGTCACAAACTTTTTTTATTCCCATTACATTCCACCACTGTACTGAAAATTCTTACAGCTCGGGGAGTCAACACTATGAATTTAACTTTGTTGGCTCAAAAGGCTGGGGGATGGGGGTGAACCTCCCACTGAATTCTGGAGTTTTAAAAAGGGCAATGGGCAATGCCACTTCCCCTTCTTTTCTTTAGTGACATTTGGCTGCAATGGATTAGGCCTAATATCAACCATATGGCTGCAGTTAGAACGGTCAGTGGAATGATGAGGAGGCTGAAATTAGCTAGGATTTAGACGATTTAAAAGTGTCTCCATTTCCCAAGATTAAAAAAAAAAGGTTTTAATCTGCAGCATTACTCTAATGTGAAGTCAATGGTGAGTGTGACCTGGGTTGGTTTGTATTTCGGTTGACTCAGAGTTTATGTCAGTCCCATGGCAATGGAAGCTAATTTGTTTGGTTAACACTGGATCTGGTCCGCGTCCGAGAAGAAGAGAAACAATGACAGAAGAGAAGCATTCCAATTGGCAAGGGTAACTACAGCCGTCCCGCAGGAAAAGAGAATGACACTTATCCTGCTGTCAGAAATGACTTTGACAGCTCAGGATGACAGTATCAATGTTTTTTTTAATTTAGATTTTTATCTGTAGCTGACAGCAGGAGGAAACAAAAGCCTAGTCAGAAAGAGGCAGAGACAGAGAGGAGTAAAATGAAACAGAAAAAGAGCAAGTGGAACAACATACGTGACACTAGACTCCTAATTAATCAGTCTGTTCAAGTCATTGAATAGGCTCACCAGATCTTTTGGAAAAAAGGCAACTGTGTGCTATATTATCAGAAAAGTAATCATCACTGTAACTGGTCGTTTCCACTCGATGAAATACTATTACCTAACACCATCTTTGCACAACATTCAGTGACACACGGGTCACATAAATCATATCGTACTTTTGTCACTTTATCTAGATTTCATCAAGTTTTTTTCATTAAGGGCTTTGCATAAAAGAGTTTCTTTTTTTTCATCTTAGAACTGATGAATGTCAATCAGGTGTCATTGTCATACTTACACAGAGAGCAACTTTCCAGCAGCATTGAAATAAAATGCTCAACAATCACACACTGAAGCGCAGAGACGTTTGTGGGCCAAATATAACATTTCAAATTGAAGGGAGAATACTTTATCTCTTAATGGGAACTTCAGATCTTTTAGACTTGAATAAATATTCTTGAGTGCCGCAGCTGAGGAATGAGAAATCCTGCCCATCGTAAGGCTTCTGCCAAGAAGAGTGACACCTAATTAGGCACAAGGAGCCTATTCACTTTCTGAAGAGCTTACAGGTAAAGAGACAGGGGGAAACAATGTTTCAACAAGCAGCAGGGAGAAAGAAACTCAAATACGTGTCAGCGCAGACTAAACACTTTTGACAGTTGCCCTCCAGGTAAGTTTGGGGTGAGAGCGAGGACAGGAAGGGTCAAGGACCAGGTGGCTATGACTCAAACAAGACAAGCTCTTTCTTCAAGTCTCCAGGGGGCTTGTTTGACAGAGAAGAGAGGAGAGAAGAGAGAGAAAGAAATTGAAAGAAAGAGAACAAGACAGATAGGAAGAAAGAGTAAGGCACAGAAAAGGAGAACATGACTGATACAAAGAAAAAGAGACAAGAGGTGGCAAGATGAGCAAACAAGCTCTGTGAGGAGGAATGAATTAGACAATACCTTTGCCGCTGCTGTTCTCCATTGTGTAGAGATAATCCATGTAGAAAGCACCAAAGCGCTGCATGCCTGCTATCTCTGTGTAGGTCTCCTGTCAAACAAAAGTAAAGTTAGGTAAACGTGGCAGTAAGGAGCAAACATGCTCAAAGCATTTAAGAGTGGCAGTGACTGGGGTCAGGGTGGATACGGCAAAGGGGGTCAAATCAGAGATAAAAAGGGGTATTGATGGGCAGGATCTGCTTCGCTGGATATCATTTTTTTACTGGCCAACAACATCACTAATTGTTACTATTTGGAACTACTCACAAAGACTTAAAATGAAAAGGAAAATGTCTCTGGGGTCAAATTATAGCTAACCAACTTTGGGTCAACTTTTTAGAGCACAAGGTTCAAATTCAGTTAGAGAGAAGACACTTAACTACTCTATTCATTATACTGTACGGTGCATAATGAAATAATTTTAAAAGATATCAAGTCTGTTCTTTATTGAGCAATAAGAAACTGATAGAAGAAAGTGAAAGTTTCCTTATTCAATTGGTGCATGGATGTATGCCAGTGGAAATATGCATCTTATCTACTAGATTGGACTTTTCCGTCATAAATCAAACCTATCTGACTGGGATTACTGCTGATACTTTCAATCTAAAATTGTGAAATATTTATCAAGATAGCAAGGTGCAGCTCTTAAAACAATAAATGAAATGAACGATGTACCTGTAAGCAATATGTACATGGTTAGAAAAAACGATAATTATTAACAATCACGAGAGAACAAATTTTTTAACCCCCCCGAGCATTTCAAAGTGGTGTTATTGTTGCTGTTGCTCTCACAAAGACAAGCGCAGTGCTTTCGTTTTCCACCCAAGTACAGCAACTACCAGCAACACAGGACACTCTTCATTTCTTACCAATGCACATCCAACTTTGGAAATAAGAGAGAGGAAAGAAGTATGCTTACTGAAGAGGTTGAGTGAATTTCTCATAATTTTAGGGGTAAAAACTTAGTTTGAGTACTGCTTGGTGCAGACAAGCAACTACAGGCAGGGATTGGGTCGGGGTTGAGGGGGGAGTGCAATCAACATTTACTTTATACTTAACCCTAAAAAGACTTTTAGAACGTGGTGACATGGAAACTTTCCTGTCCTTTTCAGGGCTGAAGAGGTGCTGCAGCCCATCAAAGCACACATTAAGGAAGAGGCAGGTTACACCATGGACAGGTCTTCAGGTTATTAGGGACACACGCACATTCAGGCCTATGGGCGATTTAGAGTTTCCATTTGACCTAATCCTGCATGTCTTTGGACTATGGCAGCACATCAGAGCCCTCAGAGGAAAG
This sequence comes from Chelmon rostratus, assembly GCF_017976325.1. Lineage (NCBI taxonomy): Eukaryota > Metazoa > Chordata > Actinopteri > Chaetodontiformes > Chaetodontidae > Chelmon > Chelmon rostratus. The sequence continues at coordinate 23,384,080 of NC_055665.1, forward strand.
CGCAGCAGGCAGAGGAAAAACCACAGCCAGTCCAGGGTTGAACCCAGGTGACAAAGCCAACCACCGAAGCACTCTGCAAACCCTGACTTGTTTGATTAAAATAAAATCTAGATATGTGTAAAAGAGCTGTGGATTTTAATCTTGTTTTTGATCTACCTGGGTGTCAGTGCATTGTTGTGCCATACCTTGCCATCATTTATTAGTCAGTGGGTCAAGAGCTATTGACCCTGTCCTAGACAATATTTGAAAGCTATACTTCGACTGCACATCAAACCACTGGTAAACAGATAGAATGAGTGAGCAGGCAAGAAACAGAGAGAATGAGAGAGGCCCCTCTCACACACACATTTAACACCCCCACCCCAGACTTGCACACTAGTTCTCTAAACAGAGATTTCAATAGAGCCTTATCAGAGAGGCGGGTTAATGAGTAATATTTATTAGGGGACCTCTAATGGCTGTGGCATGCTTTTGGATCAAAGCCATTGGCTGGTTTAAAAACTGCTAATGAATTAACACTAAAACCTTTGACTCTTAGACTTTCAAGTATGGATAGATGGATGGATGGATGTCCAAACAATTGCTTCATTGAGGGTCATGAACATTTCTGAGCAGAGTCAACACTAGAGCTGTGATGGCTGATGAGGGGAGTTGAGCGTTATCAGGAATAATGGCTTTGCACTACTACTTAGATAGCGGGAACATTCCTCTGCTGCAGTCGGCAGCAGGGTGTCGGACGGAAGTGGCAGTGATTTCAATTAAAATGATTTATTTAAAAGAGAAAGCAGCAATTCGTTAAAAACACAATATATTGTATTACCTTGGAACCAATCAATATGATAATAGAAAGACAGGATGTGATTATATCAGATTATTATTTATTGACCCAGAAAAACTACTGTATTAGTAAAGTGTGCATTGTGTGCTTGCTCTAGCGAGTCACTTAAGATATATCCACACCAACATGTGTTAGGAATCATCTTTTGGTCTGTGATTTGGTAGTGACAGGCCTTAAGTGAACCCATTACATTTCTGAAAATAAAGAAATGTATACCTTAATAAAAGGTCTTTGCATCAGTCTCAATATTTGTTCTCTAAACAACTAGGCGACCTCAACCCTACAGATGTTTCAGTTAGTGAGGACTGCGTCAAAGCCATGCGCTGTTCAAGTAAACAGCATCAGCAACAGCAACAAGTTCATTGTCTTGCATGCACTTTTTCAGAGTACTGCTATTAGTTGAGTAAGTCTGTTGCTGAGTAGGCCTGTCGGCCCAGCTGTGAGGTGCGTGTTGAGTTGGTTGTTGGCCTGACTTGGAACTGACTGCTTAATGTTTGCCATATGGTTAAGTCTCTGCTATCAGTTCAGTTGGTGTCTTTTGAATGCTTAGTGGTTAGTCTTTTGAAAAAAAAAAATGCTTGATTGTGAATATACTGTATATGTCACAAACAGCCTGGAACGCTGATTGGAATAAAACTGTTTTACTGACGTAGCTGCAGGGCTGCTCTGACGTAGATGCTCTCTGAGGACCTCAATCTGAAACCTCTTTAAACCACCAAAACAAATCGTTCCCAAATATTTCCAACTGGTACAGTAGTACTGGGATCTAAAAGTTTTGTGACCTTGTGATTCGCAGCATCCAGGATGAACTCAGCCCTGACTCCATTGTTTTCTGGGCTGCGGTAGTCAAAGAGAGAGTTGGTAAGGTATGTCATTCCTTTACTGCTTAGGCTGTCCCCACAGCTGAAGAACACAGCATCCTGCAGAGACACAGAGAAAAGAAAAGAGGAAAATGAGGGTATGTATGAAGGAGAGAATACACCATGCAATAAAAAAAACATATTTCAAAGTATAAAACAGCAATAATTCCCTGTCCCTTATTAAATGTAATATATTATGTCACAGTGAAGCTGACCTTTGACCTTTTGGGTTTAAAATGTCAACACTTCATCATTTTATCCGATGAGGCATTAGGTTGAAATGCTGTCAGAATTAATGTATTAATTTTTAAATTAAGACCAAAAATGTGTTTTGTGTGGTCATAGTGACCTTTAACCAACAAAATCTACTCAGTTTATTCTCGAGGCCAAGTGGACGTTTGTTCCAAATTTGAAGAAATTCCCTCGAGGTGTTGTGCGATATCGTCTTCACGAGAATGGGACAGACAGACAACCCGATACACGATGCCTCCGGCCATGGCTACCGCTGACACAGAGGCATAGAAACACACTTTAGCTGATGAAATACATTGATTCAAATTCAGCCCAAAAGCATTGTACTGTATATGAGTGGATGGTGAGATGCCGCTGGATGATGTTGACACATTGATGTGTCTGGCAAACACTGAGCATTATGATGAATTACAAAAGGCAGTTGGATCACACTCTTGCATAAACAAACCAGACCACATCGCTACCTCCTTCTGAAAGCTGTAGGGAGCAATAGAGGCTGTAGGAGACATGGTTTAGGTGAATAAAATCTCTTTTCTGGGCTTTTAAAATCTCTTTTAATCTTGCTCACTCAAGTTTTTCTTCTTTTTCCATATTTCCTTGAGGTTTTTAGGCTCTCTTTACCTCTTCATGTCGGCGCATGTTTTCTTCAAAATCCCGTACTCCCATGATGCTTTTCAGGCAGAGTGCCCGGCAGCCCACAAAGCCAATCTGACAATCGAAGAAGGGCTCCCCCATCATCAGCACCTGGCAAAAAAAACGAAGGAAAAACCTTAACCACAAAGAACAATGTGGACAGTGGATAAACCCTGGACCCTTTGCCTCCAGGGAAGAAAATTAGGAATACAAAAGCCTGTACAGTGAAAAAAACAGCAAACCTATTAATTCATTAAAATGACAGTGATTAACTTGGCTAGATGATTTTTGAGGGGATGAGGATGTGAGTGTGAGGAAAGGTAAAATTAAACAGAAAGGGGAAATGCCAACTTCAGAATGCTTTCATCTCCAAATAGAACACTCAGGATATAAAGTGTCTTAAATCAGTAAAGAGAAGCCCAGTAAAAGCACAACAGTGAAATTATTTACAGGAATTAATTTGACTCAATTACCTTTTTACACTGCAATAAACTATGAAATGTGAAATTAACGGCCGTTTAAGACCTATTTCATTGTGGACTTATCACAAGGTTCTCTACCATGACCAGTTAAAGGCTACACTGGTTTGTGGTGCTGTTTGAGGTTATGGGCTCATTTCATTGTGATAAAAAGAGCAGGGGTCAGACAGCTTCCATTTTCCCTTGAGAGCGGTGTGTGCATGTGTGTGCGGTAGCCGTCCAGCAGCCTCTGTAACCAGCAAGGTGTGGTTCCCTCTCACTCAACGTGCCATTGCTTCACCCAGCAGACAACTAAACAGAGAGCAATCCAATAAAACTTTACGTTTCACCACACAATAATTACAAGGCCTAGTTTTCCCTGTTTTACTAGCCATCCCTTTGCCTTTCAACGCTCTCGCTTTTGGTCCCAGTTCAGACTGCTCTCTCTCTCTTCCAGCAAAAGCATAAATTACAGAAATTGGAATTGGAAATCTCTCAGAGTTCTCACATCTGGTAGAAAGCTTAGGAGCAGAAAACTCCTTTCCCTCTCCAACCAGGTAATCAGAGAAAAAGGTTTAAAAATATTTTCTACGCCGAGGGGGAAATGCGGAAATGATCAGACTTGGGCTCGACTCAGACACAGATTCCACTGTGTTCACAACAGGCCACAGATTAGTGACCTGGAGAGGCTTTATAAATGGACTTAAGGAGGGAATTAAGAGGAACCTCTGTCCAACAGTGAATAAGGAGACAATGATAATAATAACGGAGGATCAAAAGGGAGGACAGGGATCTTTATTGGTCTGTTCTGATCATGCTGGGTAACAAATTGCTTTCCAGATGGGTACAATTGCCCAACAACAATAAATGCAACAATGACACATTTCAACTCTATTGCTCATTTCTAACATGAAAGACCAGTCAAGATGTTTTATCATCCAGATTGGTCTTGCTGCTGATTGGTTATTTGGTTAAACTCAAGAAAGCTATCATTGGTTACTGTGGCTGATCTCTCGTTATTATATGGAATGTAGACCATTCATTGATTACAAATTGCAATATGAATAAATCAGTAAAAGACTAATTAATTAATTGGTCTCCTCTTTTTACAATTGACATACCTTTAAGGCGACAGGTTAAGAATAAGGCTAAAGAAACTTACCTCAATAGTGATGCCCTCTTGCTCCAGACACAAGACCTCTCTGGACTTGACCTTTTGAGGACTGTAGTAGCTGCTCTCTGAGTGGGTCTCTGTCAGCTGAGACAAAGGACAGAGAGGCAGAATCAATTTTCTTTAGTATGGTAAAAAAAAAATTTGACTCAAATGATAAAACGTATATATAGCATATATACATAGCAGTCAAGGCGATTCTGCCTTTGAGGCGACAAGGGTAGAACAAGAAAAGCATCACAATTTACAATTTTTATTAAATGTGTGAGCAAGAGACCATAAAAGCTGAAGCCTTTGCAAAGTTCTGTGTTACAGTTAAGGCTCTGTGACAGTGCAAAAAAAAGTAAATTATGTAATTAAAAACCAGATCAAAACCAAAGAACAAGTCTTAAAACCACAGTATTCAAATGAAAAGTGAGCAACACTAGTTAGGTATAGTGGGGATTTTTGCCACCTCAACATATTGGGAGACGCAGAGGGTTTTGTATAAGTAACGGTTTCAGCAATAATACGGATGTCGCAAAAATGCAACATTAAAAAGTGGAAAGCATGTCTTATTATGTGTGCGTGTGTTGCCGCAATTCACTGCTGAAACAGATGCATGATTTGAAAAATTAACAAAAGCTATGCAAGTCTTTGGATATGAAGGGCAATGAGGCCCCAGAAAATAATGCTTAAAACCAGAAACAATAACATCCAAACAAGGACAGATGACATTTTCTTAGATCAGAGACTAGATGCCAGCCTTGGGACTTTTTGGTCGTTTTGTCTTCCAAGTTTGGACTCAGGCCAAAGACATTCATCTAACCACATGACAGCCACTCCTCTCCAATTCTAGGGGAGGCCCTCTCTGGCTTTATTGGGGATGACAATTGGAATATGACTAAAGCACAGAGGAGACCAAGAGAGAGAGAAAGCATCTGGTCAACACTAGTTGGTTGGGGTGAGAGAGGTACAGAAATGTGATGCTTTTGACTTTGGCCAGTGTAAAAACTGTGGGTGTAGAGCAGAACTGTGCAGGCCCTAACCCATTCAACTTTAACACAGGAAGCAGGTGCAGAGCAAGAAGCAGCTGTGCCTTATTATCCCTACTGATGGAGCAGACTCTCTCACCCTCACTCCCTTCCCTTATTTTGATTCCAATGGTTTAATCACGTGCAGGGACCTCCCCACACTGGTGGCAGTGGTGAGCAAAGTTAAAAAAAATCTGGCTAAGGAACTACTCTACTCTGTCTGACAACACCAGCACATAGTTTCACTGATGACTGACTTTCTGATCAGACAGGGACAAACATAATGAATGTTTATCTAACAAGAATATGGCAATGCCTAAGATAGACTGGTGGGACATTCCTGACAGTACCTAGGCCTGAAAAAACACAGCAGAGGACAGAAGAGCAACGTACCGCTGGAGGACCAACACAAACATTTAATACAGCCAGTAAAACACAGAGCTACTGCTGACACTACCTTCCCTGCTACCTCTCCTTTATTATATTCCAGCCCATTTAAAGGGTTTGGGAATCCAACACAAATCAAATGATTCTTTATGAGGCATCTTGGAAATGTTACAATGTTGGATGTGAATATGGGGGTACTGTGTCTTTATGTCCATTTCTAAGAAACGTAATACAGTGGAAAGGAAAGGTTAAAAAAGGCTTGAAATACTTGAAATTTGCTATTGTCGAAATAAATAAAAATAGCAAAAATAAAGAAACAATGTTTTTTAAAATGAAAAATGAAGTCTGGCATGCAAAGTGAGTTGGCAAGTGCACAAAAGTGAAGAGGGGAATAAATGGTCAGTGCGGAACTATGCATTATGTGTGTAAAAGTCATTAAAGCATACTGCCAACTTCTCTGATCAAACAGATCTGGGGAGTAATGGGTCAGCAATCTAAAAATACCTCTCTGATTTCACGTCCATGTCAAACTCAGGTTCAGGCATTGGCTGTTCAAAGACATGAAATTCCCTCAAACTAAATACTTCCTTTTAGGAAAGAGACGAGAACCTTTAAAAAACCATCCTTTCAGCTGTCTGCAATTACTCCAGACGAGGCAATTAATTGATTAAAAGAACTCAAACAATACAGGAACAATTTAAACATTATTAGAAAAGCACCAATTCTGGTTGGCCTGAGACATACCTCCCCTCCACTGATCACACATGCTGTCCAGTACACACACACACACACGCACGCACGCACGCACGCACACAGACACACACACAGACACACACACACACACACACACACACACACACACACACACACACACACACACACACACACACACACACACACACACAGTAATGTGATCTGAAGTGCCTGAACCTGAGGGGAAACGCAGATGAATTCCAACTATTCTGAGTGAGCAGGCAGGATTAAAGTTTGGGATCCATTTCTGAATAGTCATCATACCATGTATAATGTTTAAAACATTAACGTGACCCGAGACGCCAGTTAGCGGTTACACTACCCTCCCCTGTACCGCACACAGAGACAAAGAGGATTGTAACTTCCTGAGGATCAAGCTGTTCTTTAAGACTCAAAGTGAAAATGACCACAAAATGTAAGATGCAGGGGTGGGGTGGGACGTGGGTGTCAAGAAACAATAATGGTAGAAAGGAAAAAAACTCTACTTGTTAACAAAACAGTATCTTAGATCGGGAAATTCTATACAGACATTAAATACCATAATCTGCAGAATTTCACCAAGAATTTCCAGACTTCCCATTACAGTCCCCCTATACAAATTGGTTTGCCCCTTTGTGCAATACACCTACTCAAGACATTTAAAAAATCGTTTTCATGCCCAAAATTACATAAGAGAAAATATATTTTTATTGCTACTGTATATAATGTATGTGTTAACCTGAAATCCACTTTATTATTTCATAAGCGTATGTTGACCCTAAATCACATTCATACCACATATATTTACTGTCTACGAGACGCAGAACACTTATCCTTCACTTGCTCATGTTTGGTCACTTCATTTTGATATTTTACATTAAGCTGATCATGTTCTCCCTTGTTCCCAATGACCTGATACAACTTTACACATGGAAAAAAAATATAATTGTTGGTCATCCAATGTATGATGGCATGCACTCCAACCCCCACATGACATTTAGAAATGATTTGGTTATGAAATTATTTATGATGATGATATGCTATTTTTAAACAGCTGATTTACCTTGAAGGTAACGGAAGCTTTGGTGCAGTAGAAGCCTATGGAAACAATGGGGTCTTTGGGTGTGTGATGCTGGGGGTTGTTGGGGATGCCTCCTGTCTCTCGCTGCTGGTAGAGGTTTTCCTCATTTTCCTCCTCTGTGCCTACAATGGCTGGGACGAAGGACCAAGCCCAGGACACCCAACCCTGGTCTGCTTCTTCAGACAGCATGTAGAGGTCTGGGCTGGAGTACTGACTAGCCCCCTGGCTTTCCATATCCACATCCATCCCTGAAGGAGAAAATAGTCTTCATTAATTGTACTGCACATATAAGCATATGGATTTGTTCTAATAGTGATGGGACAAAAGTCAGGGTTAGCATCTTGAGGTCTGTTTAAGATACTTAAGATGAATATTTTGGCAGTTACAATGCACACGATATGAAGTTGTAGAAAAAATTCAGAATTATCCTGAATAAAAACCTGAAAAAAACATTTGTACACAATAGTGCTGCCAAATTTACAATGTATTCAAATCAAGGTTCATATGACAAACACTCAGTTCACCCTCAGCATGCTTTTACTTGAACTGACGAATCAATTTAAAGAGGCAGGTTCTGAGAACAAACTGGTCAAACAGAGAGAAAACTGTTGATAGTGGAAGTGTGTGTACCCTGTGCAGCACACTAAATTAATTTGTCCATGCCTTCAGGGTAGTATAATACAAGCAAGATGTTTCAGCTGTCAACTGAACACACAAAAACAGCACAGACCAAGGCAGTTTCACAGTAGTTGCTGCCAATGCTCCAGCATGCAGGTGTGTGAGTATATGTGTGTTGCATGAACTCACGGCTGCATGAACTTGGAGGGGGGAGGGGGGGTTCGGGGGAGAGTACGTTCCAATGGAGGCCAGAGGGCACAGCCCGTCAGCCAGCATACTGACAAAGGAGAGCCTTGACTGGGCCCAGTGGATCCTTGTGGTCAGGGCTGTCTGAGCTGGACCCAACAGCACAGGCCACATCCACAAACACATGCTGCTTGGGGTTGGGTCACATAGTTGTTTAGAAGCCAGCAGCCTGAAAAGAGGCCGTGAGGGAAGCTGGGTAACTATGAACTATCAGCACGAGCTCTGCTCTGCCTGGTGCAGGTGAAGACTTGGAAGGGTCCACTAGGGGACTGTACAAGATTAGCTGGAGGAGGTGGGGTGATTGGTCACACCCTCTGCACCCAGACAGAGCATGAGGAGTTGACTGGAGCACTGACTACTGTAAATCATAAACCTCACACCAGGTGAGGAGGGTAATGTAGAAAGAGGGAAAGCAGATTCACACTGAGCGGAGGACAGCGTGGACATACCAATGGGCGCGGGGTTAAGGGTAAAAGAAGGTAAAGACTGTCAGCCGGCAAAACGTTGTCTCAGCAACAGAACATGTAAAAAATGGGGAAGTAACCAATGGGATGAAAGTCACTAGACCTGCATGACGGTGGTGTGCGCAACAAAAAACATGCAGAGGTGTTGTGAAATCCATTCACTACTATCTTTGCCTTATTTCTCAGCAAACTATTTGAGGGTTCACAGGTTCCCCAAAACACCATGCACCGCCCCGGTCCCTGATCCCGACCTCTGAACTCATCCCATCGTGTGTGTTTCCATACACATCGGGAGACAGGAAGCTGATGTCAATACACAAGAATGTGTAATCCCATTCCTCGCGGCCTCACGTCCTCTGTGAGAAAACAATATTGTCCGTGAGGTCACAGCTTAGGAATCCCAGAGGCTAAGGCGGTGAAAATTATGACATATTTTAATTAAATCTTTCACTTTGCGAATTGGCAGTTGGAAATCCCATGTTATGGCTTTTTATCCCCCCTTCCACCTCCAAACTCTCTGTCCGATTCTATCTCTGATTTCTCTTTTCTTCCTTTTTGTTTTCACTCCGTGGAAGCCTTTGAGGTGTCAGTTCAACAAGTTAAGCTCTTTCGCTTCACGTCACAGCCTGACGAAGCCTACGTTTGAATTGCAAGGCAATCAAAATAAAAGCACAATTACCAATCAAGTGATCAAAACAGACCGGCTTAGGGAGACTTTGAAGTATTAATCCAAAGAAGTGAGCGAAAAATTCCCAGAGCGATGTGGGCTGGCCAAAATGTATGCTGCTGTGGAGTGGAGCACTTTGACCACACAGGTATGAAATTTAACCAACACTGTTGCCGACTTCACTGTGAGAGCAATCAAAGCCTGACAGGATTTTTTTTGCTGACTACTCACAATATCAGTGTGGCACCACATAAGCATGCATATGTCCATAAGCAAAGCTCAGAAGCACTATGTAATAGGATGTGTCAGAGTCATGGCTGGTTTCCATGAGTCCAACGTCTCCAGGCAGCGGTGTATGTCTAAGCTAGCAAGGGAGTGGGTGTGTAAGTGAGTGAACAGCTGAGTGACATTGAGACAGTGAAATGGGAGAAGAGAGAGAAGGCAGTGCCCTTGCAGACCAGTAGATGTCCCTCCATGTTTATAGAGGGAGAGGTAGAGTAGTTACCTGACCACTGAGCTACTCTATACTCATCATCTTGTGCATCTGCTGCTCACACACACATACACACAACTTTCATTTTAAAAAGTCACAGATTATCTGACGTATTACATCTGTTCATTCATCACTTCCTCACAGGTACAGGTGCGCGCACACACACACACACACACACACACACACACACAAACGCAGGCCTTCCTACTTTAATAGAAAAAAAAATGGAACACATATCAACATGTGTGTCGCATATTGTTTCACTTTTAAACTACCAGTGTGACATTAACATCAAAATGTTTTAAAATCCATTTTAGCAGGCATGGCCGGAGAATATAAAATGCTCTGCAAGACAAAAAGCTGTTTCATCCATGTCCATAGACTTCTAAACTCAATGGCCTCCACATCTTCACACCAATATTAAAAAGGGAAAAGATTATTAAAAAGAGGCCCTGTCACGTCACTGGGCTAGCATAAGGGAGCCACATGATGTTTATAAGGAGGAGATAGCCTGTGGCCTCTGGCTGATACTTATGCGCTGGTCCATTCCATTCAATAGTCCTCTGAGACTCTCCTACAAAAACTAAGCACCCCTAGACGCACACATAGAGAGCGCCAAACCTGTACAGTCCATACGTCATTGGACAAGCAGACAACAACTCGAGGAACTCACAAACATGCTCACATACTGTACATGCTATACAGAGGGGCACACACACAGACACACACACACAAACACCCTGTAACACTTCAGCGGCCACATCGCTCGGTTCATAATTCTTCACATACTTACTGAAACCATACAGCTTTTGGTGCCGTGACCAGCTGGTCCATTCAAGCATGTTAGTCATCTATGTTTCCAACCACTGAAATTTTTACAGTGTTTCACAGACTTCATTGAATTTCAGACAGTAGGAAAACTAGCCGTCTAATCCTGACTGAAAGGTTGCTTTGGTTAGTGACACACAAGCATCCCGCGCCGTTCACTTATTAGTGCTATTCATTAATGAGACATTGGCGCTTACCTAAAAGAGAAAGATTCAAACAAACAGCATGCAGCCACAGTGAATCATGGGCACATAAAAACATTACAAGGCTTTTTCCACTTCATTAATTGGCAAAAGGAAAAAACACCTTCACAAGGGGGAAAAATTAATATTCAAGAATAAGAAAAAACAGAAACACACACAAACTCATGGAAGAGCATTTGAGCCAGAATTTAAAAGCAGATACTCAACACAAACAGCCTATGGGGAAATCAAATCAAAGTGATAAAATGCGACACTGTGATCATGTTCCAGCAATCACATGACAAAAAACACATTATATTTTCTTATTATAAATAATAAATTATTTGAGCAGTAATTCTGCTCCTATTATCAAAAGAATTCAGCTTTAATCATTAAATCTGAAATGTATACACTGAAAACCATATGTCCGTGAACAAGCCCAAACCCCTCCCAACAAACACACACCCACCTACTACAGTGCATACACGCACAACGGCCTCCCCCCGGCCCCCTTCAGCGTCTTCACTCTGTCGATTACTTCCAGCATAACAAGATCTGGGGGCGCTCAGGTTCCAAGAGCTGGTCCCCTCTTGTATATTTTTGTGATGGGATACTAATTCATTCTCAGAGGCTCCGCATAGCAGTAGCATGACACCGACTCTTACATCTGGCATTGGACACCGAACTGGAAGCTGCGCCAACTTGCAGTAAAAGTTCCAGGCCAAGAGGCAGGGAGCAAGTCAGAGGGAGTGAAGGAATGATCTGTATTGTGTTGGGCTGCCTGCTTCCCCTCTGCCCACCACTTCCCCTAGCATAATTTGCTCCTGGTGCTACAGAGGCTGATTTGGCCCAGTGGGACCTGGGATTTGATCCTGTTCTATTTGGCTGAGGTGGGGATGAGCAGTGGGGGAGTGATGAGAAGGCCGTTTAGGGAATGAGGTGGGGTTTTCTAAGGGGGTGGCTGCAGCTATTAAAAGTATATAATCCATGTATACGTGTGAGATTGTGTGTGTGCGTGTGTGTGTGTGTGTGTGTGTCTGTAGATGTTATGCTTATGAAAGAAGCCGACTGCATGGGTATGTTTTGCTCAGCTCCTGGATGTGGGGAGTGTGATTTCCTGTGGTCCTCCAATCAGAAAGACCAAGCTGGGCCTGTGTTTGATTCATCCTTGTTTCTTCCCTTCATCCTCCTCTCTCCTGCCTCTATCCACATGGAGGGGATCAGGCCTGACGACAACGGTCTGTGTTGAGTTACACGCTGCGGCTTTTGTTTGTGGAAAAAGCAGGAGGAGCGCACACCATGGTCAAAGTGATGTTAAATGTCCCGTTTAGGAACAACAGCAGCATATGGACAGACATAGACCCTGAACAGAACAAGGCAACATGCAGAGCGTCATGAGATGAAAACGCTGTGTAAGGAAAAAGTCAAAGCTTTGTGCGTGGTCTGATGGCTCATTAACCACTTCAGAGCTTTGGACCTCATTTTATTTGAGGAATATGACAGCTACAGGAACTATACTGACACACAAATGCTGCATCCCAGTGAGACCTAAATATATCATTTCCATATTAACTTTAATAGAACAGAAAAATGGCTGTAAAAAATCTGACTCTTTTTCCTTTTGTTTTGCTATGCACATTGGTGCAAGAGACGTGTGTAGAAATGTGCTACAGCACAGCCGTTTCAGCAAAAATGAATAAAATAAAGTTTTTTATTTTAGTTTTTTAGAAAACAAAACAGAGAAAAAAAACAATCAGAGACGGAATTGTCTCTGTCTTCCCTAAGAGACCTCACTCACCAGGTAAAATTGCTCCAGCCTCTCTGACATGACTGCTGCCCTCTTCTCCTTCACCCTCTTTGTGTCCTCCAATTTCCCCATAGTAGAGGGCAATAATCAGCTCCAAAATGCGGATAAACATTGGTAGCTGCTGATCAGTAATAGACAACTTCAGGCTCTCTACCATGGTCTGGATCTGAGGAAACAGAAGAAAGGTTTGAATTTTGAAATTTCATAAATTATATCTTTAGATTTCAAATGGGCTACAGGCCAACTACGTTTGGTGGTCTCCCACATAATGTGAATAGAAATGTTTAAAAAAGAGAGTTCAGCCTCCCCAGGCCCTGCAAGAACTGGTATGGATTTCTGGATAAACTGGTGGATACTGAGTGTTGTACATGGGAGATGGAATTTCTGATCCTGTTAAACAAAGTAATATGATGAACTACAACTACAAGCCATAAATCATGGGTGCTATCAAGTAGGGAAGAGTAACAAGAAGGAACTTGATTCATCCCAAAATATAAAGACTATGGTGGTATAAAATAAGTCAGGTCCAAAAAAATAACAATATTGCTTCAATAAAAACCATTGTAAAAAAAATAATAAGTCAGGTCCAAATGGAAGCAAATATACCCCCAAAATACGTGCAATGTGAACCCGTGTGTTCACTGTAATCATCTACAGCAGCTACAAAATGTTGCACTTTGGCAGAGGGGTTTGTATTATACATTGTGTATAATGGTAATACATGATAACAGAAGATAAACAAAGAAACAGTCAAAAGTGGACGTAATAGTGTTTTTGCTTAACATGTTGCAACTACTCTACATGTGGCTAATGTCTCATGTGTCAATCTGGTGATGGGGCACCATGGAAATCTTATTGAAGGTCACTAAACCACAAAGCTTGTTACTGACTATAAGTAGATGAGAATGCTTTAATTCAGCCTGTCGATAAAATGTGTTCAACAGATAAATGGAACCAAACTAAATTTACCATGATGTAGCTTTATAGTGGAAAGATGACAAATGCAATGCAGACAAACACAAACCACACACAGCCATCAATTTTCTGGCTAGAGGTTTACAGGATCTCCTTATTTTATCCATGGGTTTTAGACATTAAAAGTGCATCAGTAAAAGAATCCATATGTCACCTTTTCCATTACAAATTGTTTAGATCTGACTATATAAACACATATCAAACTACATTAAGGAACAAGACAGCCAAGACAACAAATGCCTTCCACTGTTCCACTAACAATGAGTACAAAAACGACTGCCTGTCTGTGGTGATTCTTTAGTGAGAGAAGTATTTTTTTTCCAAACAAAAATGTTACTATTGTTTTGAAATTAAGCTAACGTGACACTGATTCACAACATCAGTGGTGTAGGACAATGCACTAAAATGAGTCATTATCCTGCCTTTGATTTGAGAACTAACCTGACAGAGGTAAGTCACATGTTCCTCTTACAACTGTAAGCTGCGACGATTTTAAATTAACTTTAAACTTTTCCATCACTAGCTTGTGTGACATGTTTGGACAACGGCTAAATGCTATTAGATTAATCCATATAATAAAGTTTTTTTTCTCAATCTTCAGATTTGGGAAGATAATGGTTATTGGGTTATTGCAAACATTTGCTCACTTTGATGACAGATGGGATTTTGGAATTGATGTTGTCGTAGGTGAAATGAAGGCGTGTTCTGAAGGAGCACTTGTACAGCAGCGGGTCCTGGTAAAACTCGATCTTGCCACTGGCATTCCGCTTGTCCAAGCACACAGTACAGTCAGAAAAGTTGATCACCTTCCTTAGGACCAGCTCTGGAGCTTCATGGAGACAAAATGAAAACAAGATGAATGCAGACGATTTCGCATTTCACATAAGAGGTTGACACTAAGCAAACCTGTCAACAAATGCATGCACATGTATGCTCACAGAGGAACGTACGTCAACCGAGAGCTATCCCTAAACACAAGAAAATGCAACCACACACACACCAACAGACAGCAGACACCAACAGTAAATCCTCATTATCTGCGATCTAGAAAGTCAGGGCAGATGACACTCAGCAGAGCTGTTGTGTAATGCAGGTACAAACAGTGTTTGTTTGTTTGTGTGTGTGTGTGTCTGTGTGTGTGTGTGTGTGTGTGTGTGGAGAGGTGTGGTTTGTGCTCTGTGGCATGTGTGTGTGTTGGATGATCACACATGGTCCAATCCACAATAGCCACTGACTCACTCACCCCTGACAGACTGATAACAGGACTCATCATTCCCAGAATCATTTCATCCTCTAAACAGTGCCAGTAACTGTTGCTGGAACCGCTACTTAACAAGAAATTCCACAGCAATAACAATGACTGAAAATGACCCTTCATAATTTCTCCTGTAAAGAACAAGTTCTTTCTTCGAGGTTATGCTGGTAGTTCGAGTTTAAAATAATCTGGCAGTAACCTGAGAAAGCCAGGAGTTTGTACTGCACAAGACCTTCTAAGTGCAATGGATAGAAACTCTTTACAGAAAATGGAAACAGGCTTATAGTATTGTTGCAGTGAATACTCACTGACTAGAACATTGTAAAAGTTTATATATTAGTTTGATCTCGTCAGGTTCCAACGTGAATGAGCAGCTTGGTTTAAAATCCTCACTTTTTCCTACAAGCAATTAGTGTCTCTGCCTCATGGAATTAAAAGCAAAAAAACACAACACATGAACCGTGTAGCCATCCAAAGCAAGGGCCCACAAGGATTGCGCTTCCTACTGTTCTGTTTACAAGAGGCATTCTTAGGTTTCAAATCCCCCACCTCATTCATCATTTGTGGTTTTAAATGTGAGCTCTTTTCTGTGTCAAAGCCCACTCTGCACTGGATCTACACACACTCCAATCAGACTGGGGACTTTATCAATAGCCTGAAAATGAGACTACTCCGGCAGCCGACGTTGGGTATTTACACAAACAGCTATGTTTAAACATATATGTCTGTTTGACCTTAGTTTGAACTAACAAAATTAAACACTTACTGTAATTTATAGGTTCTTGTCTCAGTGGATTTACTAGTTAATCCCACTACCAAGGAATGTAAGCAGCCATTGCTCACCAGTGATGTCCATGAAGGCCCTCTCCCATATATCGTCTACAGTGTAGCACTCTGCTGAGGTAATGTTGACCGACAGCACGATGTCATCTTCCACGTACTTGAGGATCAGGTTGTTCACCACAATATTCACGTTGTTCACCACACGTCTGATCAGACTCTGTACGTAACCTATAAACACAAAGCAAATACATAAGAGACATGTTAACATTCACAATGAGTCCACAAAAAAAACAAAAAAAAACAAAAAGCATACCATAACACAAAGAGACACATGCACACTGGAGGACATAGTAGCTATACTAGCATTTTCAAACCAGCATATATCAAGACACATTAAGTTAATGTTGAGACTCAGAAAAAGAGTAAAATCCAGAGCCGCATTCCCTGATAGTCTAGGCTCAATGCCACTGACCCTTGCCATCCTCATGGGCTTGTAAATAAGAGCAGGTCCTGACATGTTATTTTTCACAGCAGTCTATCCCTTGGACATGTACAGTGAAAGGGGCTAAATATCCATAAGAAAACATTTTTGCTCCTCACCCTGCCTGAGCAGTGCTACAAATCCTGGGTGAATTTATGAATCTCTGAAGAGCGCTCCCCTCCTCTCAGATGCAAAGTCCTGTTTAACCCAAAACTATGCACATGCTGCCTCACAGATATCCATCCGAAGCCCGTTAAACCACTGAGGAGCCTTAAACACACCACTTAAGCATACGCAAGCATTAGCCACACATGCATTCACACAAGCAAAATATAAGACTTAGATGCTTATACAAGATAGAATTATTAAGCACTATCAAACCACATTCTTAGGAACACCACAATTTGAAATGAATTACACATTCTGCCAATGATCAGACGAAAAATACAAACAGGCAACCTGTGAGAAATCTCTTAATATGCACTCATTTTATAGTGTGATGATTGGACGCGGTTATGCATTACTTTTCAAATTTGAATACATTTTGGCATATGAGAGCAAGGGCTAGAGAAATCAAATGTGTATGAATGGAAAGAAACAGGAAATTGATTTAGTAGATTTTCTGGTGAAGGTGAAATGTGGAGGCTGGCAGCTGTCTGGTGAAGAGGTGGAGGGACGCAGTAACTAAGAACAAGCAATAGAGTAGTTCGCTAGATTGTGTTTCAGCAGAGCTGGGGGAGCCATCCTGCAGTGTTACCACCAGTACCTTCTAATGGCCATAGTGACGCCCAGAAACAGAAGCTTCACAGGAAAAACATACATGGTAAGGTCATTACTCACGAAGTAAGAAAGAACTTAAAATATTACAGACAGGGGAGTTTTGACCATAAAATATGAAAATATACAGCAATAAATCCACCTAACCACAGGACCAATGGCATTATTCATTCCTCCCAAGTACTGTTAAACCCAGTCAGTACAACTTAAAACATATAAACCTTTAATGCTTTTCCCTTATTTTCCAAACCAAATGTTTGTCTTCCTGTATCTACATGCCTGGCCCAGGGCATAACAGAACCGATAATTAGGCAGAACTAAATGGTGCTGTTGATGAAAATATTTATATGAATTGCTTAACTGTTCTGCCACTCGTACACAGGCCTGATTATGCATTAGCATAATCCAATTGACAAAATTCTCGTGAGTTTGCTGCCTGACCAAACAGAGTGGCAGGAAGAGACGATGACATAATATAAACTCAACTCATAAACGCAATGTGTGTTCGTGACATTTGCGCATGGCCTCGCATGCATGCATGTGCTTGTCTGAGTGTGAGTGTGTGCCGGGCTGCTCTCTTGCGTGCATGAATGTGGCTGTGTGTGCGTGTGTGCGTGCCTGTGGTTCTGGGGTCAGTCAGAAAGCTGCTGTCGCACCTGCAGCCTGGGCAGTAAAACCAGCACTTTACCCCCTGCTATTTCCCTCTCTGGATCTAATTTGCCCGTGTCAGAGTGTCTCTCTTTCTCTCTTGCACTCTCTTACACTTGTTATACCTCTTCTTGCCTCGCAACAAGTCCAGGGCCCCAATCCATCTCTCTGTGAGCCATCGCGCCGCTCTGAACTTCTGTAAACAATTGACACAGCCAGCACCTGTGCTGCGGCCCACAGGGAAGGAGCCCACTTAAAACTGTTCAACCATAAAATGACTGGAAAAACCAGCTCCTTTATGTGATCTCAGAACAGGCCAACTCTCTTCTGTGAATACAGGAAAGAAACACTATACTGTCCGTGCTCACCATTTTTCCTCTATATGGAAAGTATTAGCAGCCATCAGCCTTGCCAATTACTAGCTATGGAGAGAAAGATTGACAAGTCCATCCAGGAATCTAGACTGCAACCAGACTTTGAGAGTGTGCAAGTTAAAAATTCACATGGTCACAATCGTGCTAGTGGCCCAATATGAGAGAACATCGTCCTGCAGAGCCAGAGAGCCATTCTGGACAAAGCAGTTCCAGACCTAGGGTCTCTCAAAGGTGCTGGTTATACTAAAGATGGCATCAGCTAATTTGAGCTGTAATGTCAATGTTTTGATAACCCTATGGAGTGGTTAATTTAATGTTGATAAGTTAATATTAACTGGGGAAGCTTTTCTCTGTCACATACTTGTGAGAATGCTAGCAGCTAAGGTGTGATTTCCAGTTTCAAATTAGTAAACTGAATTAAGAAAGTGGGAAAACTGTATTATGGATGGATTTGTTTTCAAATGTCTTCGTACTGTAGAGGTGCCGGGCATGTTGGTTAACATCTTTTCAACAACAACCGACAGATTACACTCCTTTGATAATGTCAGTGGTGAGTTTGATGAGTGATTTTTAATAATTGGGTTAGGGTCACTGTGGTCTTGGTGGTCTGAGTAGCAAATCTGATCTGTTGCTGATGTGTTTTGACTCTTAAACTCCATCTTAGGACAACTCATTTAATGTGTTGTGTTTTTTGGGGGGGTTCTGCCTGTCAAGTTTGTCTTGGCCCACCCTAACTGTGGCGTTGTATTGGTCTCCTTGTCTGTCCCACTGTATCTGCTGTATTTTTTGCTCACATCCACCTGTTGTGCTCTGTTAACTAGCTCTGTTTCTCTCTGCTCTCTCTCTCTCTCACTGTTTGACGAGTGTGACATATAACACACAATGTATAGCAGTAGTGACTGTCCACGTCTGCTGCTCTCGGTGTAATTTTGGGATGGGGTGCTATTCTACTGTGCATGTATTCACACTGAAATACTGACACTGATTTGAGCTGCACAGTATGGATTAGCCCCACTACAGTTTAGCCAAAAAAAATACTCTGCCGGAGCCACTGCCTAGACAGTGCTAGCTACTTCCAATGATAATGTCTGCCTGTCTTTTGTAACACCCTGAGAACCTGCTATAACCAGGGGTAGCTGCCAAGCTTCAGCATGAATTCATGAATTTCAGTAATGATATAGCAATAAGATTTCATTCATTCACTGTTTTGACTGAATGAAAAAACCTTAAAGAGTTATATTTCAGTGGCAGGACTTAAGATATCTTTAGACATCTCCTGTACATTTCCCCTTCCATGTGTGCAGTGCATTTGGCCCACATTCCGTCAATGAAATGTCATTTAACGTAGATGCAGAAATAACATTACTATTATTATTATTATTAAAAATCATAATTTAGTTATAAGACTCATGTTCTGGGAACGCCTGCTGTGGGAACTGTCTAAAGCTGGTATTGTATTGTAATATTACTGTGCTGTTAATTAAGCTTAAAAAAGGGAAAAAAAAACTTGTGGCATATACGTATGTCTAAAATCAAAGGGTGGGACCAAATCATGAACTGCTGCGACCAACTATGGACAGCAGTAAGAACAGTGTCACCAGTGGAAAAGTTGCACTGAAAGTTGATCCTGCTGTGTTATCCTGGAATATAATTAGTTAAGTTAGCGATGTAGCCAAGAGAATACACACAGGAGCTACTGTGGGTCATAGCACCTTGAAACTGTTGAGTATAGAAGTTCACAAAATCCTACAAATCCCCTTTTAATTCTTATCTTTTATCAGTAAAATATAAAATAGCAGGAAGGTAAACATAGTGGTACAATGATCTCACAATGGCAAGTTTCCTGCAGGAGTGTGGCTACACTGCAAGCTTATATTATTAGGTTACTATCACCAATAATATAATCCACTTAATTATATTAGCCATTCTATTAGCTCAGGGCCTCTTATGGTAAAACTGTAGATTCACAGAACCCAACAAAGCATGGTACAGCACGTCTCCAGAACAGCAGAAAGCTCCAGCTGGAGAAAGCTCCAGCATTTACCAGTATGGGATATTCTCTATCCATAAGTAGCATTTTCCAGTAATACCAGAACAGCTGCTGTATTTATTTTCAAGCAAAGGCCCCAGTACCAGGACAGCAGTAGCACTGGACCACAGATTTATCTCCAGGGTGTGTTTGCATTTCAGTCCATGCAAATCTCAATCTCCTCACACGTATACTTACTCAACTAAGCGGGCATGCACAATTCTTGGACACACTCAAAGCGACACAAGCACAGTCACAGAAATGTAGGTGTATGCACTCACATAGTACATACACATGCATAAAAACACAAACTCGCCTCAGTAAAAGTAGGAATGAGAACATTCTGAGAACAATATACGAATGGTTAAGACGGAATTTGGTCCCCATATTGTGTGATCCAGCTCAATTTATCAGTTCAACAGGTCCGATGGTCCCCAAATGCTCTAGCTATCACAGTGGAAAAGGTAGATATACAGTAAAAACATCAGTAGATAACTATACACAAGTCAACTACTTAGGCATGAACGAACACATGACAAGAAAGAATTTGCCGAGAAATTCAAAATGATTCTCAAACAGATAGAGATCTTTTAGCACAAAAGACTGGCAGATGCAGATCATACTGCAAAGACACTTCATACTAAATGTCCTAATGCACTTGCAAAAAAAATAAACCACATTTGTGGCTCTTTACGACAGTTGAGAGTTGAAACTGTAAATCTTGAGTATAACTTTGATCCACCCATCACAGGTAGCACCAGACTCAAAGCAAGACTTGCCACTGTTAAATCTCTTTGAACTCATATAAAACAAAACACATTTTCAACAGTGTGAATAGAGCCAAAGTAGGAATCCCCTCGAACAGAGAAATGCGGTTCTCACAAACGGTGGCCGCTGGTCCCCCACAAGCAGCAGTAAACATAATCATTCACAGAATCGCCCAAGGTGGAAGCACTTGGTCTTTGGTCTTTGTGTGGCTACCAATCCCATGGCATGTGAATTAACATCACTATTTTCCACCACAGGGAGAACAGGGAGGATAAATTCATTCAGCATGTGAGAGCTTAGGGCCAAATGACTGGATAATTGCTGGTGGCTGCTTTTTAGTGTCGGCCCGTGTTTTGTTTTGGTTGTTTTGAAGGGGAGGGGAGAAAACGCAACACCACAGTTTGTTGACGTAGTTGCTGACGAAGAGGTAAGACTGGCTATTGCCCTGTGATGCTCTCACTGCTAACAGGTCTTGCTTAACGCACACTGCCACTCTCCTACAACCCGTCCAAATACATCTGCCTGTGTCCATTTGGACCTTCTGAGGCAGAAGCAATCAAGTGCAGCTAACTAACAACTAATTTATTTCATTCTCCTGGTATAGGATTTATAAAGTTTTATTTTATCTTAACTTTAAATTTAAGAAAGCATATACGTGGCTTTAAAAAATCAGGATGGAGGTCATAAAAGGAATCCCAATCACCTGATTTTACTTGAAAATCCCAATCCGAGAATCCCACTCCTCTTGGAGTCCTCTCTTTATAACCTAAAAAGGTTGGGTTGTACTTGCTTTTTGCAAAAAAAAAAAGCAAGTACAACCCAACCTTTTTATTATAACATTACAATGAATTCCTTAAAAATGAACATTTATACGACCTTATGGCTTTCCTTAAATGGTTTCCGATAACATTTATTATATTCCCATAAAATGTTGTATTGTCTTGTGGTGTACTATCTTTACAATAATAGTAATATTTATATCATGAGTGTGTCAGTGTGGATCTGTTGTGGCATAAAGCTTTTGAACAAGCTTTTGACAGCCTCTCTTTAATCACAGCATAAACAAAATACTCAAGTTAAAATGCACTAACTTTTTTAACTCACCATAAGTCATTACCTGAAATTGTTGGGGGTTATTTGTTTATTGTACTAAATGTGCTCCATGTTTTGATAGCTGACATACCCTGAGGACACAAACAAGGATCCACAACATATTGGGATTTATACAGCTATTACGTGGTTTATAAAAGCCCCTATGTGCAGGATTCGAAAACGTCTTTAGAGGTAGCATCAAAATAGACACCTTCGCAGACAGTGGGGGTAGGAGGATGTATTTCAGTATATTTGAGGAAATACAGTACAGGTAACAATACAAGGCCATGCAGAATATAGATTTTTTTGGAAATGCAATAGGTACTCAGGACAATATCTGTATACAAACTAATGGACTATAACAAGTCTAAGAAAAGGTACTTACAAGACTAATGGATGAACGTCTACAAAACTGCCATGAAATGCTGGGCTGTGTCCTCACTTTTAAAAAGCATCTTTCACTACATTAAAGACTGCTGACAGGTTTGTTTTGTATCTTATTCTTAGGAAAACATCCTCTGTCTGAGTCATAACAGGTTAGTTTTACCTCGTCTACCTTTTAACCTCTACCTTTTAATTAGGAAGGCTGGGATTAGAGCATTCATTTGCTTCCTCGCCGTTATTGAGGGGCTGCAGCCTTTGACCTCAGAGTTGTCTCTACAGCCTGTAATGGGTTGAAACATGGTCCACTGCTGTAAGAGTGTGGGGTGTGCACACAAATTAACGCAGATACACTGAAACACACACACACACACACACACACACACACACACACACACACACACACACACACACACACACACACACACACACACACACACACACACACACACACACACACACACATACCTGGGAGATCTGTTGGAGGCAGGTCCAAGGGGAGATGCTGTGGTGTGAGG
Organism: Chelmon rostratus; assembly: GCF_017976325.1. Taxonomy (NCBI): domain Eukaryota; kingdom Metazoa; phylum Chordata; class Actinopteri; order Chaetodontiformes; family Chaetodontidae; genus Chelmon; species Chelmon rostratus. The sequence continues at coordinate 23,406,891 of NC_055665.1, forward strand.
CACCCTGCTTTAACAGCTGGGGAGAGATATTATCTCATAACGTCAGGCCTGGAAATGGATCCTCCCCAGATACAACCAGCCAGGAGCGTAGGTTCATACATTCATGCATGCTCGGGCTCTGGGAGTGAGCCTTGTGGTTGGGTGTTAGACTGTGACCTGGCTCTTAAAGCTCAAGACCCCCACCTCTCTCCTTACTTTTTCTTCACTTTTTCTTCCAAAAATAACATCTTTTCTTTATATGTTAGTTCCCCCTTTGCAACCTTCTTTCTTACCTTTGCTGTTTTCTCTGGAAACTTGTTCCATGCCCCGAGAATTTTCTGTTTATTTTCTCACACTGTTCCACACAGGATCTTCATCATTTTATACTTGTACACACATTTAAATAAGATTCAGATTATGTGTGCCAGCACAAACATATATTTCTTTACTAACTAATATGATGTTGGTGTTTTTCCTTCTTTCCAAGAGATAGTTACAAATTAAAAAAAAAAAGTCAAATATTTTTAAGAGACCATTATCCAGCCCAAATCAAACAAGGTCATTATTTGTGAGGTGCAGTAAAGTAGTGGAATGAGCCAGGCATGGAATCCCTGGCCCTGTGGGAGGCTTGTGGTCAAGTGGCCTTGTTGATAAGAGCCATCACTATGTGATTTATCACAGAAACATCCCCCATGCTCTCTCTGGCTGATTTACACTGGTTAAAAATGTGGTGCTACACAGCTCATCCCAAAAAGAACATTTCTCACAGTGTAAACTGGTATTACCTTCATTTTATTCTGACACTGACCACTGCAGGCATTTGGTTTCTAACAAGCCCTTGAATTAAAATCTAATTGTTTTGCCTCTATAGCATTCTTAGAGGCTAGAAAGAAAAATTGCAATTTCCCTGTAATGTAAATAGGTCCAAATCTCTGTCTCACTCTGTGGCCCCATCCTCCCCTACTGAGGCCATGCCTGCCTTGGTGGTCATTGTCTGAGCAGGGAGGTGGAATAGCCTCACTGGCCCCAGGGCCATCACTCACCTGGGGGCAGGTCTGGGTCGCTGGGGGCAGCCTGCTGGAGGCGGCGGGGCTTGGCCACAGCCTTGGAGCTGTCTGAGACACTGCGACTGGTGGAGCTAGAGCCGCTCTCGTGGTCATCCTGATGAAAAAACAAACATGAATGCCTGTGATGAAAGGTAATGGAGTAAACACAGAGTTTTACACAGTTTACAGTTCTACAGAACTGGTGCATTTAGATTCACTCTGACAGTTATTCAATTATATTCAACTATAGCCACATTAAAGTAACACTTCATTTTCCTGTACTGCACAGCAGTAATATAGTAACACAGCAGTGTGGCATTCCTTGTGTCTGCAAGCTCATCTTTGTATCCTATAATGCTCTGATTACTGCAATTTTCATGCATCCACCAGGTTATCTGTCCTAATCAGGTTGCAACTAGAATAACCAACCTGAATTATGTCACTATCTGTCAAATTAGTCTGACATGTATTAACATCTTAGTCAAGCATCCTTTTTCTACACATGGCAGAAGAGTGAGAAGAGCTATAACAACAGTTCTTATGATGAGGTGCAATTTCAATTGAGCCAAAACACCTCTGACTGCAAATTTATCTGTTTCTTTCTATTTCTTAATGAAGCTTATAATATTAGCTAGCAGGCTAGCACGCATCTACCCACACATGACCAAGCTTTATTAGCAAACAAATCACATGAACTCTAGTTATGGGGAACAATCTAACTGCTACCTTTATCTGCCTACCAAAGGCTATTAAATTATTGGTGTCTATGTAAGCTGCGTATATGTGCGTGGCTGTGTGCACACTGAACAGAGAAGTGATTAGGGGAGCACCACTGTTTTTGAGGCCCCCTTCACACCAATCCTTCCCAGTAACCTTCCTCCCATCCCCATTTAACAACCATCTCTGTGGGCTCTACAAATAAACTCTGGTCCTTGGATGAGAGGGGTGAAGGTCTCTCCTCCACAACAGCACGTCATTTGCACTCAGAGACCAGCGTCCTGTTAAGCCCAGGAATGCAAGTACAAGATCTGTGTGTGTGTGTGTGTGTGTGTGTGTGTGTGTGTTTATGCGTGTGTAGGAATGGCGATGAAATGGACATCCCCTTCAGAGATGAGCCTGAAGATAAACAAAATAAGCCAAGATTCAGGATGAGGGGGTTATTTATTAGTTCAGCTTGAGGAGTGCCTCAGCAGAGTGGGTGCTCTGTGACTAAGACATGAGACACAATTAAAACAATAGGGACATGAGGACGAACAGTGGAGGGGTCAGGAGATTGTGGTTAAAGAACTGAAAGCCTAGGACTTTTACTAGATCTACTGCAGAAGTAAATACAACTTCAACTTAAGCTTAGCAAATCCACAAATGCACAAAGAATCGTCTAATTGGGAGTTCCCTTGTTGTTACTGTTAATAATTTTGGCAATATATTCCAACACTCTCCTAAAGCTTGGAGGAGAAAACCACTGCTCTCATATCTGATGTCATCAAGTGACAAATGCTGGAGAAGCTCCATTAACAATAAAGAGACTGACTTTGTGGACTTGTAAAATTTCTAGAAGCAGATTGTCACCTTCTCCAGAGGGTCTTGGTCATCATGTTTCCAAGTTTCAGTGGAGGATTGTTGTCTTGTTTCCAAGTTTCGGGGGGGAACTTGCATGTTCACACCTCTTAATTCAACAGAGGTTGTTGGATTCAAATTTGCCCAAATTGTTTGTCAATTTGTCCAATATGTATCAAGGGGACCAATATTCATCAAGTCTGGAATATAGCCATCACAACTGTAAAAACCTCAACAACCATAAATTATCAATTTGGAGAATAGAGGAGAACAGCCTCCTACATCAAAACCAAAACACAAAAGACATTCTATAGCTACTATAGCTAAAGTCCTACTCCTCTACAACTACTAGGTATAACTGAACAAATACCTCATATTCAAATTCACAGACATAGGCCTGCAACTGTGGATTGTAGGAAGAGAAGAAAGAAAAGAAAAGAAAAGAAACCAAACATATTAGACCCATTCTAAAAATAGAGGAGTTGGGTGAGTTAACCCCAAGTATGGCATTGATTAGGGTTTACTGCAGCACTGTATCATTCAGAGTCAGGCCAGGTGGTAAGTTTGTCAGAGAATCCGGACAAAGAAAGGGGGCGATCGCATGTGTTTAACATTTAAATGGGATCTGCATGTCAGAGTGTCTCAGGAGTCACCCCTTATGTGACAAATGTAAACAGTGAAGGTGTCAAAATCAAATATATTTGGCTTCTCCATGCACACACACTTCATTCACACATACTCAAATGAGCAAATGCAAACCCACAGCCACACCTTTCAGGCAAGCCACATGCTGTACATACTGTACATATACGTACCCCCAGCAATTAACATAAATTTCCTGTTTCTGACAATGTTTAATGACAATGAACCCCTTTCTTTCCATGTGGTTGAGTAATGAAGATTAGGTTTTAAACATACTTTACATAATTTGAGTTGTGGACACACAGACAGAGAAGCTAGTATCCCTCAGTGCGGTAAAGTAAACACGCAATTGCGAAAACAGTGGAGAGAGGCTCTGGCAGAAATATTTATACTTTACTTCAGTGGAGGCCTTTGCGGTAGAGCTACACTATGCAAGCAGTTTTTTTTCCCCCATCAGTGAGTGGTGGGAATTGGTAAACAGAAGTGGTGGAATAATAAATACTTCATCAAGGTTCGAAAGAATAGAGACTGGCAAATAATAAGATGTAAATTCATTTGTTAACTTTTCATCACTTCAAAAGTTGCATTTGCAATATTTAGAGATAACACAATGAAAAAGAAAAAAGGCTGTTTTTTAGATTTTTAGGTAAGTTTATAATGAGACATGTTCACATTTTTAAGTGTTTAGTTTATATCACAACACCCTTCTTAAGCGCATTAGAAATAGAAACAGTTTCCCTCCCATGCAGACTCTCATATCTACACCTAAAGGAATGCCTAGCCCTGCAGGCCAAGAGTACATTGAGTTCAACAACTCAAACTGCCACTAAAGAACAAGACTGCCAAATTTGGAAGTAGCGCAATTAAGCGCTCAATGTCACCGTGGGCAGTGAGCAATTCTCCAGAGGCGAAAAATGCCTTTTCAGAGGGAAGCCCTGGGACAAATGAAGCCTGCCTCAGCTGCTGCCGGGTAAACTGATCCCTCCAATGCCACGGCAGGGCACAGGACAGGGAGGGAGGGATGGAGGGATAGCGAAGGAGGGAAAGACAGAGGGACCAGGAAAAGGGGGGTTGCTTCCCCTGCAGGCATGTCAACTCAGCTGTTGACCAAAGATGACGGTAGCAAAAAAGGAAAAGAGGGACAAGAGACAAAGAGATAAGTGGAAAAAATAACAGAGTGAGATAAAGTGAGACATTGAGACCAAGAGTAGTTGAGAGAGAGCAAGACTGAGAGACACTTGGAGATAATGAGACCAGAACTGAGGGACAGAAAAAAGGAACAGGGCCTGGCAGTGTGAGTGACAGACGAGGGGGACCCCCTACTCAGAGGGTAAGTGGGCACCCATGGAGGGTTAGGGCACAGGAAGGCCAGACCTGACCTCTGTCCCCCTGCAGACGTCTGGCTCAGTCAGGGACCAGGAGGCAGTGTGTTGAGCCTGTCTGGAGGGTCGACCCACATCTGAGCTGCTCAACACATTAGCTGAACCCCACCACCACCTCCAGCTATTAGAAACAGCACCTCTGCAGATACTGTCACATGCAGTTCCCCTAGTACAAACAAATGAGCTAGAGCTCACAGATACCAAAAACCAGTCGAATCTTAACTGCTATTGGCAATGTAATTTATATGTTAACTGGGGTGTGAATGAGTAAAACTTTTTTTTTTTCTTTTTTTTGGTGGACCATTTTAGGTCATGGCATATTTAAACTGTGCACCCCAGTGTGATGTTCTAGGCATCTGATTAAAATACAAGGTTAACATACACTTCAAAATCATTTTAACCTATACTGGAAATAATACATTCATACACACTGAACAACAAAGTGTGTCGGAGGGGGCACAGAATAGTGGTCTGACTGCTTGTCCCTTCTTGTCATTTGAGGCTTTGACATCTACTGGCCAAAAACTAAATTTACTGTCCTATATACGCATTTGTGAAAAATAAAATATGGCCGTTTCTTTTTTCCTCTACAAAGTGTAAAGCAATTTTTCAATTCAGCTTGAACACAGGAAAAAAAACTGTTGGCAGGAATCAGGAGTCGACTACCCTGCCTGCCTGCAACTGCCTGATCTTTGAAAACCAAACATTTTTAAAACTGGTCAATTTCACACAGTTTCAGCAGATTAATGAGAACATGCAGAGGATCATTGCTGGATAAACACACTCCTTGTTATTGTTGTTTTTCCTCTGCAGGTTGCTGGCGAACTCATGCTGACATCAAAGCAGCAGGCCTGGAGATTGGAGGCCAGGCAACGGAGGGCGAACGCCTATGGAGTGAGAAAATAAATGAAGGAAACTCAATAGCTCCTTATCTCAGACAGACCCCCCCCCCCCACCCTCCTTCAAAATCACTCATATACACATACAAACACAGACACACACACACTGGGTCTGACAAGTAGAGGCCCTATCCCCCATGTCAGGGCCCACAGAGCACCAGCCAGCAATCAGACCTCCTCCCTCCTTCCTCAGAAACCCTCACAGACAACAGACTTTGCTGTATAACTTTCTTCAAACTTTACAGAAAACTTCTAATAATGGCTGCCAAGGAGAAGCTGTGGATTTTATGAGTTTCAGATTGTTTTTCGAGAACAATACTGAAAACACTGCTGAGTGTGCGATACACACACCCCACATTCAGCAGAGAGCACGCTGTTCTGCTCTTGAAGCAGTGCCTCTGTTCTCATATCATCTCGCTCGTACAACTTTTGTTCCTTCACCTGTCCTAATTCCATCATCCTTATTATTGCTTCATTTTCACTTCTTTCCATCCTCTTTATCTGCAACCTATGTCCCTTTGACATAGTCATCTTCCTCATCCCTACATGTATTCTAGACCATCTCATCCTATCTATAACCAGCTAGTCTGAAGCTTGATTTAATGGTGATGACCCTGGTTCTCATGAGAATGGTTTCCAGCTGGCAACAAGAGGAATGAGACTTGAAAAGTGTCTCACTGTTTCAAACATACAGTCACAGTTTGGGATGGTTCCAGCAACGTCAAATGGTATGCAGCCACTTCTTTTACACTTAAGCTGCTCGACCCATTGATGACGACCCCACTGGAATGTAAACTGAAGAGTACAGAGCTCATCGCAGTTGACTCAAATTACCTTTTCTTTAACGTCTCTTGGCTTCGAACACATCCATCAGCTCAACTAAAAATTAGCTGCTAATGGGTTTTTAATGAAACTGTAACAAATGCAGAAAGCCATTACACCATGATTAAAGACAGGGGTTTCATTTTCTCCTCAAACAGAGGTAGACTAGAGGAGGCTGCTGCCAGCCAGAGCTGGGAGGACCAAATTTCACACACTCTCCCTCACATTGAAAACATTTAGAAATGAGCAAACATTCTTAATATTACTATTATTCCCTGTAACTTGTGTACAGATACACACGAAACCACAAACATACACGAAAGACAAATACTTACATACAACACCACACACAAATGCATGTACAGTCTCACACTCAGCCTGAAGACCCATACTCTAAAAACACAGCAGAGCCGTGCAGCTGGAATCCATGGCAGATTGGAGGGATTAGAGCCTGAAATGAACCCAGATGAATATCACATCGTGTGACATTCTGAATAATTATCTCAATGAAAACAGCTCATTACAAAAATGTGGTCTCTCTCTCTCTTTCCCCCCCCCTTCAAGTAATTAAATCCACTACTGGGAAAGAAAATCCCCACTGACAATGCATGTACTACATTAATGAAATATTACAGTCCTGAAATGTACGCAATGTGCTGTAGCATTTCAACTGAGCTGGAATATCCCTTAGCTTTGTTTTTCTGAGCGAATGAAGTGTGAGTCAGTGTAAGATTAGTGTAATGAAGGAAGTCATGTCATGTCTGAGAAAGATCAGTGTGCAAAGCATTCAACCAAAAGAAAAGGCTACTTTTATTTTTTATTTTTTTCACTTCTTTATTTTCATTTTTATTTTGGAATGACAAGTACAGGCTAAAGTTCAACTAAAACTACATTTTAATAATTTTAAGCAGAACTTTAAAATGTAATAGCTAATGTGAAATGTAAAGTTGCCATGATTCTAACACATTAAAGTATAAAATTCCATTTTACTTTCTGAAGCCACAATTACTTAGTACATAATGCATATCAACTGTCAGATAAACAAAACATCCCTGACTCCGTATGAAGGAGAGACAGTTGATAAAAAAAATGCATTCAGCCCTTTACTTGCAACTAGTCAAATTAATTACTGTAATTAGTGTTTTCAAAACCTCCATACCTATATAATCACCACAACCACAACAGAGAATAGACACACTTGTGGGATTTCCTTTCATTAAAAAAAAAGGGGGTGGGGGGTCAGTCTTTACAAGGTCTATAATACCCGGAGTGTCACTAAGCATTTTTCATCCCTGCAAACTGTTACAATGAAAGCCCTAGGCTAATTTTCCAAGCATATGCCTTCTTTCTCTCAGAAGCCCCAAAATATAACATGTTCATTAGAGACAGGGGAGCAGAGAAAGGGAAAAGATTCCAGGATATCTGCCAAAAGGAGAATGCACAATTACAAAACTATTTCACTCTAAAGTGGGAAGAATCAAAACGACAGCAGTGGTGATGTCATACTGGAGGTCTCTGCCAAGAGTGCCTCCACTGTACCCAAGTCAAACTGGCTATGTTTAATATCTGCCGCCAACATGCCCAGAATAATAACAAAGACAAACGGGGATCCAAGTTACGGACCAGACCCACAGGGAGCAACAGGAGGACTTCTGACTTCAGTATTTCATTTGGACTTCTTGTTCAGCTGTTGTCCTTGTATTAGCTTCATCTGACAGGATACAATTGGCTGAGAGTCTAGTATAGATCTTTAACTGAGGGACAGCAAAAGATCTGTACACTTGATATAAAGTAAAGAGCCACAAGCCAAGCCTTAAGCTTAGTGCCCTCGTCGAACCTTTTCAATGCTGTAGAGACGTTTTAACAAAGGTCTGTCCTACAGCGTCTCAGTAACATGGACCAATCAGTGCCGTTATTATCCTAAATGTGACTGGTTTAAGTGCATTTTTAGCTATGGACCTATTACATTTCATAGTAGAGGTCTAAATCTCAAGACATTTTCTTTAGTCTTATAAGCAAACCTCAACTAATACCAGCAGAAACCAATCTTGTGTTTACGGTACAGTAGCTGTTGCTGCTCCAGTTAAAGTGTGCATAATTCTCCATTAATCTAGTAAATCTCAAAGCCAGTGTATTCATGCATGAAATCGGTTTCCTTGTTACAAAATAGCCTTTTTGCTGATTATTTCCCCACAACAGTAAGCAGGTCAGCCGTAAGACCTTACAAAGCAGAGGGAGCGCTGAGGTCAGTGCGCTTTCATCCACGCTAACAGTGTTTGTTTTCCACAATTGTTGTTCAAACAAAAGATTTTAAATTATAGTACCTCCAATCCCAAGACTTGAGTAAAAGCCAAGAACAAGGAATTCAGACAGGCGAGTGACTAGTCCTGATGTAGGTGCCGTGATGGAATTTGGAGCAAGGCTGAACTATCAAGATCATTGCTGTCTCCATTTTCTTTTCACTAGAGCTCATTCAAATTCTGCAGTGACCTCTCAGTGCTAGCATACTATGTTCCAACTGGTGACCTGTACTTTTAGTGTTACTGCACCTGACACACCTAACTTGTGAAAAGGAGAAAAGGAGAAAAACAGAGGAAAGTAACAGAAAAATAGAATGAAAGAGAGAAAAAAGTGTGAAAAAGAGTGAGAGAAAGAACGGCAAGACAGAAAAGAAGTAAAATAGGAGTGAGACAACAGGAAAGCGGGGTGAAAAAAAATCAAAAGAGAAGGAGACACAGAGAGAGAATGGGAAAGAGGGAGAAATTGTTCCTGATTTAGATCTGAGAGGCTCTGGTCCTTCAGATGTCTCCATCAGCTAACCACAAGCCCAGGCTGAGCATGTGAGGCATGCTGCTTACGCTGGCACAGCTACCCCCTAATGCTAATAACTGCAATGTGTTAGCTTCAATAAAACACTCCACACAGACCCCTTACACACACACACACACACACACACGCGCACACACACGCGCACACACACGCGCACACACACGCGCGCGCGCACACACACGCACACACACGCACACGAGCAATAAGACACACACATCTCTGTCAACTACGACACACACGGGGGAATTCCCAAACACAAAGCTTTTAATCTAACCTGTTAATTCCTAATCCAAATTTGCCAATATTATTTATCATGTAGTTAATCTACTCCTTCATGATATGACAATAATTAATGGCTAATAAATGGTAAAGATAATGAGCAACCTTTAAAGATATTTCAGTCTTCTTTTACTTTGGCCGAGTTGCTGAAAACTAGTGGTCAGGATCTGATTTAAGTGCAAACACCCATCCCTGTTCCGCACTTTGCCCATTATTTCATATACATATTAAGCACATAAGCACCCCTTTAGCGAGGTACGCACCAGCCTCCAAGAACAGTAAAAGCAGTGGCTGAAGCTGCTCGGACAACTTAATTGCACATGTGAGGTGCAACTGGAAGGCATGAACTACAGAGGCCTAAGTGTTCTTGGAGAGTAGCAATGTTCTGAAACCAGTGAGATAGAATAAATCAAACAGAGAGAAATGGGAGAGGACTTTCTGTCAGTGTTGAGAAATACCAAAGCCATAGTGAAGGAGGTTCAAGCATGCAAGCGGAATGCAGCAGGTCTTATGTTTGCATAGCTTTTTTACACCAGGTTCCACAGCAACTGAGGTACTGTCAACATTCATCAACTTACTTAGGAGATGGAAAACTGTCAACCTTACTTTGGAGAGAAAATATTACAATTTCATCCTTGTAACATCTTGGACCAGTAATCCAGTCCCTGTCCAAAGTTCTCAGGTCTCCTCTTGTCTTCATCAGTGTAATGAAATGAGACATGTTTCATTTCTTAACTTTCAATTTGCAAAACAAACCAATGAAACAAGAGGCCTGCCCCGGGCCAACAGCCAGAGCGCTGTCCTCTGTTTTATGAGGGTTTTTTTCTTTCTTTCTTTTTTTTTTTTTTTTTTTTTTTACAAACAATAAAACTAAAACTAAGATTTAAAAGTTAAAAGTGAAATCAGAAAAGTTGAAAGTAAGATTTGAAAAGTTAAACTGTGGCTTGAAAATGAGATGCAAACATTTGAAATTTGAACATCTGTAATACCTGCTTTATAATAATTCCTGCATTATAATGTCTTTAATGTTACAATGTTGGCATGAGTTTCTGAACACAGCTTGGAAAGCTGAATTTGGCTGTAACACGTAGCAGAAGATTGACACTTTGTTACATTAGAAATCCCAGGAATCTTTAAAAGGGATGTGTTTAAACACTGAAAGTCATACTCAAAAAATCGTTTAAAAAAGCAGTTCTTCTCTTCAGTGCATGAGGAGAAGAACTGCTGTCTTCTCTTCATGCACTGCAAACATGAATGGAAGGAAGCGGGCGTTTAAACATTTACATTTTCAAATCCAATTTTCCACCTTTAAATCACAGCTAAAAAATTGAAGCCTTAGTTTAAACTTTTCAAATATTAATTTCAGTTTAATTAAATGTGAATATAACTTTTTTCAATTTCTGTGATGGTCTATCTCAACCATCTAGCATCCCAATATCTCTAATTTCTATTCTCTCAACTGGAAATCATAACATAATTATTTCTATATTCATTTTAACAGTCAGAAAGGTTTAATGAAAGCTCAGAAGCAAATACAAATACACACACCCACTCTTCTTCTCTTGCCCACACATTACAGGCAGCAGAGCAGACAACCAAATTTTGGCACAATTTTGGGAAAGTGGAATTTAACTCATATACCAACACAAAGTAGAGCAGGGGAACTCCTTGTGAAACACACTACAATCAGTATTCCTCTGGTTTTAAGAATCATTGAGTGTTACATATAAAATGTGTTACAGATGAGAAAATAGATGTACAGATAAAATTGAATTTTGATTTGAAAAAAAAAAAAAAAAAATCAAAGATTTCCGCTCTTCAAAATAGCTACTGACTAGCCCTGCATGGGTGATTTTACTGGTTAAAATGTCCCGCCTTAAATGGCATCATCATTTCTATAAGAGTGGAATTATTCATAGGTCAAAGGGGTGAGGGTCTGCTAAATGGAGCACACAGTCACCCTGAGACATAAAACACAGACCACCCACAGTTTGTGTAACATGGAGTCATACAAGCCTACCTTTCTCAACTGAGAAATTACACACAGAGGCACCCGGTTACTGTGTTACTCCTTTTTGTGACTTTCGGTCTCAACCAAAGTAAGAAAAATGTCCACCTCTGTAAATGTAGTAAGTTAGAGTGAGAATTAGGCCAGTCTGGTTGCCTTAGTCTGTGCCGCACCCAAAAAAACTAAATGTAATGAACTGAAAGGCTGTTGTGTCAAACACACACAAAGCAAACACAATGATCTTAAAAGCACAGAAAGTGGTAAATATCTTGTCTAATTCGATCACTTCTTATGGTGTAAGTTTAGACTGAAGACTCATAAAGGTGAATAAATAACTGTGTGCCGAATGCAACCCAAGATCTTCCCAGAATTTCTGTTTGAAGACAGCACTAATAAAGTAAACATCAACGTTAATTGCACGCTAATTGTTTCCCAGACTGCAATATTGCAGGAGCACCCAGTAAGTAACAAGCTCCATTGAGGGATTGCTGTAGTCCGGATGGCCTTTGAGCAGGGATTAAACTGTGGAGCGGCAGCATCCTGCCCAGAGTGTATTGATCACCACTTGACTCACTGGATGCAGGAAGCCGCCGGGTTTAATTTTTCCCCAGACTGCTTTCCTGTGTCTGAGGAGCTGAAGTAACCTCATCCCACCAGGAATCCAAAACGCCATCAAACCTCAAAGGCAAAGCAGTGTAACGCTGTGGGTTGTGTCGCACTGGCTGACTCACAGGCAATGGTGGTTGGGTGCGAGGCCTTCTGCTGGAATGGCACACTTGTGCATTGCCTTGTGCAGATGCTTTGAATCAGTTTGGAATGCCAAACAGAGACCAGTGCAGTGGGTCACTCTATGCTGAGAACTTGAATGAGAGGACAGACAAATACAACACAGTGAATTACACAACTGGTTCAAGTCCTAGACTTAAGTTTTGTGGGGAAATATTTATTTGGATTGCGGACACACTGCATGACTACTAACTTAACTTTTTTGTTGAGTGTGAAAGTCTTGGTGGCCAAGAAATTTCAGCATCATTACAACATCAAAGCCTTCTTCAGACTGAACAATCCTGTCAACAAGTGGTTTGGCTTGAGGTTACCAACATACATTACACATGACAAAGACAGTGAGCACACTCATCTCTGGTCACGGTCTTCTCCTTACTGTCATCAGATCCAGTCTCACCTGAAATACCTCCCAATCTTGAATATATGACAAAATGTTTGTCACAAACATAAAACAATCTATGGACGTGCTCTTGAATAAGTTTACATGAAGGCCTGACAAACCATAAAGAATCTGGACGTGTGCCAACATTACTCCATCTTTTCATTATTTACAGTCAAAGATGGGTTTTGTTATTGCTACAGGGGGTTGGATTCAAGGAAAACAGATTCTCTATGTCCTTGCCCTCTGTCTTCTCAGTTCTGAAGACAAGACCCCGCTGAGCTGATGATCAGACGGATTTATGGCGCAATCTCTGTAAGCCATTTGCTCCCTGCAAGCCGCAGAATCAAAGGCAAGATTTCCGGATGGCATTGGGATTATCCAGTTTGTGCTATCTGATTGCAAACTTCCACAGGCTGTTTTCTTTTATTTGTTTAACTTTTTCCCTTGTGTTTTCTGACTTGCGAAAGATGAGCTGCACAGGCACAAACTGGGTCTCATTCAGTCAGAGGAGACTATATACTACAGAGGTAGACAGTGCAAATACATGTGATTGCATATTTTTACTAGATAATACGACATTTGTGAAAAACAGAGTCCTCATTTTTTCATTGTCACTTTAGACCATATTCACATCCTGTCAACAAGAATTACATATCTCAATTTAAACCAGAAGAAAAAGCATAACGACAACAGACTACGCTACAACAGGGTACACACAGAAGCTGATAACAGTCCATACATCCCAGGTTTCCTATTTAGTGGGTTGTGGATTTAACCCATGGGTGGCAAAACCACATTTTAAAGCAGTAGCATCCAGAGGATTCCATGACAAGGAATCAACTATGCATCTGAGGTCACAATGTTTTAAAACTTGTGTTTAATTGATTGTTTGATACTAAAAAAGTCCAATCTATAGATTCCTGTTTAACATCTGATTCAAAGTAACAAGTCTTTGTCAAGTTGATTGTAGATTTAGCAACGGAGTAACAACTTTGGGTCTTCAAAAAGGGGTTCCCTAATTCACATGTATTACCCATTATTTAGGAGCAATGAGGTTTGGTGGTGTAAAGCCCTAAAAATAGTTTGGAAGGAATCTAACAGAAGAAAGGGCCTAGTTGGACCATATGCCAAACCAACAAGTCTCAGAGGCACCTCCCCAAATCATCTTGAGGCAATGCATCAATCAGAACCTCCACATCAGTGGCAAATGCACTCAGCGGCCATAAAACTCCCAGATCAAGCAGCAAGCTGAGCCAAAACCAGAAAGGCTCTCCTCGGTAAACCCAAGCCCTTATCTTTGTCTCATAAAAAATAAAGAGCGCCTGAGAGTGTTATGATCCACTGTAACTGCTGTCCAGCCAGTTCCTCTCTGTCTTTGCTGATCACACCTCATCTTCAACATCTGGAGCAGTTTACCAAGATGTCAAGAAGAAAAAAAAAGTGCCCATAATTTTGCAACATTACATCGATGCGAGCTGTTAGGTCTTTCATTAAGGCCTGAGTTCAATCTTGCCAATTTCTGTTACTGCTACAACTAGCTACAAATACAAGAACAAAACTCCTAAAAACAGCTGCATAATAAATTCTATCTCCTACCGAAGGTTTGATCCATCTCCTCATTATAGGGGGAAGCTTAAGGGCAGTAATGACTTTACGACTTCCATTAATAACTCCAGTTTCCATGGAAACTCTGTATATAGAATGACAGATTTTAAAACCATTGTTTTATGCAATGCAGCTCTTGGCATTTTCATATTGCTTATTCATTTAGAACGGGCTCAGATCAGACAGTTCATTCATATCAAGTAACTCAACAGGGGCCACATAGAGTGAGTCTTTGTGCAAGAAGAAAGAAGTTAAAGTTGACTACTACAAAACCCTTTCATCCCCATGACCAATCTCCTGTTACATACATTGAGCTCTTAGGCATAGACCAGGGCTTAGTCTAATTTCACATGGAGATGTCCACGCTAATAATTCAACTCAGACATGAACTGCAACGATTTACATTTTTGGACTTAAACTGAACAGAGAATTATAAAGGATGCATGTACAATAAATCTGAATCTAAAGTTTATTAAAGAAAGCATATACATATACATGTGTCTAATCTTCAAATAACACAAGTAGCCTTAAAACAATCAAGGATTTCTAAGCTTGCTTCAGAGCACCATGTGACTCTGGGACACAATAAGACACATATAAAACCTAATGTACTTTGTTTGTCAACGGCCTCTGGTCTGTAATATTAATGTCAAAAACAAGTTGACAACATTTTTTTCTATTACCATACTCTCTGCACTACTCAGTCCTCATTACAGCCTATTTTAAGCAATTACACTGTCAGCAGGAGCTGTAATCTCCAACTGCTGCTAAACGCCCAAATTTCCACATTTGGTGGAAACTATAATTGTTAGCTGCTCTTGGTGCTTTGCAGATGGGCCTTATTGAGCAATCTGAATATCCCTAATATTACCCAGTTCCTCTCGAGGGGAAACACGAACATTAAAACGGTCCAAATAATTCCGGTCAAATTACACAACCCTTAATGAACTTCAAAAGACGTACGGATGTTTTTACAGGCCAGCGCTCAGGCTTTAACAGTAATTATGAAAACAAACCATATTAATGATATCATTTATCATTTCCACACTTTGGCCGCATGAGGCCCACCACAAAGTTCCTGTCTCTATTGGACTAAAGAAACACTAGTAATCTACTAAACCTAAAATGTAACATTTTCCATACACAGATCAATTTTTTCATCTCTTTTAAAAATCCTGTCCACAATTTGCATGTACCTATGCCAAACTCCCTGTATCCCAGCTAGACTCTGATTAAAACCGGGCCAGGGCATGACATGTATATGAACAGGATATCTAAGCTCCAGAGAAATATAATCTTGTTTCTGTGGGCTGACTAAACTGGGAAAGTGCCACCAGAGAAATGACATGGAAAATAGCTGTTTTTTAATGTTCAAGCAATGTTAAAAGTGTAATAAAGGTGAAATGGGGGTAATATAAATCAGATTACACAAATCTACAGCACATAAGTAAACTGGTTGCATTTTTTGGGCTAAGGACACAGTAGTCAGCCTCCTGCTTCCCACACACAAAGCAAAGAAGTGTAGCAGCTCAATTAAATTCCACATGCTAGAAGGACTTCTGCTGTAAGTCTGGCTTTGGTCCAAATTATGTCTCTTGGGTGTACATACCACTGAATAATTTGTCCAAACGTCATTTGCAATTCCCCCAAAATCTTGACTGGAAGCCTTCTAGAAAACATCTGTAACAAATAGTTGTTTTGAGGCTACATGCACTACACCACTACAGGTACTAGGACATGACCTTAAGCTGTGTATGAAGCATGAAAAACAAGTTTAAAGTTCCATCAAACTAGAAACCCAATCGCAAAAGCGGTAGCCACCTGCATAGTATGATATTTACCATTAGTTCTGGGCAGCTCAAGCTCACGTGTTACAAATCTTTTTGCCGCAGTCTATATAATTAGCTGTAATTGACTTCCCTTGAAATGTGTTTCTTCTGGGACATCTGGCCTTGAAACTTCAGCCTTCCCATAAAAGGGCCAAGCTACACTTTCAATTTTGCAAACTGCATGGGTGGCAAAGGTAGGACCCGGCTCAGAAAAATGGCTTTCATATACCACACTTGCAAATACAAACAATTAAACTTAATACAATAGGATATAAATATTTCTGATAACTGCTCTCCATGTCCATGATGATGCATGACAGGGCTTAAAATGACATTTTGTACTGATGATTTAAAAGGACAAAGTCTCACTTTTGCTGCTTAAAGGTGATTCTAGATCACCAAAATGCATTGGTGTCCTTCAAGTTTTTTCAAACATGATCAATGCATTCCTTCCTCATAAAACATTTGCAAATCTGATTTGTCTATAAAGTCTGGAAACTGCATCACTCTGTATTTGCATTGTCTGCACCATCCATGTTTGCAGCCTTGCAGTCTTACTCCTCTCCACTACCTTTGTTGGAGCATTGCTGCATGAAACACAAAATCAGAAAAACAAATTGCTCCATAGTGCAACTACAGAAGAAAAAACTCCACAGGGTGGATAGAGACAGAGATGAGACAGAGACCAGTGACATTGCAGGGACAGAGATGGTCTAGGTCTAAGTCAGAGCTCCCTGAGTATTAGGGCTTGACAGTGCATGCACTTTGCTCACATCTGTGAGTAAAAATAAAACTGTGCAAATGAGAAAAAAATATTTATGCCCACCGGTGTGAATGCCCAGTTCCAAATTATTCAAAGGCCAGACTGGTTATAAGGTTGGTTATCGGAACTTGAAGAAACAAGGGATTGAGATTAGTATTTTTTGTGTGTATTTAAGTGTAATTTACTATCACACATCTTCTATCTGTCTTACTCTCTTTTGCTTTCTGTGTCAGTGCATGAGGGCAGGGCTCAGCTTCTCCTCCACACACACATACACACATACACGCATGCACGCATACATGCACACACATGCGCGCGCACACACACACACACACACACACACACACACACACACACACACACACACACACACACACACACACACACACGGGACAGCTGAACAGAGAGGCTGCGGTGGAGAGAGTGAAGCCAGGAGTTGACAACAACGACTAAAAAGCGAAAGAGCAATTTATCAAAACACCTGTTCGAGAAGCCTTAACTTACAGGAAAACTGTGTTTTCACCTGTTATCCAATCCTGTTGACTCCTATCCACCACCAGTATGTTTTAACCATAGCATGCTTCTAAGGCTAATTGCTATGACCATTATGAACCTGTTCAGCCTAATTAGGCATGTATCTTAAAATCTGGAACATTCTGGCTGAGGCAGTGGCCCCATCACCCTGTACCTACCCAGCGCTGAATCCACTGCTGCCATGTTTCCACTGCATGATACAGTTCGGCTCAAATCTACTTGCTCTGTTTTGATTTGCAATTATTAAAAGTTGTGGATAGTACCTACCTCATCTTGGTCGAGGTTCCAAGCAAGCTGAGCCAATACTTGGCGGAGTAAAAACACAGCAGACCCCTGATTAGTCTGATAATTGTCACTTGCACAACAAAGCGCAACCAGAGTGGTCTCGTCATCTGTGCTCCGATGAAGGATTTCCCAAACTCTACTCTCTCTTCTACTTCCATAGTCCTCCACTGATTTTCATATCATAATCACACACACACACAAACACACACAAACACACACAAACCCACACAGAGTACTTGGGAAAATAGTGTTGAGCCCTGAATATTTCTGGTCAGTGGTCAATGAAGCTGTCCCTTTTTAAGGAACAAATGCGCTGAGTGAGAGTGCTGCGCTTTCCTGAAGGATAATCACACTGGCAAAGTAGAACCAACCATTTTTAAATGACTACAAGATGTGGACAACAATAGCGAATATATGTTTTATGCTGGAATCCATCTGTTTAAAAAATAAAGTGAGATGGATCTCATGATAGATTGATAGAGCATTTGCAAATAGTTAGCTGATAGCATGAATGACAACACACTTTCATGCCCAAATTCTGAAATGTGCTTCTCGTTGCAGACTGTCATTACAGCACTTGCCAACATGCTTTTTCCCTACAAGCTCTTGAAAATGCACATTACAATCCAAATCACTGTTTTAAATGGCACAAATCAATAACTTTCCCTCAATAAGGCAGTGATTAATTGGTTTCTTCGTTTGTTTTTAGCATTTCTTTAAACCAATCATAATCATCTTGAGCAGCACGAAGACGAGGATGCAGCGATTGTGCCTTTGCAAATCAGGGTTGGAGGGATGTGTTTTGGTGGAAAATTTGAATGTTAGGAGGCGAGCCCAGGCATAACATGGCTGAGTCCCCAGAAAAATAAAGGTGACAGCAACCAGGTTAGGTTCAGGGTAACTTGCCATTTTTAGCACGTAGATTGCTAGCTCAGAGGTTCGGGGACTCTGAAAATGGCAACACACGAATAGTAGAAGGGGAGGAGAATGTCGCCAATGGCAGCTTTATATATACAGCCGACGTCCCATGAGTCAGACTAGCAAAACGAGAATGACATGCTCTGTTGTCAGCAAATGTGGCTCTAGTAAAATAGTCAATAACAAACTCTCCCAAATTATAGAACAAAGACTCATATTCTCACTTAGATGCTTTTGTGGAGGGGTAATTGGCTATCATCATGCCAGCTCATTACAGATGGAAACGTCTGAATCAGAGTTGCCAGGCCAGAAACAACATGCCATACTGGACCAGATGAGCACACCTTTGTCCAAGCACCACACCAACTTCAAGAAAAGCATGGAACAAGGAGAGGGTCATACAGCTCCTACAGCTGGAGGGATTAATGTAGCTGATTTGAGAAAAACATAGAGTTAAAAACAGAAAAAAAAACGCTTGTGATTTAGTTTTTTTTAAAGAAACATCATATGGTATTTAAACATTAAAAACATTAAGATTATTTGCAGGTAAGTGATGCAAATACAAGACCACCTAACTGTATTGTATTGACAACCCCACTTCCAAAAGAGTTGGTATGCTGTATAGAACGTATATAAAAGCAGAATGCTATTGTGTACAATAATTAAGCTGTGTTTGCTGTGTTCCTGAGCCCATGTAGTAACATCTTTTATACAATCTTGTTTTCACAAAGTGGTGAACCTCACTCCATCCTTGCTTATGAACGCCTTTCATACCCAATCATGATACTATTCCCTGTTATCAGTGAGCCTGTTTACCTGTGGAATGTTCCAAACAGGTGTTTCTGGAGCGTTCCACAACTTTCCCAGTCTTTTGTTGCTCCTGTTCAAACTTGTTTGAAACATGTTGCTCCATCAAATTCAGAATAAGCAGATATTTACAACAACCAATGAAGTTGAGTTTCAATTAAGCATATATCAGAAATGATCACATTCTGTTTAATTTATGCTTACATGGCATTGCAAACTCTTTTGGAATCTGTGTTGTAAAACATTTAACACATCAGGATCCAGCATAAGCTGAAAATGAAATGATACATTGTCATTTCTCTTCATGTCATTTTGCACTAAATTATAGGATTAAGGATTATAGTGTGCCTTTGTTACAGCAACTCCAGCACCGAGTGAAGCTCGCTTAAGTCAATCTCAATATATTTATTTGCATATTTAAAAGACAGGCTGTCACAAAACTGCTTGGAAAAATAGAAAGATAAAGTAAAGAGGAGGTCATGAGGAAGAATTTCACATAAATAACAAGAAGATTCGACCACCCTGTTTTGGCCCAGTAGCGGTATCAAAGTTAACATGTTTCTCATACTAGTAAAAAACCAACCTGGGCTCCATCCTTCAGCTTGAGGATGCACTCCATAGTGTTGATAGTGATGACTACAGGCTCGGAGCCCAGCTTGGTCCAGGGTACGTGGATACGCAGCTCATGGATATGACCACTCAAGAATGTAAAGGGCAGCTTCAACTCCTATAAATAAGCAAAGACACACAGAGATTAAAACAAAGACAGCTACGAACTATAGGTAGAATAATCTGTACTATAGTATTACATCTGTGTTGCAGACAACATTGTAAGGGCATGTGGCAATATGACTGTTGAGGTTTCAAGAACATTTAGAACCTTCATCCATCCACTTTCTAAACTGCTATTTGAAACTAATATCTGAAGACGAGAGGAGACTAACAACAACAGCTACAGATTACATACACACTGGTCACGCTTTTAACAAAATCAGTCAGATTTTCTCAGAGGCAGACGAATCACTGTTCTGCATCTTGAACTACTCTGTGTGAGAATGAGTCCCATGAAACCAAACTGCCTACACACAGGCTTCACATGCCTCCTACTTAAGTCTAAGCCAAAAAAAATAATAATCAAACATATTTCAGAAGAAATGCTGTTGTGTATCTACAGTATGTCTGCTCAGTAACACCCAAATGTTGCACTAAAAATTACTCCTTATATTAAGATGATGGTCTCTAATTGCACATTTTAAAAGAGGTACTGTCCAAATAAAATGCAATAAAACAAAGGAAAAGGGAGAATAATTGCCAAGGTTTGGACATAATGTTACACATCAAAATCCTAACACAGTTCCCACTGTCAGTTGGCCTAAAGCTGCTTCCAATAAGAACTTTCATCACAATCTCTTTTGGGTTAGGTAGTGTTTTGGTTTGCTCTTCAGAAGCAGTCAGAGCCCACTCAAGAGAAAAAAAATCTTTTAAGTCATGGCAGACTAATCTAATCCAGACATTACAAGTGTAAAAAAGAACACTGTGTCAAAATAACCCTGCAGAGCAAAATATCTGAGTAAATCTATCAAACTCCTCCAAAATGACAGATACTGTAAAGATAC
The DNA here is from genome assembly GCF_017976325.1 of Chelmon rostratus. Classification (NCBI taxonomy): domain Eukaryota; kingdom Metazoa; phylum Chordata; class Actinopteri; order Chaetodontiformes; family Chaetodontidae; genus Chelmon; species Chelmon rostratus. Next base: position 23,427,859 of record NC_055665.1, read on the forward strand.
TGTATCTAAGTCTGGCTGAACAGCATTGCCATATACACTGTTGCTAAGATGTAGAGACAACTGAATGGGAAATTACAGTAATAGGCAAATGCTTACTTTTCAAACTTTTTACTTTATGTCATAATGGAGACTAAAATTATAACTTTATTGTAAAGATGTCATACAATACGAATTTGTAGTAAACTAGAAAAATCCCTACAAAAATAGGTATCACTATTAATAAAAAATATTCAGTAAAATGTAAATTATGATTTGTATCAATATATATGCAGGAAAGAGATATTTATATACCTTTAATATACAATAACATTGCAACACCAATGGTAACCTAAGACTTTGTGTGGCTGAAGGAATATGGACCATTAAGTGTGCATGGATACAAAAAGAAATATTTCTCCTGCCAGCAGCGTTGGGCACTGGGTCAAAACTACCATAAATCAACCAGTTAAAGAAAGCAGCGGACATATTCAAAAAACAGTACCTGTTCCAGCACATCCAGCTTCAGGTCCAACTTGCTGAGCACCACATCTCCTCCCCAGAGAGACAGCTGCAGGTCAGATGGCTTCAGATTCTTAATATACTTGTTCACATAGCTCATCAGGAGTGGTGTGACATAGGACTCCAACATCTTGTCCCTGTCCTGAACGCACATCAGTGATTGAACAAGAGAAGACACATATTCAATGTTTATTTGTACATGGCAGTATTTGTATTCAAAATCCTTTGGCAATATATCCAAATATAATTTTTTTAATACTACTGCATCTGAAGCATACAGGAAAGAATATACACTGGTCACGGCAGATATTTTTATGTCATGGCACAAGAGCACAGGGAACTGAATAAGATATATATAATAATATACAAGTGTACTGTACAGCACTGTACATGCTGCCTCACTGTATGGCTTATAGGGATACATGAATGGAATGGAGCCATAATTAATGACATTACATATACCTGTGCTGCTAGGACAAGTCAAAATGTCAGTTTGAAGAGGGCCTGCTATTATTATTACAGGCTCATATTCTTCCTATAGTACACAAAATTTGTGGTTACAGCAACTGTTTTATATTAACCTAAAGCTGATGCAAAACTCAGAACTGTGTTCTTCTGTTACAATTTAATAGGAAGTTCACATTGTTGTGGTCATCACTAAGTCAGAGAAAATGCTCCTTGATTTTCACTGTGTAAACATAACATCCTTAACTGTAATGTGTGGGATGTTCTATGTTGGTACAATTGGATCTCAGTGCGGCTACTGCCATATCTTGGTTCAGAGGCTCAGGCACTGGGTGGGTATCTCTGAATGAGCCTTGGAGTTTTTGCTCAAGTAGATAATTCTGAAGTCATTCTGAATCAATCTCCTGCCATTGCTATGCAGACTATACACTTCAAAATGTTGCTAAATTGTATTGTCTGCAAAACTGCCTCAATTCTACAAAAAAAAAAAAGCATGGCAGATAATTTTCTACAGCCAAATGCTGACAAAACAGAAGTCCTTACATCTGCCTCTGCTGCCTTTGTCCTGAAGATGATAGAAGGTCTTGGTTAACTTTCCTCCTCTGTGACATGGACCTTCCATAATCAAGGTGTTTCTATGAACTACACTTTGAGTGCTGACCAGCATGTAAATTGTCTGGTTCAGTTCTGTTGCAATGCTAAACCAGGCCCACTGTGTCCCTAGGTGGGACAGATGACTGTTCACACATCTATTTCATTTTATATTGGGATTTCTGTGATCATGTTTGGAGCCTTGCATGATCGGGCACTTGGCCACATTAAAGAGGCACTGCAGGCCTACATCACAGTAGGTTGGTTGTTCCCTGCTCTAGGACCAAGCAAAAAGAGACTACTTTTGAGGATGTAGCTCCTAAACTTTGCAACTTTCTCCCCTTGGACTTCAGATCTGTGGGCACCTTTATAAAGCAGCTCAAGGCCCATATGTTTTCAGCATCTTCTTCAATCTTATACTTTTTGTGTTTCTAAAGTATTTCTATCTATATTTCATGTATGTTGCTCCGTCTTCTGCTTAGCTCATTTGTTTTTTATCGTGAAGCACTGTGACGTCTGCTCTTGAAAGGTGCTTTAGAAGTAAACTTACTTATCGTGGAATGCTCAAATATATTACGTGCATTTACAAAATTAACCAAATACTAGCTGAGTCTTGGCAGACTTTTGGAGCTACATTTGGTCTTGTTGAGCTGGTATTTAACTCGACAGAGCCTCTGCGAGAATTCTGTTCGCGTGTGTTGCAGGTGAAAGTTTAACTAAGTTTTATATGCATTTCTGTGGTTCAGCTTTTAAGTGGCTTAATTTAACTCACAGTAGTGTCTGAATTAGCCTGCTTGTTAATGTGTCTTCGATTTCTTATGCACGCGACTAATTGAGAAACGGCAGCAGTAGCAAGCGACTCCATTTCCACATACATAGCAATGTAACTAATATAACTTTGTGTTTTAAATGAAACAGTGTGGTCCTACGTGGTAAGAAATTCAACTTACTGCGGAGTAGTTAGCCAGAGAGGCTAACTATGCTCTCCTGTCATTCTAGCTATAGTTATACACCACAGCAGCAGAGCAAAGAAGCTAAGCTAACTGCTATGAAGAAGTCGCCCTTACTTTGCTTCGGCTGGCTAAAACATGTGAACACAGGTAAGCATAGATAAAACCCTTCTTACTTGACTTTCGCTTAAATCCTGTGGCTATTTCTTGAATTCGGCGTTTAATATAACGTATTCATCCCGTTAACTGACGTTAGCCACATCTCTCAACTGTTTCAGCACCAACGTCATCAGTAAACACCAACGCGGCTTCCGTATGCCTAGTGTTGCCTTTTCGTCCTGTAGGAAATATGAACTGCCATGTTCAGTGCACATACACAACCCAACAGAGTGGCAAGAGAGACGCTCGGTATTTCCTGGGTGAAATGTGATATTCAGAGGACCGACTTCGGGGATCACTAATAAATAAGCCTATTTTAAATCAAATTTTGCTTGTAGTCACATCACCGACTTCTCTGTGTAAGAAAGGATTTACTAAGCGCACGAGAATGCACCTTAGTTCGTAATTTCTGTCGCACGCCCCTAACCCTTATATGGCTGCAGAGGATCACCTTTGCTGAGCGAGAGAATAAACTCCACAGTCGGCAGCTCCTGAATACTGTCAGTGCGTGGGCGGCCTTTTCTTTAGATGATTTAAAGATTTTAGAACAATATTCTATGTTCGATACTTCCATCTGAAGTCCGGGTTTCTTTCAAGGAGAAGGACATCTCTTCAGATACTGAAACGGAGAGCTATAAAAAAAAAGTCAATCGAAGTGAATAATGAAGGTTATAGTTGAAGGATTTTGGCATTTCGGTCACACGGGTGACTTGCTGGTTTCTGAACATCTCCTTGGTGGTGCTGATCGAATCTTAGATATGAGATGACATGTCATTAGACTATTAATATATGCAACTGGAAAGTCGCTGAAATTTACAGATGTACTGTTATTAGAATAATAAGTGAATATAGACAACTGTAAATTAGATATGATGGACAATGAATTCTGAAGTAAAGCCAATCAAAACTAAATTATTTTGGTCCTTAGCTTTCGTTAGTTGTTTCAGGACCATGGGTGACCTTGGAATCATGAAACCCTGGTTTATCAGACAAATAAAGCATCGGGGTGAAAAACAGGGATAGGCGCCATCTATTCTTCACAATCAAACTTGGACACAGCAGTCTTTTCTGCGGCCAGTGGTTTCTTAGTCAAATCTGTCTCCCTTCACACGTTTGTTTCTGCGGTTGTCAGCTGCTGCACTGAGCCGTTTCAGCTAGATATTGACATGACTAATTACAGCTCGCAAACAAGTCATAACCTGCAAAAACAAATAAATCCACTGATTGTACACTTTGGAAAACTATCAAGGCCCTATATTATTGTGAGTTTATTTCGTGTATATTCAAAGAAAGCTTTAGCCTGGTGTGTGTGTGTGTGTGTGTGTGTGTATGTGTGTATGTGTGCGTGCGTGCGTGCGTGCGTGCACGTGTGTGAAATAAAACACTGGATGTCTGTCGCAGGCCGCTGAGGGTCATATGGAGATCATATCAGAGCAGTGACGCTCTGTGGCCTGCAGTCTGTGCCGCCTCTCCCCTGTCAGCTGCAGAGAGCTTCCTGAGTGCACAGTCCACACAGGCCGGTCACCGATGAAGTTCACCATGTGACTGTCCACTCCCTGCCAGCACTGACAGCGCTCACCATGACTGTCATTACACTATGGTCAGTCCCGGCCGAGATGTGCTCTGAAGTCACGGTGATATCATGTTATCCTAGTTCTGCGACCGCTGACACTGAGTTTATTTCACTTAATTCAGCCTATACACAATATAGTTTGGTCATAGGTCCAATCCTGCATTGTGGTGGTACTATATAATTTATGTCTTCAATGCCAGTGATAAATTAAAATGAGTTTAGATGATGATTCCTGTGAACAGATGACAATTTTGGGTGGTGGATTTCCATTCAGGCATATGCTGATCAATTGCCGGATCGGTCAAAGCCTTAACAAATAAAAAAAAAACTAATTCAGGGAAAGTTAAAACACCTGCACGCCTTCTTGTTAAAAGATGCACCAGGACTCCAAATTTGCTGAAAAGTTATTTTCTTTTTAAATTCTACATTTTTATCACACAGTCCTGTACATCAGTTCCACTCTTTTTGATGCCTTCAGCATTTCACTGTGAGGTCATATTCAATCTTCAGAATTGTTCACTTTATTTAAGTTGATTAGAATTTGTTTTACTATGGCTGAATCACTTCGTCACAAGATTATACAGAATTAATTACAGTTTTGAAGAGTAACTTTCTCAAACAGTTATTAGTAAATAAAATCCCAGATCTTTATCGTTATTATCATTATCATTAGCTTGTATTATTTGTTATTATTATTATTATTATTGCGTCGACGTCATCTTTTCAAATTTACATCGTTTGCAGGTTTTCATTTCTGGTGAATAATCATGATTTTTTTATATGATTATTAAGAAGCTCAATTGTTTTTTGTAAATGTGAGTTTGCTGGACAAGTTGTACGTTGTTGCCTTTCTATTATAAAATAATTAGGAAAAGCCTGCAGTGCGTAATAAACTGGGCCTTAGTTAATGGCCTTTCAGCAGCAATGAGCGCCGTTTTAAATCTTTCTGTTATTGTAGCCACTCGTTCCAGACCCTATTTTCGAGCCCATTAAATATAAATGCAATTTTTTTTCAAGCAATTAATTGCAATGTCAGGTGAAAATCGGGTTTTTAAACGAGTCTTCAGCAGCCAGTAATGGCTGGTGAAATCATGAAACAACAGGCCTGAAGGCCAAGTATCACAGAAAGACAGGGAGATGAAGAGGAAGTCAGAGGAAGAGGCTCTTGCTTTGTCTTCACTGAACAATAATAAAAAGTGTTTATAGATCAACTCATCCTGTCACAGGTCGTAGCCCTGATACTTGACGTTCAATCGCAATTCGATCCATTCATTTGATCCATTGAGTGGCCGATAAAAGGTTAGTTGGATGAACTCCAGATCTCGAATTTATGTATGTACTGTATGTACAAAAATCCGTCTGAACCCGTGTGTCTAAGCATGCCGTGCAAAGCGCGCACTCTTCCCCCGTGAACCCGCTTATTCTGATAAACTGCAGAATAATTAGACTGCGTAAATCAGTCATTTCAAATGACGCCTCAAACAGGCCCATATTTTGAATCAGAAAAATCGAGTCATACGTCTTCTCAGTGGAGCAGCACTGGTGTTGTTATAAATTTTGATCATGCTCAATAAAAACTGCGAGCAGGTTGATGCAACTCTTAGATGTAACAAAACTGGGTCTCAAAAAACAAAACCGTTCCATTTTGTGGTTTTGTTTGTTGTTCAAGTGATGAATTAATGAGCCTTGATCATTTCCCAAAAGAATATAATCTGAGCACACTGTCGGCCACGTCTCCTCTCCCTGGGTTAAACTGCTTCCTCTCTGCCTCTGCCGCTTCGCAGGTCACTCATGATATGAGAGGTGATGCAGATAAAGACGTGTGATATGGCAGCTAATGCGGCTAATATAATACTAATCAGCCTCTGTGGTCCTGGAGGCAGAAGATAATAATGGAGCTCAATAATTGTGTGACTTCGAAAAAAACACTAATAGATAGAAGGGAGACAATTCTGAATAAATAATCATTATAGGATTATCATTTTTATTAAAAAACGAATAAACAGGTTGTTTAATATAATCAGATATTACTCAAAAAAACAGGGATGGTTTTGCAGTTTGATGTCCTGTCCTGAAAGACATGACATGCTCCCAAGCTGCTAACTGATATCTGCTGGTCTACTATAAAAAGCCCAACAAGTCGGCCTCACTAAGCTCTCGCTGGCTGCTGGCTGTAAACATATAGACCATTAATTTGATGGCCATGGAAAATGGGTCCATCTAAATATTGCCTTTGGGCTTTGATGCTGTTTCTCGTGTTTTCAAGGCACAGGAATCATGAAATAAAGACAGAGCAAATCAAATGTATAATGGAAATATTTATTTCTAAAATACAATTTAACATACTTTAAACTTATGACTGTTTTTTGACAACTTTATCATTTCAATGTCAGAAAAGAAAATAAAAAAACAACATTATGTACATGGTCTTGATATTTACAGGTGGTGTGAACGCTGGACATGGCCATTGGCTCCGCAGCTGTCCCTCTTGAGGCGCAACCAAATCCCACTTTAAAATGTGCTGCGGTGAACGTGTCCTGATTTGGAGATTGTCTTTGAGTAAAAAAAAAAAAGTCGCGGACTTGTCTTCCTGCGTTTTGCCCATTGTTATTTTGTTAGTCTGTCCAGCCTAGTAGTCCTGATGTGGGCTGTGCGTCAAACTGTGCCGTCGCAAGTCACAGTTGCGCCGAAACACCTTTCCGCAGCGGCCACAGCTGTAGGGCTTGATGTCTGTATGGGTGAGAAGGTGAGTTTTCAGGTTACTTCTTTGATTAAAGGTTCTTCCGCATGTGGGGCATTTGTGGGGAGACTCCTGTTTAGATTTAAAGCAAGCAAAGGATTATTCCCTTTAATTGTATAGAAAGTCTATCAAGTGTATCTTTCAATCATCTAAATAACTCCAGTACTGTCTCAGTTATAATATTTACACAATATTTCTATATATATCACTTCTATGTGTGATCACTTGTTTTCATTTGGTAACTGGCCAAACGCAGTGGTTTTGTGAGACTTATTAACATCCCCATGCATGCAGTAGAACGTGCATAATAGGTGAATTGTGCTCTTAACGTGTCACATAGTTCAGTGAGGATAAAAATCATGGTGACTGTTAATATTTTCAGCTTACCTGCATATGTAAGGTTTTATGGACGGCTAGAGTTCGAGACTGACAGAATCCCTTCCCACATTCTTGACATTTGAATGGTTTTTCCTTGGAGTGGATGTATCTGTAAAACAGAAATAACACTTAATCAAATGTCTGCTCATGCATGGATTTGCTTGTAGCTGTTACAAACCCCAGAGTCAGAGGGCGAAAAAGCTCTACTGTGCAAGTTATGAGCGTCCAACTTTGTGCGTAAAAGTGCTTTAGCGCCCTCATGGAGAAAACTCTGGGAACAGGCCTGCATGTATGTTATAGCATAATTAAAAGTAGACTTTTTTTTTTAAAATTGCAAGTGCTGATGAGATCATTTAAAGAAAAACATATATCTGTGATTTAAATCACATTCAAACTTAGCAAAGCTACTGGTAATTTCAGACCCCCCTCCAAACCAGTGAGTAATTATCAGAGTATAAGTTAAAAAGCTGCCTTACCTGTGGTCTCTGAGATGGTCTTGTCTTCTGAAAGCCTTGTGGCAAATATCACAGGTATAGGGCCGCTCGTCTGTGTGGGTTCTCTCGTGGATGAGGAGGTTGTAGGACTTGGTGAAATGCCTGCCGCAGAACTTGCAAATAAATTCCTTTTTAGTCTTGGATGGCAGCCTGCCCCGGGTGGGTTTTCTGTCCGGGGACAGCTTGCTCAGCTCGGAGATGGTTCCCCCTAGTCCCGATGCCAGCTTCGCCAGATCCGCAGTTTTCGGCGGGTCCTCCTGAGTGGCAGCGAGGGCCAGGTTGGCGAAGTCAAACCGCGGCCTGTCCTTGTGCAGCGAGGGGACGCCGTGTGCAACGCCGGCTTGTTTTGGATGGAAGAGTTGCGCTGCGGCTGTGAAGGGTAACGCTGGGAAGGGAATCCGGGGGTCCACCAGACCCTGGGCGGCTGCCATCTCTGTGATCGTCGACCTCAGTCCTTGGATGTGCGGGTAACCAAGAGTCCAATGGTTCATGTGCATGGTTTGCACAGCGCTGAGGCCGTACAGCCCCTGCAGCTGGTCAGCGGGGAAAGTGTTGACGGCCTGCAGGAAGGAGTAGTTCGTGAGCTGGAGGGCCGGGTGCAGGGGGATCGGAGCGTGCAGGGCTTTGCTCCCCATCTCGGCTCAGACCTCTGCAGAAGACACGGTGATAACCCTGGGGAGAATAAAAAATACAGAACGATGAGTGTTGTGTGTAAGTGCAACGTTAGAGACAGAAATTACGTGGTAACAAAGGCAAACCTTGAGTTACTGATTAGTAAAAAAACACCTGTTTGAACACACTACTATTTTACTCGAAACGCAGTAAGATTTTCATCCACATGTTTTATTCTTATCTAACATGACAGCATTCATCTCAGGAAAATTTTGTTCGTCCACAAAGGAGGAATATATTCCTCCAGCACTCAAACGTGGATCGATTCCGCTCAGACAAGGCGCAAATTAATTACTCCAATTTTAACAACTTGCACAAAGCGATGGAGTTGACTGGGTAAATAACTTAAACATTTTTGCCATGATGCAGCAGCATCGCCCTATAATGATAATGGTGAGTAAAACCCTGTTTGTCATAACAAAACCACAGAGAGAATATAAACGCGTATTTTACGCATTAGCGAAAACAAAGTTTGTCCCCTAAAAACAGAGATGCTCCTCAAAGCATTTTTATAAAGCAAATCAGTCATCGAAACTGTAATTAAATTAAGTGGGTGTAAAACGACTCGTGTGGCACCGATTAACACTGTAAATTACATATCCAGATCAGTCTGAAAAAAGCAGTAAATCTCATACGAGGTAATTAGAGAAGACGCACTGTTGTTTTTGACGGTTGTAGTTGGTGTTTCACAATGCAGAACAAGTGCTCTGCGTGCACATTTGTGCGAGTCTGAAATTTTGCAGACAGAGATCAACTGTGTTATTAAGCGCACGAGCATGAGTCAAACACACAAACGCTGGCTGTCATCCACATGAAAGTTACTTTATGCTGGAAATACATGTGCTTTTTATTTTTCTGCTCGCGGCCAGTAGCCAGTTCATTTTACAGGCCTAATATTGTGCTTCTGTGTCTTTTTATTTCATGCTGCGTGTTTGTGTCTCAGGCGGCTTTGGTGGTAAATAAGCCAAAAGGCATTTGAACCTACTTTTTCACAGAGCACTGTTTGCGTTAATGGGAAGCAGCAGCTACCTGTTTCCACTGTGCAGGACAAATAAGGTGAGCTGCCAGCGCAAGAAATAAGTGTGCCTGGTTCCGTGTTTGTAGGGATGACAAGTTGTGTTTTCCCACACAGAAAAGTCCACCGTGCTGGGTCAAGACTCCGGATGGTGAACGCGGGACTGGCAGCAAGCCAGCGGTGCAACGGCGTGCTGACCTTTAGATTTGGTGAGAAGTTGAGTTTTCTCTTTTTTGACGATAGAGTATAATGCTTCGAGCTGTCTTTCACAGATCAGACCAAATCATATTTTACCATATGCTACCATCCTGAAACGGTTTGGAGATGAACGCATTATTCACGCTTGCGGGGGGAAAGTACGCGGCAGCCGGAGAGCTGGTAGCTGGTGTCGGTCAGGTCGTTACATTTCCTCCACAGATCTCTCAGCTCTGCCTCCTTTGCTTTGCCTTCTCGCAGGCGGCACAGGGTTAAATGTAATTTTGCACAGGTGCAACAGAAGTCGTCACCATGCAGGCACTTGTTGTTCTTTGCCCGTACTGCATGTACAACTATGTTCAACCTGTTCTTCTCTCGCTAACCTTTGGACTTCATTCAAACTTTGACGGCAGTCTAAGTGCCCTGTCTTGTTCTTTGATTCACTGTCAGTTTCTTTTTTTTTCTTGGCACAAGGTTTTAACTTCACCAAGTGTTTACAGAAGTGGAGGCCACTGCTTGTTTCAGCAATGTTATGCGCTGCGGACACAGTGATGTCAAAACGTGGGCGAACTGTGACCTCAAGCTGGGGATCATCACGAGGCAATGATCACCCCTAAAAACATTTCATGTAGCATTTGTTCATGAAAAGTTGGTCTTTTTACTAACAGTTCGATCTCTCTGGTTTCCAGCTCAAACAGTAAAAGTTCAATCTTTTCTTTCGAGAAAAAGTTCTAATAAGTAAGTTGAGAGTCTTCCTGCAGAAGACTGACATTTACCCTGTCAAACAGAATCTTACCCCAATAAATAGCTGCCAAAGGTCCTGCGGTATATCAGTAATCCACAGTAACTACAGAGGCGACGAGCTCCAATAAAGCGCCGCTAAAAGTTTTCCAAGTTCCAAGTCCATGAAACTCTCATGTAGCCATGCAGTCAGCTCTGGTGTCTCGGACCTTTGCAGCGATGTGACAAGTTGTGAAAAGTTGTGGAAAGAGGCGAAGAAGTTTGGAGGAGAGACAACAGCAGCGTGGGAGTCCCGTCCGGAGCTGGGACTGGAAGTGTGCGTAATGCGCACCGGTCCTTCACTTTTCAGGGCTCCGGGGCTCCGGAGCGCTCAGCCCGCCCTCCGACACGCCTCCACCCCCCTCCTCTATCATTAACTCCAATGTTCCTCCTCTGTTTATTTGTGTTTGGATAGCAACTAGGACTCCAGACCATAGTAGAGAAGCGTGCCCTGCTCAACCTGCCTCCTCTGACACCTCTCATATACCATATATCCGAGGCTGGCACCTTCTTTTGGAGACATGAAAGTGCAGGAGGAAATCCTGATCGTTTTTCCTCCAGCTCCACGCTTTTGAAAACGTGCTTTTGGATAGGCTACTTACAAGCTTACAAGTTTTTTTTTGAAACCATACACCCCATTTGCGAAAATGGAGGGCACATGCAAGAGCCACCACATTAAATCGTTTTATTTCTTTGTGGTAAGAGTAAAAAAATTATGAGGTTTGTGACAGAAAAAAACAACATCCTGAGATCAGCAACATGGTGAACAAATGCAAAGCTTGAACTGTTAACGACACTTGTATTCTTCAGACAACGAGCTGCCTTTTTCCTTCTATGCAGTTTGATTTTTCTCTTTAAATTGCATGGAAACGCTTTAAAAAAACTGGCAAATGACATGGTAATGACACACTGGTAGCCTGGACTGTTTTACATGTTATTTACAACTATATAGGATTATTAGCACACACGTCATCCCATATGTTCTCCAGAAATAAGATGACATTTTACTGTGTGATAAATTGTGTGCTTTAAGCATCCTGTAGTATGTTGTTCTGAGTTCAGCCTTAATCAGGAGATCACATTTTTGTCCAAAAGCAGAGTGAAAAGTGAAGTGTCATTCTTACATGCTTCTCGTTTTCCAATGTTTTTCACTGAGTTTATGAGAAGTGACAGAGTGTATGAGATGAATTAGACTGCTCTTTAATTAGATTGTGGTTCGTTTCTTGCCACAGATTTAGATGCAAAGTAATTAAGACTTTTGACAGGACAAATCAAAAGTTAAAGAGCCGAGAGAGAGAGAGAGAGAGAGAGAGGGAGAGAGAGAGAGAGAGAGAGAGAGAGAGGTTGTTACGAAACCGAAATTAATCTATTGAATTTTCCATCAAACCGCAAGTCACAGAAAACTGAATTGAATTTGAATCTAAATAAAAAAAATCTTTTGCTATTTAAACGAAGGCTGAAAAACTGATATAATGCTGATATTTCTATTAGTGCAATGTCAAAATGCATGGACGGCATCCATTGTGACCCATCTCATCCTCGATTAATTTATCTTGCTTTTTCCTCTCTTTAATTATCTTATGTGTGCATGTGCATGACAAAACGGCTGGAGGAAAACTGTAGTTTTTAACATGAACATGCAATTAATAATGCTGAGTGCCACAGGACTGACTGGGACTACAGTCCCAGACAACAGAATGCAAGTCTGCAGCGCCGCCTATTGGGACTTTAACAACACAGCGAGCTATTTCCTGCTCTGCTCAAGTGTTTGCGGCTCTGACAGAACACTGTCTTTGAGAGCAACTTTACATTTTCTGTCGTCATCGCTGAAAATAATGCTTGAATAAAAATGACCGCATCACTGCGGGGAGTTCATACTATTAAATGTATCTAAAAACAATAAGCATTCAGCCTATAGACGAAAAATAATAACAATGTAATTAAATATATTTAATTACTGCAGCGGATCATTGCAGCTTCTGACCTGTTCATGCCAATCTTTAACCCACAGTTAATTATCAGTGCACAGAGCCAGACAGATCTCAGTCCATTATAGGAGCGATAACAACCAAAGCACAGTACATGTCTGAGACGTTTAGTCTATCCAAGAGCTCATGTAGCCTGATTTTCGTTTTCTTAGAGCTGCAGAACATTTTCTGCACACAACATGCTTGTGGTTTTCGTTCGGTTTCATATCACCCAGGCCTCTGTCTGCGCTGTCAAAACACCGAGCAATTGCAGACAGATTAGAAGACACATAAACCCCCACATTCTGACATTATAGGTGATGGCATTTTCTCAACATATCCCTTTCACCGGGAACATTGATAACAATGTAAATCGAGCGCAGCCTATTTCTGGTCTTTGGAAAAAGGCCATTAAGAACAAATAGTCCGTTTTAAAATATCTCTCGGGCTGCTCCACACTACAATCACCAACAATTAATTTTCACACGCCGGGAATTTAGTCGAAATTCACTGACATCTTGCAAAATCTGTCAAATATTTTGTGCTGAGAAAATCCCGACTTCCTGAGGGAGATCTACTGCCAAACACTCGGACCTTATTTCTGCAAGATCCACGATGAATTTGAATATTTTTAGTGTAATTCTTTTATGACATGGACCCATATTTCTGTGAGGTTCCAGCTACATTTTATATCCAATTTATTTGTTCGTTTTTTATTTATTATTTTATTATTTTATGCTGTCATTAGAGCGACTCTACATTGCTGCTCCGACAGAGTGCAATAATAATGTTGCTTAATATTGACTGTGTGTCTTATGGCGCTTTTATTCTGTCTTACAGTCATATCTGCTATAATATCACAGTTACACGCTTCAAAATATGACTCAGATAGTCTATAAGAAGTTCATAGCGACCCAAAAGCACTGTGGAATTTTATCTCTTTCTAATGTTCCTGACAGGACATTTTGCATGTGGCCCCCAGTTTACAGTTTTTATTTTACTGCCTCGCCAATCTGGGCGATAGGATTACCGATTTCTTCAAAGTTCGGGTAATGTCAGAGCCGGAGAGTTAGTGCCTTGCCCTTTGGCCCTGCCCTGAGTCCCCTGCAGCCGCCATCATTCTCTCTGATAATCTGACTCCCACAGAGTATCAGTGTTGCAGCTCAGTGCAGCTGCCAAGCCTGTAATGGCCGACACTCCTCTTCCAATAACGCTGAGTGACAGAAGAGAAGACTAGCAGAGATTATTAACAAGGACCTACAGAGCTCTTAAAGGTTTGCTCTGAAGATTTACATACAGCAAATGATTTTGGACTGAGCATATTTCCTGATTCTGATTTATTATGGGTTACTGATGCGCATTAAGACATGTCCTCCTCTGGTCTAATGGAGCTTTTTGAAATCTATATTTTTACATGGCAGTGTAATTCAGGCCTTTCCTGTTCTGACATAGAAGATCCTTTCCTCACGGTATTTCTGATGTGCTTACAATGTATATTCTTCTCAGGAACTTAACTGAAGAAAAAAAAATCTCTTACAGATTAGATTGGAACCTGTTTATTTCCTTCTTCACTAGAAAAAGTGTAAAATGTTGCAGTGACCTACTCCTGTCATTCACTGTGCTATGAATTTCGATATCTGTGTCCCAGCTGCTGGAGCTGAATGTGCCTGTCTGACATCATAATATAATACTCAGCTCCAACATATGTATTTTGACCTTTCCGTATCCTGTCTGATGGTGTCCCCCCGCTCTCGAATGCTGCTCCTTACCTCTGTTGTCCTCACACGTCGAGTACTTGGCAGAACGTGTGGAGCTGCTGGCCTCTTCTGGATGTGTTTGTCTCTCTGTATTGCTGTGTCTCAGTGCATGCTGGCAGACAGGATGTCAGGTCCATATTATATGAGCAGGGGGTGGTAAACCTGTGACTCTTACCTATGTGCTGTGGTTTCAAAGCCCCCACATCCCCACCTACACTCTCACTCATCCTGTCCCAGCAGCAGCTCTCAGGATGGGTGTTTTTCACTCAAAGACCCCAATAGTCATATTTTCCTCCACATCACACTCTTTTACCTGAAATTGTGCACTTCTAGGAAAGGGAAATATGTTTCTCTTGCCTCAAGGGTTGTTGCTGTTTGAGAGTGAAACGGAGCTATAGAGAGTCTCTCTCTCTCTTTTAAACTAAATCTTTCTGTTTTAAATAACTGTTTAATGAACTAGGTACAGTGTTTTTTTTTTTTTAGTTTTCAGACCTTTTTTTCAACTGATTTAGATAATTATTAAGAAAATAATTTACAATTAAAGGATAATCTGAAAATAGTTAACACCCCTCATTGGGCCTATATTATTATATCTGCTGTCACAGCAACATTATCAGGATATAATTTTTTTGTTCAAAGGTAAAGTTGACTTTTTACAGCACCGGTGTTTTTTAGGGTTATTAGCTATGGTGGCTCCATCCTTTGTACCATTAACCCTTCTGCAAGTTTTGACAAGTTAAAACGGCTTTAGGTCTTCTTCGTGTTGTTTAAGAAGGAGTATTCAAGTAAAAGCAGTTTAGTAACAAAAAGAAATTAAGCAAGGTGGACTATTCAGAACTTGTTATTCATCCATGTGATTGTTCTGGTTTCGAAAATGTTCATTTTCAGAGCACCAACTCTGATTTCCATACACATGTAAGATACAATTAACTGTATGTTTTATTGAACTTCTGAATTTAGATAATATGGCTGACAGCTGTTGTTGGCAACACAACGCTGTTTGACTCTTACAAAAAAAATATTGGAAATTACTTGATTAAAAAACACATCTCAATCAAATGAAAATAATTGCAGTAACACATATTTCCTGCAGTTTTAAATTGATTGGACACATGGTCCAGTGAATTAACACACTGTCTCAAAGCACTTTGAGAAACCAGATGATGAAGACATTCTGCAGAACCTCACTTTCCTGGACAGTGCAGGACATGTTGGAGTTCAGCTGTGACAGCCTCATGCTCTGTCCTTTATTGTACAAGATTGCCCCCTATTGGTGTGCCCTCAAATTACTATTGCATTTCATGCTGTGTAATCATAAGCTTCTTTATTCAGTGATGAGTGAGCTATTGCAAGTTTTAGAGCAAGAGTAAATAATTCCAAGACATTAAATACCCTCTGTGAACACATTACTCTGCAGGATTATCATAGGAATTCAACTTCTGTGCTCTAACAAATAAGAAATATCAGTTTATTCTGTTCTCTTCTGTTTTATCTTCTCTGCAAATGCATAATGTTTTATATTTTACTCAGAACTTTCTACATGAGGAAAAGTATAAAAGAGAGTTTGTGTGAGCAGGAACAGGGGACTGGCAGTGTGTCGGGTATATACACTGCATTCCTCTGGTCTCCTGCATGATCTCTTCTCCATCTGCTGTCCATTGCCACTCTCTTCACTGGTCTCCTGCCATCTGTTTAACAGCGCTCGGCACCTTTGCGTGACCAAATGCCTCTGCTCCCTGCAACGTCATCCACTTTGCCAGAGAGGCATAGAGAAGAAAACCGCCATGATATCGTGCTCCTTCAACCAATAAAACCCACCAGTTAATGCTGCTCAAGCCCAGCACCAAATCCCATTTGTCAGCAAATAGCTTCCTCCGGTTGTCTGTGCTGGCCAGGCGCTTCTGTAGAGCTCCCTGCCATTAACATGACATCTTTAGTTACTTGTTGTCTGGTCTGATGGCAAGCAGAGTGAAGAGGCAGTGAAGAGAAGGAGCAAAGAGAGGGATCTGTGCATGATCATAAACGTGTTTCGAAAAATGCCTGAACAGACATCTGATCTCTGTTCAATCATCGGCCGGTTTAACTGACAGCTCGCTGGGCTAAAATCAACACCCTGTCAGTGTTTATGTACGTCCACATTTGTTAGAGTTCATTTCAGTTAACTAACACTTTTATTATGGGTTATTTTGGTTTTGATATATGGTAGAATCCACAGGCAGCTGGGGTTTGAATATAACAGACTGTAAACAAAGGCCCTATTCTATAGGAGGAGCTGTATAAAAGTGGTTTGCTGTGCTTGTTCGGTATCTGTGGCAGATTGGAGTGATGCGAGAAATCTGAAATGATGGAAGGACAAAAGAAGTGAGAGCCAGAAAGTTTGGGATGGAAGTGTGAAGAAAAGCTGGAAATAATGGATGCAAAGACTTTAGTAGAAACATGGAAAACATGAGGAGATGGAAAGTGAGAAACAAAGATAGAGATGAGGATTAGTGCAAAACATATCACGTGTGTGTGTGTGGTGGCGTTGGAGGATCTATGTGTATAAAGCCAGCAGGAGAGCTGGGGTAGGTGAGCAGTATCCTGCAGGCTCCTGGCTCCCCTTCCTCCACAGCTACAATATAGGCAGACAGGGTCGTATCAAACTGTCTCGAGCATGTTCTCTCTGCTGTAAGGTCGCTGCATTTTTGCATTGTTATATGTGCTCGTCATGAAAAAGGTATTTTCCCAGAGCATGTTCTGAAGCTCTTCATGGCTGAGCTGTGACAGGCGTGACCTTTTTGTTGCCGGGCGGGGATTCTCTGGATTCAGCTGCTCTGCTGGTGTGAGGGCTGTGGTGCTTTTTAAAAGGTGCCTTATGCCTTATTGCCCTCCACACATTGCATCATGGCTGTTTTGCCTCTTTTGTCACTGAACGCTGACTGACTGGCACCTCACTTTACTGGCTTAGCTCAGTTAAAATCTACTCTGAATCCAAGAGTTTTTATGTGGAACCTTTCCTACAATTGTGGATAGTAATTCTGTTTTTTTAATTTTTTTTTTAATTGGAGGCTATTGCACTGCACATTTTTCGATTGTGTTACAGTACACTTTGCCACATACAGTATATTATGCAATATAATGCAAATTCATAGTTTTCATATTAGATCTGGTCTATTTTTGATCATAGAATTTATTAAATCTGACTGCAAGCATGTCCGGAGAAAGAAGTTTGTGTTGGTGATGAAGTCTTATTTATAACCTAGTTCGACTTTTTTTAGAAATATGCTTATTCGAGAGTTAGATGAGAGGATCGATAACTGGCTCTGTCCAAAGGTAAAAAACAACAGCACCATAGGAGCAGTGACTTCCTGGTGTCTCAGCTGATTACTAGGCAGGCTCCAGGGGGTGACTGTGCCCTGCAAAAAAAACAACCCCCCAAAAGTGAGTTATTTAGACTTTAAAATAAATGAAACATAATGTGTTAATTTTAGCAGTGCTGGTGGGTGGCTTTTGTTACCCTCTGAAAGAGCCAGGCTAGCTGTTTCCCCCTGTTTCTATTCTTTATGCTAAACTAAGCGAACTGGCTCCAATCAAGTCAAAAATCATACATATATATATCTATTTATATAGTTGTTCTGAGTGAAAAGCTGGCTGTGACAGAGATAGTAATACTGCTCGAGTATGAGGATATCGACTCACTCACAGTGTTGCACACAGAGAGAAGCGACAGAAATACGTAGTTGTGTCAAGAATGAAAAAAACTGAGCTAGAAGCTCGAGGCCTGGCTCATTTCTCACCTCCACAGAGCTGGCCAGTCACTGTGTGAAGCGGTTGTGAATGCTGGATTGTTGGTCATCCTCCTAATCTTCTCATCTACCTCTCAGCAAGACCGCAAATAAGTGTATTTCCTAAAAAGTCAAGGTACTGCTAACATTTAAAGCAGTTTGCACCCATTTATCTCAATACTTGTCCAGTTTTCTTTCGCTGTATCTCTCCTCTCTGGCTGTTTTTGAACTCCACTGTCTAACACCACTTGTTATTGAAGTAGTGACTTGTGTTGAAGTGTCAGAGCTCTGGGTGAAACTGTACTGTCTGCACTCCCCACTGCTGATCAGCTCCTGCTGGTGAGGTGATGGACAGTAAAATGCTCCCAGCACCTGTTTCCTGGCCACGCTCATGTGCTGTTAATAGGCTGATGAGAGACGTTAACAAAGTTACTGCAGCTCACTGGAAGGATAAATCAACAGAGCCGTAGAGTGTCTCACCCAGTCTGTCAGACGTGACGTTTTTAAAAGGTCCCAGTGACTGCTGCATCCGTCCTGTACCTGAGGTGAGATGGAAAGATGGAAACAGAGCGAGGATGGAGTGATGAAAGCGAGGGATGGAGAGATTTAACAGAGTAGTAAAGGACACTTTGAAGGATATGAGATGAAGAAATGGAGGAATGGCAGAATGGAAAGAGGGACTGATGTTTGAAGAAGCAGTGGAAAGCTGGAGCGATAGGTGGATGAAAAGGGTTGACGTGAAGAATGGAGAGATGGACGATGGGCTCTACAAAGTTGTTGATCCAGACTACCAGTCAGGATTTAGTGTAATCAGGCCTCCTTGAAAACATTTCTGTGATGTTGCTGGATGAGAAATGAATAATGCAATAGCACCAGTCATTTTCCCACATCAACAGCAACAACAATAACATTCATCCTGTGTGATTTCATATAATTTCTTTATTCCCCTGCCTTTCTCTCCCTTTGTGATGTGCCAGACGTATGCGCATTACAAAGAGTCAGGAAATGGCTTTCCACTTAAAAAAATGAGAGCAGATCTTGACACTGTTACAAGAAGGACCTTTGGCTGTGAAGGACCTTTGGGACAGCTACTCTGGATGCAGGCACTATTCTCAGATTCTCATATGAGTATGGACAATCTAATTAAATTCACCCACAAAGAGCAATATTTCTTCAGCGTGTTATCATTATTCTGCCAGTGAGTCACTGAGATGTTATTAACATAAAAGACTGAAAAGGCGAACGTTTTCCTCAGTGCTAAAAATATCCCTGCTGGCTGCAGTCCAACCTTGTTGCTCCTTTTCCTCTCATTTTCCTCACGCCCTTTGAACTAAAATAACATCATTTTTTGAATGGATTCTTGTGTTATTGATGGATTTCTGCTCCACTGTGGTTTGAATTAATAGCTTGGATGCCTGTATGGTTGCATTTAGCGTGACACATGCACACAGGCACACACACAAACACACAGAAAAACACTTTCAGGCGTTTTTTACAACTGCACACACACACACACACACACACACACACACACACACACACACACTAAGTAAATGTTAATGTACACAGGTGCAGTCTTTAGGGAGGTTGCTTTTGCTCTCTCATCAGTCACTCGTAATCACTTCCCTTCCAGCCCAGTAAATCACCGTCTTTTACTGATGCATTTATAGGATGCATGTTCACAACTTGTAGCCAGGGAAAAGTTCGACCACCACCAGGAATATATTATAAGCTTCTGCATCCATACAGTCACACAGTCAATACAGTCATACAGTCGATTCACAGACAGGAAATATTGTTTTATAAATGTCTACTCAGTTTCTGAAATGTATTTGTGCTTTTAATAGGGTTTTAAGCTGTTTACGACATATGGGTGAGAGTGGAGTTATTGGTCAAGGGGGGGGCTCCTGGGCGGCTGTGGATATTGGCAGGTTGCACGGCTTCACCAAACTGGTCCTGGGGAGGTCCCAATGACCTGTTTTATCCAACACTGGTGCTTTGTCGTAAAACCAGGGGGAAGTCGAGTCACAACTCGAGTATTTGTTTGAAGCGGATGGAAAAAGTCCTCCTGTGGCAAGACCATGTGAGTGTTGTGTGCTGCTGTGTCTGATGGGAGTGGAAATGCGCTGAAAAACAGGCTACTTTGTCTTTACATAGATTTAAGATTGGTGCCCAGGTTCTGGTAAAATACTCCTGATACCACAAAGGAAAGAAAACCACATTCCCCTCTTACTATTTTGGATGGAAACAGTCTCCTGTCACTGGTGTTTGAATGCTGTAATTGGACGTTAAGGGGCTTGCAGAGAGAGGTGTGATGTAGTGTTAAAACTGCTCACAAATCATATATTTCTCACCTCTGTGGACGTTCAAATCTTGGCTCTGGCATTCCCCGGCTATACCACTCCTATCGCTGCTAGATTTAAAATTCACACAGCACTGTCCTGAATGAGACAGGTGAAGAAAACTGTCGGCGTGGAATGGTGTTTCAGTAGATTTAATATTTCCTAAAAGCCTTGAATTTTACCTGTCACTGCAACAAAAAATCTCTGTCTGTATGTGCTGTGTACGTCAGAGTGATGGATGGTGTACGTGTGTTCCAGGATTATGTTTTATGAAAGTTAAAGGGCCCTGGGGTTGGTCTGGGAAGCACATAATCTCAGTCGAAGTGCTGGGCTGGATGAACCAAGGCTTTATTATTAAACACCTATGAGAGGGCCTAGAGCTGGTGGAGGCCCTTGCACATCCAACTTAACGCTCTCTGGCGGCTCTCATCACACGTCCTTGCCATTTGGGCATGAAATTAAAATGCTTCTCAAGAATCCATTTACTACTAAGTATGAAATAGGAATGCCATTATTATGCACTGATGCATTTTGAAAGGGCAATCTTGACACCCTTTAAATGTGCTGTCATATCAGTCCCTTGTGCTATCTTTCCTGTTTTTGGGGGTTTCTTTTCATTAAGTGAGTTTTATCTTTGAGGAGAGAGTATTAAAAAAAGGTAATACTTTTGGCAATGTGTTTCAGATTTGATGGTACAAGTGAGAATTGGCTATAAATGATGTGGTATTGATTTCACATGTGGAGTAGGGCTACCAGGGCTCAAGCAGGAGAAGAAGGGGAATGCGGTACTTGGGATGTACATAGAGGGCTTGCTGGAGGCTCTAGGGGCCTGGGGCCCAGGGCCTGGTTCCACAGCTCTGGGAGCTTTTAAAAATACTATAAAAGTTCCAAATCCACAATTATTCTGACTTTTTAGATTTATAAACCTCAACTAATGCTCATGGTGGATGTATTACTGGGTTAAACATGGAAATTGATTGTTGTTCCCTTGGTAACAGTGCACTTGGTAATTATAAATGAGCCCATAAAGGCAGCAATCTTTTATAGAATCTGGCGCATTAGACTTGGTAATACACAGTGACTTGTGCAGGTCACTTTGAAACTGACTGAAAGGATAGTAGTGCTTTTATTCTACTTCAATGGCTTCAATTGAGTGAGCCGTTCAGTGAGCCATTTCTTTTCACTAGTACTCTTTTCAACAAAAAAGCTCTGATAAACCCACTCTCTTCTGTCCTCTCAGCACTAAACTGCAAAGAGATAAAGTTACCAAGTACCTGGTGAACATAGTGGAGCATGTCAAAGCGGAATAGCCACATTTTCCCCTCAGCAGTTGGTGTAGAACAAAAACAGAACTAAAAGAAGGGTGAATATTGAAGTGATGTTCACCTGGTGGCCAGAAACACAACTCCAAGTGATTGCTGATGTTGCTCTGTGTCTACTGGATGTGGATATAGGCACTGCTGCCCACAAGTGGCCAAAAAATCAGTTATTAGAGGTTTTAAAAAGTAGGAAACAAATGGGATTTGTATGATGTCATTGTTATCCCATTCTTAGCCGTAGTGTTTTTTGGAATAATGACAACTTGAAAAAATGACATCCTTGTCCAAATTTTGTGTTGATCCCGCCGAGTCTATGTATGCTGTAGAGACGTGAAGTCACACAGAGGAAGGCTGCTCAGGCTGAACATCACTCCTTAGAGAAACAGAGCTTGTGATGTTGGCTTTTGCTGTGGCGTAGAAGTACAGCACATGTAACTTTGGCAAGTTCACTGGGAAGCTGGAAATTTTTACCATGCTCCATATGGCTAATTTGTGTGTTTTTATTTAGCTGTTGTGTATCTGGGACTTTTGGTTGGGGGCGGAGGGCTACAGCAACAGTCAACAGATGCTGTCAAAGTGACCGCAGGGAGGAAGCAGAGACAAATGCTCCTCATTACAGAACTGACTGCAGCCCAGTGGCCCAGTAACCAGCAGAAACCAGCTCCATGTCTATGACTATACAGCTGGAGATCAGCTGATCCTCACTGGTTTCGCTTACAGTCAAGTCCCATTCTCTTTTTTCCTTCAGCTGAAAAAAGATCCATTGTGGCAGCCATTATTGTACCAACACGGGAGATGCTCAAATTAAATGCATGATGCCGAAGCATTTGTCACAGCTACCACTGCAGCAGCTGTAGGCTAATGTTGACTCAACTCCATCTATGACTCCCATTATCTTTTTAAAACAATTTTTTCAATCCACTCACTGTGATTGACAGGTCAAGGACACTCCAAAGTGGGATTTTGCTCACAGCGCAGTGAGCTAGACCACGAGGTGATCGAATTTCAGTGGAACTGAACTGCCTGGACACTGTCCAGTTAAATATTCATCTGAGAAACATAAAGAGATGGAGGAAAACATGAACATATTTAATTAAATGCAACCACATGAGATGCATAACTGAGATTTTCAGGCCAAATGTGGCTAACCAGAAATTCACTCTTACAACATCTTTATGATCAGATACCGAAAATCACATTGAAATGACAAACGTAACTGCAGGCTGACTTAGATAATCTATTTGTCAACCCAAGGAATTATTTGACTTATGATCAAAAGATCTGATGATTATGGATCTCTTAAGCCCTATAAACCTACAGTGTGTTAAATAATAACATCAATTACATTTATTCTTTAACCCTTGCTTCCAAGTTTCCTTCTCAAGCTATTTCTGTTTGCACCCTCAGTCATCATGTTTCCAGCTGGCTCCTGCTTTCTTTATGATAAATTGGATGATATTATCATTCATTATTTCAATCATCTTCTCACTCATCCTGTAAGTGCAAGAAGTTCATTCATATGCGTTGTGTTACAGCAGAAAGTGAGAAAAAGTACATTTTTTCCCAGCTCCTCACTGACTGAATTAACAGCACGGTGCAGCGTGTCCATTGGGGTGATTTCATTGGGCTGTGAAACCAACGTGAGCAATGTTCCTGACCCCAATCAGGAGTCAGACAGCGGTACGGGGGTCGCCAGGGGTTACATCGGGCCCCTCTGGATAGACAGGCGGGGAACTGTAAACCTGGAAGACCAGGAGCCCGAGTTCTGCGTGTTTACCTCGCTGCTTTTACAAGTGATGTCACCACGTTGTAAAAAGATACAGTTCTCGGCGGCCCCGTCCTTTTGTTACTATTTGAGAGAATAAACACGGGCTAAGTGCATGGAGAGAGATGCAAGTGGAAGACTCTGTAGCTGGAGGTTAGGGGGAAGCGGGCTCCTGTGGCGCATGGTGCGTCCAAGCGGTTGAAGTGGGCTGTGGGGATCTGTAACCGTCCAGGTGCTGTGAGCTCGGGCCCAGCCTCTGCCGGCCAACCCCCGCTCGCTGGTGAAGAGGGAGGTCCTGCCTATAAATATTCAGCCATCCTGCCTTTTTTGTGTACAGGACTTCAACAGCAACCAAAACACAAACTGTTTATGGTCCCTCTGGGCCCTTCACTGTGTGTCTACATGAGTGTGTGAATCATAGTGTGTGTTTTCTCCCCTGAAATGAAAGAGACAGTGAATCACGTCCTCATCTTCAGTGTCTGTCCTCAGAAATCACCTTTTGAAAGCAGCTCTCATTTCAGCTCCTTTGGAATTCCATAAATATTCACCTTCCACTTCACATCCCCGCTCGCTTTCTTCCTCTTTACGATTCTGCCTCTCACTGAAGGTCTTTGTGGTATTGCAACAGAAATTCTCTTTTCATAAGTCAAAGCAGCGAGGTGTGGTATAAGTGTAGCCGTATGTGTAAAGGCAATGAAACAGCTTGTGTTTTATTTGAGCTCTCCCGGCTCAGACAGCTGGGTGGTTGCTGGGGCTGCGTTAAGCTACAGCGCCGGGGGTCCCCGTCTGCACTGCAGTGGTGTAAGTCAAGCTAAGCAATTCCAGCCCAGCTGCAACGGCAGAAATCGGACAAAACCTGGATATTCACATGTAGAGAATACAGAGAGTCCTCAGCTTCTCAGGACCTTTTCATAGAGTTTGAATTCTTCTACTGGGAACGACAGCTTTAAAAACTGCTGTTTGTGCTGCATTTCTCTGTAGCCCTGAAACCCCATCTTTCTGTTGGCTCTGACAGATGATGCCACATACACAGAAGAACCTGACCACTGGAACAATGTAGCAAGCCTTTATGCCTCTCTGGTCATTTTTCTGATCAGACCTCCGCTGTCTTGCTGCGTTGCTCCATCTTTTGGTTCAAGTGTACTTGTATGGTTCCTTGGCTTGGACTTTTATTAGCTTTTCCCGAGCCTCAAAGAACTTGGCCCGGCCTGGTTCTCCCAGGCACTTTCCCACTAATGAAGTGCACATTCTGCCGGAGCGCTTGGCCGAGCCCGGTTCCTTGGCCATCCCTTAATGGGAATTTCCCCGTCTTCCATGCATCCCTGCCTGCCTCGCTCTCTGCCTCTGCCACTCTGGTGTGTGTGACTCACGTCCTGAACAGCCCGCCATCGGCCAGGGGACGTTTGATTCATAAACCTTCTTACACTTGTTTGCCACTGTTGGACCGGTTGGCTGACTGTCTGGGCAACTGGCTGGCTGACCTGTTAAAGGCCTAACTTATTGCAGGACTGGGTGGCTCAAAGTGGGATAAAGGTTTAGAGGCTGCGACACTGAGTGACGTTGAGCAGTGAACTGTGAGAAGAAAACTATGTACAAGTGAGCATGAGTATGTGTGAGTGGGTTTAAGTCAAGAAAACATTCACCATACACTCTGGCGCATTCAAGATGGCGCTGTCAGATACTTTGACGCCGAAGTTACAGAGAGGCTGCCACTGCATTTTCCAAATTTGATCTCTGAATGCTGAAAATAAAACAGGCTTTGATGGATGAAGTGATTTCAAATATGACTGCTTGATTCCACATTTTACAACAACTAAAATTAAGTCAGACCACCAGTGACGACACCTGTTGCTCCATAACTGAAAGCAAACTAAATTGCATTAACTGCTTTTTCATTCCATGAGGAGCCGCTCTGCATCTGATATTTTGGAGCATCTTAATCACTGGAAAAAGAATCCATGTATGTTTTTGTTGCACAGCTCAATGAGGATGAGATAGTCTACATCCTCAAATCAACCTTGAAGGGCCTGTACTATCTGCATTTTATGAGGAAAATCCACCGGGAGATGAAAGCTGGGAATATACTCTGTGACAGGGAAGGTCATGCGAAACTGGCTGGTTCTGGCCTGGCTGGACATTTGACGGTGAGCTTTGATTCCACTGGGCCTTCCACTCTCTAAAAGTCAACATAATAAAATCAGGTCTCCCTTGGAGAATATGGCATATGATAATCATTTCTGTCCACAGTGGTTTCACCGCTATTAAGTTAACCTTTCTGATGCAAAACAAAAAGCTGGGAGCAGAAGAATTTGGAAGTGTTTATTTCCACACAGTCTTTGCTTACATTCTACGTCCAAAAAATGTTGTTGGGCAGGCAGCTCTCGCGAAGCTTTGACAGCCCCTCGTGAGCTTTAATCTTGTCAGAATCTAGGTCTACCATAAGGACGCACTCCAGAGCTGCCAGAGAGACAGTATGCTGAGGGTAGAAGACAAGAAGCTAGACTCTTCAAGCTGTTCGGTTAATTCCCATTATGAGCGGTCTTCATGTTTCCAACAGAAGTTTGTGGTTTGGGCGCTTGCTGCTTACTGAGGACATTAACTTTTCCCACACTGGCGTATCTTTGCTGCACTCATTTTCTTCCTCTTGTCTCTCTGTAGCGATTGGCCAGTGTTCCTCCGAGGGGGTCAGAGAGCAACTCTCATCTCCCTGTGGGTGGTTAGTCAGTGCAGAACTCTTTGTGGGCGATGAACTGTGCTGTGCATGAGGGCAGGAGATATACAGTGAGGGAGAAATGAACTAGCAAAATATGCAAATGATAGAAAACAGACAACGCATACAGACATGCACACAGAGCTGTGTGCAGCAGTCCAAGCAGACAGGGCTTAGGGTGGCCTAGAGGTTAGCAACACAGTCCTTCAAGCACCACACTGGCAGGCTTCCACCCTGCTGAAGTGTCCTTGAGCAAGACATTGAATCCCTTCAAGCTCCAGGAGTGCTGCTCTGTGGCTGATCCTGACCTCTGACCCCCCTGTGGAGGAGGCCAGGAAATAAAGGAGTCCCCCCTTAGGGAACCTGTAAAAATGGGAAATTATTTTTTCTAAGTGACAGAGAGACAAAAATAAAGAGAAAAAAAGGATGGAGAAAGTACAAAACAGCTCATCTTGATCGGCTCCCCTTCCACTGAATTAAAGGACGTTATATCCACTAAAGACTCCTGGCATGCTTCTAACTAGAGCTGATGGCCGGCACTTGGAGGTCCATCCCCTGGTTTAGAACCGAACAGCTGCAAAGAGGCCGGGCCTGCTGCTGATGCTGGCTGGGTGGTCCGTGGTCTATAGAGCATAAGCGCCCCATTACTTACCTGGCTGCATTGTTTTACTTTTTGGACACTTAGCCATTTTTGCTAAGCACTTGATGATTTAAAGAGATCCATAAAAACTGCAGGACCGTGACCCTCAGAAACCTGTGTTGGCTGTTACTGAGGTGGACTGAGACATTGGGAATAAGGTGGAGCTACAGGGAGGGTTTCAATTTAGTATGACTGGAATATATATATAGTACAATAAACCATCTTAAACCTCAGGTTTAACATATGTAACACAGAAATAATTTGAAAAGAGAAAGAGGAAGGAGCGAGAGGGAGCTTGAATATTTTTGATTTACAGCCAACAAATCTGCAAAATTCATCATGCATTTCTCTGTCAAGGCTATGAGGGGGGAGAGAAGGACTGGATAATAGTGTGTGATGGTGAAGCACTTTACAGGGTCATCCTTGTTGTTGTCCAGGCTCCACTAGCCTATTTGGAGGCCTTCTCTCACACTGATGATCCTGTTTGATCTTGTTCCCTGTCCTGTCATGTCTGAGCCCCTTTTGGCTGACAAGAGATGTCATCCAAATGCTTGAGCAATGGCAGCTATATGTTTTCTGGAAACCCCTGTGGAGAAATGCAGGGAACTTCAATATTAATATATCCCAAATAGGTGAGTTCTTCATGACTTTTCACAGAGACCCTCATTTGTGGAAGGGAAAGGCCACTGAAACAGCCACTTTTGTTTTATTGAAACTAGTTCATATGATGTTTTAGGAGGGTTACCAAGCGGCGGGTGGAGGAGAATGCTGCTGTACAAACCATAAGCCTGACTTACACATTGCCTCCTCTCTTGCTGAACCCATGGCATGGCTCTATAAAACCTGCGGTAGGAAACAAAAAAATGTGTGTGCCAGAACTTGGCCTTCAATAGAATATGACATTTTTTTCTGGAATTAATAGTTGTATATGTGTAAATTTAGGCGTGTTAAATGGTCAGTGAGGATATGACCTGCAGCTTTTATAAGTCTGGTTATCCTTGAAGAATGCGACAATGGGCATGAGCAATCACATCCCCATCAGGCGAGCCAGCATGGGAAAAACTGTCTCACAAAGATACCATGAATAAGCTGAAGTGATAAACAAATGACGGTGATGGAGTTTAAATGTGGCCCTTCTTCATGTGGTCTGGGCGGTTGCACTTGGGGCTTACTGTTCACTTATATCCATATGCGATCACTGAAGCACTCTCAGCATGAGCTTTTTTTTATTAGATCACATAAAGTAAACAGTCCCAGTGAGTGTTTTTGATAAATGCAATTTGCTGCTATGCTCCTTTCCAGGCTGCATCTTGTGTTCAGCCTGTTGTAAGTTAATTTGCCAGATCAACTGAAAAAACAGAGAAATCTAATGGAAAACACTGCCCTGGCATCCACACTGCATACCGGTGGTTGTCTAAAGAATGGGAGCCCTTTAATGTGGTGATTGCATGGTTTCAGTTCGAAATTTAGTTTCCGTAAAAAGAACGTGCTTTTCCGTTGTGTTTTTTCCTATTTTATCCCTATTTCCTTTCATTTCTTGCTTACATTATCAGCTTTGTGTTTTTTCCAAGGTACTGACACAAAATCATCACTTATGTGATATGAACTCTTCCTCAACTCACCTTTTTTTTGTTTTACCGCATCTTGATTGTTTCTTTTCAAACCTTGGACAACAGTGAGAGTGGTAACTCTAGTGGCTGCAGCTGGTTTCATTGAATAGTCAGACGTAATTTTTTTTTTTTTTTTGTGCATCCGTCTGTACACATCTGCATGCACTGTGTGTGTGTGTGTGTGCCTTCATAGGGAAAGTGCTGCTATGGCACCAGACCTTCCATAAATCCAGCAAACTTCCATGAATAAACGGGGGGAGAGCTTTGGGACTCTGGGCAAAAGTAAGCAGTCCTGGAAAAAATCAAAGGCGTATAGCACCTGAGGGAGGTGTACTCCCAGACATAGTTTTCATTTATGGTTAGCTACGGCTGGTTAGGAACTTGGTTTGACACTACTGCAGCAGTGGCGTGCTTCCTCTGCGTCCTTCCCCTCTGTGCTGTGGGCACTTTAAGCCAGCGGCTCGCTCCTACAATGAGATGTTAGGTTCCCTTTCAAAACCGTCTTTTGTGCACTGAACTGCCTCTCACCTTTTTTAGGAAATTTCAATTGTTTCATTCCAGAGCACACCAGAGGGCTGTGATGGCTGCAGTTTTGGCTGCTCGTTTCCTGTAGGCCTCCATTTCTGGCAGAGCCTTTCCTCCAATACGGCTAGCATCTGCTGCAGAGGAAAAAACACATCCAGCACTCAGCCAAACAAGAATCGAGCTTTTACCCAAAAAAAAGAAAGAAAGAAAGAAAAAAAAGAAACATGTTTACAAGGCCCCAGGCAAAGCTATTCTGGTGCAAGAGCATCAAAATGAAGAATGAAGTTGCATTGACCCTAAACCCAGTATCCTGCTGACTTACAGAACGCATAACCTGCTATGTATAATTCATACTGAGTTAAACCACTGCCATCTTTCTTAATATAACCATCAAGTACCCCTAATCATCATAATACCAAAATCACAAGTTGTCACACTGAGGTATTGTGACGGATCTGCTGAATGTCCGGCTTGTACTGTGCAATGTGAAATGATCGTGTTATTATATTTTCTTTACCTAGTATTAAGATACACACACTGACGTTCACAGGCACACACACACTTCAGCGCACACAAGCAAATGCTACATTTCATCATATTCACCACCCGGCTCCAATCGACATGGACACAGAAAGTAGGCTCCCTTATTTTCTCTGGAGCATGTCGAGGACTTGTGGTGTAGGTCTAAATGTGGGTTATTGTTATTTGAGAGTACGCGCAGGAATATTGGGCGTATCGATTGCTTTTCGCCACAGGCCCTCTTGGCCAGGCCACAAAAGCCTCTTGCTGCACGCTGCCAGTAGGCCCATTTCTGCTACACTTATTTTTAATACAAGCATTACATGACTTTGCTCTCTCAAGGTTTCAGAGGGGAGGAAATAGCAGATTGAATGTAAACAAGATTAGCTTCCCTCTCGTGCGGCACAGCCAGCTGCTGCTTCCATGCTCTGCCGTAAATCTGCCGGACGGCCTGCGCTGTGTGGAGCCGTGCTCTGGAAAGAGAGATGTCGAGCCTGATTCTGTCACTGTCTGGTGGCAGGTTAGGACGATCTGCATGCCCTTCAGTGACAACACGAACGACTGGTCTGTGTCATCAGCACTCTGACGCCCGACTCGGAGATTTCATGCTGGAACTTTAATCATTCATTGTAAGGATGATTCTAGCTGCTATCTGTGCTGGCACTGCTGCAAACATGTGGTGTGTATCTCCTGTATCACCTCTGTCATGCTGTACTCCGTCCTTCCCTCCTTTGGTCCTGGAGTTTACAGACGCAGGCCTTGGTCCCCCCCACTCCCTCTGCTCCCTCAGCCATCAAAAACTAAATATAGCAGATTTGTTGCTCTTTCAGAATATATCCCACCTGCCAAAATACACAGGCCCTGCTTTCTTAACCTTGCGCAGTGATCTGTGTATTTGGAGTGGAAATGCAGTGAAAGGAGAGGCCATGGCGCTCAACATGGCTGGCTTAAAGGCAAAGTAATGACACTGTCTGCTTGTGTTTTTGGAAGCTGTGAAACCACAGCAGGGAGCTCCCTGTAACTGCTTCATTGTAATTCCACGCTATTAGTCACATCACAGAGATACTGATATTGATTGCTGCTGGGATGCCTACCCTCCATCCTATCCTGTACTTACATAAGCAGTCCTCACACAGGGTCCTCACACAGGGTCCTTGCTCATGCCGTAGTGTCTCATCTGTGATGGAAGCTTCTGGCTTCGCTCAATTGAAGGGGAATTACAGCAAAAATATTTTCTTTTAGAAAGTTAACATCAGTAACATTGAAGTGGTATAGTTCGTTGAGCTCATGCCCATTTACCCTCATTTTTCTGTACAACACCCCTGTGTGAAATTCATTTATTATAATACGAACGATGAAGTCATCCTGTGTAGAAGGGTAATGGTTTGTTTCAGGTATTTAGGGAGAGAAAAAGTAAAAAGTGAAATATTACTGCGATTAAAAACATTTTGTATGGGTTAATTCTCCTTAGATACTCAATATTCTTGCAATTTCAAATGCACCAAAAGTCAGATGACCACTGAACACTTTAATCATGTGTTTGTGAGACCAATGTCTCGAAGCAGACGAGCGGCAATCAGCCACATTTCAGTGTTGTAAGAACTTACAAGATCCTCTAGCAGCACTGAGTAATATAGTACATGACTGTAAGCAGAAATCAAACTGCATCTCTCTCTTGGAATACAATCAAATGAAAATGTCTAACAGAATCTGCTTGATATTCTTAAGAAATGACTGCATTGCTCCTTTCCAGATGCAGCAACTTGTTCTGAGAACTGTAATCAGCCATCAGAGTGTGTTTGTGCTCTGTGTCTTTACAGCATGCAGGAGGACTGTAGCGGGTTCATCGCAGTAGGAATGCGGGTGACTTCACAAGGCTTTTAGAAAAGAACACTTCATCTTTCACTTCAACACTTTAATCTTGCACACGCAAATAATGCCATCATGCCATCTGTTGTTGATCCCTACTTATCTGCCTCATTTTGTTGCTGTTCGGACATCAAGTATATATCGGTAAACTATGTAGGGATGCAAACATATTGCTTCGTTTGTGCTGAATTACTGTTATCATATTGAATTAATTTGAATTACCACATTAATGCATGCGGCATCCACAGTTTAACTATTTTCCAGCGCTTTTGGTCTTCCCTGAAATAGCTCTGTCTATCAGCTGAGTTGCCCTTAAATTTTGAACTGACATTAATGGGACCCAGAGGATGAATCCTCTGCACTGGTTATTCCCTGACCTTCCATCTGATGCCACCAACAGGCAAAAGCTTTTCACCTATCCTGTGAAATATACTGTGCATTTACAAAATGGATTGGCACTAGACTTTGTACAGATATTAATGATGCCCAGAGGATAAAACCTAATGACTCCCATGATCCCCTGAGTTTTCTTTTAGTACCACCACGAGGTTGACTGTGGTCTTCAGTGAAATTACTTTACAGCTAGTGGATGGTTTGTCATGAGATCTGGTACAAACATTTAATTAACATTTAACTAATTTGTCCATTACTTTGGTTTAGGACCAAGTACTAACAAAACAAATGAGATTTCCATCAGCTGCATACCTGACTGTAGGAGAGTACTAACGATAGGTGTACCGCACCTTCATCATAATTACTACAGCCACTACAGGCTGCTTAACAATATATGCTTGCACAGACGACCTATATGGCCATTTCTTTGGTGAGGATGGGCTGATTTTTACATTTGTCTGCATGTCTGTAAAGGAGTGCAGATGCAGAGCATGAAAGCATGTAGACAGCGTGCATTAAAAAAAAAGAGGGTTGACAGTCCTGAAGATGTCTGATGCCACAGCCAGCTGCTCCTGTCATGTTGCAGCTCTTCAGTCTGTTTACACCTGAGCTGGGTTACGAGATGAATGCACAGCTTTGACGAGAGCCCATGAATGCATCAAACCTTTGTCATCAAACTGTTACTCACATTACTCATGTTTTAAAAGTGTCTGCTCTACCACAAGAGCCACACATATACACGAGATACATTACAACTCAAGTATGGCGAGCATTTTTCAGGCCTGCTTCACACTCTGTTACAATGATGTGCGATCACGTGCCACTGAAGGCTGCGAGTGTGCTGGGTTTCATCCTGACCAGCTGATTTCAATGACAAGTTTCTCCTCTTCAGCTGATGGAGCCTTCGGTTGGACTGAAACCCTGCATGAAAACCACGGCACACGATTGCCTTTCCTGCTCTGTGGTTACATAAACAAATGTGTGTGATGAAAAAGTCCTTTTTTTTCAAGGGCAGAGGCAGGCAGGAAGGCAGTGAATTGATGGGGGATAGCATGGCTTTAGTGTTTGCCTATGATAGACTTTAATTTACAGGAAAATGTACATTTGTAACTCAACACCGAATCAGCATAAACACAATCAATGTAAATATCCAGTATTATTTAAGTTAGAAAGCCTGATTACATTCAGACAGAGTTCCTGTAATGAAGTTACTCATATTGGAAATGGAGACACAAGGCAGTGGCAGTACCCAACACCCTCCTTTCCTTCCTCCCCTCTCCCAAGTGTCTCCCCCTCCAGTCACACTCTCTCATTCCCAGGCTCCGAATGTGGGTGTCCCACCGGGAATTCAAGTAGCACATCGGGTCGGCCACTCAGTACCCTCTGTTTAAAGGGATTCATTGCAGACTAATTGGGATAACATGGGTGGAAATGTTGACCTTCGTATTTCTAAACAAGGTTTCAATTAACTCGTAATAAGGCCGAGCAGCCAGGCCCTCGACGGGTCCTCCACATGCAGAAGGAAATGCGAAACATGCCCCGGTTGATGGCTGGCTTTTCTTAACTTTGATTAATCACTTGGAGAGTAAGCAAGTGGGACTGGTAAAATAATTAGAAGGGAAAACACCCTGTTCTTGCCTGCAGTAGCATTTAGAACGAAGGTTGAGTTACTGGAAGACGTGTCAAAATGTCGTCTGTTTCCTCTTTAAATCCAGATAAAGCACATTTTTGTGCTTCCATCAGAAAAGATGAAAACAAATCTAATGAAAAATAATACCCCCATACATTCCACACAAAGACGTTTCTTGGACAGCCTCGTTCACCAGAACTTCAGTTTTTCATTTCTGCAATTTGCATAATGAAATCATGTTCATTTGAAGTGGGAGACAATAGAATTTGGATTTGTATGTCTTAACTATGTTTCTCCCACTGAGGATAACCTTATTCAAAGCACAGTTCTGTTCCTTTGAGCATCAGAATGTGGTGTTCCCCCATTTTTGTGTAATACAATCAGAGAAAATACAGCTGTGCCCTCTGTTGTCCAAGGTGTGACTGTAATCGAGTACAGTCCAAATACATAGAACTGCAGCTCTATTTGATCTGTTTTTAATAATGACGTGTCCCTCACAATCTGCCATTAATTTTTTAAACAAAAGCCTCCTTAAACCACATGCTAAACTGGCTCTGACTTACAGAACTGATACTTTGAGGAAGTTTATTATTTCACATTATATTGTGTACAGGCTCTTAGATCTTGGTGCCAGTAGCCCTGATCCAGCAGGCCTAAAAATGGGCTGCCAGAGCTTTAGATTTGGTACAGGAACTGAACTGAGCCACCTGATGAGAGACAGAGTGGAGTTCTGGCTTAAGACGGGCCTTTACCCACTGCTGAGTCAGCACTTCCGCTGCGTGCGTCAGGTCATTTGGAGCCACAGGACACCAGCTGACCTGCTGCAAATTATCGTTAACTCGAAAGGCAACGGCGGAGCGCATATCTGTGGGCTGCTCCGCTGACAGGAAGACACGGGGGCGACGGGATGAGGAGATGGACTGGGCAGATTAAGCTGAAACTCAATGAGAGCGGACGGTGAATTTTCCCTCCCTTTCATGTTGCAGCGGCATCATCAGGTTGACAGTTTTGTATGTTTGGCTTCCTCCTCTTCTTCTTCTCTCCCTTCCTCCTCCTCAACTTCCTGCCTAATTCTTCTTTCCCGCTATTTCGAATGATCATGAGTCCAAAGAATGTCTTTCTGCAAGTGTTTAACACACTGGTCTTTGAAGCGCGGTCCAAGTGGCTGCTTTGTCTGTGCTTTGTTGTTCAAAATGCTAGCTGTATTAAATCACCTCCCTGTCCCCGGCCTGTGTGCTTCATCTTCTCCAAAACTCCATCTACATTCTCGAGGAGGAAGTCCTGTTCTGCACTGCTGCGGCTGTCAAGGGACTTGGCATATTTACACAGATTTTTAATGCAATTCTAATAGCACCGTGACACTTTAAATACTGATTTTTGTTGCTTTTGGAGCAGTTTCTCTCAGCATATATCATCAAGCTGGAGACAGGAGCTGACTGAAGGGAGCGGGTTGCTTCTTTGTCACTTTCAATAACTGGTAACATACTTTCTCCTTCTCCTCTTCATTTTAATCTAAGCCTAAACACATGTTGCCAAGTGGAAGATGATGGAAAAGAGCTGCAATTTACTTACTGAAAGATGCTCTTGATGCAAACTATTTTTCATATCTCAGTTTCCAGAGTTAACAATGAGAACTGATCTAACCCATGATTTAAGGAATTTGCAATCGGTCATATAACGTCATGCTCCAGTTTAACAGTGCAATTAACTTTGCATTCATGGGATGCACAGTGGCTCGTGTTTGCTTTTTATCCCCAAACATTTGCATTTGATTCTTTTTACAGACAGTCTTATAAAAGACTGTGAAATGATGGAAGTACTACAGAGGACATGCTGTAAACTGGGCAGAGGAAACACACCTTTCTTTTACTGCTGGGGCATAAACAGTAGTTTATGGTTGGAGTTTTACTGTCATGTTGCATAAGCAGGCAGGCAGGCCCCTTTTAGAAAAGAGGTTAAGCTTTGGCTGAGGTGGATGCTCTTATGAAATCATGAAATCTTTTACTCCTACACATGAATGAATTAGATCTAGGGTAAAGGTTCTTGGAGGCACAGATCAGGAAGGATTAGTCCACTCCCAACTCCCTTCGTAGTTTGATTATTCCCACATATTTTTCATTAGATAGCAGAGAAAAAAATCCTGTGTATAACAAGGGTTGCATGTGTTATGGTACTGATTTTCACCATCCTCTCTGTAAATTATGGATGGAAACTACGAAAACTACCACAGATAACTATCTAGACTTTAAAGAGAGCTCTTCTCCAACTGCCAGTGATCTGAGGAAAGATGAGCCTCTCTTATCAGGTCTCTCACCCCGTAGCCTTCACCTCTGCCTTATAGAGACTGATATCTGCCTTTTGTCAAATAGCTACCCTAATTTTATGGCTTTACCACCCTTTGTGTTCATCTCCTCACCTGTGATAGTGTTCAAAGGTGCATCCACCCAAAGATAACAGTTTACAGTAGTTAATTGGTGATTAAACGACTAGATGTCCTTGTAAAATGTCGCTACCTGTGTTGTGGTGTTTTTAAAAAAGTTTGTAAAGGTGTAAGTAATTTCATTACGTTTTAAGCCAACATTTGTTTATTTTAAAGGTGTTGTTATAGGCTTGTTGGCAATGACAGAAAAACCTGTAAAATTAAATGGCATGACCTGACATATGGCATGACCTGTGGACCACTTCACAGTGCACAGTACTGGCCGATTCTGCGTTTTTGGGGCAGATGCTCCTAATTTTGATATTAGGGAGTAAAAATTCAGACACACACTGAGAATATAATAATCATAAATCATCCAAGCACCTTTTTCTGCATTATGTACAATGACAAAAAAACCTTTCATATTGGCGCATGTTGCCGTAAACCAGTCTATCTGTGATAGGCCAATGTTGACAAAATTGTCTGACTGATATATCGTACTCCGGTGCAAAGCGTCAATAAACATGAGGATAATTACATGTTTAATGCTCAAGTGAAAATCCAAATGAGATATAATCTCTTCATTCTCTCTTCAGTTTTAGAGGTGCTGGTATGGATTTCTTTTACCATTAGACAGAGCCAGGCCAGCTGTTTCCCCCTGTTTTCGGCCTTTATGCTAAGCTAATTGGTTGCTGGCTGCACCCTCATTTGGAATGGGCAGATATGTGAATAGTATCAGTCATCTCATCTAAGTTCCCAAATTAACGAACTATTCCTTCAAGAGTCTCGTTGTGGAAGTAGAACTTTCTTGATCGAGTTCAGGGAACCAGTCTCTCTCACCAGGTCTCTGTCCTGCTGTCATTTTCAGAGGCAGTCAGATTTTACACCAGGAACAAGTCTGCCAATGTGAGATTTGCAGCCACCCCAGCCTCAGCCAGAGCTCTAAACCCACGTAATTACATTTTAAGCAGCATTGGCTGGTTGAAATACCTCAAGTAATTAGTTTTGTTTTTCCACTCTTCCTATAATCTTCTCCTTTTGTACAAGGGTTTGGACCATGAGCTGGAGAACGAAGCAGAACAAGTCAGTAGGTAATATGGAATGAATTAAAAAAATCTGACGTAGTTGGATGTAAGAATAGAATGACCCCCTCCACCGACCCCCGCATCCACCCACCCACCCACACACACACATACGCGCATTCACACAGACCACCTGAAATGTGTTTTGGGGGTTGTTTCCTTTGATTAGGAGTGTTATGGAATGCTGTACAAATATAAAAGCTGTCCAGACAGTTTTATAGTGTTTATTTGTGGTACCACCTGTGTTTCCATACAGAAGAATGAGCTTGTGATGGTGATGAGGAACATAGAGTGTAAAGGAAGTACAGTCTGTGCTGTGCGTGCTTCAAGTTCAACTGGCCAGTCCAGAGCCAAAAACAAGCCTATAAAGTGCATCTTAATCTGTTCCTCTGTCGAAGAGACCAGCTTGGCCTGACTTTTAATTTGTTCGAAATCTCTAAGGCGCAGTTGTCGCTGGGCTTTCAGAAGGTCCCTCAGACACCCCCGCCACCCCTCCGCCCCTGCCTGTCCTCCTCCTCGCCTCTTCCTCTCTCCACATCGCTCCCTCTCTCCCTTCTCTGTCAAATATTTATAGCTGATGGCAGATAAGATTATTTCAGCCTCGAACCTCTCAGTGCCAGCTGCCGCAGACCTTTGCTCACAATAAAGCCTAAGATGCGTTCCAGGCGGGGGGAAGATTGTTTTATTTGGAGCTCATCCTAGGCCTCTATTGATAGAAGAGTGAGGTGCAGAAAAACAGGACACCATTCACCTTCCTGGCTCAGCGCATCATCTTCGACTCTTATCTCGAAATGTTGGGAATTTTCTTCCTTTCATACTCCACGTTTTTTGTTTGGAGAGCAGAGGCGGTGGGCGTCAGGCCTGAGCTGTCGATGTTTGCACTGTGAAAAACATGACTTTTTGTGTCGGGCCTTGAGGAGGTGCTGTCAGCACTCTCCTGTTCGCCAGTTCAGGGGTTTCACATTCTGTGAGCCACGCACACGTTTTGCCTTCTTCTTTACCGCCAGAGATTTAGTGAAACGTGATGATTTGCAGAGTGTATATACAAGCTGACCACAGTATTTTAAAGTGCATTCAAAAAAGACATGATCCCATAATTCAACTTGGATGCTTTGCATTCTTTGGTGTTTGTTAAAAATGATTTAGCATAACTGTAAACATCACTGAATGGACTGACCTTTGTACGTTTTGAAGTTCATAAAACAGGACAACTTATTATGAGATGTAGAGCTGGACACACTTGGAGTATTTCTATTTTATACATGTACATTTGTCAGAGTGAATCCATGTCAGTATCTCTTTATATAAGGCATAAATCACCATGATGAAATGCCAGGGCTAATCCAGCTGAACACACTACAACCTGTCATAGTTGGACCAAGAATGGCCTCCTAGCCAGTCAGCTCATGAGTGGAAAATTAATCTTGTTTAATAGAACGCCATCTGGGCTTCGCAGTCAAAATTGTTACAATATGTGAAAAAGTCATCCCAAAAAAGTTTTATTAACCTCAAGCAACCCTGGAATTTCTGTGGCTGCACAAACAGTTTGGAAGCACACACAGCAGCAGATGCAGGGAAAAGAAAATGATAGTGGCATTTAATCAAGATGTCTTTCAGCTGCGAGCGAGCGCAATAAAACTCGATCATTAAAACATTCCTGTGTATCTTCACTGTGTACAGCACAGTCAGCATAGTGGTGTCTAATCATATCTTACAATTTTATCTCATGTCTTGTTCAGTTGTCCTCAACCAGAGTTCAGTCAGATAATAACTGTATGTATCTGCAAATTCAGAAGCAATATATGGCAATACATGGGTGCCGGTGTTGTCAGTATTATCAGCTGTGCAGAGCTGTCTGCCCAGTGAGGTGGCACACGAATGTGCACGAAGGGTTCAAGACAGTGAGTGCTTTTTGTTTTTGACCATCATCAGGTGGATTGGGCAGACTTTGTCCCATGCTGTCAGTGTTGTCTGCTGCATATCGACCTTTATTATTGACATTGTTGAGTCTAAACAATACCAGTGGTGCCCTGTAGTTGCTAATAAACACAAAAAAGCCCCTGAAAACAGCAACAAATGAACATGAAGTAGTAAGGTGTTATCAGAGCTACTGTCTATTGATTTCCTGAAATGACTTTGAACCTCTTTTTCACTCTAGCTTCCTGATTAAAGACTGTTGCACTCCATATCTTCACAATAAAGTCTTTATTGGTTTCCCTTCAGTCTATTGCTTTATCAGTGTAAATAAATTAGCCCTAATAAAAGGGATGTTCTCAGTGAAATAGTCTCAGAAGCACCTACAACACTTCACTGGTAGTGAACAACAAACTGATGTCGTCCTTGCTTTATTTAATGGTACTGAAAGAAAATTCAGCCTCAGGATTTCTTTTCAGGATTAGAGAAATGTTTCAATTTATTTATTTAGCGTTATGTTATACATCATATCTTTTCATATTTCTGTCATTTCTATTCATTATTTTTGTGCCATGCTTTGAGGTAATTGTTGCGCTGTGAATAATGGTGATTTACTTTATTAACTAAAGTAATGCACTCAAAGTAAGTCTTAAAAAGTCAGAATTATCACTATTTTAGTCACTTATTGTTAAATATATGCCAACCACAAATTGAGGAGGAGCAGAGAAAAACTGACCAATTAAAAACAATAATTTTCAGAGTTTTAGAAAATGTGTTTGTTTTTGTTATATTTTGATATCCCATATTGTAAAGAAATCATTTCTAATCTTACTCTACCCGAAAAACTCTAAATACAGCCCAATAAAACTGACGTTAAAAACGTTACCTGTACTTAAAGATATATACCCTGTCGGTCCTGTATTGTGTCAGTAAAGGTATAATGTATACGTCTGCTTCCTTCTCGAGGACTGCCCTGTGTGTGCTTTTATGCTGGCAGAGTTTATAATATCCAAACAGTTTCTCCTCAGGACTGGAGCCAGCTGTTTACCCTCACCGTCTGCAGTCTGTTGACTCTTCCTTATACTTCTCCACTCTCACCAGACGTGTGAGAGAAAGAGCGTTTTGTGTTTGTATGTGTACATCTGCTTGTCTACGTGCACATGTGCATTTGGGTAAAAGAGATGCGTGCGTGTTAATCCCCAATGTGTGTGTGTGTGTGAGTCAGGCTATTGGGCGGTGACCTCATTAGCTTATGGTGTGATGGCTGCCATTATGACCTTTCAAAGAGCACCGATTGGGAGCATAAAAGTGAGCTGATAGTCGGCGGAGCAGGACAGCCGATCCTCTGTGCAAGCAGATGCCTGTGATAAGATAATGATAAGGCTGCTATCTGGCTTCCACATCGATAAGTTGACCACAACATATCATGGTCACCATCTAGCATGTCCTCTGTGGCTGATGGTCCGATGCTGATGGCAGAACTGCTAACAGGCCCATTAGAGCAATGAGGCCTGCAGGAAAAGTGAGTGGTGGACAAAGAGGGTTCAGAATATAAAGTGCACCTATTTAACAACTCTGGGATGTAGCTAAAGCTATATAATATTGATTGTGATGCGATAAGGACAGATTGTTATATCAATAAACAGGTACTCCCTAATCCTTTGCATGTCAATGACCGCTACATCAACAGTTTTTCCGTTTTGCTGTGCACTTTTACACCCATCCATCATTTATTTTTCCAAAATCAATCTTTTACAAACTGTTCTTTCAGAATGAGTCTTATGATACTTTGTTTACCGTATGGATCTATGTAAATATGCACTGCTGCGCTCTGCTGCATGATCTCCTTATCCTTCTCTCATCTCTGCCTGTGCCATCATCAACACTCAGGCTGACTGCCCGGTACAAAGGTGAATTGTTTATTGGTGCCATTCTCCATCTTCTGGAAGCCACAGACTGCTACATAATGAAGGCATTACATATGATGTTTTTTTGTTTTTTTTTAATCAATGCGAGGACCCTGATAGCTGGCTACCAACGTTGTTTGGAAATCTCTCATTATCTTTTGAGATAAGGAGAAGAGTGCTGTTGGGCTCAAAGGGTATTAGGAGCAGAGCTCACTGACTGTCACTCAAAATACTAGCTGCATTAAAAACATTAGTTCGTAGACAGCTGACACACTGCACACATTTTTTTGTTTCTTTTAAAATGCGGGGAATGATTTGCAGCAACTTAGTCTTTCTTCACCTCATGTTTGATTCAAGACATTAACTTTTATCTTGAGGCACCGTAGTGTGTGATAAGTTCTTTTATTCCAGACAGTTTATGGCAGGTTTTGGTGCAGCAGGTATGACAGAACATGCAAGTAAGTGCCCACTGTTATCTTAACAACAGCCATGCCAGCAGCTCTGAAAGGGTTTACTTAGGCACTGTGACCCTTTCAGCTAAAGGCTAAAGTCAGCATGCTAACAAGTTTATGTTTAGCAAATTATATTTACCATGTTCACCACTTTAACTTAGCTTGTTAGCACGCTCACAATTTCTAACTAACACTAGACAGTAAGTACAGCTGAGGATGATGAGAATGTTAATCAGTTAAAATCTGAAGGGCAGTGGTTGTTGGAGCCACAAATTAAAGTTACAGGATTACCAAAATCATTACTCTATGGCAGGGATGTCAAAGTCAAAATACACCGAGGGCCAAAGAAACAGATTTGCTACCAGCCGAGGGCCGGACTGGTTCAATGTTTATTTAAACATATTTTAATGATTGCACATAGCCTATTAAACTAAGATCTAACACAATGTATATTATTTAATGATTAAATGAACAATCCAATATTCTTTATGGCTCTGTCAGTAATTTCAAGTGTAAACATTTTTCAACAAAAACAAACTTCCTTCAAAGAAAAAAAAATCCTGTGCATTAAATGAATAAAGCAATATTTTCTTATGGTTCTGTCAGTAATTAAGGGAAAACATTTTCAACAGGCAAGTTGAGTTCAACTGAAAAATAAATCTAAATAAATAAAATAAATAAAAATACAGAAATCTATAGGACACAGACAAAACAATACTTTCCTTTTTGGGGAGTGGGTAACTGAAAGTTAACATCTGTTCTGGCTGCTGATGAATAATGAAGCCGAGGCCCGTTTGCCGCGCTGCAGTGAGTTCGCGGGCTACCGTTGCATTGTGGGGAATGTAGTATTGGTGCGTGCAAAACACCAGCGGGCGGCTGCGGCCAGTTCTAATACTAATCAAATATCATCTGGGGGGCCACATATAAATCATTTGCGGGCCGCATCCGGCCCGCGGGCCTTGACTTTGACATATGTGCTCTATGGAGTCAGCCCCTGGGGTCATGAATACCTCAACCAAATGGCTACCAGTCCAATAGTTAATATAAGATATTTGATTTAAAAAATAATAAATAAAAAATCTCAAATGTCCACCTGCTGGTGACCAAAGTCACCAAACCTCATTCTTTGGAGGCCATGAAGAGCTGTACAAAATATCCATCCAATGAGATATTTTACTTTGGACCAAAGTGGTGGACAGATTGACTTTTCCAACCTTAAGAACAGTGCATTAAATATATTTTCAGTGAATGCAAAATATGTATGCATACATTTTGGTCATGGCTGTAAACCCAAATATCAGATTGAACAGTGATTTTTCAGTTGTGCATTGCTATGATGCCATTACATTACAAGGAGCCAGCTGCACTAGTAATAGCATGAAGCAAAGACTTAAATCATTCGACATCATACAGTCTTTTTTAACAGCCATCATTTAACAAGCTACAAGGTGAAGCTCGAGCCTGGCTCGCGCCCGCTCAGCTAACAACCTCAGTCGCTCAGTTGTCGCAGAGTGTCAGTTCACCCTGAGCCTTCGTTGAGCCTCTGTTTGTGTTCTGGCTAGACATCGTCTATAATGAGCGCTGATTAGTTAACTTGTTTAAATGCCTCTGCTATTTCAGTCTCTGCCGCTCAGCCATCCGTCCATCCAGGCCCAGTCCCCGCCCTTGCCCACCCTCCCACGTGGGCGACATTCTTCAGAGGTGTCTGAGCCAGAGTTAGAAGCTACTACTGGCCCAAAGGCAGCAGTCACGGAGTTCAAGTTCAAGTTCAAGCTACATATATTTTACAAAGCAAATGAAACGTGAGTTCAATGCTGTGCTGTGTAAAAAAACAAAGGTTTGTTTCCTCTTTTCATGAAGACATTCAGCTTACATATAGATTTGATTAACTGTCAGCTCCCACTTCTTGTCTTTCTATTTGTCACTTTACAGATGTGAAGAGGTGGTGTTGGGGGCGCTCTCAGTCACCATGCTGCCTAGCCCTCCTGAAGCCACCTCCACTAACTGGACCTCAGCCTCAGCCTGTTATTCTTTCCACTAAGGGAGGTGAATGAATGTTAGAAGGACGGGGAGGAGGGCTCGTCGCGGCCTCTTCAGTCTGGGTCTGTGATGCTGAGTGGTGTTTATTTGTCAGTGCTCGCCCCGTCTTCCCCTTCCACCCAGCAGAACCGAAAACGTTAGTGACAGAGTGGGCAGAGATTGGTCTCAGGTCCTTGAGATGAAAATCTATTTTGGAAATGACTGAACTGCTTTCACCCAGAACCTGAGAAACGGGTCATGTGCAGGCTGTCTGGACTGAAGTTGAGGTTGCAGCCCTCCAGCAGACTTTTTAAACACAGTACCAGTCTACAGATGCTTCTCTAGCCCTTGTGGGATGTGGAACGACATCCTTAAGGTGTCCAATATCCACTGACTACCACTAAACCTGATGAATCCAGTACGCAGTAATCTGAGGTTGAGCTTTTCTGCATAGAAAGTAGCAGAGATACTTAGCGTCTGGGTTTCTCGCGGGTAGTGTTTTTCTTGTTTTATAGGCTTTAATCTGATGGATGGAGGTACGCGTTGGCCGCTGCAGCGAGGTGGAGGAGCGGGGGGGTGGGGTGGTTGGTGGGCGCCTGCAGAGAGGCTTTAAGCAGGCCAGAGATAAAGACCCAGAAGTGATGGGCTCTCTGTGATGCCCTTTTGTGGGAGGAAATTTAATGGAAGTGGCTACATTGGTAGCAGATGGAGCAGTTTCCTGGATCTCAGTCACGGTAGAAATATTAGACTGCCCCACACACACGCACACACACACTCGACCACGCACCCCCCCCATCCCTTTAAATTTGTTCATCACATTTACAGTACAATTGAGACGGAGGGATCGGGCAGGGGAGTGTTTATTTGCCAGGCACCAATGGTTAACATCTTTCTGCACTTTTTTCTGCCTTCTCCTCGTCTCCTTCATGCTTTCATTGACTCGTGTGTGTCTCATGCCCTCCCGTCTTCTCTATCTGTCTTTTTGGCAGCCTGTTTTCAGGATTTCCACAAACCCCCTGGTGGATCCACTGGATGCTGGAGCTGCAGGCTGACAAATCCTCCACCGGAAGGTTGGG
This sequence comes from Chelmon rostratus, assembly GCF_017976325.1. Lineage (NCBI taxonomy): Eukaryota > Metazoa > Chordata > Actinopteri > Chaetodontiformes > Chaetodontidae > Chelmon > Chelmon rostratus. The sequence continues at coordinate 23,472,048 of NC_055665.1, forward strand.
ATGTGTGTTTGTGTGTGTGTGTAAGTGTGTGGATGTGTGAGCACCTGATCTGCACGGTGTGTGCGTACGGCGAGTAGAGAGGGTTGTAATTTGTCTTTTGCGAGCATGTATGGGAGGATGTGTATGGGTATGCGAGTGGGGGCTGGCTGTGTGTGGGCGGCTCAGCTGAGGGCTGAGGGGTTGAGTGAGATGACAGTAATAAATTCATTCACTTTAGAGCCTGTTGATTACATCGTCAATCACATTTATTGATTATGTGTTTGGCTGACATACCTCCAAGTCTCTGTTGTTCCTCTGCAACAAGCCGACACATCCTACACAACAACGGCTGACTGAGCAGCGAACATCTGTCAACTTGTGATGTATTTGGCCACATAAGAACAACTGATACCACACTGAGATATCCACTCCCCCCTGCCCCCCCGGGGTCCTCTCTCCCAATCCAAATAAACTCTGAGGTTTCAAGTTGAGGGCTGATCACAGCACCGCTTATCCTGCCCAACGCCAGGAGCTGAAAATAAAGTCAATGTTGTCATTGGAAAACTTTAATGAAATCATATGCAGATTTGGTGCGCTGAAGGCAACGACCATGGGTTTTGCGTAAGTCACGGTAGTGATAAGCGCGGTACAGTTTCCCCTGCTGTAATGCCTTTGTTTACACTGTGGGAGCAGCCACGCCAACCGAATCCAGCTCTGAGTGCTCACTGATGAGGGTGATTAAGCTGAAGAAATTAATTGTGGTGTTTTTGATTAATATGCAATAACGGAACAAACAAAGGCCGAGCAGGGACATTGATTTGGTCTGACAGTTTGTGTGGCGTTTTGTTGATATTTGAAGTTCTTTGCCCCGATCTGGAATGTGAATTCCACTGTGTTCAGCTCAGAAATGCAGTTTAGCCCCAGTTGATTTTGGCTAATTAAGCCAGACTCCTGAATGTTTTGATGTAAGTCAGTGATTAGAGGGCTTTGGGAGGGTTTTGAAATGAAAGCCAAACAGTTGTGCCCCTGTTCCCTCTGTAGTTATGTGCGGTCTGGGTCGAGCTCTTGCAAAGGTGCATTTGCAGAGCGGCAGAACTTTGTGTACTGAAGTTCAACATGTCCATCAGACACTAATGAATCTCTCTTTTTAAAACGGATTATCCCGTTGTTTGTATTCGCTCTTGTGTTTCATTGCAGCCTACATTTTCTCTCTCAACAGAAGTGTGTCAGCCTCTGTTTATTTTTCATCGGCTGGAATGATACAGGATCCTTAGTTTAAGTCACAAGCAGGACCAGAACATTCACAGCATTTTTGCGAATGAAAGCAATTCTGCACTTGCTCGGACTGAAAAACACCTGCCATGTGTGTGGAAAACATCCATCTATGGTCAAAAGAGCAGGGTTGTAGCTGTGATATATAGCACACACTTAGTGCAATTTCTTATCACATTTTTAAGGTGGACCTCCATTTTATTGACTGCTGCTTTCAGGTATTTGACCTCCAGCCATCAGCACTTCGCTCCCACTTGTTATCTCTCCTTCCCCCTCCTCGTCCCTTGTTCTCCCTCACTCCCTTACCTACTATTCACTCCTTTATCCCCTCACCAGCCCCCTCTATCGTTCCTTCTTCACTGTTGGGAATGTCAAACGTGTAACCCTGTCGATGACCTCTCAGGGGGGGTCATAAATTTACTGATGAGAGATAGCGTGAGCCACACAGATAGGGAAATGAAAGGATGGTAGCTTGATGATCCATCAGTTCCTTGCTCTTGTAAACACTTCCAAATGCCAGTACTGCTAAAAAAAATAAATTTTTCCTCTCTTGACAATTTGAAAAGGTGACAAATTCATTGAATTCAATAACAGCTGACAGCTTAGACATTAGAAGTTTTGAGTTTTTTCCTGTGTCCTGTAAAAGAGTTTTATATGTATGATCTAAGAACATGATTACAACTTTGACTTTGACAGTAATCCTGTGTTAATAGACGTAAGTATTAATACACCAAATTAAAACAAATTTGGCAGTGTGTTACCTGTTAATAACTCAAAAGGAAGGGCACCTTCAAACCCTATTAGCCTGTTGATGTCCTCTCCACTGATCCAGGCAGATCTATTGCTGAACTCAACAGATGAACTCATTGGGCCAAGCACATATTATGAATGATTTGACTGCCTGTTGCGTATGTGTGTGTGTGAGAGCGCTGATATCTTTAGACAGTGTGAGAGTCTGAAAATGCAGACGGGGCTGTACGTAACACAGTGGCCGGCCTGCTCCGCTCCGCTGTCCAACCTTTCCAGCTCCTATACATCACAGCCCAGAGCATTCCCTGTTTGCTCCCAGATAATGCTATCAGGGCTGATAACTGCCCCTGACCCCCCTCCTCACTTCGACCCCGTGGCATCCCCCACATGCCGGGCCACTGGTTTTCCAGCATCAGCTGGGCTTTAGTGGGGTGAAGGAAATAGAGATGCCTGTCCCCCCTCAGCTGATCCCCATCCATCTCATCCTTTAGCCCCCATGTCTGTCTGCCTGAGCCGGCCAGACTGCGGCCCCGATGGACCACAATGTTAAAGCTCATCACCAACACACCCCGACTCAATCAGCCACCGTCGGTCAGCGAGAATCCCCAGGACACCCGCCATTTTCCCCTCCCCCGCTCTTTCTTGTTTTGATAGGTGCTGATGTCATTCCACACATTTTTTCACAAATTAGGGGGCTGAAATTACGGGGCCGCCTCGCCTCGCTTTGCCTCACCATGTTGTGCCAGCCCGACGGGAGCTTAATCCCTCATATCAAAGTTTGGCCGTTGGCTTGAGCGTTACGGGATACGGTGGCCTCTGTCCGAACCCATCCGGCCCCCCAGCTGTTATTTGAAGTGACAGAAAGTTGAGTCTGAGTTCCAGCAGCAAACGATAGAAAAGAGTTTCGGGAGGGCGAGTTAAGGGCAAGGGAGTCTCAGGGATGTCAGTTCTGGCCGGCTGCTTTTTTTTCGGGGGAGAAGGGTATAATGATGGGAGATGATAAGATTACCAGGGGTTAGTGGTAGCTGCAGTGGTGGTTGGGGTGAAAAGGAGCAAGAATGGGTAGCGGGGGGGCATCTGGAGGCTTGGCGTTCATCATAGGGGAAAGCCCTTGGTTGCCTGGAAACTGGTGGGAAACATTTGTAAATATAGCCATCCTGCATTCTAGATCTTACCGCTGTTAGCAGCCTATTTATGTGAATGGTATTCACTGTGGGGAGCACAAACTTTAACTGCATGGGTGCAGGATTAAGAGACATAGGACAAGAAAGGCATTCTTCTGCCAAAAAATGAAACTGGACATTTCATTTGGACTGATTAAAAGCACTTTTGGTAGCTTTTTAATCCATGCTTAAATGCGGGTTGACCCCTGATAAATCGCATGATAAATAAAAACTCACAGCACAAATGCAGCCACACTTCTCAGGAAGACCAATGACTTTTTGGTCCCCTGAAAGCCTGTAATTGCGGTCATCTTCGATATTGACTTTGTCATTTTTACAGCTCCTCTAGATGGTTCTCATGAACACTCTGCCAAGAGAGCCTCATTGGAGGCAACGCAGTTAATGGTTTCAGACATTTACTCTCTGTGCCCTGCTACAATGTCAATGCCAGAACTGCCTGTGTGTATTGTCAGCCTGTCTGTGTGTGCGTGTGTGTATGTTGGAAATGGCTGCCTCAGTTATTATCAGGGTAATCCTGAAATTGGAGACAGTATTAGAGTTGGGCATGTCATTCAAGGGTGGGATCCCGCCTGTGTATTGACTACCGTCGCTTCCAATTAGACAAAACATTTCCTCAAAGCCTTGCAGATCGCAGGGACTAACACACTCCTTTTTGGATGTTCACCACAGACAAACAGGCCGTTACGGTCTAAATGAGATCTCTAGGTAATTCCAAGAATACGGCTTTGTCCTCCCTAACCTCCACACTCCTCCCCGCTCCCTGCTTTTCCCTCCTTTCTCATCCTCACCTTTGGCCCCGGCTGTTGTTTTCCCATGAATCCTCGTGTAATAGGTGTGGATATTAGCCTGGTCGGCCCAGTGTCGAGTGACAGTGCGCTCAGCTTTGGGCTGTACGAGACTGCAGGCCTGTCACTGTGGCCCCTCTAGACGCTGCTGATGGAGTCATTTGTTTTTGCACATTAATTCAATTCTGTCCCCAGACTAGGGTCGGACACCTGCTTTCCATTGGGGTGGAGCAGTGTGTGTGTCGGGGGGGTTGGAGAGGGGGATGGGGTGGGTAGAGGGCTAGCTGGGCCACCTGCCGATGTTATTACAGTAGAGCGGCACCCAGACGAACACACATATGCACACACCCACACACATTCTGACAGCCTTGGACAGTTATTCATATTCATGTTTTCACAATTCTGATAAATCACACAGAACCTGCCTGAGATTACCTTGTTGTGTGTTCATGGTGCACTTCAAAATAATTACTCTAACATAATTCATTTGAGATATTCATTAAGTTCTGTGTGATGTGTGACTTTCTAAACAAGCTGTCCAGACTCACACATGTTTGGTTAACCTTTTAATTCTCCATACAGCGCTGTAACTCTGTGCAGTAGATGGATTTTTACTGTTACAGCGCACTGAGGCCGTCTCACTCAGCGCTCCGCCAGTTGTAGAAATTCCGTCAGTGATTTCCGCTGGTGGAGGTGAGGAGAGCTCTGGCTCTGACACTGTAACAGTCAGTCTATTGTTAGACCTGCTCACCCATGTGGAGTGCGATGGGTTGACTCAGCCCTACAGTACACTGCCCCCATGTGCTCAACACATCTTTGTGCCAGTGAAATATGACTGAAATCAGATCCATGGTCACCTACTGTTCACTGATTCACTAACTGTTTGACAGTCGTCACTGCAGCCTCACATATCCCTGGAGTCACTCACACACACACAAACATACACACACACAGACCAAAACAAGCACCTAAACACACAGGCATGTAAACATGAACACTCGCACACAAATTCACACAAATGCACGTATGTACAAACAGAGGAGAATCACAGATGCATGCATGCACCCACACACACACACACACTCAGGAGTCACACAGGAATTGCACATTAGCAACTATTAGATATGGATCTGCTCATCACCAGTAACCTGCAGCTAGAAATCCAATAGCCAATCATATGATTGAAATCTGGCAGTGCTTAGCAGCCTGGTCTCTAGCTGCCCGGTGTGTGTGTGTGTGTGTGTGTGTGTGTGTGTGTGTGTGTGTGCATACATTTTGCACGTGTGGAGCTGTGGTTATATCTGTCTTAGTATGACTACATATTAAGGTCCTGTGCGTGAAATGCCCTCAGGCGTGGCAGCGCAAAAGGTGTGAAATAGAAAGCTGTGTTTTTAATCAGGCCCTCCAGAAGTGTAAAATGAAGACATTTATGGATCAAGTTTGAGGTTAAACATCCGCAGTCATGATGTGCTGTGTGGATAAAGTACTTCCAGGTTCCTCCATTGCATTTGGATGTATGAGAGAAAGCGCAGATGTGTGTATACCTGTTGTATATGCCGGCAATCAACAGATAGTTATACAGACAAGTAAACTGCGGTAAGCCAAGAGTTATACAGAGTTTTTCCCATTACAAACTACTCCACTCTGTAGGCCTATTCAGTCCAGACTTTACATTAGGGGGCCCTAGCTCTATAATCAGTAGCATCAGTGAATTGTGTAGTTTCACAGTCAAGGACACTGTAATTGAAATGCATTCAGCTTGCCTGCCTCCCCGTTGACTTTGAAGCTCCCCCAGTATATACCTTTCTTCTTTGGCATAAGGTAAATAGGAAACTAAAAGCTGATGTAACGTGTTGCCTGCCCTGCAATCAGCCCACTTACTACTGGGATGGACCCAATCAATGCCTGCCTGTCAGCCTGCCTGCCGGCCTGCCACCCAGATGTAGCCTCTGTCTTAAGCCCCTGCTTGTTTAAGAAATCCCTGTCCTGGAAGTAGGTTTTGCAAACCAAGGCTTCCCCTGGAAATGACCAATTAGGGGGTAATATGGACCTGGTTTCTTCTGTGCCAGTTTGAATCGGTGTGCTGGCGCTACAACGTGATACGATCTGAGAGATACATGGATGGAAGTGGTTTGGAGTAGCATGAAATAGTTCCCCTGGCCTTCCTCCCTTCCTCTTTTCTCTACCCCCACACCCCTTTCTCTGTCCCTCTCCACCCTCCAGGAGTAAATTGGAGTACATAATTACTGCAGTACCATGTGAGCCTAATTGATTACTGCTCCCCCTTGGCCATTGGCAGCAGATTGTGTGTCTGAACAAATCTTTACTGACCACACATCCAGTTCAGGCCGCACTGATCTGCCTAGGATGTAATTTCGGTACCTCTGTTTCTTTGTCAAGAACATTCTTCCTTAAGTTTAACTACAACGCAGCAGATGCTGTGACCTGTTGTTCAAAAAACGGCAAAGTCAAAATGCACTATATTGAGTTCTTGACCCAATTTAAGTCACTTTTTAAATGAGAGCACAGTGCAGAAAATCCATGAAAGATTCAAATACGAAACCGATGATTCAGAAAACTGGAACAATGGTTTCTGTAACAAATCATGTAATTGAAAATATTCATAGACTGGTTCAACATTTCATCTGCTTTTGTTCAACTCACGGTTTTATATGCAGTGACATGGGCAGGTGTGTGTGCATGTGAGGTAAGCTGAAGAGGCAGATGAAATGTGGTTTCATCTCCCACCACTGGTCCAAATGAACATGTCAGGCATCTGCTCTGTCAGCTTCAGTCAGGACCCCGGCTCCTGGGCCCCCAGCACCCGGCCTTGAGCTGAGTACTGGGGGAATCCGGCTGGTGGCAAAGGCAATGAGGCGAATCTCCCCCCCTCCATCTCTCCTGCACTTAGACACACAGTCATGACACACACTCTGATGTATGCATGATTTCACTCACTCACTCTCTCACACACACACCAAGTCTTTGCATACTGTATATACTCTCTCTCTCTGACACACACACACACACACACACACATCGGAGACCTGCGGAGTAGCCTTAGCTGTTTTAATGGGCGGATGAATGCATGGGAGGTGTAGGATTTTATCATCCTCAGAGGTATCATAATAAAGAATTTGGAGTTTTGATGGATTGCTGCAGCTTCCTGTAACCAGCAAAAAGGTTTGAATCTGTAGGCTAAAACAGTGACTGTTGTTACCATGACGATGACATCATCTGGCCTGCTCTCATCCCTGAAAAAGGGGTGAAAAGAGCTCCACTTTGTGAATCTCATCAACCCAGCTGCATGCAGTCCAGCCACAGCATTACCCACTCCATTCCAGACCAGAACTGCTTTAGCTCATACCGGTTTAGCTCAACTCAGCCGTTTTCAGGCCGGCCTGTTCCTCCCGACTCAGCACAGCCACAGCCAGATTATCTCAGCTCAAGTCAGCTCAGCCCAAAACAAACGTAGTCAGCTAAACCCGACATTTTCACCCGATCAAGAAATACCTACTCATGAACCTCAAAACTGTCTGTTTTAACTAGGTTTTAGTCATATTAGTCCAACTCAACTCATCCTTAAACTTATTATTTATCACACTTTTACACTTTTCAGGTTTACAATCACGAACTTGGCACAGCAAACCCAGCCAGCAAGTTTCTCCCATCACTTTTCTCAACCACAAATTATGTTTACAAGGGCGATCCTCACAGCTCAACTGCCTTTTACTGTCTGTCACTCTCAAATAGAACCAGACTCCGAGCAACAGCGAATAGTGCGAGCTGCTGCACAGTCTCTTCACACCCTGATCGAGTTTCCATTTGAAGTCAGATCCAAGCCGCCTAATGTCCTTTAAATGTTTTTTCCTAAACACAACAGCAGTAGTCCTCGCCCCGGAGCAACTTCAAACAGCTGTCGGCAAGAACCTTGCTCTTGCACGTAGTCAGGAGAGAAAAAATCCCCCTTCCCAAGAAGGGTGGGGGGATTTTTGTGATTGATGCTTGTGGCTGCTGTAAGAGTTGTGAGAAATTGAGGGCCAGTGTTGATGTAGCAAACCTGCCTTCATCCTCTAGCTAGCATAGAGAATGATGCTCATGTCTGGCCACTGTTGTCTGGACTGGGGTAGGCTTTAAATATGTGCTAAATCTGGGTCTGAATGAATGGTAGTAAGAGAGATGAAACAGAAAGGCAAGACAGACAGAGGACAAGAAAGAGAGATGTGGCGCGCTTGTTGCCAAAGGGACTGAAGGAACTTGCATTAAATTATGGTGACAAAACAGAAGTAGGGAGACAAATTGCATTGCTGTGAGAGGATAAGGCTAACTTTCCTGCAGTGTGTGAGAAGTAAAGCTGAAATCCTCGAGCATATAGACATGAGACTCACAAATGCACATAAAAAACATGAGATCAAGCTCGGAAAGCCAGACAGTGTAGAGCTGGACTAATCAGGAGCGAGACGGAGTAGAGAAGCAGTTGTTACTCGGATGAGATCGAGTTGGCGACAGTGGTTAGGGATGATGAGCTAGAGGAAAATGGACCTTGAAGGACTTTACGAGTCAGCATAGATACGTACAGGGAATGGCCATGTTATGAACTTGTTTTGGAACATCCTGCCATAGGAGAGCCAGGGGTCAGGACGGGCAGACACGGTTACATGTAGACTCATGGAAAAGTCACTGCTGCCTTTCCACGGCCCATTGGACTTATGATGAAGTGATTCTAAATAGCTGCTTTATTCCTGTGGAAGTCATCATCATGTTCTGGACAGATGGGTGCTCATGGCTGCTCAGACAGTGGAGGCACAGCTGGGAGGCTTGGTCATTTCTTGCTCATGGTGCAACAATGTGTGCAATGGGTTGCTGACATGGACTTCTCAGTTGCAATTTTACTCTCCGCCACTAGATGTAAGTGTTGCACCAGCTGTCTCTCTAATTCCCCTCTCTTGCTCTCCCTCTGGCCCTGGAGTCAATAGGTGGAGTGGGGTACAACTTCTTGAATCGGCTTCTTGAGATTGGCACAAGCAGAGGAAGAGAGAATAAAGAGTGGGAAAGGGAGTTTGTGTGAGTGCAAGTGAAAGCAGGAAAGAGAAGGTGGGCTGCAATTATCAAATGATCACACGGGAAAGAGAAGAATGGTGCATACGCAGGGAAAAATCATGAGAGCAAGGGTTGGAAACGTTTCATCTGTCTTCAAATCATCATATTACTTCTCTGTGTTTTGGTCCAAAGCTGCTGGCCTTGTAGGTGTTTTCCTGACAGCTTTGTATGATGAGTTTCTAATAAATGTTAAATGTGAAGTAGAGCGTGTTTGTTTGCACCGGGTCTAAATGACCAATTTAGGCAATCAGTGTATCCTCATAGGTATTGAATAACTGCGAGAACATGATTACTTCACCCACCACCTCTCATTTAAGAAAACAAAAGTTACCTCATTTTTCAAAAATGCCACCCACATCCGCGCTGTCAAGTACACTGGCCCACATAATGAAACTGTATAGTTCTGAGCACAATGACTTAATTGTCCTCTTTGATTCGGGAAAGAACTAATGCTGGAAGATGAGAGACAGCATGACAAGCAATAGAAGAAGATGTTTTTTCACATTTAAAGACTCGTGTGAAACTTGTGTGAAAGCCTCTGGTGTGTTAATGCTGGTTAGAAGGAACTGGAAGCCTTATTTATCCAGCAGACCTTCAGTCTCTGATAAGACGCTGGGCTCTGGACGGCGGCTTTATCAGTTTGGGAGAAATGGATGGTGACAGGCTGCCGGGGGTTAACAGTGTGATTGGGTTTTGTCAGAATTGTGCTGTTTTCTTCCTCGTCTGCCACTTTTACAAGGCAGCAAAACTGTTTCCTCCTCTCTCAACTACTACATTGTTTTTGCTTTTGTAGTTTCCAAAGGTGCAATTGAGTGTTTCCATTTTGTCATTTTTAACAGCGCAATAGCTATTCACCTGGGTTGATCAAGGTCAAGAAAGACAGATTGCACTAAAGAAAGAGTGGAAGTAACATGGTCCTCTCCTTGTGTCTCTGCAACCGTGCAAAAAGCGATTAGAACTTTAGGAAAAGAAACTCTGTAATTGAGGAGAAGCAAGCAAGCAGGGCTCTGTGGAACCAGTGAGACCTCCTGCAAACTCATGAATCATGTGGAGGAGTATGATGCCAAGTCGGACAGAAATATTAATCATCACAAGCTCTTCCTGATCTGATCATTTTGGCTTATGTCATGCTATAATATTGAATTTTGACTGCATCCTCTGTGTGTTGCACACCTTTGAAACAGTGGCATTCAACATTTCATCCAATGAAACAAGAGAGTCTACAGCCAGGACAACAGCTTTATGAGGCTGCGCTGTGCTTTGAGATAAATGCTCATGTTAGCATGCTAGCACAGTGACACTGATTGTGCAAACATGCTGATGTTTAGCTCATATTTACCATCTTAGTTGTGTGTGTTAGCATGCTAAGATTTGCTAATTAGCACCAAAAACAGTCTAGGCTGATAGGAATGTCATTAGTTCTGCAGGTTTTCCCTGCTTAGACTGCTGCCCCCGCGACCTGGCCCCGGATAAGCGGAAGAGAATGGATGGATGGATAGTTTTCCAGGTATTTGGTACCAAAACTTTTGACAAATTAAACCCAAATTTGACCAATGATGGCATTATGAAAAGTAAATTGATAAATGTGTGTACTAAATTTCATGGCAATCCATCCCATACTTGTCGAGACATTTCACTCAGAACCACGAATGTCAGTCTCATGGTGATGCTAGATGGAATCATTGAGGTCATTAGTTTAGGCTCAGGGACCATGAATATCTGCACGAACATTTGTGACGAGCTATCTTGTAAATGTTGGGATATTTAAGTGTAAACTTAACCTGCTAGAGGTGCAATAAGGAAAGTCAGGGGATCACCAAAGTCAGTAGGATTCATCCTCATGGCACCATGGACATCTCTAAAAACTGCCATACAATAGGGACCCATCCAGTAGCTGTCGAGCCGATTTCGGTGTGGACTAACGTGGATGGACAGACTGACAGATTGCCATCCATAGAGTCATAGTGCTGCTAGCATTGGTTAAAAATAACAAAAAAGACATTGCATAAGTCGTGTGAAACTATACACCTTAAAGAAAAGACTATTCTGAATCTCATTATCAGTCCACTTTTGCTAAAAATATAGCCTTTGAAAGACAGAATGAATCATTCATTAGAAACATCACAGGAGACCAACCTGCTGTGTTCCTCGGCCACTTTGGTCAGGTACATCTGCCCAGCACATGTCAGCCTCAATCTGCCCAGTCCTTCTCTGCCTCCACCCTCTGAGAGAGGAGGGACTCTCTGGGATCTGGGGCCCATTACATCCAGGTGAGAGACTCTCATAAGCATCCCAGGACCCGTTAAAGCCACTCAGCTGCACTGTGCTGACACATACTGAAGCTCGGGGGCCTCTGAATGGATTACCAGCTGGCCTGTTTACGGTTATGGGTTTTTCACACACAGGCGGCCGTGAAAATAAAGATTGTGTTTTATGGCAGATAGTTTGGGTTATGGCAGAATTCTTTAATTTGTATTGTTTTCCTTTGTCTTATTTTGGGCTTCTCTGTTAATGGCCAGGTGCATTTTGAGAGTGTGGTTTGCTGGTTACTGGAAGAGACGGTTTATTTGGAGAGAGTAAAATTAGATTGCACCCAACTGAGGGAGCAAAATGACTCTGTCTGCGGTCAGGTTGCTGACCATGCTGCAAATACAAACAACATTCAATCTGGGATTTTTATCACTTTGTTGATTCCCTAGATCTTATTTACAGCCAGCCCTGTGGGGATGTTGGTGTCAGTCAATTCATACTGAATGCCTGAGTGTGAATGAGACAGAAATCTGTGGCTTCGCATGTTGTGTGAAAGTGAGTAAGTCTGTATGCGTTTATACATGCACGGCTTCTTTGTTCTCGGTTTACACTGTATATATGTGTGTGAATGGAGCGGTGTGTTCATTTGCACTCGGGCTGAGGCATCATCTGCTCTCCCGTGCCTCTGCCCCTGCGGGTCTGAGTCACCGTTTGAGGAGCTCGTGCCAGACGTCTGAGGAAATAATGGTGATGTTCCTCCCAGATCCGATTTGGTGGCCTGCCGAACTAACACCTTCTCTACAGAGCTGATCTACTGCCTCTGGCAACTCCCACACCACTAAGCCGCCACCATTACGCAGCAGTCAGCAGAGCTTTACCTCAAAGTCATGTTACCTCAATCAGCTTGGCATGAGCCCAGGAGCGGAGATGGATGGATAGATGGTTAGGGAAGGAGAAAAGAGGGAGGAGGACGGAAGAAAGCTCTGGCGTATGCTTCTGACACGGCAAATTCACACATGGATGTAAATATTATAGAAATAAATAGATATGTACCTTTTTCTCACATGAATACAAACACAGTCTAGCTGGCATCTCGTACGATGCTACCCTTCTTTGAAGTCTCTGATTCATCTGCTGTAAGGATTCAATTCAGCGAGCTGTCACACCTCCATGAACGTCACAGTTAAAAATAGTTAGCAGAAGTGGTTTTTATACGCATACACGTCTCTTTTCAAAGTGGATGATCTCAACAAAAGTGCCAAATGGGCACTGGGACAAGCACTTTGAGTTTCTCTCCAGCACTGATATAAAAGCCAAGGTCAGAGGCACTGCCAGAACAGAAAGCCTGACAGGTGTAGCAACAATAAGTACAGGGGTACAGGGCTTGGGGAGTGATCAATTATGCACTCTGAGCTAACAAGGATTCCTTTCTGGGATATTGAACATGTCCCACACTGGAACTGCTAATAAACATCTCCTCTTAAGCTGTCAGTCACGCACGTCAACTCACGATGCCCTCGTAAACCCACCTATAACCGCTGTGTTTGCCCTTCCTTGAACATACATGATCGTAGCTAAAGAATAGTAGCTGTGATGTCCGCCTTTTGCAGAGCCACACTTGTGTGAGAATAAAAGAGGAAGCCCCCCTCTGTTGTGTATGCTCTGGAGTATAAAACACCTAAACAATGGCTGTCATGGTCTGGAATATTCTTAGAAAGTGTGACATTCAAGTCCATTTTTCTTTCTCAGTCACACGCTGAGATCCTGAGTGAAAACCCTGCATGTATCACCAAAATGTCAGCGTCTCCGGAATAGAAATAGCTTTGTTTAAAACTTGACAACCATCCATTTTTGAGTTTATATAATGAGGTTTGCAGGGTGTTCACAGGCCCAGGGGGGTGTACCATTTTCTCAGCCTATATGTGAACAAAAAATAGGAATTAGTAGATTTTTACTTGACAGCCTTGAACAGATGTCTCTATATCTTCTTTTACACACACACACACACACACACACACACACACACACACACACACACACACACACACACACACAAACTCACTCCACTTATCACCTCAGTCAACAGCTTCCCCAAAGGTCCCTCTGGAGACATCGCGTAGACTGAGACTTACAGTGTCTGACTGGGAGAAAGCAAGACTCCACACAAATCAAGTCAAATAAAAAGGGAGTAGAGGAGATTGTGGGGTGGAGAGAGGAGGAACGTAGCTCAGAGAGGGATAGGGAGGGCACGACATGGGGGAGCAATGGGGGAGAAGGAGCACGAGAGGGGAAGCGTGGGAGTCAGGGAGACAAAAAGTGGAGGAGCTGGAATAGATATCGAGAGAGGCATCTGAGGTGCAGAATGGGAAATAAAGCAAGCCAGGGTGGTGCAGGGATTAAGGTAGAACCAGGTGAGTCACTACATCCCTCCACTAACCTCCTCTGCTAAAAACAGTACTCTGCTGCCTCTGATATAGGAACCGGCTCACTGCAGACCAACTGGTTTCATGCAAACACAACTAGACTAAAATCTAAAATCAACTTAAATCAGGTCAAACAGTGGGTGAGATGTGGGAGGGGAGAAGGAGATTGTGCTATATACATGCTGTATGCGCATCCCTTTGAATAAATGTGAAACTGCTCAGAGTAGAATGATATCTAGTCACGCTGTGGGGCACTCTCTGGGCAATTTTATGATTGGACACATCAAAATAAGCCAACCTGCTATTTTTATTCACCCCAAGCTATGAACAATCCTAATTTTCTCTGAGGGACATTCATCCTGCTCTCATGTTTAAGATACACCATCTGCTTGGTAGGATCCTCTAGTGTGTGTAGAGCAACTTAAATTCCTCGCAGCATGGCAATAAACAAGATGCTGGATATCGTCCACAGGTACTTGGTCCATTGCTGCAGATTTGTCACGCTGCCAACATCCCACTCTTATTCTAGAAGTTCTTTATTTGGTAAAGATGTAAGGCTTGAACGCGCTGTAGGAGACTTTTTATCCACCTCTCCTGAACATATGTCCGCTGCACTTCTCGTTCTGAGCTGATAAAAGCTGTCAAGGTTTGACAAGTTCTGCTTTCTGAGCTGTGATTTGCATACTTAATGCCCACCTGTGAGCATTAACGAGTGTTGCTATTTTCTCCTGACCTCTCACAGATCTGCTGCTGACTGAGCATCTATTGTGTTGAGCATCTCATCAGAGCAGCTGCATCCTGAGATGATCAAACCAGTATGCGGAACTGACAATTAACAGCCAAATTCACATTTGTTTTTACCAGACATTTTGTCCCAATGTAGTTGTTTAGTCAAACAGAGACTGAACTTAACCCTGTCTGCATGCTTTGTACTGGATAAAAGCTTGATTAGTATGTGAATCATTTTCAGGAAAAACACATATTTGCATATATAGTTAAGCCCAATAGTCTCTGCCAAAATGTGTGCTGCTGTAGCTGAACCTGCACTCTGACCCTGAGTGGCGGGAAGCAAGAGAAGAGGAATTTATTTCGAATATATTATCATACAGTACATTACATTAGGGTTGATTTCATGATAACTTACAGCAAAGATCAAACACTTCAGGTGTCCACGTAGTGTTTCATTGGACTCATTCATACCTCCTCTGAAGGCCCGCTCAAAGCCACAGCTAATCCTTTTTTGGTCTGAGAAATATCCAGTGCGAATTGACTGGCCTCAACGCTGAGTGATCTGGACCTATGAGGAGTTGTTTAGACAGTCATTGTACTGAACCGTGTGACTGTTGATAATTCCCATTTTTCCCGAGCTGGAAGTCCGTTCACACAGCCTGTCTTATCACCGTTCAGCACATGGCACAGCATTAAAAATGCAACGCGAGGCAAACAGCCCACAGAATTCTCGTGCGATGCCATCAGAGAGGTGGCAGGCAGTTTCCTCTGAGGCAGAATTGTAGGTGATTTTATTTTATGTTTTTACATTAATAATAACATTCGCATTTTGTGATGAGAAAATAATAAACTGATGAATTCCAAGTAAATTAGTACAATATATATATATATATATATATATATATATATATATATATATATATATATATATAAACACACAATAGAATAAGAGCAAAAATAGAAATACACACATTGATCATGGAAAGATCACTCACTGTTTTTAACACACTGTTGCTTACAAACAAATCATTCAGTGAACTGTAAAAGGGCCTCTTGAGCTTGTCACTCCATTTTGCCACTTCCTTTTCGAATTAAACCACTAAGATCATCAGGCAAGTGAGTTATCAGTGGCTCCCATACGTTTAAAAGGTGCTGTTATTTTCTCTTAATTAGGCTTTTCCCATGGGAAGTCCTCTGAAGATTTCTCTATACCACTGCATGACAGGTGTGTTTTTTTCTTGGGTCCAGTTTTGCATTTTGTTGCTGGCAAAGACATTTATTACACGACTTAGATCTCTGAGAGTCTAAGACTCCTGCTTTTGATGACAGCCCCAGTACAAACTGGCCAAAGCAATGCACATAAGTTTCAAATGGCACTTTGCTTTTAGTCCACAGAGAGGATCTGCTGGGGCCAGTTTTCTTTAGAATCTGAGGTGTGTGCACATGAAGTTAATGGCAGAATGCTGCCTAGCCACATCAAACGAAACACAGTTTGACATAAAACCTGACAACGACCTCAGAGATTAAATGCTAAGGTGATGGGAAGGGAGCAAAAAGCAGAAGAATCCATCAGTGCCACCATCAGTAAGGAGTTGGGGTGTAGTGCACAAGCCATTTTTCCTGAAGGGGACAGCAACACATTTCACATCCCAGCACCTGAAAGTGCTGAGCAGCCGTCCTGCTCCTGTTGTTGTATTTTATCACTGCTTTAACTTTTGTTGGGCACGAATGTTTTTTTTTTTTTTTGCTGTAGTCCTCAAAGCCAGCTGAGCAAACACAATCCTCTGCGTTCTTCCAGATAAAACTTGACCAACACATTTACTAAGGTAAGCTGCTGACACACATGAGAGAGATTACAAATCATGACTATTGAGGCATCTCATAGAGAAAGTGTGGTCACAGGCTTTCATGAAACAAGTTCGATGCCTGTTTCATGTTTCAAAGTCAGTATAAAAGAATTGTAGTAACATTTTTGCATAAGTTCATACCTGGAACAATTTCACTTCTCTTTGCCTCCTGTGTCCTGAATGCTCACTGTCTCTATGCTGTTGTTTTGTAGTGAGTGGGCAGCGTGCAGCAGGGAGTGTGTGTGGGTTTTGGTGGGCAGTAGCTCTGTTGATGCTACTCTATATGTAGGCAGACAGAAGGCTTAATAAAACAATCTCCAGCATTGCTTTTGTTCAGTGTGATTGCCTCTTATCATGATCTGTCTTGGGGGAGTTTTATCTCAGAAGATTACGCTGTATTGAAAATGTAATTGCACTGCTTTTGGTGCACTCTGATAAAAACTTGGGTATCAGAACATTGATGTGAGTTGTTGATCTAGTTTTACCTTTTGTAGCATCACTTATTACCTTGCATACAGTGCTTTGAAGAACGTGATACATTTTAATGATTACACTTTATTACATTCATAAAGGGAAAATCCCATAATAAAATCTTATAATATCCTATCCTATTATACTGAAGGCTCTATTTTTCATTTGTGTTATGTTTTGCCATGATGTTGTGTCATAGCATCTCATGTCAAGTCACTACATCTCATCTCATGCCATCTTGTGTCGGGGGACACTGCATCACGCCATGCCATGCTGTGTTCTGTCATGTTATTTCAGATGAGTTTGACAGTTTGGGGAAATGATTTTCTTTCCTGCTGAGAGAGATAGCACACTCATGTCTGTACAGTAAATATGAAGCTATAGCCAGCAGCCACTTAGCTTATCTTAGCATATAGACATGGGGAAACAGCTAGCCTGGCTCTGTAAAAAAAAAAAAAAAAAACGAAAAATTTGCAGTGACTTCAGTTGCCTAGCAACCTCACGGTGATGACAGGACCCCAGGAAGTCACAGCTGTGATTACATTTAAGTTTTCATACATACAGTACTCAACAAATGAGGTATGAGGTGTTAATTAGTGAGCCTAAGCGGTGCTTGTAGGCAGATTTTGGTTGCCTTTGAAGCTGTTTACCACTGCTTCGTTTTTTGTTTGAGGCTAAGCTAAGCTACCTGTGTGTGTGTGTGTGTGTGTGTGCCTGGGTGTATTGTCTGAGTCTGTCGCCTGCTGGCCTTTGTATCTCTGCCCCCACTGAGAAAAGGTCCATCTCTCTGATGATTCAGTCATGCCCCTCTTTTTGTGTGTGTGTGCACGCGTGATCAATAAATAGATACTGTGTGGAGGAAAGAGGTGACTGTTGGAGGAGACAGTAGAGTGGTGAAAAACATTCATCCCATGACTTTATGATATAACAGCATAACTATTATTATGACCAAATTGAAACAGCTGAAGTTTCCATTAAGCAGGGGTTAAAACTCTTAGTGGTTGTGGGTCTGTGTGTTATGAGGATGAAAAATCATATGCTGTACTTTTCATATGTTCATTTGAGGTTAAATTAGCTTAACTGCCTTTGAATCTAGCACAGCTGCTTCAAGATGGTCCCATCATGCAAAATCAAATTACATTTAAAGACTCATTTTCTGACTAAAAAACATTTTCTATGCCGTTGATGAAGAATATGGTTATTACCTAACTCTGATTTCCTCTGCTTTATTTGAACATTTAGCAGAGCAGACTCATCATCTGCAGCAGTGACTCATTAATCACCCACCTGATGCTATTGAAAGTATTCTTTGAAATAAACATCATAAATTGTGAAAGACAGTTTCTGATCCTTTGATCCACTCAAAGTTTCCCTGGCAACACAGAGAAAAAGATTCATGCATGTCATTAATTATGTAGTATCTGTAATCTATTAGGATGTTTTGTTTGTGGACACCAATCAGGAGCCTAATTAAACATCAAAGCAAAATGGTAATGAATTCATCTTCATCACATTAGCCCTTTCTGCACCAGTGGATATGTGCAGGTACAGGAGAGGTGCAGTTATACACACTGGCTGTTGGCTGGCTTGTCCCATTTTATCCTTGTCAGTGTGTGCCTGTGTGTGTATATCTGTATGTGTGTTCTCGTACCACATGTAAGAGGACAAAATAGCAGTGCTAGAATGACAAAAAAAGTCTAAAATCCTCAGACATGTTTCTTGGAATTGTTACTTTTCGGGACAAATAAAACCCCAACATGTTTTGTCACCATCCTATAGCACTGGCCATGCACGCAGTTTGAGTTTTGTTTGCTTAGGCTTTGAGAAATCCATTGTTGAGATTTCAACAGCCCCATCTTTTCCCTGTGTCTCCATCGCTCTGGATAGCAGACAAAACACACTATATGCACTGTGCTTATCACCAGACAAGAACGTTGACATTACACATTTCTGCAAAACCCCGGAAATGTTCAGTGACAATGTTTTTAAAAGTCTTCCCTTCAGCAACGTCTGCTCCTGGCAGATACAGTATGGTTCAGGTTAGAGGGGAAAAATAAGGGCGCAATAAACAATCTTGAAGTTTTTCTTGGCTAAATTTGAGGTTGGGGGCCAAAGAAACCCCACAAGGTTAAGGTTATGATTAAAATAAAATGGCAAACATTTATTACAGGTTCCTTATGCAAACTGAATGAAATCCTGATGTGCTTCACACTCATCCACCTCCCCAAACTCTACACTCACGCTTAACTCCTCACTAAATTCTCGACCTCAAGTTGTAAATCTTGAGGTAGAGAATCATCAAATGTGGATGCAATTCCTAATGATACTGTTTATTTGGACTATTGCTCTATGTACAAAGTACTTCCAGAGTAACACTGATTCTGGGATGTTGCTGTTTTATGGCATGTTATTTTTCCATTGCTGCTGGTGCTACAAACAAAATTCCTCCATTGTATTGTGTAGCAGTGAGGCAGAATACAGATATCTCAAAAGCTGTTCTAATAAAACCAAAACCATCTTCATGACTAGATACTGCTAGAAGAAGGGTAGACAATATGCTGTTATTGTGATTTGCATGAACTGACCCTTTAATGTGCACAAATAATCTCACCTCAGGTGGACACATTCACGATTACCTGTGACTGGATAAGATTAATATCTTTCATCTGCACAGCAGAGGAGTCTGAAATGGACCTCACGAGAGAGCAACAATAAATCCTTCTTTTTATCATCATCTCAATGACTGTTTTCAGTGCTAAAGCTCTTCATCTACCAAGATGAATCTGATCAGCAAAAGCACTGATCAGACTACACATAAGGGGATAATCCTTTATCAGGGTCGTCCCCCTCAACATATTTCTCTCTGTTTAGTAGCAGAGCTTTCACAGTGAATTTCACAAAATTGTGACTGGACAGTGAAAAGCTTTGGCTGCCAAATGGAACAAATGAACAAAACGAGAGCATGTGTGACTTTTGCAAGCGTGCTGTAGTTGAAAGCTGCTTGATTACTTGGCAAATGAGGAGGAGCAGTGTGTGTGTGTGTATTGTGTGTTTGCAGGGACATCTCAGACTGTGGGCAAGTACTGGCAGGTAATTGGTTTCTTTTTAAAGGATGTCCTTAATCCTCTCCTCTCCTCTCCTCTCCTCTCCTCTCCTCTCCTCTCCTCTCCTCTCCTCTCCCCTCCCCTCCTCTCCCCTCCTCTCCTCTCCCCTCCTCTCCCCTCCTCTCCACTCCCCTCCCCTCCTCTCCTCTCCTCTCCTCTCCTCTCCTCTCCTCTCCTCTCCTCTCCTCTCCTCTCCCCTCATCTCCTCTCCTACCCCCCCTCCTCTCCTCTCCTCTCCTCTCCTCTCCTCTCCTCTCCTCTGAAGCTCCAGTGAGTTCAGAGGACTAGCACCCAGGGCCCTCACCGTGGATCTCTTCATTATCTTTGGCCTGCTGTCAAGCACACACTCTTATTCCTTCAGCCCACATCAAGCCTATCACACCTCTCACAAGCTAATTGCCAGCACGATCATCTCATCTTCAAGAGGTAGGCAAAAGAGAAACGAAAGAGAGAAAGAGGATGAGAAGAGGGATGTACAGAGTACAGGGGAACCTGTCAGAGTAGAGAAAATGAGTGAGAAGGTGGTTGAGAAGTGAGGGAGGGTGTGAGGACAAGGAATGGGCTGAACTGTGCAGTAATTCAAACAAAGAAATTCTGTGAAAGGAGCTGTAAATGAAAGAGAATGTCAGCCACAAAAGACAGTTCGTGAGGCAGCTGACAATTGATGCTGTAATTTTTTTGCTGCGCCACCCACCATCCTCTCTGCTTGGGTGTTTCAAGATGCCGTGGCTTTACTGAACCTCTCTGATTTACACTACAGAGGCAGTGTATACACACACTCAACTGAAGTCATTGCAGGACTCAGCATGTGTTTATAACAAACTTATACTCACAACGTACACATTCTCATCAGTGGACAAGAAGTCCCGGCAGCCGTCATGGCTAAAACCCCACAGTAAGGCTATGGAGGGGTCATTCATCACTAATTACAGCTGCTGACAGGAGCGCACAAGTAGTGACTCCCATCTGTGAGTGCCTGAATGAAGACAGATTAATAGGGGAGGCTAAAAATCTCACAAACATTGTCCATTCATCCTGTGTGAAGTTAGAGTGGAATTAATTATGTGATGCGTGCATCAGAGGCACGACTGTGTAAGAGATTTTGTATAGAAGAGCCGGCGTAGGAGGTTATATACAAGCCAGGTTCAGATTTAGCCTTGAACCAAAATAATACATCTTATGCTGGCATCTTTGTCTAATCGGTCCCGTTTTTCAATACGCTGACGGCAGCTGAATACACCTATAGTATGCTGTGATCTCAGTTGTGTGCAAATGCAGAAGTGTTGGCAGCCTGTTAATGAATACCTCTGACTGGCTGTTACACCTGCTGGATTCTCGTCTGTAGCTTCCTGCTGTTCACCCTTTGGACAGCCACTTTTTGTACTCACCTAAGAGCGTCTTAACACAGAGATCTGGAGCACACACGGATGACATTGTTGCTGAAGTGTGAGACTGAGTTGTTGGATGACCCACAGTTGACTCTCGGGCGTTATAAAACCGGTCTGTGGGTGGGAAACAAGGCCGGGCTGGCCAAGTCCGATCACAGAGCGCTCTTCTGGTATTATGGGATTTTACTTGAAGAAATCCTCTCCTACCAAGCTCAGCCCCCAAGGTGTCCCCAGCCTTGGTTGGCAAGACATTTCAAATGCTTGTAGTCTGTCAAAGGAAATTAATTTGTCTCGCTTTCCTAATTTTCTAAAACATTGGCAGCAGCTGGAACGGCCAGCAGCAAGTCGAGATGTTTAAAAAATGTTTGTGTTGGGAGCTCCATCGAAGACAACTTTTCTTGTTGAAAACAAGGCTTGCTCTGCTGTATTCTCATCTCACATGACACATCTCCTCGCCACGTGAAATGTAACATGTTCCACTGCATACACCTCCACAATAAATGAATCACAGACTGGTAAAAGTAGCGCTCCTTCCTCAGGTTCTCAAGTTGGAGAGGACTGCTGACCTTCAGAGACTATATGTTAATAGCAACAAAAAATGAACACTTTGATTAAATTGACCTGATTTACCATGTCAGTCAGGTCCCACTAACAAAGAGTCTAAGGTATAGTAACTTCTGTGCTTGGGCTGCATGAATAAAAAATAAGGATGGACACTGCATGAGTTAATATTAACTTCACACAAGCTTCTGCTACAGTCCTGATCAGATAAGAGTAACACTCAACAACTGTTGACATTGGCTGCCTGTCCAGGTCAGATCAGACTTTACCATGTGTCTGATGACTTATGGAACTAAACAGTCTTGGCCCTTCATACCTGTCTGATCTCATTATACCTTCTTTCCCATGCTGTGCTCTGCCCTCTGTGAAAACAGGGCTCGGGTCTGTCCCCGGCATTTCAAAGAAGTCAGCCGGCTGCAGGGCTTTTTCCTATCGTGCCCCCTTCCTCTGAAATAATCTCCCCGCTGACATCAAACAGTCTGCCTTTGCTGAGGCCTTTAAATCCAAACTTTCAGCTAGTTTCTTATTCTTTGATTACTTCAGGCCTTGTACCTGTTATCTCCCTGGTGAGGCAGTCTCAGCCTCTGTGAATCTGTTGAGCCTCGCACTTATAATCCATGTTTGTCCTGCCGATGAGAATACAGTGAACTTTCTGAAAACCACTGCACCTCTCTGACCCTCTTTGTGTCCCACAAGCACAGCTGTCTGCTTATCTCTCTCTCTCTCTCTCTCTCTCTCTCTCTTTCTCTCCGTCCCTATTTTCACCTCCTTCTCCTCTCTGTTCACTCAGGCCTCTCTCTGCTGGACCTCTCTTTCCTGTCTCATTCCAGATGTTTGGATCTGTATCTTCGTCCTCTGGGAGATTTTTGTCTCTCTCTGTCTCTCCCTCCGTGTGCTTGTTTCTTTCCTCCTCTCTGTGTGGATAGTGTGCTTGATATGTGACTTGTAATACTGATATTTCAGCATTCATGGAGGTGTGCCTGTGCAACAAGTTTTTCTTTTTCAAATACTCAAAACACATTTGACTGTGGGTCAACTGAAGGGTGACAGTTTGCTTCTAAAAATACACTGAGGCAGCAGAAACAAATGTAGTAGCATGTATGAACCTTTCTGCTAATGCTAAACATTCATTATGTCAGCTGACTACGACAATCCATCTGACAACCACATGAATTCTGATCAAATACCAAACGGCCCTGATTTGTGCAATGAAAAGCTGACTATCATCTTGAAATGTCCTGTGGGTCTTTGTGGCGCACCACTTCCTGAGACTGCTTTTTTAGTCATTCTGCAGGGCTGTTTGAGGCATTTGTGTTTTCACCACACAGAGGGCATCCACCTCTCAGCTCGCTGATCAAAGACTAGGCCGAGCATGCCCTATGTGGAGCAACGCACACAGCTCATCAGTCAGCTGGCATCATGCTGTAAAACGGGTGAAAGATCTGACAGATGTGAAATATAGCAGGTCACCTTAGATTTCAGCTGATCTAGTGAGTGCTGATGGCTCCTCATCGTGCTGAATGGCAGAGAAAACCAACAGTGTGTAACATTAATCATTGTGCATGCCAGCACTTCAGGCTGCTGGTGGTGTTGTGATGTGTGCTTTGAAGACATTAGTCCACTAATACCACCACAATCAATCCATTCTATTTATCCTGAGAGAGCAGCTGCTGTCATAAATGACTGAATATGTTATACTAATACTAAATAACACAATACTAATATTCTATACTTAAATAACTAAGGAATAAAGTGTTGATAGGCAGCACTGTGAGCAAGCTCTACTGTATGTTTTATTATGTAAATACACAATAAAGTGTCATGTTCACACACATAAAATCAACTTAATGAGCTGTCTTGTCCACAGCAGTCTCCTGCCCCTCACTTCAATATCCTCGCATCCCTTCATTTGGTGTAAATCCAAAACCATACTTACCATCCTTCATTTGGGTGTTGAATCATTCTAAATTGGAAGTCAACCAACCGAGAGTTCACTGAATGGAGATGAATGCTCAAGAGAAATGTGATTTAAATCAGTTTGGATATGGTCTGCCTGCTTTAGAAGCACGGCAAATCTTTTTCTCCCCGCCTCTGTTCCTCTCTCAGCGTCTCTTTTCTTGTCTCCTCCAAATGTTACATGCTATATTTCATGTTGTGAGATATACCACAGCACAATAACAGATGATGGACGTGATTTTCATTTCCTTTATATAAGAAAAGAAGAGTTAAAGCTAAAAAAAAAGAAAATCATTCCAGCCAACAGTGGAGTGGGAAGCTGTTTCCTAGGGAACGTGTCAGATTGGAATGACTTCTCTTCCTGCGTATTGTGGGATGGTTGAATGTGTGTCATACCGTATATGCAGCTGCACTGACAGACACGCTGTGTCTTACAAATTGAAACAAGCTCTAAATGGCTTTCTCTTTTTTATGGAGAGAATGACCTAAAATGCCAGAGAATAATGTACCATCACCTACAGATAAAATCCCTGATGAAGGACAGGGCTGGAAATCATTTTAGGACTAGATCTGATTATCATAATCGCATGCAGGTGGAACTGGAGTGGAACCCTTCATAAGTTACCGTATGTTGTAAAACTTTGAACCTCGCAGTCTTGTACAGTCTTATTTCTGTGATTTAAATTACTATGTCTTTGCTCTGCTGAGGGCCAGGAGTACCTGGGTAGTAACGTACTGCACCAAATTCAAGGCTGAGGCTTCTTTTAAAATCCTAGAAGTCAGAGCCAGCAGTCTTCGGGATGGGATGGCTGTCATCATTAAAGGAAGTTGTCTCAATTTTATGCATGGCGAACAGTTCACCTTCAAACAGCATTTCACTCGCTTTCCAGGTGAGCACAGCGAATGCAGAGCAGACCTCAGTGTGATAAGAACTATACATCCATCTGATAAAAGCGCAGACACAAAGGGCATTTAAGGGCTAATCTTGTGGAATACATCAAGAGGGAAAGCAGTGGTTTGAAGACAAAGTGTGAGCCTGAAGCATGAATTTTAGGAAACAGTCCATCAGCAACAACAAGTTAAAACAGTTTCTTTTTCTTCAAACAAAAAAAAGAATACTGATGGATATTTTCCCAGAAGTCTATTGGTGGGATACGGATTCACACATTCACACTGATCAACATGGTTTCATTGAGATATTATGGATTTTTATCCGTCATTTGTCAAAGCACAGCACAGCACATGTCCATGCTCCAAGGTTATTACATGGCTGTTTACAGACTGTGACTGATTGACTGACATCTTCCTGACTCGCCGTTAGTTTAGTTGGATGTAATAAGGTGAGGAAACATATTATAATAAACCATTTAAACAGCAGACATTCTCACAGGTCATTGCAAGAAAACCACAGGTGTAGCTTCTACACTGATAACGGCTGCGTTTCATTTAGGTTGACCAGTTACAAGGCTATTGCATGCTGACTGCGGTATGTTGTTGACTGCTTACTGCCATGACAACTAAAACTGTCATTTGTTATGTAGGTGTACGTGTCAGTTTCGCTGCACCCACCTTCAAACTGAACGGCGGCCTCATCAGCCAGAATAATTGAAAACACCTGTGTGGGTGTGCAGGGCTGCTGAGCAAGATGGTGGGTCTTAGCGGTTTGGAGCTGCTGTCATCTTTGAAGAGTGAACTACAAATGTGTGTTAACTGAGAGTGTGATATATCTGATATTTTTACATGTATGTCAAACTGTGACACAATGAAGTAGGTGAATGACAGCATTGAGCAAATAAGTTGGGAGGCTATTTAAAGTTCAAATAAAAACTCAGTGCAATCATTTGCAAACTAACTGATTTTAGTATTCCTGAGCCCATGTTGGAATATCCTTTATACTTTGTACTGTGAGTAGTTGCCAAAAAAGGATTAGCAAATCACCACATTCTGTTTTATTTACGTTTTACACAGCGTCCCAACTTTTTTGGACTCAGGCCTGTCGCTGCTTCACTTGCAGGGTCCTGGTATTGTGCACGTTGGGTCACTGTGACACCATCGTGGCTTACTGGGATGCTTGGATCGGACAGAGCCATTGTCAGTGTTACTAATAACACCTGTGCTTTCCCTACTGCGGCAAATTAAAATGCCTGTTGTGAAAAAGGGCTCCTGAAAAATGCTAATGTGGCTATTCGGCGGCACAGTGATCATGGATTTATGTTGACATTCAATCGAGAGAGAGCTTGGAGAAAAGTGTCAAATCAATTCAAACTATAATACAGTCACTTTTGCCATAGATTTGGTGTGTGTGCCTGGGGAGAGAGAGGCAGGCACAGAGAGGGAGAGCTGCAGTTCGTGAGGCAAGCTCTGCCAGAGTCAGATAAGACATGCATGTATAATCGTTCAGCCATTAACCCAGCAGCCAGTCTGTCTGCCATACAGTCATAGTAGCCACGCAGGGCGGCCAGTGAGTGAGCTGACCTGCTATACACTGCTGTTACATCAAAATCTTATAAGAGTGCAGTCCTAGAAACATTGATTTGAATGGGACATGCTAGTCAGGGGGATTTAACACTGTAAACTGCCCTCAGGTAAGAATTTTACGAGTCTGTCTACCTGAGCAACCACTTCCAGATGTTTCCTTTCCTCACACTCTTCCGTACACTGTTAAACTTCAGCCGTCGTGGCACAGAAAAGGAATTTTTGCTGCAAAAAGGGCACGAAATTGCGTTTAGTTTGTGCGATGAAACAGTTACAGCACTTTCTATAACAGCAGCAGATGCCAGCCTACAGGCAAAGCAGCCAGATGCTGTGCATGCGGGCGTGCCAGTCGACCGCACACAGCTCCAACAGGTTCATCCAGCCCTGCAGTGAGCCAGCAACAGCAGGCCTTGCAGCGCCGGCCGGGAAACAGCACGCTGTACCAGTCAGTGTTAGGTCAAGCAGGGGGCACGGACGGACAGAGGCGGGCAAAGATAGGTTTTGATGGCATATTGATTCCACAGACCTCATCAAGCTGCTCTCCTTCAGTGCTTGTTTTCACTCTAATTTGTTTGGAAAGGAGGGATCGGAGAGTGAGTCACCCCGACAGGCAGCCCTCACCGTCTGGGAGAAGAGTGTCGTCATCCCTTCGCCATCATTTTCCATCCATTACAGCCTCCATCCTGTCCTTCCCTGCTCTCCTTAAAGGCTGAAATTCGTAGCGCCGTTCACGTCGTGAAGTTTAACAGTCAGAGCTCCGCAATAGCTGCACTTCAAGTCTACTACTCACCTGTTCAACCACACGTCTTCATGTTGTGTAAGTCAAAATTTGTGATTTGCCTAATCACCTCACTATTATTTCACCACAAAATAGTAACCCTTAAGAAACACTTGGTCATTAATTAGGCCAAATGTCCTCCTGAAAATTGTTCTTTCATGCTCATATTCCTATTATCTGCTTCTCCAGCCCTGAGGGAAAGAGGTTTCTCTACCTGGCAATATTACATCTTCTCAATTATATGGTTGGGCTGCTGCTGGCTGCTAGTCTTGGAGAGCCTATTGTTTTGATGAAAAATGTAATCAAGATACTGTCTCTCGCTCTCAGCGGTTGCCTTTTGGCACATCCCTTCGGAGAAACTGTGAGAAGAGAGAGGTGGCTGATTAACTGCCTCTCTACCCCCACTGTCTCTTACAGCCTAACACGCACAAACACACATATGCATTATATACTGTATTTGTATGCACAGTATAGCAAGTATGCACTATTTTAAATGTGTTGAGGTTGAGTCACTTGGAAAGCAGGTTTCCTTTTATGTGTTAAATCATTTCAGATATATTTAGCTTTATCATTTTATTCAAGGATAAAAAGGAAGCCGTCCTCTCTCAGATAATTGTTTTTCCAAATCTATTTTGGAACAATCCACACAGGAGCAGGTCTGCTCTGGTTGCAGCATGTGCAACCTCAGGTTCCTGCTCTAGGATTAATTCTAGGTCTCTTAAAACTGACCTCTGTGCTCGGACAGCGAAGGCTTCAGTCAGCAGGCAGGCTGTCAGCAGCTGTTATTGCTTTGGAGTGTGGTTCTTAGAAGCTCTGCTTTCAAGGCTTTCTCACAGCCTATTAGCCCATTGCTGCCTGAGAGAAGATAATGTTTTTCACACACTCCAGATTAAAACCAAAGATAATCAGGTCTTCTAAGTATTATAAAGCAATCTGCCCAAGGAGATGAGGAACAATCTGTTCATGTGTGTTTTTAATAAACTTGCTTTAACTAAACTTGCTCCAGCTGAGTGCTTTGATTCTTATTTTCTTTTGTAGTGCTGTACTTTGTGATTCATTTTTATATGCAATGATCACATGCAATCCTTGAACACCCATATTTTAAATGTAATGGTGATTTTATGTGTTTGTATTTCACCTTTTGTATGTCTGTTGGGTGTGCTTTTCACACAATCTGTTACAGTTTTCTACCACGCCCTCACATGTACCTTCATGTGTTTCATACATATGAATGTGAAACAAATAAATAAGTATCGTATCATTATATCACTCCGTGGTTTTAGTCGTTTTATAGTTCTGTATGTTTTTCGGTAAAGCACCTTGCAACCTCAAGTGTTGTATAGGTGAAGCTTATTTTTACACAGTGGCAAGCGCGGTACTGGCCTGAGCAAACACGTATGCACTCACAGGTATGCACACCCACATACATGCACACAAAGATGTGAACAAACACAAAAACACATACAGCTTTGTCAGATATGTGATCACTATGTACCAAGGTGTTTTATCCTTTTTGATGCCAG
Source organism: Chelmon rostratus (assembly GCF_017976325.1). Classification (NCBI taxonomy): domain Eukaryota; kingdom Metazoa; phylum Chordata; class Actinopteri; order Chaetodontiformes; family Chaetodontidae; genus Chelmon; species Chelmon rostratus. The sequence goes on from NC_055665.1 coordinate 23,500,623, forward strand.
TGTTTAACACTAATCATATCTGCTTTAATCCCCCAACAATGGTTTAGCAGGCCCCCCCCACACACACACATAACTGACTGTGAACAATGGAGAACTCTCTTGATGGCAAATCATGTCTCACTTCATTGGCTGCCGTTTTTGGCAGCTCAGATCTCAGTCACCTGAGGCCTGGTTTTGCCACCTGTTATGAGCTAGAAATGACAAAAAATTGGGGGTTTTGATGTTACTGCCTTTTAAATGTTTTTCACTGACAAAACTGAAAGCAAATAAGAGAGCATAAATAAGAGGGCATACATGAAAAGGCTTATGGAAAACAATGATTTATTTGAAATGGAAATCTGTCAGCAAGAACCTACGCATTAGCCGTTAATCTGTTGAAATCACACAGTATGGCAGTATTTTTGTTATGGAACTCTATGGGGTAATCATTTATGTGGAGCACTCGTCTGTGTCTGTAATACCAGCCTTTAGGCTTCATAAAAAACAAATATGTGCTGCATACTGATATGCTAGAGACAGCCATTTTTAGCTTTATAGGTTGCAGTGGTCGCTGCACAGTGATAACTATGAACCACATTTTGGAAGTGACGATTTTATAAATGTTATTCTGTACAGGTCCATAGGGTGTAACTTTGGAGGTCAAGTGGTCAACGTGACAGATGTCAGTATGGCAGAAAATGCCTGCAGACGGCCCCTTCTGTCCAAAGTGACCTTGTTAGACAAGTGACTACAGCGCTGTGCTTGTAAACATCAACCACCTAAAGAGCTGTCGCTAAAAGTGACATTTATACCACATTAGTTCCGTCATATACAGCCCATACAACAAGCTGTGCCCCTCCAGTTTGTGCTGTAAAGTAGTACAAGATGTCTGTAGCAGCTTTTATCTGAAATTCTTATGTGTCATTTATTTATCCGGCACTGCAGACACTGCCAGGTAAACATCTGAGGAGAGAAGCTTCCTCAGTCTGCTCTACTGCAGGTTTGCCTCAATGCAACGCCTGAGAGAAGAATTAAGTCTCTGACTTCGGCTAATACTACATTGTATGCAATGGTGGTTAATAAATAAAAGTACCAATACAATGTAATAAAAATACATTACAAGTCAAAGCTCTGCACTAAAACAAGCATCACCTCATTAAAAGTACCAAAATGTTGTCAGCAAAATGTACTGAAACTATTTAAAGTGAAAGTATCCATGTTTTGGGCTTGTCACTGGACCTTGATGTTGATTTAATTCTTTGAGTCTCGCAGATGAAGGATACGTTTAAGTATAATCAGGAAGTGGAGGAGCTCCTACTTCTGAGATGGACAACAATAATAATAATGTGAGATGAATACATCAAATAGAGTAGTAGTAGTAGTAGTAAGTAACTTATGGTCATTGTAAGTTCCACAAATAAACTTGTGAGGTTATTTTTAGTTCAGTTAAAAAGAATAATGCAACAGTTGGGACTTAATCCCACTGAGCGGTGGAAGAATCTCAGTGGAGATTTCCCCAGTTTGGCTCGCTGTGATCAGAGTTTGTGGAGAAGGTGTTCGACAACAAGCGGCTGATCCTGTGACTTCCTGTGTGATTCATCTGTAAGCCGCGAATGGCTGACCGGGCAGACAGCTGAAACCACCAATCAATCTCCCAAAGCCTTTTCTGTGGATATCAGGGCAGCCCATTAAAGTCAGGGAGCAGACATCCATCCAAGTGCAGACAGCGTGTCGATAGCCATGGCAGAGCAGTGACAGACTGTGCCATTTTTAGGTCGATAATGCTTTAGATCTGCATGGACTCCCTGTGATCAACTGCTCCACATTTCTCCCTTAATGAGCCTCTGTGTGTGTCTGTTTGTAAGGTGGAGTGAGGTGGGGGTGGCTTTCTGTCGGTTTCTCGGCCTGTGATGTTTGACTCAGCCTGTGTGAAGACACACGTGTGTCTTCAGTCTCGTGTGTCTCACAGCCCTGCTGATACAGATTCTTGTCCACATTCTGCAGCCTTCAGACACTGGTTGATAACCTTTCCTGGCCCATGACCCAATTACAGTGTCCAAATATTCTCATGGCCCCAGCAATTAATGCTTTGTCAAGTTGCCATGCATATTTTACATGTGGCATACTTTTGTGTCCTATTTTCAAAGGCTTGAAGGAAGCTCCAGAAATATCTCAAAACTATATTAACCAAATGCTATTATATGGATTTTAGAAATCTCCAATGACACTGTCTACATATCAGATGACCCCCCCCAGTGGGGTCTCGACAGCAAAGTTAAGAAACGATGCTGCACACATTGATTTCTGGAGGATGAGAATCAATGATAGTGCCTTTCTGTTGTTGTCTTCTGCATTTCAAGTGGTGATCTTTGACATTTCTGTATAAACAAATGTCAGCTTCGCTGCCTTCTGCAGCACAGAAGTGATTCAGCTTTTAGTTCAAATAGGTCTTACGTTTAACATCACACAGATCTTAGCGGAGCAAGCCTCATCTGCTTGAAATACGAGCGGATGGGATGGATAGTTAGTCTGAGAAATGATCCGTCTGAGCAGGCAACGATTCAAAGTCAAAGACAACGGCAAAAATTACATCCCAGAGCTGGCTGCAGTGGTTGTCAAGTGATGTCTAGAAAAAAGCAGCACAAAAACTCACAGCAATGACGACCGAAGAAAAACTGCCACCTTGTTCATAAATCATGGATTTCATCAGTCACAACTTCGGAGACGCTGATGGTGAGCCGATGCAGTAGGTTTCACCACTGCCTCCTGCCTGTTTGAGCACCTGAGTCTTATATGCAGATGCAATAAGGCAGGTGTCAGTGATACGACGTCATCATCCATGCCGTGCTTTAGTGGTTTGACCCCTTCGCCCCTCATCTCCCTCCTTCCCTACACATAAAGAGCATTTGGACTATAGTTTGTAATTGTCTGTATTGATTATAGAGTGTGGATATTGTTTCTGTCTTACGTGATAGGAGTCCAATTGTTCCCATTGCCCTTCGGTAGAAAATTAGCATTAACAGCGTGACTCACGGTGACCCCTGTTAATGACTCCGCTGTCTGGAGGGACAGTACAGGCTGTTTATTTATTCATCTACTTATTCGGCCAGGCTGGCTTAATAGATGGATGCTTTCCCCCTCTAACAGCCCCCTGCTTCACACTCACTCAGGAACCATAAATACTGATACCCACAGGCAAGAAAGTGGGTGTGAACATAATTTGGTGAATTTCAACAAGTCATCAGTATCTCTGGGATTTAGAAATTCATCAAAAACAATCAATACCCAAAACACCCATATCAGAATCAATCAAGTATACAGTATATAGATTCCTCAGTATCGGTTCCAATATTTCACTTGATTACCTGCAAGGAGGACAGAGATGACAGGGAGGTTTTTTTTACATGTCATGATGCCCTTTTTAATGAGTTGTTGATCACAAAGCAAAGTACAAGTCTAACCTCTTTCTGTTTTTGTTTTGGTCTCATGATATGTCCTTGGATCCAAAGAGCACCTGTTTTTGTTTTTTTCCACAGCTACATTTGTGGATGGCACTCCTCAGCCAGTCTCAGTCTGCTGCCGTTTGCTCTCGCTACAGACGTTTGAACTATATTTATGGAAAATCAATGACACACAGAAGTTGATGCTGATTTTGCTTTGACTCTTTTTCTAGTAGAATTGAGGCAACGCTGAGAACAGATAAAATACACAGAGTTGAGACTTGAATTTGATTGATATGGTGCAGACTCATTTATAAGCCAATTAAAGCTTTCTTTTGGATCCATCCTCCATAAGAGCAGCGAGAGGAAAAATTTGCATTTTAAGATCTTAAATTGGTATTGGGCTGAGACAAGAGGAATTTCTCAGTTATTTTTCAAGAGATGGATTTAAGAAAAATCAAAAAAAGGACAAAATCTGATGTTGCTGTTGAATCGGGCTCTAGGAGAATGTGTCTGGGAGGATCAGGCTGAACAAAGAAGAGATCTTCACATTTTCATTTCCTCTGGAAATAGTCCAGACCAAATTTTGAGCATCCAAATTGGCTTTTTGTCTAATTATCAAGAATCATCATAGAGTTCTTTTTCTTTTTTTTATTTCTAATCACTGATTGTAGACAAGTAGTCCCACATCGAGAAGCACTACACTCAAATAAGGTAGTTTAAAGTCCCTGCCACTTGTTGTTTTTTATTCTGTCTATTTTTATTTGGCTTTTAAAGACACTAAAGCAAATACTGTAATATTTTAACAACCAACAAGGCATTTGCCAAGAACCTTGCCAGCTTTTACAGCACACAGAGAAGCTGCTTCATGGCCCACAATCTGAATTGCGCCCTCCTTGATCAGCATAATCAGAGTTAAAGCTATTCCAGTTTGAAGCTAGGGTGGTGGAAGGAGAGAAAAGCTGTCAGAGTCATCACCTCCAGTTCAATTAGCCTCTTCTCTAAAGCACTGAAGCAACATCTGCTTTGTGACACAGGATTGAAGGGAAACCCTAGCAGGAATGTAGAGACACACTCTGCCAGTCATGTCAGCCATTGTCTCTTTTCTGTGTATAATTTATAGGTAAGTTGACAGTGATCTAGTGATGGTTAAATCTGCGTGCATCCTTTAATGGCACCAGAACTAACTGTATCACTATTGGAGTAATTATACAGAGAAATAGCTTTGCTGATACAGTTCTTTGTTTAGTCGGCCAAACTTGACAGGTGATGTTATTAACCTGGCAGATTTTTAGTTTTGGTTTCAGCTGCACTGTGCACGACCTGTTCACGTTTCTGAAACACATCAGTAACAACTGCTAAAGCAAAATATATCAAAATGACATTTCATTTTAAACTCTGGCATCAAGCTTTTATAAGTAATTTAACAGCTTTGTAATGAATAATTAGAGAATTAGATTTAAAGTTGCAAATCAAAGGCACCTTCAGACTGTAGCCAGTGTCTTCATGCACGGAAAGTGAGAGAAATGGCTTTGTGGTCCATGACAAAAGAGACTTGACTTGATAATGAATGCAGCCTCGCATAGAAATAGTGTGAGCGTAAAGGCATTGTCTGCAGGTAGGTAGGCCTGTATACCTCTCCTCCACGCAGCGTCCTTCATCCGCTGACATGGTAAATGTTACGTCAGTCACTGTGAGTGCATTAACATGGTGATGTTAGCATTTAGCTTGAAGCACCACTTACTCACAGAGTCACTAGCATGGCTGCTGGCTTTTAGTCCTACTTGTCCATACTCTTACCTAATCCATAATAACAATAGTTGAATCTCCAGGGTTTTTAGTTCAGAAGCCACTATTTTGCATTAGTTTTTACTCTTTACAGCTAATGAAAGTGTAATAATAGTACTGCCCTGGGACCTTCACTGCCATATTCCTGCAATTGTGGCATTAGGTAAAAAAAGTATGGTTCAGGTACGGTTGATTATGTTACAGCAACCACTACCCAAACCTCAAGTGTTCATTCATATCAGTACGTCCTGCATTGGCTCTGGATATTCTGACATTACACTCACTTAAAACATAATGGCTGAAGCAGGAAAGCTGCACATCAACTGTATTCTCAGGAGACTGCTGAACCCAAAATGCCACCAAACAGACATCATGGTAAAGAGTTAACTTCTGCAATCCTTCTACATCATAACTGATTTGAATAATGTGTTTTTCAAAATATGCTTTTATACAATCACATTAGTTGCAGCCCTATCAAAAGCCTGAAACGAATGTTAAGAGATCACCGCATTTCTCCTCAGGGACGGGATCGTGCCTGAAGTTGTTTTGCCTCTTCACTGCCACAAGGAGAAAAAAACAACATTAGACTGCACAAAATGAATAATTAGTTGCATGGTAACATCATGTCTACAAACCAATGCAGTGCAGTGCTGTTCAACATGATGTGAGCTGTTTTTAAGAGATTTTTTTTAACAGTGTTAAAAAGACAATTTTAGCTTCTGAGCATCGTGAATACAATGCAGTGATATGAAAAATAAAGCGACTGTACTGTGGTCCTTTGTTTTATCTCCAGTGCCAGTAACATATAGTGAAATCTTTATCCTTGTTATATTTTTTCTCATAACACTGACACTAACAGGAACTTTAACTGTGCGGAACAAAACAAATAAACTTAGAACAGTGTTTGAAAAGAAGACAGACCTTATATTTTTCCTGTCGTTTCCTCTGAAGCGGAGGATGAGTCCTTTGTGAAGTCGACACCACATCAGCAGGGACAGAAAGTCATTAACTCCACATCCACTCGGACGCCTTCCTCTTTGTTTAGAGCCCAGCGGCACCACCAGACACAAGCAAATAGATTCATGCCTCTTGATTTAAAAAAAAAAGAAGCCCAACACATTCTGTGTTGACTGATGGAGTAAAGCCTTTCCCTGGCATCCACAACAGAGTGTGCTTTCTGAGGAAATATCAACCATCCATCACCATCTCCACAACTGTGGGAATCTTAATTAATGGTGACCTTATGAGTGAATGCGCGCAAGAGCCCTCTCCTGCATTCGGAAAAGGTGTGTGTGTGTGTGTGTGTTTGCTGAGAAGCAGCCATGAAAGAGTAATGAGCTCCTCCAAATGATGCATCAATCTCCAGTGGCAAGAGATACAGGGGAATCCAATCTTTAACGCAAGGAACATCGGTGTGACATTTCACCAGAGAGCAATCGCCACCATCTGCTTCACAGACGTTGCCTCCTCCTGTGGTCCCACAGGTGCAGGCCAGAGCATCATGGAAGCCCCCCCAGAAGGTGGGATGCTTTAACAACTGCAGAGTTCCTGTTGCTCTGTCTTCACTCCACTGCACCCTCTGCAAGGCTCGGCACAGCCAGGGTTATAGGTGCCTATTCGGTGCATGGCTGCACACACATATGTGACTAGCATCCAGACAGGTTGTTAGGGGAGACACCTCATTGAAAAGCAGAGCACACATATTCAGAGGTGTGCATGGTGATGCGCCAGCCGAGCAGCGGCACTCTCTATGGGAAACAATGGAGTCTTGCTTAGGAGTGTTTGCTCAATTGGAGTTGACATGCAGCCCAGACTAATAGATTAGAAGAGTCTGGAGTGAGCAAATTTCTCTGCCTCTTTCCCTCCACCGTTCGTTTTTCTTTCTCACCAGTGATTCTGTTTGATGTGACCGGGCTTAGAAGTTGGCATTTTAAACTTACATGTGACCGCGTCTTTACCGCCAAGGACACTATTCAGCTAAATGATGTGCTCCTCCTATAATTCAACTGCACATTCACTGCGACTCACCAGTCAGTTGTGATTTGTGGCGTCACATTAAAGAGACATAATATTTATGCACGACCACTTAAAGCCACTTTAAGAACTTTTAAACCGTTACAACCCCCATGAAAATATAATAAGCGCAATAAAAAAACACAGCAGTGTTCCACACTCACATTAGCAGATATATGGCCCACAGGAAGCTATAATGATCCATAATGGGAAGCCATCCATCTGTAGGCTTCAGTTCTCAGATTCACACCCCTGCTGCCTCCAGTGGGATGCTGATAAACAACAAGCAGAGTCTCCCAGCTGGACCCTCTTTCATGTGGGGTTGCTGAATAACCCAGGAGAAGTCCTCGCAGTGAGTGAATCCCATCACTTGATTCAGAACGGGTTTTCACTTTTAATCACTGTTAACACAGTCGCCCTCTCACTCTTTCTATACCCCTGCTTTTGCTTTTTCTGTCCATCCTGCAGTTCTCTTCCTTAAGTGTGCTTTGCTCTTCCCTTGTTATCTCTCTTCCTCTCGAATAAAAGCCACACTCCTCTGCGTGAATGGCATCTCCATGCGCTGGGCATTTGGTCATTTGGTGCATAACAGCAAGTGTAGACGTGGGTCACACAAGAAAACTATGTTGACCGTTGAAATCACAGCAGATAAACACATTGGACTGATCTGCAATAGTTAATAATGACAAGGACAACAGGTATGATTTAAGTTACTGAGTGCGATGCTTTCACTCTCAGCACTCATTAGTGTAATTTCTGCACAGCAGGCAGCTATTTATTGCAAAAAAGCTCTGAAAAACCAGTCAAAGAGTGAGATATTTCCCTCAAAAGTTTGCTAAACAGAGAGGGAACACTGGGCTTACATACAACAGCTGACCAGAGACACATCTCTCTTGTAAATAGTGAAATGTCTTCTCATGCATTCACTGTAAAAACTTCACAAGGTGATGATATAAACCTTAACATTTTGTTAGTTTTTTTGTTCCCAAAAGTGGCAAAAACTAATTTAATGCTAACCTGCTAAGCTAATTACAGGTGAATAAATATAGTATGAGTAACGACCAGTAATGTATAACCAGTTACTACATAGCTGTTATACTTGGATTTTACTTTCTAATTCACAGCTACTAATACTCTGTAATCATTCCTTCACCTTAATGTTTTATCTTTACGTGGTAATTTTCAGCCATCCTTGTGTAGTTAAAGACATGTGATTTAGGAACACCATGGACTGCATCCATCTCTTATGTTCATATTTCCTCAGGTCAATCACATCTGCTATGTCAGGAAAAGGGCATTTCCCCAAAGCCCAGCACAGCAATTTGTCCAAATAGTCAAATCACTGACGCTTGTCAGGACTGGCGTGTGCTGTCAGTTATTCACACCTGCAGAGAAGCACCCAGATGGTCAATCACCAACACAAACATGCATATGCCTGAGGGAATACCAGATACCTCCACCTTTATCTTAGCACACAAACAGCCTCCACCACAAGCCAACCTGAGATTAGCTGAAATGAAAAACACAGGGCCACTCTACAGGGCCAGGCTGAGGCTCAGTTTGTTTCCATAATCAGTTTCATTTAGACAATGTGGTCCCCCCAGAGCAGCTGTGGCACAGTTCTAACACCAGGTGGATTTCAAAGGCAATTAACCACACCAGACAAGGTACAGCACTGCAATTATAACAAATTAGGCAATTATCACCATTCCCAATACTAGAGAGGGATGAATGCGGCCCTGAGTATTTAGCGAGTTGATGATCCAGGAAGATCGATGGAGTTAAAACGGGAGAGTGGGAGAGAAAAAGAGGGAGTGGGGCTACATCACTAAGAAGACTAAGAAACAGAAATAGACTCATTATGCTGTTATATTCACATCATGTCTCACAATATGTTGTCACAGCCCCCCTGCTACTTTCAGTTTTCACCCCGAGTTCACACATTTCACCAGTCTGATTTGTATTCTTGTCTTTTCTTCCTCTTAGTCTCTTCCTGAAAGGAACAAAACATATATTTCCGTGGCCCTGACTGATATACGTAAATCATTTTACTGTTTTCTGTCTTCATCTGAAGTACACGCATTGTATTTTTACCTCTGTGCAACTTTTTCATCACACTCTGCAATGTCATGAGCCTTGAGGTTGGAGTCAGTTTGATAGTCATACGTCTGGCATTATTGCTGCAGGACCTTCCACGTAATTGTATTTTTTTTTTTCTGAAAGAACACACTTTGAGATATCAGGGTTTTTTTGGGTATTATTGACGTCACCCCCTTGGGCTCAGGTGGACTGCCACTGAGGCCTCAGACACACTCTGTTCAGGCTTAACAAATCAAACTGTCTGCACCGCTGTCCTTGGTACATCCTAGAGGAAATTGATTCCGGAGGGAAGCAATCACACTCGGGCACCCACATACACACACCGCGTATAAAGTACATGCAAATGAATAGCCACACAAACATGTTGCACACTCAGGCCGACAGATACCTGATCTGTATGTATGTCCTTACCATTCGTCCTCTTACTTTGCAGTTTGAAGCCTGATTGTGTCTGTCCTTTTGACTCGACATCCCACCACCCATCCAAACACAGTAATGGTTCCAATCTGAGCCTGCCTGACTCTCTGTATCACCTGTCGGAGCAGCAGCGTCTGAGAAATCCCTTTAGTTCAATGTACTCCAGGCTGTGTATGTGTGGTGGTATGTGATGGCATGCATGTTCCTTCACAACCCAATTCTGCACTTTAGGTGACTTTCTTAATTGACACGGGGGCTCCTGAGCTTGTGCTTGAGAATAGCCCATACCTTCCCTCTCCTCTGAGCAGCCGGTCAGGGTTACATAGCTGCCACATATAGAGATGATCTCTCATTCTCAGCCCTCATGAGGTACCCATTGGCTCGTTATGATTCCACCAGGACCGCTGGTTTAGCTGCCCTGCTACCGAAATGCAGTGAGTCACGCTCCAGGTACAGAGGAGTTCGGCAACGTGTTTGAATTATGAGTCGAAACATGTCAGTGGGATAAAGAGGCATTGTCTCTGTGTGTGTATCTCTTATTCCGAGGCCATTTTTCAGACAGGGATGATTTCATGCATGACATAATGAGAAAGCCGATCTTGGCGTGTGTGCTGCCTAATACTGTGGATCTAGGGGCTTTGGGGAAATGATACATACCCCTGATAATCTGCAGGAAAAATTACTCTCAACATACTGTGTGTTTTGCTCCTATTTATAGTTTCCCATCATGTAGACTGTGGTTTAGTGGCCCTGTTTGCAGTCCATAGAAGCTGATGAGTACGGCTCAGATGTGTGACATGAAATTGTTTAAGAATCTCTGACATGGTTGGGGCTGGGTGCTCATGTAAATCCTCTAAGCAGCTGAGAGTATCCAGGCAGAGGATATTTATCCTAACGACTGTCAAACTACACATGAGTACGGCACTAAAAGCCAAACAATGTTACCAAAACTCTGGCAAGCACTGCAAGACAATGTTTTTGTGTTGTCCCGTGTAACTCGGCAGGTAAAGTAAGGGTTAACAAAGCCCTCTGAATGTGAAGATTAATTAAATCACTGCGCCCTCTGACGTAGTCGCACGTAGCTTCAGCTCAGCCCCTCTACTCGCGCTTAAGAGAGTCCTGAAATGTACAGGCTGGTATAATTAAAGTGTTCTGCTCTTGCTGCCGTCTCTGTAGCATCCAAACAAAACTGCAAAAGTTACCCTTCTTGGCTGTTGAGAACAAAAATCCATTTCCAGCTTTTTAGGCCGTTTAAACAGGACAAGATGTGGGGGTTCATTATAAATCTGGGACTTTATTTTCATAAAAGTCGTTGGTAAAAGGTAGAATAGCACTCGCTAAGTGTTGGAATGGGCCACTTTGTGCTATACCCATTAAAATTCTGTGGGAACACTACTGTGATTTAGATCCAAAAACAACTGTCTCTCTGGATGAGTCACTTAATGGTAGCAGACTGAGTGCTACATTAAAAAGAAGGAACGTTAATGGTCCCATTTGTCTGGAATTATTGTCCTTCAGAGGTTCTTTTATGATCAAGTGATTGTGGAGGTTTTCTGGTGAAGGGCCAACACCTGCTGGAGGGTCGGTGCGAGGTAACAGGTACCTGATGTACTGTGATTTTAGCACATTTGAAATAAACCAGGCTTAAAAAAATAAGTAATGCTTAGTTTTTATCCAGACTAGCTGTGTCAGTCTGCTGTTTGATTGGTCCACAGTGTTGGCTCAGTCTGAAACTTATTCCTCGATGATTGGATGGATGTTCATGAAATTAGCTTCAGACATTCATGTCCTCTCAGGATTAATTGTGATAACTTTCACTATTATGTCAAACATGTCCTATACATTGGTTTATGACTGAATACCTTCAAAACTAATGAAATTCCCATGCTTTGTCTTGAGTGCTAATTAGCAACTCTTAGCACGGTAACACACTTAACTAAGACAGTGAGCATGGTAAACATCATACTTGCTGAAAATTTGCATGTTGGCATCATCATGAGCTTGTAAGCCTGCTGACGTCATCATTAGGTCAAAGCCCCGCTGTGTGTATTGTAGGAAGTTTGAATCAATGATGGCTTCTGTTCTGTCATCATAATATTCCTTTCGAGATAAATTCAAAAATCTATTCTAATAAAAGAAAACGACGCCTGTTACAAATAAAATTTAACTCCAAATAATGACATCAGGCTGATAGATGATGGAAAAAAATGGATGTAATAAAATAAAAAAAAACAAATTATCTTCCACAAACCAGAAAAATCCAATATACTTGGAATTTAGATTTTCTAATGGTGGCGTAAAGCAATATGATCAGTCATCCTTAGACGATATCACCTGCATTCAGCATTTGCATTGGATCTGTACATGATAATTAGCTATGCCATGATCCATGTAATGAGAGATTATTTTTGGAGATATTCACAGAGCAGACATGGTGGGAAGAGGCAGAAAGGGGGGTGGGGGTGGGGTGGAGGGGGCAGGGAAAGAAACAAGCACACTGAAAAGATCCAATCTTCCCACACTGTTTAAAGAAAAAGGATAGTAGCAGATGGTAATGTGCAACAACACGGAACGCCTGCTTAGTAACAGAGTTTTATATCACCAATACAGAGCAGACTGGAGATGACGCCTGTGCTGCCAGCTTCAATAAGTTCCCCATTAGACACGCTGTCTGCTATGTTTGTGTAAAGCACATTCTCTCTCTCTCACACACACAAGCACAAGCACATACACCATTTAGTTCTTATTCCCTGTCAGCTCTGCATTAATAAGCTCCGTATTCTTCCCATTTTCAGTATCTTTTCATGATCTTCCTCTCTTGCCTTTGTTCACAGCACATTTGAAAGGGACCGAATAAACCCAGGCTTATTTAACTTCAGGAAGCCCCTTTTCCCGTCAGTAAAAAGGAACCTCTTTTGATTCAATCATTAATCATTCAGATAAAATAATTAGCCAGCCCTGATTATAAAAGCCTAGATCATTACACGTGAGACTAATTTTTCAAAACTCCCCTATGTGCCCTTTTCTCTCCGCATGATGAGTCACAAATTCGAGCCTTGACGATCAAAAGAATTGGTCGGACTGGATTTAAGCTCTGCTGGTAGCTGGTGTGAGGGAGGAAAGCAGACTTTTTGCCCTGGTCTTCGTCTAATGACCTGAGCTGCCATCTGCGCTCAGCTGTGTGCCAAGCAGGATCCGGCCCTCCTTACATCTATCACCACAGTCAGGGGGTAATGATACAGGCGAGCCAAGGGGAGGCAGCGGAGGGGCCAGACATCTCCATCTTCCTCCTCAGGAGTCACAGTGACCTACACACACACACACACACACACACACATCTGACTTTTGGATTTGGGTGACATTACAAATCTACTAATCTTGTGACTGTTTCTCTTACGCCTACGGTCCTAAAGTACATTAAGATCTTCTTCCACATTCTATAATTACTTTCCTCTCCCAAAGAAGGAAAAGGTTAACTACTGTTCTTTTTTGGTATGCCTCTGTTGATATGTTAAAATGTCACCCACAGTCACTGTGAACTCATTTACTGATTTTTCCGTCCCAGTTTGGCGCTGTGTGGCGTTTTGGATTCGCTCCCGGGGGAAAGCCTTTAAAGGTGTTGGAGTAAACAAAAGGAGAATGATATAATTGGCATCCAAGGGTAAATATAATTTCATCTGAGCTCGACAGAAATACTTGGAAAACAACAGGCAACACGTCAATTTCTCATTAAGTCCAAGTGAACATGACATTTTTGCTGAAGTGCATTGAAATAACCTCAGTGCCACTCACTTATTTTTTATGTACGCCCAAGAGCTCTTTGGTATTCACAGAGAATTTTGCAATTTTCAAGCCTAAATGATAAGAAGAATATTTCTGGTGCTAACTTTTTGTCAAATAAACAACATCAAACTTGTCTCTCTGAGTCCTTTGGGAGTTCCAGCCGCCGGGATGCATAAGTAAGTAAGCTTTAAGGACCAATATGTATGATACCTCTGCCTGTCTGTCTGCACATGGTAATCTGGACACAATGAATTTTAAATTATCCTACCACAAGAGCAGATTAGTTTAACTGCTCAAGTCGTTGAAATGTGCATAAATGTGTGAATTATCTGAAACCTGAGAAAACACTGAGAGTGATGAAGGTGCTGCAGGGCTGTTTTTCCACCTGCAGCTATCCTGATGAGAAGATTCAGCTCAAAACAATAAGGGTGATCTGTTATACAGAAACCATTTAAAGAACTTGAAAATAAAACGCTCCTTAAAATAAAAACTGAAATCAGTGCTGCTAACTGTACAGAAATCCGAGGGAAGCATTGAGTTTTCAAGCCTGGTTTCTGCTTGTATCAAATGGCTCCTCATCCTTTAAACTGAAATCAATGCAGCTAAGTGAGTTCTCTCTGTTGTATTCCTGCGACTGCATCCTGTGAGAGAGCTGTTTACTGCGACGCTGACCAGAGGCAGCGAGAGGGCTGCGAAAACGCCTCTCTGAGAACGCCGGTTTTATCCAGACACCTTGAGACTTTAAAGGCTGGAGACAAGAAGACAAATGTATTGCAGAATGGAAGATTCAAATGAAATGTAACAAAGAGAGAGGAAAAGGCCTCTGTCTGTCTGCTCTACTCTCAGTAAGCAGTGGACACCTTACATCTGGATTTTCTATACTCGGCCCTCCTTAGAGGCAAGTATAGGTTTTAAAACAGTGCAGCCAAAAAAAAAATCCCCTCTTCAGAATAAATGTATTCTACATGTCAGCTCTGAATGGCTGTTGCTACACCTGTCAAACTCTTTTAGATATAGTGTCAGTCACTACCGCAAATCCGTCAGTCCGCCTTCAGGCTCACATGTGTTATCTCAATCAGGAAGATGCTTAAAAGCCGCTCGCTCTGCACATGAAAAACATGAGGAAGTGTGTTCTGTATTTATTTATTTTTTTTGTTTAATACAGCTTGCTTTAACCACACATCTGAAGGAATCTTGTTGCAACATGACAATTACACATCAACATTCTTCAAAAGAGATACAGCTGGAGTTACTTTCAGACACATTTGATCACGACAAGTATAGCTGGAGGGTGGACTACAGTGTGACACCGCCTAGGACTGTAAACGACTACAGCATTCTCTGTCTTTTTCATCTTAGGTGGCCACATTTTTTGGCCCACTTGCCATATTAATGCACAGTGAAACATCATATTGAGGCTGTCCTGTACATTTGCGCACGTTCTCATTGTGACTGACACATAGATAAACACGTTATTGCACTGAGCTACAGAGAGGCAAACGGTCAGACATCAGTGGAAGGAAGTGGGCTTTTTTCAGCCAGAGCTCTCAGCACTCTGGACAGCTCCTCATGCAGCCGCGCTGAGTGAACAGTGTCGCCCCGCCTGACCGGGTGTCCTCGCTAAAACCGGTTCAGTGTATCGATTCATTCAGGCTGTGTTCACTGGGCGAACTCCGGCTCATGTTAGACAAGCTCGCCATGAGGGATTTGACTTTGTGCGCGTAATAGTTCCTCAGGTTGACCGAGGGCACCTCTTTTATCCCCTCGTCGAAATCACAGCTCCTCATCGCGATCTCCAGCTGTTTTTGTCTCTTGTAGAAGAGAGAGAATTTATTGAAAATGAGCGTAATCGGAAGCACAACTACTAAAATCCCGGCCAGGATGCAGGCAGAGGCGGTCAGCTTGCCCGCTATGGACACCGGCACCACGTCTCCGTACCCGACGGTGGTCATGCTGACGGTGGCCCACCACCAGCACGCAGGGATGGTGGAGAGGTCCTCGCTGTCCTCTTTCTCCACCGTGTAGGCCATGACGGAGAAAAACGACACCCCCACGGCCAGGTAGAGAAGCAGAAGGCCCACTTCTTTGTAGCTGTTCCTGAGGGTGGCCCCCAGGGAGCGCAGCCCCGTGGAGTGACGGGCCAGCTTCAGGATGCGGAAAATCCTCATCAGCCTTAACACCTGCGCAACGCGTCCCAGGTTGGCCAGCGCCGGGCTGCTCTCCACCACCAGGTTTATAAGGAGTGTCAGGTAAAACGGAAGTATGGACACCAGGTCGATCACATTTAACGGATGCTCGAAGAAGTGCAGAAGATCGGGCGCCACCACGAACCTGGCGACCAGCTCCAGAGTGAACCAGCCGATGCCAAAGTGCTCCACAGTCTCGAACCGGGGGTCCTCTGTGGGTTGCCCCTCGCTGTCCAGCAGGCTGAACTCGCTCATGCTGTTCATGCACATGGTGGCGATAGAGCCGAGCACCACCAGGATGGAGAGGATGCTGATGATGCGGCTTGCCACGGAGTAGCCGGGGTTATCCAGCATTAGCCAGACGCGCCTCCGTGCGCTCCCGAGCAGCTGCTTGTCAAACTTGGTGGCGTCGCTGTAAAACTCCAACAGCTCGTCAAACGACGAGGTGGTGCTCCCCTCATCGCTCCTGTCTTCCCAGTCGTCCCGGTCCTGGTCCATTTTCCTGCAGTGGTAGGCGCTGCTGCAGCAGGAGTCAATGAAGAACTCGTTGATGCCCCAGTACTCGATCTCCTGGCTGAAGGAGAAGATGCACAGCTCGGCCATGACGTGCAGCCGCCCCGTGTTGTAGAAATTCAGCACGTACGGGAAGAGCGCCGGGTTCCTGTCGAAGTAAAACTCTTTCTCCGTGTCGTCGTAGTCGTCGCACAGCTCCAGGATGGACTCTTTGGACTGACAGTGGAGCAGGCGCGCAAGCCTCGTCTCGGGGAACCGGGAGAGAGTGTCGGACTGCAGGCGCTTCTTGAAGCCGCCCACGTTGATGCGGATGGCGGCGCTGTCATCCATGTGAGCCCCGCCGCCCGGTTTCCCCAGGACCTGACCTGTCATGTCTGGAGAGAGACACACAGAGACGCAGAGGGAAAGAGACAGTGACAGAGAAAATCACATTGATGGAGAGAGACAGATGGACA
The DNA here is from genome assembly GCF_017976325.1 of Chelmon rostratus. Taxonomy (NCBI): domain Eukaryota; kingdom Metazoa; phylum Chordata; class Actinopteri; order Chaetodontiformes; family Chaetodontidae; genus Chelmon; species Chelmon rostratus. The sequence continues at coordinate 23,517,297 of NC_055665.1, forward strand.
GAGACAGTGAGCACAGAGAGAGACGCGCACTTCAGGAGAGAAGAGGGAAAGAGAAGCGGAAAGGGAGTTATTTTGAATTGAATATCAGATGAATAAATGCCACATTTGCTCTTAAACTTAAAGATAAAACGCCCATTTGTTACAGCCGCGTGTTTTTTTTTCCCCAAAATGCTGCACAGTTACAGGAAGAGCAATGATGTCCAGCCGCTGGCTTCTATGAAACAAAAGCACACGCACGAACAATGAACTTACTTTAACGCGCGGCCAGTTTACCGACCCCCCCTACAAGAAGAGCCCGCATTTCAACTCCGGTGACGGCATGTTGCAGCTTGTGGCCAAGTTGGAGCCCTCCGTCCCCTGGGGTCCACACAGGTTGGTTTTCTCAGCTTAGAGAGAAGAGGAGGAAGCCTCTGTCAATGATGCCTCAAGACAGAAATAAACGGACGCTCCCTCCTCACACGCACACGGAGGCTGGTTGTAGCTGGTGCTCCTCACATCCTGCGTCCCCCAGGGTGACACCTCCTTCATCTGCAGGTGGCGGCTGCATTTATAACAGCGCGTTCAGGGAGCCGTAGGAGCTGATACACGCCCTGACTGCCGCTTGTGCCTGTACGAGGGAATTCCTCTCTCTCTCTCTCTCTCTCTCTCTCTCTCTCTCTCTCTCTCTCCTCTCCCTCTCTCTCCCTCTCTCTCTGTCTCTCTCTCCCTCTCTCTCCCTCTCTGTGTTCTTTCTATCTGTTGCTGCGCAGCAACACGTAGCTCTCCCTGTGCGCCGCCCTCTCGCAGTGATCTCAGCATGGTGGTGCTGTGGGGCGAGGCGCAGCGCCCGGAGGAGAGGGAGTCACCAACTAACGAACACACGGAAAGCACCGAAGAATCGATTTAATATTGCACCTCCACAAAGTGAAGGATTCACAAGAGTCCAAATAAAAAAGCATGGTTGCGATATGTTGACTTTAAGTGCCTTTTATGGGTTAGATCCAAACATTTTCCATCAGTTCCCATGATGCAACTGAGTTGCCCGTCATTAAATGCTCACCTGTCTGGAAAATGCCCTGGATCCCCCCTCCGCCCTGCAGAGATAACCCTGATGACATTATCAGGGGATGACTCTTCACAAAGCTCTTCCAGAGCCACAGAAGAGGACTGTTTTCTGACATATGGTGGCCGACAAGGACAAACATGCTGCAACATTTCCATCAGGAGCCACGTGCAGCAGCTTCAGAAACGATGCCAGATCAAAAACACATGTAAATCCAACAACGGAAGCTTTCAGCGAATAAAAAACAAAGTCTAAAACACACAAACTCCCCAAAAAAACAAATGTACCAGAATAATGCACGTCCATAACAGAAGTTCTCCAGCTTCTCCACCTTTTCATGCCGTGCCACCTCTTTTCTCCACTTTTCTCCCACTTCAGAAACACTCAGCATGTTTCCGCTGTTGTATTTGTTTTGGATGTTTCTCCTGATGGAAACGTTTTGGGCCGTTGCAGCCTGGTTTTCCTTGTCTGTCGCTGTACCGAGAGGCACTCCTGCTCCTGTGACCTTTATATCTAAAATCTCTGGAGTGCCCTTTAATATTACTATAGAATGAAACAATGCAGTGTTTGTAGTATTTGATGATTTTGTTGCATGTACTAGGGACAAACACTGCAGCTGTTTTTAGTGCACAATGTAAATGCTTGTTATTTGTGAGGACTGGCCCTTTCACTTGAAGGCTACAATTGATCGTGCAGTCTTTGGTCATTGATCACACACATTCACTGTCATGCCGAGTGGATCAATAGAATTATGACATTCAACACATATCGATGTCTTCTCACTTGAATACTGTTTACTAATCCTCAACCACAGAGTAGATGAGAACCATTCTGCTTGATCCCAGACAAAACCATACGTGCTTTTAACACTGACCAACGGCATCATCTCCACCTGAATCTCCATTTACCATTGCAGCGCTCTGTCTGGCAGAAGGCAGAGCCAGTGTTAAAGCTGCGGCCTTGCAGAACAGCCTTGCTATCACTGATAAAGCGCTGAAGGTTTTCTTTTACATGTGCAGCTGTGTCTATTAAGGGTAGCGTGAATCAGCACAGATGCGGATGAACATTTGGAATCTTTTATTGATCAAAGGATTAACCCTCCCCGAAGCTGTCGTCCACGTGGCTTCTGGGTCAAGGAAGAAGCCCCTAAGATTCACAGAGGATGACTGCAGAAATGCAGAGTGCCAACAGGGGGTGAGCCTGTTAACCTGCACAGATCAGTCCTGGCACGAACCTGCAACTGACTCTCTTAAGAGCCAATATCCATGATCTGGACTTCATCAAGGACTCACACAGGGAAGAAAGGACAAAGAAATTGCCTTTGTAATGCAGAGCTAAATATGAAAAGTATAAAGTTTTGTTTCAACATGCAGAGACAACAGTCCCAGAGGTAACAGGAAGTGTTTCCCCAACTAAAAATACAATGTTTTTAGAAAGCATGGATCACCGTTCTGCTGTAGTTGACACAAACCTGTTTTTCACTGACATTGCTGATAATTTGGGAAACAGCTTCATTAGTGTTGGCTCGCACTTGTGAGATGACGTATTTCAAAGAGCAGTTTAAATTCTGTCTGTTTTTTCATAAACTCACAGAAATGTCTCAAGGTTACTCGATTTTGTTATGATGTGTATGACAGATTCACTACGTCACTCCAATTACTGCAGCTTAGATGGTGTGCTTAAATTGTTAAAGTGTACATGCTTACCCAGAAAATCACAGCTTGTTATCACAGGAAAGGTAATATTAAGATGCCAGAACTCACACAGGCCACCCTCGAAGTCCGTGTCTGTGTGCGTCTTTAGGAAAAACATTATTTTAATGTTTAGTCCTAAAGAGTTCATCCACTTGCTCTTTTGTGTTTCCACTAATTGATGCATCTGATCTGTTCTGGTCTGATGGTCCTCGTTCACATATTTGGTATGATGCTGCATTCATGACTTCAGTGGCTCAGTCATTTATTCATTAATTGTTCATCGCTGTATTTGCAGTAGTTATTGCTTGTAGTTAAGAGTTATTGTTTGTGCACTGCTTAATTAGCATTAATGAAGCGTTCACTTCTAAAGAACTTGGTTGTGTGAGTTTGTGTATGAAGCATCACTGTACACGAGCCAGGAACTCCATAGCAACCTTCAGTTTGAATTAATTTGCTATCATTTTTTCCGGCTATTATTAATATTATTAATATTTCTGATAGCTAGAAGTGAGTGTAAATTTATTAATTCTTCTTAGCAAAACAACGTTATTTGCTCTAACAATTTAATGTCCTTTAAGGTGCTGGTTAATGGCGGCTGCAGACAAAAGCTACCTTATACAGACTCTGTTGGGTGCCTGCCTATTAGCATGCCATCAGTTTGCTCTGCAGTAGACAGTTTGCACTTAAGAAAGGCTGCTGGTAAATAGCTGATCACATCCAGAACTATATGCAGAAGCTAACAGCAAGTCTAAGCTGCTGAGTCAATACACTTTGTGTTGTTTGAGCAATTGAAAAATACACATGTGGCCAATTTTTGGTCCCAGCACACGCTTTAAAGTCACCACGATAAAGGTTATAGCACTACCACTTCATTCTGTTGAGCAAGAAGACCTAAAGTGAAGGCTTTAATAGCTGCTATTGCTCCCTCGAGCTGTGCCACTGTGATCATCTCTTCTTTCGGATGGCCACCATGTTTAAGACATCAGGCTTTAGCTGCGTTTGAGAATACTTCATCATTGGAAGCAATTTCACACTTGCTGTATTGTGTTGTATTGTTTGGAAAATATCACCATAGGCTGCAGGCAACACTGGAACTACTAATAGGATGTTTCACTCCCAGGCAACCAGCACATTAATATTCCATCACGTTTTTTTTTCTTTAACCCAATAATTGGAGCTTAACATGAGCATGTACAGTAAGCCCATGAGACTGCCTGTACAGATTGGGCCTTTACGGTTGTATTCACACATGCTATAACCCCATTCTGGATGCGTGTAGGGGTGTACTTCCAAAATGGTATTGTATATCATGTTATAGGCCTCTACAGATCTACACCCTCGCACAGGAGATTTGTAGGATTTGGAAAGCTTAGCAAGAGCCTGAAAAGCACACACAAGCACTCTCAGCTGATTACAATGTTGTGAGATTACAGACTTTTCCTTATTAATATCCCTCACTTGTGGGATCCGTCTGTGGTTGTGTGGGAATGTCGTGCAATGATTATAATCCTATTTAGTCTATCATCATCCTCGTCCAGCAGGGTCTTACTGATACCTGGGTATCAGCCTCTGTTCAGTGAGATTCCTTGGTGTTTGTGATCTGTATTATTCTGATTATTTCTCATCATATTTCCTCTCACTGTGTGGGAATTATAAATAATCTCACGTGGGCAACAACAACAGGCCTTTACTATGGCACATTTAGATGTGACAGCTCTTAGGAACTAGGTGACAGTCAGTGTTTATCTGATTTAGCTGAAAATAATGGGTGTCTTCTGGCTCTGCAAGCTCCATCAGTCCTGAATGGTATCTCTGACGGCACACACACACACACACACACACACACCTCCTCAGATTTCATTAGCGTGGGTGAAGAAGCTGGATGTCTGAAATAACAAATAAAAGCAGGACTTTGATCGGGATTATTGAGGCGGTTTGTTCTAAATTATTTGTGCTAACCAGACTATCATCTGCAGATTATTCACTTCCTGCTTTTCATTGAACTGGGCAGCGTTTGATTCATTCTTCTCCCACATGGTTGAGTTTAATGTGCTCCTTTGTGGAGGAGGAACTATTCCTCATAGATTATTCCTCAACAAGTCTGCTCAGATCTCCTCTCTTATTGATAGCAGGCCTTGCTTTTCAAGAAATCCTTGTGTATTATTTTGTCATGGGAAGTTTGCTATATTCAATTATTACACACTACAGGTGATGGAAGACTTACTCAGACCCTTTATTTAAACAAAAGTACCATACATTAATGTGAAAAGACTCCCTGCATTCAGAATCTATTTAAAGAGTTATTAACAGCAAAGCATGCTATGTGAAGGTACTCCTTCTCATAATATATTATTATATGACATTATTAGGTTGTTGGTACTGGTGCATCAGTGTATTGTAAGCAGCACATTGTTGTTGTAGCTGGTCGAGGTGGCACTGCTTTGAACTACTTCACATGCATTTTCAGTACTTTTATCCAGCATCCTCCAGAGGGTCACAAGATTAATCTGAGGGGTTGTGATTTTTAATGGGGTAGGACAGAAGAAAAAGGAGCGTTCTATACCGATTTGTATTCATTTTTTGTCTTTTTCTTTCATCTATGCTGATTTTTGTGAAATGCTGGATAATTTGACCTTTGGGCATCAAACCAAACATCTGACACATGACAGGAGCACCAACTAGACCTTGCTTTGTTGCATGGGCTCACAAGACAAAATGTCAGGAAGTACAAGTTTAATATGCATCAGTGTGATATGTTTAATCATCGTAGCATGTTTCTTAATGTGAAATCTGAATTTTAAATGTGACTACTATCAATAGCTGTCAAATTGATAAAATGTAAATGTAAAATCCCTCTGACATTTTGTGGAGTAGAAGCATGAAGCAACATAACATGGAAATACAGTACTTGAGTAAATGTACTTTTCACCACTGCAAATAAGAATATAATATTTAAAACAATTATTAGCCTCAATTATTTGAACGCTTTCTACTGAACTGCAATTCAATCAACTACTTTGACGAAAGTGTGCATTGAGAACCTTCCCTGGTCGCATAAAATACCTCCTGCATTTTAAATCACCGTCATTTGCATTCTGCACACTCTTGGCAGGCTTTCAGTCACATCTCATATCTTTTGATGGAGACTTTTGCAGAACCCTGGTATAAATTCAATAGGAAAATATTAGACGGCTTTACTGTCGTGTCTCAGCTCTGACAGCTGAACAGTAGATAAAGGAAATAAAATGTCCTTTGGTTTAAAATGATCTATGGCTCAAATTTCAAGCTTAAATCATGAGAAGCAAATTGAGTTTTCCCTTTTGAACAAAACCATGTAGATTTTGAGTGGAACGATGCCTTCGCTGTTGTCAGGATCAGTTTAAACTGAAGCTTTGCTGCCAGTACCTTTCAGTTAAGATCATCTCCAGAGGATCTTTTAAGATAATTATTAGTGGGTGTTTTGAAAGTGGGAAATGGAGAAAAGGTTCCTGGAGCTGCTCCAGGTCTAAGGGGACCAATCAGGCTACAAAGTTTTTAATCACTCCAACAGTTTCAAGCCTTATATTCCTTGACCACCCCCACACAGTCAAAAGGCGTGTCAAGATTTTCAGATTTTCAGTCAGTGTGTATGAAGGAGACAGAGGAAGGGATGGATAAAGGGTGGATGGAGAGGACAGAATGAGAAAGAGACAGAGAAGAGAGGACATAAGAGAGGGATGTGCCTATCTCTCTATCTCCTCTCTCTTTCAAAGCCTGAGGTGCAGGCTCAAGTGAGAGCGTGTAGGAGTTTTTTGTGTCGACTAAATCTGCTGCTCCCTATCTTTTGCTTGGCTGCCTTTATCTCCTTCCTTAGCTTTCTTTCCCACTCCATCACCATCTTTATGTGTCTCTCGTCACATTTTTTATCCTCTCTCCTGTCTCTTTTGTTCCTTGCTCACATTTCCTGACTTCAATCCTCCTCCAACATCGAGGTCAAGGTTCAACAATACGTTGACCTCATCCTTGTCATCAGGGTGTCGTCTGAAGCATTGCCAGGGGATTCTATAACCACTGGGAAAATGCCACAGCCCTCTGTCCATGACAAAAGCTGTCAGTCAAAGCTCACTCTGACTCCCTGCCAGCGCTGATGGCTGAACCAGCAGTCTCCAGGGAGATCTACTCAAACAGTAAAAAGGGGGAAATGTTAAATCATGTTATTCCGACATGTGAAATGAAATGTGCCTTCATTCGTCTCCCCTTTTGCTCTTCGCTCCACAATAATTACTTAAAATGGGCCTTGATTATTATGGCAGAGAAAGTTGGCTGACTCAGGACAGAGCGCAGACACTGAAGGACTAGAATGAATACAAATGGAAACTGGGGACGAGTCTAGCTCTCAGAGATAAACGGTGTGAGTGTTAGGACAGTAATTAGACATACAACATATTAACACATTATTACCACTGTGTCCCTGTGACTGGATTCTATGTGCTCCACATGATGAGCACTAATTGGCAATGATGTCAGGCAATAATGCGTAACAAGGTACCTAAATATAGAGGCAGCTCCAGGACAGTAATTGGAACAACAAGCCCTTGTGCTAAAGGTAGATGTCTGCTCACACAAGGAAATGACACCGCATTCTGGGCTTGCACTTGACTTGCCTTGCATTTTCTTTCTGTGCACAGTGCTTCAGCTTTCTCCAGCTTTCACAGGTAGAGCTGGACCACCGTGTCCCCCAGATTCACTGGTTAGCTCTGAGAACTTGCTTTGCCTTTACCTTCTGAGGATGACTTCCAAAAAGTCGGGATGCTGCGTGAAACATAATTAAACTAGAATGTGATCATTTGCAGCACTTAAACCTTTCTGACATGCACATTTCTGACTCAACTGAAAACAATACAGAGACAATGTATTTAATGTTTGACCTCATCAGCTTCATTGAGTTTTGTAAATATATGCAGCAACACATTTCAATTGAGTTGGGACAGGACCAACAAAAGACTGGGAAAGTAGTGGAACGCTCCAAAAAACACCTGTTTGGATCATTCCACAGGTAAACAGGTTGATTGGTAACAGGTGATTGCATCATGATTGGGTATGAAAGGAGCATCCCGGAAAGGCTCAGTCGTTCACAAGTCTGCAGAACGTTTTAAATGTATTCATATTACGTTTATTTCTTTGGAATAGGAATGGAGTCATGTGGTAGTAATACAAATGTAGGTGTAGCCCTCATAAGAGAGTGTGTGTGCGTGTGTGTCTCAGGAAAGGCTCTTTATATTTGAAAGGAAGTAGCCGTCCCATCTGCACATGATAATTTGGTTTATGTTGATCACATCATAACAAACAAGCATTCATCATTCACCTATTCACAGAAAGGACGCGGGCTCAGTGATCCCACAAAAGACAACACAACGATGCATCTCGGTACAACCCTTTGACTGGATGTTCCCACAGCTGGACCCACACTGAAAGGAGATCAGATGCTGTCTGTGATGTGGCCGGCCTTGTTATGATGATCCATTTTTTCCCAAGGTCTCCCTTTCAGCTGTTGATGAGGTTTCTGACAGCGACGAGGAGGCATGAGTGGTTCAGCATGTCCAGATTCATACACAGTGAAGCACCTGTTGTCCGTAGATGAGAACATCATCAGCCTAACCATTCAAGTCAATCATGTGGCTCCTTAAGTCAGAGGTGTTGTCCAGCTGCCAGTCATGTGGCATCCTGAATATGACCAGCAGGTGGCACCATGTTTAGTGTGGGAAGCCTTGGGAGAGCTTCTTTCTTTCCCAAGTGTCGCGTCAAGCAAATAAATGCGTACTTATTACAGCTGCGCCACTATGTGCTTATCTGCGCCCGAGCCTCATCACCTGTTCTCACGTGATGCCTTAACGTGCACCTTGTGATGTCGTACATCAGAGCAGCTGATGGAAACATGGTCTAGAAACAAAGTACTTTGTGTTGATGCACTTGATTAAAGTGTTTTTGTGTTTTTATTTAATCAGACAGGCAGCTGATATTTTCATATGTTCACTGTAATCCAACCCCCCAAAATAAACTGATAAACTATAAAACATAAAATAGTATTCCTATTCCAGATGTATTTGCAGCTTTATTAATTGAAAGTGGCCGTTTTTCCCACCGCACTTGAAGTCAACACAAACTCCTGATCCGCCTCGCAACCTTTAGGGACTTTTCCCTCAGAGAGAAGCAACAGGGACGCGGGGCGCACGGGACGGGATGAGGTGAACCACAGCGAGCGAAGATGTGAAGAAAGTGGAAGTTGTGATCCAGAAAACTGCTTTTTCCTTATTAAACCGTCAGGACAACATGGCGAACTCAAGTTCTCCGCTTGCGGCTCTGTCTGTGACCTCCGCTCAGGCGCACCGCGCTGAGATTCTGGAAAACCCGCTCCGGGTGAGTGTTGCAGTCTCAGGCTGTTTGGACAGGTGAAGCGGGAAGTTCATTCTGGGGCCAGCTGGAAATGCTGTAATGATGTGACGCCAGACAGTTGTCTTGGCAACGAAAGGTTATAGCTGATTCTTTCAGTGGGAGTCTAGTAGGTTCAGAAATAATATTGAGAAGTGTAAGTGTAAGTATGAATTTTAAGATATAATAAGAGCTATTAGGCCATAAGTACAATTTTACCCTTTACAGAACATTTTAAAAGATCATTTTAAGAACACAATGCTTCCTAAATATATTCAAAAAGACTTTTTCCATAACATGTCACTGGGCAAGGCCAGTGCTTTTCCTGATCTCCACTGTAGATCAGCTATTTCCTTTGCTTACTGTGTGATGCTGAACCTGTTTGAGCTGTTCAGCTTCACTGCGGCTCTGCAGTCTGCAGAGATAAGAGTTTCATGTTTCTCCTTTTGTTAACTTTCAGGAACTTAGCCTCCTTAACCTCCATTTGGAGCAGGAAGTTACACACTAATGTCCAAGAAGAGATTAAGTTAGTGTAAAAAAAAAAAAAAAGAAAAAGCTTGGAAGTCAAAACATAATCTCAGCCTCCAAAGCTCTTTGGGTAATGAGCACTCAGTGTGGATGAGGAAGCCAGACAGCGCAGAGATCTATCAGCGCTGGCACCTGTCAGGACTGCTTTCTAAAGTGATCATGACTAAATCACTGTGTTGAAAGGCCTTTTCTTTCTTTTGAACTTTTAACTTTGTAAGTCGACTTTCCTGACAAGTGCATTAACTTGAGTATGTGCTCTGTTTGTGTATGGTAATATAAAGTCTCTCTCTCTCTCTCTCTCTATCTCTCTCTCTCTCGTGTGTGTGTTTGTTAATGTCCTGTTATGTGTGTGTCAGTCCTCTCCCCTCCTACTCTCATGCAGACACACATTCCCCTCGTGCTCATCCTCCCCTGTCCATGTGCTCCTCCCTTCCTGCCATGTTTCCTCTGTGTGACATTACAAATGGGGCAGAGAGAAAGAGAGAGGGCAACAGAGGAGGAATGAGAGGCGTGAGTGATGAGTAATGGCCATGGGTGGGTTGTGAGAGAATAGATCTACTGTAAGAGTCCTGAACAGCTGGCTAATGGTCCCACCTCCCCCTCTGTCCATTGCTGCCCACCATCCCAGAGAACGTCCCAGCATCCAGGGGACAATATTGGTCTGTGTCACACTTTAACTGCCTCCCAGACTTGAAAATGTTTGCAGCGGTGTGGCTGACAGTGTCACAAGAGTACGCCGATGTTTTGAGAGACTGACCCATTGGTCGGCTCCCCTGTTATGAAGTTTTCTTTTCTTTTTTGCAGATGGGTTAAACATGTGCAGAATTTGCTTCAAGGGCTTCTGTGCTGCTAAAGACCACACAGACAGTTTTCATGGGAGGTGAAGAAAGTGGGTGATGGCAGACTCTACCACTGAAAATAACTGTTTTAAGCAGAACTCCTTCTTGGCTATAATACTGAGTTAATATTTTGTCTTTGTCCTGGGAACAGATGTGGTCACTTTGATCCACAGCTGGTCATTTTTCACATCTACTGGCTCCATGTAATTGACTGCAGAGGAGGAATGTCAGTGACCATCCTGATAGTACTACTTACTAGTAATTGTACCATCCTCAAGCCGAAATAAAAATTTTGTGTACAACACATGTATATGAAAATCAAATGGGCTTGAGTATGAGTATATTCTTGCTCCCAGGACAATTAATCATTTTGATTTTAGCGGCACTGTTGTCCCTCTTGCTCTTATCCCCACTACTTGTAAAGTTTGTAGGATAGCAAAATTGCAAGTATGCTGTACATTAAATATTGAGTTTTCCTTGTTTGTAGGACAATCTTGTGACCTTGACAGGGAGCACATTGAGGACTTTTGTGATCAAGTTCATGTAGCTTAAATTTCCCCATAATAATAGCCAAAATAAAAGGCCAATACTTAGCATTGTTTTGTATAATTTATTATAAAAACTGAGCGGATAAAGTGAGGATGCCTACATAGATAGTCCCTCTCCATCCTTGTCGTTGTCTTGCTCATCTGTGTCTCCGAGCTTACACCCCTCTCACCCATGCTTCTTCTGTACCCACCACCTCTGAGCAGAAAGTGAAGGGCTTCACCCAGAGATCAGCCCATCCCAGGGTAGGACAGATCCCCATTGTCAGTGGACACAAAGGGCCATGCTGTCTATCTGTCTGTCTGGCTGTGGGTCAGTGTCCTAGTGAGGAGGAGGAGGATAAGCGCTGTCAGTCCCTCCGTCAGCTTTAAGGCCCATTCAGCTTCTGTTGCCTCAGATTTAGTTTAGATTCAGGCTGTGGAGGTACGTCTGGCTGTGCGAGATTCAGACTTGCTGTTAGTAGCTGCACTAAGTGTGCAGATGGGTTAAACTTTCGGTACAAGCTTATGAAAAATTGCTTGTCACAAGGATTGCATGTGTGAAGCATTAGATGATGAATGTCCTTGCAACGTTATATGGATTAAGGATACAAAAAAAATATGAAATAGATTCAAGGTGAAACGTGAAGCTAGTATACAGAAGTAGAAGAAGTAGTGTCTAAGTATATACAGTTGGCAAAGACTGTGTGTGTGTGTGTGTGTGTGTGTGTGTGTGTGTGTGTGTGTGTGTGTGTGTGTGTGTGTGTGTGCGCACGAGCATGTTTGAGTCTGATGCTCAATCCAGTCCTATAATACACTCAACACTATTTTCAAGTTTGTGCCTTGAGGGTGAAAAACTTCTTGTGAGAACTGACCAGAAACTGAAATGGATTTTATCGCTGACGTTTATGTAATCAAATCTGCACAATACACTGACTGCAGTCTAATAGAAGACATACACGAGTCCAGTAATTCCACCGCAAGACAGTAAACGGAAAAGCTGGAGTGAAGAAAATTTGGCACGTCCTTGATTGTGCCTTGAGGATGAATGTGCTCATGCAGTTCACAGCTTTGCTGACTTTTACATTTGTTGATATGGATATTCAGACGCGCTCAAATGCTGCAGTCGGACTCCCATTTGAGTTTGTGTCATGACTTTTAAGTGCGGAGTAAAATAACGTGAGGATCTGTCTTTGATCTGTTGCCTGGTTTCCTCACAATCAGTTTCAGTGTCAGGTTAAAGAATCTGATTACCGTCTTTGATTCACACAGTAATTTAGCTGTTTCTTGTTAAGACTCTGGCAGCAGCACTTAAAACGAGTCATGCTGTTCACAGTCTGTATCATGGATTCGTGACTTTGCCAGTTCAGCTGTCATTCCTTCATGTGAATTGTTCTGTGGTGACATTTTCTGTAATTGAACCCCACCTTTGTCACATATTCATTTTATTTTGATAAAGCTAAAAGAAAGCCACAGTATAATAAGCTTTCTTGTGTGACTGGCCTGCAACCACCCTGCAATTATGGACTTCATCAGATGCACAAACTGCAACTGCAAAATGCGCATTATATATAATGCGCATGGGCCCCTATTGCTGAGCCACACTTCCCCTAGCAAGGTTCCCAGTTAGTGTCCATTTAGGTACAATTTTACAGAAGGAGACCAAGTGCGCAGTTTCACCTCTCTATGGAGCTGGAATCACCTCTAGTGATACCTTAGCCTTAACCAACCCACTGATTCTGTCTCCTGTCAGAACAGCCTGCACCTACTGTTTAGTGTTACTGCATATATGATAGTATTGATTCATAATTGTTGATGTATTTTAATGTGCTGGGCCTAATTTTAAAATATCCTTTTTCCTTTGGGTAGTTTCATTTATACCAGTTCTATATAGATGGTGTGTCAGCATGATAATAAAAATATTTTAAAACTGGTCACTTTTTCTATGAAAAATCTGCTAAGGAATTGGTAACTGACAGTCTAAGATAGATAGACTGTAGTAGAAGTACAAAGTAGCATCGCATGGAAATGCTCATGTAAAGTACAAATACCTCAAAACTGTTCTGAAGCACAGTACTTGAGTACTTTTTTCCACCATTGCACAGATGACATGGCTTTATCTTGACATATCCCCCATGCATAAACCGTACAGTGACATGTAAGAACAGAAAAATGTTAAGCTATGTAAAACGTCAACGGGGAAGTCCGAAGGAGCAAACACACAAGTACAGTGCAACACAGGGAGCTTTGTGAAGTGTGCAATGTTTGCTAAGTAAGCCGACAAGCCGTAGACACTCCCAGTGTACCGGCCTCGCCTGCCTCTACTGCTTTGTTTGCTCTTCCTGTGACAGGAAAACTCTCTCTCTTTATCTCTCTCACTCACTCTCTCCTGCTTCCTCTCAGTCTTATTCTTCTGTGGATTTGTCTCCCTCGCTGGGTAGAGCATTAGGCTCCCACTGTGTGGTGCATGATTCCCGCTGTGAGCGCCTGTACAGCAAGTGCATGCTCTCTCTTCCACTAACACTGAAACAACAAACAAACAAAAGAAAAAGAATCCGGTGCAGGAGTGGAGGAACCTCAATGCAAAAATTAATTACTTTTTTCAGCGACAGTAGACTTGCACATTCTTTTGAGCCGTTCTTAAACGCAGCACACATAGCCATTGATATCACATCAATTCATCACGGTGACTATTAAGAAAATACAAGTAGATGCTGAGCGTCACACTTTCCAAGAGAAATTGACAAACTTTTCGTCGAGGTAATAGGCGAGCCAGCGTGCCTCAGTTAGTTTGAGGGGACGAGCTCACTGTGATGAAACAGGCCAATCTCAAGAGTTTTTATAGCTTCAGACATATTAAACTGGATGAGCTGCAAAGATGCACAGATGTGCTTGGATAAAGTTCACGCTCTTTGAGTTTGGATGCCCAACAAGCGGCTTTCACAAGACCACATTCTGACAGGGACAGGGAGAATAAGTGAAAGCGAGCCTTGTTGCTGCTGTGGAGGACATGAAAAGTAAACAAAAGAACCCCGCACATATTTGCTGTTTAAGATAAGATAAGATGAGACCTTATTTCTCCCACACCGGGGAAACTCAGTTATTTAATTGAGAACCAGCTGATGTTCCTGATGACCAATAACATGAAATCATTAAGCAGAAAAGCGACAACCTCAGCTCGCAGCTCAAAACTGACTCTTACAAAGACTCGGTTCCGCTCAACACTGACTGATCCAAACCTGGAAAACCAGCTGCGAGTCGCATCATCATCATCATCGTCATCACTACCATCTGACATCAGACACCTTGCCAAAGAGAGGCAGCTCCAGTCACTTCAGCAGTTACTGTGATATGTGTTCAATAGTATAGTTAATAGTGTGTTAATGGCCAACTATTAATGGCCAGTTAATAGTTAATGGCCTGGCTATGCTCTGCCATACTCTGATACAATTGCTGACCCCCGCCGCACACCACCAGCCACTGACTATGTTCTAAAAATTGTAATGGCCCCTTATAGGAAAAAGGTTCCCCATCCCTGATTTCCTGCAATTACATTGAATTAACTTGCTGGCAATCTTAATTAAGGTAAGGGAATCCAGTGAAAAGTGAGATGAATCTGTCCTCGCACTTCAAACTGCTACATCCTCTGAGGTCTGCACATCCACTGCCTTACTCTTAACACACGTGGTCATACACCTCACTCTTCACCCCTGGCCTCTCTCAGTTTAAAGCCGCAGCCTCCTGATGGGCTCAGTAGCAGCAAAGCAGTGGGCCACTTACACTCTGCCCTGTGAAGGTTGACAAGGTTATTGATCTTGGGTTAGTGAACAGAGCGCAGCTGCCCTGATGGATGTCTAATCATGAATTACCACAGAGCCGCAGTCATCTCTTATGTAGTCAGCCCACCACACTCTTTTCCTCTCTGTCTGCTTCAACATTTGAGGCTGGAGTCTATCATTGGACACCCACACACACTTTCTACCTTGATGCGATATCAGTCCCCTGGGATTCTCATCATCAAGCCGCCCATCTCCTCCCCACCTCCTCCACCTAAATCCTGTTTACCTCTGATACACTGCAATCATCACACACATATATAGACAAACACACACTGGAGTCTAAATCCTGTTTACCTCTGGCGTGGTTTCATCCTTGCTGGTGGTATGTTACAGGTCAGCGGACTCATCGGACTTCGTGTCAAGGTGAATGTGAAGGGAAGATAGAGGCAAACTGTGAAATAGAGGAGGGAGACTGGAGTGCAGGTGGAGGTTTTGAATTTAAAATCACCCAGAGATCCACTTGTCTTAAATTCTTTATCGGGCTGGTGAGGACATGATGAGTTGTGTTATGCAATAAAGAGGGTACAACACAAGTGGTTTCACTTTAAAGTGGGCTTTTGGGTGGAATTATGTTGTGTGTTGATCAGATGAGTCAAAAGTAATTGAAAATGGGCTGCAGGTTTTAGGAAAAGCAGCAGTCTTTCCGCATTTTTTTCACCTATACTGTGTGCTCAGGTAGAAGTGAGGAGGAGACTTTTGGCTTTCTTTTCTTTTGGTATCTACAGATCCTGTGGCAGTGGATGTGGATGTCTCACATCAATCTTTGTAGCGCCAAACATTCG
Organism: Chelmon rostratus; assembly: GCF_017976325.1. Taxonomy (NCBI): domain Eukaryota; kingdom Metazoa; phylum Chordata; class Actinopteri; order Chaetodontiformes; family Chaetodontidae; genus Chelmon; species Chelmon rostratus. Next base: position 23,532,953 of record NC_055665.1, read on the forward strand.
TCCACAGGCTACAGTGAGAGTGAGAGTGTGTCATGTTGAGAAATGTTGATTGATTGATTTGATAGAGACGTTTTGTCAGTTCTGACTGATCATGGATAAGACTCTAATTAGACTGCAAACTGTTTTTCAGAACAGTATTGGACAGAAGAATATTTGGGAACCCTTGCTACATACCTTGAGTATTATTGAATGTATGAAACACATCACTTTATGTTTTTGTTTTCTTTAGATTTTTTATTTTGGCACTAATCAGTGGTCATGCTAGGTGCCCGGCTCTTGGAATGGCATCATCAGAACCAAGCAGAACCAAGAAATGTCGGACCTGAGTCTGTCTTGAGACACAGAACTGATTAATTTCACAGCTGATTGCTATTAACAGGTTAGTTTTAATTTAGAAGTTGGGTTCAGGTTGACCCGTGAAGATCCCTAGTGCTACTAGTTGCTATGCAACCAGTAACTTTCTACTAATTGTCATTCCTAACCTGATAGATGTTAGATTGTTAGGAGAGCACGCTTTGACTCAGTGGCTGACTGTCACATTCAGGCTTTGAAAGTAAGTATTCTTTCAGGGGCTTCACAAAGTGTTATTGGGGGCCTCCGCCGGCCTGCGGGCGGCACTTTGACAAACTGTCAACTATTGGATGGATTGCCATGAAATTTTGCACATGCATTCATGTTCCCGTCATGATGAATTGTAAAAATTTTGGTGATAGTCTGACTATTCAGACAGATCAGGTCAACATTTCAAATTGTCCAATACTTAGGGTTATAACCACATACCTGCAAAACCCATGTCCTTCCCATCAGCCCCAACTTTGTGTTTACTGGAAATTAATTCAGAAAAAAAATCTATATTTTTTTTATATCTATATTCGACACATATTGCAATTGTGAAAATGAGTCATAATTTTAGTGGGAATGGTCATTTTTTGCATTTCGTTTTCTCTGAAAAGAAGAATGAAATAGAATAATGTTGATTTTTGTGTTTTGATTTATGCTCCCCCACATGTGGAGAATATGATTTGTAGGCTGGGGCTTTATTCATAATGGTCACCTGACACACTTTACCTTTAGCAAAAAAATTCAGAGCCTTCAATTTGGATATTGCACATATTGTTCAGCCTTAAAAATGATCAAATATTAGTGTGCTAACATAATAAAATAAGATTGTGAACATGGTAAACATTTTACCTGCTAACTATCCGAGCAAATTCATACTGAGTATTTTAGCATGGTGAAGTTAGCATTTAGCTCCAAGAACCACAGTTCGAAGGACAGTCACACAGAGCTTTTCATGGCTGTAGACTCTTGACAAAAAGGAAATTAATGTATGGATCGAGCAATTAATGTTGTATTGCTTTAAGTTGATGAGAAGTTATGTAGACATCGTTTGTATGCAGTTAAAGGCAGCAGCCTGGAGTCTTTGGAGGTCTTAAGGAAGTGCAAATGTTGACTTTGGTTGATCCAACGAGCAGAAATGTTTTTATCTTGATGTGTCTTCAATGAAAATAAAAGATTGTTTATATACGCAAAGAGCCATGCCAGTGTGCTACACAAGATTATTCTAGAGTTTGTAAGTCTAAAGTCAGGAAATACCTGATGCTTTGTAAAAGTCTGTGAAGTACATTCAAGTACAGTTCTGCAGCTGGAATGTCAGATCTTTGATCTTCAGTCTCAGGTCTGCACTTCACCCACACTGCTTTAAACTCAGATTTTACCCCTGTGAGCACACCTGAGGATAAGGCCCTGCTTTATCGCTGGTGTCATTAGGAGAAAGGTTACTGAACAGTGTTCTGTGGAAGTGTACCATCATCATTTTGTCTGTGCACTGTAGGCTGACAGAAAGAGCAGAGCTTGTTCAGAGAATGAGCTGTGGTCTTTGCTTAATGACTGTAAGAATAACCTATAATGACAGCGCCGCTCCCTCAGTGGTGCGAGGAGATGTTTCATATTTTCACTGAGAAGTGTCTAATAATGTGCTCTGCCAGAGCGACAGACGACCTCTGGATTGTGTGATAGTGATCAGCTGTTGTGTTCGGAGACCAGAAGAATTAATTTACACTTCATTCATTCTGCTAGCCGTTGTCTACAGTGCTGTTATCTCATTGTCAACAATATCAGATGGACATTATTGACAATAACCCACTGCCTATCTTATCTGGCAGAATGGACGGCTGAGCCTGAGCAGTGAGTCTCCTCTCTTTCGATTTTTTAATCTAGCGTTGCTGTCCTCTTTTCCATCTTTTTTCTTATTGTACCCCTCTCTCTCCCTCTCATCTTCCAGCTCACCCCTCTCTCCTGCTTTCTTTGTCTCCTGCGCCTTTGTTTTAACTTCCATCACTGTGTATCCATTCTCTCTTTTCTCTCTGCCCTCCATCTCTCTCATAATGCTCTTTCATGGGATAAGTCCTTGGATGTGCTTGGCTGCTGTTAATTCTTTTACAATGATTGAGTTTCCTTCTTTAGGTTTTCATCATTCGCATTCCACCCCCACTGCCCGCTTTCATTTCTTTGTAAACTTTGTCCGCCCACAGCCACCAGTATGTTTATGACCTAAAATTAAATTTGCTCTCGGCAATAATTTTCCAAGCATATGGTAGAAAGTAGCCTGGAGCATTCTTGAAAAACTTAAAGCGAATGGATCCTGTTTCTCTTTCCATCGCTTTAACACCAATTATGCATCCCTGCTGAGAGTTGACTTCAAAAATATGCCCATTTATCTTTTGCTGCTATAAGTAGGACCTCATGATGTTGTGGAAGTTTTCTAATAAATAAGAAATAAATGAATAAGCAAGAGTCTCATGATACAAGGTATATTTTGGGGGCATCATTTCAAAAGAGCTGTACATGTAGCTTCCCCACGCTAACAGCGTAGCTCTTTGGAATGTCTGTCAGTCAGTCCACCACTTTGGTCCAGGTTTATGGTCTCCAGAGGCTGAACCCTGCTGTCTTAACTTTCCATACACACCTTCACCAGGTTAAAATTTTAATTCATCTATTTGGTTATTCACCAAATACCTACAAAACTTCCCATCAGCCTGAGCTGTACTTTGTGTGTAGTGCTGCTGCTAAACCTGCTAATCATTAGCATCTTAGCATTGCCACTGTGGGCATGTTAGCATGCTCTTTCCCCATTGATTCTGCCAAGCCCGTTCCCTTGACTGTGGTTTTGCTAGCAAGCAGGTGGGGACAGTGGGAATCTCTTCGCCCATTCATGCGTGTCACTGATTAGACAACAAAGCATTTGGCTAGCTTAAGAGTCATAGTTAGCATGCTAACACGCTCAACAAAGATTATGAACATGGTAATTTTACCTGCTAAACACCAGCATTTTACCATTGTCATCGTGAACATGTTAGCATGCTGCCGTTAGCATTTAGTTGTGTAGTTGTTTGAATTCAGCTGCCAAAAACCGTCAGTGTGTGTCATGAGCAGGGTGTTTGCGTGTCTAAAGGTGTGTACCAACCTGCATCCAGACCTGTGTGAGGTGTCACATATCGTGGGAGAGTTAGGTGAGGGACTGCTTGTATTTTTGCATATGTGTGTTAAATATCTGTGTTTGTCTCTGTTGCTTTGTACCGCATGTGAGAATTGAGAGTTTGATATTGTGAAACCATAAAGTCCCCAGTTGCACAGGAGAACACACACACACACACACAAACTCGTGCTTTTGAACCGAGCACCAATTGAACAACGCTCTCTTTGGTTGTCATGGAAATGACAGATGTGACAGCTGCAGGGAAGGCTTGCAGCGAGTATTATGGGGGTTTGGAGTTGTTGCGTGACAAGTAGAGCATCACCTAATCTTGTGCCTGTTTACTGTTTGTTCCCACAGACCTATCTCCTGGGAATCATAATCTCCATATGTGGGAACGTCCTCATCAGCGTTTCACTCAACATACAGGTAGGAAGCGCTGGAATCCAGCTGAACAGCAGACACTCAGCACACAGCAGGCCCTTAAATCCTGTAAAGACTGATTTTTCTATGTACTATGAGACTGCTTTCCTCCTCGCAGTGTGCTCTCTCTGTAGCAAACTCTATGTGTTCATCAGCATTTTAGTGAACGTGCGCTTATACACTGACTGTGTGATCTGCTGACATGTTCACAGCAGGCGTTGTGCAGCAGACAGACTGTGACTTTGTGTTTCATGCCTATTTGAATAAGAATTCGAAGGCGTGAATGTTATTCAGTTGAATGTTGTGATTAGCAATACAATTTCCCATTTAAGTAATCAAACAGCAAAATTGTTTTGCTAATTATGCTCTAACTGAGGGCTTATAGTGCGTCTCTGATGCCTTATCGGCACTATTTCAAGTGCAGTGTTAGCCGTTGTTTTTTGAGTGCATGTTGTTCAATAATTAATCCAAGTAATTTAGAGAGTAAATACTATTCATTGACTACAAGCATGCACCTTCTTATACCTCTTAAAAAACATTACCTTTCTAAAATGATCATTGTTTTTTCACACCAAAATACTGTCTGTTGCTGAATTACTCTCTGTTTAGCTCTTTTGATGCCTTTGCAGAAACTGGGGTGGCAGCAGCATGCAGGGTGTGTAAAACAGATCAAGTGGATGTGACAGCTTCAGCTAAATGTGAAAAAGTGCTGGAAAGGGCTGATAGCCATTGTTTATTAGGCAGTGTATCCTTGCAAAATAGCATTGTTAATGATTATGAAGTATACATTTGCGTTTTCTTTGTGCAGCTTCCCACCTCATTGATTTGCTTGATTGGTGTCATGCCACTTCTGAGATGAAACGCTAATCAGCAGAGGGAGTTACCGTTTGGTTTCGTGAGCCTCTGTAAAGCTCTATTATCTCCTAAATTGCATCTTGTTTTTCAAGTCTTGTATGTTTGGCTGCGTCGGGCTGTGAAGTTATCTGTGTGGTGTATGTTTGAGTTTGTCTTGTGCAGCTCTCCAGTTATTGGATCTACTTAATCTGACTGATCCCTCAGGCTCCTGTTCCCTCTCTTACTGACAGAAATATGCCCACGTCCGTCAGGCTCAGCGTGGCTCCAAGCCCTACTACACCTCCGTGATGTGGTGGTGCGGCGTGGTTCTCATGGGTGTCGGGGAGCTGGGGAACTTTGCTGCCTACGGCTTCGCCCCGGCATCGCTCATAGCTCCTCTGGGCTGTGTGTCAGTCATAGGTAAGTGCGACCTTTTTTCCGCTCATACATTATCCATGCATGAAGGCAGGAAGAAAGGTTGCTTCCTTGGGGAACAACAGGAATCATTGCTATGCGAAGTCTGTTGTTTTTCCTCTGATCGTGTCATCTTAATGCCAAGCGCTTCCTGTACTGTACCTGCTGACACAGATACAGCTTTTTTCCAAAATTTTCATGCAGTCACAGGTTTGCTTTTGTTTTGTTTTTAATGATACAGTCATGCCAAAAGAACAGGAACAATGCTGAAGTTTCAAGTGTTCAGTCCTACATCAAGAACAGATGGATGTGTTTGAATTTATTTGAAAAAAAATGGTCAGTCGGTCCATGTTTTGGAACAATCCATCTCAATATGGATCCATCTACCGTTTATGGGGGGGATGAGGGGAAACCTCTTAAACTCAGCATTCTCAGCTTTCCCTGCAGCCAGTTTGGGAAACAGGAACCAGGGCAAACACATGAAATTCTTCCAGGTTTAAAGCAGGTCAGACCAGGCAATGGATTTGTTCCACACCTCCCACTGTTTGAGAAAGGTGATTTGAATGGACGAGCAAGAGGTTTTCACTTTCCTTAAGAACTCCTGCTTTCCAGTTGGAGACGACTTGGGAAACCCTACAGAGAGACTGCTCTGGCAGCTTCTGCAGACCAGCAGCATCCAGTGGACCGTTGGAAAGTTTCTGGTGGGACCAGTTGGGAAGCCGTTGATGAGGTGGCACACAAGTGTCAACGTTTCTGAGGTCCAGGCTAACATTCGCAGACACCTGCTCATCCTATACAAACAGGATATTTTTAATTTGATCTGATTCAACATACAGTATTGTCCAGCTAAGAAACTGTAACCAGATGCAATGGCAGAATGTAAAATAGAATTCTTTAACAATATGGGACTGCAGGAAGACTTCATATTTCATATCGTGCACTGGCTGTCATGCTCATCACATAGGCACCTGAAGCTAAGCTCATAAGTGAATTGAGTGAAACATTTGATGACATCATGAAACGTCCTGTTGAGTCTGAGTAATGTTAGAGACAGTTTTTGAAGAATACATTCATTTATGTCAGTGATTCCCAACCTTTTCGGCTTACGACCTCTAAAACTAATTCTACGTGTGAGTTATTGTCACCACTTGAATACATCTGCCACATGTCTAAAACATCCTTGTTCTGTCTAAATATTAAAATGTAATAGTTTTTAGGAATTCAAGCAAAGATGAGGAGAAAATCTAAAGAAAAGAATATTTTTTTCCAACTTTTGCTATCATTTCATGCCGGCTCAGATTTATCACACAACCCCCAGGTTGGTAACTCTAATCTATGGACAGTATACAAAAACACAGAACTAATTTGCCAAACTAAATAATGTTGATGGTTGTTCGACACTACCTGATGAAGACCTCTGCCAAATAAAAATGTTGTGTAAATGAAATTTACTAGGAGCAGTCAGTACCGTCAGGACATTAAAGTGAACTGCATTAATGAAGATCGGCATCTACAGTACTAGAGCTGTTTCCATCCCGTGCATCACGACTACACATCTACCTACACTGGCAAGGCTGCTAGGTCTTCACCTCATTCAGCGGACTCGCTCACGCTTGCAAACATGCTTTAAAAAGAAACGTCCAACTGTTGCTTTATGCTGTTGCTTTGAGAATAAATTAGGACCAAGACCTTGTGATCACAGTGGGTTTGTGTGTAGGTGCAGGTGGTATTTTTGACTATTCGTCCCATTCTGGACCCAGATGGTGAATATGTACATTTCCACCCTTAACGTTTTATGGGTGATTCAGGAAGTCCAATTACTTCTGACATTATAAATCCAGCATCCCACTCCAGAAATGATCATTTTTATGGCCCACAGTGTGAACTAAAGCTGTCATGAACTAAGCCGGATTCGTTAGCCAGTCAAAACAAAGCCCGCCCGGTTGCTACAGCTGGCAGCCCGCTCAGTGCAAACACTCTAAACACAGATTAAATATTAAACAGGTTCGCTTCTTACCTCCCGCCACCCATCACTCACCGCGCTCGAGGTGGCGGTGACTCATGGATATTAATGACAGCTATTACCCCGTCGCTGAAAACGATTTTCCTATAGTCACGTCTCGCAAGTGGATGAATGGCTGAAATAAAACACTGAGCGAAACCACTAATCTTGTTAAGAAGGCTCCACCTCTTGATAGTTGTAGCTTTGTATGGTGTTGTACTCGCTTCAGAGAGCAATTACTCTCTAAAGTGTTTTTAGCACAATAACAGGACTACAGCGCTATATTCTCTCGAGAACAGTAACCTCAATGCTTTGTCAGCGTCTATAAAGCTGACATGATGACTCTCGTTGAATCCCCAGGTATCAAAATGGCTAATTTCCATTTTATTATTATTATCCCTAGAAAAATCACTGACTGCTGGCCACTAGTGTTGCATTGGAGTGTGAATGAATAATATCCAGCTGGAGTGTGTCTTTAAAGGAGTGCCTTGAAGAATTAATGAACCCAGAGACAAAGAGGTGAAAGTAGGGAAAGGAGAGGAGGATGTCTGCAGCTGTGACATGGCCTGTCCTCCTCAGAGCTAACAAGTGGAGCTGAGGGGAAAATGTGCAGGTCGCTGTCTGCCAATGTGACTCCACCTCTCATCTCACGCTGACTCACACTGTACGCAAATGAGCAAACACACACACACACACACAAATGCATGCATAACTGTAGTGGTGTGTAAAAACACCCAGGTCTAGCGGATTTTTTCAATCAGAGATGCTCCTTAGACTATAACACACACACACACACACACACAGCTCCTGCTGCGCTGTTGTGCCTGTTTTCCAAGAGCTATGTGAAGGCTCAGAGGGGGGGGACAGACAGCGGGAGGCCTTGGGTGAGTAAACAAGAGGGAGGCAAGTGTTTGGCATGGTAGAGGTGAGGAGAAAGGAGGCTGGATGCTGAGAGGAGTAGATGCTGAGGCGAGAGGACGGAGAGGAGAGGAGAGAACGATATGAATGAAATAAGACAACAGGCAGAGACATACCCGAAGTGGAAAGCAGAAGCAGAGGAGGAAAGGGACGAGATCGTGAGAGCTGATGATGCCGCCGTCATCCGCCTGTCCCTGCATGTCACGCTGCCACTGTGACGCTCCATGGAGAGCAATTACCAGTGTCCCCGTCCACAGAGCCCACCAGTCTCTATTAGGAATGACAGCATCATCCCAAATGCTGTTGTATGGAGCGGAGCATCAGCTCTCTCTGTCAGATACCATGTCACCACATGCAAAAGAGGAGGAAGGTTGGCATGGTGGAAATAAACACAAACCTGATTCACACACTGCATCAGCATCGCTCACAGATGTCAGACCTGCAGCGCTGTAGCATTGACTAAGATGTGTTGTTTAGCACAGCGTGAAGCGGTCAGATTTGGTCGATTCGTATAGATCCGTGGCTTCAAATGTGAAAAATCAAGTTTGTGGTTGTGATTCAGATCTTTTCATTTCATAATATCTAACACCACAATAGAAAACTCGTCTATGTTACAGCATTCGTCTATCGTTTCTGAGAGCCGGTCTTGACACTCATGACGAGAAAGCTTTCAGAAGTCATTCTTTTAGTCGTCTGTGACATTGTGAACATACAACATGTGCAATGTGGCGACAGTTCTTACATTTGAGCGTCCCTGGGAGGTGACAGCTCAACTTTGGCTGCTTTCATTTTGCTGCTTTTTGTCAGATCTCTGTGGTGAAAGAGTGTCTGACATGGTGTGTTTTCCCGCAGGGAGGTTCCCATCAGTACACATCTGAGAGAGAGCACGTAGAGGGCCAGAACTGATCTGATGCACGCACACACACACACACACGCACACACTCACCTCTGTAAACACACAGGAGCTGTGACAGAACTGTGTACCCCAGAGGTTCCTGTTGCCACATTTCTCATTTTATCAAGCCGTGTGAATCTCACTTTGTATGGAGTTGCTATGGTTACTTGTTAGATCCAGCTGGTCCCAGAGGCAAAGAAGGAGTCCTAAATGTGTATGCGAACATGCTCGCAGTATGAAATATTAAACAACCGACTGTTTCATCACAATACCAATGAGAGCCTTTATAAACTTCCAATTTGACAGTATTGTCCCCGCAGCATCATACACTGCAGGGCAAATTTTGCTTTAATTCAACTTCTTTCTATTTTTTTTGTTTATAGTAAAGCTTTTCATCGCTTTGGTTTATTGGTGTTGCCTGAAATCGTCCCTCTGGTGGAAACGCTCGCTAATAAAACTGCGCTCTAAAATCCATATGGAGAACCTGTCTGTCATGCCATGACACCACTGTAATCCCATGCGTGACATGTTGTTTGTCCCTGACATATTGAGCTGTTTATGCTCTGTAGCTAATCTCCTTATGACGGTGGCAGAGCCTGTACACAAACTGCCTGTCTGTCTTTTATTCAGTATTTTCCAGCTATTTCTCCGTTCAGTTAGTCTGTCTCTGTCTGCGTGCCATCACCCGCATGCCCGTCTGGCTGGTTGGCAGTGGCTCACTGCAGTTGTGTCCAAAATCTCCCAGCTGCCACAGCTGGCTCTGCCGAAATATTGGTGGAATATATAACAACATAACAAGAGGAAAGAACGTAAAATGAGGCGCTCGGCGTTCCAGTGTCGTGGACCTCCAGCACAGCAGCCACAGCGTGTTATGTAAACTGACCTCCTCGCTGTGACAGGCTGCTGTCACTTGCATTATCTATTTGCCTCCCTGTCAGTCTGTCCACTGCCTGTTTGTCTGCTAGTTTGTTTTTCTGTCTGAGGCAGTTAGTCTGCCTGTGTGGCCATCCATCTGTGTATCGGCTTGTTTATCTGCATGTCTGTGCGTCGGCACGCTTGTCAGCCGGTCTCGCTATCCGTCTCCATGATAGCCAAACGCTCTCAGTTTATCCGCCTCCCTCGGTTCGGTGCGTATCCCGGGGAAACATTAAGAAGACTAATCTGAGTCTGAGCTCATGTGAAACTGATTGCCTTTCACTGTCACAGTTTTTGACAATGATATTGATGAATGGGCCTGTGAAGAAAGTGGCATGGAAAAGCAGCTTGCTGTAATTTGATGCTGGTGGTATGAAGTCCTAATGAGTTCCATTTATCTGAGCAGGCTGACAGATTTTATCAGGCTGATCAGCATAAACACGTCAAGCATTGTGTGTGAATCATTTATGTGGACGCACATTATACAGCATAGTCTCACTGTGTGCACATGTGCATGACTGAATGCTTGTGTGTACATGTAACTGCATGTGATATGTGTGTACATACAATATGAATATATGAGAAATTAGTGATATTCTCAGAGCTCACCCTGCACAGTAAATCCAATTACTCCTCCTCCAGTTGCAGCATACATGTATGCAGCCAGAAGTGGAGTCTGTCTGACTGTTTGTCTGTTTACTATTGATGTAATTGGTATTTTTATCAAGTCAGTATTCAGTCAAGTATATGATCTTGCTTGTGATTGAACTGACTTGTTGCATCAGAAAATCAATCAGTCAAGATTATGAGGTTGCAAAAAATGGCTGTTGCTATTGTCAAGGGACAAGCATTGATTGTTTTGTTATTGTGAGCAAGTTGTTTAAATTGTTTAGTGTCTGGGCTGTGTTAAATTGCTTTTTAAGAAGCATACAGCGTGTGTATAAATATATTGTGCTTAACTGAATAGTAATTGCAGCATGTTTTATTAGCAGTTAAACTAACGCGAATATATTTTCACTTCCCAGCCAGCGCTGTCATATCTGTGGTTTTCCTCAAGGAGACGGTGCGTGCCTCTGACATTGTTGGTAAGCACAAACACTTGAGGACGTATGTGTTCTCTCAGACTGCTGCTTTGACCTGAGCAGTAGCATCTTATAATTCAGATCAATCAAAATGACTTCACAGATGATGTCAGCGTGAAAAACATCCCGTGTCAGAGGAAATTCTAGTTCAGATTGGCTTAGATAGAAATCACACTAGTTGAAAAGTGTAACTGCTGTGTGTTGCTGGCAGTGGAAAGAAAATGCACATTCAACAGGCCTATCTTGTTTTATTGTTTTATGAAAAGCCATTTACTGAGCCTGCTGCTAAATGACACGATTGTGATGGTCTTCACACTGACAATCATTACGGCGCTAGATTGGAAATTAATATCAGCACCACAGTTCTGCATATTGTTGGTTTACTGGATAAATCATCAGCAATTTCTGCCAGTTTTTGCCATTGTCTTGCATTTGCGAAATGACATCATCAGCCACATGTTGGAAACATTTAATTACATGATTGTTATATTTACAAAAGGGGGGAATCACTGAGAGCAAGCTGTTTTTCAGCGGTGCCCCATTTGCGACGGCTTGTGCAAACCAACAGCAGATGTAAGATTGTAAAGATGATAGATAGGATGACCCCAAGGACAGATGAAAACGACAAACGACAGTTACGTTCAGCTGGTGGCAGTGTTTCGATGAATAAAGTAAACAGTAAGCCTTTCCACTCCAGTGTCACCACTCTCTGCTCTCTTTCTGTCATAGGTGGCACCCTGGCAATAACGGGAACGTATCTCCTGGTGACCTTTGCCCCCCACACTTCCACACACATCACGGCCCATCTGGTGCAGTACTATGCCATCAGCTGGCACTTCCTGCTATACCTTGTATGTAATAATGTGTGTAAGCATGTTCTTGCTTCGGAGCTACTGTTTACATGTCCAAATGGGTTACCTCGAATTATTGTGTACTTTTAGCAGCAGACCACTGCGCTGTCCTCAAGCAGACAGTATCTAATCTCAAGGGTTAATGCCACTATTACATTTTCATTAATACTCTGTCCTGACCTCTTAGGGTGATGTTATTAATCTAGTTCTTCTGGTTCATAAGGATGAGCTCAAGTTGCGTTTCATGGAATTTGTGAAGTGGGGAGTGAATCCATTAAAACTAAGATCGTCTGGATCAAAAACTACTGCCCCCACCTCATGGCCTGCTCGTGCATTAACACCCGTGTGCTTGCCTGTTCCTATTTCGCTCGAGGCAGGGATGCATAAACATAGCCGTTACCATGGCGACAGATCTGGCACAGAGCTGAAACAAAGTGTCTTTCTGAAAACCTCTCATCACAAAAATGTAAATGTTAGCTCCAAATGTTAACACCAGTCTCGGTAAAAAAAAAACACCTTAGATGTTGTTAAAGGAGGATCTCTGCGGGAGAAGGTCATATCCTGCTGCTTTTCCATTGATCCCAGCACCGCTGTGATATCAGCAGAGAGAGGGGGAGCTCTGTTCTCCACCTTTCAGGTTCAAATTCTCTTGTATTCAAGAGTGAGGAGCAAAGAGAAGCACTATTTTGTGCTAGAAAGTGTGACACCTTTGATCTGTTGTTCAGGAAAGTACTAGCAGATGTCTTTGAACACCACTGGGCCTGTTACATTTCTTCTTCTTTTTCATTTTGCACTGTATTCACTTCTAGAAACCATCACATACTGTATACAAAACCACCCCTCATAAAATAACCCTTCTATGAAGCATGTAATGGCAGGTGTTGATACAGCTTGTCATTCTGTCCACCACAAACTAAACACTTGAACTAAAATCCTGAATATTCCCCTTACTGTTTGTGGAACAACCAATTATCTGCACATAATCCATCAAAGCAGGCAGAGATGAAGCTAAAAGGATAACAGCTAGCAGCCCATCGGGGGTGCTAGCCAGTGGTGTAAACAGTGGATGTGTGCCCTGGGCAGCAGCGCCATCATTATTCACCACACAGCATTTCTCTCAACCATATTCCACATTCCACTCGAGTCTAGTGCTCGTTGCTGAACCAATGCAAACACGCTCGGAGAAGAAAAAGCAGCAATTGGAGGAAAACAAAAGAGAACTGTTTCAGCAGATATGAAGAAAGCACAGAGGGACGTATAGACGGACAGATGTTTTCAGACTGAGATCTTGCTGCCTCTGGCTGCAGTGATTGATGCTGCGTAACAGGGTTCTGCATGCTGTTTTCCATTTCAGGCAATGCATTGTGAATACTCATCAGCCTGCGGAGGAGCAACCTCCAACAGTATGGGATTAACTGTAGGTGGTGATTAATCAGAGGAGAATTAAATATCTATCACTGTCTTCTCATTACCTCCAGAGGTCATACTATTATCAAATGATTTCATCCGACTGACTGTTAAATAGTTTTGCGGTGGTTCATGGTGTGTGTCGCGCTAAATGGTATTTCTTGCAAATGACCCAGGTCTCTCTAAATCCTTTTCCAAAAAGACTAATGAAATCTTGAAATGAGCCCTCTATTAAACATATTTGTACAGGCTAAGGCATGGTTTTGAGAGACATTTAAAGGTCAGCTTGGTCTTTTTTAGCTCAGTTCTACTTTTTGTACTCCTTATTCTCTATCCATCAGAGCTGCGCAGTGTTATACCAGAGATCCTTGAAAAGCTGAATGCTATTGGACTCACAAGAACAGCCCTGGGCCCTTCCCATTGAAGTCCAACAATTCATTTCATTTTTCTTCCACGGTCATTTGTTTCAATTAAAGCGTGCCGCTCTCTGCCTGCATGCAGCGCTTTGTTATACAGATAAAATGGTCAGTAAAAGTACAATTTGAGTGCAAGTCAGATTTTCATTTGCTGTGCAAAGTTTGAGGAAATGGAATGTGCGCTAATGATTTGTATAACCTCCACCCCCCCTCCACGCTCTCTCGACAGTTTATAGAGGTCATCGTCTTCTGCATCCTGCTCTATCTGTACAAGAGGAGGAATGTGAAGCACATCGTCATTGTGATGCTGCTGGTGGCCCTGCTCGGTATGAACAAATGAAAATGCCCTGATTGAGGGCAGAGGTTATGGATAAAACCATTTTAAGAAGTCAGTGCCTCGTTGCCTGGCTACCAAAAATGGATCCATGCTCTATTATCATTTCAGTTAAGAGCTGAGTAGAGCTTGATGGTAGAAAAAAACTGACCAGGAGGCAATTAACCACCTCCACAAATCAGCATGAACCAGTGAGGAAGTTCTTTATTGCTACAAGTTGTGCATCCAACTGCAGCTGCAGTGATCTGTTGCTTCTGTGTTGCTGCAGCCTCTCTGACAGTCATCTCAGTCAAAGCTGTGTCAGGGATGATCACAGAGTCAATAAAAGGCCAGCTGCAGCTCATCTACCCCATATTCTACGTGATGCTCGTGGTCATGGTCGCCTCCTGTGCCTTCCAGATCAAGTTAGTCAAGCATTTCTCTCTCTACTTCTGTGTACTTTCTTTTTTTTCTCTCTTTCAGCCTCTTTGTTATTGCTCAAATCCCTCGTGCTCGCCACAGGCTAGATGCAATTTTGGCTTTCCAGTTCCTGAACAAACTGAGGAAAATAATATATTGGACAGGGTGACATTGTACCTGCAGCGCACCTACAGTATTATGATGGATGAATAGGCTGCTACACATTGTCTCTATACCCAAGGTTATGCACATAACCATGGTTTTATATATTTGTAACCGTGCCTCTCAAATCTTCTTTTCCTCTCTCGACAGATTTCTCAATCAGGCAATGAAAATGTTTGATGCCACAGAGGTGGTTCCTATCAACTTTGTGTTTTTCACTGCGAGTGCTATTGTTGCAGGTATGTCGACCATAAAGCTGTCACAGCTTTTCTCAAAACCTTTAGTTTTCCTGCTGGAATGATGAGACAAGTTATGTTCTGTGTCATGTTAACCAACAATGGATTGATCCAATATTCATATATTATGTGCCCTAGAGCGCTATTGTTGTCTAAAAATAAGTGGAAACGCATCATTTAGCCACACTGTTGCACTTGGTGACATGTTCCTTCACGGCCACTTTAACTTAAATTCGACTCAATCTCACAGAAATTGTCAAGGTGCCACAAACACTCACTTGCAAACTAAATATGTTTCAGTCTGCATCTTAAAACTGTCCACTGACACCTTTGTCTCAGGAGTCTAAACCATTCCAGCAGCTTTGTTTTGATTATGCTGTGAGCTAAATGCTAACATGCTGATGTTTAGCAGGTAATGTTGCGGTGTTTACCAACTTTTTTTAACATGCTAACTCTTGCTTATTAGCATTGTACACAAAGTGCACCTGAGGCTGAAGTATTAGATCAACGATGAAGATGTTTCTTACCAGAGCCGTGCAGCTCGCGTTGCTGAAAATTAAGCTAGTTATATTTGATCCATGTGGTTTCCATAACTAGAGTTTTTAGTGCTTGAATATAAAACAGGAAATCTGACAAAATCAAACCTTAATAAATTAAGACCCACCATGTGGTAGTACAGGTAGTACTGGGTCCTGTGGTTCTCGCACTAAATCAACATTGTCAGCTTGGTTAAAACAGACCAGCAGAAAAGGTTATTTGATAAGAATCCTTCTGTACTGCAACAGAGCAGTGTTGTTCTCTTACCTGAGCCACAGGTGCACTACTGCTATTTAGTGTTTCTTCCTCTTTGTATGAATACCTTCAGCAGATAGTCAGGTTGCACATCTGGACTGCAGCTGACGGTGGTAAAAGACAAAATCTTAATTTATCTGAAAGAAAAGAATACTACAGACATAAAAAAGAGAGTAGAATATTTTCAAAATAAATGTTATTTTTTAATGCTTTTGGACTCCACTCAATTTAAATGAAATGAAACAGTCATTTTCATTTCATTTTTCCTCACACATCTCAAATTGAATGTGATTACCATGAAGACTTTGGAGCATCACTAAAGCAGTCAATCAATGCCCTTGTCTGGAGGAACGCCAGATGTGCATTTTAAAAAATCCAATGTTAACTGTGTTATTTGAACCGCTGCTCTCCTCTGCTGTCAACATGTATGTAGAATAACTTTTCCAATAACAAATGAGTAAGGAATGAAAAAATGATTAAAATCTTTTACATTACATTTATTACATTATTCTCTCGAGGAAAAATCTATGAAATTATAAGCTAATTCATCTTAAATGAAGGACCTACAACTTAAAAGTGGGTTTAATGCCACAAACAGGGTAATGAAATCAGAAAGTAGACTAACGCATTTTGATTTTAATGCTTAGTAATGAAAAAAAAAACAGCTTCATCCTTTAAGTTGCAGCATCATTTTTTATCCTGACTCTAACTCAGCTCTTTTTAGTAGAATCACACTTGCTCTGATGAAGACGTGCTCCAAAACTCAGTAGTTGAAATTGATTCACGGAGCAACACAGTGGAGCATAATACACAGTCGAGATGGTGAGACCTCGTTCTGCAGGAGCCCCACAGTATGGCGTATTGTGCCAGGTCAGCTCTGTCAGTAATGCCGTCAGTCAGCTCTTTCTTCCATCTAAAAACGAAAGAAAGGGTTTCTCAGAGGCTTTTTTTGTCTTTAGAGAAAGATACAAAACTTTGTGATTTAAACTGATCATTGACAGTGGACCTTACGTTACTAAATACACTGTGTCGTTTGTTCATCTTCTTGTGAATGAACTGCCCAGCCGCTGGTGACATGACATCACTTCAACCCACTTCCAGTGTGGGATCAGAGAGTGTCCCAACAGTCCAAAGCATCAACAGTATACTGTACATACGCTTTTGCCGTCAGTCTCTTAGAGCAAAAGAACATGAGCTTCTTTCCACCGTTTACACTGACATCCCATAATCATACAGAGAGACAATCGTCCTAGAATCATAGAGGAGGGAGAGCCACAAGGCGTGTAGTGATTGGAGTTACTCTGTCCTTTCCTGAGAATCCCCTGCTCCTGTTATTGCTCTTGATATTACTATTGCTCTCGCCTACACATATAACCCACAATTGACTGCATTGAACAACAAATTGCTGATGTATTACATCTGGCAGTGTAAGAACATCCGGGGGTGGAGTCCTCCTTTAACACTGAAGAAAATTCTTGTCGTGGTCCTAACCGGCCGGTGGTCACATTAGAAGACTTGTGGAGTGAAGTGAGCATGTGAGCAAAGGAGAAGTGAAGATTCGCCTGAAGATTTTCTGTGTTGCTACTCATTCCCAAGAATGACACTATTCAGTTAATAATCAAACTCTTTTCTCTCCTCATTCAGTGGAATTTGTGCTCATGATCTGCAGGGCTGTGTGTCACAAACAAAGCACTTGAGATAATCTACATGTTGTTATTCTCCCCATTTTGCAGGGATAGTGTTTTACCAGGAGTTTGAAGGCTTGGCTTTACTGAACATTTTTATGTTTCTTTTTGGGTAAGTATTGAATAACACACCAGTAATTGCAGATTAAAATGTGCTATAAGATGGTATCAGCCCTCCCTGAAACTCCCTTCCAGCTGTCTTCTGTCTTTCCTTGGAGTTTTCCTGATTGCCCGAAACAGACCAAAAATAAAGCAACAAGATCGCAATTTTATCGCAATGGACAGGATCCCTGGTGAGTTTCTGATCAGCTGTCTTCACAATAGTGTGCTGTGCGTGGACCTATTTATAGTGAGTATGGTGTATTGATTAGCCAGCAGTGACAGTATGAATCTGCTGGCAGTGACCCTGGTTTTATCTGACGGCTAACTTCTGCAGCCCTGGCAGCAGGGTCCATCTAATGAGCTCTGCTGCCCGTGTTCACAGGGAGAAGGCACACAGACAAAGTGCAGCCTGAGGCAAAGACTCCGACATACGGATCGCTGGCAGCCAAACTCATGTGCAACAGAGCTGGCCAAACAGACGATTCATAGGACCTGCTCCATCTGTTGGGACTGTAATTTTGTGGGTTTATGTGTGCATGCTTCTTCCTGGGTACTTCAGAAATATCTCTATTTATAGAAATGAATGGTAGGCATCGATTCAACTAGTGCCGTCTGAGCGGCAGTATTGGTGGCCATATTGGTCTTTTTATGGCAAACAAATTGCAAGTATCTCTTTCAGTACCATAGAAGAATCTCAGTGTTTCTATGACTTAGCAGTATTTCCATCAGGGTTGTCAGGAATAACTGAAGAGGAAGTATTTACTCTGAATAGGATAAAACACCTCAGGATCACAGTGCAACACAAAATACCCGACTAGCAACAAAGTTTAATTAAAAAAAAAAAAAGGTCCAGGAGGCCACTGTGAAATTAATGCCTTCCAACATAACATGTGATATGTTAATCAGTTGATTAAAATGGTGTATGTGCACTCAGTTGTGAATAAAGGACAAAATCTGATGTTTCAACTGTCTGAAGAGTTCATGTCATACAGCAAAATAAGTGCACTACTGCCCCCTAATGGTGGGTGATGATCAGGCAACTTTATGCTCATGTTAAGGACGTGAATTCACTTCATTTGAAATGACAGAGAAGTAGTTCAGTGGTAGTTATATAAACCTTCCCTCAGAGCTGATCAGTTAAAGTTACTCACATTATATGACAGGTTTTAATTTTTGTGTGAAATTACTTGAGCAGGCACGACTCTCAAGCACGTTTCCATGGAGTAGTAATATAAAAAAGCACTAATGCACAGCCTGCCTGCCCATATTTACCTCAAATAAACCTCAGACTACATACTCAGCTGCTACCAAACTTAAGTGTTGCCAAGCAACAAAACTCTTATCTGCCACCTACACATTATGGGATGTGTGGGAAACCAGTGTTCATGCCAGTGTAACTATAAAAAGAATGCATTTGCTTATAAGGGCCAGTCCATAACGCATATTTCAGTGTTGGAAGTCACATAATTATTTGTATGAATTTACACATGAGAAAGCTACACTAATTACCCACAGATGGCATATTCTATCATGTGCAGTATGGGTGTTTTATTCGCTTATGTTCAAACAAAACATTTTCAATGTAGTGGTATTTTGAAACAGAAACTGTCACTTTTCTCAAATCCAAACCCATCAGTTTGACTTCTTTAAAGGTCATAGATGTCCACAAACATAATTCCTCTCAGTGTCATTAGCATGGACACAGAGGGATGTAAAAATAACTCATAAATGAATTCATTTTGGAAACCCACTTGATAAAAGGCTGAACAAGTCTAACTAAAACCAAGGCTTTCATTCAGTTGCAGAGTTTAACTGATCCCTTTGTGGAGCACAAAGGCAGTGACATGGAAACAAATCTGAACAACCAGCCTTTTTCAACTGAAATAATGTGGACGTCACGTCCCACACTATAATATACACAACTAAAAATGTTATGCCCCATGCATGTCATTAAGTCTTCAACCAACACTATAGAGTGGATGATGGCACAGTCCAAGCAAGCAACTGTCAAGGCACAGGGATCACTTAGCAAGTGAAGCATCATGCTACTTGATGACATTTAATTTCAGGCTTCTGCGGGGCGCACGTCGAGTTGATCGTCCTACGTTAACCAAGAATTCAGCTTTCTGGAAGTTCTGCATAAGCTTGGACACTTCAATCAGACCTCTATGTTGATTTTAGCAAAGCGGTAGTGCAGGGAGGTGGGGTTGCGTAGCAGCAACGTGCCTCTGTGTTCTGTCGGCTGGTTGAGGAGGGTGTTAAGCAGACCGGCAACGCTGACAAACCCCAGAGCCTCCCCGCAGCCAGCAGACAGGGAGAAGTCACCCTGAGTGACCCAGCCTACGGTCACCCGGGAGCAGTGAGAGGTGACACTCGGCAGAGGATCCGGCCACAGCCCGAAGATGAGGTTGGAGGAAGACTGGGAGGACGATTTGGTGTCTTCAGATGTGGTGGAGTTTGGTTCAGAGGCAGTGGGAAGTTCTGGCTCTTTTCCCTCGGTCTTAGAAGACAAAGCGGATGTAGCGGCTTTCTTGGGGCCCTTCTTCCTGCGTTTAATTCTGCTTTTGAAGTGGTCTCTGTGCGGGGGCTCCTGGGGGCCGCTGCTGCTGAGCCCTTTGTTCAGCAGCTGCAGGTCGTCTGCGGTTGGCACACACACCATGGCGTGGAGCTCTGGTTTGCCCTTGGACAGAAGTGACAGGCGCACCCACACCAGACTCATCCCATGTGCGGTAAGAAAAGCTGTCGCAGCCGAACGGTCCAGAGGTGGCACCCCCCCTGCGCGGCACAGCTTCTGACCTTTAGATGTCGTGGGTCTGCACCAACCAGAGAGCAGCCTCAGTGACTTTCTGTTCCTAGGAAGCATAAACAACAACCAATATCCATTTTTAACAGGCGATTAACAATCAAAGAAAAGTTGCATTTTCATTGGCCCCATTAAGCATCCTGAGAGACATAAAAATTGGTTGAAGAACCTTTTTAATTCCTAATGCTGAAAACAAAAAGGCAGCCAATGGACAGTGAAAATCAATCCAATTTTTCTCTCATAAAGTCAGTCATTACTCAGAGCTTGTGTGATGGTTTTATGAGGATAGATGCAATTCTTCCCCTCTCCTAATCTCTGTGATATATTGCAGCAATTTCAGGCTGGATGTACTTTGGGTATTCTCATCAGGGACATTATGATGAAAGGGAGGTAGACTGGAGAAGCACCATGCATCAAGCCTGTCAAAAGCAGCGCCGGGGTCTCTTAATAAAAAATAGGAAAGAAGTAAGTGATGATTGGAGCCTGTAGCCCCAAAAACTGTGCATTTCTGCTCAAGGGACCTTTAAAAGTCAACTGCATTAATATTGTTAGAAGTGTGATTTAAATGTGCAGGATGTTAAACGTCTGAAGGGAGCTTGGCTAAACCTACAGTGGGTGTGTGTTTTGAGTCAATACTCATATTAGTTTATTTTCCACAATAAGATAAGGGAGAGGATAAAAAAAAAGGAATAAATTACAAACACCAAAGAAGTAAAGACAAACATTCACCTCAGTACAGTGACGCAGCTCTGAGGCTTTGTTACACTGATATCTCTACGTGATGTCATCTCCTCCTCCATCACTGTGGCAGCCTCTGTTGTGGTTTGGGTCTGCCTGTCTCCTCTCCTCTCCTCTCCTCCTTCCCTCGAGATAAGCTCCCACTCCTCGGCCAGCTGTTGCCACGGGCAACGGAACGGTGCCAGACAGCCATGTTTAATGTAATTGGTCCTTTTGGCGGGCGGACGCCTACAGGAGAGGTCAGAAGGTCAAACCCTTGTCAAACTGCCGGGGCAAACCTGCCAACTTATGAAACAAATCATGACTGCTGAGCAGCGGATAGTCGGGGGAAAAGCAGCATGCAGCCTTATTACCATCTCATCTGCACGGTGGGAAAGATCTGCATAATGGAAATTAACTGGGGTCAGAGCTTTGGAGTGCTTCCCTCTATCAAAACCTCTAATCCACTGACATTTTCACCACTTACTCAGACGGCGGGCAAGTGAATATTATCTTTTCCTAGCAGATGATTGCACAGTCATATGGTACACGGTAAACAGACCACTACAAAGCATCTTCCAGTGTTTCCCACACATATTCTTCACTTGGGCAGCCTGCTCAGGTATACCAACAGCCACTAAAGTATATTTGACGACCCATTTTAGCATTTTTGCCTTTTTATCCGGCCAAGAGAACGACAATGCCATTATTGACAAGTGGGCCTCTGTTTAATGCAGGCCTACTTATGCTGTGGTTTTGTAAAAGCTTGCAAGTGCACCTGGTTGGTGCCGATGTCATTCGGTTCCATTCGGTTTTGATCGTTTCAATTGGCTACATCATTAACAACAAGCCTACTCCACACGCGGCTCACCTGCAGTAGTGATAAGGGAATCGCGGGTGAAAAATCCACAATGTGAGTGGTGTTTTTTGGTGACTTTATAAAACTCAAAAAAAAAAAAAAATTTTTCAACAGAGCGGACCCTTACAGCAGGAGAGAAACAGATCTGTGTGCACTCAGGGGAGAAGAGGTCAGGCAATGTGAGTACATTAAAGTTAACACAAAAATAATTTGGACAATTAAGCAGAATTAAAATGGTGAAATAAGAAATAACCTCCTAGAATATTTCTAGTGATGCATTCTTTTAAATATTTTCAATGGACAAATATAACTCAGTATCATTATCACCAACTTTGTTTATTTAACTGAAAACATTTCCCCTCACAGTTAAAAGGGTCACATCAAGTTTGCCAGTGGTTGATTAAAATATATTGTTGAAACATGTCCATCAGTAAAATGGACCTTCTATATTCTGGCCAAGTTCTTGAGATCCTGTTTTCTTTCAGCAGGCTGACAGACTAGTTAGATGCCAAAATAATATTACAAGATACACAAAAGCTTTGGCAGCACAAGATGTCCCCACTGAAAACAGTCCTTACCATGTTTCTGATAACAATAATCAAAATCAGCATGACCATTTTTTGGTTCCTGCTCACGCTTCAGCTGACCTTTTGAACTTGTCCAGGAACTCTGCCTCCTGCTCCTCCTGAAAGCGAGCGCCTGCGGGGCAGTCTGGGTAATCATGGGGGAAGTGGGGCGCTCCTTTATTCTGAGAGTGTTTCAGACTCATGTTCAGCCCTCCAATGCGAACTCCTCTGTACATCTGGCAGAGGGAGAAACGAGGCAGAAAAGAGTAAACAGTAGATTTTAGGGAACTTGACATACAAAGCAAACCTGAGGGCTTCTAGTCTGCCTTTAAATTTCAAGGTACATTTAACATTTTCACAGTTCATGTCCAAACAAAATGGAATTGCCCCAAAACATGGGCGAGGCAAACAAATAATGAAAACATCTTTCACAGAGCCTCCATACAGACATCCACTGCATTATACGCTGTGCACACACAGCCGCACAGCACCTGAAGAGGAAACCTACACATTTGTAGTTTAAACCAATATTCATCATAAGAAGGCCTTATCACTCTGGTATGACATTCAGTAGCTGATATGCATTAATGTCTAAAAGAGCCAGTATTAGAGTATGTGAAATGGTGCTGGTTTCAACACCACATGAAGCAGTAAGACAGGCAGCAGCTCATCATAATGGACTGGATACTTTAACTGTGTTTCAACCCAAGTCAAACCAAACTTCTACTACTGTAGGGGAAACGAAATTTTTCCAAAACCACTATTTCCTTGCAGAAATGAAGAGACAATAAAGTCGGATTCAAATCAAATAAAAGCACTGTCCATGCTACCTACCAGTGGGACCCAGAAGGCCATGCCCCATCCTTTAGGAAGCAGCAGGTCCCATCCAGCACCCCAGGAGCTCATCTCGTGTCCCACCTGCTTACCAGGCTGGTGAACCAGCAGGATGGGGACTCTGCCCTGCGGGGGAGTGGGGCTCAGCCTGGAGCCCGGCACCAGCACCTCACTTCTCATACGGTTCAACTCCTGCAGGCAATGGGCAGAAAACACTAGCAGTAAGAGCAACGTCTGAGCTTAGCTGTACTTTCAAATGTAGAACAAAGTGAAAAGAAAAGGAACACACAGTATACTGTGAGAAAAACTACAATAGGAATTACTGAAAATGACTGCATGACATTTCTAGTAGTAACATGAAGTACCTGCTCTGATATCTTGTTATCAGTGACATTATCACGGACAGATTGCTCCCACAGGTAACTCTGGCAGCAGTGTTCAGGTGCGCCACGCAGCATCAGCTCCCTCCTCTTCTCTTCGTCCACCTCTAAAACAAACACACGGCATGCTCCTGTATGACTAGCATCCCCAGTGTCAGGAGAGACATGCGAAGCTCACTACATCTGATTCACAACCAAACATCTACATTACAGTGAACTGATCACAGGTTTTACAGGTACACAATATTTTGGAAAGATATAGAGTGAAATCAGATATGTGTTTATCCTACAAATCATCCTACTGCCTGTTAAAGGTTTACTCTTTAAAGGTTTACTGTAAAACGACCTGTTCCAGGTTTTAATCTGCTACATTAACAAGGGAACTCCGTAAACAATTCTTCAGGCAGGTCTGGAACTCCTTCCATGTGGAGAATTGATATAAACACAATGAGTCACTTCTAAATATTACTCGCTAAAGTGGCTGCAACACCAATCAGTTTGGGTGAAATCATACAGTTGCACAGTCATTTAGCCCCAGTGGATGTCAGCCAGTGAGCAGCTCAGCTAAACACTTCAACTTTAAATATCTCTAATGAAATTAAAGACACCCCCTGCTGTTCTGCTTCTCACACTGAGAAACAGTGACGAGGAGATGTGTCCCCATTTTAAGGTTTTCGTCAGTGATGACAAGTCACAAACTTGCAGAATAATCCTGGTTATTTTACAGCCAGGCCTGATTATCCTGGCTGCTGTCGCTGCTAATGCTGATCAAGCTGCCGGTGAATACTAATGCAAAGCAAGAAATATCTCATGTTTGTTTATGGTTGATTTTCAATCTATAAATGCAAGATTGGTGAGGATGGTGGTCCAATGAATAAAACACAAGATGCAAAGTAAGCAAGGGTGTGTGTGAGCGTTGACATAACACTACTTCAAGCATAACAGATTGGAATTATGGTATTATCACTGTAATGTCATTGTATTTGTTTGACTGGATTTTCTTTGGATGTTAAATAAAGACATACACAAACAGAAAGAAGCTCTTCATTAAAGGCACTGACAAAAGGTTCATCAGAAAAGCAAAATTACGCTAAAAACTACAAACATGAAGGCACTGGTTGAAAGCAGCAACATCCAGATCTGAAAAATGAAGCCAACGCGGAAGTGCCAAAAACTGCAGTTCCTCGAATGGCCACTTGTGGCTGGTTCCAAAAGTGAGGCAGTCCCCATAGTGTCCCTATTAAAATACCCAACTTCACAGCAGAAACAAACATGTAACACTCTGGCGCTCAGTTTTAGCAAACAGGCTTCATTCGGGCCGCCTCAGCGCCACCTCTTTGCTTATTTTTGGATTAGTCACGGATTGGGTGGAATCAGGCGCTGCAAAGATGGCGGCGGCCAGAGCCACTGTCGCTGAGCTTCACAGTGGTTCTTCAGAGATCTATAGGTGACGTCAGGGTGACTATTTCATGTTGTATGCAGTCTACGGTTGAAAACAATCCCTCATCTTTTCAGTATCTCTTCATAGACAGTGAATCAGCTGTTGTCAGTCACTGAGGGAGCGTTTGGAGTACAGGGTCCTGCCAGGATTCGAACCTGGAACATCTGCATGGCCAGGCAGAGGCCCCCTGGAGCACAGAACCAGATGTGTACTCACTGAAACAACCTCAGGACCAGAAACAACAGACTGATTCTGTGCTCAGCTATAGATATGTGTCTTATTTAATGGTCAGGTTTCTGTTTCCATATAAGAAAAGGAACATTATGTCCATCTGCACACTGTATGACGTACAAGTCCCCACTAGGAAACAGAGTATGATATAATACCAGTTGCTGAATGGTTCAAGTCTGGGGAAATAATCTATGATTTTTATGCTCCTTTAACCATGTGTATGTGTAAACAGACCACACTCCTCATCTGTCTGGTAGGTCAGATTTTACCTTGTGCCTGCTTTACACACGGCAAAGCTTTAACCTTCTTTGTTGGCAACGTCAGCCTGGGGTCATCTACAGTCAGACCCAGCACTGTGCCCGAGGGGAGCTCTCCAGTCGAATAGATGCCTGGATGAATTGCACAGTCGTGTTTAGTTAAGCACACGCACACACAAACTGATGGCAGAAAGTAACTCCTATGTGACAGAAACAGTGATATTTTGATTAATGTTGAGAACAGAAGAACAATAGACCTTTCAGGGTGTGATAAACACCAGCTTGTTGTTGATGCAGATTCATCTTCTCCTCATCTTTGCAGTGCTCAGGCCACCAGAGGGAAGAGGGCTGAGATTTATTCATTTCCTTAAAAGAAAGAAGAACTCACATAAAACACTTCCTCACTGTGAAATGAAAATGTATAACACAGGCTATTCATGTTGCTAAAACTCTAATTCTTACATTACAGTCTGTAGCGGCCTCCAAAGTTTCCGCCAGAACAGAATGTGACTGTGGTCCAATCAGGCGATAGCGTACAATCTCCAACGTGAGATCACTGCAACAGATCCATGAGAAACACAAAAATTTCAGACAAAATAATTCCTATCAACATTTGGAGAGGAAGTTATTCATTTAAGCCAAATTTTACTCATTTGGCATCTCAATTAAATTCAAGACTACACTAACTTTATAATTATTCCAGTTGAGTTTGACCTCCAGGTAACCGGGGTGGTGGGAGATCTGGTTCCATCTCCCAGGATCTTCTTGGCCGGAGGTCCACTGGCATCCTTACTGGTTCGCTTTCTCTTGGTTCCAGTTACCAGCTTGGCCTCAGGGATCTCTTCAGGTTTTGGTTCTGGTTCTTGGGTGGAAACGACCTCAGGAGGTGTAACCACTGCAACAACTGGAGGAACGACAGGCTCACAACACTGGCACACAGTTTGTAACTCTAGAAGAAGGTCCTGCAAGGAGCACACAGTTACTGGAGTTAACAGTCTGGCTGACTTTGTCTCTGCTTTTACTATCATACCTACTAAAATTAAACCATAAAATTAACATTTTTCAGGATATATGTAATTATACAGGCAAATATTTTACATTTTCATAATGCAGTTAGTCTGATTTATATCAGTCAACAATAACCTATAACACCCCTAAAACCTACTATACCTTTTTAATAGTGGGGTGAGCCCAAATCCACAGCTGCCTGTGGGTTGAGCCTTGTGTACGGGGTCTCCAGAGAAAGGTGACAGGGCCCAGAGGCTGTGAGGGGTACTGTCCCGCTCTGTACACCACCACACTGCCTTGTCTTCGCCCTGATAGACTCAGAGCTGCAGCAAATGTAGGACCTGGAAACACACACCACATGCACATTAGTCCAAATGAACTTAAACTTTCATCACTGAAACACAGACTACCACTCAAAACTCAACAGTAAGGATGCCTGGAGAAAATAGGTTTAAATTCCCCGCTTTTGCACACTCTGAATAAAGACAAAATGTATGTATTGGTGGATGGAGTACGGTGCATTCTCACCGGCCTCCTTGCTGGTCAGCTGTGACAGGGAAGCCAGCAGCTTGTCTTCCTCTCCCTGTAGTTCTATGCAGCAGTAGTAAGAAAGGTCCTGGGACGACAAAACCAGACAAGTCATGCTTATTGTACTGCAACTCCTCCTATTTTGTAACAAAAATTAAACCCAACCCACCAATTCTGTGACAGTTACCTGCAGCAGGCAGTGGCTGCTCATTGCCCTGTAGCAAGGCCGGTAGCATTTGTACGTGGGTCTGTCTCCGAGGCAGTAGCCCCACTTTTTAACCATGTGAAAGCGCTTGGCATGCCAAATGTGCGTCTCCAGCCACATGTTCTTCCTCTGCCGACGGTTAAACTCCAGCAGCAGGTTTCCGTGCCGGCGGCGGGCCTTGCGGCTCTTGCTCTTTGCCTGTTCCTTTTTCTTCTTTGAGCCGGCCTGGAGACTCTTCTCCCGCTGGAGGAAGGAAACCGAAATGTCACGAAACATGTCACAGGTACTCAGAGGAGAGTGAAACCTGCTACTTGAAACAGACCTCCAAGTCTTAAGTGGGACATTAAGATGTTAAAAGGAAACATTCTGAAATTTACCATTCTGTTGGCCACGTCTCTCAGTCTGCGAGGGAGCCGCTTGGTGTTGTGGCTCATGGCCCGTCTCCTCATGTGTTTGGGCAGGGCTCCAAACACATGGCAGCTGCCTGTTGTCTTGGTGACAGCTTTCAACATGGCACTCACCTCTGCCGCTCTGGCCCTGGCAAAAGCTCCAGCTGAACAGGGATGGGAGGAGAAGAATGGTGGCACTAAATTTTAAATGTCCTTAATCTGACTGTGACGCTGAATTTTCAGTTTATAAGCAATGTCAATCTGATCATTTTCTCTGGCCTGCAGGATAATAAATGATGAAAGATAGACTTTAATAGTTATTAGGATTTCTCATTAGACAATCACAGAGGTTTGTGAAGTCATTATGTGATCCGCTAACACAAAAACTCCTCATTTACAGCATGCAGCAATTTGTAGAAGTAGGACAATGTCTTCACCAGTGATGTACTTGGGCATCTCCTTGGCGTAGCCTCCACCATCTTTCTGGTGTCCACGGACCCATCCACCGTGTTGATGAGGATTCTTTGGTCTTTCTGTAGACGGGTGGATGTTAGATGGACCATCATCTCCACCTCCACCTTTGGGAAGTTTGATATTTAGTAATTTCAGGGCCATCACAGGCAAAAATTGTCCAAGGCAGGCAAAACAGACAACTACCTCATGGCCACAGACCCCATTGCCTATATGGCAGGTATCTTGTTGTAATCTGATTATCTAACATTTTGTTTTTGTAACTGAGCATGTTAAAAACAAAAAAGGGCCTTAAGGTGGCTCGTATTCACCTTACTTCATTTATGTGGTTCTGCCTTAAAGAGGAGCCCTGTGTCAAAAACATAGTTTTAATAACTTACATACTCCTGTTGATGACATGCTGACATGATCATCACATTCCTCACCACATTTGTGTCTGAGTAGATTATTTCAAAGGAACTCATTTAACTGACTGACAGAGTAAACCAGGGGTGGAGTAGTTTTACAGCACAAGAGCTGTTTTTTTTTACTCCAAGTAACGAGTTCATTCGAGCCTGAATGCTGATCACGTTTTAACTCCCTTTAGATGAAATCTTGCTTAATCTACGTCCACAATGACATCTTGGATAAAATGAAGACAGTAAAATAGCACATATTTAGCGTTGTGTTTGTTACTGTTAATTAAATCACACGCAGAGAGGGATGAATGAGGCAGGCTGCGAGAGGAGACGAAGTCATGGGCGCATACATGCTGGGATCTAACGGGTAAATGAAGGCGCAGTACCGGCGAGCGGGCTGTCTCCTCCGTTCTGAGTGCTGCTGGATGGATACTGCACACTGACGGGCTGGTTCCTCATCTTCTTCCCCCGCATCTTCACTTTAGCTCCAGACATTTTCTACAGAAAACAAAACGGAACATTTGACACGCCAACTGTCACTCTTGCTGTTTGCCAAACGAAAACATGACACCCCAAACACCTGACTTTATATGACTTGCTAATAAGATTGCTAACGTCAACTAGCTAGCCACGTTGCTCCACGTAAAGTTGGGTTTTTGGTTTAACTAACAAACATACAAATACACACATCTACAGATTAACTACATAATGTTTACTTTCCATATGTTCACCTCTATATTCCCCAGTATGTTTGTTTGTCAGAGCTTTGTCCAAAATGTGGGTGTCTTCTGTTTCTCCAGTTAGCCACCATGTGAGTGCTGCTCAGGCTGCTTGATGCTCATGTTTGCTTCCGGATATGGGTCTTCATGGGATTTGTAGTGTATCGGCGCAACTGAAAGTTACAGTTCCAAACAACATAAATTCTCATGAAAACGACGTTCTTCTGTCTCACGGCCAGTTTTGATTTCAGTACACAATACGTCGGTATACCCGTACTCGTGCCAGAAAAGGAAAATAAAATACTTTTTTGCGCGTCTACACTGTCATGTACGGTAAGGCAGCTCTCGTGTCATCCCGTGCGCCTGCAGTCTCCACTTCTCCTTGCTTCTTCCACTCTCACAGCACCAGTCTCAGTCACCTGGTTTAGTTGCATACATACTCAAAACACATTAAAATGTCTGCAGTTCTCAGGAGGATTATCAGCACAGCTAAAGCTCCTGCTGCTATCGGCCCGTACAGGTGAGACCAGTTGAAACTTCCAGTTCGTCAAGTGGCAGATGGCTCACAGCTGACGCTGCAGGCCTAAATTACCAGTCAAAATAACGTTTAGAGACCTCATACTAAGAGTGTTGGCAAGATGTTAAGTGAATTCTGGCTATTTTCGGTTCTTCCATATAATCATACAGTTGTGTTTAATTGCACTGTGTCGCCCGGTTGTCGTGGTTTGAGGTGGAGCAGTAGTCACTCAGTGAGATGTGCGTGGGAGCAAAGTACAAGTTTTTTGGACTCGGATTGCACTTTAAACTTTGTAAACCATTGTAAGGCTAAGCACGCACACTGGGCTCTTCATTAAAAAGTTTCCTCGCAATGCAGCTCTCTCTCTATCAAGTTTAGTATGAATGCATTAAAGTGCAGCACTGGCTGACAGTATGTTGGTGTTTTTTACACTCAGCATGTTAATGGGCCTTCAAGGGAAAAAAGATAATTTGTCTAAATCTATATTTGTCTGTGCAACAGAGGCGTGTGTTTGCCAGATTCATTATCTTTAAATCCCTCCTTTAAGCACCTGAACTTCCAGTAGTGTGAGTCCGCATTCACACTGGGAGCTGATAAGAGAGAAAAGTAAGAGGAGGTATAGTGAAGTGAAACAGGGGTAATACAAAGTACAAAGAGGCATGCATTTTGCCGTTATCAGGAACTTGAACATCTGCCAAAGAGGCAGCACAGCCTTTAACATCACGTAGATGATTCTTCGCCCCTGTTTGTTTGTCTCCAGCCAAGCAGTAGTGGTGGACCGGACCTTGTACATCTCAGGGCAGTTGGGGATGGATCCTACCAGTGGACAGCTTGTGGAAGGAGGTGTTCAGGCTCAAACCAGACAGGTAGGTAACCCACACAGACCACCTGCCCATCATTCATTCAAAAACCAGGAGCACTGAAAATGGGAAACTTTCCATGATATTATTGAAGTTGTTCACTGTTATGATGAGGATGATGTGGTTGCTTGTTACTCCACTTTATTCTAAATGCAGTATACTGTATAATTAGAATTTAGAATTGATAGTAAGTCAGGTTGAATGTTGCTTTAGGAGCTTCCTCTCGTGTTATTTTAATCATCAGCTTCTCTCAGAAACTAGCAAATCAAAAATAAAAGCCTAAAGAACAGAGCACCGTCATTGTTCCACAGGCTCTTGTGAATATGGGTGAAATCCTTAAAGCTGCTGGATGTGGTTATGAGAATGGTGAGTCTGAAAATTATTGTACTTTGAATAGACCACGTGGAGAATAATTCATTGCAAAACTAAAACATGCTTTTTGCTGTTATGTCCTGCAGTCGTCAAAGCCACAGTTCTCTTAGCTGACATGAATGACTTCACCAGTGTCAACGATGTTTACAAGCAGTGTAAGTATCATTGATTCACTTATTAATTAGTTTTTTTATTTGCAGTTTGCTGGTGAGCCACATCAAGGGAAAAAAAACTAAAAAAAAAACTTGTAACTACAACATCTCTTCACTCACATCTTGCAATACAGACTTGGCCACTAGGTGGCACCACAATCCAGGGAACCTGCATTAACCAGGCGTAATTACTTGTTGTTGAATAGGCGGCGTTTCACTTGGTTGGCTTGAAGCTGCCTAGTCATTGCTTTTGTACATACTGTCTTCACTCTTACCCGGATTTCACTCCATACATTGGTTTCTTCTTTCCTGTCTTTTTCTTATCTATGGTGATGTACTCTGTATTCATTCACTGTAAGTGCCTTTACATAAAACCGATCAGACATAGCACTGAATTTTTCCTTGAATTTGCCTCCTCATAATGTAAATATGGCAAGAAGGATCCAGAGCATGTGCACT
The DNA here is from genome assembly GCF_017976325.1 of Chelmon rostratus. Taxonomy (NCBI): domain Eukaryota; kingdom Metazoa; phylum Chordata; class Actinopteri; order Chaetodontiformes; family Chaetodontidae; genus Chelmon; species Chelmon rostratus. The sequence goes on from NC_055665.1 coordinate 23,564,461, forward strand.
CAGAGGTATGAAACAAATGCTCTGAGACACAGCTGACCACGCTGGTACAGGGACTGCTGACGTGTGCTAAGTCACAAAGCGGAGTGAAACCTGAGCTGCTGCTGCTGCCTGTGGATTACGCCTTAGACTAAGTGTCACGCAAAATGCCACATCTGATGCTCCACAGATGGCCAAGAAATCCTTTAACTCTAGTTACGCATGGGAACACAGAAATATTCTATATAGATATATTCTTTCCAGTGTCATTTGAATTAGTTTTCTATTAACTAAAGCATGGTAACAGGAGCACCCCTATACCCACTGATGCTCTTGGAGGGGGAAAAGGAGTCATCATTAGAGGGAAAAAGTATGCCTTCATCGTTGTGTAAGGTATGGCATATCATGATCTGTTTCCAGGTACTCAAGTGGATGGTTAAGAATAAAACAAGGAATAAAACAGGTAGTGGGACACCTGCCTTCCTCTGAACCAGTATCACAGGTGTTTTGTTCTTATTCAAGCTATTGCGTGGGTTGAAGTTGGGTGTAGCTATACTGATGTCACCAAGCTTATTGAACCACTAAGAAAAGCAGGTCCAAGTTCTCCTGCCCTAACAGGTTCCACAACACTAATCAGATGAGATCATATCAGAGACATTTCCATCATTGTGAACAGGTCTACTCGAGCAAAATGAGTGAAACTACCTGTGTGGCTATCAAAGCTGTGCAGGGCTCAGGGATGTGATGTAGTAATTTTATAAGGGTAACAGTGTACTGTGTGCAGAGAAGTCAATGTACCTGTCTGTTTTGCTGTGAGAAATATATCAGTAAAATGTAAACTTTGGAGAGCTTTTGCCAAATGAAATTCATGCAAATTTTCCAAAGATTGAGGATTTTGATTTTGCTGTCTGTTCTCTCATGCTAGTGTTGCCCTAAAGCACATATTTGCCTGCGTGCAAGAGGACTTTCCTGATTGAACACCTGACCCTTAATGTTAGCATCAACAAATACAAAAGCTGTTATAAACTGGATGTGTGTTTAGTCACAAAGATTGCTGTGTCAGAAAACACACCTGAGTGTAACTAATAACGCTAAGGACTGCTTGTTCAGACTGCCTGGGACAATGGATGAGAGCCCCTAATTAGTGTTGTAAGTTAAACCTGTGCTTTTCTTGCTGTGACAGTCAAACTATCTACAATGAACAAGGCCTGTTACTGTCTATTAGTCAGTGGCACAAAGGAGAAAAATGAGCATTTCATATTAACATGCTGCTGATTATATCCTTAAATCAGAGGTGGAGGACACTGACTGTCAGATTTTTAATAGAAAGCCAAGTTTGGCCTCGTATTTGCTGTAAACACATCCCTCCTAGACATCATCATCATCATTAAAATACTGTCTATGTGTCAGACTGTCTGTTTCATTTTTAATTATTAGTCTGTTGGTAACCTAACGTCATTGAATGTGTCTCTAGTCTTCATCACTAACTACCCAGCCAGAGCTGCCTACCAGGTTGCTGCTCTTCCCAGAGTAAGTATTTGATGAAGACATATGCCCTTTATATTGATTCTGTCGCAGATTCAAACTGAGGTCTGTGGTGTGTGGTCTCTGTCTCTCTCTCTAGGGTGGGCTGGTTGAGATTGAAGCAGTGGCTGTGTTGGGCCCTCTGATCAATGCTCCCTAACAAGAACATCTATCAAACAGGAAAACAGGAAAACCTACAATCACTAAAGAATATACAGTATGTGCCTTATTTTGTCGACTTGTCAGGAATCGATCAAACAAAATTCCTGTATAGCGCTAATAATTTCTATTATAAATGCATAATTTTTGTCACCTCTGTCATAAGCGTGCTGTAGGTCACCTGGCAGACTTATTAACATTGATGAGACGTGCTTGGAGACAACACTGCATTTGAAATTCCCTGTGCTCACATTTCACTTACAATAGCTGTTAAGTATCTAAGCATGTTTGCTCTTACTGAAATACAGTACTGTCATGAGCTAGACCCATGACTGAAGGATGGATGGATAACAAATATAACTCAATAATAAATATTTTAATTTGATGAACTGGTGATTTGTTTCCTTGATAAAAACAAAACTGTACATAGGTGATCACTTTGTGATGCGTGTCTCTTGTTCTTCCTTAGTGATTACCGTAGTTCTCATATATTGATGATATCTGTAGAGGCCTCGAGGGTTGCACAGGATAGAAAACCATTTATAATGAGGACAGTGTGGCTTAGGCCTCAGATCATGGCTGAAAATAGATGACAGATTGCAGCAGTCTGGCTCAAACCAGTGTTCAGTGATTTTTGGCTCATGCTATGAGCATAGAGAGTTCAGCAACAATATTATTACACTCATTTGACTTTAACTTAAACAACAGCAAAATAATCATCATAGAAATACTAGCGTGAACCTCTTTCACTGTAGACATCTTAAAAAAAATCTACTCTTGAACGACTATTGTATAACTGGGATAGGTTAACATGCTGTGAAAGGCTGGACATCTGCATAATTTTATTCCAGCTGATTGAAATGATCCTGTCTAGTTTCAAGCAGCTGTATTCATTGTTCAATTTGCCTGTTAAGTTATGTGAAATATTAAGAACATTCATGTTTCCTAAGACAATTGCTGACTCGGGTGCTCCGGGGTCACAAACTGCATTTCGTGCATGGTACAGTATGCTAATAAATACATTAGTTGCTTCACCTCAAACTTGGGAAATGGGAACCTGAGTTATGAACTGTGAGATCAAGCCAGGGCCTGTGTTGTGCACATAAGGGTACTAGTTTAAATGACCTGGGGCTACTTTTCCAGTTGCTGTGCACAGCAAAAAAACTGAACATTTTTTTACCTGGAATTGTTCCAAAATGAACCTGTGTACATCAGTTCTAGTAATATGTTGCTTGAAGAAGTTGTGAGACTGCAGGCCATATGATGAAAAACAACTCTCTTTGAAAGGTCAGCCTTGCCTTTGGATAATGCAAGTGGCCTACTGTCTCTCAGCATTCTGTGACGTGTGCCTCAGCTCTCTATGTATGCATTTTTTATGTATGCATGTTCTTTTTTAAACATGAAACATGCATTGGGGGTGTTAAAAAAGCACATGTATTAGTGAGGGAAACTTTATTCTGTACACTAGGTTAGCAGAATCACAGGCAAAGCTCAGAAATGAATATATTACAGAGAAACATCAACACAAATTTTTGTTCCCACAATGTCCATCACATCTGACACAGTTGAAATCATTCTCTAAGAACTTGACACTTTTTTAGCACAGCATGTAGAACTAATGATATTTTAAAAATCAGGTCTACAAGGTGATCTCTTACAGTGCTACACAAGTATGCAATGCACTCAAACCCAAACCAATGTGACATCAGCGCTGCCAGGCCTTATGATGCCTTTAAAGTCATAGTTGGACATGTCTTTGTTTTCAGGAAGATAATCTCTCTCTCTCTCTCTCACTCACACGCACGCACGCACGCACGCACACACACATACACACACCCAGCTACAGTACAGCTGCACAAAATGGAATCAGAACAGCAAGATGACATATCAGCGCTGGGATCATCTGCATCCTCAACCTGGCGACCTGACTCATTTAATCTTTTACATATCAACTTTGTGCATTTTTTTCTTCCTTACACAAAACAAAAGCACATATTTTATCCTTTTTTTTCCATGGAAACCAATAAAGTTGACTTGCAGTAGTGCTTATCAGTATCATACTGGACACTCTGTTACTCAACATTTAGTACTCTTTCCTATTAATTACATGAACCTCATTAGAAAGGTTGCAATGAAATAATCCGTAAACACCGAACAAAAATGTGGATTTCTGCCCCAAAAATTAATGTTAGCCTTAAAAATCTGTTTCATGCAGGTGATAAAAGTTGCAATTAGCTAGCAGTGTAAACTTGGCCAGTGTGTGGTACATTCACCCAGATTGGCGTTTACATCAGGTCAAATTCTTTGCATAATTTTATTCACAGTTGTGTTTGGCTTTTATTCCTCAGAAGCAGCTACTTTAAACAGTCAGGGATTTCCTTACCAAGCATCCTTCCCTAATTCATCACACTGTCACAAGAGTTCACAGATTTCACAGGATATTGCACCCTCTTCTCTCATCCAACCTATCCTAAATATTTTTTTTAGACCATTTTCTTTGCATAGGCTTGTATGTAGCATATGTGGCTCCAGGCACATAAGGTCTCAGTAGAAAAACTTAGTCTATATTTACAAATGAGGGAAAACTCCTGATGTCTCCTGAACAATTTGTTATTAAGGCACCATGCATATTAATGTATCTGGAGTACAGTTTGGTGAGCGCTAATGAGAAAATACTGAAAATGGGATGCTTGTTGCTTCGTCTTGTTTTCCTTCCAGTTGCCTTTCGATGGTAGCTTTGGAGTTTTTGTTATTTTGGTCAATCTCTTCTCTCTGAAAGGTGATAAAGAATAGAGTGAGACAATCCTGTCTGACATAGACTTCCACTATTCATTTTCAGTGTTTTAAGAGCACAAACAACATGTAAAGTTAGCCTGGATGCTGAGTTGACCCTGTGTTATTTGCGTTGGGTTAAAGTGGTTTGTGGTTGTGCTCTTACCAACTCAGTCCTCCTTTTTGGCTTTCTCACCCTCTGCATCCTGAGAGGCCACAGCTGTAGACACCACTGCACATACACACACACACACACAAAAACACACATTGAGGGGAAATCAATAAATGAGATTTTTATTCAATACAAGCCACGTTATAGTCGTCATGCTGAGGGACCTTTGAGCTTGTTTTACATATGACTTAACCATCACCAAACTGAAGACTGTCACAATACAAAACACAGAAGTGAAGAGTGAAACATTTGTTTTAAACCACATCTGGTTCTGCTGAGCTGGTTTACTAGTGAATACCTGGCCTCTAAACACACACACACACACACACACACACAGACACACACAGACACACACAGACACACACACACACACACACACACACACACACGTCATACTGAGCCTCCGGGAAGAAAGTCTCATAAAAGTTATGCAATATGTCTTCCACATAAGACCAGTATTTTACACGTGCTTGGCTGGAGGGGCGCCTCTGCCCTGAAAGTACAGCATGTTCTCTGAGAGTCAAGAGTGTGGTGCAGGTCCTGAAAACCGTAAGCTATGTCCCTTTACACAAGCAACTGACCACTGGTGGTTCTGTTTAGTCAACGGGTCAGTATGCAGAATACACACTTGAGAATTAGCACACAGATTTTAAAGCGTTGCAGTCGTCATATTTTCCCAATAAAATCAATGAAAAATGAAAAGGTGTAGAATTCTTTATATTGTGGCCAGGCATGTAAAAAAGTGCTGCTGTGTCTGCACCTGTCTTAAAGACATTAGCTTCAGTACTGAGTGAAGAAATAGCATCACTACAATGTAGTCTAACTGAAACAGAACAGATGCAACAGTGTGAAGGGGAATGACAATATGAGTAGAACCATACATAGTAATCACAAACACAACTGATTGACTGAATTTCTCCCTAAAATGAGCCTGAAAATGGTTTTACTTTACTTCACATGCAAAGTGACTGGAATCCATTCAGCCTTATAGAGCATTTACATTGTCTGGTGTAATTTGAAGCAGCCGGGCAGGATTATTCTGTAGCCAGTTCACAATAGAGGACAATGAGTGAGAGTTGCGTGACTGGAGCTGTTGTGCTGTCAACATGCTCCTGCTATAACACTCGAGACAAGCCTTCATTTCTCACTCGGAGAGTGTGTGGCTGCTTTCTATTTCTCACACTGTGTTATCTGTTCAGCCTTGCGGCCCAACAATATCCTGTTCATCCTGTCAGCTCCAACTAATCACAGGAGTACAGACGGGAACCTAAATGAAGAAATGCTTATTACAAGAACAGTTGGATGGTTTACGGCGAGTTTGGTGTTGCTACCCGTGTGTGTATGTGTGTGTGTGTGTCGCATATCCGCATGGTTACATAGGGGGTGATGCTGTGTAAGTGTCTTTGAAGAGAACAGTCTTACTCCTGCCATTTGTGTGGCAGGAAGATGGATTGGCTGGGTCGACTGTTGGAGGACCATTAATTTTTACCTGGATGTAAACAGAATCTAATCTATGTGCACATGACTTAGTTTTGTCTGTCTTTCTGTCTCACCCCTTTCCCCCTTCTGACCTCTTCCTGCTTGTTTGCACATCATTAGTGCCTAATGCATGTTTGCATAGATTCCTCAAGCTATTTCAGCCAGTGGCTTTTGAACCCGTTTGAGGGCTGACGGTTTTTGGGTGGAGGTCAGTCTGTCAGAATTTGTTGATCATGCCTTATCAGGCAGGCTAAAACATGGTATGATGCCTTAAAGTTTAAGTCAACATGACAGGTTTGCCAGGAAACAATTCTGTGTTTAATCAAGTAAACCACTGGGCCAGAAAACCACACTAGTCGTAACCTCCTTCAAGACATTCAGTGCTCTTTAACAATGGCAGCCATCATGACTGGAATCCTTTTGTATTCACCCTTCAGCTGTTAATATTTATACTCTGGGGGAAATGTGACCACACCACATTGCAGTGTGTCAACAGTCAGGTATTAAAGTCAAATGAAAATCTGCTTTAAATAGCTGTGGGAATCTATTCATCCTTCCATTACTGCTGTGAAAAGCAGCTGTTTCTTTTATGTTATCTTATATCTTCCGTATATTTGACTGTACAAAGGAAACTGTATAAAATTACTGACAACACAGAGGTGCCAGTCAGAGTTTCATACCTTCAGGTGAGGGCTCAGGGGCCGGTGCTGAGTCTGCTGGGGTGGACTCAACCACGGGAGTCCCTGCCATGGCTGCACTGTCCGCTGCAGGCTCTTGGGTCACAGTTGCTGCTGGAGCTTCTGGGGCTGCTGAGGAGGTTTCTGAAACCGCCGGTGTTGATGCTGGAACCTCTGTCTCCTGGGCCGGCTCGGGAGCAGCAGATTCAGCTTCTGGAGCTGGAGCAGAGGTGGCTTCTGCGGGGCCGGGTGCCTCTGCTGGTGGGGCAGTCACAGCAGGGGCCGCAGGAGGTACGGCTGCCTCCTCAACAGCAGGCTGAGGTTCAGCTTGGGCCTCAACTGCAGACAATGGAGGCATCTCTGGAATAGTTGCTACAGCAATCTCTGTATCTATTAGAAGCTCTGCTGCCTGTACAGGTGCTGAGGATTCAGGTGGTGCCGAAGCCTCATCTGACACAACAACTTCACCTGGGGCCCCAGTGTCACCTGCTGCTGGTGCTTCACCTGGTTCTGAGGATTCGGGTGGTGCTGCTGAAGCAGTAACTGGTGCAGCATTGTCAGTTGGAGCCTCTGCCTCCACAGGAGCAGCCACTTCAGCAGGGGCCTCAGCCACTACAGCTGCTGCCTCTTCCACAACTACAGGGGCCTCAGCTGGCTCAGATACAACAGGTTCAACAGCGGCAGCAACTTCAGGAGGGGCCTCAGCTGGCACAGCACTCACCTCCTCAGCAACAGCAGGGATCTCTGCCTGCACAACAGATCCAGCAGCTGGGGCTTCCTCTGCAGCCTCAGCAACAGCTTTGACCTCAGGAGCGGCCTCAGCCACGACAGTTTCTGCGGGGGCAGCTTCCTCCACAGGGGGTAGTGACTCCTCCACTGCTACAGCAGTCTCAGGTTCAGTGGCAGCTTCAGCAGGAGCAGCAGCAACCTCTTGAGCTGGCTCTGCGGGGGCGACAGGCTCTGCCTGAGGCTCAGGAGCCGCCAAGAGATCCTCCCCAGAGCCAAGATCCTCCTGGGCTTCCAGGGCTACTAGCACGGCCTCCGCCTCGTCATCTGCTCCCGGCTGAAGATCGTCAGGTAAGGCAGTCTGCACAGGCAGCTGCATCTGGTCCTCAATGGTTTGTGCATCTTCTGCGATGATGCCGTTTCTGACTGCTGCCAATACAGAGGTGACAAAAGAGAAGCTTGATTAGTCTTTGCAACATGCAAGCATGCAGTACTTATCAGTCTTCATCAGTCCTTTCAGCTTGTGCTGGCCTGTTAACAATATCTACATTACAATGCTCAACAACAAAAAAAAGCTTTCAAGGAGATTCTTCATTTGATTAAGCTTGAAGCTTCTTGGTGGTCCTTGAGCTAATCTATAAATTCAGTGTTTTTCTTTGTTAATAAATTACCGCATTTGTCATGACAATATTCTTATCAACTTTGTAAAATCGACATTCAACCATCAAGAAACAACTGCTATTGTGTAGGTTGTTCTGTGTGTCCCTGTAAGTTCTTTTCTTGAATAAATAACCTGGTTTCAAAATGATAATTTGCAAAAATCTGTTTCATTTATAGATCAGCAGAGTGCGGCATGACCATGAAAACTTATGAAAAGCAACACATTTTATGCAGACAATAATTAATAGATGTGAAACACATAACACATAAAGCCATAAATACAGCAAAGCAGCACGTTAACTCAACATTGACGGCAGGAGAAAGGAAATGAGGCAATAAAGCACACAGAATGTGTGCTGGAGGAAACATCCTTTCATTTCCGTAGTTGAAAATCTGATTCATTGAGCCTGTTTTTGTCTGAAGCCCCGAGGACATGCAAGTCCCTCTGAGGGGAAATAAAATACATGTGACGATGGCTTAGCTTGCCTTTGAGGAGACACCCTACCTTCATTCTCATTCCCTGACCTCTGCTCTCATATCTGAGGATGTGAACAAGCCATCAGGAACAATAGAGGGCCTGGAGACTTAAAGTCAAACATCTCAGAGGAATCACAACAGCATTAACAGCAGCCTTCTGTGTGTCTTTTATCAAAGTTTCCCTCAACGGTATTTCACAGCAAACTCTTTGCAAAGAACATTTTGTTCACCAATGAGACAAACCAGAAGCTGAACGGGTGGATAGTTTGGACGCTGCAGCTTCCTGATTTTACTTGTCTGTCAGAAGTGGTACAAAGAGGCGAGAGTGATGGGTGGAAGGGAATGTGACGGGCTGGCAGCTCAAATGAAAATGAGCTGGTGGAAGGACACGTAACACAGAAAAGTGTTGATGTGAAATACTATTTATAATAATAGTGTTGAATTGTAAAAGCAGAGGTTTTTAGACAGGTGAACCTTCAAATCCTTATAATTGATTTTGACTTGCACGCTTTCCATTTCTAGATTTCAAACATGCTTTCCATCACTGTCCACTTCCTGTGAGCAGAAATCCACCTCAGACATCAACTACCACAAAGAATACAAAGCTGTTGTCTGCACAGCAGGCCACAAGTGCTGTTAAAAAGTGTGTGTGTTTGGGTCGAGACAGAGACAGCCTCTCCAGGCATGGATGACTCGTGTGTCAACATGATTTAGCAGCCAGAGATGACAGAGATCCCAGTCAAAACAGTGCCATGGCTGGCCAAGAGCACAGAGGGGAGGGAGGGGGGCAGACAGGGGGCCCGGACAGGGGATGGGACCAGTGGTGGCTTGGATGGCATACAGCTGGTTTGCTAGACAGACTGCACACTGTATGATTAAAACCTCCACCCATTCAGCCTCATTGAGAGAAGCCTGCCTGGGCAAAGAGCACAATAACTGGTTTTCTTGTTGGGGTGATGTAAGAGCCTGGAAACGGACCCGAGCTTCTCCAGGTGACCATAGCCGGCTGGCTGGAGAGACAATGCCCTGACACAAACATCACACAGCGACATAATGGAGGATGGAAATGCTGTACATGAATGCAGAGGAACTATGCCAGCTGTACTAACGACAGAATACGTTGCTTTCCTCAAAAACAAACTTGTTTTATTCAAATCAAAGAGGAACACTTTCTAACAAGGCCACTGTCGTGTCGTGCGTATGAGGCGAGATGCAGTGAGAACACACTGTACATGCAGCCTGGCCTGACAGAGCCATGTGCCCGTAGGCCGGAGCCATGAATGGACAATCATGGTCTGTGTCAGCCCCGCTGGTGGACGTCTGCACAGGCTTGAACACAGTGTCCATATGCAAAGCGTGACTCCACAAACTCCACTCCACAAACTAAACTGTTTGAGAGCCGGGTGCTGCCCTCCTGCGCAGAGGAATTTCAGAGTAGTCTGAAAACATTCTGGTGCTTTTCAAAGGGGCATCAATCTCCTGGCCCCTCCTCTGTCTCCTTTGCAAGCCTGCATCCATTGTGTGAGCTGTAAATTCCTGGAGCGAATTTCAAACACTCCTTATCATGCGTGCACAGATGACAATCTGAGCCACTTACTTTTTGAATGACTGCTTGCGAAAACCTTTGCATACAAACTTCGAAAGCATGAAGACGATGCTAATGCTTGATCTTGCAGAAAAGGCACTCTTTTGTGTGTGTGTGTGAAAAAAACACCTTAAGTGACAAATCAGTCGACTGCACGGCGGGAGAAAACAGGTTGGGTTGCAACCCTTGCCTCAGGCTGCAGATGGACTGTAAAACACTCCCAGCTGGCTTTCACACAGTGCTACCGTAGGACTTGTATCTCAGTTCTACCAGTCTAGGTTCATCTACATGTAAATGGTAGAATGAGGTTGAGAATTAAATCGGATCATACAATATAGCTCCTTCTCAGGTCTCATTTCATCAATAAGTCATGCAATGCAGTTTACAATTTTTGTCAACACGCTTTCAATGGACATCAAGCCAGAGATGACTGACTAAAAATAAATACCAACGACTTTGGACAAAGTGGCTCAGCATGAATAATTCTCTTCGTGATGAGCTGTAGCCTGCTGTGCAGCAGAGGAGAGTGAGAAAGCACACGGTGTACTAGACCGGCTGTCACACACCCCTCAGTGAGACTCAGTGAAAGTGACCGAGAGCAACTACTGTGTACATCTTGACCAAATGTTGTTTATTATTTGTTGTTATATTTCATACACCTCCAGTTAAAACACACATACACACACATTTGAATTCTACATAGGTGGCCACCACTTACCCACTGTATCTCCATTGCTCTCCTCTGGTTTGGTACCTGGTCTTTTCTCTTGATCAACCGTCTGTGCACTGGATGAGGAGCACCCCATGTTTGAAAAAAAAAAGACTAGAGATGAATTTCAAACAAATCCTGGAACTTATTAGTGAAGCAAAGACGAGTCCACACTGCTCTCTGCTAGCAAAGACAGAGGCTGTCTGGCAGTGAAAACATGGACAGCTATAGCTCTTCAGTTCCTAAGCGTAGCTGGGCACCATTATCTCCCCTTGTCTCTTTGTGTGTTCATGCATGGCCTGCTGCCCTCTTAACCCAGATCTGTTGTGAGAATGGCAATGCTAAGCAGCGCAGGCACTACTGCTGAATGATCCCTGACTGCCTCCTGCTCACAGTCACACTGTTCATACAGGAGGAGGAGGCAAACATGTGCTTAAGATGAGTATCCTCCCCTTTCTCAGTGTCCCCACTGGAAGAGATCCACCACCTGGTGGTAACGTTCAGGGTAGCACATGGGCCATGTTTGCATTTCTTTATAGAGTGGTTCCATTTTTGTGGTGAACTGAGTCATGGAAAGACAGCATACATTCATTTTTGTGACAAATAGTTAAGTACCGAGTTGAATACTGTTTAAATATCTGGCACAGTAATCATGAAGCCTGATAAAAACAAACTAAAACAGTGTAAAGTGTGAAATGTTTATTTGACAGCTTACTGTACAAAGTTATTGATTTGATTTGACGTTACATAAAGAAAATTACAGACAAAAATACATTGTGTTGTATACAAAAGTGTATAAATAGCTTCATTGGAAAGCCCTTCATTTGCATATGTTTCAGTGCAGCTTGTAGAGCAGAATTAAAGGGATCCTGTGAATGCTACGCTGCAGGGTGGGGGTGGGGGTGTGGGCGGGAATGGGCGAGTCTCAGCTTTTCATTTGAGCACAAGTTGATTCTCAAGCGTGTCCAGCTTCTTTGACATGGCTTCAAGTAGGCATGTTAAGGGAAAGATGCAGGAACAAATGAAAACACAACCCAAAAGTTTGGAAATGTGTTTTGCATTATGTTAAAGAGGACTTACATTCGACGAAATTTCTCTAGAAATTTGGGTGAGTAGAACCTTTAAAGGCAGAAAGTAATCCTTCTGAATCATCTCTTCTGACCCACCAGGAGTGTGTGGAGGTGTATTTATCTGCAGAGATCCTGCCCACGTGTTCAGGATGTTTCTGAGCATCACACTTTAGACAGTAGGTGCTTAGCCTCCAGCCAATAGCAGCGCACAGGGTGTGAGGGGCGGGACTCCGGATCATAAGCATGCATCCATGAGGAGCCATTGAGCCGGGGAGGAGGGGGCAACTTTGACCAGGATCAACAAATCCTCCTCATTCTGCCTTTAAAATGACTTATGTGCCTGACATGCCCTCACAACATGTGTCAGCATTAAGGCTTTCTGACATATTAGTTTCAAAAATCAGAAAACAAAAGACATGGTATAGGTACTTAGCAGTGTTTGACCCAATTAAAGTTGTTCTCAGGATTGAAAACAACATGGATCATTTTTGCTCTCATCCCCACTGCTGGTGGCTTCAGCAGTATTGCACAGTCTGTCCTGGAAAAGCATCCTTAGAGGCAAACATCCAGACAGAAAAAGTCTAAGAACTGCAGAGTTGCATCTGCCCAAGATTACCAAAAACAAAAACACTGAATGTTAGTGTAAGCGTGAAGTCATTAGCTTGTGAGAAAAGGATATTATTCTGCACCAGGTTCTTCAGCTTCTCAGTGACCTGGTTTTGAAACATTATCACGTTCTCACACTGGCACATGTTTTCCTCCGATGGTTTGTCTGTGGGGAAAGAAAAAATGAGATGAGAAGATCCTCCCGTCCTTGGACGTGTTTATTTTTTCTTACCTTCCCTATCTCGCCCTTTCCCTCAGCCCATCTCCTCTAATCTTTCCCTGCAGGTTTGCCTTCCTGTCCCTGCCCGTAGAGACTGATGTAGCTGTGGGTGGGACACAGTTAGCAGTGCACGTGATTGTGAAGCAGAAATGCCTGCTGTGATGTGTTTTCACACAGCGTTGCAGCCTAAAAGAATGGATAGAGTTGCTCGAATCAGTGGTGATCAGAGCAGCAGCAGGTGGCAGTGATGCACCATTTTAATGGAAGGAAGTGTTTTCAGGAAACTGGCCTGTTGGATGGAGATTCAGATGAAATATCACCGAACAGTCCTGTTAGTAATGTCATATTCTTATAGATTTCAACTCGGAGCACTTTAATACAATTCTGAAGACCCTGTTTGAGGGGTTCAAGTGTCTTTTGTAGTGACGTACCTGTACATATCCTGGACTTGAGCTTTTTTGCAATTTCTCCCATGTTCTCAAAATCTTTAGCGTAATAAAGGTGCTTCTCATCAGGCTCTGAAGCTATTTCTCTCAGTTCCTGCTCAATGGCTTTGCCAACCCCCAAAGCATATATTGTGACCCCTGAAAATAACAGAAAACAAGACAATAACAGGACATGCTCATTAGAGACAACTAAGTTTGATTAAAAGCTGTAGTGCATCTGAATGGCAAGGCAAGATAATCAGTGTACCAGAGTTCTTTGCTTTATTAGCCCATTCAGACACATCATCCTGTGACCTGCCATCAGTAAACACGATGCTGACACGCGGGATGTTCGGCCTGCCTCCCTCTTTAGCTGAAAAGCTGAACTCAAACATGTGACGTAAGGCTGAGCCAGTCATGGAGCCTCTCCCCATGTACTGCATCCGGGACACAGCCTGCTTGATGCCCTGCGCCGTGGTGTGCTGGCCCAGGGTGAACTCTGTGCGCACCTTGGTGGAGTACTGAAGAAGGCCAACATGTGTGCCTGTCCTGGAAATGTCCAGCGAGTCCACAATGCCGTTTACAAACTGCTTGACCAGCTCAAAGTTAGCAGAGCCCAGGCTCTTGGAGCCATCGATTACAAAAAACAGATCCATGACCCCGTCGCCACACTCTGGCTCTGTCGGAGACAGGGACATCAAATACAACACCAAAAACACCTTTTATGTCATTTCACTCAAATTCTGAGGGAGAAGTTCTATATCAGAGAAAGTTGAGCTCATACTTTTGCATCTTTTGCCATCTTCAGCCAACATAAATCCTTCAAAACATCTGCAGATGTAGGAGTCAGCGGTGCTGACACACTGGTGTTCACAGCCATGGTCCACTGTCTGACACAGATCCAGACCTGAGAGATGAATTATAGAGAAACAAGGATTAGTTTGATGATGCTGTGGCACATAAAAGTGTGCAAAATATTCCTCAGTGGTATGATACATCATGAAGGGCCCTGAGTTGTTGGAGACGTTACAATTGCAATGTACGATCATGGAAAATTTGTATTCCTAATTGGAGTTACTGTAACTGTAAATCCACTGTTTTCATCATCACCATCATTGTTAGACTAATAAATATCTGAGGACATGAATACTGCATGATGGTAAACATAAACACAGAATATCCCCTTAATCCGGGGGGGAGGAGAAAACAGAATTTTCATTGAGCACTGGGATTAACAATGACCTCACAACCGGTTCAAAACTCATTCAAAATTATGTAACATATAAATACCGGAACAGTCACAGCAGCACTGACAGCATGAAAGATTATGTTCTGCATTTTGTTCACTTTGCCTCACACGGACATCAGTTCTATCTTTTTTATGCTGTCAAATATGTGACCACATTTAAATCAGGCCTTTCTTCACTTATCCACAGATTAATGTGAATTGAAATGAAAATAAATCAGAGAAAATGTAACGAGACCCACTGCTACATAACTTTTTTTGTATTTTTCACTGTATGTCATCTATTCTCAGGCACTTCTATTCTGTAGTGTCCATCGAGTCAGTGTTTTTGAATATCTACATCACATCCTTTAGCTGCAGGTAACCAAATACTAATGACAATGAATGAGCTCGGACTCACTTTGGCATGTTTTCCCATCGGGCCTGAGTGTGAATCCATCCCTGCATTTACACACACATGAATCTTCTGTATTCATAAACTCCTGTTGACAGCCATGTTTCCCGTCAGCACAATGGTCTATCTCTGCAGCAAGCAGTCAGGGAGAGAAAATGAAACAACACTCGCCCACTGTCCAGTCTGACACATGGAAAGCATTCATCACCAGTGGTGATAACAGTAATACAGTATGACGTTTCTTCTTGTGCTACAGTTGGCATGCTTGTGATCATGCTGGACTGTTGGACTCGACCCCAAAGGCAAATTGTTGGACATCTACAGTAGATATTACTGTGTGACATAACGTCATTGTGAGGGAAATGTCTGCGTTGGAATCAGAGGAAAGAAGCTCTGGACACTTACTCTTGCATGTTTTCCCATCAGGCCTGAGCGTGAAGCCTTTCCTGCATTTACACACGCAGCCGTCTTCTGTGCTCATGAACTCCTGCTCGCACCCGTGGGTGCCGTCAGCGCAGTGATCGATCTCTGAAGCAAACAGTTTATCAGGTGAGGCTGGCTTAAGGAGTAAATACTTTCTGCCCTGGAAAGATCAAAACCTCACAGACAGATTATACCAAATGTACTGAGCACATATACTGTATGTTCCTTTCCTGCATTCTTCATTTTGTTCTGTTTATTCTGTTCTATTCTAACTCCAGACTGCTAAATAATCTTGAAGTTTAGATCTACACAGAACAATTTTTCATGTACAGCCCCCACGCATCCTAAGAACACCTGAAGCCTTTCCTGTAACACAAAATATGACTATATACATCAGCACTTGTTATATATCAATAACACGTTATTGTTTGAAGTGTTTTCCTGCTCTAAAAGTCTAAAAAAATTTAAATTACAGTAAGGAAGCTGAAAAAAAGCCTGTGACACTTACTCTTGCATGTTTTCCCATCAGGCCTGAGCGTGAAGCCTTTCCTGCATTTACACACGCAGCCGTCTTCTGTGTTCATGAACTCTTGTTCGCACCCGTGGGCGCCGTCAGCGCAGTGATCGATCTCTGGGTGGTATAAACGTTAGAGAGCAGAGGCTGAAGCGCTGTCGACACTATCAACAAATGATAAGTCATGGCTGTAGAGGACACTAATCAGCACGTGTGGCAACTTGAAATCTTTTTAGTATTAGAGTTCAGTATGTTGCTATAAAGCGACTGTGTCATTTCACCACCGGATAGAAGCACTTACTGCTGCAGGTCTTGCCGTCCAGATTGAGGACGTAGCCCTTCTTACACCTGCAGATGTAGGACTCTGGAACGCTGACACAGTCCTGCTCACAGCCATGGTTCCCCAGGTCACAGAAGTCTATTTCTGAGGAGGATGAATCTCCTGTTAATGCTGTTGTACCTCTCCTACTCCAACACTGCTACTTCCAGCAACACCACTGCTGCTTTTAATGTTATATTTTCTTCTGCTAGTAGTTCTGTGACTACTAGAATGTCTACTAATAGTTCTGTCTGCCTGTCAGATCAACAAACACTCAAAAGTATGATAAATATGTGACAAAAGAGAAAATTAAAAATCCAAATCCACCCTCAAAAAGACTCTGGTACAGGTGTGGATCTGTGAATTCAAGACAGGAAAGATCAAACAGTCGGTCTTGTTTTGACACCGTGGATACACCTCCACATTTCAGCAGCTGTTCTGGTGATTGCTAAAGCACATTTCCTCCAGGAAATCTCCCCCACTTTACTTTCTGTTAACATCTACCAGGGGAGCAGAGGGAGCAGTGGTAGGAGGGACGCCGCTGGCAGGAAGAATGCTGGCTCTTCTTCGGATTGGAGAGATATTACAGTACATTCACCAAACCGTATGGTGATCATCCTTTCTCAAGGTGTTCCCTTGTCCATCAAGAGTAAATATTGTAGAAAAAAATACTTAGAAATAAGACCTGCAGAGTAAAGCTTGGCATTCAAGGCATTAAACACTAAAAAACAAAGGAGCTGAAAAATATCTGCATGTGTATGCAACTGAGCAACATTTTTTGAGGTTTGCATATTCAAATGTAGAATGCAGCAACAAAAAAAGGGGACGTGATGGAAGAGGTTAGGGTCACCAGTGATGAAGAAGGCAGAGTCCTCGCTAAAGCATGAAATGTCGTATTACTGTTGCATGTCTTCAGGTCTATGGTGAGTTCATATCCTGGACGGCAGCGGCACTCGTAGCCATCAGGCAGGTTGGCACAGATGTGTTCACAGCCATGATCCACCTCAGCACACAAATCCTCAGCTACAGAACAAAGAGAATTTTGCTTTCAGTGGAGTTTGCAGAATCAAACCTGCAAAACCTTTCAAAAAGAACAGATCAGATGAGAGAGAAGGAGCTCCTTCACCTTTACACGTCTTGCCATCGGGGTTGAGGGTGAAGCCTTTCCTGCACTTGCACCTGTATGAAGCAGGGCTGCTCACACAGATGTGCTGGCACTCATGGTCCACCACCTCACACATCTCTGAACCTGGCACACACGCACACACACCAACACATATGTTTATACAATACGTATGCACAAGAGAGGAGCGACGTTGGAATGAAAAGATGGGATTCATCACCTCCACATAGTTTGGACTGGAACACAGAGATGAGGGTTTCTATCTGGCTAAAGTTGGCCACCAGGTGCACATGCTCAGAGTGTGGCTCACTCCCTATGGTCTTCAGAGTGTTCATATCCACCCTGCCCACTCCGATAGCAAAGATCTGGATGCCAGCCTGCCTCGCCTGAGCCGCAATCTCCTCCACTGTGTCCTGAGGCCGCCCGTCAGTCACTATCATAGCGATTCGTGGGATGTGCAGGTTTGCTGGGCGTGCTCCGTGCTCCTCAGTGAAGGATGTCTCCATGGCGTACTGGATGGCCAGGCCGGTCATTGTTCCAGTGGCGAGGTGCTCCATGTTCCTCACCGCCTGTTCCACCTCAGCTTTGGTGGTGTACGTGTTGAGGGAGAACTCGGGCTGGACCACACTGCCATACTGGAGCAGACCGACCCGTGTGGCTTCAGAGCCGACCTCCAGGAACTGAAGCAGGTTGATGATGAAGGTCTTGACCTTCTCGTAGTCGTCAGGGCGGATGCTTCGGGAGCTGTCGATGACAAAGACGAAATCCAGCGGGATTGCTTTGCAAGGGTTCTCTGCGACCAAAGACATAGAGGTTTGTGATCAGAGAAACATATATTGCAAACTCACGGCTCAGTTTGTGTCGAAATGAACTAGATTTCAAGAGCTCTGACTTTGTGTCTTATAGACAATAAGAAATAGAAAAAAATTGCACTTTGCAAAACTTACGTAACTGCTAACTTACCCACTGCTTTGGTTTGGGCAGTTGTCTCATTTCGCCCTCTGGCTGCAATGGGTCTGGGACGGCGTCTGTCCAGTCGAACCGCGTTACAGCACAACAGGCAGAAGAGGCCGAGAGCCAGGGACCTCATTCTGTCTGCAGGAGACAGCTGCAGCGTTTAGAGAGAAAGATCTGATAGTAACAGAGTACGAGCCTGAAAAGACAAAGGCAGAGAAAGAGAGAGGCAAGAAGGAAATTGGCAATCAATTAATTTGGCAATTGAAAAAGTAATAATAACCTTTTGGGGCAAATCCAAATATTTTATGTTCCAGATTTTTTGAATTTTGTCCAAACTTTGGCCACATGAAGGACCACATCGCTCAAAGTAAGAAGCTGATGGAGGATGTAGGTTTTCAAAGCCTTTGAAGTGGAAAAAAAGTGCTTGTCTGCCAAGGAATCCAGTGAAATAAAGGTTCAAGGTTCACAAATAAAAATGTAATGTGCCTTACAAATGGACACATGGTGGCACACCGCAAACCAGATTCTTGTTCTCGTGGTCTAACTTCACGTGAAATTGCCATCTAACAGACAAACAACCATGCGGGACTGAAAGCTTGGCGTAGGAAACTAATATAGTGACTGTGTGTCACTAAGGTGACTAGTGAAACGCTGCTTTAAGTTAATGATGAGGAAGGATAAAAATAGAGGGAACTTTCACCTCCCACATATTTGACCTCCTCAGCTTCAGATTTCACATTTCAGTGTGTATAGATGTGATGAACACAGCATTGCACAGGTTTGTAGAGCCAGAGGAAAGAACACATTTCAAATGACGTAATCCGACTGTAAATTTAACTTACTTATGGCTGAATTCCATTTTGGACTAAATGACTGTGGCCTACACAAGTGTCATGTTTTCCCATCTGCCATATGAAGTCAACAAACTCCACATGAATGAGCTTTTGGATATACTGCTGCATAGGTGGGTTAAAGTGATTAAAGACAGACTGAAAAGCACGACAGACTGTTTCCCCATCCAGTCCCCAGGAGAGTCATTCATTACCTGTCATATCAGACTGCAGGCTCCACTGCTGTCTGAACCCTGTCTGTGATTGGTGTAGAAATGGCAAATACATCCACATTCAAAAACTGAATGGACAAATCTTAGTTATAAGGCAGCATAGAATCTCAAGATTTCTTAATGGAGTTCTGAACAGCGGCTTCAGCTCTGTTCAGGGTGATGACACTGACTCGGTGCTCAGTCTGTTCGCAGCTCTGGCAGATGAACAGCCCCACACAGACATGTATATGGTAGCCGCTGACCTGAGACCTGCAGGGGTCACATATCCATGCTGCATCCTGCACAGAGCTGTCGACCTCCGACCTCACATCTGTTTGATGTCTCTCTGCCGCAGGTCTGACAGCTTTTTCTTCATTGACTGCTGGTCAGTGTAACAAATCTACAATCGATTTGAGTGTGATAGCTCTCCATACTGTACCACAGGTTTAAATGTTCTCATGTTATATAATGTTGTCCTTCACTGTCACGTGCCTACAGATGATTCATTTAATATGCACACCGCTTAGGAAAAACATTTTCCAAAATATTTAGTCTGGTTGTGATAAAAACACATTCGCACATGAATTAAAGCCAAGGCTTCTTGTTTACTATGAAACACAAAAACAACATGTACCTACTCGTGTTTTACTGGACCTGATCTCTGTTTTGCACATTCCCTATCTCTGATGACTTTTCATGATGTAGGTGATGGAAACTAAGACGATATCTCAGCTACGTAAATACAGAACACAGGTGGCAGCTGGTGACTCCACTTTTTGCAATGTTCTTTAAAAAAGCTCAAGAAAATGTATGAGTTCCTTTAAAATAAGATATTCCAAGTATGCAAATAGACTCTGCAGCACTCCAGCAACTAAACAGACTGAAGCTATGAGGAGAATAAATCAAAAACTACTCACCCTGCTATCAAAACCAGCAATTCCTCAACTCCTATTCAGTTTCTCAGTAAATCCCAGCACTGGGTCAGGAGGGTTCCAGCAGGAAGAATCAGTCAGACAGTAAACATGCATTTATCCCAGCCCTCTCCCAGTCTGTCCAGGCACTTGCATTGCTCTGTCCTTTACTCCATCCACTCTCTGTTTCTCTGTTTACTCCCACTCCAACTCCAACCACGGAGACGCCTCTTGTTCGGCTCATGTTAAACAGCAACTCTGTGGACACATCCACCAACACTTGGGACTGAACTCCTTACTTTTACACCTTCAAACATTTCCTATTAGGATGATTGCTGAGTGGGCATGAGCCCTGAACCTTGTTCATGCTCCACAGTTTGTTCCTACATTAAAGAACAAAAAAATCAATGCCCTGTTCTGCTGAAGTACAGCTGAAGTAGAGCTCTTAACTCATATTACTAATACTGGTATTGCTTGTATTACTATTGACAGCTTTATTATCTTTACATTTGCACACATTTGCATTTGCACATTTTTACTATTATCAATAGTATTATGGTTATGTCATCTTTTTTGTAGTTTCTTTACCTGCTTTAAGTATTTCATCCTTCTTTCTAACCTTGCGTTGAGCAGGTTGTACTGCAAGAAAACAATTTCCCTGCAGGGAGCAATGCCGTTTTCTGAATCTGAATTTGAATCTAAACTAATGCAATACATAAGCAGCCCTCATGATTTCAGATTCAGGGACACTGAAGGCATCAAATCCAGGGATTTAAGGGATATTTTATGTATTTTAAAGGGTATGTGTATTAATCATCCACTGAGTATTAACTTCTGTTTTATTTGCTTTATAACAGACTTTGCACAAAAATTGAGCAATAAAACTTCAGTTTTTATTTAAATATGTTTTAAGAGATTATTGCTCTTGTTTTCAGTCCACTCATTTCTACATGATCTTATCTTGTGCTGTAAGCAATGATGTTATAAAGCAGGGGCGTCAAGTCTTTCCACCAAAAGAAAATACTGTACATTTCTATTGTCCTGCAGTCTAATAGGTCATAGACACTGTGAAAGAGCCGTGTGGTAATTTTACTCATGTGTCTTGGATGAACTCTCCACATCCTCATTGGAGCAGCAGTTTATGGAAAGACTCAGTAATAAAGTCAACATAGTTCCAACCACTCTTGTGGTACCTGCCTGCCACACAATGAGCACCTTTATGCACAGTCACCTCTAATAGTTTCCAGGGCCACATCTGCGCTTTATGCTGACCATACAATGTCAGTGTCAACAGCAGAAACAATCAGAATTTCTTTTTTATTTTAAGTCATTCGTTCTGAGTTCACGCACAAGCTTCACATTAAAAATAAAACACAAACATCTGTCGGTGAAATTAGATTTTAATAGACAAATAAATGTCACATCTTTATTTTTCATACAGCAGCAGTCCTTGGGGTTGAATATTATGTCCTTGCAGGACATTTTGTGTCCAGGGAGCAGCTTGCCAATAGCTGCATCTGGTGGAACAGACTTGTGTGTTTACACAGACCAGAATCTCCCACTGGCCTAATTGAAAAAACACAACCGGGGTCCATTTTTATTGAGATCCTGAACGTAGAGTAATTTCACCAGGTTTCCTAGAGCAACTCATTCACAAAGAGCAAACTGATTCCAGATCAGTGCTACTTCTGTGCTGTCAAAATAGATAAATAGCAGCCCAAGACATTTCTCGTCAATCAGTAGAAACACACACTAACATTTAAAAGTTCTGAACGTCAAACGGCACAACTCAACACTCCTGATGTTCATAACACAAGACAGGTCTGTAACACAGTAACAGAGGGTGATATGTTCAATATACGCCAGGTTGCTCTGTGATCATGGCAGAATACAGGCAGATGCATTTCTTTGGGAAAACTTCCAGTCAAGGCGACACTTCACACATGGATCTATAAAGGGCACCCCATCAGAGAGAAAGTTATGAATAAAGGCAATCCAACCCTGATCACGAGCAGAGACGAGACAAACAGGAAACAGATGGTCATCTTTGCATCTGTGCAGAAGTTAAATAAGTCATAATCATAATCATATCAAAGGTAGGACACGTACAATACTATTACAGGTACGCACAAAGTATAAGTAGAATAATAAAAATATATAGAGTCATCTATTAAATGTTCTTGTGCCTTATTACACCCAGGTTCAAATGCATAAAAATGCACATCATTTCTGGAATTCTTCTAACAGATTGAACACATGGAAGAGTTACAGCAGCACTAATAGAAATAAATAACAGGAGGGGGTGAGAGGTCACGGTGGTGGTCGAGGTTTGTGCATACATGTGTCAGATGATTCTGTGTCAGTGCATGCATGGCTGTACTGTAATGTGTGTGTAGCAACTATATATCCATGAATATACTGTACACTGGAGAGGCAGTGTGGTGCATAAATTCTGCTGGGGTGTCATTAACAGCAGGGTCCAGTCAGCAGGATGCTGGGAACGTGTTCATGCTGTGGCGGTGGTGTAAGGTGGAGGAGCCTGCTTGGGAGGGATGCTGACGCTGTCATCATACGGAGGTAGCAGCACCTGGAGACGAAGAGAAAAGAAGAGATACAACAGATTTTGGTTAGTGTGAGTTGTTCTATCACTTGACTTTAGAAATAAGCAGGTCCAATTAAAAATCAATGGTGTCAATCTTGTGAGAAATACTGCAAAATTATAAGAATTCTGTCAACGTACAGCCTGGTTTTGTTAAAGTTATATAATATTACATCAGCTTTGGTGCACGTCCAAACAGTAAAAACTTTGGATTAAGTGAAATATTTATAAGCCCAGAAAGAGTTCAAATGGCACATTCTGATCTCCTAATAAATAGGTTAAACTAAAGGATTTCAACCAAATATTATTATGCAACATGCACAACTTAAGTATGCAAGGCAAGCCAACTTTATTTGAATGGCACATTTAACACACAGAGATAGAAAGCACTTTGAGATTAAAACAACAGAATAAATGACATGACACAATTGATCTTAAAAAAAAACCTTAGTTAAGTACAATAAATAAACACAGTACGAAGTAAAATGTTTTTAGGAACTGTATGAAATGTTTATTTTAATTTTTCCTGAAGGGAGGGTAGTCTGATTGTTCTGAGATCATTTGAGGTAATTTTTTGGCCCCAAATTTCTAATTCATTTAATCTTTTTCTTGCAAGATTTATTGTTTAAAAAGATTGAACTGCTACATTAAAATATCTACGTCCAGAAAAAAACACGTCATGGACAACAATTGTACCTCTGTATTTTCCACTTCACAATAGCAGCATGTCAGTTTTGAGACAGTGAATGCTCATTATTGCGGCATATATATTTTTTTCAGCATGAACTATGGCTAGAGTTACATAAATCATATCATACCATGATGCTGGAGTCTGAGTCAGTGGGTTTAGTTATTGTCGACCAGCTACAGATGAAATGATGAGCTGATTAATTGATCAAAAGAAAAAAATGTTTTAAGAACAAATGCCAAGATGTACTGGTTCCAGTTTGATTAGAGTGAATATTTGCTGGTTTTCATACTTGACTATGATCAGAAACTCAGTATCTTAAGATTTTGAGCTGTTGGTCAGACAAGAGATTTAAATGTGTCAGCTGGGGTCTAATAAATTGTGATGGGAATTTCCTGGACCGTAAGATTCATCAATCAATGAGAAACTAATCCGCAGATGAATGAAAATAACTGCTAGTTGCAGCCCAGTGAACAATCTGCCATGTTTTGCGAGTCGATGCTGAAGAAGCTGAGCAGAGAAGCATGCTGATGCTCAACAGTGAGTCTCTGCACGGCTGCAGCCAAGCAGTTAATGTGTGTTTCAAAACAAAACAGAAATGTAGTACGACACAGAGAGTGAAAAGATATGGGACAATATACCGTGTGAAAACAACAAGGCAGGTGTGGGCATCCAGATTTAGTTTTAAAGCTGCACACAGCCTGTCCGTCTGCACCACAGACAAGCCACAGTTTCCTCTGAACAAATGGCTCAGCTTAGAGTCTCCTGTCGTTGGATAGGTGACAGACGTACAGCTGAAGCATGAAATGATAAGCTGACAGCAGGGGTTTGAGGGAAATCCTCAAACACATGCACACCCCAAGAGGCAGAAACTGCCATTCAGCAATTTGTTCATCTTACACTTTTCAACTCACTCTTCTCAGGTTTGCCCAGACAAACCCGTTCACACGTCTTCACAGCACTCACAACAAAGCCTGCCCTTCCACTAAATGTGTGAATGGGACCTTCCTCAACAGCAACGTCTTGAGTGCAAATCAGAATTCTGCTTTTACTGTCGACACTAAAACACTTGTAGGCTCTCTATGATCAGTGGACCAAAACGTGATTATGATTGCATTTCTCTGATTGCAAGTGAAGAGGAGAGGGTGCGGGAGAAATGAGAGGCCAAATGCAAGTTAGAAATGAGAAGCCTGTGTGAAAGCGCAGTGTTTGCAGTTAACCAATGGTTGAGTCATCACCTATACCAACCTCACATAGAAATTAGTTGTACTAAATTCTGCTAATTTTGTTCTAAGAGGCTTTTCAAGGGTTACTTGCCATGTAACGCACCTGACTGTGTGGCTGTGAGTGACCTTTCTGTGCGTCCAGGAATTCAGCCCATATGGAACGCATTAGTGGACTTTTGACCTAAACTCTGTATAACTGATGCGCAGGCACGCTATACCAAAAGCCACAGGCCTGCCTGTGGTCTGCAAACAGCTCTAATTGAATATGTCTGGCTCTAATTGAAAAAGCATACCTGCAGAGGTGGGGTTAATGTTAGGACATCAAGGGGCAGGCTGCTGCTTTTCTGGCACTTTTCACTAATGATGTCACTGAGCTGGAGAGCGGCCTCCTCTTTCTCTCTTTACAGCTCAGGTGTTTTAGCCATCAGGAGACCGTGCACTTTCCTGTTTCTCAAAACCCCTAAAACATCGCATAAAAGCACCTACTGCGTGAAGCTGTGGGCCGTGTCGAGTTGTTTCAAATCGTGTGGAGTGTTGCACTCAGAGGAGCCTTCAGCTGCAGACTGAGGAGGACAGGTTTCTCACAATACCCGTGAAAGCCAACATACTGTAAGGTCAGATCAGAGCCGGCGACTGATGTGTTCATGCAGAAAACATTTTCTCACAGTTTAACTGCTCTGAATTCAAAACAGCTCATTAGAGTTTCTACAGCCTCATTTGTCTTCTCCCTCCTGTCAAAGTGGAAGTAGTTACAATAGGTGTGTGGGCAGCAGGGCTGCAGCTGTCACAGGGCCAGACCTGGGCAACAGGACACCGGCAGGAGCCACAGAAACAGCCAGACAGAGCTCACTTACTGTACTACTACTGCGCGTCAGCCGCCATCATAATGACTTTGCCAGCCTGGGGCCTCACTTCTCTGTTCAGGTCCATTCATTCATCCTTGCTAGCCTGTGTAAAAGTACCTGCTACCACAGCTCAACTTTTTGCTTCCTTCCTCCCACAGCACGACGACGGCTGCCAGACTGGCCTGAGCAGAGGAAAACTACGCATGCACACGTGAAGCGCGGTCTGGGTTGAATAAGGAGCTCGTTTTTCCACAGGAGTGGTTTTGTTGTCTTTGGAAGTAGAAGAAAGCAGCAAATCAAGATCAGATATAGTTTTTATTTGGATGACAATATAAGCATAAAGGATATTTTAATGGACTATGAATATGGTAGCATACTGCACACATGCTCTGTGATGACTCTGACTTGTAAATCATTTGATTTGCTAGTTAAACATTTTAGTCTGTTGTGGAAATATTCCTCTTATTTGTAAGGCTGGCAGCAGTATTTGTTCAGCTGTACACCACATGTTGACGTGAGAGCGCTCAGACGATTGTTGAGCGTTGCGCAAAGGTGTTTGTAACAGCTCGTTGGAAAATCACACAGGTCGTCTGACAGGAAAAAATGTTGGTCGAAAAAGAACTTTTTTCTGCTGGTTTTGTTTAACTGTAGTGTGACTTCCCAGAAAACAGAACAGCTGAACAGGACATAGACACAGCTCGGTATAAATGCTCTTCCATCCTCTGTTCAACACACAAGTCTGGTGACATTCAGTTCTTTTCTTATTGTGCATTCGATCGGCCATAGAGCTCCGTTGTTGTCCAAAATCTATTCAAAATCATAAATGAGCCACTCCATCGGACTGGGCGACCATGAACACACACACACTCAATCCCACATACACTGTCCTGCTGCCCTAATCACTCAGTCGTGCACTAAATGTGTATTAATCCGCTGATGAAATTAGTCCCACACGAATGCACTCTTTACTCCTGTTTGAATAAAGTTTGTGAAAAACTACAGTGGCCAGCTGTTTAAGAAAACTTCTGAGCCTTCTTAAAAAATAAATCTCCGCGCTCATTGTAGTTCTTTAAAATTTAATTCACTTTTTCACCAAGAACCAATGGATAGGCAGGGTACCTAACAGATTATTGAGACTAGCACTCAAGTCGCCATGGTGATATGGGTCCTCTGGTGGAATACAGATGCTCAGGCGACTTACCGTGGTGTCATTGGTCGTGACGTAGAGCAGGATTTCAGAAGAACCCCGGCCGGTCACATATCTGTAGCAGTTCCACACACATGCAATCAGGTAGGCCTTATTTCAGACGGAAAGAGAACAAAATCACAGATTAGAAACTTGAACTGCCGAACGTCAGTATCATTCACAATCAAGTTACTACTTCTTTCACTTGTTGAATTCAGTGTCTGCATCGCAGCTTCTGTCTGAGGGCTATGCATCACTTTAGAGTAGCAAAAACAACTTCCTGTTGTTCTCTGTCATGCAGGAATCATCTGGCTCTCAGCAGGCGGCTTGCTACTGGAACTCCCCGGCCAAACACAACACCATCTGCTACATCCATCCGCTAGGACCGACCAAAGCCACACTGAGCTCTCCAACTTCTATAATAACCCAATTAATAGGCCACTTTAATGCTCTGACAGCTAGGTTATTTTAACAGCCCCCACAGGAATATGCAGAGATCCATTTGCAGCACAGAGCCAGTCCACTGCAAACGACACTGACAACGTGATAATGATGCTGATTGTGCAAAGCAAATCATACCCTCAGTGAGAAATGGCCTCACACAACTGCTGATCCACATACAGACTCAGAGGGCCAAACCATGCCATCTGACAGGTTACTATCATCTGTAGTCCCACAATCCAAACCCCCACACACATTAACATTAGCAAGTCCACAGCCATGCAAGCAACTCTGTGAGGCTGCGACATGGCAAGTCAGTGCACAATAACATTGACAATACTAGCATGTTGATGTTTAGTGAGTTGTGTTTAGTATGATCACCACTGTAGATTAGTGTGTAGGATGCTAGCCTGTGATAATTAGCACTAAACTAACCATGCATTCACACAGTCTTGGAATAATAGGAAAAAAGGAGTTCCCAGCTGGGAAAATTCACATGAACGCCCGCTCCAGTTGGAACATCAACCTGGAAAATTTGGGTAGAATATTTGCAGACTTTGACGTCACATACACAGAAACATGGCGGACTAAAGTAAATGTTAACATGATGGTAAGAAACTTTTTATTAATTCATATATTTTTTTGCTCACATGTATTTTGTAAAATAACATTTGATGCAACCTTTAGTTGCTGCCCACACGGTGACCTGGACAACCGAGGCTGATCAGAATGTCATTAGTTTTGAAGCTATTTGGTCAGAAACCAAATCAAAAGTTTGACCTGACCACCATCCAGGAACCATGAATTTCTGAGATATTTCAATACATAAATGAAATCTTTGACCTGAAATGATTATCACAGCCAGTAGGATTCATCCCCTGAGTGCCATGAATGTCTGTACCAAGTATCATGGCATCCAATAGTTGTTAAGATATTTCAGTCCAGCCCAAGTGTTGGATCAACTGACACTGCCCTGCCTAGAAACTCGCCACATGGCTAAAAATACACAAGTGATTGACAAGTAATCTGTCACTGTGATATTAAATCTATCCAGTAATGTGAGAACACCAACAGCAACAAACCAAACTAAGTGTTAGAATATCCGATTCTGTTATCAGCTATCAGATATGATTTTACCAGCCTGCTTCATAGCTACACATTGACACTGTGGGAAAAGCAGGTGTAAATAATATAAGTAACATGTAACTTTTCCCACTACACTAAGTCAAAAATGTCTGCTGCGAGAACGGCCGATTGGACAGCATCGGTGAGATTCATGACTCCTGTTAGAAAAAAAAAAACTCCCAAGATAATTTCCTATCCAGCTTCCATAAAAATAAACAAAAAAAAAAAAAACTGAAAAATAATAATCAGAACTTTCAATACTCGCAGTCTGCATTCCTCAAAGTGGGTGAAAGCAAATCCATTTCAACTCCACTTAAGTCATCATAAAGTCGCATGTGGACAGACAGTTACATAAATAAGCATGAGTCTGTGTGACAAAGCTGCATGACACACCTTTTCTGTTGTACATGGAATGTTTTGTGCTGCAATTATCAGCATGGCAGGCCTGCAAAGAACTACAAGTGCTGCTAAACATACGAAGAGAATATGCAAATTAAGGTAAGAAAACGTTACCTTGAAGCCGAGAATACAGCCGATGAAGAGCAGCACGATGAGGACCAAGCACACGTTGTTGAGAGCATCGATCTCCTCTTTGTAGGGGAAGTTGTCAGGCTGCACACGAGTCCGAGAAACAGATGCAGCAGAGAGTTTATTTCAGGGGCTGCAGTCGTTAGACAGCGGAGGCAGCTGTGGCTGATCGATACTGACATGTGAACTGATACATGACGGGTCAAATGCTCACAGAAACCTTTGGTCAATACCCTGCTGCTACATGTCACTGACTTCACTTTTAAAAGGTTTCTTACCAGCTGCTGCAGGTAATCCTGTATCGTGTTTGGGTAAACCACAATGCTGACGGCGACCAGGGTGTTGAGAGCGAAGTCAAATATTTGGTAGCAGAAAAATGGGATGATCCAGGCGGCTCGCAGCTGAAACAGAGACATGTACTTCAGGTATTTGGGATGGGCTAATGTGTTCTAGCAGAGAATCATAAATCAGAGCTGGAACTGGGTCGCAGCGAGGTGTGCTGAAGGTAATAAAACAGGAGGGATGGTGTTTGGATTTGTTATGTTTTTTAAATACATCAAAAATAGATGTAGCTGTAGATGTAGTAACTGTGTGCAGCAGTAGACTGGCAACATTATCACTTTTTAAACACTCTATTTATGTTATGGAAGGTAACATTTGAAGGTTCCCTGATTCCCGCCTGTGCACATACACACGGCTTGTGTATAAGAGCACAGAACATTTCCACTTTTCATCAGCAGCCCTGTGCGAGTAGAACAGCATAAAGAGAAATCTGATGAATCATTGTTTACCTTGTACGCACCATACGTCGCCATCCCACATATAAGTATCATCAGCAGAGAGATCGCCGAGGCAATGCACATGTCTGAGGCAGAGAGAGGCGCGGTTAAAAGTCAGTCACAGTCTCTGGGAGGTCACTTTCAGTTCCAAATCAAATGTTTACGACATCGTGTTGAGCTGATCTGGGGGATACAGATTCCGCACAGAAGATAAATGACAAGCTGCATCTGTCAACCAGACAAGGAATTAACCTCTACTCTGTCATTGGCCTGACCTCATATCAACTCATCCTAACATAACAAATCATTCTGTTACGCAAGGAGAGCGCCAGGCAAAGCCAAAGTACAGTAAATGTGGCACTACTGGGGAAAACAGTGCATTCAATGCAACATCTGTCTGTCCTGTGACCCATCGAAATGCCATGCACATGCATTATAAAGTGGAAATATATGTTTTGTAGTTCTAACTAACAGGCTGAATCCTATTTGCTCATGCAAAGACTTGTGAAAGCGTGCAGAGAGGCAGAATGCTGCTTCTTTCCCAGAGTCTAATTAAGCTGAATTTTCAAAAGAGCAGACAGAATCAGACCTTTGGAAAACCATCTTTAGAGTCTTAATGCTCCACTAACTTTATCTGTCTGTCACTTGGAGTTGGACATGTAGTGCACAGTGGGTTTTCGGAGCTTTCTCACTCTAAACAACATTATGAGAGCTCTGACTGACTAGCGTGGCTCAGTATAAAGAGAGTGTAATGACTGAAAGGCTGCAGGCTTTGTGATGATGGAACAAGCGTGCGACTGAGCTCACTCCTCGTTTAAACAGAATTAAACGAGCTGAAGTTGCTGCTCGTTGTTTGGCTTATTTGGCTCAACTTACTGCCCCAGGTTTTTACTAACTGAACTACAACTACAGTCATTCAGTTGAGGTTACGTCGGGTTTAGAGGAATCCACCTGTTGATCTGTTGGGGTTGCAAAATTGTATTTGTATTTGAATAAAAGTAGAAATAGGCGTAACAATGCTGTTTTTTCATTACACTTTTTAATTTTAGGATAATTTAATGTTAAAATAAGTGTTCTTGAATAAAATTGAACTCCGTTCTTCAAGACAACGCTGCTAACGCTCAGCCATGCCTCAGCATGTCTCAGCAATGAGGCTATCTCGTTGCTGACAGCCAGTATGGATGGTAGAGCCTGGTCTGGTCCCTCTTCTAGTTTTGACTCTTGGGTCTTTTATGGCCCAGCTGCTTCACACCCTCCCTGCTGTCTTTGGGCCACACCTCCTCATTTACCTACAGCTTGAAAAACCAAAGGTGAAACGGCAAATCCCAAATGGAAAATATTTAATTTAAATGTGAAATGGTAAAGTACAATAAATGCATAAATAAATAAATAAAATGTTTTTTCTATCTAAGCTTTTGATTTAAGTATTTCCATTTAAGATTCACCATTTCCCATCTCGAGTTTCACATTTGGTGTTTCCCTTTTCTTATTTCCATCAACATTTTCTATTTCATCTTTACAATGTAAGATTTCAGATTTCACTTTTTTAATTGTCACTTTACATCTCAAACTGTCATTTGACATTTGCTTTGTCTTTT
This sequence comes from Chelmon rostratus, assembly GCF_017976325.1. Lineage (NCBI taxonomy): Eukaryota > Metazoa > Chordata > Actinopteri > Chaetodontiformes > Chaetodontidae > Chelmon > Chelmon rostratus. Next base: position 23,595,642 of record NC_055665.1, read on the forward strand.
CATGTTTAATTATGGCCTGATTATTCCGAGCAGTGTACCAACATGATTTTCTCTTTAATCTTATTTCTTTTAATATTCTATTTGGCCTTTCAATTTTAATTATGACCAAAAATATCCATATTCATCGTCATAGACAACAAAATAGCAGAGTAATGAGCTGAAATAGCACTAGCAGAGCACTGTTCATTGCCTGATGGCTCATTTTTTGTCTGTCTCATAGCTCAGCGCTCTGTTTTGAAGTTTTGATGCCCGATCTGGCTGCTGTACAAGCTTTGATGCTGCTTTGAATTATATTTTTTGAGCCAGCGCACCAAAAATAATAACTAGCGTCTCTGTCGACAAAGGCACAGAATCGAGCTCACGCTGGGTTACTTGGCTGCAAAAACAGAATCTAGAATCGCTTTTAGTTGATTATCAGATTTGTCATTCGGTCAGCGGCTTATTTCCAGCAGATATGGAGTGGTAGAGGTTTAAAATTTCAAACAACACAACCGTCACTATAGCTCTCACTGAGCCTTGCTAAGATAACTGAGCGACATCACAGTGATCTTATTCCTATGAGCAGAAGTCATTCCTCAGGCTGAGTGTGGTCCTGACGCAGGGGCTGCAGCAGCTGGCCCAGCCTGCAGTAATGGATCATGGGACACCCTAATCCCCTGGAACTGGGACAATACAGTCATTCCCAATCAGAGGCTAACAGCAGCATGTGCTGTGGCCCAACTCTTCAGACTGTTCCAGTGCACACCTGGTTTGTTCAGAAGGCTTTTCAGATGCTCTGCACACATGCACGTTAGGCTTCCATGTCTGTGGCTTTAGGTTTGACTTAAAAAGAAGTGCTGACCGTCGTCTAGACATATGTGTGAGGTCCCTCTAACAACACAATAAATCATTCTATTAGTCAGACAAGCCTATTGAGCCGATCACCCCATCAAGCACAGATTAAGTCATCTGTCACAGTCAATTGTAGGAGATTTAGTTTCAGGTTGAACGGAAATGCTGCAGAGGGCAGCGGACTTTTACCATTACTGTTAACATATTCATTCATTCAGAACAATTCATCTGCTGGTGGATTTGTGGACTATTTACGGGACATTTACTGTAAAGTTGTGCCCTTCTGGGCTACTTACTGGCATCATCCATGACATCCAGGTCATTAGCCAACTCAGCGCTGGTCAGGTGGTACTGCTCAGGATCACTGAGCGCTGTGAGTAGGATGAGTAACACCACTGCATTGATGAGCTTAGAGAAAGAGGACATACGGGGAGATAAAGGCAGCAATATGGACAGACAGGTGGGGGGCAATATGGGCAGGAGTGAATGGAACAGAATGAAAAAGGGCAGATGGCGAAGGTGTTCTGACATGCACAGATTTCTAAAATGTCACGAGCTGCAGAGTCACAAAAGAAAAATCCAAATAATGAAGCTTAAACTCTAGCCTACAGCCTGCGTCCAGCTATATTAAATGACGTGCAGTCACACACATCGGCCTTTGTTTTGGTCCGGCCCCGCGCAGCTCATTATGCAGATGACTCATACGTCCCCATTGATCAGGTGAGTGTAATGGAAAATTCTCTGCAGTCAATCGGCAGCTTGACACAGAAGCTGCTACCTGAGGAGGCCGAGTGCTGATTTATTCATAGGGAGCGGAGAGAGGATTTTTCCACATGTGGTGTTTGGTTTAGTTAACCCTCTCCTGCATGTTCGTGATGCATTCAACAGAGGATAATCCACATGAGGAATTTAATCAAACACAAAGAGGGTCCATATTTCATGTTTTCCTTCAGTAAAAGATTTTTTAAATCCCACGTCACGAGTTATTAGTAAGAATAAAATCAATGATGCAGAGGAGGGCAAACCAACCTAAAACTCAGTGACTGATACCCAGTTTACACACCAATCCTTCATAGGTCTCTACAAATCAAGTACTCTTCTGTATATATAGTAAAACTACAGCTAAATATATACATTGAATTTTTTTTTTAATATCTTTTTTTAAAGATAACAATTAAATTCTTTTCTAGAGGTACGATTTTGTGTTTTAATAATAATGGACTATACTGTAAAAGCCAGCACAATGAGACAACCCTGCACGCGGCATGAATGCTTTCTGATGAGGTCATGTTTTCCCATATGGTGTCTTTCTGGATGTCTACATGGGTGCAGTGAGTGACAGGCGATAGGCGGTGCTCACCATGTACCAGACCCCCAGGATGATGGTTCCTGTGCGGACATGGCAGCACAGACAGCAGCTCGTGGAGTACCAGCGGTCCCACGGGGAGATCATCATCGTGTCTGCTGGATCACAGCTGCGCGAGCATTTAGAAGCGACGTCTGTGTTCACGAGATAGAGAGAGTCCCGTCAACGTCCGCCGAGCGTCGGTGCTCGCCGAGGAATGACAAACATCCGACCTGTCCGTTACTTATCACCGTGAGCAGCTTACCGGACCGGAGCTGCCAGCGTGAAGCTGGCGTCAGGGTAAAAAGCTAATTCCGGTTTCAAAATAAAACCCGATAATTGTGTTTCTACTTGTAAATATGAAATATAACGGCTTTATAGGCAAACATTTTTATCGAAATCACCTGCCATTCTCTCAGTTACTATCAAAATACAATTTATAGATTGGCAGACATACCATTGACATTCTCTTTCAGTTAGACAAACAATTTTGCCTGTTATCTCCATATAGTGTAACACATTATTGATTAATCCACCACTTTTTTTGTTAAATTACTCAATTGTTTGATCTACAAGATGTCAAGAAGTAGTTAAAAATTGCCCATCATAAAATGTCCGGCATGGCATTCAATTAATCTGTGATTAAAAAATCAGTTGCAAAAGTTGTCACCGAGGTGAGATTATGAACAATATGTTTATTTCTTCTGGCCATGTCAGTGCCTCGGTTGTGTTCTCATGACATTTAGACTGTTTCAAACAGACTGACACTATGCTTTTATTTGAAGTCAAAACCCTCCTGCTTCCGGTCTCATTCTGGTCAACTTGACGCAGCTGGATAAGGTCGCATTACCTTGTCAAGTTGATGATAAACACCGGAGCCTGCGACAGACTAGATGGGATCAAATCCGATGATATAACCTGTAATTTCCAGAAAGTTATAGAGGAAGCTGAAATGAAATAGTTTGAATCTAGAAATTACAGGTCGTGTCTTTTAGCAGTATCGTGACATTGTTCAAATGTGAACTACTTCTTGGACATTTTCAACCTCCCTCAACATTCCCTTTCTTTTGGTCCAAATGTCAAACACGAACACCTCATGCTTTTCTCTGATTTCCTGACCTGGTCTGTGTTATAAGCCGAGTATTTATTTCATAATGGTTCTGCTGCAGGCCCGAGGCTTCAACCTGACAGATCCTGAAAGTAATTTGCCAATTATAGGTGCGACAGCACAGATGGCCTTGGTCATTGTCATCCTGTTTCATGAATCATTACACAGCAGAGGGTTGCTGACCAAAACTGTATATAAACCAGTCAAGCTGCAGCTTACACCCATGTCTGTCCAGACTCACAATATGTTAGTGAAGACTATAAAGGACTTCAATAATAGGTAATCAGTGTATTTTTTGCTGAAACAGAAGTTATCATGACATTGACATGTATGGTTCCAGTGAATAATTCACTTTGAGACTGTTTTCCGGAGAAGAACAGACTTATAGAGAGCTTCACCACATGGTGCAACAACAATCACCTGAAGCTCAATATCAGCAGACCCAATGAGCTTGTGGTGGACTACAAGGCTTCAAATATGGATGTTGCTGCAGAGAAGCTGCCAACAGGAAAATATGGATTCACACACATCTTCGACCCGGCAGTAGAGGATCTCTACAACCATCACAGCTTCAAGACAGAGACCCAAGATTAGTCCCACCAACTCAGTATCTGATCAAATGTGAAATATGGTCACAATCTGCCTTCTGTTCCTGAGTTATGCTGTTGAATGATGGCCAGAAGAGTGTTTTTGTAGAGCATCGTGATGTCACAGTGAAGCTGACCTTTGACCTTTTGGGTATAAAATGTCATCACTTCATCATTGTATCCTGAGATCTTTGTGTGAACTTTTGTCATAATTAGTGTATGAATTCTTAACATGTGGCCAAAAATATGTTGTGTGGTCACAGTGATCAGTTCTTCCTTAAGTGCAAGTTCATGTTTTTGAACAAATTCCCTCAAGGCATTTATTAGATATCGAATTCATGAGATGGATGGACAACGCCTCTGCCCACCGCTGTCAGCGAGGCATAAAAACTGAAACATAAAGAAGACCAAATATAGAAAAACTGGCCTTTATTTAGTCTTTTTACATATGGCTTTAGCTTTTCTTTTATTACAAACAGGTTTTACAAAAGGTTCTGAAGACTTTCGGATCAACCACAGGCGGAAAATCATGAAGATGTTGATGACGCTGCAACGGTACATCTATGATCGGAGGCTCCAGACGGTTCCAGCCACAAAGCACTCACAGATAGTAAAAACGGCAAGGAAACAGTTGTCTCGAAACACTGCAGTACAACATCGGACGAGGGACAAACCAGATGGACTGAGGCAATTAATATGTTGTAGTCACAGGTAAAAATGCCACAATACACAGCAGACATGATTCCCTTTTCAGCACCCAAGGCTGCTCATGTCTCATTTAAGTCACATATGTTCACTCCCCGTTGAGGTGAAATAACCCTTTGATCTCTTCGACCACTCTTTTCACCCAGCACCGCTCACAAATGTAAGAGCAAAATAAAAGACCGCAAAAGCAAAGGCCAGTTCATCATTATGGCCCGGTGTTGTGTGACCTGATACATGTTGACCGTTTTCATTCTCTACACAGTAAACTCCAGTCGTTAGCCACCACAACATCAAATTTCTAAACATGGTCAGTATTTTCTACATGTCTAATTACTACAATACAGCTCTTTCAATCAGTTGTTTGATTCAGTGGAATTAGAAGACAGAATCAAGAGTATCAAATGCATACTTGAAAATCATTAACACCGCATTACATTAGATTGCACTGCATCAAGGTTCAGTTTTCAATGATCCATCGGCTCACACGCGACGTGTATAAAAGTCGTTTCAATTTCCAGACAGGTTTTAAGGTTCGAGTCCATCATGAAGACCTTTGTTCAAAGTTCTTGTCACAAAAGGTGTTGCATAAACAGGATATGAAGTCTTTTGCATCCAGAGGTCTGCAGACTGGACTCGTCTCATGTCTCTCTCCTCGCCTTCTTCTTCTTCGCCGGCTTGGCCGCTTGGCTCTCTTCAGGTTTTTCTGTGGAGACACAAAAAGGGAGAGGGAGATTAGACAATCCAAACACGTGATTCACATGATTTTTTTGGATCACGCATCCATTTGGTTCACAGCTGAGAACAGATTTCATTGACTTCTGTTCTTACCTTTGTTTTTCTAACATGATGGCTCACAGAGTGATGCTCACAGATGGATTATACAGGGACAAAGCCAGCAAACGTGCAGGAAATGAGCACAGATTTCTGGCTTTAGCAAAGTTGAATAAATCTGCCTCTAGTTCAGTTTAAATAAGAAACAATTAACAACAATGACTCTGAATTTATTTTTGTAAATTTACGTTGGAAATCAGTTCAGCTGTGTAGCTATATAGTGGAAGAACAGTGTTCAGCAGGTGGACATATGTTACCAAATTCACAGCAGAACATTGAGACAAGACTTCTCAATGACCAATTCAGGCTATCGCGTTAATACCCATGTTTTGAAAAAACAAAATTAATTAGAAAGTCTTTACGTTTCAGGAGTCTACAAGAGTTACTACTAAAACCTTATAAACCCAGACGTCTTCAGTCAATCAAATAATGCAGCTGATAAATAACAGCTGATAAACTTTGTGTTGTTAGAGACAAATGGAGGGAGACAGAGAGAGAGACAGACAGAAAGGGAGAGCGAGAGACAGAGAGAGAAAGAGAGAGAGATATATATGAGGCTGTGAAATAATATCTAGGACATGTAAAGCTGTCTCTGGGTAATCTGACACAAACTCTGGAGGACAGATAACTGTGACAGTCTTACTAGGAGCAAGACGGAACGCAGTTGCAGTGTCATGTTATAGTTGACCATGAACACTGAAGCAGTGGTCAGACACCGGAAAAGATGGCCGACGTAGAAAAACATTATCAGAAATCACAGCTCAATAACTGGAGAAGTAAAGATTCTGTATGAATATAAGCAAGATTATATATGTTTGAAGTTGTGTTAGTAAGTGATATCCTCCACCACTTTGCCAAATGTCTGTTATTGCATTTACCACATAAAAAGCTGAATACATTTAAGTGGGGAAAAAATGACAGACCTGACATCTGGCAATAATAATTCTCAGGCCTGCGTCACTTCCTCCACCTCCATAAATCACTAACCCACACAACCTGTCTGTCTGTCTGATGTCGAGCAACAAGTCATCGAGTAACTGCACCATTTTATAGAAGCACAGCTTTGTGCGATAGATTTCTTGCTATATGCAAACTAGAGAACATGTAGCCCACCAATACAGGCCTGAATGTAAAATTGCATCATTCTCACATATTTCCCCCACATGACTGTGCCTTCCCCTCAGGAGACTGCACTGCCTTCAGTATGACTGATGTGCTTACTTTGTTGTGTTGGAGCAGAAAGGTTGTTCTGCTTGGCAGTGGGCTCACCATCGGTTGTCTTCTGTGGCACTTGTGTGACTGGGGGTTTCTGGGATATGTTGTCCTTCACTGGTTGCTCCACTCTGGCCTGTAAAAAAAAAATCAGGGAAACACGATTAGTCTTAATCACCTCAGCAAGGGAAGAATGAAGCAGATAAGATCCATAAACCTGGTACAGTAACAAAATACTGCACCAGGCAAATTTCTGTTAACATGATTGATCTCTATGGAATCGGACTGAATTATATGACAAACATCACATCATTCATTGTGTGGTGCGGGCGGAAAAAATGCCGCTAAGATGATCTGCACTCGTGTCAGATATTAGCACCACTGACCTCGACGGCAGCTGCCTTGACAGGCTGGACGGCGGCAGTATTCTCCTGAGCAGACAGCTGCTTCTTCACCGAGGCTGCAGGTGCTGCCTCCTTCTCTGGCTCCTCGCCCTTCACGGGACACAAGGCCAGTTTACACCGAACAGTGCAGCGAATTCAAAGAGAAATTTTGAAATGTCAAAGACTGAAAGATGAATTAGCTGATCTGATGGGCCAAGAGGATAAACAAGCTTCCTGAACGTCAACCATCACACAGAAAAAATCTTTTATAATAACACTGAGTAAGTATTTAGCAACATATTATGATTAGATTATAAAGGTTAGACGCACCCTGTAATATAGATATCAAGCACATGGCCACAAAACCTTGTGAGGGAGCAGGCGATTATTTACACAATATTTAGGCTTTAATGATTTATATATTCTAAAAGAAGCAAAACAATTGTTAAAGTCACATTTATTTCTGCACTGTGTGTGTGTGTGTGTGTTACCTGGCCAGCTCCCTCCTCAGCAGCCTTCTTCTTTTTCTTTTTCTTCTTTTTAGTTTTAGCGGCCCCGTCAGCAGCAGTCTCTCCCTTGTCCTTCTCATCCTCATCATCGTCCTGACAGAAACACATGGAACATGACTCAGAGACAGACTGAAAATACAGCAGCAGAAGAGCACGGCACGTGTGGCACTGAAAGTCTGAACATTTCAGATTTTGTTAATGACCATCAACTGTGTCATTATTTCTATATTTGTACGTCTGATGACCTTGTGGTTTGTTGTTTTTTTCCCCCAATATCTTGTCTGAATGTGTTATGTACAGCACTTGTTGGTGAAAGGTGCCACATAAATAAATTTACCTTACCCTCAGCTCAGCTCAGTCTCTGTCTGAGACTAGAGGCTTAAGGCTACTTTAGCTGCTACTAGCACAAGTCACCTAAATCTCTGAATAAACCATCAGCGGTTGAGTTTCCCTGTGGGAAATATAGGTTCCAGGTTTTCAGGAAGAAGAATGAATGGATTACTAAAACAAAGGTCTCTGGTTGTACGGCATTGATTGTACTGCATCCGATATGAAATGTAAAATTTTATGCGGTTGCATTTGTGTGAGTGGCCCAATCCGGGAGAAACATCGCCCTGCAGAGCCTGAGAACCGCAGCAGTTCCAGACCCGCACACACAAGGCATTAGCTAATCTGAGTTTTCATGTTGGCACTTTGATAACACTACGCAGTGGCTAACTTAATGTTCATTTTTGTCACACGTAACGTCACGTCCCTCACGTGAGCACATGCAAGAATAATGGCAGCTAGGTTTTTGCCATTATTATTGCTGGTCTAAAATCAGTAAGCCGATAAAGAAAGTTGGGAAATCCTTTTTGAAGAGTTGCCAGACATGCTGAAAAACAACTTCTCAGCTACAACCAGCAGATTACTCACTGTGCTGACTTTGTCACGTATTGTGTGGCCTCGGCTACTGTTTCATGCTCTCCCTCACTGTGGTCTTGGTGGCCTGAGTAGCAAATCTGATCGGCTGGTGATGTGTTTTGACTCTTAAACTGTCGTGGTTTGGGACAAACGTGCCATCTTAGGACAACTCATTTAATGTGTTGTGTTTTTGGGGGTTCTGTCTGTCAAGTTTGCCTTGGCCCACCCTGATCGTAGCGTTGTATTGGTCTCCTTGTCTGTCCCACTGTATCTGCTGTATTTTCACTCACATCCACCTGTTGTGCTCTCTTAACTAACTCAATCTCTGAGTGTGTGTGTGGGTGTGTGAGTATGACACATAATATACAAATAATATACAATGAGTCGTAATAGTGACCGTCCATGCCTGTTGGTCTCATGTAATTTTTTGTGTAAAACAGACAGGGTGCTTTTCTATTGTGCACGTATTCACTCTGCAATACTGACACTGACTTGGGCCGCACCACTATATGGATTAGCTCCACCACAGTTTAGCCATGAATTAAACTGGTGAAGTGTTCTGTTGAAGCAACCAAGTGCAAGATTTGAAACTCTTACTCTGGCACCATCTGGTGGTAGTACCAAGAACAACATTGCCCTTATACTTATACATTTATGTTAATTAATGTAACAATTCAATTGAGTTATTCATGTCATTCCTGACATCAATCACACCAGTGTTTCTCATGCTGCAAGCATGAGTCAAGTGAAAAACTTTGCCATGAAGTATGTTTAAGAATAATTTGTACAGTCAGTCCTGAGAACTGGTCTGATCCACCACAATTACATAGCACGTCTGAGTTGGTGGTCCATGGGCGTGCAGGGGTTTCTAATATTCTTAGATGAAGAACAAAAGCACAGCAAAGGTTGTGTGTGTATTCAGTCTATTGTGTTGAGTCACTACTATCAGCAGCAGGCTGATACCAGGCAGAAACCAGGACAGCTGCCCTGGGGCCCGCACCCAGAGGAGTCATCAATTACTGGGTTGTTATTTTTAAAACTTCCATGTAACTCTCTTATGACTTAGTTTTGTCCAAAGCCTGGGCATACTTACAGCTGCTGCAATCAGCAGATTAACCTTGGCGGGCTCAGGGAGGGGCTTCTCCTGAACGGGAGGGGGCTCTGGAGTGGGCTCTTCATAGTTTCCCCAGACCTCGGAGGGGGCGTTCCAGTCAGAGCTGGGGTCCACTGAGCTACCATCTGAGAAACACAAAGACCATCAGAAAAAAATGAGAAGTGTAAAGCCGTATCAAAACTATAAAGTCACATCAAAGTTAAATAGAGCAGAATATAAAGTGAATATATCGGCCTTACTGAGTCCAGACCACTCATCATCCACTCTTGGCTGACTGAGCCAGGGCAGATCCCTCACAGGCTGGGACTCTACAAAGACACAAGGACAATAAGTGACCCTGCCACCCATGAGGGAGGCTATGAAAAATTCTGCCATATGGGGATGTGAGCCAGGCTAAACCTGCACTTGTCACACCATCAGTTTATGGCACACTTACCGGCACTCAGTCCAGCTAAAGACACTAGATTTCGCTCTGCTGCGGGCATCCCCGTCTCAATCACAGTCCACGACTCTGAAACACGCATTTCATTGTGATGCTGCAAGTGCTTCACGCAACAATCCCCAAATCCCAAATCCCTCGAGAGTCAAATGCAGTATCAGGCACAAATTAGTCTAAACAGTTAACAGTAGAGCAGAGGTGGTGAGTAAGTGCTCACTGTTCAGTGTGTCATCAGAAACATCCACTAAGGGCCAGACTGACTAACTGAATAGATGAACAGACGAACGGCAGTGATTTACTCTGATGATACAAGGAAATTCACCCTTGAAATGAAAAAGAATTACTGTAATTTAAAAAGCCATTACGTTTTTCCTATTTTTTAAACTGAGAGGTGGTGACCAAAGGTGTTGATTAAATCTTCCTGTACAAAGTCTACAGCTGAAACTAACATTTCCGTTAGTGTACCATTATCTGATTATTTTCTCAAATTATTAGTTTGTCTATAAATAGTGAACATGACTTGTTTTCAAACCCCACAGATATTCAGCTAATCCTTCCATAAAACAAGAAAATAATCAGATTGTCAAATCTCAGAAGGTGGAACCAGCAAATGCTTTTTGTTTTGAAAAATGAACTTGATTTCTAAAATATCTGCTGATTCATTTTCTATGGATTAACTAAACAGGTCTAATAATTTCTGACTTTTTCAAAAGCTAATTTGAAATTAATATTATTTGCTTTTCTGGAAAACAGAATTAGGCAGCCTCTTAACAAGGATGCACCAATCTTTCATTTTCTCCTGTTACCGATTCTGCTACCGAAAACTTCACATCAATCTGACACCAGGCTTTTTTTCCCCCCTTTGAAACCAGCATACCTTACTGTGTGGAACTGATTGGGCTCATTCTTAATGTGCAAGGGAGGATGAGGCTGCCATTACACCCCATTAACTTTATGTAGATATTTGCTGGGAAAATAGTCCCACCACCAGGCCCATTTAGTAACTACTCTGAACCCTTTGATTTAGTCAGGCTTTGAATTGTGCATGAAGATCATGTGATATGATGAAAAGCTCAAGAACAGCCACTAAATGAGCCTTGTGATAAGGCTATTTTCTCAACTGATGTTTCCAATGTCAAGAATGAACTCTGAACCCGAGTTAAGTAGATCAATTGTTCTGCAGTGGTTTTCAAACGGAGTTGAGTTTTATCACAAGATTAACTAAGAAACAGACTTTAATGCTGATCCCTCACATTTGCCAATTCCAGATACATTTATCATGACTGACATTAGCCTCAATAACAAGCTTATCAATCTGAGAGGTTATCAGGCATGAACTGCTTCATAAAATGCTATAAAGCATTGAAGTATTGCACCAACACAGAATAGAGTACAACAACCAAGCAGTTATGCATCTATGTATGTAGCATTTTTACCATCAATATCGGCGCTCCACAGTGGTTCTCTACTGGTTGTCCAGGGTCCCGTCTTTGGAACGACACTGTGAGCAGGAACCTTCACAGCCACGTCAGTCACACCAGCAGCCACCTCGCTGTTGTTAACTAATGCCAAGAGAGAAACACTTGATACTCAGCCAGAATACACACAGATCAGTTTGGCGACACAGGATTTCCCAATGACGCATGTGAACTTTTGGTCAATTAAAAGTCATCAATGCTTTGGGTGTCTTTCTGAAGCGCTAATCAGTCAATGGGTGAAGTATTTTCGGCTGATAATTACCTTGAGGTACAACAGCCTCAGCCTTCTCTGCCTTCACTTTAGTGGATTCTCCTGAAAAGACAGAATTAAATAGGTCAATGTATAGTATATAGTATGTCAACTACACTGTCCACAAGAGCCTATTAGTGAAGGCAGCACGCACACACAAACACTTCAGCAACAACAAAGGGAAAACTCACTCGAGACTCATTTCAATTCCCCTAAAGCCTCTATTTATAGTCAGTCCCGTCAACAAGAGAGCAACCAAACCAACAACAGCCTATCCAGAACAACAGACAGAGATATCTGTCTGGGTGCCACATTAGGCTGTTTATTCAAGGTGGCCTGGCGAGTTGGTGTTGTCTGTCAACGTTTATAAGTAAAAAAAAAATGATGTTGCAAACCCCTTTTATCAATTTTAAAACTAAAAAAAAAAAAGAAACAAATGAAGTGACATAAATTAAATTACACATGGTTTTAAAAGCCACCTTTTTTCTTCTTCTGGCTGGCAGGCGCGGGAGCCACAGAGGCCTTGGGCTGCTCTGGGGGAGTGCTCACGGGCGTGTCCCCTCCTCCAGGACTGGCTGAGCCATCACTGGAACTCTTGTCCTTCTTGCGTTGCTCGCGCTTCTCCTTGTTGCTGACCTTGGTCTCCCATGTGCCTGAAAAGTAACAGCGAGTGCAGTGTGGAATTAGTTGCAAAACACTGCAAGAGTTTATTATGGGATTAGTGAAGAAACATGGTATGGATTAGGCAGGATAAAGCAATAGATGCATGGTCTGTTCAAATACAGGCTAAATATATATTTTTCTTTTTCTTTTTTTTTAACCAAGGCCATATTTAAATTCATTAAAAAGAAAACACACACACACAAACACAGTTACCCATTCCCAAAGTGCTGCAATGGCCTGTTTACTGAAAATGGTTGCTTAATAAGAAAAAACTGGAATTAGCACCACACAGTCTGTCCAGACTCATGTTTTACATGGAGTGAAGACTTTGAAGGAATTAAATGGCAAAAGGTATTCAGATTATTTTTCTGCTGAATAATGTCCAGTGAGAAACATGCTGGTTTCACTTAGAGACTATTTGTACAGAGGAGTAAAGAGGACTGATTCATCACATGGAGCTTTTCAAATGTGAATATTTTCTGGTTTCTTTAGTCCTCCGCCACAGTAAACTGTATATCATTGGGTTGTGTACAAAATAAGACATTTGAGGATGCAACTTTTGGTTTTGGAAAACATCACTATTTTTCTACATTTTCTGGACCAAACAACTAACTGATGAGTTCAGAAAATCATCGACACATTATAAAAATAATCGTTAGTACTTCAAATATGAAGCGATAAATTGTAAAATGTGGACCCTTCACATACACAACTTCAACCAGGCAGCACAGGAGATCTATACAATCACCAGTTCATAGGGGGACACCCAAGATGAGTGTCACCAATTCAGCATCTGAGCAAATGTGATATATGGTCACAATCTCTCCTTCTGTTCCTCAGTTATGATGTTGAATAATGGTCAGAAAAGAGATTCTGCACACATTATGATTAGGGCTGCAACTAACGATTATTTCCATTGTTGATTTATCGACAAGTTGTTCGGTCTATAAAATGTCTGAAAATGGTGAAAAATGTCAACCAGTGTTTCCCAAAACCCAAGGTAATGCCCTCGGATGTCTTGTTTTTCAACCCAAAGATATTCTGTTCATGGCCATAGAGGAGTAAAGAAACCAGAGAATGTCTACATTTAAGACGCGTGGATCAGTTTTTTGTTTTTTTAATACTTTTTTCTTCATTAAATTACTTAAACCAATTCATCACTTATCACAATAGTTGCCGATTAATTTAATAGCTGACTGAGTAATCATTGCAGCTCTAATTTGTCACAGTGAAGTTGACCTGTGAAATTTTGTCATAATTAGCATATTAATTTTTTGGGATGTGTCCAAAAATGTGTTTTATATGGTTGCAGTAATGTTTGACCTCCAAAATCTAATCCATTCATCCTGGAGTCCAAGTGAATGTTTGTGGCAAATTTGAAGAAATTCCCTCAATGACTTCCTGCGATATCGCGTTCTTTAGAATTGGACAGACAGACAACACTGTGGGCAGGACTGTCACCAGCACAGGGGCATAATAATGAAGGAAAGCAGGCCTCCACAAATTTTAGACACCAAACCCAGATATGATTTTGGAAAAAAAAAAAAACCTTAACTATGACGTGATTCATAATATTTCACCTTCTTCTGGTTCTTTGCCATCTGCAGTCACAGTCTTGGTCTCTTTGACAGCCTGTTTGGTCTTCTTCTTGGATTTCTTTACCTGCATGAAGAGAAATAGTGGGCATAAAGGAGAAAATAATGCTAGTGTACCTGGGGTGGGGGATGCAGCACATATGGTTTCTTATCCAAGAACATCAACTGGGCAAGCGACCCCATGCTGACTGAACCATGGACGCTCAAACAGGCATGCTCAAGGCCACATCTATTTATAAGTGAAACTACATCCACTGCCAAAGACTCCCTAAATCTGTTACATGTCCTTCTTGTAAGCACTATTTCCATCTCTTAGTTTATACACAATTTCATCTTCTGCCTCCAGCACCTTTAAGACCAGTTTGTGTTGTTTGGTGGCCTCTAATGCAGAGGCATTAGACGAAAGGCTGCACCTCGTGTTATCCTAAGCCAGGAGCCATCCTCCAGGGTTCTGCTGCATCGGCAAGTTAAAAACTGTAACCTAACACTGGCAGCTGGCCTGGTTACATCATTGCAGGGTGACAGCGAGAAAACGTGGTGTTTACTCAACTGTTTTTCATTGATGAGTTGCCCAGAAAATGCTAATGTGACTAGCAGTTATGCAAACATAACCTGGGCACATCCACTCAATACACTGGACAAATCAAGATGTTCAGATCCATTATGCTGTCACGCGTCTTTAGTTCAACAAATTACCTCTGCAACCTTTTCAGCCTTGACTTCAGGTGGGGGCGGCTGGTGATGTGGCACTATCTCCTCCGACACTATGGCTTCTTCCTGCGGTTCAGCGACAGCTCTCCCATTTGACTGGGCTTTCTAGAAAGCACGTGTGGAGAAAAAATGTAAAGTTAATGCAAAAGGCCATGACAATTTTCAGCAATATTCCTTTCAAACAGATAACATATGACACTATCAAAGGCTAGCATAGCCTGGTCGGACACCGGCCTGAAGCTAGCTAGAGTTTTAGCCATGACATGAGATCCAACTGTCACTGCCGTGTTAGCTTGACAGCTAGCTCTGCTAACGGTACGGCTATCAAGCTGGAAAGGGTGTAGAATGGCTTCATTTATACTACGTGCTTTTTCTGATTTCTTCTTCTTTTTCTTCGGTTCCTCGGACTTGACTTGAGGTTTAGTGACACCTCGCTTTACTTCGGTGCCGTCGTCCACAGGGCTTACAGCCGGTCGTTTCTTGAAGACAGCCCGGCAGGCTGAGGCCCACAGAGCGACCATCAGCACCAGCCCGGTACATGCCGCTAAGAGGATCACCCATGGCGGAATAAGCTCAGGCTTCAGTCCCAAATCCACGCCGAGCTCGGAGTGCAACAGCCCCAGGCCATTGGACAATAGTTCATTCACACGATCTGCAACCAGCTTGACCTGCTGAGACGCCGCGTCCTGCAACTGCTCCATTAGCATTGTTTTTCACACAACAGACCGATTAGTCACGCTTTGCTTGCCGCTGTTAGCTGCGCTAGCCTGCAGTGCTAGCTAAAAATAACGGAACGACTTCGACATGATGGAAGACAATAAATTTCTCCCCTTCTCCGCCAGCAACATGGGCCTAGTCAGACAGCCACCTAGCTACCTAAATCTTGTAAAGGCTGTTGTGATAAACAGCTAACTAGCTGCTATCATCGTAAACCAATATGCCACCGTTAGCTGACCACAATCCATCCGCTGTGACTGCGAGTAAGGCAGGTTCACCTCATATGGCTCCGTTTTCACTGGAGAGGCAGCGTTGCCTTCACTGTTCCTTGTAGACCAAATTTCCGCTTTGTATATGGCAACCGCATGCTGGAGTACTCTGCGATAAATGTCCAAAAAAGAAACTTTAAACAAAAGCATTGCTTTCGTAGCTATTGTTATTTTGAAGACAACCCATTAAGTATGTGTTTTAAGTGGCAGACAAAAGTGGTGTATGTTCCAAGACATAGCATTGCTTTATATTTTTATTTGACAATTGTTTTACCATATTCGTTGACAAAGTGCCACAACCCCACAAGCGCCGTGTTGCAATTGTAATACATTCGGACTTTCGCAGCTTATTTATTGAATGGGCGCTGATTTTCCTTTTTTTTCCAAAGTCATTTTAAGGCAACACAAACGGACCGTGACAGCTACACTAAAATGGGCGGGGATAAGATATCTCCCATGCCGATTGGCCAAAACACTCGGTTCAAAAAAAATCTAGCAGTATAGCATATATTGTGGTCATATATATATACATATATATATATGTAACTATATATAACTATATATATATATATATATATATATAACTATATATATATAACTATATAACTATATATATAACTATATATATAACTATAACTACATATATATATATAACTATATATGTAATATATACACATAAATACACACATATATATACATATATACACACAGACACACATATATATATTTAATAATGCAATGCAAATAAACCCCAAGTAACCTATGAAGGCCTGGTGTAAAGGGTAAAATAGTCTAATCAGGTATGTAAGCAGGTTAAAACTGTGTCACAGGTAAGCAGCCTCCTCTCAGACTAACATAACATTAATTCCCCACTACTCCTAATTGCACTGGGGAAAAAAGGGAATAAAGACAAAAAATAAATAAATAAAGACTGGACAACTTATTTGCATCCAAGTTTATTTGAAATTCTCTACTCCCCCTGTACAAGAAAAAGAGGACTTTCCACAAAGGCAGCAGTGAACTGTCAGTGATAGTACTTTTCTAGGGAAGGAAAAAACTTATAATCACAGTGTGTCTTCTTTTCTTCTTTTAAATACTTCTACTGCTGTCATCTTTGGCTGGGTTTCGGCAGACAGCCCTCTGTCAAACCACATTCCTGGGAAGCAAAGGTTTAAGCCAATAGAGCAGGGCTGTGGGCTTTACATTTTACAGTGCCAATGCAGGAATGTTCTGTACTGTATACCTCCTCTTCATTAACACAAAAGGAAAAAACAATAAAAATTGAAATAAAAATAACAAGCTGTTTGTGTTCACAACACAAACATATATTACCACCTGGGGAGATAGCGACAGTATGTCGAATTTCATAAAACTGTATAGACAAAAAATAAATCTAGAAAAATGGAGCTAGGTAAATATTACACAACAGTAAACATGTTTTTCTTTTTTTTTCCTTTTTTAAACTCTTTTCTGTTGAGCCTCTACACAAAACCAAAATTCTTGGTCTTAATGGCTAGCAGGAGTTTCTGTTTGAGTATCTGTTTTGAAGAATAGAGTGGCACGTAGAGACGTGAGATGCAGGTATTGGCTGTGGGGAGGTGCTGGTCGTCTGGAGGCCGGATGGTGATGGAGGGCATCGGCTGGAAGCCCTCCTCACTGGCTGGCAGGGAAGGGCTGGAGGTCCAGAAGTACACCTGAGGAAAAGGGAAAACATTACTCACATTTCCCATTTTAAAGAATATTTTGTAATGTTCAAGTGTTTGTGTACTGGAATGAGTGAAAAAAAACAAAATGGGCAACAAGACAGAAAGGCTTTGAGCAAATGATATCATTAAATAGGTCCTTGCTCGTTGGCGTTCACACATGTCAATGTCTTACAGTGAAATTACAGACTAAGGGCTCGTCTCCACAGGACATAACTCTGCCACTTAAGCTGCTCGTCAACTGAAACACAAATGTGTCATTTAAACAGTGCTGTGGCTCTGCATTAGCCCATTCTCCTGCTCCGTCACATGCATGTCACTACAGCTTTCTGGAGTAGATTTTACTTTAACATAAAAACAAGTTCGTAGCCCATAGAAAGATTTCCAGTTAACTTCTAGCCTTATTTTTTAGCACTCACACAAACATATGCTATAGGTGAAACCGAGGGCAAAGGAGAGAAACACTGAACTGGTAGAAGAAAGACTGAGAGGGACAGAAAACACCTAACCGCTCCTGCGTTGCTTTTAGTTTTACCATTTTGAATGCACAGCTACAACAGGTGCAACGATTACAGACTGGGGGGGGGACTTGCGTAAGACAGTTGTGAAATAACATGTTGCCAGCATGACATGCCCAGACTTAAAAGGGTAAAGTCATTAGGCCCTGCTAGTAGCCCGAACCAGACTAAAGTGGTCACCACCAACTGACTAGCCAAGCACTACCTGTGACAAAAGAACATCCTTGCACTCCTGCAAGCAGGGCTAAAAATGAAGAGTTTAAAGACCTGGGGGACCTGGCAGAGAATGCTCTGTTAGTTTTAGTTAATCTGAGCCTCGTGTAATGAACCTCATGCAATTATTGACAATGCTAAGCATCCAGAGCCCGTAAATCTCTTTGTAGAGATATACAAAGAGATTTACTGGGGCTCTCTTTTTAGAAGGAAAATTATGATGAGAACAGACTTACCAGATCTTGCCTCTCAGTCATGCTCATCTTCTCCACTATGGACCAAAACCAGCGTTTAAACTGCAGCAGTTTGTCTGCATTTTCCCCTGTTGGAAGAAGCGCAGGGCTTTGCTTACTATGTTACAGCAAAAACGTACAACAGTAAATCTTTCATTTCTGGGTTAATGCAGGAAACAGGGATAAGAGAGGAAAATGGACAGAAGCAGACACAGAGCAGAAGATCCAGACAGACAGAGCAGCATACCAGATTCATCATTGAAAGAGGTGAAGCTAATGAGCATCTGGACGTTGACTTCTCCACAGCCGTTGACCAGCAGCCTGAAGTCCTCCGCCGTCAGGTCCTCCAGGGCATTCTTAGGGAGTACATCCAGCAAACCCTTCCTCATTGCCTGCAAGAGATAAAGATGCATGTCAAAATTGGTGTGACTTTGTCTGTGTTCCAAAACAAACTGAGACACTTGAGATGAGGTCTGGTAGGATGCTGAATATTCACAGCCAACAGAGAGGGGGTGACATTTTTACTAGTAAGTGTTTTACTTACATGGAGAGGCTGCTCAGCCACCACCAGCATTCTGTGCTCGGCATACTTCCTCACGTATTCATACACGTTGAGGGGAGTTACTGGCATGTTGACCCCACCAGAGAGGAGTTCCACCTGAACCAGAATCAACACTTTGAAATATGTATATGCCATAAACAGAGTATATATTTACCTTCCATTTTTGCATCATGGTATTGAAAGTTTTCAGATTCTGCTTTCAAAAGCAAAACCTCAAGTTGTGATGCAAATAATGTGCATTTTTTTAGTGTATTATGGCTCTTCTGTGATGTTCAGTGAGTCTGAATTTGTGAAGGGTGATCAAGAAAGGTCACTGAAATAAAGTTCATTTTTTTCAAACTTACTGAGCTGTCACTGTGTGTGACAACAGCACTGCCTCTAAACATCAAGTCTCAGAATTACCAGTCAAATACCTTGTCGTCTGTACTATGTAGCCTTGTGCTAAATCACAGTTTTAAATTCTACTTTTCAAATTTTTGCTCATAGGTTCTTTAACAACACTCTCAGATCATTCCACCACTTTACTTTTTTTAATGTAGTGCTTTAGTCTGAACAACACAAGCTAAGAATTCATGTTTTATCATTTGTGTTTTAATCTATATTCAATTGACACAATGGCAGCGTAGTCCTTTACCTGTCCAGCCCCTTCCTCTTTACAGAGGTCAATGGCGAAGGCCAGGTCCATGGCAGCAAATACTGCATCTGCTTCACCAGCCTGAGAATGGCGGATCAGCTGCCGCAGGCTCTCATACATGACCGGGTCAAAGAATGCAAAGTCATGCCAATTCACCTGCAGTAACAAAGACGGTAAGTAGATTTAGCAATTTCATTCTGAAAGTACCAACATCATATAGCACAGTCTTACTGTAGGTGCAAAAATATATTATGAACAACTTATTTTGTCTCACCTTCCTCCCAAGCAGCACTTTGATGACATGTCTGTTCAACGTGATTGGACAGAGTTCATTCTGAAGCAGACATAACCCCAGTATTCTGTAGAGAAAATATAACATTTCACTTACTGTTTCCTACTTTGTTAAAGCTGTGACCCATTTTCCCTATCTTTTTAGTAAAATCTAGTTTCTAGCTGACCAAACTAACTGAACATAATTCTCTTTGTGTGTGACCAAACAAGAAGACAATTCATTACCTGCCAATGTTACGGAAGCAATTCAGCCTGGCCTCTGTGTTCTTGCCAGGCCGAGGAGAGTAGAAGCCTCGTTTGCCAGGCTGGTAGAAGAGAGGAGCGTTGTCGTCCCCGTCATCTGGGTCGTCTAGCTCCATGTCAACCACACTGCGGGTTGAACCATGACGCTTACGGTTCTCCTGCTGCTACAACCACACAAGAGGGAGAGGGGAGGACTGTTAAGTGTGGCAACACTGGTGGTTTAGAAAGTTTTAAGTGCAAAGGAGACAACCATTAGTTAGCCAAACCAGCTCTGATGTTTCATGATTATTATTAACAGAAATGAAACGAATTAGGGCAATATAGAGGGGAAATAGAGATGTTGTGTTTACTTGTGCTTTCTCCGGAGCCTCCAGGAGACCCAGGTCCAATATGCTGTCAGCACCATTTTCCCTGTAGGAGATTGTGGGTTTATAGGCAGTTTACAAAACTTCATCATACAACAAAATTAAAAAACACTTAAGAGCAGGGCCACATGTGTTTCACTCTAGTGAGCAGAGCTGATAATGGTCACTGTGTTTATCATCTCTGTCTGTGTGACTGATCAGGTTATGATACCTTCCATGTGCAATGAGAAGCTCCATGGCCTCCTCCACCCTGGCACGGAGAGAATCCTCACTAGCCAGCAGCAGAAGCAGCTGTGCAGGGGACAACTCCAGCAACATGCCTGTGATTTTGCTGGCAAACGCCTGAGGAGACAAACACACAGCTGGTCTAAGTATGGTGAAGGAAACCATCATTTGCTCCAATTAATAAGACTGGGAGTCATATAGTTATACAGCAGTAGAGTCAAAGTATGTTTCCACTCATCAAAGTAACGGCCATGTGCTCTTTCTTCATCTTACTGTTTGCATGTGCAACGCCAATTTCATGCAAATCTTAGTCAAGATACGTTAACATGTTCTTTGATAAAAAATCTGTTTTGGAAACAGAGCTTTCACAGATGCAGATGATTTATTACCGGCTGCATTGCGTGAACACGTGGGTAGAGCCTTTCACCCAGGGCTTGTCTGTGTGCAGGCAGGGGGTCGGGCTCATCACTGGGGTTTCCCTCTGATGAAGGCCTGAAAGGCCTGGTGTCTATGGACAGCTGCCTCCTTGAGTCTCTGTAGAACATGAACACACAGGTTTGTCTCAGTCTAACAAAGCACACAGTTTTTTGTTTTTTGTAGAAGGGGAATATATTTATTAAGTTGGAGTTTACCTGTCTCGGTCTCTCCGAGATCCCGCTCGAAGCCCTCCACTTCTCCTCTCTCTTTCCCGATCTCTGTTTCTCAAGCGCTGCATTAGATCTACACACAAAAACACACACACATTGAAGAAAAACAAGTTCACCTTTGAATGTAATTTTTTTTATGTAAAAAAATCTCTTAACTCATGAGTTAATTGCTCTGAGCATCACAAAAGTATCATTAAATGTAACAATGAAATCAAGTTCATTAATACAGTATAGTTTCTATGTATTGTCATACTTGAATTGTAATCGTGATGACACGTACTGCTGGCCTGCATGCCCTTGCTGACACTCTGAACACAGTCCAGATTGGGCAGCTTATCGTTGGAAAGGAGGGCAAGGGCAATGGCCGTGTAGAAGCTGCGGGCCACGCCGCTGCCCTCGCCTGGCTCATCTTTGAAGGTGACCTTCACGCGGTGCACAGCCATGGGTGTGGTGGTGCAGCGCCTGCCAAAGTGCGTGTTTAGCTGGCGCATGGTCTGCTGTATTAACTGGTCTCGATCCCGATCCACCTCCAGGGCCAGGTCTCGGGACTGCAGGTTCCTCAGCTTCTCCATCTCTCGACGGAACTTGGATTCCTTTACCTCAAAGCCACCTAACTCTGTGAGGATCTGCAATAAACAATAAAAGGACAAAATCAAAACATTTGTGACATCAAATCAAATATTAAAAGTTGTTAGTGTGCAACGCAATTAATATGTTCAGCTGGTTAATAGCAGAGTAATGAGACCTACCCAGGGCAAACATACCAGTAAACACTGGATGTACATTCCAGAAGTATTAAGCCAGAGGACTCTACTGCTCATGTTGCTCAACACATGCTGGGAGTGTATGTAATGTTGGGTGAAGCATTTTCTGCATTTCAATCACAGATTACTTACTGAAGCTCTTGTGATATCCATTTTCAAGTTTTGTTTTTTGTTTAAAATGGGCAATGTAGGGACAATTGCAACATTTACTTTAATGTTTTCTACGTCTTTTACACTTAAATCTGTATTCAGGTAAAAATGTACCGATCCAGGCTCAGCTCCAACATCCTCCATGAAGACACGACCGAAGAGCTCCAGTGACAGACGCCAGCGGCCTAGTAGCATGTCATGTGAGATCATCATCCCCATGAAACTACAGTGTGGTCTAGGCAGACAAAGGAGAAAAGGGCAAAACATTTGACACTTCAGTTGCATTTCATTAGTATACTAAAATTTTATTTGAACATACTGCATGTATAGGATGACATTTCTCTATAAAAACAGATGGCAAACATTTTATTGCACTGACATTTTCTTACATCTAAGGGCAATTTTCAGCTGCCACCTTAGATACATCAACATTACAAGGCATAGCTTAGTTTAGTTTGGTACCTGAATGATGGGAGAGGAGGTCCATCGCTCTCAGTGAGGCCAATCTCAGCAAGTAAGCTGCTCTTCAGCTGGGCAGCGAGGTCATGGGGTGACGGGCCTGGTTTTGAAGCCTCCAGCTCCGGCTCTGCCAGTGGCTGGTTCCCAGTGCTCCGCTGGCCATTTTCCATACTCATCACATTCTTCAGGTTGGCTGAATAAGACATCTTAGTGGGCAGGATCTGTTTTAGTGGGGTATATATAATAATAGTTATTTAGCAATGGAACAGATGTTGAGATGATGACAGTGTGATGATGAAAGAATGGAAATATGGAAATGAGACACAGAACACAGGCTATGTTCCAATATCCACACTTCAATTTCAGTTTTAAAAAGACTATCCAAAAAATCTCTTATTTCACGTAGTCCATTATATCCAATACTCTCAAATGCCATTGGAAATAATGAGGAAATAATGACTCCTGGATAGCTTTTAGAGATTTCTATTTAAAAGTGTTGTTACTTCAAAGTTTCAATGAGGTTTGTTATGCATGGATATTAGAGCACAGCTGCCAGCGTGTTTGTCTAGTGAAGAGGGGTGGTATACCTGAGAGGGGGAGGGTAGAGAGGAGCCCATGTTTACCTCCAGGCAGTTCCTGTCCATGCTCGCCTCAGCCAGGCCTTTGCTTGCCATGTAGGAGGAAGAGTACAAGCCCTGAGAGGGACGACCAAACAGATCCTCCTTCCTGGCATTAGGCTGTTAGGAAGAAGCAAAACTAAGTTGAAGACAAAAATGGCGTTCAGACTTTATATAATACTGTGGTAACAGCTAAGTCAGTCCAGCAAATGACTGTATGCGCAAACTAAAGTGCTGGTGTGGTGTTCTGCTCTGTGATCGATCACTTTACATATCCACCACTGGCTAACACTACTCAGCAAAGACAGACAGACAGAGGCTTTCCAACACAGACCCTATCCAGTCTCTCTCTGTCGCAACAAATGGAAACTGATCACCATTAGGCTAAAAGAAAGACCGCTAGGAAGATGGATCTGATCAACTAATAGACAACTTTCCACTTATCATATCACGTCCAATTTTGACCCTAACTAAAATCAAATTTCTCCCAGCTCGATTGTCATTTGATGTGCAGATTGAGGGGGACACAACGACCGAACAATTGCCTGAAGGACAACAATGGTCTGACTGTCGGACCATTGGTTGGATTTCTGGCATTTCAGAAATCTTCGTCTGTTATCTTGCAGCATTTTGAGATCCATGGTACAGCATAGTTGTCATCACTGTCATTGAATGACATGGTATTGCATTCTTAGCATGCTGTTTAAACCTAATGCATCTTTAACCCCTCAATCTTCACTGTCTGGAAAATCCTAAGAATCAAACAAAGGACTGATCAGCAATTCTGACCTGCAGGAGGTGGGGCTGATCTGCCAGTGGAATGGCCTCAGCCAGGGGTACATCGAAGGGGTTTGGTGGGATGCAGCCCAGGAAGGTCATGGAGTCAGAGCGCCGGAAGAAGGGGTGGTTCTGACCCGTTTCAGCTGGAACTGGGTCCTCATCCTTGTCCTGCAGAGTTGAACCTGAGGTGAAGCAGAAACACAGAAACTGTCAGCATACACTTTAAAATAACAGTAACAGTTTCTTGATACTTACTACACATTGACTATTATTAAACAGTCGTTTTCTGGCTTACTTTGATTGGTGTCCTCATCATTCTCATGTTCAGAATCCTCATTGTCCAAACCAAGTTCCAAAATCTCTCGATTCCTGCAAATAAAAGTGTTGAACAAATATCGTTAAAAAAAATAATAACATGTAGACAAAAAAGTGTTAAATTTAAAGCCATGTTAATCAAATGCCCTAACTACCCTTGTTCTTACTGGTTGTTCTGTCAAGCTGGACAATAGGCATTTTTTTGTGTCCAGTGGCATCATATATTTTTCCTTAATTTCTTTATTTACCTCTTTCTGTCCATTTGTGGGGTGTCCAAAGTAGTCTGCTGGTTCATGGCCTTAATCCAGTATATAAGAGCCTGGAAAACATAGGCCACATGTTTCAGAGAGCACACGTCCAGCACAGGAAGCACATCAGAGTGCTCGTCATTATGGGAGCGCATCAGTGATAAGGCGTAGTTCAGGAAGTCGCCCCGCGCCGACATCATGCCTTGCCGAGCTGTCAGCAGTGTAGCTGCTCTCCTGAAACAAATACAAACACATATAAAACAAGTGAGAACCACTTCAGTGCAGTGTGGACCAAACTACTTTGTGCACACACAGTGGGACCAAACTCAAATAGGAGCTCTAAAGAGTTTCATGGCTATACACAGAGACATTATTTGTTTTTTTTGGTTGTCTCAGATCATCTTTTTAGATTGTATGTGTTGAGACTCTGAAGGTGTTCCCCCAACACTAATTATAATTGGAAAGTTATAAATGCATCAGACTGAAAAAGAAGAATTGTGATTATTAATGTAATTCTTTTTAACCTTCGTCCTTCCAGGGTTCGGAGGCTGGCCTCCTCCCGAGCTGTCATGCGTTCCCTGCGAGCAGAGTGCTGAGAGGCGTGGAGTGGGTGACTGGGGTGACCCGGGTCCCCAGCAGATGACAGGGCTGAGCCATATCGCAACTGAGCCTCGGTGGAATCCATGATGGACACCATCCAGTTCCAGGTGGGAATTAGCTTTTCTTCAACATAGTTCTGGTTCAACACATGACAAACATTTACTGCCATATCGTGGTTACCATTTTTTCTAAACATATGAGTGTGGGTGTTTTGTGCTTAGAAACACAACAAATACATTGTTGATACATTCAGAAATCAGTTTCTTGGTGCCTTGGTGCAGTATATGAGTCTATTTTGATCATCACAGGACAGCAGTGTATCTTACCTGCAGGTTGACTGCATCCTGGTAGGTGAGCTTTACAGCAGCAGGGTACTGTGAGTAGACTAAATGGTTGTACTTGGGAATCAGACTCATGAGGTCTGAGATCTGCCTGATAACAATGCTGTAGGCCCGTGCCAGGCTGCTGGCAGATGTTAGATAGCTGCTGGAGTTGCTGGCCTCCAGAGCAGCTGCAGCAGCAGCAGCACTGGAGCTGATAGCACTGGAACGACGCAGGTTGGTCGGGTCAATATATATCAGGCCTGTGGAGCTTGCTGTGAAAAAAAAAAAAGATCATAACAAGTAGAATTAATATACACATTTTTTGTCACTGTTATCTGGAACCACAAACAGATTTTTAGCAAGAAAATCAGACAAACAGACAAAGCCTCACTGACCAGCTGGTGCCGAGGAGCTGGAGGGAGCGCTTCCAGTGGCCCTCTGGCTGGGGGTGTTTCTAACAGCC
This sequence comes from Chelmon rostratus, assembly GCF_017976325.1. Taxonomy (NCBI): domain Eukaryota; kingdom Metazoa; phylum Chordata; class Actinopteri; order Chaetodontiformes; family Chaetodontidae; genus Chelmon; species Chelmon rostratus. The sequence continues at coordinate 23,621,645 of NC_055665.1, forward strand.
CACTGCATGGAGCGAGGAGCCTGGGCTGCACTGTTGGCATGAGAGGCGCTGGTCGTCCTTTCCAGCGGCTCATCCAACAGGAACGTCTCCTGGTCAACATCGTCGCTCTGACTGCTGCTGCTGTCGGAGTCGCTGGAGTCATTGGACTGAGAGTCATCCTCTGAAAAGAAGGCTGGGACACTGCTGGCACCTTCAGAGAGAAGAGGACGATAAGGGATGAGGGAAAAAAGATAAAGAAGACGATTAATGGATTTTGTATTCTTCTCACATCCCTTTTCCTTTTCTTTCACATCAGATGTATCCAAGCAGGAGTGCGGGTTAGTGAATCACACCACTACAAGGCCAAACAACACTAATATGATGGTGAAAACACTGAGGCTTCATGTCAAAAAAACAGCTGCACTCTCTGTTGATCAACTTGTGATAAATAACATGACTTCTTTACCTCATTCTCATTTTCCTTTTTACTTTGCATTTTTTTTAATTATTGGAAATTCCATTAAAGAGAATGAGCACTAACGTCTCAGTTGTACTGTATATTGCAAGTGGAAATGAAACAACATCATTAAGTGAGATAGGGGCATTTTAGATGACCAAGGAGAAAAAAACACCACACCATTTGGAAAAGCTACAAGTTGATTAGTTTTCGGGTGAAAGAACAAGACTACACTTGAGGGATGAGGGACAGTATTAGTTAACAATGACAGACACAATAACAGCGAAATGTGAGAAAGGGAAGAACTGAAAGAACTCTCAGCAGGAAACTGTGTATGCACTTTGCAAATTCACTCTTGCCCTGACATCTGTATATGCATTGAAGTAAAGAGGAGCTCATACCAAAAATAGGAAATGCCAAGGACACCCTACTGCCTGCAAATGAAATACATGGGGTATTCAGCCAGGGACCATTTTGTCTGCTGTATCATTAGCTCTCCAAACATAAATCCCCACAATCCAAAATGCTGACTGTCAAGCACTAATGAGGACTCAATTGGCCTGTAATTCAAGGAAAAAATACACCACAGTGCAGCAAGACAGAAATGCAATTTCTATTTAGTAAGCAGTTGGAGCCTTACAAAAAATTGGAAAGAATTTAGTATAAGGAGGTCACTAAGACAGGTGACAACATATCCACACAAAACTCAAAAAAGAACACTACTTAGAAATTGAGATGAATGATTCATGAAGGGGACTTCTAAAACTCAAACTAAACTTGAAGATTAAAGCCAGCTGTTGACCAACCTGCTTCAGAGCCGGCGGTGGCTGCCGTGACCACACTCCTGCGGCCACTAGCGTTATCCTGATTGCTGTGGTTACTTTCACTGTCACTCTCTGTTTCAGCTGCAGCTAGTAGATCCAGCTCCATGTCACTTCCTGAAAGCAGAAACGAAGACAAACAGATGCTTCACTCCCTGTTGGCTGAGGTTTCAGATTCAAGTAATTATTCACCAATTATGAACAACTTCAGTGTCATTAATTCTCTTGCATTCATGTAAAAAGAAGGGTGTGTCTCTCACCATCCTCGTCATGCTCATCGTGCTGCCCTTCTGCCTCAGCATTTTCCTCTCCCTGTTCCTCTTGGTCATCATGATGGTCTTCCTCACCTGCTACTCCCTCTACAACTTCAACCTAAGTGACAAACACAACAGATCCTAAGAGAAAAAACTTTGACAGTGCTTTACCAATTCTCACCTAACATGTTACAGTGATAGGAGTAAATGTGAAAAATACAAATTAAAGTATTCATCCAAAATCAGTAAAATCTAGCAGCATAAATAACAGTGTGGACTCCAGGTGGCATCATGCATTCTTTGAAAGAAGTCACCAATATGGACAGATCCACTTGCATGCAAAGTTTATTATGGCCTTAATGGTTTTTTAATGAGGCTCCCCACCTCCTCCACATCTGCTGATACGATGTCATCCTGCTCCTCGTCTCTTCCTCTGACAGGCTGAGACTGGCTGCTGCGCCGAGGCTGGGGGTTCCTGATGATATAAGATGCAGCTGTCTGGCTGGAGCTGGAAAAAAGCACAAGACCCAAAGTCATTATCTAAATTATCTAGTGGATAAGAAAAATCAGCCATCCAAGCTATCCAAGTAAACCTTTAGTGGATGACCAAACGATTTGTAAATTTTCAAGTCTTATCTTTGCTTCGGCACATCAACATGGGGCTCTTACCCAACACATTGATAGAATATGGGAACATTTTTCAACTAAGTGAAAATAAAATGAGGAAAACAGGAAAAATAAAGGCACTTAAAACCAACTGACCTGCTGGACTGGTCAGGGGAGGGTCTCGGAGGCAGCGGTTCAACAGAGAAGAGCTCCTCACTGCCCTGAACTGCATCAATACTGGTGCTGGCCAAAGTGAATGGAGCAGTAGGTCTCGCTATGCCCATTCGTACCGGAACAATCAGCGACTCTGCTACGTTACACAGCTCCTCCACAGCGTAGGGCAGCAGAGCTTGGAAAACTCGCCGACATTTCCCGATGGGCTGGGGGATGAAGTTGCTATGTGAAGGAAATTGAGACAAAACAGAATCAGTATTTGTATGATTTCAAAAGACCGTGTCAAATGTATAATCCCACCTTGCGCTATAAATAAGCTTCATTGAACACTTCTGTTTTCAATTCAATTAATTCCAACAGCCTTTGTATAAAACTTTCCTTAAAAACACTATTGCTGTGTGTTCTTACTTTTTCTTCTTGGACGAGGCCATCTCCACGCTGAGGATGACAAACACCCGGGCTACAGAGCGTAGGAACCTCCTGGTGACGTTGATCGCCTCCTCTCTCCGGCCAGGAGTGTACTTATTCTGCAGCTCCTTTACTAGTGTACCCAGCAAGGTATCTATGAACTAATACAGAAGAACAAACAACACCCCCTGATGACCAAAACACTTCCAAATGCAAGGATGTGTCAACAACAAATACAAGAGAAGAAAATGCATTACCGCCGGTAATAATTAGGTGGTATCATGTGTTTTCCTACGCAAGAATTACTCAGAAATGGAGATTGTATTTAACACTGTGTACACTCATTATGTGTTAATAAATGGACAAGCAGAGGAAGACAACAATCATCTTGTTCCTGATGCATGAGCGCCAGAGGACAGACTAACTGGACTTACAGTGATGTCAGGAGCACACTTGACAATGAGGCAGTGGGTGAAACAGTCAAGGCGAATGGTACCACTCTGCTGATTCAAGTAGACCTGCTCTTCAGGCAGGAGGTGAGCAATTCTGCTGCTGGCACTAAGTCTAGGATACACAAAAAATACAGAACTCAAAATGTTAGCGGTTACATAACACCGATCTGTATACCACACAGTGTGGGAGTCACTGGAATCTTTTAAGTGTAAAGTAACTTGAGGCTGTAACTATGTCATGGTCACATTTGGATGACACCACAACATTCAATCAGGTCAGTATCAATGCCAATACCAATCAATTAGTATATTGGACTGGTTCATGACTACAAAAGAAAGCAAAGAAAACTGTCCACACAGAGGTCAGTGAATAATCCCATGTAACTGGGATATCATTTCTGGAAAGACATCACTGTTGTCTGTCATTTCTCAGGTCTATGAGCACTGCAAAGTAAACACTGTCTTCCGAGCTCTAATTACCAAACAAATTGTAATGCTGGGAGTACTGTTTTGCTGTGATACTCACGGGTCTTTATTCTCCTGAGAGCCAAACATGATCATAGACTTGAGGGCGTTCCAGTCCTGCAGGACCCTCTCCAGAGCCAGCTGAGCAAAGCGGGGAGGCTCTAGGTCATGGTCTGGCATATCAGAGTCTAAGAGAGAGGAAAAGAGAGAGATGTATTCATACACCACATGCTTGCCTAGAGCAGTTAGTACTGAAACAGGATAGAAAAATAATCATATCATAAGAATGAATGTAAATTTTTAGTCTGCGCTGATGGTTAAAGGTGATATGTGAGAATGATCCTGAACCTACCTTCTGCATTGGCAGCCTTGCGGTTCCTGTCTTCTCTGATGCGTGGTGGTCTGTACTGACAGTGCTCAACACTCTGCCTGGCAACAGTCTGCACCAGGAACAGTAATATATGCTCTCCCCTGCAGATGGAAACAAAAATCCATTAGAAATGATCAGCTTTTCCTCACTTGCACAATATGAAATATCTTCTGTGTCTACTAGTATGCCAAAATAATACAGTTAAGTTGATTTAGCCTCTAAAGCTCACAACTACTTGCCAACTATGAAGTACAAAAATAAAGAAAACTATTCTATGTTAAGTGGAGACCAGTACAGAACATACAGGAGTCTTACCTGCTGTTTGGTGTTGTGACCAGGTTAGTCGTTGTGAGTAACCTGTACAGCAGATCCAGACGAGCAGCCTTCTGCCCAGCGATCAGCGTTTTACACTTACATTTCTCCCAACAATCACAGTATGCTGTGGGGGAGGTCCTCTTCAGCCTGGGAAAGAGCAAAAGCAAATGTATGATAATATGTATGATCTAGTGTGAAATAAGGGTGATGAAAAGCAATGCCAATAAAGACTGAAACCATTACAAAGGTTAGAAAAGGCCACACTCAAAACTGGGACTTACTTGCAGTCATGTCCTTTGTGACACACCCTTGCACACTCAGTGCAGCAGCAGAGGGACTCCAGCAGACCACAGGTCCGACACTCAAAGATATCCTGATCACAAAGTCATTGTGATGAAAAATGTCAGCGTGCCAACTTTCAACTGAATGTTATTAGCTGACCAAACACTGTCTCCAAACTGAGTGAGAGTCCACGTGTGCAGTGAAAAAAAGGAGCACTACCTAAAGCTACAGAACTTGGCCTGGCATGTGTAATATGTTGGTGCTCACCATTTGGTGCCTGCTGGAAATTATTTATTCTGCTGTTTTCATAAAGAGCAGTAATTGTACCAAACTGCCACATCATTTTTATCTCTCTCTTTTCACAGGCTTATTGGGTTATCGGCTACATAACTGTCTTTTATAGATTATATTATCAATCAATCAATTATCAAAGACATTCCAATCCATAATAGACACAGGTGAATGTTGCTTGAGAACGATCTATAATACTTTTTCTGATGATTTAGTGCTTTTCCACTAAATTGAATCCTCTAGGGCTGACCTGGTTAATGTGCTCAGCTCCAGTCCAAGTGAAACTGCAGGTGTCGTTACAGCAGAGAACATAGAGGGGCGAATCATCTGGGTTGGTCCCCGAGGGGCAAATCATTTCCATGAACACAGAGTCGGCATCCTCCTTCTCTGCAATGCCTGGGTCACCCACTGTGTTCAAGACGTTTGAAAAAGAAAAGGAAAATATGGAAACTGAGGAATGCCAGTTACAACTGTTGTAAGCAGGGCAGCAAAATAGGTCAAGCTTCACATAACTCATGGATAACCTCCAAGGTTCCATCTGTTACCTAAGCACTTAAAATTACATCAGAATCACAAAAAGCATGCAAATTTATCAGAATTTATTAACTGATGTGGTGGCTCCCCATTCCCTCAGGACCACATTACTACAAATGCAAAGATTATGTGTACATTGCACTAAGCAAGCAAAGCTGGCATTTAAGTACAAATTTGCAAACGCACACAGTCTCCCTTCAAATGACCAGTTTACAACGGTAAGTAGAAAGATGACATATAACTTACCCTTGGCCATTTTCTGAGCAGCCTCCAGCACAGTGATGGCTGCCGGGTAGGCTCGCCCACTGACTGCCAGCATGAATGGGGTCATTCCACGGGCATCCCTGTCAAACAATATACATGAGCACTTTGGAGGGACAGACAGCAGATAAATCACATAACATTAACACAATCTACTGTTCAAGAAAACGCATTCACTTTGGGTAGAATACACATTTTTTTTTTAAGTGTGATCAGATAAAAACAAAAAATCGTACTTGGCAGAGAGTAGTTCCCGTAGGTGCGGCCTCAGAACAACACTGTCACACATCAGCTTTAGGATAAGGTGGGCGTTGGCCTTCCTGTCTTTAGATTCAACCACTGATGACTCAGTGGACGGCCCTGCGCATATGGAAATGACAATCCATTAGATGACAGACGCAACATATTTGACCAGAGTTTAAATACGATTATTTTATTTCCTGTTAGTATAAAATGGCTAAGTATGTTGCTATTTTTCCAAAGTAACTGCTAAAACAAACTATGACAATGACAGTATGTAGAACATGATGTATAGAGTAAGTATGCAGTACAGATTTGGGACACAGCTATTGATGCCTGCTTGTTTCTCTATAATGAAGATGTTATGTACCTGGTATGGTGGAGGTGCTGGGTCCCTGGCTGGTCCCAGTGGAGGCAGTGGTGAGTGAACCCACAGCCGGTGCTAGAATGAAATCAATGTCGCCATCTGTTGATAAAATAAAAACACAGTTCAGCAATATTACTAAAAATGTAGATTCATTCACTGAGGCAAGAGGGACAATTAAATTCATGGTCACACAGACAATAATGGACAGACTGATCCATATTCACTACAAAATATGCAATTGGGATTGATGCTTTGTAGTCACCAATGGCAGAGGGTGGGGGTGGGCGTATCACCTGGTAGAGATCCAAATACACTAAAAAGCAGTCACCTTGACCTGAATTGCTAAATCAGCTGCTATAAGAAAACAATGATTGGTTGCTCTTAGATGATGCTGACACTTCAGCTTCTGTCTTTTAGACATTACCATTCCCACCTGTGTCTATCATCCGTCTGCAAGGTGTCCTACTGACCACTTGTGTTCAGATTTCATTACTGTCTACGTCACTTCTGCTAGGTCAAACGGCCCCATTCACAGTTACTATGTATTGCCTGATTCAGTTCACACGAGCTAACATCTAGCTAAGTAACAAACATGTTTCAAGACCTAATATACTTGTACGAACTATCCCAACTGTTGAGATTGGCAGGACAAAATAGTTTACGACTTGCAAATGAACACACGACAAGACGAAAAAGGAAGTTGTACTCCAACCGTGTACATTATAGGTCCTTTCCATTTTTTCAAGTGTTGGCACACTGCACACCTGCATATAAGGAATGGCTCACTTTAAGGCACACCCTCTCTCAAGCAATCAGATCACCTGAAAATGATTCCATCCACTGAATGTTCAAGTTGACATGGTTAAGAGTTTTAAAAACTGTTCTTGGGAATATTGTTTGTCCACAATATGGACTTGCCTAATAACTGTGCACGCACTGAATACTCCATTGAGTCAGGATTGCATCCCTCCTGGCTTGATGCTTACAAGGTAAATGTCAAATTAACACAAGGCTACAAGGAGCTCACTTCTAGATTTGAAACTGGTATTTGAGCTGACAAATAATGGGAACACAGTGTGTTTGCTGGAGGACAATGTAAAGAAAATAATTTTTGGCTGGAATACCTTGGAGGCGAACTAATGTTTTTTGGGGTTCTAAAGAGCAGACAAAGATAATCCTAATTATACATTATGGTAAAGATGTACTGACCAGGGTCCATGGGTGGGGGGTCAGGGACCCAACTTGGTGGGGCAATGGGTGGTGACACAGGGTCTTGGTGGTCACTGGATGACGGGCCAGACTCATGACGGCCAAGGCCAGCTGCTCTCAGAGACCTCCGCATCATCTCCCTCAGACGAAGCCTGGTGAAGACACAATTAAATCATGGCACTGAAAATAATCAACAATGTTGCTTGTGTTTTGATATTACTGGAGGACCTGTTGACCAAAATTGGATGCAAAAAGGATTCTTTTCTTATAGGGAGCCTTGTGTACTCCAAATGACACTTTGAAGTTTTTTGTACAGACCATTTTTCCTAATATGTTCTGTGCAGCTCAAAAACAGTATAACTAGTTATTTACCCTCTGCTACTGGAGGAGCCAGTCCTATTTCCAGAACTGTTGCTTGAAACCACAGAGATGGCATTGGCAATTGCCTCCACAGCAGACAGACGCTCTGCAAATGTGTTTCTCTCAGACCGTTCAGCCTCTGAAATGAAACAACATGGTTAGGATGGAGAAGAGCCTCCTGGGGTAGCAGGCAATTAAATTAATGCAGGTGAGCAGACTCAAAACTACAACTGAGAGTAAAGGATTTTTTTTCCATTTCCATTTTCGTGTAAAGATGGCAAAGCCCAAAACTAAGAGACACTGGGAAGAAAATGCAACCGGCAAATTAAGATAAACTACTTTTCTAATCCTATTGAAATTTCACAACATTTTATTCTTACACTGACGTTTGACCTAGCTCTCAGGTACATCCTGATCAATTGTCTAAAACACCAGTTTACCTTCCTCCTCTTTGGTCTCCTTGTTACTAACAGGAAAGCAGACAGAGACAGCAGCATGGAGGATGTTGCGGTTTCCATCACAGCGATGATCCAGAAGTGTCCCGAGGGCCTGGCTGCCCTGATCCAACAGGAAAGCCTGCTCAAGGTTCACCAGGTACTGCCGACACGCCTCATAGTCACAACGCAGAACATGCTGCATCAGTGTCTGTTTCTGTTAAGACACAAAGAGAAGGTGAGAAGGGTAAGAACTTGTTCTGAACACTCATTTCAATGTCTCTGATGATTTAGTGGGATTTACTGGGCATTACTTTTTTGTCATTCAGACAGATTTTTGAGTAGAACATGTTTTTTGAAAGGTAAGCTGAACTAAGAACTACGTTTCAAGGGCATAGATGGTTATCGTTATTATTACTGAATTTTTTCAGTCTTTTACATTATAAATGATAAGGTCATGTTTACCTCGACAGCCATAATAATAATAGCAGCTTTCTTTTTGATGGTGGAGTTAGAGGGGAGATTGGCCAGGGAGTGCACCCCCATTCCCAGGCTGTTTATAGGCGGCAGGTCCAACCAATCAGGATCTCGAATTCCACCCATGCAGTCTTTGGCCATAGGGTAGATTGTGCCATTTCCATCTCGGAGGATGATGGGAGATTCCTGGAGATCAAATAATTTCAACATTTAAGATTCTATATAGTAAGGCACATGTAGAGAACATGTGCAAAATTTGGATGTTATCTCACCTGTCCTGCAGTGAAGATGGCAACATTACGCTCACTCTGCCCAAGGAAGGCCAGGTTGCTAGTAGGGAAGTTATTCTCCTGTTCAGCTTTGCCCGTGGCCAGGTCAAAGATACAGTACCTTACCCAGTTACCAGTTTTCAACACTGCGTGGACTCCTGGAAGATAAGAGAGATATTTATGAGTTGGAAATAAAAATCTACTGAAAACTACAGAGACTAAACAAAAATTCCAATAAAGTAAAGTCAGTATACACTGACATGTAGAAAACAGACAAACCTTTGGAGTCAACATTCACAGCCAGAATCTCTGCCTTTTCTGGGATACAGAGCTTTTTAGGTGTGCGCTGAAAACAATCAGGAACTTTTGGAGTCCCACCAGTTTTGACCACCTGTCAGGAACAAATTGAAGAAGACAAAAAAGTAAATTAATGTGATTTTCAGGGGGAGAGATACTCTCACCTGCACCAATACATTAACTTTGAAATCCAAATACTGAGACGAACACGAGCAATATTGGATCAATGTATGTCCATACCTGGAGCTCATCTATTCTGAGGAGCCTACAGTCCTGCAACAGTGATGATGGGTCAGAGTCAGTGGGAGCAGCAGTGCTCTGGTTGCTCATGCTGCTTGATGTTCCTGGAAACTTCACAGCAACATATGCACCATCCACTTTAAGCACCTAGGACAAAATATGAAGGTAATTTGTTGTGAACCTGGATGTCATAACATAGAAGCACACAGACAGACCAAGGACACATGATTGACAGCAGGATCTGAGAGTAGCCAGAGACTCAAACGTCCACATTAGTTATCATTCGCAGATATTTACACTGACACACTGATCCATGTATTGCCATATTTGAGATGCACCTACCTTTCCCACAGGGACATTTTTAACATCTTCCACAAACACCACTTCCCTGAGGGGCCACTGCTCCTCATTCACCTTCTCTTCCTCTTTGGGAGCCGGAGTAGAACGCCTTCGCTCTGTAAATAGTAGGACAGGCTACCTTTTAGTCTTTTGACGACAGAATATTCAAATAAGACACTTTATTCTATACATCAAAGAACTGCAAATAGTTTAACGCTCCTGATTAGATGTACTGCTGACCAGGGGATAAAAACTACAGTGTGGAATAAGGAGAATTAATTATCAACACAGCTGTTTGCATCACTCTCTGTCTCTCCCTCTCCTCATTCCCCTTTTCACTCAGGCTCCTCTGTGTTGCACCATCGGATGTCCGGGACCTCTCTTTCTCCTGGCTGTCGTTGCCTCATCCAGATGTTTGGATCTGGATCACTGTTCCCCAGGAGATTTAGCCTCTCCTCTCTCCCTAGTTTGCACGTTATCATTTCTCTCTCTCTCCCTCTGTGTGTCTGCCTGGCTTTCCTATCTGTGTGAATGCTGTGCTGCCTCTTCTGTGTTGTGTGCCCTGTCCTTCCTCCAAGTCTCCAGCTTGCTGTATATACTGCGATTTTGTTGGTCTGTTCTATACACATGACATATATTGAATGTCTGTCTGTCCTGGAGAGGGATCCCTCATCTGTGGCTCTTCCTGAGGTTTGTTCCATTTTTTCTCACCCGAATCGGCGGTCGAAGGATAATAGGATGTGGTACACTGCACAGTAAAGCTAACTGAGGCAAATTGTCATTTGTGATTTTGGGCTACACAAATAAAATTCAACTTGAACACAGCTAGCTGCTTTGTAAAAAGGCAACCAAATATCCTACAGTCTATCCTGTGTATTGGCTTTATGTCCTTCACAGGAAAACAAGCAGGGGAAAAAAACTTGCTGATAGTGGCATGCACACCATCTGTTTCAAAGTCAAAGGACTAATGAGAGCAAATATCGAGGAAGAAAATGATTATGTGCCTGGGAGATAGAGAGGAAAGTCAAGACTTAAGTGTTGTTGAACGAGCTAGAGGTTAAGGGGGAGAAATAGCCAGAAAGAAGCAGACATACTGTAGGGCAGTGAGGCACTGCTAGCAATGGAAGAGGTATCACTGCAGGTAGACGCTGGGGACGGAGGAGGGCCCATCTCAGTCTTTACCAGTTCTGGCTTGCTTTCCGTCCTATGGGGGTACAACCAAGATTGTGAGATGAATTTTGCATTTGGAATTATGATGTATAGCAAAGCTACACTCTGTAAACAGAGGGACTAAACTGTGTGTCTTCTAACTGAGGTTAAAAGCGTATGGACATAAAACTATGATACTACAATTATTATGAAATGAAACTGACTTTATTTCTTGGGTCTTAGTGGTCTTCTCCATGTTCTTGAGGCTCTCTGGTGAGCGTAGCTGGAACCTGCAACTGTCATTCATGTTCCAGACAGACTCCAACAAGACGCCCACTTTGGGAATCCCAGCACTGACAGAAAAGGCCACTGCACCGGCATGGTAGAGGGGGTTATTCCTCAAGCACACCTAAGGAAGGAACCAGTGCATTTATTTATTAACACTAGCTGCATGGGTTATATTGAGCTCATACCAGGACTTTTGAAGAAAATGTTTAAAGATGGAAAACAGAAAAGGATGTTAGTCAACCTCTGTCATACAAGATTAAAACATTTTCTCAAGCAGACAAAAGTTAAAAACAATGAAAAATCCAAATTTCTTACCTGTGTTCCCACGGTGATGTTGGGTATCGAGGAGATGCCAGCGCTGGACTTTGGCTTTTTGTTCTTGGCTCTGGCCTTTTCAAGCATCTTCTTCCGTTGACTAAAAGGCACAACACCCCTGCAGACAGATGCAAGTAATCAAAACTTCACGGATATTCATACCTCTCCCTGACATATACAATCCTCTTTTTAAATTGACAAAGACATCACTTTTTAAGCCATGCTAAATGTCAGGTCTCAGGCTCTTAGGATCCAGAAAAGGTCCTAAAGTGTTGTGTTGGTCTTTCTGGCTACACAAAATCTAACAATTATAACTGTACTGTATGAACACAGAGAATAGCCTGTGTTGTGATGAGCAATAACTTTAAAAGATATGTTTTGTATGCTTGAATACAACCTAAGTCTATATAAATGTGGACAAAAATATCTATAGGCATCTGCTATAGCACCTAATAAATATAATGACAGTCTTTCCTGATCAATAGCACAGTGAAAGAGATGTGTAATACTCCACTGTTTTGCATAAAACTTTGTTGAACACTCATGTTATACTTTGCAAGACAAAAATGTTACTGTGACATTCAGGTTAATGTCAAAAACATAAAGCACTTTCTTCTCACCACCAGTAGAGGCTATTCTCCAGCTGCGCACATGTGTAGAGAGCACAGCAGTGCAGTGACACCATACGTTCCCCCTGCAGCTCAGGGAAAGCCTGAGCACTGTGCTCCAGCTTAGAAGCCACTGTGCTCAGTGTGTCATCCACCCAGGTTGCCACCTACACCCCACACACACGTACAGACACACGAACACAAGTTAATGAACGATTCAATAAATAAATACATGTAATGTTAGAATGGCTCATTCGTGACTATAGAAACATTTATTTACACCATCGTAATCTTATGGTCACACAACTTATCCTGTGATCAAATACTTTCATGAACAAAGCTGAGCATGTTCTTATGTCAACAGAAGTGATCATAATCTACCTTGTTGGTCTCTGTAGCTACAGTGGCTCTGATGCTATTAGCAGACAATAAGGTGATCTTCTCATTGGCCAGACCCAGGAAGGATACACGCGGATGATGAATGGAAGGATTCTGGTGGGACAAATCAAAAGGTTAGTGATATTAGCTCTCCAACACATAAAGAACCTGAGTGCTTTCTAGTCATTAAGAATGCTACAATAGCAGATGAATGTATGTTGTATTTCAGTAAAAATTACATATAGTACAGTTTTTTGGTAATTTCATTCACAATTTAAATTAACTGAGATGAATTCTCTACCTGTGCATTCCTGTAAGGTTCAGGTTCACTCCACTTCCACTGATAAAGTTCTCCTTTGGAGCTGACAGCCACCAGCTCTGAGAACATGGCTCCAATGCTCACAAACTTCACACCGTCCTGCAAAGAAAATAAGAGATCTCAGTAAATGTGAAGTAAAGCAAAACTAAATGTCTGCAAGTCCAAAAAATTGAATTTGCTGCTTGTGAACTCCAATCAAGTTTTTGTGCTCCTCCTACCTTGTCAGGCCACCACTGGAGCTCCTCTCCCAAGGAGACAGGGCTCTGGACCGGGATGCTCTTCTTGTCCAAGCTGGGCTCGCCCTCACGGCTGGTGGAGCCTCGCTCTGTGTCGAACGAGGCCCCATCCAGCCACCGGCGCTCGCGTAACCTCAATACAGACTCACGCTCACGCAACAGCTCTGAGTCACGCTCTAAGGGAAGAAGGAGAACTGGTATGCAATAAGGTCACACCAGTGGGATAGAAGTAAGCCACTCTCTGGGAAAGACCCGTCAACATAGTTTTAAGAATAGAGAGAGAAAGATAGATTCCTTAGAATCACTGTAATGCAAATCAAAATTGCAGTACTGAAGATTGAGTGGGAGTCTAAATTAAACTGGTGGGTGTGTCAGTTTGCGCGGTCATATGTTAAAATGCGAGGTGGAAGAGGAAGTGGATAGACAGAAAGAAAGCATGCAAATGGGCTAAAAGTGGGCTAGGTAGGTTTTTAGAATAGACTACCTTGAAGGGTCCCTGTTAAGACAGGTGGGCCTAGCGGGCCTTTCTCAGAGAGCTCACAGTATGTACTACAGCCATGCAGCATACAACACCAAACATTTATAGCCTCTAACACCAAACACCCCCATTACAAATCAAGCTAAACAGACTGAAGAGAAACGTTCCCCAGCAAAAAAACAAAAATAATTTGATTTTAAGTTAACACCTATACCCCAGCTAAGAATACATTTAGCAAAGAGGGAAACATTTTTTGATCTATTAACAATGTTTATTTTTTTTTACATTAGCTCTGCAGTTGACATTTTTGTCAAAAACTGTTTTGCTTGTTAGATAATCTCTCTTATTAAACCCTTAAGCCACCTTAATTTTTTTTTACAATCCATCTCACATCAACACTGCCATGCTTTTTGAAATTTCCAATGTCCTTTTGTCTACTGTGTTGTCTCATCTTTAATAAGCTATTAGAGCACCACCCCCACAAACAGAAGTCATCACCAGTGTTGTCACCAAAGCCTCTCTAACACCCTGCCTTCCCTTTACTAGTCAGAGGGTTGTTGAGTTACCTCGGGAGGATCCAAGGCGAGACAGCGAGGAGCGTCTAAAAGAGGGGTAGCCAAAGTAGCTGATGTCCTCTGAGAACATGGCATCAGCATCAATAATGACGCTGGGATGAGCTGAGTGAATGTCTGCATCCAACAGGGACATCAAGTCCTCTGCAAAGGACAAAGGCACAAAAAGATGCAAGGTTTAAAACAAATGTAAAAAAAAAACAAAACACAGTTCTTCTTTTTATTTGCTAAGTACAGCTGAGAGCATTACAGTATCACAATTAAATAATTTGAATAACGTATTACTCTTCAACATAAGACTGCTTGTATTACAATGTGCTGAACTGCTGCTAAGCCTGAACTTCAAAATGAATAGTGATGTCACAAACAGAAATGCTCTTTTGTTAAAAAAAAACAAACAAAAAAAACACAATAACATCACTTCATATAAGACACTGTCCTTTCTCTTTTTTTCTTTCATATTTGAACAAACCTCCAGGGAGGTAGGACTCGCTGGCCGTGTCGTCTCCATCATCTCCATCTTCATCATCCCGGCTCAGCAGGTTGTTGACAGCAAGGTTGACATCCAGGTTGGTCCTCTGGAGTTCCCTAATGATCACACTCCTGGACTTCCCCTGAAGGACTACTTGGGCCTGGGGAAAGGTACAAGCAGAAAACAGATTTTACTGATACTCACTCGTGACTGCATATTGCAAGACAAGTAAATGTGCACTTTTAACTGTTAATAATTGTACATCTGTTTCAGGAAGAAAAAAGGGTGGGAAAAAATTCAAAGACAGAAAGAAAAGCTGTAGACATGCTGAGGCTTTCCTGTACCTGAGTAATAAGCTCTTCAGGGATGACAGAAGCTGGTATGACAGGCTGAGGCTGGCTACCTAGAAGGCCCGAGCCACGATCCCTTCCTGTACGAATCACCCTGGTCTGTCGACGGGAATCGCGAGCTGCTGTTGACGACCTGCCCGATGTGCCACCACCTCCACCTCCACCTCCACTCCCTCCTCCTCCACTGCTGCCACCTCCTGCTCCACCTCCTCCTGCCCCTCCACCACTTCCACCTCCTCCACTGCCTCCATTTACACCAGAGCTCCAGCGACTCCTGTTACATACAGTGCAAGGCCATGGTCAGATACAACTGCCAAAAACATCATCTGACTAACAGAGCAGACTCAAAACACGCACACATCTGGGTCGAAGGGTTTCAGCCTTGTGACAGGGGAGACATGGGAGCTTGCATCAGCAGCAATTACAGGAGGGAAGAAATTAACTCGTATCATGAATGCATTACATAAACATTTTGGATATTGAAACTATGATTTTTGTTCAACATTATACTGTAAGGGTGCACGACTACAACTATATTTTGAAGAGGAACTGATTCTCCAGTGGTCACCAATAACAAAAGCACTAAGAAAGAGACTGCATACTACAAATTTATGAATGTGGCCATGCTTTTGGATGTAGGTTGTTTGGTGGACACGTTCACTCGTTAAATTTTACAGCACCCTAAAGTTGTCTCTTCAGAATGAAGAACCCTGTGGGGAATATACCCCTAACCTGCTGCAGCATCAGTGCTGTGCTCTACACACTGAGCTTTAACAGGACCATTTGTCTCTGTCAACCCTGCCAGAACTTACCCAAGGGTGTTGCCTGCCAGTCTGCCAAGTGTGTCAGAGCCAGACAGGAACCAGGGCGGATCACTAGTCCTGCCTGGCCTGGAGCTCCTTCCTGTCCCTGAACCACTGCTCAACTTTGAACTGGAAACAAAAGATGGGAGATCAGTTACAAACCTACAGAAGTCCCACACAGGACCAAAAGACTTTTTTATTACCTGGGTTATCGGAAAATAAATCTATCCCAGGTGTTTCCTAAATTATACCACTTGGTTCAGGAATCATTTTCTTTTAATACTATGCTATGAAATGGGAGAGGGTATTTTGGAGACTAGCATGGCAACACCCTTGGGAATCAGAATTGGCTGCAACTCGTTCCTCCTTCAAGACTTTCCTTTTTCAAAAGTTCTTGGGGTTTTGGGGCTGCAACTGCTTTCTCCTATTTCAAGATTTTACACAATGGAATGTCTTCTAAGCTTAACCAAAAGCAGTTTACTGCAATATTTTTAACTGATGTTTTCTATATAGACAGTTGGCATAAATGGTGTTTTGCTGAAGCAAGGGAACTAAATTGTGATCATTTTGCCAATGTTTCATATAACAGAGACTACAGTGACACTGAATTTAGATTTCCAACAAAATAATAGTCACATTAATACCATACTGCAACAGAAGGCAATGGAATACAGAAACAGCAATTCAAATTATTCAGACACAATACAGAGAAACAGCAATTTCAACTATCAACAAACTGACACAATCCGTGTAGCTTTTGTTACAATTAAAAAAATCACAGAGGATATTAGGCCATGTTCAGTAGGATGACAAACTTGCCAAAGACAATCTGCCATACTCTTTTCCACGGGCTTCTCAGCAGCCCACAACGGTGCTGACTGAAAAGCTATTAAAATTTGAAACCATCTCATCTTCTTTTGCAAGTCTGCGGCAGGGAACAAAACATGTGTTCTGCAGAAAAGTTTGGAGCAGGGAGCTCCTCAGCCTTTTACAGCCTGATTCATATGCATATTTAGCAGCTAGAGGGGCCTTTAAAACTCTGAAATCACAGTTGGATGTTGTTCTGCTGGCAGGGTACAGACAACTATCAATGAGACATTCACCAAAAATACATGCTCATAGCCAACACAAAACAGTAGCTGGTGAAAAAAAATAAAAAATAAAAAGTTTTTATTAAGTAGCACACACTTGCACAGCCATAAAGGCAACTGGCTTTAAGGAAGTTGCACAGTGTTGTTGGTTGTTTGATGTCAAGAATGTTTGATGTTAGAATACAGGCTGTAGTATTTTCATAATGGCAAAACCAATATGTCCCTAGAATTCATGTAACTTTGGGGAAAACTCTCTCAAAAGCAATAGTGGCAATCACTGAATAGATATCCTAACCCTAACCAGCACAACACCAATCAGTCCAACAGCTGCCTGATGAAGGACATTTTGGGAATAGTCCTAAGAAATATGTTTCACTCCTAACAGATGGAAATCTTTGTAGAGCCAGAGTATCATTCTAGAAGTAAAACCATGTCCAAATGCTAATACACAGCCAAAAAGGGCACAAGTGCCAAATTCAAATCACAGCAACCACTATCAGAATGCCTGAGCATGCTTAGTGTGTCTTGTACAAGACATCTCCACAAGCAATCTGTTTTCCAACCCAGTGCCAAAGCTAAAACAGTTTCCGGGACGGATCCCATCAGAAAGAAGTCTCTCACCCATCGCTGCCATCCGGTTTGCTGAGCTCCAGGCGATCGGGCTGGACAGCAAAGCTGATTCTACACACGCGTCCATCCTAAAAGAGATGTATTCATGCTTTTTAGTGTCACACATTTGGCAAATGAAAAGTCCCAAAGCGAGAAAATGTGTATTATGATGTACAGTGCAATTGATCACACTAGGAGGAGAAAAGAGAAAATGCTACCAACATTACAAAGTCCAACACTCAGTAACCTTTTGACTTTCATACTTGAGTCTAAATGCAAATTATTGCCATTAATTTATCTCAGAGGTCGTGTTATAACCACATCACATCCTGGGCCATTAGATTAAACATGAACACACTGCTGTGTGTGATGTTCGCTAATGCACAATTGCAGTGCAAAAAAAAGCTGAAAAGCTAAACACACTTCCACCTGCATGACCAGTTTGCTGAGGTTTCTGTCAAAGCTCAAAAAAAACAAACTGAGGTCAATTACTACACAGTTCTTCAAAGTGCCTAAAGCCTATCCAGATTGGATTATCTTAATTGGGGTGGTGTCCTGTATATGAGCAACATGTCCAATCTATTAAATCCAGTCTACTTCCACAATTTCTAGACAACCAGAAAGTGAAACAGAGGCAAATTCCCTATTTCTTTAGAGCAAAGCCAGAGATCATCTGATAATAGTGACTCAGCAGCTTGAATTTAAATATTTCTATTATACTGTACTGTTTTTGGTGGGCAGCAAATAATAAACATACACTCTAGATCACTGAGTGTTTGATTAATGCTAATGGTGTAATGTCTTACCTCAAGGAGAAATCCAGCATGGTTTGGGCCAACAACACACTGTTTTAGGGTGGCCTGCTCTAGCAGACTAAGGTGTGGATGACTGCATTGGAAAAGAAAAAAAGCACAAAGACAAATAAGACAATGTAAAGGACAACAAACAAGATCCTTTTTACAATAACTGATCTAATAAAGCAAAGCAGCCAACAGTTACAAAGTTGACACAAACTCACCTGTTATAGCTGTATTTGTTGAGTTTCTCTGAGACTTCACGGAGCCTGACAAGAAGATAAAGACTATATCATTGCATGTCACATGGCTTAAGACAATTAATGTGAGTTAATGTATGCAATTCAAAAATGCAGGGCTGTGATGAACTTTAAATTAGATTACACATCAACTCCTAACTGACAATTTAGGTACAGTTCAAATACGTTTAACTCATGTCAAAGGACATGTAGTATAGTACACTACACACATTTTGTTTAAAAAAAAAACAAGTGGCAAACAAAGATTAGGCAAATTTGGAGCATAGAATCTGTCCCCCATAGCATTAACAAATCCACACTGGGTATGACAACATGACAATAGTATAAACGTTTGGGCTGTTTTGCTTCTGACATCGGCTATGACAGATGATAGTGTGCTTGATGCTAATGCTGAACATGTAAACATCTGTGTCCTTAACTGTCAACTGAAGTTGACTACACACCAGATATCAGAGCACAGGTCACAGGTCTGAGCAAGTGGTGAGACTCTAAACTGATGATGCCAGTGTAGAAAACTCTGAAAACTCAACAGAGTAGCAAACAGTACAAAAGTTTTGTTCTGGCCATCAGTTAAAACGATTTCAATTTTCTGAATCAGCCTAGTGTGTAAAATAACTCAAAAAAATGCAGGAGCCATAAGCCTCAGTGGCTACTGCCAAGATGCAAGTCAGAGACCCAAGTCAGAATTGTAGCCCCTTTTAAACACATTGCATTAAGAGTCGAGATGCTGCACTGATCCAAAAATAATCCAGAATTCAAAAGTGAATGACAGACACTCTGATGCTATACAAAGACCTTCAGAATAACAAAATTTTATATGCAGTCATTTGATGTTTCTCACTACAATGTTCCTTAAGTATTTATTAGTTAACCAATTGTTTTCTTTTTTCAGATCCTTTCATGGTTATCCATGCCATAGAAGTATTCCATCTGCCAGTAACCTAACATTGTCCATACAGACTTTTACTTCTGAAACCCCTGCAACCCAAAATACCTTGTCCCAGCTAAGATCTCACTAATATGGTGGGAATCAAGTGTCAAGACTGCCACTCCAATCTAGCAATGTCTGAATTAATAATGCATAATGTGATGCAAAACTATACATTCAAAAATTGCTGTGAACATGTCAAGTTCATGTGAGAGCAAACAATGTAGAAGGTAATTAGACATTTACTTCCTGAAAAAAACACATCTGTATTCACATCTAATACAGCTGGACAATCACTATCATGACAAACTGTTAGTTTACCATATGATGCAACCAGCTTACACCTGACAGTCTTGAGCGACTGCAGTTATCCGATCATGCGTAAGGATATATGTGGCATATATCTTGGCAAATATCTGATGTGTGTTGTATCCATTTGTCTAGTACCTTGTTAATTAATATACATTAACTGTCAAGTCCTCCCACCTGTTTGGCCTAAGCTGTCATCTTGCATGTACAGTTCTCCAAACTGTTTCTCCAACATGTGAGCATTACACACAGCTTTAGATGTACTGAGGCACACGTTGTGATGAATAACCTAACTCAAATTCAAAAGAAAGGATGTCAACAAAAGCCAATTGGCATTTTGGTTCAGAAAGTAATCACATTCTTATCTGAGCAGAAAACTCATCCTCAGGGGTAAGTGTAAATGAGCGACACACAAATGGTAAAAGTAGAAATCTTTTCATAATGCAGATGCACATTAAGAGCCCATGAATCAGTCCAAACACCAAGGGAAGGTAAGACAAAATGACTCACAAAACATCCAGGCCAGTCATTCACTAACCTACAAGTCAAACAAATGGCACCACTCTAGCACAGACACAAAGTCTACTTGCCTCCATGAGGCATTTAAAGCAGTATCACTGAAGTACAGCAAAAACATATTAAACATCCATCTCACTACAGGGGAATACTATATGCACTGCGTTCCACTTATGTGTCTAAGCACACCTCAGTTAGGTCAAACGACCCACTGGCATTTGGTTGAGAGAGTCTGACCGGATGTTCATGCCAGGCAAGCACTTCTAATGAGCCAAGCTGGACCAAGCCTTTTATTTCAGATAGAGGCACTTATCTGCTTTGACAACTGCAAGTTCCTTCATGGGGAAGAGAGAGGAGGGGGCCTCCCAGCAGCACATGTTGACTGTAGCATGCAATGGCATGCATGCCTGGGGATGAAACAGTCATGACCTCTTTAAGGAACTGATGGTCCATACTCCCTAGATGTCTGAATGGCCTTTTCAATGAGATCCGCAACTGGCAGAGTAAACCGAGCTTTCCTGTCAGTCACCAAAGCTGGTCCCCCAACATTCAACGTACAGTACCCTGAAAAAGGCGTTCAAACACTCTGAGCCTATATCCAGTTCTTAATCTCAAGGTCATTCTAAAAACACTTCTCAACCTCTTTGTCTTTAAGTAGAACAGCTCATTAATCAGTTCAATCTCAATGGATGATATAAATAGGTTTATCATAAATCACATGTTCTGCCACAATACAGGTCGCACACTATGTCCAGGACCTTCTTACAACAACTCCCAACTAACGATCTCTTCAGCTTCGAAATTTGCCAGAGAAAACCCATTAAACGCAGTGTGATGCATGCCAGCATGTCACTACTAACAATATTGTGCGCAACTGAATTATCTGTGCGTATATGATGTGGCCACTTGGCATCTGGGTAACAGCGAAAAGGAATCAAAAATGTTGTATCATCATGTGAACGCTAAAGAATCCAGCATCGTTCATACACACTTTATAAACCTTAGCATGTCCCCTTATCAAAGTAGTTAACAAGATTAATGTGTATGCAATGTTGCTAACTGTGCTTCTCTGCATATTTAAGATATTTATCTCAGTGCGCAATGTTAAAAACAGACAACTTAAGTGATCATTTCCGGCGATGTTAGCAAGCAAATCGTGCCATTAAGCTTTCAAAAATACCCTGCCACAAAAGACACCGAAACACAAATATTTGGCTTTGTCAAGAGCGTGGTAGCGAATTCGAATGCTAGCATTAGCAGCTACATATCTGTTAGCTATCGTTAGCTAGCTACTTCATTGATCATGATAATCAACCAGACGCCTACAAAACAACACTGACATATGTCAAAAGAGTGCATATGTAACGTATAATCGAAATTTCGTCTATTTTCAAAAACGTTGTGTTTTACGACCTTTATTTCCCTCTCTTTTCCCCATCCCCCAACCCGCATTGTCTATCTCAACTTTGACTGTGAGCCAATCCTTCCAGAGAACCAAGGAAACAGCCTGCTAGCGTTAGCTATTCGTACTATAGCCAGTTAACGGGCTAGCATCGACGTTAGCACTGTCCGACTGTTTAGGTAGCAGCAGGCTAACTAGGATTGTTCCAAGATGCCGGGCCTTGTTTCAACCCTGGAGGGTCATTTAAATTATTAAAACCCGAATACACACGCATGACAATGTCAACATCGCTCGTAAATGCATTCCCGAACAATATATGCCGTACACCACACATAAATATTGATTTTATTTCTTTTTTTCCACGGGCCGCAACAAAATACCTGTCATTGAGCTGATCCTCGGTCCCGGGCAACGGGTGAACCACGAAGTGTATAGATGTCATGGGGTCAATCCAAAATCACACAGAGACGTGTGAACGATGTGGAAATTGTTTTTCTTTCGATCACTGTATATATGTGGATTCATAGGAATCGTTTAATGGCGAAAAACCTCGAGTTTAGATCCCAGCCTCCTCACCCACATGCCGCCATCTTAACTCTACCAAGCTTCTTCTCTGTGTGTTGATTAGTGCACATGCAACCGCTCCGCTGGTTGGACCCCGAGCACAAACAGGAAATGTGTTAAATTGGACGGGATTGGCCTCAAGAAGAAAGGCAAGGAGACTGTAATCAAAAATACTATACTTTCGCACGGTAAAGTCTTTGTTGTCACCTAGCTCAGCCAATGCATCTTTGTTTTTTTGCATTTTCAAGCACCTGCAGTCATTTCCAGATCCATTACTGTCCTACCAGGGATGAAGGGTTATATGGATAGCGAGGCTACTTATTTAAAATCTAAAACAGTCAAGCATCACCAACAACAACAACAACAACAGTCATCAAGCCAAGGCAATAGATACCAAAATACAACCCTGACTGATCATTCGGGGCTGTCAAGAGCTACAAACCAGAGCAGAAGTTCCAATTCCACATTAGATTTTTCTAGTGACAACTTGAAATAAAATGCACCAATTTAACCATTATTCTATAATTATTCTGTACATCTTCATTATGGTAACTTGTTCTATTTAATTTAAATCCCCAAGGAGGTTACATTTGTTCAAGATTATTTCATCTCCTTGTTTACATAAGAATGTTGGTCTGTAGCAGAAAAAATTGCAAGATAATGATTCAAGATTCAAGATTGCCTTTATTGTCATTGAGCATAACATGTCAATAAAATTTGTATTGAAACCCCTGTGTTAGAAACAAGATAATAAGAAAGATAAAATAAATAAATAAATAAAGAGACTAGAATAAAATAACCTAACATGCAGTAAAAAAAAAATGCTTAAATGCTTTACTGGTTTTTCCAACAACCATCTGGATAGTAGACCTTGTAGAATAACTAACACTATGACCCTGATACAGACTTAAATTCTGTGGTTATGGAATAGAATAAACAATTAGATTATACTTAGATTATACATTTTAAAACAACAAAAGTCTATATGCATGTTTTATACCAAAAGCAGTAAGCATGCAATAACCACCATTGTGTGACCAACCGAGAATTAACATTATGTCACTAAATCTGAGGGGAATAACGTTGTTATACTTGGCATGTCAGCATCACTTGGGGAATGGAAAAAAAATCATGTGGGACCCTCATTTTAATGCTGCTATTCTTACCCAAGAATTCTATTTAAAACTGAACCAACTCAGATCTGAGCTCTATAAAGGAAAGAGAGCTGGGAATCTGTTCGTGTTGGGCTCCGTCCCATGGAAAACTTTTGTTAGTGTGTAATATCCCCACATCATCTAAACCCTTAGAAATCCGGGAAATGATTTAAGCAGCAGTGGTGCAAGCACACTCCCCTGGTTCAGAAATAAGAAAGAGACAGGAGGAAAGGAAATGTAGGCTCAAGGTTAACCTTGTGTAAATCTGACAAAAGAAAAGTCTACTTTGAGCAGTGCTTAATTCTTGGCGCCCTAGATGTGAGAGGGGGAACTGGCTTAGATAATGGCAGGCAATAAGGAGAAGAGGGGGCAGAGGGAATCATCACATAGCACGGATCAGAGGATGATATGTGATTGCTCAAATAAAGTCCGAATGAGTTTTGAATTTCTTGTTGGCTGAATACTCGATACAAGTCTTCCATAGTCGTCTTACAAAAATGCCTTCATCTTGGTCAGTTGTTAAGTAAATACAAAAGCAGACTTAAATGATAGTAAATGCAACATTTTGATATAAATTAGAATCAAAATGATATGTAGCTAATGCAACCTAATCCAATAAAAGTTTTGTCTTTTAACACCAGCAGGTGGCAGGGTTTACCTTTCATAATGAGATCAGAATTAGTCTCAGAAAGCCACACTAAACCAGAGTATTTGCCCCTTTCCTGCACTGCACTGTATTTACTATAGAGTGGACACGTGCATATGGACATATAGAGGTACATACTGTAAGTAGGTAGCTCCACACCGCTGTAACATTTCAGAATGGCCATCTGTCAAATACTTCTATGTTAAAATACAGAAATACACTGGCCCAGGTCAGGTTCCTCATTGATCTGTCATCTGCAGCACACATTTCCACTAGGCCAAAGAGAAATGAACCAATTTTAACCAAAATGACTGGTCTTGTTATACTATGTTTTACGTGGTCTGGCCTGCTGTTCACATCACCAGGTCTCTAATTGAATAAATGTTTAATAAAGTATCAGGTGGTCATCTGGAGAAGAACAAGACAAAAAACATTTTATTGCATTTTTAGTTTAGTTTTACTCTCTCAATACTTTAGTGTTTTATGCATTGTCATTCTTGATATCTAACAACTTTAACTATAATGTTAATGTTCTTAGGAATAAGTTGAAGTAATAGGCAAAAGTGCAGATATCATCATTTGGAATTAAACTGTATACTTTCATTTGGCTTACTTTCTGCTATAAATGCCACATGTCATGTAACCAGCAGAGACAAATGTCAGGATTTTCTCCTCCCTGTTTACTCAGCTCCATGTTTACTCAGTTCCATGTTTACTGGTTAATGAAGCCAGTATCGATGCCCTGCAAAAAAAAACAAACCCTGTGCTCTTATTCAAGAGACAAGTCAAACAAAACCCCAGAAATCTCCAGAGCTATTTTAAGATATTGGGCACCGGGTTATCAAATGACCTCTGGGGTTGTTAAATATAGGTACAAAGAGTCAGAGCCAGGAAAATGCTCTGTCATCAGAGCAAGAGTAGAGGGTTTGCAGCTAATTGAGTAAATTTGTTCAGAAAATACTAATTTTATTAAAATAGGCCTTCAACACGGATAAAAGACACAATAAATTCTACTTAAACAAGCAAAGTTTTTGAGCTGTTGTGAAACCAAGTTCTCTAAGAGGAAAGACCAAGAGAGACCGAAATCTAAACCATCACCACTGATTAGTTATTGAACCACTTTCCACATTCATTCAAACATCAGTGGACCAGCACCAGCTCCTGTCAGTCAGCTCACAACCAGAAGTTATTCACAGTGAGGTAACACGATCACTGGAAGGAGAGTAGACTTTAAAATAACTCTTCTTAGTGCCGTCTGCGGCATATCTTTACAGGTCCAGGGCACAACTGACCATGAGGGGGTAATTGTGCCTGTTAACAGGTCAGTCCAGGCCTCAGGCACAAACCCTCTGCTCCAAACACCCACTCACAGATGCTGCACAGCTTAAAGGGCATTATGCTGTCCTACATGCACACACGGTATAAAGAGAAGTAATGAGCTATTCCACTGACTTCTAAGAGGCTTTTACTTTTTGGAGAGAGACAAACGTCCATTTTTGTGACAAAGAAAGAGAACAGTGAGTCTCTGTTGGCCTGGTCTCCCTTGCAATTCAACACAACACAAAATTAGCTGATATTGTATTGGAAGCTTTAACATCTGGGGCAATGCTGCCATTTGTCCATTGCACAATACCACAAGGATGTTGTAATGTTCGGCTCAAAAGGTGCATGGCCATTGTAACTAGTTAGCACTGGCCAAGAATCTGGGTCTCCATTGCATCATGCTTATAAAACTAGAGCAACCTGATTGGCTGAAGACCAGTAACATGGCACAGGACCCATGAAAAATGTGCTCAGTTGTCCATGAGTACTCACTCTGTAGTGTCAGGAGCTTGATAATGCTATCGAGATAAAAGACTTAACCGTGATAGAAAGATAGGAATGATAGATATTTTAGTTAAAGCTGCACAAATAATTTTTTTCCACTGACAATACACATTTAATAACTTTGTGAAAGGCGCAGCTAGTTGTGACAAACCCAGAGAGGAGGTTCACCCAGCTCTGTTTGCTGGGTTGCAGAGCCTTTGAGCCTATTTTGGATCACTGTTTTGGTTTAGATCTGGCAAGTCGCCTCCAAATAAATGCTAATGATGCTCTGTGTCTGCCACAAGTGTAAAATAGGAAATTACTTGAAAGCACATTTGCCACAGCATCTTTACAATGTGATAAGATGTCACTGTTGTGCTTTTAGCTTGTTCTGCTGCCCCCAAGTGGCCAAAGAAAATTGACTAATGCAGCTTGAAGTACAAGTTTTTGGTAAAGAGCCAAAGCCATTTGACATTTTAATGACTCCCATCATTAAAGTACATCAGGTAAAGGACCACTCCAACCATTTACTGTTGCACTTCCATGAGGTTGGGGGACTTGTGAAAGACTGATTAAAAAAGGAATCAGAATCAGTGTAGGGGAGGCAGATCCTGAGTATGAGTCAAGCTTCAAAAATGTTGGCTCTGGGGCGATGATATCATCAGGGTTTTTCTCAGACTTCCCAGCAGAGCTACTGAAGACACACTCCAGCTGTTCTCATAGGCCAGGACTCTCCATGAGGAGTAACATCACTTTCATGGGTAAAATTGGTGTTTTGACTTAGCCTCGATTACAGCCTCATCAGCATGCATAAAAAGCAAAACAAGTTGAGAAAATCAAATACCATTGGTATGTTTTCGAAATACATAAAAAGTTTAACAAAACTGTGAAAATGCAAGTAATAGCAAGAGAATAGGGACAGAAAGTGTTTGGAAATAGAGGATTACAACATATCAGTAATGTGCATTTATAATGGTAATGTGGTTGCAGTTTTGACCTGCGAACTATAGCTGTCCTAAAACACCCCAAATTATTTTGTTTCATAAAGAAAAAGTACAACAGCTTCCCAAAAATATTTATTTCGTGTTGCTTCAGTTTAGAGGAGGCACTTCCTCAAAAAAGCAGAACACAAGTGAGAACAGTGGTTTCAGTTTAAACTTGTTCAGGATATCAAGATGACCAAGATGCTAAATGAAATTATTGAAGAAGATGTGGATTATATAAAAAATGTCTTGATGGTACTTGCACTGAGACTCTTTTCTCTTCCTGTAATTCATTCCTGGAAATGCTTTTGAGGAACATCCCACTGTGGCAGGCTCAGTCAAAGTGTGTCTGCATGTGTGTATTTGCCCATTGTGTGTCCACAGTCAGCCTTTTGTTCTGGTTCTCTGTGCTGTGCAGCAAAGTCTAGACAGCTGACACTTACCTAATCCACAGGGCTGCCTGAGGCCATCTCCTGCTGACCGACCTCTTTCCCCCACAAAGGACAAGAAGCCTGCCGCTGTCACATTTAAAAAGAAAAAAAAGGTAAGAATGTGAGGTCAGTGACTTTTTCGTCACCTGAAATTCAACTTTAATTTTGTCACTTGAAGCTAGTTCATGCCTCCTCCTATTTACCAAATGAGACAGGGATTCTCAGAAGAAATTCTAAAAGAAGAAGAAAATGAATCCCACATCCCACATAATCAAGTCACTGACCAATTCACAAAGCGTGTTTATCATCTTTTAATACATTCAAAGTGTTAAAAGCATAAGAGCATTTTGAGATTAAAGAATCTCTCAAAATATACATGACTTTGCCATTATGTTACATGTTTAAACACATTTTGTTCCTTTTGTTGTCTCACAGCAGACAACTTGTTTTATTGTTTTTCCTTAGTCTGCTTTCATTTGATTGTTTATGTATTTTGTCAATTTTGTGAAACTGCCAGATAAATGAAGTTTATTCCCAAACTGTTACCGACATATGTTCCCAGAGGAGTCTCTCTGAGCAAATGGCCTCGTACAGGAATAGACCTGTGTGACCTGATATCAAAGCAGATGAGATCCATCATCCAATAATAATAATAAAAAAAACTTTAAAAACATCTAGCGTATCTTCCAGACCTGCAGGAGACATCGAATATCATTTACAGCCAACATTTCCAGAATATTTCTGAGACAAATTTCTAGTGGCAATATGTTTCTGTTGGGTCAATTACACATCAGACATTTTAGAAAGCTGTGTGCTGCCTGCAGTCCAGATTTCTGACAGCAATTAGATAGTGTTTGATATTTCTGTGAAATATGCTTAAATATTCAGACTTTTTTATCATGCTAAAATGTGACATTAAATCTGGTATAACCTGGATTAACCGGCACCTTGCTGACAATTTATCGGTTTCACCTCTCCAACACATGATTAACTACAGAAGGTGTGTGTCTGCTCCAGCTGATGAGGATAGTGACTCATCCCAGTCCGTGTTTGTGTATTCGGGGTGTGTAGACAGGAGTGTTTTTCACACGCCCATGCTGTTGTGTACCACGCTGCCTCCACAGTGCCGTCAGCCCCCGATCACGCGCCGAGCCTCTCTCCCAGTGGTCGCCGCATAACACACCTTTGCGTCCGATTGGTTGAGGCGTTAAGCCACGCCCCTCGTTTCCCCCACCGTGTTTGAAACGATGAATGGAGCGAGGCTGAGGACAAACCTGGCGAACTTACTTATTCGGTTTCAGGTGTTCACGCAAGACGACTACTCGGCAGTTAATCCGAGCTCCTGAACACAATATGTAAGTAAATACACTTTTACAGCGTCATATATACTTCTTATAATCTTACATGACATGTATTTGATAACGACGAGTAATTACGTTTTCCAAATCTATTTACTCTATTATATAGACAGTGTAATTGCTTTTGTTTGTTTTATTACTAATGATGGTTGTCAAGCCGTATTGTGATCAGATTATATCTAGGTCATAGTTCATTGATGTACCACCAGCTTCACCAGTTATGGTTATGTATGTCTTTAGTGTGTGTGTGTGTGTGTGTGTGTGTGTGTGTCTGCTGGCCAGGTCAAGGAGGGGTTGTTCAGTGCTGTGTGACTATGTAAGCAGCACAGTGGGTGCTTTTGTCCCCCAGGGAAGTAGGTGAAAGGGCCCCAGTGCTGAAGAGCAGCAGCTGATCATGCTCACTTCACATGCTCCTTTACATATTCCGTGTTGATGAATGTCAAAATCAATCAGTTTTAGAACACTGATTGAGCGTGTTGAGACATGGGGACTGTGCATGTCTGGTTACATAATGTACACGATGTATGGTTAATTGCATGTAACGCCTGAAATCCAGCAGCTGCTCTATCATCAAAAGTTCATTAAAAAACTACAGTGTGTCATAAGTTGAAAATGTACGATCCAGATCCAGTGTGGTGTCTTAAATACTCTTTTTTTTTTGCTGTTTTTTTTTTTTCTGATTTGCTATCAGAGTCACAGCATGGAAGTTGAGGAGCTCTACTCAGACATCCAAGGTGAATTCCAGCCTGCTCCTTTGGGTGCGGGTGACATGGAGGCTGTGGAGGCTCTGATGTCCATGACTAAGCACTTGAAGACCCACAGCTTCAGGTTCAGACACTCCAGACCTTTGACTCCATCCTCAGACTGCTCAGAGGATGAATCTGCACCCCTTGTGTCTGCTGTGTTACAGGAGTCTCCTTTGGTAAGTGATCCACATGAGCTCAGAGTTGGGATATTAAGCTTTTTCAGAACAAGCATAGTATGCACAGTGGTAAGTGCTGATGTGATAGACTTGTGTCAACAGCATTTGGGTAATATCTGGCCTAGAATATGGCATTAGGCACAACGTTATTTTATAGGGTTGCCTATGTTCTGGTATTTGCATTTAGTTGCAAATTTGCATATAATGCTTTCTTTCCTTTCAGTGTATGACACCGCCATACAGTCCACCCCCAGTAGCACCCTTACGTCAACCTGGAGGAGCTGGAAGTCCAAGCTCGCAGCCAACAGAAGAGACATATCTGCACACACACAGTGCTGCTTCCCAGCAGTTCTTCCAGTGCACCAGTGTAATCCGCCACACTTCAGATGGCCAGCGGTGCTCCTGTAACAGGGAGGACACATTCACTCGAGTTCATACAAAAGACTCTAAAACAGATTTGAGGTCTGAAGATGGGCTGAATGGTAGAGATTGTGAAGGGAATATTGGAATACAGCCTGACTCTAATGCAGCCACACCACAGAAACCTTTCACTGTGACTTTGCCAAATGTGGTTGAAGCCAGCCAGACCCAGATGAGCCCGGATGATAGATCGAACACACCCCAGGCTGTCTCCTCTGTCCCGGCTGGTGGCCCCAGGGTCCCTCCTGTGCCTGTCCTCTGCCAGATTCTTCCCATCTCTTCTGCTTTCACCACTGTTGTGCAAAAACCAGTCACAGCCCCTGAGAGCCAGAAGCAACACCTGCTACCTATCCCATCAGGGCTTACCACTGTGCACACACAGCTACAACAGCAGCACAAGCAACAACAGGCACTACAGCAACCACAAACCCAAGCAGCTTCTCCTGCCCAGGTCGTCCTCTTCGGGGGTCAGGTGGCAAAAG
This sequence comes from Chelmon rostratus, assembly GCF_017976325.1. Lineage (NCBI taxonomy): Eukaryota > Metazoa > Chordata > Actinopteri > Chaetodontiformes > Chaetodontidae > Chelmon > Chelmon rostratus. Next base: position 23,652,189 of record NC_055665.1, read on the forward strand.
GCCCCGTGATGCTCCTTGTCCCTCAGTCAGCTGTACCCACGCTCTACATCCAGCCAGCACTTGTGACCCCTGGTGGCACCAAGTTACCAGCCATCGCCCCCGCGCCTGGCCATGTCTTGTTGCAGCAAAGACAAAAGCCACCGCAGCCAGAAGTGTCCCGCATACGCAGTCATGTTTGCCCCCATGAGGACTGCAGCAAAACCTACTTCAAGAGCTCCCACCTCAAAGCCCACATGAGGACACATACAGGTAAGAGATGAAGGATTTGACACCCTAAAAAAGTATATGCATTTTAATGATGACGCAAGTCTGATCTTATTATAGTGATGAAAACGTTTCGCTGTCTGTCATCCAACAGGTGAGAAGCCCTTCAAATGCAAGTGGGAGGGCTGTGAGAGTCGATTCACTCGCTCCGATGAGCTGTCGCGCCACCGGCGTACCCACACGGGGGAGAAAAAGTTTGCCTGTCCCATGTGCCTCAGTCGCTTCATGCGCAGCGACCACCTGGCCAAGCACGCCCGGCGACACCTAGCAGCGAGGAAGAAGCCCTGCTGGACATTAGCGGTCACCCAGTCGGCTGACCTCGCCACTTCCACGACACTCTTGAACAAACTCTCTGTGAGGCATCCTGATGAGCCACCAAAGTGAAAACTGTAAAAGTGTGAAATTGAATGTGAGGCTTTGTGTGGCTGAAACTAACAATGCACAGAGGAGTGTGTGTCTGATTTTTACATGTCACCAGTTGGCTCAGAAAACTTGCACGACACCGGACTGAAAATGAAGAATGTGAGGACTTGGCAGTTTAGCTGCTCCTTAATGATTGTAATTGAATAGGAACAAGGTAAGGTAATGCTTATGTTGGACTTCAAACTACTGTATCAGCTGAAACCGAAAGTATGTGTAGATACTATTCTGTAAGCAGTTTTCACTTTTACAAATGAATACTAAATGTATGTTTACTTTCGGGAACATTTGACCAAAGAATGTTGAATAATGTTATTTTGTGCCATATAAGAGTTGATTTGTTACAAAATAATTTTGCATAATTCTGTTTTCTTGCAGGGAAAATAGAATACTTGAACACATTTATTTTCTCTCGTCGTTTTTTGTGTCCAGACCTGTTTCTGTAGTGTTTGTCCAGCCTATTTTACATGCAATATTCAATAGTTCCTACATGGTTTTGACTCTTCATAGTTTCATCTCCTAATAACAAATCCACTTTAATCTGTGATCACAATATCCTGGAAGAGAACTGGAGCCATCATAGATAGATAGATCATCATGTCATCATGTTGTGAAACCATTTCTGAAAGTGCTTCTAATTTATTAAGATATGACTGTGCAGTTGCAGCAGGGCTTCCCTCATTAAAATATTATTGGTTTGTTAAAATACAACACAGACGCAGTAATCACAGTCCAGTCAAGTGTTTATTACTGTTCAAGTTGGCAAGCACAGATAAAAGTTTTTAAACAGGCAAATGCCCAAAAATTCACCATGCCTTAGACAAAGGGGAGACGACTTCAAATATATGACACAGACTCTGCAAGGACACTTGCACAGTTGGGAAATGCTATTCTTTCAACAGTCACGAATATTGAAAAAATAGCTTTTGAATAAATTCAATAGAAATATATAGAAACAGCAAAAAAGGCTTTGAGCACGATAAATGATTGTTTTTTTTGTTTATTTTTTAAAAAAGCCCCTGCTCCATGTCAGCTGATTCGTTACCCATCAACACTTCCCTTGATCCATCTGCAGCACATGCGGTATAATAAACCTGCTTTGCTATGTCGTGGCATAGCAGATACCTGCTGGTCCAAGCAAACTACTCAGCACTTTAGAAAAACACTGAAACACCAGTTTACCGGTGAACACTGAGCCATTAGCTTCCCAACCAACACCAGAGCAGACTGCACTTTTTTCCAGGAGTGGACTTCTTAGAGACGCTGCACATTGATCACACTGGCTTCATTTACTGCATCGGACAGGTGAGTAAATGCACCTCCATATGCAAGTTTCCATTCAAAACACTGAGGAGGACAACTGATTTTAAATGTTATAATGAAATCAAAATCACACAAAATAAACTATACAATCAATTGAAATCATAAATACACATCTTGTAGCAAAGCAGCCTACAACATCTCAGAACTGTGTTTCTGTTTAAATACACTGCTTTACTCAGGAATACACATCTTACTTTACAAGACTGGCAACAGCAATGGCGATATAGATAATACATTTGTCAAATATAATCATTTAAAATCATTTTGTCTACTGCATGAGTGTAAACTGTAGTGCCATGGGATGCCCAAAGCAAAGGGAAGAATGCATCTGTCTTTTTGGACTCATCCATTTTGTTGCATACAAATTAATATGAGTTTGGGATTTCCAGGTCTAATCACTTACTATACATTGGGGTTTGGGAGATGTATTCAGTCTGGTCCCAGTGATTTTAAGCACTATCTGCACAGTCGGTTCAGTTCATCCCATTGGAATGTAGGCCAGAGAAAGCTAGCAGCAGAAACCAGTAAAGGAAAGAAAAAAGTCTTCCTGGTCTAGTGAATTGCTAAGCTGGGACAGACAGCGCAGCCTCTGTTTGGCAGGAATTGAGGAAATAAGGGACCAATGAGAAGTTCTTCAGTGTAGCCTCATGGGTGACACCAGTGTCCTGCATCTCAAACCTGGAGGAAAATGAACATGAGTCAAGTACAAAATCTGGACATTTTTGAACATTCTAAAGGTTTATTTAAGTTTGTGAACTTTTGTTGTGAAGAACAACAAATATACAAAATACATCACCATGGAGTTCCTTACCAGTCTCTCGAGGAGATGACATAGTACACAGGGGGTGGTGGTGAGTCAGTGGCGGTGCAGAGTGGCTGACCCAGGCTGTAGGCCCCTGCTTGGGTGAACATGAGCCAGTCTCCGATGTTGAGCTCAGGCAACAGACAGTGCTCCACTACCTGGTCCAGGTCATCCCCAGAGGGACCCCGCAGGCTGCTGCTGAACACTGGAGCATCCAGGGATGTGTTCTGCTGTCAGACAGAGCAGAGATCATTTATTTAGTAATCCAATATGCAACTTCTTGATCTTCATCAACTGAACATGAGAACTTTATTTGTAGCACATAGTCAACTGGATTAGGTTTGGGTGGACTGATCTGGGTATCAAAGCCAGTTAAGAGCTATAAAATAATGTTCCTGAAATACCTGATTCATTATAATGAATCACCCTATTATCAGGCAGAGCAAATGACAGTGACTTTAAAGATGAATATTGTGATGTTTAATGAATTTAAGAATTGAATGAAAGCAAAAAAAAAAAAAAACCCATAGAAGATCTTTAAAACTCACCTTGTGAACAGATGGAGCAGCAATCAGTGTTTCAGCGAGTTTGCTGGCGAATGATCCATACACTCCCTCGTTCATGTAATACTGGAACTCTGGCTCATCGTTGGGAGACGGATCATCTGTTCAGAGAGAGTGCAGACAACATCTATTAGAGTGGAATGGATTCATTTTAAACTTGCAGTTTATATTTTGTTTCATACTACGGTTTATGAGTCACATTTGTCTAGTCTCTTTCGCACGGCTGTTGGGTTGACTTCACATCATGCATTTTTCATGTAACAGCTGCATTACATTTTTACAACAGTGATGTTGCCAATTCCGGGGCATTCTACATGGCAGTCCTCCTCATGGTCCTACAGTCTGAGGGATAAAACTGCTGAAGCAATCCAACTGCACCATGTAGAGTCACCCTTACAATTTGGTGAAATTTTCAGACACATGGTCATATTCTTCACGGTTTCCTTGTCTGTAAATAAGCCCTAAGATCTTTATGAATAAACCCTAAGTGATTATCATGCCACTGACCATGTGCCTGGTCCTGGCAATCCCGTGCCACCACCTCCTTGGAGATGATATTCACAGCCAGGGTGAAAGCAGAGGACACAAAGAAGGCGCCAGGCTCTGCAATGATGGAAACTCCAGTACAAGGAGGAAAGTATAGGTCCACCATGGACATGACTGCACTATTGATCTGCAAGAGAGATGACAGCAGTAAAAAACAGGAACTAAAATGGGTAAGCCTTTCAAAATTACATTTAAGACACTACTTTTACATTACATTTTGAGTATTTGACGGTAAATATTTATTGATTTTCACACTGAATTTATTCCATACTAATTTCACAAGAATGTGATTAAAATGTAGTACAAGTGAGACTGTGGTGATGCCTGCCGGTACTGTGACAGTTAAATTCCAGTGTAAATCAGGACAAACAGGGAAAAGATATCACCAAATCAACATCATGACACATTTCTCTGAGAGTCACTTATACAGGTTCTACTGCCCACTGCGTCCTCAATAAGTATCATGTAAACAGTAGACAGAAAGATACTGACCAGTTCCAGCTGAGTCTCAGAGCCACTGAAGCCTCCTCCAATGTCCAGGATTTTCATGTTGAAGCCAATTTCCTCCTGAAGCAGACAAAGGCTTGTAAATGTGTAACCAAAACATGACTGAATACCAAGTGAGTGTTTCTGGAGCTGTCGCAAGTGTCACAGTGCAACTAACGAGATAACAAGATTACATTACTTACTCCCATATCAAAGACACAGCGGGCATCAGATATGGCGTGAATGTACACCTGGTCATCCTCACAGGAGCTGGAAATGTGAGACCTGTAGGGAAAAAGTGGTGGTTAATGGTTAAATATTGACACAAAACACTGACATTAAAATTTAGTCCTGCAGCAGGTTACACTAAATTTGTTCAAGGGAGAGCTGGTGTAAAGAAAGCTGCTATAGTGTTAGTATACACAACCTCTGTTTCCTCAAAGCACTTCATTACCAGTCACAGTGCATTTCTGCAGGCCTCACCTGACCCCAACCACTTGCACACCCAACTCCTTAGCCCTCTCCAGCAGGTGCCTGCAGTCCTTGAGGGAGCAGCCAAAAGTCATGCTCATCTCATCATCCTGGCTAGATGCTTCTGTTGAAACCTGTAGTAGCAGCCTGATTCAAATAAAAGCTCTTGGTTAGTCGTTTGTGGACAAAAAAATAAACCAGATGAGTTAAATACCAATAGTACACAACTACAAAGAGTTGAGAAGCTAGCACAATAAATCACAAAGTCTCTGCAGCAGACCACGTGATTTTATACAGCTTGATTTGACATAAAGCATCTTATTATTGTTAATCCTAGCATGCCAGAAGATAGGAAACAACATGCTAGATTTATTTCAAATGAAATCCTGTGAGATAGATGGCATCTATTGACTTAGAAAAAAAGTGGCACAATTGCAGGAATCAAATTACTTGACAATGTTGAAATGCCAACTTTCAAGTCACATGACCACTGGTTCCAGGACTAAAACTTACTTGGCATTGGGGTGGCAGCGAGAAATCTTGCGAAGCTCTGCTTCGTTATCACACACCAAGAGGTCAATGCCATTCTTTGCAGCGTATTTAATCTGGGACACTTGTTTGCAAACACCGCCGTAGATGATATCTTCAGAGGCAATACCATGGCTCTGCACAAGCTCAAGCTCAGACTGAAATACAAAGAGACAAAGACACTATTCTATTAATAAACTGCAAGAAATACATGTATACATAGACAAAACATGATAATATGTTAAAAGGTTGGCACTGAGGTACACTGACCACTGGGTGGTGCCTCTTTGTTTATTCTACAACGTGTGGACCACAAGTTGTGCAATATTTACCCAAAGCAATGTACTAGCACTTGCTCTGGTAGAGAAAGTATTACTGAACCCAATTCAGTACCCTGCAAAATAAGCACAGTACGCTCCTCTAAAAAAACTCAGCAATTTCCTGGACAGCCTAAACAGTGTATACAGCAACTTTGACTATTTTCTGTGAAGAAACCTGAACTGACATGAGTGTCCTAACATTTTTGTGAGAGAGTACCTTGTTGGTGCAAATGAATCCAGTTCCGAGGGCAGCAAGAACTTCAATAACAGTTGGACTGCTGTTGCATCTGACAGCATAGTAGGGTCGAATTTGGGCCATGTGGGTTCGCCAGCGAACGTGCTGCCTCATTATAACTCCCAGGTCTGCTACAAAGAACGCATTCTTCTCAGACTGAGAAAGAAAGAAATATACATACGGACAAATCAGAAAAAAATATGCATGGCAAGCTTTTGCAAAACTGAGTCTATATGTAACCACATGTGAAAAGCAATGCAATAAAATAATACAATTTACTCTCTCTGAGACTAAGACAGGAAGAAATTCAGGTTTAAAGATACGCGCTAAATGTACATCTTGTTGCAGTAAGACTCCTTACCAGAGTTTGTTCATAAATGTGATTGTCAATCACATCACAGAGGGCTGTGCCTCCCTCCAGCAAGCCAACAGAATACTGTGGTTCATCAGCAATTCCTTTCATCCTCTCAAGCGGTTTCTTCTAATCCAACAGGCATAAAGAATGTGGCTTGTCCAAAGTGGTCTTGCTCGCTCCCTCTCGAGCCCCTGGGGTCCTAGACTTATGCAACAAACTGTACATGAAAAAGAGAAGCGTTAACTCAGAACACAAAAGTTCAAGAAGCAAAACAATTCAATCATATTTGGATAATGCATATTCATTGATGTTGTACAACTCTTTTCTAGTTTATTCAGTAGCTGGAACCTAAACCTTTCTGATGAGATCCCAAATCAAACAAGTCACTTTCAGCGAGCATCCAATCAGAGCACAGAGCAGGCTCCACGTTACAGGATAGCTTTGTGGAAGAGGCCTATTCTTCTGAAAAGCCCCTGTGAAAACACAGAGTCTGGGGCACAGGGTTCATTTACTTAACCATCAATTACTCCCAACAATCACCATGAATCCCTGAGCTGGTGACCCGTAAAGGTTCTTTTTGATGGCATTAAAAAAGGTACAATACTGGCGGCATTGGTGTCACAACTTCACTTTCAATAATGCTGCACAATACATCAGAGAGACATAGTAGTCTGAACTGGACCAGATGTGACACGGTTATATCTTTGGGAGGTGAAATTGGGAGACCAAAGTCGCTGAATGATCAAGACACTGATGCAAACCTGTGGCAACATTTGTACACATGAGACTACCGTGCCGTGAACTAAAGATCTTTAAGGATCAGACACAATAGTCTCCTGATGTATGAAAAAGTGATGGCTGTTTTTACACATCATATTTTCGTGTGACAACACAAAAATGGTCATTGTCAGTCTATTTGGCATATGCTTTCTTCTGTAAAATCAGCACAATGTACAAAAAACAAAGTGGTTTGCAGCTGCAGATTTTCAAAGATGGTGGCTGAAATAAAATGCAAGTACTCAACCAACCAGAAATGTTCAGACCTGCAAGCCCCACCCCTAAAGTTCCTGTACCTCCAGAAATTACTACCCAGACCCTGGTCTGTTCCTCCAAAGGTTTCTTGTCCCTGGGGAAAGATTGTGCGATGGAAATGGTGTGGTGTACTTTCTATATGATGCAAACACTTTTTGGGCCAAAGCTTTCAATGTTGCCTGAAAATGAGCAAGTATACTTATTGCAGAATTTTTATTGAAGGAAAATTAAAACACTGCAATTAAACAGAAAAGCGTGGGCTTCAATCATTAAATCCTCTGCAGGACCATGGGTTAGCCAGGGTTGTGAAATGCTTCAACCCTATAATCTCTTTAAAAATCAACCAAGAGTTTATGTAACTTAGAAAATGCTTAACTGTGTCACTCATGCCATTTCCCCTTTGGAAGAAGTGGTGATGTCAATGGGGTCATCCAGTTAGCACAGTTACTGCATTGCATTATTTATTCAAATTACAAAGCAAAAAGAACAACTGAATAAAAAGTAGCCACTATAAATGGGTTTGATATCTATAACTAAATGAGTCTCTCTTTTCTTGCTACTAAATCAGGGCAAGAGAAAAACTACTGCAGATAAAAGCAGCCCAGAGCACTGAGTCCTGTTATTTTAATAGAAGTGCTGAAAATAGATCTGAAATGCATGTTCTAAAATAACTAGAGACTGTTTGTGATTCATCTGGAGCACGCAGCATGTTAATACACCCTTTTAATTCCCTCTCAAGAGTTTTGGTGAAACAATTTGTCACAATGCACTACACTTTAATTCAAACAGACACACGTGCGACATGTTTTTTTGCATATGTTTCCACTACGAAAACATCATCAGGCAATTAATCAAAGAAATATGTATTAATTATTTAATTTGCTCACATGGATGAGTCCTGGGATGAACTCGTCCACTATCAGCTAGGATCCCAAGGTGGCTCGGCGTTGAAGTCAAATGGCTCTCGGTATAGAGCTGCCCCTAGATCCTCTGGATAGTTGTTATACACCTGCAGAGGGACATACGGGGGTACAGAGACATAGGAATCAGTCACTTACAAACAAACAGGTCTGACAAGGAGAGCAACCTCACTGCTAGCAATTTTAAACCAAATAGTTACAGCTACAGGTACCTGGCATGCTATCGCAACAGGTCGTTTAGCATTCATTGGCAACGTTAGCATAATTATTAGCGTTAGCAACCTAGCAACATTCAAGTCAACATTGTGATACAAGAACCACTATTTTTTCAAATAATAATGGTATTTACTATGTCTTTGTCTTTTATATCTTACAGCTAATATTTATGGCTTGTCGGCAAACCAATACTACGTTACACGGTTAATTTCAAAACATGCTACGTAGCAAGCTAAAAACGCGGTTAGCTAACGTTACTTACGTCTGCTGAAAACCCAAAAGAGGGGACAGAACGCTTTTTCTTTTTAGGCGGAATTTTTAAAGAGTGGTGGGGTTACTAAAAGAGAAAAGGATATCTGCCATGGACGTGGTGGATTGGGTTATTGTCGTTCGAGGTTTTGTCGATGGGAGTTAGCCGATACGGATCATTTGTTACAGCCGAGCGGAAGCGAGCAGCGGAGGTCGAGTGTGCGGTGAGATGGACCGACAGACAGTAGCAACGAGTCAAAATGAACAGCGACATATCCGGTTTTAATATCAAAATAAAATTATTAGTAACGAACAGATTGCAACATTTTTTGATGAATTCAAAGCACCAATGTGTGAATAAAGACATAATAAAAGAAATATCAATCTAATTAAGGTGTATTTCAGAAAATTCTCGTTCTTTTTTAATATAACTGAACAATTGCAACTTATATAAACATATGTTCCGGTCGGATTTTATTTAAGTGTGGGGAGCTTAGCACATTTTACATGGGCGGAGTTAAGAGCTGTCAAACCAAAAAACGACCTTAGTTTGTTAAGACGATGTCAGATGACAAATCGAGCACTTATTAACAAAGACGTAAATTACTACAATAATAAACCCCAACCCTAACTTGAACTAAAAACAATAATAATAATAGTAATAATTAAATCATAATAACAATGACAATAAACAGCAACAATAATAATACAATATCCCTACAAATTATATATATATATATATATATATATATATATATATATATATATATATATATATATATATATATAGTAAAATGTACTGATTAACTAAAGTTTTATGTAGTGTTTGTTAAAAAAGGCCAATGTCACAAATTCCAAGAATTACCTGTGCTATGTCTTCATTGTGTTTCCCATGGCTCAGTAATAATGAAAAAATGCTGTCCAATAAAGTTTACAAAATGTTCCTTTTTTCCTGTCACAAAAATCAACAGTTGCAAAGCATCAGTCCCATGAGTAGTAAGTAGATGGATGCATGTCTAAGTTTAAGCTCAAAGTGGATTTGTCTGTCCTTCTGCCTTTGTTTTTGTGACTTTGAGAAGTCGTGCCTGCCTCTGAAAATGCAGGGTCTGAGCAAGTGTTTTTTCCAAGGAGATAAATTTGCATGTCTCCCTCCTCAACATTGGAGGAGGAGGGTGCCAAGGAAATCTCAGCTTCTGTTTGCTAAACAGAAGGGAAGTGTTCTCTTTAGGGCTTTTTCTTTTTTTAATCCATCACAATATTGACATCATTTTAGTCTTAAGAATCACAGACCTGATCAAATCCCTGATTCAAATGTCCATGTTTCGAATTGTGCAGTGTCATATGTCGGTTTTAAATTGTTTTGATGCACATTTGCAGATTATATAAATAGAATTTCTTAGCGGATAGTTTTTAGAAATATTGGAAAATATATCCGTGAAAATGTGTAATGAGTTTGTCTTTGATATAATGATCCACTTGTATCCTGGAGTCAAAGTCCATTTTCAGCACTGTCTGTGTGACCTTTTGCCACTCAATGTTACCTTAGTTCCATGTTTTCAGTGTTAGTTACAGAGTGACAGGGACATACAGTATAGTTTTATATTAACTAAAAAATACACCTAAGAAACATAAGAACATTTTACCAAAATTCGGCATAGTGTCAGGTTTTTTTAGGACTCATGAAACTTTTTTTTATGTCACCCAGTCCATCCAGAAGTCCTATTATTCCATGAAGATCATATGTCAACCAAGAACAACACAAAGTTGTTGAAGTCTTCACCATACTGACTGACTCACATCATGTAACAGTCCATGATGTGTTTCTTTTTTCGAACTACCCAGAACAGTTGTGAATTCACATTACTGTGAAATTCTTCAGAGTGTTAGATGAGCTTTGAGCACCCCTCAGGGAGAAATCAACAATAGCAGCATTTGTTACACTAATAAAACTACTGCTTAGAGTCCATTGTGAAGGCTGCAGAGGCAATGTCTTTTCCTCGGTCCGCAACACAAAAGCTGTTCCGTGTTTTGTGCCTGTTTTCTCCGACACTAAATGAGACGATGTATATATAAGTCTAATCACACATAGCATCTAAAGTGGCTTCCAGTAAAGCACAATGTTTGATTTCCATTGTTTGGACCATAATAGCCATCGCAGCCATTGGGTATGCGACAGCGAGACATGCGTACCACCCACTGTGAGGGCAAATACTCCAGTGGCTGCATTGTGCAGCAGGAATTCTTATTTGCAAACATTGCAGACGGATTACATCAACACGCAGATTTAGAACAACCCATCACAGATTAACCCTGACTGACCAAAAGTTTCCAGTCAAAGAGCAATAAAGAACATAATTCCAACAATGAAAAGATTAAAAAAAAACAGCAAATTCAACAGAATTGATCAGCCTCTTTGTTTTTTAATCATAAAATTAATGTTAGGAACAAAAATGTATGTCAACAATCAATCAGATAACACATCTATGGCTCTACAGTATCTCTGCATATTTGAATACCAGTCATTTATTTCCTCTTTACATGGAAATAAGTGACTGGTTAAACTCACCACGAATTGGTCTTATGTAACAGACTCTTGTGTTGTAAGTGTGGTTAGGTCACTCAGCAGCTCTTTTTGCCAAAGAATGTTGCTAAGTAAAAGGAACTCCAAACAAACTTTTCCTCACAGTGATCTGAATGTTAAACAGGGAAATATAAAGCAATTGGCTGCAGCAACATGATAATTATGCAAAAGAAGTCAAATTTAGAATGTTAGCAAATTTTCTGTTCTGACAATTACTACAACTACACAGATGATGTATTTGTGCAAATTCAGTGCAGCCTCATTTTTGGTTTTACGGCATGCCACCTAAAAGGAACTGTCTTTATCTCTGGGCTTTCCCAGGACATGTCATTTTTAACAATAGTATCAAAGAGGTGGAGGGATACGATGATGGTCAAACAATAACATAATCTTGAAAATGATTAACTTTTCACCCATATTTCCTTTCTGCCAAGATAGATTGCAGAATAAGTAAGTTCATAACATAACTGTCAGAAATTGACATCACTAGATGTGGTCTACTGTAAAAGTACATGTTTCTGAGAAAATCAAACCACCTGGAGGACCACATCAGTTAAACTAAATATAGACACTTTAAGTCTGTTATTTTTATGATTTGTCATATTCTGCAAGTAAATCATACTAGAGAGTGCCTAACATGATCTGCCTAATATGATCTGCCTACCATGACCTGCCTGTATGTGTGTGTGTGTGTGTGTGTGTGTGTGTGTGTGTGTGTGTATTTAGATGTGTGTTTGTACGTGAGCATGGTTTCATTTCTTGAAGCACTGGGTCTCTGTGGTCCAAGTGAAGTGAGTACAGGTAGTTTATAGATGAAACACTTGATGTGCTCTGTGAGTCAGTATACAAAGCATTACAAAGAGCTTCATTCTTGGAATGCATGAATGCTCTTTATTGCTTTAGTTTTAAAATAAAATCAGAGAACATTTTCTCAAGAAATGGAGGAGGAGAGGAGACGGCAAAACGCCTCCATGTTTTAAGATTTGTGAACTATTTTAGTGCTTCTATTCTATAATACTTTGGCACTTCCAGGCCTTACCGTAAACATTACACAACTTTGAGAGACACATGTGTTGGAAGCTGGGATGGTTGTTTCCAGAGAGGTATGGGAGTCCATGCAAGGATTTTGTCTTGAATGGTGTGCGTGAGAGGGGATGGCATTAAGCTTGTAAATAGTAATGTATCCATTCAGTGCTATTTATTGTTAAAACAACATTTTCTCTGTTATTGAACATGAAGAGCTCATGCAGTACTCTCAGCGGTAGTCTGCATTCTGCAGACGGACCAATTGTGGAGTGTGTGTGTGTGTCCTGATAACATCCCAGCAGACTGGCCTCTAGCCAGCCATGGGCAAGCTCACCCTGCCGTTTGATGTCGAGGGTTGGCTCCAGGCAGACCAAGCATTGTGTCCCAAACAATGAACCCCAGACCCACTAAACTATAAACATGTCCCTTTGGGGGCGTTTTCCTCAGATTCTGTGCAGGAGACACCCAAAGTCAGGAAACCTGACCCTGCTTTTCCAAATTTAGTAACTCGAAAGCCTTAAATGCTGCTGACTTGGCATCCAAGATTGCCAGTCTCCTTCTCTAATAGCCTATGGAAATATTGCACTTGGAATTTTGACTGACACTCAAGTCTGGGGTGGAGTTCTTACCACATCTTGTAATTGAGAAAAATTGGTCAAATTTCTAATCAAGAATGGTGAAATGTCTAAAGTGTCTCTGTAAAAACATTTTGGTAAAGCTGTCCGTGTCATGGAAATATCAGCCTCATTATTCTAAGTCTTTATTCAGACACTGAAGCTATGTGCTGTTGCATAACATTCATACAATCTTGACATGATTGCTTTAAGTAGAGTGAGGCCATACTGTTGCGAGTCTCCTCTATCTGAAGAACCTGGCCCTCCCTGTATATACGCACCTGCCCTGCAGTGACTGCCTTAAGTGCCCTTGAACCTGAGCATCAAACTCACAACATTCATTGACGGTAGTCTACCTGTCCTGTAGGACCCACCGTCCACCAGCTGTGGTCGCTGCTGAGTTTCCTCAGTAAGCAGTGTGTGTGTGAGAGAGGCCTTCCGGTTCCTCTGGCAGATCAGCTGACTCTGATGCTGCTGTCAGGAGACCTCACCAACTGTGTTGAATGGCAACTATGAAAATTATCAAGCCTTAAAAACGCTAGTGGTACCTATATTTTTTCACCGTTGACGGACACTTTTTGTATCCAGAGGTGAGTAAAGTTGTCACGTAGTCGCATAGCACACCTGTGTTGTTGTGAGCAAAGCTAAGTGGCTAACGGTAGCTAATCCCTTCTGGATAGTGCCTGACCTCAACCATATTTTTTGCGAGCTTCTGGTAGTATACAGTACCGTTTAATGCTTATTTATAGCTGTGTGTCGTTAGTTAGCTGCCAGGGAATAAAGATGTGTAGTGTTGGCAAAACAGTAATGTCAGCTTGTTCTGGACTTAAACCCTGAATGAGCCACTGTTGCTAGTGTAGCATCATTTCTTTAGCTCGCTTAGTGGTAAACAGTGTCAGGACACTTCATGACAACAGCACTAGCAGAGCTAAAATGTATCTAAAGACAGAGGGGATGTAAACGCAGTTCTTTAGCTGTATTGTCGCCAAATCAGTGCTTTTGATAAAGAGTCAGACTCAGCGTTTCTCTATGTTTTATTAACTGTTGAGCTGAATTAAAACGCAGCGCACATCAGTCTACAAACAGCTCTCCTCTCAGTTTCCTCTAGCTGCACCAGTACTGTAACCATGACAGAGTTTTGGTTGATCTCTGCACCGGGAGAGAAGACCTGCCAGCAGACATGGGACAAAATGATGGCAGCCACCGCACGTACCAACAACCTCTCCGTCAACCACAAGTTCAACATCCCAGACCTCAAGGTTAGCATGGATTCACAATTTAAATCTTCTTCTCCCATGCTGAAGTACATAGCTAGTACTTTGTTGTCATATTTAATATAACTATGCACAAGTGTGGACATAATTTTCTTTTTCATCTTTTTTTTTAAGTTATGTGGTAGTTTTACATGTCAAAGAAGGCTCATATGAAAATCACTCACCTTATATATCCACTGTCAAGAATAAGCTGATTGTGTGTATGGGAAGCAGCCTTTACATAGATCTGTTGCCTGCATGTTGAAGCGTTGGTTTGGTGAAGTTTTCATCCACAGAGCAGCTCAGCTTGTCTGGTTCAGTTCCTCTCTGCACCGAAGGTGAAGTAACCCCGCTGACCTTGTGGCTGCAGTGTTCTCCTGGAACTGTTAGCAGTGCATGAACGGCTCTGGACAAAGAGGCGCCGTCCTAAGCACATAGGGCCCCCTGGACGTCACTGTAGACGGACTGGACCCCAGATGTCGCTGTTTAAACACGACCCTGCTGATCCCACTTAAAAACGGCCAAAATCTCAGGACTGATTGGTCAAAAGTCATAAAGTGCTGATGTTTTCGTTTCTGCTCTTTGTGTTCAAAAACAGGTGGGGACACTAGATGTTTTGGTTGGGCTGTCGGATGAACTAGCCAAATTAGACTCCTTTGTTGAAAGGTATGCTCCCTGCTGTATTCTGACATTCTCTGTCTTTATGACTGTTTTAGTGATTAAATTATCATTAAATCATGTTGAATAGTTTGGGCATGGGCATGAAAAAAAACTCAGCTAACCTGTGCAACGCTCCTGACTCTCTGATGTAGCTGGTTCACTATTCCCTAATCTCTTTTCTTACCTTGTAACAATGAGGAATTTCACAGGGGCCTGAGGCTAGCGGGCCTTGCAGTCTAAACTTGGCAATTTACAGTTGGGTGACACACTAGCAGCTCTTTCTTTAGTCATATTTATACCCGATGACTTATGTGCCGTGACTATGTTTGAGTGTAATTTATAGTCTTTGGAAATACTGACATCCAAAACTCACACCCAGCCATTACTGCCTGAGCTCTGCTTTGCTTCCTCTGTGGATATTTCCAAGACTGTGAGAAACCAGCTTTGCAATACGGTTTCACTTGTTTGATTACCGTCCGTCTTTATCTAGTTCCTTGTTTGAAGTTTCCGTCCAGCATATCTGGAAAAAAGCAACATAAAAAACTCAAAATTACATCCATTTTAATTTAAGTTTTGATTGAATTATTTCAATTAGAATTTTTTTGTTGTCTTTTGTCATTATATGAACAATAAAAATGTTTTTAGATCGTCAAAATTAAACCTAAGTGGCAGCTATACTTTCTTATGAACTTTTTTCAGCATGAGATGTGACTTGGCTCTCAGTCTTTCCTTGGCTTCACTACTGTAGACGCAGTCCTGCTTTGATGCGCTGCTAAACGGTGTGGTCAAAAATCGTGAACACTTGTCAGGAAATTACCTTAACAAGACTATGTGAAAGTTTTTGATGTGTGTGTATGTTTGTGTTACATTTGGGGCATGAGGTCGTGGTGGTCGTGTGAGTGTGTGGTTTACTTTGGCTTTCTGCGTGCCGAGTTTTGATGTCTCCTGGCTGTTCACAGTGTGGTGAAGAAGGTTGCTCAGTACATGGCCGACGTGCTGGAGGACAGCCGAGACAAAGTGCAGGAGAACCTGCTGGCCAACGGAGGTACAGTGATGGTTACGACTCAGTGTTTCCTCATTATTTTAGTACCCAAAACAGCTGCGTTTCATGTGGGATAATGCAAAGCAAGGTTAATTGTGCAGTAATGATAATAACTTAAGGCACACTGATGTTTTAAATATTCATTACAATCTTGAAAAAAGGCCATCTGACAACTATCTGATGGATTCAATTAATTATCCAAATGAGCCTGGTCAAAAAACATACATTCTCATTTACCTCTTGTGGTGTATAACCATCAGATAATTTAGGTTTTACTTGCCCAGGCCAGAGGTTGAGACATATGCCTCTGGCATATGAAAGTGAAATGAATGGAACTTTGCTTGAGGTGCCCACAGCGTTAAAAACATTCTAAAAAATCAGCAGCAGTCTGTTTTTTCTGGCGACTGTCCAGGTTACTCTGGATAGTCTACAGATTTCTCTCTCTACAGTTTTCAAAGGGACTATTTCTTTAGTAGAACTAGCTCTTATGAATTCTGCACAGTAAGATCTGTGGATTATCCAGCAGGGACACAGTTTGTAGAAAGCCATTTTGCTTTTTCTTTTGCTGTGCAGAGAACTAAATATCATTTACTGCCATTGTATCTGGGGAGTTGGCAAACAGGTCTGTGAAAGATGTGTTACAATCAAAGAAAATGACCCTTTCAGCATGAATCTGAAATCACCGTCGTAAAAGTGTAGCTTTGTCCAACTTCTCTCTTACAATAATCTCATAATGCACAGCTCATAGCCTGATATTCTTGTGTTGTTTTTTTTCAGTTGATCTTGTCACTTACATCACAAGATTTCAGTGGGATATGGCAAAATATCCCATCAAACAGTCACTTAAAAACATCTCTGAAATCGTCTCGAAGGTAGGTCTCTCAATTAGACTGAAAAAATAGTGAATTCAGCATTGATGTTTGTCAGATCTTTATGTAAATTGTCAATACTTTGTATTATTGTAGCCTAATGTGTAGTGGTAGGGCTCTAACTGTATCTGTGTAGGTTTTATTTCTGACTCAGCTCATCCAGCCTTTGTGCACATTTTACCCTGTGTAGAGCTGTGTCTTAAAGGGCATGTTACTCTGTGTTTTATTTGTCAGTCAGAAATAATTTCAGCCATGTTTGTCATCTTTCACAGCAAGTAACCCAGATTGACAACGACTTGAAGACCAGAGCATCAGCTTATAACAACCTGAAGGGAAACCTGCAGAATTTAGAGAGGAAGAATGCGTAAGTGAGCCGTTTGTACAAATGTGTTAGTCTCTAACACTGCATTTAGGCTGAAGAGTTTTTCACAGGAAGTAATGAAGCTTGCCAGAACAAATGCAAAGTAAGTAGTTTGAAAAATCTCAGTCACAAAGACCAAAATGAGTCTTTCCCAGGCTTTTCAACTGTTATTGAAGGGCCTTTTAGCAAAATATGACAACTTCTTCTAATTTCTCTTCAGCTGACTGGACATCTGTTTGGTTACCAGGCAGCTCTCAAATGTGACACCTCCCTGCGCTTATTTAAGCTTCAAGGATCACTGACTATATTTCCTTGTCAGCATGTTCTGAAAAGTTACTGTGACTCTGAAATGCTTTGGCAACACGAGGCACCTTCTTTTGGTCACGCCATGTTATTGTAATACTGTTTTGTGCCACCAGGGGGAGTTTGCTGACCAGGAGCCTGGCTGACATTGTCAAGAAGGATGACTTTGTACTTGATTCAGAGTACCTCATCACTCTGCTGGTAGTTGTGCCAAAGTGAGTATTACTTCTCTAGTATGGCAAATATTGCAAGCATGTCTGGATGCAAATCACAGAAATACAAACATGTGGCAGCGTAATTCAGAGGAAAGATAAATGAGATGCTAACTTAGTATGACCTCATTTTTTGTTCTTTCAGGACGGCATACACTGACTGGCAGAAAACATATGAAACACTGGCTGAGATGGTGGTGCCTCGCTCCTCAAAGTAAGTGATGTCATGTCAAATACAATCTTGGATAAAAGGCATTTAATCAGAAAACATCAATAACAAGTACGTGCATTTTTAGTGGGTGATTTGTTACTTGTATGCTTTGTATACTTTGGCTTAATCTGCGGTTTATCAGTATCATTACAGCAGTATAACAAGTACCTGTCCTCTCTTCCAGTCTCCTATTTGAAGACAATGACAGTGGACTGTTCAGTGTCACTCTATTTATGAAAGCCATCGATGACTTCAAACACAAAGCCAGAGAGAACAAGTAAGAGTTGTTATACTGATCAAACACAAATTATTATTGCACAGGACAAACACAAACAAGAGGCGTGAAAAGTGTCAAGAGAAAAATGAGCTTATTTCAAAAGGAGCCAGACTGCTAGGCAAATATAAATAGCTCTAACTAAATATATGAACTAGACAGCACTACAGTGACCAAATGAAGCTGATTTCTGCACTCCACATCTTATTTGTAGGTTCATAGTGAGAGACTTCCAGTACAACGAAGAAGAGATGAAGGCAGACAAAGAGGAGATGACACGGCTCTCCACGGATAAGAAGAAGCAGTTTGTAAGTGATGGAACAGGACAGAATTTTCTGCTTGAACTTGCTCATTGATACAGTTTCATGGGGGGAAATGAAGGCATCATACTGATCTCTTCATGGAACCACACAAGTGGTTTGCAATACCGTAGGTCTTTATCTACGATACAGATTGTTTCATATTTGCCAAGCAGGCTTTATGTTTTCCAGACAAGTCATTGGATTCATTTTTAGTACATTATGAAGGTAACTTGCAGTGACTCAAATCCTTCCAGAGATACTGTGGGAAATTATTACAGGGACAATTTACTGACGTTATTTTACAGCAACGACACTCACTTGTCACTCCAAATGACACAGAACAGGCAATGTTTCCACCAGGTTTATATAAATCTAGTAGTTTCTTAAATTACAAAGATTGCTTTTTTTTCCAACTGTGCTATGCACATGAAAATGGAGTGATTTACTTTTTCTTTTTATGAAAACAACCAGATAAAAAGCCTGAAGCAGTTGGAAATCTCAGTGCTGTGCAGCCTGCAAACCTAATCTGGATCGTTTCTCTCCAGGGCCCGCTTGTCCGGTGGTTGAAAGTGAACTTCAGTGAAGCCTTCATCGCGTGGATCCACATCAAAGCACTAAGGGTCTTTGTCGAGTCTGTTTTAAGGTACGGTGGTCAGACATGCTTTCTTAATGTCACCCATACCTACAACTACAGCAGATAAAAAGATGTTCGATCAGCGTATTTATGTAATGTGTCCTTACAGATATGGGCTGCCGGTGAACTTTCAGGCCATGCTCCTGCAGCCAAACAAGAAGACCATGAAGAAGCTGAGGGAGGTGCTCAATGATCTGTACAAACATCTGGACAGCAGTGCAGCAGCAATCATTGATGTGAGTACTGTGATATGATTATAGAAAAAGTCTTACTACTGCACTTGCAACAAGGTTAGAGCATCAAGAAAAACACTACACATCTTGAAGCAGCATAGCGGCAGGCATGTGCTACTATAAAAACATGTGTTTACCATGGCAAATGTTAGGATAAACTGTCACCATAAAAGAGAATAGCAGGGGCTCCCTCTCATGGCCGTAGGTGGTTACTACAAATAAAGACAACAGCTCCAGTGGTGTGGACTTCTTTATATACAGTCTATGGTGTGTACTTATAATTGATTATCAAATAATTAATGTTATGTAAATAAGTTTAAATGATAAGTAACTTAGCATACCCCTCCCCTTTAAGAAACCATTTAGAACTGGGCCTAAGCCAGTAGCTTTTCATTTCGGTGATGATTACAGATTAACCTCATACAGGCATTTTAAACAGCTGCTTACACACACTAACAGCCTTTTTTTCTTTCAGTCCGCAATGGACATCCCAGGCCTGAACCTGAGCCAGCAGGAGTACTATCCTTACGTCTACTACAAGATTGACTGCAACCTCCTGGACTTCAAAGTTTAAGACTTTTTGTCTTTATGTTGGGTGTTGATCGAGCTCGTTTTTTCCTGGTACAAACCTCCCCCCTCCTCCCCTCATCCCCACTGTCTGTCTCCTCACTGCCGCCTCTCCCCATCAGCTGCTTGAACGACTATGCTGCATGTTCATTCCTCGTGGTGAAAAGGCTCAGCAGCAAGCCTCTACCACTTTTACAACCAAGGGACAAAGAAGACTTTTAAATATTGTTTCTGTTTACAGTTTATTTTTCTTTTCAAGCCACACAGATAATTTGCTTTCTTTGATGTGAAATAGATAAAGAAATCATACTGGAGAGTTGTGTATTTACTGTGTCATTCCACATGTGCTGGTGTGTATTGATAGCTACATCTTCTGTGTTGAGATTTGTGTATATGGCCAATGTTATCACTGCGCCCATGGCAACCAGATCTGGATCTCTGTGTTTCAGAGATTTTGGGGTCATCCTCGCAGACATTGTGCAACAAAGATGTTATATGAGTGTGTCTTGTCTCATGTTGTGTATATTTGCTGTCAAAGTGATCTCTATCAGAGTATTGTGTAAGCCATTGACTAAATATGATTGATGAATAAATCAAATCAAATGTGTGCGAGTTTGTGAATTGATTAATGAGTGTCTACTGTATGTGTAGCATTATTTGTAGCAGATTTAATTTTGATTGGACATAAGTGAGAATACTATCTGAGTATGCTGCTGGAGTTATGTGGTGATAGGCAGACGGAGGCAGAGTCTGTAGTTTAGAGAAAGATTGTCTGTCTGTGAAACCTCGTGCTGGCGCATGATCATACACGCAGCCACGGGCAAGTTCAAGGAAAGCTCCTCTTTAAGCAGAAAACTTCTGGAGTCTCCACAGAGCTGCAAGATTTTCAACATGGAGGACAGATGGAGATACCACCAGCCAGCAGAGGGCACAACACAGACGCTTTAGATGAGGTCCTTGCATGATGTTGAAGTGTGTTTGACACTATAAAAAAATTCTATTACAAGTGACAATTTTGCAGTACAATTTTCGCTTGAATAAAACTACTGACAAAATGGACTTGAAGTATTAAAAGTACTCCGTTTGCAAAGTCCAGTGCCAGTTATTTTATAATTCGATTATTATTATTGACGCATTAACATGTAAGCTGTCTTTTGAAGTTGTAGCTGGACGTAGACAGAGCCCCTTCACTGCTTCACATACTGTTGGGGAGCATCATGTTTTACAAACTGATCTTATGTCTTGTGTGTAAAACCTGAACATTAAAAGTAGCGGTTACATAATCACACTGGGGTAAAAGTATATACTATAATAATATTTCCTACTGCTTTGTAGTTCAGTAGATAAAGTGCCTCAGAACTGTACTCATGTAAAGTACATGAGTAAATGTACTTCCTGTCCACCACTGGCTGTATGTATCTCTGCACCATAAGTCCCATGACTGTTAAAATGATATAAAGTCAGAACATCTGCAAACTGTGCTGACTGCACTCAATAAAATGTAATTTAACAGCAGTGTTTTGATGTGAAAAAAAGTGTCAAATAAAAGCTACAGAAGCCACATACAGACATAAGCACAGCTCTGACTCAGGTGTTTGTAACCTGCATCAGGAGTCAGTTTACTGGATCAGTCAGTGCAGAGCTGGGTAACACCTTCTGATACTCCATTTTCTCCTAAAAAGACCAATATGGTTTGACAATACAATATAAAACAATGTAGAAATAATGGAGAAAGATATGTTGGACCTAGATCACTGTAATTCACTAAAATGCAAACACGTGCATCACATCAATTAAGAATCAAAGAAAGAAACAATTCTAGAAAGTATGAAGGAAAAATTTGGAAATATATGAAATGGAAAATAATAGTATGTAGTAGAAACATGTAAAGACTACAGTAGCAATGGGACAGAATTAATACTGATGGCTAAACAACGGATTTGGTAAAAGGCTCTGCTTTGCTTCAGTTAACCTCATTAGAAGGTTGAAGATGATCAAAGCTGTGACGAAAATGATGCAATGTCAGCAATTCTCAACAATTATAAGCAATGAATAAACTGTACAAAATGCTTCTGTGTCAGTGCGTGAAAAATGTTACGAAGAAAGCTGAAAACACGACAAAAGCACACAAATGATGACTTTTTAAAAATGAATTGATTCCAGCTGGAGACTTTATAGAAAGACTGCAGTTTCCATTGGTTAGCAATATCTCCCTCTACCTCCCACCCTCTGTGCATTGTGTGAACCCATATAGGCCTACCATCAGACCACCACAAACCAGTGGGCCCACTCCTATATTAGAGTATTACATATAAGTTTTCTGTGTCAGTCAGTGTGTGATAGCTGGATTAACCACTTATTTGTTTAGGAATATGTGTCACGTGAGCATGGTAAACTAATAAACCACCTCAGCTGATATTAGACTTTATTGGTGCAAATGCCCTCACAGAGTAAGTGATTAATCAAAGCACCTGCAGACAACTGGCAGTGCTGTGGGGGATTTTGGGCCCCTGGGGTTCTGGGGCCTCGGGGAATGCCTGTTTTTGGTTGGTGGTCCAGCTTTGGCTCCAGTGAAATATATTTGAATGAACGGAATGAAAAACTGAGAGAAGAAGGAACACCTTGCACTATTGTCAGTCTCTTAATCACCTTTCAAAAGCCCGGAAATAGATGCAGGGACACTGTGTGTGTGTGTGTGTGTGTGTGTGTGTGAGAGAGAGAGAGAGAGAGAGAGAGAGAGGGAGAGAGAGAGAGAGAGAGCGAGCGAGCGAGAGAGAGGGAGAGAGAGAGAGGTCATGTGATGAAGGAGTGAGCCTGGCTCGCTGGGTTGTGATGTGATACACGCACACGGTGACGGCTATAATCACACAACCCCCGCGCACCGTCCCGTGACTGCCGCTACCGAAAGCTGAACAAGGCGGGCGGGGAAACGACCACCGGTGAGCCGCTGCCGCCGCTGCTGCTGCTGCCCCGGGGAGCAGGAGGGAAGCATCAATGCCTCCAGGTTCCCTCTCGCATATCGGCCTGGACCTGCTCTCGACATCGGGCCTCCTGCGCTGAGATAATGAAAGGATGGCCGCGCAGCGACGCGGGGACCACGGAGGGCTGACGGATGCTGCTGCAGCGACTCACCGGGATGAGCAGCAGCATCACAACGCGATGAATTCACCGGAGGAAGCGGGAGCGGAGTGTCTCTCTTTGGAGGAGATACTGAGGCTGTACAGCCAGCCCATCAACGAGGAGCAGGCTTGGGCGGTGTGTTACCAGTGCTGCAGGACGCTGGCGCGGAGACACCGGAGCTGGAGGGGCTCCTCCGCCGCCGCAGCATCATCCGCGGCGCCGATGAGGATCTCCGGACCGGGGGACGTTAGGATACAGAAAGACGGGTCCGTGAGGGTCGAACACCAGGGCTGTGAAGGTAACGCATCATTTCAGCCTGAGCGCGCCTACAGCTCTGATCTAGGCCAGGCCATCACTTACATTTCAGATAATGGGGATGAGGTGTTGTGGTTGTCCTTATGTAAATGACATAAATTCATCTCCTGCACAATCAAAGCAATGCTTGTGTGTGATCACCAGAATGAATATAATGGGATCATGATCGTGGTACCACAGAGTATAATGTCTTGTAAATAAGAGGCGCAGGCCTACACATATTTTCAGCTGCACATGTGGAAGCTTTCTACATCTGTTTACTGCTCAGGTGCTTTATTTGCACCTAATCTGCTGCAGCCAGACTTAAAGCTCCATTACACATGACCTGATCACTGATAAACAAAGGAATACCACCAGAGACCCCTGCTGCTCTCACTCTCACGGCCGTTTGCACTGATTCTCGCTGTTTTCTCCTCACTAAAGGCACGTGTGTGTACATCATGTGGTTTCATCTCTTATTAAAAGCGTCTCAGCCTGTTTGCCACTTCATATCAGATCAGGGGGTTCGCTCTGCTTCATCTGATTAAAGCATGTGATTGCAGGCTGAAATGTGGACGGGCACTGATCCGATCAAGGTGTGGGCCGATGCCCACGCCTGAATAGAATAGGACGTCGTGGAGTGATGGTTCACCCCTGCACATACCTATCAGCATGGCACTCATATAACACCTTAATCTGCTGATCCTACTGACATGGCATGACTGTGACACGGAAACCCTTGTTGATTAAAGCTATAATTAATGAGTCGCTATAAAAATTAAGAATTAGAGTCCTGCTGGTCCGACAGTGTTTCTATTCCCAAGCTGAAAAAAGAAAATGAGAGGAGTCGATGGCAGCGAAGTGTGCCAAAATTAGAAATCATTGCTGTATTCCATCATTCTGGAAATATCCCTTGAGGGACTTGCACTGTGCCTGCAGGGCTATGCAACACTTCAATAGTGACTTTAATGTGTTTTATGGTAATCTGTGTGTCATATGGGAGAGAGTTCCACTGTTTGTGTGGTATTTGTCCAGAGTCTGAATTAGTACAGATCATGTTCACAGGTATCAACCAGGATCCAAACCAAAACAAAACGGATGACACTGCACGCCATGTGATGTGTGTGTTGCTACAGTGGCTGGGTGTGTCTGTGAACGATAACGTGCTCTCAAACCAAACACATTACAGAGCCTCGCCGGACCGAAGCCTGGCATGTCCGTCGTCCGCTGTAATCACATTTGCTGAGACACTGAACAGAGTGCAGTGCAGACTGATTGAATGCCTGTCTATCTATCTGTCTACCTGTCTGTAATGGATAACACCTGAGGGCCCGAGGGATGTGCTCAGCTACAATATATACACACACACACACAGTACAGAGCACTGCTGAGTCA
This sequence comes from Chelmon rostratus, assembly GCF_017976325.1. Lineage (NCBI taxonomy): Eukaryota > Metazoa > Chordata > Actinopteri > Chaetodontiformes > Chaetodontidae > Chelmon > Chelmon rostratus. The sequence goes on from NC_055665.1 coordinate 23,676,870, forward strand.
ATGTTATGGCTTTTGATTCAATAAATGCACAGAATGCTTCGTCTAATCAACTCTCAAGAGCAAATCTGAGATGCACAGCTGTGATGATGATGCTGGTTGTGGCCTGTAGGTCTATATGCTTAGAATGAATGGGCTATTTTTAGCACGGAAGCAACCATTGGAGAGGGGAGTCCAGGCTTTTATTCCTCTGTTGCTCATATAATGTCACATCATGCAGAATGTATCAAGATTGTTTTGGCGTTTGTATTTGATTTCACCTTTTGTTTTTGTCAGTATTGCCTCAGTGACGTGCTGTTACACAGAGAAACATCCGACCGCTTCCTTCCGGCAAACGCCAAATGTGCACAATGTTATACATGTGAATTTCCTTATTAGAATCAGGCACAAAATGGGTACATAGATGTCGGCAAATATGACCATACAAGTAATGCAGTTAGAGCTGCTTCTCAGTACCAGTCAGGCCTCTCATATTCTGTACACATCGCTGCTGTTTTTTCCTCATGTGCCCACACAGCAGCCATCATGTGTTCATTTGAACTGATGGATGCTATGTAACACTATTAGTAATGTAAAACCGGATATTGTTATAATTATCCATTACTTTTAGCTTTTTTACTGTTAATGCAATACCTTTATTCAACCTTTTATCCATTACTTTTATCTGTTTTAAACATTTTCTTTTAGAAAATTTAGTGTTGCATTCATTACTTTTAGCCAACTATTTCAGCTGCGTATCCAATACTTTTAACGATCCATTTTAAACATTTATCCAGCAAAACAGTTGAACTACCTCACAATCTCTCCATGAACCCCCTGACAGCGGCAGCAGTACCCCTGGTTGGGAATCACTGCCGTACATGTATGTCTTCAGGCATTTCCAAGTAATTTTGGGAGTGCTTCGCAAGTGTTTTGATCAGTGTAACCACACAAATGGTTTCAGTTTTCCGGGTAACGTGGGGGTCTAATTGCCACTTATCTGTGCTGCTCAGCACAGACTGTCTCTCCCTGAGAGACAGTCAGACAAACTCATTCACGTAAATAATGAGATAAATCTGTGGCAAAAGTTTTCAGGATTTAGGAAGCGCTCATCTGCTAAAGGGACTTTAGCCTGACAATTTGTATTACATCCGAATATTGAATTTGAAGAAGCATGGTAAATATTTTGTATCATGTCTAAACTTTGATAAACAGATTTAATTTCATTCTGGTACAAGAACACCAAGTGTTATGGCCTCTTTAAGAAAGCACACTCAATTATCTGCTCACACACACACACACACAGACACGCATCCGAATGTTAACTCTTCTTCACCATACAGCAGCATGTCATTCAAATCTGCTGATGCAAGTTAAGGTCATGAGATGATGTCAGAGCTGTTGCGGTGGTGCATTTCTGCGTGCTACAACACAAACAGGCGTTTGTTCAGAGGGTCATCTGTTCGCAGGCTGTTTGTGGAGTGAAGGCTGGGCTGATGTAGCCTGGAGAAACATCAAAGTGGGGCTTCTTTTTCAAGGGAATACATTCATGGCTTCTTGGGAGGAGTTTTATCATCATCAGTCACATGCTACATAAACCTCTGAAGTAATTAGAAATGAAAGAGCTTTTATCAAATCTGGTCTAGTTTGCATACTGATAAGTAGAGCACAGCGCATGTTCACTGAAATCGGTTTAATGAGGACGAGAATTTCTAATCACTGATAAATCGTGTGCAAGGGGTGCTAGACCACAGAGCAAAGTGTAGGATAGCAAAGATGATCCCTACATTTACATTTCTATAACAGATTTTCCTTTAAACCTGATTGAGAAACAGTAGCGTTTAAAGGATAAGGCTGTGATATTCTATATTATCACCACGAACATACACGATATTTTAAGTCAATCCCACGTTCACCATCCTCCTACCTGGGAATAGGCAGTGACACACCAAATGTGTATTAATCCTCACCTGAAAATAGTCCCCAGCAAATACACAATTCACTCTTATTAAGTAACAATTGGTAAGAATTATAGGGCCCAGCTCTTTTAGGAAAATACAGACTGAAAGACTGAAAACTATATCTGAATCCAAGTTCTCACTCCTTTCTGTTTGTATAGATCTTCTGTGACCTGATATTTCCCAGCAGTGACAGTATACTAGATCACATCTGGAATTAATCATTTCAGTTGCCTAGCTGCAGTCCATTTTTACGATTTTAGCCCAAAATGGGTGCTTTTCCCCACATGCAGCTTTAGAGAGTCCTTTGGTCTATCCATTGGTAGCATCTGCCCAGTGATTCCAGGGGATCCTGAGACAATGTACATTTCACATGATATTTACTGAACCAAATGTAATGCATGGCCTTTTATATTAATAACTAAGAGCATCATCACATGCACTTAACCTCTGCCCGTCGTACATACTGTACAGCACTGAACAATGTTGCATATGTAGCCCTGCATATGTGTTTGTAAGCTGCTTTATGCTTAGGCTTACGTCTGCTGCTTATCACAACACTGCTTTCTTGTTTCCCTGCAGGTAAATACAGCCCTTGCACAACAACAGAGGTGAGTAACTGCACTGTAATTCTGTTATAGTTTTTGTATTTCATCATGACATGCTTGCAGAGGTTGGACTGTGTTTACGTGTGTACAGTATCAACATACCTGCAGTGGGTGGGGGAGCAGATAAGAGAAAATATGAAGGAAATGATAACTTGGGAACCAGTTCTTTTAACCAGGACTTTTTATTTCAATTTATCTTACTGTGCTTTGGCGACGTAAACTTCATGTTATTGTTGTGCAACCCAGTTTCTGGGTGGTAAAAAGTCAACAATACCCATATTATATTGTCAATTATGGGATTAGTTTGGGTGTAACTAGTTCCGAGACTGTTTTTACCTCAAAAACCTCACAGAATGCAGGCTGGGAAACTCCAGTGTGTTTGGAAAGGACCCAATCAGTCAATTAATGAGATGTTTATGAAAGGCAATATATGGTTGTGCAGACAGAGATAATAGCAGGCTTAACCACAATAACAGCATTATTTTCTTTTTAAATATTTACCCTCCACTGCTGGTTACGTTAGCCAGTTACAGTAAAAGAGTGCAGCCAGTCACAACATAAGAGATTGCATTAAGATTAGAGCGGGCACTTTGCGGGATTATTTCAAGAGCTACCAGTGTCAGATAGCACTGTGCTTGAAACTGTCATAAGCCTTGGGTGTGTGATGTGTTAATCCAGATGTAGCTGCTGTGGGTCCCCTGCTGCTTAAACTAAAACCTTTAATAAATAAAACAAGTTCAAAGGTGTTCAAACACAGAAAAAAAACACAAGCTCCAATCCAAGTTTTCGATGAACGGTTTCTGGCACACAGCACCATAAACGATTATCATTACGTCTCTGCTAACACACTGATGTTGTCAGCCAGCTGCCAGAGGGGAATGACTTCAAGAAATAGTTGCACATTTTGGGGAATGTGCTGATTGCTCTCTTACGGACAGTTCGATGAAAAGATCAATACTCTCATGTCTGCACGCTCAGTACAGAGCTCAAGCAAGGAAGCAACTTTTTCCCAACAGTGAGCCTGGCTCTCTCCAAAGATCCACGATATGCCTTCCAGCGCCTCTACAGCTCGCTAATTAACACACTGCATCTCTGCATGCAGTTACAGCATGTGGGCCCGAGCTGTCTTTACTCTTGTGTCTGCGTTGAGATTAAACAGACGACATGTTAGTGAAGTGACTGCTATTTGAATCTCAGAGAGAACCAGGCACATGCAGTCTTCATGCTAAGCTAAGCCAATCACCTCCCGCTTATCTTCACGCTCAAGTTACAGACATCGGAGTGGTGTCTTCTCGTGGAACTCTTGGCAACAAGCGTAAATGTCGAACTGTTCTTTTAACACAGGGCGTGTAGAAGAGAAGCAAAACAAAATACTGGCTTTTAACATAGCTAATACAACACAATGCCATTTTATGAGCATACCTGTAAGCAGTTTATGTTGGCTGCTGATTATACATTTCATGACAAGACAGCTGTCAGTATGGGAGACCGTTTCCTGGCACGTGTCCCAGCCTCCCTTCTTTCAGCTCATATCTTCACCAGCCCCGGAGCTCCCAGCTGGCGTCTCTGATTGACTGGTTGGAAATGTCACCCAGCGAGGCCTCCTGTTTGATGACAGTACTGGGACCAGTTTCAGACCTAATTAAAGAGCTACATAAGATCGTCCCTCCCCCACAAAGGCTCTCTGGACTATCATCAGCTGCAGTTAATCGCTGTGATAATAGTTAGTGAGAATAGGCCTTACAGTATGGAGGAAGCTGCTGCTTTTTCATCCGATCCTTATTTTGCTGGACGTTGTGGATGGAGTAATTGTAGCCTGCGGGGATCTCTTTCACTCTAGTTAGCAGATGGTGTCAGAGTGTTGGATGAATTCAAAGCTGATTAACGTTTTCGGTCAGAATATTTTGTGTACGTAGCGTTGCACATTGACGGAGGATCTCCTCCCGGTTGATTAGAGACAATGTGCAGCAGTTTTCAGGGGGTTCTGGAGTTGGATTGCTGTGTAATAGGGCTATGATAACAGATGGACAGCAAATAACTCGAGCACACACACACACTCAGTTCACTGTAGCGGCGGAGAATGTGAAACTGTATAGACAAATCCCTGCTAAGCAGCTTTGCACTAGAAATGAGTTCTCACAATACAGTGTGCTGCAGACTGGCTGACAAAACTACTGGTGAGTTGTTGGAGTTGCTTGATGCTTGACAGTATTAATCCTGCAGCAGAAGCATTCTGCTAGCGTAGCATACAGCGTGGAATTAGCCCAAAGCTGGCTGAACAGGGAGCACATGTGTAGCCAACGCCGACACACATCATCTGCACATGGTTTCAGTGTGAACTCTTGCAAATGATGCCGCTGTGAATGTCAGATGATGCTGTTTTCCTCGGAGCCGATGAGCCGAGCTCGTGGCGCAGCACGCTGCATCATAAGGCCCTTTGTACAGTAATCACTGAAGCTATGTCCACCGTAAATTGATGATATTTGTTCACAGTGTTGTATGCTATCGCTCAAATGTGACAATTCTATTATTCAGCTACGCATTTCCTCTTTTTCACATGCTAGTTTTTGCGAGGAATTTGTTTGGTGACCCCTGTAGCCGTGCAAGCTAAACCCTCCTGTTCCTGGTCCCGTGATGCAGTGTGACCTCAGAAATGTGTGGATTATGCTCGATTGCATTCCCCTTTGTCAAAGTTTAACACTCCGTGCTCCCTTAATGTCTGAGCTTTGAAGTCTGGAAGGGATTAGAGTTTAACGTCACATTCAGTGTTTAATATAAACAGAAAATTTCAGTCAGGAGTTATGGACGTGTTTGGCAGGAATAGCATCCGCTTTTCTGCTCCCTGCAGGACTTGTGTGTGCATGGGGGAAGAGAAACAGCAAACAGAAAAGGCAGAAGATGTGAAGGAAGGGAGATAAAAACAAGCAACAAAGGTGGAGAACATATGTGCTTCAGTTCAAGCGTTCTCTCTGTTCTGTATGTGAAGTTACGCCGGTTCTACGAACGTCTCAGTCATATGACAGTCAGAGGTCACGGCAGCACAGTCATGCCTCAGAATCTCTCCTCAGTGTTGATTTGTGCCTGAGAGGAAGCAACCAACATTTTTTCTGTGCCCTGATACAATGCAGCATATTCTTCTTTATCCAAACGGAAGAAGAGTGCTTTAGCTGCATTTCTACGTGTTAAACAATTCAAAGGCCAGAGAGATTTCCCCAGTCAAACAGTGCAGTTGCAAATTTCTGCCCTCTATAAACACGTAACACTTAAATGTGATTGGAGTGGTACTGCCTCTTCTTTGCTGTGATGAAACACATTTTGATGTCCAATGTGTAAGTGGGATGCGAGAAGAGATTGTAATGCAAATGATATTTAGACTGAATTATGATATTTCTGCATTGCCATGATATTTTGTACAGATGCTAACACAAGGTTGACACCACAGGGTTGGCTTTGCGTGCATGTCTCGAAAACAGCTGCCATGAAATTTGATACAGGTCATTAATCCTCATGACTTTGGTGGTCCAGTGACCTTCAAACCCTTTGACCTTCATCAGGTCAAAGGGTTCACTTCTTGACTGGCATCATCTCATTGTCTGAGGTGTGCACTGGCACATAATGTGGTGCAGATGTTCATGGTTCCCACCTGATGAATCCTCCTGTCTTTGGTTATCCTCTGAGTTTTCATCTACTGCCACCATGAGATTGAAATCTTATGCCTCAGATTCAAATATCTGCCAAATTATTACATGCATTGCCATGAAATACAGATGCTTATGTCTCCTACAGGAAGTATGGTAGTAATTTTGGTTCTCCCCTGATTTTTCACTCACTTGTCCAGACAACGGTTTACTTTCTCCAGTACTTTGGTTCATGACTAAATAATAATATTAAGACACTAAACTTAGATGGTGATTGTGGTAAGCATTTTACCAGCCTAAATTCAGCCTTCACAGAGCCTCTAGCCTCTAGCCTTTTGTGCCCTTTGCCATCACAGTCTTGCCAATGTGAAGCTTCAGCTGAGCAGTTCTCACATGTAACACTTAAGTGTTACATGTGAGAAGTTATTGAAGGATTATTATGTGTCCCATCACAATATGTGCAGCTGATCCCACTTTCCTCCAAAAAACAGACGGGGAATAGAACTGGCATATTCCCTGTAAAATTTCAATATGTTAGGCCAAAGATGTAGGTGAAACTGGATTGATAGATAGATTGAAAGATCAAGAATTAACTTAGTCATGTTTCACTTTCGCTATGTTTTAGTTTGTGGAGCTAGACTTAACTTGGGTTGTGCTTAACTTATCTTTCTCTTGTTCTGAGACTATGAAGGAGTAAAGTGCTCGTTAGTGTCATTTTTAGAAACCCAGGATGTGTTGTTAAGAATAAAACGAAATGTCCCCAGATGGTCTGGCACTGAGCCTGATTCCTGGCTCTTATTGCCAGAAATGTATAACAGATAAAACAGCATGTTTGTTATAAAAGCTTTAAAGAACAATTATCAGTAGAGAGATAATTCATTACTATAACTAAAATTCCTTTTAGCTCAATTCCTGTTTAATTTCACTGCCGTGACCTAATTCCTGTAAACCCTCTAATGGGTAAATATCCCCACATTGTTTGTGAAATCCTTTAATTCTGACCAGTTTGTGCAGATTCTGGTTATCCTCTGCTGGTTGGCTAAAAGTGATAGATGGAAGGCCTTCGTGTAAGAGAGAGTAGATCACATAGGTTTCGCTTAGCATTTAATTAGCACATTGGCTCTACCGTTTGGTCTGTGGGAATCACACAAAGCGACATAACTGAAGCGAATGGGATTCACATTCTGTCACAGCTGCTGCCTTTGTCTGAGCCCATAACATCCCATTCCCAGATCCATAGACCAGTTTACTGCCCCGTGTGATCCTCCCTGACCTTCCTCAGTCAGACACTGTTGTCACGAGCTTGTTTTTCTCATCCTGTCATTCATACATGGAATTTGCTCTCGATCCATTATATTCCGAAGATCAGAAAATCAGGAAATATGCTTTTTTGCAGAGAGTTAGATTGATACAACTCTGATATCCATGGGCTTCATATAAAGGTGGAGCCAGTCTTGTCATTGCCATGAGGTTGCCAGGCAACCAAGGAAGTTTCTGTTCCCAGCCAAGAAATAGTCAGGCGCATAACACCATGTAAATCCACAAATTATTCATTTCGGTTTTTGCATGGATTAAATAAACAACACGCAGTGTGTTAATTTATGATCTTTAGGGGTTGTGACGGGCAGATTTTTTTTACCTTTGGAGTGAGCCATGGTAGCTGTGTCCCCCTGTTTCCAGTCTTTGTGCTAAACGAAGCTAACTGGCTAACTGCTGTAGCTTCATATTTACCATACGTGAGAGTGGTAGCGATCCCGGCAAGACAGTAGATGAACATAGTTCTCAAAATGCCAAGCTATTTCTTTAAAGATGTCACTTTGGCTGTTTTTTTTTCCTGACATTTCAGACTAAACAGCTAATTGATTAGTCTTAAAAGTAAGAATTAGATAAATCGGTAAGGAAAATAATTGATAGCAGCCCTACTATGTAATGGCCCTTTGGAAAAAAAATTAACTGAGTGCAGTTTGTCTTCATTACATGGGCTGATTTTTGGGCTGCTGAACCTTAAATAATGTTACAATTCATTGAGCCTCGGAACAGTTTCATACAGCTTCCTTATAACTGTATGAACTGAACTAGAACAATGGTTAGATGTTACAGATATGGACTCTTGTCAACATAGCGGTCAGCTGTCATATCATATCCAACTGGTGTTCACCTGAAGTCATAGATACATATACAGCATTTGCTCTTGAAAACTAGAGTGAAATTCAACCTTGACTGGATCAGAATCTGACGGGATATTACACTCCAGGTGGATTACTTCAATTTGTAATATAAAAACCTGAAACTTCCCTCAGGTGTAATATCAGACATGTAGGTGGATGGTAGATGGTTATTGGCTGTAGATAGGAGAGAGGGGCCATGAATGTGATATAGTGGTGTGGTTCAGTGGAAGATTTTGGAGCCGGCTGGTAGATAACTAAGCCATATAACAACTGCATTTGTGAGAGCACCATCTTGACATATTCATCCACTGCCATCACACTCTCAGTAATAGGGTTCACATGAGAAATGAATTAAGGGTTAAATTTGTACTTTTGTTTCAACAAGGTTTGTCTTTAAACCCAGTCTGTCTTATGATGAAGCCCACAGTCACTGAGACTAATGAAAAGTTCAGGTGAGGTTATGAGGACACCAGCAGTTCAGTGGCTTCAGGACACAATGTGAAAACATTTCCCTCTGCGTCACAGTGGTTTTTATTTTGGCCCTTTGGCCAGCTTGCCCCCCGTTCGTGACAGGAATGCTGAAATTTAAGCCAAGCTGTTTGATGTTGTTCTTGTCTGTGATGATGGCCACTGCTGAATCGCCTTTGGTTGACATCTTCATCCTCTTCCCACTTTTTTTTCCTCCCTTTTCCTTCTTTTTTGTCCTCTCCGCCCCTTCAACCATTCCATCCCATCATTCTGCTCAGTCGCCTGGAAGCCTGGGAACCAGTCAGGGAGATTTCTAAGTGGACTGGAGACATGTTTGCTTTAGCCTGCCTTCATGTTCATACGCCTCACAGTCACAGGCAAAGTTTATATTTCCTATGGTTTTCTATAGGTTCGAATTTGCAGTTAATGTGTAAGAAATAGCTTTTAGACCTGAGTGACAGCACCGACTGCGTAGTCGACTTGTGAGCAGAAAAAAAAGAAGAATTACGGAGATCAAAATGACATCGATGGTTTTGCAATGTAGACAGACCATCTTGTCCCACAATAACTTTTAAAGTGAAGACAATCTAACCCTTCACTCATTGAAAGCAATGGATGGCCACCAATAAGAAGGTTGCCAGCCTTTAAGACTATTAATATCAAAGGGATTCTGGCGTACATTCAACCTATACAGGTGAAGGAAGACACAGTTCCTGATGCTGGCTTAATCCAGACATGTAGGGCTGGAGAGGAGAATGAATGACCAATATATTTCCAAATGTGGCACACCTTTGCCTCCCGATGCCTATAGTCTCTGTAAAGTTGAGAGTTTAATAAGTGGCTGCTTCTCCAGCCTGATAAAAAAAAACAGGCATTTCTCATCCATCAGTGGATAAACTGAAACTCCAAAAAGTAGAAAGATGAATAAATTCCTTTTCCATTTAAGTGAATCTCCTTTGGGTGGATTCTGTTACAGTGCAGCCCTTGACTGAATCCTTGACGATGTGCGCTTTAGATAAGATTAGAAACAGGAGCCTGAAAATCCACATACTTAACACATAAAAGCATTAGCTGCTGGGGAGCAATAGCAATCCAAATCTGTCACAGTCCACAACAGGATCAGTTACACCGGGTCCCTGAGGAATACGTCTAGCAGGAGTCATAAGTCAGCATGTATACTTTGTTTGTGTGTGTGTGTGTCTGTGTGTGCGTGTGCATGCGTGTCTGTCAGCACGGTGTCATATATCAGCGTGTGGATCTGGGTGGAGCTTGGACAAAGAGGCAGCATTCAGCCATTTCCCCCTGAGAAAATCCAGCTCTGATGGGGGAGAGGGGGACAGATCTCTCATATGACCCCTCCTCCCCCCGTGAATGTCCATTGTTCTGCCCTTGATCTTCATGTCTACGCCCACACACACATTCTCTGATGTCTCACCTTTCTCCCCCGTCTTGACCTCTCCGATCCATTCAATGACTCTCATCATCTCTTTCACTGCTTCTTTTTCCTGTCGTCCGTCTCTGATCCTCATCCTGCATCCCCTCATCCCCCCTTCCTCAGTGTCTTTTCTCTCAGTGGTTTCTATGCTGTCTGGCACCCTCGCAGTCTTTTCTCAGTGCTCAGGGCTGCAGAATAATCCCGTGTGTGATTTCTCACTCTGTTCTTTTGTCTTGGCTTTGGCATTGCTGCCTCCATCCACCATGACTCTCCAATTCCAGGGAAGATTGAGTGCTATGACTAAGCCTTGCTTCTCCAGACCTACAAGCACTGAGAGAAATAATACATTTTAACATTTAATATCACCATCTTATTGGTAAGCATTTTATTTAAAAAAAAAAAAAGGTTGAAGAGTGCATTGTTTGAACCATCCAATCACCAGGAAGCCACTAGTTTTCCTTAAGTCCTTATGCGTGTATTATTATGTTTACACATTATTCCTGTCATGAGTTACAGTAAATCGTCTGCAAAAAGTTAAGCTCATACCTGGGTGACCACTCAAAGCTGCTCTAATCAACATAAAATACAGTGTTTGAAGCATGCAGAACATCAACATTCATGTTCTTTTTTAGCTTTTTTTTATATACTTTTCCACTGTTATAAATAAATTCAACACACTTACAAATTTCTAGGTGTGAGTATTTTTGGGGGGAGTACTATTGAAACTGACATCATCAAATCTTGGATGAATCTCAGCCAGTAAACAAACGCCAGATGACCTCTTACATACTTTGGCCCTTGCCTCTGAAATCCATCGTCCTTTAAAAGACGGCCTCTATCTACATGAGGACATGTGTGATGTGATGATGTTGTTTTCCTTCATGCCTCAGTTAATCACAAGATCTGCCATCAGTCATCTGCTCCCAGCACCAGCCTGTCAGAGGCCAGCGAGTGTGTATATAATATTTGCATGAATAACGGGGGGGAGCTCTCTTGTCAACAGTTCATGAGGTCAAAATGGGCTTGGCACACAAGAGAGGCTCATATTATATAACAAAGACGTAAATCTATAGTTGTTTTTATTATGTGGCAGATGAACAACAGAAGCATGTACAAACCAAGACATGATGCATTCATCACAATTTAATGTGTTGTTTGCTTAATATCTGAACTTTACCTACCGTGTGTACACGCTATGTGCATTCTTAATTATTAACCTTGTTAGAGCTACACATGAGAGTAACAAACTTCATAGATTACATGCAAGCATGCAGATTTACCTTCTTAAACTTTACAGGTAGAGGTTACACCTGCAGTAAATATGCATAGTGCATGACAGAGTATGTGCAGGAGTGCAGATTGTGAAGCTTCTTGTTGGTTGTCTCTGGTGCTCTTTCAGGTGATTGAGTCTCTGGGCATCATGATCTACAAGGCTCTGGACTACGGGCTCAAGGAGAATGAGGAGAGGGAGCTTAGTCCTCCTCTGGAGGAGCTCATTGACCTTATGACCAACATGGCCGAGGCTGAGAAAGACGCCTGCCCCGATGAAGGCTATGAGGCCACAGAGGAAGAGGAAGAGGCAGAGGACGACCCTGACAACATCTCCAGTGTTCACGGCTATAGAGATATCTTCAAGGTAGGTACCTGAGTGACTGTGGCTCTTTTTTTGGGAAACTTAGCAGATAGCTAAGCTTGCTGCTATTGCTGGAGATGTAGAACACATTACTTCCTGTTTTCAGGTTCTAATAAAATGCCAAATTTAAAGATGCACTCATAAATATTTTTGTATGAACAATGGATCAAATAACTGTGCAATGTGAAAGGTGTGGGTCATGGTGATGACCTCCCAGAGATTTATGACCCAGCTCTGCCGTTCCTCCCGGCTCTACAGAGTATTTTAGTGTCTTTCAGGTTGTTGTTTTGTTTTTTAGCTCATACTGTTTTGGTTCACTGCCTCTGGTGTGCTACCTACCCAGTACCAAATGGCAGATAGACAAAACTAGCAATGAGCATAGTGGAGCATTTAGCAGCTAAAGAGTCAGAGAGTTCTCTTAGGAGTTGGTGGAAACCAAAACAGAGCTAAAAGCAGGGTGAGCATTTGACTTTCATTCACTGGGTTGCCAGAAGCATGACTCCAAATGAATGCTAATGTTGCTCCATTTCTGCTGGATGTGGAAATAGGCAATATGCTGACACGTTAGCCATATCAACTTTATAAGAACATACCAGAAGTTCTGTTCCCATTTGTCCAATAAAAACTCATTAATGCAACTTTAAATGTTGAAATTTTGTCTTTGAGAGAGGGCCACTACAACAGCTGTGAGGAGCGGATTCCAGTAATGGTGGACTTACACTACTATTAGTACTATTAGTTAAGATACCACAAATTTTTAAAATTACTCCTTTCTAAGTAAAATTCCTGCAATCATTTTTTTTCATAAAATAAAGTATTATCAGCAAAATATGTTTAAAATATCAAAAGTACACAGACGCAGAATGTGGTATACATCATATCATTTGCTTTATTGGATTATTATTACTTACACAGAAATTTGTAAGCATTAAATGTTTTAGCTGGCTGCGGTGGAGCAAATTTTAACTCCTAGTAGTAACTAGTAAATACAGCTGTTAAATATATCTGGTGGTGGAGTACAAAGTATAAGTAAGCTTAAAATGGAAATAAAGCTCTTGACCACACATAATCCCCTGATGAATTTCCAGGAACGGACGACATCAGCGAGGGTAACTGTTCAGGAAAGGATGTGTGTGACAAAATGAAAATGTTAAACATGGCTCTGAACAAAGAGACCACAACCACGGTGCCGTCTGGCTGCCAGCCTCATCCTTGCTGGGAGTCATGTATCTCTGTTGTCCAATGGAGCACAGAGTCACTGTGTCAGACCTCACATGGCCTCGCACTGTTTACATAATCACCACACACCCAGTCGCACACACACACACACGCAAACACTGCCTTCCAAGGAGATGTATCTGAGCGCTGTGGCACTCTGGCTAGCCCGATGACTAGTTGGCTGTCGGTTCCAATTGTTGTCTCCGTGTTTTTCACCCTCCGACCATTCACTCTCTGTGCTCCCTCAGTTTACCTTTGGTCCTACTGTACTCACCCCAGCTGGCATACAGTACAATACACTATAAAACTATGTTTTAGTGCCACATTTATTCACTTTTTGTGATCAAGCATAGCATCATTTCATTTCTTTTGTGTGAAAATACCAACAGCATGCTCTGTCATACCTACTCGTGTGAGGGTGCGGGCAGGATATAACAGGAGAGCCACTGAAATTTTCTCTAACTGGAATGCAGTCTGGAAAAATGGAGGCCAAGAGCATGCCAAGCATAGACCCAGGGTACCTTCTGTTCATCTGAGAGAGACAAGGACGTATTCTGCCATCACTGTTGTTCGCTCTGTTTGTGTGTGTGTGTGTGTGTGTGTGTGTGTGTGTTACAATAACTGTTGTTTACAAATGTCTGCAAGGGTTCTTTGGGCTGTTTTAGTTTTTATGCGACGTCCTTCAGCAAGGCTTCATTGTTTGCTGAGTAAAAATGAAGAATCTGATCACACAGAAGAGATCCAAACTGTCATGTAGTATAGAGCTGCAACAGTTAGTCATTGAATTGATTAGTTGATTGACAGAAAATAAGTCGGCAACAAAGTTTGATAATCAATAAATGTTTTGGCTAATTTTTGCAGAAAAAATGCTCACATTTTTTTTCACAATTGTAAATTGAATTGCTTTGGGTTTGGGGCGGTTGGTCAGGCAAACAATCAAAACTAAACTAAACATTTTAGTTTGAGAAAATAAAAAAATGATAATTAGCAGATGAATTGATCATTATCATCTCTTTTGCCTTGTCCCTTCTCTCAGGCAATCCCTGATGTTGCTGGAGTGGAACTGCCTCAGTTGACAAGCAGCTGTATTATATACACAGATATATTATAATAGCCACTGGTCAAATACATGCATTGCGCTGTGAATTTGCACGTATTGTATAATCGCAGCTGTGTGAACTGCGTACTAAAATCCCTCTGCTTCACTGTGTCCCTTATAGCTGTGCACAGCTCATCTACCCAGTCTATCAGACGCCCCCAGTCACTACCAGGCAGTGTGCCGGGCTCTGTACACAGAAACCAGGGAGCTACGTACTTTCCTGGAGAAGATAAGGAGTGCCAAAGAGGTGGGTCCTTATCATCATCACTGCTCTTTCTTCCAGACACATTAATTGCAGTTTAAGCCATCAGATACGTGTTTTAGTGACACGTCACAGAGCAGATATAGTAACATTATTTTTGGGTATAGTGATTGCATAAATTCTTGCTTTATTGCTCAAGTCTTCTTTAAAAACACTCCCTCTGCTCTCCTCTAATGACAGGTTACAGGATGATCGCTGAGCTTTGATTAATGGACATAGTGAGGCAGGAAGAGTTTGTGCTGTGACCTTACATACCCCCATAAAAAGGCTCAACTGAGGAAACCAGCAGACCATAAAAGTCATGTATGAGTGAGCCATCATGCCTGTTTCAATAACAAGCCATCACATCCGAGAGGAAAGGCTGAATGATAGCATGTAATAGGCGTGGACATAACAGAGACACACACTGAGGCTGCGGTCAGACAACACTTTTTCCTTTGTGACAAAGCCGAGGTGGTCAGCTGATGCAGAAAGGCATCCGTGCTGATGACCGTGGATAAAGAAAGGAATAGTCACGTCACTGCACAGCCTGTTTTCCTCAAGTTATGACATAACTCTGACTCACAGCTTTCACTAGCAGTTTATCTTAATCATTTTATGTATAACTTATTGCTCATAGCATGTAGGAATAACCTGACATCTGTTTACATCACATAGAAACTTATTTTTTTGCAAGAAATCAGGTTTGTGCATAAAACATCTTACAAAGGAAAAAAACAATAATTACTGCTGATCGAAAAAAGAAAATTGAGACATATATCAGCTAAAATAAACCCTGGGGCCTTTGAATCTCTGCATTTAAAGCCTCAACTGCTCCTTAGTGTACAACATTAGGGTTGTTGAATAAGATATTAAAGGCCTCAGTCAGGTCCATTAGGAAGATCTAAAGGCTTCACTTTGACATTTGACGATCATATTCAGGCATTTTACCTCTAAAAGTTACAGTTACAGGCCGTGCTCTCACACCCTGCTGGATGACAGCAGGTCATCCAGAACACATCAGTGTGAGCGTAGAGAAGGAGTGACATGTTTGTTGTGCATGTCAGACATGGATGACGACGTCTGGAGACATGCTGACTCTCATTCTGCCAAAAGCTCTGAGTTCAGCTTCTCACAGCTGGTATTCAGACAGCCATGATTCAAATGATCATGTATGAGGCTGTGATTGTAGTGGTAGGTGGGTAGCTGTGATGTAATGTTTTCAACTTGTCCGCATACCACAAAGGATTAATGCTCCCTCAGTGTATTTGTTGTTGGTATGCGGTCTGTTATGGGTCATGAGTCTTTTCATATTCAGGAAAGGGGCTGGCAGGTGATTTCCAATTATTTTCCTGGGTGATGTGTGATCAGCAGGCTTTTGCAGTCACAATGCATCATAATCATTGATGAAAAGGCTTGAAAAGTTGCTCAGGGAAAATTAGCATGGGCTCATAATGTAATAATGTCTTGGCAGGTGCGTTATCAGCGAGTTTATGTTGAGGCTGTTCGTCTAAGCACAAAGATGTGACTTTGTGTTTAGAGGAACTAATTCATTAAGATCAAGTACAGGAGTCATTTCGGGCTTTGTTTGTCCTCAGGAGTATTTTGTAGCTCAGCTGTGGGTGGGAACATTTTCTTGAAGGAGTGTGTGTGTGTGTGTGTGTGTGTGTGTGTTTGTGTGTGTTCCACCTCAGGGTTCCTTCCTGCTACGCACTGCTGCTGCTGCTGCCCTTTCAGTGTGCGTAATGCATCTGAATGAATAGAGGGGTTTTAGTTGGTTACATAACTCTGTTAGGAGAGAGGACTTAATGCTGGGTGGAGAAGGCCGAGAAAGAAGCCTAAAAAAAGAGGAAATGTGCCGACTGCTGCTTTTTAGCCTAGAAAGCAATGTTTTTAAAAACAATCTTCACTATCACATGTCATTTTATCAGTTTCTCTTGTCTCTTATTCCACGTTTTAGCCAAGCTAGTGGTCTGTCTGTCCAGCAGGATTGCCATGTTTTTCATGGTCCCCAGAGGAATGACCCCCGATCTTGCTTCTATATTGATGTGACACTGACATCCATGATTTGGAGTGAAATTCCTCAACAGCTGTTGGATGGTAAATCTGGTGAACATTCATGGTCTCCATAGGGATGAACTGTAATAACTTTGCCCTCTGACTTTTCGTCGAGCACCACCATCGGGTCAAAAGCTCTGTTTATTCAATACTATCCGTACATGTGTTCGTATCTATGTAATTAACAAATGTTACAATGCTAACATGCTAAACTAAGATGGTTAATATGGTAAATTGTGAGCAGGATGTGAGCAGGATGTGTGGGTGTGAATCTGTGGTGTGATTTTTCCTCCTAAAATACATACTGTATATGAGTCTGTGCCTATGTTTATCTGAGGCTCCACCTGTGTGTTCATATACTGTGTGTGTGTGTGTGAGAAAGACAGACAGAGAGAGGGACAGCCAGGAGTAGGATGGCCCCTGAGCAGCCCTCCCTCTCCCACTTGCTCGTCTGTATGGCAGGGCTGTGCCGAGCCACAGGGGGATCTACCTTTATGTGTCCATCACTACCAGCCGTGGCTGCCAAAGAGTTGCTTTGTCTCTCCACAAAGACGCCTCCTGCTGCTGGAGGTTCACAGAGAAGCGGCTGAATTAGCGGTGACTCACAGAAACAACTCTGGCTCCTGTTTGCTCACGGATAAGTGCTTCTTGTCAGCTGTTGAGAGCTAAAAATGAATAACAAAGAGCAGAGTTACTGACCGGAAAAAAAATGAGGTTGTAGATGCAGTTGGTAATTGTTCGGTGGACTTGCAGCAGTAGCGCTATTGGTTTTGTTCACACAAGGGTTGCCGTGCGTGCTTTAATTTTAAATGCTGTCCTCATCAAGTGCAGAGAACACAGCTTAATCAAACCTTTTGAAATGGAAATGTATGGCTTTGATGTGATTTCATGACGCAGCACTCATACCAATGAGATAATCGGTTAGTGTTAGGCTCTTGGCTGGTTAGATTAGTGTGATGGGCTATTGATAAGCCATTAAGCACTTGAGCGTTACTGTACCTTGTGACGCTAAAGTACTGTGTACACTGTAGGCATGCAGAGCAATGATGCAGCAAAATGCATGCTGTTGTGTGTAGTATTATGTAACTGCCACACTGAGCCCGTCAGTCCGGCCGAGGCAGCTGTTCCCTGACAGGATGATAGTGGACTGTGATTTCCCTGGTCGGTTGAGGTCTTAACTCTCGGAGTCAGCTGGGTGGACTCCCATGATTGTCTTATCAAACCCTCCTCTGCTGTGACGTCACAAGTCAGGCCACCACAAATATTAACCAGAGGGGGCATGTGTTCTGTCTGCCCCCAGCTTTCAAATGCTCACACACCTTTTGGTTTAATTTTGTTTCCTTCTTCCGCTCCCTCTCTCTTTCACTCTCTCTCTGTTGTACACACACACACACACACGCACACAAGCACAATGCTCACACACTGCCGTTGTCCTCTGTTGAACTCTGCAGCAGCAGAGGAATGCAGGTGAGCTCCTTGTTTCCCACTGATAGGCTGCCAGTGTTCTACAACACACTAGTGGCCTCACGTTGTGCAGGTTCACACAGGTGTGAGGATGGAGGAGCTGGACTTGTATATGTGAATTTATGATAAGGTTCTTCTCATTTTCAAGAACATGGTAGCTGCTCTGTGAGGCTGTAGTGTTTATTGTAAAAACAAAGCAAAAAAGTCCAAATTTGTTAGCTTTCGTGGTAAAGTTAATATAAAAAAACATTGCTAGTTATTCAAATTTGATGGATATCCACCCAGTGGTTGTTGAGATATTTCACTTTGCACCAAATTACCGATCAACCAACGCCATCGCACGAGCATTATCACTAGCATGGCTATAAATCTAAATATGTTGAGTTTTTCGCCAGAGTTCTATTGTTTGTGGGCCAGTTCAACATTAAAAGCCCAATATCTTGTCAGCAGACGACTATACCAATGAAAGTTAAAGTGATGATCTTTCATTTCATAGATTCTGAAGTTATTTATAGGTGGCACCATTCTTGTGAACATACAGCGTTACAACACTTACCTGTCTGTAAGTGATGGAAACTGAATGGCACCTGAGTGTCTGCATATATTTAAAGACAGGCTGAACTGGAGAAACAGCTCTGACTTTGCTGGTCCACATGCTCTGGCTCTTCATCCTTCTATTTTTAGCTTCTTTAGTTCCTTATGTCTTACACTGTATTTTCTTCTTTTACATTCAAATTCTGTCTCTCTCTCTTTCCACCAGAACCTGCGTAAGATGGAGGAGGAGTCATCGGAGGAGCCTGGCCGAGACCTGAATGAGCTCCAGAACGCTGACTGGGTAGGCAGCTACACTCCTGACCTCTGACCTCCAGCCTCAACTGATCACTTCTCCTGATCACAGTCTCACTCACCTGAAGTACAGGGGGAATCACAGCCCCTTTTGGTTCCATGTTAAAGATTTTCCGTACTGCATGTTCAAATCAAGAAGTCTTTATGAATGCATGTTACACTCTAAATAGGCAGTGATTAAAGAACTTCTCAGGAACCGTGTTGAGGTGGATAGAACCGCTCCCCTTGATGAACCCTCCTTATTCTGTGTGCACAGAGAGGTCAGAGCACAGATGATTGCCATTGTCCAAATAAATTCATCTTCGAAGGGTCGTGCTATTTTCTACATGCTGCCCTTTGCTTCCTCCGTCAGGCTCGATTCTGGGTTCAGGTGATGAGGGACCTCCGTGAAGGAGTCAAGCTGAAGAAGGTGCAGGAGCGTCAGTACAACCCTCTGCCCATCGAGTACCAGCTCACGCCCTATGAGATGCTCATGGACGACATCCGGTCCAAACGCTACAAACTGCGCAAAGTCATGGTCAGTGTCCAGTTAGGACCACACAAAGAGATTAATGCCACATGCCTGCGTCCTGCGCTGCACTGCTGCTCAACTTAAGACTCACATTTGTCAAAATGTCACAGACAATAGTGCCGGGTCATCCCGGCCGTACACCTTACATGGTGACTATAAGCCATTTGGCACTGCAGGACAAACAAGCAGGATTTGTGAGCTAGATTCACACGAGTGATTACGAGGTAATTAAGGAATGAAGCAATGTCTGTGTTGACCTTTTTCCGATTCGTTGCCCCTGCTCTGGTGTTTCAGGTAAATGGAGACATCCCACCCAGGTTAAAGAAGAGCGCTCATGAAGTCATCCTGGAATTCATCAGGTCCAGACCACCTCTCAACCCTGTAAGTAGAACTAAAGAAAATGAACTTTAATATCACCACCCATCTTCGTGCAGCCTGTGACATTTGAACAAATATTAGAGGCTCACTGAGGTAAAATTATCCAGTAGTCGATCAGAAAAAAGCAGAGATCATCGGAAATGCTCTGGACTTGATTATAGGTTTTATAATAAAACTGAAATAGGTAACACTATTTCTTTAACACCATCATATAAAAAAGTGTAAGAAATCTGTTAAAATGTGGTAAATTAAAAACTAAATATTAAAAAAGTACAGCCTCTCTGTCAAATATGAATGTTTCAGCTTTCTATTGGTTTCCCTGCATTGTGAACTCAGTGAAATGCTGCTCATCAGCTCTCTCTTGACATGAATCTTACCGCGGAACATTTCAGCAGTGCGCTCGACTCTATCAGGTGAACAGTCAGTCACAGGCGACATGAGGAGGTGGTGAGAAACAGGCCCGCTGCGTATAACCCTGTTGGTTTCTGTCCGTTGTACTCCACTCCACTTGCTAACTGCCATTTTCTATATTTTGTCCGTCATCAAACTGTCGTAGGTGTCGGCTCGTAAGCTGAAGCCTCAGACTCAGGCTCCTCCAACGCTGCATGAGCGGATCCTGGAGGAAATCAAAGCAGAGAGGAAACTACGACCGGTGTCGCCCGGCGAGGTCCGCAGGGGAAGGCTGGGTAAGGAAACTCACTGCTTTTTTCTTTATACCTTTGTTGCACACACACACACACATATGTGCACTCTCTCATGCACATGAAAACATGCTTCAGTCTGACTCGTCTCTTTTAAGCTGAAGTATGGAGCTGATGCTTGCACCTGCTGGGCATCGCGTGCAAACCAACTAACATCAGTGGCGAAATCTGTAGCATCTTCTTTATTAAGAGCTCTGATTTTGTTCTTTTGCCACTTTTCTACACTATTATTTGTGCCTCTGCTCTAATGCTGCCTAATTTTTTTCACATTTAACATTACAACTAATACCTATTATTGTTTTGATGTACTACATTGCAAGACAAGTGGAATTTGTGCATGAATAATAATGCTAAGTGTCTGCAATTCCATTAACAGGAACAACGCTAAAACTGCTGCTGTTTCTCAATGTCAGTAATCTCACCCCATTGGCTGTGGATTATTTGAAATGCAATTATGAAAGTGGTTATATTTCAGTGATCTAAAAGTAGCCCGTGAGCATGCTATATCCCTGCATTTGTTGCCAAATCCAAGCAGATTACAACCTTTAATGTGTTACAGCTAGGCGTGCTTTAATTTCCCTCCCAACCACAAGCAATAACCGTGCCATGCCGTGACTGTTTCTCGTTGCAGTAATTCGGCCACTTAGCATGTCTTTCAGTTTTGATGCGTCAGGTAAAGTCTACCTCCCTGCTTACCTGGCTTTTTATCTCCTTCTGTTTCCCTCCTTGTTGTGGCTGCTCATCTGCTCTCCAGCCTGCACACACGTCAAACATACCGTTTCAGCGCACTGCCGACACATTTCATGTCATGCTTCAGTGGTTGGTGATGGCTGTGTGGTCTGTGGAGGTGAAAACATGGTGATGTGGGCACAGGTCAGCAGGAAGACACTGATGACAGTAGACTCATCAATGACACATTGACCGGCAGAAAGGACACACAGGATTTTCAATCACAGTTACAGATGCAGAGCTGTAGTAGCTGCACCTCAGCACTGACGTAATGTCTTTCATATTGTTTCTGGGGAATTTAGAGGTTTTAGCAACTTAGACATGTTGGGTGTCTTCAAATTTGACTACTTTTAGCATTTAGTCGTCCATGTTGGAAAAACTGAAATATAAAAACAGTGAACAGTAGCAAAAGAGAATTTTAAAAGACCACCTAATAAGATAGGGTGGTGTTTGGGTGATGTTTATAAGTGATTCTCTACTAGGCGCGCTCGTACGCATGTGGTGCTGAAAAGACTGCAGAGTAGCTCAGCTAAAAGAAAACATCAAGACACACATTTGTGTTTAGCATGAAGATGAGAGCACAGGCAGGTTTGGCTTCTGCCAGTCTGAGCAGCACTGACTCGACTGAAACTTCTGGAAAAGAACAAACAAAGGGCGAAGCCAAAACTTTCAACGATTCAAGGATCACTGTGTTTCGTTTGGATTCACGTGTGCAGCCACAGCCCCACCACAGCAGATGTATTATCTGTCCTAAAATACTTTCGCACGTTGGACAGAAACACTTTGGAACAACTTCATCAAATGACTTGGAGTCTGGAAAGCCTTAGAAAGGAACCTGTTGCATCATTGTTCCTCTTTGTTAAAAGCAGCTTGTGTTTCTACCTTCACAAACCGGCTGTAGTGGTATGGTTTGTGGGACGTATCCCTTGTTTTAAAGTGTAAGTGCCAAAATTGTAATGCTTTTAAGACAGCAATCTAATCAGAGAGGCATTCTGAAAACAATTTGGGTACAACTGAGCTTCTGCTTGTGTGGAATTATGAAGGAAGATTTGGGAAATAACGTTGTTGCCTCAGTGCACTTCAGATCTTTCTGTGGAGGACATCATTTGATGTGAAATCTCACTGAATGATCGAATCGTGTTCTGCTGCTGTCGCTGCTGATCTCTAAACACTGGGGAAAGGTCTCACCTTTGTTGAGTACATCGTCTGCCAGACACACTGCTGTCACGTGAATCTTACTGTAAGAGTGTGCAGCCAGCTGTCTCATCAAGGAGAGAAGTGGAGGTGCGTGTCTTCAAGAATCATTGACCTCATACTAAAGAGTCTTTCACTTGGCTCGGTGACTTTGCAGAACAGAATCAGGGTGCAGATGGATCAGTGTGCAGCCTCATGCTCTGCACAGCACTGGACACTCAGTAAAGTGAGATATGTTTCTCAGTAGTGCTGTGTGCTCAGCATGAAATGCATATGACCTAAATGAGACATTTTGATTGAGGTGATGAGGAAATACTGCTGAGGCGGGTGACTCTGATTAATTCTGTGCTCCACTTCCCTCCCACTGAAGCTACTGTCTCTCATCACACCACACAGCTTCATCACCTCACGCTTATTTCATTCATGCTGTCTGATGACCTGTGTGTGTATGAACTGCCCTCTTTAATGGATCATTGTCATATGCAGTGAACAGTTTGATTCTCACTTTGCTCTGTATTTCAGGGGGAAATGGTACATACCCACTAACACTCTAATGAACATGATTAAGGTTTTAATTTGGAACAAGAAAATGCTGCTTCAAGGAAAAATCCATTTCACAAGATATAAACACTGTTGTGACATAACTCTCGGTGATGTATCATGCACTTGTGGGTTCATTGTATTTTGCTTGGTGGTGGTTTTTTTTCATTCCCCATAACTGACTAAATGGAGATAGTGTGTGTATAATGCATCAAGAATTTCTGGAAAAGCTCCAGAGTTGGATGAGTGGATTGATACCACTCTTATGTATTTGCACTTAATCTGAAGCTAGAGCCGGGTGGTTAGCTTAGCTTAGCATAAAGACTGGAAGCAGGGCGAAACAGTGAGCGTGGCTCTTTCCAAACTTACACAACCCAAACTGAAACAACATTAAGTTGTAGTTTTACTGGGAGTCACATGTTGCAAGTATGTCCTGGCTGGGTGCAGTGACTTCCTGCAGACTCGAGGTGTTTGAGACTCGAGACTAGAGGTGTTTGCTGTTTAACAAGAAAACTCTTAACTCCCCATAAAACCATGACGTGTTGCGTTAATTAGTTAATTAGTGAGTCTGAGGTGCTGATCGGCCCATTTTTTAACATTGGACAGAGCCAGGCTAGCTGCTTCTCTATGCCTACAGTCTTGCTATATGCTAAGCTAAGCTAATTGCCACCTAGCTCTAGCTTCATACAGCACAGAGACATGAGAGTGGTGGTGATCTACTCATCTAATTTTCCACAACAATGCAAATAAGGACATTTTCCAAGGACAAGGACAGTTTAATGTTCAGCAGTCATACAGGACAACTCCAAAACAGAGAATTTCCCCATCAACAGTATCCTGAGACCAAAATGATGTGCAGCAACTGGACAAGTAGAATTTTAATAAAGCTGTGTGGCTGCACACACAACACATAACGTTTATACCCCCACAGCTGAAAAATGAAACTTTAAAGCTGTTTCTATCCTTATGCACACACCTTGGATTGAAAGCTGCGCCTGAAAAGCATGAACATGTAGCGAAAATGAGGGAAGGAGGTGATCCACCTAAGATATTAATTGACATTCAACCACACAATAATGCAATGACTGCATTAATCCTGACATGTTATTGGAATCTAACCACACAGACAACAAATGGTGGAATATTCTTGTAGCTATCCTAATGAAGGAGGTGTCCCCTTTTAGGTTTTGGCAAAACTCGCAGTATGCCACAGGATTTGTTCCGTATTGGACTAGGTAAAGTATGAGCTGCTGTGGTTTGGAAGGCCTTTTTCACCCTTAACCTTATGGCCTTGTTTGTCTGCCTCCCTGGCTGTAAACTAATATCTCCTCTGTTTGAATGTTCAAAAGACTGAAGCCTGGCCACGATCCATTCAGAGTGTGTGTGGCCGATAATGTTTGTTTGTGTTGGCGATGTAGTCTCTCAGTCTCTCTCTCTGAGGCTGCAGAACGATAGTTAGTTCTAGTCCTGCAGCAGATCCTGTCAGATGAGCTCTTGTGGATGCTTTTCCCACAAACAAGAGAAAAGAGAGCGGCTCCAGGGCTCCCATAGATCCGATCAGCTGCAGCTCTTTAACTGTCCTGTGCAGCACTCCTCTGTTTCCCCTTCTCACACTCCCTCCCTTCTTCTAAACCTTCTTTTTAGCCATTTTTTGTTCACCCCTAGAAACCACAGCCAGAGTCAGGCAGCTTAGTAGGTGATTGGTTATAATGGCACATAAATACTCCTCTCTCAGTGCAGATTGACCTTATTAGTCAATTGCGGCGTTTGCTTTCAAGGTCTCAGCTCCGCCATAGATATATCATGGAGGCATTTTAGGAGTTCAGAGGTGGATTATTTCATGAAAGAGGCATCCATGCTCTGTGTGTAACATCAGCCTGCTCCTCTGCCTCCCCTCAGACCCACTTAACTCACCCTTCCTGACCTCTTCAAGCTTTGGATGGATCTCAAACCTCAGTCCTCTGGGAAGATTCATTGCATCTTTTCACCTCACCTCTCATTAAAAAAAAAAACTGCGATTTGAAAACGTTTCCCCTTTTTCAGGGGCAGAACGGTCAAACTAGATTAAAAGAACAACACAGGATGCAAGGAATCACACGAGGAGGTGTTTTGGGATCCATCTTAGGTGCTTCTTCTCCTTTTTTTCTGAATGACTCTCCCCTGTGCGTGGCTCTGTGCAGATGACTTTAGTCCATACATGGGCAGGAGGGTGTCCAGCTCTCTGTCTCTGACCAACGGATCAGAATCTCCCAGAGTAGAACCCTCCGGATCTCAGTCTGCACCTCAGAGGAAGAGGCTCCTGAAGGCCCCCAGCCTCGCCGAGCTGGACAGCTCTGACTCTGACGTCAGTATGAGTTTGTGTGTTTGTGTGGATCTGTAGAAATTCCATCTGGCACGCATGGAGCAAATGACTGAAGTGCTTGTGTATTCCATTCATTCAGGATGAGGTTTTTGGGCGCAGATCGGCCAGCAGCTCCAGTGTGGCTACGTCTTTGATGGATGATACATCTCCAGAGTCTGTGCTGGGGAAGAAAAGTGAGTCAGGAAGTATTTCTACATTCCTGTCACAGCTCAGTCGCCTCCTTGAATTAATCACACACTGACGTCAATGTTTTCCTGAGATTTGACTGACTTTTTTTTTGCTGCTGTTCATCATTAAAAGTTCTTGAGCCCTGTTCATGAGCCTCATTTTCTTTTTTTCTCCCCTCTCCTTCCTCTATGAACACCAGCTCCACCCATGTTCCTGCCCATTTCCTCTACACCCCAGCCAGAGAGACGTCAGACCCCCCAGAGGAGACACTCCATCGAGAAGGAAACCCCAACCAACGTCCGACAGTTTCAGCCGCCCAGCAAACAGAGCTCCAAGTCCCTGGTGAGTCAGAAATCTTTTCACAGACATCGCCACTAGATGAAACGTAGATGAAAAAATACTCAGGTGACAAAAAAGGGTCAGAATAGGAAGCATTTCTTTTGGTTTTATTGTTTTCACACTGTTTATGAGAGCAGTAACTATTAACAAACAACTAGTGTGACAGTATTAGAGCACATGACTGTGAGCTCTCTGAGGACAGTGTGCCCTGCAGAGTCTTAACCCAGCTAAGACTGCATGTCCTGTCCAGTAACTTCATGAAGAAGACAAAAAAGATGAAGAAATGGACGATGGTGAGCATCAGGATCCCAGAGAAGCTAATGAGAAGGGAATGAAATGAAACACTCGCTGTCATCTCACTTCTCCTTTTATTTCTGTGACATTTGTCTTCCTGGATTTCTTCCCTCTCCTTTTTCTCTCACATTGTCTGCTCACATTATCTCCTGCTGTGGCTTCTTCAAGCAGCAGGAACCCCTCTCTGCCTCTCCCCCACACACTCCTTCACCTTCTCTCATTCAGGTTGGGATGATACCTTCATCTCCTCTCTGGACCCCCCTCCTCCTCCTCCTCCGCCCTTCTCCCTCCACTCTCCACCCTTTGCGGAGCTCCCACCCTCTGGAGGCATTTGTGTTGGGGCTGATGAAGGCAGTTTTTGCCCTGTGCAGGGCCATTTACATCAGAGGAAGAGAGTCGGACAAGGTTTGCCAGTCTCCCTCAGTCCGTCCTGCCATAATAACTGGAGCTGCCCGCGCTCTACTAATGCTTCCTGCTTCACTCGAGATCATTCAGCTTTAGAGCAGGCTGCTGACAATAAAGACTGAGGAGAACTGTTTTTATCTGAGGTGTGATCAAGCAGCTAGTGAGCAACATCATTGATTTAATAATCATTCCCTTCACTGCTTTAGATCAGATTTTAACACTCAAACAGAAGTAGGCAGCTGCAGCCTAAGTTCATTTCAATCTGCTCTAGTATTGATGTATTTATGATTCTCACCTCCATATTTTGGTTTATTTGTGACTCTGGAAATATGAAGACACTGTTTAGGATCTTGTTTCACATATTTGTGAAGATTGAAAAAATCATTTTGAAGTTGTCCAATGCTTCCTCCCCTGCTTTCCTCTGGTTGTGTTACAAGCTGGCAGGAGTCATGAGATGAGCAGGAGTTATCGTGCACTAACTCGTACTACAGCAGTCAGCTGTCAGCAGGCTATCAGCAGGATGCCGCGGCCAGCAAACTACATGAATGCTTTTTTAACCCAACGTGAGCTGAAAGAGTTCAGAATAATAGTATTTGATGGCTGTCGTTGCTGTTACACAGTTTGTCCACCAGAGGTCACTGACGTTTATTTTTACACACTAAAATGTCCCACTCAGTCCACATGGTCACTAATCTCTAAAACATGAATTGATGAGATCCTTTGCAATTACCACTCAGGACTGAAGCAGGACGGGTCAGAGGAGGTGGAGGAGATGACACCACAGCAGAGTCTGGTTGTGGGCTGCTGTGCTTGTTCAACCTGGCTGACTGTCAAACCCTCCAGGACAGCAGTAATGGCAGGAGGTTCAGCTGTGGGGGTCTCAAAGGGTGGTGGAGCTCGAACCACAGCAGAGTTTGCCTCTGGACTGTGTGTTGGCGGGTCCTCTGTTTCCTCCAGGTCAATGCTGCTAGGAGCATCAGCACAGGTGGTCAGCTGATTGCTCATTGCAGGACTGACAGTTAGTGTTTCATCAGAGGGGGTGTCTTAATGACTGGTGGAGATGAAGCCACAGCAGATTCTGGTTCTTGGAGAGATGTTGGCTCTTCCTCTGCTTCTTCCAGACTACTCTTGAAGCCAGTGTGGATGGCCAAGTAGGCAGGAGGTCCAGCACTGGAGGACAGCGGAGCTGATGGAGGAGTAATGAGACAGGAACTAGTTCTCTGATTTGTTGGCTGACCTCCTCCAGACCAGTCTCCTCATCTTCAGCAGGGCTGGTTCTGGCCTCTGCACCATCCACCATGTCTGCTGGCTGGATGTGTTATCTTTGTTGTGAGTCTGGTGCTGAAACAGAGCGCAGATCTCTCCTGCTGCAACATCAGCAATGGTGTTGAGCACCTCTACTGCAAAGCACTTGAGTCTCTTCACCAGGACGTCTCGGGTATAACCCTGTCTGAGTTTTTCCTGGATAGACAGGACCATGTTGTCTCTGATGGAGCGGGAGAAGGTGACCTGACGGAGCGTGGACAAGAGTGCAATGGAGACCCGGTCATCCACTGCTTTGGTAACTCCAACAGCCATTGTACTGAGCTGCTGGGAGGTGGTTGCTGAAGGAGGTGTTTGGAGGAAGTATCCAAAAGCCCTGCAGGACTTTTGGAACCACCTCTATCTGGAATCATGTCTTCCCACCACTCTGGTTGTTTACTCATCTTGAGCTGCTCTGAATCTACCTTTTTCTTCAGTGAACAATGAGAACATTTTTATGAGCCAAATGAAGTCTGGACCCACACGGCTGCTCTGAAAGATGCAGAGGGATGGCTGTTTGTGTACTGAATGATGAACACTGAGCCCTGTGTGTCTGCAGCCAGAGTCACTCATGTGTGTCTGTATTTATCTGTGTGTGTGTGTGTGTGTGTTACAGGAGGAGTTCTGTTTCCCTGTGGAGTGTCTGTCTCTGACTGTGGAGGAGGTGATGCACATCAGACAGGTGCTGGTTAAGGCGGAGCTGGAGAAGTTCCAGCAGTACAAAGACGTCTACAACGCGATGAAGAAGGGAAAGGTAACTTGTGTAACATGGACAGTGTAAAACAGCGAGTGACTGCGCGAACCAGCCATCACTTCCAGTTGTAACAGCCTTTATGAATGAGTGGACCTCCAGCTTTCTTGACTTCACCATGAGGGAAGAAGCACACATGTGTTTCTTCTGAGCTCCAACAGATGACAAACAGTTGGTCAAACTATTTGATGTTTGTATTCGTTACTTTGTGACGTCTTCTTCATCTTTTTCTTGCAGCTTTGCTTCTGTTGTCGAACCAAAAGGTTTTCCTTTTTCACCTGGTCCTACATCTGCCAGTTTTGCAAAAAGTAAAACATCTTCCTCGATTATCTTCAACTTTTGCATTTCAAATGAAATGAAATGAAGTGGAAGTGTGACTGTTTTCACTCATCACTTCCTCTGTGTTTTCTCTCTTTTCTGCTTGCAGGCCTGTGTGTTCACAGTGCTGCAAAAAGGTGAGTCAAATATCAGACTGATAGTAATGTGCTGCTGAATTCAAAAGAAGGGCAAATACTGTTAAAGGCAACCTTTGGCCAAACTAACTGTGTATCTGACTTCAGATCAGTGAAAACATTATTTCCTTCATATTCATGACTGATGCTCTCAAAGAAAACTTTCCCCTTTGCAGCATTACTGTTTTGCAGCTTTACATAGTAGTTTGTCCAAGATTTGAAATCCTTGTGACCCCCCAAAAAACACCTGAACTCCTCACCTGTGTTTCATACAGATGTAGGCCTACAGTTGTCTTCAGTTTTGTTTCTCAGTCGTCATTATGCGTCTCCTTGTTTCCATTCATGTGTTCCCATCTAACAGATGCGGCTGCCGTCCAAACCTTATTCCAGCTTGCCCATCTACTCCATCGGCTCGACCAACACTCTCCCCAGGGACAGGATCGGTGCCATGGCCGCTGTAGGACAAGGACTCTCGGTGGCCGGAGGACCGGGTCCGTCGGCAGTTGGAAAGGCCACGACGTCCCCCACTTTGAAAGGAGCTCCAGCAGGATCATCTAAAGGAGCTGGAAAAACCTCTGGAGCAGCAGCTGCTGCTGCTAAATCTGAGAAATCCTCCAGTAGCCCACAGCGCCACAGCATTCAGAAGACCATGTCCAAGTAAGAGCTATGAATGTGCACTGAATGCATCATATAGGTTCAGTCCATCCTGTTCATCAGTTTAAAGTACACTTTAAGTGAAAATGCTCAAGAGGTATGTACAAATACACTAGGTTCCCAATGTAGATTTGTTTGTAATCTATTAATGATTTTATATACACTCAAAGTACAACTTACATTAAATTATAAATGTATTTCAGCTGTACTTTAAATTGAACAATAGCATAAGTAAATAAAATCATTGTGTATTTGCTGTATATGAAGTATACTTAAAATGGTCCCATTTTAGCCCAGTCAGGTAATCTTGATCCAACTTAAGTTGGACTTTTATGCTTCTTTACTTTGCAAAGTGTAATAAGTGTGAGTTAGTTGTTCCAACGAAGCACACTGTAAGAGCGCTATTCAACAGTCTGGATACAAGTACACTTTAGTCTGCTCAGTATACTAATATTTAGTGTATTTGTGTATTTTTTATGAGGGTAATTATGACCTGATATGATATAAATCATCCTGTAGAGACTTTGTTTGATATTGGTACAAACAAGCACATTGTTTAAGAGTGAAAGCACACACACTAAATGTTTTTGGAAGTGTGGTTCGAAAAATGCTGCAAATGCTAAAACATCTACAAAAGCTGAAAACACCTTTGCTCATAATCACAAAATGTAGAAAATACTAAAACCCAATGAAAGTAGAAACAGGCCTTCAATCATAGCAGCTGCTGCCTGGGAACAATGTGTCCTCCTCACCTGGCTCAGGTGTCCAGTGTGTGTCTGTAGACTGTAGTGCTGTCACAGTGACATCTAGTGGCTGAAAAATAGGATGATTAGAGCAAGTAAAACATGCAATGAGCAGTAAAATCATTTTGTCAACTGTTACTTTAACTTTATTTCTCTTAATAATACTCAAACCTTCCTGTCAACAATCAATGCATTGAGGGCCAAAAACAAGATTCTGTTCACCTTGTGTTAATATTGAAGGTGCAATGAGTAAGATCTGGCCAGAATTATGAGCAGTTAGTGCTAACAGGGCCAGTAGCTGCACAGCTACCCAAGCTAACTTGTTATGTTTAAAGGGGTTTTAACAGACCCGAAGACCAGAGTCTGACAGAGGAGACAGGACACAAAAGTACATACATTTACGTTATACGTTTTAATAAATGCTCAGCAAGCAAATCAAGAGTTCCCTTGAAGAACAGAGATCAGTGGTTCACAGTCCAAAAGCTCCTGATCCGAGTCTTCGGGGTTAGCAGACGGAGCAGGTCCAGACGAGGTCCAAAGGTGGAGTAGGATGATCCAGGGTCTCCACGAGGAGCACAGACAGACAGGATCCTGACGAAGATTTGAGTGGTCGGTTTTCCACCCGGGTCTCACAGGGAGAGCAGACAGGCAGGGCACCGACGACAGCAGGTGACTGGAAACACCTGAGCACAAAATACAGGAACAGGTCAGGGTACCAAGGGCAAAATGTCGTGACCACATTGGAGGCAGACGACTCCAAGAATACTGGCTGATTCTCCGGGGTTTCTATACTGTGTGGCCATGTGGCCCCGATTGTGTGATTGAGCACACCTGTCCACCACACCCTGGAGTGATGCCACTCACTAGACAGACAGGGGAGAGACAGACAAGAGACAAAAGGAAGGGACAACACAGGAGCACAAAGAGGAGAGACTGCAGGTCTCCATATAACTAGCTGATGGCAACAAGCAGCTCCAGCCACAGATACAGCAAAGAGTAGAGTGAGCAGCTGTCAGCGGTTACTCTGGTGATGTGCTGCCCCCTATATGTCTGGAGTGACCTTTGACTGGTGGCCAGTTCTGACACATTGTACCTTTAATATTACTGACATAACTGACATGGCACCTTAGAAAACCACAGCGCTTTACAGTGAAGACCACATACCCTGGATAGTTTGGACAGTTACTCAGTTAAAGTCGAACAACTCTAATAAAAAATCAGCATAAACAATAGTGTTCTCTGATCCTGCTCATGCCAAGACGTCGTCCTGTTTCTGCTCCATGCAGGTTTTCCAAGCACGGCTCCTTAAAGTCTCACGAAGAACTGGAGCTTCCCCCGGAGCTGACGGAGGACTGGGCCACCATGGAGGTGTGTGTGGACTGCAAGAAGTTCATCACTGACATTATCGCCTCCAGCAAGCACAGCCTGTCACTGGCCACCAAGAGAGCTCGCCTAAAACGCAAGACCCAGTCCTTCTACCTGTCCTCCCCTAAAGGAAGGGAGGAGTACCGGCCCTCTGAACGAACAATCAAAGAGATCTAAAACTCTCTATCTCTCCCTCTGGCTGCTTCCAGCTCCAATGGCACAATTATTAAGACTCAACACTGGATATGATCTGACTGTGTGTGTGTACTTCAGACAGTTCAAGCTGTCAGAGTGGCTGACATGAACCTCAGTGGTGGACAGTGTGTTTTTGTTGCTGTGTGCTGATCATTGTGTACAGCTCCTTCAGACGACAGCATATTGTAGATCTGCCAGTCTTTTTTTTTTACCATATCATAGATGATCCTTTAATCTCTGGCCACAGTGTTTGAGTAAAGATACAAGAAGTGTTGTTATGGCAAATGGCGATGCCTCAAGGTGGAACGACTTCCCTCCCCTCTGATGGCACGGCAGCGTGGTCCGACCCAACCTACCCTCAGATCAATAAGCACAAGAAGGACTGATGTGTGTTTGACTTCCTCAGGCGCCGGCACTGCAGAAGACACGAGGCCTGTGGAGAGATCGTGTTGTAAACTGAGAGTGACACTCAAGAAAATTGAATATCAAACTGTACATTTTGTATTGGTTTTAATTTAGTTTTTTACACGTGTGTACAATAATGATTGTTCGATGACACGCCGCCCTCTGGTTTTAATTTGTTTGTTTAATAAGTTTTATTTCGCTCACGATGCTCAATGGGACTCTCCTCCACTTTCATCTTCACTAAGTAACTAACTACTTGAAAGTGTGCTTCTGTTTTTCTTGAGGGAGCAGAGGAAAAGTCTTTGTGTTCTCATGTCTGTTTTGCATCACATTTAGGAAACATCATCTGCTTTTTTGCAGATTTAGTGCCAAATAATAACTTCATTCTAATCTGTATGTCACCCAAGAAAAGTCATTTCCCCTGATGTACGCCTGCAGCGTTTTTGGAACAAAACGCTGTAACAAATTGGGCCGAGCCTGCTTCTTAAAACGCGCTTTCAAATCTCTCTATAACATGAAATAATCAAGACTAAATCAGCATGGAGAGTTTGACACTCAGACAGTCTGCATCATCAGGACTGTGTCTGTATGTTTTGATCAGATTTGATGCACTGTGCTGGATTTTAGTCCTGCACTTCATAAAGTGAGGGGACATGTGAGAGACAGAAAAAGAACAGTCTCATTGAAGGTGCAGATATTTTGTGTCCGATATAGGTCAAGCTCAAAGAGAGCCTACATCTCCCATGATGGCAACTTCAAACCAGTGAGCACAGCACAGGGAAGAGAAAACATTCTTAAAAAAACTCTTTTTTTGGCCTTTCAGCACATTTCTTCACACTGTGTGTTCATTTGCAACCATTTTTGACTTGGATCAGTCAGATGTGCACAGAAGCAGGTGTAGAAACATAATTACCTGCAGCATCATGTGTGGGAATTTTCAGACTTGCCTTTTGATAATTTACAGGAAATATCTGCATATTTTTACATTTTGAAATACCTTTAAATGTAGTAATGTATAAATATAGTGTATGAACTCCTCAGCATTTCTTTACATTAAGTTCTTGACTTGTATTTATATTGAAGTCACAATAAAACATCTCCTGTTCATGTTTTTGTACAGATATACACTTTATGAAGCCCAGCTGCCATTCTGTAAGTCTTAATATGACACATTTCCCTCCATCATTCAGAGTCTCATTGGCAGGAAGATGCACCTGATTTGTGGCCTGTCTTATTTGATTCTTCATCACATTCCTCATCTTCCTCCTTAAGATGTCTCTGCCTTAAGAGTTGCCTTTTCTGATCACACTCATATGTTGAACAGTCATCTGCTGTAAGTGTACATACTGTGTTTCTAATGGTTTGTTTGTAGATGAGCTCTGTTGCCTCGATGGTATCTGGACGGTGAGACTGCTGTAGATCTGTGTCTCTGAGGGAAACTATCCCAGTACAGTGTGTTCAGGGAGGGAGTGGGAAGTCCACACAAGAAGCCTCACAGTGTGACAGCATCATGCATGTACTACGGTGTAGCTTGTACCTTCAGTCTATATTACCTTCAAGCTGTAACTCCCTGCAGAGAGTGCAACAAATGATGACTACAACAATAAACTGTAATGCAATACCCGATCAAAGCCTCTGTATCTTCTTTGTCTTGTGTTTTTATTTGTGTGACATTTGTCTTCCTGGATTTCTTCCCTCTCCTTTTTCTCTCACATCGTCTGCTCACATTATCTCCTGCTGTGACTTCTTCAAGCAGCAGGAACCCCTCTCTTACTCTCCCCCACACACTCCTTCTCTCATTCAGGTTGGGATGATACCTTCATCTCCTCTCTGGACCCCCCTCCTCCTCCTCCTCTTTCGCCCTTCTCCCACCACTCTCCACCCTTTGCAGAGCTCCTACCCTCTGGAAGCATTTGTGTTGGGGCTGATGAAGGCAGTTTTTGCCCTGTGCAGGGCCATTTACATCAGAGGAAGAGAGTCGGACAAGGTTTGCCAGTCTCCCTCAGTCCGTCCTGCCATAATAAGTGGAGCTGCCCACGCTCTACTAATGCTTCCCTATTTCATCTTCACTAAGCGTCCTTGAAAGCATCTTGCACTTCCATAAAGTGATCAGTCGACACACTCAGGCTGGACACAGCAAAGCAGCCTGTTGAACCCCAGTGGGCAGAGAGAAAAGAACCAAACTGAGGTGGCAGCCTGTAGAAGTTGAGCGAGATGTTCCTCATAGTGAGGGTTAGGGTTAGGTTAGGCCAGTTCAACTGGAGAAACAGCTTCGTCTTTGTTGGTCCGCATGTTCTGGCTGTTCGTCCTTCTACTTTTTGGCTTATTTATTTCCTTATGTCTTACACTGTATTTGTGGTTTCTTCTTTAATACTGTTGTAGGTGTCGGCTCGTAAGCTGAAGCCTCAGATTCAGCCTCCTCCAGGTCCGCAGGGGAAGGCTGGGTAAGGAAAAAAATGCTGCTCATATTTGGTAAAGTTACTGTTTCTGCACTGTCTGTAACTTTCAGATTACATGATAGTGCTTACAGTAAAAATGCATGTCAAAAACTATTTCAAAGCATTGCTCAGGTGCACTCACCTCGAGCTTGGACACAGTATCCTATGCTGAGAAACTTACAGTGGGAGGTTAAGAGAGGTTATTTCTAACCCTGCTTCATAGGCAGAACCATGCTGTGCATTAATGAAGTTGAAGTTGTAGGTGTAGTGTCCTGTCTGTGTTGGTTTTTCTCGTCTTTTGAAAGTTTAAGTTGTGAAGTCACATCAAACAGCACTGTCTCTGGGTGAATTTATCCAGTTCATCTTGGTGATATGTGTCTCAGGTGAGATCGAGCAGCTGTCAGGGGACCTGAGGTACCAGTAGAAACTCCTTGCGTTTAAAGATGCTGGGGATAAGTTTGCATAACATTCGGGGCAGTGCTGCTGGCAAAGTTGAAGATTTCCACAATGATAATTTGTTACGTTCAAACAAATCAAATAAACAGACAAAACAAAAAGGATGGTCTTAGCTTGTTTTTAAGTCTTACATTTTGGCTTTTTCATCTGATGTTTTGTGTTTGGAATTTACGTAAACCTGGAAAATGAAACATTCAAAACTTCTGGGCGTACTCCACCTAAAGACTTCCAGATCAATCTATGATACATTCATTGTGGTACAACTGTGACTTTACTATTAAAGCTGGCGGAAGCTCTTAATTCACACAGCAAGGTGAAAGTCTTCCACACACCAAATGTAACTTAAATAAAAAAAAATATGCTTCCTGAATGATGAGTTAATCCAGCATGCACAAATGTTACCAGCTTCCTTTTATCACAATGTGTACAAACTGAATTTGTACGCTTTATGATGTAAGGAAACACCAGCAGCAGTTAGGGAGTATTTACACTTGTGTTATCAGAGATGGAGCTAACTTGAAACTCATGTCACTATGTCACTATGTTAACATCTTTAGAA
Organism: Chelmon rostratus; assembly: GCF_017976325.1. NCBI lineage: Eukaryota > Metazoa > Chordata > Actinopteri > Chaetodontiformes > Chaetodontidae > Chelmon > Chelmon rostratus. The sequence continues at coordinate 23,712,621 of NC_055665.1, forward strand.
AACCTCATATGGCCTTTGGACTTCTGTTTATCAGAAGACATGTAGGATGTTGATGCAAACTGGAAGATTTGCTATAAACCCTGCACATCACCAGAAATTTCTTTGAGTGGCCACGTACAGACCTTAAAACCACCATGTGTAGCAGGACTTGATGCAGACTTCTCCACCTAGACCCCAGACTCAAACTGCTGCCTGTCAACTACTGTACACACCGACTGCATCCAAAATCTGTACCACGCACACCGCCCTCCTCTTTGACCAATCACAGCCTTCATCTGCTCATGGAGCGGAAGTAACAGGAGTGCTCACTCTGACACTAATCCCGGGTACCACACAGAGCCCCTGCTCCTTTCCCTCCCTTAACTCGCCTCTGTTTCTCCTTTTCGACGGCCCATTTGTACGTTTAATGGGGGTTTCTCGACATATTCTAAGCTAAATGGGTATCTCCCGTAATAGCTATCGCAAAGACGTATTAGCAAATATATTGTCCGCAACCAAGAGACATTATTATTGATACCAAATTAAATAATTGTTTTATCTGGACCTGGTGCTGAAATATCATTAGCCAGAACAGTAGTCAATTTATCTTAGGATAAGTTACTGAAAAACCCCCAATATCATGTGTCAGATTTAAAAAAAAACTCACTAAAGACGTCCAATAATGCCAAAATGTAGCCCAGAAGTCGGGCGTGATACCAGCTGACACCGTCAGACAGAGCACTTTCTCTCTATTGAGTAACGTATCGTCTTTAATAGACGATCTTTACACTTTGAATCTTCTTGCCCTTCCTGTTCAGCCATCACAACAGTCATGGCGGCTGCCGCACGGTTTTTCATCCGAGGTGCAACCTCGAAACTTTCTATCTCCGGTATTGGCACCGGGGCTCAGAGCTGTGCTGGGGCCACTCTGCTGAACCTGTCCCCGAGCTCCGGCTCCCGTACAAAAACACAACGGAGACATGCGGCGCACTTTACCTTCCAGCCTGACCCTGTCCCCACTCAATATGGTGAGTGGCTGGCTAGCCGGCTAACGTTAGCTGCGTTAACAGAAAGACTAATGTAGCGCTGGAAGTTTTCTTGAGTTAACGAGCTGTTAAAAAGACAAGTGTTTTTTCAGCAGTGATAAAAGTTTGTGTTCAGGGGATATGAAGGGGTTGTGTTTGCGCGTTCTGCTCGGTTGTCCTCTGTCAGTCATTGTACTGCACAGTTGGTAGCATTGTTGGTTCAACGCTTTGCGCTTCAATATTAAAAGATACAATTTCGATATTTTTTAAGACGATGTGCTTGGAATAACATAAAATAATAACATTAAAGTGTGGTTATATATTTGTCCACCATTAAGTTACATTTCCTAGCCAGTTGAAAGGTCTTTAGTTTTAATTGTCCCTTATTGAAAAATCTACAGTTTCTGAACGTACAAAATTAACAACTGAATGACAGCTTTATTTCCAGAGTAGGTGCAATAGAGGTTTCAGGTTTTTCTACATCACACTTTGCTCTGTTGGACCATTACTGACTTCAAAGTAGTCATGATGCCACAGAATGGTGCGTTTACGTGTTAGACTGAGATTAACAGTAAAATGAGCACAGAGAAACTCCCTTAATCAGCTGATTCATGTGAGATCTGCTCTCTAGTGGCAAACTTTCCACAATGGAGCTCAAACGTCCAAGTGACCTAATAAAAAGCAAGACCCATCTTTGACTGGAGAGGTGGACGTCAACAGTCAGCCAGCTGACTGTAGTCATGATACCTGCTTCCCTTTGTGTGGAGTAAGGTTGCAGCGAACAGCAAACGCTTTAAAACAATGCTGCTATTGCTCATAAGCTGGGTAATAAATGACATAGGCTTAATTATTGAAGTCTCAGCCTTTAATTGACCCATAAAAGGATCAATGTGTAAGATTTAGGGAGATTGACTGGGAGAATATGGCAGAAATTTTATATAATATTCATCTACAGAGGGAGCAGGCCCTCTTCATGGAGTCGGCCATGTTTCTACCGTATCCCAGAGCAGACAAAACAAACACCGGCTCTGAAGAGCACCTTTCGCAAGTTTCACAGCCACCTGTGAAACTTGCGAAAGTTCTGGGCCACTACACACTGGGTTCTCCTGCACGCTTGGAAGGGGAGGGGTGAGGTGAGAGGTATTCATTTGGTTGCAATCTGCAACTTCACGGCTAGATGCCACCAAATCCTACACCCTGATCCTTTAAGCAGCACAGCTGAACAATAGCAGGGTTAGAACTGATAGGGTAACTGTAACATATGATTTAGTTTCGCGTTGCTGGCTGTGGACGTGAAGATTGTAGGGGAACTTGCCAAACAAGAAAGCACTGCATGGCTTCTGTAGTTGTCTCGTGTGACAGGTAGTCTGTCGTGGCCTTATCGCATAGGAGAATGGTATCTGTATCATATTGCATAGTGTGAGCCAGTACCAAACAAGGCGTGAGCTCATTGTTCAACCCACAGTTCATTTGACCGTATGTTAGTACTTAAGCAGCTGCCTAACATTTTTAATGGATCCAGAGCAACAACTATCATTTTCTCCTTTTCTGTAACAAAGAAGTGTGTGTCCCATTGATTTAACTCAGTGAATCTCTGTGTCCTTAATGTGGTTCCTTGCCTGCAGTAACTGGTGTGGTCACAGTCATAAAGAATTGTTGCTTGTCTGAAGTCCTTTTGTTTTATTTTTTATTTTTTATTTTTTTAATCTTAAAACCTTTTAGGTCCCACCCAGAAGATGAACTTGTTCCAGTCAGTTACAAGTGCCTTGGACAACACACTCGCCAGTGATCCAACAGCAGGTAGGATGCTTCAACAGGAAGAGGAATTTTATGGCTGAAAAGTACCTTCTATTTATCATTATGCAGTTTTTGAAAGAACACACTGGCTTTCATCGGTTGGGCGATATGTTTAAACTCTTGCATGTCAGTTCTGTTCAACAACCGTTCACTGGACTGACACTGGAATACATTTGCAGTCAGTTGTTTCCTGGAAGATATCAGTGTCCCGGACATAGGGAGACATTCCGGTCAAATGTCATCTGGGTTATCATCAATATTTCCCTTTTTGTGTCTTAGCGTCAAATGGGTACAACAATTTTTGAAACTGGTCCAGTAGTTATTGAGTGTGAAATGGGTTGCAATTTAATCCCTTAGTGCATTTGTGCACAGCCAAGATACGCCCATTAAAAGTGTTTGTTTTTGCCACTGACAGGCTTAGATTGTTGTTCTTGATTGTCCTTGACAACATTACAGTTAAAGAGTAAGATCCTTTTTGGTTACCCAGAAATGGAAGCTATATCACACTCGCCAAAACCACCAGACTCCATTTACAGAAATAGTAATTTTATAATCATGAAACCCAGCAGAAACAAAATAAAACTCACCAAAACCATCTTGTTTTGTCCTTAAACTGTCCCAAAAATCACCACCAACTCTAGTCTGCTTGAAATACACCCTTAATTCACTAAATCGGGGGGGGGGGTTGTGTATTTTCACATTTAACTCAGGAATAATTTTAACTGAACATTATGACAGAGAAATTTAAAGATGCGAGAATTCAACAGATTTTCTAGTAATTGTTAACCATTGACAGGGCAAGTAGAAATCAAAATCTTGTGAAAGTTACTTATGCTATTCCTTGTTGTGTTGTAAGACTGACACAAGTTAAATGTAGCCAGCTGCTGTGTCATGTTATTTAAAAAAAATCACATCTTAAGTTATCCTCATAGCCTGTGGTAATACTCAAAACAATGTCCCATTAGTTCATCACAAGGATAGAAATGTTGCTTGACGTTTCTCTGACCCAAAGCTGATCAAGCCCCAGTCAGAGATCTGATTAAAAATAGTCATAATTTTATTTTTCTCTCATTCACATATTGTGACTTTTTGAAAATTTGGACATATATAATCTTGCTCATTCTTTACTAATATGCTGAAGCCAAGAATCTTAAGAAAACCTGCTCTTTCATAACTAACTGTATTGTGTGTTTGTCTGCAGTCATCTTTGGGGAAGATGTTGCCTTTGGTGGAGTATTCCGATGCACAGTGGGCCTGAGAGACAAATATGGTAAGATGCATCATTCTCTGTCGATTTGCCCCATTCAAAAGCCTCTGGTGCTGAGTTTGCTTTAAAAAAAAAAAAACTTAGCTGTATTTCCATCTGTTGTATGTGATTTTGCCACTAGATGGCAGCAGAGGACTGTGAAGAACCTCACACCACCTAGTTTCATGAAAGGTCATATTACAGTTCAGTGTTCTCCTAGAGGACCAGAAGGATCCGTTTGCACTGATGTATCAGTTGTAGCAGGGTAGTCTCACAAACTTGATACAGTAAGCTGATAGAGCTTGTCTATGCTCACTGCTGAGACTTTAGTTTGGAGTCTGTAAGTTTTATTTTAGTGCTCAAATTTCAAGTAAATTTGAAATGGTACATTTAAATGGTGCAGTATAGCTACAGGCCTGTCAGACACGTTCTAGCATGAAAAGCACAGGTGTAATAAATAACATAAGTGTAGGCTGCATTGGATTGGTCCTGGTACTGTGCTTGCTGACCAACAAGCATATCTTACTGGGATGTTTAAATGTAGACGAGCCATCGGTAGTGTCATTAGCAGCACCTGTGCTCTTCCTGCAATGAAAAGTCACAAAAGTCACATTTTGTGACACTTTGTGAGATGTTGCTAGAATATTATTTCATTTAATTAGTTTGCATTATCTTGTTAGGTATTCCTTAAAAATCCTAAAATGCATGTATGATTGGAAATTACATGTTGCAGAAATGTTGCTCTGTCCTCCATGGATTCAGCCTTTCGAGCAGGAAGAAGCAGTCGTGGCAGATATTAGCTTATTGCAGATATTTCAGAAATGGCATGTATTTCAGCTGACAAGTGGCAAGACACTGTAATGCAGACATGCCAAAGATATGCTTGAGGTCATTTCGAAAACCATGTTGTTGCCATTATATAGTTTGTTCACCAGAGCAAGTTCATTTTACAGCTGTAAAACATCCAGCTCATGCTCACAGTTCTTTCAAAACTAACTTGAAAGATCCTCATCAAGGATGTTTTAGCTCTCTTATGTAGAAAATAGACCAATATCAACCAGCATTTTGTTATATTTCCAAATATCAATGTCAACCTAAAATATCCTTGACTTGTCAGGGTCACAGAAGACACTTTGACTGCAGGTGTTACATAACATTATTGATGGCTCTGTTCTAGTCAAGTGTCCCAGTAAGTCATGACAGTGTGACAGTGAGCCAGCGTTCACAATACCAGGAGCCTGAAAGTGAAGCAGCTAAAGGGAATTTGGCCATCGTTCATTTTATTATTTACACCTGCGCCGGCTGCTTTAAGGTGTCAGAATGCCTTCCATGAAAAATGCTTACCGGGATGTTGTTTCTACTGCAACTTGCTTGGACGTTTGAGCCCCGAACCCACAGAGAGCACTGCATCTGCAGTTTATTACATTAGTAATTTATGTTTCTGCCCGGTATTAGTCAGTGAGGATTTTCCCTTCAAAAGGAGCTGGCAGCTCCAGTTTTGATTCTGTAGTTGACAGTCAGACAATAGCCATAAATCTGCATGGGGACAGAAAAAGCCAAAGACATGGCAATATCATTAAGTTTTTTCTGCATAGAATAGCCTATGGACATGCCCAAGATTGATGCTGAGTAGAAGAAAAGTTGTTGGTTGTAACCAATTTCTCCTGGTTTTGCTGGAAAATATACAACGTTTTGATCCAAATGTTTTTTTTTTTTTAGTAAATCTGGAAACAACCAAATTGTAAACTCTCTTTTTTCCGCTCCAAATAACATTAAGCATCCCAATGTGTCCTCAGCTAAATTCAGGTCCTGAAACAGGTTGACTAAACACAGTTTCTGTACTGTGTTGTTGCCGTGTGACAGTACTCAGTTGGTTTTCTTGTCATCGTGGTATAAACTAGTATAAAATAATCAGATGTCACTAGTCTGCTTTTCTTGTTTTGAGTTCATTTTCAGTTTATGTTGTATGCTTGTTTTTTTTTTTTTGTTAATAGCGAGCGGTCTCAAATCCGCCCTACAGTAGCTGGCTTTGCCTTTTGTTGTCATTGACGTCAGAGGTGTTGACCTTTGAAGAGGGATGATTATTTTCCATCTCATCTTTGTGTACGATGACAAGCACAAAGCTGTGTTTATCCCTCTCACTACTGAAAGGGATGGTGCACACCTCTGCCATTCACAGCCGTTACACAGAACAGAGGTTAATGCGGGGCAGGCGCTATATGAATGGCTTTTTACGAGGCGGATGCATTCGCCTTCTCATCCAGCTCTCCCGCTGCTGGCCACTGGCTACTTCTGAGAGCTTTAACTCTGTAAACAACAGCACACGTTGACCCCACGCTCTGACTAGCTCTCCCTCTCACTGCTGTATGTGCAGACACGGTGCTGTCAGACAGCACTGAATATAAAAGCTGTCTATTTAAATTTATATTCTAGACTCAGACGCCCAAAACGTCAACACAACGATGAATTTGATAGTCGCACGTTGCGTTATTGTAACATCACTTGGTTTTATTGTTATCATAATTGACTTACTGCTCAGCCCTTTGATGGCACACAGAAGCAAACACACACTTGTCACATGTGTCACTTTCACATAAAGCTGCATAGTTGAGGTTGGCTTTAGTCTGAACGACCAGGCACTAAATTTTGATCTCTTAATTGTTCGTTCCTCCGAGGGTTTCTGGCTCTGCGGTTGCTAATTGAACGATGTGAGCACGGAGCAGGGCACATAAGGGCAGAGTTTCACTGTTGAGAAGCACACTTCCCAGCAAAACAGAAAAGACTGGCAAATACGCAAAGATGAGAGCAAAAATAACACTCTGGACCCACATTTAGAGACCCACTGTTGCAGCTGTTTTTCAGATTATAGGGTGGAGAGTGGGAAATAGTGGGGGGGCTTTTTCTTCTGTTTTCACTCCGTGGGGGTTGTGTGTGCGTCGCAGGCTTGGTTCGCTGCAGTTGAGGAGCCATCAGCTTGACGCCTCATATATGTTAGGACTGCATGGCATTTTAAGAGAGAATATTCTTTGCAGTGTCATCGCTCAAGTGTGTGGCATGTGCTCTGTTATCACAGCAGCCTTGCTTTTCCTCAGACACCCTCTGCAAGTGTGGTCAGTGGTCCCAAATAAAAAATGAATTACAGTGGGCTGTTCAGCGATCCCTGCCTGCATAGTGGCGGGCATGCTTTAAACCTCTGCGTGCACTTTTCTTCCTGTTCAAATTGATAAAAATGAGCTCCTTCACCCCGTTGCCGCTGGTCGCTGTAACTTATACTTCCCCCTCTTAGTCTTTTTTCATCATCTCTTCTGCTGTCTCCTCAGGTAAGGACAGGGTCTTCAACACTCCCCTTTGTGAGCAGGGGATTGTGGGATTTGGTATTGGTGTAGCTGTTGCTGGTGCCACAGCCATTGCTGAGATCCAGTTCGCTGACTACATCTTTCCCGCCTTTGACCAGGTAAGTAGGGCTGCAGCAGAGGATTACTGTCATCACTGATTAATCTGCTGACTGTTTTCTTGATTAATTGTTTTGTCTGTAAAATGTCAGAAAACAGTTGTAATTCGTCTCCAAATTGCTTGTTTTGTCTGGTCAACAGTGCCAAATCCAAAGATACTCAGTTTACTTTCATGTATGACACAGAAAATTCTTCACACTTGAATTCTCACATTTGGGAAGCTGAAATCAGCATGTGTTTGGCATTTTGCAGTAAAATTGTTTCATTTTCTGTCGATCAACTAATGGAGTCCCTTGACATATTTACACTTTGTATATTAACACTTGAAAATCGAAGTGTCATTTATAAGCACCTTATGCTTGTGTTAATGCTGATGTTATCCTGGAGGAACCTCTCTCTTAGCAATGGATCACATTCACTGGCACTCGGTAGGTGTTCGGTTAAAGGGACGGAGCTTGGAATGTGGGAAAGTACGCTGACGTAACTCCTGCTATTTGCATCAAAAATCCTTCTTCTCAGTGTCATAACTCAGGAAAACCGGGACGCCACAGACATCATGCAGATAATGCTTGAATCAGGAGCTTGCTCCCTCCTGTGATAGCTGTTTTTCTGCTATTTCTCTGAAAGCTGAAGGGGTGTGTCGATTTAAAGGAGCTCCCAATAACTTCACTTTATGCCCTTAAAATCATTAAAATAAAGCCTTTTCTTCTCTATCAAAAGCATGGCTGTCTGGCTCACTCCATGGCAACATTGTATATCAGGTTTGCATCACCCAAAGCATGATGAAAACTGTATTGGCAAAAATCAAAACACATTAATCACAAATGGAAGTATGTGAAGGACAAGCAACATGGGCAGAAAAAAACAACATAAAAATTAGCTTTTTTTTTAATTGCAATTACTACATTTTATGTCAATACTAAGGCTAAGAAATACCACATGTACATGGTTTCCACACATAGTACCACTCACATGCTAAATGATGGCATATGTGAGTGGCCAAACTATTGCTGAAAAACATGGCTAGCAAAGTAAAATCAGGTTAAAGCTTAAAAAAACAAAAAAAACAGCCAACAAAAAAGACTGTGGCAAATGTTTCTAATGGAAAGGTTTAATTTATGTGTGAGCTCAAGTGCGAACTCAGTAACCATAGTTTTAAACTACTATGCTGCTTTTCACTGCGCTGCAGGAAAGTAGAGCAAGGTTGTACCTTTTATACTCGCCTGGTGCACAGCTAAGAGTGCACAGCACCATTGTTGTACACGTACAAAATGTGATCGCTGAGGCTGAACATCATGATCCAAGTCAGCAAAATCATGAATATGAATACGTGCTTTGATTGCATCCATGTGGTTCTTCTAGTACCATGACAATAATAACCAGCTATGCATGTGTACTTTTATTTGCATAGGAGTGATTAGGGTCTCCTAGCAAAAGCTACAAGATTCAGAAAACACTTGTCAGGAAGAAAAGAAAGTAGATAAATTCTCTTTCCCTGGCAGCCACTAATGTTAGTGCTGTTATTTAATTTCCTGACTTGTCCTCTGTCTGGTTTGTATAGCATATTCCTTGTTGCTATAGGTGTTTGATAAACAGATCTCAAATTGTGTATTGTTTCGTATTCTACAATGTAGCTCGGAAAAATCTGTTAAACAAAAGCAGCTCTTTTCCATGTCTCCCCCCCCTGTGAGCGTGGAAGATTAATGTGGCATTAACAGACCGAGCGGGACAGTGGACGGCGCTGCTGTTTCACCATGCGTCCATGTTGACACTCGTGTCTCTCTGTGTATTCTCGCCCTCCACAAGATGAATGCGAGTCCCTGCTATGTCAAGGCAACATAAAACCGAAAATGTGATAATGGAGCCAGTTTTCTAAGAGGCTCCTGCTGCGGCGCAGAGCAGCAGTAGATTAAATCTGGTGTCGGGCCTTGAATGGGCTTCATCCCTCTCCTTCTGTGCTCTCGCTTAAAATCACGCGGTCCAAACTGACCGGAGAGAGAGATATAAAAGCTGAATTAACAGCCCACCTGAGTTTCGGGGAGGAAAACGTGGGACACCTTTTTGGAGGAAGACCAGCAGCAGAAACTGTAGAAGTTAAAAGAAACCAGACACTTGAGGTGATTCTTCTCATTAAAAATAAAATAGGGTTTTTAAAAGCTTTAAGGGGAATAACAGAGAATGGCTCAGCGCATGAAGCCTAGACCCACTGTCCACTGGTGTGGTCTTTATTCCTAAAATACGAAAGCTCCCTATTTGTCATGGTGCTTTTTGTTAAATAAATCTGCAATTGATTAAACCAGCATACACTTAAACAAATTGCTTTTGCTCTTTCAGACCCAGGCGTCCCATAAGGACCAGTAGAGCTTCATCTTCTTACGTCAGCTAATATTGTGTGGTTGTGTTAACCTGAGTCATGTTGGTGTCTTTCCAGATCGTCAACGAAGCAGCTAAGTACCGCTACCGTTCTGGCAACTTGTTCGACTGCGGCAACCTCACCATTCGGGCTCCGTGGGGGTGTGTGGGCCACGGATCACTTTACCACTCTCAAAGCCCTGAGGCCTTCTTCGCCCACTGCCCTGGCATCAAGGTCAGCCATGTGGTTTGCTGCAGATGCTGACTTGTATGTGCTTCCCTTTTTTTCTGCTTGTGCAGTTTTCAATTGTCATGTCTTGCTCCCAAATAGACTCAAAAGCACTCTGGCAGAACATGAAGGTGTATAGAATGGTCTGATTACATTGGTGAAGCGCAGTCATCAGCGCCGCCCTACAAAGCCAGAACACAGTAATTGCATATTCGGTCAAAACTGAGTTATAACCTGTATCTGACTTTCTGACATCTGTTTTACTATATAAAAGAGTATGATGCCATAGAAATATGTGATGTCCATAAAGAAACAGCTTTTTAAATTTGCAGTAACTACAGAACAACCTAAAAACCGCAGTATCTAAAACTTGGCTTGGTAGTTGATGCACTCTGCCATGGACAGACTGCACAGCTAAAGTCAGAGGGTGGATCAGGTGAAGGCTGGCTTGTGAGATAGCTGCGCTCCGCTAAAACTAAAGCCAAGTGCAATTGTTTTCGCCTAGCTGATACTGGCAAATGAAAATGATCCGATTTGGTGAGCCATTTAGTTTTTCAGTGTCTTAATCCACATGATGATGTAAGGCAGCAGCTAAATCAATTTCTAAGGAAGAAGGAAAAAACGACTATCTCAAAGTCACGTACTAAAATGTGTTTAATCATAAATTAATCTATTATATTGATTTCAGTATGAAAATGAATAGCATACAGACAGATAGAAACACAGAAACACGTGAATGGCGAGAAGGCTGTGAGAACACATGCTGCCAGCAGAAAGTGCAGTTTCTTCAGTGCTCTGGAAAGATTGTCCACAGGTGCAGCGCACTATCTGCTTTTTAGGCGTTGTTGGGCTTCTATGGCAGTGATTTTATTGGGATAAAAAGACATGAAAAAATGAAAGCGTTACAACCTTTCCATCTGTTTTCCAGTTTTCTGTCCAGCCTGAAAACCTTCACTTCACTTGTTACTATCGAGTCAGTCACAGCTAAAGCTGCCCCCTTTTGTGAATCATATTTGTTACAAAGCCCCAGATTAAATGGTGTAGGATCATATGGCTTTTTTAAAATCCACTTGCAACATTTTCTGCTAAACAATGTAGGTATAAAAAATGTTTTTGTTTCAAGAATGGGCCACTTAAAGCATCTTAAATAAAACCTCCAAACATAATCTACAGGGATACTACAGGTTGGAGGAATATACATTTTACTCAGCACTGGAGTAACACTGGAGGAGATAAGAGGCTGCGGAGGTGATAAGGGAGTTGGTCAGAGAGAAACCAAGGATTAAACTACTATCTAACCGTGCCTCACATAGAGGCGCAGAGTTACTCCCAAGAGATTGTTCTCTCGCTCTTTATGAACAGAAAACCAACATTTCTTATTGGCTGACAGTATTATGGTTCTTCTCTGCTGCACAGAACATGCTGGTGTGTGTACTGTGGTGTGTAAGCCTTCTGAAAGAAAGGCTTCCTAGGCTGCTGCTGAGATATTTGAACCTTAGAACGATGCCCCACTGAGGCAGCTTCTTGTTAATACCCTCATCATCTCCTCAAATCTTCACAGTTGTGAAGTATTATTTTGGCAACGCTCACCACAATTCAAATCTCAAAGGGCAGTGCCAAGTTCAAGTTATTGCAAATTTCCTGTGACACACTGGAGGAACAACTTGGAGAACCGCACTTGTTTGGACTCCATTCACAAATGGAAGCACAGCAGTTTTCTGCTCCAATTCACCTTTATTAAGTGCTTCAAATAAACTAGAGGAATCCCTGATTGTCACGTTCAACAGCGTCCCCATTTAGTATGATTATAACTATAACAAGTTAAGGGGCACTTGAGTAAGAAATGCAGAGTAACAGATCACTTGGGGAACTGGATGACCTTGTTGTGCCCCGGTGTAGCGGCAACTGGAGAGAATAAATGTCCAGTCGTATAAATTTAGAAGTGTATAAACTTCACGCTCAACGGCAAACGCACCTGCACGCTTCAGGCTTGTAGCAAGGCAAGAGAGAGCCTGCCACTTCAAGTTTGTGTGTTGGGTAACGGGGCCTGAGGAGGGAAGTGATTCCCCCACACACTGATAGTGTCACTGATACAAATTAACAGAATGTACTTGAAGTAAACAGTCTATAACATCCCTCCCTTTTCTTTTTACTGAGCATACATAAAATCATTGAAGTTTCTCGTAAGCCGCAGACTGGGAATGACTGCATGGTTTACAGCTCCAGTTCATCCACTGTGAGTAACCATCGCTGAGCGTAATAAACATGTTGTCTCCCTGCAAATTTCAGGCTGATGAATGTTAATCTTTGTTTAAACTATCAGCGCTGTTAGCTCCATCTGAGCGTCAGTCCCAACACACGTCCTGACCTGGCTTGATTCAGCTGTAGCTCGGTGTTGTTGTGATACCCCAATTCTGACCTAAATACCAGTAAGAGATATAATATCTGACTCAATTAAAATGCCACAGAGCAGAGGAGATGACATTGCAGTACAATTAAGTAGTTGATATAATCACATTTGTCCACATTGTCCACTTTGTAGGTTAAATAGTTCTGTATTGTCCTAATAGACAGTTAATGTAGATTGGGTCCAGTTCAAGGCATGTTGGTTTCTGTCTTCCTCTGGAGCCAGTCTGCATTGCACACTTTGAGAAGAGGTGTGATCACACGTGTAAATAGAACATATAAAGCTCAGACTTGGATGTGTTTCAGTAGCAGTAGTGAAAGCTGTGTTAACATTACCAGGTCTAACAAAGTGTGTCATTTGTTCCTCAGATTGTAATACCTCGTAGTCCAGTGCAAGCCAAGGGGCTGCTCCTCTCCTGCATCGCTGACAAAAACCCCTGCATATTCTTTGAGCCCAAGATCCTGTACAGAGCAGCAGGTGAGCTGGATTCTGAACAAATCTAAAACTTAAGTCGACACATAATAAGCACTTGATAGGAGGTGCTTGTCCCCCCCTTTGAGCCTCGTGCCTCAAAGGTGCTCGATCCGTTTGCCTGGTTTCTTTATTGAAAGCAAATGTTCTCCCTTTTGCTGTGAGGCAGGACAAACAAACAATATGTCTGACTGCAAACAATGTGAGATCAGCAGGACCACAAGTGTGAAGCAGACCGTCTAAATGGGCTGTGAAGTGTTGACAGCGGCGAGCTGAATCCTCTCCCCCCACCCTGCGCACAGGGAGGGAGTGGGAGAGGATCGTCAGTGTTCAGGCAAGCATGGTTAAACTTAAGGCCAGCTTGGCTTTGGGCAGGCCGCCGTGCAGAAAGGTGTCCAGCAAAGTCGTAATAAACTCTTAACGGTCGTTGGCAGCTGTTGCAACACAGTGCTGCCTTGGCTGTGTGATATCCATGATTAAAACAGCATTGGAGGCTTGAAGATGATGTTTGAGCTCGTTATTGTAATGAAAGACAGACCCGGGACACACTGGTACTACCAGCCTCAAAGTGAAGCCTCTCACTTTTTTAAGGTTTGTTTCTCAAATGAAACTGTGAAATTTTACAGCCGACTGCTGAGAGTGTCTCACTTAAAGCACCGGGTGAGCGATCATTGTCAGAAACGTTTCCAACGTTACAGTGCAGTCTGATCTTTAAACCATCATCAGCACGAATGGATTGACTCCATTCATCACACCTCTCCCATTCTTTGTTGAGGGTTTTTTGTTCGTAGGTAAAACTTTCAAGAAAAGAAAAATTGGTTGAAAGTCTTGAGTCGTAGTAAGAAAAAAAACGACTAGCTATTTTGAACTATTCATAATAGCCTGTCAGTGTTCTTTCTATTGTTCTGTACTGTGGTGTTTACTCCCCCTGGTGTTTTGTTGTCAGATTGTACATCAATCAGTGGAAAGTTTTATTGCAAAAGGGGCCTGTGAGCGAATCCACCGATTGTGTTGAGTCCACTGGAATGAGTTGATTTCACTACAAAATTTCAGCATTTTAAATGCCGGTGTGAGCAGACCCTTAGACCTACAGACTGCTACTGATGGTTAATTAGGTAGTGTATAGCTTATTTTCATTTTTATTAATGTCTTTAACACCTCACAGCTGTGGTGGCCGAACAATCTATCAAAGCTATGAAAGAACTGACTGACGTTTGACTGGCCCAGTTGTAATTATGTGCGTTGGAAAATGTATAGCACTGTGTTGGAGCAAGCCTTGGGTATGAAATATAGTACGAGAATCATGTCTCAGATTGAGGTGGTCCATCAGGGCAGCCAAGAGCAGGTCTGTGTTCTTGGCAGGGTTTTTGTTTTCACTGCTGCTCCGTCGATATGGATCTCGGTTTATTGGCCCCTTGGGGCGCGCTGAGATGGTACATCACTAATATGCTCTATGCAAGCGAGAACTTGCTTGCTTGCCATGTTATTTCTTCAAGATAGTCGGGATATGTCAAGATATGGGTCAGTCAATCAAGTCAACATGGATGTTGAGACAGGATGTATTTACTGACCAGCTGGTCTTGTCAAGCTTGAATGAACGTGTCCCACCCACATTAACACACAGTCCCCTTTCTTGTTTCTGGTCGATGCTTTTAAACTTTGTATGTTTTCAAAGCTGTGTGACAACTCACTCATCCACCTCACACAGTGGGTTTAGTACCGGTAGCGTTTCAGGACTTATTTTGATGTCTTAAAGTGGCAGAGCTCTCGTGCCAGGTCCACATGCCTGTAATGATCTCTGCCTGGATTATGAAGTCATGTTTTTAATTGCAGACGCCCTCTTAGGATAAAAACCACACATTTGTCTCAATGAGGCCATACTGTTTTGCGGGGCCTGAGATTCCACTTATTAAACCATAACCTAGTTTTCATAATTCAATTTTAACGTTCAGCAAAATGCTATTATTCCACTCAAACGGCCTATTTTCTGTCTCGTCTGGAAGCCGAAACCAGGAGTTGCATATGATTCATTCAACCCCTTCATGTTGTTTTAACGTAGTGAGTCGTCAGGATGGGCAATTTTTCTTTCCTTTGCAGCTTGAAAGGATCATGGAAGTCATTCAGGGTTTCCAGAAAGGTCTCAAACCCAGCGTCTCTCCAGAGTATAATTACCCTTCCTAATTGTAATTTTGACTTCACGCGTTGCCATGTAGGAATGCTTTTAGCAGTTTGGTTCCCCCAGAATCCGCTAACACTTTGTGCTCCACGTGTTTCGCAGCCAAAGCCGTAATGGTGACTGAAATTCAAAGATGGTTTAAAATACTACATTTTGTAATTATATGTTGTGTCTGGACAGTATAAATATTGCTAATAAGCAGCGTGTTTAAAAGTGATGGCAGTTTGAGTTTATGATAAGTTTTTGCATTGTAATGATTTCCATGACCATGCCTCGGGTTTCCAAGACATTATTAACCATTATTCAAGCCATATACTTACATGCACTTTGTCTTGGACTTTGGTTCAAAGAGAGGCTGGCTGCGAGGCCCCCCCATTTGGACCGATGTCCTGTTCATGTGGCCCCTTTTCTGATTGATATCCCATCCCAGCAATGTTTTGTTGTCAAGATTAATCAGGGTTATGGGCCTGTAGCTGGCAAAAGATATCATTAGGTCATACATTAGATTGTGCACACACTGTCTCTGGTGAGAGATGAGGTTCTGGAAAAAGCATGAAGAAGCATTTGAAATGGGCCAGATAAAATGTTCTAGAGTAGGAATTTGTGTTCTTTGGCAGTCTTGTCATTTCACCAGTTTGTCATCTAGTCTATCATTTAGAGGTCCGGTCAGTTTGGTATCTGAATATTTCACATGAAAACCACAGGGCGCACAGTAAAATGATTAATGAACGTGTTCAGAATGGCCCCACAGTTATTTTTCATGTGAATTTGCATGTAATGTGTTTGCACATAAGCACTGACGGCATATTAATGTGATGTTGAATGTGTTTACGTGTTTCCTCAGTGGAGCAGGTTCCTGTGGAGGCCTACACCATCCCACTCTCACAGGCTGAGATCCTACAGGAAGGAAGTGATGTCACCCTGGTTGCCTGGGGGACGCAGGTAGGCGATCCCATGCACCATTGGCCGCCTCTCAGTAGGTGACCAGAGCAGTTATAAATTGTCATCTGTCTCTGGATCATTTTCCACGGCCACAGGGACAACAGGATCCCAGTACCAAATTCATTAAATGACGTTTAAAGCCACAGACACAAGCAGTGGATTAACTTTGAGTCTATCACAAGCCCCCTCTATCCCAGCAGGGTCTCTCAGTCTGTGGCTGTATCTGCCCAGACATCTCCACAATATCGAGGCTCTCCACGTGTTAACACTACATGTCTGCCACACACTTTCCATTGTTGCCTTTCTTTTCATCAAAAAGATTTGGCTTTCTGCAGCTCGGCATCAGTGTGCCTGTAACTCACTGAGAGTCATCGGCTACTTTGATTGCACCATGCCACTTTGACAGGCTTATCCAGGCCGAAATGTACCTGGAGCATGGTGGGGGGGGGGGGGTCTAAAGGCATTGAGGCAAAAGCCACTATTATTGTTGAAGGGTGGACAGAGGAGAATGGGGGTCCAGTAAAACAGTGGAAAGCATGGCTCTCCTTTTTGAAATGTCGCTCCTCTTTCCCCCCCCCTTACTCCCATCGTCTGTCAGGCCTGTGCAGACGAGAGTAAAGAAAACAGCCCGCACAAAGCGGAGTGAAAGGATGAGTGCCCGATCCTGTTTCTGATCAGCCAAACAGCAGAAGGTTTTCCCCATTCCTTACCAGACTTGTAACGTTTTCTCCCTCAGAAAGATCCACTTTATCTGCTGAAAATACTGTAATGGCAGCATCCCTTCATTATAAATTCTTAAAGTTATTGAGCTTATTTGTTAGCTTGAGGCCAGGGCCTGTATCTCAGTCTGGCTCGACTGTTGACAACTCCTCTAGTTGTGATGATTCAGATTTATCACAGCAATTCTTATTTAGAAGCAGCCGACAATGCCTGCCAGTAAACATGGACTCAGTGAACTCCAGTACTTTATTACACAAATGAGGAATTAATGGGAATAACTTGCACTCCATGTTTTGAGGTTTAAAAAGCTGTTTTCAACTTTTGTGTTTATTAGGCACTCATCTGTGAGACGCTGTGTCCCTTACAGAAAGTATAACAGGATCAGTATTTCATTATTTCATTTATTTTTTTTTATTTTATTTTATTTTTTCTACCTCCTGCATATCAGCATAGCACTTAAAAAGATGTGAATGCTGAATTACATCATACCAGATTGAACAGTGAGTTTGTTTTATTTTGTTTTGTTTTTATACATTTAAAGTAACGTGTTTAATATACATCATAGGGCTGTGAGCCCGTTCTTATAAATGACACGTCAGTACATGTTGCAATACTGCGCTGCCCGATATTAAAAACAATTTTGCAGCAATTCTGCATCTTTTTGATGCATTTACATGATTCAGTATCGCACAACTACATAATTATTTGTTTGTTTTTTGGCCGTTTTGCTACAGCTTTGAAAATGTATTCACCACTCAGAAAAAGCATGGAACTAGGCTATTTGTGTTGTGATCGATATTGCATATGAATTAGATTTTTTTTGTCAATACAGAAGAAGAGTTTTTGTTGTAGCAGGTATGACCAAACTTTTAACTGTATTAACTCTTTAGATTTAAAGGCAGTCTTTTTTTTTTTTTCCCTTTTTCCATTTAGGTCCATGTGATGAGGGAGGTGGCCAACATGGCTCAAGAGAAACTGGGAGTGTCCTGCGAGCTCATCGACCTGCAGACCATCCTGCCCTGGGATCTTGAAACCGTTTGTAAGGTAGCAGAGACACACTTGCAGTCACAAACACAGCAACCTGAACAAGACTGCGTCTTGAAACTGAGCAGCATGAAGTAAAGGAAAATTCCCACACTAATTCTAACTAGATCCTATAAAAACAGTTCCATTTATTTTTGTGTGTTGCATCGTAGTCTGTTTATATCGCTACTTTGGGTCACAGACTGTGTCGCAATGTTCTGCATTCCCTTGTGATTACACTCCCATCGATCCTTTAGATCATCATTTGGCATAAATAACGTTGCCATTGAAAAGCTGTTGTTCTCTGGAATCATCGTTCTTTTGTAGATGTGTTTATTGTGGTGCAGAGAAAATATTCCTCTGGACTGTGTTGTTGTCTTCAGTGCTTGACAAACAGGATTCCTTCCACAGCTGGTAAGACTAGACTACTAGTTTATTTTGTGCAGGCTATGGCACTCATGAAAACAAAATGTTTCATTTGGGGGAGCTTTCAGATTGAGTCGCTTGCCATCTTTATTTATTTTGAAGTGAGGCAACAAGCACGATGCATGACTGGACAGGGAATCAGTCAGTAGACTCAGCGGCCAGGAGAGCAGCAGGAGAGAGTCTGATGTGTTGAAAAAATTGTTGCAAATGAAAACCACAGTGTGTATGTTAAGGCAGACCTCAAGGAGCTTCTTAGTATACAGACATCCCCTCTCAGGATGCTGCTTTTTCCATGATCCTTAAACATATCACATGCTGACTTCATGTGTCAGCACAGTTGCTTTTTGTAGCTAAATCACCAGATACATTTTAATTTTGCATATTTATTACCCAATTTTTTGTGCTCCATTGGTGAAACATATGACTTTGTCAGTGAGAGCTGTAGTTCTTCTGCAAATCTTATAACCAGCAGTTAAGGCAGAGGATGAAATTGCGGTAGGAGGGTCGTAATTTAATAGGGAGTCAATTGGAACTGATGGCAGACTGTAGTATTGTGCTGGCACTGAAGAACTTGCAGCTTGACGTGGGCAGTAGTTAGTTACGGACTGTTTGTTCAAAGAGGCGACTTCTCAAGTGAATGTGGTCATTTTTTTTTTTTTTTAAGTAGTGCCCCATTAAAAGAAGTGCCATAAAACTGAATAGTGTTTATGTGCTGCTTAGTGGGCCTGATGCCAGTCCTGCCACCTCAAGCTTGTCAACAACATCTCTCCTTGTCATTTCCTCCAACCAAATGCCCTCTCGAATGTCTTTTGATTATTAAAATCCCATAAACCAATTTCCCCACAGCCCCCCCCCCCCCCCCCCCCCCCCCACACACACACACACACACACACACACACACACACACACACACACACACATAAACACAGATCCTGTTCCCTTTTTAATTTTAGCAGTTAGGTCATTGTTGTGTTGCAGTGATACACTGGTATCCCTGGAGTGTCTTTTTTCCTCCATTGAGACCTTTCTTTCTGGTGAGATCTGCTGGCTGGGCACAGAAAGAGCCTTTTAATCAAATCTCAGTGAAGGCACAGAATTCATTCTGGACCAAGTCGTGATTCTTATCACCCAGACCAATACATAGGAATACACATTTAGGACTTTTATTTTATCTTTTAATTAATCTGAAGCACAGGCAAATGTCCAGATGTGCATTAGTCAAAATGAAAATGTGAGCGCTGCAGAGCTGTTAAGCTTACACAAGATTTGTCAGCTTAACTAAAAGATGGCGGAATCAGCACTGATGCACAAAACATTGCTGCAAATCTTGTCCTGTTTCCTTTGATGCATCAGTGGTGCTGAAGGCATAATGCAGAGATAACTTCTGTTGTCTGAAGGTAGACATGTAATTGGTTAGTTTTATAAATTCTAAACTGTCTCTGTTTCCAGTTTCTCAAATTTGAGGATTAACTGATTTTCTCTGTTTTATATCGTTGTAAATTAAATTTCTTTGGGTTTCGAAATGCTGGTCAGATAAAACGAGCAATTTGAAAACCACCTTAGGCTTTTTGAACTTTTGATGCAGCCATCAGTCACACACTCACACAATCTC
Organism: Chelmon rostratus; assembly: GCF_017976325.1. Classification (NCBI taxonomy): domain Eukaryota; kingdom Metazoa; phylum Chordata; class Actinopteri; order Chaetodontiformes; family Chaetodontidae; genus Chelmon; species Chelmon rostratus. Next base: position 23,732,478 of record NC_055665.1, read on the forward strand.
CTGTCAGGCTCTTGAAAGAAATCTAAATATTTTTCTTCCAGCAGTTAGCATTTTTTCGATTTGAGCTCTTCGTTATCTGTGAGAGCGGTTATTTTTAAGCTGTTTGACAGGTGAATCGGTCCGCTGTGTGTTTCTGGAGATAAATGTCACGAGGCACTTTTGAGTCGTTTCATTCGTCATACATTTCTTTCCTCCCTAACACATGAGATATGATCCGAAACATTTCAGGTCTGACTAACTCCTACAGACGTGCTTTAAACAAACTTGTAGCTACTCAAAAACCACCCATAATGCAACACTTTGAACTCTGTAATTGTCTACTCCTCTCATATAAAACAAACAGAAAAAACTGATTGTGTGTGTCAGATCAGTGATTCATTGGTCTGTTAGTCATACCCATGTAAAACTCTGAAACAATTAATCAATTACTAAATGTTTGACAATTGTTTTTCTTTTGATTAATCCATGAATCGGTGAATCAGATGTCAGCATGCAGTAATTATATTTTTTAATGTTCTTGGACATGTAGTAGATCAACATAGGCTTTGCCTTCCTTCCTAACAGATAACAGAACATAATAACAAAGCATTGGTAGAAGCCTAGATTATATTTTCATCATTGCTTCTGACAATATCCCAGTGAAGGCCTGAGGCATGGTGTGGTGTACACACCTCACATTAGGTGACATGGTTTTTATGTTAGTAAATACATGGCAAAGAGTCAGTGGAGCCTTTTGTGAAGGTTGTTATCCTCTGATGAATATAGTTTTCGGACCAGTGCTATTCTTAGCTTTAGAGAGGGAGTAGCTAGGACATTGTGTCAACTTCTTAATTCAAAAGATTGCACACCTGGTGTCCAGCTTTTCCGGCATGCACACGTCTCTGTAAAGCTGGCCTTTTGTACCGCTTATTAACTGGCCCTCTGATGCAGTGAGTGTGCAGACAGTGAGATAGGCCGCAGACGCACATCCGGCTGCTGGCAGCCAATTAAAATTTCCTATGAGTCACATTTACCTCGCATATCTTTCAGTCAAGGATGTGTGTGTGTGTGTGTGTGTGTCTGTGTGTGTATGCGTGTGTGGCGAGCTGATTCATATGTAGCCTGTGTTGTTTTTGAGTGTGGATGTATAAAATAAATGAAGAATGATGTGTCTTTTAGCATGAGAGATCATTAAGGCAGCGCTCTGGAGGAACATGCCATCTTTCTGTTTCCTGAGGGATCCATTCTGGCAGCCAGCAGCTATACTTGGATCTAAATATATTCAGCCCTTCCATTGACAAAGGGACTCATGGGCAGAAATTGCTGTAAATGTTGAGAAAAAGTAAGTGTATTTTATTTTGTCCCGCTGTCTGGGGCTGTCCAGTAAATGTAATAGTTGTTCTTTAAGGGATAAACAAAATGGCTGGTTGTCCTCTGCCAGACCAGTGGCTCAGATGATATGCTGTGGAAAGGCTCCTTGCCGTGCTTGGGCAGAATACATGTGGAGATGTAGTTGTGTGAAGATGCTCATGTTAGGAGCACATGCTGCTTAACCCTAGATCGTTTCATGGCTTGTTGTTGTTCAGATGACCAGTTAGCCAACATTTCCGTCCGTTCTTACATCGATCCACATTTGTTTGCCTTGGCTTTGAGATGGCCAGTCAGCAGCATTAAAAGAAAGATCTAAGCTCTCATTATTACAGTATATTAGCCCATCGTTGCTGATTCAGCCTCATTCTCAGCTTTTCCAGATTCCAGATCCGGCCAGTGAAGAACCAGAGTGGCTCGCCAAGGCCTGTCTGTAATACAGTCATTGCTTCTTTAACCATGATGGGAGACCACACTGCACACATGGGTCCTGTTGGGCAGCAGCACCCAAGATACCTCATGGACCTCGACAAAGGGCCACTTTTTTTCCCGTCGATGGTTCTTCACTTATCATAGCTTGTGCGATTGCTCAGTCCACCACAGAGCACATCTGCCCTTCTAAACAGGCCTGTCCGAGACAAAGCCACTAGCATCATTGGCTGACGTGGCCACGATGAAGTCGCAATACTTATAGTCCAACAGCAATGGGACTTGTCATCAGCAAAAGTAAATCATGTCAGGTCAAATTATGTATTTTCTGTTTTGTGTGGGGCTTGTAGAGAAATGTCATTGTTTCCTACCTGTATGCCTTCTCGGGTTGTTACTTTTTTTTAAAGCCACTTCAAATTTGTTTGAATTTAGCATGCAATTTGTTTGAATTAATTCAAATGCAATTCGCAGAGTGTAATGCTTATTATGGGCTTCTGGTGAGGGTCCTGAGGATGAGTGAGGTGAAAAGCAGGCAGTCTGACTTGCTTGTACAGTTGAAGCTGCTCCACTCATTTCTCCGCTGCCTCACTTAGGCTGCAGCTAGCAGGTGAGCCCTCGGATTTGTTGTCGTAGAGAAGTCATGTTACCACCTATGGTGTAGAACCCAGAATACTCCACACACTACTTCTCCGAAGCTTTGGTGTGTTTATTATCCGGTCTGCACGGCGTTGTTCTCTGGTGTCCTCCATTTTTATGAGCTTAGTTTGCTGATGGGTCAACAGAGCATGCAATAGGTCAAGCTGAATTTTAAGAGCCTCTGATGGACCATGAGGCAAACTACTTCAGACGGTCAGTTGTGCTTACAGTTGGAATATTTCGTTTTTTCCCATGCTCAAACAAAGTTTGAATTTCAAATGAAATGTGACCGCCTATATCCCTCCTGATTGATGGTTATAATGCTATAAACACCACTACTGTAAATGTGCACCACATTTACAGTAGATTTGAAAGCCTTTTCTGCCTTCTTTTTCTGATTGATGTATTGAAAGAGTCAACTTTACAACACTAATACTTTTACCAAAAGGTAAGTGCACAAGCTGCAGCAGGGGAAAAGCTGTTGTTGTAGCCTGTGTTGTGTCTCCTAGTTACTTGCTGAGCACAAAGCTCGGTCTGTCATTTGTCTGTTTGTCTCCCTATTATCTCTGACTTTCTCACTCTGTCTGTATTATTGGACTCATCCCAGAGATTTTTGTTCATTTCAACTACAGGGAGTAACTTAGTCGGGGCATGTCTTCTTAACAAGTCTGTGCTAGCCTGTGAGTTTGCAAGTCCCTATCTGCTCCTATAAATGTCGTACATCATCCAAAATCTGTCTTTTGAGTATCAAACACCCACCTCAAGGTGGATGTAAATACATGTTGCTGTTGTCAGCTTGACTTCATGTGTGTCATGTCCAGCATAATACACATCCCAGCTGTCCACCTCCATGCTTAGTGTTTGGCCTCGTTTGCCCAGCATGCACCTGTCTTCCATGAGGACTTTTCAGGCAAATGCAGATGGGTTAAAAAATGTGCATTCATGCGATAAAGTTGCTGTATAATTGGATCTTTGTTCAATTACATGCTATTGGCGACAAGAGCAAGTGTCCCCTAAGCTGTGAGTGGTGGAAAATAACACAACCCTCTCTGTTAGGAACACTGTGGCTGCATGTGTTGTTGTGCTGTGGTGCAACAATCCCTGCACCACAGCAAACAAGGAACATGTGGGCCACAAACACAGAGAGAAACTTAAGTTCAGTGAGGACAGTGAGTCTGGAATTTGCTACTTCAGATGCAGAAGCATCATATTATTCATGCTGCATTCATAGTAGCTTATTGTAATGCATATAGCCTGATCCCTGATGGCCAAAAAGGAACTTAAGAGGCTTTACAAAGACTTATATTTTGAACAGCTTTCCCTGTGAGTTGCAGCTGTTGTTCAAACCTGTCTGAAGTATGACATGTCAAAACAGTTTTCTAACCTCATCAGGCAAGTTGTGTAAAATCATGCCAAACTGCTGGTCATTACATTTTCGATATTACACCGTATGAACATTTGGGAGCAGCGCCGACCCTGATGCCGTGCTGTCAGGCCATGAGAAAGCCTGTAGGTCCCCGGTGTGCCTGGTAACGGTTTTCTCCAGCTCACTGTCTTCTCTTAAATGTGTGTAAACTTCCTCCCTCAATAGATGTGTCTCTTGGCTGGCGCTTCAGCTGAAGTCTCTGTGACTACAGTGCTGCCTGGATCTCAGCCCTCGTAGTGATGCAACCAATTTGGCTGAACCTGTTCAACCCTCAAAAACACACGCAGGAGGAGTCAGTTCATGACTTGCAGTGCACCAATATCCTAAGCCTTACAACATATAAAATATATATCTGTGTGAGACGCAGACAAAGGCAGAATTTAATGGCTGGTTGACGAAGGAGGGAGAGGTGTGTTTGGGGGGTGGGTGGTTAAGGAGGAATGTGCAGCATCTGTTCTGATTCTTGGAAGTGGTGCAGGTTGCAATGTCTGCATGTTGTGAGTGCTCTGGCGTCTGTTGACTCACTGCACAGATAAGACCTCCTTATCAAGGCTCTGCTTACCCCCTCACTCTCTCTTAATGGTTTCAAGCTGTAATGTGCGCCCCGAGCCAAAGACAGCAGGTAAATACAGTGCATGGAAGCAGGCAGGACACAGTACCCTCAGATATGTTTGCTTGTCATGCGCTGAGGTGGAAAAAGGCAGAACGCAAATGGACTCAGGGAGCCACCAGTGTTTTCTGCTCAGTGTCAAGTTCAGCATGTTGTTCTAGGCTTGATGGCTGTGGTTGTTCTTGTTTTTAATACCACCTACCATAATTATATGGGGTGAATAATCTGTCATTTGAAGAGACTTACACAGAGCAGTGTGCCATGGGGGCTGATGGAAAACCTTCAGAAATTGCTTCCACACATTAATATGGAGCATAATTGTTAAAAAGATGATGCTTAAAAAAAAACACTGAATTGTCTTCATTTATGCAAAACTGATCCTGGCTTCCTCAGGCGGAAAGTCTTTTGATAACAAATAAAAGCAGACTCTGAAGCAGTGTCTTTGCTTTAAACCATAACTTAAATATTTATTACTGATAAAGAAGTCTGGCTGTTGCTTTCAGTGGGGAAACCAAGCAAGTGATATCAATACGCTGGGTTTTACCACCAAACACTCCCCCAACCTTCTCTGAACATGTTTTGGAAAATTTGATGTAATATCAAAATGTTCGAGTGTCAGAGTAATTGTGGTTAACTGAGCTTTCAGCTTGATGATTAGTTTCCCTTACGGCTAGAATCTTCCAGCTTTTTTTTTTCATATCTATATAAATACACGTTTCCCCAATTTTGACAGAGGATTGTTCTGCCACATCTGGCAGTAGCGCTTTTAATAACTCCATCATAAAAATCAAGAACTTTCCTCCATTCACAAGAGACCCTGAGCTCAGTTACAGAATAAATGATGGTGATGTCAGCTTATTAACGATTCCACAACTTGAAGCATTTATGTTTTGTCAGGTGGTCAGTGGAAGAAAATAAACTGATTTTTTTTACATTTTGATTGTGCCCAAGCCAGAGAAAAGTGACAAATTTAGATTTAACAAGGACTGGACACTTTCCCCATTCTACCACTTAAGAAGTCTGCTTGGACATCGACCACTCACAGCAACCTCATTATGCTTGTGTCTCTGCTACGATCATGTCGGGTTATGAAAGTGTGTGGAGATCGTCCAATGAAGCCAGGTTTCTGAACGGCCACATGGAAATTTGTTGAAACAAGTCTGCTGGCAAATGCTGGTTCAAAGCAGGCTTACTTGATCCTATTTTGCCTATTGCATGTGAACATGGCACAGCAGGTTTTATTTAAGTTGTCACCACGCTGATGATGCTGAAGGCCAACCTTGAAACACTGATGGGCAGCATCTGAACCCGGCGACGTCACTTTTCCTCCTCGTTCCAGCAGCAGCTTCCTATGAGCTCTGCATTTCCATGAAAGCCAGCTGAAGAACATAGAGTAGAAGGGATGGCCCGTCCTTTTTGCTTCATCTTCTAGCTAGAAACACGAGCCTTGAGCTTGTCATTATGATAATGGTGTGGAACAGCAAATCACAGCTACCAACAGGTGGCCTTCAGACGATGGCCAAAGACCTGACTGTTTCTGCTGCTATTATTTTATTTATTTTATTATTTTTAGAGCGGTGTTATTCAAATAGGAGCAAGGCTACAGGAAAAAAATAGCTGTAAAACCATCTGGACAGTAGTAATGGCACATACTGTAAGCAGGGTTGGTAAATGAGCCTCTGTGAAATTGTAACCATATGAGTGTCTGATACTTCTTAAAATTTTATTAGGACATGGTGATTTTTTACGTTCAGTAAATGTTGAGTATAATAAAATGATAATGGACAGTCTGTAATTCTAAAGCAATAAAAGCATGCAAATAACAGTATAAATCATTGCTTTAATGTGAATCTATAAAAAAACATGAGGGACTATAAAACATTTTAATGTTTGCTGATTATGTCAGAGAACATTGCAGGTAAGGGTTTCGGTCATTTGCATCATCTTTTTTATGTTAAATGTGAATCCATAATTTAAAAACACAATAATTTTCCCTTTTTTCCTTTACTTTTGATTTTTTTTTACTGCTGAGCTTAAGTGATAGCACCAAACATAATCTTCGAATTGTAGATTTTAAGTTTCTGTTTTTTAAGCTTGTGTTGTTTCTGCAGAAAGAAATGGTCCATGAAGGCTCATTTGAAAACGGCTAATTTGAAAAAATAGAATTGCTGAATTGCTAAAAAGAAATGCAAAAAGCAGAAGCAAAGCATCAGCGCATCCAAGAAACATTCAAGACTGAAATCCAAAGGTGGTAGGAGACGCATTCCAGCCAGATGTTGTAAAGGTGTAAATTCATCGGTCTCTCAAAGACACATACGTAATCTTTACTCCTCTTAGTGTAACTATGTCAGTAAGCGGTCTGTGGAAATATCAACTCACTGTCTGTTTTTCTTAATACGTCCATGGTCTGTCTCCTCTGGCCTTGCGATAATGACAGCTGAAGTTGAAATTACACTGAAATGAAGCATTGATCTCTCTCTGATTAAAGCAACGAGGAAACACATACGATCAAATACAAGGTGGACCCAGCCCAGTGGGCGAGGAGCAGCGGGGGCTAGAGTCCAAGAAGACGATAAAGCTGTTGTCTGGCCCGTAGTTCATAAATACGATTCGTTCACGTGTTTGCGTTAGCTAATGCTAGCTAAACAGTTATTGTTGTAACTAAGTCGATCAGTGAAGAAGGTATTCTTCTTCTGCTGTTTTTGTCAGTTACCAAGCAGCTTCAGGTGCATTACCACCTCCTCTGATTTGCATGTCAGGAAAAAAAAAGACTGATTGCAGTCAGATTTGTGTTCTGGCTGTCAGAGGTGCATATATACTGTAAGTGTAAATGAAAGTGTCTTGAATCTCATTTGGATTTTATCCAGATGCAAGACACTTGACCTGATGAGTGTAAATGGGGTTGGAAACCACTGCTTAGGAGGATGGATATACTCAGCATATAACACACCAGCAAAGACAGTCGGACATTGGGTCATTTGTCGTGCCAATGTAGCCATATTTTTTTTCTTACGCCTTTTTTTTCAAAGCACAGCTGCATTATTTCTCCAGTGTCTAACGATATCTAAGACTGCAACATGTGTATTCACTTTGTGTAGAAATGTGTCATTTAAAGCTAATAAGAGACGGAGAGGAGGGAAGACAAAAAGGGTCCTAAAGTTAAACACCAAACCTCATCAAAGACGCTCATGTGCGTGTTCAGGATCTCATGACGCCTATTGGTGTCTTAGCATTTAAACTGTTCTCAAAGTTGGCAATTAACATGTCAAATGTTTTTAAGATTTAGCAAATGAGAACTCCACGTAGAGAACATGATTAGTCTGTAGGACGTTGGAAATGTGCAGGAAAATGATTTTTTGAAAGGATGGGAACCCCTGCTGCCAGAGGATTGTTCCCAGGAAAAACATAGCAGACGTTTAGAACAGCAGATGTAAAACCTTTTGATGAACTGGCTGTGCATTCAATCAGTTTGTTCTGTCATTTGATGGGAGATTAATGCAACAGAAATGCATTGTGAGCCTACATTGGGATTCAGCTGGTGGGTTTTGCCCTTGCACTGGCGAGGCCAGGTTTGACACCCAGCGCGGTGCTGAGCGGACTCTGCCTTTACTTGGATCTGTGGTCTGGAGCAGGGCCAGGGGATGGGGTGGACGCCTGCTAGCGATTAGCACACAGACGGGCCGGGCTCATGCCTGTGTTTCCCTTTCAGTTGAGGGGTCTCAGCCAGTATCTGCTCACTGGCCCACCACAACACTCCTAATATCTTTGGCCCACTGTCACACACACACACTGGAAACAATCAAAGTAGAAGAAAATGGCACAGGAAGAAAGTGGCCAGAGGTTTGGGCCCACTCCCCACATTCTTATTATTGTAGCCCACGTCTGTAATTACAATGTTAACACTGCGCTCTGTGGACCGAACCAGCGGGACTTTGTGGAGGGAAAGAAAACGTGGGGCAAGAGGGAGCCGGATAAAGATTGGAATCGGGAGAGGGGGGATTTGGGGCGAGGTGGGATCATATGTGCCATTTGGCCGTTGCGTGTGTCATAACTCTGTCTTGTGTGGCGCTGCAGCAGTGTTTTGGTGGTTATATCAGTGGAAAATTACTCATGGGTGTTTTGGGGGGACGGGTCCAGCTCCTCTTTCTCTCTCCTGGTGTTGCTGGTGAAAGGTATGGCGTAATGCAACTCTGCGAAAAGGAGAAATCCTTGACCAACACTTCAGTTTACTGCATTTGGGGAATTTATCTGGATAAGAAGTGTAAATTGATGAAGGCCATTTGTGGTTTGCCAAAAAAGGTATAATAATCTCCCCCGTGTATCTCCTGCAACCCCCCACCCCCCACTTGACTGTCTGCTGCTGACTTCTTTTCCATTATCCCTCCTGGCGGTAGCCACTGCTCACATTCCACAGCTAGGCACTGGAGATTTCTCAAATTCTTCGCAGTGTCACTCACTGGAGAAATGTGGCCGAATCCACACTGAGACTCGTTGAAAAATCGTATAGGCTCATAGTTCATCACTTCTGAATATTAGCCATGGTGGTCCTGTTTTTGAAAGAGGCAGACTACGAGTGATTTCCACAGATCAGTGTCTCCCATACAGATCAACCAGATGAGAATAACAAAAAGAGACTGTTGAAAATAGGCAAAACAATCGAAACAAGGCATGGAAATCATACTTTCCTGTTCAATTTCTGTCATGCAGTGACTGTTGGCTAAACACCATTTTGGTACCATATGATAATAACAATGATGGTGATGGCTTCGTCTATTTTGTTATGAAATGAGCCCTCTAAAAGCAAAAGGCACGTTAGATTGGATCGCTCGTCACGTTTTTGGGCCAGGTCCTTAGTTTTCCACAGCAGAGGACGGTTTTGTTAAGGAGCCTTGGCCAGAGGTGTGGGCAGATTGAGATCATCGAGGTCAGCCTGAAGGCCGATAGCAGGAGTGAGTGGAAAAGGGAGAGTGTCTGAAGTCACAAGGGCACAGAGACATCCAACAGAGGTCTGCTCAGATGCAACACACACCACCAGATAGTCTGTTGCTCAGGGATTCTCCAGATCCTTTAAAAGTCAGTTATTAATCAACAGATTATTGGCATAAACTGAATCCAAACCAAAAACTAATAAAAGATTTTCATCAATCTTGAACAGAAGTTTTTATGTTTTTCTTTTCAAAACAGCTCTTAAGATGTAATAGAAAGCACATTTACTAATGTGTTTTTTCTTGCAAGATTTGAAATTCCCTTTCAAGCGTGGTGGGGATTTGTTAACAATTATTTGAACTCTCAATTATTTTCATGTATTTCTTCGACTTTCTATTTGTTGTTTCTGAGCTTTGATTAACTGTGTTGTGTGTTGAAACTTTGACAACTTTCTTGACTGAACTTCAGAGTTCAGTTTGACTAACACGATGATGTTTTTTTATACTGAAGCTGCTCAACTAAGAGTTTTCTTAAAGTTAAGATCAATATATCTGTTTTTCCAAAAAAAGAAAATATTGTTTTTGGACTTTTTAGTGTAAATGGTTGAGGGTTTCCTACGGCATCTGGTGACTGATGTTTTAGAGCTGGCATCGCTGGGATACTGTATGTATGAGCTTCAACTCAGAAAGTTGATGTTAGTTAGCCTAGCTTACTAGCATTAGCACTGATTCCTGATAAATGTTGCTTTTTATTTATGTTATTTTATCACCTGCTGAATCATCTGCAGCTCCTGCACACTGACTGATGTGTTCATCCCACATTATACAAAGCAGGAGCGTCTAGCCTGCGTTAGCTCTGTTTCATGAGATCCAGCTGTGGTGACGGCTAATAACCAGACTGTCAGCTCACAGCAACACATAGTCCTGTAGCCTCTGCACTTCATGCGCTGGACAGTGACGTGAGTCGGTAGATAAAGTAATAAAAGTACGATTGGTAGCGCGATGAGTGCTCAAATCATACATGGGACTAGCTGACAATGTTGGGCCCCCACAGCTGGTTAACTGCCTGTGTTGCCATGAGAATTGAAGCGATTTTTACAAACCATGTTTATTACCTGCTCACAAAGATATTGCACCGATCAAATCACAGTATCGACATCGTCACTTGGAAGCACACAACACTAAAATAGGAAGGGCTGTCACTGCAAAGTAAGCAATTTAAATTTCTTCTTTTTAGTTATTACAACTTTGACGTAATAAGTACACACATTTTTTCTGTGTGTTAAGCAATCAGTGATGTCAGTGAAAGGTTTTTTTTTTTTTTTTTTTTTTTTTTTTACAAGGAAAGATCTGTCTGTCCTTGCATGGGAAAGCTTTTAGTTTTAACCAATGATTGAAAGGCAGTCATCAAGTCTCAGATGTTTTGCCCTTAATCTTGAGATTTTCTGCCAAGTTTCAGATAAAACATACATATATTCATCATTCGCCTTTTTAGCATACTGTATATGCACAATATCAATCAAAATTATGCCAAAAACGTTGTGGTAAATTACGTTGTTGGTGTGTGTGACTGTGACATTGACTTGCACACAGCAAAATGGCTTTGTCAGTGTTTGTAAAAGAGACAGAGTATAGATGGGAGCCAGATGCAGTCGTCTCCGTGCTCCTGTAGGAATGTTGTGGGCACTGGGACGCATTAAACAAGTTTCCTGTTGTGGAGGTTTGAGTGCTGCAGCAGGGGGTTTGTGTTAGTTTTCTTCTTTCTATCTTGTGGTGACTTTTAAGGTGGTTTAATGAAATTGTGGTGGTGTCGTGTGATGCTACTAACACCATAAAGCACCACTGTTTGTATATTATTTGCTTTTGATCATTGTTATTGTCTATATTTCCATAAAATTCTCCATCAGCTCATGGAATGAACACTGTTTGTCATTATCCACATTGTGTTATGATTACTGTACGTGGGCAGGAGACACATTCATACATTTCTTGTTTCTTGTATTGATCAGGCACAATGTAATTGTGACAGTTGTCTTTATTTGGGACTCATTCAAAAGTAAATATTGCAAAATCAAATCAGTTTAAGATGTGAACAAGATAGAACTTGAATATGACACCACTGTGGGTTCTCTCACAACACTGCCAAATACTACTATTGTCAACTTTTTAAATTCCCTTAGGCAAAGGAGATTGGCGGTACTCATACATTTTCATATTTTATATGGAAACACACCAGTTTTAAACAAAAAGTGGAAAATCTGCAAGAACATAGCCACAAAACACAGTTTAATAGTTAACAGGAAAAAAAAAATGTGTGTGCATGCCTGCATGTGTGTGAGCATGTATGTTAAGACGCAATTGACAAATATGTGGAATAAGTACATAATTAGAGAAAAAATCCCAAACAGCAGTGATGCTGTATATATAGCAGTAGGGTATTGGGTTTTGATATTCCTTCATGTGGGGGGAAATATCAGGGGAACTGAGACTCCAGGAGAACAGGGGCATGCAAATCAAATGGCTAGACAAGCATTGGATTCACATTTCATCATTTATCAGAATCAGATAATTTATATAAATATAATAAATGTAGTTATTAGTAGATTATCAATGTGTCTTCTTGCCAGATTTGCTCGCCACATGCATAGAAAATGGAACAGACCCCCAAACCATCACTAAAGATCACATTTTATAATGATAAAGTTATATGATGGAACTTTTAAATTAACGCATTTTTTTAGTTAAGGCTGCAAAATAAGTAAAAATTTGAAAATATAGTGCACCAATTTAACAACATCAGACTCACTGAATCCTGATGTCCAAAACAACATTAAATTGCTTTTCTGTAGATGGCCCTTTGCAGCCTGTGCATACAACCGAGTATCCTTTATGATTCATCAGCGTAGTCTTACTAGAACTAAGTTGAGAAGAGGACAGAACTCAGGCAATTTACTAAAAATAACTATCTGTTGAATAAATTATCATTCATATAATAAATAGCCAGACAAATCAATTCACCAAGGCAGCCAGCACAGATGTATAGACAATATAAACTCCACAGCAGCTCTCAAACACACATAATAAGTAATTAGGCCAGATTTATTTTTTTAATATAATGATATTAACCTTCACCATAACTCATGATGTTCATCCTTAATTTTATTATATTGTGAAAAGTACAAAAAATATTGAGCTCTGCCCTCCTGCAGTAAGTTTGGTCTTACTCTGTGATGGATTTGACTTGAAATGTAACTCAAGTACAAAGTTGATTAACTTCAATGCTACTACAGCTTATCCTGCTGAGTAAAAAAAAAAATGTTTGGATGCTGCAGGCACAGAAATCACCCCTTTGTTATATGATACCCGATTTTATAGGACCTTTTAAAAGTCATGGATTGATTTTTACTAGCTTACTGTCTGCTCATACATGTAGCAGTCTGTGGGATGCTCACAAAGAGCTGTCATCACGTTGGAGTGCGTACAGTAGTAGTGTATCTGACTGTACACACTGATGCACAGTCAGAGGTAGAGTGTGGTTGCAGGGTAGAAAGGTAGAGTGTGTGTTTGTGTGTGTGTACGAGAGTATCCGTGTCTGTGTGCGTGTGTGTCAGGGAGTAATTGAGATGAATTGGTTTTAATGGGTCTTTATGGGTTGTTTGGAGTTATTTCTGTCTGAGGTCTCCTCTGGCGTCCTGGCTCCTCTGGAGGATGGCTTGGCCCTCCGCCCAGCGCCGAGGCTGTTCTACACTTTCTCCTCTCCTCTTTCATTCTTGTGCTCTCTCACCCTCCCTCCCTCACTGGTTCTCACTTTCCCTCTCTCTGTCGTGAGAGAGAGGGAGAGCGAGTGAGCGTATGGCACCGAAAGAGTAACTGAGTGTTTGTGTTTCCTCCCGCCCCGCTTCCCTCACAGCGCTGTGATTTAACAGGGCCTCCGGTTCGCCGAGCGCTCACCCCTCTCCGCTAATCGCAGAGTTCCACTTTAAAGGCCCCAGTGAGTAGTCAAGCCTCGTCCCGACTCTCATTTGTCACGGAGATCACATGGTGGCGCATGAGTTAGGACCCTGTGGTGGCCGTGCAATTACAGGGTCAGCGGAAGGGAGCGAAGCCAGCAGATCCAGCGGCAAGGACGACTCCTCGGTGGTGGCACAGAACTAAACTTTCTCTTCCTGTCGCGTTTTGATGGACGGCTTTGGGGAAGAGGAGGGATGCTCCATGGGAAGGCGGGGAGTCACTTACAGTCTAGCGTTTGTGTGTGCATACAGTACAAGCACAGCAGATTTTGTTTTTGTCATCAACCCTATTTTTAAATTATTCTCGACCAATTTAGTGGCATAAAAATACAGATCCAACAAATAAGTATTGGCAACTTCTTCTGGAAAGACTTGCATGTGTTTTGAAAACTTTGAAAGCACATTATGTGATTCTGCACCAGTCAAACCGCAGCCCAGTTTAGCTCCAAGTATGGACCGTTTTTATTCACTTCTCATCCCCACAGTCTGTACACTGTCCTTTTAGTATGAGTTAGTGCTCTTTGATACAGTAACCATATATACTTGATAAATAAATGCTAGCTCTCTTTTTGCTCCTTTTCGTGTAAGATGACACTTTAATGCCAAAATACCTTGACAGCAGCAGCGGGAGGAGGAGGCAACCTGTGAAAGTAACCGGCTGTCATCGTCAGAAAATGGAAATCAATCTATCCTGAAAAAGCAACGTATGAGAAGCCGTGTATGTCTGCACGTGTGGATGTACACTTGCACACACTATATACACGTGCGTATGTGGCTGCGTGGCATGCATGCACATGCCTTTGTGGGGCCCCCATCTGCTTATGTGTGGGAGTATATATGCCATGGGAGAGTGACAGCTCTGACCTTAGCCTCTGAGGCCATGCCAGGTCATTGGCTGCCAGCCTCTGAGCGGTGAGACCACATGGTGGGGAGCGCTGGGTCTGAGAGCGTAGGCTTCAAGAAGGCAGAGGAGGATAAATGGATGGTTTGAGGGATGGATGGATGGATGGAGGGAGGAGCAAAGAGAAAAATGGGTGACGAGGATGAGATGAACCGCAGCACAGAGGAACGTTGGAGTCAGGAAGGAAGGAGCCTGAAGGAGGAAGAGACAGATTGTAGTGAAGACGGAGCGAGCGCAGGAGGACAAGCTCCATGCTGCTCATTAGGTTTGGGTGTGTATGGGAATGGCAGTAAACATGACATTTCCCCAGCAGCCAGCGGAACAACTCCGCCATCTAATGACAGCCCTGCAGCACAATGAGTAGTAAAGCTGCAGCCACCAGAGCTGTCGCCCAGCCCAACTACCACCAGCCGCCACCAACCAGGAGCCCTCGTTATGACTCAAAGCCCGGGCCGGGCAGGGAGGAGGATGGATCGAGGCCAGCAGCTTAAGGGAGTGAGATGCTGGCTTGATGAATGCAGAACAGTAATTGAACTCAAATATTACACCAACTAAGAAAAGGGTACAATCTAATGTTAGTGTGAATGCTAGCCAACTGCTTAAGTATGGCCCCAAATACTGTATTTTCTTACTAGATTGAATCTCTAACCTGAGTAGCACTTTCAGGTTTATTTATTCAGGAAGTTTATCTACTCAGACTTAGGTTGGCAAACATAAACTAGTGTCACTGAGGTGATGCCACAGTGTCCTAGCTGGCACTTAAATCAAGCACAGCTCCGGGTGTGTATTCTTGTTTTGTCATGTAATTATTGTCTGGGAAAATGTTAGTAGTAAATGACAAGTTGACTAATTTATAGCCTGACTTCCTTGGAGATTGTTGGCTTTTCTCAGAAGCGAGACAGTGTTAGGAAACATTCAAAATTGATGCTTGACTTTGTCCAAGAATATTCTGCAGTGCAGCAGAGGAGTGATAGAGGAAATCAAAATGGATTTAAAACAAGCCATAGAAGTGATAGATTGGAACAACACAAATCAGCTTCCTGTTCACTGGAATTGCATCATACAGAAACTCCATTGCTTTCTCATTTGCTCTCTTATTTCATCAGTTTCCCAATTCCGATATTTTCAGGCGTACCCCTTTGCCATCACTAATTACCCCACAGTTGCTGCTTTACAGCAAAAACTCCCTTTGACTTTGGTTAGTCTTTGAAAGAACTCTGCCTCATTAGCAGGACAGGATCTATTTCAAACTGAGCCTCACTCTCAGTTCCAGCGACCGTCCTAAACCCACCTTCTGTTTTTTTGCCACTGGCGTCTCTTTTTAGATTATCTTCCCTTTTCCACTGTCAATATTTACCTTAATGTCAGTGCACAGTCTGCCATTTCCTCTTAACAACCTCTTCTTACTGCTTTTATTTGGCAAGAGCATGCTATTTGATTCACTGGACATGAGTAATAAAGCAACGAACTCATCAGTCACGAGTCTGTGGTCTAAAACCATAACAAAGAGACCCACCTGCCACCATGTCCTCTTGAGGTTGTATTGAAAGATTCATGACATATTTAACTGTTCTCTCCTCACTCAGGGCGTATAATTTCTCTCCTTGGATGCGTCTAACTGATCATCATCTTACAGTTACCGATGTACTTCCTGTGGCTCTACTGCTGTCTTAAAAGTAGTGCCTTAGCCCCCGTTCTGATCCCAATTTTACCGACATGAAAGGTGGCTGTCAGGGGCAAATAAGATGACTGGATGACTTTTGAGAAAAGGGTCAAACCGCACGTTGAGAGTGGATGGTTCTGTCTCCTGAAAACCCATCCAACAACCGGAAGCAACTGGGTTAAAGGCTACAGCCACAATTACTATGTAGAAGTTAGAGTGCTGTCACGGCCTCCTGTCAGAGATGTAAAAGCGACTCTGTGAGTGTGTCTCTTTTTTTCTTTTCTCGTCTCTTGGAACTGTGTGTAATTGAACCTCTGGCAGTGAGGTGAGTTGAATAAGTTGGACACTTTAGGTGTAAGGCCGGCCATGAATAGGCTGCAATCTGACTTCAGAAGCCATCATATTTCCCTTTTGTATAGCCTGTGACTACACTGAAGTGGATAGAGAAATGTGTACCCAAAATCTTTACAGAGAAAAAACTGCTTGTTTTTATTTTTTACATGAATTGCTTTTTTCCCATCAGCACAGTGAGAAATGTCATTATTTTTAATGTAACCATGAGGTTTTTTTTTCCCTATGTGACTGAAATGCTGGGATTTCAGCTCGTAATATGAACTACATTACCGACTGTACTCGGGCACCCGTGCCATTGTGCATTCCCAGACAATACCACATTTCGCCTTTTTTTTTAACATATTGTCATATTGTGCACTGACATGCAGCTACTTCTAGAATAGCCTACAGAACTAGTTTATGCCAGCTAGTGGACTCTTTGCCAGTGACTGTCACTTGTGTTTACACAGCAGGGTTGTGTCACAAGGAGAAGCTTGGGCAGCACTGCACCTGTATGAGTCATGGCGCTCAGGCGAACCTCACAGCAACATGTCATATCAAGACATCGCCCTCCTCTCAACCCCTCGCTTGATTCCTCCTCACTGTGCAGAACTGTTGTTATTGTCTTCCAATGTTATTAACTTCCACATTCCTGAAGATGGTGTCATATAATCAGTGATTTTTGCACACTGAACTCAGTCACCTCAACTGGTTAAAGATGTGTAGCCTCTGACCACGAGCATTGAGTTCAGCTTTTCTACACTAAACTTTAAAAAACTTAGCACTCAGCACATAAAACAAGGTGCTCCAGTGTGCCCCACCAGGAAGAGGCATCATATTAAGTATTAGTGTCCTACAGTGACACAGTGCAGACTCATTTAGCCCACAGTACTAGTGTGCTCCAGTTTACCCCAGTTATTTAGTGCTTCACGGCCAAAGCCAGGACCTCAGCAATGTAAACACTCGCCTGTTTAGCATCAGCTCGAAGCCCCAGAATGCCCCGGTGTTTGATGCTATGTGGTCCTGTTGGAGGGGAAAGAATGTCAGGCCTAATTTACAGTGCCATATGGACATGTGGTGCTTATTTTCAGCGGGTTATTTAGTTATGGTGGCTGTTTGGTGGCTTGGTTTGCGGCTTTGAGCGAGAGGTATCTGATATTTACCGCCTGTTGTTTAAATGAAGAGTATATTGCGTAGTGCCATTATTTCAGTGGAAAATCAATGCACAGGGATTCCACTCACACATGTTGGTCTCTAAATCCTCTTGAAAATTTTAAATCCTCAAAATAATGCAGATAGCAACATGCATATCACTTGTGGTAATGATTCTGTGTTGTGTTTTAGAGGTGCATGCCCAATTTATTGCTGGAGACTAACAGAACTTCAACAACTGGGTAGAGGAGCGGAAAGGTTTGCTGAAGTTGCAGAGAACAGACATAGCTTTGGTCTGGACCAGTGGCAAGTGGATGAGATTATAGTATAGTATTGGTTTTATGCTGTGGTAGATAACGGGTGGAGCAGAGGCATCCTTCTGCAGTAATGTCAGGTTACAGAAAACCCAAATGCAAATGCCTGGGAGTCCGAGACCTCTAATGTCCATGATTGTCCCGTTGGCCCTATGTACCAGCCTAAATCAGCCCTCCAGCTCATACTGTTGTGTCATATCCATTTTATACACACACACACACACACACACAGACACAGCCAAACACACACGCAGCCTGAGGGTAGTAAGCAGATATAGCATACCACAGCAGGCAGTATGTGAACCACTCTGTACTTGGTAACACCCGTCTCCCAGCCCACATACAGCCTCAGCATGGCACCTCCAGTACTTAAGCTTTTACCTCGGCAGTGTATCTCACACAGTCTTTGTGAGTGTGTGTGCATCCATAATGCACACAGACCTTTGTATCTTGGAGCGTGCCCCGAAAGCATTATGTTTGTTGCTAAAATTTTTTATGCCTTTCCCATTGGCCCACCTGTAATTATGACGCTGCCAGGATGAGTTCAGCTTTTGACCTGTTTGAAATGTTCATACGTTGCATGAGTACATTAAGCCTGCTGCACATACAGGAATATGATGAGATGATCCTGTGCAACAGGTAACACGTGCTCGTGTGACTATTCTAAAATACTTGACTGGAGTGATGTTTGGTTCCACAGACGATCAGTCATTTAGCTCGACTAACAGTGTTGAGTCTGAACTCTGATGTGCATGAATTGGCCTGCTTGTCTTGTTCTAATTTAGCAGATAATGCCAGGCTCGTCCTTTAGAGGGACTGCTGATTTGAAAACATGAAGGTGGGGAACAGTGAAACATCTGTAATCATCTGTATGTGTCTTTGTTTTTCAGTCAGTGGTGAAAACTGGACGTTTGCTCATCAGTCATGAGGCGCCGGTGACTGGAGGTTTTGCTGCTGAAATCAGCTCTTCAGTACAGGTGAGTGTCTGCCGTCAGCGTAAGAGAACGTACTGTATTTGATGAGCATTTATTGGGATCTGTAACTCCCAGGGGTAAGAGGCGGTCTTCAAGGATATTGCCATTAATAGGTTTCAATGGTTTTGTCAATAAAAGCCACGCTTTCTAATAAAGCTACAATAGCTTTCACCGAATGCCCCGGAGTAGTGATTTTAAAACGGTGAGGCGCGTCGTCTTGAATTTATCTGTGGGGGAGCCCGCAGTTTCACACTTCAAACCTTAGCCCGAGAGCAAAGGAAAAATTACGCTTCCTGCCAGTCTCAACAGTAGTGGTTGCTATAATCTAATTCCCAGTCAATTTTCTCAGTTAGAGGGGAATAAGAAGTACTTAAATTGAATAAAATAAAACTTCAATAAAATTCACTTTCATTACCATTATCCCCGTTGCATATTGTAAACAATTCAACAAATTCAGTAGAATTACTAATAATATAATTCAATACTTATCAAATTGTATTTGTCTTTTAATGGATTTGTAAATCATTGACAACACCTTTAATACAGTAAATTACCATTTATTTATATTTCCCTTAGTGCCCGACTGAGACAATTTGTTAAAAAAAATCACACTTCTTCTACAAATACTGTTTGATTCAGGATGACACTTTCGTAGGATATGGGACCTATAAATATCCCCATGACTTCAGATCTTACCTTATTGTCCCATATTTGGGACTTTTCTTCAGTATAAAAAGTAATTCAATGGATTTAATGACTTTTCATGGTGCCAGTCAGTAAAAATGACTCCATGACATTACACTTCCTGCCTTTATCGATAGGATGGAAAAAATCCATAAATATTCTAATTATTTTATTTTTATTTTTGCAAATTGTTGCATTTTTTAAGTTGCACAATTTTTTTCACTGTATTGTACTGAACTGCTTACTCAAGGCCTTTCTGTGTAGCCTAACTTATTCTGACTTAAGCTGGCGAGCTACAAGGCTCTAACCCAGGGGTCGGCAACCTTTACCACTCAAAGAGCCATTTAGACCCGTTTCCCACGGTAAAGAAAACACTGGGAGCCACAAAACACTTTTGACATTTAAAATGAAATAGCACTGCATATAGGTTTTTTTTTTGCCTTTATGCTATGTATAAACAAATATAATGTGTTGCATTTATGAAAGCAATGGATAGATATAGATAGATACTTACTTACTTACTTACTTTAGTAATCTCCAAAGAGAAATTTGCAGTTCCAGCAGCTCAAAGGATGGAAACACAATGGCATACAAAATAAGAACAAAAACAACTTTCAAGTAATGAACAACTTTTAAGTAGAGAACATCTTTCAGGAGGCAAAAATACAATACAAAATAGTAATATAGGACTATTTCACTGAACAATGAAAAAATATGAATTTATGCAAAATAATGGGCAATTAAATAAAAATATTTATAATACTTGGTTAGTGTGATTTGTGCTCCTGAACCTTAGCGCTCAGCGCCTGCACATCAGGGCTGTGTGCTGTCACCTTCATCTTTACACAGGATCGTACGCTGTCATCTGTTAGGCGGCGCAATATTTAAAAAAAAAAACGAACAAACTAAAATAAAATATATTTACTCATTGATTATTTTCAAAAGCCACAGGGAGCCTCATCAGAGGGATGAAAGAGCCGCGGGTTGCCGACCCCTGCTCTAAATGAAAACTGAAAACTTAGCTAGAACAGCCAGTAGATGAAGGCATTAATGAATACTCAAGGAGTAGAAAGGTTTTGTAGGGGAGCAGCTTCTCTCACCAGTTCGGAGCTGCACAGAGGGAGTTTTGTACATTTATGTTGCTCATCTGAGATTCTTAATTCAGTGGGTCTATCTGCCCACATAAGATTTAGGAAATATTGCTTGCTGCTGGAAATACCAAAGGCCAGGACTCTGTAACCAAGACATGTCACAGACAAATTCTGAGCCAAGTGTGATGCATGAGCAAATGAAATGTCTTCCCCCTCCCATCATTCTAATTATGTGTATTTTTGCATGGTGAAATAATTATCTTTAGTATGTGGGGTGTTTACACCCATAAGGCTCTTAGCAGTGAGTACCACTCTGCTCTCCGTGAGCAATTTTTGTCTCAACAATGACCACTCTCCCCTTACCACCCGCCTCCTCAAAAGTCATCAGGCTAATTGCATGTGCAGCAGTCTGTGTGTTACCTGGAGCTGTTTCCTTGCTAATGTGCATGAACTGAGTGCCGAAGCAGTAAAACAATCGATCCTCCCCTTGTTCGCTGTCAGTCAGATGTTTCTCTCCCCCATTTCAGTGAGGGCTTAAATGGTTAGTGAGTCATCCTCCTCATTTCCATGTTTCCATGTTTTCACATTGTGTATGGGTGATGTAAGTTGTTGGTGTGTTCACTGATTGCATTGATCTGCAGTTTTTCGCGTGGCCTTAGGCGATTTTGGATACACTCCCTGGAAAGAAAAGCCTAGACTTGTTGATAGTTGTGTTTTTAAAAGGATGCAGCTTGACCTACAGGCCTCTGTCACACTGTTAAACCCAACGTTATGTCGCAGATATTCCGTCTTCAGAGAGAAATGGATGTGCTCGTTTTGGCTTCCTCACAAATAAAAGCTATGATGGCCACAGTAGCCTTTGATAACTACTACGTGATGTGTTTGTTTTTTATGTGTCTTGCTACTAAAGTTCAGCCACCTTTTAGCATACATACAAATGTTAAGCGTATAAACAAGAATCTTGATGGACAGAGGAGAAGTGGATTATGCTGCTTGAGTGGTTTAAGGGGATTTTGTTGCCGTTTTGATTGTTTTTCCTTCACCATGAAACTGGGTCACCATTGGAATCCGTTGTAACCACTGTGAACCTGAGACTACATCCAAGACTACAGCTGCCACGTTCCAAAGGACCAAGCTAAATCAAGCATTTTAAAAACCACTTTGAAGTCTGCAGGGGGTGAGTGATTGATACTCAAAGAGATAAGATTTTAGGCTGACCATTGTTTTACCTCTTTCCAGATAGCAGAATGAGGTCACAACCTCGATGACGCACCATAAAGTAACTCGGATGTGGTGTGGGCTGTTCTTCAGGGCTGCACATTTGTGGATAGAAAAAGAGAATCAACAGTTTCTCACCCAGGAGAATATCATGGTCATAAGTCTCTCTCCCAACTCTTAAGGAAGCAATTTTTAAACTAGAACATGTATTGAATTATCTCTTGTCTTGATACAGACAGGATAACAGCATGCAATATGATTATGACCACATTTTTAATCATCGCTTCAACGCAACACAAGCTACTGCCTCAAACCTTAACATAGAAATTAATCAACAAGAGCTGTTTTTGTTGTGGGGACCGAGCATCATTTTCAAAGTACAATTTTCTGGTCTGTGCGAGACTTTTCCATACCTAAACTACTTCCATGTGAAGAATGTAGTCCCTCTTTTAAGTACAAGATCCTTGTTCTGTCTTGTCGAAGTCCTTCTCGTCTTCCAAATTCCACCGTTTTGTATCATGTTCACCTCCTTCCATGTTTATTTGTGTTGCCTTAATGCAGATTTCTGCCTCCATCTGTGCCGTGTGGAAGAACGCAAAGTGTTGTCCACATGACAAAAACTACTGTCATCAAGATTGTAATTTGCAACACAACAAAATAAAAGATGGAGCATAATATGAATGTCATATCACAGCATAGTCCTACTGTACGACCAACAGTTCTAAACCCAAAGACGTTCAATTTAAGGTCATGTGATAAGGAAAAGCAGCAAATCCCCACAATTGAGAAGCTTGAGCTACTGAATGTTTGGCTGTTTTGCTTGAAAAATAATGTGAAAAATTAACTGGCAGGGATAATTATAATTGATTAATTGTTTATTGATCAACTGACTGATTAATTGACTAGAATCCACCCCTTCTTGACATTCTGTCAACAAAAGCAGAATATGAGCTTTATTAAGTTGTGTCAAGGATTTCTGTTTTTCTAGTCATTCTGTGACTTTAATATAATCTAGCAGATTTTTTTTATCCTCCACATACCTATCCGCACACACACATGTTTAAAACCATGGTAGTAAAACCATAGTACTCTTAGCATGCACATATGGTAAACAGACACGCTATTTGAGGTGGTGCTCACAAATGTTGAAGTCTTGCCCATTTCTGAATGTAGTAGTTTGTATGTTGGAGGCACTCTCTGTTATACATGCCATTGTATTTTGTGGGGACCTTTCAGTGCTGCAATTACGCCAAACATTGCTTCCTTTTTTGTGTATATATATTTAGTGTATATGTTTCCCTGCTAGTATTGTCATACAGTCTGAATACAGAAAAGATTTTCTTGTATATTTTCGTGTATAAGTTGACGGAGCCACATCACACACATGTGATGTTGGGGACATACAGTACCACAGCGATTACGACAGTGATTCAGTTCAATTCAGTTTATTTATATGGCACCGAATCACAACATGACGTGCCATGTCTCATGACACTCCTCATACGAATCATGTCTAGACCATACTCTTTAATGTACAGAGACCCAACAATTCCCCCTTGAGCAAGCACTTGGTAATGTTGGCAAGGAAAAACTTCCTTACCAACACAAACTCATCAGGCAGAAGCCACTAGCAGAACCAGGCTCTGGGTAGACAGCCATCTGTCTCGACCGACAGTGATGCATATCTATCTTCCACAAGCAGCCAAAAGCTGTCCATCAAGCCGTTAGCAGGCACTGTAATCAGCGTTAATGTACACGATTTTTTTTGTATGTGGTGAAGAATTTTTAGAAACTAAAATAAATAAAAATATTACTAATTCTTGTGGCACCCTTGACCCATCCTGAAGGCACCCGCTTTGGGAACCACTGGTGTAGCGCCTTCTCATTTGTTGATGCAGCATGAGTCTTGAGTGCCTGGTTTGATGCAGCTTCTGTTGCTAACTCAAGAAATAAACAAAAACAAAATGCCACTTATAATTTGATTGTGCAGTTCTACTCAGCTTTGATAATGGGAACGGACTTTAATAAAAGCACAGCTTTTAGCCGGGAGATTCTGAGTCACAGGCCTTCATCAACTACAACAACATCCTGGATTTCAGGATACTGAAGTCAGACGAATCCAGATAAACAGCAGTGTGGATGTTAAAGGTCCTCACATGTACCATACTTTGTTGTTCACTAGTGTACCCCTCCTAGAAACAAAGTAAAGGGACAACAAGATAAACTGGCTGTCAGTATAGATTTGTAATCTAGGCACTGGGAGGGCTTTAGTCCATTATTTCCAGAGAGAGTTGCTTTAACTACTACCTATCCACCTCAGGCCCTTCCATAAAGATCCATTTATGGATTTGATTTTCTCTTTTGTATAAAGAGCAGAGGGGAGTTTGGTGGGGCTTGGCAAGTTTCCTTTGTCAAGCTTTGGCTTCAGCCCTAGTGATTTAATAATGTGTCATTGGCTGGCCCTTTCCCGAGTGTTTGGCTGCTGACTGGATAGGACAGAGCAGGGCAGAATGAGATGTGGCTAAAGACAATGCTTTCATGGACCTCAGGGATGCACAGAGAGAAATGGTGAATCACCCTCCTTCCCCTAACTCTCCAAACCACCGCGACAGACTTGACTATAGTTAACTCAGGTTCCAAAAAGCACACATATTAGCTGATAGTTTGGTTTTAGAAAAGTGTTCTTTTCCATTGGTTGTCAAAGAAATAATGGAATGCTATTCTGTTTTACAAGAACTTTTGGCTGCTTAGAAAAAAAGTGCAGATAACAAGCCAAATGTACAATACAGTATTAAAGATGGTAGTTTAGTATCTAAAGTTGGCTTAACTACAGTTTATTCTGCGCACAACTGTATAATCACACTGCATTGAATCATATAGGGCTGTCACTTAGGAGGTCTCAGAGATTGCCTGGCTCTAGTTCCACTGGTGGTGCTTTTCATTATTTGTGTGTAATTTTAAACCAACCTCCAACGTCCCACTGAGTTGTGGTGCCGCTCTGGGACGTGGTTCAAAGACTACCAACTCCGCTGTAGCCCAGTTAGTGTTTGCTGAAGATGAAGGTTTGCACGTTTTCTGCCATAAATGCCTTCTGAATCAGAGTCAGACTATGAGTTGCTTGTTAGGCTTGTCTGAATGACAAGCAGAGTAGACCCGAGGCCTGGGGCATCATGCCCAACTGTAAAACTCTTTCTCCAGCAAGAATATACTAAACTGCCTTTAAAGGACAGAGCTCCTTCAAAAGACTAGAGAATTGGATACAGGTACCACCACGGTGGGTAAGGAGGTTATGGAGATTATATAATGGTGGTCTGCTGCTGTTCTTTCCCATCAGTTGCTCAATAGCCTAAAGCCTGATTGACTCCTTAGCCATTTCTTGCCTTCTTTAAACTGCAGGACAGTGGAGTCATTTCTCAACACCTGGACTAAAATCAAAGTCAATGACTTTTTATTTGTCAAGTTCAATGTCAGTTTCTCTCATTACATGTCTTTTGACTTACTGAATGTCTGAAATAGGTAACTGCAAATGTTTTATCTGTACTTCATGTTCTTCAGAAATAGCCTTGAGGTACATCTGGATGTAAAACTGTACCAGCAGCCCGATAAGAGCACATCAAACAAAAGATTATTGAATAGATGAGAAATATAGTGTTAACTGTGTAGGTCGTGAAGATTTCCCTAAAGTTAAATTTGTATATGCTTTTATATTTTGATTTTCAGCAAAAGCCATTATGTATATTTACATTTAGTGATTACCCATATATGTGTATATATATATATATATATTATATATTCAAATTGCCCTCACATGCTTGAGGGTTTCACTGGACACAATGCATGGACTGTATGCATCAAATGTTCTGTTAGTAATTTTAGTAAATTGATAGGAGCCTCACTGTTAAAGTATCTGATTGTATTGTAGTAAGATGCTTCCATTCATTAATCTGAAAAGAAGAGAAAATCAAAGCATCAGAGTGGGAAATACGGCAGGTTATGTTTTTGTGTTAATGTACCATAAACTCTCAAAAAATATTTTCAAATAATAGCAAGCATGAATTTAAAAAAAGGCAGGTTGCTAATAAAGGCCAGGTTAAAAAAAAAACATTGACAGTGTCATATGCTGTACAGATAGTGATGCCCCTTGACATACATAAAATTGATTAGACTTGACTTGGGGATGGAATTGCCTGTACAACAATTCAGATGGTGTATTTAATATAATGTACATAGGCATAGCACTAATAGCATCAGTGCAACAATAGTTGCACATATATCATATAACACTTTCTGATGTTTTTCAGATTAAAGTGGGAAATTAGATTGAAAGGCTTGTCTGAAATATCTGAGAAATGTCTGTGTGAAATATAGATTATACTGACATTTCCATGTGAAACAGTACATGTTTAATGTCTCCCCACCTGTTTTGCCTCAGTCTCTTTTTGCACCTCCATGTGTTCGCTTAGACAGCAGTCCTGGCTGTTACCCCTCTGGCTGAGACCCGGCCATAATTCTCACCTGGTTTTATTTGAAAATTAATGGAATCCTTTATATGTTTATGGTTACATAAATATACAAAAGCTTTTAGGTCAAGACTCAGTTTGTCAGGGTTAGCTCTATAAAGTCAGACTCAGCTGTACTTTGTTAGACTTGCCTCAACTAACATCAGCGCTAATCTAAGCTGCACTTTGTCAGCTTCAGCTTGATTGAGGCTCAGCTGTGCTTTGAACTGAATGCAAAGATTAAATGCAGGCACCAGATTGCATAAACTAAGCATAGTACTATTTTAACATTGGTACTATTACCATTTGGTAACATATTCCATTTTGTTGGTTTTATAAAGATCAGCAATGAATTAGCTGACTATTCTTATAGGCTATCCAATACAGGCTATGAGTGATGAGTTTTATGTAATTGTAACATCACTTAGAATGGGGGTGGGGAACCTCCTGCCCCCTCCTGCAATTCATAAATACAGAAATAAATAGTTGTTTTCAGCCATAAACAAAATAACATTAATAGTAGACTAACATGTTCTTCTGTGCAGTCCCTGAGTGCAGCACTCACATTGTGGGTGATATTATGTCAATGCATCATGGTGGCTGTTGATAAAACATAAGTAGATCATATTTTTTTGTTTTGGAAAAACAAAACCATTGTGCCTGTGTTAGTTTATGAGTACACAGTTGCAGTGATGAATAAGGCCAATCTCAAGAGTCATGCTTGAAACATGTTAAACTGGATGAGCTTCAGGACAAATGTGCTTAGATAAAGTTCTTCGGTGGAGTTTGGATGCCCAGCAAGCAGCTTTCACAGGACCACATTCTGACAGAAACAGTGTTATGCAGTCAAGTTTTGTGGTGAGTGAGCTAACAGCTAAGAAGCTTCAAAAGTAGAATTGTTCTAAAGTGTTTGTCTGGAGTAATTCATCGAGATCAAGGAAAACCTGATGTGGAAACTCAGTGAGAGCAAGTGTCTGTGTGATGTGGCCTTCATGGTGGACATTACGGAGAACCTCTCAGAGCCCAACCTCAAGCTCCAGCAGCTTCTCAGCTCTCTGCTTTCAAATGTGAAATCATCTGAAGTGAAATTAAAGCTGTGGCAACACTATTTTCCTACTCTGCAAGAACAAAAGCCTCTTGTGACATCTGAATATGCTGCTGAGTGTGAAAACTCGAACCAACAAATGTTCCTGATAACCAACAACATGAAATCATTGAGCTACAAAGCAACAACCTCCTACTGTGAGCAGATCAGTTCAAGACTGACTGACCCAAACCCGGAAAAGCAGCAACACCACCACCATCGTCATCATCATGACCATCTGAACACCTCGCAGCTCTAGTCAACGTAGAGTGTGATATATGTATTCAATAACTTAGTGTGGCCAGGGCCGTCACCACGGAGGAGTCAGGGAGGCTATGGGACACCCTGATACAACTGCTGCCCCCTCCCCCACCCACATGAGCACCCTCCTCTCCCCCATAGCATATGCATAAAGAGCTTCTCAAGCGTTGCATCTTCACCCCTGATTTAGAGGGATTTCGGAACATGTTAAATATTTAAATATAATGGGTCTGTTAAAACTAGTTGGTCAGTTCTCAGTTGAAATCACGCAGTTTTGGAGGCCTGGCATTGTTTCCCTAAGCTGATAGCAAGTGATAGTGGCCCTGTGTGTGTCTGACTGCAACCCCCAATCTGCAGGTGTTTCTGACAAACTCTGATTCTTGTGTGACAGGAGACACAGTATCAAAACAGCAGCCCTAAGTATTTTGAGTCCTGCACCACTGCAGAATGCAAGTGTTTTGGCACTGCCATTTTAACATATTTTTATTCTGACATTTAAGCATATTACATATAATGATGCACTTCCCAAAGGATAAACACCGATTTGAATGAAATCTGAGTTGTGTGGCCATTCTCTGTCCAGCTGTGTTGGCAGGCAGGCAGGCAGGCAGGCAGACTACTGTACTTTTCTCCCACTTCCAGTAAATGTATTTAGAGGAGATTACAGATGTGATCCTGACAAAAGGGCGAACTCCCTGGTACTGTCTGACTGGTTGTCTGTAGCTGGGCAGAGAATAGATCTTGAGGTTGTTATGTCAGTTGACACGGATAATCACATTGTCACTTTCATCAAGGTACTGACATGAAAAGAAAGCAACATACCGAGTGGTGTTATTATGGGTCATGGGAAGTTTTTTCCTCTCTGTTCTCCTGCAAACATATTCACCAATTCTTAAATACCTTGGACAAAAGCTCTCTCACTGCATATCAATTTGTTAGCCTTCCACCTGCCTGCCAATTCAAAGAGGATGACATCCACACCCAGCTTTGCTCCAGGCGCTGTCTATTCATGTACACTCCTGTCAAACTTCAACATTCCCAAGTTTGGATGTTTCCAGTACGAGACTGAACTTCTCTTAAGAAAACACCAGTTACCTTTGTAGGCTAGCTGCCAGTTATGGCATGCATAAATGATGTTAAAGTGATCTTTAAATCAAGACTGAACTGTTTTAGTGAGCTCATGAGTATAGAATCAGTCGTTTAATTAAAATCCACTGCTGCAGATCATGACCCAGAGAAGTCTATGACACCCATGGTGTAGCCTGCTGGAGGCTATGTGACACAAAACATGCCTGCAGGCTGCAGCACACTGCAGCACCACTCTTCAGTTAAAACTACGCATTTTCAGAGAATGAGCTTTTCAAAAGCCATTCTTTTTTTTCTACGCTCACATACACTTTTTTTAAATGTGCAACTGCCTTTGAATGCACTTCATAGACCCTAAGGCCATGGACATTTGTCAGCACATGAATACAATCTGCTCAAGGAAACTTAAAGGAGAAAGCAAAATTGGAAAATGCCAAGAGTAGGCTCTCACATCACCTGTAGCACAGTGTCTGTTGTCAGGATCTGCCACAGCCTGTTGCAGGGAATCAGTCTCAGGTTGTTCTGAAGTCCACAAGGAAGGAGGAAACAGAGCAGTGAAGAGGAAAGGAGGGTTTGTTGAACTAGTTGTCTCCATTCGGTGTACATTCATTAAAGCTAATCACAGTTAATTAGCTGGGTGGAGCAGACAGCAAGTGCAAGGGTGCAGTTGTCCAGCTGCCAGGCAGATAGCAGTGCCAGCAGCATAGAGCCCTGCACAGCAGATCAGGTGGAGCACCCCCACTGGTTTTTGGGTTTTAACTTCTGAACGGCATCAAAATGAGAGATTTTAGTGCAAAAGGACATGGTTTGGTTTCTTTCATGCCATCAACTCCATTAATGACAGGTTGAGCTCTGTGTTAAAGATGTTGCTTCACCTCTACAGCCGTCCAGATATATATGCTCGATACTTTAGCCATGCTAACAACGTGGTACTAGTGATAGCAATGTCAGCTGCTCTGTCAGTTCACCGCTTGGTTGCATACTGGAACGTCTCAAAGGCTATTTCAATGGATTCCCATGGAAATTGGTACAGATATTCATGATGCCCAGAGGATGAATCCTTTGATTAGAGTTAGGGTTTTGACATCAAGTGGCATTTTCACTTTCTAGGCAAATATCTGAACATCTACCAGATCAGTGGTTCCCAACCTTTTTTTTCTTGAAGGGAGCCAATTTTTATCATTGCGTAAACTGAGGACCCCTAACTAAGGGACATATTTAATGAATATTTCATATTATTTATTATATTCAGCGCTTAAAAATAACTGCCAAACAACTGATGAACTGTTAATTAACACAATAATTAGCTCAACAGTTACCACAATACCAGCAGTTTGTGGAAATTTAGTGATTTGGATGAATTTTGAGGTGATTATTTCCTGTGAATATTGTGTCAGAGATGAGTTTCATCCTGATATTTATAGCAACCTCTATAGGAACTTATTATATATAATCATCTACATGTATTCTTTTTTTGGGGATTTTTAACAAATCCTCTCCCTGATGTTTGGTCATTGTTATTTAGCTCTTTTGTAGTTTTAGTTGCGTACTTTACTAACGTTGGACGAGGCTGATTAGCAGAGAGTGAAGGCTCGTTGAATACAGCTTGTGTTCAGGTATTCATGGTGTAATCATCCTGCAATTATCCATAATTGTTATTCTTAAAAAAATAACTATTTCTTTTAGTTTTCCAACACAGAAGTGAATGAAATGCTGAGATTTTTTTTTTAAATCTTGCACCCCTTGAAATCCAGAAGGCTTGATGACCCTCTGTGAAGCTTTGGTAACCCCTAGTGGGGGTCAGGACGTTCAGGTTGGGAACGAGTGGATGAGATGATTGTCACAAAATTTGGTGCAGACATTCATTGTTCCTGGAGATGTATGCTACATACTTTGGTGATCCCTCGACTGTTCATCCTACAGCACCATGAGGTTGACATTTTTGAGTTTGAGTGAAATATCAGTAGTTATTATAATAGTTACAATTATTGGATAGGTTCCCTTGAAATTTGGTACACGCAGTCATGTCCCTCTTGGGATAAATCTTAATAACCTTGGTGATCCCTTAACTTTTTACCCTGCCTCATCATCCATTCCAAATGTTTATTTGTCCAACGATTTGGTTAATGAAGACTTCACAAATTTTTGCAGGACAATGAACACAGTAGCCATTATACCTGCAAAACATCAACATTTTATCATTGTCATCTTGAGCATGTTCGCATGCTGACGTTTTCATTCAACTCAAAGCACCACTGTGTCTGAATACAGCCTCACTGTGCTGCTAGCACGGCCGTTATCTCCCAGTCTTGTTCCTGTGTCATCAATTGCATCCAAACTTAATCATTCTGGATTTGTCGTACTACTTGGCAATCCTTTGAATTCAGTGATACCAGACCAAGACCTGTCATCCAGGCAGGAAAGCTCTGAACTGCACAGGCACACAGAGCAACAAACATCTGCCACAGCCTCTCTTTCTCTTGTTGTGTTGCATTTTTACAGTCTGTAAAAGTACCAAAGCACCAAAGCCTCCTCATCAAGTCTGACATTCCCCTGTGCTCTGCCAGAGGTTTTATAAGAAATGAAAAACATAGTGTGAAACATACAAGTCCTACCCTGCCAAATGCCAAACCGTTCCATGGCAGCCAGTTGGTGGGTTGGTAATGTGTGATTACATGGATGGTGATGCTGTCAGTGTCACAAGAAACGAGTGAAAATCTGCTCTGTGTCTCTGTCAGAGACATACTGTGCACGCACAAACAGGCAATGCACAAAGAGGGTGCTGTGCAACTTCCTCAGAGTCAACGAGGATGCTTTTTGTTTTGGTTGCTTGAGCCGTTTGCAGGTCAGTTCAATCTGAAAGAGGGTACTTCAGGTCTGTTTCTGCAAATCTGTGTGCACGCGTCCAAGTGTGTTCATTTAACTCATCAGGGGGTTTGTCCCATTTGGAGTGTTTTGGCCAACTTCATTCTGCTTTGTCTCCATGGGAAGAGGTCAAAGGCCAATATAGAGACACGAGTCATGGCTTGTTTTGCACTCCAATTCCCTGAACACTGGCTTGCTCTGAGGAGGCTGAATGAATCGTTTGGTCTTGAAGTGTGTAAATCAGATATGGCAATAAGAATGAATTAAAGTTGTCAAGTAGTTTGACCTGTTGTAAAGTGACCGTCTTATACTTGTTTTTTCCAATCAATATCATATATCCCCTCTTGATAGTGTTGGAAACTGGGTTAAACTGGTCTTATGTCCAAGCATTGAGTAGATGTAAATTTGATCCATGTCATCCTGGTGGCATGCAGCAGCCCATGAAGCCGTCATTATTTTTACCAAAGTGTCAAACACTTGAGGATCAGAGCTGTTGCAGTCTGAACACGTTAACTTGGCTCCCCTCCCTGAATGAGTGATCACTGAGCACTGCCAGTATTCAGCCCATAATGAGTATTTGTTCTGATCTGTGTTTTTCTTTTTCCTTGCAGGAGGAGTGCTTCCTTAACCTGGAGGCTCCCATCAGTAGGGTCTGCGGTTACGACACCCCCTTCCCTCACATCTTTGAACCCTTCTACATCCCAGACAAGTGGAAGTGCTTTGATGCAATCAAGAGGATGATCAACTACTGAACCCCCCTCAGGTAGGATAGATCTGACATCTTCCTTTGAAGGAAATTGATGAAGGGACATTATGTAATTTTAAACACTGAGATATGAAAACTATGACCTGCCATCAGGAACAAACAACCGTCATGAGAGAGACCATTTCTATTTCTATTTTCTTTTCCTAAAAACGGTTTGAATTTTTAATATAATCCTCCACCAGACACACTGTGTCGTTTATTCTTTTTCAGACATCACAGGCAAATACACGCTCCAAGGCCCTATTCAGACGCAGTTTCATGTACAGTATATATGAAATGCAGCTCTGACAACGAAGTGGGATTGTATTTTAATTTCCAGCTCACATTAGGTTTTATCTGTGTAAAGATGCAATTTTGAAATAGAAGAAAATACACATTTGCACTTGGCCTTACAGCTTTGCACTCGAGACTCTCAGACTAAAAACTGTGGATGATGAAATTTGACTCTTGGTTAGGGGGGGGGCTGTCGTTACATTGTACGATTTACTGACACTGACTTTATGTTTAGCCACCTGCAGTGAATAATATAATAGTGATTTAAGTTTCTGGGAGTCGTGCAACATGTTGTCCAGAAGCCAACACCAAGAGCTTAAGTACACTATTAAAGGATTTATGCAAGATGGAAAAATCAAATACTGTTCTAAAATTAAGCAAAAAAACCAACAAAAAACAATGAATCAGCATTGTTCCTCCACTGGAGAATATTTCTAAACTGCCATTAATGTCATAAATAATCCACCTTAGTTACAAACATTGTGTTTTTTTTTTATCAGGGCTATTTAAACTTACCTATCTAATGTACATATCCATCTTACTTCTGCATAGCATTATACGATTAGCTTAGCTAGCTTGCTATCTAAATGCAGCTTGTAATAAATGTTAGCAAACACCTAGCTCAGGTGTGATTTCTTTTGTCCTCTGGTCGTAAATCATTGGTAGAAAAAGGAAATTATGTTCACCATTTTTACTATGTTTTGATGATGTATAGACCAAGTGATGTGTTGATTGATAAAGAATAATCAGTAGATTAAGCCAGTTCTCCTCAGTGGCAGAAGCCCAAGCAAAATGTTGATATGTCACTGAACCCTGCAAGGCCTTCAGTGTGCTCAGGATGTGCTCGTGCTGCGAACATGCTTCGCTAATGCTAAACCCTCCGAACGTGAGTGTGTTGAGTGTTTTCACACCTGCATTTAGAGCTGCTGTCTTGTAATCAGACCACCCATGATTGATGTTAACAGAGTCTGCGGTATATGTCATGGATATACTCCATTGAGTTGTGTAACCTCATGCTGCTGTCTCATTGTAGAGGTATGTTATTGTCTTCTATTGGCTGCAGAAGTGTTGAATAATCCTTTGAGACGGGACAGTCAGTCTGCCAGACTCTTTCATAATCCCCTTTTAATTGTCAAATCAAGCTTTATTTATCTATCGTATTTCATACGCAGGGCAGCACACTGTGCTTTACATACAGTGACAATACAATCGCAGAAAAATAATTCAAGGTGCAGAAGTTATGTGATATGTGCATCAACGAGTGTTAGTGGAGTTATACAAGAATCAGTGCAGAATGTTCAAATATACAAAACACACACACACACACACACACACACACACACACACACACACTAAGAAGTTAACTAAGCCATAGACTGTTGTGAAAAGTAAGGTTTGTAACCTGCTTTGAGTGGTCAGTGTAGGGGCCTCTCTCAGCTCCTCAGGCAGGGTGTTCCATCTACTTGGGTTATACTGTAAATACAAAAGGCTGCCTCCCCTGCTTTAGAGTTTGTGCGGGGGACGGTTAAAAGACCACTGCCTGTGGGCCTGAGAGTTCTTGCTGCTTTGTACCTAATTAGTATGTCTTTTATATACTGAGGTGCAAAGCCACTTAGAGTTTTGTATGCAAGTAGCAGGATCTTAAAATGGATTGCAGTTTTGATGGGCAGCCACTGCAGAGATCTAAGAACAGGTGTAACGTGTTCTAGTGAGAACGCCACATTTTGAATTAACTGCAGTCGCCGCACAGCTGATTTTGGAGGCTGGTGAACAGACGATTACGGTAATCTAGTTTACTTGTTACAAATGCATGGACTAATTTCTCAGAGCCTGATTTTGATGGTTTGGAGATGTTTTTTAGATGGCTGATCTTGTGAGATGATTGATATGGCTTTTAAAATTTAGATCACTGTCTGTGATTACAGCCAGACTTCTGGCTTCACTTTTGCTCAACAGGGACAGAGAACTGAGATGAGTCTCTGAGCCTTTGCACCAAAGACGAGTATCGTCAGTGTCATCTTGAGTTATAGCTATTAAAATGTTGGCCTCGATTAATAAGGTGGAAGGAGCCATTAATAAAATATTTAATTGAATCCAACACATCACTTCTCATCCTCACTGCGCGCCATCTCCATCCAGCTCTACTTTTCCTCCTCAGCTGCCATTCACTGTAGGCTGCCAAGTTATTCCCTTTAACTTATTGAACCTCTCTCTTCTTCCAGAGCCAACTTCTTGTCGCCATGAACTCCACACCCGCTCCTTTTCCTCTTCGTTCATCCAATCAGTGGACATCAGCCAGGAAAACACACTTTGTTGACCATCCAATCAGGAAGCAGCATCCAGATGGGCTCCATGTCCCTCTGTGTCCTCCATCTAAAAGACTGTTACAGTACCTCTGAATCAGAGAACTTCATTCTGGTGCAAGGGGAACATGACTCTATCCACTGTCGATGGTGAAACTAACTTAGCATCAACACAAAGCACATAATTTAAGTTCCTCCTACATAAGAGTTTGTTACTGTGGGGTTTATTTGGTATAATTTGTGACTGTCTGCCTTTCAGTGCTGTTCATTTCAATTGAATGTGTTCAACTCTGCTCTAATCTTTATTTAGTTTGACGTGAATAAACACGAACATGGCATTGTACTAATATAATGGACCTTCGGTTTTTAAGGAACATAAACTAATCAGAATTGGTGAAAACATTCAGTGTGGTGATTTTTTATTGCTTTGAATTTGTTGGGATTCATCAATGACGTTTTGGTAGCAAAAAGCCAAAAAGTCACTTGTCCTGCGAGGTTGCCACTGCTCATGTGATTAAGAGGACTCATAAAGTCGTGTATTTCATTACTATTTGATTTTTCAGCCAACTGCTCCCCAGTGATCACCATATGGGAAAAACAGAAGAACTTTTTTTCAGTTACAGAAGCACTTTGATTTGAAGATATAAAATTGTAAAATTGTGGAAAAGTCATAGAGTTTTTTATATCATGGCCACTGAGCGAAGTTTTGTCCTACTGCAAAGTTTTAAGACCTTTCCATTTTATCAGTGCTTCCATCAGAATGGTGTATTTCCTCGTTAAACTTCTTGTCCATCTCCTGCCATCTAAAATTTTGATATGGAGAGTCATGGAATCGATCAGGGCCACTGTTGGAACTGTGTGTCCTTTCACTGCACATTTCTGAGAAATCTTAAATCACAGGTAAACTGTTACTTCAATGGCAAAACTTGGTGGACGTTCTGCCCATGCCTCCACTAGAAGACACTGGCAAAAAAAAAAAACCTGCTTCAACTGCTCTACTACTCAGATGGCTCGCGTGTGTAAAAGGAAAGGTGTAATACATGATAATCTCTAGGGACAACAGTGTTGATCACACTGTGTGTGACTACGAATGTGCTCAGAAAAGGGTTCATCCTTTTCGGATACTTTACAGCAAATTTGAAGCTAAGCAGTCAATAAAAACCAGACAAATGTACACGAGTTCCCTGCCTGGCAGAGGAAGTTTAGAAATTGGGCTGATCACTAAATGATGCTTACAAGCTTGAGCCAAAAAACAGTGAGGTTGCTAGCTGCAAAACCAACACAACAAGCTCAAAGATGCTAAAACGTGCAGAGCTGAGGGGAGCTGCAGAGGTGGTGATACAGACAATCTTGCCATCCCAGTGGTGTTGTTCAATTATTCACCATCTATGGCGCCGCTGCTTTTCTCTCTGGGTAACATGAGTACAGTCTGTCCTCAGTTCACTGGTTGACATTTCCAGGTGGATTTCCCCTCGAACTGCTAAAAATTAACTCTTCATTTCCTCATTCGAGTTTCGTCAAGTCATTCTTAGTTATTTGAGCAACTTTTTTTCTATTCGTGCCTTTTCATCTTGTTATGACACCCACCCCAGCCATCTCATTCCTCTGGGGTCTCCTTTCAATCACATACTGAAAGGTATTTTGTGAAATGTAAACCTAAAAGCATTTATTTATTCCTTATTGAGGCTTTGCATATTTTCTCCATGTGCCGGTTTTCCCCCATATGTTCAGTTTACAGTCCACAAACGAGCATGCTAGTTGTTGATGCAGTTTTGACGGCTGTCTCGTTGCTGCCCCGTGTTCATTTGCTCCTCACGCGGTTTCAGGCCTGTAGGGAAAGAATAATCAGCCTGCTAATGAAACGTTTACAGTGGAGGCACAAGACAGACCAGCTAGACCAGATGGCCCCGTGCCTCAAGGTCTTTGCTTTTAATTTGCGTCTAAGTTGCTGAACTCAACCCATCAGTGGGCTTTAGGAGAAAGGTGAGAACGACTTCAAAGTGCGAATAAGAAATTAACAGAGCAACGTTTTCCCCATGGCGCAGCCTGGGCTTTTGAAAAGTGGACGAGCGCAGTGCCGACGTCCTGACAGGATCGCTTGAATTCAAGTCTGGGCTCCAGAGAGAGCCGTGGTTTTCATGTTAAGCGGCCGTCTGGAAACTCTTCTGATAAATCACGAACATTACACAGTTTGTATATTTGGCTATTTGTTTGTGTTGTTTGGAAATGTTTTTTAAAGTATAGAGATCAAGATGTGTGCTGCGGTGTGCGCCATTTTTTGGAGCAACTGCTTTCAATATGTGACTTAGTAAACAATTTGTGAAAGTGATGGAAACGTCTTTGTGTGCAGTAGAAGAAGGGTTTTTTGGTGGTATCCAAGTAACTCACTCTGCTGCTAAATGAAAGCAGTTGGCAGCATATATTTTGAATTGTGGCTTGTAAAAATAAATACATTTGGAATGGTTGTGATAGAACTGAACTGTTGTACTTCATGGTAACAATGACCAGGCCCTTTGTGCAGTGCATACACGGCCTGTCAGCATCTGAACTTTCAAAGGGACCGACTCTAAACTGGAATGTGGCGGAGACGTACCTCTGTGCCAAACACTCTCACCTTGTTTCTCAT
Source organism: Chelmon rostratus (assembly GCF_017976325.1). NCBI lineage: Eukaryota > Metazoa > Chordata > Actinopteri > Chaetodontiformes > Chaetodontidae > Chelmon > Chelmon rostratus. Next base: position 23,769,954 of record NC_055665.1, read on the forward strand.
AATGCATGTAAACGGTATGTTAGGCTTCTTATCACCTTGCCAGTGTGACGCCTATCATAACATTTGGGCAGTCTGCAGCAGTCACAGGCGAAAGAGAGCAACGATTCAGATGGTTTCCCAGTGTAAAAAAGAAAGAATTGAAACAATTCCACTAATCAGTGAGTGTCTGCTAAATCCTTGTAAAGTTTCAGATAGGATTCTCAGCACTCTGCACCACAGACCGTGGTCAAAATGTAAAGATAAAATCACATCTGTCATTTTGGTCTGGGTGAAAGCAGGGCCTTTAACCACGGTGGTGAGGCGGCCCCTCTTTTGGGCGGGGTGGCAACGATGACCTCTGCTTGGTAGGAAGGCCATAATAGCATCTGTGCTCTGACAGTGTGTCATTACACACTATATTTACATGAAACGCAAAACCCAGGGGTGGCAGGTCACGACGTGAAGCTACGGGGGGTGAGGATGCTCTGGTGCATGTCGAACTGTACAACCAGAGATTACTGAAGATTATAGAACCGCGTGGCCTGTCATGTGGCCTGTTGTGCATTTTAATGGTTGTTGGGGCATGTTTTACAGCGTCATTACACATTCATGGAATTGTTATGATTGTATTTATCCAGCATCCTTTGGATATTTTATTTTGATAGTTAATTATAATAGGTGCAGCCTTGGATAGTTTGCCCTGGGTTTAAAGCGGAAAGTTATGATGATGGTAAAATAAATGATGTGTGGTGGACAGAAAAATGCTCATTTGATACTGAATCAGTTCATTTCAGTTCAGCGTGACTGAGGGTTGTTTGCCCTTTTCTTCCATTGTTGTAATAATTGAATTAGGAACTCATTCCTGGAAAAGCATGTTCATTTTCACTGATAAGAAAAGCGCTACTGGGGAAACAGCAAATGAGCAGTACAGAACATCACGGCCACAGTTCAGATTTACATGACTGACTCTGTGTTCAGCATACCTGCAGTAATGACTGCTGCTGTCATTGCAGAGAAATCCTCCGCAGTATCCAGCAGCAGGCTGCATCAGCTCTATTTACTTCTATGTGTTTTAGAAGTAGAGATTTATGCATCACAGGTAGCCTACCTGACTTATTGTTACTAAATATTTCCATTAATTTCCAGGTTTTACTGAACCAGCTGACACAGAAATAAATTCAAACCTACATTTACAGTAAAGGATCAGCTGCTAACCCCTTGACACCTGAATGTATTTAGAATTATATTACAAAAATAATTCTTTGTGTTTTTGCTTTCAAATTGATCCTAAATTAAGAGGAGTTTGTTAATTTTTCTGTAGCACATACAATAGATATACATTTAGGTATGATGCAACAGGCGTTAACACCTGTTGTCGGTAATTTGCATAAAAATGCGTTTGTTTTTTTCAAAATTCCTAAATGTGCATCATAAAAGCCACAAAATTGGCTTACAACCATTACATTGTAACAACAACAAGACGGCAGTAGTTTTCACTTTGACCGGTCTGACGAGAAACCAGTGCTTGCAAAAGGTTCCTAGGTGTGTGTCGATTTCCTGTTTACATAGTTGATTGCTTTCGATTGGATAGCCCTACAGACGTTTCCTAGCAACCAATTTACATGCTACTAAAAGCTTTCTTAACTTGGGCAAATTTTTACTTAACTCAATCCACCATATCACTAGTTGAAACTAGCGAGTACAGTCAGTTAGAATTAAGCGCTCCTAAACTCAGTAATGGATTTAGGATCAGCTGGCGCAGCCCCACAGTGACCACACATGACCCCGCCGGCCAAACTGCGCCACTTCTCCATCCTCAAAAGTACACTGTCAACTAAAAGGAAGCTGTTTTTTGTCATATGGAGCTGGAGTGCAGCATATGGATGGAACAGACAGAGCAGTGTGCTGTGTATCCTCCCACTGAGGCTTGTGGCCACCGAGTCTGGCTTCCCATCATACAGTTCAGATCCTAACAGCATCACTGAATTCAGAGGTCCATGGAACACAGTCAGGACATACTAACGCCTGACAGGATGCGTATTATTATTATTATTGCTTCCTCATGATGGGGAGGTTTGATGCTAAGACTTTGTACAACTACAGCATTAGAGTTCAGCTGCAATGTGGTCAGTTCGTTATCTCATGTTGCGTTTTCATAGAAAGCTGATCACGAGGCGTTGCTGATACAAATCCTACCCTCGGGCAGAGCTGAAACCTCCAAATATTATATCATGTTGAATAATCCGTCATAGCTAATCTTCAGCTTGTGCCTATAAATAGTGCTTTTATAAGATTTATGTATTTGCCTTCAAAAACACAGAGTCCAGTGTTTGCCTGCTAGAATCACAAGGTACGGATGGAGAACAGCGGCTGTGTCTGTTCCGTTTATTCAAAGCGTCATTACCCCATCAAACATTTACCTTCAAGCGGTGCACTTTGACGACTTCACACACACATGCACGCACATAAAGTGTGCACTGTACATTAGTCCACTGATGCCATGAGATGGAAAGAGTTCACTGAACAACGTATACTGTTTGGGTTTCCAAGCTGTGGTCCGCTGCCTCTCTCTGCCTCTCTCACAACAGCCCGAAAACACAAAACACATGTACATCTGCCTGTGTGCCTGTCAGACCTCTCCCTCACACATCAGTGGGGTGGATATTTTGAATATCTCTTCCTTCATAATCAGCATTCGTTTCTGTTCAAAAAACGAAAATCAGGCGAGGGTTGGTTTTAATTCTGACTGTTGGGGCTGACAAATGGTTGCTAAGGCGAGAGGGTGGGGGCGGCGGGGGGGACAAAAACACTCCTGGTCCAGCCGAGGTAATTCTGCCTGGCTGTCGGCTTGACGGGGTGTTTGTGTACCAATAACATCCTGTTAGACACAGAGGGCAGTTCAGTCTCGTCTGACGTAAGCGCCTCCAGTTTGTGTGGCAACGAAATAATTTCCAGGCCTAATTGACGGAGCGTTGCATGTCAGGCTCACACGCTTACACCCTCCACCGCGGCAAACAGCGAATCTGGTTCTAAGTCAGGGATGAAACTTTGTTCCCCGTAAGACAAGGGCAGCATTTCTGCTCTCCAGCTTGGGGGAGCAACACATCATTGTCTGTGAAAGTTGATACCACACAAATTCGTACCATCTGTCCAACCGACTGTAAGGGGAACATGATGTTTGTAAAGCTCCAGTTTGCAGTTGACTTTTGTAGACCCAAAAGGGTTTGGTGAAGGAAACGTCATAGTTATTGGTGCGATTGTGTCATCATTGGATGCAGCAGGAACAGATTTGGTTCTGTTTTTGAACTCTGCTCTTTGGGACAGATAATTAAACCCTGGAGGATGAGCTGCCAGCAGGCTTCTTGTACAGAGCACCTACTGAACAGGACAAAGGAACACATGCAGAGCCTCTGCCTGCTTGCTTCACGAAAGCCACCTTTTCAAGCAGAGCTTCTTCTTAGTTTCAGCTTTAATATCGTTGCTTTTCCCCAGTATTTTTAACTGTATCTGCACTCTATCTGTGCACAGAACTCTCAGCTATAGCCAGCTTTATAGAAATGTCATGAAACGTCATCGTTTTCGCAGACTTCCAGGACAAAGAATGTCCACCATGTTGCCTGTGGCTGGTGGCCAGGTGTGTAGACATTTCAGGAGATTATAGCATCTTTAAACCTAAAAAAAAAGGAGACAAATTGGCGACAGCTCATCTCAGAGTCCCTCAGAGAGATACTGCCACCGGGCGGAGCCGGACTGGGAATTTTTTCAAATTTTTCACATAGTCTTTAAATCTGATACTGTCACAATCCATTTTTCCTGCATTTTCTCGTCCTTCCTTCTGGCTCCCTCCAACATTTTTATTAGACACATGATGGTTCCACCAGAACATACAGTGCAGACGTTTGCACCGTTTCCACTTTGGGTGATTGATGAACTGAACTCAGTCAAGTGCGTCAGATCCCTTTTGAGATTCCACTTCTGAAGCTATTTTGTGTTTAGGTCTGCGGTTCTGCGGGGGGTCGTGAGGAATGAAGGTGGTGTCCGCGAATGAAGCGCCGCCAAAGCAAAGTAGATTATCATTTTTTTACGTGTGCATGCCGTCACATTCGGTGTACTAACTGCTGTGTGTGGTCAGCCGGGGCCGACTCTGCTCAGCAGCTGGTCGGGGGGGAAGTCTGAGATAGGTAGATGAGCGTGGATGTTCGACGCTTCATTTCCTTCCAACACTTTGATGTCCATCTGTGGAATGATGAGGAGGACAAGTGTGAACCACTCGTATCGCCCTTCACTGAATGCTGTTTTGATTTCAGCTGCAGGTCCGAGGTTTATATTTGCAGATGTATAAAGCTGCATCTTTTTTCTTTTCTTATCTTTTTTTTCTGGAGCATTCCAGAAGATAAAGAGCTTCCTCTGGGACACTGACTCATCTCAGAGTGTGCAGTTAATCAGTTCAGACATTATCTACAAAAAGGGGAAAGGCGGAGTGGGAGAGCTCATTGTACATTAGGATTCAAACCACCAGTCATATTTTATAGTATCTTCTGTTTTTGGTGTGCAACTGTTGTGGCTCCAGACAACAGTGTTCTCATAATGTAAACTTTTTATGAGAGGGTTTAACAATGCCCAGCACCCATCACTGCAGATTATTTATTATAGCGACAGTTCGTTATAATTTAGGCATTCAGTAGCTTTCGATGGCAGCTTCACCAAACCATTAACACAACATAATATCAACACATGGCGTGGGGTTCACCTTTGAGTCAAACTCATAAATATACTGTTCTGCTTTTAAATTTTTTGCTGCATATTTCCACCGTTTGAACATGCCATTCGGGGCTTGGGCATGGCTTCCACTCTTCAGCCCTCAGCGCGCTCTCACTTTTCAGATACACTTGTAGACACAGAGCACTTAATGCACTCTTGGTTCCCAGATGTGTCAGATGTGCCGTTGAGTGGCGGTGCTGAAGGATCTCAAGGAACGCTATTTTGCAGGGAGGGAAGAGAGGAGCCATTCGAGGTCAGTGAGGGGGGAAATGTGTTCACAGTAAAACATTTCACCTTCCTGGAGGCTGAGTCAGAGCACTTCTATCTAAACTGGGAGCCAGGCAGGAGTGAGGGGGACTGGGGGAATGACGGGGAAAGTGACGGCAATCGGCTGACCCGAGACAACGCTGAAATCAGACTGGAGGACTAAATGAGCTTATTACCCTTCTGCTACTATACAGGCAGAAATATGAACAAGATCCTCCAGGAGAGAAACTGGAGCCTGACATGCCTTTACTGTCTGAGATGCCAGGATTATTGCTGGACTTTGGGTGTAGCAGAGAAATCTAAATTTAGCTGTTGTTTGGGTGAGAAGGTATCCAAATGTTTGAAGATAGATATTTAGTATCTATCTGCAAGATATTTCAGACATGAATTTGGAGCTTTCCCAGAGTTTGCTGTTTCAATTGAATAATATATTGGTCTGGAAATTCACTTCAGCTGAACAAATTTGTGGACCCGAGACATAGTTTGGTATGCTCCCACTAAGAATTTCTTCGCAGCACCAATTTTTCTCAGAGTCACATGAAGTTGAATCTGGCACTGGTTTACTGGGATACAGCCAGTGTAAAGGAATTTCTCACTTTATTCCATATTTGACTGGATGTATCATAAAACGGAGCACTGATAAGGATTCTTTCCTTTCTGTGAGGAAAAAAAGTGGAGTAATATATGTGCACTGCAAAATATATGGATGTCAATTCATTTCACTCAGTGAATTTTTAGATTAAACCTGTAAAGCTGCACCAATCAAACTCTTTATATTAACAATGGATCTAAGGACTAAGTATAATATGAAAGGTGTTGCTCATAACATGAACCCACAGGTAATTGTCATGCAACCTTGCAGTTCCTCTCAGCTTTACTAAGTGTTTTAGTGCCTTTCAGGTCATTGTTTTGGTTCTGGGACCTGCAACTTCACTGTTTTGGGTCACTCTCATCTCATTTCCATCAACAACAGGCAGCTGTTTTCAGAGGAACAAAGCTGTGACACACACATACCTTACAGACAAAGTTAGCAACAGGCAGTGGAACAAGTAGCCGCTAAAGAGCTTGATACTTCCCTCAGGACTTGATGGAGATCAGAACAGAGCTGAAGGAAGAGTGAATATTGGACTTACTGTACAATCATCTGGACGGCCGGAAACACAGCTCAAAAGAAATGCTAATGCTGCTTAGTGCGTGCTGGATGTGTGAACAGGCCACTGTGTGCTAACATGTTTGCTGTAGCAAAGGTAATAATACGTCATTGTTGTGATCACAGCATGTTCTTCTGTCCTCTGATACGTCTTTATAATTATACACATTATCATATTTTACAGACAGGGTGATTTTTTTTTTTGCATCCACTGAAAATGCTCTTCATCAATTTAATCAAGCGACGCCAAAGTTTACCATGTGAACTGGAACCAGGTCACATTGTTGCAGCGTAGCCAAAATCTGAAAGTGGCCATCTAAATCGAGGCATTGTAAAACAGGAGGAATGACTGCTCCTTGTGTTTAATTTCTCCAAACTGCTTCCTCTGCTGCGCTGACAGTGTGGCCCTCCCCGCCTTTTAAAAGCACTAATAGCTCCACAGTCACATTCTCAAAGCTTGTGACCAAACCACCGACTCCTGTCACCGCCGCACGCCTCCTTCAATAAAACGAGCACACACAAAAAGTCACCTTTCCAGTTACATTCGCAATTTTTTCCATGACTTTCTGTCTAAATGTTTATAATTTTCCGTTTGGAAGCTTTGTTTTTGTTTTGGTATATTTAGCCATTCCTCGTCCTGGGCTCAGTGCCCGCTTGACAGTCTCTAATTAGCACAGCAGAAATACATATTTAGAGCTGTGTGGCTTTGGAGACTCTCTTTATTTAAGTCAACGGGGAGAACAATGGAGGAAACAATGGCTGACTGCTGCAGGCAAGGTCTTCGCAGCACTGACTCAGTGCAGATCTTTTCAATATGACAGTCCAGTTCAAATTGAGATACTGTAAAACAGCCCACTCACTGCAGAGGCTAAAAGCTAGTTTATTTTCTTCAGTGACAGGGAGTTGATTGTTGTGCTGCTGGGTTTTACACACATTGTGAATAGCTGTGGTACCATGTCTGGTAAGGATTTAGTTTAAGCAAATGTTTTTGGCACATTCGTTGCATAAATAATAATGAATCATAGCTTAAATGATGAATATTGTGGCTGCTTGTAATTAAGACAAGTGTTTGTTCCCCCTAATCATGGGTGACATGAGTGATTTAAGGCGTAATAATAGACATTTTGGGAACAAACTATTTTAATCTGGCGGTGGCAGCGCTGATAAGAGGAAGCTGTGTTAATACTGATAGCTGTTTTGGGTTTGTGTCCTCCGTGGAGGCAGGCTGGTGCAGGAAGTGTGGGTGTCGGCAGACATTTCCCTTGGCTCTCCACTGAGACTCCTTTAAAAGTGAAACTTGAATCAAAGCCTTTACACATTCACTTGTCTGCGGTTCACAAATGACTAAGCAGTAGGGGACTCCACTTCTACTGCACTGTAATTTGGGGAATTAATTCTCATAAATTTTGATTTTCTTGAAAACTGTATGGCAGCTGTGCGGTAAATGATACCCCAAGCGAGAGTTCAGATTTCACCCTCAAATAAAAGGGTGTCAAAATAACAACGCAATGTATAGCCGGCGGCATGACAACACAATTCTTTATTGAGCATTGAGTTTCCCGCAGCTTTGGCTCATCACGCCAGAAACGTACTCACGTGTATCACTGATCACTCATCTGCAGTTTTCCTGCAGGAGTTTGTCAGAAAATTACTCCCTCAAGAAAAAAGTGCTATGCTGGTTCTTCAAGATATAAAAGACCTGAAGAATAGTGACTAAAGCAATGATTAGTGAGCTCCGTCAGTGTTCATAGCCTTGTGGAGAGCATTCCAAAGAAATCTGCTTGGGAGACTATTTGACTGGAAGTCAACATGGGTTCATCCCTTTTGCATTAACAAAGGCATTTTATCAGGCTGCCTCAGATGTGCCTCCATGCTAAAAGCTGTGGGCTTAATAAGGTGAGCAATCATTGTTTTATTCCTACTCTGTAAGTACCTGGAAAGGCAGAGACAGCTACCGTCACCAACCGGATGTTGTTGTTGCTCACCTCTTGCTCGCACTGCAAAGTGTGTGAACAGTGTTGATTCTGTCCTCTCAGTCATCGCTTCATCCACTCTTTTTTTTGTTTTTTAGTTCAAAACGGAGCACAAACAAGTGCAGCATGCTGCGACAACACTTCACCTCCATGGTTTCTTTTTGTTTTGTTTTTTGAAGTCATGTTTGATCACGCAAATTCCACCGGAATCACCACCATGAAACTGTTCAGTATAAAAATCTTGCGTCTTGACTGAATCGTCTGGTGTGTGCATTCTTACAATAAACTATAAATCAATAAATAAATAAATCTGTTGTCTGTGGTCTCTCATATTCTGAAAACAAGTTAAGATTTGAAAATCCTACAGTATGCACCAGGCATTTATAAAATGTTAAGGAATCACCAAGTCATTACAGACAATCAATCTAGTAGTTGGTGAGAAATGTATCTTAAATTCACCCTCATGTTGGCACTCGAGGAAACGTCAGTAGGCTTCATCCTCTGGGACCATGAGTGATGCAGAAGTCCATGGCAACCCATCCAGTATTTTATCATGTAATATTCGGAATCATACATTCATATCATATTCAGTCTGGACCAAAGTGGTGGCCTGACCCACCAGACTCCGTCTTAGAGGGACCGACCAAACCTGATCTGACTTAATGTTATTTGTAATTGTGTTTGACATGAGTCAAGTCCCAGGTTGGGTCTCAGGTCCTCGGAACTGAGTGGCGCTTTGAAGACCTCTAGCTGGTTCAACACTTGGCCCATCCAAGTTTCAAAGAAAAGCTCAAAAACAAATTGTTGATGGTGATGGTGGTGATGATGTCTGAAGAAAACCTTGAACGATCAGTCTGATAGGATCAGAGAAATGGGTGATGTGCTCACTTCCTGTACTTTGGATCATTCAACTTCCATTTAAGAATGGACTGTTTCAGAAACCAAAGCTGTGGCATTTCCTCACTAAAAAGCTGTTATATTATCAAAGTTGCAACTTTATTCCAGGAAAGGTATCTTTGAACAGTGTCACTGTTACTGTGTTCATTGGCTGTCACTCAACATCCTGGCCTACATGTGTTTTCAACCCCGACTGAATGAATTTGTCCGTGATGACCTGCTCCCGTTATATTCTTTCATGTTCCCTGTCACTCAGCAGACGGCGGTGTGGCTCCGATGTGTAGGTGTAAACATGGAGGTAATTAGGCCACAACTTGCTCTGATCTCCTTTCAAAGGCACTGGCTCGCTGCAGACACACCCTCTCCCCACGACCCCGACACCCAGCCACTGAGCAGCGCTACACCCAAGGCAAATATTTGGGGAAATAGCAATGAACCCTGTGTTATTAACACACGCACACACACACGCACACACACATACGTTTGTATTACTACACTTGTGAGAACCTTTTACTGGTTGTTCCTTCATTTCAAACCATCCTAACTCTAAACCCCTCCAGTGAGATCCCCTAAATTGCCATCTGCAAGATCATCAGTTATTACACCTACTATTTTGTTATCAAAATAAACTCTAAGAAATTGTTTGAAGGAAATTAAAAAATGAATAAAACTGACATGGTCAATCTGACAACCAGAGTGTTTTGTTTAATATGAAACTATTTCAGCTGAGCCATGTACTGGCAGGGTCCTAGGGATGGAAATGTAGAATTGGCTGGCTGTCTGTGGGCCTAAGACAAGTGAAAAAACACAACAAAAAGGTTAGATTTCCATAAAATTTGGTACAGACCAATGGTGACTTTGGTGATTACCTGAGTTTTCAAGCATGTATAAGCAAACATGCATACCGCATTACTATTCTAATTTTTTCAATACTCTCAAGTCAAAGCCTCAGCTGAGCCTGACGTGCAGCCGAGGAAGAACAGCTGATTTCAGTTACAGTAGGTAACAACCGGACCATGGTACCAACAGCAGCACTGCACTTAACCCATTAGCTCCACTGCAGCTACATCAAGCAAAGTGTGTGCATAGTGCGGTGAGACTGGTACCTGTGTGGACAATAGAAGGAAACCAGCCGGGCATGGACGGCTAAATGGAGGGAAAGCTAATACTGTGTGTGTCTGAATTCAGTTTTACAACACAAGTATGTGCTTGTATCGAGACCTCTGGAGGAGCGCTCGACGGCATCTTGGAAAGATGATCAAGTAGGTATAACAGGTGTATTTTAACGGGTAGCTTGTACATAGGCAACATGTGTAGCCTACTGTACATATGTACACAGTCAGTGTCTCTGGAGATGCTCGTCAGTTGGTCTGGATGGGTGTTAATGCTTGTTTGGGAAGATAAAAAAAAATGTCTGAAAAGCAAAGCTCACCACTTCAAAGCTCTAGGTGCTGAAAGAACGAAAACAGAAGCAGATGAGAATTCGTGAACGTGAACTGTAACATCAAACCAGGGACACGGCCTCTGCAGACTAGTTTCAGCTAGATGCTTACATCTGTTGCATTTGTTTTTCTTTCTTCTGCATTGTCCCCGTTCCTACAAACTATAATAAATATGAATACGTTATGACAGCAAATTATAAAAGCTTTGAAAGTGGACGTGACCTTTCTTATAATCTGTCATTACATTAACATGAGAAATTCGAAATAAATTGAAGGCATTAATCAGTTGTCCCATGAAGAAATTAATACTTTCTGCATGTTCAGTTTACTGTAGCATGATAATCAAAATGTCCTGTGGTTATAGTGTGCCTGTGAGTCCAGAGCACTGCTGTTACTGATTCCTCTAAAGCCGAAGCGAGAGAGCCAGGGCTCATCATCACATCACCAACAAATCCCTGCTGAAGGAGAATCCCGATCTGTTCGGGGGAACGGGCGCACACACACACACACACACACACACGGCACCCTCAAATAGGGCTCATCTGTAATCATTAAATCGTATGTATACTCTGTCATGACATCACAGATTTCAAGCTCTCGGGTTTCCAGCTTTTGGAGAGAGCGGGCTGTGTTGACATACGTTGGCTGGACTGAATGAGATCACAGGAATTACATTATTGTAATTCAGTGTTAGAGACGGGTTTAGCCGGGACTTCTCACACACACGTGTCCATTCCTTTTCTTGAATCTAATGATGTGTGAGAGATCCATTTTGCTGCTCTCTGTCTTTGACCAGACATACAGTAAAAGCACTTACAGCTGGTCTGAAATATTCTAATATGAGACTCTAGTATGTATTTCATCATCTAGTGTATTATTTACATATGACCCGTCAATATAACACAGCCAGTCAATCTGTTCTTCTAAACACTCTGCATTGGTTTGTTTCCAGGACAGTAATGAACTGGCGCTCAGGAATCGTTGCTCTGTAGCAGCAGGCGCTTTCTGTAGAAGAGTGGTTCCCAAACTTCCTGTAATTGCATTTTTTAGAAGCCAGAAATAATGCTTGATGAGCACCACCTGCTCCTCTTCTGTGTCTACAGTAGTTTCTTGTACTTTACAGTACAAGGCATTTTGCTTCCTGAATCTTGAAAGCCAGAGCGCTCAGGTTACGTTTTCGTCCCAAAAAGGAATCTGGTTTACTGACAAAGAGACAAAAAAAAGCAAAAAAAAAGCAGGAACAGGAGCAGCACAGGTGGAGCTATCAAGCTATCAATGTAGCTGCATTCCAGCAATTGATATGATGCAGTACAGCTATTGATAATGTTTCTCCAATCCAATTCCAATTCCAATTCCAACTAACTGAAAGAAGGAGAGTAATTCTATGAATTTATTTGACATAGTGTGCACAACGGGAACAGTTGGAGAGACATGTGATCAGACCGTATCATGACATCATCGTTTCACGGTGGGTAGTCGCAGAAGAATATCCACCTGATGGAGTCTAGACGCTGGAGCAGGACCTCTGATGAGCTCACTGGACAGCTGGTTCTGATGAAACTGCAGGTGGGCCACATTGATTGGACACTGAGATGACAGCTGACAGCGGCAGAGAAGGGAGCGATTTTAAAAGTCTGGCAGCGGCGAGATGATTGACTCGCGGAGGTTGTGGCAAAATCTGATTGGTTGAACTGAAGAGCGTGAACACCCTTGGCTGAATGAGTTGAAAGCGGGAAAGAGGAACAAAATGTAAATAAATAGAGTAACCTTGGCCTTTCACTCCATCATGCCTGCGTTTGATATGTCAAACTGTCTGCTATGAGACGGAGCTATAGGCGATTTTCACAGAACATATCTTGGCTTGTCACAGTAGGAAAACCTCAAATGTAAATAATGAAATTAATGATGGCTCAGTTCCATTTAGCTTCAAGGTCCTGGTATTGTGCATGGTGGCTCACTAAGCGTGAGGTTTTGGATTCAGAGGATGGGGGGAACACAAGAAGTTCTCCAACCAAAATAAAATAGTAAAAAACAAAACCTGGAAATATGCGAATGCTGTTTCCTCTGTTAACATGTTAATACAGATCCAACAAGTAACACATCATTATGAAGCTAGGCACGCCAGATTAATGGCAGTCTAAAAAAGAAATAATTTAGGAGGAGTTTGAGGATGTTTTTCAGCCCTGAGTAGTGTCTGCAGGTATACCTTTTGCCTGCATATCAAAATGTTGATCAACTCCCCTCATCAGAATTGCTACAGAAACTCTGATTTTATCATGAAAACTAAGGAAAACAATGTCACAGTCATTTGAATTATGATTGGTATTGTTGCGTCTGGGGCCTGCTGCTGTATGTGCGCTCTGTTGACATTCACTTGCTGCACGATCTCCTTCTATATGTCATCTGTTTGACAGGCTGTAAAGCTGCTGCTCGTAGCACTATTTATTTTTTTTTACATCCTTTAAGTTCTTCTTCACCTTCATTCATCATCATTTTTGGTCTTTAAGTCCATACATTTCTTCTCTTGCTCTTTTTAAAGTGGTGATATTTTTTTCACAGTAATTAAGGCCCCTTCCTGTACTAACACATTTACTATATGTCATGAATGAAACCTGATTGATCTCTTTCTTTTTGCTACTCCCACCTGTCGCCTCTGTATGACTTTCACTTCATGTTTGGCTTTGTATTTGTCTGTTGATCCACTCATTCACCGGGGTTATCTGCACTGAAAGCTGCTTTTAATCTCCACAGCTGACAAATGGTTAAATACAGCTGAGCCAAACGGACTTCTGACGTTCACTCACACACAAGCATGTGCACACACCGTCAAAATGAATATATGTGTGTGTGACTGATTGCTTCATTTTGTGGTGACGTCAGTGCTCTCCTGTCTAGAGCCTCTTCACAGAACCAGATATCCTAAAATACTTTATTTATTAAAGCAGAGAAAGAAAAATACTGCTTTCAAATATTTCAGAACTCAGTCTTAACCACCAGCTGAGAGGATAATGTGAAAATACTTTTGATATACTGTATGATTTAGTTTTATAGTTTCCTTCACCTTCCCATAGATGTGTGTGCCTCCCTCTCCAAAAACTCTCCCAAGTTTTCCTTAATTGATTCTGACCACATTCCAGCGAGCCGCATGCCAAGCAGCCGGTCTGATTAAGAGTACAGGTAGGAGCCAGGAACTAATCCAGCGCTGTAGGTTTGCGAGAATTTGCAGCTAGGATTTCCTGATGCTTCCAGCTGGAGCCGCAGAGGAGGGTACAGTATCAGCTGAAGATAAACTCGCTCAGATAAACCTACAATTCAGCATCAGGCCTTGGTGAGATGATTAATCTGTGAGGTCATAAATAGAAGACAGCAACAGAGGAAAATCTGAGACCGCAGATGCCAAATCCTTGACGTCTAAACCCACTCCCCAAACTGCAGCCTGGTTCGTTATTATCAAATTAGCATCATTGCACGCTTGAATTGGCAATCCCTTGTGTCAAATCAATCTCGTGTGACTGCAGTACATATTATGACAGACATGTTTTTTTTTAAATCGAACCATTTTTCGAACCCTGATCGTATGTTAGGGAATGAATAGAATACAGATGCAGCAGGTATCATGACTCACTCTGTATCACTCATTCCTATTACTCACCAGACGGCCTGCGAGACGCTGCATCGCCTTCACATCCCGCAGGAAGTGCTTCGCCCTGAGATCAATTGAAGAAAAGTATGAAGACAGTATTTCATTTTGCTGTCATTTAACTGGATGTTGCGCTGTAGTGCCTGGTTCTTAATTCACAGATGTTCAGAGATGAACACCAGCCATTACGCTATTTTCGCCTGTGGATTGTTCTTCCTGTTAAATGATGTCTGTTTCCCGTTAAGAGACCTTGAATAGCACCATCATGCTGTGCAAGTAGTTGTACACTACAGTCTTTACATGACCCAGGCGGTAGTGGACGTTGTGTCTTCAAAGGGCATGGCACTGATGTAATTACACATTCATTGTTTTTTTTTTTTTTATCTTCCTTTCATCCTTAATTCCCTTTTTTGCCATGTAAAATATTTACTCAGGTCAGTCGTAATCACAGTGTCACTGGTGTGGACACTGACCTACACACAGCTTGCTACGCCCCTGGAGCTCAGCATGTTATTTTCCTCCAAAGAGGTAGCAAAGATACATCCGTGTGTCGTCTTTGGCTCATCAGTTTTTCAAGATGTTTGGATGAGTGGAAACTGCATGGCACTATATCATGAGAGGTTTTGGTGTCATCTTCCCTCCTCTATACAGAAGTGCACCCTGTCATTTAGCCCCATTCCCAAGATCCCAAAGATTATATCATATGAAACTGTATATAGCCCTCTTTCCTGTTTTGCATTGTGCTATATGCAACAACTACGTGCTACGTCCTCTGTATATTGTAGTTGTGTTATGAGGCATGCAGGTCCAAACAAGAAGAAAACCCTCATTTCATCGTAATAACCTGCCTTTAAATGACCTGCCAACAGTAGCTTTTCCCACACACAGTGTTCAAAATGGATCTCGAGCTGCTCGGCCCTCTGGGTATGATCAAGCATGCAGGCAGCAGCCCAAGACAACGCTATAGTGGAACCACAAGTGTGTACCTCCCTGTGTGTTCCTCGTTCCATCCATGCCGTCCCGTCTGAACCAGACTGACAGCTGCGCCTTCACTTTCTCTGTGATTTCAACCTCAGACTTCAACCATAAATTGGGTTCCCATGTGAAGGAAAACGACATCCACCCCATGCTGATGTAACCCCTAATTACTATTGATGTTTTTCCATGGATCCTGACCAAAATGTTGCATGGCAGACTTTACAGATGGACAGTATGTGGAAGGCAACAACAATTTGTGTCACCGCAAATGCGTTCCAAGCTTCTAATGGGATTTCAAGACAAACGCAGGGCCAGGAGATGATATGATTCTGAGTACTTATTATTGTCTATGGTGTTGTACCAGATAATAGGATTCTCTATATCGAGATAATATAATACACATTTTCTTTACAGCTCTCTCTCTCGTATCTTACGCTTCTTTCCAGCTGTTCTGCTGTTCAAATGCTTTCCTGTAAATCTCCTGTATTTTTAGCCTTTCTAAAAGGATATAAATTCACAGCTGGCATAACTGCTGATTTGATGGTTTTAGTAAATTCCCCTCCGGTACAGCAGGTGGCAGTATGTAGATCATTAGCTTTAATGATCTCATAATAATAAATATTATATAATGAAAAAAGGTCAAGACGAAGAATCCTCTACCAAATGTGAGGAGGCTTATCCGTATCTGTATCGTTATCCTTAATCAAGAGCAACGTTGGTCAAGATCACCCTTTTTGTAAAATATGCCCCAAGCCATCACCAACACAGAGGACATCTCCTCTCCTCCCCTCACACCACCCACGACAATCACAGCAGCTCAGGTCTGTCGTGAGCTGAAGAGGCTGCGCCCCAGCAAAGCCGCAGGTCCAGATGGAGTGTCACCACGACTGCTGAAGGCCTGTGCGAGGGAGCTGGGACACCCCCTTCAGCGCATATTCAATCTGAGCCTGGGACAGGGGAGGGTTCCCCAGCTGTGGAAGACATCATTCCAGTCCCTAAGAAACCACATCCTGGTGAGCTGAATGACTTCAGGCCGGTCGCCCTGACGTCACACGTGATGAAGACCATGGAACGGCTGCTGCTCCTTCACCTGAGGCCACAGATCCACCACGCTCTTGACCCTCTGCAGTTTCCTTACCGGGGGAAGATGGGAGTGGAGGATGCCATCATCTTCCTGCTACACCAATCTCTCTCTCACCTGGACAGAGGCAGTGGTGCTGTGAGGATTACATTCTTGGACTTCTCCAGTGCCTTTAACACCATCAGCAACTGCTCCTCAGGGACAAACTGACAGAGATGGGAGTTGAAACACACCTGGTGTCATGGATTACAGACTACCTGACTGGCAGACCTCAGTATGTGAAGCTGGGGGACTGCAGGTCCAACACTGTGGCCAGCAGCACAGGAGCACCGCAGGGAACTGTGCTCTCTCCAGTCCTGTTCACCCTGTACACGTCCGACTTTCAGTACAACTCAGAGCTCTGTCATGTACAGAAATACACAGCAATAGTGGGCTGTATCAGGAGTGGACAAGAGTCCAGAACCGGTCATCATCAAAGGGGACTGCGTGGAGGTGGTTCACACCTACAAATACCTGGGAGTGCAGCTGGATGAGAAACTGGATTGGAATGCCAACACTGACGCTCTGTGCAGGAAAGGACAGAGCCGCCTGTACTTCCTCAGACGGCTGGCGTCCTTCAACATCTGCAAAAAGCTGCTGCAGATTTTCTACCAGTCTGTGGTAGCGAGTGCCCTCCTGTACGCAGTAGTGTGCTGGGGGAGCAGCCTGAAGAAGGACGCAGCACGCCTGGACAAACTAGTGCGGAAGGCAGGCTCCGTCGTTGGCACAGAGCTGGACAGTCTGACATCTGTGGCAGAGCGACGGTCACTGAACAAGCTCCTGTCCATAATAGACAATCCTGATCATCCACTGCACAGAGCCATCTCCAGGCAGAGGAGCAGCTTCAGTGACAGACAGCTGTCATTGTCCTGCTCTACTGACAGACTGAAAAGATCGTTCCTCCCCCACGCTGTACGTCTCTTCAACACCTCTCAGGGAGGGCGACAAAAACAATAACCAACACAACAACTCCGAGCCCACTACACACCTACACCACACATGGACACACGCACTTTATCTCACACACATCCATATGCTGGACTCAAACCGACTATTGCACACTGCTACTTTGCACAACTGCACTACTGCGCACATATTTAACTGCTCGAATGTTTAGTTCAGATGTTTATCCTGTGGTTCAGATGTTTATCCTGTATAGCTTAGTTCTTTATTTTTTACTTCACTATTTTTTCTTATTTTGGTATCTTGTATTTTGTATTGGATTTTTGCCTCTTACTTGAAAGTTGTGCCTTACTTGAAGGTTGATCTGTACTTGAAAGTTGTTCATCACTTGTAAGTTGCACAAGTAGTTCCTGTTCTTACTTTGCATGCCCTTGTGTGTCCACCTTTTTGAGCTGCTGGAACTGCAAATTTCTCCTTGGAGATAACTAAAGTATCTATCTATCTATCTATCTATCTATCTATCTATCTATCTATCTATCTATCTATCTATCTATCTATCTATCTATCTATCTATGCCACACAGATTTTAGTGGATCATTTAAAAGCTGTCAGTCAGATATTTTTCTGCTGTGATGACACCAAAACAGAGCTGAAAGGAGGCTGAATATTGGACTAACATTCATCTGGAAGTCAGAAGCACAACCCTGAACAAATGTAAACGCTGCTCTGTGCTGCTGGAAATTGGAAAACAGTCGCTTTAACAACTTTATGAGGTCACAAGATGTCAGCGATGTGTTGACAGAGGTTTCCACTGCTCCAGTGGCCAACAACCCCCTTCAATGCTGCTTTATGCCAATTGAATGATTCTCAACCAGAAACCGCAAATGTATCTCTTCATGTCAAACCATGTTTCACTGACATGGATGGACTGAAGTTTGTGTTAATCACAAAGTCGGGCTAGACTGGAAGCAAATGTCCCATCCTCACTTTGCAGATCTTTTCCTCAGTATGAATCAGCAAATCAAATCACAACAATAAACATAAAAGAGGAAAATTAAATGTTATACAAAATCAAATCAGATTCCGTCTTTAGTTAAGCCTCCCAGGCAGACTTTCTTCTTTGGCTATGTGACTCCCACATTCATCTGGGTCTGTGCTGAATCCCAGCACCACCCCGTGCCTTCAACCTACTGTAACCTATAGGCTAAAGCATTTGATTGGCTGAGCTTGTTCGTGGTGGCACATGGCCTGAAGGGTAACACTGTCTGAGGGACGTAACTCAAAAAGGCATCAAATGTCTCTTATCAGATGTGTGAGCACACTGGGACAAAGCTGGATCCTCAAGGGTTAAATCTCATCTCATAACTCTCATCCTCCCACGGCTGCTTATTGCAGCTTTAATTAGCATAAAAAAAAATCATCGTACAAGCTTTGGCTCTGACACGAACACATTCAGATGACTGCTCCCAGAGTTCAAGAGTATTTCAGGCTCTCCAGAGGGCTGAATTTCTAGTGTGTGATGCCACTGTGCTGTGATTCATGCCCACAAACAGACGCCACGAGGGCTGATCTTTGGCTGACGGTGTTGGGCCATGGGTTGCATGTCCCTGACACAAGCCAGCGCTTATTAATTCCCCTCTCTCGACCTTCGACCCCCAGAGCGACATCCCGGCAGGGCTCGGGTGTTGACTGACATCGTCAGCGTCATGAATGTGTGACGAGGACGTGAGTCACAGGAGCGGGGACATTCAGCCATCAGTTGCTGTCGTGCTGAAGGCGGCCCGGAGGATTATTCATTATTCATGGCATGATTAAGATGGAACGATTTTGATGTTAAAATGTGCGCCCTGGTAAAATTAAATCTAACCTTTTGTTCATTCATTAGTTTCAGTTTCATGCTGAAGAGGAAAACAGACTGTTGTCATACGTTTAACCAGCTCTGTCATTCTGTCTCATTTCCTGTCATTCCTTTATTGTAATTTCGTCACTATCAACATGACATGTTAAAGCACGACGATTCTGAAACTGTTCAAACGTTACGATAGCACATCGTTTTGACTGAGGAGTGATGAAATTTTCCACTGCAGTGTCCTCACAGGATCCATATGCTTTCACGTGGCCTTGGTTTCGCCCACATGGATCTCATTGTCCAACGTGCATGAAGCGGTCGTCTAATCCTCACGCCTCTCTGTTGCTGTAACCACTTCACCCTGTTCCATAGTAAAAAAAAAAAACCTTCCTCTGATGCAAACCAATGAGCTCTCTTTCTGCCTGTGAGGTAAAAACAGTTTTTTTCATGTTCTCCCCTTCTCTTTGATCTTAGTATTATGTTATTTCATGTTAATTGAATAGTGATGCTCCCACGGTGAGGTGATATTGAGTTCTGATGTCAGCTCACACAGGCCTTTCAGAGCCAGCATGACACCTGGCTGATCTAGGCCGGATAAAACCTCTATATGACACTCACCCAGCCCCGTGCTCATCACATGGAGTATCTGCTGTAAGAATGTATCAAGCCTGAGCTCAATTAATATACGACTGATGGCAGTGATCACAGAGACAAACGCTTCTCATTATTTTATTATTCATACACCTAATGACCCCCATTGTGCAACGGGATCATTTAACCGCAAATGACGAACTCTCTAGGCAGTGGAAGAACGTGCACCAGTGGCCGTAGTGGAGATGAAACATCCAGAGAGTGTGATACACATGTGACAGGGCCTGCATCCAAACAAAATAATGATGTGCTGGCCTGGGCAGAGGCGATGGAAAACAGCTTGTTCTGGTTAGTTGCTGACCGGTGTGTGTCCCTCCATCGAAGCCAGAGCAGTGAAGAGTCAACTGCAGTCACACCGCTCACACTATGACAATAAAACAGCCCATCTATCCTCTGTCTCCCGTCTCCAAAGTGATAATTAAGCTCAGGGGAGCAGCATTTGGAGAGTTCGCAACAGAAAGCATGGGCATAGCTGAACAACAAGGCAGACAACAGCGGGGCAAAGTGAAAATGAGATGAGAACGGTTTCATTTCAGAGCACTGACTTCATGTTCACCGATTCTCATGTCCTCGACTGACAGATCTGAACAGAACAGTCACTTGAGGACATGACAGACAGGCACAGCATGCATTTTTGTGCATCTTGAATGTTTCCCAGACATCATTAGCGTAAAAACAGACCAGACGTTTTGCCATATGGCTCATATATTCTTTGACTGTTTTGATCGAAGACGCAGATCTTTATTCTCACCCGACCAGCCGTGCACTCTGTGTTAAAGGGAAATTTGTTTTATGTGGACGTCCCGTCAGTGTTGATGGTAAATGTCGGCAGTTGAAGCGATAAATTCCTCAGGGCGTGCTGTATGGAGTTCTCCTGCTGCAAGATCTGTTGTTCTTCCGGCACCAGCTCCGTCATTTGATGTGTACAGTGACGTGCTTGGTGTCAAGGAAGAACTGCAGGCTATTTCAGGTCAGTGGTTTCATGACAGTTTCATGTAGTGTTTCAAACCCATAAAGCATTTCTCCAAATACACACGAAGAGTCTTTTTGTCCGTCCAGCTATGAGGTTTGATATGTCAGAATTCATCAGTGGAGATCTGGATCTCATAATGGCCCCCATGACACCCTGCATCTCGTATCCACACTGCATCTAGATATGATTTAACCTGATTACATCTACACCTGGTGTTAATATGAGTCTCTGGTGTCCACATTGAGAACTGATTGAGATCTGAGCGCTCTGTCCAGCTTCTTCTTCTTCCTTCTTACACTCTCCTCTCATTTGCACAGGTCCAAAAGACAGCGATAAAAATCAAGCTTAAAGACTGCGGCCATCTGTGAAGCTGCACTGTTATGTGGACGTTCGACTGCTTTTGAAGCAGAGCAGAATGCTGAGCAGAAGTGCTGCTGACTGGGTGTCAAACTTTTTTTATCAGCAGAAGACTTTGACCCGTGTTGCTGTGACTACTTAGTACCTCACAACATGTGTACGATGCACACCTTATCCCACCTGTTTGACATAAGCACAGCAGCACATAGTTTTTGTAAGTGGGTTGGAAACAGTTGCGTTTTCACTTGTGTTCGTGTGTGTGTTCAATGACCACCGTCGGTCGATTGGATCACAATCGGTCCTCAGTGCGTCTTGGGTGCATTCACACCTGTACTGTTGCAATCCGACCACCCAAAACGCAGTTTAATGCCAGGTGTAAAGGGGTCAGTGTTATAGTCACAAGTCAGAAAATAAGACCTGCACTTGTAATCATCCTACATAAATACTGTATCAGACAGAAGCTGAATCATCCAGGCTTTTTATTAAAGTTGGAGGCTGACATCAGGCCTGCAGGTGCCTGTAGGGATACCTGTTGGACAGGAGGACTGGAAAACTCAAGTCTTGTGAGGAAACTCAGAGATGTGAGGAATTATATCAAATATTATCATCTGGCAGCCATTCTGAATTCTCAGATTGTTTCAGCGGGGTGAAGAGGGCTTATACATTCATCTCCAACTCAGATGTGTGGGGCTGGTGTAGTTGGAGGCAGATCAGTGCAGGGGTAGGAAATCCAATGACTTAAATAACTTAACTTATGTCTTTATATATATATATATATCATTTAGGTAGAAGCTCTGTAGCAAACACGGAAAATAAAATACCTGGGATTGAAACAGTGAAAGTGTAGTGAAAGTGAAGGATTGGACAGGATGGGATTGGACGGGGGTTGACGTGTACAAGTGATAAATGAAAAGAAACCACAACCACCAACTTGTCTTATTAAGGTGTTGGCCGCCGTGAGCTGCCAGCGCATATACGTTCCTGGAACTCTACTGGAGTGATGAACGGCACTTTCAAAAGGAAATTCCCTCCCTGGATATATAATGGTGGTGGTGGAGAGTCTAAAGTTCAGTCCCGCGTGTTGAAAAAATGCTGCTTCCTCATTTATTTGAATGACACCGGTCTGTTGACACAGCGAGGGCGCCAGCACAGAGGGGCTCCAGCAGAACGCAGTGTCATCCAGCGAGGAAGCTGAACCTGACTCAAACTTTGCTGGACCGCAACACAACGTCTTCTGGCAATGAAATACATGCGAGCTCACATTCCTAGTATATGGCTTTGGTGGGTGAACTCTGTATTTCTGATGTTTACCTGAAGATTGTTGTGATGAAAGAAAGACGATTGCCGCCATGAGAACTGTCCAGACTTGTAAAATCCGTTCTCAGGCTATTACAAATCACTGTGCAGTGTCTTGGCTTCTGTTCAGTCTTCAGAATCATGAATCTATTACTCAAACTGGACTTCCTTTAATTAGTATTTCTATGTGTTACACGCACCTGAAGCAACACACCAGCGGCAACACAGCCCTTTGCATTTGTTTTAAATACACACCTGTTTATGGCCTAAACACCCTCCGTCAGCTAAAACCCCCTGACAGTGACCCTTCTGTCAGTGACCCTTCCCGCCCTGTGCATGGACGCACTGCCATCCTGCAACATTGGACGTTTTCCTTTTGCCATTTTGATGCAAAAACAAAAAAAAAGGTTAACTGAGCATAGAAATGTATGCACGACACAGAGCAGCATCCATTTGTTGTGTCATTAATTCATCTTTTTCCTTCTCACAATAATGTCACTTCCGCCACTTCTGGTAGCTTCTTTATTTCCACCGACCCCTGCTTCACCCACCAACTGCACCCTAAATTTAAACACCCTCGGCCTGACAACCACGCAGTCGTAGTTGTGCCCGTCTGTAAAATGTCCCCTGACTTCACAGTGCCCCCCCCCCGGCTCCGTAATTGGACGATAAAGTTGTCAGACTTCAGTCCTGAGTCCTGGTTGTGTGCTGCAGAGTGGATGCACAAACAGGGCATGCACTGAGCTGATGCAGGCTGTCACCATATAAGTCATGTCGGCTAAAGTCTGTTGCGGTGAGAGGTGGAGAGAGGGCGGGTGGAGTACGTGAGAGGCAGGCTTCCCTTTGGCTGATCAGACGCCACATCAATCTTCCTTATTTTATGGGCTGAGAGCACATTCTCCTTCTATGTTGGCTCACGTTTTCTTGGCAAAAACACAGTCCATTCTCCGAACTAGTGATCGACTGATGCAGGTTTTTCAATGTCCAAGGCTGATACTTAGCGAGCAGGGCGGCCGAGAGCCGATATGTGATCCTGATATCATGTTGTTGTGTTCTTGAATTTCTTATTTTATTCATTATTTATTTATTATTTGAACGTAAGCGAAATTTACTTATTTATTTTTAGTTATTGTCTGCATTCTCTGTTTGCTTGAGTAGATCTGCACTCTGTCTGGTTTTATATAAAATGTATCAACTAAAATGTCCACAGGTGAGCAAAAAGCAAAACTTTGTCAAAAAAAAGAAGAAGAAAAGAAACAGCTTGTTAATGAAAAATGAGAGTTTTAGTGCACTCAACCGCAGCGTTTATCAGCAGAGAGCAGCATCTCTCTGTCACACAGAGAACAACATTTGTAAATTTGCACAAATACATTTTCTGACCACAGACAATTGGAAAGTAAAAAAAGTGCAAGTTGACAGTTATTTTACAAGGCTGTAAAACAACTGTCAACTGCATTTTACTTCAACAGTGATGTGTTTTGAGTGCAAGTGAGCCTGAAAGACAAACCTTTACGAGTGTAATGTATGTATACTAAGTTGCCAGTTTATTTGGCACATTTTCCTGTAATATATTCTACCTCATGCAGCAGTGTTAATCTTGGCACCTGGCTTTGATTTAGTTTTACTCTGGGACCTTTGAGAAAAATGTGTGTTATCCCGCATCCAGACCGGCTGCCTCTCAGGGGCGTTAAGTCGCCCTGAAGCGTTTATTTACACTTCAAGTCCATTTTTTCCACGGTACACATGTAAATGTGAGGTCAATTCCCAATAAAAAGGCGCTGAATATATATCTACAGTAAGTATTTTGGGGGAGGGTTGGGTGTGTTTAATGACATGTCCTAAAACGTGAGAACTGCAAACCAAATCCTGCCGACTACAGCTTGACATGAACTAACCAACAGGACCAACAGTTGGTTCTGAATGATGGTTCTGTCTGGGTGGGGGTCCAGTACCACTGTTCATGCATTTACCTCTCCCTGTCTCTCTCTCTGTCTCTGTTTCTCTCTGTCTCTCCCTGTCTCTATGCCTGTCTCTGTCTGCCTCTATCTCTCTCTCTCTATCTCTCTTTGTCTCTGTCTGTCTGTTTGTCTGTCTCTGTCTGTCTCTGTCTCTCTCTGTCTCTCCCTGTCTCTGCCTGTCTCGCCCTGTCTCTCTCTCTGTCTGTCTTTCCCTGTCTCTCTGTCTCTCTCTGTCTGTCTCTCTCTGTCTCTGTTTCTCTTTTTCTCTCTCTCTGTCTGTCTCTCTCTCCCCGTCTCTGTTTGTCTGTCTCTCTGTCTCTCTGTCTCTCTCTGTCTCTCTCTCTGTCTCTCTCTCTCTCTGTCTCTCTCTCTGTCTCTCTCTGTCTCGCTCTCTGTCTTTCTCTCTGTCTCTCTCTCTGTCTGTCTCTCTGTCTCTCTCTGTCTGTCTCTGTCTGTCTCTCTGTCTGTCTCTCTCTCTGTCTCTCTCTCTGTTTGTCTCTCTCTCTGTCTCTCTCTGTCTCTCTGTCTCTCTCTGTCTGTCTCTCTCTGTCTCTCTCTCTCTCTCTCTCTCTCTCTCTATGTCTGTCTCTCTCTTTCGTCTCTCTCTCTCTCTCTCTCTCTCTCTCTCTTTGTCTGTCTCTCTGTCTCTCTCTGTCTGTCTCTCTCTCTACTCTTGGACTGGATAGAGCCAGAGAGCAGCACATTCTGCTCCAGTCTGTAATACCACAAACTCTCAGCATCCGTTGGCCCTTTTGATTACAGCCAAAAATAGAGATAATGTAGCCTCATCATTTTTGGGTTACAGGCAAGGGACTATTTTGTTTTTCAGGTTCAGTTTAAAATTATGAATCACTTAAGTGTCAAATCATAGGCAATAGTGTTGATGGAAAAATAGATGAGGAATACTCACAAATATAAAAGGAAATCACTCCTCTGCTGCTCGAAGCCTTGGACTGCTCTGACTAGATGAATCGGTGTCTACAGATGCTTAAGTGTCAAGTGAACGCTGTCGTATGAATAAATATTGGTGTGTACCTTGCCTGTTTTTCGTGCTTTCTTTTGTTGGCTGCTTCTCCAATTTTCAGTGGGATTGTGGATGCATTTCCAAAAATCTGTTACTTCTTCTTTCAGTGACCGCTAATGTTGGCTAACACTGCTGGCAGAGACGTGAGATGCTGAAATACATGATGCTCATTATTTCAACGGGTCAAGTAACTTCTGAAGAAGAGATATTTTTGGACAGCAGATACATTTTACAAAGTAGAAGCATAGGTGTGTGAGCATTAATAATTAAATCATAGATCATTTTTTCTGTCTTTTACATGAAAATGTAGTTTTATAATGTAATAAATTTCATCATGGTTTTTGTTATCAGTGGTTTCTTTTTTATTTGGTTCTCCTGAGCTTTTGTTGAGGACATTAACGCTGTCACATGGTCCAGTTTGTCTCAGATTCTTCCCATAGGCCCTTTCAGAGCAGTCATTTGGATATGAGAAGTGGGAGACGCACAGGTGTTATTCTCTGAACTAGTGATTGACTAATATATATTCATGATGGCTCTGTTCTATTCAAGTGTGCCACTAAGTCATGACCCAGTGTGACAGTGAGCCAGCATGCACAATCCCAGGGCCGTGAAACTGAAGCAACGAGTGGATCATAATTAACCCCTTAACGCAGATTGTCAGGAATTTGCATCATACCGCTTTAATCCACATTGCAGCTGAATCGAGCATGCATTCCTCTAATGCCGGTTTGTGCATATTCAACACACACCTAGGAACCTTTTGCAAGCACTGGTTTCTCGTCAGACCGGTAAAAGTGAAAACTATATCTCTTGTGTTGTTGTTACAAAGTAATGGTTGTAAGCCAATTTTGTGGCTTTTATGATGCACATTTATGAATTTTGAAAAAAAAATATGCAAATTAGCAACAACAGGTGTTAATGCTTAAATGCAAGCATGAATGCATGAATGTCGCTAATTTGCATCATACCCAAATTTACAGTTGTATGAAAAAGTTTGGGCACCCCTCTGAGGCTGCATAATAATTTACTTTATCTTCACAGGAAATGATAAAAGTGGCATGCCATTCATTGTCTTTAAGTGTGGCGATATTCAATTGTATGTAATTAAATCAGAGGTTAGAAATAGGCTGTGCAAAAATTTGGGCACCCTTGTCATTTCACTGATTTGAATACCTGTAACTACTTATTAGAATACAAAATTGGTCTGATGAGCTCATTCAGCATTGAACTCCACACAAAGGTGTATCCAATCATGAGAAAAGGTATTTAAGGTGGCCAATTTCAACATGTTCTTCTCTTTGACTCTCCTCTGAAGAGTGGCAACATGGTGGCTTCAAAATAACTCTCGAATGACCTGAAAACAAAGATTACTCAGCATTATGATTTAGGGGAAGGCTACAAAAAGCTATCTCAGAGATTTCAGCCGTCAGTTTCCACTGTGAGGAACATAGTGAGGAAATGGAAGGCTACAGGCACAGTTCTTGTTAAGGCCAGAAGTGGCAGGACACGAAAAATATCAGAGAGGCAAAGGCGAAGAATGGTGAGAATGGTCAAAAACAACCCACAGACCACCTCCAAAGACCTTCTTGATAATCTTGCATCAGATGGTGTGGATGTGCATCGTTCAACAATTCAGCGCACTTTGCACAAGGAAAAGCTGTACTGGAGAGTGATGCGGAAGAAGCCTTTTCTGAGCACACGCCACAAACAGAGTCGCTTGAGGTGTGCAAAAGCACATTTGGACAAGCCAGCTTCATTTTGGAAGTATTTAGCCAGCCTCTGTGCTACGATACTAAAGAAAATCTTTCCCTCAACATTTAGGAGAGAAATCATCCGAAACTGGCTAAGGTCCGATGACTCCTTCTCCTTAGGGATGAAGACACCTCCTGCCCTGCGCCATGCTCTTGGAATACTTTGTTTCTCCCAAACTATTCTCAGGTATCTCCATAGTGTCCTTAAGATGCCAGGTGCACTCTTATAGACACGGTAGGGGACTCCATTAGGCCCTGGGGCCGAAGAAGCCTTTGCACGCCTAACCACCTCCACCACTTCTCTCCACCTAGGTGGGCTCACATCCATCTCCTGCTCCACTTCCCCTAATGGTGGCATGTCAGGTGGAAGACCTATGTTCCTATTCTCCTTTGAATCTGAATACGTCGACTTCAAATACTGTTCAATCTCTGATTTCGTTGCCTTAAGTTGCCCTCCTTTTTCTTGATTAAACAAGCCTTTCACAAAATTAAAGGGGTTCCTAAAAAATGCTGACCTTGCACGTTCCTTCTTCTTTCTCTTCTCCCTAAGGTGTTCTGCCCTTCTGAGTACTGCTAACCTGCTTCTCAGTTCCTCCTGCAACACCTTAATGCCCTCCCTTTCTTCTTCTGTCGCCTTCCTCCACTGCTTTCTTAACTGCCTCCTTTCCTTTACTAACTTCTCTATTTCTCTTTGCCGCCTAGACTTGCCGACCTGCACCCTCTCGCCTTTCCTTTTGACAAGCACCCCAAATCTCTCTCGACCATAGGAGTAGATCACATCTCCAATTTTATCCAATTTCTCCACTACATCTCCTCTAAGCCTGCTTAATATGACTGATAAATCTCTATCAACTGCCTCCCACTCTTTGCTATCATTAGCCCTCGGCCACCTAACTCTAGCTTTCTGCTCCATGCTTCTCTCCTTGGCTGGCCTGTTGACCTCAACACCAACTGCATCCCCTCTCCGTACCTCCTCCTCTCCAGGGATAGTGTTACTGATATCCTGCGAACTGTGGGTTTCTACCTGTCGCTGGACTTCATCCGACTGATTCGACTGACTTCTCAAGAAATACTGGTCGATGCGGCCACTCTGCCCTTCCACCGCTAAACACTTCCTCCTTCCCTGATGGGTTCTAAGGCCTCGGATTGATGTTATTTTCTGCCAGCCACATGGGCAAACTTGAAGCTTCTTATCCTCTGCTGCACAACTTTTGCTCTCCTTAGTTGCCTTCCCTGTCACCTGAGTACTGCTACCTCTGGTCCTAAGAGATGGGTCCGTGCCCCCATCCCTCACTGAGTCATGTATCCAAGGCATAGTCATATCCGTTATCCTGTTCGTTACCATGCAATCCACCTGTGAGTCATCTTCCACCCCTGCTCTCGCTGACTCTTGGGGTATTTTCCTTATATTGGTTGTAGCTAAGTCTGGTTGTAGCAAGGTTAAGGCTTGCCACTGCTGCCATGGGTTGCTAGCCCAAACCAGCACCTGTGGGGTCTTTTCCCTCCTGTCAGCTGTCTTTCCAAGCAGTCACATGGTCTTTCCCTTGTTGTCAGCTGCTCTATTCACAACAGTCACTAGCCAAGCTAGTTGTGAGTTAATTTAAACACAAGATACTTGTGCTCAAAAAGAGGATTCATTCTCAGTGAAGAACCTTGGAGCTCTAATCTGCCTCTATACCTGCCAAAGAGCAGTGATTCCTAACACGTCTCTGGGGGTCATCAGGTGGAAACCTCCCTTCAACAGTGTTTCGCCTACTTAGTCCCACTACACCTCCAGGAGGTTAGGCAGTGAACTCCGGCGTCCCAGAGTCACCCCCCCTAGTGCCAGTTCACACTGCTCCTACACAATCCAAACAGCACCGCCACGTTCAACTGATCCAGAGATGCTCCAGGTAGTGGCCAGTACCGATGCTACCATTTAACTATTGCTAATGCTAATGCTAACCGCTAGGAAGAACAGAAGAAGACAATACAGTTCCGATGCTACCATTTAGCTAATGTTACGTGCTAACCGCTACCTGCTAAGAGGAACAGAAGAAGACAATAAAGCTAGATTCACCTATACTGTTAATGTTAATTGCTAGCTACCAATACTAACTGCTAAGATACTATCATACTCTCACCGCTTTAGCTATTGTTAGCTGCTACAATGCTACCACAGGCCTAGATGCCACATGTAACTGCCGATTGCCACACTACCATCATCTACCCCTGCCTCTCACCAACTGCACCAAGAAAAAGCGGGGTGGGAATACAAACCCTGGTTCGGGTAGGGGATAGAAAATAAAGAGGTAGAGTCAAAAGATGGAAGTAGGGATTGGATACAGACCCTTGTTCGGGTAGGGGGTGGAAAATTTAGAGGGTGCTGGAGGTGGAGGCCTAAACCACAGACTAGATTTAACAGCCTCTTCTAACATTTCCTTCAAGAAGCAGCAAACCCTACCATTTCCTTCAAAAAGCAAACAGAGCAGGAAAACAAACCCTAACATTTCCTTCAAGAAGCAAACAAAACAGGAAAACAACCAAAAAGATCAAAAAACAAGCCAACTCTGTATCTTACCACGCAAACTCACCTGAACAGGCCGCATGGTCCCAAAGAGAGACTCTAGCTGGCCACACCCCCACCTTATCTAAACTTCCTGGTTCTCTTCCTATTGGCAGAGCGAGAAGATGGGGCGGGGAAAGCAGAGCAGAGGAGAGGTGTCTTGTTCAGACTTTAACCTCTTCTCTTGCCGGGTTAGGCATGCATGTCCTCTGCCTGCCCCCCCACTGTCCCTATTTCACCCCCCAACTACTATTATTTCTCCTGATCCATATCCACTGACTAGACCTAGCAGCCTCATCTGACATCTCCCTCACTGTCTTCCTTAAATTTTGCCCATGCACTCACAGCTCCCTCAACAGTGAAACAGCTGACCCTGCAACAAAACCTCTACACCCCACTTCAACCGGACAGACCCTGGTCTTCCATCCCCTCTGCTCAGATTCTGTCTTTAAATCTGCATACTTAGTCTTCTTCCTTTCATAAGCTGCCTCCACTGAATTTTCCCAAGGGACTGTTAACTCAATAAAATACACAGTCTTTTTACTCATGGACCATAAGACAATGTCCGGCCTCAGATTACTATAAACTATTTCCTGGGGCACAACTAGCTTTCCTCCCAAGTCGACCTGCATTTGCCAATCATCAGCCCCTACCAGGCAGCCACCTACCTGCTTTCTCCCTGACTTAGCAGCTCTATTTTTCTCCCCCTCTCGAACAAACTGCACATCTAACCTCTCCTTTCTAGAACTTCCAGTATTCACCTGCTTCCTTCTCTCCTCAATGCCTGCGGCTAAGCTTCTCAGCACCTGATTATGCCGCCATGTATACCGGCCTTGTGATAAGCTAATTCTACAACCTGACAAAATGTGCTTTAAACTTGCTGTACCTGAGCAGAGTGGGCACGATTGATCGCCCTGTACCCAGAGACTTAGGTTCTGCGGGGTTGGCAACACATCGTATGTCGCCCCTATCAGAAATTTAATACGGCCTTCCTCTATATTCCACAGGTCCCTCCAACTGAGTTTCCTCTTCTCAACACCTTCCCAATTCAACCATTGTCCCTGTTTGGCTTGACCAACTGCTTTTGCCCCCCTTAACAACTCCTCCTGCCTACGCACCTGTTCCACTACAAGCTTTCTTTATATAATAAGGTGCTGTGGAGTGATGAAACAAAGATTGAGTTATTGGGGCATAACAAGCGCCGTTATGGATGGCGGCAGAAGGACACAGCATTCCAAGAAAAAAACGTGTTACCCACAGTAAAATTTTGTGGAGGCTCCATCATGCTGTGGGCTGTGTTGCGAGTGCTGGTACTGGGAATCTTGTTAAAGTTGAGGGTCGCATGGATTCCACTCAATACCAGCAAATTCTTGAGAATAATGTTCAAGAATCCGTCACAAAGTTGAAGTTACGCCGCGGCTGGATATTTCAACAAGACAACGACCCAAAACACTGCTCAAAATCTTCTCAGGCATTCATGCAGAGGAACAAATACAATGTTCTTGAATGGCCATCCAATCCCCAAACTTGAATATCATTAAAATCCAGACTTATTACAGGCTATAGGAAGTGTCTGGTGGCTGTTATTTTTTCAAAAGGGGGCTCAACTAAATATTGATGAGATTTTTCTGTTGGGGTGCCCAAATTTATGCACATGTCTAATTTTGTTTTGCTTCATATTGCACCACTGAAATATTATTGTGTCCATCAGTTCTTTGATAGATCAAAATGAAGTTGCTGATACAAACACCCAATGATTTACAAATGAAAATGATGGAAATTGTCAGGGGTGCCCAAACCTTTTCATACAACTGTATATCTAATGTATGTGCTGCAGAAAAATTAACAAATTCCTCTTAATTTAGGATCAATTTGAAAGCAAAAACTCAAAGAATTAATTTTTTAATGTAATTCAAAATAAATTCAGGCATCAAGGGGTTAATTCTGGTTATTGACAGATGTGCTTTTCCAACAGTAACGTGTCAAATGTCTTCCATGAAAAGACCTACTGAAAAGCAAAGGAAGGGACTGTGCGCTGCTTTTTTAAATTAGTAGTGGGGAAGTTAACCCAATCCACATGTGAAACCAACCAGTCAGCAGCCTTTTACATCGATAACACTGAAAAATTCTGCTTGAAAACACACTAAAGCAGGAGCTTCTAATGATGCCAATGAAGGTGAGATGAATTCAAAAGCACTACAAACAGCCTCCATAATGGCCCTAAAGTTGAATCAGCACCTCCGAAACAGTTTAGATGTGTGTGTATGTTTGTGTGTGTGTGTGTGTGAAGCGTGAGCTACAGCTCAGTGGAGCAGCAAACACATGCTAATTGGCTGAGCAGGGGTTGATTTCCAGTCGCATTTTGTAAGCAATTCAATTCCTACTCATCTCAAGCAACTACCGGATACTGTCATCCTGAGTTGCATCGTTTTTCAATTTCCATGACACACAAATGTGTGTCTTCAGAGGCTTGTTTGCTTTGTTTTTTTAAGGGCCGGTCCAACATTTCTTCTCTTTTAGCTCTGTTTTTGGTCTCCACCATCTCCTGAGCCTGCGGAGTTGGTGATGATTATTTGTAAGTTTGTTGTTACGAGCATCCCCTTTCATATTATGCGTGTTCATTTTATTTTTTTATTTTTTATTTAGTTAGGGAGTTAATCTTATCATCACTCATCTAAATATTTAAGATCAGTGCTCGGCTCTGAAACTCAAAGACACACATAAGGACAATTCACAGGAAAAGAAATGTCAGAAAAGACATCTGAGCATCTGTGGGCAAATAGTGATCGTTCTCATATGACATGTTTACACACAATCTGTCGCGGCTGGAGCCAAGGCTTGGCTCACCATGCTGCAGCTGAGATAAAACACTGATGCTGTTTCCTGTATCCTCATAAGCTGTGAGACTCCAATCAACAGCGCACCAGAAGAGCATGAGCCTGCAGATTTCTGTAACCTCACATCAATGTGGCGACGATTTTACTAAAAGGGAATCATTACTGAGTTGCCCTTCAGTTTGGCGCTGGATGAAAGGATTTTTATGACATAGCTTAACAGAACACTGCTGGTTCTGATGTTCCGCAATGTTTTGTTGACGGAAAGTCCAAACACAAGTTATCACTGTTCCACAGAGTCGTGTCAGGTCTTCGAGGGGAACTCGATTGAAACACTTCAAATTTGTGCAAAGCTTGCAAATGCCTGTATTCTTCATGTCCATTTCACCAACACATTACTCTTGCTGCATACCATTCGTCCCACCCCTGACAGTTTCTGCACCGCTGAACTACAGGATCATCTCGGAGTCTGCACTCAACAGACACTTCATTAAACATCACCTCAGGGCAGAAACTCATGGCCTGTTGCCCAAGCTCACAGAGGAGCATTTGGGATTGAAATTGATTTGCTTCTCTGTCCCCAAAGGCAGCCCCACAGGAGGTGTGAGCTCAGTTTGACTCTTGAGTTGAGAATAATAGCCCAAAGTAATATAATTTGACATTTGTGATGGCCAACAATAGCAAAAACATGGTAAAACAGGTTTGTTTTCATAATGTATGCCATTATATTAATACTGTTACAACTAAAAACATCATGTTGGTCTTAATTTCTCTTTTTATGCTGCATAAATGTTATTTAATCCAATTGATAGCATGTTCACTTAAGAACAATTATTTCAGACATGGTCCAAAAATTGTTATGAAGACAAAAGTTGCAGTCCAACAGTCTTTTCTGCTTAGGAAGGGTGCTAACTGAGTGAAATGAGCCAATGTATGTAAGTGGCAGCCATGATAAGAGCTGTTCCAGTTCTCTAAGTGCTAAGAAAAGGTGCTTCACTGCTTCCTCATATCTCCCTTAGCATAAGCACACAGGACCATCTTTCATGGCAGGAAAGGAGATAATGCCGTCACACAGCTCCTCACGGCAGCAGCACTTAAAGTGACGCACCCTCCAGCCATTCACGAAAACAGTCTTCACATTACACATGAGCTAGTCCTTCTGTGGAACATTGTAGTTTCACCACAGCGGACCCACATCAACAATATCCACTGTTAATAATTACAGTGCCTGGTGCAGTCAGATGAGCACCACTTTGCACCTAAGTCCTTATGAATTCTCTGTGACCTCAAGACTATTCCCATAAAGTCAAGGTAAAGTCGTTAGGAAAACACATAGGACATTATTTTTTTGACTACATGAATGAGCTGCAGTAAGCTTTCAGTCCCTCTGGCTTTTGCCATCTTTAAATCTGAAGGAAGGCTGTTGTACAGTATGGCAGCATTCAGCTTCTGTCCTACCCGAAGCTGCACAGGCACCAGTCCCACACTCATCATCGTTATCTACATGAGCTTGAGAAGATGCATTTAATGAACACTGAATAAAGAATGTAATTATGGTTTAGTGGCAATGTTGGTGGTAGAAGTATAAGTAGAACAAGTAGCTTTGATGGTGGTAGGAGTACTTGTACCTGTATTTGCAGAATAGGCCATAACAGCTCATTAACAGTCTGCTGCTGTGCTTTTTTGTGATTCTTTATATTTAAGGCAAAGAGACAGCGACATGTGACACTTAGATGGACTAACATTTGATTCTAAATGAGAAGAGTTCAAACATTGCACTTAGATTGGCAACAAATTCCATCAGATTGTCAATCATCAACCCCACTAATGAACCAGTGGCTGCTTACTGCAAAAAACACTTCCCTACACATGCAAACATGCCAGCACACACACAGACACTCACACTCACAGATGTTTAGTCAACAACTTCCCATTTTTGGCAGTCTGGTTTCCACTCTTCACACTGACCTGCCAGTCCTCGTTTCATAGGGAACCTCCTCTTTAGCTTTGACAGACTGTGTAATTATGTCAAAGATGCTTTCAGCCTGCTTCACAAGATGCCTCTAAAACATTTACACTCAGCAAAGGTGCATATTAGTGTCCCACACCTTGCAACATTCGCACACACACGCTCAAACACTCACATAAACTTTACAGTAAACCTCAGCCTCGAGCCAGCCCTGCTAGGCCTGCATCCTGTCATCCTCTTCCCACCGCAGGCAGGCTCAAACACACTTGGAAACGTGCTGTCGGTGTTCCGTGGAGCATTCCCCAGATTCTGCCTTTATGGGAATGTTTGATGTGTGGGTCCACAAGGAGCAATCTGTTAACCTCACACCTAAATACAGAGACCCAACTGTTTCTCTTAGACCAGAAATGTTAATCGGCGAGCGTGTGCGCACATGAGTGTGTGTGAGTCTACACGCACCTGTTCTTCTGTGTGGCAGTGTATATTGTCCAAAGAAGTTTCCATATGTCCACATAAAGAGGATGATAGATTATTTAAGCAGCCAAAGGGTAAACGTACTGCAGGCCTTCGCAGTGGACGTTTCCTGTACAGTAAATGTATAGCCCCAAGATAGAGTTCTTGGCTCAGGACGAGCCTCCCTCCTCCATATTTAAAAAACTCTGTTCACAGCTGCGCTTCAAAGGATGACGTGCTGTGCTGGGTCGGATTTAAGTAGAATATGCTTTTTTCTCTCAATGCCATGCAGCTTAGCTGCCTCCAAATTTACGATTCATGGCAAAGAAAATCTGCAATCAAAATTCCACAGAATATGAATATGTTTTCAGTTATGGCCACATTTCAGCCTTTGAGCCGTGTTAATCTATTCAAAACACTGTAGTGAAAGATTTCCCTCTGACTCTGAGTCCTAACCAGGGGTTACCAGTTGATACTTCTGCAGTTACCTATGGTTCAACTAAAATAAAAAAAAAACTGAATTCATGAGGATGATGACTAAGTTAAAGTTAAAAAGTTCAAGAAGCATGTGGCAAGTAGAACAGCTTGGGGGTTTAAATCTTTGGCTGAGGCACTCCTCTTGTCAAGCAGCACGTGGTGGAGGGGATGCGAGATGTTATTCAGGATCTTTTTCATCCCCACCGTCAGAGTCCAGCTCCTCCTCCTATCACAGAGCTTGCTAGTGTCTCTCGCCCTCTCCCTCCGGTGCTGACCAGTAAGCTCCTACAGCAGATGGACTCTTCCTTTGTTTTATTTCTAAATGATTTAACATGACTTTGTAAGTGTCATTCGTTTTCAAAATACAAGATTTTACACGATTGAGTTGATTCCAGTGTCTGGATCCTGGATCCCAACATGACGCTTCAGTTCACAGCCCATATGAAAACAGCCTTTACAAAGTTCAACTTTTTCTCCACAAAATGTTGTACAAATGTAAATAGTTGCATGAGGATGTCACAGATTTTATAAAAAGAGCGTGATGCATTCTAGCAATGTCTCGTGACTTTTCAAGCAAGCTTGAGCTACTCTCCATTAAAAGAGCTGACGGCACTTCATGGTACCACTGAGAGTGCATGGACTTGAAGTAGTAGCTAAAAGTAAGGATGAACAGTTGAAATAATTCTATCAAATTTATGGATAAACACCTGAACTGGTTAGTTGACCAAGCAACCTTAAACACTGAGAATTCAACTGTATGAAAAACACACAGAGGACACATGATAGGTGGTCTGGATGAGGGGGAGTTTGAGCTCATCCAATGAGGATGTGTTGGTACAAAAAGGGTGAGAATCACTGCGCTAAACTACGAGTCAAGCTCCAACCACAGCATCAGCAGGGAAACTAACGTGGCTGTTTTAATTTTCCTCAGCCATGGCACTGATAAAAAACGAGATTATGGTCAGCTGTGATCATAATTCATGAAAGCTCTGAAAAGCAACATCTGACTACTCGCCCCTCTTCCTACATATGGGACACTGCATTGTGCTGTTTGTTTTCTCTGGCAGGGCTGACAGTCAAAGCGGCTTTTCAGCAGCTGTCCTCACATCCCCGTGCGCCTAAATATTAATTTGTCTCACAGGATTTGGTTCCTTCCCGCACAGCCAGCGCACAGCAGCGAGGCCAGCATGGTGAAACCCCTCAAGGTTTCGCAGATAGCTGCTGATGTCCAAGACCCTGCTGGGCGTGATCAAATGGCCGTGAGAGAGCAGCGGTCTGGACATTCCCTACCCGGGACGGCGTTGCATGATGTGCGGTACATCCTGTCATTTTCCCTGCCTGATGATGATGAGAGGGACCTGCAGGGATCAAGACTGGAAACCAGTAATACTCCTAGTGCTCCTGCTAGGTTCGTGGATGCTGTGTTATGAGACAGACAGAAAGAAAAAAACTTCCATCTGTTACCACTGAACACCAGTTTTGTTTTCCTGCTCTGAGAAGTTGAAGAAGGCTGCGAAACAATACATGAACTACTGCCCCCCGAATGTGTACAAACACAAATACTGCAATATGAGAAAGTGTTGCCTAAGTGAAAATTGTGTTCACATGGAAATTATTTGTAATGGATAAGTCATTTAGCATGTGTTAGGGTACACTGTGATTGTCAGGGCATGTGCTCACAACAGTGGAACCCAACAGATGCCATGATAAGTATGTCATTATTTTGGTTCCTACATGAGACATTCGAAACAGAGCCATCAGAAGCCAGCGAGTATCACATACAGGTTTTTGTGCTCCTCATCCTCAGCATGAGCAGCAGAGAGATCGCACCGTAAAGCCAGACTCCCTTCATGACAAACATCTGGGAAGAGTTTCTGCAGCTTCAGCATCTTGTTTTGTTTTGGGATGCTGGAATGGTAGGAGAGCCGGGGTCTTGTTTATAACTCTTTTATTTGGTAAAGCCCAATGGAAGAAACGTTTGTGTCTCGCTGAGTCGGATGCTGCCAGATCTCATCAATACTCTCAGCACGGACATAAAAGTAACACCAATGAGCCGTGGGGATCGCGGTTTCGCTCAACAAAGGCTCGCATTTCATACGCACAGTGGATTGTGAAAGCAATAGATGCACACTTTGATTAGAGGAGAGATGATGAGCATGTCTGACAGTGTAACACAGATAAATCCCGACCAAAGAAAGCTCTCCGGAATCTCTATAACATGAGCAGAAAGCCTGTGATTTACTCCCCGATTGTGCGGGGCATACTCATCTGTTTTTAAATACAGTGAGTGAACAGGGGTGAATCAGTGGGCACGGATGCCACACAGATGAATTCTGGGATTAAATGGCAGCAGCGCAGCCACTCATCTGGTTCCCATGTCTCTTGGAGAGCTTGTAAAGAAACAAGGGCAAGTTTGTCAGCAAGCGCAGTGACTTTGAACCGTCTCCATCAATTACCGCTCTGAACTTAGATGATGTTCTTTGCCACTACAAATGCTATTTTTGCCTATTACCACTTTGCATTTTTTCCACACCATATCAGCCAAGTAGTAAGAACCAGCAAACAACAGACCCCTGAAAAAGCCCAGAGAAATCACTCGCAGAGCGATTGTGCTGCTCCGATCACATACATAACATCTGACGAAGTCTGACAATGATTAAGATGCTCAGCCAGCCCGCCATCTTAAATCTTGTGTTTATTTACCGAGCAAATATCACTAAGCGGTTTGGTCTCAGTCCAACAGTCTCAGAGCACTTTTAAGTAAATAGATGTCCATACATTAAGCGGGTCGGTGTATGTAAAGAGTCGTTTCCTGTCCGACCTGGCGAGCAGATGATGGCGAGGGAGGCAGAGCCGGCTGATAGGAAACAATTACGGCTTTCACAAGTGTTCATTATTACTGTGACTGTTTCCAGTCAGCTCCGAGCTCTTTTCTTTAACTAGGCTCTTACTGGAGATGATGTGTTTGCGCACAATGAAACAAATAATTTAGGATCAAAGCTCGCTCCACACTCTGAAATAGCTTCTGTGACGGCAGTATCGTGACTGTAAATCTCTGCATATAAATCTCTAAATATATAGAGTGTGCTTATATAAACCTGTGACAATAATAGCCAAAAGTCTGTAATTAGGAGGATTGAAATATTTCTGGGGTGAGTTTTGTGGCCAAAAAAATGTACGCTCGTCATCAAAGATTTGTGAAAAGACAACTAAATTCGTATAATTTTACACATAAATTCACATTCTTGTATCTCCTAAGAACAAAAGCATTTTCGTGAGTACAGATAAACATTTGCACCATTGCCAGTTCCATCCTGTCAACCCGAAGCCATGCTGAGACTGAGATATTTTGCCCAAATTACATATCGTTCCATGGGAAGATATGAAATTCGAAATGGTTTGCGGAGCCAGAGCTGTCCGGCCCAGCTGGATCAGGCCACATGAGCCGCTTACAAACTGTAAATGCTGAATTTACAACGTTGTGATCTAAGATGTGAAAATGGTGATTTGAACTTAGCCACCACTCTTTGTGAGTAGCCCAGAAAGTTTCCTTGTCTCACCACAGAAAGAGGTTTCTTCACACTGTTTACAGTCCTGAGTTTGCTAAACACAGGGGTCAGCATGCATGAGGATTGAAGTGGAAGCTGTGAATGAGCATATAGATGGACAACAGAGAGGTGTACTCTTTGGTTTGAGATGCTTCTATGGATGTATTTATGCTTTATCTTCACATTGAAACTGGGTCAATCCATTGTAGCTGCTGTGAATCCAAGCTGACACAGCCTCATCTTTCCACCTAAACATTTTAAAGCCACCTTTCAAGTCTACATGGAGCTTAGCTTTTCATGCCTCAAAATTATAATCCTTGGGATTTCAGCGCTGTTTGATTTGGAGTTTTGTTTGGAATGACACAACGCATCAACCACCGGAGGCAGCGAACACATCTTGAGTGGCGACTGTGCAGCAGAAGTGACAGAAGAAAAGGAAAAGGTATACTGCTTTGTCAGAGCCAGAGGGAAATAAGAAAGAAATGTGACATGTTGATTCACAAGCTTTCCTTTGGCAGTAGTGAGTTGTACACAGTATTCTAGGACAGTTGTGCTCTGCACTTCCTCACTGATAACGTCCTCACAAAGGAAACACGAAAGCTAGCGAGCTAATGAAAAGTAGGCCAATGATGCCTTTGCCTTTTTATGTCATGTGACCCTCGACATGCGTGTCATTAGGATCTGTGCAGAATGTCTCTGCATTGGCTTCTGTGTTCTGTCCCATCCAGTCTGTGCATGCATCATTTCCTGCGAGTGGATGGGGAAGCAGTATCCCACACAGCCCACAGAAACAATTACATCGTTTGAATACAGCGGAAACCACCATGAGGCGAACGCTGATGAGCAAGAGGGATCAGCCATGGCCGAGCAAACCTTAACAAGTCTTTTCTGAAACATAACCTGCCTATCAAGTGTTTCTAAGCTCAATAAACATAGATAATGTTTGACAGGAATTTCTCCCATTTGTCTGAGACTTTGAAATCTTCCAGGACTCGTAGACCGGCACCCATTTTTTTCAGAACAGAGCAGAAACCCTGATAACTTGGAGTGGAGTAGAGGCCCAACGGCCTCCTCAGTGGAAGCATCAACATCTGGACTCAAGCAATAATTAAATCTGAAACCTGCAATAAATCTTAAACTTCCCTAATATCATTCAGTCCAGTTCAGAGCAAAAGCCATTTCCTATCACTGGAATCAGTTCCTTTTTTATGACTGGCTGCAGTTTCACAGTAATGTATGACTTTGATTTCTGGCCTGTTACTCTGGTTAATCTATGAACGCGGTCTGTTGATTTCTATGGCAACCTGCCTGCTCACGTCAGCCACTGACGACAGACAGGACAATGTCATTCATCATATGTAGTGTAAGGTCGGGGAGATAATGTGTTTATGTGTGTGAGAGCCACAGGAAGGGAGAGAGGATTAAAGAGCATCCTTCAAGTATATGGTGTATGTACAGATAATGTATTCTGTGTGCTCAAGTGATTTCTATGCATGAGTGTGTGTGTGTGTGTGTGTGTGTGTGTGTGTGTGTGTGTGTGTGTGTGTATGTTTCCAAGCAGCGGGGAAGCAAAGCAGAGGCTGACGTCAAGCAGCTGACCTTGGGTCTGGATGTGTTTACCGCTGTGTGAAGTGTCTCTTCTGGCCAGCGGTGATGCAGCCCATGAGTCTGGAAAACGCTGCTGCATGTGTGCGAGGCCACGCCGACATGCCAAGCGAGTAAAGCACACACCGCCACCAGCCTTGTAGGGTGTTACAGTGACGACTAAATATGAGCGGACAGAAATAGAAACGCACAAAGCTACCTACGCACACAAACACACACACACACACACACACACACACACACACACACACACGCAGTCTTTCATATTTCACACTTTCAGCTGAAGTGCAAGACACACAGTCATAAACATCCAATTACCACCAGGGCTTTGTTTATATGCTGATTATTAGGAGAGAGAATTCATACTTTCCTGCTGAAACTCTCTGTTGTGTTGCATTATTGACGACTAGCTGGCTGGCAGAGTAAGCCAGTGGGGTTTCTGTAACTTTATCTTGTTGATATTTACATACGCTGTTGTGTCATACTGTAGATCACGACTCCCGCTCTCGCCTAGCTGTTCGGTTCCTCCAGGTGACATCACTGGAGAGATTGCAAAATGCATCAATTGTCATTGGTTGACGGCGGCATCATTTTTTTCTGTTGATCTACAGGGGCTAAACAATACAACATGATCACTTCACAGCGCAATACAATATCCCTGCAGCAAATACCAAGTTGTCAAGTTGTGACATTCACTTTTAAAAAACTTTCACAGGTGCTTATTCAACTTGACGGCCACTTCTGCGGCCGCAGGTTACACTGAGAGGCAGATAGAGGGTCCTCCTGTAGCTACTGGTCCTCTCTGTCAGTATCGGTTTTCCCGTGTCTCTCCTGACCGCTCTTTCCTCCTTGTTACAAAACATTCCCATCTAATGAAAAGAATGCATCAAAATGTGAGCTGTTCAAAAAATAGCTTTCCTTTAAGCTTGGTGGCAATGTGACTTCTGAGCCTGAGGGAGGAAGACTTTTTAACCAATTAAAGAGCAGGTAATACTTTTGACTCAAGTGAAAACATCCAATAAGATACATTTTTTATCAGCTAGTCACAAGTGTTCTTAGTCATAATTTGAGACTAATTCATTATTAGCACATGTAATCCTGGTCCCTTTCCGCCTCTGTACTTAACAAACCTGCCATGACACACAGAATGCCAGCTGACCGTGTGCTGTTGCTGCACTGGTAAAGCTTTCTGTTTAAGCACATATGCAGTTCAGAGTGACAAAAGTGGCAGATTTTAAGGGATTGAAACAGCGAGTCCTTGATCTCAGGCAGAGGTAAACAAAAGCAGCGACAGTCGATTGTCTCGGCTGAAATGACATCTGCTGGCAGAGCTGATCAGTAACAGCTAAGTAGGCTAACTTCAGCCCCAGGAGCTAGTTGAAAAGGTCTCCACAGACTGATGACTTATGTTTTTAATGCTGAAAAAAAAACAGTGTTTTTTAGTACAAAATTCCATCTTTCTGTTGTTTCTATCCTTACACCAGGGAAACAAAGAGGGAATTTCATGCTGAAAAGACTTTAACTTTGAAAGTTACGGTTTGGAAAGTACGTCTACACATAAAGACGACTTCGCTCACATTGAAAGTACACGAGGAAGAGATTTCTTAATGTCCAGTACGAACAGGAGGAATGATTAGAGTAAGCAAAACCTGTGTCAGCATTCATATGGGCACCTGACTGAGGCAAACTTGAAAAGCTGTCCTTGTGCATGATTTGCACACACACACACACACACACACACACACACACACACACACACACACACACACACAGTTGCCTCTGGTTTCTGTTCATATGGAAGTGATTTTATTGAATCCATGTAGAGCTGAAATTCTGGGGATGCTGAGCACTCCAGCCGTTCTAATTTTATATGTGTCAGCATGCAGTAAACGCATCACTGGCAAAAGCTTCTCCACGTGAGAAACGCTGTAATTCGTGCATGGCTCGGGTCATGACTGCAATCTTTTTATGGTTGTTTGTTCAGTTTTGGGAGACTAGAAGCTGTTGCCATGTAACAGGGTGGCTTTTTAACGCTGAATATCTTGAGAGAGAAAAATGCAACGCTTGGATCAATCTGTGGTGTTCACATCAGGTAGTCACTGTGTGCATCTAGAAACACACTTTATAAATACAGTTCATTATGTCATTATTAGAGCATCAAGTCTACTTGTTTTATTTGTGCTGCATTCAGTGTCTTCAGTCAGTTTAATGAAATCCTGACAAGCCAAGTACAAATAAGGAAAAGAATAAGTATAAGGAATAATCTAATCTCTGATGTCCTGTCAGATGAAATTAATGGGTATCAGTGGTTGTTGGAAAGATGGGAAATCAACCTAACATGCATGCTTTGAGTCTGTCTATCAGTCAGTGTTTGTGGCCACTGTTGCACATTAATTATACTCACAGTCAAGAAGCAAATTGAATTGAATCACACCGTCAGAGTGGATAAGTTGTCTCCAATCAGATGTAGGTAAATGCTAAACTTGACCAGTGAGTCATAAGTGATTTCCACTTCACGCTCCACACACTGCCCAGACTAAACACACACAGACAGACAGTTTGGAGCGAATGAGGAATCCTGGGAAACTCTCTCTTCCTGTTGACTGGCGTTGAGCCCGGAGGGGCTTCCATGTTTCTGTGATGGCTGAGGAACAGCTCTGTGCAGCCACATATGAGGAAAGCATGGTCCACACCTGGACCAGTATACTTTACATAAGGGATAATGTATAGTGAGCAGGTTCCTATGGAGAAATAAACCCAGACAGGATGAGATAGAGGCTTCTATTCTTCTCATATTGTCGGGGTTTATTTCTCTGTGGGAACCTGCTCACTATACATTATCCTGCTTAGAACAGCTTACTACTACAGCATTCATTAATGTGACACAAAATAATGATTAAAACATATTTCATTGATTTAAATGAGCCTACTCTCTTCTGTCAGTGCTCTCACTACACAGCAGCTCTGAAGGTAAACATATATGTCACATAGCATCTCCCACCGTGTGCAGGCCGGCAGGCAGAAGAATATATTTCTTCACAGTTACTCAGCTGATTTAGGCGTTCAGAAATAAACGCCACTGAATTTTGCTGATTGACCAATCGTAATTGAGTATTCACACTTGCCTACACTCAATAAAACACTGAACTTCCTTGATGTCTGATAACATAGAGATAAAACCCATACTTCTTCTGCAGGTGTCTGGCGTGTTTGTATGAAACGGTTGCTCTGATTCTGTGACCAGCTGAAGGGGGACCAGGCTGCTGCCTTTATGATGACTTCATGTACTGACCAACACACAATTAAAATCAGTTTATGATCCTCACCAGACCTCCTAAGAACTGATTCAAACCAAATCAGACAAGTAAATAAAATTTATAGCATCATTTGGCCAAGGTTTTCAGGATTCATGCTTGTGAAAAAGTAGTCAGAGGAACAACTCTGTTATTCTTTGCAGCTTCAGAAATAAATTATGCACATCTATTGAGCAATTGGATTCAAATTATGAACATTTATTTGGCAGGGGATGACTTCCAGGTTTGTTGCTATGGGTTTGGCTCTGTGGTCCAAACGTTAGCCTGGCTACAGCACTACACAGATCTGTCAGTGGAGCAATCAGCAGTCTTCAGCTGGTCCGGGTCCTCAGAGCTCCAGAGAACTAGTCTACTGAACTGCGAATGGTTCCACACTCTTACGATCACCTCATCACTCAGCTTCTGGGAAAGCACGGTTAAAAAAAATCATGTGAAATTAGTTAAGATCTTATTCTCCACCTTAACAGGAATGCACACTGTCTGCAATGTCATGCTCTATTCCCCCACCCTGTTTTATTTCATCCTTTGAGTTCCTTGCACAAGTCATTCAGGTTTTCTTTGATATAATCTGAATCTGGAAGAAACAATACTAAAGAGTCCATAGCCATTCTAAAAGAATTGTCATTGTGAGCAACTGTACATGTTATCCAACATCAACTTTGAAGTCATTCTGAACCCCGCAGTGCATCTTATATTAGCAATACATTAGCAGTGT
Organism: Chelmon rostratus; assembly: GCF_017976325.1. Lineage (NCBI taxonomy): Eukaryota > Metazoa > Chordata > Actinopteri > Chaetodontiformes > Chaetodontidae > Chelmon > Chelmon rostratus. Next base: position 23,814,383 of record NC_055665.1, read on the forward strand.
GTAGTGTGATGGCACACTGTGTGAAGTTTCAGAACAACACCCATTACATTTTTCCTGGACAGCCACTTGCTCTTCCCTTCCAACAGCATTCCCATAGCAGGTCTGCTCTCTCTCACTGCTGTGTGCCAGCTATTTATAATTTCTCTTCTTATGAAATCCTTTGATACTGCTGCCTGTTTCTTTCCTTTGAAAAGGGGACATATCGAGTATGTGTTTTACATATTGCCAACTCTGACCTCTTGCAGTTAGGGGGGCTGTATATTCCCCCAGCAAAGTTGTGTCTTGATTTATTATGTAAGAAATAAAACAGTAAAGACTGGTATCTCTCAGTAAAAAGGGGAATCATCAACCAATTTCAATCTTGACTGGATTTGTTTTTGTGTGCAGGCCAAATCAGCAGAAGGAACTTTTATGTAACACCCCAGGTGACAATAAACGTAGTGACCTTTCATGACAACAGTGCAAATGGCAACAGAGGGGACGGGTCGCCGAATATGCACGAAGATATCAACCAGGCAAACTAGGAAAAGAAAATGAGAGCTTTTGTGCAGACAGAGTCGCCTCTGCATGATCAATCTGGCTCTACTTTTCATGAAATTGTTCTTTTTTTCGTGCAGTTCGACCCTCTTCCTTGTCTCTACATGCCACATAACTAACCCTGTGTATTTACTGTGCGATGGAAAAGAATCCCAGTCCCCCTTTTCTTCCTGCTCTCCCCCTTTTAAAATGTAGACAGACAGCTGCACTTCAGCACCTCGGGGTTTAAGCTCAAGTTTAAGTATGGCCTTTTTAACCCCCTGAGTGCTCCCTTCCTTTAACAATTGACACCACTATCTTTATCTTCCTTTCAGGGCAGCTACAGTGCATGCAGGAGACAATTCCCTTACCTTGAAAACAGGTTTGAGTTACAGGGTCGCTGAGGGAGAGGCCCAGAGGTCCTTCCAGAGGTTTCCAAAGCAGGTCCTCGCAAGCTGCAACTGACTCATTCTGACTCAAAATCAGGTGCTGCTTTCACAAAGATTTATATTTTTGTAGCTGGAAGTAAGCATGTTTTATGTCTGAAGTTATGTTTTGGAAGACATTATGTTTCATGATGTACCAAAAGTTAGTGTATTAACGCTTTTCCTTTAGTGTCCCAGTCGAGCTTTGCTCGTCGAACACCTTTGGCCAAAATAACCTTCCTCATCCATCTTGCGTTCTGGACGCCAAAGTCTGCATCTGTGTCTGTCCAAGTCGTTCTCCCAATCTTAGGGAGTTACTTTAGAAAGTTAGCATTCACGTTGTGTTTCCCTGCTGTTCACAGGCCGCTGGGTTCATGTGTGAATATTCTGCTTCTCTCACCCACTCTATCATGTCGGTAATGGTGCGAAGGTCAAGTGTGATTACGCTATGGAAGAAATTACATTACTCATCCTGTAACGAGTGTTTAGTTTTAGCAGTGCTACTGGAAGAAGTCTTGTTATCACTGAAAAAATGAAAGTTAACACAAAGTAAGTGGAGAATCGTCACCACCACATGCGCCCATGTTTTGCATGGTCACCATCCAAATAAGAGCTGGTACTGTGTGTACAAGTATGTTAATATTCCAAACACCTTCAAGAACTGACTATGTACATCTGTCTTTTTTCATTTGCCATATTTCCTGTCACATTCCCCTATTTCCTTTAAGAGATGGTATTATTTCCTCCTGTAACCCCAGAAATCTCCTCACGTCATGGACTTCTGCCATACAGTACGCACGCTTTTTCAAATCAGATCAATAGGTGTGATTAATAAGTTTATTTTACAGTATAATTGCCTGTCCTGCAACTCAGCCAAGCCAGGCAGGAATGCACTTGCACAAGGTGTCATGTATAGTACATGAACTTCATGGGACTCTGTGTGGGTACATATGTTTAAACGCATTCATGCATATATGGGCATGCACACCAGTGATATCATCTAGTATACGTGCAGGCATGTACTGCTGCATGTGAGAGTGGAGACGTGTTATCACAGGGGTTCATGACTTGAACTTTGAAAAACCTAAAGAACATGCAAACACAGACATATCCAACCCTCCTAACCTCAGCACCCTTCTCCATCCCATTTATTTACTGATATATATTAGTTATTAAACATTACTAACTCTAGAGGCTTAATAAAATGCCTTTTGCCTGTATTTATTCCCTTCTGATATGAAACCTGTTTTGTCTTCACAGCTGGTTCGTTAATTCCAGCAGGGAGACCCCTCCAATGGCCAGTTACCACAATTAATTTTACTACCTCTTGCTTATATTCATAATTGCAGACCTGATAGGTTGTTGTAAAAAGCCTTTCATAATAAGGTTTATGACTTCAGACATGGTGGCTCATTATAAAGTGAAAAGCTCACGGCTGTTTGTCAGTGGTGTAAAAACATTTCTAACTGCTTTAATTTCAAGTAGGAACACACTACCGTGGTATGATGACATTATCTTATCAAAACATGTTTTTTTGATCACTTGTAGTGAAACAAGTCGCAACCACAACACTGATAGATCAATAGTTGATATGGCAGGCTAGCAAACCCTTGTCTATTTAACCCAAAGCCCCACAACAGCGCTGGGCTGTGCAGCGATCTCGCTGTAGTGACCACACAGGCTACTGCAATGTGACGCACACTGGCCCAAAAAGTAGTTTTCCCATAGGCATCACATCACTGAAAAAGGAGCAGCTGTAAAATTGTGCATGCATTATTCTGAGCGTCACAAACCCCCTGAAATGACTGTTTTCACTGTCACAGTTTGATCCATTCATTCCAGCAACATTTGGGAAGTCTAGAAGAGCCGTATTATTCACTTATTTTATCCCTTTCATGTGTGTGTGGAGCCAACAGGAAGTCATCCGGCTTGGCCAGCGGAAGTCTCAGACATGCATGCTCTGAACTGGCTTGGCTGGAGAAGGACCTCATGCTTTATGGGCCCAAAAATGCGAGAAAGCCTGGGGACTCGTTTCCAGTGTATGCACCCATTGAGCAACTTTGATAGCATTTTAGCTCTATTTTTGTCTCCTCTAACTCCTCAGACAAATATCTGTCTCTTTAGCTGCCAAATGCTCCACTATTATCACTAGCGAGCTGCTAACTTTATCAGTGTGTCATTTGGTACTGGATAGGCATCACATAGCTGGTTTATCAGACCTGGACACTTTCACATTATACATTGTATTGACTAGAGCAGCTTGAGATATCCCTTATGAAGGGTGTGCCATTAGAAAGTGGTGATATGATTGTGTCATCATCAGGCTTTGGTGTTTCTCTTCTCTCGAGTCACCATTGTGCACAGTAATGACCAACAACCATACAGCATTAATAGAGCAAAACATCACTTTGCACAGCCATAATGGAGCACAACGCGCTTAGAGCTAGACTTAGAATAAGCGCTCACACACTAAATGGCACCACTTCTCGGGGGGCTGTTTAAAGCACTCTGGTAAATAACACAGACGTTGCAAGTTGTGGATATGACAAAAAGGACAAATTGGAACAACTAATGACAAAGATGGGGTGAGGAAACAAAGAAGATGGATCGCAATGACTGAAGTCTGAATGCTTTCACAACGCTGTCAGTGTGAATTTGTCACACTTTAAAGACACAGAAGTGGTTGGCTTTCCCATGAAACCCCAACTCCCTGCAGCGCTGGAGCACTCCGATATTTTCAGTGCCATTTCAAAGCTTCTGTTTTTGGTGCCAGGATTCGCATTAGAAAACCTTACAGACTGAAAGTACCTGACAGAGGATCAAAAAGTGGTCTTGATTGGCTGATTGTGAGCAGTAATGTTCCTCAGTTTGGAAGTGTCCTGCTGGCAGGTTCCCGTTGTCAGATCTGACTGCCCTCTGGAGAGCAAAGTGTTATAAACGTATAAACCAAGACTCTCCATGGTATTAGGCAATCCCCGTGTTTTTTGTTACGTCTCCATGGGCCCATTCGCGAAGCCACTGCCATGTTTAACAAAACTCGATCTGCGAGGCTGAAGGTTTGTGATCAGAGCCAGAGATTCTGTATTGGTTGGCTAATTGTAGGTGATGGTGTTTCCTGTTGTGGGAAGGGACATGCTGGCTCCATCACAGCGCAGGGTCGTTGCGGTCACGCCTAATAAGAAGCAGAATTAGATTCCTCACATGTCTGGAAACCGAGCGCACGGAGGAGTCGTACATGGGAGGGAAGGGTAAAGTAGAACAGGTCAGTACAAATATTGGCATGAAGGGAAGAAAAGAAGAAAGAAGGAGAAGAAAAGCGAGGCATTGATCCCTTTATTGTTTCAGCTGAGGAGCGTCCGCAGCCAGGAAGCCTTAGACAAAAGCTCTGTGGTGGGGCTAAGTGTCTACAATTATAGCACCACATCATAAAAGAGGTGAGAATTGCATGCGCGGTTACACATGTCAGCAGAGATGAATACAGTGTAGGACCCATCCTCTGTCAGTTTTATGTCTCTGTGGTTATTGCAGGTATTATCACTGCACTAGGAGGCAGTCAGTCGACGCCTGTTCTCACTCCATAGTGGTTAGAGCAGAGGGGCCACTGTCCAGCAGCACCGATTCAAAAGACATGTGAGGTGAGTCTGTGAACTTAAGGCCTCGTGCAGCCAAAGTGAAGAAAGGCTGCTCCAAGAAAAAGGTACTGCCTAATACCTCAAAAGGCCAAATATTATCTTTTGTCATCACTTTTTGTTCGGCTTTGCCCAGCACTGTTCACAAGCTTTGGACGCGCTCTCACTCCGTCCACATCGAAGTTTACGTTGAAATCATTTTCAGAGACCTGGCTTTCATTCTGATTCCGCTTGAATCAGCGGGCCTGTTAGTCAGTCGATGCGCCTCCACACACTACAACCCTCCTCACAGGCCGAATCATGTGCTGATTTATGAGGCAGGAACTCACAACACCAGAATAAATCCGAACCCCAGAAAATGATAAAACGCTTGTTTAGCTCTTGGCATGGCAACCACCACCGGACAAGATTTAGACGCCGCTGACTCTCTCTCTCTCTCTGTTCTCTCTATTTTTTCTCTCCATGTACAGTCTTCTGTAATCTCTTTCTCTCTCCCTCCCACTCCCCATGTTTTGCTTTCCAGATTTTTGTCTGGAGTTGTCAACATTTGAGCAGTCGAGGACCAGCGCGGCTGGATCCCAGAACAACAGCAACAGTCACATGAGGGCCTCAGCGTGAACCGGACCGGCCCATGACCCAGAGTGGGACTGTAACTCAGATACAATGACCTCATGAAGCACAAGGGAGAAGGTCTGTTCTGAGGCAAAACAAGCCGCTCTCGGCACGAAGCAGAAACTGGAAAGAGTGTAGCAGCTGAAAATAGCTTTAAATGCTTTAAAAGCTGCACATGTAATTGACACACTGGTTGAAAATCATGATCAACCTTCTAATGATTGTGTTAAAAATGTGTGATTTGGGTTTGATTTTTTGAATAAGCGTGTTTCCCCAAATGTCAACGTCCTCCCTCTTAACAGGCAGGCTCACTTCTTCCTTCCTAACTCTCTGCCTGTCAGGAAGGAAGACTTTTTTGGGAAACACGCTTATTCAAGCTATACGAGAAGATCAAAACCATCCTCATGTCTGTGCATTAAGTATGGAACTGGTACCAGGAGGTTAGGTTAGCATAGCATAAAGACTGGAAGCAGAGGGAAACAGTTAGCCTGGCTCTGTCCAAAAGTCTAAAAAGTAAAAACTAAATCATTTTTACAGAAAGGTAAAAAAACGACAGAGCTTGGCTAGCTGCTCCCCACTGCTTCCCGTTTTCAAGCTTTGCTAAGCTAATTGCTTCCCAGCTGCAGCTCCATACTTAGTGCACAGACAGTTATCAATCCTCTTATCTAACTTTTGGCAGGAGTGCACATATTTCCCAAACTGTCAGCCTCTTGTTTTATCACATTTTCTCAGGTTATCCACATTTTTGATTCACTAAAATTGATGCTTCTTGGAAGTTCTCCCAGAGCTGAGAATGAAAACCATTTTCCTACCCAGTGGACATGTATTTCCACACTCATTCATAGTGTGGAAGCATCTGTCACTTGAATTGAAGAACTGTTGCACTGCAGGAAGGTTGTATTTACCTGTGCTGGGACAGGTGTGCACGGTGTGGCAGGGATTCCGTTAGCACAGGTATGACGACGGAAAACCTGATAATTACTGTCATCTTTATACCAGGTAAGTATAGCTGTGCCTCACCGGTCCTAGAGCTGAGTGTTGCTCCATCGCCGGAGTATAGAGGCTTGTCCAGGGAAATAGACTTTCAGATTTCACCATCAGCTTCTGCGATACGGTGGTTTATAAGCCTTTAACTGGTGTAATTTTAGCTTTAATGAGCACTTGAGGAGAGAGGTATGTTGAAAATTGGTACTCTGTGCCAATAAAACATTAAAACGAAGCTCCTGGCAGCCCTTATCTTTAAAAGTCTCCGTCATTGCTCCACTTGTAAGCTTCTCAAGTGTAATTTCTCCATGGGGGTGGCTGCACATATACAGAATGATATTACCGAGTACGCAGTACTCACTGCCCTGTTACCATGCATGTACACCCCCCAGCCACATCTGTCACTCAGCACCCACAGAACATGATGCGTAGTGGAAAACTGAAAGATCATTTCATTCTGTCAGAAGACCGTTGAGATAAAACACACAGGCAGTAACAAACATGTCAAATAAACCCCAAGTTCATAAATCTTCAGGGAGTATTGAGAGGAATCAATGGTAAAAGTCTGGCTATAAAATATGTCAGGTGCAGCAAGATGTAATAAAAACACTGTAGATAACTAATCTGGTGTTGTTTGACTGTCACTGCCTTGTATTAAATCATTATATCAGTTGTTTTTGCTATGTTTGGAATGTCTATCCCTCACACGCAAAGCACTGCTGGATTGATGAATTGCATTAAAAGTTAAGTAACAACCATTGTTAATTGATCTGAAAGACATTATGAAAGGAGACGTTTCTCAGAAAAACATTAAAGCCTCCATTTACTGAAGCTCTTGCATAATAACATAACAACTGGCTGAAAACCTTGCATCTCCAAAATATGAGCTTTTCAGCGGCCGAGATAAACAGCAGTTTTTTTTATGCTTTTTGTTGCCCCAGTGGATCAGATCGGTGTTTCGTAAGGCTAAGAGGCCAGGGAATGAGCTCGAGCCACAGAGGTTCATGTAATCCCTCAGCTGCGCTGAAACCATGGAAATCAGTTCGGTGAAGTTGGTTTTACGAGTTTTTTGTACACAATCAGTGATAAGCATTATGCTGTAATTTTGTGCGGTTTTCATCACGTCAACACCGAGGCGAATGCACTGATGTTGTTGCACCATCTGGGGAAAATCACCCTCGGGCCCCCCCCCTCCGATGACCTCTCCAGGCGGTCCGGTTAAACATCCTCTCTACAAATGAAGGGCAGAGATGGCGTCCAAACCGAGCAGGAGCTATGTTACAGGCTACCCTCCAGAGAGGTTTGGGTCATCCAGATAGGAAATGAAAGGGGAAAATGGTTGTAAAACGGGTTCTGCTCATGACTCACAGAGAGACCTGGCACCCAGAGCGGAGCAGCCTGAAGCTCGTCCCCCAGCTTGTTCTGACCGGGACTGGTTTGTAGTGCGAACAATTTAATATAGTCACATGTGTGAAATGTCAAAGGTGGGCTTTCAGTGAGGTTCAGATTATAACTTGGGTTTATTTGTTTGAGGAATAACATGTGGATTTTACATTTAATGCATTAATAACAGTCAAATTGTGATTAATGGTGCTTTTAATGGTGTACAAACGCTTAAATGTCTGTATGAGTTTTTACGGGTAACCGGAGGTCACAGAGGCTTGCAGATGAGCCAACGCACACCTCCCAAATCTCAACAAAGCCTTGTACGGCCGTTAAACAGCTCCGGACGGCCACCGTGGCAGTTCGCTTCCATGCAACCCGGGGACGCATGTTCCAGCCTTCATAAAGCTTCCTCTCTTTTTCCTCGTTTGTGACTTAAAGGAAATTATTCATGACAGTGCCATAAAAGCATTTGACAGTGTAATAAGTCTTTATAATATAAAGGCTGCCATGTTTATTACAGGCTGTGTTCCCGTAGCTACCAGCTAAGTTGACATTGTTGTCAGAGGTTTCTCCACCAGCGTCAAGTTTGCTACTCAACGATTATTTATGTCTCAAACACTGATAAAGTTCAATTCATGTGTTTTCTTATGTCATTATGTCACTAGTCGTGTGTCCATCGATATATTTTCATGCACATTTTGAAGTCTTGCATTAGAAAAGGTTGATTGAAAGGGCAGAATTACAAACAAAGTTTCCTCAGTTTCACAAAAAAACACTAACTTCAGATGTTTTCTTTGCCTTTTCCGAAGAGAGCGAAGAGTTAATGTTCTGAGGTAGGGGGGCATTTAACTCACATGACCGATCCGCTGTTTCTGTTCTCAGAGAAGAGGAAGAAAAAGGAAAACAACTGGTTTTGTTTCCTTTTTTTTTTGCAACATTGCACAAAGTTAGCTTCGAATTCACTGGACAATCGGATGGAAACACGGCTGCGGTGAGCATGAATTTGATGGCCATCTCCAGCTTATTTGTGGATTTAAACTGCTGATAACGTACTGTAAATGCTATGCTGATACACAATATCTTTGAAAAAAAAATCTTCCCCTCACTGTGTCACGTGCATGTATTTATCATGCACAGATCAGTCCTGAGATACTCAATCGGCCCAAATTCAACCCTAGTTAGCATAACGACTGTACTGTACAGTATCATACTGTTTCCTGCTTGCTGCACTATTCCTCCATTAATAGTTTTACAAGCTTAAACAATGAAGCTTGTGTTCATGAAGGCGTCCAAAAAGACTGTATAAACAAACAAAGTCCACTGACACATAATTGAATTAAAAGTCTCAATTATGAGTCAGCTGGAGTTTGGTTTTATGTACTTTGGACATGAAACAGGTGGATTCAAGCTAACTCCAGCAGACGTGTGTTGCTCTCTGGACCAGTGATGCTCTATTGGTGCTATTTGCTGGCGGATGTGTCAGCACTGGGCTCATGGCCTTTTTTTTTTTTTTTTTTTTTTCAGGAAAACCTCCAGCTGGCCCTGTGTGTGGAATTACACCCCAGGATCCAAGCAGGGCAGGCTCACAGAAAAGAAAACAGCTGTCAGACAATGAATTACTGTTCTGTGACCAGACAAGTGCCTTTCTGAGGAGTGGATGAAGAAGCTGGGAGCGCGTCAAGAATTACACGCACACGCTCGTACACACACTGTCTCACGTGCACATATGCACACATATTGTATGCATATTTGCTCACATTCAGAAGCTCATGAGGTCCCGCACAGGAGCAAGAACTAAATTACAAGTTGACGACTTTTCCTATCTGGACTGAACCTGTAATATTTTATACTTCACAGTACTAAATACTTAATACTTTAATGAGCCAGCACAACATAAACCCAGCAGAGTTTTCCACTGTATATCAACACTCACGTGTCCAGTGCTACAGTAAGATCTTGAGGGGAGCGGGAAAAAAATCTCAGACTTTCCAAAAATGCTGTTCTTTTTCTGGTGAGGGCTCTAAAAGGTCTGTACGGCTCACTTTGGCAGCAGCGTGGCTTCGCAATGCAAACAGCGCACATCCTCAGGCTGACCTCTGTGAACCGAGGCGGCAGCTTCACACAACCACCCCAGAGCCTGCAGATCTCAATGCTGCCTCAGTCTCACACATGGCTGTGAGGGACTGAGGCTCAGCGGTCTCACGGCACAGAGGAGGCTCTTTGAGGAGCTCGGCCGAAGGGCTCAATGTGTAGGGCAAGGTGGGGATTGGAGTAAACAGAATATGGGTTTTAAGATCAGCCAGATCTGGTTATCATGCAGTTTGATGGTTATATTTTTACTATAGAACTACTCAGCACAACACTGACTCTCCATTGGATTGTCTCTGAGTCCTTGCAATCCACTACAAATGCAATGCAAACACACAGCATATTTATTGATATTCTACCCTCCTAGTTGATGAGTCAAAAAGCTTTTCAGTGGCAACAAGACTGAATTCTTGGTACGCTTGTTGTTGTGGTGTTTGAGTTGATGCTGTATGGTTTGCTTTGTGTGTCTTTTATATCTGCATGTGTGCTGCTTGGCCCGGGACTCCCTTAAAAAAGAGGTTCTGTGATCTGAAAGGGGCTTTACAGGTTAAAGGTTTGATAAAGAAATGGTCATAGTCCAACGTGTCGGGATATATAAGGGATATATATGAAATCAAAAGGCCATTTCCAAAGCAAACATTTTGACTTGTCAGGTGTCACTAATAACATTAGCAATGGCTCAGTTCTGATAAAGTGTCCCTGCAAGCAATGTCATGACAGCAATACCAGGACCTTTAGACCAAAGAAGCTTAATTTAGCCATTATTCATTATGTCAGCAACACCTGTTTCTGTTGCTGCATGTCACAATGTCTTCCAGGCAGTCATGTTTAGCCTATCTTGACATAAAGCTATCGCCCAGAGGCGAGTGGACAGATAAACGGCCGTTTGTCGAGTTACAACACGTGGCTCTCTGTAAAACCACAAATTGTCAATTTTACATTCCAGTTTAGGTACAGGTTAAACAAACACGGAGACTGTGGAAACATATTATCTTTAGGTCGTTTATCTTAGCAGAGCTAGGCTAGCTGGTTCCAAGCTTAAGCCAGACTAAACACATCGTGACTCCAGCTCCGTACACGCAAACACACGTACGTAAGAATCAATCGTCTCGTCTCGCTCTTGGAGCTGAAAGAAACTGATTTCATTCAGCATTTGGGACTTACAAAACCAATGTTAGTGGAAGGCCGCTTCTTTTATGTGTTTTTGCAAATATGACAGCGTGACTGAAAGAAAACGGACTTTTTCTCTTCAGAAACAACAGATTTAGTCGTGTTTGTGTGTTCATGACACTCTGCCAAACACCTGAATACACAAACTTGCATCCTAATATACGACGCATCTGTCCAGAGCATGTGTGTGAGCCTGCGTGTGAGAATTGAATTCAGCAGTAATAATCAAATCAGGGCTCGGTCTCGGCCATCCTCATCTAGTTGCAGTGAGCGGCTTTCAAAAGAAAATCAATCTCCCCTGCCAGTGGGGTTCTCTGCGTTTTTCCTCGCCTGCAAGACTCTCCTCCTACCAATCAGATTTAATTGGAAAGTAATGAAATTTCTTTTTAAGGAAATGATACAAGTTTATGAGGATCGTTGGGGAGACAGGGCAGCTTATCTCGGTGTAGTTTTACGTGAGGGTAGAGTCTGCGCAAGTCAAACGAGAAGTGTCTAGTCCTTTCACAGTGCCCTTGTATGAAATTACCTGGTTTTTATATCAGCTCTGCCATCTGGGTCCCATTACATCAGCAACTGATGAGCCAGCCTAAAATGGTTTCATTTGTCTCTGAGAGAGGAACACTGCGGTTTACCTGTCAAGCATTATGTTTGTTATATGGGGCCGGCTTAAACACGCTCCAAATTGCTTGGATCTCATTCATTTGTATTTTCTTCCTCTTATTGTGACCTATTTTAAAATTCTAGTATTCCATGTTATACAGTGCATCGTGGTGATAAAGACAGATAAAAGATAAAAAACAGACTGCTCTGCTTTACTGACTGAGTAACTGACTTTTTCAAAGCCTAAAATATCTTTCAGATCCGCTCTGTGGTTTGCTAAGGAGAATACAGTCTATTTTATCAGTATTTGGGAATTTGCAGTTGAGCACATAAATAAGCCGTTCTAGGGCTACTATTAGTGGTCTGAAGAATGCATATTCATATAAAGCAGCTGGTATATTCAAAGCAATGGCTTGCGTCAGGGCCAACGATGTCATCTGTTTCAGGGGAAAGACAGTTACAAAGGGGGGTCAAAGAGCCACAACAAGAAGCGGGAAGACACATGACAGCCAGTCAGAAAGGCTGTCTTGGCCTGATGTTCAGCACCCACAGGAACCACCACAGTACAATGCCAGTAAAACTGAATGAAATAACTGGAGATAAGCATTAACCATCTCAGCGCCGCCATTTCCTACCATGACAAGAATCTGAAGAGGGACTTCAGCTCAATTAGAAGGCTGCGTCGATCTGTCGGTCCACCACTTTGGTACAGACTGAAATGTTCAGACAGTTATTGGACTGGTTACCATGGCATTTTGCAGAGCTATTAATGGTCTTTTCCGGTGACTTTGGTAATTCCCTGACTTTTTCTCTAGAACCATCATTGACACGTGGAATATATAAGGCGTCTGTCCAGTGAGATATTCCTCATAAACACTGCACTGCGACAATGACATGACCAGGTGAACACCCCAGATTCTAGGAGTGCAGGTTAAAATCATTGCTATTGGTATGCGATGCTTATCGTGCCGTATTTGTCTAATTCCAGGAATTTGTCAGGCGTTACTCGGGGTCAATGGCAAGCAGCACAATTAGTGTTAGCGAGTGCAACTGAATTCACATTCGGTCATCTGTTTTTGTTGCAAAAATGATGTCAGCATGTTTTTGAAATGTAACGTTAGTGCTTTTTATTCTAAAAAGAAAGAAAAAGGGTCTTTGGGGTAATATCACAAGTTGCTGTAGATATGGAACAGGATTTTTTCAAATCAATACAAAACCAGGTGATCAATATGAAACCAAGAAATATAAAATATACATTTCTTTCTTTTTTGTCTCAGAGGAAAACGCAGGACAAGTGATTTACAGAGCAGATGTGTGTGGACAAAAGTTCAGTATCACTTTCACTTTCCAAATCCCTCCAATAGCACGTTAGCTTGCTAGATACAAAGGTGGACTTGGTAAATACTGCCTGCTAGCATCAGCATGTTAGCATTGTCACCGTGACAATGCTAACATGCTGATGTTAGCATTTAGCTCAAAGCAGCACTGTGCCTAAATATAGCCTGTCAGAGCTGCTAGCATGGCTGTGGAGTGTCAGCGTCGGTCTCGTTTTCACCACGATTCACGGCGAGTTGTTGGCGCACTAACACAGATTATTTTTAATGAAACCTCCATTCATGGAGCTTTGTAACGTCAGCAGGGTTTCCTGCACACAAAGAAAGTCAATCAGCTCGCCAGCAGAACATCTACTCGCACCACAAATCACAATGCAGGATCCCTCAACGTCGGCTTCGTCGTAGCTCAGCAGTGACTCACGCTATGACTTCAAACTGGTGATGTGACAGTGAATAGAGTGAATATGACAATCAGAGAGAGAAGATACAATCAGATGAGGTTACACACTCATCAGATATCTGAGAACGTTTCATTTTAGTTTCAGTTTCCAACACAGTACCCCCCCCCCCCCCTTAATTCTGTTTCACACAAACACACAAACATGCACAGATGGACACTCATCCATGCATAACCACTATGTGTTGTGCTGATATGGACGTAGTGTTGTTTACTCTGGCTGTGTGACAGCCAGTCATTTTACACCCTCAGTGGTTAACTTAGACCGTCCCACAAACACGCTGGCAACATGTGCTCCGGATGTTCACTCCACACACCCAGCGCCGCAACAACAGGCAGAAACTAATACCAAACATTTTTTAATAAAAAAAAAACAAGCGTATTTTTTGTTAATCAATTAATATATGTTTAGATTAAATGTAATGTATCTGATATCAAATAATCTGTGCGTTGAATTTATTTCCAATAACCACAGAGAATGAAACTGAACTGATTCATCCATCCACCAATTCTGTCCCATTAAGACCCTCCATGGTCGTACAATTTTGTGTTTATTTTTTATTTGTTAGGCCATAATAATTGTTTTATGCAAAGAAAATTTTAAAAAATAGCAAAATATACTTTATACTTCATGTTTTTGTTCTTGTCGTAATTTAAATCACTCAAATCAGATAACTGATGAATGTTTGTTATGAATGTTTAGCTCTATGATCTATTTTTAGATCATGTCATAGTGTATTAATAAACTACAAATGTCATCTATATCTATATTTCAAAATGTATTTAGTCACATAATACAGTTAGCAAAGCTTGTGGTGTGCTCTTAAGGTGAAAATAAATGTGTGTGTTTATGTTTAATATTTGCATATTTAGTGTATTAATAATAGACTTATTTACATTCACTACAATACAAACCAGGTGTCAGACTTTCAAATTAATGCTCACAAAATTGGCTCGGACATGTGTGCTTGTTTTGAGAGATCCCTTCAGAGAATATGAAGCTATCAGACTCCGATAAGAGCTGCCAGGCTTACTGTAATCCTCTAGTTGAATGATGTTCCTGTCTGTGTTGAAAATCACAACTTTGAGGTATGAAAATGTATCATCATGTGGACACAACGATTTTTATCACATGTGGTTCATTAAGGTGGACAGAGGACTGTCTCTCTGCCTCTCTGTCCCAGTTGCTGAGGAAGACAGGACACTCACCTGTCCTGCAGGTTCTGAGACTTATGTAAGATAAAACCTGCTCATCTCAATGACAGTAATCTCTGAGAAGAGAGGATCACCTTCCCTCCCTGTACTCCCTCACCTTCTCTGTGTCTCTACACACACACACACACACACACACACACACCCACACACACAGACACAGACACACACACACACACACACACACACACACCTTTATGATCCACTACTCTTTGTGTTTATAATGCCTCCATTTCTTTTCCACCCTGTTACTGCCCCACTCCTCCCACCCCACCTAGAACCTCATCCAGGATCCATGAATCACTCATCTCCATTCAGTCGTTTCAGCTCTGTCTGTCCTCCCAGGTCAGGACTAAACTGGTGTAACACTAAGACCTTTTGTTTGACATACCTTTTGCTACAAAAACTTCCCCAGCTTGGCTCATGTTTGACCCAAATCTGCTGGAAAACATGTTGTCACTACCTGTCACCACAACAAGTGTGACAAATTACAGCAGAGAAAATGTCTGCAGATACTGTGATCGCACTTATTGTTCCCTGCTTTTAAGTACTTACTGCAGAAGAAACAATTTCTCCTGGAGCTTTAGCTGAGCTTCTTTTTAGGGTGGCCTACTGATGACCCAGCGCTGTAAGAACATTGGAAACTGGACAACTGAGGAAGTGTATACAGGGAGCTTTATTTCATTTTAAAAAAAAAATGTTTTCAGCTTAATTTATCTCTCTAGGGGCAACTTAGTTAGGAAAAAAACAACTCACCTGATAAAGTTGCTATGGCTAATGTGTTGGCAAACATTTCAAACTTACACTATCAGCCAGCTCAGAGCAAAAAATATCTGGCTCTTATCTGCTAAATGTTCCAGCATGGTCAGCTGCTAGCCGCTAACTTTGCTCACTTTGGTGCTGGACAGGCAGCGTACAGTGCTTATCAGAACTTTTATTCTAAACCAGGTTGATGAGAGCAGTGAAACCCAATCAAAACAATGAGCTGAAAGATGCTAAACCGCTCTGCAGTGCTGATGGGGACTGTAGAGTCAGCTGACCTTCAGCCTGATCATCTGTGGGTTTGTCACTAAGGACACATTTTACCGTAGCCGTGGTCATTTGACATTTTGTTTTAGTTAGTGCAGCTGTAGGCTGTGCAGGACTTATAGCAGTAGCAACAACCAGTGATTGTTGAAGCTATTTGATTTCGCAGCCTGAAGGTCATGTGGTCAAACAGGGGACAGCTACAGTAAGTGGATTTAAAGATGAAACAAGGCCAGTATTGACATGTGTTAGTGATAATATAGGCATTTTCCATGCAAAAAGAATTTGTGTTGATCGTGAATGCACTGGAGCTCCGATCACCATACATATCCATGCAGTCTGGTAGCAAGTATGACATCGTATTGTCAATACAAGGCCAATATCTGGCGGCCAGTAATCTCAGACGGATAAATCAGCCCAGCTCTGCCTGAGGAGCCTGAGAGGGAACGTGATGCATCTGCTGATGTGAGCTGAATGTTTGAGGCAGGTTGTAGTTTCGAGGTGTGGTGGGAGCAGGAGTGAGACTGATTCAGATTAAGAGCAGCAGTGTGCTGTAGGTCCAGCCGTCTGTGACCTGTAGCTGACTCTTCATCTCCCTCATGGCTGTTAACATGCATGATGAATGTTTCCTTATTGTTTGTACAAACTCACCCCTCTGGAATTTGTTTACAAGCCCGGCCTGATTTGGGGGGGGGGGGTTCTGCTCTCATGCTCTGCTCAGTGTTATCCCACACTCTTAAAAATAAAATGTTGAAATGTTCTAGTTACTGGGATTTTGGAGACTACGCCACATTGTAAATCAAAACATTAGTTAGCTTGGCCGCGGCCGCCGCTCCTCACCAGCGGACTGGACTCCAAACTGGGCCGAACCGGCACTCAGCTTGGTAAAGCCACTCTCCGCATGGTTCCCGCTTATTCCATAAAAACTTTCATCTGGAAAAAATTCTTCACAGCAATACAGAGGAAAAAAAGGAGAGAAATCCCATGAAGCCGGCTGCTCTCCAGTCCTTGTGGTGGAAAAGCCATTAGGGAGCAGCTGAGCTCTGAGACAAGCAGGAGGGACAAGGAGCTGGAGAGGATGAATGACAAGTGTCTAAGCTTTTACTCAAAGGTAAACAGGTTATTATAAAGACATTTACTGGCACATAGTGTGTGGATTCACTCTGTGGTCGGCTGGAGCTATCGCCCTCTGCCAGCTAGCTGCTGCGGTAAGAGTCTTTCACAACTCACTCTTTAAGCTTTAAATCAAAGCTCCCTTAAATTAAGAGGGCTATTTCGTTTGATGCTGCATCTCAAATTAAGGACCTGAGATTTAGGCCCTTTGGCGCCGCTGCTACATCAATCTGACTTCTTTAGAGCAAACCACAAATGAGACGGGTTCTTCAGAGCGGATCAAGTGAAATCACGCTTGAAATTAAGACTAGAAGCACCAACAGGTATGAGCATATGCATATTTTAGCATGACTTGTCTGTTAGTCAGTTGTAGTGTTTTTAGGTTAAAGTCAAGGGCTGAAGACCACTGAACTGAATACTGTATCATGGTCCAGCTGCATGAAAGAAGCTCTCATCCTGGCATTTTACATATAGTTATATCTGGCGTCCCTCTATATAAAACTGTGCATAAAGTAGTTTGAACTAGCTCCACTTCCAGCAGTGAAGACAGTAACATGCTATTTACACATTGATGCTTCAGTATTAATAATCTACCACTGCAGTGTGTAATTATATCAGTCAGAGAGACAAAACAAGTACTTTTACTTTAATACTCTGACTACATTTTGCTGCTACTGCTTCCTGCATGTGCTTATACTTAAGTAAAGGATCCGAAGACTTCTTCCTGCTGGTCCTAAAACCAAACCAATGTGCTGGAAGAAGCAAAAAAAAAAACTTCACAGGTGAGGAGAACTGCAGAGTCAGGTGATAAATCTTTGCGTGTTCGTCACTACAAGCAACACCCTTCACATTAAACATCCTAACTGATCCACTGTTCATTTGAAAATATTGATTACTGCAGCTTTAAAGTATAAGATTGAAAATATGAACCCACATAAGCTGAGCAAAAGCGGCATACTGCTTCAGCAGGGGTGAGTGCATGTAAAATCCAATATGGCACATAACGTCTTTCTTGCTCACTCAGTTATTACTGGGTATATTTGGTGCTATATGGAAGATGAGACAATTTACAAAGTGATGAGGGACGAAATCCACAGTTTAGTTCTGTGCAAAAGTTCAGCTAAAGATAATATGGAGCTTCGCAAGACTGAGTCAATCAAATCAAGTCAACAAAACTCCCAGTCTCTCAGTGTACATATGGGCACTTTAAAAAAATGTGATCCCATCCTTTAAGTTTAGGATAAGTCCAATTAACATTAAACGTGTTGTTAATATGTTATCTAACCAATAGAAAGTACACAATAAATGTTGATGTATACACCTGCACGAGTATAACTGCTCAGCCTCAACCTGTCAATCATTCCTTCAATGGCTCAGATTAATGAGCTGCAAATGCGCTTAAGTGAAAGAGATAATGTCCTTATCACGTCTGCTATATATAGTGAATCTCTTACTCATTCTGTGTTTTCTCCTCCATATCCCTTTGTATCTAGGGCAGTTTGTCATGTGATCTGTGTGACAGTCAGCTCTGTTGTGGAGCGTTTTATTTCAGCCTGACAACCATGAGACAGTTGGGACTCTGGTCTCTGCAGGCCTTAGCGCTGATAGTCATTGCATTGCTGTCGGTGTATGGGGGGGCTGTTAACAGAGAGAATTTGATGAGCAGGCAAAGATATTCATTCCGCAAAAGCGTTGAAGTCTCTTTTTTGGGTGGATGCAAATCCCCTCACATTCAACAACAGCTCTTTCTGGCAGCGGCGGGCCAGTTCTGGACGGGTTTCTGGCTGGGCCTGTTGGGCCCGGCAGGCCGTGGCAGGGATTTGCCTCTCTGAGTGAGTGAGCAGGGAACCCATCTGAAAGCCACTGAATGGCTAACGTCAGTGAAAAGAGACACTCTGACTTTACTTTGAAAAAAAAAAAAAAAAAGAAATCTGAAGTTAATAGACAAATGAGCAATTTCACTTGCCTGGCAGTCAGTTTCTGTCTGAACTCAACCAAAGCAGTAAAGTTGATTTAGACTCACAGACGGAATGAAAAATGAGAGACATCACAAATCTGGTTTTCAGATATTTTATTGATGAAAACATCTTTAACCTTTTGACCCATTGGACACATAACATAATATAGCAAAAAAGCTATTGAGAACATATCCTTTGAAGCCCAATCACAGATTCAAAAGCACTGCAACACCCGCAGTGTCTGATACATTTATAAAAATAACAATCATAAAAAATATACATACAAGATGAGGATCTTTTTCTTTCTTTTTCAAAGTGTGATTTGTAAAAGACTGCATGAACGGAAACAGATATATGAGACAACACATACAAGACAATGCAGTAACCCACAATCTCTAACTGATAGGCACAATCACTAACTGACAGGCAGACTGGCGCTAGCTAGCTAGTCAGCTGTTAGGACTTCACTGAGTATAAAAGGACAATACATTGCCTGCACAATCCAAAGGATACCATTGACATGGATAGTCACTGAGAAGAAAAAACAACTGAACAGAGCAGTTATGGATTTTCAGAATCAGGCGAGACACAGGGTGAGAGAGAATTTATTTTTTTCAGCGAGAGAATTTCTCTTTTCAACGCAGTGTTGAGTTGATGCTGGTCTTCTGGACCTAACTTATCCTTTTCATGCTTAAAATCCTTTAAAAAACCCTCTTTTTCTCTCTGCCATCAGGAAAGGCTGCAGTGTAGTTAGCAAGGAGTAACAGAGTTGGCAAAGCTGAAGCATGTTATCATATATTGTATATACACACTTCTTTAAAATGGTGTGGAATAAAGCATAAAAGCCATTAATAAGCATCAATAAAGCAACCTCGCAAACGAAACATAAGCTGCAACCTAAAGTCTCCTGAGGCTGGTGTGAATGCATGCAGTTTTCTTCAGTTTCCACTCTTTTGTACAATAATCAGATGATTAAAACAGAGAGCAAATGATGACAAAACAATGTTTTGGTCTCCCTGAAAAGAGGGGGGAGAGCCGCAGCACTGTCCATTAAGTTGTAATCTGACCTTAACTGGGACAGTTTGTACAGTAAAGCATGGTAGCCCTAGAGAGATAAACCCCATCACCAGCTGCACCCATCTCTCCAGATCGACTCACGCTCCCTCCTGCCACATTTTCCTCTCTCTCCCTTTTTTCTCCCTCTGCTGTCTACTTCCCTGTCTGCTGTATCAACACAGCATCGTTCTACGACATCAACAAATGTCCTCATTAAACTTTAGGGCTATCAGCCGGGCCACCTAAAAGTTTGGCACAACATTTTCTGAACCCTGAACAGAGCGTCTGCAGACCCAGCCCCAGCTAAGTTCAAGCTCTTCAGCAGCAGCTGAGGAATTCCCTGCCAGGGTGCTACAGCAAATAGTGCCTCATCATCTGAGCTGTCTCTGCAAATATCCTTCCACTGTACGAGGAAGCACACATCAGCTCTCTGTCGGGCCCTCTCTCTGATTGCACCCTTTTCCTCTCTCCGTTGCTTACCTACTTCTTTTTTTTTTTTTTACCTACTTTTTTCTCACATGAGAAAAAAAGAAGCACCACTATACAAAATATACAGGAAACCGTGTGTGAGTGACAGCGTTGTTTGTTTGCTGATGATCTGAAAATGCTTGTCATCCCCTCTCCAGATATTCAGTGGGGGCATGCAATACAGCATGTTTGAGGTGGTCAAATTTTGAGCTTCCGAATTCGAATTCACACGACAAACAGGAATCGTGCAACAACCCGTCAGTCACACACCTGACTGCTAATTTACAGCAAAACCCACATTGACGGTGCTCTTTTCCAACCCAGACGTATGCAAACACTGACTGTGCACGATTCCTCGTATACATTCACAAGCCTCTGGGGTGCTCTTGTCTTGTGTATAAACAGAGTGGGGTTAATTTCACAAAAATCATATGGCCTGCTCATTCTTTTCTCTGCCTGCTGAGAGGCAAATAGGCACTTAAAAACACACGTGTTTTCACATATACAAATAGACATAGCTTCATATTTCGCTCATTGTTCCCCATCAAAATTGGGTTTTAATGTTAGAAACAATCAAAAAAATCTTTGGTCTGTAAACAACCATAATTATATCCAAATGCAAGGCAGAGATGCCAGCTTGTTACTCAAACTGGTTTAAATTCATCTCACCTCAGTTCAGCTGACATGAAAGCAGAGTCTAGGGTGCTTCTTTTGGAGCCCTGCACACACCTCTGAGTTCACCTAGAGTGTGTGTGTGCGTGCGTGCGTGTGTGTGTTTGTGTGTGTGTGGAGTAGCTGTCAACTTCAACTGATGCAGCTGTTTGGTCTGCTGTTGGAACGCGCTGGCTAAACACTTCTCGACAGATTCAATCAGCCTCGTACACTTTCGATGACAGTTCTGCTGCTTGCGTTCGAGGCTGTGACACATTTGCATTTAGCCTTTATTTCCAAGCTACCCAAAATTAGTCTTTTCCAAACCTGGCTGGCCTGGGCAGGATCAGAAGACATCGGCATTTCAAGAAATGCAAGATATTCACATTGAAATGCGAGCTTGAAGTGAAAGCCAACTCTTCATACTCAACGTATGAACATAAACACAAGCTTTAAAAAGACTTCTTTTTCTGTCAGCTGTCAAACACTGAGCAGGTTTGAGGCTGCAACTATGCCGCTCACTCCTGTTTAAACACATCAGATTCTCTCCCTCCACCTTTCCTCGGGCCTGACTCAGTTACAGGGCAGCCAGGTGGAGTATGCAGGCTGCTGGCAAGCAAACACCGGCTGTACCTGTGCTATGTAGTAGTTACTGAAGTTGCCGTCTGCCACATAAGGAGCAGGTTGGTAGTAACATGTAACATTAGCCACATTGGGGATGACGTTCTGCTCGGCCAGAACTCGCACTGCCAGCATGGCTATGAGCCCTAAGGTCTGCCGCCTCTCGTGTCCCATCAAGCACACCGTGCTCTCGTTGACCACCCCGTGGAGGGTCATCAGGTAGTCATACTTGCGGTCCTCCAGGCCCACAAAGTGGTTTTGAAGGTAGGACTCCAGCTTGCGCTGCTGCTCACCGATGTCAGGGAAGTCAATGAAGAAGCGCGAGCACATGTAGCGCTGCAGGGACTTCATCTCTGACTCGGAGGCGGCCCGGAAACCCCTCACCAGCAGGTGACAGTACTTCAGCAGACCCCCGCCTCGGATCTCCTCAGGGTTCCGGGTGCAGATGATCTTGTTGCGTAGGTGGTCCAGGGCCTCACTGAAGTCCCCGTACACGCTCTCGCCCATGATGGTGGGATGGAAGGTCTCGGCCATTGGGTTCTCTGAGCACTCGTAGAACAGCAGCAGGGAGTCCAGTTTGATCTGAAAGGAGTCCACGCTGAACTCAAACTGCCTCCGAAGAGAGTCCACAAACTTCAGCTCCACATTCTTCCCCCGGTTGTTGGAGAGGGAGATGAGGCTCCAGCGGTCTGAGTCATTACACACCTTCACCATCTTCTGAACATAGGCTTCCTGTGTGTGTGCGTGTGAGAGAGAAAAAGCAGAAATATTAAGAAGACAGCCTTAAAGGTGCAATCGTTAAACCACTACATGCACATCCAGGCCTACTTTTACATTGTGCAACTAGGTTTTAATCACTAATGACGAGTTTTTCATACCATCTTCTACATGCAATGTCTGCATGTCTTTGTCTCATGAATTTTGTATTATTAATGATAATGACCCAATATAAAAGACCATAGAATGTACTTGGATATGGGATCTAGGTGGCTGAGCTCAGGGTCCTTTCCAAATTGGCTTAACTCAATCCTCTTAACTACAGAAAACCAACATTTCACTATCACTAAACTAATCTAATTGCACATTAAGCTGCGCATAATGGCCAGTAAGCCGAATCGGCCCAAATGCAATTAAATCTTATCACATATCTAAAAGTAAACAAGAGAAGCAGGGCAAGAAAACCACATGCACAAATTACCTTTAACGTCAGAGGGGTTATTTTCTCTTTATTCACACAGTCGGGTAAAAAATCCAGGAGACAGTCCAAAACGATGTCTTTCACAGTCTGGAAATCGCTTTCACCTTTCATATCTGCGCAAAATATGAGGTCAAGGTCCTTAAAGCCCAGTCCGCTATCCCCGTGCAGAATGTGGCTGGCTGCAGAGCCGTTTAACCGAACGTCCCGGACGTGGATCTGTTTCTCCTCCATCCGACTCCGTACCACCTTAACGATCTGCCGCGGCTGCATCCCCAGAGTGGGGAAGTTCCCCCGGCCGTGGATCGGAATGGTCTCCGTCAGGATGGCGTCCAGCCGCTGCACTTGCTCCCAGCTGAGGACGCTAACGTTGCTGCCTTCCGTGTCAGACACGCAGCTGGTGATGGAGCTACTGTCGTCCTCTGACATGGTGAGGGGTGAAAAGTCCTCAGCGGTTGAAATAAATTAAAGTTTTCTCACTATAGTCGGTGGTCGCGTCTTCTCGAACAAATTCGATATATCAGGGTGCCTATAACTTCATCCGCATCAGGGTTCTCAGTATTTGGAGTCGTCTGAACTGACTGCAAACAAATAAAAAATAAGATCAAATAAATATTAAAAACCCCAAGGCAAACTGATAGTTGCGGCAGTTTACAGTTAGCGCAATAAGCCTGCGGTTGGAGATCCAGTGGCGCAGCAGTCGAGCTGGTGGTTGTATGGAGGAAGAAGTGCAGCCAGTCAACAGAGGCGTGGAGAGAACGAGTCCTAACTTTCTCTTCTCTTTCTCTGTCCTTTTAAAACATTTGCCCCGGTGCCGCCGTCAATGCGTCCGAGCGCTGCGCATCACAGTCTTTGAAGGTCGCTGATGATCCAAGAGGGGGTTTGCTTTTCCGGCTGTGATTCCATCGCCCAAAGGCACGCCTATGATTTTATGAATTTGCATGAATAAGCTGCTCCTCGAGTCGCACTTTGGCACAACCGACGATCAACCCCTCACAGGAATCTTGTGGACTTTTACGCACGGCTCCTACATATTTTTAATTTCTCCTCCTGCTGCCAACAAATAAGCCCGTTAATACAACTTGAATGTGCTCATGAAATCCAGCTTGCTCTCCTCTACTTTGTTTAGTTCAACATATTTTTCCCACTTGTGCAGAAGTTAACCGTTACCTGCCCACATGACACGCCGAGTCCCTCTGCAGCCGTCAGGTCTGGAGTCCTAAAGTGTCAGCTGTACTTCACCCCGCCCCCCTCTGACAGTCTGCTGCTCGACATGGTCACACTGTCACACTCGACTTTATCAACCAGACATATGCTGATATGTTTATAATGCTTTTCATCTCAAGACCTTGAAGTGCTCATTAACTAATTATGCTCCGTGAGACTATTTCTGCTCAAAATGACACCTGATGCACCTGAATTCATGCAAATCAAGATATTTAGGGTCAGGTATAGAAGCAAATATCACATTTAAGAAAGAAAAGAAAAAGGAACAAATAACATGAAATATGAAAGTATTTTCTAATCTGTCTGATTCAACTGCTGCTGATCTACATAGAAAGCTCAGTTGACGTTGCCATGTCGCCCTCTGTGGGCTGGTTTAGGTTTTGACATTAAGTAACAAAGTGCCTCAGAGGGACTATTTTCTTTTAAGTGTCAAATGAAAGCACTGTAAAATACCTTAAACTTGGACCAACTTAAATAGCTATCGAGGGAACAGAACTTATGCTGTTTAAAACAGACAGGAAATATTTTCTCTGTAATCCCGTGAACCTATTACCCCCAGACCACTAACACCTTTAGGTCAGGGCCTGCATCCCTTGACCAAGAGTTTAACCTCAGCTTCTGACAACGTGTGTGATCTGTAAATGATGACATTTTCACCTACAGTAAGACGTTCTTCAGCGAGGACTAGCCCTGCTCTTCTGCTGATAGATTTGTTTATACTTTGGGAAGTAGCCCGAAGTTATCAAATCACAAAGCAGCAGACAGTCTCTGGCTCCGGCAGCATGTAACAGGGTCAGTCGGGGGGTCAGGTGGAAGCAGAGGGGTCAGGGCGTGGCAGCTGTCACAGATGCTCCATTAGGCAGTGTAAAGCCCTGCGTCACTGCAGCCACCCAGATCTGTAAACCCTGATTATCCCATTTACTCTATTGCACTGTCTTAACTCCGAGGCCCACACAGGAGCTCTGTCTCTGCATAATGTCACTCCCTCTGCAGCACGGGACACTCACAGTCTCTAATATTCAAGCTTACAATCGCACGGTGCAGCTTTTACAGCCAATACAGCGGTAAAATAAATCACCATAAAATTTCATATTAAGAAAAAAGCATTTTTTTGTGTATATTGTGTGCATATTTGACCCACAGTTTGTTTTTTAAATATCATTTTGTTTTGTTTTTGTACTTCGCTTTGGCATGTGTCAGACAGGTTGATCGCAGGTCTCTGAAATTGAATCCCACATCTGGAAATGTACATGGAACTATTAGTCAGTTACAATGGACCGAGAGCGGCCTCGTCAATGTGTTTCCCAGGTGTGGAGAGATGGTTGTTATGGATTGGCCCGAGTCCCTCCGCCGTGCATGGTGCAAAGCTAAATCAAAGCCGCTGTCAGAGAGTAACAGCAGGTATACTGAATGCATATGGTGCACGTCCAAAAAAAAAACCCTGCTGATGAGATGTTTGGTCTAAATACTACTTGTCACCTCATTACTCACGGTGAAGTGGATGATTCATTGGTTGGTGGTTGCGGAAAGACGTGAGATCAGGCTATGGTGTCAGAATATTAAATGGAAGCAAGGATTCAAAAACAATACACACCTTGTCCTCAGGTGATGGTGATGTCTTTCCCTGTCATCCGATGGGGTTGTGTTCATTTAGTCAAAACGTCAGCAACTTTAAATGTGGAAAGTGAAAAAAAAAAACAGAGCACCATCTCCTCACTCTAGAGACTCTAACGTATGTGGGAGAGACTTGTTCTTCTTCTGTTCTCATACAGCAAATCTTTTAACATCACAGTGCTCATCTCTGGGGTCTATGAAACATTTTCTGGACAGGGGAGCTCAATAAAAAGAAAAAGACTTGTTTTGTTTTCCAGTGCCATTTATCTGACTGCCTGAGTTGGATTTATCTCCCATGAAGTGTAACATCCCAACTGCCTTTGAACTTTCTTCTTCAGGTCAGGACTGTCTGCTGGGATGGGCGCCCGAACCTTCTGTTGTAGCTCTGATTACTCAACACGATGCAGTATCAACAGCAATGTTTTTTTTTTAAAAAAAAAAGCCATTGATGTTGACCAGTCTTGTCCACGAGTGAAAATCAGTTTTATTTGCCTGGAATTTGTAGCCGTACATTTAGTTTTTAAAGGCCGAATGTCCTCATAAAAGTGTTCAGTGTTTAAAAGACAAGAAGCAATGAGATGTTTAATACATATGCAATGACAGTGGAGCTGACACCAGTGCCCGCCCACTTACCTTATAGCCAATCACATGACACCTTCAGCCTTTCCTAGCAGGCTCGTCAGTTGGCTAGTTAGCTCATGTTAGCCAGAGCAACAGCAATGAAGCCTCAACAACAATCTTTGCACACCTGGATTAGGGGATCTTCTGCCATTCTTCTTTGCAAATCCACTGAAGCTCGGTCCGGTTGGATGGGGACCGTTGATGGACAGCCATTTCAGGTCTCTCCAGAGATGTTGGGTAGGGTTTAAGTCAGGGCTCTGGCAGGGCCACTCCGGACCATTCACAGAGCTGTCCCTAAGCCAGTCCTGTGTCGTCTTGGCTGTGTGCTGGGTTATTGTCATGTTGGAAGGTGAACCTTCAGTCTAGTCTGAGGTCCTGAGCGCTGCAGAACAGATTTTCATTGAGTATCTCTCTGTACTTTGCTCCATTCATCTCTCCTCCAACCCTGATCAGTCTTCCAGTCCCTGCTGCTGAAAAACACCCCCACAGCATGATGCTCCCACCACCATGTTTCACGGATGGTGCTCAATCTTGGTTTCATCAGACCAGAGAATCTTGTTTCTCACACTCTCAGAGTCCTTCAGGTGTTTTTTTTTTTTTTTTTTCCAAACTCCAGGCACCTGAGCAGAATTTGAAGTGTTGTTGCAAAGGGAATACTTTTGTCAATGCGTTTTTCCTTTTTAATTAATTTGAAAATATTTCTAAAATTCTATTTTCACTTTGTAGTATGACACTGCAACATAACAAAAATGAAACGAGTGAAGGGGGTCTGAATACTTTCTGAATGCATTGTATATATTATATATGGTTAACAGTGGTAGCAGCAGTAACTATTAGGTAGCTGGCAGCTGATTGGCCTGCTGGGAGGATGAGGGCACATGTGATTGGCTAAGGGCTGAGAGGGGAGTGAATCCTCCACTGTCTTGAGGAATTTGAAATAGAATGAAACTATTACTATTCATGATGTTTAACAATAATTATTTTAGAGTTTCGACAATTTTTAATATAATTTCATGATTTATCTGTTCGTTCATGTATATTACTCCATTTATTGATAAGATTATTTATTTTATATTGTTCAACCTATTTGTTTAATATTGAACACCTTTGGGCTCCATAAAGTTTTCATTTTGTTCAAAAGGTTTGTCTATGACTAATACTATATACTATTTCCACAGAAAAGCCTGTTTTAAAAAAATACTGACGCACTTTTATGTTGTACCTATTTTACAATTCTAGACATTTTTAATGAATGAGTTGTGTGAACTTTTGTTTCTTTATAGTATCAATCCAGCAAATACAGCAATCCATTACAACCTGACCACTTCATATCAGCCTCACCTGCAGCAGAGGAGAAGAGGAGCTGAGCTGCTTTGAATGTTGTGCCAAATGGAAAAACAGGACAAGAAGCAGTGATGAGTGACAGAACATTGAATGGGGGGTTGGGGGGGTTACACGGCTATGTTGGCACGTGTGCAGTGGAGGATTTAAATGCAGTGTCACACGACATTATATTTTCAAACTGTCATAACTGGGTGTCAAATTTGATCTGAACACCTGACTTCAGAAGCCATGCTGCATGACGATCGTATGACATGTGGGTTGTTCTCAATGTTGCTTGAGAAAACGTGATCAATGACACGATTAGAAAACAACGATCCAGTCATCGTCATCGCCTCTGCATCTCTTCCCTCCTCCTTCATCCTCACCCTCCTTGCACACAGATAACTGGATTTCCAGGAGGGTCACATTAGTTTGTCCCGGCTGTCGGAGAGATATTCCCACTGCTGACGGCAGAGTTAGTTTTGGTCGAGGATCAGAGGCACAGAAATGAGATTTCCAGTCCGTTTCAGTCAAGCTGCTTCTGACCCCCATTGACAAAAACCTGGAGAATCACTCCGCCGTTAAGGAAAAGTAGCATGGGGTTATACAGGGTCTGTGGAGAGAAGAAGCAGCAGCCATCACCTCAGTACAGAGAATCCCTTTATTTCAGCTCTTTTTGATCCCAAATGGATGGTGTGTGTGGTGAGTCTGGTTTCAAATGATGCTGGCAGACTAATGCTGAAGGTTACAGAGGGGGTCTTGTTTCACAGGGAGATAGAGAGGCCCATCTCACCCAATCTGCCTTATTATAGGGTCTTTGTGATCTCACAGCTTGCAGGTCCAGGAACAGTAAAGAAGCCGAATTCTGCTGCTAAAGCACTTGAGAGACTAATAGATGCTACAGACATGCTGTAATCTTGGTACTACACAGCACAGCATGTGCTGTCTCTGGCTAACTTTCATTCGGTGCATTCACCTTAATGGTATGACAGCCTCTCCCCCACCTGGACGTTCAAACCGTCCCAAAGGCATGCTGGAAAACATCCACATCAAACAGCCACACCTTGATCTCAAGTGCTTTTAAGCGTGGTTTTCTAATCTGTGTCATTGTAACTGCACGCTTAATTGCACCCTGCATCTCTCGCGGGTGTGTCCATTTACAGTAACAACATGTCTTGTCTGTGGGCCTGCAGCTAATATGAAGCTGCAGCCATTTAGCTTGAGTTAGCATAAAGACTGGAAATGGGGAAACAGTTGGCCTGGCACCATCCAAATGTAACAAAAATGACAATTTGTGGCTTTATGGCGGCTTTTGTGCGGAAATGTTTCTTGGCCAAGTGCAGTAACCAGAAGTCTTGTTGTCGCAGTGAGCCTGCCAGCAAACAGCAAAAAGCAAAACCATAAACCCATGAAAAACCAGGACAAAATGTGTTTATTAGCAAGCACCGGAGGTCCGGCATATCGGTTGCCATGAATTGTCGTTTTTGTTACCTTCGGGCGGAGCCAGGCTATGCTGTTCCCCCCGCTTCCAGCTTTAAGGAAGTTAGCTGGCTGCTTGCTGTAGCTTCATATTAAGTGTGAAGACATGAGAATGTTATTGACGTTCTCATCTAGTGAGAAAACACCTGTTTCCCAATATGTTGAACTATTACTTTAAAAAGACTGACAGATTAAAAAAAAATAATAAGAAAGAGAAGGAGATAAGGGAAAGAAAGAAGGAAAAAGAAGCAAAGCTAGAGAGAAGTGGGCCATGGTTTTGGTTAAATTCATACCAAAGTCAGTAAAGAGGCCAGGCACTGCATGCCTGAAAAAAGAAATCCTCCATGAACCCCAAATGACCATGTGTGCTCATAGTTTTTGCATGAAATGTTATTTAAAATGGGGAGGGGTGTGTGCTCTGGCTTGCAATTGTTTTAGAAAAAATAATAATGATGCAGACAAGAGAAAAGTGGGAGTTATGATAATGATGATGGAAGCATCAGACAACTTTGCAAAAAAAACTGAACTGGAAATCGCCCACATTTGCAACAACTGTCATCACATCCACTGGTCTGGCACGTGCTTTGTGACAAAGCTTCGAAGACGTCACAGGACTGTGGTCTTTGCCAAGACACACGAAGCTCTGAGGCTGTCGAAGTGACAGCGAGACGATGCCAAGAGGACGTGAGCTGAATGACAGCAAAGGCGGCAGGTAAGCCGGCACGTTCTGGCCACACTCTCCGAGTAAAACACTTCCTGAGGCCCTAATGATCTTTGTAAAGCTGCCAGCAGAGTGACGGCCATAGACGGATCAGGTAATCCAGGGCTAACTGGCTCCACGTCCACTTAATAGGATTGAAAGGGCTAGCCGTACCTTTGCAGCTCTCCAACTGAGCCAAAGGTTAGCATTCAAGCTGAAGAAGCGTATGAATAACTCTTAAGTAACTCTTAAGGCATTATGGGGGACCGGTCATGCACCAATCAGGCTCTTAAGGTGACCACTGTTCAAATTCTATACTGCCACTTAACAGTCAGCTAAAATGCATCTTAAATTAAGTCAGATATTTAGAATTTATTTTACTCATTTTATTTTCTTTGCACATCACAGTACATCTGATTCCTATGCAGGTAAAATTCATCTGATAATGATCACTGAAATTTGAACATTTTGGTAGATTCTAGATGTTGTTGTCTTCATATGAACACTTCTAATCCATGCTAGTGGAATGCTTTAAAAGTGATTACGATGCATACTTTATTTGTAGTTGTACAAGTAAAATATATGAATACTTTAACCCCTTATGCAGCCCAGGAGGTGTGATGGAGAAAAACCTCCACAAATTTGTGCTTACAAATGAAGAATTTGTGCTATTTCGAGAGCACGAATAATTTCACCGTGTGCACAAACAGGGGTTTCTGACATCTCCTGAGCTCTGGACATTCCACTCTGTTTCACATGAGCAGTACATTGTGCATCATGTTGTTACAGCTCTTCTTGAAGGTGTATGTTTACCTGAGCGTAATGTTCAAACCAAAGACACCATGTTTTGTCTCTTTTTGTCTCCCATATCTGGGTTGTAAAATGTCAGTAAGTAAGTAGACATGTTCTTGTTTTCACTGATCTAACACCAGGTCACTGTAAGTGCTACAGAGCAGATGAGGTGTCATGTTACTGTTATGATATGTGTTATCATCATTTTTCATCAACTTCTTTCATTTTTATCTTGACCAGTAATTAAAATTAATTAATTATTAATTAATTATAAATCTACTCAGAAAAGGATGAAGACCCAGAAACTAGTAACTTCAATATATGCAGCACTTCAAAAAACAACCTTGAAAAATCTCTTTATGTTATTGCAATGTAATATTTCCATTCTTTTGTTTCCAGTCATACTGGACTGGTATACTTAGCCTAAAAGGAGTTGACTACTTAAGAGTCATTTACAATCATTAGACCTTAACAAATTACATTGACAAGCAGCCTGATGAGTAATGAAGTCAGGTTGGATAAATTGGGGTTTGACCTTGCTCATTTTTCTTTAACCTGGCACTATCCGGTCAGAGCAGGCTGGGAATGTAGGAGGTATTCCATGGAGTGTCTAGAACGTCCGTTTTTCTCCATAAACAAATTAATCCTGAAGATATCCTCAGCGTCTGGAGGACGGCTCTATGACTTTTCCATCTGCCTGACAGGAAGGCTCGATGGCCAGGGCCTATCCTCCACCATCTCTCCACAGGAAGAGTGCACCTTCCTCAAAAATGCTCCACTGCTCCGTCACGCCCTTCTCTGCAAAACTACTGAGTGCTCTACAGCAGTGATTACTAACCAGGGGTAACTGAACCCCAGGGGCGGTTGCCATGGTGTAGCCAACATGGAAGTACGGTGGTGTAGTTCAACTAATCTGAAAAAAATTCTTTAAAAATCCACACACTGCGTCAGCTATTACGCCTGAACAAGACATGTTGTGATAAAGGCTGCATGAAAAGTAGCAAGCAGAGAACGTGAAATAGTTCGCTACAAGGCTAACAGTAACTGATAAACAGTTGACACAGATGGCTGAAAGTAATGGATACATGGTTGAAATAGTTTGCGGCCAGTAAGAGATACAAGCTGTGGAATAGAACTGACAATTGACTTATCTTTAATACTAATACTAAAATGATGAAGCATTAAATATATAGCAATAATTGCAACCTCTCGCTTCATGTGGCAGCCCAAACTTGACCGAGCTGACCTGAACATTGTGTTTCAAGTTGGTTGGTGGCTCGTTCATTTTACCTCCTGCCTCCACACCAGGCCTACAACGAGTGTTTATTTTCATCATGTCGAACAGTGTTTCTCAAAGCCTAGGATAACCCTCTTAAATGTCTTATTCAGTCCACAAGCTAAAGTTATTAAATTTTCGGCCAAAGAGGAGTAAAGAAAATAGAAAACAGTTAAGAAGCTGGAATCAGAGAATTTTGACTTTTTTGTATTTAAAAAATTACTCAAACGGATTCATCGATTATCAAAAACGTTGGCAATTAAGGTAATAGTTGACAACTAATCAATCAATCGCTGCAGCTCTACCCCCATACCACCAACCACCACACATTTACCTAACCCTAACCCTAACCCATGATCATAGGAATATTATAGGAATACTACAGGCAGCAGTGTGTCTCTATGATCATCTCTTTCGTGACTACACATTCATTTTTATCATGAAGGTGACACTACTCTACGAATGGAGTATACAGGTTACAATATAGTACAGAATTGAGCAGTTATAGTGTATGGCTCAGAGAATATTATAGATCCAAGATGAAACTGACGGAGAGGTGGAGGGGTGGAGCCAGAGCCATGGTCGGACAGACAAGCAGTATTGATGAAGGGGTTCTTGATTTCATCTGTTAGGACTGTGGAGGTATGTCTACAAACCACTGCTCTACAGCTTCACATAGATGAATATTAACATAGTGTGTATATATGCAGGCTTTGAGAGTAGCCCTGTTATCTGTTGTGCATATAAATATTATATGCTGGTTTCAGAAACTTGGATATGGTGACATGATGAG
The DNA here is from genome assembly GCF_017976325.1 of Chelmon rostratus. Classification (NCBI taxonomy): domain Eukaryota; kingdom Metazoa; phylum Chordata; class Actinopteri; order Chaetodontiformes; family Chaetodontidae; genus Chelmon; species Chelmon rostratus. The sequence goes on from NC_055665.1 coordinate 23,846,709, forward strand.
AAATCAAAATTCAATGGCACTCAGATGATTTGACTGGTTCCTCATGGTCTGTGTAAACATCATATTCCAAATAAGATCAAAAACCAAGACAAGGCTCTAAACCGGCATACTGCACGTGATCAAGTACATTATGTAGGCTGCAAAAACAGTATATTCTTATTCAGAGCACATGCTCAGGGTGAGCAGTCCTTTTCAGAAATCCCACAATGGTTTCCAGCAACAGGCTTTCTTTCATGTGCCATCTCTGCACCGACTAATAGAGCCTAATTTGTAATTAATATTTCCCCAATGAGCTGTCTCTTCCTGACTTCCGATGTGATGCTCTACCTCTAATTACAGCCAATAAAATCCCTAAATCGCCACACTCGCTGTTCAGATCAGGGTCATCACAGTTAATCACAGGCTGAGACTTGATAATGGGCCTTTGCTCATGCAGGGCAGCTAAAGTGTCAGGAGACGGGCAGATTAAATGTTATCTTTATTAGATGCAGTGAGAGCCACATTTCTCAGCAAAGGACTAAGTTTCTGCTATTAAAAAGAAGCGAGGAAATAATTGAGAAAATTTAATTGATCTCTCTTTTCATTCTGTGCACTGCAATCTAAACTGAAATAGAGACAGGAGACCGGATCGTTGCACAGCTGAGATATTTTATTACATGCCATTTTCTCTTCACACCTAACACACACAAGTGGCAACTGAAGATGAGATTACATGGTCCAGTTCTGAGGTACCAACCAAACTTAACATTGGCTCCAGCAAAAAAGATGGCGAATTAAACAACTTAAAACTGAAGAAAGAAAATAATAAAGTGAAAGATGATATTGTAGCTGCTGTATTTGTGTGTATGTCATCGTTATTTGATAAAGGCACAGCACCTCCTCCAAAACACACTAGTGATATTTTCAAAGGCTGGAAAGCCAGTTCCACACGATCAACCCTACTGAGCATTTACCATTCACTGTAACTGCAAAATGTATTTCAAATATGAAAAACATATTTAAAATACACACATCTGCTGATTCTGGCAAGAGTACCATGTCACTGCAAATCAGCTGAAGCAATCAGTCAAAACAATGTAAGTACCGTAAAAAAGGAGCAGAAAAAGAAACTCAACATACTGTTATTGTAAACAGCTCACTTTACTTCGCTGATGCTCTGTCACAGTTGATAACTGGCACTCTTACTTTATTTATCACATGACTTCTCTCTCTCTCACACACACGCACGCGCCCTTGAGGTGATGTAGTTTGGACCCAGTTTGTGGTGTGAACATTTCCATTTCTTTGGCAACTTTAAATTCACTTCAAGTTACAATTATTTATTTGGGAGAGTTGGTTACTTTCTGTATTATCAGTTTGCCGATTAAAGACCAAAATATGCGTAGAGAGAAAAACATGTACAAGTAATCCCAGGTCCAAAACGTCTCTTCATGACCACATTCAGTTATGAAAAACATTCACTCTCTTTCACACGTACAAACAAAATATTGAGCAGCAATAAAGTTAAACTTAAAGTAACACTGCAGAGACAAGTATAGATTTGCATCAAACCCATTCCACACCGGGCAGGATGAGTCAGAGGTGCATCTCATCACGGACTGATGGATCTGATGATGTTTCAGGGACGCTGCCAACAATACAGAGTGACAACTGCAGGGGATTTTCTCACTTTAATGGTATGTAGTGGCTGTGCTGTTTAACGTCAGTGTTTGTTCCAGGTTGGGGCTGCGATAGGACCTCTGGAAGACCTCTCCACCACTATCAGCTCATCGGGGTTGTCACGCGCCTTATAATGGAACAGGAGGTCTTGGATTGCCCGCTCTTCAATCTACAAGGACAGAAAGAGACAAGAAAAGGAGATTGGGCCGGGGACATTGTGGCCAACAAAACCACAATTCATTTGAGGGTAAAAGCGAAAATGCTGACACTGAGAGCTTTATGATAATATGAATGTTTTACATAATGGCAACCAGAAAGCCGCAGAATAAAAAAGTGTTTTGTGAAGGCACTGACAGAAGCCTGGCAACAGCTGGAGAACAGCAGTCACAGGACAAAACTGGAGGCACCTCGTTTCTAACCAGCACCGTACAAAATGTGATGGTCATTACATATATGTTTGCCAGAAAGAAAGGAGATGCATGTTGTGGCTATATCACCCTGAAACACCACCACTACGTTTTCCGCTCGGATGCTGCACACACAGCTATATATTCAGTCATGGCAGGAGTGTGTACGCGTGGGTGAGTGTGTGAGCACTAACGCGCCCAGACAAGACGCGTTACCTGGATGAGCGCCAGCGGCTTCTCTCGGCTGCGGATCAGTGCAGCTTCCTGCTGCTTCTCCTCCTCCACAATGGAGGCAAAGGTCACCTGGGAGGAGAGGGGAGGGCTGCCCACTGCTCCCAGCACCCAGGGCCTGAGGGGGAGACACACAGAGAGGATGGGTATCAGTGCCTGTGCTCTGAAAGTGAAAGCAACAAGAGCCTTAAGTGTGTGGACAAAGGTTGAGTCAACTACTACTGACAAGGTCCTGTGTGTGAACGGCCACCTGTCCACCCGGCTTTCACAGACCTCTTGTACGATTATGAAACTGGACTTAAGGGAAAATACATACAATACTGAGACAGCTCTAGAAAAATTTACATGATCTTTGTATTAACACAAATACAAGCAAGACTTTTCTCCTTGTTCCACTTGACCTCACTGATGCATTTGGGGCCAGTCATGATCTGGTTTAAATTACATCTGCAGAAAAGCAGAATTCGGGTCTATAGAATAGAAGACGTCAAATGGGGTTCCACAGGGTCCAAATCTTATTCCTGTTACAATGTGAACTCTACTGTATGCTTCCAGTCATACATAGGTCATATTATCTACAAAACCAATATTTCCTATCACAATTTTGCAGACGATACTCAAATTTACACATATCATTTTCTTCTAACACCTTCCATCGTGCTGAACAAGTGATTCAGTGCATTGATCAAATGAAGAACATTCTCCAGCTAAGCCAGGACAGAACTGAATGAATTGTTATCACAGGTGCTGATCTTATTTCCCTGTCAATTAAAGGTATGCCATGCAGGAACTGTCAGTTTCGGTTTGTGACATGCTAACGAAGTTAACCGGCAGCATCTACAAGCTTTGTCTGCTTGATGTTTTGCTGTGCTATATATTTCTTTAGCGCCTGTATCTGCCGTTTTTGTACCTTCCTCTTGGATGTGTGTGACTTACGGTCTGGTAACTGGTCATTACTCACCAGGCCAGAAAGTCCAGCAGGACTGCATTTGCATGAGTCCATACATTGGTTTGTCTTAACTTTGCCTGTCTGTTGTTTGGTTCTGTTCAAAAACAATGCAGGCAGGAAAATCTAAATCTGAGAGTTAGGTAATAATGCTCTGTGGATTCTATAGGACAGACCCCTGTCACATTTCACATAGACAACAAAAAAACATTGTTCTTATAAAAAACATTGATTATACCTGCTCTGAAAATGTAACAAAAATAAGAAATCTAATGTCAGCATGAAAAATCTGATAAATGCCTTCGCTACCAGCAAATAAGGCTACTGTAATGGTCTGGTCTGGGTTTATCCCCCCCAAAAAACCTATACATAAAAGAGAATACAAAATCCTCCTGCTTGTACATCAATCACTAAATGTCTTTAAAATGCTGACCTGCTTGTACAATATGAAACAACCAGACTTCTTAGATCCTCTGCTGAGCATTTCTGTTCAGAGCATTCCCTAACAAAGGAAGCCCCCCCAGTCTTTGTTCTCTGCTCCACACACACACACCAAAACTCCAGAGGATCTAACACTGTCTGCTGCCTTCTAGTGTGTTTATTGCTCCTTTTCTGTTTCTTCTTCAGGTAAGAATTACCTCTAAATGTGTATCCATATCCTTATGTGTCCATTTCCATTTGCACAGTGCTTTCTGTTATATAAACACATTTTCCTTTATACACGCTAAAAATGTTTCCCTAAAAACAGATTGCAGAAGACATTTCCTCACTGAATATTTCTATTCTGTGACTGTGAAAGCACACAACCTGTCCTGTCCACAACTTTTTTCTATTCCACAAGGATCCTGACCACCTATTCGACATGACATGTAAAATATGACATGTCACATAGATGTGTGTCCCTGCAGTCTCATTTGTGTGTACTTAAAGTAATTTACTATTTCATAGCTGCTATATGAGGGTCAGAGACACATTGCATTAATAGTTTGTTAGAGACATTGCTAATCACTCACTATGACGCATGTTAAAGTCATATGGAAAGCGGAATCTGTGTATGTGTGTGTGCATGGTAACCTGCCAAGAGTCACCTCTGGAAATGTTCACAGAAGACGTCAGGAGAGAGAAAAAAAAGTGCAAAGATTATAAAGGCATCTGTATTCATCCTGACTTGGGATATGGAAACAGTGTCCCAGAAGGCAGACATGAGAATATATGAGGCTGCTCCTGAGCCTTGAGCTCGTCCATCTCTCTGCTCATCCAAATACCAAGAGGAACCTGAAACCTGCTCCCTGTTCTGTATGATCCGTTGTGACATGAGGGCTGCCCTTATCAATACTGATTACCATCACCGGCTTCACTAGAGTGAGTGAGTGAGTCACACAGCTGTTTAATATCTAGAAGTCTGCTCTGAAGATTGCAGCATGAAGCGTGGGTAAACATTCCACAGAGGAAGTATGATATCAGATAAAAGAGATGCACTTCCAAAAGCCGAGGAAGATGAAGCTCAGTTCTTAGACTTAAAATGACAGTTTCATTTCTTTTTGCTGCACATATGCACGTACATGCACACTAAAAAGAAAATCGGCCTTCGTGGACTATTTTTGTATGCAATTCAACTAGAAATGCATATTTATGGACTGGAGCTCATGCTGCTGTCTGTGTGTGCTGTGTTTGTCCAGCTGTCTGGGGATGTTGTAAAGGTCAGGCCGACTCAGTGTCTGCGGGCAGGTCAACCCAGCTGTACTGGGTCATTTCGAGCTGTTCACCTCACTCGGACCAGAGCGTCACGCCTCTGTCTGACTTGAGGAGATCCAGTCAGTCCGCACTTACATTTGACATGTCCAGTCAGACTTACAGACTTCATTATTTGAGTATTTTTTGCTTTCCCTGGGGATCAAGCTTAAAAAAAAAAACACTCCTCATTAGTTCCTCTTTTATTTCTTCATCTCAAAGTCAGTGCATGTTTGTGTCAGACCAATGGTCTCACAAAGTTTTTTACTTGGGTATTTTTTCAATCTGATGAGAGATGAGAAAAGATTTAGGATGGATATAATTTCATCTTTCTGAAATTAAGTCTTAGATTAGGTATGGCAATGAGGTTAGATAGAATTAAAGGGAATGAGTCTTAACTTAATGTGGTAGTGTTTCTCTGGGTTAGTGCGTGTGGGCTGGCCCTTTTAAGACGACACCTCAACAGCGCCACCCAGTGGAAAACAGCAGAACAGAACTGAAGTAGTCAACCTTGTTATGGTTGTAGCTGTTCTCTTGTGTGTTTGTACCACTGTGTGTTTGTGCGCGTGTGTGTGTGTGTGTGTTATGTATAGATCCTCACCCAGTGGGTCTCTCTGGCTCGCTGCTTTCAGCGCATTTGAATGTGACCCTCCTGGCTGCAGGAGTAGCAGTGATGGGGGACCCCTGGGCACTTTGGCCCCTCTGGACTCCTGCTTGTCCCACTCTGATCAGGCGTTTCTCCTCCTCCTCCAACAGCGCCCGAAATGAGCATGAGGAGGGGGGGGATTGGACTGCTGCTGCCCTGCAGATGAAAAAGAATGACAGAAAAAGCATGAATGACACCTTAATTCACAAAAAAGTAAAAGATAGTTGCACTTTTGTTGCTATTTCTCCCAGGCAGACCTGCTGTGTAAATACTTAATTCTGCTTTCCTCCCAAATTGTAAAGCATAGTGCCTAAAACGCTTTGGTATGATTTATCCCCAACCTACCCCTGCTAATAATCAGAGGAGAAATCTGGTCTGGGACCTTGGTCGGTACCAATGTCTGGTAATGTGAGAGGTTTACAGATCCTGTCTTAAAACTCCAGACCTGCACGCAGACTCATCAGGGCCACCAATTTGGAAACATTTGGAAATTAAATTTAAATATTAGATGATTGCGTCCTTGGTACCTTCCAAGCGGGACCACAACGGCCAATGAAAGAATAGTCCCAGCTGACAGCTTTTGTTTTTTCTCACTGTAAGGCATCACTACAGCAGGTTGTTGCACCATGTCAGTCTCCATTGCATGTCCATCTGCTTCCACATGAGGTGGTGCATTGCTCCCTCTGGCACAATAATCTTAATAATATGTAGAGTGTGATTCACAATTATTTTCTAATCTTGTGTGTGCATATTAGAGATGAGAATAAGTTTCTCCTTATGTGTGTGCAATGCAAACTGATTTCACAATCAGTTAGCCTGACCCCCACTTTAGTGTGAAAAATGCATCTCCACATACATGTAATGTCCAGAAGTCTCTTTTAAATCTACAATGTAAGGGACTTACTGTCAACACAACAGCCACTATTGTGGAGCCAGAAGTTACATTTTGTTTCCTGTAGAAGGGATAATTTTTTTATAGCGCTCTTGAGTGGAGGTGTAGATTTTTCTATGCACAATGACAGCATCTGACCATGCAAAGACTACGGGTACATTCAGAACTTTGCCACTAACATAAACATCATGTAGGAACTGAGGAATCCTGTCTGAAATCTGATCACTTCCGGAGGTACTGATGCAGATTCAGATTATATTCCTGTGTGTGCGCTCTATATATATATATATATATATGTGTGTGTGTGTGTGTGATAATGTTATGTTTATGTTACATTAAGGCTACAACTTATAAATAACTAAAACAAAATGGAAAATTTTTTGACCCATTCCCTGTTTAGCATCTATCTGTCCTAATTTGTGTACTGCACTGCTAGCATTTTCACTCAACTGTGACCACCTGAGGAATGTACGTTAGTCCAATAATCACACTCCTTTAACCTCTGTTTTGGTCTCCACCAACACCTGAGGTAAATATCTTCTATGTTTACCAGCTAATCACTTACTTTATCTGTCTGCCATGTTGTTAGTATAAAAACACTGATTGTAGCCACTTTAAAACTAAATGTATCCATCAAAAGGGAGCAGGAAGTTATTTCTTGACAGCTGTGAGTAGGGGACAGTGGTAGTCTTCAGAGTTGGGCTCACTCACCAGGCCTTCCCACTGCTTTTGGATGGAGTTACTGTGGGGGTTGGTTTGGATGCAGTGGACTCCACACTTGCCTCCTTGTTGGCTATTGCCAACATCTTCCTCTGCTTCTGGGACAGTTTAGTGGGAACAGGGGAGTGCTTAATGCTGGCGCTGACACTGCAGACAGGAGGTGAATATATAAAATAAAATATGTACTGTTAGCTGAAGTGAACAACAGTGAAGAAATAATGTTCACCTGTGTGGCCGTACAGCTTCCCTTCAAACTGTGCACAGGATTTTAGAATTAATAAGGCAACCGTACAAATGTAATTCAATGACAATCACTCATGGCCATTACGAAGTGCTCACTGTAACTCATTTGTTTGTAAATAATCTCCTCAGGTGGATGAAATACAGCAGATATGTCATACCTTCCAGGGCTTTTAGGAGTCGCTCTGAGGGTCTGCACAGAGTTGGCCTCCATGTTCATGATGGTTCTCAGATCCAAGGCTGGGGGTGGACGAGCAGGACTGCAGATTGTAATAACACAGTCACACATACAGCTCAGTTTTCAACACTAATTTATTAACTAAGGATGAAAACATTTCCTCCTGTCTCTCAACCCCCTCATCAAAATCAAGTGGGAGGATATAAGGTCTGTTATTAAAATCAGGCTACCTTGTATCAAATCTCAAACCTACTTTTCCAAAAAAACTCTTTTAACGATTGATTTCCACCTTCTGAATGTTTTGCCACAGTGCTTCTTCGGACCAGAAGGAAAGAAAACCAACAAGATTGTAAGAAGGGATGTTTTACAATGTAGGATCATTGGGTCTATCTTACCAGGGAAGGACTTTGGGGATGGTTTGTGGAGCAGACCTTGGGGGAGTTGGGAGGCAGTCCTTCAGGGAGGTAGGGGTGCTGGGTGGGGTCTTCAGCCTCTGACTGAAAGCCTTCTCATCCTGAAAATGACAAACCATAATTTTACCAGTGATCTGCTGTATATTTTGAGTATTATATCCACCACTCCATGTAATGTAGCCGCAGTTCTTTAATTATCTAACATGATCATACAATGGCCAATGGATAACTTTGTCAAAAGTATAAACACAAGTTAATTATTACTTTGTGAAATCTTTTTATGATGCAGTAGCAGTAGGCAGCAAGTCAAATCTCAAGGCAGAAATAAACCACATCAACATAACATCTGTTATCCAGTCTGCAAGTCCATGTGATTGTTGTAGTGGTCAGAAATTAACCTCAGCTCTGTCATGGAAGACGGGTGACTGCATGTCTCTGGGACTTCCCACCCCCATGTAGCTGCCCTCTGAGTCAGATGTGAGCAGCTCCTGCAGGGACTCTGTAGAGTTCGCCTTGCCTGACTTCACCAGCAATGGGGAGACCCCTGAGGACAGAGTGCATTAGTGAGATTATTACATATTACCCAACAACAACCTGAAATTTCTGAAAGATGATGGATGTGGCACAAAACCCCCAAGAACTTAATGAAAAACATATTTCAAAACAACATCTCCTGTGTGTGTTTAAGTGTACCTGCAGCAGGGGGGCTTTGAATGATATCAGAGAGAGTGTAGCCTCCTGAGCTGTCAGAGCGTCGCCTTGTTTTCTTTTTAGCCTTCATCTTGGCCTTCTTTAACAGGATTTCCCTGGGGGGATAACCATTAGCATGTATTTATTTGGGGCACCACAATTTAGAAGTTTAAAGGGGATTGCAAGGATTTGCAGCCTGGTTTGCTAGCTGACTTTAGGTCTACATGAAGCAGTCACAACTGTTCAACTGTTTTTTTTGGTCTTTCCAACATGAAAAGCACAATGATGTCTTTCTAAAGCTGATAGGAAAATACAAAACTGCACAGCAGCTAAATCAGAAAACCAAACAATAAGAATCAATATGGAGATAATGGACATTTCTTTTTGTGTACCTGCAGGAGTGATCCAGTTCTGCTTCTGGTTTGGGGCTGAACGCTGAGTCCAAATCCTCATCCTCATACACACTGAGGTCAGGGGCACCAGGATATGGAGTAATAATCCTCTTTTGCATGGCTGGGATCTGAAAAAAAAAACAACAAAAAACAACAAAAAAGAAGTGAAAAAACTAAATGGACTAATATTGTCAAGTAAATTAAATATTGTTGAGTGAAGTATCTCCAGCATGCAGCTGTCATCAGAACTTGAACACACATTTACATCAAAGTCTGGGAACCAAGAAAAAAAAATTAAAAAAGCACAATCAGTTCCACCAACTGATCCCACCCTCGGTTACTCTGACACTGTTATCACATTAATCAAAAACTCAACAAGTTATTTAGTCTTCATTATTGATTTTTTAGTTATTTTCAAAGTCACTTGATGGCATATTTCTGTACATTTCCCAGAAGCTGTATAGTGCCAGAAGTTGCTGCATTCAGCTCTGAATTATATAAGAAATAAAAACAGTTCCATCATTTTTTTCCAAGGCGCTTCTTTTATTCAAGATGAAAAGTGTATTATAGCCACAGTTTACTGAAGCAACTACTGTTGGAGAGTTGGATTTCTGAAAGTCAGAGCAAGGCGTCGAGTCTAGAGTGCCTTTTCTCTGCAAACTATAAGACGTTTACTACTGCTGTGCTAGATTCAGTTCAGTGCCTTCGAGAAGATGTTTCTCTGCATTGCATTTAATTGCTAAAAAATCAAAGCCAAAAACAACAAACAAAAAGCACCATTAAAGTCACTGAAAGGATGATGCACATTGGGATGTTTGTGGTTTGGGGTGGGGCGGGGCGGGGTGACTCACCATCCTCCTGTAGGCTGAAGAAAGCTCCACGAGCACATCATCACTAAGAATATCCAGAGCTCTGAGGGCAATGCAAAAAATAAATGAGCAGACACACAAACACATACAGATGAGAAAAGTTATTTTTACTTCTATGTGCTGGGGAAGGATTTGTCCTGCTGTACATCAGAATCTCCATGTCCACAACTTTACCGAATACACAGATTGAGATTTATTCTTGTACACACCAGTGTGTACTTCTGTCACTATGAACACTTTTAATCATTACAATCAATCATTACACCACTGTCAGAGCATTCTACATAATCCTCGGTGAAGCTATAAATAAAAAAAGATTAAAAAAAAAAGAAGATACTGAAATGCTCTGAAATAAATAATAAATGATCTTTTCAAGTGCACATTGGGTTAGTTATCCTGATTCTCACCTTGACTCCAGCAGGGCGGCCATGTTGAGCACAATGAACTGGAGGCAGGAGAGTCTAAGCTGCTCTGCGTTGTACATGGCGGCAAACTCCAGCAGCTCTGCAGCATTCTTCAGAGTTACTGCAAAGAGCAAAGCAAGCAGCTTCAATGATAACTCGCGGAAAATCGGTAAAAAGAAGCAATTGTGACTAATACAGTTTTCCATAACTTTTGCTCTCTTGACTGCAGCAGTATTTCAAGGTAAGAGAAGCAAAAGATATGGCCTAACTGACTCTGGCTGGAAGACAGAGGAAAAGGCAAACACAACGTACAGTTCTCAGTGATGACGACCTCACACATCTCCTTCAGTCGTGTGATGAGCAGCTGGTCGGCCACAACCAATACGTTGCAGACAAACTCTACGTTCAGAGACTCTGTTGAGCCAAGAAAGAGAACAATAAGTCCTGTTAATGGCTGCCTTTTTACTGTTACATGGTAATTCAGCAACATCCTTAAAAACACCAATTCAAAATCTGCTGTCAGTCAACACATACCTTTAATGGTAGGAGACTCATCTGTGTAAATATACTCGAGGATGACCTGCAGAATCTCGGAGCTAGTGGGCATCTCCAGCGCAGTGCAGGATGTGGCCTGAGGGGGCGCAAGTCAACATTATTATCAGTACCAGTTTGGTCATGTCCACAAAGCCACGAAGCAGTTAGACCTGTGAAACACTGGCTAATGAATAAGACAGTACGTGAAATAAAAAGCTGGCATACCTCAATCCAGGGGTTTCCAAGCATACTGCTAAAGTACTCTGCAGAAAACAAACAAAAACAAAGGAAAAACTTTTTAGTCTCAATTTTTGCAGCTCCAAAACATCCAACACGCATCAACTTTAAAAGGCACAGTCATGCAAAAAAACAACTTGCATTCTCTATAAATATGAATGAATAACAACATCTGTGCATTTGCTTCTTTGTTTAACGTGCAGATCCGTCTTACCAAGCCTTGCACAAAGGACACTTTTGTGACATGGAAACTCCTTCCCATCGTCAGATTTCAGAGTAACATCACAAAGATAGGAGCTGTACAAACACAAAAAAGCAGAGACATTTCAGACAATCAACATTTTCATGTCAAATTCGTTATTTACAATCTAATCTCTAGCTACAACTGCTAACATGTACTCATACACGCACCATTTCTTCTGGAAGAATTTGGGTTTGTTGCCGGTTTTCTTGTTTATAACATTGATCTTTCCACTTTCATATTTGACTCCATCCAGTCTGTCAAGGAACAGAGAAAACGTGATTAACAAGAAAAGACACCAAATCTGAGCTTGCCTCAGGGTTTGGATCACACTCGGTCTCTCACCGTGCAGAAAGGCTTCCCAGGCCCAGCTTTTTTGCAACACCTTGTAAGGCTTTCACGGGGTTGACCCCTCCCTCGTTGGCCCCGGCCTTGTCACCTTTGCCTCCTTTCCCCTTCTTGCCAGCCTTGGCGCACTTGCTCTTGGCCTTGTCACCGTCTTCTCTGGCTGCAGGGGGAAGGGAGCGGTACACCTCCAGGGCTGAACGACTTCTCAGGCCCAAGTCCTGCAGGCTGCTGATAAGCCTCTCCTGCTCGGAGTCCTGGACGAGACAGTGGGACACGGGTTTTCATGAAATAACCACAGCTCTTCAAAGCCCATGCTAATTTTTTATATATACTGAAGCAATAGTGAGTCAGACTTTAGGGACTGTTTTCTTTTCCTCACCTGGTTTTGTCCCGTCGAGGCCCCTGAGACTCTCGGCCGGGCCCCGTGCACCAGCAGCTCACAGGAGTCTGTGTAGATGAAGTGCAGAGCGTGTTCCAGCATATCCGCTGGGATCTTCTCCAAAATGATTAAATCGCAGCCCACGGCATCTTCGCTCTTTCTCACTTCTCCATCAAGCTCCTCATCAACCCCACAATGTTCGGACATGAACTGCTTCCGGAAGAACTCGGACCTCATGGACAGGATGTACTTGTGGGCCGGGAAGGTGCGATCACCGGCCTGAAGGGTCACATCGTGGATGCTGTCCATTTCATCCGCCTCATCCAGAAGGCTCCGGAAGTGTTGGGAGAAGCAGGAAGGAGAAACGATGGGGATCTCATACAAGCTGGATTAAAGATACATGGTGGACATCACTGTACAGTAATCATTTGGGTGATTGAAAATGACCATTTAGAACACACATCACAAACATATACACAAACAGTATCGTCTGTGACACCTGAGTGATAATTGGACTGGAGGCAATACATCTTTAAGAGACCAGGTGCCTATTTAGGTAAACAGAAAAGATAAAAAGCAGACCTTTTAAATAACACGGTAACAATGTCTATCAGACAGCAAATGAAGAAAAATCATCCCGTCATTAAAAGAACAGTAGCGTAATAACAAATGAGGCTTCCATGCTGTAACACAACTCCAATAACGCAGAGTATGCTATCAGCAGGGAAGAGAAACCAGCTAAATGTGCCAACATAACATTCTGTGGTAAGTCATTATTGAGTCCCTGGGGGGATGATGCTTTTAAAGTCAGTCTTTTTTTTGCTACCCAACTATTGAGAGACAGGTTTCCACCTCTAGATGGCAGAGTTAGATGCTTGAACTGTAACATGGGAATATATTGTACACTTACTAGATATTCTTTGTCATTTCTCTAACTGCTCTTTGTTCATTTACTAGTTAGCTGTTCAAGCTTTCTTGATGTTTGACCAACATACTGTATAGTTGGCCACAAGGATCTCAAACACAGTCAAACTGGTTTTATCTTACTGTGGGCTATTCAAGGCAGGTTTCATGATGATGTAACATTGCACATAATAACGACATGGCTAATGCAGAAGGTTTATTATAATAGATGATTTAATAATCATAGAATCAAAGGAGGGGAATGATTAAGAAGATACAAATGTCACATTTTTTATCACAGGATCCTCTCCTTTTGGTCTGTGATGTTTTCATAGATTTATTTCCTCCAGTTTAATTATCATTCAAGTGTCACTCACTGCAGCTTTAACACCCTGTTTACACAAGACGTGTTTAAGCTTCTGTCTGCAGCTGTCAACACTGGCTGCAAATCAGCTTCATGTGTGTAACTGGTCCCAAAATATATTTTCTACAGATGTATGAACATAAGTGCACCATCGTGTGTAGCATTTTCTGTGCTTCAAGGTCGATATCCCACCTTGTTTTGGGGTCGGACTGAAGCATTCCAAAATTTCGGCCTTTGGAGTCCATGGTGATGCTGACAGCTCTGTGGACGTACGGGAGTTTCTCCAGGCGGATTCGCTCGTACAGTGTCCCAGCATCCGAATGGCCACAAACCTCCACACTGACCTCTGCATTACAAGCATGCAAATCAGATGTAGAACTAACACGGACTTGCTTTAATGAAGCAACAGTCAAGTCCGACGAAAACTACCGAAATAACTTGAAACATCAGCTAACAATTGCAAGTATATGATTCAATATACCTTGTTCCTAAATTGCTCACCTTTCTTCTCCCCGTACTTCTTATATTCTCCAGCCCACACGCCACTGAAGCCCTCCCCCTCCTGAGTCACAAACATCATGCTGTTCTTGCTGAGAGCTATGTCCGACATGAAAACCTGACGCCCATACGCCCACCGGCACTGTCTCACCGAGCTGCCACAGGAACGCCAGCAAAACACCTGACAGAGAGAGGGAAACGGAGGAGGGAGAAAATTTAAGGAAAGTTACAACAACACAAGTCTTAGTCACCATTTTCATCCATGGGACCCCATATAGCTGGCCTGAGTTGGGATTGTATAACTATGTACTTGCACCATAGGTTAGATAACGAGAGGCCAAGTAAAGCAGTGTTAAAAATAACAATGTTATACATTCTCTCACTGTGTAACATTTGGATAGTGACATAGAAGTGAAACTAAACTTTTTACTGACTTCGGCCAAATTATTAAGTAATGCTTCTCCCTCGCAGGAGCCTAAATAAAAGAATGAAACGCATTTCTAAATGCACTCACCCTCCCAGCTTCATCTAATGCCAAGATAGCCACCTTTTCCCCTCCTCCCTCGTTCAGGATCTGTGGAACCACACGGTGGTCCAGATTACCACCGCTGACCAGAACCTTCTTGATGTTCAGCTGCCTGAAAGACACCAGTCAAAATCAAAGAATATGAAGTGTCATACTGGAAAAAGGCGCAAGTATAATATACTACGCTCATTCAGCTGAAATATCAACAGATCTAGTTATACATTGCTTGGTGCAGGATGATAAACTGACCACTGCTGATTTCTTCACCATCTGCATTCAGGTAAATCCAATGTTGTGTTATTGCTATTCAACAGACAGGCATGCACTTAGCCTCACAACTCTTTCCAGCAAACACATATGCACAGCATCACACTACGCAAATGAAAGAACAGATAGCACAACTCTTTCCAGTTTGGTGGGTGATTCAATATCTGCTGCCATTCAAACTAGGTCTGATTAGAATACCAGAGGTGATGCAAAACGGACAGTTGTGCAGTTAGAAACAGAGAAGAATGTAGAGTACAGCCTTTAATTCTTTACAGAGATTACATCTTAACATTTGTCTGACAAATACTTTGACATCAAAAGATGGAGTCTTAAGTTAGTTAAGAATTAATACTGGGCATTAACAAGAATGAAAGGCAATCTTCTTCCTCTTTAGTCTTTGCAGAGAAGAAGATTCAATACAAGGCCAACTGAGTTGTTTTTGCACTGTGCTAAGCTGCACTGTCCCATTCACCTTGAAGCCATTTTCTTGCACTGGTAGTCAGCCAACAGGTAGACGTCCCCCTTCTCGGTCACGACGACTGTTGCTCCATCACTAGCTGCTGCCATGGCTATGGTAACATCTTTGTGGTGCAGGGCTGATACCTGCCGGGGGGCTGTCACGCACTTCTCTCCATTAGGATCCAGCAAGTAACCTGGAGATCAACACACAACAGAGGACTAAATATACTGTACATTCACTTATCAAGACGCCCATAAGCAATGTGTGTTTAATAATTTTATTGGCCTTTTGCTAGAAAAATACAAAAAAAAAAAAATCACATAATAGCCTTTTGTGTCATCCACCTCCGATATGATGGAGGTCTTCCCTCCTCACCATACCTTTCTCCTACAGAAGTAAATAAACATTTGTACCATCGTACAATTGCACCATTGCAACAAGATCAATAATCATATTTGCTAAAAATATTAGCAAAATGTTTTACTCTTTACTCCTTCACATACACATTTACCACTACTGTTCAGCCACATTAAGTATCTCTTGTGACAGTGGCTTTGCTGACATTTCACTGTTGAGACTTACCCAGCTGGCCTCCATTGAGTCCTATTGTGTAGACAGCCTCCCTGGTCCAGAGCACTGTGTGGAACCTTCCAGCTGCAACCCCAATCACTGTCCTGCCTTTCAGCATCTTGGAGAACACCTATATTCACAGCATAATACACAGACAATGAAACTAAAGCAGAATTTGCAGAACTAGGGAGAGGAAATCTCAGTGTAAATCATCAATCTCAAATAGAAACTTGCATACTGCAGAACAGAGAAGAAGAGACGATTGAAGAAGTCCTTGTACACCAAAACGAGCAAATCTCATTTAGCACACAAACTATGCACGTTACATGCACTGCCAAATGTCATCAGTCCCTTTCCATAAGCCTCCCTGCTACCCCCTACCTGCTTTGGGACATGCGCTGAGGCGGGAGGAGGAGTCAGGCCGAGCTGGTGAAAGGTGTTGAGGCCAAAAGTGTAAACGTAGCCTTCTTCTGTCAGCACCACCGTGTGGTCTTTAGCTGCCGCCACCTGGGAGCAGTGGTGGGACATCAGACCCTCCACCATCCGAGGAACCTATGGAGAGGAGTGAGAAGGAGAGGATAATGAAAAGATTTTAAAAACAAACTGGGTCTGCTCAGGGTCGAAAGGCATCTCTTTGGGTTGGATCAAGGTATCGAAGTTTGCTGAGGTTCCTCTGCATTTACTTTTGATTGATAAGGGGGTACCCTGTGTATAACACTACCATATTTATAACAATTTGCGAGCAGTCGCTCAAATGGTACTGTCACAGCAGGAGTCCTGTTGTTTTCCACTCTGCCAAATTCATTTTCTGCAGCTTATGTAAAAGAACAGGTCTGGTGGTAGTCTAGATTTTTGTAGTGTGAACAAATCCCATGAATCTCATGTATCCATATTCTTCCTTTACAAAGCTTATATTGGCCTGTTGGTCAAATTTTCAACTATTTGTTCATTACTCATGTTGTAGTTAGTGATGGTGTTATTATGCACTGTTTTTATTGTTTCTGTATTTCAAATGTTCTTCGACCTCATGTTTGCAAATGGGATGGTCAAAGCATTAGAAACATCTCTCAACATGATGCAGCTTCAGGCATTTAACCATGGAGACAAAAAGCACATATCCATTCTGTGTTTACAGCATGTGGCAGAGGTCAGGGAGGAACCGCCAACTTTATCAGTGGTGGACAACATGACTGGCTGAAATTGATTAAATAATATTCATTAACAGGCCTTTACAGCCACGTCAGCTAAGTAAACACAGCCTGAATTTAACATCCCTTGAAAGTAATTGCTTTTTTCAGACAGACACTCATCATCTCAACTGTGTCATCCAACACATTGAACACTGAGAAATCAGTCCACAAAACACTGTATCTCTTTCATAGTCCCTACATGTAAAAAGTTTTCCAAAATGTATGCCTAATAAGTTAAATTATGACAAGCTGATCGCTTATTAGCTTAAAACGCTGACAATGAATGTTTCTGTTGATAAGGTTACTTGTATAATTTGAGAAAAACGAACATGACCTCATTTATAATATTTTAAAACACATGGTACATCCGGTCACTAAAATAATGCCCTATAACAAGTCTCACCAGATAAGTCTGTGCATCTCCGTGGCCAAGTCGTCCTCCCTGTCCATGGCCACAGGTGAAGACCTGGCCTTTCTGAGACAGGAACACAGAGTGGAACTTACACAGGACCACCTACAGGGAGGAGAGGTGATTAAACATATCAATGATTTTTCTGTTTTGTTACAAGCATAATTTTAAGATATTATATCATGTTATAGGGAAAAAGGTTTGTTTGAAGTCTGTGCTGATTAAGGCTCTTGTCATTATAATTTTGACCTCTTGGCAGAAGCTACGATGCATCTCTTTCCATGTCCCTTAGCCAAGCCCTCTTGTAGTGATAGTAAAACACTATGCCAATAAAGGCCAGAGCACAAGTGGAAAAGCAAACATCATTACTAATACATTGCTCCCATCAAGCTTTCAATAGAGCGCAGGGATGTTTCCCAAAGTATCACATTGATGTGGACATTCACACACAGGCATACACACAAGTGTAGTTCATTTAATTAAAAACATGTCATTGTGGAATTAATATTTAACCTCTGGCACCTGCTGGATTGGGCTAAGAAGACAAAGACTATACGCAGTGCCACTGGGTCATTGTGTGGTCATGAAATCAGATCCATCTGTCCCCCACTAGGCTTTATAAAATTGCTCTGCATAGCAAGCCCTGCTGGGCAAAAAACCTCAAACACAGGTTTCTTCTGTAAACACTAATAATACGGTGACACAAAGCTCTGATTCATAATTTCTTCCCAAATACACAAACCACATACAAATGTCTGGAGAATAGATTAAAAGGATAGCATATCGAACACGTTCTGCGTTACTTAATCTACTATTACTAGCACCTGGTGTGTACACACCGCACTGGGGGCTGGTTGCACTGGAGCCAGTAGCTATATTAATCACACTAAGAGCACCCACATGACAAATGCATGAAATTGTAGCTAGGCTGGCACAGTCTAGCAGCACGGTTTTACTATGCACAGACCGGCTCAACAAAGTCACAAATTAAGACTATACAGGACAAGACAAAGCTAATCAGTCACTGCCTGACACAACAACTACGCCCTCTGTTTGACTCAGTCAAACTACTTATTGATGGTTCCTTTTTGTCCCGATACCGAGCACCCAGTTAACCAAGAACAATGTTTATGTTTTACTGCAGCATGCCTAATAATATAATGTACCGCTGCTGTACAACCACTAACTTCATTCATTTATCAAAAAGACAATTGAAAATTCTCAAGCATAACCAACATTTCTACATCTGTGTTTTCACCTAGAGAAAAAGTAATGAGTCAGTACGAGCCATGCTTTCAGAAAAACAGTTTTTCCAAATGCTGATTTACCCTGAAGAGAAGGTTGTGTAATACAAGACTCTGGGGAGGGAGTGTTGTGCTGGCTTACCCAGGTGGTGTGTCTTATCTGGAGTACCCATGTGCATTGGCTTTTTTTTTTTTTTAATATAACACATGTTGGCACAGAGTTGAAGCATCCTCCTCACGGCTTTAAACCCCGCTGGGAGCGTTTCAGAAGCAGAGCATTTTGCCTGCCTGATTTTGTTGACTTGCTCAGGTTTTGCTGATCTGGTCATTTTTCCTTGATACTTGTGCTTCTACCATGGATAAGTAGTCTTCATAGTTCAATGGTTTCGTTTTTTGCCCGTTTTAATTGTGTTTATTGTTGATGCACAATCAGGAGTCTACACACAGTGTTTTAATTTGAAAATTTACTGGATTCTCAACACTGTTCCTGTGTCTGTTTTCCTGCCTGGCTCGATCTGCTCTGTGTAGATTGACGCACCCTCTCTTAAAAAATAGACTTGACGCATGTTCTCCGCAGAGCAGAGTAGAGAGCCACTTCTGGGACCCTTCTAAAACTCAGGTGGAACACATCTGGTGGAATTGCACAAATTGTTGGCAGAGCTTTGTTGGATTAGGCGCGGACAGAAAGCACCCGCTAGAATTTGTGACACATGGAAGTGGGGTTTTATGCTAGCAAAGTCGTACACTGTTAGAACACTCTTATTCCCGAGAGCGAGACAACAGCAGTGTGTTGTTAGCCTACCTGCTTGATGTAAACTCCAGTCCTGGCAAACACATCCACAAGCTCAGGGTGCTGTCGGCTCTCCTGATTACCGTGTCCGAGACTGAAATTAGTATTGTTTCCCCATGTGAACACTTCAGTTGGGTCTGTAATGAGGAAGACAACACAATTACATGCACAGCCACAGCACTGCTTCCACCTGAAGTTTAATTTAACCACTGGCCTTTTCAAAATGGCAAAAGGCAGTGTACAAATTTCAATTTGATTTGGAAGAGTAAATAAAAGAGAAAATAAATTAGAAGCCAAAAAGAGAAGAAACCAAATAAAACAGAAGGATGTCATGCTCATCCACAGTGGGTACTTTATCCTACACGTCTTTCACAAAGTCATTTTGTACATAATGTGAGATGCACAGGGAGAATTAAATCCCATACATGTTCAAGTGTGAAATGCATCATTAGACTGAACGAGTCATGATGCTAATAATTACCCTTGTGACAAAACTACACCTTCACTTCAAAACTGTTGTATTGATGTATAACAATGTCAAGAAAAAAAACATTTGTAACGATGAAGGCCACAAGCCCAAACATATTGATCTCACAATAACATTATTCTTTATATTACAAGTTCAATGCACTTCAGAATTAGGTGAAGTTAAGCCAGCAATCCTTATTCACCTTAAGTGCAGATGTCATCAGCTTTTCTTACCAGTGTTTTTGAAAACGACATGTGATGGTCGGTCCTTCATTATGAGGTCCAGGACAGAGAGGCCCTCCTTGTCCTGGGTGTAGAGCAGTCCTCCATGCTAAAACAATGTCAAGAAAACAAAAGATATTCAATATACACTTGACTCATTTGGTAAAAGGAACTATTTAGATGGGAAAACCTTGAACAACTTGAAACAAATGGAGAGCATGTTGATTGGTTAAATACATACCTTGACCAGCGATATGAGGCAATGAATCTGTCCATAAAAAGCGCTGCGATGCAAAGCGGTCCATCCGGATTCTTTATCCTTCAACATCAGATCAGCACTCTTACTCTGCAGCAGCCACTCCAGTAGGGCCTTCTTTCCCAGAGAAGCTGCCAGGTGCAGGGCGGTGCGACCAAATGCATCCCGCAGGGTGGCCGCATTGTGGCAGTGTGAAGTCAAGAACGCCCGCAGCTGCCCCTCAGAGCCGCTCGTCAGCGCCGCCACCACCTCATCTGCATGCTGCTGTGAGCGGCATTTGGGGGTGCAGTCCGGCAGTGCCAGACTCATCCTGACCTCCACCAAATTTCACAGTGAACCGTGCTCCCCTTTGTATTAGTCCTTATGACAGCCACCACCCACAATTGCAAACTATCTCAAAAATGATACAATGTGAGTTAACAAACCAAAAACACTGTCACTAAAGCTGCAAAATATGGCACAGCTGCTCTCCAAGAAGAAAAAATAATATGTGTCAACAAAAGGTGGAAATGGTTTGGAGTGCTAGAATTGTGCTTGTGTTGAGGTTCCACCGCACCCTAGCGACTCCAGAGCCTTTCTATGACTTGGTTCAGTCCACCATTTCAACCAAGAATTGAACACAAACTAAGGTGCTTGTAACATATGATGGCATCAAGAATTCAATAAATACAAAAGCTCCTGTGCGTTTTATACAAAATTGTACATATCAATGTTTGCAAAAATAGTTTCTCCTCTATATACTCTTTGATAATTTACAAAAGGCAACAGTTTCAACAACCCTCTGACGTTCTCGTCCAGCAGTCCAACCATCACACTTGAGGGGAAAGGCCCCCTTTCCCCCCAAAATTCTCACTTCACTTTTCAAAACTCCATAATTGTAGTGTGCACCTGAGGAAGAAAGGTCGAGAGTTATCACTGAAACACAATGGCCAACATTCACACTATGTGGATATGTGCAAAGCTTTGCACGCAGGATGCAGTAGTGAGACGAGATCCAAAACTGCAGTCGCAAAGGTCAGAGCAAGTTTGGCCTAATTACAGACTCAAGAGACACACGTCAGCTGAGTCCTTTGTAACGCTAATAAGACAGCAGGCTATTCGATTGAAACTTAGCATATAACATTACGAGGCATATGGGCAATGTTTTTTGAATAAAATGCATTAACATTAATAAGAGATGTTCTTCATTTTGAACAAACAGCAGGATTATGTAACAGGCTAAGTTAGCCGAATAAAATTAGCTTCCTAGGTTTCTGATTTTGGGGCATCCCATTTAACTACCTCAATCCCGCGTTAAGAAAACTGGCGTGTTGAACACATTCTAAACTCATTTCTTTATTGGAATAATATTGACCGATGACATTTCCCACACAGTTAGGCGTCTACGTTAACTTGCGAGCAAGCTGTGCATAAGCACAGCTACTTCACTTGAGTATTAGCTCTTAGCAGCAGGATAACGTTACACGTCAACTCATATCATAATGTGCTATGTATTTTCAAAGCTGGCAGCTAACACCTAGAGTGGGGAAAAGAAACTATAAAGGCAGAGGTTTGAAAATTTGTCAAGTGTTGTTGCTAGCGTTAGCTAATTCTACATTAGGAGCTAGCTATCTTAACTTACATTATCGACAGCTAACGTTAGCCAGCTGTTTTGCTGCAGGGAAATTAACGTCATATCATTTCTTACCTTCCGCTAGATAAAGAAAAAAGAGGGCATGGAGAAAGCTGCATCAACGATGGACATCCACTGTGTCATTACTACAATTAAGAGAAACTAGCGGTTTTTTCACTGGTGCAATTTTGACAGGACTAGACGGGACGCCTGAAACCCTGCAGGTTAGGTAAAAACCCTCGCCAATGTCGAGACTTCTGATTGGTCAGGGCGTGTACATCTCAATATTCTATTGGTTCATTTTTGTGGGTGTTAGATCTACTCAGCGTGTGCTGGTGCTGTTTCTATGATGTCATAGGAAAATTTGTTTATTTATCTTATTTTATTTTGGGTTGTACATTATAAATATAGCTCTAAAATACCGACATATCAGAAAACAGGATGAAACAAAATAGAAAGATGCAAATATTGTATATCAAAATTCCAAATACCTTGTCAATGAAATAATACAATAAAGTTAATTAACAAGTGTTACATTTTGCACCTCATGTGAAACTCGACAGTAACGCCTTATTCGTCAAAGTAGGACGCCAGTTTCACAAAGTATTAACACTATTCAAACATAATAGTTTCACTAAATTGACCTATATTTCCAGTATATACATATAACAAGAGACAATAAAAAAATAAAACATGTACAAATGTGTTTTATTCTTTTAATAGAGAATACAAATAATTTCATGTTCTACCCACCATCTCTCTTTTGAGCATGCACACCCACAGTAGTGTGAAAAGGAGGGGTGGATGTAAAAAGTTTGAAGATCCTCAGACAAACATCACATCAGGTCTAATAATCACATAGTTAACTTTAGGTGGAGTATCACTTTCAGCCTTGATCCAGGTTTCATGGAATTACTCAAATGACTGCCACATTGACCCAGGCTAAGAATAGGAGGAGGTCAGGGGAGGGTAAAGCTAGGGTTACAATGGGATCTACACCGGGGCTTCCAAATATGACATATTGATGAGCAAGCCCTCCCTCACCATTCATGCATGAACCCATCCACAGTTTTACTTCTCAGCAAGTATAATCCTGCATAATCCAGCACACAATGCATTCACTACAAGGTTGCCACTCAAGCCATTTCTCACAAGGAGATGTGAAAATACAGACGATGTAAAGAGATGAAAAGAATGTGACTGTTAGATTGTTTTGTGAAATAATGTAATTTTATTGAACCCTTGACACTATCGAATGATGCACTTCTTTTTTCATCATTATTTGGTTGAGGAAATTATTTACAGCACCAAAAAAATAATAATTTTCAGGGGACCTTTGATGTCAGTGGAGCTACGTTTGTCGGACACATAATTGCATTAAACATCATGTAAAACAATACAGTCATACGTTCATCTATTGAAATCTATAGCTGGAAATGGGGGAAAAAAATCATCAAAATGTAGTATTTCACATACATAAAAGGATGATCTCCCTTTGAATGTTTGAGATGTTTCTTTAAGGTTTTACCTCAAGTTTGAACCAGGAACCATCATCCAAATGATTACAAGTCATCTTTTCTTTGCACTTATTTTGAGTTTGTATCCCTCAACAAACAGCAGTGAATAATGTGTTCAGTAACAGTGACATTATCATCTGATCAAATGATGAATGTGTTTCCTTCACCTGCTGTCTTCTGGCTTTTATCAGTTCCTTTTTGCTTTTTCAGCCACTAACAAATCAAACTGGTTGTCCCACAGGAATCATTGTGTTTTTTTTTTCTTTTGCCTACATGTTGAGTGTTTTTCCTACTAATGAAATATCCCCTGCATGTGAATGCATAGACTGTTGCCGCATCTCACAGCGACTTGTTGAGGCCGTGTTGCTCTTCACATTGTTTGGGACGTCACTGGCGCTCCCTCGGGGACCTCTGGAGGTCCCTGGACCCCAAGGAACCGGGCCAGCTCATTCTCAAGGAAACTGTTTGAGATTTTCACAATTAGATCTGTAACAATCGAGTTAGATTACTGTAATAATCTCGTCTTGCATCATAATGAGTGGACATTGTGAATTCAAATGTAAAAGAAGCTTGTAAGAGTTTACAGTTCCCCCCCTTTTCGCTGAACAATGGTACGCTCCCACCTTCAGTGGTCTGCACCGTGCAGCTGTGTTTAGTCTCTACCTCCAGGCTGCCAGCGCTGGGGAAAGCGACGCGCTGGAGCTACGTATGAAATGCATGGCACCTTCAGGAGACAGCCAGCGTTGTCTGTTCCGGAACCAGAGCTCGAGTAAGTTATTCGCATTCAGCATCGGACGTGATTGTTTTTCCGGGACTGTAAAAAGACAACGCTGCTTTCACATATAAGCCCGAGGTTTGGAAAACAAACGGAGAAGACAGCGTAGAAGTTTGCCAGCTTTGTCCACATCACCATTACCGTCATGGAAATGTAGCCTCGTCCTAAACGAGGATGGTTTGGGGGTAGTTGTATGGAGTCTGAGCTGGAAGTGGGAGCAGTTTTCGGAAGGACAAAGGCGGGAGAGGTAGTTGAGAAACTTTCCCTTGTTCCCCGTGGAAGAGCACGGCGGTGACTGGGCCGGATTGTTGGAGGTCTTTACGCACAGTCTGCGCCAACACATTTCACAATCCAAGATGCGCCCGTGGAGCACGTCGTGCGGATGTAACCGCGGAGGGGGAACAGACAAGTCCGGACTGATGCGTTTGCTTTTCCTGCTCGCCGTCGCGCTGTCCTGTCACGGCTGTCCGGACAGATGCTTGTGCTTCTCACAAACGGTGAAATGCCAAAACCAGGACTTGGACGCGATTCCGCATTCTTTACCGACCAATACCAAATTCCTGTTCGTCACAGGAAACAACATTCCCCGAATCAGTGTGGACTCTTTCCCAACCCTCCTGGAGCAGCTAACAGATCTCTATCTCAGCGGGAATGAGATGGAGTTTGTGGAGGCACAGGTATTTGATAACTTGCCAAACCTTGTGCGGCTGGACCTGAGCAACAACAACATCCAGAATTTCAGTGAAAGAGCTTTCCCTCATAATAACACAGTGCAGGTCCTGAACCTCAGTAGGTCTTTTCACAATCATTCCACTGCAGATGAGGTGCTGAGCTTCCTGCAGAGTGGAAACCTCCACCAGCTGAAAGTCCTGGACCTGTCCAACAATGACCTTATGATTCCTCCAGACGACATGTTCGCCAGCCTCTCCAACCTGGTCAACCTCAGCCTGCAGAACAGCTCCATCATCTCCATTCAGAATGGGACGCTTAAGGCGCCACCACTGCGTGACCTTGACCTGAGGGACAACAGCCTGAGGGATCTGCCCACCGCCGCCCTGGCAGAGTTCAGCCTCAAGCCTGGCCTCCGCATCAGGCTGGCGGGGAACCCCTGGCGCTGTGACTGCTCCATCGAGGATATGCTGCTGTGGCTGAAAAACTCCACTCAGATCGTTGACGTGCAGAACCTGACCTGTGCGGACCCCGACGGCCTGAGACGCCAGCCGCTCCTGCAGGTAAAGCAGTCACAGCTGAAGTGTTCAGGTGACATGGAGGGTGTGCTGGAGACTTCTTATGTTTTCCTGGGGCTGGTGCTGGCCCTGATTGGTGTCATATTCCTGCTGGTGCTCTACCTGAACAGAAAAGGCATCAAACGGTGGATGTACAACATCCGTGATGCTTGTAGGGACCACATGGAGGGGTACCATTACAGGTACGAGATAAACTCTGACCCGCGTTTGGCCAACCTGAGCATCAACTCGGATGTGTGAGAGAAGACGGGACACTGCCTGAGACCCCACAGTGAGATTTTAAATGACTTTTTAAATGACTTATACTGTTAAGATTTGCATGAAAGTCTTCCTCCCCTTGCCGTTTTTTCCAACAATGCTATTTAGATTTGACACCTGTCAAATCCTTATTAACCCCTCGCACAACCTCCATTCAGCCACTGCCGCATGTCCGATACAAGTACCTGGCAGCTGTGATGTCAGCTGCATTTATTCCATATAACTTTGCATGGACAATGAATCATGGCGAAGCTGGAGAGTTGCAAAGAGTGATATGTTCTATTTTTACTTTTCCTAAAGGATAAACGGATGGAGTACATTGACTTTTAAGTGAAAGAATATCTGTCAAAAACACATACTGCCGCTCATTGCATCCTTCTCATTATGCCTCTGCTGCAGAGAAATACTGTACTGCTTGTTTATGAGTTTCTTCTTTTTAATATGTGAATTTGTGATATACAGTATGCCCTTTTTGAATGATTATAGTGCACATGGCATAGTTTTTGGATTTAGTAGGTGGATGTAATTGCTCTTTTTTCTGTGAAGATATTCAGCTAAATAAAATGCCTCTGGATCGCTGGTTATGTGTCTCGACCAAGGACCTTTTTAATCTTTATAACTGAGGAATGTGATCCTTTGACACAGCGGAGACACTCATCCCTGAAGATTCACCACAGTTAGCATGCAACATAAGACAATGTGTGAAACTCTACAGTAACAGTCAAAGCGCCATTTTCATTAAGTAGTAAGCTAGTAGGAAATAAAGTCAAATTGAAAAGTTGAATCGATGACACACTGAATTGAAATGAGCTTCTTCTGTCTGTGGGTCTATAGGTGATGAGAGTAGCCAACTGTTATCTCCCGTCCAATTTGCCTCCTGTTGTGAATATGATAAAAATCCTTGGCTCTGCAGCGAATTCCCCAAATAATGTCTGTGAGCTGCAGCCAGTGGGCAGGTTTCACATCCAACAGCCCCCACCCGCAGACTCCAGCCTACACTGAAAGCCTTTCAATATACCCCAGCTGCAAAAAACGGAAAGTGGTATATGCTGCTTCGTGGCACATGCTAATGAAGGCAAAGTGAACCTGAGATTCTCACGGGGCACACAGAGGTATTATGGAAATGAGCTCAAGCAGCTCTGCCTCTCATGGAATCCTGTTTTAGGGAAACCGGCATCCTCGGAAAAAGTGCTTTCCATTAGTGTTTCTCCCCGACTGACAATTGCTATTCATCGTGCCGTCCAGTATAGTATGGATTAATAATTAATGCATGGGATTCCTTTGAAGAGTATATCATGCATTTTGCTGTCTGGCAGTCTAAATTAATGAAGATGTTTGTTGTGTCTGCACACAGGAATGACTGTGAACTTCCTTGGTCTTTTGAAGAGCATCCAGATAGATAATAATTTACCTGGAGCTACATGTCATTTGTAGTAGAACAGCGTGGCTCGTGCACAGACCCCCCCCCCCCCTCCCGCTGTATCTCGCAGCAACACGGTGTGTCGTCACGGCATATCTGTGGGTTTCAGTACAAGAAGCATTTTTTTTTTGCCTGAGCAGCTGCCATAATTCCGATCGTCTCTGGATGTGTCTGATTACACGCGTTTGACATGAGGAAGGGAAGCGCTGTGTAACACTATCTGTCTGGTCTGGTGCTCTGGCTGGTGTTAATGCTCTGCATGTCTCCTGACAAACACAGCAGCCGCTCCGCTGTCTCAGAGGGCTGAGGACATGTCGTCACACCTTCAATTTCACACTTCCCGCCTGGAAATCTCTTTGTCGAGGAGACGTTTGTTAAAAAGAAAACAGCTTTGCCAGTGTTGGAGATAAGGAGGAGTGTGTAGTTGTCTGTAACATGCTTCACGTTTTTATTCTAGGATTATTAGCCTCACTGGCTTTGAGGTGCGTTTCTCAGGCTTCTGCTCTGATGATCACACCTTTATTTCTGTGACATGCTTGTGCGATTGTGATTTTACAGGTCGATTTCAGCCGTTAAACACTCCCAAGCCCAAAGGCTGTTAGTTACAAGCACCTGTTTCCCCACTATGGATTTGTAATTGTTGCAGGTTCACACTGAAAATGGATGGTCTCACTTCACACACACACACACACACAATTCCCCAAAGCGAGGCTTCCTTACCTCTTTGTCCCAGGAGGGACATACAGGTGCAGGCTGCTTACAACCTAATGTTTCCACAGAGACTGTCAGCGAGCAGCCCTCCTCCTCACACTCTCTGCAGATTCATATTAACGAGTGATTTTGCCCAGCCACGCCTCGAGCTACGCTTGGCAGAGCAGGTGTAATTACAGCGAGGAGGGGGGAAAGAAGAAAGAAAGCAAAGGAGAGAGTGAATGGTTGAAAAGGAAGAAGAATAAAACCGACGAGTGTGGAGAGCACTCTCTGCTCTATTAGCACGGCGGCACCTTCTCCGGCTCACTCAGCGGGCCCTTTGTGCTTGTTAACACGAGTCTCCAAACAGCTTTGGCGTCTAAATAGCTGGTCATTGACTTATGGTGACAACTGAGATCCAGAGGGGCAGCAGCTGTCTGGACTCTCTCAGCTGTCAGGCCTGCCTACTGAGGGCCAACTGTTGTATGATTACAGGTAGAAACAGTTTTTATTCCATGGAGTGTCATTAACCTTTAAGAAGATGGATATATCATACTGAGACTCATTCTTTCACTGTATAGCTGATTGATTGATGGTCAATTGGAGGCCTTAATAATCCAATACGCATGAGTGTGCTGTATTATTTTTACTCTGGGTTGAAAGCACAGGTCCAGAGTTTTTTCAGGTCTGTCAGCTCTGTCTTACACATTACTCGCTCACTGAAGTGAAGCCTTCCTTCTGCGACCGCATTAAAAAAAAAATCTTCTCTCAGTGCAAAATTGCATTTCAAATTTCTGCAGCAGCTAATATGAGACTCCGGCAGCCTGAGTTGGACAAAGCATGTGAGTATCCTGCAAAGTGATTTTAGTGCAAACTTTCATCCTTGTGTTGCCATCCCTCCCCTGCAGCTCAGCGAGGAAACACTATCCATGGAAGCGCTAAAAGGTACAACCCCCCCCCCAGTAACTCCGGGAGATCCCTACGTGATTTCGGTAACTCATTTTAGCATCAGCCAGATATGAATCACTGTCCATCCTGCAGTGCAAGGCTGCTGCAGCCAATTATGTTGCAATCTTTCATGTAATCTTTCCCTTTCTTTAGCCTTCCAGACAATGGGTGTGCCAGCCCGGGGAGAGGCGCTGGCTTCAAGATAAAGCCAAAGAACAAAAGACTCATCCCTGGCTGCCGCTCTATAATCCACGAGCCATGTGGAGGGGTATGAAATAGATGAGTAGAGGTAATACACTAGCACAGCGTCATATATGAAGCAAAAACACATTATTTAACTTCGTCAAAAAACAAAAAAAAAGACTACAATGACAGTCACAAACTAGATGAAGAAGTTGTGGTCTCTTAGTTTGGAGTCATGCTGCAAAGGGGATCAATTAACAGCTTTCAGAGTAGATATTGGCAAGTGAGTATGTTTAGATAGACTTGAAAAACGTCTGAACGTCTCCTCTAATGGAGAGATAAAGTGCTCCAAGCAAAGCAAAATTTGAAAGTCAGTCAGATGAAATTTGGCACGCTTAACAGCTGAAAAACATACTGTTCTTCAAAACCCCGTTATCATTCAAACCCTGCACCACCCACTACCCCTACCCCTACCCCTATAATACGGCACACACAGACACCGTTCCCCGCTCACGGCCGTGTTTGTTTAGCCACATTTAATATGCCGGTGCACTTTCCTAGTGTTGAGAGACAGACTGGCAGGTTATCAGATTGCCAGAGTTCCCGTAATTACATTCGCCGCACTGCACTGGTCTGCTGCTCCACAAACACCTGGCAAGTTGCCCCAGCCACTGACCTTTCCTCTGGAAAAAAAATCCAGCTATGTAAATGGCAGTCACATGAGGCACGCTTTGTAGACTGCAATCATGATGAAGATTTGTATTTTTTAAAAAAAGAAAAGAAATTCCCTCAATCTCTCTCATGTGCCACCATTGCTCCTGCAGTAGCAGTTAGCTAGCTGTATGCTGGTTCTACTTGTCATCAACCCCCTCAACTGCCACCCCTGCAACCTCCCTCCACGGGAGATGCCTCGGCTTCATTAATGTGGATTTATGATGCCGCACATGAGCGTGTTTGTGGAGGCCTGCCTCCTGTTGAGCCACGTTGGGCTTAATGAACAAGCGGCCTCCCAAACGAAGACGGATCTGAGCTGACAGCGCCGCGGCCTCTCCGATGGAGCTTCGGCGGCGTGGCATCTGCCACATGCGCTTGAGGGGGAGATGCAGAGATGGGTAGAGATCAGGACGGCGAACGCAGCGTCTTGGCTCAGCTCAGATATCTGGTGGCTGTGCTTGCTGAACTTGTATCAAAAGCAGAACTCGACATGATGCGTGTAAAATGTCAAAAAACGTACTGAGAATGACCTTTATGGGTAGAATTGCCAGCAACGGGGGCCAGGTAAGGTTACTAGTTCGCTTTTACTGAATGTTGAGTAACTGCATGATAGTTGAGGATGTAAAATGTTAATAGTATACTGACCTTTCCTGGGTGACCTTTACTCCTGGAAGAATTTAAAAAATCTTTTTCTTATGTTGCAAGATTTGCATAAGATTTCCCTCTGAAGGAAAATGTCCTGATGATGAGCATATCTTAATCATAGACACCCGGCTGTCCCGTTGTTATGGCTACAGCACGTGCTCAGCTGCATGCTTTGTGCTGTGTAACTAGTATCCTTAGAGTTAAAAAATAGCAACACATTGCAGACAGATCACAAAGGCAGGCCTTTTGTGCTGATTTGTAAAATTAAAAAACAAAAACCATGCCATGGAATATAAAATAAGGCGTGATCTAATCTAATCCACACACCAAAAATAACCCCGGTTACATCAGGGCTGCTCCGCCATTTCATTTTTCAGTTTCGTGAATCTAGAGGTCAGACTGTTTGAGACATCTCCCACAACCTTTCATGTCTCAGAAGTCAGCCTTCACTCAGCATAGTAAATGCTGGAAGTGTTAGCTCAGAGCACAGCGGCTAACAATCCATCAGACACACATGGAGGATTTCTGTGTTGATTTCTCAGCACTCAGTGGCACAGATCAATGGGCCAGTCTCAAAACGAGTTGGTGTTTCCCTCCAATACATTTGCAGTGAACACAAACTTGAAACCCGGCCTGCGTCTTGTAATCGAGTCTGTAACACGGAGGGACGAGAGTAGCCTCTCCATTATTTTAACGCCACTAGAGACTGATTAATGTGTCGACATGTACATCTGATGCTGGGCTCAACCGTCAAGTGCTCTCTTGTGCTTGCTCTTAAACAGAAAGTGAGACATTCAGGTGTTTTTTTTTCACACTCATTTCTTTCTTAAGTGAGCTGATATCCTGACAGGCGTGCAGAGAAGAATGGTTGCCCTAAGTTGACACAGCTGGCCATTTTTTGATTCTAGAAATGCCAAAAACTGGTCAGAAAAAGCTCCATGGCCTCAGTATTTCATGTCCAAATATTCATGTGTGTTCTTGGTCATATTTGCCCGATTTATAAAAGTAAAATCAAAGATCAGCAGATGCTCAACATGGGTGTCTGGTGTGTATCATCCTCAGACTGATGCCTAAATAAAAGCATTAATGATGAAAATGCCTCTTGATGAGGTCAGTTAATGAGAATAGTGCTTGTTTGTGCAGAGACAATGAGATAGAGGAGAAAGAAGGCTTAATTTAAATTATTGCATTAACTACCGTCTAAAAAACCTGACCTACAACCGTGAGCTCAACATGTTTCTCCACTGCACAGCTACACCATCTTTGTGTCTATGCTGCGTCATTATCAAATCCACCCAGCTCTGAATAAACAGCTGTTTACAGTGTCTGAACACGGATGACTTACCTTTAATCACTTTTATACTTGATGTGTGAAGCCAGAATTCCTACAGCCCTTAAATCAGCCACATAACCACAATCTTAGCAAGTAACAGGTGTATTATCAATACAGTAGATATAAAAAGGTATGTAAATATAAGGCTATGGGGGGAAGGCAGTGTTTAGCCTACCTATGTTTTAGAATCTGCCACCATTGCTGCGTTGAGTTTTTTGCTATTTTTTAGTTTCTTTTGGTATGTTCAACATATTATATTTGCAAATGTAAATAATATCGCGGCAGCTATTTTAATCATTCTTTGCTCTAATGTCTTAACTGAGAAATGCAAAAACTGTTTATTTCATGTGCACTGGTGTGAAGATTAAAACAGACCTGACATTGAATTTCCAAGTTTGACATTGAATTATTTAACTTTTGATGCGTTTGCACCAAACTATCCTGTACTCTGAGAATGATCCCTAATGTATTGTAATTTTATTCATTATTTCACTTGGGTCTCAAAGCTCAATCTTGACCTTGAGGGAAAACAATCTCACCACAAGGTCCGTTTAGTCTTTGTTTTGTAGCTTTCAATCACACATATTCAGCCAACAGGAGAAGTCCTAACAGCGCTCAGACATTTTAACATCTCCAGTTCCGTGACAGCCCGGCAAACGTCATTTACTGATGAAGAAAACCTCCGGAATGGCTTCTAAGTGGACCTGGTGAGACTATGTTCTCAGTTATCTCACATCATTTTGTCTTTAATGTGATTTCCATCGTGTGTCGTTCATTGTATTTTAAACATATAGTTTGATAGATAGGCCTAATGAGAAGATGAGTAACACTTGAGCTCACAGTGAGCACCAGGAAGTCACTGCACCCAGCCAAGAAATAGTCACACACACAGTAAATCCCTATAAAAATCCCCATAAAAGCACAACTTGTCATTTTACACTTCTGTCACTGTGCAGATTCCAGAGCTCCAACATGTTAATTAATGAGCTGTAGATGCTGGAGGGTGGATTTTTTTTTTTTCTCCAGCCAGTGCCCTGTTTCCTCGTTTCCAGTCTTTATAACAAGGCACGCCAACCGTCTCTGAGTTGTAGCTTTATATGTTGAGGCAGATATGTGAGTGGTATCGATCCTCTCATCTACCTGTCAACGCGGCATACAAGCACATTCCCGCAGATGTTCCTTTCATGTTTCATGTTTCTGTTTCCACCGCTCTCTTCTTCATGTCCCCCGCACAGGAAGACTCCAGGGGCTAATAGTTAGTACTAACAGGCATGTAATGAATGGGTAGTAGTTTTTCTTTTGGTAAATCCTCTCTTCAGCAGGCACTTCCACTCTAAAAATTAAGCTGTCCGTGTGGACAAAGACGTGGACGAGACCTAAACACCACTGTGAGGTGTGTGTGTGTGTGTGTGTGTGTGTGTGTGTGTGTGTGTGTTTCTGCACATTTCTTCTCGGCTTTCTGAGAAGCCACCACCAAGAGCAAGTGTTAATTCTATGCCCATATAATATATTCCATGTCCAAATAAACTGTGACAGCCTCGTGACAGATTTTTGCCATCTGGTAAAGCTAGAGGGCTTCTTATATAATCTGAGGCGAGTAGTGCTGTACCTCAGAGAGCAAAATGAATCAGATTTAGAGAAGAGAATAACTAGGAAGATACTGTCGCCTCAGGTCTGCACAGGAAAATAATCTGAGTTGCGTTCTGCTCTTTGCGCGCACTTTCTTCCCAATTTTGTAATTTGAATCGTAGAGAAAAATTGAAGACCACAGGAGTGGGAAAACTACTGTAACCCAGACTGTTTGTCACGCTGAGATCTGGGCACTTCACTGTACTCCTCAAATACATAAAAGCCAGAAATAGAGCCAGAAATAAAAAGATTTTGTTTTCATATTGTGTGCATTTCCTCAAAGTACTCCAGAGAAGACGATCAATAACTAATCAACCAGAATGCCAAATAAAGTTGCAAAGCAAAAATTCCTAAAGAAGTACAGCAGCGCGAGGGATTTGCTGAAGGGGGGAAATTTAACAATCGTGATGATGCATTTAGAGCCTGGTCGTCCTCTTGATAGCTGTTTTTGGAGGCCATACGGTCAGCAGGGAACAACATTAAACGCTCGGTAATATGATGTAGATCAGCAGAGGGTGTCACAGTGAGTAATGACCTCAGCAATTCAGCAGCAAGGCACGAGGAGCAGAGACAGCCAGGAGGAGCTCGATCACACCATTCTGCAATGCTTTTACAAGGGCATGTGGTGCAAAACCTCCATTTAAAAACATGTAGTTTTTATCCCCCAAATTAGAATGCTCAGCAGGCCTTGAAGAAATGCTGTACCAAGGTCCACACAGAATATGAAAGCTGTGTTCCTGCCATTAATCTGTTATTACAAGAGGTGTTGAAGTGGACACTGATTCAGCTCCTCCAGCTACAGCTTTTAAAGAGGAAAAAAGGGGTTGGCTATGTTGCCTAAAATGATCTGATTTTTTATAGTTCTTTATGCAAGGTAGCCCCATCCGAAAACCTGAACCTCCCTGGTTTTGTATGATTAGTCTTGACTTATATTTTTCTTCTTCTCTACATTACTATTACATGAATTGAGGTGGCTGACTGAAAGGTTAACCAATCGTTGCCCTGGCCATGTTTGGACCCGCCCACCCCATTATCATAATAAGAAAAACTGAACGATATGCAACTGAAATGGGAAATATTCCCTATGTACAGGAGGCTGTATTACACAGGAGATACTGGTAGATGAGTGATTAAATGTGTTCAAAATCTTCCCAAAAATAAAATACAGCTGAAAAATGAAATTAGTTATAATCGATGATAATAAAAATAAAGATAAAAATCTTTTTGCTTTTTTTGCCAAATGATTGGATGAAAAAGTCTAAAACACTATACTTATTTTTACATGTATTTTATTTGTGTGTTCACTCATACTTTTGAATCGGCTGATTTGATTGGCTCTTTCAGCATTTTGTCACTCTCAGGGCTCTCTGCCTTGTTAGCTTTCCGTACATGTATATAATATCCAGTACCTCAGATGGAGCCCTTTCTCCCGGGAGCCTCAGTGAATGTGAAAATACTTACATTCACATTTCTCCAGTTACAATCTCGGCCCCTGGTTGTCAAGTACGTCGTTCCACCCCTTTGCGCTCCATCTTGTCATTTTCTATTCTCTGTATGAAATGAGACGAGTCTCCGTGCCAGCAAAGCAGTCTGGCAGCAGCGCTGGAGAATAATGAAATAGGCTTCGGATACAGTACAGGCTCAGACAGCCTCCCGACAGATGAAATGCAATATTCTTAAAGTGCTGTGTAACATGAGCTTCATATGTAGATATCAGATAGTACTCGACGATACCTCTATTACCGTCCACAAGCCAACGCTTTGGCCAATTAGGATCTCTCCGGTTACCCCTCTGTACATGAGCCAATCCGAGATGAGGAGGATAAAAACTCAATTAGCTTTTGTAAGGTGCTGCTCACTCTGCATACAGGCTCATAGATTTCTATATTTCCTTTGTAGGATCAAACACCAGGTTAAGACCTTTCCCATCGCTTTATTGTCACAACTTGGCATTTTGAGTTTAAAAAATCCACTTTCTCCCGATAAAACCGAATTCTTGCAATTCACTGGAGTATACAAAAAGTGCGGCTCAGGAGGGATTAATCTATCACGCTCTTTCCCAAATCCCTTCCACAATGTGGGGATAAACATGAACAGAAAATTTGATCTGACAACTGGCCGTGCGGGCGAGGGGTCCATGAGCGGGCAGCCGAAATAGGTGTGGATTCAGTCACCACACAGGTATGTGGTGGAGTCGCTGCGTTTTTACCTTTTAGAATGGATGCATTGAGACAAAATGTGCTATTTCTCCCGATACTTCCTCCCTCCCTTTATCTTTTCCTCAACTTCTATTTTTCCCCTCAGAGACACAGTTTGTCTAAGATTCATTTATTTCAAATGAATCCTTGTACATCAAAAAATATCTGGATTGCAGCCAAAGCAAGGGAAAGTTATGAAATGATGTCTGTGGGGCATTGTTACTCCACAAATCATGTCTTTGATTTAATGGAGAATATGTAGATTAAGGAAAATGAGCTCTGTTTTAGTGTTAATTTCTAACCTATTCCAGCCAGGACTCCTTCAGTTTGCCCTTAACTCTGTGACCTGCAGTCATGTGATGAAGATCTTTTGGCTGTCTGTTTGCATGCAGTCAAACTTGGCTACTAATGTGTGTTTGACCCCAGTTATTTGGAGTTCACAGTGTAGTGTTAGCTTTGCATGATGTGATTAGTTGTCTGATTATTGTTGACATTTCTGCCCGTGTTGTATGTATTTGAGTAATGTACAATTTAAATGTATTGATCGATGCTCTATCCCACAGGCCGTCAATTTCACTTTAGTCTTTCTATACATTAGTTGCACTGTTAGCTTTTACTAAGATTGCCTCTCATGAAGGCGGTCTCAGATAAATATGAGCTTTGCAAAAGCAATCATTTGTTTTTTTAATATAACAAGACGGTAAAATGTTGACCTAGAATTAATGGAAGAAAAACTGCATCTGTACATAGAGCTCAAAGATGGTCATGTTTGCTGGCTGAATCCATATATCAGCTGTTTTAGCAGCAGCCGTAAAGACTGAGTACATTTACTTAAGAACTATACTTAAGTACATTGAGTATTTCCTTTTTCTGCAACTGTATAGTTTTAATCCACTATATGACTATATGATCCGCTGCTATAGATAAGAATATCCAATGCAAAAAACATAATCTCCTCCTTTACCATCTACAACATCACTGCTGCTTTAATGATAATGGTTCGGTAACAAGAATAATAATATGCTGTATGTTGTAATTTAACTCTCTGAAAGGATCCATTTTGCTGCATAAATAATACTTTGATATTTTTGGGGCATTTTTTCTGAGCAAATTGTGATCTTGAGGCAACATTTTTGTAATCTTCTTTCATGATGTTTTAACTTTATACATTCAGATCATGACAGTACATTTCTTGATAGCTCAACATAACATCTTCTTAAGCATAAAGACACTTTGGTTAAAACTGCACAGTTGCTACAGTACATCCTCTTTATGTGTGAATATAGAGCCTGAGTGAATATATAAAGTGTGTGCACCATGCACATGTATAATAATAAATGATGGTATTTCAAGACTAGTGCTTAAGTTAAGTTCTGCAGATTGAGAGCTAATTTACCTTCACAGACATCAGGTAAACTCCAGCTTTAATTAGCATGACAGAGACTATAAAATTGTGTGTGTGTGTATGTGTGTTTGTGTGTGCATGTGTGCAAGTCAGGCAGACAGCTGTTGTGGAAAAATGAAACACTTCCTCCTCGTTGTGCTCATTAACAGAGTTTTCAAACATCCTCCCCTCATCAGCAGTGATCCTGAACAAGGCTGGCAGGGTTGCAGGCAGGCCAAGGCCACAGGCGATAATGCTGTGGTACACTGATGTTACAAAGAGGAGCGTAAAATGTTAATGACAACAGATCAGCTGTGCATGCACACACGCTGTAATCACATCATCATCCCTACTGGCCAGTTAGTCACCCTCCCTCAGAAGGCGCTGCATTTTCATCACCATCACCAGCCTTGATGAGGTGTACACACTGCGCCCTATAAGCGGCACGACCGCGTGACACACAGTGACGGTAGCAACATAAGTCCAGTCTCCATGGCTTGCTGCTCTCTTCTGCAGTGACTCTGGAGCGTGGTGATGGAGCGGCTGACGTGATAAAGGAGCTATTGGATAACAAGCAGAGGCGGAGGGAGATCAGAGGGAAAAGGCTGCTGTGATAACATCCCCTGCTTGAGATGCTTACAACCCTGAGAGGCATCATTTAGCGGAGCGAAAACAATAGAGAGCTGTACAGACAAAAGCCACATATTATCAGCTGGAATTCTGTTGCAAAATATCTGATTATTTGCTTGAAACATAAATCATGTACTTTATAGTATTTCAAAGTGTGTGCGAATTAGTTAAAAAGAGCCCTTGTGAGGTTTGCTAAACTGCAGCAACCATGGCCCCAAGTGGTAAGTATGGGATGGTTGTTCATTTTAAAATGTAGTATAAAAGAAGCACAAGTAGAGAAAAAACATAAAGTCAGCTAACTGACTCATCTGAATCAGCTACATAACAACAGCAGTAGCCAACACAAGCTTGTGGTCATACCAGACCAGGGGAGGCCGCAGCAGCAAAACCCCTGAATGTGAACAAGGGGGGTGTTTTATTGTTTAGAAATTCAATTTTTAATTTGTAAGAGGGAGAGTGTGTTACTTTGTCCTTCAAACGTGTCACTTTAACAGTTTAGTTTAGGAAAATAAAGTAACAGCATATAAAAATGACTTGGTTAAAGGGGTATTTCAGCATTTTAATCTTGCACATACATAAAGTTCAGGAACATACAAGAGACAGACTGACTTTTAAACTCCACCCTGTTAGTCTGTAAAGCAGACTTCCTTCTAAAAAACTGGTGCCTCAAAGCCCAAATCATGCTATCTTGTAGTATTTGGGCTGACATTGTCCAACAAAATACATTGTTCAAAGATGTGCCACCATGTATTTCTTTATTCTCATCACAATACCTTGCCAATAGCATGTAAGATAAGACGAGATAAGTTGAGATAAGATAAGATTTTATTGATCCCATGCTGGAGAAATTCACTTGTTACAACAGCAAGAAAAAAAATATACAAGATAGGAAAAGATGCTAAATAACATCAGCTATAGAGGCTGTGTACATATAAGAGTCTTGTGGTGATGTATTTGCCTCTGCTGATACCCAGGAGGGAGAGTATTAGAGGCACAAACATAGACAGTGCAGGCAGTGCGGTGGCTCAGTGGTTAGCATGGTCGTGGGGTCATTCCCAGCTGGGGCAGGGCCCGTCTGTGTGGAGTCTGTATGGCCTCCCCACGTCCCCCCACCATCAAAACACGCATCTTATCTTGGCTGCCCGCTGCTCCTCAAAGATGGGTTAAATGCAGAGAACAAATTTCACTCCGCTGTACTGAGTATGATCGTATGTGACAATACACAATCTTCTTCTCGCACTCGGGCCCATGGACTGGTGGGGGGTGGAGTGGTGGGGGGGGGCTGTAAAGAGAGCAAGCCCTCCAACAACATAAGGCCGTGTGCAAGTGATTCAGTGCGCCACCTCTGAAATACTGCACGCCTGTGTTCAGAGAAGACCTCTCATTAAATTAAAAAGGCTATTGCCCTCGAAAAGTCAAACCCATCACGGTTTTCTTTCTTTGTTTTATGGTAAAATTGTATGGCAAACAATCATATGCACTCTACAACAAAATGATATGCTTCATTAACTAAGATCTGCATACACTAGAAAAGCTATAAATAAACTATAAATTCAATGAAATAAATAATTTTGTATTTTCTTTGGTATTTTTGTCATATATGTATGTGAAATAATGATTGCTGTATAATATGTATGTTTATGTTGTCCAGTGTCAAGTCTGTATTTGCTCATGTGGCAAGACGATCGGCATGTGCTTCTAACCAGCCCCAGAGCCCGGAGTCAGATTCATTGTATTGTGCACATACTCGGCCAGTAAAGCTGATTCTGATATTGCATGTTTGGGAATTAAGGGGAATATAACTTTTAATACACTCATTCCATATCAAAGCCTTTGGGTGGAGAAACACACTGCACCCACTTTATGAGGATGGTACTTTCTGTCGATGTGTTAAAATCAAAAAATGCACAGAAGCCACAGTATGGTACTGCTTAGAGTGACGGTTAAAATGAGTGCATGGTAATTACAAAGACATCAATGGTGAAAATGTCGCCGCTAACTCCTGCAGATAATAGCATGCGAGACAATTAGAGTAGAAAAAGCCCTGCCTGTCTTTCCCCTCCTCTCTCCTTTGCAGACATTACATTAAAAGCTGGATATCGTGACCATGATTCATTCTGCACATACAGTACAGCACAGTACAATACATGTAGCCCTCAGCAAATTGAAGTGAATCATTTCTTAACTCTGTTACAGAAGCTATTAAAGTCGACACAACGCGCTGCCAGATTCACAGCCGCAGGCATCACGAGGACTGACTTTGCCATAGTTGAGAGGCAGTTCAGACAAGCAGGTCCAGCATTTAGGTTTTAACAGCTGGATGGCAACGCTTTGTTTCTGGAAATCAAACTAAAACAATGCAACAGAGAGCTGGTCTGGAAGGGCTGATACACAAACAGCTCAATGAAAAGTAGGGGTGTTGTACGTAAACATCTTATCAAGAAACTCTCTTTTCTGTGATGGATGAGTTTCTGTATTCAACCACCAATAAAGCTTCAGGGTTATTAGTCTCTGTGTGATTTGCTAAAGTTTTGAAATATCTATCATAAAGACTTCTCCCACCACCCCAGAACTATTAAGGTGAGTAATACTGAAAGGAGACAAGAAAATGCAGAAAGTATTATGGTCCATCTTTTCAGTCTGAGTCGTCGCAAGTGATTAAATAGGGAAGGGAAGGTTCACTTTGACGAGAAAGTAGATGAGATGATTCTCTCAACTTGTCAAAACGCCCTCCCCTCCACCTGTCGCCTCTGTGGGATAGCGAGGGTCTTTGTTCTGACTCAGCATTAGACCCTCCGCTGAATAAAGGCTCCTGTCTAATAGAACGAGCTGCCTGGGAGACTTGCAGAGGGAGCTATAATTTGGACGCAGCTCCAGGAAATGGGACTCTCGCACCTCAAAACATTAATGCCTCAGAGACTCACAATGTGCACAGTCCTGGAACCATTCAGAAAACTGGACTCATCATGATGAATCTAAAGATAGATTCATGGAAATATATTGGAACAGACAAAAGGCCTCTCTTTGGCAAGAGGCAGTGGGTAACACTCAAGCTGGCACGCATGCACACGGAAACTGTGGAAACCGTCCCGGTGGGCCAGTGGGAATATGTCTCTGCCTATTATTCGCTTTCTTTCCAGGTTTGCACTTTTCTTGGGTTTATCGTGTGAAGGATGTGTTCTGGGGGTCAGGTTGGCTACACAAACAAAAGGCCTCTTCATCCCGGGGCTACAATCAGCCGAAGCTCCCGGAGACAGAGAAGAGAAGGACAGGAGAGAAATGTGCTGAGCAATTTTGTGCCCCAGTCGCAT
Source organism: Chelmon rostratus (assembly GCF_017976325.1). Lineage (NCBI taxonomy): Eukaryota > Metazoa > Chordata > Actinopteri > Chaetodontiformes > Chaetodontidae > Chelmon > Chelmon rostratus. The sequence goes on from NC_055665.1 coordinate 23,887,527, forward strand.
CTCTCTCCCCTGCTACAGCTTTTTCTTGCGTTCTAGAAATGCTGGAAAGATGGACGCTCCAATTTCATCCACTGTTTTCTACATTTGGGGGAAGAAATTGTCTGTGCATTGTCACAGTGGTCTAACCACGCTATAGCGGCATGGCTCTACGGACCGCAGCGTTGGTCTGTTGAATAGATTGCCATTAAACTCTGCACAGACATTCATGTGCCCCTCAGGATGAATTACAATAACTTTGCTTTTCCTGATTTTTCACCCAGCATTACAGCCCAACATTTTCATATGTCGAATACTTTGTAACTTCATAACCAAATACCTGCAAAATCATTCCCATCAGAATCAGCTGCACTTGTGTTTACTGCTAATTAGCAAATGGTAGCATGCTTACATGTTAAACTGGGGTGCTGAACAAGAAAACATTATACCTGCTAAACTACTCAGCATGTGAGCATGCTGACATTAGCATTTAGCTCAAGGCCAAGATGCAACGGAGTGAGTTGAAAAGGTTTTAACCTGAATAATCCCCGGGGGTGGTGAGTCTGCTTCATAAACACACAGAGACAAATAACAATAAGATGTCACACGAACACACACACATCCATACATGTGGTCAGTGCATTAGTTTCAGCTTACTGCAAACATATTGAACGTTTGACAATGTCACTTCGTCAAGATCCTGATATTACCACAAGGAAGGATCGGCTCTATTCTATACACTTTGCTCTTCATTTGAACGTCCAAAACGGCAACAGCCTCGCCGCTTCTGCAGTGGATCTACCCATGAGGCATGCAGAGGAGACATGAGTCTGTATAGATTGGACCATTTGTCTTAGCTGTGAGTGCTGACAGATTGCCCTGTCGTTAACATCCCCCTCTTCGTCTCCTCCTGTTCCCAATCCAACCCATCCCTCACTGAGATCCTCCCTGAAGCAGCAGTCCATATAGCTGTCAACTCATTCACGGGGCACGGCTGAGTGATCAATCTTTGCTAAATAGTTAAAAGATCTCAATTTTGGAACAAAAGTCTGTAATCTGCCAGGTGTGGTGTTTTGCATTGCTTCATTAGTTACTGGCTGCTTCTTAAAAAGTCACATTTTTTTTCATCTATTATCTTTGTTTTATGCCTAGCTTCTACCTGTAAATAGCATTTATTCATTCTGAATCAAGGTATCCAGAATGCAAGCCCACACACTATGTATCTCGCCCCTGAGCGCGGATTAGCAGCGACAGGAAACCCAACTCCTTATTTTTCCATAACACATGCCGAACACAGCCGCTGATAGGCATTTTGCCCTCCAACAGTGAGGCAAAAGCTTCCCTGTCACCAGACTCCAGACAAGCAGAAGTCGATTCATCTTCCCTCAGGCTGGAGGAGATGTGAAGCTGCGGCAGCGGCAGAAACAGCACAGCATCACCCCACTTCCAGCGGGGCCTCCATCCCCTCTGTCAGCTGTCAGCTCAAAATGTCTCCTGCCTGTCAGACCAGAGCTCTCAGCGCAGCCCGCGTCTGTCTGCCCAGCGACCGCCACGATTTCTTCCCAAAGTTAGAAGTGAGGTCTTGCATCACGTTCGAAAATCAAAAGCTGACGTGTATTCTGCAACCTGAACGGCAGAAACACTGCTTTCACAATTGACAATTGATTGTTTCATTCTCACATACTGGATTCTCACATTTCAGTAAGCAGTTTTCTGTCGTTGTGCTGTCACAAGAAGTGTAAGTTCCAAAAAGTGCTTTCTGGATGCCTGTTTTGAGCTGTGTCATTCTTCCCCAGGACCAGGTCGACCCTGTGGTCGGCACCTGCTTGAAGGCTTGGCATGGATTTTCTCCAAGGTTGCCACGGAGGCTTGTTGAAACCAATGGACGAACTAATGAGCCCCTGAAGGCCCCACTGATATGCCCCATGGCCTTGTTAGAAATCCAAGATGGGGGAGAGGCAGATAAAGGCTGAAGCATGGGTGTCGGGGGTGTGGTGGTTGTTAAAGTCAGGGGGTAATTAGTTGTAGCTGGAGGGGAAGACAGTATGACTTTGGAATTAAGATAACAGTGAGTCTACAGCCACGCTAGCAGCTCTTTGAAGCTGTACTTAGACAGCACAGCAGTGGTTTCAGCTAAATGCTAACATCAGCTTACCAACATGCTCACAGTGCAAACATTTGCTAATCAGCACTCAGCTGATGGCAAAGTCTTTAGGTTGGCAGGTATAGGGACAGAAACCAAAGAACTGGACGGATAAGAAGTTTGACCTGATGATGGCGGAAGAAAAGAAATGAAGGTCTCATCAAAGTTATTACAGATCATCCTGAAGAGGACATGAATGTCTGTACCAAATTTCATGGCACTCCATCCGATAGGTGTTGAGACATTTCACTTCACACTAAATGTTGTGCCAGTACATCTAATTGATGCTGCGATATCTCAGGGAGAAAAGCTTCATTTGCTGATAGCGCCGGATGGAAAGTCAAGGCCACGCGCAGGATTCCTCCGCTGGGCACCACGGACATCTGGACCAAATTTTATGACATTTCAAGGAAAAAATTCACAGGATCAAAAAAGCAACTTCATCACCAATCATCTTCATCAAAATTTCATGGCAATCTGTGTGTTATTTGAGTCTGGAGCAAAGGCTCGCACAAAAAAGGCTTTCAAATTAAAAATTGGATTTCTTTGCATTGCACTTCATATCTGACAACAACAGTTTGCACATTAAGTTTTAGAATGGAAAGCCATATTGGGACATCTTACAAATTAACATATTTTCATTGTGAAGCTCAGTCCAGCCCTTTACAGGAGGTGTTTGACTTCTCAAGTGCAAGAGCAATGAATTAAATGGATACAGTAAATGGACTAATTGGACGATCCAGGTGCCAGAGTAGGGTCATAGTACTGTATTGTCAAATCCAGGAGCAGAACATAACACCTGTGCAATCCTATAAAACTATGGATATGACAAAGTTGACTTCAGTGTTTTTGCCTTTCCTTTCACCTTCACAGCCACTCCAGAAAAGAGGAGCAGAGCAAAGATTCTCTGATTCCTCTTTCGCAGAACGACTCCCAAGATTCTCAGGATAGATGACCCATTAGGCTTGGGTGACTAAAACGGGAACTCAATCTAATGCCTCATTTCCTCTCAGAGATGAGACAAGCTTTATGGCTTGACCTCTCCCAAAAGGATCTCTTTCTTTCTACAGTGGCCACGCTGTAATGTCACACATCGCTGTCTCGCTTAATCCAAAAATAATATCAGGCACATTAGCAAAGGCAAAGACCTGGAAAATCCAATATGAAATTCACACCGTGGTGCTCATAGACTTGATCACTCCATGTGTTTGATGTCACATGTGGTTTTAATGGACATTCATCTGCAATGGGAGAGAAGTCATAGAGGAAGCAGGGAGTTTCGGCTGAAGAGATGCTTTGAATTGCACTCTTTGGTGCCAGTCTAAGTGTTGCAGGGTAGAGAGGTTGTTTCTCAACACAGTAACTTCTGTTTGCTGTCAGGTAAAATCCTTAACTCTCCAAAATGACAACTGTTTAGGAACTTCTTGACAGCTGTACATGTTTACTTTTTTATTGCAAGGTTTTTAGCCTCACTAGCGTCACAGCTGTGTCAGTTTGTTCCAGGCAGAAATATCTAAACAGCTTTTGGATGGACTGCCACAAAACTTTGCACAGACAGTCATGCTTCGTAGATGATGAATCCTAATGGTTTTGGTGCTCCAGTATTTTTCTCTAGCACCACCAGGCTGACATTTGTGGTTTTGAGTGAAATGTCTTGACAACTGCAATATGGACTGGCATGAAATTTACAGGCATTTATGTGCCAATCAGGATGATTGTTTCAACTTCGACAATGCACTTTTTATCTAGTGCCATCATCTGCTCAAAATTGTCATTTGTCCAATGCTTTGGTTTATGATCTGCAAAACTAATTACATCCTCATCAGCCTCAGCTGGATGTTGTAATGGGAATTAGCATATGTTTGCATGCTAACAAGCTAAAATAAGATTGTGAACATGGCACCTTTGTTATCAAGCTATCATACTGTCAAGCTTTGAAATGTTTCCAGGTTGAATCACTGCTGTGTGATTTCATTCATGAAAAAAGGAGTGGTCAAACATGAAATTCATCAAGATCAGGGCTGTAAGTTTAGGCGCGATGACAGATGCGGCACGATCCCAGAGTGATGACCTCACAGAAAAACAGGGGAGGTTTAGGACAGTCAGTTTAGGCCACTTTTCCCTTGCACATACACTGTACTGTACACATGTAAAACATGGAGTAGTTCTTCACTGCTCTGTTCTGACTGATCATTTTCATGAGATAACTGTCTGAAAAGGCTAATGAGCTGCACAGTGTCAACACGTGGCAGTGCACGGGCCAAAACACTTTTGACACTTGGACACACCCATTGTCAGTCATCACGGGGAGAAAGACAAAGAGTGCATGCAACTCCTCCAGCGTCTGGATGACTGCGTCTATCGGTGTGTTCAAAACAGCAACAGCAGCAGCCAGTAATGTGGAGTAGCTCCTTCTGCTCAGCGGGCTTGAAACAAATGGGTTATTTAGAGCCTACTTCATTTGCACTTGTGGAGAAAGGGCAGAAAAGAAATGAGAACCCCTTGACGGTTCAGCATTGGATGTATTTAATTAGTCAATTCACTCCCTGCTTTGCCGCCTCACTAGGCACAATACTTCTTTGTATTTTTAAAAGTAATTGTCACTTGCCGCATCAGCATTCAGCAGATCCAGGCATGCAGTCAGGAGCAGAAAAAAAACAGTCCCCTTGTCTCTACTAAGAGCTTGTAAAAATAGGCACACAGGCGCACATTATGCTGCTTGCTGGTCAGAGATAACCTAAGGAGACCGGATGCCGTGTTCACAAACCATGAAGCAGAGGTGTGGGCATCAGCGGCTCCAGCAGCAATCAGTAACAGATCAGTTTGCTTTATTCAACTGGCTGAGCCCTGCAGGCAGTTTTACTGGTTAACACGGCCAAAATTGTCTCATCTTGATTTCCAGTAAAAGCCAAAGCTCTCAAATGTCACACTGATCCACACATCACAAAATATATTCAAAACATGTATGAAAAAATATTACCTTATTGAAAAAAAAATCTTAATCTTACAAAGAAACAAGACTGAAAGACTACAGCCATGCTCGCTGCTCTGAGGCTACACTGAGCAGCGGTGCGTTGAGCTAAATGCTAACACGCTCACAGCAACAGTGCTAACATGCAGATGTTTAGGGGGTATAATGTTTACCATCTTCACCATCTTAGTTTAGCATGCTTGCGCGCTAGCATTTGCTGATTAGCACTAAACACAAAAGGCCGACAGGAATGTCATTTACTTTGCGGGCACAAACATAAAGTCAAAGGACTGTTAAAGGTATTAAAATTCATCTTGCAGGGAATGTGAATGTGTGTACAAAATGTCACAGCAATCTATCCCGTAGTTGTGAAGACATCCGGCTAAACACCACAAATATCAACCTCATGGTGGAACTAGAGGAAAAGTGAGAGGATCACTGAAGTCGGTCAGATTCATCATCTGGGAACTGTGAATGTATAAAAATGTCATGGCAGTACATCCAATGGTTGCTGAGATATTTTAGTCGGCACCAAAGTGGTGGACTGAAGAAATGACAGACTAACATTGCCGTCCATAGATCCATACTGCTAATGTGGCTAAAAAGTACTCTGACATACTGTAAGGACTACTTGACCAGGCCATATGACGATGAACTTCAGAGAGTGAAGAGTGTTTAATGTATGAAATTAAAGGGGCCATTTTCCGAGTTTAACCACACATTTTCATAATGATCCTCGCTACCACGCATGTTACATAAATACCATCAATCACTGACGCACACTCACACAGAAACCCACAGCTAGACAAAAATCACCTAGCTGCACAAGCTGTAATTACAGTACACTCAAGTTGAGGATGTACTGCTGTACCCTGGGGCTGAAGTGCCTCTATTATAAGCTTTCATCAAGAGCCAACTCAAGAACAATGTCCCACATATCAACCAGCAGAGCTCTCCCGTAGAGAGAGAAAAAAGAAAGGGAGAGGTGATACCACCAAACAGTTTAATCTGCTTCATACAAAAAAAGTTGAGAAATGGACAAACATACAATGTACATGTACAGGCTTTTCCAACATTGTGATACCTTCTGACATAACATTAAGAATGACAACTACAATGACATGTGAGGATCTCTTCTATGAAAAATGATTTGGATGTTCTTGTCATTGTCTTCCAGTATTGCATTTACTGGATATGCATTTCAGAAGTCTGGCAGCAACCTGTTTCAACATCAATCTGTTGGCAGGCGATGACACACTACCAAACATGTTGAAAGAAGCAACCAGAAACCACAACTTGACTGAACAAGCGATTCACCACTTGCTGCATTTCGTTCTGCAGTATTCTTCATTCTTGTACTTACTGGAACTGTGCAGGACATCACCTTAACATATACAGATATACACGACATGTATGGGTACATGTTCACAAAAGTTCCTCTCCCAGCTGTCCCAGGTCCTCTTGAATTCTTGACCAGGAGTGACAAGTGTGGTCTTGACCTCCTGGCATCTGACCTTTGACCTCACAGTCTCAGGTATGCCACCTAAGAATGACAGGCAAAAGCTTAGGAAAGGTAAAAGTCTCATATGTGCATGTGTAACATATGGCAATAAAATGAAAAAATGTGTCAAATTTAGCCTTTTAAATTTAGCATTTGTACTGTGCAATGAGGATTTTTGGTCCCCAAAGCACAGATGTACTGGATCTCTACGGTCTGCTGATCAGCACAGCAACCCATTATCTGCAATTACTGTCATCAAACAACAAAAAAACCACAGGTGGTAAGAGATTTAATCAACTTCAAAAACACACATGCAGATAAACAAAGCATAGAAAACAAATCTGCTCAGCCCTGCCCTCTCTCTTCCTCCATCTGCTGTTCCTGGGTGTTTGCCTGCTGCAGACAATGGCTGCGCTCCACTGAGGGCTCTATATTGGGATGATGGATGAGGGCATTTGCCTAACTCAAGGCCTCATCTTCTCCCTCCCCATGACAATGTCTGCTCACCACTCAAGCGCATCAATGGTAATTGATACAAATGATAACAAACGGCAACTGGAGGTGAGCTGCTGAAAACTCTGAGTCCCAGAAAAAGGACGGGGCGTGATGAGGAACCAGAGGAATGGGAGTACAGGCGGAGGAGAGAAGCTGGCTTATGATTGGAGGGTTGCCAGGCTGAAGCTGGGAAAATGAGGCTGGGGAAAGGGGGTATTGTGTTCCTCTTCCTCGACAAGTTGCAAATGAGCAAAGCACAAAACCCATTTGATTGACAGAAACAAACAACCTCACAACTCATCACAGTTTGATTAAACCTCAGACTGGAGCACAGAAGTACATTCCATCACCTTTTTGTAATTTTGAGGCTGGGAGTCCAGGGAGAAAGGCCAGGACAAAAAAAGATATCCAAAAAGGAAATAAAGACACTTCTCATGTGAAATAACCCTTCAGCTCTATGGAGCATTTTAACATCTTTAAGCTCATTGTTTTGGTTTTATTGCCTGCAACTTAAGGGTTTTAAATCAATCTCACTGCTCTCATCAGAGTGTATTTGGAGTTGGAGCATGAAGCAGTTTAAAAAAAAAAAAAAAGGTCCAAAAACTTACTGTGCAACACCTTTTCATCACTAAACAATAGACAGGAAAAGTTAGCGCTGATAACATGGTAGTGTTGTGTTTACAGCTTGTTGCTGCTGCCTCTCAAACAGACAAAACAAAAGACAATTTTAGTTTTTTCCAATTCTTTTCAATTGTTATCCTGCCTGGATAAACATGGAATAAAGCTACAATCTAGGGACCAGTCAATCAATAATGGTTATCTGCTGTGGTAAACCATAGCCATAACCATAGCCAAAGTACGAACAGATGAAAATCATTTCACAATGAACTTTCAAGACACTGAATTTACGCCTAGAAAAATGTTCTACTTGGATTCATTCCTCATTATTCAATAATGAACTGATTACCATGTCAGGAGAGAAAAAAAAGAGGGAAGAAACATAATATTCCCCAGCAGAGCTCCCCAGCATCATTAGGACCCTACCGGATGTCCAAGCTTGAGAAAAGAAGCAAATACAGCACATAGTTCCAATTCAGTCACTATGAGTTCTCTGGCTTTTCTCAGGAAATGCTGTGAATGCAAAGGTAAGATGCCAGCAGAGCCAATTTTGAAGTGCAAGTGGTGGATCCTCCACAACGGTGTACCTATCTGCAGCATGAACTGTGAAATCCAACAGCCAGCTGGTTGAGTGCATTCACCGTTTTTCAAATCAAATTTTTAGATTATGAGAAGGCACACAGGAAAGGTTCTCATACAGTTTATATTTAACAGCATTAAGGTTACATGAAGAAGGTCTTTAAACTGGCAGGGATGCTGACAGCAGGTCTGCCCAGAACCCTTGATGATAATGTGCTTAAGGATGTTTCAGCTCTTTGATCTCGCCAAAATTTAGTTTGAGCTTTAGCATACTGAAACATACAACATCACTGCAAAGCCTTAAAACTAATTCATCTACCTGTAGCAAGAGATAACCTTTGAGTTTTTATTTCCATCTCTGCTTTATTTGTAGAAGGGGCTTTACAGAACCTGGAGGTCTGGTATTAAAAGGTTCTGAGACAATGACAAAAGGCAGGTATGAGGAAGTCTTTTGAGCAAACAGGTACCCTTTGATGCTTGGTGTTTAGGTACTCTCTACACATCAGAAAGGTAAGGTGATAAAGATTCAAAGTTTAAACTGTCAATATTTGGAAAGCAATTGTTCTTGGGATGAGTCCTGCAGCTCCATCAAAGCTGTTGTGAAATTTCTATTACACTGTGGTTCACTGTGGAGCATCTAGTTCGTCATCAAAAACGGTTATTAATCAATAAAGTTCGTGTGAAGCAGCTGAGGCAAGGAAGTGATTTAAAAATTCACTGTAAAAAAATAATATAGAGCGGCATCGAGGAGATAAAATCAGCTCGCATTTAATTAAAACGTCCACTGTGTGGGGTGGTGTTTTGTTGAAACATGTTGAAGGACATCATTTGTTGATCCAATGCAAAAAGACGTGAAACACTGAACCCAAAAAAAACACTGAAAAATCAACTGACATGGACACATTCGGAACATGATGGGGGTGTCGATTTTCTTATCACAAAGGGATGTAGGGGTACGCCAGTCAAAGCAGGCTAATAACCGCTGCTTTAAACATTAATGCACGTTATGCAACTTTACGCTCATGCCAGGTATAACCAATGCATACACTGAAGATCTAGTTCAACAAACTGCATCATTTCCACCACAGTGGAGGTAAACAACACGGAATTGGCATTACAACATTTTTGTTCTAATTAAAGATCAATATCAGCCTCATTTATATCGTCAAGTGGAAATATCCTCATGTCAACACCGGTGAAAAACCACATCACAGACCCCCTGCTCTGCTGATGAATTCCTCTTCTCCTCCATTGGTCTTCGTGCGATGAATCGAGACATGTGCATCTTGGGGGAACTAATCTATTTCGACAAAGTGCAGCCGCTCCTGGTGTGAAGCTGCGCGGACTGCAGAAACAGGCGATGGCTATGGGTACGTCTCCTCGCTTCCTTATTGTAAAGCGGATCTGTTTTTGGATCAGTTTCTGTCTAACCTACATGCCGTCTCTGTGTGAGTGAGGCGGAAATTAATTAGGCGGGGGGGGGGGGGGGGTCTGTTCGCGGGGTAAAGAGTGACACTCAGAGCTTGAGCCACTTTACACCCCATTACACTGGCAGGCCCAGGGATGGAGGGCGGGGAACACAGCAGCCCAGACAACAGCAGACATTCCACATGCAGCATAATAACAGGCTGAATTATGGTGCAGGCTTTGATCCACTCACAGGGCTAACCATACACACACACTGTCCAAAACAGTTACCAGCAAACTGTTGGAGTTGGTGTCATATTGTGCTGATAAAAAAGTGTTTCATCTGTGACGTTCACATCTGATGTGATGATATGATGCAGTTTGCCTACATATTTTATGCAGAACAGAGTATGTTATATATTCATCCCCAGATCAGACCATGTCTTTTCAGTCTGTAGTGGTTATGCATTGCGGCTGCATTTTAACAACCTTTTTCATGCCAGACATTCTGACATCATGGCAGGAAAAGCAAAGTTGTAATTAATAATGACCGCACTGCATTTAGGTGAGCCACTTCCTGCACCCTGCTGCAGGCGTTTTTCACAGCTGACATTTTGACTTCTCACAGCATGAAAAGCACAGTTGTTACGAATGAATCCTCTTTTTTCGTTTAAATTAACTACTAATGACTTAAATGATAGCTCAGTAACTTTAAGTGTCCCAGTAGCCAGCAGCAGCTCACCTAAATGGAATGCTGCCGTTATTAATGTTCCTGTTAATATTATAAATACCACAGCCGGTGTGCGTTCATGTTAAGTGTCTTGAGATGTTTATTTTTTAACACCGGTGCCACGTTGAGGAACAGTCTTCTGCTACACATCAAGTTTTTAAAAATGAGCGGGGCTTCCAGAGATCAGGTGACAACTTATAAAATGAGCAGGGTAGCAGGTTTAAAATGTCACCTGCAATGGAAATTTAGCTGTCTTTGTGTCTTCTTTCCCTTTGAACATCTGGGGACCATATTGGAAATAAGTGTTATCACTTTAGCACGTCATCCTTAGATTCTTGTTTTTTTTGTGTCTAACAATCGACAAATAAAATCAATCGAGAAATGATATTAATTAAAGCTGCGCTTGTGCTGCTGTACCACATCAAAATGTCATGAAAAAGGTTTATAAGTATGTGGAGTTGGGTGACCTCGCATAACTCTCTGCATAGCTCCACTTCAACCTGAGCAGAGATCTAGTCAGCCAGAATAAGTGAAAGCACCTGTGTGGGAGTGCTGGGCCTGTAACATCCCTCTACACTTTCTCTTCCAAATAACTGATTTGGAGTTGTTGGGTTAAATGTGTTCAACTCTGTCTGATGGCGAATGAACACAATAAAAGATTTGCCTTTAAATGAGGCAGAAGGGACTGTGAATGGTAATACCACGCGCCCCTCGCAAGAAGCCTTTTGCTCACTTGAGCAATCAAAAGGCATCAGTAGGAAAACCAAAGCTCACGACACCCTCCCTCGCTGCTCCTCTTTCTCTCTCGTACTTTTCAGATGGTGTTTTAACAAGGACGCTCAGACCATCTCTGGTGACTCTTACTGTTTCCTGTCCTCTGCCACCTGTAGCACAAGGTTCTACTATCAAGAAGTGTTCAAGAGTGTCATTTTATCACACTCTCTTTACTGCTGTAACCCTCTGTCTGTAGCCTTCTTCATTTCAGCACAGCCCAATTTCTCCCCCCACCCACCACAACTAATACTGTTTATCGTTGTACCACCATCTGTACAAGAAAGGAGAAGAACTGAATTTTCCTTTATTTCTCGTACTCAGAGCTCATGGTGTGACAGCAAAAGCATAGTAAGCACTTTAAGGTGTGAGGCCCAATACTTAAAAATTAGGATAGCAATCTGGCAGAAGTGAGCCCTCTGTTCCAAATTCCACTTCTAAGGTGACATACTGCTGAATTTCAGATGAGAAACTGTGTTTTCCCAGAAAGACAGATCACAGTATTACAGCAAAATATTAGTGCCGTCTCTTCGAGCTCAGGCTGACGTTGGATCACACCCTGATTGGCTGCTTAGCTTACACACTTACATACGTGTTTATGCTTCCATTTTAAACATGCAAGAGAAGCAAGCTGTTTACCAGCCCTTAGCCAAGGATGTGCTAGCTATGGCCTTGGAGGTAGTGCTAGATAACTACTGGAGTGAGCCAGTTAGCCAGCACATGCTAACAATTACAATGTACATCAGCAAATAAACACATTTATTCCATTCTTCATACTTCTGCCTTTTGCTCCTGTGGTTTTAGAGAGGCTACAAAAAAAAAAAGATACAACCAACCAATCATCTCTTACTACAGCTCCATACATGATGGAGAAAGGGGTTTCGCGAACATTCAGCTACCACTAAAACAAATAACAGCATGAAAGTGTAGTGAAAGTCTGTTTCATTTCAATATTGAATACTGATTGAGTTATTAATGTGAAATCTGTACACAAATTCTAACATAAAAACAAAAAATACATTAATAAAGATTCCAGTGTGTTAAGATTATGAGAGGCTCAGAGCAAGTGAACGCCCCTCGCCTGGGCTTACAACAAAAGAGGCTTTACACGATGAACAGCAGATTTCCCTCTCAAAGATCTGCTCCCTGAATATTATTCCAGCTCTTGTATTGTTAGGCAGATGGGAAACTTGTTTCAGTGGTAGGAGTCACTTCCTAAACTTTCTGAGCAGGAAGTGGAGGATAATGGCGCTAATTACCCCTGTGACTATGTTTAAACCGGCTCGGAAAATAGAGTTGTCAGCAAAGTTAACACCTCCTATTTTCTAGTCAGAGTGTTTTTCCCTGGCAATTTGGGCGAAATATACACATTTTGCACAATTACAGGTGTGTAAAAGACAGAATAAAGCTGACAGGAGTAAAACCTTACGTTTGACCCACATAATCCCTTAAGCGAAGCTGTTAACTGAAAGCTCTGAATCATGAAATTAATTAAGGCGGGATAAAAAAACACTGTCAAGCACTACTGAATAATGGATAAACAAGGTGCTATAAGTAAGAAGTAAAATAAGTGATTGCTGTCAGCTAAAAGAATCCGTTGTGCCGCTAATAAAGCTTTTTACAAAAGATGAAGATAAACAGGAAGACTTCCAGCATCTCTCTGCTTATATTTATGCAGTGTCAGCATAAGCATTTTACAAACATCTAAAAAAATGTGGCTAAGCCAATGGCGGACATGCCTTGGTCACCATCACTTGTCATTATAGAACACAGTAACTGCCTCACCTCATAGGACCTCATGCGGCGCGTAGACGCGGGGAGTGTAGCGTTGCTGTCATCCATCACTTGCAGCAGCTCCTCACACACCTTCAGCGGCAGCACCACGGGATGTCCTATGGCATTGACCTCCCAGCTAGTTACAATGCTGAAAACACACACAGAGGAGAGTAGGAGTGATTTAGAGTGACTTCCACAGCATTATACAACCGAGATGATGTCCAAAATAGCTGCTGTAAATCCCAAAATGAAGCATTTGTCCTGACGTTTTAATTAAGTGGTTTTGAGCTATAAACTGCACTAGATAACTAGGGATACATAAAAGTGGATTGATGGCGTGTGTGTCTGTGTGTGTGTCTGTGTGTGAGAGAGATGAAGAGGGAACTGAAAGGAGAAGAGGAAGAGTGATTGAGACGAGAAAGATTGATGCTCTATCAGTGTGTGGTGCTGATCCAGTTTGTTTGGGTGACATTTAGCCATCTGTGCAGTTCCTGAGAGGGAAGAGTCTTCTCCGGTTTGGGCAGTTCTACTTAAGACACCACGCTGAAGACACACTAATGCTATAGCTGTGTTTACATGGATGGGATATTTGCTATTAGCCACTCAACAAACAGTATCTTAATGAGGTCAAGCTGCTTACAGAGAGATCATCAAGTTGTCACATATACATACTGACCCAAAGCCAGCCTGTATCATAACTCTTTTAGTCTAGAAATGCAGTTAATGTCATCTACAGTAACGTTTGATTGCTTACATGTCAGCATGAATTGTGTGGCCCACACAATTTTTCCATTAGACTCGATTTCCATATCTATGAGACCTAAATCCCATTGTACCGGACTGTGATGGTGCCTGCGACTTTCACTCAAGTCATAATCAAGTCACCGCCATTAGTGACAAGCGTAATCCACTTAGGCATTGGCTCACTGATTCTCCAGCCAATTATTGGCAGTTTTAACAACACATACTGCAACCTCTGGCTGCACTGGGCTGTAACCGACTGTATCCTGAATAAGAGGGCTATCATCCAGGGAGTTTAGCTCCCCAGGCATAACATTTAATTTAAAAGTGTCAGAGATGAGTGATGGAGGATGAATGGTAAATTATGTAGGGGGAAATGGAAGTGTGAGTAACACCAGCATTTAGCTTTGCAAGACTTCGGAGAAATGTCAGAAAAAGGGGGAAAATTCAGAAAGCAGTTGATCACGTATGAAGCGCCTTAAAGCCGAGACTTTCATTCTGGTTTGTAACTGACGTGGAGCTGGTGATCAGTTCAGGTTTAAGCACTGAACAGAGAATAATAAATAGAGGTAGACGGATAAATCGGTCGGGCAGATACGTCGGCACATAAAGTCACAGATGTGTTTCAGATACTTAGACGGTGTCACCGTTACACAGTGTGTCCACCACTGACAAGTTCAGTTTTTATCTATGACATGTTCTGCTCAGTGGTAAATTCTTCAAAATATAAAAATGTGGGATCTGATTACATACATTAAGATTTAAAATCTTAATATTATATTTATGTGTATATATAACATACATTGTTGTATCAGTCTAACAGAGTAAGGCCTATTTGACTGTAAAGAACAGACTTTTTTATTTCTGGCAGGGGTTAAAATTATCTGTGCAGTATGAAACAATTCACACAATAGGTGAAAAGCTGTAATTAAGATTCTTATTCAGGCTTGACAAAAACACCAGTGCTCCAGACAAGAGTTGCTGTCATGGCTTGCGTTATTACCAGGACGATGTCTTTCTTACCCAGCATGCACCTACGGTGAGACGGCTTCCCGTGCACCACTCGGCTCATACAGTTTATCGTGCCTTTAAATGCATTCTTGCCGCTTTGACTAAGAAGACAGGCCTTTCTCCTTTCATGTGAGCTTTTCCTCTAATTACCCTTTCTCCGTCAGTCAGCCGGTGGGGGCTTGTCAAAATGGTAGAAACATCAAAACTTCTCTGTTCTGCCTTCACTCCACGCGGCTGCAGGGATGGGGAGGAGGGAAAAAAAACGCTGAGTGCTGATTCAGTTGAAAATAATGAGGGTGGAAGGCTTCTCCAGCGGGGCGCTGCTGTACTGAACATGGAGAACCACATGCAGCACATCCACCTACACCTTCTCTAATGCATCACAGCGAGGCACACCGAGCCTCTCTGCAGTCAAAACAACATCGCCTGTATGTGCAACAAACACGAGCGTGGCTTCTGCAACTGACAACACTGAGGCGATAAACACCTTTGATGGCAATTTCATTTGCAAAATAATAGACAATTACGTCTGAGCGGGACCCTGAGTGCAAAGTGTTCTAATAAAACCTAAAATCTGTTCACCGACAAAGTAGCCTTTCATCCCTCGCAGTGAGCCGAGACAGGCGGTGATTGAGAGGGTGTGCTGGAAAGATGAAAGGATGAGATTAAGAAGAGGAAAACAAAGATTGAAAAGGGGGGATTTGGAGGGTGGAGGATGCGGTAAGAGTCCTCGCTTACTCTCTCTGCTCGATGCCTGTGTGAGAGCAGGCGGTGTAGAGGAGTTTCAGGGCTCTGGCGGCTCGGGGTGATGGACTGTGAAGAGCGGGGGAGCTGATAGACCTCTCACCCCCGACGCACGTCTCTGGGACTGACACTGTGATGGAGTCGCTGTTCAGTAGCCAGAGCTGCAGGAGGAGCAGACAGGTCACTTAACACTTGAGATACACGTGGGTGGAGGAATCACACTCCACCACATAAGCTCTATGCATCTAGCCATGCACGCCGCGGCTAGAGTGACACTTCGGGATGATAATGTGCTTTTAATGACCATCATATTTTGCTTGGGGTCGCTCAGTAAACATATTTAACATTAAGGCTGTGAAGAAAACACAGGGGTTAGATAGCATGGCATCCATCTCTGATATGATGCAGCATATTTGATTTTATGTTCATGAAAGAATTTGGTCCATTTTGGTCCAGTTTCACACAAAATGAATTATATTGTTATTACTTTTCAGTGCCCTAACAGCTTAAAGTCTGCCAAGACTAAAATCTGTGGAAAACTGGAATATTTGGGACGTTTTATGGTATGCAAATGGAGAGACGTGCTTATTAGCAGAAATCTCACCTGCTAGCCTCAGTTAGATAACGTCAAATTGGAATATAAACATATACAACTTACATTATGTGCAAAAATACGACTACTACCCAAAACTGCAATATGAAATGGACAAATCTGGTCCTGGTACAAATTAACAGATTAATTGGACAATTGCAATGTCTTTTTATTGCTGTAATGTCTTAATGTCTGGTGTTGTAAAAGGAGCCACTTGTAATAATCCACTTGTAGCTGATTTTAAAGAAGCCTGGCAGTATGCTCAACGAGTCTAAAATCATAGCCAATCAGCTTTTCACATCACATTAAAGAACCTACAACGTCACTCCTTCCCATTTATCAAATAATCTAGTCTATTTTTACTAAAATGTCATTTGATTGTCTGATTAAGCTTGTTCTTACCAGCAAGAAGGCCTTTCCATCAGGAGTTTGGACAGAGAAGTGGAAGGTGCTCATTGAGCTGGACAGCCCCAACAGCCTGGCTGCTATAGTCTTCTCCAGGCAGAGAGATCTGTCAGAGAGAGACTTTTATTTACATCTCCAGTCTTTATAGAGCGTATTAACTTTCAGGCATTTCACCACATACACTCACAGTAAAATAGAATGAACGTATTGATGGCTTTTGGCAGGATGGCACAGTGTTCATGTTTCTCCTTGCTCATCAAACGCTGGTCATGCTTATGTCCGGCTTTGAAATTGGTACCATAAATCACAAAAATCCAGCAAATCATTGAGCTCATGTACAATCGCTTTAAAAGGAAAAATGCCTTTCAAAAGCTGGTGAAACAAACAAAAAAAAAAATCAATCAAAGTGAGACTCTGATGCTTGTGTAATCTAGAAATGATTCAAACTTGCACTGCAGGAGACGTGGCTGCTATTAAAATGTTTAATTCAGACCCACAATGGTAACATTGTAATTATTTTAGAAAAAGCCTGAGCACAGTGCTGATATGCGTCATCCCCCAGAGTTTTAGCAAAATCCAATCAGTGCTGTGTCAGATATTGTGTGAGACAGACATACAAATGAACTGATTTATAGTCTCTGTACTGATTTTACTGTGAGGACAAAAATACACAACAGTCCCAATCCTTCACCTAGATGGACTGTGTGTGACTTCATAGTCTCTCGTACATCCCCTGCATGTAACAGCTACTTTTTATGTATATGGTCTTCTGTGGTTTCATGATTGTCACCACTGTGCTTAGATAAAAACCTGCCTGTGAAGTGAAGTTTCTGGCTTTCTGTCTCCCACAGCGGGCTCCACCACCACCTGTGTGATGTACAGTTTCAGGGTCCCTGTGAGATACGACAGAGAACGGCTCATATACACAGCTGAAAATCATTGATTATCATGAAGGTCTATTGGAGCGATGTATACCTGGTGCGACAGCCTCTCCCAGCTCTGATGAACAGCTCTTGCAGGAGATGAGGGCCAGTCGGCGGCAGGGTTTCTGCTCGTAACAGAAAAAAACAACAACAAAAAAACAGAAAACCATTCACCACAACACACCCCCATCTTTAACTTGGCTGTTTGAAAACCACAATCGATAGCCACTATAACCAGGATGGAAGACAGAGGAGGAGGAGGGACAGTGAGAGATATATGGCAGGCAGGCAGAGTGTCATTTGTTCTCCTGCTCTTTCTATCAGCCTCTCTTTCTATTTCTCTCACTTTCAGTCATGCAAAGAGTGCCACTCGTGCAGAGAATGACTGATAGAGGAGGGAGAACAAACCTCGGCTACAGAGCGCTACAGCTCGACTTCACTGATGCAGCCTCATGAGGAGTGCGCGTCTGTGTGGAGAAGATACTGTATGATACGACTACGAATCCAACTTTTGGAACTTTGAAATGCTGGTTTGAAGGCTTTGTCTTAACAACGGAGGAAACTGCTTGCTTTCCTTTGCCTGCTCCTCACCTTTGGATCTTGACTGTCCTCTGAGCCAACAGGGCTCACTTCCTCAGTAATAGTCTGTTCACAGCTGCCATCTCTAGCCAGGAGGAGGAAGGTGTCACCCAGTAAACAATCCTCTGCTCGGGGTAGCAGCTTCTTGTTAGCAAACGGATCTGGATGGCAACACCAGTCGTCCACGATGGCGTTCCAGTTGCCATTAGGGAGAGGAAGAACTCGCTTAAACACTCTGAAGAAGAGAAAAGGCAATTACAGGTTTTGTTCATCCAGTGATATTTGGAAATTGTATCAGCTGTTATCTTTCATAAGCACACAGTTTCCCTCGGACCAGAGAAGATCAGAATACAAAAGAGAAAAATCTGAAAAGGAAAAAAAGGACCAGACACCAGAGACTGAGGATGATCCATCATTTATCTCAGTTGTTTCTTAAAGGTGCAGGATTTAGTCTAGCCTAACCCTTTCCTATGGGGGCTGCTTAAAACACTTATATCGTGAAAGGCCCTCTCTAGAGCCAATGTCTGGTTTGTTCATTATGGGATACTGTAGAAACATGGAGGTGGAATATCCGAGGAAGATGACCTGCTCCCTCTGTAGACATAAAAAGCTAATTCTAAGGTAACGAAAACACGCTTCTTCTTTTCAGGTGATCATACATACATATACTGCATATATCAGGTGATTATATGAAAATATGAGTATTAACATTACATTACATTTCTGCCAATAGATCCCCTCAAAATAAATACAATATTGGAATATTATCACCTCATCAGTTTGTTCTGGCTAACGTGTAAGGATAATCCTTAAAAGCAGTATTAGGATTCATATGAATATGTCATATTTCTGGCCCCCCAAGTGAATTTAAGCAATATTTACTCTCCTTTCAGTTCTATTTTGGTTTCCACAAACTCCTGAGGGAAATATCTGGCTCTTTAGTGGCTTAATGCTCCACTATGTTTTCTAGCTAGACGCTAAAGTTGTTTTTCTACCATTTGATGCTGGGCAGGTAGCATACAGTGCGTTTATTGAAATTACTTCACTAAAATGAGGTTGATGAGAGCTGTGAGACTGATGTAAAACATTAACATTTTGGTTAACTTGTCAGGCAGCTGGGTTCTCGAGACCCAAAGATCACACGAGACCACAAGCGCCGAGAATCCATCTTGCCAGGCTCCAGGTTATGCACCTGTGGCCAAACCATAGTCGTTCTGGACGAATCAGCATTATATTTATACTTGCAGCTTCGGGCGGTATGATTCTCGTTAAGAAACAACAATGGCACCTCCAAGAGGTTAGCATAGATGCTACTATAGCTAGTACTGAACGATAAAAAAAAAATCATGCTGCAATTATTTAGACAGATATTGCGATATTGGTCACGATTTTAGAGGAAATGATAATTTTTGAATTTCATGGCACTGAAGGCTCTTCTCGAAAGAAAATATTTTTTCACTCTTCTCCCAACTGGCTTCGGTAACTGGTGGAGGATTTAGTGGCATCTAGTGGCAAGAGTCCTACTACAACATGTGGTTCTCCTTTCTCATTGGTTAAAGTAAGCCCATAACGGATGGTGATAGACAGATGCTTCATCCAATCACCTGCTAATTATTTTTGAAAGTGACTTCCCAGATGGTTCGCCATAACAAACCTTCTGGTGTGTCAGGTTACCATTTTGGGCCTTAAAACCAAAACAATGAGCTGAAAGGCACTAAAAAAAGAACAGCAGAACAAAGGGGAACAGCAGAGTTCAGTGATCATTTCCTGCAGAATTATGAATAACAGCGACCCCTCCCTTTCCTGTTATATGTAGTCATTTGACCCATTGTTAATAGAAAAATACAGATTAGTGCAGCTTTAATACAATACTGGTTTTATTAAACCCTGTAAAGCACTTGGTGTGCACTATTTTAGGCTATACAGAGAATACTTTGAGAGAGTTCTTCGTGATGGCTGCAGTCAATGGCAGCATTAATATTTCTGAGCAGCCATAAAGTGGAACATACATTTTTGCTACAAAGCATAATGAGCCATAATGTTATTGAAATTATACCTTCCCTTGCTCCAAGCACTTCTCCTGGCATTTTCTACTTTCCTCAGCCCTTGCTAAAAACAAAAAAAAAAAAAGTTTTTGGCAACTTTCAGTGGGTTATTGCTGAGAAACATAGCCAGAGGCCAGGGGTCTGGGTAATGCAGCTATTGCAATTTTCAGCATGTCATACTGCTGACCAGAGAAAGCTACAAGCTTAAGGCAATAAGAACAATACCACTGTGCAGCTGAACCACCTCAAGGTAAGAAACGCAATTGTTTTTTAATAGGTAGCGCAGACCTTTACGTCACACCGACTCTATAACTCTAACCCAGTCATGTTGACAACTGTGGGCTCCAGCGCCATGCATCAATTTTTCTTTCCCAGACTATCACTTCTACAGCTGGGTCACAACATCAATAAACACCCGCTCCTCTTCCTGCGGAGGAGGGCGTAAATAAAAACCCATTTCCACTGATGCTCTTCCTCGCCCGTCTGCTCCTCACCTGTCCTCGAGCAGCCTGGTCATGCAGCGCTGGCAGTAGAAGCAATAAGTCTCCTTAGCCCGGAGTGTCTCCATCACACTGTCAGAAGCCTCTGTGGAGGGCCAAAGGCAAACAAATAAACGAAGCGGATTTGGTGAAAGGGTGGTAACCTTGTACAACAGAGCAGAAATCGATAAAATACTGTGTGGCGAAGGCGGCTTGGCTAGGCAGCGGACAATCAATCTGATTTTGATTGGATTTGTCAATAACTGTTCTTTGCTGTAACTTCCTCTTGCGTCAGGAGTGAAAGAAGAAGAAATCTCAGGAAATGCCAAAAGATGGAGTTTGTAGATATTATGCAATGACTCTGGGACATTTTTGAAGATAAGAGCTCAAATCAGGAGGGAGCATTTCTCACGACTCTGATGATAAGTTGCTTGTGGGCTGCTGAAGATCCCAAGAGCAAAATTTACACCTTCACCGTCTCAGATGACCAAGTGACTGGATCCAATTAATTCAGAATAGACAGCAAGCTCTAAATAGCAACCAAAAGAATTTGTTCCAGCCTTGGCACGGAGGAGTCCAGCAAAGCAGAGGGAGGTGGCACGTGTCTGGATGTGTTTCCGTACCTTCATCCGAGCTTCTCGTGACGCTAATGCGCAGTCTGAAATGCAGCTCCTCTCCACAAGATTCTCCCGCAGGCGTCGGCATGCAGGATCCCTGCTCGAAGGCGACTCCTGCCGGCAAAGTGAGGCTCAGCTCACCTCTGGGAGTTCGGACGCGGAGAGAAGACTCTCCACCTGTCACGCCCACATCTGCAGGACCTCTGGCCACATCTTTCCTGGATACAGAAAGAGAGAGATTCAATTATTTTGTTTCCTTGCCAAGAGGTAGATGAGTTATCAGAACCTCTCGTCTGTATGTTAAATATGAAAGTAAAGCCAGGTGACGATTAGCAGAGCTTAGCATAAAGACTGGAAACCGGTGGAATCTCCTAGCCGGGCTCCTGTCGTCTTGTTGCACCATGAGGTCACCAGGCAACCGATACAAGAACAAGTCCTCTACATAACACCTGTAAAACTTGTTTTTATACTTTGCACACAAGTGCAACAACGTGTTAATTAGTGAGCTTTAGGGGGCCAGTGGGTGGATTTTGTTATCTTCAAACAGCGTCAGACTGACCATTTTTCCTCGTTTACAGTCTTAATGCTAAGCCAAGCTAACCGGCTGCTAGCTGTGCCCTTATATTGAACGCACAGACACGAGATTTATCTGACGCTCAGAAAAAAACTGATTTTCCGAAACATCGAACTATTCTTTTCACGCTTCAGGAAACATTATGTCAAGTTAACAGATTAGCGTAGTCTATTTTTCTTTTCTATTTTTCACAAAAATGTATTCAAAAGTATTATGAGCTCTCAGCTGAGGAGGGTGGATCATTGTGGAATCTCTGTTCTTCATACTCATACATGATAAGTGAACAACAAGCCAATGTCTTTGGACGCTGGCTTGTTGTGACGTGCCAACATCAAATCATACAAATCATTTGGATTCAGCAGCCTCTGTAATTAGTCAAGGTCTCACAGAGACAGAGACTAATGAGTCAGCCTTTGGTGCAGAATATAGACTGAACACAAAAATAACTCTGTATTTACAGACAGTATATGAACAAAACCTGTTGTTTTCTCTGCCAAGCACTCCAGGTGGAGAGGTCATAATATAAAAATAAGAGTCCAATATTCTCTGCAGGACTGGGCCCACTAAAGTGAAGAATTGTTAGAAATAATGCTACTACAACCATAAATACCACCTCCACCTCTTGCTGGGTGCTGCTGTCTCAGCTACAGGAAGCTCTGTTTTAACTGAAAACAAACTGGATGCAGGCTGAGCAGCTCCTCTGGGATGTACTTCAGGGGACTTCATTACATTGTTCTACTTCTTCTCTTGCAGCATTGAAACACTGACAGTGTAGAATCCCACTCTGAGCGGCTGATGGCTTTAATTTCACCTCCCTTTTTTAGGATATGTTGAGCTTTAGCTCTCCGAGTCCTCACATAACTTTCAGCCCTAATTTAGTTGAACAATGTAGTTATTAGTTGTGAGAAGAGGATCTCTCCCGCTGTGCACTCGTGTACAGAGTCATCTCTTGGCTGCACATCCATCCAGGGAGAGGAGAGGACCAGGGCTCAGTTTACTGCCTGTCACATCTCCTTAACCCCATCTAGTGATGCTGTAGGTGAACTTCATCCACCCTCTGCAAGTAGTGACGTCCGAACCAAAGGCTCTGAGCTGTGCTGCTATAAAGTTAATTAATTGGTCATAATGATATGGACAATTTTCTGTTCACATGGCACTTTTCAAATGTAAGTTTACAAAGTGCTTTACAAACATAAACTAGAAAATACACACACTTAAAATACTATAACTCTTCTTTTATGACATAATCATATCATATTATATTTAATTAGCATGGTGTTAAAATATGACATCCAGGCTATAGCTCTGCTGTAGTGTGAGGTCAGGAGACACTGGGCACTGGGCTGTATTTAATGGACGTATCAGGCCCTCCCAACAGAACTCCCTGCACACTGAAACAGCACAACAGCAACAAGCCAAACGAACCAGATGTGCTGAAAGAAGCAATATCACACTAAATATACTCATCCTGTCACTCCACTGAGGCACAACTGTATCCACAACATGTACCTAATGTGTGAAGAATAAAAGTATTCATTGCGGATTGTTAGTGTTATATCATTATATTTGGGCTGCAACTAGTGATTATTTCAACTGACGACTAATCTGTCGATGAAATGAGATCAGTCCATTAAATGTCAGAAAATGGTGAAAAATCTTGTGTGTTTCCAAAGTCCACAAATGTCTCGTTTTGTCCACAATCCAAAAAGATTCAGTTTACTGTCGTGGAGGAGGAAAGAAACCAGAAAACATCCACATTTAAAAAGCTGTAATCACAGAAATTTCCCCTTTTTCTTTTTTCTTCTTAAAAAATTACTCAAACCGATTGATTATTTGTTTGACTAATCAATCAATCAATCAGCTCTACATTATATTATAGAATTATTATTATACATGCAGGTGTACCTTAATGTTGGAGGAAATCTGACAGCTTACTACACTTTTTTGTAGTTTAATCTTGAAGAATTCATCTTCCTTTATAACCTGATCTGATGTTTTGCAGGTACAACATTTATCTGAAAAGTACAAGCAACACCTTAACTAGTCAAACCTTCTCTTATACTTTATTTTTATTATGTTTTGCCATGTATGAACTGAGTCTACGCCTGTCGTATGAAATGTGCTACACAGATCATTTCGACTCGACTATGGCAGTCAGATAAATGTAGTGGAGGAGAAAGCACAACATTTCCCTGTGAACCGCAGAGGAGCAGAAGTGTGAAGTAGCGTTCAGTGGAAATATGCAAACAAATCACAACTACCTCAAAGGCGTGCCAAGCTCTCTGGAAACAGAATATTAGGACTAAAGTCTATTAACGTTATAGCCAAGCCCAGTTTGAAACGTTATTTCTCATGTGACCCCACATATGTGTCACAAAAACATGGCGAAGTTCAAACAATAGTTAGCCAAGTTTGGAATATGTCACTGAAACGACAAAGACTTAACATTTATAGCTAGCTGCTGAGTTTGGCTAAGTTAGCCAACGCTCTTAGCTAGCCTAGCTTGTAAATCGAATAGTGTTTCCATTTAGTTCGCTATCCATCAAAATAATTACCCGACAATAAGAAGTCCACTCTGAAGCCTTTTTCTCAGCTCCAAGAAGACTCCAACTCCATGTGTTTTGGCTGGCATCTCCAAGTCTGACATTCAGGCAGCGCAATGTTGAAACGGGATAACAAAAAGAAACCGTACACTGATGAAAACTCAGTGGCTGGTGACTGTTGGTAGTAACATACCATCTAAACTAAAACAAACATAAAAGCACGTCTGAATGACTTCATGTACAATGTACGAGCCAGAGGTTGGATCTGTCTGCAGCGTGACAATAGCGCCGGTGTCAAGTAGATTAAAGTAGAGAAGAGTTTCCGGTCAGACATTTCAAAATAAGATAGGATAGGCTGAGATTAAAATTAATTGTTGCCATGCCGGGGAAATGAAGTTATCACAGGCAGCAATAGTAGCAAGAAAAAAGGGAGACATAGAAAAAGAACAAATAGACAATGAAGAGGGATATAAAATAAAATCAACTATATATGTATATATATATATATATGTACATTATATACAAAAAGAGTATAAAAACAATATTGTCTTGAATATTTGAATTGCACATGGAAGATATGGAGAATAAAATGTAGTGCTTTGCACTATTGCACAGTCAAAATATGCAACACAGTATAAAAAGAATATGTAAGCAAAGTAAAAAATTGCACAAGATATTTGCACAGATGTAACCTATTTTAGCAAATGTTAGAAGTGTTAGAGTAGTTAGATTAGTGCAAACAGTAGGTTTTCTGATTATGTGATGTGAAACAACATCAGCACAGTGCTACATCATATGATGTTGGAGTAACAGCCTGACAGCTGTTGTGGTAGTGTTCCTTCTTGCACACTGGACGGAGCTGATTAAGACCTCCACCGTCTCATGCAGGGGGGGAGAGGGGCTGTCCGTGATTGATGTCAGCCTGGCTAACATCCTCCTCTCACCCACCTCCTGGATGGTGTCCAGTCCAGGACAGAGGCAGCTCTCAAGACCAGTTTGTTCAGTTTCTGTTGAAAAACTATGACCCATGGTCAGATTGAACTGTTCGGCACCACATATATATGCTTTTGGACCTATATGTAAGCACAACTAAACTTCCTTTGTACAGGGGTTTCAATATTATCTGTTGTTATTATTTTGACCAAATGTCCTTGAATGTGCAATTAAGGATGTGTGTTTGAAGGGCGGAGTATTTGTTACAGCTACACAGTCGAACCACTGGGAAATGTAATGACATAATACTGAACAATAATATATAATTCAAAACGGGGACGCTATAATTGCCAAAGTCAAAGTTGAACTCTTCTAGTGTGAAAGCTCTCCAGCTTTTCTTTTGAAGACAGAGCACAGGGTTTCGGAGATGTTCCGGTGTGACTGCGGGTGCTTTGACACAGCTGAGAGGCGGAAGACGTCCATGCGGAAGCCCGGAGCAGTTGGACGCTATGGTTGGACGTTGAGCTGATCTGCAGTGCAGTCTGGGAGCTGTCAATCGTGTCGCTTGGTATCTCTGGCACTGGAAGCTGCCGATGCGCTCATCGCTGTTTATTTACATACTGCGGGACTCTACTAAGAGAAACAAGAATATGTAGAGTATAATTACCTATTGTGTGCTTCCAAAGCCTTCTTGTCAAGGGACCTGACTTACATGAACGGGTGACATCGGAGCCGGGCCCTGCATCTCCATCATTTAAACAACCTGCTACCAACGTTAGCTAGCTTGCTAGTGATATTATTGACGTTGTCAGCCGTTTTTTTACTCGGCGAACCGGACACATGATTGAATGACATTTGCTGGTCTATATCCTATAACGGTAAGATTTTATATCCTCTTATATTTTTAGCGTTATTAGGGGCCGCGTACGTCCGCAGACATCTCACCTAGCTTGTGACAAGGTAGCTGTTAGCCGTTACTGTAATAGTTACTCTGTCGGAAGTAACGCGCTTATTATCTATAACTGCTACTCTGCGAATATTCCTTAGCCGAAGTTGCGTTTGCAGTCATTTTCGTTAGCGTTACTTGTGTTTTTTTATCAGAACGTTAACATAAGTATAGTACTGTTGTCTGTACGGCAGGTGTGCCTGCCTGCTTTTCTGTTACTGTATTGTTGACACTCAACAGCCTGACTCAAGTCTGTTTAGCTCAGTGAGAGCTAAACTGTTAGCTGTCACAAGCTAGCCTTTCACTCACAACCTCACGTTTCCTTGAATTTTCAGCTTAGCTACGTGACCGCGTCAGGCCATTTCTCAGGACTCCATTCACCTCTGTGTTTTATCTGCCATAAACACGTTTCAGCCGGACATTTTGACCTGTCGCAGCATGAGAAGCACAGGTGTGATGATTAATAACATTAATTAGTTGCAGTGTGTGTCAAAACATTTGCTGGTGCGAGCTTTTTAAATGTTCTTCTTCTTGAGTATTTAGGTTTTGAGTTCTGGGAAATTGTGATGAGTGTCACTTTTTTTTTTGACATGTTGCAGACTGATCGAGTAATCATGAAAATAATCAGCAGATCAATCGATAAGGAAAATAATTGTTGGTTGCAGCCCTACCAATATGGTTTTCTTATCGTTATTATCATTATCAAAAAAGTATACCATGAAAACGTCTTGCTGAGTGGGCAAATCTCACTTTCCTGTTCTGTTACTTTCCTTTTCTAAATCTGCTTGAGCCCCTCTTAAATTTCATGCTCATATAATACAAAGAGCACATAATGCTGTGATGTCTTAATATCACCTTCTTCCACTGCAACCATTACACTATTCTTCTGACTGAGGGACTAAAGGTCATAAGGCATGTTGTGTCAGGTGTGTTCATGTGCCAGTAAGTTAGCCTACATTCAGAGCCCAGTATAAAAGGAAGGTAAATGTAGCCAGACTTCCAGTGTTTATGTTTGTAATGGCAGCTTGCCGGCCTGCATGATACTGATGATACAGTGTAGCATTGATTTAACAACATCACAGCTTGCTGACAAGAGGCCACTCCACGGTAAAGCTGTGAGGACTGCCTTGTGAGGTGAAACACCAATCAGACTGATCCCTCTCCTGTTCACCTGCTGCAGGAATCTGTTGCGTGGAGTGTCGTTCTTTTACATTCAATGTTTTTCTCAGGTTTGTAGGAGTGATAGCAGCAGCAGCATTGTGTGACAATTGATGACTCTTCTTCTCTAAATGTTGCAGATTTTATTTTTTTTTTTTTATTTTGATGATTCAGCACATCACTCATCTTGCAAACATTTAAAACAAAGATTGTCATGCCTGCTCCTGATTTCTATGACTCAGCCTGTCAGCTCCAGCTGCGTCCTGACAAATAATGGACCACATACTGATTGATGGGCTCTGGCTTCTTTTTTCTTCGTGGTCAAGCATGAAGAAGACTGAACAAACCTTTCTCTCTTTCTTTTCTCTTTTGTTTTTCATTGCAGGTGTGATGTACATATGTGTGCCTGGTGTTTTACTTTAGCCTGTGATAACCACCCAGGAGAATGAATGCAGAGGAAGTGGAGCTGCTCAGTGACTCCAAGTACAGGAACTATGTGGCAGCAGTGGACAAAGCTCTCAAGAACTTTGAGTACTCCAGTGAGTGGGCAGACCTCATCTCTGCTCTGGGAAAACTCAACAAGGTAATGGTCTCAGGCAGGCTACATGTAAAGGTTTCATGACTGCGCTGAATTATACAAAATAAATAAGCAGTTTGCGTATGCTACTATATCATGATAAGAGAAGTAAAAACACTTTTGTCTTCCCCACATCCACCATTCTTTGCATCCTGTCTCAGGTTTTGCAGAACAATGCAAAGTACCAAGTGGTTCCCAAGAAGCTGACAATAGGGAAACGGCTGGCCCAATGCCTCCACCCCGCCCTGCCCAGCGGGGTCCACCGCAAGGCCCTGGAGACCTATGAGATCATCTTCAAGATCATTGGACCCAAGAGGCTGGCCAAAGACCTCTTTCTTTATAGGTAATACTGTAGTAATACTCACAGTGTACAATCAAGTTTGCTGGACATGTTTTCACCTTGTATCAGACTCTGATATCACTCATATGTTTTTCATCACCGCAGCTCTGGGCTCTTCCCTTTACTCTCCAATGCCGCCATGTCTGTGAAGCCTGTACTGCTGGGGCTCTATGAGACCTACTACTTGCCCCTGGGTAAGACTCTGAAACCAGGACTACAGGGGCTACTGACCGGGGTACTGCCAGGCCTGGAGGAGGGCTCTGAGTATTACGACAGGTGAGACGAGTCGGAATGGAAAGAAAAACACATTAAAAGCGCACACGTGGGCATTGGAACAAGCCATTAGCAGAAAGCATTTTATAGCATAATGTGGAAGGGCATTGATTTCAGATTATATGAATGATACATGAGATATATGACTCACTGCAAGAGGACTATTGTTTCCAACTCAAGACACATCCCAAGACTTGCGTCTCTTCGACTAGATGGTTTTACAATTCAGAACGTGTTTGATACCAAGAATTACCTGCAGACATTTGCATCTACTGTGTTTACATTTACTGTCTTGAGAAATGCCGTTATTACTGTATTTTCTTCATATCCAATGCTTTTCCTTTTTCATTGTCATATACTTAATATATGCTGTCAAAGGCTGGGAGATTATTCATCTCGTCAGTGCTACCTTAATCACTGTCACAGACCCTAGAGGGCGCTGCAGGTACAGGCTCAGACACAGTGACACCATAGAGGGGGAATAAAGAGGCTGCGTAGGACTTTTTCATGATACTTATCGACCACTTACGATGGCTCAATTAGAAATACTGTCAGTGTCTCAGTAAGCAATGCCAGATGTGATTAATGTTATTACTAACACCTGTACTTTCCGGGTGTCATGTCAGAAAGTCAGTGGTGTAAAGGCCTATTTATACAGGTCAACATGTGAACTGTCATGTTGTTTCGCATTGAAAATTTCTACTGATTGTATTTTAGTTTTAGTACTGGTATATCAGATTTGCAGTATTTTACATTTCTTCTTTGAGTTTATTTTGCTTCTGTCACTTTGCAGATGCTAACAGGAGGTTGCATTATTTTTACTAGCTCCTGTTGCAATTTCCTGTTACTGTGTGCTGTTTCAGTAATTCACTTTCCACACAGGATATTTAAGTGCCATCATATCTTAAAGCAGTGTTAGGATTGTGAAAAATCAGCATGATCTTATCAGCATAAATCAAGGAAGTGTCCCATCTGTTATGAAATTTCACAGATTCGCCTTATTTGTCCAAATCAAATGCTCACTCTTTCTTGTGTGTCTCTTTCATAGAACAAACACCCTGTTGGAGAAGGTGGCTGCAGCGGTAGAGCAGTCAGCCTTCTACAGTGCCTTGTGGGGCAGCATCCTGACCAGCCCTGCTGTGCGTCTCCCCGGGGTGACCTTTGTTCTGCTGCACCTCAATCGCAAGCTCTCCATGGAGGACCAGCTTTATGTCATGGGCAGTGACATTGAGCTCATGGTACATGACAGTCCACGACAATACAAGCATCCTTTGTCAAAATTCTAGATGAAAGAATTGCATGCTGCTAAGCTGGAAAATGGACTCTGCACACCCGATAGTTCTACTGATGGCTCTGATGGACAAAATTTACTTCACCTTTTTCCTCCAAAGTTGCAGTATAGTGAAGCGGATGTTTCAGTGCTATCAGTTGATTAGCATCAGTTCAATGTTTTCATCAAATTTTAGCATACGGAAATGCAAATTTGGAGTAGATGGGTCAAATTTCAAACCTTAACTGACTCAACATAAAGAGAGGGAGGTCTGCGCACAGTGGGTACCACGGAGCCAGAGGTGCTGCTAACTGCAAGCTGAACATCAGATAAAATAAACTGCAGCTGTTTGCGGTAGTGTCCACACACTTACCCCATAAAAATAAATGAGTCTCTTACTAACCCTGGCATGCTGCAGCAGTTCATCAGATTAAATATTTAAATGTCACTAACATTAAATCCCAATCATCACTACAAAAACCAAGTAGTGTCTGGCACAGGATATGAGGAGGATCAATAAACCAGGTCGAATTGCATGTGTAGACCCATCACAGGCTAAACGTGCATCACTGTGTCTGTTCATGTACATTTTTAATGTACATAGGCAGGTTTAATAATGGTGTGTTTGTTTTGTCACCAGGTGGAGGCGGTCAGTACCTCAGTCCAGGACTCAAGTGTGCTCGTGCAAAGGAGCACCCTGGACCTGATCCTCTTCTGCTTCCCTTTCCACATGAGCCAGGTAAGGAAAGCTGTGTGACTGAGGTCTGACTAAAACCACAGGCAGTGTGTTAACAGAAGTGTTTTAATGATGTGTGTGTCTTACCGTTAGGATTGACCAAAGTCTGTAATTGGATAATGTTGATACTAAATATCAAGCTATCAGCTAGTATTAGCATTGTTGTTACATGTGTGTGTTCAGTCATTTTCTCGTAGCGCATTTGCTCATGCACATGTGTCACCATGGTGAGGACACTCAGACAGACAGCCATGCTGGTGACTCATGCTGGCTTGCTTGTTAAATCCTTCACCTCAAAACACTTCTGGACATGTCAGAGCCGGGACACAGCTCGTATCTGAGATCTGGTGTGTGTGTGTGTGTGTGTGTGTGTGTGTGTGTGTGTGTGTGTGTGTGTGTGTGTGTGTGTGTGTATTATGTATACTGTATACTATACACACACACACACATATATGTATGTATATCAATGAAAGGGAGAGAGAAACAGTCCCAAACATTCTGGTCTGTTCTGTTGTGTCCAGGCAACTCGCCCTGACATGATCCGGATTCTGTCAGCGGCTTTGCATGTGGTTTTGAGAAGAGACATGTCCCTCAACCGCAGACTCTATGCCTGGCTGCTGGGTATGAAATACACACACTGACACATCACTGGCATTCATGTACCAGGGTCCCCCCCCATTGTGTAATTTCTGGTATGCTGTAGAATTTAAAGAGATGATTTCAGCACAAGAATTTTTTTTTTCTTTTGGGGAAGTCTAAGAATGCCAGATAACTCTTTACAGGAATTCACCCAAAAGTGTTGTCGTGTAGATTCACACATTCATTAACCTGTAGTATACCCTATTTATAGTTTTTGAGTAATCCAACAGGAAAAAGCATTAAGATCATGAAACCAATTTGACTTCTATATAATAAGTTATATACATTTTACACGGGCCGTGGTGGGAACCCTGACATGCGTACTAGGCACAATCCATCCATTTTTTTCTGTTCTGTGGAGCATACAGTAGGCCTGTATCTGCTGTGGATGTTGTCTTACTTTATCTTCTTTTGTATGCAACTCACTGCGGACGAACATGCTGGTAAGTGTCTGCATGGCTCAAGATGGACACTGAATGTATCAGGCTTACACTCTTCTCCAAGGCAACTTGCAGTGATTGCACAGTTAGGTTATGTCAAATTTGTAGATCACCAGAAAAGCTAAGGAACTAATGATAAGTAGATTCTACCATAGAATTTCTCCCCAGTGAATGGAATATTTTATCTTGGGTTGTGAGTGGGCTCAGGGCCGCTGGCTCTGCCACTCTGAATCTGGCTAGGCTTCTGTAATGTGTAGCAGTCGAAGACCTTACTCCACCATTTCTGAAATTTGAGTGCACACAGCCATTGAGACTTACGAAGAGAGAAAAAAAGAGTTTATCTCAATAAAGAGTAAACCTATTTGCTCCACTCAGGATAAGTGCTTTGCTTCTTACCCGGTGCTGGATTAACATCTGAGTGTTT
The DNA here is from genome assembly GCF_017976325.1 of Chelmon rostratus. Taxonomy (NCBI): domain Eukaryota; kingdom Metazoa; phylum Chordata; class Actinopteri; order Chaetodontiformes; family Chaetodontidae; genus Chelmon; species Chelmon rostratus. The sequence continues at coordinate 23,919,483 of NC_055665.1, forward strand.
ATGTGATTACAGCTGTATATCTTTGTTTTTTGAAGGCTTTGATAACAATGGGGTGATAATAGGACCCCGCAGCACTCGGCAGAGCAACCCGGAGGAGCACGCCAGCCACTACTTCAACACCTTCTCTAAAGACATGTTAGTACAGGTGAGGTTTCAAGCTAATTGCGGATCCCGGTTTGTGGCTTGTCCTCAGTTTGGCAGATCTGGCGTGCTTTTGTCTGTCACACAGTTTATCCATCCCCTTTAATCCTTCTCCTCATCCTCTCTGGGGTTTGCATATATGTCCTGCCCTCTTCTCCTATTCCCAGTGGCCTCTCCTTTGAAGACAGTTCTGTCCTGTCACGCTCAAAACAGCCTTTGCCCTCCAGGCGTGTGATGAGCTCTGGTGCTCCAGGGGTTGGAACAGGGTGTGCACAGACCGCCCTAGAGGGGAAGTTTTGTTTTTAAAAGGGTTTTTTTTATGTTTTTGTTTTGTTTTTTTCTTTACTCTGCTGCCATCTGATCTGAGATAGTTAATGGAGCTCCCTCCATTGGGAGTAAGTTGGTACTACAGAGACCGTCTGTTCCCATCTTCAGCCCATTATGTGGCAGACGAAGCGTGAAACACGCACAAAAATCAAAGGGGGCTCACTGCAAATCTGAAACTGAATAAAAAAATGTTCTACCAAAAATTATAGGAAGCACAAAAAAAGCTAAAATACAAATAAATGTCAAGTGACTTTGGAGTTCACTGACATTTTCTGATCTCTAATAGAAGTGAGTGTGTGTGTGTTTTTTCAGGCAATGGTGGGGATCTTGCAGGGCAAGGCCAGAGGCGGGGAAGAGGAAAGCATCCTCATGCACGATCTCAAGCCGTTTCGCATCCTCATCAGTCTGCTGGACAAACCGGAGCTTGGTAACCAGTCTATCGATACACAGATGCCAACAGTCTAGTCTAGTTTAGTGTTGGAAATGTGTAAATAATGATGCATGTCACACAAGCAGCCTGTCACATGAACTAAATGTAATATACCCACTGTGCGTTTTATCCCTCATATCTGTACGCGCTTCTCGCCAGGCCCAGCAATCCTGGAGGATGTTCTGATAGAGGTGTTTCGGACCCTTTACACGCAGTGCCGAACAGAGTTGGACCTCCAAAACCAGAGTCCATTCAGTAAAGACCACACACACCTCAGCAGGTCAGTCCGGTCCGCCACCTGGCCATCTGTGCCTTTCAGACATTACATTTGATAAAACTTAAATGAACCCTGAGTTCCAAGTGTGGTTGTTGCATCATTTTTTTGTAACAACATGGAAATATGAAAATATATGGAATTTGAAACAAGCCAGTCAAAATAATGACAAATGGCTAACAGTCAGTGTTGCCTTACAAATATAAACATTTGATAAATAAATCATTTATTAGTCAGTATCATTGTAATGGATGTTTTTGTTGTTGTTGTATTCACTCATACAAAACATCGATGGCTTGACGCTAATGTTGCCTTCTTTCTTAGTAAACTACGGGAGAACAAGAAGACAGCAGAGTTGATTAAAACAGCCAATCTCCTGTTCAACTCGTTTGAGCCGTACTACATGTGGGACTACATCGCTCGCTGGTTTGAGGAGTGCTGCAGGTTTGTATGTTCAACTGCATGTGTCCATTAGAATGCAGCTCGGGCCGCATTTTTCTGTCTGAACCTGACCAGAGTCCGAGAGAGTAGTAACGGAGCCCGATCCAAACTGCATTGGGGATCTTTTTTTTAGGCCTGAACCTGACCCAAGCCTGGAGCAGTTAATGCAAGTTGCGAGTTTGAGTTATCCTGTCACACACTTGTTCAGAAACAGTACGAGTTGAGGTCTAAATATCAGAGAAGAAATCTGAGATCTGAAATCACTGTCATGTTTCTGAAGCCATTTTGCGATAGTGATGCATTGTCCTGCTTGAGGTTCCGTCTTTAGGAAGAGTTGAAGGGATGCTACTGAAGTGAACTGCTAACCATACCTTGAAATAATCTCAAATAATCCTCTGTTACAGGACGACAGCGAACAGCAGCACACGTGCACCACGGCATGCTGGGAGCTTAGATCCTCCAGAGCTCTCATTGGTTGAGTTCTGTCAGCTGGTCGATTTCCTGCTGGATATTGTTTCCTTGGTAAGACTCTTCTTTCACTTTCTTTTTTTCTGTCATTCATTCTTTCTTTCTTTTGTTCATTCTTTCTGTTGTTTGTTCTTTCTTTCTTTCTTCCTTCTTTAATTCTGTCTTCCTGTCTGTCTTTCTTTCTTTCTTTCTTTCTTTCTTTCTTTCTTTCTTTCTTTCTTTCTTTCTTTAAGTCTTTTTTTTTACATTTTTCTGTCTTTTTTTCTGTCTTCCTTTCCTTCTGTCTCTTTCTTCTTTTTCTTTTTGTGTCATTGTCTTTCTTTTCTATATGTCTATCTCCCAATTTCTTTTTCTCACAGTCTGTCTTTGCTTTTTAACCACTATGACTTTCTTTCTTTCTTTCTTTCTTTCTTTCTTTCTTTCTTTCTTTAATTCTGTCTGTCTGTTGTTCTTTCTGGCTATTTTCCTTCTTTTTTCTGTCTGTCTCTCTTCTTTCTTCTTTCTTTTAGTCTTTCTTTACATTTATCTGTCGTTCTTCATTTATCTTCCTTTCCCTCTGTCTCTTCTGTCTTTCTTTCTATCTGTTTTGTGTCATTGTGTTTTTTTCCTATATGTCTATCTCCCATTTTCTTTTTCTTTCTTTTTCCTCTTTGCTTTGTAACCAGTATGACTCTCTTTCTCTGTTTGGCTCTTCACTCTTTCGTGCTCTTTTCACTGTATTTCTTCTCTCTTCTTTGTTTTTATTTGTGCTGTTTTTCATTTTTGTCCTGTTGTGTCTTTGTTGTCCTTATGTTTTCATTTTCCTTCCTTTATAGGTTTCTGTTTTTTTTTTTTATGTATCTCTCTGCACTATTCTTTCTCTTCCATCTTTTACAGCCCCCTGTCTCCCGCCCCTGCTTGGGCTTTCCATTTCATTCTTTGTTTCATCCCTCTCAGCTCACACACCTCCATACCCTCCATGAACGTTTGCAATTTGACCTACATTTGTTGTCCAGCTCCATTTTTGAATCCAGTTCTGGGATGTTATGGCCACGGTTAGGGGGTGTGTGTGCACCTCATCTCTGTGTGTGTTTGTGTGCAGTCTCTACACAGGTTGAAAAATGCCTGTGTTTAGTTTCCTTGCCAAAATATTGTTTGCATCCTCGTAGAAAAGTGCTTGTCAACACAGTATTTCCAATCTGAATAGTTTGGAAATCCCTCACTCCTTTATTACCCTGTTTAAATGCTTTTGCGTGTGTGTGTGTGTGTGTGTGTGTGTGTGTGTGTGTGTGTGTGTGTGTGTGTGTGTGTGTGTGTGTCTGCAAACCAAGTGTTGTGTGGCCTGTGCTCTGCTTGCTCCTGTCTGTTCAAACTATCTGCTCTTTCTCCTTGAAGCCTACTAGAAGCATGAGGGTAATCTGCCAGGTAAAGTACTGCTCTTTCCTGCTTTTTCACCTCACCCTGCTTCACTGAGGCTATGATAACATTTCTGCAACGTCCTGCCAACATCCCTCAGGCCATCCTGCCCCGCTTTGAGTGATCATTTCAGAATGACTGATTGTCATATTTAAATGCCAAAAATGATCCGGAGGAAGAAGTGGGATTAATACAGTCATTACATGTGGTGCAAACTTACCCTGGCTTTTTGGTGTGGATCTTGTGAAAATGAAATCTCCGCCCAGTGTGTATGTGCTTTATGTTAAGCATGCATGCAGTTGTGTGCTATTGCAGTGCTCACATATTTGTAAGAAATATGACTATTTTCATTTTCGTCATTGTTTAATGCTCATGTTATGATTTGATTTTTCTTTCTTGCTCTTTTTATGTTTCATTGAAATATATTTCGCTTGTTGAGTCAAAATACTTTAACTTTTACTTTAACGTGACGACTTAACCAAAAAACGTTCATGAAAAAATGACCACATGTCACCAAAATGTAAAAGGCTATGAAATCAAATCTGGGCAGAAGAAGCCTCTGAACATTTAGGTCCAATATATTTAATGACAAAGTCATCATTAAATACTTGAATTGGATCTAAATGTGCATAGCCTTCTTTACAATAATAATAAAATATAAATATAATAATAAATGTAATTATAAATACAATCAGAAAAACAAGATTGTATTTTTTACTTAAATAATAAACAGCCAACATTCAAAAACAAAGTACAGGATTGGACAGATGTCTTTGGATAAATGGTCTCCAGTAGTATTAACAGCAGCAAGTCCTCAGGCTTTTTAAATATTGATATTTTTAGACTGAGACTGACAGTGACAGATAGTATTCAGTGTCTTTAGATTTTACCTGTTCAGGTCGCTTCTATAGAAAAAGATGTTTTGCAACTGCACAGAAATGGGGACATGGAAAATCTTTGTTGAAACCAGAAAATTTGAATTAATACCAAATCATAATATTCATGCACCGTTTAAGGAATCAAGATTTTCTCTTCGACAGCCACGGAGATAAGATAAGCCCTCACTGATGATCCCCAGAGGGATAATTTGGTTGTCGCAGCAGCACAAGAACAGAACTAAGCAGAGATGAAAGAGAAGAAAAAGAAAAACAAATAATGAGGCATATAAAACTAAAATAAAGGAAAAGAGAAAAATAGAAACTATACGACAGCAATTAAAGGCAAAACTCAAGGTAAAGTGACAGTTGTGAGATGAATAGCAGCAGTGTCAGCAAGTCTACTGTATGTGGTGTATGCATAAGAGGATTATTGTGGAAGTTAATATTTTAATTTTGATGTCTTCAGTAGAAGTCAAGGGTCAGCTTTAGTTAACTTAGCCTCAATTCCACTGTATCAGGTTCACCTCCTTCCATATACCCAATAATTGCAGCTTCCAAGTCCTTGACTTCTGTTTTTTCCAACATATCCAGGAGACCTACATAGAGATCCAGACAGAGCATCTTCCTCAGCTGCTGCTGCGTATGGTGGCGGCCCTGACCTGTCACCTGCAGGCCCTGGGCCTCGGGGAGCTCACCCACTGCCTTCGTCTCTGCTCCAAGATCCTCAGCAAAGTGCAGCCACCGCTGGTGTCTCCTCTGGCCCTGCCCTCGGACCCCCGAGCTCAGGGCCTCTCCAGCTCCGCCAACAACCCCTCAAACTCATCAAGGGATAGGAACAGAGACAAGGAGGACAAACAGGTGAGCAAAACTAATAGAAATGTTTCATTAAGTCAAAAGGACAATACTCTTATTATATCACAAACGTCATATTTTTCCAGTCCTTCAACCATGATGAGATCAGAGTATCTGTTCGCTTTAGAGGTCAGTTAGAAATTAAAATTATTCATAAGCACCAAAACAAAAGCGATGCCACTGCTATGCCAACTTCTGACTTCGAAAAACATTGCCATCTGATAATTCTGTTCTTTTTATGATCCTGTAAAATCTTTTGATAAAAGCATAGACTCTGTTGCTGCTCCGCTCAAAGCAAATCCCAGTTTGACCTACTTGACCCAGTTCCCCTACTAGCTACTGCCCAAAAATCCATCCGCCCAGGCTCTGATGGTGTGCCCTGGTCCCTGAACAGGGCCCCTTCCGGCTCTTGTTGGCTCCTGCCAGCCTCCTGCCCTGTGCTGCACTTGGCTGGGTGGTCCCACGACCGGCCCTGCTGTCTCACACTCCCTCGACACAAGGCATTTGAAGACTTGTTCAGAACAAATGCTTCGTTTGGCTGCCCTGGTCTTCCTGGTCCCTGTCCAGTAATCTGGTTGTGAAAGTGTTTGAGAGCTCAGTTAGGCATGATTAAATGTTCAGTCAGTCAGTTCCATGCCCGGAGATGGATAGGGGCTAGATAGATTTAGGTAAGCCCATGAGGGGCAGAAGAGAGGACAAGTAGAAAGACAGAAGATGGTTAACCAACAGCTGAGCCCAGCTCGCCTTTTCTCTCTCAGGAAGAAGAGGAGTAGACTGGCCTGTAATGCCTCGTGGGTGAGCCATATCCATCGGAGTGGAAAACATTCCACATACATCCACTGAATGCTACAACATCCCCGCCCCCTACCCTGAGGGGTATATAGAGAATGTGCTAGCGTGCCATCTGAGTCCAGGCTCCAGAATGTGCATGCTGTCTCAATCAAAATGCAGTCCAGGAAGCCTTTGGCCTCCCAGGGCTCACTGTGACAAAGAACTGTAAGAACATCAGTCTGTCTTCAGGATGCAGCCTGGTGTACAGCTTCATCTACATAAGTCCCTCAGCTCAAGCCCAACAGCTCAGTATACAGCCTCAGTACATCATGACCTGTGTACAGGGCACAGAACAGTGCAGTGATGAGGTCAACGTGTCTGTGAGAGACCTCCACTATTAAAATATTTACTGAACCATTCATTCACTGAATAGATTTTTGACTTAATAAATTACAGGTGTGGTCTAAATGTATGGGATATGGATAAAGTCTCCTATCACTGTATCTGTCATTTTTATTGCACTATCAATATATGTTGTAATATATTGTACTTTCTGGAAATTGGAATCAAGAAATTATTTCTAGGTTAAACAGGAGTTTCTGTTTTTGACAGAAATAAATAAATGACAAGTTAAGGTGAGGTCACCACATTACAGTTGGATGGAAAAGTCCTGTAAATCCAATATAGCTCCCCCAAACCTGACTTTAACCTGACTAGAGGTCATTGACAACACCTTTGGGTGTCCGAAGCCTTTGAGAAAAGCAGACATTAAATCATGCTGAACAGGGATAGATTTATCGAACATCACACACAAACTCGTAGAAAACAAGAAAAGAAAAGAATAAGGTCGCATTCATAAAATTGTTTCCAAAAGAACGATCAATAGAATGTCATGGTCACAAATGCTCTGTGGGCATACACAGAATCTGCATGTGAAATTTTCCAGCGTCACTGTTTTCAGTAAGCCTTCTCTTCCTTTGTTCCCATCACTCTTGAATTTCCTTCACCACCTATCCTCCTCTGTCTTCCTGCAGGCTTCTCTGGAGCCACCTGGCAATGGGGATGTGTTTGACGATGGGGAAAACCCTCCCAGCAGTCGCTCCTCAGAAAGCGGCTTCACAGACTTTGTCCAGTATCAGGGAGATGGCGCCGAGGAGACAGAGCGAAGCTCACATCCCAACCCAGCGCTCAAAACAGGCCGACGTGCCTCAGGCCCGTCTCAGACCAAGCCTCTGAATAAACCAGTCATGCAGTGCTGCCTGGAGCACTTCCAGCAGTTTCTCTCACGACTTATCACCTTGTACATTACCCCTGGGAAGGTGGACAAAGCTGAGGGTGAAAGAGGCGAGGTCGTGCAGTTGGGGCCTATGATTTCAGAGTGCTCCCAGCATGGTGATCATATAGAGTCGTGTTCGGGGTTGGTCCAGAGGGAGTGTGTTGCTGCCTTCACTGCTGCCTGCCAGCTCTTCCTAGAATGCTCCAGTTTCCCTGTCTATATCGCAGAGGGTAACCTCAAGTCCTCACCGACACAGGAGGAGCAGTTTGGTGGGTGCCGAAAATACTCTCTGTGATGACACGTAGGGGGAGTTGAAGATGTCGCATTTACTGCATTGTCAAGCTCAGTGGGAAGGGACAGAAAAGGCAATGATGCAATAATGGTTTTCAATGGAGCATATGTACTAATGGATATAATGCATGAGAACTATACACAGTTTGATTTTTTTTCATGATTCAGTAAAAACGGCATTTATTTCTAATTCGAGGAAGAGTAACAGAGTGCTAAGATTTAGAGCTGTTTTACAGCTTGAAGGTTTGATTTATCACATTTATATACTAAATATCGCCCCCCTGCTTCAATACAGACAGTGAGCAGGTCCGTCTGCCAGTGTGGCTGCAGACCCTGATGGATGCCTGCTGCCTGGCCAGTGACTTCAGCCTGCAAGGCGTGGCCATCTCCCTGCTCATGGACCTTGTGGGACTCACCCAGTCGGTTGCCATGGTGACCGCAGAGAGCGTGGCATCTGGCAGCAGCTCCGAGTCCGCCCAGCCCATGAGCCCCAGCCAGGGTCGGGTAGCTGTCGTCATCAGACCACCACTCACTCAGGGAATCCTAAAGTTCATTGCTGACAAGACGGACTTCTTCAAGGTAGAGGTCTTTTTGTCGGTTACATTGGAACTCTCGCTGGGCTTAATTGTTTTGTTGGTCTTGACCCTTTTTAATCTCTGATCTTCTTCCCAGAGTGTGGCTCTGATCCTATGGGACCAGTTGAGCGAAGGAACACCTCAGCACCATCAACGCAGCGTAGAGCTCTTCTACCAGCTCCACAACCTGGTGCCTTCCTCCAGCATCTGTGAGGATGTCATCAGTCAGCAACTCATGCACAGAGACAAGGTTAGAACAGTAGACACATCCCAGGCAATACCCACAAACACAGAAGACAACAGCACACACTACCTCACTCTGTCTCACACAATCTGTCGATGAAATCCATGATGAAGCATTTTGATTTCAGAGAATTCGGCTGGAGTCCCACGTGAAGTTCTCTGTGCTGTGGCATTTGACACGAGATTTGAACATGACCAAGTCCTCTCCTTTTAATCGCACATTTGACAGGTGGGTTAGCCTTGAAAGGATTCTCCATGATATATGTATTTTGTATCAAGTGCCTTTCCTGTGATTTACTGTCATTATAATTTCCTCTTTCCCTCCTCACATCTTTTCATTCTATCCTTCAGATCACTTTTCATCATGCTTGACAGTCTGAGTTATTGGGATCCATGCACCAGTGCTGTTGGTAGGGCTTGGCTGAATCAGGTCCTTCAGAGACATGACATTGCTCGGGTTTTAGAGCCTCTCCTCCTCCTTCTGCTCCACCCCAAGACCCACCGAGTATCCATTCAGAGGGTACAGGCTCAGCGCCACTGGGCCCAGGTCTTCCCTGACCTGCCCGAACAGGAGCCATCAGAACCCATTTACACCAGGGACTCTGGCTTCTCAGACAGTAAGCAATGCCTATAAATTCTGCTTGTTAGTTCTACTGATTCTACTAATACTTAATGTGTCCTTTTGTATCCAGTTTGTTTCCACATTGACTCTTTACGATAAAAATGTCCTGAAGCATTTGCCTATTAATCTAAAATGTTCTTTTTTCCACATTCTCTTTGTTTTAGACTTCAGTCAGATTCACAGGGAGAGGGTGGCACACGAGGAACTCCGAGGCCTAGCAATGGGTGACATGGAGCCGTTCTGTCTGACTGTCAACCCTTTGAGTGACAGCCTGTCCTTACTGAGCCTGAGCAGTGAGAACTTGCAACTCGCTGGTGAATATCACCCTGCTAACCAGCAGGGGGAGCCCCAGAGCTCTGAGTCCAGTGGTTCCCATTCATCTACAGTGGAAAATGGCAGCTTTGAGGAGCCAGAGGGTCTCAGCAGCACAGTCAATGGCTCAGACCAGCAACCTGGTTCTTTAGATAACATATCAGACGACACTATAGAGGAGGCTGTGTCCTCTGTTATAAAAGAGCTGATAGACAGGGTTTTGAGTTTAATAGAAGAGGGATCTCTTGAAGTCTCACCTCCACCTGAAAACTGGCCCCAGACAGATACAGACAGCACTTCCTCAGATACCTCCACTGGTCTCCGGCTTGACTCTGGCCCTCCTCTCATCTCCAACCACCAGACTCTGCCCGAGATGCTTGCTGAAGGGACGCTGGAGTTCCTCTCTGTTACACCGGCTGATGTATCTGCAGAGGAGCAGCACAGAGAGGGCATCACCCGTCATAGTTCATCACCTTCCATTGTCACATTGCCAGACGGTTCCGACCCAGCCACCCCAGACCACAACCTGCGGGTGGACGACCCTCAGGCCCGTAAACGTAGCCATAGCAGCACTCAGCTCAGCCTTAAAGGCAAGATCATGGAAAGGCTGGCAGACAAATCTCCGGGGGCCAAGCCCAAGATCAAGAAGGCCAAACGAAAAGAGGAGGAAAGGCAGAGAAAGATGGCAAATCAAGTTGAAAAACTGCGGCCGCCCAGTATTTTCTTCGGGGACAGCCTGGATCTGGAAAACTGGTACAGCTGTGGGGAGGGTGAGGTGTCAGAGATTGAGAGCGACACCGGTTCACCCAGCGGGGGCTCTGGTGGGACTGTCGGGGGTGTCAGTGTCACAGGACGCAATTCATCCTCTGCCCCACCTCGTTTCAACATCCATCCACTCTACCAGCATGTCCTGCTCTACCTCCAGCTGTATGACTCCTCCCGAGCCCTCCACGCCCTGTCAGCCATTGCAGCCATGCTAAGAGCCGCACCCTCAGGGTTCGTAAGTGCCATCTCAACCACCAGCATCAACAACACCTACACACCACAGCTCTCTTTGCTCCAAAACCTCCTAGCCCGTCATAGAGTCTCTGTCATGGGCAAAGACTTCTACTGCCCCATCCCCCAGGACTCCCACTCCCACTCATTCCGCAGCGCCATGTACCTGGAGATCATCATCTCACTCTGTCTCTACTTCCTAAGAAGCTATTACTCTGCCCATGTGGCAGCGGGCCCTCAGGACTTAGCTGGGAATCGGGCCATGCAACTGACCAGTGTGGAGGTCTTAACCCTCCTTTCCAGCGAGCTAGCCAAAGTCACAGGTGGCTCAGCTAAGGGCTTTGCTAGCTTCATCAGTGATGTCCTCTCTAAGTGCAAAGTTCAGAAGGTGGTTCTCCATTGCCTGCTTTCCTCCATATTCAGTGCCCAGAAGTGGCACGATCAGAGGGTGGCAGGAGTCAACGTGGCAACAGTGGAGGAAGGTCTGTCAGAGGACAGCGTTATCAACCTGTCAGAAGACCAGATAGACAGCTGTAGCGCCGTCCAGTCTCAGCTGCTCAGACTGCTGCAGAGCCTAGTTGTACTCGAGCACAGAGTCCTGGTGCCAGCTGATGAAGGAGGAGAAGGAGGACCTGTGGGAGGAGGGGCAGGAGGTGGAGGGACGGGGGTCGGTGCAGCGGCCGGGTTTGAGATCCTGGGTGGGGAAGTGGAGCATGTCAACCCTCAGCAGCCAATGACTTCACTGCAGTACCTCCACGGACAGCCCATCACAGCGCAGGGAATGTTCCTGTGTGCGGTGATAAGGGCGCTGCATCAGCACCATGCATGTAAGATGCATCCCCAGTGGATCGGACTCATCACAGCCACCCTGCCATACATGGGTAGGGTATTGAGGAGGGTGGTTGCCTCAGTCACTCTGCAGCTCTGCAGGAACCTGGACAATCTTCTTTGGCAGTACCGCTTTGAGACCGGGATAACTGACACCAGGTATTAACACCTGCATGGATTGTACTGATGATGTATAGGTATATAATAACCCATCCTACATTGGGGTATGTGTATGTTTGGTCACCAGATGGCACTCTTGACCACAAGATGCAATAGTACTTGTATAAATCCATCTTTCTGATGCACCAGTTGTGATGATAATGCTTGACAATCAGAATTTTTGTATACCATTGCATTAATCCAAAAAATATGCTTTTTTAACTGCATATTTTCCCTTTATCCTCTAGACCACAGTGGATGGCTCTCTGCATCCCTCCTGACCTGATTCTGACAGTGCTGGAGGGGGTTACAGCCATCATCCATTACTGCCTGCTGGATCCCACTTCCCAGTACCACCAGGTGAGGGCACCATGGGTTGTTATAAATTGCTCTTTTCATTTCTCAGTGAATGTTTACAACCTCTGTACAGACTTGTATATATATAACGACTCTAAATGCAGTGCTGAGTGAGTTTGCTATAAGACATGATTGATATTTACTATTTCTATGCGTGATTGTATTAAAGCACTGTCTTGTTGCATACTCTGCCTCTCAGTTACAAGTGAGTGTTGACCAGAAGCACCTGGCTGAGGCTCGTTCAGGCATCTTGTCCATCCTCCACACCATCATGTCTTCTGTCACTCTGCTGTGGAGCGTCCTCCACCAGGCTGACAACTCTGACAAGCCAGCTGCTGCCTCTGCTGCCTCGACTTCAAACATCAACCTGGGCTCCACTAAGGTACACCAGGCAACATGGGTTCACAGTTCAACAAAGGCATGTTTTCTTGTAGGTCTTGGTCAGTCAAACAAGATGATAACTAGTCGTGGTCTTGTCATAATTGAATGCATATCTGACTGCAGAAATGTTTGACTGAACAAACTAAGAAATGAGAGGAGTTGCTTGAGATAATTTGTCTAAAATTTACTAGGCCTGTAATGATGGCTGTATTACCACACCACACTAATATTTTTCATTTTTTCACTTCTTGTCTTAAACCTTGTCCAAGTAGAATAAATGCAAAGATAGCACATTTTATTTTTTAACCTAGAATAACCTTTAATAACCTGAAATGCAGCATTTAACAGAGGTCAAAGTAGTGCAAAACAGTGAATATCATACCGAGAACAAACCCAAACATTTGGACAGCATAGCCTAAAATGTACTGTAACTTCACACATATTACGCTGATCACTGCTCTCAGCAGCAAGAACAGAATCCCATAATGTCTCTATAGGACTTTTTTCAGCAATTATAGCTCTGTATTTTTCTGCAAGTAGTTATTAGTATTTTTCAGATGATGGGTTGGCCATGTAATTTTCATTGAAACAAAGTTATTTTTATTATCCTGTACAGAGCGTAACTTGTAATCATAACAGGGCCTGTGTCCTTACAGGAGGAATAATTAAAGACTGAATTTACTTTTTCAACTGACTTCAATGTTCTGTCAGTTTCAGCATTTCAAACAGGGCAGAGTAGATGGACCTTAACAACAGCGCAACTTAAGATTCTTAATATCATAATATTGTTGACAATTACTATTGTGTCAGTTAACAGGGAAATGTGGACCACATCATGTGATACATACTTGAAATGTCTGAGGAAATATGACTGTGTTTGATTTATTTCTTGCTTTCAGTCATGCAGGGTACACTGAAAGCTTTTTACAGGATGTTCCTGTCGACAGTATGGATTGGAACTGAAATTGTTTGCATCGTAAGTTTCTAGCTCTTTAGGTCTAACCTTACTTCCTGGCTTACATCTGTTCTAAAGAACCTGCGGCAGCAAATCCTGGAGCTGCTGGGTCCAATCTCCATGAACCACGGTGCTCACTTCATGGCAGCAATTGCCTATGTTTGGAATGAGAGGAAACAAGTCAAGACTCCCGTCAGAAATAAGGTGGGTGCTCAAAAAAAACTCTGCACACCCACTCTTTTGATGTTTTTAGGTTGTATTGTCTTGATGCCTGCACTGAAAACCATTCACACCAAACTCTATTCACTTCCTGGTTAATATAGCCAGCAGCAGGGTGTATGCATGTCTGTTAACATGATTAGGTAAAATGTATTATAAGAGTAAACCAACACCAGCCTGAAAAGCAGTGTTTTGCTGCCCTCTCTGGGTGAAAGTTTCAAGCCTGTTTAGCCTGTGTCAGACCTGTGGTCAGAAGTGTACTTTGGTATACCTGTGGCCACACCCAGCAGTGATGTCCACCTATACGTCACTGCAGCCAGGTGAGAGGTTAAATCAGTGGTGGTCAAATTTTCAGGGGGTATTAAGTTGCTTTTTAAAGTGAGACATGAGAGCAACACATTTCTGTTATTGATTCTCAGACTAACATTGTTCTCAAAAGAGATGCTCTGACTCCAGTATGTTTGAGTGGACTTTTTAAATCATTATATTTATTCCACATATTTCAGGTGATTCCTTTAGCCAGTGAAGAGCAGCTGCTGTTGGTTGAGCTGGTTCGTTCGGTGAGCGCCATGCGCACTGAGACGGTCATGCAGACAGTCAAAGAGGTCCTCAAGCAGCCGCCTGCCATTGCAAAGGACAAGGTTGGTGTTAAAGAGTTTGCTGAAGTCAGTTAGTTTCATCCCCATCTTCTTTTCTCTAAGCTTGAGGCTATTAGACTCAGCAGAGCTCTAAGAGTTTCTGTCGGTGTATAATAATGTCACAAATGTAACTGTTCACACAACTGGACAAGTTTTTAATTTGTGATTAAAAAAGGAAAAAATTTAGCATAAATATAATTTATATGGAAAAGCAAGAAAAAGGTAACAATAAGGCCTATTACCTATTTTTGAGTGCAGTCCTACATAACTCTGTATTTTAGCTTCACCTTGTCCATGGTCAGTCATTACATAAACGTTATATCTTCACCATTCCCCACAGAAGCACCTCTCTTTGGAGGTCTGCATGCTGCAATTCTTCTATGCCTATGTCCAGAGGTGAGTCCACTGCTTCCCAACAGCAGTATATGTTTATGCTCTATATCTATCACTGTGTAATGTAAACGATGCCAATATTGCTCTTTATAAAGGCCCCATTTGTGCCGAGCCTTCTCTCCATTTATGTTTGTGCCCTGCTTTTGTCCTAGGATCCCTGTGTCCAGTTTAGTTGATAGCTGGCCATCTCTGCTGGCACTGCTGAAGGACTCAGTACCGTTAGGCCTGCCTGCCCCTGGACAGTTTCTTATACTAGGGTTGGTCTCACTTCATTCTCTCCTTTAATTGTCATACAGGTGTTCCTACATCCTCAAAACATCTGGGGAATCACTTGTGCAAGTTTACTTAGATTTATCAGCTGGATGGTTACAGTGTGGAGCTGAATGAATCAGCCTGTAGAGACTTCTCCTTCTTCCACCTCCACCTTCTACTCTTTAATGCCTTTCTCATTGTTTTCTCTAGAGTTCTGAATGAGTTCATTTTGAAGAATCCCAATCTGGAGAGCAAGAAGGATCAACGTGAGCTGCAGGTAATTACTGTAGCCACCCTGACTCTTGTTCATCTCTGTCCATTATGTTTTAGAATTAGGTCATATCCTTTTATTTCAATACCATACCAGCGATTGCGTTTTCCTTGTTGTCGTTGTTTTTTACATTATCTTCATGAAAAGTTTTACTTTTGCTCTATAGTCATACAGGATTGAAAATCATCTAATTGAACATGACTTCTTACTGAATAACTGAGTATCACTTGCGTATTCAGGATGTGACCCATAAGGTGGTCGAGGCCATCGGGACAATCGCAGGCTCGTCTCTGGAACAAACCACGTGGCTGAGGAGAAACCTGGAGGTGAAGGCCTCTCCTCAGATTGTTGTGGATGGAGCCAACCTGGAAGCTGACGTAGAAGGTCTGCTGCCCACAAACACTAATTGCCAATGAAGACCGTGTCTGTATCATTGCATGTTGCTGCAGTGAATAAGAGCCAGTTTCACACTAAACTTACTAAAACTGGTGTTTTAGGCACTCTGTCTAACATGAATGTGAGATTGTTTCTCTGTTGCTGAGTTGTCAGAGTGGCCTCTATCCTGATTTACCATTCGTCAGTTTAAGACTGAATCCATGTCAGTTGATTGTGAAGCAGTAGTTAGTTTGGCAGGCAGATTGGATACTGACTAAGAGAAAGATAATTTTGTGTTCATAAAAGAGATGTATTGTAATATCAGGGATTAATGTAATCCAGCTAAATAAAGTGTAAAGAAAAAAATCTGAGTTTGAGACACAACTGCTCATATGCAGTACAAAAGCATGTGAAATGTGAACAGATTTTGCACAGTCTGCATTTTTCAGCATGGCAGTATTAATATTTTTTCTGCTGTGTAGCTGCTTCTAATGTTTGCTATGTATGTTTTGTAGATTTAATGCTCACAGTGATGGAGGCCTCCAGCTTCACTCCATCAGTGTACAGCGTTCACGCCCTCACACTGTTGGCCGAGGTAAAACACTCTGTGGTTCAGCTCAACTCTTCCTGCACGACAGTTGTTGATCAGGCCATTAGTCAGTGGCTCTGCCAGTTATTTCCATTGTTTATCTTGATTACGCCCCAAGCTACTCTCACGCACATTAACCAGCAATGGTTAGGCCTGTTGCTCTCAAGCACAGCCCAACAGTACACTAATGCACTCCAGCTGAGTTCCCAAGAGCTGATTTACAACCCTCGCCCCACCTCTACTTCTGTGTAGTCAATTACCAATAAATCAATCTGTTGGAGTTAGTGTGGAGCTGTGAATAAGCTGAGCTGGACAATTTAAATCACTGGCCACCTTCTTCCCTCCTGGCTATGTTAGCCTAATGAAGAGCTAATTATGTGGATTTTTTTATGTGCTTCGCTGCTGTTTGCTGCTTATAGATTCATTGATTTATTCATGGCAATATATCAACATAATGCTGCAGTGTAGTTTGTCATATCGTTGCTGCAGTTATGTACTACTCATGAATGCCTACTTTCTACAGTTATTTGGAAAAAACATCACTCAGTGTTGCTGACGTGAATGAATGCTGAATATGTTTGTCAGGTGCTGGCTCATCTGTTGGACATGGTGTTCTACAGTGATGAGAAGGAGAGGGTGATCCCACTGCTGGTTAATATCATGCACTACGTAGTGCCCTACCTCCGTAACCACAGGTGGGGATGAGCTTCTTACTACTTTGATGTCACTGAAATTTCCTCTGAAATCTGGCTAAATGTTTAAAAGTTAACATATTAAATCAACATCTTCACCGTGGAATGGCTTTGACCTAGTAATTGAACATTATGAATCTTTATGTTAGAAAATAAAGAAGCTTGAAAGTGAAACACATTAAATGTCAAATGGATAAATACATGTGATCTTTCCATGTTAGGAAGGAAGATGAAGTCTGTCTGATGTCTAGCTGATGACATGCATGTTTTATACTTTTCCTGTTTCTCCTGACAGTGCTCACAACGCCCCCAGCTACCGGGCCTGCATCCAACTGTTGAGCAGCCTCAGTGGGTACCAGTACACACGCCGGGCCTGGAAGAAGGAGGCCTTCGACCTCTTTATGGACCACACCTTCTTCCAGATGGACTCCTCCTGCGTCAGCCAGTGAGTAGGAGAGGAAACTTGTGTGGGTGACCACTTATACAGCTGGTGTTAAGATCAGGAGATTACACTAAGAGAGAGGAAAAAACACATTAACTCAAGGTGCACTTAACAGTCTGCCCTTTGATGATAATGTGAAAATCAGAGATGTACTTTCAAGTCAAAGTATTAATACATTGTACCCAAATTTTCTATCAGTGTATCTTTGGAATGGCACACGTTACTGCCGATGTAATGGCTGTGTCTGTCTCAATGTTTCTTGAATATTTGTGTAACATCAACATAATTTTCCTCATTTTTCAGCTGGAGAGCCATCATTGACCACTTGATGACTCATGACAAAACCACATTCAGAGACCTCATGAGTAAGCTTAATGATTCTTATTATTGATAAACAAGTCTAGATATTGCCACTTGGTGCGGTTACAGACCTTTGCAGATGTATCTGAATATACACCAAAAAAAAGTTGAAGCCTATTAACAGGCTAAAGACTGGCAGAGAGACTGATAATGACTGGGTGTGTTTCCCTTCAGCTCGGGTGGCTGTAGCCCAGAGCAGCTCTCTGAGTCTGTTCACCAACAGAGACGCTGAGCTGGAGCAGAGAGCCATGCTGCTCAAACGCTTGGCTTTCACCATCTACAGCAGTGAAGTGGACCAGTACCAGAAATACCTGCCAGACATACAAGGTAATCAATACGTCATGTACAGGTACTGTCCATGTACTGGACTATTATACTATTAGAATACAGCACTCTTAAATACTTAATTCTGATTGGTCAATCGCCAAAATTCAGCAGTATTTATTTCTTGAGAGACCACCAGCTGCTCAGGTACTCCGTTGTTAGGGAAGCCATCGCAACAGTCATAGACTAAAGGGGCAATCAGTTAATGTAACAGGCTCAATAACAAATCACCATCTTATTTGAGTGGCAAAATATGGAACATTGTCCGGACATTACTTTTAGTTTGTTTGAAGAGGACAAAACACTTGTGGCTGGAGAATGACATGTCCCCGGCAAAAAGGAAAAGAAAAGTAAAGAACAACGCTGGACCGACAGGTGAAGCAATATTAAACCCCAAGCAACTTGAGGACACAGAGAGACCAGATTGAAGCTGACAGACACGAAAAAAACACCAAGAAAAACACAGCATGAGTGATCAACATGTTAAAAGACTGCTTAGTGGAGAAAACACTGGAGACAGATTTCTTTAATGAATGACACTGAACGCTGAAATCAGCTGCTGCGAGACTTTTATCCATCAGTACAAAATAATAGCCTTAAACCAAACTCTGTCGCCAGCTACGTCTCTCTCAGGTCTGCGATATCCCATCACTTCTCCACGTTTGACATGATTTCGCAAATAACTGTAAAGAAATAAGTTATCCTGCCTGCTGGCCTGCGCACAGTGAGGAACGGTTGCTATGCAACATACATGTTTACTTTCAGAGCCACTGTGTGAGAGTGGACGAGAGTAGGCTCATTTTAAATAATGAAAATATAATCACTATTTTTTGTCACTTTATTGAATGCCTTAGTAGCAAGCCGTGTTCTAAGCGGGATGATGTATAGTGAGCAGGTCCCTATGGAGAAATAAACCACGACAGGATGATATAGAATTCATTCATCCCTTACATAGTGTATGCTGTATGCTGTGGCAGTTAACAACCCTCAGACCATTTCACACAACAAACAGCATAAAACTGAAGCTTAATGAACTGTGTAGAAGGAACATTTCTGTATAATTCAACCAGGTGTATATCCTGACCCAGCCAGACAGACGCCTATGGTTTATTAGCCTTAGTGCTTTAGTGCATGTTCACTGTGAAGATACTGAAAAGTTTGTTTGTGTGTTCAGAGCGTCTGGTGGAGAGCTTGCGTCTGCCTCAGGTGCCCATCCTCCACGCTCAGGTGTTCCTGTTCTTCAGAGTGCTGCTGCTGCGCATGTCACCTCAACACCTCACCTCTCTATGGCCCACCATGATCACTGAACTGGTGAGAACTAGACCACTCTGACTGCAGTCTCTTATCTTTCTCTTTTCACTCACTTACTGTACCTTCATGTATTCATGTGTCTTCAACACATACACTCACACAAAAACTCACACACTCTTACCCGTGCACTCTACGTCTGTTTTCCTGCAGGTTCAAGTGTTTCTCCTGATGGAGCAGGAGCTAACAGCAGATGAGGACATATCAAGGTACATTATCTGTTGATATATCATGGTCAGGATGAATACTTAATTTTGATTGGCTGCAGGTTGTCCGGTCCATTAAATTCTGACAATGAACGCCTCCTAAGTAGTTCCAGTGAAACTGTGTGTACACCTTTCTAAATTAATGTGCTGATCACATAGTATCAGCCTGTATCTGAAATGAGTAACCATAGCAACTGGGATGACAGAGCCCCCATTTACAATTAAATGTAACACGCTAACGGGCTAACATCTAACTACTTAAAACAATGAGTGACCTCAACACACTGAGTCCTTCAGTGCCTCATCCCCTGAACACTACAGGAAGAGACTGTCATGCTGCACATGCTGTATTACTCTGCCCCTCTGAACCTACTGATAATTTGTATCACATAATTGCTCATCTCAGATCCCATTTGCTATTCAACTCACTGCTTCAGGCTATGACCAGCAGGACACACAGCCTCATCATTTATTTGTGAAAATTTTGACATTGATTTGTGGACAACGACCTGGCTGGATACCTAGCTAGTCTTGTTAAACAAACATTAGCTTTCCTGCTTGTAGCTGAGCCAAAGGCTTCTGTGAGCGGAGCAGACTAGAAATAGCTCTCGTTGCCAAATCATATCTAAGGTTTGTCCTACTGAAGAAGTGAAGTTTCCATTGCATAAGGACCCTAGGGGATGGCAATGATTGATCCAGGTATTAGTCAAAACCTCAGATGTTACCATGACAACTGGGTTATGTCTTGTGAAAAACGTAAGATTTTGATTGCAAAACACGTGAAAATATAAGTTGTGTTTTTCTTTGGCAAGTGATCGTGGTATAAGCGGGATAATGCCCTTTGAGATGTTCATAATCAGGAGTTTGTGGATGGATGATATGGAGGTTCCTCCACGGAGTCCATTAGGAGGCCAGAACTGTGCTCCAGAACCACATCATCCATTAATTCCCGATAATGGACACCTCATTGGGCATTGTTCCTTACAGATTACTGGATTCCGGCAGTAAATGAACATTGTAAATTACTTTGATGATTTATCCTTTCCTGTTTATCTCTAGAACGTCAGGGCCGTCTGTGGCTGGGTTGGAGACCACCTATTCTGGTGGGAATGGCTTCTCCACCTCCTACAACAGTCAGCGCTGGCTCAACCTCTATCTGTCTGCCTGCAAGCTCCTGGACCTGGCCTTGGCCCTGCCTCCTGAGAGCCTGCCTCAGTTCCAGATGTCAGTACAGACAAGCCGCCTGAGTCACAATAGGCTTTGCATGTGACTAGGTTGTGTTAGGGAATGAGTAACAGAACTTATTATTTAAAAGTGAAAATTCTGCATGTGTACCTGCCAGTATTTGGAATCCATGAATACAGCAGGGATCGTTTGCAATGATATTTAAAATCATCATTTTAAATGGAAGAATTGCCCAGTCTAAGTATGTGGAGATATTTGGATATCAGCCTTTTAAAGCTCTGGTTATCAATAAATAGATCAAAGTTGTGTTATTACTGAGTGAGTCCTGCTTCATTACAGGTACCGCTGGGCCTTCATCCCAGAGGCTTCAGATGATTCAGGACTGGAAGTGAGACGTCAGGGGACTCACCAGAGAGAATTTAAGCCCTACGTGGTCCGACTTGCAAAGCTGTTGAGGAAACGAGCCAAGGTACCTCAACTGACCCTGTGGTCACAGCAGGTTATTAAATGATGGAGACAAATGACAGCCTCCTACAAAGAGTATGTTCAGAGAGACGCTCATTAAAGCAAGACGTAGCCCATTTCATTTGTTGCATTGTATGCATTGTCCCCCACCTGCAGTATGGATCATTCATTTTTCTACTTGAGTAATTTGTTATGTATTTGCCCCTCCCGTAGAAAAACCCAGAGGAGGACTGCTCCACTCGAACCCTGTCCTGGGAGCCAGGTCACCTGATGCTGACCCTCTACGTGATCCGCAGCATGGAGCAGCTGCTACCCTTCTTCAACCTGCTCAGCCAGGTGTTCAACAGCAAGGCCAACAGCCGCTCGGGTCCCGCCTACACCCACAACTCTGCAGACGGCTCCTTCCCTGGCCACAAGGAGGGCCACAAACTGGAGAGCCAGAAGGTCTTCTGGAGTCTAGCTCGACAGAACATTGAGGAGATGGTGGAAAAAGACTTTCTAGAGGGCCTTATCAAGACATGAGGGCACAGCAAGGGGAGGGAGGGGGATTAACACACAACTGATCAACACTAGTGAAAAACCTCAACTTGTACATTGACGACCAAGGAAATACAAATGAGGAAAAATAGTTTGTACATTTTTTGTATTTATAATGATTATTTTACTTTTCAAAAACTATTGTATTTCATTTTAATTATTTGTATATATGGATCAGCTTTGATGACTGACTTTTAACATTTCATGTGAGTCCTTTTGGACAAAGTGAAGATGCTGTGCCATTCCATATCGATGTGACTTAATAAAGATTTCTAATGGGTGGGTTCCCTTCACTCTGTCACCATTGTCATGACCTTTAAAATACATTTACACTATGTCCTTGGGACAATATATAAATATATATAAACCAAGTTCCAGACCTCTACGTGATGCAACACAATTCAACAGCAACACAAGCTGCAGCCTCCAGAATGATCATGCAGTGGAATCAATGCCAATGTCTGAGTGTCCACACTGCCAGCAAACCAGTGAGTGACTGTTACTCCACAGGAGAGCACATCAGCACCATGGACAGGGACAAAGACGGAGGCTCTGTCACGACCTGCCCGGCTGCAGATTTCGTCTTTGTGCATCAAAGCACACGCTGTTAAATGAGGCAGCACGCTTCATATGACCTTCATAGTATGGCAGCAGCATGACAGGAATCAAGCTTGGCTGTGGAGTAGCTTTATTAACCCTCCTTGTTCTTACACATCTATTGCCTCCATCCTGCCTCTCGTCTCCTCCCACCTCTCGCGTGAAAGAGGCAGCAGCGGGGTTGGTAATTCTGCGTCACATGACTCAGGGGAGGGGGCGGGGCGTGGTGAGAAATGGCAATAAATTAAATAAACAAGAGGATGTAAATCCGCTGAGTACGCCGCCATCCAACGACTCGGGCCGAAACGCGCATCGCCGGGGCTCGCAGGCTGACGGTGGGCCGCAGCAGAGAGGAAGCGTCCAGCAGGGGAGGAGGAGGAAAAACCGCTGCAGCGGATGGTGGGGGGTGGTGATGATGCCAGCCAGGGCCTGATGTTCCCCTGCACGCCCCGCTGATACACAGGGACTGTCGGACTGCTGCTGGTGGTGAGGATTATCCAGGAGGCTGGAGGAAGGAAGACAGGGAGGGGGGGAGGCAGCAACGAGCATCATCCGGAGAGGAGCGTTTTGTCAGGGAGGCTGACCGACAAATAACGCCGAACAGTGAGAAATAGGATCGCAAATCAAAGAAAAAGACACAATTTAGAACGTGGAATAGGATTTTGCAGGCTCAATTAGCTTATCGACTGGGTCATTTTTAACGGATGGGCCACTCGTCCTCAGGGAAGAAAGAAAGTCAGTTCATGACGGAAACAACACAACTGACTGGAGAACAGCCAAATCCAATACTGTTCTCCAGCTCAACTGTAATTCTTTAGAGCCTGTCCTACTATTTCTCTCTAGTGCCGCGTTTCTGTGGTGCCTTCGAGGGCAGCTGGGATTCCTGAGGCCGGTCTTTCATCTCGGTGTGGGGGGGTAGGACCGTATTGGACGCTTGATAGTCGAGGCTGAGCCCCACGGAGAGAAGATGTCGGGTCAGACGCTGACGGACCGCATCGCCGCGGCGCAGTACAGCCTGACGGGATCCGAGGTGTCCCGAGCTGTGTGTAAAGCCACCACACATGAACAGACACCTCCAAAGAAAAAGCACATGGAATGTGAGTAATCTATCTATCTATCTATCTATCTATCTATCTATCTATCTATCTATCTATCTATCTATCTATCTATCTATCTATCTATCTATCTATCTATCCTACTGAAGGTGTCCTTTCGACCCTCCATCCATCCTCCCAATGCACAACTAGGCCGCGCACCAAAGCTGTGACGGTTGCCTCCCCCATCCATTCCTTCAGTGCGTGTTAATGTGCTTGGAGGAGTTCCTCAGCCACACTTTGTGCTCACATGTACACGCACACTTTGCTTGAGGCATCTGTCTGTCTACTAATGTAGACTTTCATTGAACAAATCAAACCTTTCACCTAATTACAGCAGGGTTCCTTTCCCCCCCATTGTGCCGGACAGATGAGCATCAGTGTAGAACCAGAGGGTTGCCACAGAGCCCTGGACTGGATAGTTAAACCCTACTGACTGCAGCCTGTCTACCCTACCTTGCTCCAGTCCTGCTCAATACATTACTGAAAAGGTTGAATGTGGTGTTGCCACTGATAAAAACGCGGCCTATGTGTGTTTGCCTGCCCTCTTGTCCCCTATGGTAGAGCAGAAAGGCGTGTGGCACTGCCAACACGTTTTTTTCTCGGTGCAGTGTGCTGATTTGTTGGCACATTGCTTCGTACAAACAAGGAAGGAAAAAGATGGCGGCACAGAGTGCTAATTCAATGTCACATGCTTAAAAGAAACGTTGAGAAGGCCCATAAAACACTGGGAAAGGGCTTAATGCAAACATAAATCGTAGATATGCAGCATGCATGAGAGCATTTCTATGCTGATAGAAGCAATTTCATATTCGATACACTCAGTGAACAACATCCACACATGAAGTCGACTCAAATGTAAAAAGATTGCTGCACGATCCTACAAATTGTGACATTGGGCATAAGGGAAGTCATGCTTAGGAAGGTGAACAGCACAAGTGTCTGGACGCTGCATCTGTTGAAGTGGTACTTTATGCAGGCTATAGTTTTTCTAATTCTCTTTTGTGCATGCACACACGTCCCTGAACATTTTAGTCATTCCATGTTCCAGGCTTTAAATTGACCCTCAACATTCAGTAAGATCCCGCCGAGCTTACTGCTAAATTTGACGCTGATTTATATCTTGTACAATTCAAGTCCTTTTAAAGACCTTCTGTAATCAGTCTGTGAAAATGTTGCCAAAGGAGGCTAATGAGTAGCCTTCAACTTCTGAAAGTCCAATGCAGACAGTGCTGTCAAACTCTGTTTTTTTTCTGACAAGCAAAAATGATAAAGCAGAAGATTCACTTCCATATTTTATTGTTTATTGTTTAGTATATTTTATTGACTTAGTATATTTTCATTCTGGTATATTTTTAATTGCTTTACGAATATTTTTATTGCATGTTGGTTTATTTTATTTTATTGTAGTTATCTTAATTTTTTTCTTTCTAATCTTCTTATCTCTCTTACTATCTGTTCCTAACATGGGGGTTGCAATGAAAATTTCATTGACATGCTCAATGACAATAAAGACTCTTGAATCTTGAATCTTGAATCCATACATATAAAACTGCCTGCTACAGCTAATAATAGAATGGCACAAAAGTGGCCTTGTAATAAAATATTCCATACATAACATAAGCTAATATACAATAAATCATACCTAGCAGTGGCAAATAATGAAGCATAAAGTGTATGGAAATAAAACTGTCTGCTCCAGCTCCTACACAAGTGAAATAAATACGGCCCGAACTTACACAACTTAATTTGGATACCCTCATAGTCACATAGTAACCATATTTGAAAGATTTGTAATGTAATTGCATGGACAACAGATTTCTCTAGAAATGACTTGGTTACTCCAGAAATGCACAGCTGATGAGAGTCATACCTTCAGCGTGTCTTCAGAATAAGATCTGAAGAAACGGCAGCAAGTTTGAGTTGGCAAACTCAAATCCAGTGGGAGAAATCAATCCACCTGTCTTTTCATGTCCATACTGAAAAAAACAGACTGAATGAAGAACTGCGTTAAATCATAGCACAACAAAGTGGAAAGCTCGGCCTCTTGCCAGAGTTTGTGTCATCACTTTGTTGTTGTGGAGAGTGCAGAGAAAACACTGCCCTCCACGTATTGCTTTCCCACTCACCTACAAAGAAGGGAAAGAGACTTTAATTTCTCATTAGTAGCAACTCAACTAACTGATGCAGTAATTATTCTATAAAATGCATGCATCCACTGGTTACTTTAATGAACCACTTCATGTGTAAAGTGCTTGTGGAAATATGTGAAAGTCAAGGCAACTTTATTTGTACAGCATGTTTCATACACCAGGTCATTCAGTTTGCTTTACAGGATAATAAAATCAATATACTACAAACAGTCCTAAGGGTTCTAGAAGGTTGGTATGGCACAAGTATATCACAGATGTATTTGGCCCAAAGCCACAGAGTGATTTGTAGAGGAGCAGCAGGATTTTGAAGTCAATTTTCTGGGTGACTGGTAGCCATTGCAAGGATTTTGGAACTGAAGTAATGTGGTCATATTTCCTAGTTTTTGTAAGGGCCCTGGCAGTGGTGTTCTGGATCAGCTGGAGCAGCCAAAGTGTCTGTGAACAGACTATTACAGTAATCCAATCTACAGGAAATAAAGGCATGGGTAAGCTTTTCAAGACATTACTCCTCTGATTCTTGGAAGACTTGTTAAACGGTAATAAGCAGACAAAGTGACCAATTTGATGTAATGATTGAAATTCAAATCTGATAATGGTAAAGACATCTGCTTTGATTCTTTATTATGAAAGACAGGGAGCTACGATAGACAAGTATTTATGTCTGTAGTTTGAGAAAAATTTCAGTCGTTCAGTTACAGAAAGAATGAACAGGCATCCTGGTGAAAGTGAATTGTAGATTTACATGTCATCTGCATAATTGTGTTAGGCAACTTTGGTATTTTGTATAATTTGGCCTAAAGGAAACATATAGAGGTTAAACAAGAGCGGTCCCGAGATGGACCCTTGTGGAACCCTCAGATGGTCATGGCCATCTGCTTGGACACACAGGCACCAATGGAGACAAGGTACTTCTTCTAGTTCTGTCATGGAGATATCTTGAACAGCTTGAGGACTGTCCTTCAGTGTTCCACCCAGTTTGCTTATCCTTGCAATGGAAGTGTATGGTTCACAGTGTCAAAGGCAGCACCCAAATCCAACAGTACAAAAACACAGACTGCCTGAGTCATCGTTTAGGTGAATGTCACTCAGCACCTTTATGAGTGCAGTCTTGGTGCAAAGATAGGTCCAAAATCCAAAATCCTGATTGAAAATGTTCAAAACAGTTGTTCAGTATAAGAAACAGCTAAGTTGTTGGTGAACAACCTTTCCAGTTAGCTTACCGAGTGTACCAAATGTAGGTTTGATATAGGCCAATAGTTCTATAGTACAGCAGCATGAAGCCTTCTTTTGAAGCCTTTGGAAAAATTCCAGATTGAAAAGAGCTGTTAACAAGGACTATTAGTTCTTTTATCAGGCTGCTCAGACCTGTTTTTATGGAGGTTGGTGGGTAAACCATCAAGGCAACAAGTGGATGAACTGAGATTGGAGATCATTTTTGTGTTTTGTCGTTAATAAGATAAAATTGCGTCATGGTTACTCCTGGAAGGCTGTGGTGTGATGCTTTTTTGCTTGGCTTTGTGGAAGTGATAGTGTATTTCCTTGCTTGAATTTTGTCTTTAAAAAAGGATGCAAACTCACTGCATCTGCTGGGAGAAACTAGTTTCAGGGATATTGGAACTGGAGGTTTGGTTAACTGGTCATTGGTAGCAGACAAGATCTATGAGTTGTTACTGTTTGAAAGGTAAATTAATGTCACACTGGGGGAGCTGCCTCAGGGATATTGTCTGACACTATATCCGATTTCATCCATTGCTGACATTTACTCAATGTGCAGGTCAACTGAAAAAAGTATTTTTTTCCGTGCCCACTAGCAGAAGTATTCATCTACATCATCAGTGAAACCTGTTGCCAAAGGTAGTTGTCAGGATGCTCTGCAGCTGTACTGTCCTGATTCACATATTCACTATTCCCCCTGCAACAAAACAGACCCTTACTACACTATTAACTGCATCATCCATTACATTATCACCACATAGGTGCTTTATTCTGAAATTTCCTGTGTTATACGGTATCCATATTTATACAACTTCATTATAAATCATTGTATTTTCCTTTCCTTAATCATTCATCTTCATAATTAGCTTCATTTTCCCCTTCAAAGATCTTCCTATTATGCTGATGTGGTCTGTCACAAATATGAGTATTTCTGCTGTTTGCTCATGTATCAACTACACGTGGATTTAGTATCTTTGGCTCCTGGACATTCTGATTATTATTAAGTAATTTGCATGTTTTAATTATATTAAGATGCTGGAAAGATATTATTGATTGCACTCTGAGCTGCTCCTTACATTCAGGCTCAAATGTGACAGTTACTGATCAGTTAAGATGATGAAGGTAGCTCTTATCTTGTTTTCTTCTCCAAGTGAGCTCCAACGTTCGGTTGAGACGTCCATGAAATATTGCAGCTGGTCAATCTCATCAGCCTCATCAAAAAATGTCATGTACGCAGCTTGCGTTAACCTTTGCTCGGCACTAACTGCTTCGTCTCCGAACGCTACACAATTGGTGGTTTCGTTTGTTGTATTATTTCAGTCCTAAATCCAGCAAGTCTGGAAAGATGTGTGTGCATGGTCTAAAAATAATCTCTCATGGATTGTTCCACGGACAGTCAAATGTGTATTGGTTTGTTGCTCAGCTGATCCAGTACAAGGGACATCCAGAGAGCAGCAGAGCAGTAAGCTGCTCGTGCTGTGACCCCAAAGCCCCAGACAGAGGAAAAACTGATCAGAAAAACAGAAAAACCTTTCCACTGAATTCTTCCTTCAGCATTTCAAGGATGAAAGGCACCAGAAATAGTTAGAAAAGTCTGCAGGTATAAACAGACATTTTTTTTTTTTAGTGTGTTTTTTTTTAAGTCTTATGCAGTTTTGCTGGCAATTCTTAGTCAGGTCAGTTCATTTTCTACCATGAAAAGAACCTATAACTGTAAAGCAGTGAGACGCTTGTGTCCATTAGGTTCCAGATAGTGGACTGTGCCCAAACGGTTTGTGTCTTCAGACGGCAAACTGCTGGCTCTGCAGAAAAGTCAAGGCTGAGACAAAAAAAGTAATCTCAGTAATAGCACAATAGTAGATATGTGTCTCTAGAGGTTTGGCACGACACATTTGGCATTTATTTTAAGAGTTTGACAGAAGAGTGCGATACAGATTGAGAAGTCCTCTAAACTCTTAAAAGATTAGAGCTCAGGCAGCAGCAGCACAGATTGTCTGACACCCCACATGGCCTGAGGGTGTCTTGCAGATGATGTCTTGGAGCTGCACTGGCTACATGTGTGTGTCCGTATGTTTGTGTTTGCATGCATACTCAACTTCACATACGCTCACGGTTGCTTGGAAGCCACATGCTGTTGGCAACATCCCAGAAAAAAAAGGACTGGATCGAGGATTCAGTTAAGGGTCTTTTTTGGAGAGGAGCAAGGTGGTGCAGAAGGGGAGGTGCAGCTGTGAGTCAGCTGCGTGAATGGGCAAGTTTTTTAGGCATTAGGATAATTACTGTGAACAAAGAAGACCATTACTTAGAAGACTGGCAGCTCAGTGTGTGTAGTAACAACAGTACCTTCATCCTGTTATGTGCCATTAAGTAAAAGCATTCGTGCTGTAAATTAAAGGAGTTTTAGTAGCGTTATGGAGCAGCGTTTTTACGAGTGTGTCCCTGCTTTGTTCGTATGGTGGAGGACAGACATGCAAACATGCAAGTTTGTTGGCGGTGCATTAGGCATTCCTGCCACCACTGGCATGGACAGTTGGTGGTCGCAATGCGTCAACAAAGGCAGTGAAGAAGACTGATAGCTAGCTGGCATAGATTTAAGCAATGCATGATTTAAAATATTTAAAAAATCTGCTTTGGAAATGCATCCAATATGAGAGAGGGTGAGAAGCACTAAATGTAAACATCACTTTCGTTTGTTTACAAGAAAAGTCCCACAAGGCACCTTTAATAGAGCAGATTGCAGCTGGTGCAGACTGCACGTCTGTTTGGCAGTGATCTGAAGATATTGCTTCCTGCAACCCATATTTCTGCAGCACTTGCACCCGATTAGAATTTCTGTTGTGGCGAATTATGCTGGAACAGGTAATTTTACCAAGATGCACGAATGTTTGAATTATATCACCCACATTTAGAATTGGGTTATTCAGAGAAATACTGTCTGTTTTCTAACTCAGTTAGCTTTTGAATTGTGTTGGTGCAGTAGTGTGACCATCTGGCACACTGGCAGGCACACGGCTCAGGAGTTCAAGATGGAGTGAGGAATGGCAGACACAAGCCATGTTCGCTGACTATGACTTAGTGATGCCTCTATACTGTGTTTTATACTAGCCTACTTAACCTCCTATACTCTCCATCAGGGCTGTGTTTAGGATACTGGTTCTGTCTATTTGGATTGATTGGATTATAGGTTGATTATGCAACAGCTGACAAATGGCTGAATTAAATTGTCATCTACATACACTTTTTCCACGTCATTCTGCTGCTGCTGCAGGACAGCAGAGCTCTGTGCTGCATGATTTCTAACCTAAAACAGCAGCTGCCAAATGATTACTTTCACCAAAGGCCTGTTTTGTTGTTACTTTCACCATGAAGCAAGTGATTGTGCGACAAGCGGGAACTTACAAAGAATACTTGGAGGCAGCATTTTACTGATTGGTCAGGATAACAACTGAGCTGCTTCTCAGTGTGAAGACAAAGGCCCAGAGCATGGATCAGAGGACATGCAGGGTATTTGCAGCCCAAAGGGAGACGGCTTGAGAACTAATGGCACTGGGCTTGCCAAGTGAAGATGGCTCCGTTTCCAAAGACAGGCCCCAACACTCCTGCTGCTCCTAATAGACTCCATCTTTATCTACTGCTTCTCATGTTGCTCTAACCTCTTAATGCTGTTAAGAGCATTAGGACAGGTTTATAGCTTGAAGGTGATGTTTTTGAAAATGTGTGCCGCGATTTTCCCACTCTCATTGTGGTTTCTCTCTCTTCTTTACATCCTCACAACGTTCAAACCCAGACAATGTTTATCAGAATGACCTTGATTCTGATCAGGCGTCACGGCTGAGACTCTGTCTGTTTGCTGCAAAAATTATCAGCAGCTCTCCTGCAGCTCTAAATCTAGTTACTCCAATTAGCAGGTTTCTGAGCACAGTGATGTGATACGCTCTGCTCAGGGCAGGATATATGACCTGCTAAGTGTGTGTGTGTGTGTGTGTGTGTTTGGGGAGAGGACAGGAGGGTGAGCGGTGAGAAATATAAACAGCATGCTGAGTTCCCTTTGGCTGCGAAGGTGCTGTTACCACAACATGAGTCACAGTCAGCGTCTCAACACATTTGAGAGAGACTGTCTCTCTGAAATGGGGGAGGGGAGCAGAGGGTGAGGGGCGGGGGCTCTTGTGACGGTCTGTAAGGTCTCATGTGTGGCAGTGTAAATGTGCAGTGTTCATGGCTCTATCTGATATTTTTGTTTTCATACACACTGTGAAAGAATACACCTGCACAGGTAGCACTTCAAGTACATTTAAATTGGTAAAGGCGATCCAGTTAAAGCCAGATGTACGTGACAATGCAGCTCTCCATCACATCCCCACATTTTCTATTGTTTTATAGTGTTTAAAGGAATACTTTAACATTTTGGACTTCTTAGTCTTCTGAGAGCAGGCGATTAGCTTAGCTTAGCATCAAGACCGCAAATGAGGAGAAACAGCTAGCCTGGGTCTGTACGATGTGTTAGTCATGGGCTTTAAAGGTACTGGTATAGGAAGATTTTTTATGGCCTTTGGGCACATCCGAGCCAGTTCTTTCCCCTGCTTCCAGTCTGTATGCCAAGCTAAGCTAATTAGCTGCAGGTTGTAGCTCCATGCTGTTAGAGTGGAATCAGACTCTCAGCAGCATATTTGCTGAAAGGTCAAACTTTTCCTTTAACTCTCGAAAGAAAAAACAGATAAGCAGTCTTGTAAACACCTGGTTTATGCATAGCTGCAGTAGCTGTTGCCATTGGAGATATCAGCTGTCAAAGAAACACCCGTTTTAGCAATCTAGAAGTATTGAGGTTCTCAGCATGTCTTTTGTCATTAATTTGCTTTGAGACTGTGTTTATGTTTTTTTTGCCTCAGGTATTAATCGGCCAGATGTGTACAAAGGATTTAATGTCTCCTGGCAACAGCAGGTAGCAGCAGGTTGTCGTGTCCTCGGACGGTCAGTCTGGAAACACTGTGGCAGCAAAGCTTCAGCAGGGCGTAGACCACCTGTCTTCACTCCTACCATGAACAAAATATTGACGTGAAAATGCACTTTACACAACAGCAGCAGAGGGCTGGCATGCCTGAAACATGGCAGTAACACTGACGCAAAGTAACATTTTTTTAAGCACCTCTGCTTGCTGACCCAATGCTGTCAGTGTGGATATCTTCGTTGAAACTGCTGCTAGTTCTTTTTTCATGCTGCTTCTGTTACAGTCCCCCAACAGTGGGACGTCTTGTACCATGTAACATAAAATCCAGTCTCTCTAGAGTTTTGGTTATAACACCTTAATTCAGTAACTGTAGAAGTGGCACTGAGGTCTGTATTCTAAAAAATAAATCACAAAGTCTTGTGAATCTGTCAACTGCTGAGGAATAAAGAGACAATGCATGAAGTACAGTTGAAGTATGAGTCAGAATAAAGGATTTAAGGAGAAACATCCAAAAGCATCTTCAAGCATCTTCAGTTGGTCCTCTTATATTTCCCATCTTCTGCCTCTCCCACTCCATCTCTCACCACTACTCCCACTCTTCTCCTCCTTCCTCTTTACTACTCTATAGTGATTCTGTGCAGTGCTCGCCTAATGGCGAGTTGTGGTGGATGGAGGAATGTGAACCGAGGTTGGTGAGAGGGCCCAGCATGCACTGTAGTGTTGATCTCACAGCGGGTATCCTTGCAAGCTCGCAGAATGCCTCTCTAATGTCAAATGCTGTGTGGGAGGTGGACTGTCCTAACAACAGTGTGTGTCCAGATTAATGAGCTGGGACCAGGATCCCCCATACAGCTGCTATCAGACCATTATCCACTTTAAATCTGAGCAGCCATTTCAAACCGATGTGCTTCTCCTTTCTCAGTCTCCCACTTCTTCCCTTTCTGATGTTCTCTGGAGGTTGCAGTGCCCTTGAGCCTGCTAGTCTGAGGATAAAAACAGAAATATTTCAGTACAACTGCATCTGTGGGGGGATTTGTCACACTTAAATGGGCAGAATGCACATGCAGAGGCTTGTTTACCCAGAATGAGGTGCAGGTAAACATTCCTTTGTATGCAGGTAAGCAGCAGCGGTGTCTCCAGCAGCTCAAACATTAAAGGCCCATGGTTATACCCAGGCTGCATATCAATAATGCAGGGAGGCTTGGGTTTCCTGCTGTTTTATTAGACTGTGTGACTGCTGGGTTCTGCCTCAGGACCCAACTTTGCAATAAATTGTCACAAAAATGTTTTCCCCACTGACAGAATCACCAGGTACAAGGGACCCTGTGGGAACATTCATATAGTTTTACAAAGTTTGGAATAGTTTGGAGGACTAATTCCAGCCTTAGTACCACAGGAAGATAAATCTGTCTTTCAAAGCGCCATATAAGCAGTGACATGACAGTGACATGAGCACTATATGTGGATTATTCAA
The DNA here is from genome assembly GCF_017976325.1 of Chelmon rostratus. Classification (NCBI taxonomy): domain Eukaryota; kingdom Metazoa; phylum Chordata; class Actinopteri; order Chaetodontiformes; family Chaetodontidae; genus Chelmon; species Chelmon rostratus. Next base: position 23,952,189 of record NC_055665.1, read on the forward strand.
CAATTTATTTAAAATTGCATTGGATGTCTGTATGAGGCTCCAAGCAAGTCTTCCTTCTTTGTTTACTGATGGAGTCATTGTCGAATTTAGTAATTGAACATTCGCAGCAAGGCCCACCCTCCTTTGTTACCGTTACTACACCTGTCAAACTCATACCTGTCAACACCGGGATTTGAACATAAGACAAGGCTACACTCGCTGAATCCTAAAATCACCACAAGGCAATCACTCGCTTTGAAATAGAGAAAAATAGTGACAGTGACTGTTCACAGACGCGCTCATGGATACACGGCATTGTTCTTACAGTGTAGAGCTAGCTAGCTCTTGTTTTATAAGTGTAATCAAGAAAAACAAGATTGGGTTATGTTTTCACTCCATCTGGCTGCTTAGCTTGTATACTTGTACTCTCAAACTGTTTGGTTTTTCTTTTAACATTACAAAATGTGTTAGGACACGAGGACTAGGTGTGTTTGACCGGCACACTGTCATGCTAGCTGGATCATTTGCTAACGTGTAAACTGTCTGCGGTACTATAAAGAGCAGGACAGAGCTGCTAACGTTACCCCATGAACTCTATCAGCATGGCTTGCTCACTTATCTTATTCCTCTGTGGCACAGAGATGTACTGCTGTCCAAAAACCAGAGTACTAGTAGCATGCTATAGCTACCTGTGAGGCTGTTTTAGGCACAGTGGTGCTTGCAGCTAAATGCTAGCATCAGCATGCTGACATGCTCACAAAGACAATGCTAAGATGCAGATAGTTTGCAGACATGTCTACCATGTTCATCATCTTGGTTTATTGTGTTAAGCTAACGAAAATGAGCTAATTAGCACAAAAAAAAGTTCAGCTGAAGCTAATGAGACCAAACCAAACGAAAAGTCAATCTAAAGTTACAATAATTCATCCTGAGAGGGGCATGAATGTCTGTAAAAATATTTTCCTGACATATCGAAAAGATATATCCAGCCGTGCCTGCATGGCTAAAAACACTTAAATTTCTTTGATGAATGTGGGCACTGTAGTTTATTTTGAGTCAATACAATACACATACACCGTCACCACCAGCTATTTTCTGCACAAGCTAAAAAGTGTCCTCAGCAAATGCACTGTTTACACCTGTTTGATTCAATTAATCTTTTAAAAACTACGACAGAATTTTTAGGAAGGGTCTATAGCCTACTATATACATGTGACCTGTTTTTAAAGAGCGTATCTTCAGTAGGAACCATTGAGCTTGGAGCTGAGTGCCACAGACAGGGTTGGGAAGGCTTATCCTGCAAAAGTGTCCCTTTAGCAGGCGACCCAGAGAGCTTGTATTGATCGACATCTTCTACTCTCACATTTTGGACTCATGTGCTTTATTGACCCACACAGTGTCACATAACTGTCACTTAATACCACACTAGGATGCCTTGCAGCGTCTGCCATACCCAGCACAAAACTGACAGGACTCCAATTTCAAATAGCATCCTTTAGCATCAGTATGTGTAAGAGATATCAAAGCTGCTGTGTGGCAGTACAACTGAAGCATGCATGCACTGCAGGACACCCATAAGCATTTGCGCAATACTGCACGACACACGCAACATCCTCCTCATAGTTTTCATAGATTTTTACAAATGTACGATTATGTACCAAAGGGGACATGCCAAGGTGGTTTCCAAGGCAACAGGCTCTCATATTTGCAGTGCCATCAAGGATGCACTGAAATCCATTTGAAATCATCTTCACAGGTGCAAACCCCCACAGCAGCAAACTGATAGGGGTCATCCAAAGCCAGATGTACCTGAGTCATACAAGCCTTAACACTGCTGAAAGATTCAAGAAGATTCACTGAATTATATACACCATATATACACCATATAAATACTTACAAATACATTTCATAAATCCCCTATGCAGATTTGTTTTTTTTTTCTACACTCCAACAATATATATTTATATTTCATATAGATGGGTGCTGTTGAATAGGTAAAACATGAGGATTGGTGGATTCAGTTAGCATTTTATCTACGTAAGAGTGCAGAGCCATGCTGCATGAGTGAAGCCTTGTTGAGCTACACATGAACGGACCATGAAAGCACCGTGATATTTATAGCTCCTCTTACCCTCAGGCAGCATGCAGGGGAGAAAAAAAATTCCCAGAATGCACTCTGTCCTAGCGTAGCATAGCACCAATGTGGTGTGGCAGCCAAACAAAGAGGAAGCCATTGGGATCCAGACACTGTGGAGGCTGGAAGTGACATCTGAGGAAAAGGCTGGCATCTCACACAATGCTGCTGCTGCTGCTGGTGGACACAGATAGCAACGCTGTCTTCACATAGACGCTTTCGCTTTCACTGACATTTCACTCAGCTGTTGGTGGAGTTGTGGCGTGTTTGCCGTGATGCAGCTCATGGGTGGAAAATCCCACATTCATTCAGTTTGACCAAGATGATATAGAAGAATATATATAACATATTCAGGGTGCTTGGCGTGGTGAGCTTATGGGGCTTGCACTTATACTACATGGCTTGGCAGTCAGTTACTAATACTATTAGCTTGGTCGGCTAACAGCTGTGTGTTGGTCTGCTGAAGCGAGCCACAGCTGCCAGATATTGCCTGTTTAAAGCAGCAAATAGAAATGCTCTCGTGAACCTTTTCCAGCTTGTACTACCATTCAGTGACTGAGTAGCAAACAGACTTCTCATTGGTCCAAGTGAACCTCTTGCTTCCTCACTCACTGTCCTTCTTGCCCGCAGCTTCTAGCAGCCAATGCTCTCAGACAAAAAAAACAACACACACAACTTACAGCCATATTCTTCCCGAGCAACAGCAGTCTAATATCTACTCTGTGCACATCCGTTTTGTCCTCCCTCGTTCCCTTCGTCCCTTGTTAGGAGTTCAACTCCCATGAGGCTTTGTGTCTTCCCAGTCTGAACAGAAAATCTCTAGCTTGTGGCTTGTGGATTTCTGCTCCAGCGGAGGAGACTGAGACAGCATACAGATCTTGTGCCCTGTATGCTGAACCAAATGATGCAGCCAAAAATGTCTTTTTGTATCAGCCCTGGACAGACCTTCTGTCACAGTGTAGGTCTGTCCAGGGCTGAAGAAGCACAAGAAGGGAGGGTGGGAGGTTGGTACAGGTTAAAATCAACCATTCCCTATTGATGAATGGTGCTTTTTTTTTTTTTTTTTTTAAAAACATATTTTCAGCCCTTAATTTGTAATGAAGTAACATACAGTCGGTCATTTTCCCCTCTATTTAACTCAACCTATTAAAGGGTAAATTAGAGCTGTAACTCTGGTTAACATCCAAGATTAATCTGGGCCATCTCTGCCCGAATAGAAATCTGATCAACCCTGACTCAGAACATCTATAGCAAGCTGTCAGCATGCAGGATCTGACAGCGTTATTGGAATAAAACTCCTGAAAACCTACTGACAGATGAAAAACCTTGATCTGAGATATTCCCAGGGGTGCGTGGTGTTCGCACGAGTGAGTAATCAGATAATCTAGGGAGTCAAAAAACGACTTAACTGTGCCGCAGGTCGACATCTGGGCGCGTGCAGCAATCTCTCTCCTTGACAGCAGCCATTGCTCATGACCGCTACCGTCACATTAACGCTGTGGGGAATGGTGCCATGCTTAAACCTGTGCTCTGTAGCAAACACATGGGTGCAGGCTTCTTAGATTTTTCAAATGCAGGACAATTAAGCTCCAAAAATATATACATAGATAAATAAAAATCCTAGCTCATAACACGGCAAGTCTTCTCCCTCGCCTTTGCAAAAGCATTGATAGCATGGCCGGATATGTAGCTCACTATGTTAAGAAAAGTCCAGGAACAGGCAACAGGAAGTCTGAGGTCTGGTTAAAGGATAAGACTGATGTTGTTTTATCTTATTATCTGTAAATTTCAGGAAAACAGCAAAACCAAGGAGGAATCTGTCTCACTAAGACGAACTGTCTGTGTAGCTGCAGTCTAACATTGCTCATGCTGCAGCCTGCCTCTCCGCAAAAGCAATTAAAAAGAGCGATACTGTTGCACTGGGTGACATAAAACTTCTGCACCTTAAACATAATTTATAGGTGTTTAAATTCCCCAAAGCAAGAAAAGCACTGTAAGCATAAACCCCACTACTCATGTTTAATGTTATGGATGAATGGATCACTTGAAGGTAAATCTTTCATGTGTTTTTTCCTAGTTTTTATACAACTGGAGTTGCAAACAGTGCTATGTTTGTACACAGAAATTGCTTTCAAGGATGAATTCATTTTTAAGACACGATCCTCCCCAGGGTCCGCTTGTATCAGTGCACAGTTTCAGTTTGTGAAAACTGTGCTGGACATTTCATGCATAACAGATGAGGCTGCGTATTCGTGCATGCTTCTTGTAAGACAGAATGCTGATTGTTATGTGGTTGTATTCTGAAACGCTGGTTGTCAGTGTTTGTGTAGATGTGTGTGTGTTTGCATATATGTCCATTTGCAAGTGCCTTAAATGGCAGGTGTTTTTTTTTCCTCTCTGGTCTTTGCTTCCTCTCATTTTACAACCACAAACACACTGTAGAGGATGTGAACATGTCAGACCTCTGGCTCTCCTCTCTTTGATTGCTACTCTGCACAGTGACGGCTCAGGTGCTGTGGCTGTAACATTATAGCAGGGATGGTTGTGTGTACATACATGTGTGTGTGTGTTTGCTAGAGTGTGCGTGTATGCACGTATATAGTAATATAATGAACGTGTACAACAGTGCAGAGGCTCTTGTAATCCTCATGTCATGAATAACCTTGTGTAACAGCTAAAAACCCCCAGGCTTTAAATGGAGGACATGGTCTGGATGCTGTCACTGAGGGACTGATATTTCATACTAGGAGCACAGTGCATGAGACCGGCCGCCTCATGTTTGGCTGCTACGACATTTTTGAAGCAGAATATATTTGATCTATGTGTGTATTTTTAACATCTAGACGTCTTTGCGTGACACAGTGTAAAATTCTGCGTCAAGGCCAGTAGACACAGTTAAGCTTGACTATGTTTTTTCATTTCCAGTAATTGTGTCTGTCTCAACTTTTAAGGATCTTTAAAAACAGTACTGATACAAATTTGTTCATAAGATACAAAACTCATGCAACAACAGTGATATGCAGCCCCTAAGCCAGCAGTTAGGCTACTACAGCCGTGTGTTGTGTGCACGTGTGTTACTGCACACAGCACTGTGTCTGCACTAGTGCTGTTGAACCCCTCTGATTCTGTAGATTTGAGTGCAGATGTGACTATTGCTGTAATCACCAGGTGACAGATAACTGCTCTTACGGCTGCAAAGACTCACTCTGCAGTTACTCTCAGTGGTTCAGTACCGCCACTTCTCCACGGCAGCTGTGGCTGATTCTACATTCCCGTCAGGATTTCATCTTAGTTGGGCTTCATGTGGCTCGTTCTGCACTTGCCCAGTAGATGGGATCGTTTTCGCACTGGAGTTCTGATCCCTGTGCTCCCATTATTTGAATTCATTTTAATTTCATTTCACGCTCTATTTACATTACAGACTCCATGGCATTGTTATAGTACGAACTAACTAAGGCTCACTCAAATGAAGGAAGAGTCTTTGAAATTTGTGAACAAAGGTATTAGCCAGGCAGGGAGGTAATAAACTACTTGAGATTCGATTTGCTGAATGTTGCAACATACATGGCATGCAAGTAATTGTTAGTCAGTATGACTATCTGTGTGTGCTAGCACTTGACAGGGGCCACATATCGAGCTGCCTTGCACTCCCTCTTTCTTACTCATACATGAATAATTGAGAAGGAAGGTGGGGGGAGACAGTGAGTCAGGAGTTCCTGCTGAATTGTTGTTCAGCATTTCAATCAGAGCAGAGACTCTGCCTGTTTCTCCGTCTCTATTTCTACTGGTTGAGTGTTCTATTCTGCATACTTAAACATTGCTCAAGAGTGTACCCAGCACATTTTCAAACGTCAGCTCACTGTTAGAAACATCAGTGATTCAGTGAACAGTGTGTTCATGAAGGGTTTTATCGATACGATTCATATTGTCTTCCAGTGCGCAGTGTTTATTGTGAGCAGCAATGGTCGTAGCTGAACAGACAAGAAACAGTGGGAAATAGAGAGACAGCCAGAGAGCGAGACAGGCAGACCGACAGACTGAGATAGAGACAGACAGAGACCAAGGGATGATGCAGGCTGCTGACTCATCAGCCCTGTAGGGCTTATCCTTCTCTGTGTGTGAGTTTGCATGCATATGTGTGTTTATGTGTGTGTGTGTATCTGCTGCCTTGCTGCTGAAGAGGACATGCACAGCAATCAGTACCGCATGATGGGAGCATGATAGAGGAAGCAAAAACGCTTGTAGCATGACTGTCAAAGCAAAATGACCTTGGACGCATTTTTGCACAATTATTCATGCAGTCACCTTTCCAACCACGCCTACTGTGGGCCATTAGGCCTGCTCCATTCTACCATGAGAACCAGAAAAAAGTCATCCAACATGTTGTCACAGAAAATGCCACAGCAGGTTCGATTGTAGCCAACTCTACTCAAACTGGAGCAAATGATGTATTTCTAGAGAAATCGATTCAGCTCTGCAGTAGCAACACATTTGGTTTTCCAATTAGCGTTTACAGACTCAGGATTTTGTGGGTATTTGAGTCTTTGCTTGTTGCCTCATGGTGACCACAAGAATACAGGAAGTCGCCGCTCCCAGCCTAGAAGTAGTCCGTACATTACCTAACCACCTATAAAACTGCAAAAATGTTGTTTTTTCACTTTGGTTTTTGAATGGATTAAACTAACAAGAGATGTGTTAATTACAGAGCTCTACCATGTTTTTTATCCTTGAAAAATACAATATATCAACACTATAAAGAGTTATCAAGAAGAATGGTTAGAAACATTCAGTTTATTTGATATTTTATCGTAAAGTTAAAATGTTTTGTACCCAAACTCCCCAGTTGCTCCATGTTAGGGCCAGTGTCAGATGGCTCTATGTGTGAGGTGTAGTAGGTGCGAGGTGTGCTGGCATTTAGCCAGGGTGGAAAAGTCGATAGACACCTCTCAGCTGCCTCCCAGTCTGCTGGCAATGTGCAGACATGGATATGACACTATCAATGAATCACGGGATTCAATAGTAGTTGCTCTGCGTCTGCCCTGCTCTGCTGAATCAAGGCTTTTAAAATGACGCTGGTCATGTTTCCTCTCCCTCGCCGTCCATCACGTGGACAATCTGCATGCACACTTTCTCATCTCATCACACTGTCTCTGAAGATACACCCAGGGCTAGCAACATGAGCTTTACTGCTATCAAACACTTAGGAACAGGAGAAATGAAACACAAATGCTGTGCTAAGTTTCTGATACATCGTTAAATTACAAAGTGCTATATGAATTTAAGTATCACAGTGACTTGTCCAAAGGTTGTCCACTATGTGCAGAGGGATTGTCCACTTCAGTTCTGCACACTAACACATCAACATGAACAATACATTAAACTAGTTAGTTAACATTAGTCGAGTTTAAAGGTGGTTTAAGTAATGGAAATTAGCTATTTTCATTATAAAGTAATCTATTTAGCATTAGTACATGCTTATGCCAATTGGTGGCAGCAGAGCTGTATAACTTCCCTACCAGTTGTCAATAGATATGTTGACAAACACATCCAGCCGACCCATATTCGTTCTCCTTTTATCACTTTTTTGGTCTCCACCAACTCCTGAGAGAAACATCTGCCCTGTGTTTACCAGCTAGTCATTGTCTGTCTGTTTATTTGGTGCTGAGCCAGCAGTGTACTGTGGGGTTTTTCACAGGAACAGGTGTATGCTGCCGCTGATGAGAGCAGTGAGCCAAACCAGGAAAGCTGAAAATCAATACAATGAGCTAACAGATGCTAAAAACCCTCACAGAGCTGAGGGGAACTCTCCGTAGGGTCAGCACTACAAGTGGGTGCATTTACAATATGCATAGTCCATTTGATCTGTTGCTAATAAAACTGATTAGCTTAGCTTAAAATGTGCATACTGTAGTCCTGCCACTGTTGGCAAGTGAAAAAAGTAAACCTGAATTCTTGTGCACTTATTTTATGACAATCTGGAATAGGTGACTTTAACTGTGCAGATTGTTTAATAATCAACATGACCTTTATTTCCAAAGGAAAATAATAATTTTTAATCAACCATCACATAATTATCAATGTAGATTTATAGAGTCAATACTCTACAGATGACAAAATTTGCTGTTTAACATGAGATCTTATCTCTGAACCACTATATTGACCAACACGACAGCCTGCCATCTTATCTGTAGGATTGAAAGTCTGATTCACACTGCAATCCCTTCTTCCCTTTTGGTTTCTCTCTATCTCTCTGTGGAATATTCCACTCTCGCTCTGTGCTGGTATTAATGACGGGCTGCAGAAACGAACAAAGCAGCAGCCAGTGTGACTCACACCAGGCAGCGATGGTATAATGTGAAGCACTCATCTAAATACATTTCATTGAGATGGAAAATGGCAGCTTCCAGAGGCTATTCTGCTGATTAAAAACGAGCTCCTCTTGCTTGCACAGATAAGTTTGCTGCTTGCCAAATAGGCATTTGATTGGCATTGGACCCTGCAAAACTGGACGCAGTCAGAATGTACTCTAACACTGGCAGATAACCTGATACAGATGGATGTATAGTTTTGACTCCACCTCCCAATAAGTCCTTAGTCCATCTACCAATAAAGTGCAGTTCAATAACACTTTGCTACCATAGGAGAAGTTATAAACAGGTGGATTAAGACTGAAGTCAAGTGAAAATGTCTCATTCCATTTGCAGACATCATTTGAGGGAACACTGCTCAGAGGAGTACATATGGAGAATTGAATTGAAAATTACAATGCAAGAGAGTGCGGCTGTGAAAAGCCCACACCCAGTACCACCGCATTTACTCCAGCACGCTCCTGTTTGTCATCTCTCACCCATCTGTCGTCTTCTTACAGCAACCCTGCAGTGGTTTGTCTTGTCGTTACTTGAATAAAAGGCTCTCAGCACATGCTGTACCTGCGCTGAATCTCCCCCCTGCTAATATCCGCCATCTGACCTCCTGTTCCTCCTCTCCTCAATGCTTCTCAGACCTGATCCAGGCCACCCAGGAGACCAATGTGAACGTCCCCCAGATGGCCGATACGCTGATGGAGAGGGCCGGCAACGCCAGCTGGGTGGTGGTTTTCAAAGCCCTGATCACCACACACCACCTCATGGTGCATGGCAACGAGGTGAGGTTATGGCACGCTGTTTACACACAGCCTGATGTGCTTATGTTTGTTACTGTTTTTCATGTCTGGTAAAATGCAATCAGGAGAAGTGAGTAAGACAATGTACCCACACCTTACCCCAGCTGATCCACTGACTACCATAGTGTGAGTATAGCTCCCAGTAGAGTCAGCAGAGGACTGGTTGTACTGGGAAGCTGTCAGAGGTAAATTAGGGCAGTGCTGGATAAGGGCATTGCTACTTAGTCGACTTTCCACACAAGGCCCAAGGCAGACACACAAATACCTGCTTGAAAACACACAGCAGCAGGAGCACACAGATTGCTTTCCATGCATGTAAATACAAGCTGTAGTTTTGATCTCTGTTCATTCAGCCAGTTCCCCTCAGCTTTACAGGATCTTTTAGCATCTTTCAGCTCATTGTTCTGGTTTTACAGACCACAACTTTACTGTGTTTAAGTGCATCTGTCTCAGTACTATCACCAGTGTCATTCCCAGACAAAGCAGGCAGCTGTTTGTAGCTAAAAAGCTTTGATACATCTATTGTATGCTACCTGTCTGGCACCAAACCGAAGACGACAGCTTGTGACTGGCAGCGGAGCATTTAGCAGCTAAAGATGGTGATAATAAATAATACAAGTTTTAACTCCTAAAAGGGAAATTAGAGGGGAAAACTGGATGGTTTAAGTTTTACTATTACTAGCAGCGACTGTGATGATAAAAAGAGGTCACAGCATGTGTTCAGTGACAGAACAGCTAACAATTGTCCATGCATGTTTGCGGTTTACCTTCAGGTCTTCTCTGCACAGTACCCTTTTTCCCCACAGTTATAAATTTTGGGCTCAACAGCAGTCATGGAATTAGCAAAGGGACCAGCCTTCTGCTTCTAGGTCCTGACCCCCTGACCCAGTTTATGTCCTGACAGCTGAAGACAGACAATAGCTCAGAATGGTCAACAAGGGACAACTCAGAGAGATAAGCAGATGCTCCTTTACTGTCCGTCAAAGTGGCCAACACAAAGGAGAGAGATACAGCTGATGCTGTTTCAATATCAATATTTCACACGCCTGCACGCACACACACACATACATTTGACATGTAAGCCCAGTTTTTATGTTCCAGGTTTGTGCTGTTATTGGCTGTGTGATTGGACAGAAAAGCTCAAACAGAGAGTGCCACAAAGAGCAATGACACAATGTTTGACACGGCGATATATGTATAGAGGATGTACCCTCTGTCTGCTGAGGCCTGTTTGTTTGGAGCCAGGGCTTTGCTGTTGTAGTATTCCTGATGATGACAGATAGAGAGAGGGAATGAAAGGAGGAGGGGAGCTAATGTGTAGCTCACTATTTCTCCAGGGTGGGTTTTTCATTCTTAACCTCCCTTCATGTTATTATGCTCTGTGTCTGTGTAAATGGAGCCATTGAATAAACATCAGCAGCACACACACTCAGCTGAGTGTGTGTGTATGTGGGGGGTGGGAAGTCATGTTTTTATGCCCCGGTTTACCCTGGAGTGAGCTTGTTCCTGCGGGTCTGCAGAGGAAGACCATTTGCCTTTATTGCACTATATTTCCTCGTTCTCTCCATGTGTCTAATTGATATTCACACACTCCTACTCACGACGGCTGCAGCATTGCTCCTTTAACGCTGCATTTCTATCTGCTCACCAAAGCAAAAGACGAGTATAGAATCACACGTCTTATATTAATACAACTCTCTGCTACAGGCAGTTTCACAGGTTTGGGGTAGAGTGCTGAAAGTGTTGAACAGCCCCTTCAAGGTAACTGTGAACATCAACCAAGACTTCCTTTCTTTTATTTAAGATGGAGCCATCTGTTTGAAAATGACCATAAAAATATAACAAGCCGTGACTGCTGGGATCTAATGTGTTTATTCACAACTGTGAGGTGTAACTTATAGTTATTTCTCAATTAGCGAAAATCTATTTCTTTATTTAATTTACTTTTTGTTTGTATTATCCATTGAATCCACTGAATCTCTCTACGTGCATTCATCACAGCTGCCTGACCACCACCAAGTCAAACAAGTTTTCATCAAGAATGCTGACTAGCTATTATTAGTTATTTTGCCTAAAACTAGAGACATTTCATCATATTTGTCGTGTAGTGCCTGGCAGAGATCTAAACCCTGCGTATTTCTCCTGTCCTGCAGAGATTCCTGCAGTTCCTGGCATCTAGAAACACCTTGTTTAACCTCAGCAACTTCCTGGACAAAACTGGCTCCCACGGTGGGTGGTGTTTCTTTCCTTTCTATCTTTCCCTAAAGCAGCCTTCCATCATTTCAGCCCAGATTCATCCCTATATTCTGATCTTTCCGTTGCTGATTCTTTCACCCTTCGTTTCTGTGTTCCACTCTCCCTCTAATACTTACATTGAAGGCGTTTAACAGACATTTTTAAGCCGAATGTTACAAACAACCTGACCGTTCCTCTATCCGTCCTTCAGTTCCAGCTGTCCTAACTCCTGTTTCCCTCAATTAAACCTGTCTCCATGGAAATTAATGCAGTCTCCCATGGTGATAAACACTGGGTTAACAGACTGTTGTCAGGGACGTTTTGCCTGCTAGTGTGACTGGAGTGTCTGCAGAGGTTAGAGAAAGCCAGATTGCATGTCTTGAAGAAAGAAAATAACACGTTTGTTTTCTTGCCAAGACTTAGATGAGAAGATCAATCCTGCACACTACCAGCACCTCTAAAGCCTGAAATATTTTCGCCTTTCAGCAGCCTCGCCAGTTGTCTCCTCCTGCTAAACTAAGCTAATCATCGCCTGGCTCTAGCTTCATATGCAGCCTAGAGACGAGAGCGTTGCCACTCTCATATCTGGCTCTTAAAGGCAAAGTCAGGTGATTAGCCTAGCTTAGCTTAGCATACAGACTAGAAGCACGGAGAAACAGCTGGCCTGACTCTGCATCCACAAGTTGTTTCTACCCAATGATTTTTTACATCTTAAACAAATGTTCGTTAATTCTTGGGCTGTACGGATGCTAGGTGAATTTCTTACCTTTTGACAGAGACAGGCTAGTTGTTTTCCTCCTACTTCTAGTCTTAATGCTAAGCTAATTGGCTCCTGCTTTTAGTTTCATGTTTAGCGTACAGACAAGGGGTGGTGTCAATCTTCTTTTGTAACTCTCTGCAAGAAAATGAATAAGTGTATTTCTGAGAATGTTGAACTGTGTAGGAAGGAGTGCTACCTACCGCAGGTCGTCATTTCAGCGGCTGTCGGACTGTTTAACTCCAGCATCATTTAACAAAGCACTGTGTTGATGTTGTTTCACATCACAGCATCACAAACCTGCTGTCTGCACTACTCTTATCTGCTGTTATTGTATATTATTATATGTCATCATATGCTCATGTCATTACATCTGTTCAACTTATTCTGCGCTCTCTCTCTATATATGTGTGTGTGTGTGTGTGTGTGTGTGTGTGTGTGTATAGTAACTGCATTTCATCACCCATATATTTATGACAGGTGACTCCTTACAACTGTATTTATGACATTTTGAAACGTTGTGACACATCACTTTACGTTGTTTTTTGTAAGCCTATTAGGAGCCTACTGTTAACCTGTACTGAGTTGACACTGCAGACTGTGCATGTGTTCATGTATGAGTGTGTCTTCCTCAGGCTACGACATGTCCACGTTTATCAGACGCTACAGCCGCTATCTCAACGAAAAGGCCTTCGCCTACAGACAGATGGCTTTTGATTTTGGAAGAGTCAAGAAAGGGTACGGTTTCTCATTTCTACTGCGTGACTATTTCAGCATCATTATCGATTTTCAGCCTTTAAAAAATGCTTTGTTCGTTTGTCCAGGATCACAACATGCCCCCTTCTTACTTGCCCTCAGTATCCACCAGAATAACGCACATCCCACAGGGGTCCCATTTGTGTGTGGGATGGACTCGCCTCCTGCCCGGCGCTGGGCAAAGTGCACGGCTTCACTGCGTGTACTGAGTGCAGAGATGAATACAGAGTGGGTTATTACTCATGCTCTGAGGGGACAGCTCTGTTTAGCTGGCAGACACAAGGTCCCTCCGGCTACATGCTGTAAGCTGGCACTGAAAACTACAAACGCAGACTCCAGAATAGAGATCAGACACATTGGTGGATACTGTACGTGTGACAGGCACAGACAGGTGTCAGGTCTATGAGTTGGCACATCGACAGCATGCAGGGCTGCTGCTGCTCTATTCTCACATTTTCTGTTTCTTCCTCTGTGTCAGGGCTGAGGGAGTGATGAGGACCATGACAGTAGAGAAGCTGTTGAAAGGAATGCCCACCCTGCAGAGTCAGATTGACGCACTGCTGGATTTTGATGTGAGTGACACTCGCTAATAGGGAACAATGTCACTTTTAAAGGTTACTGAATTTGCTGAGGGATAAACACAGTCAAGAATAAAGCTGCCAACGGGGTTTAAGAAAGCTTAGTGCTGTAGCAGCATCTATGAAGACATGTCAGTTACAGCTCCTGTTCGACCAGCTTTGAATCTCAGAGTACTTTGTATAACTGAAACAAAACATGTACATCTGTGGTGTAGATTTCAACCTTCTTATTCCTCATTATGAAATACTAATTATAAATAATGATAATAATAAATAATAATCTTTTGCGATAAGTGCTCAAAATGCTATTGCATGTGCATGAGATGCAATTAGTTCCCGCCTTTGTGGTTAATTTGTGCGCACACAGTAAATATATATACAGAGAGCCAGCTATCATTTTCTATAGCATTTTTCCTACCTGCTTAAAATGAAAGCACGGAGGCTTCCTTATGACGAAAAAGACCTTGATGGTGTATGACAGCCACAGTAGTTTGGAAAATAGCAATGTGGGGCGCTAGAGTGGAGTGTTTCTGTGTGTCGGGCCTCATTCCTGTACAAAAACACAATTTTATAAATTACTTGTCTGATTTTTGGTGAATATCCTCCAGTTGGTCTGGCTCTCTGTACTCAAATCATGAGCCCTCTATGGCCATTCTGGAGCTTCATAGCATTGAGCCCACAGAGAGACTAACTGTTTTCACACATTACATAGTATTCACCTGGAACAGTATCTGCCTTTGGTGAAATTTTATCGTCTTTTTCATGCAATACTGCTTGCAAGTTACTCATTTAGTGGCTATTTTGTGTCCCATCTGTTTGTCTTCAGAATGCTAACCACACTGTGCCTCTTGGCTTTTATTCCTGTCTTTAGGTGCATGCCAAGGACCTGAACAATGGAGTGATAAATGCCTGCTTTCTCCTACTCTTCAAAGATCTGATCAAGTTATATGCCTGCTATAATGACGGAATTATAAACCTGCTAGGTACAGAATCACTCCTTTCACTTTGTCACTTGATCAATTAGTTATCAATTAAATAGTCAATGATCAGAAGTTAGATACCCTTAAATGATAAGGCTGAGGCTATTATATACATGCATATATGTATTTTCAACAAATGCCATGAAAAAAACAAAACCATCAATATGTTAGACCTTCTATTAACATTTTCTAACTTCCCTCCCCCGTCTTATGCACTCAGCCCTGAGCCATTTATTCCTACAGTGCTGATGAAAGAAACCTTTAAAAATGGGTCACAAATATATATGTAGTTCTACTTCTAAGACTTAGTTATTTTATAAGGCGGCTGAGCTCTGCACTTTTTAGCTTAGTATGTGTATGTGGATTTGATGCATTAGTGAGTATTTCTAGCAGCAGAACAGTGTTTGTGGGATAGAGTCAAAAAACCCGACATGATAATAAAGGAATATGTCACCCAGTGGGAAGGTTTGTCTCACTTATGTGTTTTTAATAGTTTTTTGTCAACAATGGAGCTCTGCGGCACAGGGGAATAAGATATATCAGGCTCTGGCTCCACAGACACTACTTGTTAGTAGAATCAATTCATTGTTGTTTCAGTCTCCTCAAGGGATTTGTTGAGGAAAACGAAATACATGCACTGTCACCAGACTGATTCTTTTGCTGTATGGGCATAAAGATTCACGTTTCACCATCTCTGTTGCTGTCCAGAAAAATTTTTCCAGATGAAGAGAAGCCAGTGTAAAGATGGGCTGGAGATCTACAAGAGATTCCTGACACGAATGACTCGGGTTTCAGAATTCTTCAAAATAGCTGAGGTAGCCCGCAGAGCACATCATGCCACTGAATGGCAGCTAGCTGTCGTACTGCTTGATAACTGTTCTGAAATGTCACTTTCTTCTTTTACAGCAAGTGGGAATAGACAAAAATGACATACCTGAACTCACTCAGGTAAGACTGACTAAGATTTTTCCTCACCTGTATGTATGTTCAGTAAATTGTTATTATTGGATCTGTTCATTTTTTTAGGCAATTTGGTATTTACTAACAAAGCATGTCAGTATGATGTTTTTTCTAACTGTACTGCACGTGAATGTATACAGCCACCACCTATTTTTACTCCTGCTGTGTTCACCATTATTGCCCCTCTTTGATAATAATCAGCCATTCACAGGCAGACACAGTATGCTGCGAAAAGCAGGAGATTGACGGCCCCTGTGCCCCCTTCTCTTTTCACTTCCAGAGATGCAGATTGATCATTCAGGCTGAGCGTGTGAGTAGTGAGCACAGAGCTAGCATTTGGGAGCAAACAGCTTAGGGAAGGTCAACATTTGAACTCTCTTTGAGCGCACTGAATTGAAGCACACTGCACAGCGAGTGCACACCCAGCAGAAACACATGAGGCGCTGTGATGAAGTGGGATGATGTGACTGGAAGGGCCGATCGGATAAGCTGTGATATGCTGAGCAACGCTGCTGAGCAGGCGGCTGTTTTCCGCTGCTAAAACTCTGAGCTAAACATAGTTTTAGTTCAACAACTGTATGAAGGCACAGCAGACTGTTATCCTCCAATTGTGCTGCAGAGTTTCCATAACATCTATAGAGTCACTGCAAAGATTATTTGGGTCACTGGCCAGTATAAATGATTCCCACGATGAGAGACCTGATTTCTCTTGTTGGGTCCTGAATGAGCCCGAGGCTTCTGAACTCTGTTGTGTTGTGGAAACTTTATCTTTTCAGACATTGCAGTGTGAATGGCTTGCATGAAAAGCATGCTGTAATGCTGTCTGATTAAATTCAGGCTTGATAGGCCACAGAGGGCTAATGGTTAAAACAGCCACACCATGCGGGATCAAACTTACTGTAATGTGCAACACTTACTGTAGAGTATTAGAAATGGAGATGAGTCGTTTGATCTTAATTTGCATCAAGGGATTTGCAGGATTAGCTTGACTCAAAGCTACCGTGTGAATTATGTTAGTAGACTGGATATGTGGCCAAAATATAGGTGTGGTTCGACATTTTGGTGAATTCATCACTTGCCGGCAGATTAGATATGATGCTGCTCTTGTGTCTTTTTATGTTAAATATAAAGCTATAAAGTCAGCAGGCGGTTAGCTTCACTTAGCATGACTAGAAAGAGATAGCCTGACTTTGTCTGAAGAAGATCTGCCTACCAGTACCTGTAAAGCTCTGTAATTACTCATTATATCTTGGTTATTTAATGTGAAATATGTATGTTTTTATGGAGAGTGTGGTGAGTTGTAGTCATAATCGTAAGCTACGCTAATGTAGCTGCTAAAAGTAGCTTCGTATTTAACGTACAAATATGAGTGTGATATTGATCTTCTTGTCGAACTCTCAGCAAAAAGTGACAAAGCAAATATCCCAAAATGTCAAACCATGCATATTGTTTTAAAGAGTTACTTGAGTCGCTACGTGCGTGCTACGTCCACTTTCCTTCAAGCTACTAGCTTCTACACCAGTCCCTCCTTCAACAGCGTTCTTGAAAACATGCAAACAGCTGACACTGTTTTCCTACAGATGGCATTTGTTGCATTCAGTCGTGGGTTTTGATTGAAAAGACTTCTCAAATTTTAATGTGAAGTTCCAGCTTTCGTTATCTCTGCTCCTTTAGTCATTGATATCTTTTCCTTGATGACATTTTTCTTCTCTCACAGTCTTGTGGTTTCTTAGGCTGATAATAGGAAAATGTTTTGTATTAAAATTCTTAAACTAGGAAAGCATGTGAATGTTGTTGACATGTTGGCTGGATTTTTAGCATGAAGATGAGCTCTGTTAGTGGTGCTTGGGGTTCACAGCAGTATCCTTAACCTTACACAACTATTCCTGTTGTTTTTATTTAAAGAGAAATTGGGTATCAAAGTGATTTAGTTGAGATTACCTTTATATTTATATGAGCTAAGCTTTCTTCATGAGGAGGAGGGGGGGATGGAAGTGAGACAAGGCATCAGGCAGCAGACCGCTGTTCCAGCCATGGCAAACCTGGGTATTTTTAACTTGAGGTCAGAGACATTTTCCAGCCCAGTTTGTGGCGACTAAACTGAGTATTTTCTGCCAAAACAGGATCTTTTCCTAATGCTAACCAAGTGCTAACCAAACCTTAACCACACTGCTGTCACCACATAAAAACTGATAATAAAGATGTAAAGTTTAAACATAAAGAACCTACACAAATGTAAAGTTTGCAGGAACGTACAATGCTGACATTTATTCTGGTGATGTTGTCAGAAATGGTAGAAAATAGTGCAAAATGTCTTTGTCCCAGCCTGATAAAATCAAACATAAGCAGTGAATAAATGCTAGGTCAGTGACGCTGTCACTTGCCATTGTGCACCAGTGTTTCAAGTAATACTCTGCCATATTTTAGAAGAACAACATAATTAATCCTCACAGCCTGACAAGCATAACTTCGAGACCCCTGTCTTTAAAAATGAGAACTGTATTGCTGATAGAAATAGATTCATGTGTCCAGGAGAGCAATCATCAATCTTCCAGATCCCTCAAACTATACTGGATTAATCGCAGTCTCTAACACCAGTTTCCACTCTCATCCCTTCCAGGAGGAATTGCATCAGCACCAGCTGGACAGAATAATATTACTATCTGACTGTCTTTGTAGTTGTGTTGTTATGTCATCACTCATGTACACATGTGCTGTTTTTTTTTAGAGCAGTGAGTAGATGAAGGGAACACTCTGCAAATGATGGCAGTCAGATCAGATCAAATTTCAAGCATATGCCTGGAGGCCTGTTGCAGGGAGATCCACAGGGAGATGGTTCATCAGCTTTTATGTTGGCCTCCTCAGATGAGAACTACTATTGCATGTCCAAGCATCTCAGTAATAGAGCTGTTATATCTGTCCTTTGTCTGCAGAACAGCCATCTTTGTTCTTGGGAGTGAGGACAGACACTCAGACACAGTCTACCCATCCCTCTCAGTGCCAAGACAAAAAACTGATCCGCCTCTCTGCCTTGTTGGTCCCAGATTTTAGGGATAATAGACTAGACAGCTTTAAAAGGATAGATTCGGGAAATGGAGCGGGGAATAAAGGAAAGTGAATTATTGACTTATTCCACTGGTTGATTTAGCTTTGACCTCTCTTAATAAGCCTACTGGACATTGTACTATTTTTTTTGACTGCATGTTGGGAGGCGATAATGTCTCATTTAGCCTGGTTGAGCATGCAGCTTTGCATCATGGCCGACTGGAACATTGTTCCCTCTATTAGCATTGAGATTAAACCTTGTGTTTTCTGTTTCTGTGTCATTGGTAATTGTTTCGGGGGGGGGTAATTGTTTCGGGGGGGGGGGGGGGGGGGGGGGGGGGGGGGTTGTGTCCTGCTTTATCCCCCTCTTGGTGTTCCATTTCCTGTGTAGCAAATGGAATTCTACAAATGATCAAAGCATACTAACACCTTCCAATGAAATATAATCAATTGATGCATTTCAAATGTTTTAGGATTACTGTATTTTACTTTATTACTTATATTTGCTCTGATAAAAGCATGTTGTTTGTACATTAGAAAACCCTGAAAAAGCATTTAATGCTAACTTTCAGTTCTTTATAATTTTGTAAACTTTGGTACTCAAAATCAGTGATGCTCAGCAGCTCTAGTCTGAACTTGTCAGGGTTAATTTATGTTGTCATTCATCCCAGAAACACAGTGCATAAGACAAGACATGTAGATAATCTCAACAATAGCTCAACAAGACAAATGCAGGAGTTCACAGGTAGTGAAGAATCAGTAAACAAATGGCAGGGTATTCAGCACTGGGATTTGAGGCCCAAGTCAAACTGGACTTGTGGAAAGCGTCAGTTTTTTACCGTAGTAATCGTGCATCAAGTTTTGGAATCCGCAAGCAGTTAGTGGTTACTCCACAGCTGGCATGTAGATTTGAGTGCTATCTGGATTGCAGTCAAAGCTACATAATCATGATTAAAGACATTTTCGCCAAGAGGTAGCATGTACACTGAAAACGACAATGTTCAGAGATGAGTGAATCTGAGAATAGAGTGAAAGAGTCAGTGCTGTCAAGTCGATGTTAAAGTCTAGTAATGGTCGAAGAAGCACAGATGTGATGACAGAAATAACCCAGTTCTTCAGTGTGTCTGTTTGACTGTGTGGTCCACTGTGTTCTGTCGTGGAGTATAATCTGTATTGTCAGCCTCTCTGACCATACCCAACCTTTATAATGTGTTTGACCCTGCTGGATCACCCTCTCTTTTTTATTGTACAGGCCCCAGAAAGTCTTCTGGAGTCCCTGGAGACCCACCTTAACACGCTGGAGGGGAAGAAGCCGTAAGTAGTTCAATATATCTGCAGCCTGTTTAGTCTTTTAAAGGTGCGCCAGCAGTAACACTAAGCTGAAGCTTCAGTAATCCTGTAATTATACAGTTTCATGGTTCTTGCCATGCTGAAAGCCACGTCCGTAGTGAGTCTGGCTCGATAGCCTGGCAGTCTAACATGCACCTGGGTGTGTGTGATTGTTGTTCTTTGAGTGATTTATTTCACCTCCATACTGTTCTCTGTTACTTCTCTAATATATTATTTCCTGTCTGTACTCAACTCAGAGAGGATAAGTAAGTATTCTCCGTCAATGAGAATATTATTTTACCATTTATCAGATTTATTTTGATAAATAAACTTTCAATGATTCTATAGAAGAGACATCTGAACAAAGCAGCTGACATCTCTATTGTTGTGTACTAATATTTTGTTCAAGATGCAGTTCTATAGAAATATTTTTTCTGTGAACATTTGTGGAGAATGTGCATCATTTTTGTCATTGACATACTGTACAATGACAGCTCCGGTGTTTTAGCTGGTGTCATTACTAACCTTCATCTTTGTTAGCATCTTACTGTACAATCAGCTCCAAAGCTTTAGACGCATGCCATTCAACAACATGCAGCTCTTACTTTCTGTCTGTGATGTTGAAAAGCTTTGTTGAGGAGGGGCTAGAGCCAAGATGCTATTACTCAGCAGTGCAGCGTGGATCCATTAATTGCAGAATTGGCTTGGAATGCTGACTGCCTGAAAACACCAAAGTGATAGTTTAGCTGTCGCTTTGCCTCCCATCTCAATAACAGCCATTATGTTTCAGCATTTACATCATTAAACTCTTTAACTAACGAGCCTGTCCTTGTTTTTGCAGGTCGCCCACTAAGGTAAGTTCTGTTTCATGATAATCATAATGTAGTGTAATAATGGTAATCTGTATATAGCACCTTTCAATGTAAAGCAGTTATTGAGATCTTTATGGAGCAGGGTAGGAACTAAAAACTGTAAATGCTTAACTTTAACTGTTCCAACTACAGACAGGGAGTGATTCAAGGTAAATTCATCTGTTGAAAAGCTGTTGAATCACCTCAGCTTACATAACAGCGTGGGTCATGTCAACTTCCTCTGCAGCAGGATGCGACAGCCAACAACAGTTCGCAGGCTGCTGCCGCTGCACCGGCTAAACCCGCGCCTCCCGCTGCCGGCGGGCCCCCTGCTCGCCCCGGGCCGCCTGCCAAACCTCCTCCGCCCTCCGTCACCCCCACCGCACCGGCCCCCGCCACCGCTATTACTACCAGCAAGTACGAGTCACTCAACAATATTAAGATGTGTTTGATCTGAGCTGCATGCGTATCCACTCATCAATATTACATTAGACACGGATTCCCTCTGTCAACACGGCCTCTCTCCTTCTTTCTTTGTGCGTAGTGCTCTTGATGACGGCTTCTTGTTGGATCTAGACCCCATGTCCTCCTCATCAGCAGGGGGCGCTGCAGCAGCTTCCTCCACGACTGGATGGGGAGGTGAGAATGTTCTCCTCTGTCAGTAGCAAAGCTCAGCGTCCCTTAGCTGTTGTTTCTCCACCTATCAGTCTCTCTGGTCTGGTAGGGCACATGTGTAGTTTACAATGATAACAGTAGCAGATTTACCACTTGAAATTCCTTTCATTCCCAGCCGGTGACCATTGCTTTAGCTGGCTGAAATAGCAACTGTTGCTAGCGGCTTTTATCAGTTGGAGCTAGCTAGCTAATTGAGCTAACATTAGCTCCATGAGTTGGATGAAAACACTGTGCCCAGCTGCCTTTGAAATGTTTCTATTAATATAAGAGATAAGACAGGATAGTTGTGTATATTTTCACTTTTAACAAGAGTCAACAACAACAACAACTGTCACCTACGTAGTAGATAGATAGATAGACACTTTATTAATCTCCAAAGAGAAGGGTGGAAACACAAGGGCATGCAAAAAAGAACAACTTTCAAGTAAGGAGGCAAAAATACAATACAAAATACCGACTAACAAGTGTGAGATAAAAATATAGAAATAAGCTATACAAGATAAACATCTGGCGGTTAAATGTGAGCCCAGTAGTGCAGTTGTGCAAAATGACATTTTCAAGTAATGAGGCAAAAATACAGTACAAAATACAAACTAACGATATAAGAAGAGACAGTGAGATGAAAATGCAGAACTAAGCTATACAAGATAGACATCTGGCGGTTAAATGTAGGTAGCTAATGATATTCCGCTTCAGAAGTAAGTCTTGGTAACTACTATAGGTGCTAAGCTAGTTAGCCAAACATGCTAACGATTGAGGCTTGTCTAAGAGAAACACACTGTTAAATTCATTCCTCACTCTTTTGCTCTTGCCTTTTTGGTTTTGGAAATGCAAAATACAAAAGACACCACATAACAAACTCTTTAAATGCTGAGGATTTCTCTGACTGCAGCCCCTCACACACGGCTTCAACGTGTGGGGAAACCCAAAGCGCGACACCCACGCTAAGCAGGTGCAAACCTCTAGCAGAGCAATCCACGTGCAGCGGAGTGGTTTAGCGAATGGCCAATTTTTTCTAATGTTGAAAATAGATATTGAACTTGAATTCATGCGCTTACAGAAACAAATAGCAGTAAAGGACAGAGCACATATGATAAATTCCATGCTGATGGTTTGCATGTCTCATCCCAAAAACTACCAACGCTTTTACTTTGTAGAACATTTTCCAAAGCGTACAGGGAGTTGAGGTCCCTGCAGAGTGATTTTATTATCACAGTAAAATTAATGGAAGCCAATTTCTGCTTCAAGGAAGTAGGAAGAAGGAAATCGATTTAAAAACCTATGATAGGCTTTGGAAAATGGTTGGCAGTTATATCAGTTATGTACAATTTGTAGTAAATGAGCTGAAACAAACAAATTGTGGTCTTTTTGAATGGCTCCCTGTAGTAAGATAAAGAAGCTGTAGCCTTGGTAATGTTTTTTATTGAACATTGTGGCTTAAAGCACAGAGTATTTCCATTATGAATCTGCTGTAGCTCTTTGGCCTGTTTATCCTCGTAGCTGCACTGATACCCTGCAGGTGGCCGGAGTCCAACTGTAGCCTTTCAAAACCTAAATTACATCAACAACCTTTTAGCTGTATTGTCCTTTACCATTAGTCCTTGTTTTTTCTGTCCTGTTCTCTATTATGTTGGCAGTGTGCACATTAAAGATTTCTAAATTTCATCAGATTATTTCTACTCCTATAAATCGTACCTCTTCGGTTCATGCTGCCATTCATTCTCTCTCACCTGTGTCTCTCGTTCTGTTGTGCAGATCTCTTGGCTGAGGGTGAGTAATCTGTTGACAGCACTCTGCTACTGACTGAATACCAGAGATGCCTGCAGGCTTTTTTTCCCACAACCCAACTTGGCTTTCTACCTAAACTTCTGATTGTCTTTGTGTCAAGCTGTTTTCACCTTTAGTGCCCAATCCCCCCTGCTAAACCTGTCTATTTTCATTTTTCAGTCTCTTTGACACCACCGTCTTCCTCCTATTTCCTTTTTCTCCTATTTCTCTCTTTTGGGGGTTGTGACTGGGTCGTGGCGCTCGGATTATGGGGTTTGTCTGCATAGCAACTCCGGCTGCCGCTGATGAAGCCTCTGAAGCTCTCCTGCAGGAGGGACAGTCTGCTGATGCTGATGCTGCAGCTGCCACTGCCCCTGCTGCCGCCCCTGCAGCTTCCGCGCCCGCAGCCGCTGCTGCGCCGGCGCCCGCCTCGCTGCCCGTATCAGCTCCCACCACCACCACCTCAGCCACAGACCTCGACCTTTTCGGAGGTCAGTCTGGTCCAAAGATTGGATGTAAACCAGGAAAGACAGCATGGCAGCATGCCCCTTCATCATTTAGTAATCTATTGATTGGTTTCCTTCAGTCTAAAGTTGGTATATAGAAGATTGGGGTTTGAGTATCACTCCCTAAACTTTTCAGCCACCAATATACATATTAATGAGGAGTTCTACATCATAGAACCACAAAAAGTCTCCAGGTGTATTTCCCATCAGATTACTACAGATTACATACATATGTGATCTAACATGAAAAGTTAGAAACCTGTAAAACCTGCTAGAATCGAGTGTATAAATGTACGTTTTGACACTCACTAAGCAGATGGCACCACTGCACCAGTTTGTGTATTCCACGTATTCCCATTCAAGTCACAGAGCCACACATTCGATTTTCCAAAAAATAATCGCCCAGCGGTGAAAAGGGTTCTGCTGTTATGAAGGTATTTCCAGAACCGTTAAAGACTCTTCTTACCATAAACATATTTTGTCTGCTGCATGATTTTTAATCCACTTCTTAAGTTGTGACTGTATTTCCATGCAGTCGGACATGACATTCTGTATGTCCTGGCTCTTTACGGTAAAATATTATTTTCTAAGATATTAAATATTGCAAAGAAACATCAACGTATGCTAACATAACTTATAACACAGTTTTCTAATTTAAAAAAGCGGTTAAAAATGATTTTACCGCAGTCGAATACTTTTTCATCAGGACTTTTAGAAAAGTCTTTTCTGGAAATACCTTCAGAGCAGTGGCAACCATGAGTAAATGAGCTTATGAGTTTTGCAAACATTGCTGGGTGTATATTTAAATATATATGTTGCATCAGATGCTTAGTGCTGTGACTCAAATGTGATGGTTTCCTATCCTCGCCTAATGTTTTTACATCCTGCTTTGTTGCAACCATGTGCACTAACACGCCGAACAAAATGCAAAACAAGCGTCGTTTGTGGTACATCCCAAAAATATGAGCCACTTTAGCGGATTACTTGCTCTTCCGTGGGTTTATTCAAAGCTGCACAATTGAAAAAACAAAATACTAATGAGTTTTGATATAAATGTGTTTTAAGCTTTCATCAGAGTGTTTTGTCATAATCTTGTGCTCTTCAGTAACCCCACTGGAATGTACAGTAATTAATCTGTTAGTGTGACTTGTGTTTTAGGGATTTGCTGCTTTTTGCGTTTTTGTTCATCTCCCTTAATGGCTCACTAACAGTTTCAGAAATATGTCAAGATGATGAGTAGCTGGATTTTAGTTGATGATATTATAGATAATATTGATATTAACCTCGGCCCTAACATTGGAGAAGCACTGAGTGTCTGCTGAAAAGAGCCAACTGATTTTCTTTGTCGAAGAGAGACTTTGCCTCGTCCATCCCTGACATTTTCCCTCTTGTCACAGAGTACAAGTAACTTGTGACAACTTACCTCATTTCTCAAGCCCGCACAGTTAGTGCACTCACTGAATGCAGCATTATGCAGCCCTGCAAGACTCATCACGTGATTGATGGTACAGTCAGATCCCGCGCTGACCGGGCTGCATATTTGTATTCTCTGCTTTTTCCTGATGCTGACCTCTCATTTTTGTTTCCTGTCCATTCCGTCTGTTCACTCATCTTTTGTTCGTTACATCCATGCGTCTGTCGGTGTGTCGGCCCGGGTGTTATGTTTTGCGTTTGCGTCCGGCTGTTTTCGTCTGCAATACCCTAGATGCGTTTGCACCCTCCCCAGGAGACGGTCCTGCCGCCGTGGCCGCGGGCCCTGCTGCTGATGCGTTTGGTGGAACTGGTGGGTGACAAAACAGCTTTTTGTGCAAGTGTGTGTGTGAATGTGAAAGCCGTTGTTGCTCCTATTATATTAAAGCTGCTTCTGCTTCCATAGGAGACAGTAGAACCAGGGCCTACTGTCTCACCCCAAATCCTGCTTTAATGCCCCAGTCATGGACCCTCCTCTCCCTCATCTCGGCTACTCTTCTTCTCCTAATATTCACCCAGTGAATACTACAGTAAAAAGCACAGTCCAGCTACTAACTATACTGTAGTTCAAGAATGAATACCGTTTGTTTTGATACCCTAACCCTGATACTACCTGATCATGATGATTATATTAATCATTTTTTAAGCCTTTTTTTCTGTTATTTTTTTTATTTTAAATAACTCCATTTAGTCTCTCTCTTTGGCCCATGTAAATTTTTTTTTTTTTTCAAGAAATTAAAGCTATTCCCCAATGGTGCATTTCGTTTGTTCATAGCCTACTAACCACAGCAGTGGCACATATGGCTGCAGTTTATTTGACATGCTGTGGCATTAACTTTATTCTGCGCCCACACATGACCTCCTGGATTAATCAGTGAAAAAAGGACACACCAAGTTCATGGTAGCATGATGACTTTCGCATTTAGCTCATGTCGTAGTGTCATTTTCTATTATTCGATTGAAGTATAAAGAATTATGCAGAGTGTAGAAATGACTGCTGTATGTCTATGTTTATGCAACTAAGTCTGTGCATCACTGAATTTAGCTGTATTTGGTTGAGAGAAAGTTGAGTCATTATAGGTCTGCACGTAGTTGAATCAAGTAGAAAGAAGTTTCTTTAAGCTCTATCAGTAAGTGCGAGATCTTTACTCTTAATTGCATGTCTTAGTTTTCTCATTTTCATACAGTGCAAGCAGCCCAAATCTCTTGTTTGCTAACAGGATGGTGTTATCAACATCCAGCCAACAACGTACCAGGCGCACATTGGCCAATCAGCCAGAAATGACTCGACCCTCCCCCCTGTAGGCCCAGCAGGTCTTAGTGACTAAAGATTTTTTACCTGCTGTCTGTTGTAGCTTGTGGATGCAGTTCTGAAGTTAATGAGTGACCGTGTGATTGTTTCACTTCCTCTGTATCTAATCCTGATTTGGAACTTCAGAGGTGTCTTGCCCCACAGATATGCTTTTTACAGTGCTTTAACAAACCCTCAATCCCCCCTCCCCTTCTCCCCCCATCCACCCACAAACCCCTTCCCTTCTTCTCTAATCATAACCCCTCCTAACCCCTCAACACCACCCCCCTGCTGCTTCCCCTGAAGACCCCTTCGCTACGACAGAGGGGAGCGCGGACATTGCTCCAGAGCTGGACCTGTTTGCAATGAGGCCCACCGACACGGAGCCCACTGCCATCACCCCTCCCACCTCTAGTGAGGCGCCGACCATCGTCGCCCCCATCGCTGCCCCCGCTGCCCCCACCCCTTCTTCCACCACCACCACTACCACCACAACCACCACCGACACCACCACCACAGAGTCTGCAGCCGCTCCGACTCTAGATATCTTTGGTGGTAAAGTCCTCTCGCTCTCATTATGCCTCTCACTGCATTGCCCTGCATTATGATGATGACGATGATGATGATGATGATGATGACATAGGTTTTGATAATCATTATGACAGTGATGATAACCTGCCCAGTCCCTACATTTCAGATTTGTTTTTCTATTTTCCATGATGCCTTTCCTTCAGATACAGATCATTTAATCAAGTTAATCAAGCATCTTGACCTCCTCTGAAGAATTGAACTATTTCAAGAATCCACAGTCACGTTAATTGTGTATGGCCTTTCAAAAGTTAATCAATTAATCATCTGTTGTTTGGGGACCAGCATCTCAGTGTAAATTTGATCTCTGGGGACAAAATGAACATTTAACTCTTTTTATTACCAGAGGTGGCTCAACTTGTTGTGATTATTAACCTAATACTAACAGACTGCCAGAACATAGAGGGAAGAAATCTGTTTTCTTCTCCTGCTTGTGACCAGTAGTTTAGATCCTGACAGCTGAGAATGCTTTATTGTAGCTGATGCACTTCTGTTAAAAGGGAATACTGCTCAATGCTCAAAATGATCCTGGTTTCCTGCGAGTGCTCTGTTTTGCTCCCGCAGTCCAGGCGACATGCAGGTTCGGTGAATTTGATGACTCCAAATTGTCCACATAAAGACACACAATGTGTCCAGATTTTGGTTTATGAGCAAATGCGTGCAAAAGCTTAAGGCAGTACTTTAACGTGCAAACAGGCTAAAACGAATCTGGTAAATATCACCTGCTAATCATCAGCATGTTAGCTCATTTTGATTTAGCCCAAATCGCCGCTATAATCAAACTTCATTAAATTCAAATATGGAAGTCCTCATGCTGAAATTTGGCATTATACCCTTTTAACTTTTGCACTGGTTTGTTTTGCATTGCACTGAACAGATACACTGCAGCTTACCCATTTAATAATGAAAATGTCTGCTCTCTCTGCTTTCGCTCATCTCTCTTCTGAACTCATCTATCTGTATGCACTGGACTTGAAATCTGAATGTACATATGATTGTGTGTCCTTGTTCTTAGATATGTTTGATTCTATGCCTGAGCAAAGCCCTACCACAGAATCCAAAGCTGCTACCACTCCTAGCGTAGACCTTTTTGGTGCAGGTACAGGAGTTGATATCCATTTCTCTGTGTGTGGAACCTCTTCATCTCTTCTGGTTTCCATACCTCCAATTCTCTGTCAACTGTTTTTTTCCCCCCACACGTCTTGGTTTGTCCCCCATAGTGGTATGAGAACTGTGCATGTAACCCACTCGTCAAATCTTGGATTGTCGTTGTGGCTGCTCTCTATCCCCGCTGTCTTTCTACCTGCCACGCTAATTCTTTTCTTTGCTCCCCAACCTCCACGGTTTTCTTCTTTCTCGTGTTCTGCCTCTCGCTTGCGCTGGTAAATTAGACCTTCCTGCTGTTTCTCGCGGGCCCTCTCCTTTGCCCGAGCCGGCTCCGGCTGGAGACATCGTGACCGGTGAGTTTAAGCTGCTTTATCTTTACTGCATCACTGTTTTCCCTTCCTCTTTTCATGAAGAGTGCAGCCAGCCTCAACTTGATCCTGAATTTTTTTGCATGGTGCTGGTGTCTGCATGCACATGCACACCAGTCCTGTACTTCCAAACGGTGCACGCTTCAAGGATGTGGATACACAGGAAGGATGCAGGGATGCCTGCTTTCTTCCCCTGCTTCTTCTTTGCATGTCTGTGAGCCTTTTAGAACAGCAGAATAACAGGGCATGAGCATCGCATTCTCCCCGTGGAAACAGAGCTTTCGCTCATAACTGTAGTCATTTAGATTTGAGAGTAATTTAATCCTGCCTGTGTCTCTGCCTGTGTGTCTGTTCAGACTCATTTGCATCTTCAGCTCCTGCTGCTGCTGCTCCCACTGCTGCTCCTGCTGCAGCACCCGTCCCAGAGGCCTCCTCTCCACCCAAAGCAGCAGAGCCGGCACCTGTCATTGACCTGCTGGGTACTGTACCTCCGAACGCACACACATATCTCTTTACAACAACATATATTGCATGAGAGCTGTTAAATTTCAACCTCATGTTGTCTAGATGTGATGATAGACTGTAGGTGTTAGTGCAGAACTCATTCCAGCATTTTCTGGATAAGATTTCAGACAGATCATAGATACTGTTGGCAGTAGCCACCAGTTATATTCACAAAACAATTATTACACTGTAGTGTAAGTTTTATTTCTGTGCTGGGCTGAAATTTTAGCCAACTGGAATCACACAGGAGGTGTTTATCTTTTCTTGAGGGCTTCAGCATGGTTTGGCGAAAGGTTTGGTCAGGTCTTTTGGTCAGTCAGTGTGTCACTTTGAATATCTCAACATCTGCTGGATGGATTGGGACGAAACTTTGCACACACATTCATGGTTCTAAGGGGATGAATCCTTGAATTCATGAGGTTGACATCTTTGGTTGTGACCATTGGATCACAGTGAAAATTTGCTACGGTTATTCAGTCCCATAGGAAACTTCCTGGAGACGCATCACACTTCCCTTGACTGGCTCTTTATTATTATTTTTATGTTCTTTAATCATTAAAAATGATGGGAGTCAATAGAACAGAAACACTAGCAACAACAACAGTATTGTTGGATGGAATGAGGAATAGATGGGTGAATTTTTCTCCATTAAAATTTTGGGAGAAGCTGCTGCATCTGTTGCATTATGATTCTTTAGATTCACAATATTTTTTTAAAGTGATATTTAGCATTTAGCTTAAAGCACTGCTGTGTACAATGTACAGCCCCACAGAGCCGCTAGCACGGCTATACATTCTTGTTGTTGTTGTGTATCACTCAACTCCCACTTCAGGACAAATAAAGCAACATATCGACATGATATGGTCTCAGGGTTTTGCAGTTGTTGTCTTATGTTATGAAAATAGAGATGCACATACAATATGTATTGAGGTAAATGTTCTTCCCACAACGGCTCCAGCATTACAGAAAAGGTCCTGTGATGACTGGAAATCTGGAATTTCTCTAGCCACACTTACCTTTGCTACTTTTTATTTTTAATTAAATTTGAGTTTTATAAAGATAATCTTGTCTCCTACCCCCCACTGTGTCCCAGTGTGTGGTGCAGGGCTGACCTCTCACCCCTTTCTGCCCTCCATGCTGCGCTGTGGATAACTGGATGGCCCTGCAGACTCCTTCGGCGGTTCTGTGGAGGAGACGCAGAGCTCTGCTCCTGGAGGGCCCGGAGACGACCTGCTGGGCGGTGAGACCCCTCTGACTGTCACTTTTTGTGATTACACTCATGTATATCTGTAAATCATGGTTCAATTAAAGAGGCTGAAAGGACCAGCACATTTTGATAAGATGTCCCCAGTTTAGCTAAAAGGTTTTATGTTGGCACATGGCTGACAGAAATTATGCCATAATGATGGAGATGCATTTATCAGATTAATAATGACACAGACTAGGCAGGACTGATTACATTTGATTACACAGCAGTTCCAAAGTAGCACTGGACTCATTTGGAAATGTCTGTTAAGTGTTTGCCCACGATGACTTCCAAGTAATGTCATAGCCAATTTCTCGCCCATTTCATTTCCGGCACTGCTGCATGGCCAATAGTTCATGAATAAGTGTCTTTGAAAAGTGTCTTTGTTATCACCCTTTTGTTGTCATGGTAGCATATGCAAGCACACAAACGTTTATATATATATATACAGTAATATATATATTTCATTCATCTTGCAGTTGCAGAGTCATTGGATGGTTAACAAAGCAGAAAAAAAACATTTTTTTCTCTTATCTTGACTTTTTTGTGAAGTTTGACCTCTCTTGGCCTCATACTGTTATTTTAATGAAATCATCTGAGAATCTCAGAGGGGAAATCACTCTGCTGGAGCTCCTAACAACTCAAAAACATGACAAAGAGCCCCACATAGATGATGCAATTTAATAAAGTGTCACAAGCCTCTCTATTCTGATATTTTTCTCATGAGTTATATTCCACAGTTTCACTACATTGACTGTTTGTCATATGTTTATGCAGATTATTCACCTATTTCTTGTCCTGACATACTCTTTACTGTGTTATGTCCCGCTCAGATACTGTAACACATATCATATATTCCACAGATTATTTTTTAATAAGACCTAGTGTTGTCGCTGGTTGAGTAGTGTGCCGTATTAAATTCTATTTCTCTGTGCTGTTTACTGCTGCTCTTCACTGCCGCATTGAGAAACTTTCTCCACAGAGATAACCAAAATGTTATTTGCTTTTACGATGTCTAATGTGCCATCTTTTGTGTCAGTAATCGCATTTAATGTGTGTTTCTCATGGAATTAGGTTGAGTCTGAAAACAGTCAACATATGATGTCACAGTTACAGTCCTGTCTGTTACCCTCCTCAGGCCTGATGTCCCCCACCCTGGCTCCCACCGCTGCCCCAGCTCTAGCTCCAGCCTTGGCTCCAGCTCTGGTTCAGAGCGACCTCCTGGAGTCGGGCTTTGACGCTCTGGGCTCCCTCACCTCTCCAACACCACCTGTACCTGCTGCAGTGGCAGCAGTACCGATAGTACCAGCTGCACCAGAGCCTGCAACCACCACGCCGGCGCCCTCTGGTGGCTTTGATGCATCCAGTAAGTGGATCATAATACTTGTGTTGTAGAAGATTTCATTTTCATTCTTTTGTTTCATTTTAGTAATCTTGTGATGCCTTCTGAAATATGAAATATTGGCGCATTTCAAAAGATGTTTTGTTTGTATTTGCACAGGTCTTCTGCTTGATGCACATTAATCTGCTCTGGTTCAATAAAACTGAGCTACCTAAACCATGACCTAGTTATCTCTTGCTGCTGAGAGCTTGACTACTGCATGAACGACACACTGACATGTGCTGCTGTCACTGTCCTTATTTCTGCCGACTGCTTAACTCCTCAGCACTGCTGCCTCACTTGCAATGATTCTTCTTTTTCTCAGTCTTTCTCTTGTACTTTTCACACTTTCACAAATGCTGTGCTTTCTCCACCTCCTGCTCACCCCACCCCCTCTCTGCAATCTTTTTCCTTTTTCTCTCTCTTCTCTTGTGTTCGCTTCTCTGTTTTCTTCTTCTTCCCTCTTTCTTTCTTTCGTTCTACTATGCACTTTTTCTCTTCTGCTCCATTTTATTTCCCTCTTCCCCCCTATCCACACTCGTTCCACTCTGCTGGGTCATTGCTTGTTTCTTCTAATCTGTAATTGGTGAGTTTAACCTTGCAGTGCATTGCAGCATGTGCAGTTTGAACACGTCTCCCCTTCTGCGTCTTTGCATGTTGTAATGGGACCCTTGATTGTCTCCTGCATGAGACAAGACTTACTCTGCTGTTGTTGATGTTTGTACAGTGCATATGTATTAGCTTTGGTCTTTTAGAACAGTGGCTCTTATAGTAACCACATGCCATCAAGGTCCGAGCCCTCAGTAGAGTCTCCAAGTTTTCATTCCAATCTGGAGCAGCACCTTTCAATTAAATATTTTTCCAAGTGGCCCATTAAACAGCACCACACTGTAATCAAAACCCTTACTCTTTGGTTACTGTAGAGGTCAGAAACAGAAGATTTACTTTCAGTGTGCTTATGGAGCATGAAACATTTTGTGTAATTATTGGTTAGAGGCTGAAAGTTGTGCTACACTGCATATAGTTACAGGTTTTCAATACTTTTCACTGGTGGAAGCTTGTTGTTTAGGCCCTAAAACCTATTTTACCCTCTAAACCAATTAAAAAGGATAATTTGCAGTTATAAGTTTTGGTTAGAAGAAAATGCCATAACATATTGAGTCAGCTGAGACACACAACTGTGTATTGGGAATGCAAGTATGTGAAACCAGGTCAGCAGTCTGAATAGTTAGATAAAAGTACTGGATAAATGGTTGGTCCACCTTAATCTCCAATCCCAGTGGCAGTATATTCTAGTTTAATTAACAGTGCTTAGTAATATCCAGTTTAAAATCAACTTGAACACATTTGCAACATGACAGGTGGAACTGATGAAGGGTTACTCGAGTTCATCTGACCGGGCTGTGGGGCTGCGTCAGATAAAAAGGGCAGGGGCCTCTGTCTCCAACTTTCAAAAGTGTCTCTGGTGTTCACTTGGAATGAAAACCTGTAAACTCTCACCTGGTTCAAAACCAATGCTTGATTCTAAAATCAACCAGAGTGCTCAAATATGCAGCATTTACAGTGCAGTCCTACATTGTGCATGCGATGCACAGCTCACTACTGATGCTGTAACAGCTGGATTGTCCTCCTCACCATACTGTCTGGCCTCACATCTGCCCTCTGCCCATGTTATAGCTAGATTAGGGATTTGCAGGTTTGTAATCCGTGTTGTTTATCTCATGTCCCGCCATTCCCACCCTCTCCCCAAGTGTTTGATGGATTAGGTGACTTGCTGATGCCTGCCGTAACGCCCCAGAGCACCGGGGGCAGCACTGCCGGAAGCACAGCGGGAAGCATGGGCACTCCCGTCGCAGCAGGAGGCATTGCAGCCGCTCCCCCTGCCACCCCCCCTGCCACCAAGACCATCGGAGGAGACCTGGACTCCTCACTGGCCAACCTGATTGGAGGTAGACTGCAGATTTTCATGCCTGCAGCTCAGCCATTTCTGTTTATGATGAATCCTTAATAGAAATGTAACTCATTCTTCTGTCCTTCCTTTGTTCAGACCTTGGAGTAAAGAAAAAGTGAGTATGAGTTTAAAGATGTGGATTCTGTAATGCATGGTGCTTAAACATGTGTGTATGCATAGTTCTGAAGAAAACTATAGAAAACCTTTAAAGTCTTTAAAGGATTTTTATCATGTGATAGCATATGATAGAAAATGATGCAATTATTTCTGTTTACTTCTTCCGTTTGCATCAATCCTGGTTGTTGCTTTGAGCTCATTTTTTGAGGTTGGTTTTGTTACACTTAGCGACCAAATTACTTTTAGTTTTCTGCCACCTAGACGTTTTTTCATCCTAATATCAGAATTTCTTGGGAGCAAATTTGAAGTCTCATTTTGACAACTGTTGAGCTGAATTTGGTTGATATGTGATTGTAGGAAAGGGTGTGTCTCTGTGTGTGTGGATGAGTGCATGTCCCATCTGTTAACAGCTGACTGTCTGTGGTCATCACTCCAAGCATTAATTCAATGGGATAAATTTCAGAGTAATTTGCAATTTGATGTTCTTTAGGGACCCACAGAGTGAGAAAAAGCTGACAGGAGGTGCCAACTGGATGCCACAGGTAGCTCCCACAAGCTGGGGTACACCAGGAGCCCCCATGGTAAGAGCAGCACGGACACCATCACCACCACCATGATATCACAATTCATTCAAACACAGTTTTGCGGCACAGTTTAGAGCATTATTCTTTAAAGAGTTCAGAGCTGTACATACTTTGTTCATTATTGCAGCCATGATGCAAATATTTGAATTTTACAGTTCCTTCAGCTGTGGCAAAGGTTTGAAGAACATACAGGTTTTTCTGATGTACACCCTTCTTCCTGTCTCTGCAGGCTGGCGCAGCCCCTGGCGCTCCTGGGGCACCAGGAGCAGCTCCACCAAGTGCAGCCATGGTGCCACCAATGAGTGCACAGCCTGGCTTTGGCATGGTGAGATAGATTCATTCACTGTGAATTCTTGTATTTTTGCCTTGAGCCTTCATCAGCTTTTCATTCTGCAGCTGCATGTACTGTATGTAGATTACAAATATGGTCGACATCCAGGTCATCTCAGGGCTGCATAGCTTTCAGAAATTCAAACCTGCTGTGTTGCCCGTGTCTTACCAGCCTCCTGCAGGAGGGCCTGGAGCTCCCATGATGCAACCTATGATGGGGCAGCCTATGATGGGGCAGCCCATGATGAGACCTCCCTTCACTGGGCTGGCTGGAGCTGCACCCGGAGCTGCTGCACCCGGCGCACCGGTAACAAACGACACATAGGAAAGCCCTCAGTGACTATAAAGGCCATTTGTCTCCACATATAATAAATCAGTTATACTTTTATAAATAATATGTAATTCATATCAGAAAGATACTTGTTATCCAAAAAAAATAAATAAATAAATACAGCAACATGTTTATGTAGATATGTTTGTCTGCCACTTCATGTCTGGTGAACATATGAAATTTTGTTTCTCCTATTTTCTCAGCTTTCTCCAGGACCTGCAAGCCAGAGCCCCAAGAAGCCCAAGGACCCTTTGGCAGAGCTTGACCTCAAGGACTTCTTATAACGCCCCAGGTGGGAGCTCAGAACACTACATATAGTACCTATAGTTCACTTTGTGGTGGTTGATACATCACTATCAGTATATTTGGTGGATAGAATAGATAGACAAAGTGATTTGATATATTAATGCTCCCCGGAAGGGAATTGGTATTGGTATTCGTAACCTCTGCTAACACCTGTCACTCCATCATGCCTCCTGTGCTACCAACTACAGCACCTTTTCCACTTTCAGCAGATGTGAAATGTATCCCATCAGTGCGCCTCGTTCAAATAACATCAAACAGGGAATAAGATTGAGCTTCCTGCTTCTGAATGTCCTTTTTCTCGGTTGGGTTCAGCTGTCCCAACTCGCTTGCTTTTGTCAATGCCACAAAAATCAAGTTCAGTGATTTTTCCATTTAAGTGGAACATTTGAAGTGAATAGTATCAGAATTTTAATGGATCATTAACTTCTCATCACTGCTATTTAAGGGGACAGTTTAAGTCTGCATGAAATGCCTGAACCTCTTTTTTACCAAAGTAACCAAATTCGAACAAAATCAACCTTCTGTGTAAACACAGCATCAGTATTCGGCTTTTAACAGGAATCTTGTGACTCTTATGTTGAAATGTTCTGTACTTCCTGTCTTCCAGCTGCTTTCTCCTCTGGGGCAGGGCCGTCTCACCTTCTGCCTGGTGTCTGTTAACATCTCAGGATGCCAGCAATGTTCAGCTACTCAACCTTATAAGAGCCTCTTTTCTCCGCCCCGCCCATCAACACCCCACCCTTCTCCTGTGTGATGTCGTAGCACAAACTGTGAAAGTGAACCATAGCGGATTATATATATATGAGAAAAAAAAATACAAGCGTGTGCTTATGTAGATGTAATAATCTTTTGTCTAAACAAAATCACTCAAAACCCTGACAAAAAAAGTCCACAAAAGTAAGTGAGAGAACGTGAAGGCGTATGTGTTAAGATTTATTTCTAGTGTTGACTTGAATGATGGATGTGCTTTGGTGTCCTAAACTCCACCCACTCATCCCATATGTGTCCCCGCCCCCTTATGAAGGGGGAGGAGCTCTTCTTTGTCCCTCTCCTATTGGCTGGGAGTGGTAAACGAAGCCCCGGTAGATTTTCAGAGAAACATGTAGTGTGTTGTTTACAGAAAGGTCCTCTTTGATGTACATAAATTTCTCTGGTGAGGATTACGTCTCTGTTCTGTATGTCTGTTGAAGAGAAATATAAATGTGAATCTGACTTGAACTTGTAAGAAGTCGTGAGTATCCTTCTATTTCCCGTCATCTTTTGAAAGTATTTGGAAACAAATATGAAAACCGCTATATGATTAATACACTGTATATTAAGAAACAACTTCTATGGGCTTCTGAATCATTACAGACCAGGAAGTGATCCTCTTTGGGGTTTTTTTAACTTGTGGATCAGTTTTCTATGTTTCTTTTGTTGTCTTTTTGTCTAATTTTATTTATATGTCCTGTTTCTTTGAGAAAAATCCTCCAGACTGCTGTGGATATTTGCTGGCATTGCTATTAAAGAACATATCTTACAACTTACTTAGAGAGAAAACGCTTTCGTTATTCATCACAGAGGTAAACTTGAACTATCCCTCAATATAACTGTATAAGTGTCTACATGCGGTCTTTACGCTGCAGATATGTCTGTTGCCTGTGCTTTCATTATAACTATGACCATGTCAGTATGGTTATTTTTGTATTCAGAGTGAGTTATTTCATTGCCACACCAAACTTCATCAAATCAACAAAAATTAAGTCACATCGATGACGTTTGAAATGGAGATCCATATTTGAGCGAATAGCATAAAACCAAGATGATGCTCCAGCAGGAAGGACGTTGGTGGTTTCCCTCACTTTTCTCTGTGGCAAGAAAAGTCAGAATCAGGAACAGATTAAAGGTACCCTGTCATTTCTAAACAAAGTTCTGTTTACATTCACTCTTTTTTCTCGCCACATAAACTTTGTGTAACCTTGAGGCCTAACAAATGTGCTAAATGCATTCGCTTTGCCATGAAACACTGGAAAAGCTGATTTATTCTGATAACTTTGGAATCTACATTGTTTACACACCAAACAGTGGCCCACTCATCTGAACAATGCTTCACAGCACTACAGGCAGTCAAAAAACAGGGTACCTTTAAGTTCCATGTTACTAACCTGTTGTTGATAATGTTAGAATTAGAGCAGTGACGGTCACCTGAAAGTGTTGAGACAAACACTGACGTCTGACAAATATTTCACGTTTGATTGTTGCCTGAACATATTCTTTGTTTAAGTTTTTCATTTGATTATTGCTGACCTTTGACACCTTCTCGCTGAACAGTACATATTGTAAGTGGCCTCATGGGAGTGATGTGTACCCTGTGGAAATCCACAAGGGGCCACTGACCGTACAGACACGATCTTGCTCCCCAAAAGCATCTTAACATAAAGCTCCTCTGATCCCGCAGACTTACAATGGAATCAGTATGTTGATATGCATTTGGGCAGCTGTATGTACCAGAGGTTCAAGTCCTGTGCTGTAAACCAGACTAATGTAAAGCTTTCTCTGTGTGTTGTCATTTCAGTGGACTGAATAAGCAATTGGTTGTGAGAATCTGATGTGATTCTGTGAAAATAACGGGAGATTATTAACATTTTTCATGACTGAATTATTAAAATTGTATTTTTGTTTAGTTGTAAATGTATTTTATTTTTCGATGACCCTCCCCAGTGCATGTAAGCCCTTTGAGGTGCAATAAATTCAATGACGGATTGAACTGCCCATTAAGGGTTTTCTTTTCTTCCACATCATGAAGATTAAACGACAGTATGAAGGAGAATTTCATGAATTTCATCCCTGCTTACCACTGTTCACCAAGGCCAGATTACCAGTTGGGAAAGAGGATAAATGTCCTGGGCCCCAGATCCTCAGGGGCACTGAAAGCACTTGGTGGATTGTGTGCCATTTGGGTTTTGGTCATTTCATTAATTGCAAACTTATTAGAGAATTTGCACCACTAAAGTATAACAGAGTAGACTGTCAAAATAGTTTTAACACATTTTATTCATATATAGTTTAATTCACTGGCACATACTCCTAAATCCAGTTGTGTTAAATCAAATAACCCTAAACTAATGGAACCTGCTGCCAGGTGGTATTAACATTCAACCATACTTAATGTGCTGGTCGGTTTCTGGTCTCTGGGTATATAATAAAACTGCCTGATGTGCCGACTGTACTGATACAATTTTGTGACCAGTTAGAGGTGGTGCAATAAACTTTAAAGGCAGTACAGTCATATTATTGAGTTTATATGGGGGACTTTCTAGCAAACAGCTGCTTATTTACACATCTAGCTGGCACAGAGCGACAGAGTTTCTGTCCAACTGACGAACATAAGTACAATATTCTCTCTCTTATCTTTCAGTTTACACATACAAAGCACTTTTTTCAATCTATATATATAAAAACATGTATTAGTGCAGCTTTAATTGGAAAATGGAGGCAACAGGGCACATGTACAATGCACTGCTGAAGGTCAAAAGGGGCCCAACAACAAACTTTTGCCCTGGGCCCCCTCGCAAAATACTCCGGTCATGTTGCTCAGTGGTTTGACTTGTGGTGAGGCATTGGTTGCTGTTGAGTTATTAAATTAGTTAAATAAATTGTTCAGTTAACTGTTATTGTTAGTGTCTCATAACAGCTACTATCCGCAAAGCAGTGTATAATAGTGGAAATTATTTTTTGTATTTGGGATCATCATCACAAACACACACACACAAGTAGTAATCTTGGTTTAATGGTTGGTAGTCTTCAATCTGCATCATTAATTTCAGGTATTTGGTATTCAACAGGATATTTGTATGAATTTTTGGAACATAAACAACATGAAAAATAAAAAATATCACATCCCAGATTTAAATTTGTTATTATATAACAATATTGCCTTTGTAATCTTATTTAACCCTTTGAATTAGGGAAATCTCAACAGCTCAAGTGAATGGTTAAATGGTTCAGTCCCATCTTAACACAACCCAAATATGTAGCCTCACATTAAATACATAGTTACAGTACTAGGCTATCAAAATATGCTCTGAGAACGGCCCCTTCCCACCCCACCGCCAAAAAAAATAAAATAAAAAAAGTTTACAATTCCATAAATTAGCACCACGTCTTCTGGAAAAGCACCGATATAATTATGTGCACAACAATGAAACCACATTTCACTGTGTTGCAAGAACAGAGAAAAGATGGTGAGACTCACAAAGCAGAAAAACCTTCTATTCAGGATCCATAAGGACCCTTTCTCTATTTAGACAGAAAAATAGTCTTTTTTTAAAAAGGTAGTTGTAAAAAAAACAAAGTTCTAGATATACACAATGCAAAACACCAGCATGTTCAATTAAAAAGTTTAGAAAAACAGTTATCTCAATATCTCTATATAGTTCATTTGTAAAACAAAAGTTAGATTAATTTCTCCTGGGTCTTTTGTCAAAGCCAATGAAGCTCCTCTTTACAGTGATGGAGAACACTTGAACTCCTCTCCATACAAAGCCTAATTGGAATATAACATGAATGTACCGGGTCTTTGATCCCAAACATCTGGAATATACACGCCCTCCAACTCTGTATCCAAAAAGGTCAAATCTTTGAAAAAAGAAAAAGTCAAACAGAAAGCAAAACATCTGAATGATCCAAAATAACATACAATACAAGGTTTTTTTTCTCAGTTGTTTTTTTAGCAAATAAATTAGAAAAGATGATGAGCCACAGTTCTCTTGATGCGCTGACGAGCTCCTGTTGTTGTCAGCACTGAGTCTGTATGGCTGTTTGTAGGTTGTGTGTGTGTGTGTGTGTGTGTGTGTAGATCAGTGTAGCAGGAGTCAGTGGGAGGCACAGGAGGTAACAGGGAGGCAGGGAGAGGAGAGGCAGTCATAGGGCCTCTGCTTGGTGTTGACACGTGGGGGGGTGAGAGTAGGTAGGGTGTCCCTTGAATAGAGGTGGGTCTGAGGGATGGAAGAGGGGTGGAGGTTTATGGGGGATCCTGTGTTGTCTTAGGCTACCTGGCACTCACTTGAGTCCCCGTGGACCCAGTAGCAGATCTGGGCATATTTGAGAGGTGTTATCCTCACTGCCACGTTGTAATCCTGCTGCGTCCCGTCCCCATTTACATCCACCCACTGGTGACCGGAGAAAACCCCAATGATCTTCCTCTTCCACTTCTTCTTGCCCGGCTCTTTGAGGCGGATGTAGACCCCAGAGCCGCTGGAGCCGGGTTTGGCATCGCAGTACTGGTACAACAAATCATTGGACTCCTCGGAGACGGAACAGAACCGGTACACCAGGTTGCCAGGCCGGTCGTCATCAAAGCCGGAAAAGTGGATCCTCCCAGCAGGGAGCTTCTTGAGTGAAGGGATAACACCCAGATCCATGTGTTTGACTTTTGGGTCTTTCTTCAACTCCAGAACAGCGTAGTCATAATCCGCAGCCAGTCTGTCAGACACACCTTTGAACCAGCCCTTAGGCACCTGGGTCTGCTTGACCCTGGTCCACCTAAAAGAAGGTTTGCCTGATTCCACACTTCGCCGACTCCGGTTCTTCCTGCCTTTCCCTCTTCCTTTACGGTCCTCTTTCCCACCGTTCTCTTGCTTTTCCTGCACTTCCTCTTTGTCTTTGTCTCCCTTTCTCCTTCTTCCCTTCCCTCGACCTCCTCTCCCTTTACCTCCTTTCCCTCGTCTGGACTTCTCCTTCAGAATACCAACACGCAGCTTCTGCACCCCCTCGAGATAATCCTTCCCATCATGGATGCAGTGGGCAGCGGTCAGCACATGTTTAGGTGACACAAGAACCCCAGAGCATCCTGTGGAGATCTTCACAGAGGTGGAGAAGGGATATTTGGTGGAGAACTGCTTATCAGAGATGGTGAAGCGGGTATCTGTGCCATACACCTCTCGTTTGTGGCGGGAGCCAGACGAGACGTTTCTGGACCAGGCAGTGACCTCATTGAGGCCCTGCACAGAAACCGAGGTATACGTGCGTGTACCATTCTCATAAACCGTCTCGTAGGACAGGAACTGCTCCAGGTCCTCCAGAGAGGTGGCAGGGAGGCGACGCTGACACTCAATCCCACAGGTCCCACTCAGCTCCGACTGAGGACGGGCTGAGAAGTTTGGGCTGCTGAGAGGCACAGTACGTCTTTTTCTTACCAGAGGTACCTTCCACTGTGGCCAGGTATACTCATCATCCGCTGCATTCTCCACAGCAGCAACAGCCACCACCACAGCTAGCACCGTCACTGGGAGCAGGACACACAGGGGTATTGGGCCCATTGTTAAGTTGGGCCTGGCTCTGAAATATAAAGAGTAAAGAGGAAGAATTAGTGGAACTTTGTAACAGATGTGTAAAGATGAAGGGTTTATAGTTACTGAATGTCTAACTTTGGTCCAGAATGATATATCTCGACAACTTTTGGAAGGATTGCCATAAAGTTTTGTACATTCACCTTCCCCAGGTGATGAATCCTACTAACTTTGATGATCCCCTGACTTTCCCTTTACCTTCCACACAAGGTTTGCACTTTTTTAATGAGACATCTAGACAGCTATCGGATTGACAGCCATAACGTTTGATACAGATATCCACGGTGCCTGGAGGATGAATGAATCTTAATTATTAAGGTGAACCCCTGACTTTTCATCAAGCACCACTGGCAGGTCAAAGTGTTCACCTATTCAGTGAAAGATCTCCATGTATACTAGATGAATTGGCAAAAATGTTTGGTATGGACATTCAAAGTTTCCAGAAGGTGAAGCCTAATAACTCTGGCGAACCCCTGGCATTTCCCCCAGCACCACCATGAGGTTGGCATATGTGGTTTTGAGTAAAAGGTCTTGATAACTACTGAATGGGCTGACATTTCTTCAGCCTCAGCTGTTCTTTGTGTTGAGTGCTAGTAATAATTAGCATGCTAACATGCTAAACTAAGACATAGATGGTAAACAATATACAGTCTAAACGTCAGCATGCCAGCATTGTCATTGCAAGCATGTTAGCACATGCAACCTACAACCTCACAGAGCTGCGAGCATGGCTGCAGACTAGTTTAAGCAGTCTCAGACAGATCAGCATGTGATTGCCCCCACCTTTTATAATGCCTAAATATTATAATACTGCATCTGCCAGTCTCCACTTTAGTCTAATTAAAAAGTAAGTAAAGTTCAGCCTGTTGCTTGTTTAAACAGTATCCTGTTGCTTTAAAAGACCAAGTTATTAGCTCGGCAACCACCTATCTGCAACCGATTGTAATTCCAAAATAGTGGTGATTTGGTTTGTGTTTTTACACTGATTATTCTGTGATACTTCCTTAAGTACTATAATCACCTCTGCTTAGCGTGTCAGAGGACAAACAGCTCTGTACTGTAGACAGATGACCTTGTTCGAAATGTTTAATCAGCTTTAGACATGTCCTACATGTGTAAAACTCAGACTTCCCTGAACTGAGAAGGTCTTACATGCAATGTTGATACCTCCAGGTCTAGAAAAAATAAACACAGAACCATTTATAGCCACATGGAGGCAGTATAGCCCAGAATATTGTGACACCAAAAATTCGAGCAGACCAACAGCAGGCAGCTCAGCTGTCTGTGGCACAACACACACAAGCCAATAAAGTTGTGTTTTTTTAAGAGCACAATTCCCCCAAATGCTCAAGTTTGCAGAAAAAGGTTATATATGTGAAGAAATAGCACTCTGTATAAAATTTTCTTCAGATCTTAAAACTTTTCTCTAGACTTGTTACATTAGCTGTGTGGTTGACAGGAGATTTATGTCCTCTGAGTCTCGCTGGAGGCTGCGGGCAGCAAGAAGGAGAGGATGAACCCTGGTCCTCTGAATGGGCTGAGACAGTGGCTTGGAGGTTTGCCACAATGGTTAACCTTCTCCTCAGTAATGACCATATCTGGT
Organism: Chelmon rostratus; assembly: GCF_017976325.1. Classification (NCBI taxonomy): domain Eukaryota; kingdom Metazoa; phylum Chordata; class Actinopteri; order Chaetodontiformes; family Chaetodontidae; genus Chelmon; species Chelmon rostratus. The sequence continues at coordinate 23,995,409 of NC_055665.1, forward strand.
TTCTTAAGCTGCACTCCAGTCCATGTGCATGCATACAAATGACATAAAATGTAGAGAATATGCGAGCTGCAGACAGCCTGCTGGTTCATGTTTCTACTGTATGAGTGTGACGTTGCCAATAATCCTGATAACCCTATAAAGAAAATTACAATTTGGGCACACTTTAATAGATTTAGCAGACCATCACTGAACTACAGAGTAGGGAGCTTTATTCCGTCAGCATGGCTGTGGCAATGAAGTCACACAGGCCATTCCAAACACAAAGAGAGAAAATGACTTGGATGCCGTTCACTGAGCAGCGTTGCAGCAGGAGTGCAAATCCAACACTTAATTTCAAACAGAAGTCTAGAGTGACAAGCCACAGTGATTTCATTCATTCTGGCTGTTTGGGGGGTTTAAACGATGTGTTGCAGACAGGCTGACATCTGGGGTATCCAGCTGGATGACTAACCTTTAGGGGGGCAGCCTAGATTGGCCGGGGGGTCCATAGACACACATTCCCTTTCAATTAGATGTTAGTGTGGCGTGAAAATGAGACTCCCAGGAGACTCAGCTGAGAGTGAGACTGTGAGGCATCACCTGTGGACCATGTCAGTGCTTCATCATCCATTGCAGAGATATTGCCCAAATCCCCTTTATTTGCTGAAATTACAAATTCCATTAAGTGCATTGTCATCCAACAGAGTCCAACTGCAAAGGAGACTGTTTGGCTTAAGTTTACCACACAGTGTCCAATAAAACATACCCAGTGGCCAACATCTAACCAGCCCAGAAACAGACGGCAATAAAATACAAGCCCACGAGAGCTGTAAAACAGTCTCAATAAATGAGAATACAAAAATGACCCTTCGTTTCTGTTCAGCTTCACACTCCAACCGGCAGACTCAGACATGACACAAATCGAGAAGAAAACCTGCAATTATTCAGCATAGAGTGGAAACTGATATGCTGCCATGATGGCTCTTGGTCGTCGAAGGCGCTTATTTGAACTATTTTCCATTGGAGTCAGCTGAACAAGAAGCTGTTCCCTCTCCATCGCCTGGTGGAGGGAGGGAGGCACCCAGGAGACACAGTGACCAAAGGATGGCGCAATTGTTCATCTCCAACTCAGCAAGCGTGGGTCACCATCTTTTGTATAGTTCAACACCAAGTTCATTAAAAGGGCTGATTTCATTCATTTCCACCTATTTTCACATGTCTTCTGTCTCTGCCACAGACTTTCTTGTGTTGCTCAGAAAAACCAAACAGACAGTCTGTCAGGGGTTTACAATAAGAAAATGTTTCATTCTGATTACATTCAAGATGTCTAAAAGTCTAAGTCGTGTGTTTTCTTTTTTTCAAAATAAGCAATATCTCTATTTGCATTGCAATGCAAGAAATCTCCCATTAATTTGACATCTGTTACAGCACAGCTGCTGTATGTGCCTGTTGACTCTACAGCAGCCTCTGCAAACTGGCTGAAAACATATAAATGGTGCACTGATTGCATAACGTCACTAATAATAATCATAACAATGATATAATACTAACAACAACATCAATACTACTACTACTAATAATAATAATAACAATACTAATGATAATGCTTCAAAATGTAGATATAAATAAGGAATATGCGCATAATTTCGGCTACAAAATCCTATTGAATACCTCGGGAAAAAAGCAAAGTGCGCATCCACAAAGGAAAGAATGAATAATACAAAGCGAAAGAAGTGTATTTTGAACAATGAAAACATACAGGTGCTAAAGACACCAATAAAACGTTAAATAAAGTGCAAGTTTCCGCATGTTTTGTTGTAACTCCGCAAAATGACAATGGCTTCTCACCTGCTTGCATCCGATTGATGGATATGCTAAATCCGCAACGTATTGTTTGTTTCCCCGAGAAATATACAAATATGATCCCAGTAGAAAACAAACGCGCGTTACTGCATCTCAGACGGCGACGGCTGCCTTCTCCTCATCGCTCCTTCAAAGAGGCTGAGAGAAAGTCGCAGCCGGGACGCTCCGCTCAGGCTGCACTTGATGCTGAGGAGGGAGGGAGGAAAGGAGGAAGGGAGGGAGGGAGGGGGAAGGAAAAAAAAATCTCAAAAGGACTTTTTTTTTTCACTTGTGACAAAAGCTGTTCACATATGGGTGGGACCAGACCGAGCGCTCTAACTAAAGGGTGAATTGGGTGAAGTCGGTGGGCTGTTCAGCGGGGAGGTGGGCTGGTAGCCGGTGCAGCAGGCTGCAGCCCGGCCAGGCAGCAGGACTACAGCCTCAGTCAATGGCACTTTGAGTGGACTGTGAAGGAATTAGTTCCACTGCTCTGCACAATGGTTTCTTAGGCGTTTCCACTCCGAGCCATGCGAGCCTCAACATCTGCAGCACTTCTACAAGCTGTGTAAACACTGGGGATGTAGCTGTGCCTCAACATTCAGCCTGAACGCGACCTTTGGCAGTGACCGTACATAAAAAAAATCATTCTTTTAAATGTTTTACCATTTTGTTCACATGGGGATTATGATGCTTCACATTCACACAATGTTTTGCCGTGCCTTTTACCCACGTGCACATCAGTCTGATACTGTAAATGTGGACAATAATAGGAAAAGAGGAAAAACATGGTTCTTCTATACTGTACAAGTTTCTGTGAATTTTAATTTCTAACCACTGACACATGCAGGATGGCATGATGGGGCAAAACTCTGACTACCATAACATCAATGTATCAGTAAGAAATGCCATATGAGGCCAGAGCCTGTTGCTCCATAGTGCTCATATATCTGCTGGTCGTATAGCTGCCCAGAGGACATAGATGTGTCATCATAATCAGCAGTAAGTTGTATCACAGAAACTGTGCTGCACATTATCTTCTTTTCTTCGGCGCCAAGAAGTGGATGGAGTGTGAGACCCACTCAAATCATTCATGTGTTTAGTCTTTGTGCATTATGCAAGGTTTGGAGCCACAGGATGAAACGGGGGCCTCTGGCTGATGGAGAAGAATGCCATGGTGACGAGCTGAAGTCTCAATGAGCCAAGAAAAGAAAAGACACGGAAAATATGTGTGTAATGAGGGAGAGAAGGGGCGGAGGCATGTGATTATACACATCTGGTTCAAGAAGGAACGAGGAGCGCAGGATGACGTTTAGACTCGACTTACAGCGGGCTTCCCACCGCTGAGCTGATCCCAATGAAATAGTGATAAAGATACACCTGTTTCAGAAAATGTCTGTGTGTGAGAGAGAGAGAGGGAGAGAGAGAAAGAGAGAGAGAGAGAGAGAGGGAGAGAGAGAGAGAGAGAGAGAGAGAGAGAGAGAGAGAAGACTTGGGTGGCCTGCACACCTGACCAGCACGGTAAAGATCCTGATGGATGCGTATCCATGTGGGTGGCGATGACACACGTGTCACATTGCACATACAACTACAAAGCTCAGTGTTTTCTGGGCAGTATGGGTTAGAGGAAGATGCACATTTTCCCCTCCTCCTCCTCCTGCTCTCTTGGAGTGGTCCTGATTGCTCCTTCAGCCTCAGCATGGTAGTGAAACATACCTACTTTTTGGGAGATTGACTCCATCGGTCAATGCAAACATACCGTGGGGGCTGTAAACACACAGGGGGGCCCTGGTGGCTTTCTGGCTCGAATGCACAACCCTAAGACTTTTGCATAGTCATACTCATGCTCAGCATTTTAAGTTATGCACCAGGCCACACAGACTGTGGAAAAACATCGCGTTTGTGACATCGACCATAGCTTTCTGAAGTTGGGTTTACCGCTGACTGCCATCTTTGTCAAATTACTGAAGCCACAATATCTAAATTATTTAGGCAATGAGCCGGGAAGAGCAGAGGTGGATGGACACACTGCAACCACGATAGTTGAGTATGATAGCCTGAAAACATGTTGAAGTGAGTAAACAAGCCCCCTCTGAGAACTATTGTGAACAAATAACTGAGTTTGGAGCAGTTTGTTGTGAGTGGGTGCCTGTTGTATTGGTACTACATGCGTATGCACGCAAGTGATATGATATGATTTTCCTGTCAGTGATCTACAGGTGGCTGTAAAGTGCCAAGAAACGCTGCAGTACGCCAGCGAAGGCAGTGAAGAAGAAGACTGCTAGCTAGTTACTGTGAATTTAAACAAGCAAGACTGAAAACCCTTTAAAAAATGCAAGTGTTTTGTGAGATTGGCAGACATTGTGTGTCTATTCTTGTATGCTGTGTTAACTCACACTACTTGAAGATGCAGACAGTATGGTATCTGTGTGTTCTGCAGCAATGCTCAGTTTTACATTAATTAAGGGAAAAACCTGAATCCAAAACAGTTTGGCAAATCTTGGAGTCTTTAGGCCCAGGTGCATTTTGTTGGTCAAATTCAATCAAAAGGTGTTGTATTATTATCGCATCCTTGGCAGCTTGCTCTCTTCCTCTCAGCATCCCAACGCCATAACAAACCGTGACTGATATCACAACCCGCACAGATGCAGACAGAAACACAGTAAACGTTCCTGTTTTCTGTTAAGTTCAGGGTCAAAGGTCACAGCAGGAGAGTGAAACAGCAGAGAGAGGGAGTCGTCTATGCTCCCGGCCCTGCGGCTTCCAAATAGAAAAGCAGTGAATGATATTTCTGGTCGGGGGCTCTGAGGACTGGATAGAGGGTCTTTTGTGCCGGGCGTCACACCCTCACGGGAAGTGCTCCCTTTGCGCTCTGCTGTGGTAGGTGGGTGCTTATTGGTGGGAGCTACGTCTCAGGAATTTCATTAGTTGTGTTTGGGTGTGCTGGATGAGACCTTGCCCACCTTCACAGCAGCAGCAAAGCAGCAAACGGGTGTGGCTCTGAAAGGAGTACGCCGTGTTTTGGGGAGAAGAGCCTCTGGGTTTCATCCCGACTCCCAGTGTCTCACAATGCTACTGCTGAGCTCTTATTCTGGACTCAGCCGTGTGATTTATTATCTATAAAAGACCATGATTTGTATTCCAACAAGAGAAGAGAGAGCATTTTGAAGTGATGTCAGAAGACCTCATTGGCCTTTTTGCTGTATATAGCAGCATACATTAAAGGCTGCCTACAGACCACACTAATAAACCAACTCAGAGGGCTGCAGTGACCCACAGTTCACATCCACAGGCTTTATTTTGACAACTGAATGGTCTCTTAGCTCTGCACCACGCAAAACAGACCACCATTGATGTGATAGGACTCTCTAACTCACTACCCCTCACTCTCACATACACAAACATTAATACAGTATATATAGTAAATACATATATAAACAGCAATGAGAAAGTTAGTTAAAGGTCTCGCTTAGAGCCACATACAGTTTATAACCTTTTTTTATAGTAAATATTTGGGTAATGGTTAGCATGCCAGCTATCAGGGAGGAGACTGTACCCGATGAAAGGCTGACTGAAGTCACACGAGCTCCTTTGAATCTCATGTGCAAATGGACAGGCAACAACCGTCCTGCTGCAAAGACTCATGGAGGCACTTTTCAGGAAAAAAACAACTTTGCTTTTCATAGTATTGATGCACAACAAATCGAAACTACGTGGGATCGTTCCCTCAGGGTTGGAGTTCAGTCACTGCCCCAAGTGAAAGACTTCAAGTATCTCAGAGTCTTGTTTATGTTTGTGAGTGAGGGTGAGATCGAGCAGGAGAGTGACAGGCTGGTGGGTGTGGCATCACTGTCATGGTGAAGAGGGAGCAGAGCCTGAGGGTGTACTGGTCAAGTGGCAGGGCTCACTGTTAGGAATCGGCCAGAGAGGCCCAGACATCTGGGATGAACTCATAGTAGTTGGGGGAATCTGAATCCTTGTTGCTCCTCTGTGGAGGTGTTCCAGGCAGAGACCATGGTGCAGACCCAGAACACCACGGAGGGATCGCATATCCCATCTGGCTTGGTAACCTCCACTCCAAAAGCTGGATCTTTTAGCAGGATGTCTCCCAACCCTCCTCTTGGAGAATTAGGCAGCCCAATTCCAGATGACCTCGGGGTGCATAAACCCAAAGACGTACTCCTGGATAGTTTTCCAGTTCAACTCCTCTACCAAAACAGAGCCTGGCTTGAGCGCTCTGTGAAAGGCGATGCTGCAGACTGTTTGTCCTTGTAGACAATTCCGGGCTCATGCCTCATTAGATTTAACTTTAACTGTGAAAGGGAGAAAAATTTCTTTCTCCCCTTCAAGAAATGTTTTCACTGAACACCAAAGAAGCATGTCACACCCTGGCAAAGCTCATTTAATTCAACCTGACCAAGAAATGCAAGACAGAGTGGAAAGACAGTTTGCTCCATTCATCTGGGAAACGCTGGCTTTGGCTTCATTTGACCCAGCCTGAGCTACTGAAGTGTAGAAGTGGGCCACAATCACATTAGTCGTATCATTTTTTGTTAAAGCTGTTTTCCTGAATTGTCTTTCAGCTTTCAGGTGATCAAACATTGGGTGTGTTTGTTAATATCCAGTAACAGATATGTGAAAGAGTGGAATAAATGTCCCCTGAGCTGCACCCTGTCGTAGTCTTGCTTGTTTGATTTGCAGTACTGTCCATGGTGCTGATGCAAATACCACGATGTCGCTGTTTTAGTGACTTCGTTTTGCTTTAATAACTGAGCTAGCCCTATCTATGTCTCTATTGAATTGTAAGGTGTGAGGCTAAATGAATTAAGCATACTTTGCCATTCTTATAAATAATAGGCTGCACTACCAGGTCACAATGAATTCATCATGAACATTATTGTGGCAATAAAAAGCCAGTATTTAATTTTAAATTTAATGTCAATTCATCCAGAAGTTATAGAGATATTTTACTCTTGACCAAAGTGGTTGGCTCACCAACACTCACTTTCTTGGTGAATAACATTACTATTTCGCTTTGCTGTATTCCAAATAGCTCATGATTTATCAGCACACAGTGGAAGAATTGTTTTTCCACACACTGAAAGCTTGTCCTCAGCTTTTTCAGCCATTGTACTGAAGTTACTTACTACTCTTTTTTTAGATTTTGTTTTACAGTGGCAGCTGAATGATGTTAATTGGCACCGAACTTCTGTTGCTTTAGTTGTAGCACTGCAAAGGTAAGAGATTACATGTTTTACTGTGTTTTAATTTCTAAGTAGTACTGCCTGGATTCAGGTTTAGTCAGCAACAGCTGCATGGGTTTGACGTTCATGACTCAACCCCAAACAAATGTAGGTTACTACACATATTTCCCTTTGAAATTGATGCATGTTGATGTTTAAGCCCTGGAGTTATTTTCTTATGAGGTTAAAATTGGTAACCGGAGCCACAGCTGAAGAATATTCCGTAAGGTTGTCCAAGTGCAATCTGCAAACGTGCTGGGAAGCCAACACCAGACTGATATTCTCATCCTAAGATCCACAAAGCTAACATGGCTGCAAATTGCTATGTCTGAACAGTAGTTTTCTAAAGCTGTAAATCAAACATGCAGCAACAACAAAACCAACTGCACTTAGTGAAAATCTTTGCACTAAATTGCGTGGAAATATTTAACGGATTCTCTAAATTTTCCTCTTTGAGACATGCTAAAAGAAAAGCAAACAAGCGTGAAAGTTAAACCACCTTGGCAGGTAAAGTGCAGCACTTTGATGTGCAGGTTAGCATGCTAGACTGAACCTGCCCTTTAAAACAGATCAGCATGCATTCCTTTATCATCATCTATGACTCTCTCTCTCTCTGTGTGGCCTTATGTTTACACAGACTGCCCATAATCCCTTCCTGCAATATAAACTTAAAAATATCTTTCCACACCACTTGCCTGCATGCACCATAAACATCCACCATATATGTTGTTAATCCCCTCTTCACTGACAAAAAAACCAACAACTACTCTACAAGTAATAAACATAGTGGATAGATAGATAGATAGATAGATAGATAGATAGATAGATAGATAGATAGATAGATAGATAGATAGATAGATAGATAGACTTTATTTATCCCAAGCTGGGAAATTGCAGTGAGCGCCTGTAGCTTTTTTTTATACCCGGGATTGTACTTGGACACTCGAGGTGTTCAGCCTGATTGGAGGATTGGTGCTCCAGTGCATTAATGGTTAGTTCAGAAGCCCAAGAAGTGTAAGAGGGAAACAGCATTTATGAGTTGGGCCTCCTTTGAAAAAGGAATTAAAACCAGGAACTCTTTTGCTGACACATACAGAGATTGTAGAGAGCTTTGAATTCACTTCTGGTTAGTGAACAGGTATTTAGAAATGTCTTCTCTGCTCATCCATCGCACTAGTGTCAAAACATTTAGCACAGCCGATAAATCTGCGCTTGAAAAAGAGGAAGCAAACCAAACATCACAAAGCCTATCTCTTATCAAGGTAATAATGTGTGCACACCAGACAGGGCGATGTTTGAAACAAAAGTTTGCACAAGCTGTTGGCTGACATGAAATCAGTTCCTCCACTTTGCAATAACTTTAACAGTGTTCAACAAACATATATTTAGCAGATTATACAGTAGATGCACCATCAGTGAGGCTCATTTGGCAACACAGAGGAAAGTGGAACCAACAATTCAGGCCTGCTATTGAGCTGAGGGGTAACAGATCTGCAGTGTGTCCGCACTGAGATGAAACTGTTTAGACACGCTGAGACAAACACGGTGAAATGTGACATTTATCCCTGACAGAGCTTTTGTTTATAGTGAGGATTTGGACAGAGGAGGTGTTTTCATTTCACAATGTGTTGCCAGGACTTGAGACATGTGAGAGGAGGGAAGTTACAGGGAGAAAAGGTATTTGTTCAGTTCAGATGCTGCAGATATTAGTCAGAAAACCACAGCACATGTTCAAATGCAAATACAGGAAGTGCTGCTGAGGCCTTCCTTAAAAAAAAAAAAAAAAAGAATAAATGAATCACATGAAGTCTTGTAAGATCATTCCATATGCAATAATTCTCACATTATACGCACATGTTGTTTTTAGATATTTAACATGTGATAAATTCGTGTATGAGGGTGTTGAAATTCTGCATTGTAAATTTGGGACATTTCACATGCACACGCAACCATAAAAATGCAAACAAAGCTCACAGGTTCGGAGTGATTTAATACAATAAGAACGAAGCGAGGAAAGCAGAAAAGCCCCTGTGTGTGTCTGCATGTTGAAAGACAGAGAGACTCACATATTCTGCAGGGTCAGAGAGGTTACACAAACACACTGTTTGACTAGGTTAACACACTAATCTCTGTCCTCTTTCCTGGAGAAGAAAGGGGGTTTTGTTGAAGTGCAATGATGACGCCTCTTTGGCTCATTCGGCCAACCCCCGTTTAGTTTGACTGTCTCTCTGGTCGGATCTTTGCTCTCTGATGTTCACTGCCTCGTTTGGCTCCCTCTGACCTGGCTGCTGGGGAGCTTTTTCATCCTGCACTCATGCTGAGTTCAGTGGCACACCTTGTTTTGTGGGTACAGTCATCATAAAAAGGGCCAAAACACACCCACGTGGTCACGCATGCAAGCTGAAACACACACACACACACACACAGAACCAGCCTCTATGCCAGGAAAGACTTATTGTTCACACTATTGTGGAAAGGTTGTCTTTAAAATAACTGTTTACTTTCCGACTCATATTTAAGTTGAGCTGAAATTTGAAATCAGACTGTATTTGTGCAACCAGGGCATAAGCTTCAAGTCCCTGAGTGAGCATTTCCCATGCTGGTCCCATGACGCTGCTTGGAGACGTGCTGTCCACGGGCCGCTTACTGACTGTAGGTCAAGCACGTAACAGCCCTGCTTAGCCTACAAACATTCATACAAGATGCCTCTCTGCCCTTTGACCAATGAGCAATGAGCAATTTGTACTGTTAGTGTGTGTACTTTTCAGTCACGTTAGCTTCTGTTTGTCCCACACTGTGGAAAGGAGGAGAGTCTGGCGAGCATCAGCGGCCTGTCTTTCATGGGTCCAGCTGTGGTGAGAGACAAGTCAAACTCAAACACAAACTCACAGTGTAGTAACCTCAGCACAAACGTTCGAACATTACCTGGTTATTCGAGTCTCGACAAAGAGCGACATGCTGAAATCAGATGGACTAACATTGTTGGCACCCCAGCTAGTAAAAGGTGGCCTGAGTCATTTGTAAAGTGTAAATGGGAAGCAAACAAAGTGGCTCAGACGCAGCACTCCAGCCCGTCAGCGGCAGGTGGCTGGAGTGCGCAGGACAAAGGGATGTTGTGACAGATGACCTAACATACTCTAGTTCTAGTGTGCTAACAAAAATCACGCCACAAAAACTGAACAACTACGGTAACTTTAAGTAACCAGCTGCCTTAAAGAAAAAAGTCTGAATGCAACACCCACATTCATACGGTGTGTTAATGCCAAGGCTCAGCGGTACCTTCCTCAGGATGTGTTCAGGGCTTCCTTGACTCAGCCGGGCCTATTATGATCAAACTCCTTCTCACAGTGCCCTCATGTCAGCACAGCTTTCTCTAATAATGCAAGACAGAAAAGCTGCAGCTTAAAGATCTCTCTTTTTCCACCTCCTAAAATATCCGTGGGCTCAAACAGTGGGTCACTATGAAGACTGATCGGTGAAAGGGCCCATTGATTTGGGGGGCTGGGGGAAGGTCACATATGGACTCACAGGAGAGAGAGAGGGAGAAAGCAAAGGAGCAGGGGCAGTTATGTATGTGTGCATGTATGGCAGTAGACTTGGACGCGCAGCATCCCTCGGGAACCCCTCCAAAACATCCACCCATTTCCTGCGCTGGTCCTGGAGGTGCTCATCAGGCCCGACACCTCTCAGCTCCTTTGTGTGTGTTCTGTTCAGCATCCAGACAACAATTCTGGCATCATAACAGTACCTAAAGAGAGGGAACGTGGTTCAGATTTTCCTCTGCTAATGTTTCCCACTGTAGAAACAAACCACCCAAAGTTCATTGCAGGTGGACTTTATTGGTCCAAGATAATTAAAGAGCCTGAAAGGTCAAAATGCCCTAGAGACCGAGGCAGGTGAGCACACCTTTGTGCACGTGAGAGGGAATGTTTCAGCTCAAGCTCTCTTGTTACCTTGTACTTTGACCTTCTATTCCTCACATTCAAAATCCCATTCATAGCTCTCAACACCTGGAGGTATTGAACAAAATCTCCCAATAATCGAACACAAAAATTAATATTTATCAGTTGAAAGATAAAAGCCATGCTGGCCTTTTATCATGTTGTGACAGCGACAGTACCTTAAAGAGCTGCTGACTCACCATATCAGCCTTCAAAAGCCCAAAACTGCTCAAACCCTCACATGAACTTTATACAGGCAGATGCCAATGCAATACAGAAGGTATGGTTTCCCCACTCCATAGAGTTTGTCTGTAATTACATTTAATGACCACGTTTGTGAATCCTTTACCATCAGCTCGGGTGCAGGAAGTGCGGCCAGGTGTTGCTGTCACTACGCAGCAGAATAAATGGAGGTAAGAGAGAAAACCATGTGTTTGTGGGTGATTTGATTCTCAGTAATTGTATTTGTCTTTGTCTGCTGCCTCCTCCCCTTCCTGACCAGAAAAGCCCCACAGGGATAAACAAGAGTCAAAACACAGACAAGAAGAAGAAAAAAAAAAAAGACAGCTGTGTGTGTGATGCAGATCGCATGGATCGTAGACGGTTCCTCCTTATGTGTGTGTGTGTGTGTGTGTGTGCGTCTGTTATTAAGATGTAGTAACGGGAGATTACATCTGGTCCGACCAGGTCATGAAAAGCTGATTAGGAGAGATGATGCAAATCAAAGGTAGACTGTATGTGAGTAACTTCCTCACTCGTTAGCACATTTATCACATCATCACTAATCATCAGGTTAATATTTCAACTAGGTCTGGGTGGAGAGTCATTGATTTTCTGTCCTTGCATCACCAGCAATCGTGATTATGTTCTCTGCTGTCTTTCATCATGTACTGGTTGCAGCAGGTCAGCTTGTCACTCACACATCATGGCCTTGACTACTTACTGTTCACATAAAGCCGAGATCAGATCAGACTCAGATCTTTATCTTTACTAAACAAAGCACATTGCTAAGAGTATCATTCAAAATTGTACTTGTATTTTACTTGTTTACTCTCACAGACCATTTCTTTGGAGCATTTAACTCCCAGGTTTGGTTCCTCAGGGCACGTATGAGCACAGCCATCGCACTCAGACGTGTGGCAAAACAAGAGGGCCGAGATCGCAGACAGAATCTGGAGCAGTTTGTTTGCAGTCAGAACACAATCGACCCTACCATCCAAAACAACTGGCTCGCGAACTGCCTGATGATTGAAGATAAAATAATCAAGGTTAGGGGTGTGGAGGTAGGATATGCACCCATCAGAGCCCATCAAAGATCCTTCTAACACTGGTATATTAATCACATAAACACAATGAAAACAGTTAGTCATTAGTAATACAGGAAAAGGAGGAAGTGTTCTGAGGCCAATCTTCCTGGTTATATTTCTGACCAATGAGAGGACAGCTTGCTGGCGTGTGTCATATGTTTACAATGTTTGGACTGCTGTTGAATGTTGTTGTGTCAAGGGGTAAATGCAACAACTGTATCAAATAAGTCTCTGAAAAGGAACAAAGCAAACAAAGTAAAGGTCTGAAAATGGCCTGATTAAACGTGCAAAAGTAGAATCAAAATTTTAGTATCAAAAGTAACAGTACTCATTATGCAGTATTCTTGGATTATAATACTGCTGCATTAATGAGTGGGGCTGATTTTATGTGCTTTATACACTGCTGGGCAGGTTGTGAACTTCCTCCACAGGGATCAATAAAGTCTTATCTTACAGCTGTAAACTATGCTCATACACCGTATAGGCTGTCAAATGATCCAATCAATTTTACATACTAAATAGTACAATATTTGCCTCTGAATGCCGTGTAGTAGAAGTATAAACTACAAGTAAATGTACTCAGTTACTTTCCACCACTGAGAGCTTCCATCATTACTTGAGCAGGTATCACTGCTCTGCAGCAACTTTTGATTGTTTTGGCTCAATGGTCGACAACGTCTGAGTTTTGTTTGGTCTGTCAACCACTTGTTTTTTTCCAGACTGCAATACCTCAACAACGATTGGATGGATTGTCATGAAATTTGACACAGAGATTTCTGGTAATAATGACAGAGGTGGTGCCCTGACTTTTCCTCTGGTGCTATCATGAGATACACATTTTTGGGTTTGAGTGAAATGTTTCTACTATTGAAACTATTGGATGGACTGCCATGAAACCAAACACCTGCCAAACCAATAACATTCCTATGAGTATACTTTGTGTTTAGTGCAAAGTTGCATATACTAATACGCTTGTTTTTATCTTTGTCTGACTGTCAGGAGTGTCAGCAGCAGCACAGGTAGGCTTTAAAGATTTGTTAGCAGAGGGGAGTAAAATGTAGGGGTAGAAATCATACGAAGGCTTGTACTGGCACTTCTCCCAGGCGGATTTTTCTTTTGATTTACCTGTAATGTTGTATTTTGTAAAATGGGGCCTTACACTTGCTTCCTGAAAGCCTTTTAATATACGCTTGGTTTTCTAAACACCGGTTGTATGGTAGTCCTGTCCTGAGCACAGGAAGTCAGGCTGTGACATTTCTAATGCCAGTGGCAGGACTTAAACTGACAAGAGCAGAAGAAGAGCAGCGATGGCTTCTGTCTCCAGAGTACAACGTTCAAACACATCACAAAACCAACAGTTTTACTGACAAATGACCTGTGGACAGTGTAGGAACTTTTTCGCTGTTGGATAATAAAACATTTTGGAATCTGAATTTTTGTTGCTAGCATCAGGTGAACAGCTTCCTCTGCAACATCCGGCTGTTCCAGTGCTGTGACCACCTTCAGCGGGTGGGCTGATGGTGCTTCCCAAACGCCCCCTGCATTCCTCATGCCCTTCCACTGCCAACTGGCGTCCTGCCTGAACCTCAAAAATAACTTCCAGCTCCTGATACAGAAACACATGGGAGATGTTTGTCATCCAGATTAGTCATTCAAACACAGACTGAACGCCTGATAAACAAGATGATCGGGAGGGGCTTGGTTGTGCTTGGCTACATGAGGAACTGCTTCAGCTGGAGACGCTGATCAATATCAGACACTGGCCTCCACAATGCAGCTGCTACTTGTCTATCAACATTCCCACGGCTGCCTTTGAACCGTCATTATTCAGCCAGTGGTACTGTTTTCCAGCTCACCAGTGTCTGGTGAAACCTATACATTTTCAGGTTTTGGCAGTTTTTATGTCCGTAACATGGAAAATGACACTCAAAAGAGTCTTTATGGGTTAGAGATCTTCTCCAGTATTTCCTTCTTTGAAAATACACTGGACTCAAAAATTTAAAAAATGCATTGTTAACAAGTTAAAAACAAGGATGTCTATCTCTCTATCTATCTATCTAGATAGATAGATAGATAGGTAAGCTGAGTTTTTACTGTTAAACTCCTAACAAATAATGCCAAAAGATGTTTTTTTCTTTCAAACTTTAACTCTGACTCTTCAACACTACTGAGAAACACATGAGATTTTCAACCATGTTTTCAGGGATTTTAGAACATCCCAGCAATAGAGAGATGGGAGTTGTTCAGAATCAGGGTGTTAAGATATAACCTGTGCGATACAGGCAGTGTTTGGCTGCTGAGCCTCAGAGCTCATCTGAGTGTGTTCATCTGGCAGCAGTCTGATGTTGACTCTGAGCAGTCTGCCACCGAGTCTACTGCCAGAGAAAACCAACACAAACCTCATGTGACCCCATGTAACACTATATTGATATATATATGTATATAGTTCTTTCTCCTGCAGACAGGTGCACAAACGCACTGTACAGAATGCTGAACAGTCAGTGTAGCTGAGACTAAATTAAAGGGAAAGGAAAAAAGTTTTCAGCAATCTAAAACATCCACAGAAACATCAGGCCTTCATTGTAAACTGTACCTGCTATTTATGTTTAACGGTGCATGGATATGTCTGTCAGAGAAGAAACAAAGACATCCAGCTCTCCACTAATAGTGGTTTGACTGAACCAAACTGACATGCAGGCACAGCATGGCATGATTTATGGGAGGACATGATGTCAGAATGCACAAGCTCAGACAGAGCCTAATGTCTGACTGAGCGCAGGCAGCAGTGTACGTCCTCTTTTCCGCTCTGCTCTGTAGACACACTTGAGATGACTATCAGTCCAACCATCTTTACACACCTGGCACAAGGTCAAGCTCGATATAAACTAAGGACTCAGACGTGTTCACTCAGAGTTCAACCTCCGGGTGCACGCTGACGGGGAATCCTCGGCTATGAAGACAGGGACGGCGAAACAGGCCGGGAAATAATTCAAAAATTTGAAAAAGTCAATCATTTGAGAAAGTGAAACTAGCATGTCTCTGTAGATGCCTGTGAATCTGCATGGACGATGATTTGCAAATCCCTGACTGGGTAGAATTTATAAATTTGATGAATCAGCTGGTTTCGAGGGAATTTGGAGCAGTCACCTCATCAACCTGAGGCTTGAATAACCTCTCCCCCACTTCCAGAGCCAGGGTATTTCTGACTGTCAGCCCCTCTGCTGCCTAATGTTGCATAACTCCGCTGCTGAAAGAGAGTGAAGGCTGAAGTTTGACCTTGGCTTCAAATATCCCCACTCCTGTCACAACCCTCAGACACTCGGCATCGTAAAGTGATCTTGGTTACGTGTTCGTAACAAATGTCATTACTCATCAAAAAACTGGAGGAAAACCTGTTCAAATCTAATCTAAATCATACATCGTGCAATAAGTGAACTCTTTATTTTAGATCGGACAAATTTACTCTAATTTCTCTAACTCTAATTTACTCTAATTACAAGTGTCATACTGCTTTGGCTGGAACCCCTGTTGCTGCCATTACTTTTGGTTGGTTAAAGTTTAGAAAATAATAATTACATTTGTTGTTTGCAAGGGAGTGGTATGTAAAGTCATTCAAATTAGGTTTAGCATAACATTATTTTTGTTTAATTATGCTAAACCCCCTTAAAATGAGGTAAAGGAGTAATTAAAACATTCAAAAGAAGGGCTGGCCAGGTACATGTTCATTTATTGGATTTTGGGTACATACAATGGATATTTTCACATGAATAAACCTGAACCCTGATCAATACACGTTTACTGTACAGCTCGCATGAATTAACCCAGTAAAAACCTGCTAAAACAGTTTGACACAATGCTGTTTTTCATTCATATTTACTCATCATTTGGTGGAAAAAACGAAGGTATAAAGTGCAAGGACATATGTATTTTGACTGAAGCTGCAGCCTAACGTTACACCTGTTGCCAGGTGATACCACACGCAGGGACTTTGCACATATGAAGACCTTCGACGAATTATTGGAAACAATAATTGATAAGGACACTTATTGATAAGGACACTCGGGCTCTTCTTAAATTGAGTAACTAACGTTACATCTGCAGACCAGAGATCAGCGGTTGGACCTGCGCATCCACTTGTTGAGTTCACAATAGTTCACCGTCGCTCTATTTAAAGAGGCAAACAACATGGCACACGGTCTGGTCAGACGGGAGTCGGTAGAAACGGAGATGCACAAGTCCGAAGAGAAAAGAAAAACCTTCGTTTACACCAAGAAGAGGGGCTACGATGTGACCCGAAACCCGCACCTGAACAAGGTGAGTGTGGACGCTCAGTTGTGAGAGTTTTCAGCTTGTTTCTGTCAACGACAAGGCTGGCAAGCTAGCTGCCGCCTTCAGGGGCTGTAGGGAATGTTACACTTCGGAGTGGGGCGGCAACCTGAAGTTTGGATATAACCGATGAAAGATGGGGATGTTTGTAATATCACAATTAAAGAGGTTTAGTTAGCTTTTTAGGGTCGTAAAGCTCAACCAGCGACGGGGTATAAACCTACAGGAACGCTGCTAATTAGTGACTACAGAGCTAATGTTGAAAATAAACGCCAAACATAGCTACTAAGTTGTGAAAACTGGGCCATATAGTCAGTGACGTTCCTCTTCTACTCACTACACAAGCAACAACTACTAAAAATGCCTGACACATGTGCTATGTATTCATGTATTTTAACACTCGCACAAGTCTTCATGTAGATATCTGGACTTCGGGCCGAGCACTGGACGAGCTGTGAACGCAGCATGAGCCAGGCGGTTTAGGTATCAGCTTTGGTTATATTTAGATTTAAAGCGCCCTGACGCTGTTGTCCCACAGAGAGGGGCTTTTGTTCACATCTTGCTTTAGAAAGACTGTAGCGGTGCGGCAGCAGTGCATTTTAACATAATGAATGGCTGCTTAAACCCACAGTCTTCCCACAGTAAGCGCTACAATATGTGATTCAGCATATTGTGACAACCTGCTCTGAGCTCACTGTGAAAGCTGATATCTTGTCAACTTTAACAAGTCAGTGCTGTCATTATAAGCTCTCATCTCATCTCATCATTTTTGCTTTCTCTGTAAAAACACGCAAAATGAGGAACAGTGTTGGAAGTTGCTTCATCATGCAGCAGATAATGCTGAGCAGCTTCTTTTAGATCATGAGATAAGTTGATGACTCTGCGTGTTCTCGCTGTGGGGGAAAACCTGTCGTTGTCGTCTACCAGGACTCCTCTGACCAGTCTTTGCTGTTGAACTCGCCTGATGTCGGATTTTTCCCATGCTTTAAACGCATCCTTCACAAAAGAGCCTCTGGCAGCCCTTCCAGTGTTTTCTCTTGGTTTGTGTGGTGGGACAGGGCCCCACAGGTCAAGCTGTGGCGACAGGGTCTCTGTCCATGGTGCTGAATGACCATCAAAATTTAGAACCGCTCTCATGTCAAGTGTAGTGTGACCTCGCTTTGTCAAAGTCAGACTAATTTTAGAGCACTTGAACAGTCTATTTCTTCCCTCTGAGCTCTTTTTCCTTCTCCTGCAAGCTGCAGGAAAGCATGGAAACTGCAGGCCGATCGATGGCGAATCTGTAAGCTTTCCTGGTGTATTTCACTATGAATTAGTTGTTTTCTTTTAGTAAAAAAGCTGTTCCAGTCTGATAAAGGTTGCAGTCAGTTGAAGCAGCTGCCGGCCTGGGTGGTGTCAATAGCGAGCTGATAAGTGAGACAGCGAGGTTCAAACAGGCCAGTGTCTGTGGAGTGAGGGCTGGTGAGCCGGCGGCAGCACAGGGACCTGTTTGTTAGGCATGTTAATGACCCCACTCCTGAGACTGCTGCGCACCAACCCCCCGTGTTTGTTTTCATGTGTGTAAGTGTGCACGGTGCGGCGGGGTGAGGTGAGGTGTGCGCACAGATGCTTCACGACTAGTAATCCTCACAAATTTGACACCCTTTGTAATCGAGACGTGCTCGACCAGAGACACAGATGTCATGTTTTCCTGTGAGAGCATGAACATGCTGTGTGTAGAAATGTAAGAAAAGACATCATCACCACTAAAACAGAGGGCAGGAAGGCCCTAACCTGGAGACACACGAGCGTTATGATGCCAAGATTTATCCTGCACAGTCTGGTGATTGTCTTACCTGCAGAAGTCATGTGACGACAGATTCCATCCTTTACATCCTCGTTTGGTCTCTGTGCTGAAAGGTCTTTGTTACCATGTTTTTGAACTGCACACACAATAGATTTCTGGTTCATCAACCAGTGAATCCAGTTATGTTATGACTCTCTCCACCTACATTATTTCCTCTTCCTTTTGCGAGTTGTACTTAGCCAGCTTGTGCGTTCTCTTCTCCAGCACTTCCAGTTTGCTTTTCAACAGACAGCTGGTGTCTTCTACCACGCAGATCTACATTTTTTTAAACTTTTTTTTTGTTGGTCATCCATGTGTACATGTGACAGTGACCTGAGGTTTCGGTCACTGCTCATTGAAGCTCTTTGTCTAATGAATTTGTAGTAACCCCAAGCTTCATGGCAGATGAATCCCTTATCAATCTAAGTCTCAATTTTCTTAGACAGCCTCTTTTGTCTTTTCTGACGCTGTGGACACCTTTCAAGAAAAAATACAGAGATGTGCTAACTCGGTGTTTTTTCTTTTTTCTGCTTTTTCCTAACTGACCTGATTTCAGAATGTGTTCAGACTAGGATGATGCCTGTTTGTGATAGAGGTCAATCTGGGACCTATGGCTTCAGTGCTTAAACCTGGCCCTGTAAACTGTTTATTTACACCTGAATTTACACCTCGGGCCGCTGAATGGACCCAGTGTTTAGCAGGGCTGTAAAGAGAGCTGCATAGATTGACCTAAATTCATGTCAAAGCATGACCGGTCTACTACTTAAGATGGTTCACCATTTTTTTGTCTGTTTTAATAAAAGTCTGTTGAGCGCCTGGCCAAGGAAGATTGAAGTTATGTTTAAATCATCACAGAGACACAGGAATATCATTTCACTCACACTTTTAAGACCAACACTCTCTTCCTCGCTATTTTATATGTTAAGAGTGAGCGTCACGAGCGCCACAGTTCTTTGTTCTTCAGTTTACAAGAAGGCTTTTCTTCTCCCTTTCAAGTCGGCCATCCTGAATGAGCTCACAAGTTGTGTTGTAACATTGTTTTGGAAAAAGTGTGGTTTAATAGGATGAATTACTTAAAGTACAAAAACTGGCCTTGAAACTTTCAGCAACAAGGATGCGAGGAGCCAGCTTTGACAGTTTGTATTCAGCAAAGTGGTTTGTTCGACTTCTAAAACCATGCTGTCTGTTTTTTACCTCCAGAAAAGTAAAATTTCATTTATGTTGACAAAGTAAAACTACCTACCTCATGTTACCAATTTTCATTTTTCAGGAATAAGCTTATGTTGGTTAGAAGAGACACCAAAGCATAAATATTGCTACACTGAGTTATGCTGCTTCTTGGTTGGTAGTTGTGTCTGATCACCCTGACCCTCTCATCAGCTGGCTGAAGTGACCCAAAACACAGGCCCCCTCAACCATGCACAGGCTAGGGTCATAGCAGAAAAAAAGGTTTCTTATGCGGCCAGGTGAACCATCCCCTGTCAGCCCCGTGCATGAACCGGGGCGAGGAAATTGGAGGAGAAGGTAGGAAATGACTGCTAAAGCGTGTTAGAGGCCGGGCACAGGCAGGCCTCTGTGGCTCAGGCAGTGGCATGTTGTTGCCTTCCCTCTGATTTCAGCGGGCCCTGGGGATGAGGTGTGTTTACCTCCCTCAGCTGGCCCACTTCACCTCTAACAGGAGCCGCTCACAGCGCAACCTGCTAGCTGATGCCGAGGGACGCGGCGCTGAAAGCGGCCTGTCCTCACATCGACAGGCATCGATTTCCTTTTAATTTCCCCACTCTCGCACTTACACATGTGGTAACTTACGTACACACGGCTTCACCCTACTTTTGGCCGACACTGCCTCCTCCGTCTGCAGAGGTGGAACCGGATATTATAGGTGTGTTTTGTGTGCGCTCGCTGTGCAATAAAGAGATGAAGTCGAGCGCGAGGTGTAGAAAGGAGTCTCTGTGGCGAGGAAGAGAGCGCTGGCCGCGCTCCACAGACGTCCTCTGTCTCTCTGCTTGATCACATTAATGAGGCATCTGTGCGAATCCGGGCCCTCAGTGCGTCTCTGTGACGCTGGTTCCGCCTGCCACGGCCTTGAATAACAACAACAACAACAACAACAACAGCCTCCTTAAAAAATGATCTTAGCACCCAATCAGGGATGCCGTTTCACCTCAAACACTGCACTGAGGTGTAGGCGGCCAACAGATGCCCATTCACCGCCTCTGTACTGTAGGTGGAGGTGACTGCAACAAGTGCAGCCATAAAGGTTGGAGGCTGAGAGGTGCAGCTCCTGTCTGTTTGTTGACCTGTTATACAGGTTCTCAGCAACTGTGTGGCAGGCTCATTTTACTTGTTTGTACAACAAAACAATGAAAAGGTCCACATACTGTAGCTCCCTTATGTGCAATTTAATAGTACATCCCCTTCTTCTATTGGTCCAGCACCTGCCTTTTAAGGTATTTGGATGTGTGCGACCGCTGTACATTGTTACTTGTTTGCACATCAGACCTGACAATAATGAATAGGCTTGCGCTTAAATGCAGTTGGTCCCTGATTGAGAGATGGTGCTGTCAATCACGCCTTTAGTGCTAGATCCCTAGAAAAGTCACACTGATCCCCTTCATTAAACTGTAGTATTTGTTTATTTAGGAATTTAAACTGACGAGCATCATGCATCATTAGAGCACATGACTGCTGAAAAAAATGGAAAGCCCATGTTCAGACATCGATGCAGACAGATGCCCCGTTTGTAACCACAGGCTCCATGTATGACATTGCAAGATGGCCCGTCAGCTGTAAGACTAGAATTAACAATCTTTGCTCTGATAGGGCATTGAGGATGTGCTGGTTTGCCAAATGGCGGCGGCCCCGATAACCCTCTGTAGCAACTGGAAGTCATTAGGCTCTCATGTTAGATGTGCTCTGGTTTGGCTGCTACGCTCATCAGCTTCTGCTACCAGAAAAGATTTTTCTTCCTCACCAGGTTTGCGTTTTCCTTTAACCAAGGCCGACATAAATAAATTTAGCAACAAACAAACAAATGGCAACAAATATGCCAAACTTTTAACTGTGAAATGGAAACATTTCTGTGTCTGTGCGGCTCTCTGGATCTGCTCGTTTGGGTATGTGTCATGCTTTGGTTGCTGCTCAGCGACAGCAGAGTTTTCCATGTGAAACGTAATGTGCTCCAGCCGGTCGGAGTCTCTAGCAAGGCCTGATAAGGTTTTTAATAACGGTGCATGCTTTCTAGTAGAACTATGTCACAACTGGTAAAAGGTGCCAGTGAGAAAAAAGCTCCATGACCCGAAGCTGGCTTTAGCCAATGCAGTCTGGAACTGTGATTCCCACTGAGTCACAGCATGACACGAAGACAAAGTTTGTTTTCTGCACAGTCAAGACTTAGAAAAGCATTGTGCTGCGAGTTTCCTATGTTGGTGTATCACAGCAGTGCTTTGTTTGTGCTGCGAGACTGAGTTCCCATGGACCTCGGTAATCTATCTACATTTATCAATGTCTCAGCTTTCTGGCCGCTGTCCATCGCACAATCAACATTTCCCATCCTGGAGCAAATCCTCTGATGGATGTTTGTGATGATGGAGAAGTGCTTGTAAAGTAAATAGTTTCACATGTAAGTCTTGACTTAGTAAGACAAGGAGTAAACTATGAGTCTCCAATGATACGGACTCTGACAAAGTAAAACGTTTGACGCATGCAGTTATTTGCTGTCTTGCTGTGAGTTAGAAGAGAAGACTGATACCATGTCAAGCCTGCAACATAAATAATAAGCTGAAGCCAGTGTGCAAATAGCTTAGCATAAAGGCTGAAAGCAGCGACAGCTATTTGCCAGGCAATCTTACAGTGACAACGACTTTTGTACACTTTCGTGTTAAACACATGAAACCTATTGGATGGATTGTCATGAGGGTTTGTGCAGACATGAATGTTCCCCAGAGGATGACGCCTCCCGGCTTTGATCTCTGATGACCTTTCCTCTGGCAACACCAAGATGTTCACATTTTTGGTTTAAGCAATATTTCTCAAGAAATATTGGTTGGATTGTGTGAAATTTCCCCATCTCCACAAAATGAATGTACTGACCTTGACGGTCCTCTGACTTTTCATTTAGCACCATTGTTAAGTCAAAATTGCTAATATATCCAATACTGCAGATCTAATGACATTCCCACCAGCCTGGGCTGTACTAAATTAAGATGGTAAACAGTACATCTGGTGAACCTGTTAAACACCAGCATGTTAAATTATCACTGATGTTAGCACTTAGCTCAAAGCACAACTGTGCCAATGCACAACATTACAGACTCTTGTTTTTATCTTTGGCCAGAGCCAGGCTAGCTGTTTCCCACTGCTTACAGTCTTTATGCTAAGATAAGATACGATAATAAGCTCCTGACTCTAGTTTTGTGTTTTGTGCATGCATCATATCAATCCCATCTAAAAGGAATTGTATTTTCCCCAAATCTCAAACTATTCCTTTAAATTGCACCAAACCTTCAGTCAAGAACTTGAATTTGGAGGCCAAATGTTTGTGGAAACATCGGCTACGTTGCTACTCGCGTTTTTTATTTTAATTTCATCATGTTGATGTGTATGTAAGTTTTCCAAAGACCACTGCAGAGGGACTCTGACATCAGTGCACTGCCTCTGGGTGGGGCAGAAATCATGTGAAAATACCAGTAAGTGGTTGTATATTACAGGCTGTTCAGAGGTGGATGACAGTGGTTTTGTGAGGTTCAACTCGATGATGTTGGCAGTCAGATTACAAGCCCTTGTTTAACTGAGCGGTGAAATTGGGACAAAACTTTCTCTGTTCAGACTTTATGCCGTGCAGCTGCGCTTGTCAATCCCCCTCGCGAGGTGGACCACAGAGCCCCATGGATATGTGTGTGAATGTATGTGTGTGTGTGTGTGTGTGTGTGTGTGTGTGTGTGTGTGTGTGTGTGTGTGTGTGTGTGTGTGTGTGTGTGTGCGGGGGTAGTCCCAGGTGTGTCCAGGTGTTCCAGGTTGACCGCACGCATCGCTGGTGACCAGACATTCCTCTGATGGACTGGAGTGGATCGGCCAGACTTTCCCCTCCAGTAACCAACCCCAACTTGAGCTCTGCACACACACACACACACACACACACACACACACACACACACACACACACACACACTCTCTACATACATTTCATAAACCAGTTTAAATAGGCTGTTAACCTGCAACCACATAAGTGCTCTTAGCTGTGTTGTTCAGGGCTGGCTCAAAAAGAATGTAATATGATCACACTGTCAATCTGACTGTATCTGCACCCACCCACCCACAGACGCACACTTGTGATGCTGTTTATTCAGCAGCAGGTCCCCCTAATTGGCCCTACCTCCTCAGCTCACTTTTGTGTTTTTTTGTAAGATGGTCCTCATTCAGTGAGGATAACGGAGAAGCCATTAGCTCTCCCCAGACAGAGGGAGACAGCCTGAGCCTCATCACCTGTCTATGAAGCTCATCTCAAGCATCCCACCTCTTTCAGCCCCTCCTGTCTCGTCCCTCCTCATCTCTTCAATGCCGCTTTTGTCCGTTTATATTGGAGTGCTGGAGGTCTTACCATGTCTTAACAAAGATACAGCAGCAAGAATTCAAAGGTAGTATTTAGTTTCAGTGTTCTGCAACGTAGTGGATACATGACCTTTATGTACAAATTCCAAGGTTGGCGAGATGGCTCGTTAAGACAGAACCTGTGTTGATTGACAGGTTTTATGTGGTTGCAGCTCCATAAAAATGGTGAGGAGGTTAGTATTAATGATTGTTGTGCGATAGAGAGCTGTAAATCTGTCAGTTAATGTGAGTTTAAATACATCGGGAAGTTGTTAAACAACCACCATTGCCACTGAAATGTAATAATCATGGTCCATCACAAGTGAGCGATACAAACAACAGCAAACAATAGAGAGGCTAACTTACAGTTCACTGACTTCCCTGCTCACTCTGACATATCATCTGCTGTTTCCCATGTTTCTCCAGAAGTCATAGCAACTAGAAGGGTAAAGGTGATAAGAAGCCATTGACAGATGACCAAATAAAACGCACTGTTACCTTGAATAAAATTACATGCTTCCACCAGATGAGCTACGGCGGCAACCCAGGCTCAGCTTTTGTGTACTTTCCATGTTTCCATCTTGCCCGCACTGATCTTTCAAGGGAGCGAGAGCTGGAGAGTCCAGAATGGAAAATGCTATCGTAGCTTATTCACTTTGCACCATCCACTTTTACTTAATCGGAGCATGAATCGCTCCAATAAGAGGAGCGGTTTGCAGACAGTTGTGCGAGAGGAGTCGATGGTACAAATTTGTTTTTTGAATAAACTGTGTGAACGTTGGCCAGCTTGCAAACCGACAGTTAGCAACAGCCTGGTACAGAGAAACGAGAGAGAAGCTCGGAAAAAAAACCCCACTCCCCACCATTAACCCTCCCCTGACCCCAAATACTCTCATCACCAACAAATCCAACACGAACAAGGACATTGACAACAGCAAACTCCAGGCATAGCTGTGTCTCTCTGACATGGCCTTTACCGCTGACCGTGAGCTACAGCCTGACTGGTGACAGCGTTATGGCCTTTCCTTGTGTTTTAACAGCAGTGATGTTTGCTTTGTGAAGAGAAAAATCCTTTTCTGTCACATTTGGCGGCATTTAGAGAACAAGCTGCCGTGTAGGTGGTCTTTGGGACCGTCAACATCTACTTCTGACAACAGGAAAACACATTTTAGCGGGGCCCTCACATTAGCTTAACATGTCCACTTTTTAGTACTGATGGCACCTTAGTGAAGTCACAGAGGTGATTCACCTGTTTGCTCCTCTTGGACATTGACTACAGAATTAGACAGTTATTTTGAGACAGCCTGTGAAATTGGATTGGCTCTCTGTGGGACCACAAACAGATTAATTGGACATTTCCTGTGCTATTAAGACAGGTCAGCCAGGGGACACTTGACTGCAAGCAATGACATCTGTCTAACCATGGCAGATTTGTTTGCTTGTTGTTTATGCACTTGTGTAAGTCACAAGGATTTAGCTTCATGTTTTTTTTTTCTTTTGTTTAAACTAATGGACTCACAATATGAGTCAGCTGTAGAGTATTCATCGGTTGTTGCTCCAGTTGAAGGACAGATATTTGGACAGTAGAGTGTGTTTTCATTAGGAGAGAGTCACAAACACCTGTATAGCAGGACATGGCTGTCCAGGCCCACACTGTCACCTGAACATGGCCAATGAATGCTAAAGCACCACCAGCCAAAAGGGAATATTTGGACCTAAGGCTTCACAGAGTTGCTGATGTCTTTAGAGGCTTGGACACTTTCCCGGCAACACTCAGGCTCCTAAGGGACCTGGACTGTGGAGCATGAAAAGGCTGCCTCAAGGGGACTGGGCGTGTTTGAAGAACCGTACATGTCCGCTACCTCCACCCACTCAAGGCTGCCCTCCCTGAGTCAACAGCGGCTCGGTTTTCAAGGCTGTTTGACCAACAAGTGTGTCTGTACATTCATGAGTTGACACCTCCTGATTTAAGGAGCCCTACGCTTGCATATTTGCTCAGGATGAGGAATTTAAGACGCTCCTTTTGGCGAGCCTCAGAGCTCAGTGTTGCTAGGTGGGGATCATGACTCATGAAAGTGAGAAGTAAATTAGAGGCTCAGTGGCTGTCTGCTCTCTAATGGCAGTTTTGGACAAGACAATGTGCTGTTGTAGTCCATCATGAAACTTTTAGAAGATTATTGAAGATTATAAATTCCTTATTGCCAAGATTCCTCCAGTTAGTTTCACAAGTATATTTTTCCTTGCTCATTTAGAGCAAAATAGAGTGAAAATCGTGAAATGTAGTTGAAATCAATCAAACATTTCACAATATGTTCAAAATAGGATTACAAAAAAAGGACCTGTACAAACAGTGAGATAAGCGGTCAAACTCTTGTTCTAAAGCAAACCTGAAACAGAGCTCAAAAAGCCAGCACACAGAGCTCGATTACCGCCTTGATGTCTCTTCATTTTGTCACGAGCATGCTTTTTCTCAGCGATCCTGCCATACCAAGATATGTAACAGCATGGCAGAAATGTTGAAAGAGAACACGCTACTTATCTTTCTGATTAATGTGCTTGGCTCTCCGAACAAAGTTTGACTGGCGTAGTGCTTGGCCTGCTAATGACTACGTTTGTTTAGGAATGAGAGTGCACATGCTGGCCTTACACGGCACATTTGATTGGAGGCATTCATTGGGAAAAGCTTAGTCAGGCTGTAAGATCCTGAGAAGAGACGGATCGGAGCTGATGTGTGCTCTTTCTCTTCCTCCTGAGGGGAAGGGATGGATTTAGAGGGCTTTATTCACAGGGCAATCCTCTTGAACTCAATTATGGCTGCCATGTTAGCAGGAAACAGATGGGGGCATCTGGCCTCTACAGGATCTGGAAACAATAGGCAAACCTGCTACTCTGTGGCTTCACAGTGAATACAAACCTGCAGCTTACATGGGCAAAAAATTGACACTGACTAAACATTTGACTTCATATTCAGTCCTAACAGGCCAGAATAAGGCAGGTCTTTCTTATTTTGTTAAGTACAGGAGTTAAAGATAAGTTATGCTCCAGTTGGTTAGATTTTACATCAACGGCCCCGGGTCCTTAGTAGCATGTGACCTGTTGCTGAACTTTACCTTTAGCCATTGTGAGCTATCTGCTGGATCAGTGTAAGCCTTGTCAATAATAAGTACAAAAACATAGCTATACTAACTTGGAGCCAAATATTTGTTGAACTCATTGGCCCATTTTCTGAAGTATTGTACAGTCCGTCCATTGAGGCGTTGCTTCCGTTCTGCTCTAAAAATTATTAACAGTCTCTTTTGTGTGTTTGATGTGTCGTCCATGCCCTATACATTCCTGCACTTTCTCCTGTGCCGTACATGAAAGATGGACCAACGGCAAATGGAAAGATTCGACATGGACTGTAAATTTACACCATAGTAGACGTATGATTTACTGTAGGTGTATTAAGATTTCTTTTAACCCAGTCCCACTTTTAACTGATATTATTGGCTTTGTCATACATGCTAAATGTAGTGTACAGTATCATGCATTTAATTCTTGTAAAGTTTCATACTGAATGTCACACAAAGTAGTTCACATGAAGTATACACTCTTGGTTTCAGTGCTGTTGTCTCACATCACATTGCACTGAAAGACCCGTCTGTCTGCTTCAGGTGGTCTGGTGATTCTTTGCTCTGGCAGGTTGACTGGGCTATCACAGTACAATAGTAGCTCATTATTTATTTATCCTTGAGTATTTGACACCTATTTCTTCACTTTCTGCATTCCACAATAGGCATGCCCAAAGTGAGGTCATCGTTTCCCAAGTGCTGCATTTTATGAACACAGGGAAACACAGAAACCAGCGTTTTGGAAAAAAATGAAAAATCACTGCATAGATCTTTGGTATATGTAACACAGGAGGTCCCATTGTGAGTTGGATTGCTCGATTCCTTAAATTCTGGAAAAGGACCTCATGACAAGGTTTTTCCACGGGCTCGTCCGGGATTTGAACCCGGGACCTCTCGCACCCGAAGCGAGAATCATACCCCTAGACCAACGAGCCACCACGTTATGTAATGAGGCCAATTTCAGAGCTGACCAGTCATCTGGCGTGACAGGTGAAAAGGGTAGAAACATCACCTGAACCAGTACCGGTCCGTGGATCAATTGGTACTGGGCCGCACAAGAAGTAATCAATTACATCTCTGTCACTTGAGCGCTCAAATTTAACCCACAAGCTAGCAAAATGAGTAAAAAACAGACGTCTTTGGAAAGTTTTTTTGTGACGGGGCCCAGTGAAGAGATAGAAGAAGAGCCAACGACTTCCAAGAAAAAGAAAGCTTTTAACAGACAATACCGGGAGTCCTACTTGAAATATGGATTTATCGCGACTGGTGATTCCCACACGCCTAGCCCACTCTGCATCGTATGCGGCAACCGGCTCTCTAATGACGCAATGAAGCCTTCAAAAGTGCTTCGCCACTTGGAGACCAAGCAGCCTGGATAAAAAGACAATGTTGTTGCCGCAATGTTACGAGAAAGCTGCTAATAAAGTTGCACATGAGTACACAGTGATTTACGTTTATTATTATATTTACAATATAAACAATCTACGTAAACCCACCCCCCCTCTCCCGGCTGTCAAGTGTTCACCGGTCAGCAGTGATAAGAAGTTTGGGGACCATTGACCTAAACCACTACATGGAACTCTGGGGCTATGAGGTGCTTCAGTTCCAGGGTCTTGCTATTGAACAAAGCCGCTTGCTGATACGGACTCACCACAGCAAGATTCTGTTGGTTCGTTGTGGTTTCAAGACAAAGCTGAGTATTTAAAGCTTTACACTTTGGGCTCGTCCGGGATTTGAACCCGGGACCTCTCGCACCCTAAGCGAGAATCATACCCCTAGACCAACGAGCCACATTTAGCAGTTTTCCCTGGATGATTATACCTCGGTAGCGACACCGATGTTTTGGTTTGGACCAAACATTCCAACATTCACATAGGCCAAAAAAGTTAAATATGTTAAATGTAAAGCAGAAACAAACATGTCATCTCTCTCCCTTTTCATGTACGGCACTTGAGCCAACGCTTGCGTTACCATTAAGTCGTTAGAGGAGATTCATTGTGGCCATTTGTAAATTTTCACTAGAGAGGGAACTTCCCCTTTAACACACTGTAGACCGACCTCAAGGCAGCTCTGGGGTGTGTCAAGGTTCCCGTCAGTACACCAAACGGGCACTCGCTTTCTCTGACACACACATAAATATGTGCACATGCAGTCATGCATACAAACATGCACATAGCAGCTAATGTGCACCAGGCCTCGCAGAGTTTTCCATTCTTCGGTGCTACACCTGCAGGCAGGAGGCAGAGTCCATAAATAAACCTCCCATTCACTCTGTGTGCAATTAGGATCATTTAAGAAAACCTTCACTCTTACTTTTCAATGCCAGCAAAGTCCTTAAAGGCCCGCAAGCTGGCTTTTATAAATTGGTCAAACCTTTTCATGGGGCTTGTGAGTGTGTAGTTTGTTAGTTTTAGGTCAGGTGCTGTATCGTGTGTCGAGCGAGGTGTTGGAGGAATGGTTTTCAGGGAAACACGGCTGCACCTGTCATGTGTTGGACAGAAAGCCAGTCATCTGTGTCAGAGGGCAGAAGTCAGCTAGCGTATGATTTTCTGGCATGTGCAGACCTCTGAAATTGTGTGTCCAGGAGAAAAGGGTCATTCGAAGACCTTTTTGTTTGCTTTTAAGACGTGTGTCGGTGCTTCATCTCCTTGGGAAATGAGCACAGACATCTCTGACTTCATTGTCACATTGCTGCTTCAGAGTGCCTAACTCAGACTCTTTCAACACGTTGTGTACATTCTCAGAAATTTACAAGGGTTTTGCTAGCCATGTGCTTACATTTGTTTTTGACTCATCCTGACAGACATCCAGTGAACATGTGCTAACCGTGTGTCAGCCATATTGATCCGCCTGCCCCACTAAATGATGTGACTTGCTTTCCTGGCTGTAGTTTCAGAGGAATCCCTGATTGAGCTATTTCCAAGACAAATCCAGACAGATGATCCAATTTCTCATGCTTGTCCCCGTCTTAAACATGAGCAGATACAGTATAAGAGCAGCCAGGACTGAAAGCAGAGGACATTCATTTGTAGGGGACCGGGTCAGAGGACTCAGCGCAGCTGGATGGAGAGGTGATGGGTATCGATTTAAAGATGTCGGACAACGCTGTAATGAAAATTGTGGCAAGTACAATGGCAGCAGAAAATGCGGTCAGGTTCCAGCTGAAGGGGGCCAGGTGACTGTTCGCTAAAGTAACCTTAGAAATTACTTAACCTGCTGCTGCTGCTACTACCACAAAGTGAATGGAAAATTATGGCTATACCCTGTGGCACTCGGCCTGGATGTCAGGCACTACTGAGACATAGAACAACAATATGGACGAAAACTCCTTGAGAATGAAATGGTTACTGTATGTGATGATGAAAAAGTCCTCACATGTCCTGTCAGTCTGGTCTGAGATCAGTGTGTGGTTCAGTGTTAGGTCACAGCTTTGGTCACATTTCTGTGAGACCTTATGTGAGCCGCTCTGTAGCCACAGCAGGACCTCGACCACAGCAGTCTTATGTTGCTACTGTTTCCACTTGATTGCTGATGCCTATAGAATTTATATAGTGTAGGATGACTGCTGTGGCCATGTGGAACAATGAGTGCAGTGATGCTTCCTCAAAATCAGGAAATGCATTCCTGTGAAGCGTGGACCCAACATGTAGATCTTTTAAAAGATGTGGTTTAAGTTTACCATGAAACCTGCAGAATTTGACTTTTTGAAACCCAAGAGCATCTCTGGACCGACTCCGCATGGGTGTATAATTTAAATGATTGACACCGACACTGATCCAGAGACCCCCCATCGGATGAGGGATATCCCATCGTTAAGTGCAAAATGATTGACGGCAGCCTTGCTCTCAAGCCATGCACACGCTCCCTCCTTGCGCTCTGTCTTTGTGAGTGGTTCCTAGAAAAGATATGGGGGACGGCTGGAGGGCCAGAGATAATTTATAAGTGAGGAGGAGAATCATTTCTGGGGGAGTTGAAGGGAACGGGTCAACGGTTTGAGCGTACAGGTCAGTATTTGTGTTTGACAAGAACCAGTCCGGGTGCTCACCTCCTTTCAGATTCATGGCTGTTGTACGTTTTGCAGTTCAAACGTAGAGAATGTGCATGAACACACACACACACACACACACACACATGAACATACCAGCATGAATGAACACATTCATTTTGCCTTTCACTCCCTCTTTCTCTGTTTCTTCCATTTTAACACTCCTCCAACACACACTTACCCACTTATTCTAATGTAAAATGTTCGAGAACACGTGAGAACACATCATACTCACTGAACTGGGTTTGTTGGTTGCCTCCACTGTGCACCGGAAACCACTAAAGAGCACTGTGGAGGTTTAACCCGCTTTCTTTCCCTCTCTTTCCATCTCCTGAAGGTTTTGACCGGAAAGGGTTTTTGAAGGCCAGTACCAATATTTTGGGTTGACACTGCAAATCACATATTCAGTTCCTATAAACTTCAACATTTTCATGCAATAAATTCCTGAAGAATGAGCAGGGATCAACGACTGCAACAAAGATCCTCGGGCAGGCTCGGACCAGGTGACGTTGTATCACAGTCCCAACCAAGGGGGCACTTCAGGTGCCAGGACATATGTGGAAGGATTAAACTAAATTTGAGACAAAACAAAAAACACACAGTTTGAGCTAGTGAGTAAAACTAGTTAACAAGCAAGAGGAGACATCTAACCAGTAAATGACGAAATGACGAAACAGATAGCTAAAAGTAATGGATGAATGGTCTAACTTCAGCAACCAAGATAACCCGACAGTTCAGGTTTGGACAGAATCCACTTTTACAAAGTTAATAGTGTTAAACAGCATCCCATTTCCCCTGGTGGTGTTGATGAAGGGATGCTTGGGTTGATCTGAGAGGGGCTGTGGGTGTGAGTCTGAAAAAGAAAGGCTAGGATCCAGTGGTATATCGCATGCTTCTATAAGGTCACCACAACACTCACAGACTTAAGTCCTAATAAAGGTCTGCAGTCTGCCATAGAATGAACCCCATTTCCTTCTTCTCTGTTGTCTTTTCATTCTTTCTTCCTCTCTCTTCCACCTTCCCTCCTTCTCTCTCCCCTCTTAAGCCTTTCCTCTTGCACACTCTTTCACACCCACGCCTCCTCGCCCTGTCACCTCGCACCTCCGCAAAACTGCCGTGATGGAAACAAAAAAATGTTCTGGTCATGTTTTACAGTAATCTATGAGGGGGATTTCCAAACTCCTCTTCCAGAGAAATTAGAGTGGGCTCTGGCCGGTGTCGCGCCTCCAGCAGAACTCTCCTGGGCCTTTTCGGTTCACAGCCATCTATTAAATGTTGCTCAAATGTGAAACCTCTGGGCATCTTCTCTGGGTGGACTTCTTTTTATTTTTGGACATGGATTACTGACACAAACCAGAAACTTTGAAAACTTGCTGCATTTTCACTAAAAGATAAGCATGCTCTTCTTGTTTTGTATCACAGTTTTGCTGTAAATCAGTTGAATCTCACACCATCTGTTCCTGTGGTACTGATGGTGGACAACAGCAAACTCTAGGCACATACGTGGGGTTATTATCAACACAAGCCCAGCCTGATGGTGTTGTACTGAAGTTGTCAGTCTCTGCTCGCCCCCCTTTGCTGTTCCATAATGGTCAGTTCAGTATTCCCTGTCACACAAACGCTGTATCTGTGGACAGAAACAGAAAGTGAGTGAGATATTTGTTATAATGTCATTTTAGACTATGGTTTTTTCACAGCCAATTAAAGAGTTCTTACTTTAGTAAGTTAACTTTCCACAACTTGTAAAGTGGTGTCAATCTCTTACAAATTTGTGACCAGTTTTCTGCTATGTAGCTAGTTAGCTATGTAGGAAGATGGTTGACACCTCCTCCATTCTAAATCCATGCTCTGACTGCTTCGCTGTTTCTCCAAATGATGGAAACCGCTGCCAGTGGGACCGACACCTGACCTATTTAAAGGTGGAGATACGGGTGGCGATTCAGAGGCCTGCGACAAGCTCTTTAATCAGACTTTAATCAGCTTGTATGATATAATCTGGTCATGTGATGACAAAGCAGAAATCACCGGACGTGACTCTGGCACATCCACACAGCTTCATATAGTTATCCAGTGAGTTCAGCGTGGGCCCAACACAGATTTAGTGGAGGGCAAAGGGGTGTAGATCTGTAGTGAAGTTGGAGGTACTAAAGCCATCACTGATGAGTGTACCTCTCTGTGGACAGAGTGATCGTGTGCTTTTATTGGTTCATTGCCTCCTGTATCCTGGGAAGATTCCTCGCAAGTGACCTCACTCTGACACATGAAGTTGTTGGGCAAAAACTAAAACGAGAGCAACTGTACCAAATAAGTTTTCCTAGAGCAGCTTTAAATTATTCCTGTGCCTTCAGCTCAAACCACGTCTGAGCAGGAAGCAGCCTCTGAGAGACCAGCACTGGATCTGTCTCTCTCTCTACGTGGCAGCACTAGAGAGAGGCTGAGCTGAGCCTGGTGGTGGTGGTGGTGGTGGTGGTGGTGGTGGTGGTGAGTGGTCTGGTGGTTTTGCTCTTATATAATGAGCCCGGTCGACTGGCTGATCACAGCCTAAAAGAGCTGTGAATACTGGCCCGCTCTGAGTGGTCCGCTGCCTCCAGTCACCCCACCAGCCAGACGCTGGCGGCCCGATCAGTTTGTCTTTGACCCTCATAAAAGAGCTTCGCCGCCTCTTACTTTCTTTCTCCCTTTCCCGCTCTTTTCTTTGTTTTGGTCACTCTTCAGCCCGCCGTTTCTCTCATCTTTGGATTCTGTCCTCTAATCCCAACTGTGATAACTATGGGATAAGTCTGTCATTCCACTGGGCGATCCACTCTCTTACCCCCACCAGCTGTTTTTACAGTGTCTAGACACACATGCCGCTGTTGATAAAACAAGAGGACGCTACGGTGTGCTGCTGCACAATGAGGACGTCGTGGAGTGTGTGTCCTCTCCTGCTGCAGGATTAAACAGACTCCTCTTTTTGTGTTGTGAATCAGGGTTTAGGGAGGCTGTGTGTGTGTGTGTGTGTGTGTGTGTGTGTGTGTGAGTATGCAATACCTGTGTGTTTGTAGAATAGCTGTGTATTGTATGTCTGCATGCATATTTCTGAAGACTTTCTTAAATCTGCAGTAACACCACTACTTTTGTCCTGTGTGTATACATGTGCGTGCATGCATGCATATGTGTGTGTGTTTATAAACACTGGAACGTGGATGGAGATGTATGACTCAGTCTTTCCTCCAGCTGTTGGCCAGAGTCCCCTAGTGTGAGTCCCCCCGTCGGCCAAACCAGTGAACTCATCAGGCGGCTTCCTGTGATAGCAAGTTTCTAATTCAGTTTCTGCTGACTCTCAATATTTACCAGTCTCCTGCTTGAGCTCTGGTTTCCAAATGGGCTTACTTTGCATGTCTGGGGCACATATCATATTCACATTTAAGAATAAAGATGTTTACGTGGGCATGTCTGAACCCTCAAGGCAAGAAATTTCTTTACTTTCAGGCCAAAGCCAAATCCCCGTCTTACTGTGTGTTTGCTTATCTTGCCTAGATGTCATACTTTTCTGCTGAATGCACCGGTATGATTATCTGAGACGCTGCTGTACACTGCACATCTAACTGCAACAAACAGTATTTTGCTGGAGTCCTGGTGCAGTGTGGAGAGAACACGTGGCAGTGATTGAGGGGTAGAGTAGATGGTGCTGATGGCGGGGTTTATGGGAACAGCCTCAGCAGTCCTGTCCTGTGTTCGCTGTTTGGTCAGCTGCAGAGAGGCTGCTGGTGCTGGTCTGAGGAGCCCTGACATCACCAGCAGAAGTGAATCCAGATTCACTGGTCTATGGTGCAACAACAGTGTGGGCGAACTCAACCGCTGTAGATGACTTTCTCACAGCCCTGTTGAATGCTACGCAAATGTTAGCCCCCCACAGCTTCAATTCAGGTTTATTCAAAATCAACTATTTTACTGGCAAACACAAAAGAAGTTCTACATTTTACTGCCAGCTCAAAGGTTTTTCACTCTCAACCCTTCAAGAGGTGGAATTATACAGAACAAAGTGCCATTATACTTGCTTTTCACTCACTATAATATATAAGCAGCTTTTAGCAGCTAAAGCCAACTTGCGTGGGATAAATCCACCATTAGATTCACGCTGATTAAAAAAATTAACTTTTTTTAGGAAGCTTTGAATGTTCAGATGCTTCTCAAACCACAGTCATCTTTGATGGTCCATGTTCTTGCCTCAAAGGATGATTCTACCTGCAGCATGGACTTGAGTCACATGACCTGCAGTTGGGTCAGACTGGAGTCGTGAATCTGATGATTTTTTAAGCACTTGTGACTTCTCTTCTAAAAACCCTGACAACACTGTGGTCTTCAGAAATGAGACGGCAACATGCGAAACATCTGCTCAGAAAACAATAAATGTAAAGTTTGTTTGAAAGTGATCAATACATATTGTTAAAGGAGTTCATTATTTCTGCAAATGTAGTACATTTAGAAAAAAAGTGACTTGTTTTAGACCTGAGACATAAAGTCGGACCTGACTCTGGACCCAAAAGCATCAGCCTGGCAAAATAAATTTCCTGTATTTAAAATGTTGCTTATAGCCCTGCGTTAACACCTTTTAAACCTCTTTATTGCTTTTCGGTATGACTGATGTGGTTTTACCTGCTTTTACTGTACTTTGCTGGTCTGTCTTTGTTCTGGTTTAGCCTCATGAAACACTGTGGGACACCTTTTATTCAGATGCCTCATAAATATTGTTGACTTGACCTGAATAATTGAGTTCAACATGAAAAAAAAAAAAGCCAAAAAAAAAAAAGAAAAAGCTGCAGTTGCACTAATGAATGCGAGACAGATAAATGACGGGAAGCGGGGTTAAGATGGCTATCACTGTACATCACTTTCAGCAAGTGGTTTTACTGATAAACATGTCATACAAGAAGGCCATCTCTTGTAGTGCCTCAGCTCTGCTTCTAATGAAAAGAAAGCACTCCCTCTCCCACACAGCTTTGAATAGAGAAGTGCTCTGTGGCCACACACATCTCTGCCAGGCCGTATCTCAGTGCCAAACATTTGAGCCCTCTCCCTGTCGAAGGCCTGTGGGCTTTTGTCTCCATGTCTGATCTGCGACTGTGGTTGAGACAGGCTCAATAGGGGCAGGCCTCCCTATCATGTTAGGCTCAGGTCTCTCTCAATAGGGGTTGTTTCTCCCGGAGCAGAGGGCACCTCCATTGAAGCTGCAGCTCAGAGAACACACAGGGAAAGAAAGGAGGGGAGCGACGAAACACCCGACAGATTTTGATTTGGAAGCGGGATTAGCGCGTTGAAGGGTAGAGGACTGTGAGCAGGAAGGTCCCCTCCTCTTGTCTTATCTGGGAATCTCACAAGCCGAGTCCATCGCGGCCTTGTGTGGAATTACATCATGTAAAAGTTTTCCCAGAAAGTGGAAAGGCTTTTGAGGGTTTAAGTTTTTGGTTCAAGTTTTTCTTTGTCAGCACATACACAAAATTGTCCATTGAAACCAGTTATTTAGTCACACAGTGAGTCACAGACCCCTATTTTTGTTAAGAAAAGAGAGCAGGCAGCTAAAGGAGATGATTTCTTCCTCAGTGTAAAATCATACGTTAAAGAATGTTCTGTGGCACTACGTGTGATATGATATTACAGAAAATGTTCAAAATTGCATTGGAAATATGGTTGGATGATGTGACAGTAAGTGCTGTGAGGCACTGCTGTGCTGTAGCCAAAGCTGCTCCCACTCTTATGTCCCTGGTTGCATCAGACCATTGAAGGTAATGTTGCATATTAATTAACAGGTCTGCATTATGTGGTTATTTTGGTTTTATAGGATTTTTGCGTCAGTTTAATCAAGTGTCTTAATTTGTCAGGTATTTTATTTACTAGATTGGCCAAAAATGTACATTCCTGTCTCGTTATTTAACAGTTTCTTAATTCCAGATGTTACCCACATATATCTGTGTTTTCTGCAGTAACTTTAGTGGACAGACTGGTCCAGTACTTATTAGCTTAGCTGCTACCAAAGGAAGAGAAATGCTGCTCCTGATAATGAGAAAAGTCGTGAATCACAAAACTCCCAAATTGTTGTAGTAAGCAGTTAAACCACAGTGTCTCATTTTCTGTTCCTGCAGGTTTCAGACGCAGCTGAGTTCAGTCATGAAAGTACTGTAACGAGCAATGTAACAAATTACTTTATCTGCAGAGTAAGTAGAGCAGTAATGTCACTACTTTTTTCAGTAAGTAGTTAATAATAATGTGTATACTATTCATATTACCTGAAACACAACTGGAAAAGTGTCATTCATCTGTTTGCCGATGCGAGCAATTTAACTTAATTTAAGATCAAATTATTTAATGTGACTTCATTTAAGCTTTCTGTATGTGCATAGCTGCAAGATTCTTTGTGATGTGAATTCATTCATCTATCCATTGAACGCACCAACCGTCCACAAATCCAAAAAGGGGCAAACGGATGGAGCGTGGGAGGAGCTGAGCTGGTTGAATGAAGCCTAGTTGCTGAAACCAAGCAGCTAGCTCTCATTCAACCCCTGTACAGTTGTCATGAACGGGGAAAATAGGTGTAGCTATAGAGACTGTTTATTTCGGCTGTAAAGCTGGGCATTTTAATATGGGGGCCTCAAGTGGTCATTCGAGGAACTGCAGTTTTTGGCACCTCTGCATTTTGTATAATATGTACATATATATATAGTCTACTTTTTTTTTTTTTTTCGAATGTTCTCTATCTCTGCTGCTGTAATGCCCAAATTTCCCCAGCTGGGGATAAATAAAGTTTCATCTTATCTTATCTTATCTTATCTTTTTTTCGTGTAAGACCTGACATTTGCTGCACTCGTGTTTGCAATTTGTCGCAGCGCAGTGCCGGACATTGCTTTTCACACAGAAAGTGAAACACGGGAAAACATTTGAAAAGAGAAAAGGGTGTGAGAAAACTTCCAGAACAGTGTTGACATTGTGATAAGGAGCCTACTCCTGTGGGTGAACTAAACCACACAGTGACACTGAGGAACCGAGCTAACGGCGATGAAGGGAGTGGCTCTGCTGGGAGCCTTCAGCTGTCAGACGGGGCTCTCTGTGGTGGTGGCAGATGGAAATTAAAAGGTTGAGGTAGCAGAATGTTTGAATTTCTAAATCTTTACGGTGAAAATGTGGCAACAAACCCACCCTTTGAACTCCGTGGGCAGCACAGAGGAAGCGGGGCAGAGAAGGCATTTTATCAGTTTCAAAGGACTCGTTCTTTCATCTTCCTTGTTTGGCCTGCTGGTGAACTAATTAGCTGTTTCCTCCCCGCTGAACGTTTTGGGCTGGGCATGGCAGCAGTCCGAGGTTAAGGGGTGGCACTGGCCAGTGGGTAGATTACACGTTTGGGTTGCTACCACGGCTTCTGGAACATGGGGCTGCGGGCGTCACATGTGTTGGCACAGGGTGCGGGCACTTCAGATGTGGTCGGGGACATGTGGAAGCTTTCTAGGGTTTATCCTGCCCAGCCCAGTTTAGGGCTCCTGAGGGGACAGAGCAGGCATTACAGCAGTCAAACCTGTATTCAGACAAACAAACACAGGCATGCGTTGTGTGTATACATGAATGTGTGTGTGTGTGCATTTTTGTTCGCGTTTAGGTTTGGATGTGTGGGTGTGTTTGTTTGTCACCATACTTTGGTTTTGATGAACACAAACCAAAAATGCAGACAAGGAAAATGTTGACATTTGTTTGTTCACACTTCCCAATTAATAGCTGCCCGGGACAGAATGAGCAGGGAGTCAGGAGAATGTGCTGTGTACGAGTGGCACGCTGGAGAGTTTTGCTTCTAGGGAAGGAGAACTGCTGGGTTGAATTTTAGTGTTATTTTCTGCCAAACTTGAGAAGCACTTCTTCCGATTTTCCTGGCGTGAAGACTGCGTCAGCTCCTCAAAAGGTAACCCATCTCGGATCGCCACTCCTGCGGCGTATTTCCCCTGACCTACGCTGACACAGACTGACAGTCACATTGACGGAAAGGGTCCAACAGATGGGACCGTGCGGTTGAAGAGATTGGCAGCTCTATTTACAAGCTGAGGACGAGGGCTTAGCGACGCCAGCATTCAAGTCAAAAGTCAAAGACTTGTCTGAACCAAAGTCACCGGTTCCCACGCTTTCCCAGCCAAAGTCTACGGACCGTGCACTGCTAATCTTCCTCGCCGTGAAACCCCCACCCTGCCCTTTTCTCCCTCCGTCACCACTGCCCTGCCCTGACCCAACCAGCCGTGTCTTCAATCATGAAGTCGCTCCCCAGGCCAGGCTTTCCCCCTCCGGACGGCCAAGCTGCCTACTCCTTTGTGGGGGATGTTAATTGGTCACTTTGGGCCCAACTCCATGGATGGTATCTGTTTCACATGTGACACTGGCAGCCTTTGAGGGCCCACAGAGCTGTGTGGGTAATTATTCTTAATGAGGCATAGAACGCTTTCATGGCTCTTTTCATTCACGTCCACTGGCTGTGATATAGATTATATAATCTGTTGTAGATTTCCATCTTATGTTTTCTCCTTCTGCATTTTTCTTCTTTAGACCACCATGAAGTGAAAAAGTGATTAAACTGAGTGATTGATTGGTTGATTGATTGATTAATACAGGCCATTCTCTACACGACAACACAGCAACTGTCTAACAAAGCACCTGCTGTATGAGGTGTGACTATACGCAATACACAAACACAACACAAAATACAAGTTGAATACAAGTATTCAACTTCAACAACAGGATTGTAGCACAACACATCAAAAATACGTGTGGCTCTGTAGGTAGATGAATCAGAAGCTCTGTGGTTCGATCCCCGGCTCATCCAGTCTGCATGTCTGAGTGTCCTTGGGCAAGTCCTATTGGTGCAAATGTGTGTGTGAATGTGTGAATGCTGACGTGGGTTGTAAAGCACTCTGAGCGGTTGGTAGACTCTACAAAGTGCTATATAAATGCAGTCCATTTACCATTACAGCAGGAAGTCATTCCTACCCACTGCAATAATGCTGTACTATCTATCTATCTATCTATCTATCTGACAGTGATATAAAAAAAAGGAGCATGTGTGCTAATTATAGAGCTCTGTGTGTACCTGTGTGTGTAAATCTGTTAAGTAGTTTAATCTCCTGTGACGGTGGTGTCTAGTGGTGTAAAGTGACAGAGCAGATATACTTAACTGCTGTATTTAAGTGTTGCTTTGAGCTACCTGTCTGTTTCCATTTGATGCTAACTTATGCTTAGAGTTGTAGAGCTACCGTATTTGACCGCTATAGTTACTTTGCAGATTTTATACACAGGACAGGCCACATGTCACAGATTTACCACAATGCACCAGCATTAAAATCACAGGAGGAATGCTTTAACTTTTTTAAATACATTTTGCTGAAAATGCTGTCTGTGTGCACTTCTGCGTGGGTGTATGTGTGTTTTGCGGCTCTTTTTTTTTTTAGCACTTCAGTGTGGCTCGTGTTAGGCACAGCCAACTGTCTCACAGAATCCAGTCAGTGTATCTCAGCTAATGAAAGAGCAGTGGGAGTCTGTGTGAGGACTGAATCTGGTTTTATAGCCTCACATTAAGCTCCGTTTGCCCTCATGTATTTTGGGACTCTTTTCTCCCATATATCCCTCATGGTCAGCTGTGGCAGACGGCGGAGCAGCGGTGCATCGCGGCCCAGCAGCTGGTCCAAACACACACGGTGCCTGAAGCGAACAGCTGGCTCTCTGAAAAATAGAAAATCTTTTTTGATAATTGGGGAAGGTTGTAATTCAGAGCTGCTTCTGTCTATTTGAGGTCCGTTAAGTACAGACTGCATCGAGCCTCGGAGAAGGACGGACAGATCGAGACTCGTACTTTAGCGTCTGAAATAACTTTTTTTCAGTGGTGCTCAGATGATTCGGCGCTGCCAGCTAAATAACTAACATTGCTTGTGTGTCTCGATGTTTATGTGTTCCTCTGTGTTGACTTATGTAATGACAAGCAGTAATTCCTGAACGCTTGTATACTGTAAGCAAACACACAACCCATTTCTTCAGATGTTCTGCCAAAAAGGAAATGACGTGTTTTTGCTTATCCCTCCCCTCACCCCCTTCCTTTTAGCAGCATCGCCCTCGAGAATCATTGAGATAAAATCTAAAATCAACAGCTTGAAAGAACTCTGCTTTCTGATTTAACAAAACGGAAGACTAATACGATTTGGAAGCGTGTCTGTGGTCAGCGCTGATGGCTCCTCTGACGCCAACACCACCAAATTTCGTCCCAAATGCTTAGATATTCTGTGTCGTATGCTTTTCTACTTCCCTCTAACAGCGCGTCTCGTGTGATCAAGCGCATTTTTTACGACCTCAGAACTGTTTTAACACAACCAGATACACAGAAAGTGCCGGTGGCTTGGAAAGGCTATAAATTGTGGCGGCCGGGCCAAGCGTCCGTGGACGTGGTCCAAATCAGAGACGTTTGCAGAGCAGCCTTGCTTC
The DNA here is from genome assembly GCF_017976325.1 of Chelmon rostratus. NCBI lineage: Eukaryota > Metazoa > Chordata > Actinopteri > Chaetodontiformes > Chaetodontidae > Chelmon > Chelmon rostratus. The sequence continues at coordinate 24,037,092 of NC_055665.1, forward strand.
TGTCTCACCAGTCAGCAACAGTAGCTGGCATGTTGAGGCTGAGGCTGCGCCGGGTCGCTGCTCTTTTATGGATGAAAATGCCCACCATACTGTATCATGCCTCACTTGCAGAGAATAGTAGAGAATGCTGTTCCCATTTTAAATATGGACTCAGTGCTTGTTGCGGGTGCTTTGGGGATGAATCTCTCTCTTTTGTATCAGAGGAGCTGTTACTGGAGTACCTCAATCTCACACCGCCACCACTTTCTGAAGTCACATCAACACATGACACCTCTTCCTGAGTGAGATCATTGTCTCCTCTGTGGAATAGTAACCGCACAGGTCAGAGGTCAGACTCGTCCGGGTTACAACCTTGACACTAAACATGTGCTCGTTTTTCAATATTTCCATTTGGAGGTCAGGGCTGAGTAAGATGAAAGCCAAAGTAAAGGTCAGAGTGAAGCAGGATATTAGTCTGGGCCTTGTTGTGTGTGTGTGTTTTTGAGGATGTGCACTGGTGAAAGGGGACATCACACCAGAATGCGAGCAGGCAGCGGCCTCTCTGAACACAGACCGGCTGAGAGGGAGCCCCTCTGAGAGCAAACACCCCGGTCCAACAGAGGACACGTTTGACACGCTGCTTCTCTCATCACTCAGGAATGTTTGAACAGAAAAGATTGGCGGATATTTTCCTTAATATCCAATTGTTCAAAGTTCAGAGTTTTCAGAGCGTAGCTGAGCTGCGGGGTGGGGGGGGGGGGGGTGGGGGTGTAGATTAGGATTGCTTTACCAGATGCCTCTACCTATAATTTTTTCAGGTTTTTGTTTATTTTTTCTGTCATCGTTGGAACAATAGACTTCTACCACGAAGAGTTCAGGTTTAGTATTTTACACTTCTGGATTTCTGGGCGTCTGGACTTTACACAAGATCAGCACTCTCTGTTAAATGGAAGATGACTAGCTTATCTTAAAAGGGGGAAACAGCAAGGCTGGCTCTGTCTGAGAGTAAAAAAAATCTGTCTGTCAACACCTGTAATTCTTATTTGATAGGGCACCACCAAATTGTCCCTGCGATCACCCACATCACTGCAACATTAATTCCCTGTGACAGGTCTGTGAAACACCTCAGACAGCAAATAAGGTTGATTCTCAATCCTTGTATTCTGAATTTTTAATCACTGGATCTCATTATTTTTAGTTTTTAGTTAGTAATACTTTTAAAGCTTTCCCAGGGCCTAGAAAAGCTTCTGTTATTTGTCCCCTTGTTAAGCTTGTTGTTAAGCTTACCAGGCAGCATCAAGGTGATGACACTCCAGGAAGTCACTGCGTCCGACCGAGAAATAGTCCCCAACTGCAACTTGTCATTTTCATGCATTGTTTTTTTGTGCAGATTCAACAGATGAGATATAATTTATTAATCTGTGATCTTTCTGTGTTGGTTTGTGGATTTTGTTACCTCTGGAAAAAGGTTTTGTTTCACCATGTTTCCGATTTTATGCTTACCAAAGATAACTGTCCCCTGGCAGTAGTGGACAGATATAAGAGTAGTATTGATCGAACTTTCCTTTCATTGCCATGTTGATGTAGTTGACAAGTTTCTCTTCCATCACCATGAAAGCAAATCTCAGGTATGTCATTAATCTTGCAACTTGACCAGTTGCAGTGATCCCAAGTCACTGAAACCTGCCTCTACTAAAATGTGCTCATGTAAAAGACTCCAGTCATGGAGAGTCAGATACTTAGAAGCGAAGCAGGCCAAACACAGTGAGCACTTAGTGCGTCACACTTTCCTAAACTAACAGCTGAGCCTGAAGGTCTTTGCTCCTCTGGATGTCCCTGGATGTGTCAGGAGGGTGGAGGATAATGGAGATGTTCGTGTGTGTTTGCAGGGCATGGCCTTCTCCCTGGAGGAGCGCCTCCAGCTGGGGACCCACGGCCTGCTGCCTCCCTGCTTCATCACACAGGAAGTCCAGCTGCTGCGAGTGCTCAAGAACTACGACATGAAGAAAGACGACCTGGACAGGTGAGGATGACGTATAAGCACAGACAGAAACGCGACGTAGTATCTGTAGAGGTGAATTTCGCCTGGTTTGGCGGAGGATTCCTCTGCCTCTGTGCGCACTGACAGATCTTACATCTGGAAGCCTTCAGAACACAAGAGGAGGATTAGTGATCTCGGAGATCTACAACCATCTCCCAACGCCACATATTTCACTGAACAAATCTCCACAGTCCTCTCTCCCCTTTCCCTCCCATTTCTCCCTCTCCTCCCTGTTCTCCTTCACGAGTGTTTTTATAACCTCCACGGCGACCAAATGAAAACTTCAGTTTTGCATGCTCCATTAGACGCTGAGGAGTCGTAGCTGTTAGCATTATGTAATGGATCTGCCTCATGCTGGCCTTTTTAGTCTGGGCTCTTTGATCAACAAGACCAGGCCTCAAACCGAAGTCATACCCTGTTTTACTGTTCTGAATTTATTTGAAGTTATCTGTCTGTGAAACCGCCTCTTACTCCAGTCGCCATCAGTCAGCTGTCACTCCCGATGAGTGAGTTTTTGTGAGACGGGATTTAGGGTCACCAGGAACTACACAGCTTCTTAAAAGCTGCCTCATTTTCCAGCATAGCAACATCACAGTATCAGCATCTAAAAACAGGCATTATGAACTTCTCATTGGCGTTCCCATGCCCTGTCAGTGTCACTGACGGTCTGTCTCTGGGCCTCCACCGCGATCCAGCTTCGGGCTTTGGAATTAAGTGCTGCTATTTGCCTGCCATTGCTCAAGCCTGCTGTGTTTGCTTACAGTCTCTTTCCACACTCTGAATCCTTCTTTGGTATTTACTGCTGGACGCTGTCATGTAATTTTTACAACCATAACTCAAAACTTTTTCTACTTCCCATTCTATTTTAATCACATAGCGAGACTCCCATTTTTTTTTCCTTTCAGTGGAATTTGTCATGTTGTTGAATTAGTGTGACAAATTGTGGCAAAGAGAACAGCATTCAAGCACAAATGCACTTATGACCTGAGATGATGGAGCGATTGAAGTACCTGCTGTGTCATCAGCAGAGGAAATGGACGTTGAAATGCTTTGCCAACTGAAATGCTGCAGTATATAAAATGGCACAGCTAATGGGATATCTCATATTCAGTAAGGCTGTTAGGAAGCAGCAGCAAGCTTAAAATCAGCCAGCTGATCACTCATGCTAAAATAGATTAAGATAGAGATAGATTATGTCCTGGCTGCCTCAGTAGGTCGACTTTAAAGGAAACATGGTGCTCAGGAAGTGTACTGTAAATATTCCTGTTTCCTGGGTGTGGGTTGTGCTCACGCCTTTTAAGGTTAAGAACGGAGAAAGAAACCTTCCTCAATGTTCGCCAGCAAAAAATCTTAACAATGGCATGCTGCAGTAATAAGCTAGGATTTGATGTGGGGATTTAATTATAGTTTTGCTTGATGAGTCACAGTGACAGTGAGGAGTGAAGTCATCAAATTGTTGCCGTTCAAGTTAGTTGTGAACCCTTTTCAAACATTTACCTTTGTGATGGCTGTAATTTTCATTCTTTAAAAGGGCACCTCACCTATTTTACAAGAAGATCAGTTTACTCATCACAACATGGTCTCACTCTGCCTGTGAAAGCACAAAATAGGAGTTATCTGGCTTTGTATTAGGAACTGAAAGTTAAGGTATCTCACCTAGGCCTGCAACAAATTAAAACTTTTATTACTAGTTCATCTGATGAGGATTTTCTCAATAATTCATTTTTCATTTGGTTTATATAAGGTCTAAAAATAATATATATACAAAATCTTAACTCGAGGTTGACTTACCAGGTTTTCTGTAGCTTTCCACCACATCTCACGGTCTTCCTCAGCAGGTGGAGTTTACTCATTTTCATGGACATAACACTGTTGTCATTGCATGGCCTCCATGATCTCCATGACAACACACTCAACTTTTATCAGCTGAGGCATTTGATGTGTGGGTGAAAGCTCTAGAAAAAGCTAGTAAGTGGACTTTTAGTTAAGATTTTTTTGGGAGGTCAAACATTAACTGTCATATGAAAAAAAACAAAACAAATATTTTTATACACCAGCAGTAAAGCAGGAACAGGAACGTACTGTACAAACAGAGTCTAAGGCAAATCATCAATCTATGGCAAAATTGATTTCAACTCCACACCATGCGGCATACAGAAACCCTCTGTGTGATAAATTGCATGTGGCAGAAGCTAATTAGCTTCACCAATATGAAAACGGTACTTCTCCAGAGCAAATGTCACCATGTGTATTGTGCAGCTGCTGTGGTCTAACCTATAGCAGAGAGGGCGTGCATGCTTTTTATCCTCTCAACAAGAGGCACCTTGTGCTCTTGGCTTTATGGAAAGTTCTGTGATTAGGAATAGAGCCCTTTCTGGCGTGCTCTGCTTAATTTGGGTCATATGCAAACCCTCAGTTCCTGGTCAACCTACAATCAGAACAAAGAGCTTGTGTAGGCTATCTGAGGGGCTGATTTTTATTCTCTGTGTTTTTCCAATCGTTTGGAACCAGAGCAAAACAAATCTTTACAAGTAATTATTGTACATGAGAGCACAGTTCTTTTCTTCTCTTTCCGTCTGTATTGCTTTTTTGTAACCTCACTGTAGCACAGCACTCATATGGACATACTCAGAATCTTAACCTTTGCCTCTCTCTTTTTCTCTGACATATTCCCCGTCAAATCTTTTCTTACAGTTTCTCCTTTCTTGCCTGGTGCATCTCACTCACAAACACACAGGATTTAACATCTGACTTTAATAAACCCCTCCTCAGTCCAGCAGGTATGAGTCCTCAAGATGTTAGGGATTAACATGCTGTGTTTTCCTCCCGGTCACTCCCAGATATGTGTTTCTGATGGGGCTCCAGGACTGCAACGAGAAGCTGTTCTATCGGGTGATAACGTCAGACATCGAAAGGTTTATGCCCATCATTTACACCCCCATCGTGGGCCTGGCCTGCCAGCAGTATGGGCTGATATTTCGAAGACCGAGGTGAGACACACAGCATTGAACTATCTTGAATCATAAAACAGTACATTTCCAAGTTGCGGTTTAAAAAATAAACCCAATTTGCATGAAGATTTACTTCAGCTTATTGGCTGTGAACAGGAAGTAGGCCATCAGGAAGTGGGTAATACTGTTTGCTCTCATTGTTCCCACCAAGTCAATCTTCCACCACTCAGTTATTAAGTGTTTTATTGTATTGGCAGTTTTATTGTTTTTGTTGCAACACTTGGTATCAGCCAGCATTTTTCTTCTACTTCTGGCTGTGTGGTACCAATATTCCACTGCTCCAGGCTGCCTTCTTTCACACTGAGTGCAGTGGAAAGAACTGCCTGATTGCGGGTTTCCACCAATCACAGCCCACTGGATCATATATAAATATCTGTCATCTGAAGAAATTTAGATTAATGTGAGTTCAGGGCTTTAGAAAGCAAGCCACCGTTTCTGTAGTGGCCACGCAATAACACTAGTGTCAGTGCAACAAAATGCAAAGAAAATGGACAATTATTCATAAAGCATGTGACTTCCACTCCCATAGACTAAAAATAAAAACATATGAAAACATCAGGTCTATATGGAGCGATGAGGAGGCCGTAACCTTCCTCAAATTAATACATGAAACAGACAGAAATATTTAGATCATATTTTCTACATTGTTATTCACCGTTTGAGGTTTGCTCCTTTAATTACATTATGCTGTTGCGACCACACACTGATAGTTTAATGGCACCCGACTGGTTAATGAGCACCATCATCTGTTTATCTCCATGAACCAACTCCAGATATTTTACTAACATAGTTTCTGTCCATAGTAGTGGAAGGAAAAGCACATTTATTTGCTTTTTTTCTTTTAGTTTCAGGTAAATTATGCCCTACATTTAAATGGAAACCTGGCTGCTGTGATGTACAGTATGAAAAGATTTTTTAAACCACTTTCGTCAGGAATTACAACCAGGAGGTTAAACTATAGTCATCGAAAAATTCGACAAAAAATGGTTATAATCTAAAACACTGGGTCTGCAACTAAACATAATCCAGTTTTAATAGACTGCTTTCATCTGAAAATCAACAGAACCACTGGGCTGTTTTTAATTTTACTTTAATGCTTTCCCATGTGTACATTCTGAGTGGTGTGCCAAGACTGGACCCCACAAATACCCCTACAGTGTCTGCCTGTGGTGTGTTGGGCTGGGAACACAACATGTTTCCTGAAATTCCACCCTCACAATTGAATATGTTTGAGATTTTTATTGAATTACGTATTTCATGTGATTACAATACAGTAAATCATGGATTGCAAGTTTTCTTGAGTACAAAGTAATCTTGGTTAAGTTTAAAAACCTTAAAAGCTCACAGGTCTTCATGCATATATACTCAAGCCACGGCAAATTGTCAGATGTTTTGATGTAGTGCAGTTGGTAACATTGGAGAAACCAGCAAAAGTAAGCTAGACTTGAAAGTATGTAACTGAAAAATCCCATTTCCCACCTTCAGTCCTCTCCCCCAAAACACGTGAACTGGTGCTTACTGCTTACTGTTGTGTGCTTGGTGCTGCCGAACGACAGTCTGTCGCTGTGCAGCGAGCGCAGAGCATCGTTCGGCAAACATATCCGACCACCTTGTGTCTCATTCACGAAGAAAACACTGAACATTATCAGAATGAAAGTAAGCAATGAACATGGCTGTTGTTAGTAGTCACAGCTGTCAAACTAGCATGTTAGTATTGGACCATTTTAGCTGCACGTTTAACTGCTCTTCTTGTGCAATTCTGAGCTCGCTATAGCTTTAGCAACATCTCAGCCTGACCTTGTGGAGGACAGCAGTCATACACAATGAGTGCAAGGACAGAGTGGGCGTGGGTAGGCAGGTACTGGACAGAGGTAGACAGGGAGGTCGACCCAAATGAAATGACTGGAGTCCATCCAGTACGGGCCATAGATACCAGATTTGTGTTTCTTTTTTGTCAGAGCATTTGATGCATTGATTGCTGTTGGAGGTAAAGAGAATTTCAACAAATATGACAAAAAATGACCTACTCTGGCTTTAAAGCATGCGTATGTGTCTGTTATGGTGAAAGTGGTCTTTGATGTTATCAAAGCTGAGCTGAATTTAGAGGTAGCAGTAGCTCTTTCAGCTGGAGTTTGGTCAGACAGCTCAGCTCGAGGTGAACTGCTATAAGCTGCTGAAACCAGTTCAGGGTTCGCCTTGAGTGGATCTGGCTCTGCTCCGAGCAGACAGACATTCCCTGGTTTCCTCTCTTCATCTACGCTTTTACTCTCATGCACACACACACACACACACACACACACACACACACACACACCTTTCTGCTAGTATCTGCTTTCTCTCAAATAGGTTCATCAGGTCCAAGAGTCTCAATATCTGACAGCAACACTCCCTAAGCAGTTAGGTCGTTATACTTTAGCCTAATAAAGATATGAATTGATAGTGCTTTCACTCTCAGTGCTGCATTCAGGACCACACTCTATTTTTCTTGGCCCTGCATTTAACCTTACTCAGGTGGTTGGGTTTGTTTTTACTCTAAGAAGACTGATAGGAGAAGACCACCCTATTCAACTGTCCTTCACTGGCTCTTAAACTCACTCACCGCTGTCAGCTATGATCACTGACGATGTAATACATACAAGCCAATGAGCCACACGGCAACCTACAGTGGCAAGCTATTGTTGGCAGGTAGCTGGCATTTTACTGAAAGTGATGGCCATTAGCTGAAATTTTAAGAAAATATCTAGGTTTGGACAATTAGCATAGTTTAGCATGTTAAAAACACAGGACAAAAGGTATGTCGCTTCCAGTATTTTCCCCTATCGTGCAATGACGCTTCAGCAAAGCCAGAATTTTCTCAACACTTTGTTCAATGATGGTTTCATTTACCACCACGAATGTTTTTGATTAGCTGTGAAACCCCAGTCTTCCTAATTTTGTCCAAGCAGTTTTATTGTAAATGCTTACCTTGGGTACATTTAAAATTCTTGGAAACCTTAGTTCTCCCATGCACATAACTTTGTTGCCCAACAGCTCCCTGTTTCCCGGTCCCAGCAGAACTATGTGGAAAATATTCCTAGCATGCTTCCCTTCCTCTCACACTGAGCTGGCTGGAGGAGTCATTTTATACACTCCCTCAATCTCACAGCGCAGTGGGACAGGACCTGCTGCCAGAGGCCTCTGGGTTGGGAGCTGGGCCGCTAGGAAATGTGCAGCAGGGGGATCAGTTAGCAGAATACACAGGGGACAAAGCCCACTGTCTCTGACAGATTTAGGTTTTCAGCCAGACGGTTCCTCTCGGCTAACTGCGCCTGAGAAAAAGGGAGCTGGCTGAAACCGTGATACATATGAGTCAGTAATAATAATCTGGATGTGGTCTGTATGTTTTCAGCCATGCTAGTGGCATGGCTCAGTTGGTCAATCCCCCTCTTAGGTGACCCAACTAACTTTTCCTACTTCTGCTACTATGAAGCTAACTTTTTTTTTATTATTATTATTATTAAAGTGTGAGGCCAGCTATTGGAAGGATAACCATGAAATTTGGTACAGATATTCATAGTTCCCAGGCGATGCATGGTTATGACTCTCACCATTTTGTGGGTATGAGTGAAATCTTTGGTCTTTCCCCATCATCGAATGAAGATTTCTATTTGTCCGATACTTTGTTTAATGCTCAAACATCTGCCAAACTTATGCCACTCTCATCAGCCTCAGCTGTGCTTTGTGTTAAGTGCTAATTAGCAAACATGCTAAACCGAGATGCTTGACGTGGTAAACTTTATACACTTAACTAACCACTGCTTAAATACGCCCTCACCCAGACACGAGCGTGGCTGCAGCCACTTAGTCTTGTTTTATATGGTCTTGAGGGATCAGCTCATGTCTCTAGTCTCTGCTGGGTGTGTCTGAAGTGTAAAGTATTGTTCTGTTGTTATCTAAATCTCATGCACCGGGCATTCCACTCACCACCATCCTCTAGAAATGCCTGTAATGTATCACTGATGCCACTGTGCATGTGTGTGTGCGTGCGTGTATGCGTGTCTTGCAGTCAGACCACCATAGCAGCAGATTAGTCCTCTAATCACTGGCTCTCAGGTATAAAGACGCTCTGTGTGGAAGCAGCAGCCTCTCCTTGTCTTGCCTGCCTCTACCCGCTAATCTACCTCATGGAGACTAAACACTCCGACACCAGGCACTGCACCAGAGGCCAAAGGTCAAGCGCCATTAAGTGTCAAAACACGGCTGATTCACTGATCTTTAGATTTGGCAAAGGCAGGAAGCAGAGCTGGAAAAAGGAACACATTCACATCAGGGGAAGATTAGTGAACATGCTTACTTTTATTGGTTTGTAAGCTCATGAGCGGATGCTGTGTTTAGGCAGAGAAAGTTAGTCTGTCTTCATTACACAAAGTTTGTGTCTGTTTTCACCATAAATGTGGGTTGTGTACTTTGTTTGACAGCTGAATGTAGTCAGTTGTGATAAATGATAATGTTTTGTAGCAGAAAAATGATCCCAAGTATTGCAAGCAAGTAATTAGGTTTACTTCAGTCATTGCCGGTGTCACTGAGCCCTGCGCTATGGAGTGTCTAAATAAACTTGTAATAGGCCCTTGTAAAGTAAGAGTCTGCCTCTTTAAGGAGCTCTCAAGGTAAGTGACGTGAACCAATCCATCTTGCTGATGGAGATAGATTATCATTGGTAGCCCATTAGTGGATTCCTGGTTGAGGATCAAGGGTCAGCGACTCTGCTACTACAGTGCTCTGCCAGGAGCTGGAAAGCAAGACATCGGCATGCTTACTCTCCCTAGAGACAGAGCAGGGCAAAGACCAGATGCTGTCTTTTTCTTCTGTCATTTCTACTGTATGTAGGCCATGGGTCTTACTGCATATATAACTGAAGATAAAATCTATCTATCCATTTGATAAAAACTGCTAATTCCATGTTGTAAATAGGCTGTGCACAGCTAATCTAGAAGGTATCCACTGAAAGATAGTGAGTGTATGGAGAACAGTTTACATGTGGAAAACAATAGGAAGCACTGCGTGTTGAACTTGAACAGATCTTCAGCACTCTTAACAGCTGCTTTAAGAATCAGGTTGGCAATATTCTGTATTTTTGTTGCTGTCAATGAATCTCATGAGACCACTAAAATCAGCATCGCTTGATACTTTCCAACTTCCACTGCCTGTCTCTATATACAATAGTGAAATGAACTAAAGCAGAAACCCATTACTCAGGGGTAATTTGTTGTTTTCTGAGTTTTTATTTAACCCAGGCAGTGCCACTGAGAGCCAGGCTATTTTTCAGGAACATCCTGTTCATACTCACACAGTTATGCACATTCACACCTGGAAGGTGCATAGTGAACAGCTGTATGTGACGGCCACCGAGCGGCTCCACTGGAGCTGTTTGCCTTGCTCAAGGGTACCTCAGCGGTGGTAATGAGGGAGGGGCAAGTGCTGCTCTTTGCTCTTCGCATTTATCTTGCCAGTCAGTGAGTATATACAGCAGCAGGGTGGTGCATGTTGAAAAGACTCAAAATAGACTTGTGCCCAAGTTAATTGCAATGAAGGAACATTTGACCCAGTGCAGCAGTGTGGCTCATTTATGTGTTTTTTAAGGTTTTGGACAACAGGAGCCGTATGGCACAGAGGAATAAGATATATCAGGCTTTGGATACACACACAGTACTTTCTGTTTTTTTAGACCAGCAGACAGATTTAATGAAATTTGACAGCATTCCCAGAGCCACTGTGGTTTTCAGGCTGAGGATAGCGTGGCGATTGGCACGTTTGTCAGGTGCAGGAAGGGTTTTGAGATGTTCATCGAAGGAGATCGCCTGTAGAGCACCTGCCCCTAGTCCATGCAAATGCTTTTTGAGCTTTGCCAGACCACAAAGAGTGAAGCCTAATATGTGGAGGGGCTGTGTAAGACAGTTTATTTTGGCAAATTATGACTAGCCTGCATCAGCATAATTACATTTGTATTTGCAGCCTAAGTGTTAAACATCCGTGTGAGGGTAATAGAGTATGAATCCACACAGAAGTGAAGGCTATTTGATTCATTATCAGATGCATAAAAGATGTACTGTAATCTGAATATTGCCATGATGAGGTCTTGTAAAGCTGCTGCGTGACTAAATCAGAGGGAGTGCTGCAGGAGGTCATAAAGGCCTAATGAAAGGCATCAGCTGAAGCTGCCAGGCCACCTCTTGAGTGGCACATGGTGGATGATAAAATGTTCCAACCTTGCACATTAGGGGCTTTTGAGCTGTGACCTCACCTCACTCAGGCCCACACACGGCGTTACACTGTTACAGTGTGTGAGACAAACTATTTCATTTGGATTGATGAGCATCCAAGATAAAGTAACCTTACCTTCTGGATCATTAATCTACACATGGCTGTTGAACCGTGATGACCTGCTTCAAACCGTCAATAAGAAACAGCCACTTATTCCACAAAACTCAGCTCCAGAGAGAATTTGCTCCCCCATGATGAGTGATTGCATGACTTCTGCTGATGTATTTGTTTACCGCATTTTTACTCCATGGTAGACCATGAGAGAGGCTCATAATGCCTGTGCTGAACGAGAGAAGCACTGGAGAAGCAGGGAGGAGAGCAATGGTTTGGAATTACACTGACCTCATGAGGAACGTGGCAAACATTTGGGATTAATTCCACCCTGGTCTTTGAGGTCTTTGTATAACAATAAAGAGCTCATGTCCGAGGGAGTTTTAGAGCCAGTGAAAGCAAAGAAAGTTTAGGGCACAGCAGACTGTAGCTCCAGTTTTCCTGCAGTATCCCTTACTATAATAAATGAACATATCAGCTAATGCCCAACATAAATCCACAGCTGTCTTCACTGTTTATTGTGTAAACATGGAGAGTAATCAAACTAAATATAGGTTTTGAGTAACTGTCTTCTTGACTACTACCTGGCTGAATTGTCTGTGACCTATAGCAACAGGGACCACTGCTAATTCGGTCTGCCATAACTTTCCATGACTTAGAGTGGTGTAACATGGCTGGAGAGTGAGGTGGTTGGATTTGGCTTTTTGGGAGAACTTCCACTTTGTTCCATTGTGTCTCTAAGAAACAACCATGAAATCATTGCAAACATATTCTTTTAGGCTTTTGGTCGGCTCATGGCCGTCAGCCTAAAAGCCTGCCTGGCAGCCTCTGCCACTGTCGCGCCTCACCTTTGAGATGCTTCAGTTAGACTCTGGTTGGTCGGGATTCTGTCAGGGTCTGTGGACACTATGGTTTTAAGTATTGGCCACTGCAGCAGCCATGACATAAACCCAGAGAATGCCAGACATTGCAGAGTAAAGAACAGACAGGCAGCTTCCAGTGTGAATGCAGAGTTTACTGAAGCAGCAGAAAGCAAAGTGGCATCATCATCATCATCGTTTTGATGTCCATGTTTCTCTTTCTAAACACTGTGGGATTGCTTTACAGTCCTGCTGACATTAAACTGCTTATCTGCTGTAGCATTTTTTTAAAATCATATTTGCATAAAGCAGTGAATCAGTGTTCTTTCACAGAGTGGCCTGCTACACAACATAACAGTCACAGACTGAACAGCAACTCACATTAGCGTCCTGCTAATGTATCCTTCTTACTGTACCTAGTTTAGACAGAGGACACATGTCTGGTCCTGCACCTTAGCTTGTTGAAAAAGCAACCAAACAAGCGTCCACCGGAAAACCGCACCGCTAACATCAGCTTGTTAGCCGGATTATTAGCTGGTCAGCTGCAGCACATGAAACAGTTTACAAACATACCCGCCAGCGTCACTTTGGTCTGTTTAGATGCTGGTGTGCTCCTTACTCTGCAGCACCACGGCCAACGACACACAGCCTGCTCATGGCTTGCAATCTGCACGGCTCGGTGAGGTGAGGAGGGGTCAGCCTATAGCCTGAAGGGCTGGAGGGAGTGTTTAGTTTGGTTCTCTCATTGTCATCGTTTTAACATTTGGAAACTGGGTTGTTCAAATAACAATTTGTCACAATTAAATGAAAAAGAAAAAAGAAATATGGCAGGGTGACATTAATTGTTCAAGGACTCTCATGTTGTGTTTCTTCTCTGTTTATCACGAAAAGGAGCATTTCCAATATTTCCCCAAAGACCTTTTTTCTGCCTTTTAATGATGTCATTTCAGTTTGACTTCACTGGAGCTGCTGAATGATGCATTAAAACAAGACTCTCCATCCCCACCGAGGGTGAAATTATAGAGCGCAGTTGTGTTTGGCTTCTATCCCTACACCATCTCCACTGGTCAAATTTTGGTGCGCAATAGTAATATTTCACCAGCCCACAGTGGAAAATCCGACTTGCCGATCTTCCCGTGAAGCTTATCTGAAACTCCGTGTGACTCACGCTCTGGTGTCACAGACTCACACCCTGAGGTGTTTGCAGAAAATTCATGCAGCATTTGTCTTTAATGTAAATTTCACAATGCTTTCCAAGTAACAGGAAAAAGCATAGAATAACAAAAGATTTGTGTACCTAAGGATATTAATTCTGACGCTCCCTGTACAGCGATAACCTGAACCAACATGGATGTAGATTTTATTTCCCTCCCTTGGGAAACTGTGGTTGAACTGTAAAGCCTAGAAGTGGTGAAGGTTGGTGCGTTAAATACAATGCTTCTGGAATAAGCCTAGGTTTGTAAATGTTGGCCACTTCCACTACTTTGTCCTTAGGTGCTCTGTTTTAATGATGTTATCTTTTCTCCACAATTACTGCAGCAGGGACTCCGTAAATCAACGAGGAGGCTGCAAATTGAAATGAATTATATTGTTTCTTTATGACACCTGTCGCAGATAAAATGTGTGTCTGTTGCCAAAGCACATGTTGGATGCTAGTGTAGGAGGGTTGCCAGCACCTCGGCAGAGTTGCTTCATGCTGCTGACCTCATTCAATAGATGAATATGTGTGATGTAAATCAATGCATGTACTTACTATAAGTAGTGCATATGTATGCTTGCAGGTTTAAATGGAGAGTTCAACATACTGTCAGAGATTTGACATAAACTGGATATTGCCAACAATGGCAATTTTTTCCCTTATTAATATGTCTCTGCTGCACTCAGATGAACAGTAAGAAGTGAGGAGAGCACTGGCACAACTGTAACAGGTACAAAATCCCAACCCTTAATACAAGAAAAAAGAAAAAAAAACAAACTAAAACTAGAGGGATTTCCTCACACTCACGATTTTTATCACAAGAATGATGTGCAGGAAAAACAAAGATATATACAGGACACAGCATTTTGTGGAGAGATCAGTGTTACATCGCAGGTCAATTGAACCATCCACAAACTGCCACCATCCTGAATGTAAAAACAGCTCAATAGTTTGTCAAATCCAGCTTTGTTTCCTCCTTGAATGGAAACTCTAAACCACAAGTTCCCAGAATCACAGTCCAACCTGTTTGACATGTTGTAATCTCCAATCCCTGGAGTTTTTATTTCCTTTTCTTAGCAGTGCAGTGTAAAGCTCTCAATAGGGTCTAATGCCATGATGCAAAAATTCCAAAAAACACCAACCCAATCTGATCCGAACAGCTGCCACCACTTCTTGGTGCTTCAGTAATGGCCTGATGAAGCTGTTTGGAGGAGGATGGAGCTTGACAGTTTGTGGTTGTTGAGTCCAGCTGATTGTCTGATATAGGTGCTGGCACATTATGCTTCAGTTCTAGATGCAATTTTGATTTTTCTTTGTATGACCATGAAAGTGAGGGGCCGAGTTAAAATCTGAGTTTAGCAGACCAGCAGAAACCAGGACTGAAATTGGGTCAGCCTCATGTTGACTTGGGACACTCCTCACTGACGATAAGCGCTAAGTCAGCAGAGTTCACACATTAATCACCATGCAACTGCACCACGTTCCTTTCTGCACTTCGATAAGACCTTTGTAAAAGGTTTGAGGCCTGCAGTATGCAACATTAATATCCCCGAACGGCTCTGCGTCTTATTTGTCAGTTCAAAACTTCCCTCTGCTTAGTTAATGGATGTGGTAAGAAAGAGCTGAAAGCTAATTTCTCTTTGTTTTGACAGCTCCATCAGCTCTCAGCTCAGCTTTGGCTGTGAACGCTGTAGTTCTGTCGTGCATTTGGCCAAAGGTTAGAAACTGGAAACTTGAAGATATCCATCTGCACTCACGGCCGCTGTGGAATCACTGTAAAAAGGCTTCCAAACTCTAAACATTTTCTACAAAAATCATTTCATTTGATTCAGTTTTGACACAGCATTACATTGCTCATGCAAGCAACAGTTCATACATAAGCTTGATTGGACTGAGGACTGAAATCATAGATTAAAAAAAAAAGATTATTCAGTGGCTCTTACCTATAACACACTTTCTGTCAGGAATGTCGGGGTTTTAAGGGGGAACTAAGGGGTTGAACCCAAACGCAGACACAAGGGGGCACTGATATAAATTAACAAATTTATTTAACAAAGAACAACCAAGGAAAACCAAAACTCAGAAACTACTTAAGAAACACACACACTAGGGTAAATGGGATTATACGGAGAACAAATACCTCACAGGGAAACAGAACACACACAACACACTATCACAAAGCACAAACACGCAAACACGACGGGGCAAGGGTAGAGACTAAGACAATACAAAAACTCTTACGTAAAATGTGGCATGACTATGGACTAAGACAAGACTAGAAACTCAAGCACATAAAACATGGCATGACTTAGACGACGCTAGGAATACACTTACAAGAAACAAGGCACGGCTGAGACAACACTAGCACTAACATGAAACGTGACCTGGACGTGAACAAAGACAGCACATGGACAAACACTAAAGGTATGGGGCAATGGCAAAGATACTTAATCAACAAGGGAAACGCAGACAACGACTAAACAAATATTCAAACACCTGATACACACTACGATCTGTGGAGAAACATGAAGGGGCCAGACATGGGAAGGGAACTAAGTTAACACAAGAAAATGGTGGACAAACATTTACAGGACACAGGGCATGATTAAAGACAAAAACAAGAATCACTCTTACATGGGCTGTGGCTTGACTCGCGACAAAGACAACACTAAGAAACACAGGACAACACTCACTTAGTTTAGCAGGGTTAGATACAAGGACAAAACAAGGAAACACTCACATGAAACACGGCACGGATATGAACAAGACAACACAAGGAAAAACTCTTACTTATAGGGCTGGGGCTAGGGCTAGGGCTAGGGCTAGGGCTAGGAGAGGCTAGGGCTATGGCTATGGCTATGGTAAGGAAAAGGGAAAGCAGAAAGCAAGGTAGCACAGACAACGACCTGACAAAGACTGGGGGAAAGACACGGACTTATATACACAGGGCAGGAACACTAATGACACACAGGTGGAAACAATCAGACAATCAAAAGGACAGAAAACACAGGAAGTAAAGTAACCCAAGAAGCATAACCTAAACCTTCAAAATAAAACAGGATGTGACAAAAACCCGGCAAAGACAACACACAATGGGAAACTTAACAAAAATCGACATGCAGAGCACGGGTCATGACACTTTCATACTGGTGCTTATTTCAAAGTGGAAAACTGCAGTATGCAGCAATAGAGACTGAGCTAATAAAAAAGGTTACAAACCAATACTCTGAACAGTATCCTTCTTATACAAAATCTATGCCATGTGCATAGTTTCAGAGCTAATGAGGACGTCTGGGTCTCTGATGTTGATTTGACCTTTAATAGGACAGTACACACAAATCACTGTAACACATTTAGTTTGATTTATTGTTGTTATGTTTTTTTTATCACAGCGTACAGAAATGAAAACATTCTCACTCTGTGCTTTGACATGTGCCTGGAAGTGTTACACCCTTTCAAGTTTGAATAGTTAATGTGACTATTCTTAAATGAGCAGTTGTGAGCAATCAAATCCCACATTGCAGCGCAACTAAAACAAACGATAGGCTTATTTGGCATAGGTTGAGAAGTTAAGATGTGCTTATTTTTCAGTGATGCGTGAAAATCTGCTGCATAGTTTGTTCCCTCCGCAAACCGATAATGCCTGATAAGACTTTCACATATTCGAACAGTGAAAGAATAACTGCAGTGTTCTTACAAAAACCTGTTGGATCACGGCCTATGTGCTGTTAAAGCATTCTGTATGATATGCATTGCAAATGTGATTTGTGTACAGCATGTTTTGGCAGAGCACACTGGATTTTACAGCAGATCTCTGAAACCATCCTGTTGTTTCTCAGCATTCACTTTCATGTTATTGGAAATGTTTATGCCGTGCAGAATAGGCATGATGAGAGGCTGTGGATGGTTGTGGATGTACACTGAAGCTCTTAGTTCCACAGAGAGTGAGTATGTTTTCACTCTCACAGTGCTTTGGGTACATCGACAGTGTGGTCATTGTGGATGATCTCACTTCGAGATGGTTGCTTTTACTGACTCTCCAGCGCTGTGTCTGACCTCTGACCACTCTACAGGAATGGGATTTGACCCCAGGTGACTTTCCTTTTCGACTCTCTTTGATGTGTTTTCATTACGTGAGACCTGACCTCTCCCCTGGCACCCTGAACATCTGATTTAGACCCCAGCATTACATCAGTGAGCGCTCCAGCTCCAGTTTCCTCGTCAGAGAGTTGAGAAATGTCACCTACAGGGCAGAAACACGTCAACAACGCACACATTCTTCCGATGTGATGGATGGTAGAATTGCTGAAAAGCAAATCAGAAATGCAAAATGAATTTAACCTTCTCCAAAAACAGGCATTTATGTTTATGAAGTGGTAAGAATTATGAATCTTGTAATGATCATGTTATTTTGAATGGAATGGAAAAAATTATCATGTGGACTAAATGTAGGATATGTACTGTGTGAATATTTTGCATGCAGGTCTGTCGCTCCCCATAAGGAAGCATCCAACTCAGCAAAGCAGAAAATGTGGGAGTGATGATCCTCAGCTCACCTGATATGACCCATAACCTACTCTTGGGTGCTACAGCCATTTCTTCCATGTATCTGAAATTAATTTAGACATTTTGAGATAAACATGTGGTTAATATTGTAACAATAACACTGAAGGACCTAAAAGACCTTAAAACCTTAAAGATGTAGTAATTTTAACCCAAGTCAAAATGTGTCTGATGTTCCCAACCTTAACAAAGTCCTCACTGTAACCCAAAACACGTTTCCCTAAAGCAAACCTCAACCATAGCTAACTAAAGGAGCCTCATTCTCCAGAGTTGGTACAGATTTCTTACCCAGAATCTAGAAATCTAGATATCCAGGTTAATGGATTACTTGAGTATTCCAACATGAATCTAAATAAATAGAAATCTAAATGAGAAGGCCTGCTGGATCTCTGCAATCTACTTGCAACCTACTTAAATGGAGCGTAAAATGGGCATTACACTGGATCGTGAAATATGATGGTTTGAGCCTCTCACTTAGTGTCATATAGTACATGAATGATCTCCTCAGCTACACGCCATGCAGAGTTAGAAACTCTCAAAGTATTTCTCCATCTGTTTTATGGTGGACACTAGCGGCTCGCCTGCCACCACCTCAGACATGCCGAAAACTGAACACACACTGTTCTGTGAATGTCAAAGAGAACACAATGGGGCCATAAATCATTGTCATCCATACAGTGCTAAAATGATTTTACAATATTGCCTTAACCTGTCTCCTATACGCAGCGAGCTTTATGTCTGCTTTTCATCAGGATGACCTACTTGACAAAACGGGCTGTATGAAGTTTTCTTGTATGTGCACCGAGTGATCCAGTTCTGACCACTGTCACAAAGCAGCATTTGCAAATATACAGGCTAAAACTGTTCCTGGCGCACTTGCTGGCCGAAGCAAAAGCGGTTGCTTTCGCATGTGACTTTGCAACCCACACGAAACGTCATTGGCATGCTCCAAATGTCAGGACGTGTGTGAAAAGGCGAATGAATGGAAAACCTGGTGCAGAGGGCTGAAACTCCTCTTATATCCAGCTGGGTTCATCAGGTCTGTGCCTCTGATTCCTTTAGCAGGGCCTTTGTGCTGGAACCGGCCTTTTCCTGCTGGTCCTTGCACCGTGAGTTATGTAAGGCTGGCTGAGAGAGAAGTTGGACATCCAGTTGTCTGGACACTTGACTGCCTCTCCTTTGCCCGGACAGCCACAATAGCAGCCTGCCTTCGAAACCCCAGAAACTCGCACTGTCTGGTTGCTATTCTCATCACCTGCAGGTTGACCTGTGTCAAAGATTCCATGCCTTTTTCTGTTTTGCCTCAGCGTGTTACCCAAAGTGATGAAAGGACGATCAGATTGGCTAAACTGTGTCCGTTTAGGCCTCAAATTCTCTCGAGTTTCCCCTCCTCTTCAAGTCTGGAAAAGCTTCACACGGGAAGATGAGTTGTTGCGTGGAGGCCCGGGCTGATTTCAGTGGGGCTACAGTGGAATGAGGTGGGGGTGGGTCATGGTTTTCCGAGGCCAGGGGCTGGAACTGGTCCTTGCTTGTGTAAAAAGAGAGGGTGATTCAGGCACCGTGCTGAATACTTGTAATGTGATGGAATCCTGTCAAAGTCTGAGCGTGCCATGGAGGGTGGGAGGCAGAGGAAGAAGAAGAGCGCATTGTCTTCGGAGCGAGGAGGGTGTGAAGGGACTGGAAAGAGAATTCCTGCTCGTCACGTTTCATTTCCAAGCGATGAGAGCTGTGTGTTGAACACAAATTACTGCTGACATAGATTTCTACAAACAAAGGATGCGCTCCTCAGACGTCTTACAAAAGCATATTTTTGTGATGGAACAAACAGGGAGAACTGAAGGCTCACATGAGCTCAGGCAAAGACGGAGAGGTGCATTATGGCCGGGATAATTGTGTTTGTTGAGCTGATGCAAAAATCATTCACCCACTTTCCGGATCCCTTTGTCATTTCTATACTTTTTTGTCTTTTTGTGTTTACAGAGCACTTTTCCCTTTGCCCAGCGGTCTCTTGCGTATTTAGTTTCTTTGACGATCATCTTTTCCATTGCAATTGGTTATTTTTAAAATGGGCAGGCTTTGCTGCAGCTCAGGCTGTAGCATGAACATGGTTATTGATTGGCACTGCCAGACCCCCTGTTCTCACAGTTTTCTTCTACTCCTCCATTGGTTTAGTCATCTGCTTGGCTGCTTCATGCGCTGCAGCATGTGTGATGCCAACAGCTCCACTCCTTTGGTTTCACTTATGCTTAATTACTTTGGAAATGATCAGCATGACCAAAAACCAAGGGTACAACCTAAGTAATAAAAGTGACTTGCTCTCGTTATGTGGATTCTTCTAGGTACCTTACAGTATGTGCATAAACTGAAATTAAATTCTTCTCTTTCCATGGAAAGCCATTAACTTATTAAATACAACTCAGGACGGGAAGAAAGAAAGTCGAAACCAGCTTAAATATTATGCCGTCAGTCCTTTTCTACAGTTAGTGGTCAGATACCACATCCAGTCACAGAAATTACCCTGTCTCCTTATGAGTGTGCTGTACGTCTGTGTGCATGGGGCGGTGTGCTGGGCTGTCTCATCTGATGTTGTGCTGGTCCTCAGAGGACACTGCTCACCTGGTATGAGGACAGGCAGACCACCAGTGAGTTGACAAATTGGTTATTGACATTCTGTTCAAATGAAGACATGGAGCCAAACCCAAGATGCTGGTTATCCTCACATCATGGCTCGAGATGAAATGCCTGGTTTATCTTGACAGAGGCGTAGCCACAACTCCAGTGTTGCCAGTAACAAGCTGAAGGCTCAGATCTCCAGATTCTGTTTGTCTCCCGCTGGCTGCTGGGAAACCGAGGTGTAAAGTAAGCAGTGGTGACTGTTGTGAATGGTTTTAAGTACACACGCCCAGTGTTACAGAGGCTTTAGTACTTTGAAACTATAGGTGGTAGAAAAGTAGCTTAAGTCACTGCAGCTATTTCACAAGAAACATCAGAAAACAACAGAAGAACCAACTCGAATTAAAGGATTAAAGAGACACAGTGAGTGTGCTGCTGTGGTGTTGTTTTTCCTGCATTTCTCTTTTTGGTTTCTTTGAAGGAGGCGTTGTAGATGCAGACAAACTCACACTTATACAGCAGGGAGTGAGTAACAACTTGTACATCATGAAATCCTCAAAATGAATGAATGAGGTTAGTACAATATATTGATTGGACTCTGGAAACTGAAAACACGACTCCAGTTTATTTTAGCACAGTTTAAAAAGGCAGACACAACACATCTGCTAACAAACTGCAGCAGATGAAAATCTATGGTTTATTGTTGTGTTTTTGACTCGTTGCCTCTGTTTGTGAACCCTGACCAAATTAGTCTATACTAGTGAAATTCTAAATATGAATCTCTTGTTACTGGCAGCTGTGTGTTTTTGTTGCTGTGAAGACCTGTTGAACTTCCCAGCTTTAATAAAATGATATCTGAAATATCCCAGCAGCTGGCCCGGCAGGAGGATCCAGTGTTCATTTTGGAGTGACGCTGCTGTTTGAACCTGTTTTGAAAAGCCATGGATCTCCACGGGGGAGTTCTCCCATTGAATAGATGTGTTTCTTTTTCTAGTAAAAGCAAACTGTGTCTGGGATACCTACCTGCTTTATGAACCACAAGTTCCATGCCGTGCTCAAAGTTTACAGTTTATGGATTATTCAGTTTATGACCGCAGAGCGAGCTCATTTTGTGCCTGCGCAGAACTCTCTGTGTCGGAGCTCAGCGTACGACATGTCACTGCTAGCTCAGCTGATGTGCAGCACTGCCATGCTCCATGAGAGTGACACGAGGTCACTCAGAGGGCTGAATGCTACTCACTATCTCTGTGTGAGGGACTGCTGGTTTGCAGTTTCTGTCACACCTCCATCTGGGAGACATGCAGCTTCACACGGCTTGCATCACATTTCTTGTTGCATAACTGAGATACAGTGTGTCAGACAGCTCTGGCTAAATGAGAAAGTAATTGGTCTGAGAGTTACATTTTTCTGGGGCCAATGACAGCTCCGGCTGGTTGATGGCTGGGACAGGTACAGCGATGGATCAGCTATTTGTCTTTGTGCTGTTTCTGTTCACTGAACTGTTTTTTTTTAATGTCTTTACGACTGTTTAAGACTGTTACTTGACTCATTAGATTATGCACCCATTGGACAGTTTGGCTTATTACTAGTTACTCTAGTTAGTTTACTCAAAAATCTAAGTATCAGTCTGCCCTAGAAACCTAAATGCTGCAGTGGTTTGTTAGATAATCCCATGTGGTAATTATGAGTTTACAGGGTACAAAGATGTGATGCAGTGATGGGCTGTTTGACTGATTGATTGACTTTTTGTACTCCTACTCTTGAACATTGTCTTTTTTTTTCTTTTCCTTTTTTTTTTTAAATGGAATTACAAGTTTGCAGTATTCCCAGTCTTGCAATGATGCTTGTCACTTATGTTCACCTTAGATTGCACTCTCTATATTGCAGTGGTTGCCCACAAGGAGCCCCGGGATGAATCTTAATGGCTCACAATGTGATTACACAGAGAAAAAAAAAATTCTTTGTATTTTTTCTGACATTTCGCTGTTTTTCTTTCTTGTGAAATACTGCAAACATGCTGGACTGCTCCACTGCGACAGCTAACACCCGAATAGCTGTGCGTGTATTCTTTACTTGACTTTGTGTTATAGCTTGGCTTTGGGCTACGCACATACTTTTAGACCTGGAGTGACATCCAGGTAACTTATTTCACCTTGTGGCATGACTGAGTACGAGGCTTTTGCCATGCAATCATCTTTCTCTCACTGTGATTTAGTGTTGATTGTGGTGAGCAGACAGTTTCCAGTGGAAATGACTTTACAAGATGTGTGTAACTGAAAAGGAGACAATAACTGAGCATTTCATCAGCTTTCTTAATGATGGGAAGCTCAAGCTCCAAGTCTGCGAGTGGTATCAGCCACTATATATGCACCTTAAGGCTTAACCTGTGCTGAAGGGTCACAAGCAGATATTGCTCCATGCCAAAAAGGTTTAAAGCCACTGGCACAACACATCTGCTGGACCCCAGTGATGGTTTTGGTGTCACCCGTTTATTAGTTGAGGTGACAAATGGGCCGACCGCCGAGAAATCTGCTAATAACGTTTGGATGGTGTTTTATTTCTTGACAGTGGAAGTGCACAGTCTGGCATGGGAAGACATATAATAGGTTTTATATAACTCATTGTTTGGAACTTTGGCTTCACCGCTCAACAATTACATTTGCAGTCTGTCACAGTGACATTTCAGAAGCTTTTAGAAAATCTTTGACATTTTGTTTTTTTAAGTGAAAAGGTTCAGGTTACACTAACAAAAAAAAAGATTTGTCCTCTTCACTTAGTTGACATTTACCTCTTCCCTCTGGTCATGGTCACACTTCAAAATGTTGGCTCTAATTAGGGCCTTTCAAGCAAATACAGAAAATCAAGTGGAAAATTTTCTGTCGTAATTTTTCTCAGGCGACACAGCCCGGCCATAAAAACCTGTCTGTTGTGGCAGATTTGGAGCTTAATTAGTTGGAGAAATCGCAGTGCATGCCTGTGACCTTTAGCACTGTTTTTACAGTCTCTTCTCAGTGATTGGTGTCCACTGTGTCTGTTAAACCTTGTGTGGCTTTCTAACAGAGGACGTCCAGAGGGGTGAAGATTAAGGTTGTATAGTGGGGGTAAAGAACGGTGACTGGTGGTGTTTGTGTGTGGACACGGGTCAACGATCGGAGGCCGGTCTCCTCATGGGGCTAAGAGTGTTTAGGGGTCACGGTGTAGAAAGCAGCTTTTCCTCCTGCCAGCCCCCGCAGCCCTCCACAGTCCCTGGGGTGTGTTTTGTGTCGGGCTGCAGGTCAGCGCTGGTGCTGTTTCAGGCCATCGGGTTGTTTTCTTTACCCTCTCTGTTCTCGCCACACTCTCTTACAGGAGGAGCCAGACACGGCAGCTCGATGCTTTGTGGCCCTCCTCTCACCTAGAAAATGAGGCGACTGGTATTCATCGTGGTTATTTTAGCAGCAGCAGTCTGAAACACACACACACACGCACACACACACACACACACACATTTCAACTCTATAAGCATCATGGCATGGCAGGTATATGGCACAACCTTTGGTGTGAAATGGGTTGAATTGATGTGCAGGTTGCACCTAAACCACAGAACAACCAGACCAAAATGTATAGTGTATAGATTCATACCGTAACAGCTTCATATGCAACCTAAAAGTTACGTTTGCATAATAAGTGATATAAAGTCACATAGCATTATTGGAGTGCAAACTTCAGTCTGCTGCGGATGTGAATAACTTTTTCCAGCTTTGCTCTGCTCTGTTTTGCATCTTTTGAGGAGAACTCAGACACAGAATATGACCCGAGCTGCACGGCAGCACGTGACGGCACGCGATGACCTCTTCTGTACACATTTATCAATAAGCTATTTATTAATGTAGAACATTAGATGATTTTCATGCATTCATGCAACTTTAATAACAGTCAAAAACTTTAATTAAAGATTGAAGTATTCCAGCACACCAAGAGTGTAGATTTGTTGGACTTTCTATGAGATGGTCTTTTAAATTGAATATATATACTCACATGTGCACTCTAATTCCAATAAAAATATTATTATCTGATAATTACTCTATTGTGATTATTTTGCATAAAAAAATTAATCTGAATAGGAACTCTATATATTGAGTGGTTGTGCTCAGCCATGATGTCAACATAAACACTGGTGAAACTGCTGCAAGACAGTTATTCACAAAACGATTTGTTAAAAACAGAAAACTGCATCTTCTTTTATGTTGGCTTAAAAACTGTAAAAGCATTAGAGGGCAGGTTTTTCCTTTAACCCTCAATGCAAATCCTGACCCTAAACCAGCAGTAACATTCAGACAGATATTCAGACAGACCGGAATGACTTCATCTTCAACAGTGTTCTCACACCAAATATGTAAAACACATCTCTCTGTTTGCCTTGTTTTTTTGTTTCCCTCTCTGTCTAACACACTCACACAAACACACACACCCACACACACACACACCTGGCCTAGCGGCCTCTGGATTGTGGACGAAAAGCTTTCATATCATACACATCCCCGTGGCAGCTGCTGTGTACTGTCAGTGATCCATTAAGTCGCGTTTCACCATTTCCAAAGATTATCATTATCTCAAAGGAAAGTGATGATGGATTTAAAACAGCACGACTCCTGACATCACGAGATACTGTAGATTAGCTGCTCTGAGTAGACTACTGTAGATGCCTGATGTGATTTATTAGAGGAGTTGGTCTGCGTGTGTGAGTGTGTGTGTGTGTGTGTGTGTGTTTTGACTCCTGCAGCTCTCCTTCATTGTACTGTCAGGGTCAAAGGTCATTAGGTCGACGGCTCCTCTGAAAGCGCAGAGTGGCAGAAAATTAGAACGTGGAACCTGAAGTGTTTTCGCTATCAGCCATCAGGTTGACAGAGGTTAGCCATGACAGCTCGCCTGTCTGCTTTGATCCATCACAAGAAGTTGTTTTCCACCAATCAATTGTGGGGTCAGTCTTTCAGCCCCTCTGCCGCTCTTTCCCTCATATTGCTGTTGCTGGCAGTGGCTCATGTCCTTCTGGCTTCAGGTAAACACACACACACACAGCAGGCTACACTTTCTCCCTGCTTTCTTCTCTCACACACACATTCACTACATAAAGACAGAACTGGTCCACCTCCCTATAGCTCCATAACAGCTGTGCAGACGTTTTTAGACTCTTTAATCTGATCTACCCGTGGTGCATTTCAGGCAACACTTACACACTTTCTTAGATGTTTAGATGTGCAGATGTATGCAGATGTGCGTCGTTATATTGCCAGAAAAGTTGAAAGGTGTTTAAAATGACAGATGCCAGATGTCTGTTGCCTTCTGACCCTTATGTGACCTGCGTGTCTTTAAAAGCTTCACAACGGTCAAACTCTTGAACCCAGTCATGCTCTCTTTGTTTCTCTGGTAGTGACAGACATCACACTCATTACTCTTTTATGTTTTATCCAGTGTAGTTTCATATCGATGCAGTAAACACTCAGCACACCGGAGTGTCTGTAAATACACAGTGAATTTCCGAAAAGGCCCTATAGTGTGGCGCTTAGCCTGATTGATTAGGGATTAGAGAGGCCACAGTGTTTGCCTTTGGACAGCAAACATGCTGTGCCCTGGGGCCCTTGACGTCGCTGCCATGTGTGACCTCCTCTACCAGTTAACTAGCGTCATGTGACCAGCTGCCCTTCAGCTACTCACAAACAACTCAAATCTCAAGGGTTTGTACTCCAAAAACCAAAGAGTTTAGTGTGATTTCTCTCATGATCTAAATTCAAAGATTAGTGGCATAACTCTGTTCCTCAAGGTTTCTCTCAGCTTTATTTAGATCCAGTACTTGAACTTGTCTGTGGATTGCTGATTTGGGCTCAGTGGATGCCAATGTTGCTCTGTCAGTTAGTTGGTCATCCACTTTGGTCCAACCTGAAATATATCGACTGTTCAAGGTATTCAAAGGATATTTTGAATACATTTTCCTCTGGCATCACTATGAGGTTGATTATTAGATATAAGATTGATTGTCGTGATATTTGGTACAGATACTCATCAAGATAAATGCTAATCATTTTGGTGATGCCTTATCAGGTCAAAATTTACATTTTTAGTATTAGCTAGTCAGCAAATGTTAGCTTGCTAATAAGCTAAACTAAGAAGTCAAACATGGTAAACATTTCCTGCTTAACTTCAACATCTTAGCATTGTCATTGTGAGCATGTTAGCATGCTGATGCTAGCATTCAGCCCAAAGCGTCACCGTGTCAGCCTCACGGAGACGTCAGCATGGCTGTAGACGTGTTTTTTATTCCACCGTGTAAAGTGGAAACCCGTGCTGACGGTGTGCCCTAACACGACCCTGACGTATCAAAGCATTTTTATGTGACACTTTTATGTCTTCCTCTTCATCTCACTATATTTTATTCCTACTTTTAACAATGTGTCGCACTGTTTTCCTTCGACATTTTTCCACTGTTTGACAGGGGATGGGTTTTTACTTTATGAGCAGATTCTTACAAATAGTGATGTTTTTACTGTCACTGGCACATGGAGGAGGTGTTGCCCCCATACTTTTAACCAGATGGGTGTGTTGGATCGGAAAGACGCTGCAGCTGGACCCCACGCGTAGAGATGATCTCTTTATCCTGGGATTGTCCCGGAGGGAAGGACGTTGATGCCAGGGAGCAAGGAAAGGAAGGAGGGAGGGTTGGTAGGAGGCGGTGATACTAAGATGAATGGATATTTGGGGAGCCTCGAGGGTCCAAAGCAAACTCCCCGCAGAGGCCCAGGGCTCTGGGCTCAGCATTAAGATCCCAGGTGCCATCAGTATTCAATAAAGGCTTGGTCAGAAGAAAGAAAGGCATGGCAGCTGAACTTCAAACAGTCTCCCAGTTAGAGATTAAATCTGTTTCTCCTTTAAATCTTAGCTAAGTTCTTTAAGTACAAAGTGCTCATGAGTTATTTGAGTTCTTCTGTTACCGTTGTTATTGCCAAAATTATTTTAGTGACATTTTGCTTCAGTAAAGTCGAGCCTGACGTAAAACTTAGGTGGTGAGAAAGAGGAAAACAATTTACCACAGTGCCCTGTTATGCTCTTTTTAAATGATAAAAGTAGGGTGTAATTTGTTTGTTAATGTAAGATCTCCTGTTTGTTTCTCTATGTTCCAGGGGGCTGTTCATCACTATTCATGACCGTGGCCACATTTCTACGCTGCTCCAGAACTGGCCAGAAAAGGACGTCAGGGTAAATGATATCACTCAAAGAGTGGCATGAGCTCACAATGTTATATTTGATAATATAAATGTTATTCTATCACTCCTTAGAAACCAGGTCTTATTCTGTATGACTGCACCAAAGGAGAAAACCAAACAAAAAACTAATTTTTGGTCAAGTGGCCCACTGGTCAGCATTAAACAAGTGATAAGGACACAGATATGAAAAAATCCACTTGTGCCTTCTTTCATTGTCAACAAACTAGTGTTGTCATGAGACTGACAACTCTGCCATTATATTTTGCAAAAATGACTTTTAACTGACTTTTGACTTTTCTTGGCTAGCTGCAGAGACCAGCAGAATGGCTGCAGTAAACATTAAATATCACACTTTATTAGACAAATTCGAAAATCTAGAATATGACCAGGCTTGTCCTGTAACGTATGCACTCAGCACATAATGTTTTTTTTTATTGCAAGGGTAGTACAGCACAACACATCCAGCAACAACACATGCTGCTGTGATGTGGAAAAGACACAAATTATCTCTGTGGAGAAGACATTACTTAAACTACTTTCACAACTTTAGATAAACTATCTGGAGCGAACGCAGTCTCCGGTACTAATGTAATCCTAAATTACAAAGGTTGACTGATATGTTTTACATAAAATACAGTAAAGAAAATACTGTTATCTAAAAGTACTGAACTGTCACGGGAGTTTGGCAATAGGCAACAGGAGATGGACCCACATGCTGATGTCAGAGGCAGACCTGATGCAGTGCAGAGACCTTTAATAATATAAACTGAGGTACATAAGACTTACAGAGAAAGTGTGGCAGGTAAGGTCAAAATCAGAAGGCAGTCCAACACATAGAAACAAATCCAATGAGGAGTAGACAGGAATCCAGTAAACAGACAAAAGGTCAAACACTGAATTCGGGCAGGCAAAAACACGTTCAGCACTATGATAACGAGGTAGCACATGGACAGAACGTAAGACCCTGTTTACACAACATCCGTCCTGGGTGTCCGATCACAAGACAACCACTGACCACTCGTGACCAGATTTGATATGTGTCTTGGTGGTCATCTCCTATTTAACATTGTCCACTTGTGATCGGATCACTCTGGATGCATGTTAGTGCCAGGTGTAAACAGGGTCTATGTACAGAGATTAAAGAGTCAAGACATAAAACACCTGGACACTGACTGAGCAATATGACAAGGAACAAAGGAAGTAGATCAGTAAACATAGTGAGTGGCTGATAGCTGAATGAGATGCAGGTGAGGAGGAAGTCCAGGCAACTGAGGAGCAGATGAGGGAAGTGAGAACAGGTGTTTGGTTGGATGGGGCAGTCAGGTGATGGGGAAGGAGGAAAAGTCAAGTCTGAGGGCATTTTAGTCATGTTTTGTTTTCCCAGGAACAAAACAGGGAACAGGGAGCTGGACTGTGACATGAATATGGTGTTTAAACTGTTAGTACACAACTATATTTTCTACACACCCGCTACCTTGAAGTTTGCACTCATGTGACATATCGTTGGAAAACAAAGATTCATTGATTCGACTGATGCAAACCATCTCAAGATACAATCACAGCAGCAGCTACAATCAATGCCTCTGTCAGACCGCCAGTAAACCTGAGGCAGTTCACATATGAAGCCTCACAGTAATGCACCAATCCGTAACATTCCAATAAAAATGTTTTCATTGAATCCAGACGATCCAATCCAGTAAAGGATTTAGTCCAAAGCACATTATTACATCGGTAAATACCCACACACTGCTATTGCGTTTTTTCAAGTTAGCCAGCAGATGTGCCAACCTTCCATGGCTGCACTCCGACCTTTCGATTGACGGCTCACTTGACCCAACGACCGAGGCACTTGTATCTGATTGGGCACGTGACTAATGCCAATGAAATTCTGAAAACAAGGATATGCTGCTATGATATGCTGTGAATAGCTTTTAAGCCGCAACAAGGAATTTCATACAAATAAGGCTATTACATTGGGCTTGAAACTAAATATAGATGGCATGAATATAAACATAGATATTTATAAATATAAATAAAAAGTGAGTCATCTGACACTTTTGTAAAATATAGCATCTGCACTAAATCCAGTGATCGGTTTGGGAGGTGGAAGAGTTCGCCATTGGTTGTCTTGACCTGCTGTATTGGCCAATTTCCCAAAAGCCCGAAGTATTCCTTTAATCTTCTGTATAGAGCAACTATGTGCAAGTCATAATCTTGTCATACTTAGAATGACGAAACCAGTAGGCATTCCTGGCATGTCAAATATATCTGCAGCCTCAGCCACCTGTTCACGGCTGTCAACAGCAGGGCATTTACCTCAGCGCTGACACGCCGCCTCTCATTGTCGGGGTGGTCTTATCGTAAACTCACCTAAGATGGATTAACGGTAACATTTTCATAGAGAGAGGTAGTCATCCACTCATAATCCATGGCAGCCTCTCTGTCTCATATTAGCAAGTGATAGCTGGGGGAAAGAAGCTGTTAATTTCTATTAAAAATGGTCATTAGAGATTGTAAACACTGAAATGAGAAAACTAATGACACTCTTTAAACCCGTTCAGATTGTGGGGGGAAGAGGGCTGTAAAAATGTTGTGCCAGAGTTATCTGCGTCACACCCAAGGTAGAAAAAAGAAAACAGTGGGGGAAGAACAAATCAAACACTTCTGCTGATCATATTAAGTGTTACATAATTGATTTGTTTCATGCAGTGGAATCAAGCTAGAGGAACATTGCTTAATACGTGAAGTGACGCGTGTGTGGAAACCAGGAGGGTGTAGGAGGACCTGGCTTACACTGAGGGAAAAAACATGTTCCTGGGTAGCAGGGTGGACTTGTTTTGGTAAAGAAGGTTTGAGCTCATGAGACATGGAGGCAGAGCTGCTGCTTCACTGAATTGTGCATAAATGTGATAGAAAATCAAATTCAAGAGCATCCTACATGTAGCAGCATTATACGCAGATTAAAGGTGACAAGGTGGTCGGTGTGGCTCCTGTACTTTATGGTTGAAAGTGATGTTGATTTACAGGCTGTTTGTGTGACGGACGGCGAGAGGATCCTGGGCCTGGGAGACCTTGGCTGCTATGGTATGGGCATCCCAGTGGGCAAGCTGGCCCTCTACACAGCCTGTGGAGGCATGCCGCCACAGCAGTGCCTGCCTGTCATGCTGGATGTGGGCACAGACAATGAGGTAAGAGCTGAGGTTCAAGTATAAGTGACAAACTCTAAACAACTTCTGTTATTTTTACATTACTGTACATCCATCAGAGGTGGAAAGTAACATTTATACATGCTGTACTCAGTTATATAACATCATCTTCATGCAACTATTTGTATTTTGATTTTGAGAAACTTTGTATGTCAGTAGTTCACTGCTTTTCACAGGAAAATAACGTTTACATTAAATTAGCTGATATTCGAATAATCTCTGCTGGGAAATTGCATCATTTTATCTCTTATCATATAGCCTCAGGTATTGATGGTCAAGTGTTTTTGGTCTTTCTGCTCACCTCTCAACTCCACTGCCCAATACTCAAAATATTGCTGCAGCAAAGTAACTTGCCGTGAGTGTATGATACAATGTGCCAGTAGGGAAATGCTTTTTATCCACCATAGGCAGGTAGGCTTTGCCTCAAAAATCAGTCAAGAAAAAGAAAATAAATCTCACACTCTACAACCAGGAAACACCCTTTGCATAAGTGAGGTACGCAGCTCCACTGATGGATGCCAGCTGGGAAAGCACCGCTCCCATCTGCCAGCCGGAGAGCGCAGCAGCCAACACAGCTGGAGTTACACACCTATGGTCCCTGTTCTCTCTGAAAGATGATTCAAACTCTGGGCAGGGCGGCACGTGTGTCTAGCTTTCGACAGACTAAGAATAGTCTGTGCGCACTTCTATATATACACAGCTCTCTGTCGCGGCCAAGGGCGTGGCAGCCTCAGATGCCCGACGCAGCTGAGCTCAGCATGTCAGAAGCCGTCCTTCATTTTCCAAGAGAGTCTTCACATGACTCAGTCCCTGGAGTTCAGTTTCAACCAAAGCAAATGTCCTTGCCCACATGTATTCGGAGATTTAGCAAAACAAACATTTTCCTCTGCATTTCGGTCTCTTATTCACACGCAAACGCCATCAGTCACTAAAACAGAAGTTTATTAAAACTTCTAAAGTGCAGATGTTTCAAAACTCCAGTGTCTGTCCATGTGGATGGAATTAAGCTCACTACTTACTTCATTATGTTCTTCTCTGGTATTTGACGTATCATTGATGTAGACTTTATCACCCCCTACTGGCCTGGCATGCCTGTTGATCGTTGGAATGGTTTTTGCGTTGTATACGAGGATGTTTTATTTTTGAATTTATGTGTGGTCTATGTTCCGACCCTTACCTATGGTCATGAACTTTAGGTCATGACTGAAAGAACGAGATCTCGGAAATGGGTTTCCTCTGCAGGGTGGCGGGACACTGCCTTAGAGATAGGATGAGGAGCTCTGTCACTAGGGAGGAGCTCAGAGTAGAGCCGCTGCTCCTCAACGTCGAGAGGAGCCAGCTGAGGTGGCTCGGGCATCTTTACCGGATGCCTCCTGGACGCCTTCCTGGGAGGGTGTTCTGAGCATGCCCCACCGGGAAGAGGCCCCGGGGAAGACCCAGGACACGCTGGAGGGACTATGTCGCTCAGCTGGCCTGGGAACGCCTCGGGGTTCCCCCTGGAGAGCTGGAGGAAGTGTCTGGGGAGAGGGAAGTCTGGGCATCCCTGCTTAGACTGCTGCCCCCGCGACCCGGCCCCGGATGAGCGGAAGAGGATGGATGGATGGATGGATGGATGGATGGATGTGTGGTAAAGGCCTAAGGATGAGAGATGATGCTGAGGATATATGAGCTTGCAAATAGAATTAACCAAGAAATGTAAGTAACAGGCAGAATATTGAATTATTAATATATTAGATTGGACAGAGACTAAAAAGGACCCCGCTGATTTCATGCAGGTGACAGTATCATTGATGTCCTGAGGTCCCTCTGTGGCAGCACTTACCCAATACACACTTCATCAAAGTTCTCAGGGTCACAGCACAAATCCTTGCACTATAACAACAGTCTGCAGTCTTCCCAGAAAGCCCATAAAAGATATTACATTGCTACATCTTCGTGCCATTGGAACTGGATTGAGAGAGCAAAATCATCTCTCATTCCACCCCAGCTCTTCAGCTTTACAGGCCTGCACCTTTTGGCCTCTTCCTGCACTGGCACCTCTCTTCATTCTAAGTTTCCACAATGAGTCTTCTGCTCTGTTTGAGTGAGTC
Organism: Chelmon rostratus; assembly: GCF_017976325.1. Lineage (NCBI taxonomy): Eukaryota > Metazoa > Chordata > Actinopteri > Chaetodontiformes > Chaetodontidae > Chelmon > Chelmon rostratus. The sequence goes on from NC_055665.1 coordinate 24,070,242, forward strand.
TATTTAAGGTGATAGTAACATCTGCAGATTAGATTCTTGGTCGCGCTGCAGGAGTTTAGACATTTATGGCCATCACAACACAACTTTAACAAGCTGTCTCATCGTCTTTGATCCATACTTCCCTGTGTCTGCCCTATACCTGCTGCCAAAGATGAAGAAGAGAGATGCTTTCTGTGTGTGTGTATTGGTATGTGTGTGCCAGTGAGCATGAGGCAGAGCTCATGGATCATCAGTCTGTTGCAGTTGAGGCAAGTTCAGTTCACTTGTTTTCTTTCCAAATAGCTGACTCTCACATCTGTGTGTTAAGTGTGAAACCCGGTCCTGTCCAAAGTTCAGAACTGCTGTTCCCAGCACGTCTAAAGCTCGCTAATTATCACACTGTGAATTGTTTTTTTTAATCCATACACAAAAAGAAAATTTAAAAAAATGACAATTTGTGGTTTTAGAGGAAGTTAGTTGTACATTCTCCTGTTCACCAGCTGAATCTGGCAACCCACACTATAGACTAACACCCTATAAGGAGTAAATTTATGAGACTGGACGTGAGATTTTCTGTATATCAATCTTCTTAATTCTTGGCAAGAAAGACAATACGATTATTCCCCAAAATGTTCAACAATTTCTTTAGTGATATTAAATGTAAGCACTATTAGTCTATCAGCACCTACTGTAACAGACATTAATATATGCGCATAGGGATAAACTTGCCTGCAAGCACATGCACACTCTTAATATTGCTGCTTGTGCAACTTTAAAAGAAAAAGCTATAGAGGAGATTTTACTGTAGTTTGGCTGGCCGTGGCCGACTTTTCCAGTTTCCTATTATTCTAAAGAGATGACAGGCTAAATGAGTTGTAATGGGATAAATGGGCCTTGTGTGTGTGTGTGTGTGTGTGTGTGTGTGTGTGTGTGTGTGTGTGTGTGTGTGTGCGTGTGTGTGTGTGTGTGTGTCCTATGTGTAGTTCTTCTGGACTGGCTTCATATGGGATGCGGGCTAGTCTGCTGCCCCTTGGTACCCCGCCTCACTCTGCAGCCCTGACTGTGAAGGCATGATGGGAGCAGATGGAGGTGGGAGGCTATGAGGTACTGGTAGCTCTGGCTAATTATTAAAATTACTATTATTATGGGATTATTTCTGTCCTTGAGTGGATGTGGGGGCAGAGAGGGACAAACAGGCATCCAAGCTGTGAAGCCGGCAGAGCCCCAGACCCCTTTCTTTAAAAAAACAGTTCACCATTTTTGAAAATGCATTTATTAGCTTTCTTGCCAAGAGTTTGATAAGAAGGTACCACTTTCATGTCTGCATATGACGCTACAGCCAGCTGGTTAGCTAGCCTAGCAAGCAGAGGAAAGTAGCTAGCCTGGTTCCGTCCGAAGCTAGCCAAATAAGTAGCACCTCTGAAGCTCACTAATTAACACCTTGGCTCTAATTAGTTTATTCTGTGCAAAAATCCATAAATAAATCTTAATTTTGTGTGTTTCTCCATTTCCAGCCTTCGTGCTAACCAAGCTAACTAGCTGCTAGCTGTACTGTAGCTAGTTTTTTGGCACACAGAGGGCCTGTGAAATGTCTGCTGGGATACTGCGTGGTTGTTATTTTCTCTGCAGAGGAATCTGGTAGCTGTTTAATATCATGTGAATAAACACTGGTCAGTGCTTATCTGTTTTCACCCATACAGTACACACAAGATGTCTGCAGGGAGGTTTTCCTCCTGTTATCTCACTGGACTGTATCTGTGTGTGTGTGCGCGCCCTGGGCCTGATGTCACCTGGAATAACCTCAACACACACACACACACACACACACACACACACACACACACACACACAGAGTGATGTCATCCTGGACAATATGCTGTTTGTGAGTGTGCTCTGGGTGGGCTCTCACATGTCCAGTGCCGGGTGTCCTTTACCTCCAACAGGTCCAGGCTATTCTTCGTCTCTGGCCTTGTTCCACCATTACAAGTATTTTGTCATAAATGCTGCAGTCACAATTTGCAGTAACACTGAAAGTTGCACGTTAAACTACTTAAACTCCCCCATCAAAAGTCCAGCACAACAAAGCAGTCAAATAAAACGTCATATTATTAGTTCAGCAGTCATCCGTTTGGAAAGAGCCGCAACCCTGAAAACGGAGCTTTGGTGTCTCTAGCAAGCATGAACTGTAAAGCCATACACGGGGACTAATCCCCTCTGAGAGAAAACGGGCTGTACAACACAAAGGACAGCTTAGCCAATCAACAGTAGATAATCTGGGACAGAAAGACGACTCATGTCAACAGTTCAGCACAGTGTCAACGAGGTCAGCCCACTTGAAATTCGCTCAGGACGATCCCAACCACATACACTGCAGCTCCGTCTGCTTCGCCTTTTAGGTGCACTTCTGTTACAGTGTGCCAGTGAAACAAAACTCACCATCTTACAGTATAACTCAACAGAAAGCACATTAGCTGCAAGTGAAACTCCACTGCGGAGGTAAACAACTTGAAATAGCTATTTCCATCTTTGTCCTTTCATGCTCTTGCATCATCTTGTGAAATTACCACCAAAGGCTCCCTCTGATATCAGTCCACTTCTCTGTGGGATCGCATGAAAATGTTTTTGCTTGTTTTGGTTACAGTTGAACTTGGCCACCTCGAGCCTATTACTGCCCATTAAAAGCTTGCCAGGAAATGAGTTGTCAACTTCAAATAAATATTGGCTTAAATAAACCTCTTGAGCTGTTCTTGGACATGGCAACTCTTGACCCTGCCATGGAAAGGTGGCCTCTGTCTTCTCCAAGCCACGTTCTTCTTAGTGGCACCCTCTAATTATCCATCTCCAGAAGTAAAGGTCGCCAGTCCCAGTGAGGCTTGACAACACTCCGGATACAGTTCCCCACCCTTTGGGAATCGAAATTCCCCGGAAGTCAAAGTTTACAGAGTGTAGCACATTAAAATTAGTCTATCCCCCAAAAGCTGTCTCAGTAGGAATTCAGTACAGCTCGCTGTGTGTTGAGACACACCCATGTTATATCGGACAGGTGCAGCATGTCAAAGAACTGATGAAATATGTGCCAGTAACACAGAACAAAGTCTGTAAGCAATCTGCCACTGTAAGGTGGCATTTACTTCCACCTAATTCATCACAGTCTCAGCCTCTCCTGCATTCTTTGTGTCTGTCTGTGTCCGTGTCTCCCACACTCGGCCTCCCACCAGCCTCTGGTCTGAATTTACTCACTTCCCTGCTGTATCCCTCTCATTCTTCAAAATACAAAGGTGCAAAGGTTCACTGGTGTTGCTCTTTCATCTCTTTCACACTGTTAGTTTGCCTTTGAAGGGCTGTTTAGTTGGTTTAACAAACAATGAGCCAGCCTTGTTTCTTATGGCCCCTGTTGTCACATATTTACATTCATAATTCCATATCATCCTCCATGAGGAACTCATTGAATTTCCATCTATTCTACCTGTTATTCTCACATGGAGATGGCGATTGTGGTCTGTTGGATCTGTCAGTCCGCCACTTTGGTCTGCACTGAAATGTCTATTGGATGGATTGCCATGAAATTTTGTACAGACATTCATGGTCTGATGAGGATGAATCATACTTACTTTAATGATCATCTGACGTATCCTTTAGCTCCGCTATGTGGCTGACGTTTGCCATGAAATTTAGTACAGACATTCATGCCTTCCTCAAGGCAAATAGCAACATCTTTAAATTTGGTTTATGACCAAATACCTGCAAAACTAATGACATTCCCCTCAGCCTCAGCGGTACTTTGTGTTTAACGGGGACAAGCAAATTGTTAGCATGCTAACATGATAAACTAAAGTGGTAAACATAGTAAAATTATTATATTCCTAACATCAGCATGTTAGCATTTTCATTGTGAGCATATTAGCACACTGACTTTAGCATTTATCTCAAAGTACTGTTGTACAGCCTCTCGCTAGAGTGGCTGCAGCCTTGCTACTTCTACTCCCACTCCCATATATATGCATAATGGCTGAAACATGGGAGAATTTGAATGCATTTTTTTAAACAAAATCATTTGAACAAAGCGAGGAAATTTGCGCAGAAAGATGCAGTCACAATTATTCAGCGTAATAACGATCGCTCCTCTAAAGGAATTAGTAATACAATAAAAATGACAACCTTTGCAACAGCGTTAGGATTTACTGTACATGGAGATGTATCTGCAGACTGTGTGTGAAGTAAGGCTGTTTCTCAGCAGTGTCACACACATGGTTCACATTATAGTTCTCATTATAGCAGAGGTCAGAGGTCTACAGAGATGCAGGTCTGCGTATGTGTGAGAATGTGTTCACATACTGTACATATCTCTCCTCTCTCTTTAATTTTCACATCCAGCAAATGTCGAGATTGGACAGAAATCACACACACAGACTTTTCAGTCTCACACTGATTCCCTGAGTTCCTCTGTTGCTCCTGGTACACACACGAGCCAAACATGTCCCCATGTATTTTTTAGTTGTATGTATGCATTGAAATACCCCTGATGGAGTCATTGGGGCATTTGGGATGGAGATTGAACATTTTGAACACAAACCCTGTGTGCATTTGAAAGACAGTTGCCAGGCTAAGATTGTGTAATGAAAAGGCACTGTAGCATTGCATTATGGGAAGTGTAGGATCCGGCGTGTCTGCGGCTTTACCCAAACTAGTCTAGACAACAGTCACATTGGTGACACTTTGTTTTGTTTTTTTTGTTTTCCGAATCATTTTAAAGGAAGTTTGCTTCAAAGAACCATGTGATTTGTTTCTGTCACAAAAATAGGAACTGTCTTTAAACAGCTGTTCAAATTAAACCTTAGTAGTCGCGGCCATCAGTGCACCGGCTGAAGACTGACAAGGTTATGCTAGCAATTAGTAAACATTAATTAATTAATTTGAAGGGTCCAATTGAACGCCTTTTCTATTTTCCAAATTGCATTTTCAGAACATTGTTAGGAAATAACCATTTATAGGTCATGCTTTGTGCTTATTCATCTGATCTCCAACACCTGACTTGACCTTAACTTTCACTCAAGTGATATCACTTGAGTGAGGGGGGGCTGGAGTTAGAAAGGAGTAAGCTTGCATTGCCTCTGTAGTCCGGTCCTCATTCCTTTTTGAGGCTCGCACTGTGAGGCTACATTATCCACTACTAGAGGCTATAACCAGTGTTGTTCAAGGTCACGCTTTACAAGAACTAGCTCAAAGTTCAGTTCTCACAGATGAAATGAACGTGTTCACGCTCATTTTATTGGTTTGCTTTTTTTTCCTTTTTGTTAAATGAGCTGCAAAGGCTGCAGATCTCCTACAATGTAGTCTAGTACAAGTCTGTCTGCTTTTCAGTGGTGGAATGTGACTAGGTACATTCAGTCAAGTACTGTACTTACGCACAAATTCAAGATATTTGTTCTTTACCTGAGTGGCAAATATTGTACTTTTTACTTCACTACATTTGTCCGACAGCTTTAGTTAATTTTCAGATTACAATTTTTATCTCTTCCTTCTGAAGCTAAATGAATCATATAAAAACCATCTTGGATTATTTACAAAGCTGAAAACAGGCCATTTTTCTGATGAGAAGTTGATTTTTAGAGATACGTGGTCCTCACAGGACAGCAACGCTACAAACATATGATGATCATATAGAATATAATGCACTACTGTAGATTTAACTAGCCAACAGCATATAAAGTAATTATAAATAGCACAAACCTAAACATCTACAGCAGTAAAATGCAGCATGCACATTAATACAGCAGTGTATTAATGTAAAAACATCAGATATAGTAATAAAGCTTTACAAAGTGCTGTGAGTTTGACCCGGGTGGAGGAACTTTATGGCTGTTAGCTCGAGGTCTGACCCTTTGTTAATGACTTGTGATCATCACTCACTCGCACATATTTCCAAAGACTGGTCGGATGCTTTAACTCAATGCTTAGTTTCAAACTTGTTGCCGAAGTGTTTGACGTTCTGGCTTTTTTTTTTTTTCAGACCTTGCAGGCATGGCAATTGCCATTTGCACTGGTTATGTTGGTATGCTTGGTGCCATAAAACACAGAGCCTGAGCATCAATAAATCTGTTCAGTTCACCTTTCTCCAAAAACATGAGCATGGCCAATGAACGCAGTCTTTTAGCATGCTCATGCACAACACTGGCTTAACCAAACCTGATTCACAGACCACAGTGTCAGCAGTATTTTAATGTACGCACCAGTTTTTGACAAGAACTAATAATGTGTGGAATAAGTAAAGATGATTTCTGATTTCTGGTTGTGCTGCATCAATTTATCTCTTTTTAAACTGGCCAGCATGAGTTAACAGTGATGGACAATAATGTTACAGGAATGCAGTACTCATTTCCTCTCTTCTCCTTTCCCTCTTCTTCTTCTTCAGTCTTTCTGCTGTAGTTTCATGCTGTATCCTCTGCCTCCATGTGCTTTTGCAGGCGCTGCTGAAGGAGCCTCTCTACATCGGACTGAGACATAAGAGAGTGCGAGGCCAGGCCTATGATGACCTGCTGGATGAATTTATGAAGGCTGTGTCGGACAGGTATGATCACAGTGCCCTTTCCCTTCATGCCGTCTGCTATCGTCATTTTGAAGCAGACGGCACATGGTGCCGTGAAAAGAAATATGTTAAGCAGTTTAGCACAGTCAGTGCATGCGGTGGGATTTAGGGGTCTGGAACTTAAGTCACAGATGATTCAGTTTTACCTTCTTTGAACTAAGTTTTGGTTGCTAAGCAGCGTCGATCACAACTCTGCTTCCTGGCTGAATGGCAACGCGAGCTTATTGAAAAGTGATCAGAGTGACATCAGTGCTATTGATTTCAGTGGCATGATTCTCTCCAGGCAGATGGCTGAGAGCACAGCAGAGGACGGTCGAGAGAGCTGTCAGCAGCTGAACTGAACACTCGCAGGTTTTTCACTCCTGGCAACATGATATGATCTAGTTTCATGGTATCCACAATCTGACTTGCTTATTAGTCCACAAAAATGCAGCTGCTTGAATCAGGGATGATAGGAGAGCTTCTTTGTTTGTTGTAAACAGGATATGCAGGAATGTAGTCCCTGATCATTGTGGATGCTTTGGGAATAAGGTGGAGCTTGTAAGCAGAGATGCTTACAGGAATAGTGGGAGAGTATTCCACATTGTCACTCATTTGATTTTCATACACAGATTTTCTTTTCCCCCCTCTCTGAGCTGAAATTAGATCAGTCATCCTGCCTCAGTCTGAGTCTTGCACTCTCTGTGTGTATTGCAGTCCTCTCTTTAATGGGACTTTTGAATACCTTTGACTTCTGTGCGTTCCGACACATCTGTGTACCTCTGCATCCTCGGGTGCCATGGAGCCATCACAGCCACACACACATGGGCCTGGTTAAGACTCGTCCTAACCCAGAGAGACCAGAGTCCAGAGGGAGAGTCCTGGGTCTGGGCCCCCTCCAGCTGGCAACAGGAAGCCAGGACTCTAATAACCGGGTGGCTTCTCAACTACAGGGAACAGCGAAGCTTTTTCCCCAAAGGAGCCAGATTGGCGGAAAATGAGTAATTATGGGCTCAGAGATTGAATGAATGATTACAGCTCTGCAGTCTTTCAAGTAATATTCATGTTTAGTTTTTATTTCATGAAACTAAACATAACAACCCCAATTGACTCATCATCAATAAGCAGCAAAGGTCTCGGAGTGATTTTTTTTTAATCCAACGTTTAAAAAAATCCTTCTCCTCTTCAAGGAGAATGTTTAGTGATGTAACTGAGTGTTTGACTTGAGGCCAGCCTGCCATTCTCCAGCTCCACTGCTCCTTTTGAATCCCCTGCAGGTGCTCTCTACTGCTCTTGTCTTCAGGCAGAAATGAATTATCCCTTAATCTCATTGCTCCTGCACACACCCTCAACACTTAAAAAGGATGAACCAAACTTTGAACTCAGCATTTTCTGTCAGGGAAGTGCTCACCTTTTTGTTACATTTCATCACACTTAATCCCTGATGTGGTTTTGTTGGTGTGTGCAGATTCCTCTGTAAGAGTCCTCCTGCATATATGTAGGTAATTAGATGAAACTAAATACCTCTCTATCTGTATCACATGGTGACATAGAGTTTTCAGTACAGCCCATCTTATACTGTGTTTTTAATTTGATTTAAATGTTTAATCTTATAATCATATGTTGTCTATATAATTTTTTAACAGAATTGCATGACACTTGTTATTAAAGCTACTGAAGAGTCTAAGCAGTTGACAGTTAATGTCCCGAGCCGCTGTCACTGAGCTCTGTTTTATAATGTCTGTTTTATAATGTGTTAATTAGTGAGTTGATTACCTTTAGAGATGCTGATTTTGTTCCCTTTGGAGAGAGCCAGTTTCCAGTCTGTGTGCTAAGCTAAGCTTCATATTTACTTACCATCTAACTCTTGGTAAGAAAGCGAATGAACATTTCTCTCAAAATATCAAACTCTTCTTTTAAGACAAACCCATTTAAAGTACATGTAGACCTTAGGCAGACCATTTTCATTTCAACATATCTTTGGGTTGAATATTGATTTTTCATGATGTCAGAACTGTTCATGTCTGAAATGATTGTACAGTGTTTGACAGGACAGGCTCAAACTCTCAGTAGCATGCAGGAATGCCATCATTTCTTTTAAACCTTTGGCACTGAGAGAGTAAGGGACAGAGACACCAATGGGTGGATGGGTGGATGGATGGGTGGATAGGTGAATGGATGAAAGCAGCAGAGAGAGGAGAAAGAATGCAGAATGTGGTGTTGTCTTTAATGATGGCTCTGGGATTTGAGAAATAATGTGTGCTGAGAGATGCTGGCTCTCTGGAGAGCTAGAGGGGGCTGGCGATTTATTAAGGCTTCAGCCACGAAGCCACGAAGCCCCGTAGGGACGGCACTAACAGACAGCCTGTGTGTATAGACAAACACACATGTATGCACACAGGTTCGACAGCTGTGTTTGGACAGAGCACCGTTGTCTGTGGCCTTTTTTGCAGAGGTCCTCCCCGGCTCTGTGTGCACTCACACCTTCTCCCCTGCCTTTAGTCTCCTCCTGAGTGTCGGGAGTATATATGACGTCTGCTTACTTCCTATTAGGTGGAGATTCAGATTTCATCGAGTCTCAGATGAAGCCAGATTATATTTCCTGAAGGAGCTGGGCCTCGTTAACTCCCTCATTCTACAGACATAACACTGAACGTCTGAGTGATTCGCCACATGGGGAAGCGTCTGTCGTCTCATGTCTCACGCCCTTCTTCATAATATCAAACATTAATAACAATTTCACAAGCATCTATTCTCAATATACTGGACTGGCTTGGCAGTAAGCATCAAGAAACCCTGAAAGTACTACTCCAGAAAGCAATGGGTCTTTGTGTTTTTTCTGTCCTTCGTCATTGTTGTGGCAAGTCGTAAATCACAGCAAAATAAAAGTTACAGGCACAAAGGAGCTTAAACAGAGCCGTGGCAGGAACAGTTCGTTCCTGGTCTGCAGGTGTCTTGTTTGCCAGTCTGGTCACTTCCAGAAGTCTCCAATGTGAAAATCAATATAATCAAAACACCTGCCTTCATATGATAACTCTATTATTCTATTGTTGGAATTGTGTGTGCATGTGTCTGTGCGTGTGTGTGTGTGTGTGTGTGTGTGCGTGTGCGTGTGCGTGTGCGTGTGTGTGTGTGTGTTACAGACAAGGCCGTGCATTTTCTGCCACCTTCTTAGCTTGCTCTGTTCTTTTCTGTCTTTTTTCACTGGTTTGAAGTGGGCGGGGCTACGAAGGAAAAGGGTGATGTCACTTACTTCTGACCGGTCAGGATTTGGTTACATTCAAATCAAAACGTGATAACAGCTGTGTTGTTTTTTGCTTATGTTGCCAGACAACTGTCAGTCAAATCTGATCAAACCACTCCCATAAAGTCCTGATGACGCAGAGTTTGGTTGTTGCATGATTAGTCATGAATACTTTTGAATTTGAAGTTTTCCAGGACTTAAACCTGCAATGGCTGATTCATTGACCACTTGGCAATGCTCTGTTTTAGAGTTGGGTTATTATTCTCTCTTGGTTTGTCACCAACCTTTTTTACATGGAAAAAGCCACATCATCTATTGTTACTATAAATACTTTAGCGACATAGTTGTCCATTTCTCTCCCTTTCAGTTTCTCCCAGCCACCACATGAGGTAGTTGCAAAGACTTGTATTGTTGCTCACACTGAGAGTCAACTGAGCAGCCACATCAGAATCAAGAGTTTCCACTCTCACTGTTTTACATCCTCAAGCAGGTGTTGGCAGGATTTTTCTTGCCTGTTCTCACATCATACTGACAGATTTGAGTGCTTTCCCACCAGGGCCTTTTTGGTCGCAGAGCTCACTGAACAGACAGCGCTGTTGACAAAGCACTGGACAAAGAGGTGGAAAGCGATCCCACTGCCAAATCTCAACAGCAGCGATACGTCTCTTTCTCCTTTCAGAGCAGTCGTGAGAGGTGGAACAAAGTCACTCCTTTGGCAGTGGAGGTATCAACAAGTCCTGAACTTTGAGTTCAAGGTCACTCACCACCAAATGTGATGCTGTTTTAAACATTTACAACCAAGGATTTTTACAGCACCAAATAAGTGAATAATAATTAGTAAAGCCTTCGATTAAAGTCTGCAGTTATAGTTTAGGTACAGGTATAGTTTGTGTCCAATTGGACGTACGTATGTCTGAAGCTCATTTATTATTTATGATCTGATGATATGACGGGTAATAAAAGGTCCCTCTCCAACAAAACTTTAGATCTATTGGGCTCCAAAACTACATTACTGTTCTCCAAAAGCTTAACATCATGCATTTTGTAGCTATAGAGGCACATTCTTTTTCCTAGAGGCCCCATATTTTGTTCCCCATCAAGAGTTACCATGTACATCATAATAATCAGTCAATCATATTTTCAAAGTTTTAAGAATATTAAGTGTATTCCTTTAGCCAAGTTTGACCACTTTTCTGTGTTGTTACCCAGTAACAATACAGCCATAGACTGCAATTATAACACAAGTACTCAGTAATTAAAAAAATAGTAATGCTGTCTTCTTCCCTTGTGCCCATTTGTCCTAGTATAGGTACCTAGCAAGTGTTTGTTAATGCCCAACATGTACTGAATAATGACACTTTATTTTGCTGGCTCTAATTGAAAGTGTTACCTAATAAACTTGGATGAATAATTTATTTAGTCTCTGCCAATGCAAAACAACTTAAGGCAACAGATCCATAATAGAAGTCTGCAGTCCAAACATCTGTTTATAGCAACTCTGGTAATTTTTGTGTGAGAACAGTCTTTCTCCCAGTCCGTCTGTCTTTCCCCCACCTCTCACAGCTTCATGGATTTCCCTCTCCACTGTCAGGAATATGGTCTGTGTTTTTCATCTTTTGGGTGTGCCCTATCTTGCTTAGGTTACTGCCCTTGATACTTCAGCGTAGATACAAAAGCAAATCCTGCTGTCATTGTCCAGGGTATTTTTTTATTCAGCTGGCAAAGAGGCGCATTGTCAGATTTTGGCGTTCCATTCAGTGGGTCGTCAAGGAAAGACAACAGACTTTGAGGCAGAATAGGGACGACAAACACAAATGGCCTCCAAGAGGAGCTTTGTTCTCGGCAAAGCACACACACACACACGCACGCACACACACACACACACACACACACACACACTGTCAAAAACACTCCCCCTATCTTTATTGGCTCAGGCCAAGGACCAAAGAGCTCTTTGCATAGGAAAGATGTTACTTTCTCTCTGCAATACCACAACCACAGATAGTCGCTCTGTAGCTTACGGCAGTGGATGCCAGTAAATACGCATGTGTTCACAGCTCAGTTATTCTCAGATCTGCGTCAGGAGTCTCTGATCTTTCCGGGCCGTCATTCTAAAATTAAACATCGAATTCACTCTCATTTAAAGCCTTAAAACCTAATCCTCTGTCTTTAACAGAGAATACTTGCAGGCCGTCAGTACGATTTTCATCGTCTGCATAGGACTTTCAAATCCCTCTCTATGCCCTCCATGCATGAGCAGCTTGGTCCTATGTGAACTGATGTGACCTTTCCAGTAGCGAGCTGCACCAAACCATACCAGAGGGCGCTGCACTGGCAGTGGGGCAAGGCCACATCTATCCTCGCCTGTCGCCTGTCTGCGTCTCCTAAAGCCCCAACACAATGAAAAGTTTATAGCTCCCTTCTTGGCCTCATTATTCATCCTCTTTGCACAGGCTCTCAGTGCTTTAGTACTGCTCTCTGCTTGATAGAAAACACATTTCTCTCCCCAGCGCTACTGCCGTGTTGGCAGTAAGTCAGGCGGGCTGTCAGTCTCTGTATTAGGAGTCGGTGTCTTGCAGTGTGGCGTGGGGACAGATAAACAGTGACCCAGCAATGGCACTCTCTCATCAGGACATTAAGTTTTATTGCAGTTGAACTCAGGTCGCGTCTCATCCTGCATTTCTTTCTTGTCTCGCTTCCGTTCAGCTTCGTCCTCCTCCTGCTTAAAGTTTAAGCAGTTTAGCAGCAACTGTAACGAGTGGGAAAGAGCTTTAGTGAATGGTACAATAACAGTGCAAACGAGGATCCCTTTCCTTATAAAGTATGAGGTGGGGTTTTATGAAAAGGCTGATAAAGTAACAGAAAGGAAGAAAGGAGAAAAGAGAGCAAACAGAGTCTTGACTATGAAAAACTGTGGTTCAGAGAACGGACGAGGCTGCAGGTGTTGGTTGCGGGGGGTTCGGAGCGGCTCCGCCTGTGTGCTTGGCCTGTCGCCAGTTTCCTCCATCACTCACTCACCGAAACCTGATCCCTCACCATTTCCTGCCATTGTTTCAAGCTGAGAAATAGTTTTAATAAAAACTGTGCTTTCAGAGAGTCACGTCGTTCAGAGGGTGTTAGGGTATTTAACTATCTCCTGCTTTGGTAGTTTATATTGCATGGTCATTCTCCATCCCCCAAACAGTGGTTGTCCAGGCACAGCGGGTCTGCCAAGCCCTGGATGTCACCATGTTCTGAAAGAGTGTGCATTTGGCAGTATTTGGTATTTCAATAGCCTGGAGTGGAGTGTGGTGTCTGTTTTGGGGGATTTTTTTTTTTTTTTTTTTGCCTTTACGACACAAAAACCAGAGCAGGCGTGTAAGGAACTGATTAAACAGTGTGTTTATCTGCTATAATGTGAACTACAAACATTAGCATGTCCTAGGGACAAAAATCTGGACCTGCAGTGGCTTTCGCTGCCTGAGTCAGAGCGTCATGAAGAAATGGGGAGGAATGAGGAGGTTTCTGCATTAACCTAACCCAGCTTTGTGTCCAAGGCCAAGGAGCCTTTCATTAATGCATTTTGTGGAGTTTCAGGTATGAAGCTAAAAAATTATTCATGAAATAGCATCCAATCTTGAAGTCAGTCCTGGTACTGTATCAGAGAGGGGGGGTGTTAGCAGCTTCGTCTGGGTCTTTAATGGATTTGTGTCAGTTAAGTTTGGTGCATTCATCAAAGCCACAGCACATTCGGAGCCACGTTAGAGAAAAGTTGATGTTTCTTGTTGGTGTCGGAACGCCAAAATTAGCCGATTAATCTCTGTTTTTTTTTTTTGGACATCTCTCACAGTAGGTTACTTCATCGGGTCAAACGTCTAAGACAAGAAAAGGATGTAGACGAGAAATGTGTACTGATGACCAATGACACGTGCTGCCGTCTTCTTCTTCTGCTGAGTTTTATAGCGGTTGGCATCCATAAGTGTTGCTTTACCGCCATCTGTTGGATTGTACCAGCTTCACAGTGCAAACTATTCACAGCATCCCATTCGCGCCATCGTCCACTTCATAGCCAACCTCGGCTCAGTTGCTGCCTTTTCCGCAAAGGCACGTTTTGGAACAACTAGGCTTTACAGAGCAAACAGGCAACCATGCTCAGAAAAGCCATAAAACAAGAAATGATTTTCACTGAGGTTCAGTTGAAAATTGGATATCAATAATAAATATTACATTGTCTCAGGCAGACATTTTTGCAGTACAATCCACTGTAGATTCCGTTAATATGCTGTACTTTTTCAGCATTTTCTGCCATTAGGTGTTATCCTGCACACCTTCACCAGCTCCTTCTGTCTTTCCTCCAGCTGAAAACCTGTCTTTCATCGTGGAGATGCAGCAGCAGCAGCAGCAGTTGCTCAACAAACATCCAGTAAATTCCTGAACAAAAGTTCCACCTGTTGAAAGGCATTGGAATCTGGGATTTGTCTTTGTTGCTGCTAAATCTAATTTATAGTCTCATTACGCTGGGCTCAGGCCTTATTTTCGCTGTATGATGTTTTTGCAGGAGGTTATTGGCGTCGACTTCTGTGCTGTTGTATTGACTATATGTGATAGGTGGTCTGAGCAACATCTTGTAAAACTGAACACTGCTGCTTTACGGGGAGGCTGGGTGGGCTCGGTGTTCTTTCCCTTTAAATTTGGTGCTTCTGTGGTTCCACTCCTTTGTGTGGCTTTGACCTCCCTCACTGATACTCATTGTGAGGTGCTGTCGTGAAGTTGGGGCGAACAGGTGTCTGCTTGTTAAATATCCATTTAACAGAACACTGTGCAAAGTTCTGTGGCTTTTATTTTCACTTTAGACAAGACTTCTAACAAAAAGACCATTACTCTCTGTTTAATTCAAGCACTTTCACACAGCTGTGCATATTCAGAACACGTTGTTGGAACTTTGTGCCCTGAGAAACCGCCACTCCTCATGGCTCACTTTGTGCTTTGTAGTGTGGAGGGAGAGCGCCCCCTCAGGACTGACATTCAATCTTTGAAAGCAGGGGCTGCTCTCTACATGTGTTAATGTGTGTGTGCAAACCTCTATTAAATGAGCCCTCACCTTTACGACAACAGGTAGCTTCATCGTATCTCTTTTTCTATGTTTTGAAGTTCTCTGCTGGTTCTCAGAGGTGAATGGCAGCTCTTCTGTTTCCAGGTATGGAATGGACTGCCTGATTCAATTTGAGGACTTTGCAAATGTTAATGCTTTCCGTCTGCTGAGCAAGTACCGCAACAAGTACTGCACATTCAACGATGACATCCAAGGTAACTCCACGAGGGACACACACACATGCATATACAGACATCATCTCTGCACGTCTAACCCATTAAATCTGTATAATAACATAGTGGAGATGAATGCATGGAACCGTGTTGGCATTGTTGATCTATGATCCTCTTAGGTACTGCTGCAGTAGCAGTCGCAGGACTCCTGGCCGCCCTCCGCCTCACCAAGAGCAAAATGTGCGACCACACCATTGTGTTCCAAGGTGCAGGGGAGGTATGTGCAGCACATTTAAAGCAGCACTGACTGTGTGTTTGGCGGAACAGTGGCCACTGTGGCTGCAAGAGGTCATCAGACAAGAGTGGGGAGTTGAATTTCCCTTGGCATCCAAGAGGTTTTCTTGAGTCAGAGGATTGATGCCGGGTTCAGACTACACAGTATCACCCTGCTAATGTCCTGACCTGACAAACATATGCAGTTGAAGGCGACAAGTGATTGTTTTATCCTGTTTTTGTGTATCACAGTTCAACAACCAACGTCACATTAAGGATGGCTCGCAAGGAAAATTTTGCTTGTAAGATTTTTTTTTTCACCCACGACAAATGTCACGACACGCTCCAGGACTGATAATGCTGTTGGTGGCGCTAGGAGGAACAGTGAAACAGAGGAGAGGTCACTGTCATTTTTCTGTCCTTTTCAGCATTTTTTCCAGACTCATGACAACCAGTTTCATACACACCGCTTCGGACGCCATTATTTATTTACACTCTTGTTCCTAGCCAGTCCAATGTGAAAGACGACAAGCTATGATTGGTCGGGGAACTGGGTGTACTCTATGATGTCTCTCATCACAACAAGAACGTATGGCTCTGTAATGGCCTTACCTGACACAGTGACCATCTTAACTGTCCAAAACATGGGGTAGTCTGAACTCTGTATTAAAGACATCCACTTCCTGGTGGTTAGGTTAGATGCTGAGCATGTATTTAATTAAGGCAAAATGCAAACTTCAAAATGAAAAAGCCATCAAACTGTAAGTGCACTGAGTTGAGCAGGGGTGTGTTTTATTGCTCATGAAGTCATTTCTTTTATTTGTGGGAGGAGGGTTGTTTTTTGTCATTTTGTTTAAAGTGACGTAGTCTCACTTTAAACAAAGACCATTATTGGCAATGGAGCACACCGACTGCTGTTTCAGCCAGAGAGAGAGAGAGGTTTGTGTGCCGGGGAATGATTTCCATTTATAATTCCACTACTTTAAAGATCATTATTCAAGCCTTGTCTCTTCACCACAATCAGTGAGATGTGTGCATCTTCGGATGGAAAGAAAACGTAGTGATTGCAGATCAGATGTTCTTTTGATGAGACTGATCCCTCCTTTTTGTCTCGCTCCCAGGCAGCGATGGGGATTGCTGAGCTGATCACCATGGCCATGGAGAAAGAGGGACTCGCTAAGGAAGAGTGTTTGAAAAAGATCTGGATGGTTGACTCTAAGGGTCTCATTGTCAAGGTGTCTCAATAAGATACTAACACACACATGTACAAACACGTGCAGACATGCAGGCAAGAATACACTAAGCCAATGTCATCTGATCACCATAACTGACCAGAATGAAGGACGCAGTAACATTGAATTTTCTATGATATGTCTTGGAATCTTCAAAAATTAATGTCTGGAAGTCAAGTTAAGTGAAAACCTGCAAAAAAAAAAATGGATGGTGAAATGCAGAAAACATCACAGGTGGATGTTATTACAGGTGAAGAATCTCTACGGATGGATTTTCCTAAGCTGTTTGACATCAGTTACTCCGCAATCAGGAAAAAAAAAACATTTCCCATGGTTCATTAATTTATAAGACAGAGGTCTTTCCTTGGCATCAGTGCAAAAGACTCTCCAGGAGATGAACATCTGTTAAACATCTGTTTTGTCCACAATATCTGTTATTTGTCCTTCATTCCTCCTCCTCCTCCTCTTCACTGTCTCCAACTCCTCGCTGCTTCTTCCTCTCCACCAGTAGACGACCTCTGTTCCCTCTCTCTTCCATCCCACCTGTCTTCTTCATATTCATCTCTTTTCACCTCCTCTTTTCTCCCATTTCTCAACTGAAATGAAATTCTTCATTCCTTCGGTGCTAAAAATCGGAGCAATGGCAATGATTCCAAGCAATAAGGTGTTTTTTTACAGTGTACAGATGGTTTCATGTCTTTATTATCCTCCTCCTCTACCGTCCTCTCTAAACCCTCAGGGTCGAGACCACTTGACTCATGAAAAGGAGAGGTTTGCTCATGAGCACCCACACATGAAGAAACTGGAGGATGTGGTCCAGGAACTGAAACCTACAGCTATCATCGGTAAAACAAGTGTTTGATGTTTTCTTAAGACCTCCAGGTTGCCATTTTGATGCTCAGACAGCATCTTGTCCTGTCTTTAAAGTTGAAAGACAGAAAAGGTTTGATCTCCTGAGAAGGAGACTGCAGTGATGCACATTGATGGCTTTTTGTCTCAGGTGTGGCAGCTGTTGCCGGAGCCTTCACCGAGCAGATCATCAGGGACATGGCTTCCTTCAATGAACGCCCAATCATCTTTGCCCTCAGCAACCCGACCAGCAAAGCCGAATGCACTGCTGAGCAGTGTTACACCCTCACAGAGGTGCTCACTCTGAACACTCTTTATTACCGTTGTATTCCACACGGGGCTGGGAGTGATTTTATTGCTCATCTGGAATGAAATAGGTTGACTTAAATACGGTATGTTGCTATATCACACTGTGCTGCAGGGGCGGGGCATCTTTGCCAGTGGCAGCCCATTTGATCCCGTCACACTGCCTGATGGGAGGACGTTCTTCCCTGGTCAGGGAAACAACGCCTACATCTTCCCTGGTGTGGGCCTGGGTGTCACGGCCTGCGCCGTCAGACACATTAGTGAGGAAATCTTCCTCACTGCAGCAGAGGTACCACACTGACAAACGCACTATATCAATATATCAATGACTATCAATGACTCATATTGTCACTGAACCTCTGCTAACACTTCCAAGGTGTCATTACATTATATCTTTAAAATTAAGTGATGGGAAAAGTATTCAGATCTTTCACATCAGTAAACACCAGACTGTTATGTAACTCTCTAATAAGTTATCCTGCATTAGATTGTTGCTTAAGTAAAAATATGTGAACAACATTAGGATGATGTGAAGTGAGTTTTGTACTTTTTTGTATTGGATTATTATTACTAATGCAGAAATGTGTAAGTAGCATTGTAATGTTCACCTTTTTAGGTTAGTTTAAGCTATAACAATACTTTATATACTTTAACAATATTTTATAAGCTCATCATATGTTTTGTATGTAAAATATGAATTTTTAACTATAGCTGTTACATAATCAAATATTTATCTCTGAAATGTTCTGGAGTGCGATTATAAAATAAATACAAAATGGAAATAGTCAAGCACATCACTGTGCTTAAGTACAGTACTCGAGTAAATGTACTTGGCTGCATGTCACCACGAATTACTGAGTTTTTCTGTGCACTCAAGAACATAAGCAAATTTACCAAGAGACTTGTTCCATTCTAACTCTATTTACCTTCCTTTTGGCTCTGTTCACCTTTTCAGATGTCAAAATGTGACTAGAAACAGTTCAAACCACAGATTGCTGTCATTAACTGAGCTGAGAGTCATGCAGGCGTGTTATTTAATGCTCTTCTGTGCCATAACATGAGCTGTCTGTTTACCATTTAACAGGCGCTTGCTCACCTGGTGACAGAGAAGGACCTGAGCGAGGGAAGATTGTATCCCTCTCTCAGCTCTATCGGCGACGTCTCTCTCAAACTGGCTGCCAAGGTGAGAGTTCAGTGTAGCAGAAGTGCTTTACCACATCTGTCTGAGTGCAGCTGAATGAGGGCTGACGAAACTGCAGAAACTTTCATTTCCCCAAACCTGTGCATTACAGATCATGGAGTATGCCTATGAAAACAACATGGCGACGCTTCACCCGGAGCCGTCCGACAAAGAGGCGTATGTGCGCTCACTCACCTACAGCACTGACTATGATGAGTTTGCTGTGGACCCGTACCGCTGGCCAGAGGACAGTATGACTGTGCAGTCATGCAAACTTTAACGAACTGGACAGAGACACAGAATGAGCCCTGGAGCGACATGGTAACTACTGACATGCAATATCGTCACAAGACGTGACGGTGGGCTACGAATGAGGCTGTGTGTAGAATTTTCTCATTAAATATATCCCTGTGAAACTAATGGTGACAACACATGTAGAGTTATTGAGCTTTAAATCTTTGATGTGCCCTTCTCCAGGAGTGAAATGCATGGTAGTTTAAAGATGCAGTTAAAGAAATATTGCATTTATAAGTAACGGAAAGAAGGGAAACTGATCAAATGTGAAACAGGAAGTAGTTTGCAGAACTTACAACTTACATTACATTTTATGATAATATATTTGGGGAAAGTCCTTTGCTGGTTACTTTTAATTGCACTGTAATAAGCAGTTACTTATAACTGTGTAGGCTATAATACAAAACTCTTTGTCACATAAAAATGGTTTTGATTAGTGTTTTCCGTGTATGAGTACTACATTTGTACTGACAAAGGACAAGGGTGCATTGAGAATTAGAAAGGAATGTCTAATAAAGATGTCAGAGTTTTTAAAGTAGGCTCCATGGCATTTTTCACAGACATCACGTACGAAAGGTATCTTTCAGTTTCTTTCTGTAGCAGACAGAATGTACAGACTGTTCATTCAGACTCCCAGTGACGCCATCTGCCTCTTTTGTTTGCTTTACTGTGAGTAAAGCAACTTGAAAATGCATTGAAAGGTGTTTCTTAAATGTGTCTTACCATGCTCTGGCTCCCTCTAGAGGCCAACTTGTGTTGTTGCAATACAATTAGCCACTTATTATGACTTCGTTATCAACTCTATATGTAAAAAAAAATGTATTTAGTCTTTTTAAATAGATTTTTATCACCAGATTTTAACAGGAAACTTACTAACTCTTATGAGGCTCAGTATGTACCATAATACAATATAAATCACCATTATTTTCATTTTCATGCAGTTGTAACAGCAGAAAACTGTAACAGTGGTATATTCAGCCCATAAAACGCAGCCGAACAAACATAGAATATGTGGTCTGCAATGCAAGCCACAACAAAAGCAGCAGGTGAATCAAACCAGTTTGTGATTTTGTGTCTGTCCAGTGTTATCTGATCTAAACTGAGGATTACTTTACATTAATGAATCAATCACAGGCCAGACAGTCAGTACCAGAGGCCGTGGCTGGCCTGCTGCCCATCCCAGTCTGAAATCAATAGTGGAGCAACCAGACCAGTCAGCATTCAGTGTTGCGCGTCTCACCCCGGGCAAGATTTTTCGCGAGACAAACATTCGTTTGCCTCCTTGCTTCGCCCTCCCTTTCAATTCAGCCCCGGGCAGCCACCACTCTGACATGAGGATCAATATGTCTCAATGTCAACACCATCCAGTTGTCAGCCATCAAGGCCAGAAATAGTATTATTCCAACAACTTTTGCTTGGTTGTGCACATACTGCACAGTATGTCAGGATAAATCTCTGATATAGATATCTGTTGCACAGAATGGATCAGGAGAGACAGGAAGAATTTAAGAATAAGACACGTGAGGGTGAACTCTGATCCTCCAGTAAACTGCAGCGAGCTTTTGTTCCAGATACCTAATGTTCTGCATCAGCGGCTCCTTTTTTGTCACACCTTTACCCCACAGCCGTCCAATGAACTCAGGTATCCCTTCATCAACCCCACCAGTATGTTCATTTGAATGCATTTTAAATTGGATGTATTTCATCAGTCACTGCACAGAAGTGGTACGATCTTCCTTAATGGGGGATATCACTGACTGGATATGTGAATATAGTGTATATTTTTAATTAAACCATAATTTATTAGTTGAGCTACTCTACAGTTTATTCATGCACCCAATGGCAAGTCGAATTACCCCCCTGGGGGACAAGTACAACTGGTTGGTAAGAGCCTAACAGCTTATCAACAGTTTTTGTGTTACTTTGGTAGGGCTGACTCTCAGTAAAAACCCTGTTCAGGACTGGCTCATCTCCTCCCCGTGTCTCTGCCTGACCCTGCAGCCCTCTGTGGCACCTTGCTGGTCGCAGACAGGCCGGGTGACTGGCAGCTGTAACCCGACATCATTTTGACCTTGTCTACAGTCTCACATTAAATGGCACACTGCTCAGACCTTGCGATCAGTGCCAATCAGTAAAGCCCCGGAGGGAATGTCGCCTGCGTGAGTCTGTCTACCCATCCTCCCTGTTGCCTGTCTGGCATTTAGCCCAAAACCCCTCTCCAAGCTGCCCGACCACCACACGCTCAGCTTGTCCTGCTTGCTTTCTCCTGTAATCACAGCATAGTTCAGACAACATCATTTCATCTCCTCTCAGGGCCCGTTATTATTAAACCCCTTTTCTTATTCTACTGTCACTTGATTATAATTTTTATGATTTTACTTTGTTTAATTTGCACCCCACCTTGAACATATATTGCATGTTTTCTCTCTTATGTGCTTTTCTGACTATGATTTATAATATTTATTCCCTTCCTTGAAACTCTTCACTGGTAGTGTGTTGTGATTTGCAGGTCTGTGAAGAAGAGCAGCCACCTATAAAGACCAGCAGAGGCTGCTCTAACATATTGTTTGAGCAGACATCAGCAAACAGCCTTTAAAAGCACATCAGTGACAGCAATGATGTGAATGCACACGTTCGTTTATTATAATCTCTCCTCTCCAGCACATTCTGTTTGATCATTACCTTGTTCTATAAGTCTAGTGAAACTTGTGTCGCTAATGAATTACTGTAATGACTCCAATAAATAGAACAATGCCTCAAACTACAAATCATTGCATTGGCTCTGGGCTGATTTCACCAGTGGCATCTTCAGCATACAGCACATACAATAGTTTATTAGTCTTTGTCTGACGGGGATAGTGGATGGGAATTACAGCTTATAATATAGCCAGAGATGACGATGGGCAAATAGGACAAAACCGTCTACAATCGTCTAAATGGAATAAATTATATTATGGTATGACATGACTCACTGCTGGTCTGTTCACTACTGAAAAATAGCATTTCTGATCAATAGCCTGCATGCCACTGTCTCATAGATTAAAAGATACTTTCACTCAACCCAGACATGGTAGATCAACAACAGCGACGTTTGAATAGCACCTCTCAATCTGCTTGTCAGTTGTACCTGTCTGGAGTACTGAAGAACATTTAGACAGCTTTTTCAATGTTTCATTTTTATTTAACATTTCTGCTAGTTATATTTCTCTTTATCATGACATAATTCTTAAATATATGTTCCAAATCAAAAATTGCATTAAGAACATGGTCAACTGTATCCACACCACTAAAGGGTTCATATGTGACCATCGTCTTTAATGTGATTCATCTCTGAATTAAATCTAAACGAAACATTAGGAAGCTCCCTCCTGAACTGTAAAACTGCAGCAAAAAACAAAGAGATAACGAAATAAAAAATCTGTCCCTATTCAAAAACTTATAGCATCTGTGAGTGGAAGTGTAGGAAAACGTTGTAGTGACATGCAGAGACGAAAGCCTTGGCAAAAATGAGGAAATATAGTGTAACAAGTAGAGAGACTGGAAACTGTTTGGAAGGAACACTTTGAAAACCTGAGTTGTAAAGCAGCGCCGCAGGCTGCAGGACAATCGCACTTCAAGGATTTCAGACAGACCAATAAACTTGTGTATCTTGCCTCCACTTTTCATTCACATTTACTTTGCTTTTGTCTGAATAGATGCACTTACAACAAAACTTGCTTACAGCACCCACCATGTCGGAAAGCAGAGTGCTGGATGAACAGACGTGACTGAAACCTCAGTGTTCCTCTGCATCTTGCTGGTACTGGATGGAAACCTGCAACACAGAGGCCTTGTGCCGCTGCAGAGGTGTTTCAGTCTCAACTGAAGCAGTCATGTATAGGTTTGACACAAAAGGTGTTGCAGCTCCTTCCTGCGCAGCCACACCAAAGAGCTGTAGTCCGTGTATTTCCAATGTTACCTAGGGTAACAAGGGTGATGCTTTCAACCAGATACTGTGTTGGTAAATTACTTTTCTTTTTGCCAGTTGTCTTTGTGATATCCAAAAATATCCAATAAATGTCCAGTAGTGCAATATTATCAAGATAGCGTTCAGTGAACAGCATGTATTGGTTGTTAAATGGGCTCTACTGCCAGTGGAATCAGTTAAATCTTCATAAGTTCCTCTTGTTGAACCTCACTTTGTGAGTTTTTAACCTAACTTGATAGATTTATCATATTTTTGTACAGGCTTCAATCTTAGCTGTGACTCAAAGATAGACTTACCATTTGTAGTAGAATGGCACTATTTCACCTCGCTGAAGTGTCCTGAAAAGCACATTATCAGCTTCAACCCCGACGTCTGACATCTCTACACAAACCAGTCAGTAACTCAAAGGCAGTCAACCTCACAGGATCGATAACACTGACATCAGAATGCAACATTTATGCAAGATATTTGTCTTTTTCAGAGGGTCAAAACTTCCTAAATAACCCAATGTAAGTCTTGGTACCATTTGTGGTTTGAGACAACACAAGTTGTTACACCAAGTGACCTTTACTTTCTCAGCACATTCAGCGCCCTGCCTGGCTGGTGGTGGACTGAATGAGGACAATTATCAAAACCACCTCTGTTCAGCAGCTTTATACCGTTCTGCTGTTCCCTTGAATGATTCCATGAGTAATTTAAACGGACGTCTCAGCTTTGCAGACAGTCCGTGAGGCCTGCACGTCACACAGGTTTTAGCCTGAGAGGCAGTGGTGGGCGCAGGTTTCCGACAGCCTGTTGTTTCTCGGACGGGTACCACGCGCAGATACCAAGCAGGAGCGCCAACGCCTTGACGACTTTTCCGTAATTAGACGGAGCCTTGCACTCGGCATGGGGATTCTTGCACTGAAATCCAACATGACATGTGTGATCACAACCCAAAGTCGTGTTTAATTAATTCTTGTTGCGGCGCAGGGCGCACAGACATCATTCCCTCCAGCTCTCATCACTGAAAAAAACAATGTTCTACTAAAATAGGCCACTTTGTAGCATTACCGAGCAAATAAATGCAAGCTTGCTGAGCTAAACCTTAATTTTAGGCAAACTTCAGTTCAAGTGACAAGTCCAGATATTTTTATTTATCTATTTTGGACAAGGACACTGTTCACCTACCTAAAGATTTAACATGTTTTAGCCTAGTTTAGTTAAGCTACACATCACGTTGCCTTTAGCAGTTGAGCATGTCTTTGCCGCCTTTTGAATGTCGGCACATGCTAGCCAGGCTTGTGCTTATTATTCTGCTGCAAGCTCCAGATGGATCAACACATGCTGAAAATATTACAAGCAAGACATTTGCATGTGACCTAAATCCCTCACTTCTGCTCCACTATGCACACAAGTCAGTCCAAAGACATTATTTAATGACCCTGGATTAGAACATTTGCACTGCACAAAATCTATTCCCATACTGGCTATTCAAATTTGGATGCTGGAATTGGTTGATCAGTTCAAAAGGCTGTTATACATACACTCAAAACAAGTTTCTTATTGTTAAGGTAGCATCCTTTTTTTTTTTCAAATAACACAGTAAATAGCTGAAAACATGTTATGGTATCCACACATGTATTTTTTACTGTGCAGAGGAACAAAAAAACCTTGAAAAAAATACTGGCTACTGTCGCTTATTCCACACAGAAATCCAAAAATGGCCTAGACAACGTTATTGGCACCTTTTGGGGAGGTTGTAAGAAATAAGTGGATTTCAAGCAGATGATTCACCTTGAACTCACCTGTGGGGAGTCACAGTTGCTTGCAATCTAATAATCACACATTCAACCAGTTTAAATGGAGCAAAGTACTCATTCTACTGTTTTATATTATCGTGTGTACCAAACTGAACAGGGAGAAAGGAGAAAAAAAGCAGGGAACTGCCCGAGGAGGTCAGACAGAAGATCTTAGCCAAGCATGAACAATCTCAAGGCTATAAGACCATCTCCAGAAACCCTGATGTTCCCGTGTGCAGTGCTATCAAGAAGTTATCGGCTTGCGTCACACACACTCACAAGTAATGCCATACACATGATAAGCCCATGTGTTTATTCAGACCAAACGGCCACATTATCTGTACATTAGTGGGAAGTTAGCAAACACCAGCAGACACAGACAAGATGAGACCGAATCAGAACTTCCTGGTAAATCACATAAACTCTTTGTTTACTGGGAAAACAATGTGTTCAAAGAAACTAACGCTACTCCAACAGTCATGGCTGAGGAGGTTCACTGATGTTCTGGGTTTGCTTTGCTGCCTCTGGTGCTGAACGCCATCAATCTGTTCATGGCATCTTTAAATTTGGAGATTACCAAGGAACATTGGGGCGCAATGTTCCACCCAGTGTCAGAAAGCTGCGTCTCCATCAAAGGTAATAGGACAATGACCCTAAGCTAGCATCAAAAGGCAAAAAGAAAATGTTAAATGTTACTCCAAGAGAGAGATGTTCAGTCAAAATTCTACTGGATTACTTGAATTACTTGATTTCCCAATACGACTTGGCTGTCTATAGAATCTATAGAATTCCATAAAATGTGATTTAATTTGTCCGCCCATAGATAAAACTAAGCTTCTAAAAGCACAGACAACTTTACATGAAATATTTGTGTGGAATTAATCAAATGTTTACATACCTCGACATGCTTTCTTCATTTCAGACATCTCACATGTGGATTTATGTCAATGGGCGATGTGGTGGTGAGGCCACCACCATCATCTTCATCAACACCATCAACAGCACCGCCAAGTTAAAACTGATCTGTCCAAAAAATGCAGCAAGCACTTTGAATTTGACTGACAGGCAAAGGAGGAGCGGTTCACTGTGATTGGTTTATCTTTTGTGAGGAACACGCATTTTAGAGAAGAAAAGAAAATTCATCCGTTCTTTAAGTACAATACTGTTACTGTCCACCTCTACATGCCACCAATTATTTCATCTAAAGGCTGTGCTGCCAAAGCTTAAATCTAGCGTGCCGATCATTTTGGTAATGTCACTTCTATTTATTTGACATTATTTCTTAAGTTCTGAATCAAAAACAATACAGTACTATTAACAGTCAAAAATAAGATTTTGAAAAGTAAAAAAAGTGAGTTGTGTTTTTCTTTAAATGTGCAAAGGTGTCCATATTTTTGGCCACAACTGTATGATGATCAGCCTAAATGTACCCACGTCAGGTAGCGATAAGAAACACTTTGTACAAGGTAGAGAATTATAGCCCTATAGTTAATCTTGTGTTTAATGTGCATGCGTGCATATATGTGCCCTTTAATGTAATTTATACTGTATGTGATAAATGGATGTTTTTAAAGTTTGAATTGTATCAACAAGTATGGACCATGGTCCAGAATGAATTGAATCGAGTGATTGACAAAGAAAGGCAAGCCCTCCATCACACTTGAGGCCCTCATGACCAGTAAGAGAGCACTGATGGTAAACCTGAATACACTCTGAGGCACACCATTGTCTGGAATCACATTTAGCATGCATGCATTTTAAGATATTAACATGCATGGATTTGCAACAATAGCCGTGGCTGTTGTTTTCTGGATCTTCATTAATTCTGTAATTGTTCGCTGCCAGTGATTTACTGCCAAGATTTGTAAACATCAAAGCATTCTCTCTTTTTTCTGAAACCGGACCCAGCCCATTAAGTTAACATGCATATTGCATCTTGAGCTACATAAGTTGCCTCATTAATTGTGAGAGGCAACAACAGCGTCTGGTTGTTATGGGTATAGAAAGCAGTTTGGCGCTCTTAGCTTGTGTGATCATGGCGCCTGCTCGTCATCCCGTACGTATGTTCAGCGCGTGTGTTGCTGATTGTGGACGAGGGTAGGGATGCGTATGTGATGGTAATGCAGCCTTCAGTGCTCTCCTTGCCCATTAATAACCAGGTTCTCTTTGATGTGGCCTTGATGAATGAGGTGGCCCCTTTTTTGACATCAGTTGCGGCATGTAAATTTGACCGCTGTGTTATCTCCTTAACTGCTCGAGAGTCCACCTGAGTTTGTCCATCTGACAGATAAATTAAAGAACCTAGAAATGCAGATTTTTTTTTCTTTTTGATCAACATGTCACAGTGCGCACGCACCTGGTGCACAGGTGGCACAGAATGAATACTGATAACACTATGTCCATTTCAAATGATGGTAAATGCACACTCAGTGTTTAGCTTGCACTGCCATAAGCAACAGATATGTTTTTAAAAAGATTAATAATAAATGAGATATCCTGACCTTTGTTCTCAGGTCCACATGTTTCAACACTACTCCCCCAGATTGTAAAATAACATGTCGCCTCCTGGCCTGAGCCAAATCAATATGCCATAATCAGGGTTTGGAAGCTCCCTTCAGAGCCACAAAAGATATTATACAACTGCAGTGATCAGTAACTGAACTTGATGTGTAAAATGATCGCCTCTTTAATGTGCTTTATTTTGTCATTAATAAACCCATTGATGAGTAAGCTGACAAGTGAGGTATGTTTATAAAGCTACTATAGTCAATATTGTTTTATTTACAGTGCATTGAATGAAATGAGAGGGGTCACTAGTGTCATCAAACCCACAGCATTACCACAACTCTGCATCTGGCCTCAGCTCTGCAGAGCGCTTTAGCATCTTTCAGCTAATTGTTTTGGATCACTGTCATGGCTGTCATCAGGGTCATGGGCAGAAAAAATAGCTCCTTATAAATGCTGAACTGTGTGTGTATATTAGCAATTGTTCCATCCCCATATCAATTTCACAAAGGTGATAATTTTTCACTGTTTTGTTTGCAACTTGTTTTTGCTGCCCCCATGTAGCAAATATAAGGTTTGACTTATACAAACCTGATCCCAAACAAGATGGGATGCTGTGTAAAACATAAATAAAACAGAATGAGATAATTGGCTAGTCCATTTAGATATCTACTCAACTGAAAACAGCACAAAGACAATATATTTAATGTTTAAACCTCATCAACTTAATTGATTTTTGTAAATATCTGCTTATTCTGAATCTGATGCAGCAACACGTTTCAACCAAGTTGGGACAAGAGCAACAAAGACAAAGAGAAAGTTGTGGACTGCTCCAGAAACACCAGTTTGGATCATTCCACAGGTAAACAGGTTGACTGGTAACAGATGATAGTATCATGATTGGGTATGAAAGGAGCATCCTGGAAAGGCTCAGTCGTTCACAAGCGAGGGTGGAGCGAGGTTCAACACTTTGTGATCACATGACTGTATAAAGAAGATTACTACATCGAATGATTCACATTGATTCACGATGTCGGCTCATGCACTGACAACATTTTACCTTGAGCTGTGCTGAGAGCTGCCTGTAGCCTTTGAGCAGCGCAGCACATGCTTCGAATGTACAAGTAAAAAAATGAAGTCATTGGAAGAACTACTTGCAGCAGCTTGTACTGGGGTGTAATGCTCATTGCCTGATGAAGTTATTCATAAGGTCAGTCTCACATTAGATTGTGTGGTCAGTTATAGTGACTAATGTGTGTTAACTTTCCACCGTAGGAACAGTGGGGCCAGATAATCTTCGAAACGAGCCACAACTTAGCCATGCACGTGCATCATAGGTTTGCTCCAGTTCTTTAACAAATAGCACAGCACCTCTGGTCTGGAGTGTAGCCCAAAGACCAGACCTTTTACCCCTAACCCTAATTTCTATAATATAATCTGTAAACATACAACCCATGTAACCACTTTTATACCCTAAAGGTTGTTTAGAATAGCCATCTGTTGTGCTGCTCACTGAACGTCCCACAGGCCTGTAAAGAGCACCTGATCAGGCTCTTGACCTTGTGTTGAATGCTCCCTATGCTTTACTCCACTCCAAACCCAAATCTCCATGACAGAATGTCGTTCAGGTCTGATTATTTAATAAAAAATATATATATATGTGCAAGCAGCACAGATCAATCAATACAACTGAGGACAACACTGTCAGAGTGTTTGTGTACCTGTCTTAGAAATATCATACTGTGTGTTTGTGTGTGTACGAGTGCGTCGTCTTCCGCTGGCTGCATATGGGTGGATAGCTCATTATCTATTGTCTGCAGGCACAATGGTGTGGAGGCCAGGCCACGCTGGCCAAACAGCCCCCGGGGACAATACCTGTAAACAGCGAGCAACCTAATTGAAAGCGCTGCCCAGCATCACCACGCTGTCTCACAGTGACGAGGCTGATGAATAGGGAGGTGGGCTTTTGAAAGGAAAAGCTTTATGTGTTGAAAGGTGGGAGTTTATTCCAAACGAAAGGTTGCAGCAGTGAAAGTGTAACCTCAAACAAGTCTGATTTTGTTGTTGTTGTTGTTGTTGTTTTTGTTGTTTTTGCCTGGCTGTCAAACTGCAGGTGTTCTTATCAATACTAATTTCAAAGTGGACGTTGTTTGGATGCACTGAAAAGAAAAAAATGTATTGGCCCCACTGACATTAGATAACTGTACAGTGGTGATTAGACATGTTAGCCACATGAACTACAGAGTAACATGATGCATTGATTTGCTACCTTTTAAAATGTTACGCGTCAGCTCACTAATGCATTTAGCCTTAATGTTGATTAGTAACAATGCTACCTCATATGAGCCTCCAGGCACTGAAGTCAGAGATATAATCGTCCTGTACGTCCCAAATGAGGCCTATATGTCCTTTAAATGACATACTCGACTGTGGAAATGTCTGTCATGTAGGTCAGTGAGTCTACATCCATCCATCACCTCCGCCCACCAGGATTTTAAACAAGACGAGAGAGAGGGAGCGAATCTAAAAAAAGAGCTTTGCTTTGCTCACGCTTGGCTGCACGTGGGCTAAGTAACAGTAATCCAATCAGATAAAAGACTAGTCAACATACAAGTTTTGCCAAACATCTCAGCCGCTGTGTGCCCACCACAAATTCACTAGTTTCCTGTCAGCTTGCAGGCTTCCGTTACACTGAGCTCCGACGCTGTGGACTTAATTCTTTTGACGCTGTTCTTTAAGTGTGTTTTGCGATTAAGCTCAGATTTCTGCCTCTGTTTCCTCTCATGCACAATAAAGAGTGTCTCCCGCTCTGTCTCCATATATCTTTTTTCTCTCTCCCCAAGCTGCTGCTATGCTTGTTCTGATTTGTCCTTGTTTGCACAGTGAGCCTGTATTCAAAGCCATGGACTGGTATGGTACTGTGGCGGCATCTCGCGGACGCTGTTGCTCAGCTGCTGAGCTTCACTGACAGGTCGTCTTGCAGGTCAGCGAAATCAACATGCTCAGATAAAACACTGGTGAAACAAAGGTGAAAATAAACAGGTACCATCCTACGTGTTCTGAATGCCTGAACATGGACTGCATTAACTGCATTGTGAAGGAGAACTGTGGCTGCACATACTGCACGCGCTGCATCTTTAAATTTGAAACACTGTGGCTACGTGCACTCCACCGAAGATCAATTGACCACTCAGCCTGTGAAAACAGTTTTATGTATGATGTCTCAGATCTTAGGTAGGTGCTGGCATCTGTACATAACGTAACACTGATACAGATATTTGTTTTTATTCAATGGTCTGGATGAATACTCGATTCTAATTGGCCGCAGGGTGTTCATTAATTCCTTATAATGGACATTGTCAAGCATTATCTCTTAGCCTGTAAAATAAGTTGTTCAAATTTAGAGAGCGAGCAAGCGAGGAGACTGAAAGAAACGCACCACTAATGACGGATTTTATGTGTATTATTATCACAGAGTGACCTACGACACAAAGTGTTCATCATCCGGACAACGTGTCCACATCCAGATCACATTTTAACCCAGGTGTAAAAAGGGGGTGTAGAAGTGAGGATAGCTCCACCTCTGCTGCACAGATTCTGGTCACTCTTTTTCTGTAATCTTTATTTGAAGTTTATGGTCATGCAATTCTGAAATATACCTTTATTCTTTTTTTTCTATATTTCTTTTCCTTTATCTAACAGGGGAAACATGTCAGTGAGATGTGAGATTTTTTCAAGAGAGACTGGGGAAAGAGTGCAGAACAACTTGGTTAGTGTCAGGAAGGTGGGATTTAAGGGGAATCTAAGGAATCTATGGGTTGAAGCCCGATGCAGACACTCAGGGTGCAGATATAATTTTAACACATTTATTTATCTCAAGGACCAAAACCAAGGAAAACCAAAACTCTTGCTACTAGGGAAAATACAATAAAAGGAAAACTCACAGGGGGCATGGCACGGACATGAACACAGACGTGAACATGAACTAAGAAAACACTACAATGAACACTTACATGAAATAAGACTCGGACATGACAAAGGAATCACAACGACAAACACTCACTATGGGGGCTAAGGCTATGACTATGGCAAAGGCTGTGGATGTGGCTGTGGTTGTGGTAGACGGCAAGGAAACAAGACGTTAAGCTAGCGCAGTCAACACTGATGACGGTGGAACACTAACATAAAACAAGACATGAACATGAACAAAGACAAGAAACAACTTATACTGGCAAACAGAAGACAAAGACAAGCCAGGGAGACGATCACATAAAACACGGTGCTGACATGAACAGAGAAAACGCAACAAAGAACACTTACTATGGGGGCTATGGCTAGGACTATGACTGTGACTAACAGCAAGGGAAATTACAGACCAGGTAACGCAGACAACGACCCAACAAAGACTGGGGGGAAGACACGGACTTAAATACACAAGGCAGGAACACTAATGACACACAGGTGAAACACATCAGACAATCACACGGGAGGGAAAACACAGGAAGTAAAGCAACACAAAGACACATAACATGAACCTTCAAAATAAAACAGGATGTAACAAAAACCAGGCAAGGACAACACACAGTGGGAAACTTAACAAAAAACTGACGTGCATGGCACGGGTCATGACAGTTAGGCTTAGGACACAATCATGGTTTGTCTTGAAATAAGAATGTGTGTAAGTGACTTCACTTACGAAAGACATCAGTGTTTACCTTTGGTCTCACATGGAACACACAGTCTCATGGATGAAACCATCCAACCACCCCAACTGCCTCCATGGGCGGACTCTTCTCACTCTTCATACTACATTATCAGTATTGAGGGGTGAGAATGAGCAGTTGGCAGAAGTCTATCAAACGAATCTGCATGTTGATAAATGACTTTAAAAGGGCACCCAGTGTCTTAAACAGTGACTCATAAAGCTTCTTAATGTGATGATTTGGGAGTGAGACCAGGTTGGCTGAATCAGACTTCAATGTGACATCAGCAGCTCTGTCCTGGCCTGTGGAAGTTTATGTTAGAGTATCCACAACACATCAGTTGACATTAGCCTGAGACTGATAGCTGTAGCCTCAGTCTTTCAGCGTTATCCGATGCATGTAGCCATCAAATGCATATTAAAGACCATTTCACAGTGTTCTCATTTCAAAACATTGCCTCTGTGTGAAACTAAGGAGCCATTGTTACAGAAAGTACTTTAATTTCAAGTGTTATCCGCCATGTTCGCCTTGTAAACTGCTGTGGTGGAGTGCAAAGCTTGACAGGCATCGGGACAGTAACAGAGCTTCACAGTGGTCCATTAATAGATTAATGAAACCAGTGTTTGTTCAATAAGTCTTGTTGATTTGAGGTCCACTAAACTGCATCACAACCCAGATTTTTTTATCTGTCCATGTCTGTCTCTGTCTCTCTCTCTTTCATTCCTTCCACTTCCTAAACTGACCAGCCCCACTTCAGTCAAAGACACAACTCTTGCTGCTTGCGGCGATGCCCCCCAGATGTTCTTTAGTCCAGATCTTTGTCCACAGAAAACGGGGAGGGGTTATCATGTGTCTAACCATGCTGGTCTTTCTGGGTCGGTCAGCCTCTCTCTCCCTCTCTGCTGCTGCTGTTTCAGTTCCCCGAGGGCACCGAGTCTGGTCAGCGAGGCCACATGGCCTCAGGCTACGGGTAAACTCGGGCAGGTCTTGGGCCAGAGGTGCCACCTCAGATTTGCAGTTAGTTGGTCTGAGGGGCCTCTGTGATGGGCCTGGATGTGATCGGATCCGAGTAGCACTAATCCACTGGGCTGGTTGGGGCGGGTTGGGACTCTGGTGTCCCATTAAGTTTGGCCTGGAGGATCATAAGTCTGGACTAGCTTTGGGTAATGTGATCCGAAGGTCCACAGTGCATAGATACTCGAAAGACTACCAAGGAAGAGAAGAGCCATTAGGCTATCAGAGTGACAGAGAGAGAGAGAGAGAGGTAGGATGGTGAGGAGATTAGAGATTTTTCCAGGCAGGAAGTACAGCTGTCGAACATTCATACAAACCTCAAACTTCTGGACTGATCATTGACTGGAATATTTGAGAGTCCTTTCAGCATGGTGTAGTAATGCACATGCAGGTTTTTAGGTAAAAAAAGAAACTAATATAAAGTATCATGAGTTAAATGTGTCTCAAATATAAAATATGGAAGTGCACTATTATATATTAGATCATCATTATTAGTTGCATTCATGTTTAGGTAGCATTTTACTATTCTAACTGGTCAAGGTGAGGTCATTTTAGTTACTTTATGTACTGTTGACTAGCTTTATCTCTAACAATGTATCATACTTCCTCAGCTTATCATGTTTTTTTCATGTAAAACTATTTTTTATAAAGTAAGTAGAAACTGTAGCTGCTTAGGAACTGCAGTGGAATAAGAAGTACAATATTTCCTTCTGAGCTGTGCAGTAGAAATATAAAATGACTTGTAAGTGGAGTACAACCCACGATTCCTAAAAAGTTGAAAGAGTTTCTGTGTAAAATTGAACTAAAAACAGATTACAATCATTTGCAAACAAACTGTGTTCACCAACAGCAGTTTTACAAAGTGTTCCTGAGTCCATGCAGTAATCTCCTTTATACAGTCATGTGTTCACAAGGTGGTGAACCTCGCTCCAGCCTCGCTTGTGAATGACTGAGCCTTTCCAGGATGCTCCTTTCATACCCAATCATGATACTATCCCCTGTTACCAATGAATTAATAACCTTTGTAAAGCTGATATGGTGAACGTGTTCGCGAGCAACTGCTAATTCATGTTAAAGCGCTCTGTAGAGCTGAGGTGAAACGCAGAGTTTGAGGTAATTCTGTGGGTCTGAGGATACTAGTGACCCCTCTCATGTCATTTGATTCATTGTAAATATAAAACTATTGGCTATAGCAGTTGTCACTTTCCACATATATTTCTTTTCTTTTCTTTTTTTTTATTTCTTTATTTCTTTACATCAATTGCTGCAGTTTTTCAGGGTACTACTGTCTAAAAATGTCTGCATGCTTTAAACAACATCTGGTTGTAAATTGGTCAAATTTTTACCTGGTAAACTAACATTTCAGAACTCCTCTTTCTCATTGACACAAGACCATTTACAGGTGAGTAATTTAGGATCAGAGGATGCTCAGTGGTTTAAGCCTTTCTTAGTTTAACATACATACCTTCAATGCAAACTCATACCCTGCAGGCTACATTGCTCAAATTAAAACTGATGTAATCAGATTCAATTATGTCCCGTTCTTTTGTGTTTGAGGGTTTAGCTCATGATATTAATTGGGTCCCATCATAGCCCACTTTATTGAACATGACAGTCCAAATAGGCCCTATGGAGGAAAGAGGAGGACTGGGAAGAGGAAAAAAAGGAATAATTAAAATTAAATTACTGACCAGTTAATTTGCCAATTATGGTCAATTAGCCAGCACGTGGGGAAGTGTGAACATTTTAGCAGGCCATGATCCTCAAATGAGCGTTTTGACACGGTGACCTGTTCAAGCCTTCAGGGAGCAAATGGATGTTGAGGAGCAGTGCGTGGTGTGGGGCCAGACCTCTCACCACCTCACAACACACACACACACACACACACACACACACACAGATGTATAATCTGAAGTATACCAACTCTCTGCCTTAATTTAACTTAGGCAGGTGCTCCATCCCTCTCAGGGTCTTCTTCTTCTTGATTTATTGGCTGGTACCATTTGAGTGTGTGACTCCTCCTCACTAGATAATGTTCAACATACTGCCATCTGCTGGACCGGAGGGGAATATAGCAATGTAACGCGTCAAATATGCAGTTATGCATCCCGTCAATGTGTGGTGTCTGTGGTGTCTGAGTCTGCATTCTTGAGTCCTGAAACCTCGTGCCTCCGGGCTTGTCATCTAGAGAACGCGGATGTTGATAACATGCCACCACGGGCTCAGAGGGGAATAGCACCAGCATATCATAACAAAATATTGGAATATGAACGAGTTTCGCCGCAGATTATGCGTTATATAGAGGCTGCGCATGGATGCCCCGAGTACTCGCATTATACGGATATACGCGCCGCTCCTCTGGTGCTAATTTCTTCAAAACGACTCCAAATGCCACCAAAGTTGTCTGGGTGAGTAAATGGGTGTATTTAATGCTACAAATAAGGTCCAGGTTGTAAGAAAACGAAAGTTATCCTTTAAAGCCAACCTTTCAGTTTTTTATTAAGGTTAGAAATTTCGGAGAAAATATATAGACAGGAGGACAATAGGAGAGAGTAAGGGTAAAATATGGGAGAATCATAGGAAATGTGACTTGAAAATATCTATGAAATACAAACATTTGATTTGGACACCTGCTGTTGCAGCTCGACGTCACAGTGGAAAGGCTAACTGGCATCATGGATGATGGGAGCCCAGTATTTAGATTCAAACCGAATCTTGCGCTCAGGTGAGATTTACAAGGCCTGACGAGGTCCTTGCACCATTTCATTGTTCAGGTTTTCATCTTTACATAAAGTCTTTGCTCACCCACGTGGTCAGGTCCCAACAGTAGGCTGCGGGCTTTGACAAGGAAGAGGAATAAACAAGACAGTATCTCTGGTTCTGCTGCATCAATTGTATCATTTTTTGCAAGCCTGACAGTGTTGCAGGAGTGCAAGGAGTATTCTTTCAAGTTTAACCTCTTTACATACAGTTTTCCCCTTCTTAGCCATGCTAGCAGTGTGGTTCTAGCAATGGCAACATCGGCTGGTCGCTCACTCTACGACTTTGGTCCAGACTGAAATATCTCAACAATAATGCAAAGAATTGCCGTTAGAATTAGTAAAGACATTCACGGTGCCCAGAGGATTAACCCTACTGACCTTTAACCTGACTGCAAGTTTATTTAAGTTTATTTTACAGACACTTTGGTTTCTGACCAGACACCTTCAAAATTAATGACATTCCCATCAGCCTCCCATCAACTTTGTATCGACTGGCCGACCATCAATAGATTGACAGATACATTACAAGTTTTGGGGAAAGATTAGCCTAGCTTGCAGCTTTCATGAATGAAGTTTGGAAAATAATGTTTAGAGACTCTTAAGGTCGGGCTTTGTAGCAGCTCCTCGGTTACTCCTGAAGATTTACAATATTATGGTCATTGCTTGCCCCAGAAATTGATTGGTGTCTACTGATCTACTCACTTACACATTGCATAAAATGCTTCAAAAACATTTATTGTGGGCTGGAATAACTGTAGGAATCGTATACATATGAAAAAAATACATCCATGACAGATTTAACTGTGACTCAGATATAACAATTACATTCATATCAGATGAACATGCCCAAATAGTCATATCCAGATTAGTAATTAAACTGTGTACATTCAAACGAATTAAGCCTAGAACAGATCTTGATTTAAAATCAGCAGGTAAAGGTAAAAATTTAAGCTTCCCTAGTATTACGAGTTTAATGTCAGCAGGGCAGGGTTAGGCATGTTGCTGGAAACCAACAATAACGGAAAAATCAAGAATCTCAGCTTTGCCCCACTGCAAGGCAGCCCCTGTTTTTTTTTAATTTACCGCTTTAACAAAAGCACAGACCAGCAGAGAAGTCTTCAAGTGTCTCAGATTCTGCCTGCGCGATTCACATGGAAAAGCAATGGTCACCACACTCTCCTGATGAAGATTGGTTAGCCTCAAGTTCAGTAAGAGAAGAGCAATAAGCAGTGACTTCATCATCGGTGCTGTAGTCCAGTTTATGGAGTAAAATGGTTTATGGACACCTGAGTCAGAGGTTGTATGGCAGCAGGGCAGCAAGCACACTGGGGGAAGCAGAGGTAGACAGACCCTGCAGACAGTGCTGATTACAGCTCAGCTGTGTGTGTTCTAGGATCACAAAAATACAGTAAATAGACACTTGTCTACAGAAAAAACAGACATGGAAATGCTAAAGCATTGCAGTTGTCTTTTTACTGCCCTTATGCATACCGTGCACAGAAAAGCTAATTGTTCATTTCAGAATAAAAGCTATAGATCACCTACACTAGCAGGATTTTTGAGCTTCAAAATACAAGTGTAATGAAGTCCTTGTGTTATCTGTTTCTGCTGGAGAGGCAGACTACAACAACCTGCCGTGAGAGAGCATAGTGGCACTCGTGCTGTGCTCTGTTCCAAACATAACAACTTTCGTATGGCTCAGAGGTTATTGAAGGGATGAACATTAAACGCTTCACTTCCCCACAGTAATAAGCAATGTTAAATAGTCACAAACGAGCCGACGATCCAAATGAAAGTCTGTGTCAAAAAGGCAGCGCATTAATTCCTGCTGGTGATTTTGGTCTTTTGTACATCAGAATATTCGTTGCCAAAGACCAAACAGACAAAACAGTTAGATAAAGTACTGTTTCCTTATCACATTTTGGGTGAATAAATTGCTTTCTTCTTCCGCCTTGATGAGAAGACCTGAGAGGAGTGAAGTCAACCATAACCTTACGTCTTGTTAGGGCACAGCCAGCGTTATCTCTCCAGCAGAGATCTGAGGCAGCAAGACATTCAGCATGACACCAGCTACGCAGAGAAGAAGATAAATCCTTCTCAGCGAGCTGCAGCCTTTTGTTCTTCTATTTACACCAGTTTACCAGTTTCCCCCCTCATCGGAATTCAAAGGTTTTTGGGTGCACAGTGTATCAATTAAAGAGCTCGTTCTGTCCCCTGAAGCGATGTTGCGAGTGCAGGTCCAAATATTTGGAGAGAAAGGTGATTTGGTGTGGCAGAGAGGCCATTAGCAGGGCTAGAAAGATCCCAGTGGCAACAACAGCAACACCCAAACCCCTCACATCCGCCATATACACATGTTTACACAGTCTCATTGTCCATTTCTGCCACCTCTAACCTTAATGACATCTAGAAACTAAATGTATTAGAAATCTCCTAAAATCATTGCCTGTGGTCAAAAGTAGGCTGAATGTGTCATTGTTGTAGTTTTCTCCTCTGAAAATTTTGTTGTGGCACAAACCTTGAAGCGGTGGTGAGCTTTATTTGCAGTTAGATAAAGGAATACTTGTATCCCAAGACCACAGTGTGACCTCCTTCATAGCTCATGGATTGATTTTATTCAGAAGTGGGGAATTAGCAAGGCCAGTGTCAATTGTTGGAAAAGTTCTTTGAGAGAGCAGAAAAATAATCAAAATAGCCCATTTGCCTTGCAATTTCTTAATTTCTAAAGGCAATTTGTCCATACCACTATACAATGCACTCCGCTGTATGGCACGCTTCAATAGGGATGACTGTGTTTACATGATTTTGACTGCTCCTGAGGTCATTTGCATTACTTGGTGCCAATCCTTTCAGTTTCCAGTTCAGTAAGATTCAATATTTCTTTTGACAAGTCATTTGATATCCCTGCAGTTGAGGGATTTCTAAGGGTGAGCCGTCAGGTTCTTCCATATATGAGGTGTGAATGAGCGGGAGATGCATCGACGGACACTCCTCACGGGGCCCTCATTAGAGTGAACAACTCTCCGAGGCCTCGGTGTCCTGACCTTTGTGACCTGCAGCTACACGGCGGCATCAGTCAGCTCTTGAAGCCCCAGGGGCAACACGAACTCCACTAACTCTTGAGCATTCATTACTGGACGGATCATAGTGTTCAAATATTTGTCGACTTCTTGATGCTACTCACAGTTAGAAACTGTGTATGAATAATAATCAGATAACTGTAGTCTTTAACAATTTAATGAAACAAACACAATTTCTCGAGTCTCTTATTTTGAAGGTATTTGTGTGGAAGGTTGCATATGTTTAAAATCTGGCAAATTTTTCCAAAAAATAAAGAATAAACTACAGCACATGGTAGCAGAAATAAACTCAGTCAATCATTATTTTTGAGATTTTCAGAATTTTTGTAATGGCAGTCATTTATATTAATAGTTTAACTAAAATAGCACTAAATTTAACAATAATATGCTGTATTTGTGATAAAATGTTTTGTATTTTCAGTCACCAAAGACAAATTCTTTTTTTTTTTCAGAGTAACTGCAAACACCCTGGCTTGAGGCAATTATCCAATTCTGTAAGAAATAGGAATTAATTCAATTAATTTGGAGTCTGTGCTGATAGTATAGACAGCCTGCCATGGTTTATCATCAGGGCATCACTGTCGTCCAGTCAGATCAGCTGAAGAGCCAATTAGAGCGACGAGACACAGGTTGCAAAACTGGTTAAAGTTAGTTTGAATGGCGAAGCACTGTCGTGTTTTAAAATTCCTGCGAGGTAAAAGACTGGGGAACCAATTATGATAACAAGAAGACTTCCTCAGGAAGGCAATGGAAATAATGAAAGACAGGCTTCCCGTAGATTGCTTCTGCTTGATTTGGTTGGTTTGCTGAGGCCAAGATATTCAAAAACAGCACTTATAGCCTTAAGCAGCATTATTAATTCATAATAGAGAAAGAGAGAGAGAGAGGGAGACAGAGAGAGAGAGAGAGAGGGAGAGAGAGAGAGAGAGAGGGAGCACGGGATGCAAAGCAAGAGGAAGATGTTTCCTTGAACATGCACTTAAATCCAGTCCGATGCGCTTTTGCACAGCGTGGTATGCCTGTCTGAGTTCACAAGCCAATCCTCCCTCCAGGTTTGAAAACTGCTCTGGCCTCTCACAGACCCCAGGGCAAGGCATTCATATGGCGGGCGAGCCGCATATTAGACACATATGGTGCCGAAACAGATTTAAGAAATAAGCTGTCATCAAATAATCAAATCATTCATGTTTCAGAGAGCAATAATGGAGGTATGTGAGCAGATATGTGCGGGACCTCTCCTAGTGGGACGCCTTTGTGTGTGCTTGGTGTGCCTGTGGACAAAGGCTTGTTACTGTCTCCTCTCCTCTGTTCTTCATGGCCACACAGAAAACACTCGCAAACCAGAGAAAATGACAGCTAACAGGCTGGATTCTGGATGCCAGTTGGCCAGTCGATTGAAATCCATTCCAGATCCATTCTTAAGCAAAGCTGATTAGAGGACAATTTCTTTTTGTCCAACTCATATTTCAAGGACAGAGTGAGTGATGTTGATAGTTTTAGTATAACAAAACAGGTTTCAGCTCCTGTTATGTTTCCTCACTTTAATCTCTATTTTATTCATTTTTTTTATATCATTTATTTTTTCATTTGTTCTGTGCCTTGTGGCTGTATTGTGAAGCACTTTGTGGCCTCTGAGCTAGAAAGGTTTGATATAAATAAGCTTGAATTTCTTTTAGTACAGCTTTACTAAAATACCCAGCAAGTGTTCAGCAATCCTGAAATTCTGACCAATGTTTTCAAGTTATTCAATAATGCTTTTAATTTAGTCAGTTTTCCTCTTACAAATACATTCACATTATCTGTGTTTCCTCATAAATACTGCTTCAATCTGTTTTCAGACCAACATAAAGCCCGTGGATGGGCATCAAGCAGTACTGTAACGACTGAAATCAAGTAAGTGCTGGATGACTAAATGTTTTTCTTCCAGTCAAAAGTGGTAGCGAACACTTTTCTCACTGATAAGATGACTGCTGATCAATTCCCACTGGTCCAGATAGGCACTAAAATTAATTAATTAGAGCCTTAGCCGAGCAGTGGCTGGATATGATGCACACTATGCAAGCACTAGAAAAGACAAGCCAGTGCTTCCTGTACCCTGTCTGCACTCATCCCATCAACGTCAGCAGATCGCAGCGTCCTCGCTGGGAAAACGAGCCAGCGCAGAGGAAGAGGGGGGAAAGAACATGCACCACTCCGCCCACCAAACCCCAGGCTCTGCTTTTTTAAACCCGCGCCTCCGCTTCAGCCCGTGCCCCGCCCGCTCGCCTGCTGCCCCCCCCGCAACTCATCCACCCTCCACTTGCAACCCTAGGCCATGAGTCCAGGCTGTGCATGACAGCTCGCAACATCCCCTGCCACAAATGTTTTCCCAAAGCATCCACTTCCGTGACCCTATCAGCAGATAAAACCTCCCCACAACCCCTGATGGAGTGTGCCTCTCACTTTTCTGAATGTGTCAACAATTTCTGGGTGGCTGGCCAGACACGGCGTCCTGGCGATGTCTGCTGTGTGTGTGTGCGTGCGTGTCACTGTGTGTATATGCGTATCCATGTATACGTGTGTGTTTGCGCTTGCCCATGTATGTTTGAATATATTTACGTCTTTGTGTTTTTTTTCTGTCTTTTTCTACATGAAGCAGGAAAAAAATGGCCATGTCATTCTTCCACAACTTAATCAGGAGCTACACACAGGAGAGGGCTGCTGCAGCATGGACCTCCCTGATCATGTTAATGAGGTCCCCTGGCTATGCAGTCATTGAAGTATAATTGACTTGTTCGTCTCTTATCTTCCTAATAGACACTCTGACCCAGAGCACGTTTATTTCGCTATGAGAAATGTCAAGAAGGATTGGAAGTTTCCTCAGTGTGCCCATTAAAACTGAAGGCATGCCACCCTGTCTCCGGCCAGCCAGGGCCGCCATTGGCTCCCTGCCTCATTATGCAGATGCCAAACGTAAATAAATGATTTGCAGATCACTGCTGCCCCCACCATTCTCTCCCCGTCCTCGCCTTGTCCCCAAACTGTGGTCTTCTCTCCTCTCTGGAAAGGAGGACAGGAAGGAGGGAGGAAGGGAGGGAGGAGAGGAAAACACGAAACCGTCCTAGGAGCACCATGACGATACGTCTCTCTGGAGCACAATAAATAATACATAGGTAGTAATTCTAATAAGACATGTCCCTGACTTGAAAACCTGGCGAAGCGCATTGATGTTGTTACAGCCACGTATGTCTCCTGGCTTTCAGGACCCATCAGAATCAAACGGAGCCGTGTGTGATGCGAAGGGACCAAGAGGCAGGCTGCGTCAGTTGGCGCCAGGCGAGGGCGAACCAGTGACTGTGGTCACACGCTTGTAGATATGAGGGGGAACATCTGTGCATATCAGCAGCCTATAGCCTCCCTGCATGTCCACCATGTCTTCTCGGGCCAGTCGCAAAGTCACAGAGAAATTGCTTTTGGTCACAAAGCATCGTCTTCCTTCGAGAAGCCTAGTTTCTGCATGCCATAGCTTATGTATCTCTAGTCTCCTGAGATTCATAAAACAACTCGTGTTTTAACAGGGGGGGCTTTAGAAACTGGATCACTTGATTGACTAAATAGTTACAGATCTGTCAGCCTCTATTAGCCCAGCTCTGCAGCCCACTCTTTGTTTAAACATCAGTTATTGGCCATCGTTTCATAAGTTGTATGGTTCTACATACACGCACCCATTAGCTAAATACACCTAATTTTAACAATATGATATAGTTAATCCCTTAAGTGGCAGTGGCACATGTAGCATTAGTAAAATAACAGTCATCCTTTGACATTATCTGACACATTAGAGCATAATCAGTACATGTATCCATGTTGAAATGGTCATGCTAAAGAACAGACACGGCACAGGGACTTCAGTCTCCACTGGGCCTTTTAATCATAGAGGTCGATGCTGTCTGCCTTCCTTTGACAGTTTCCATCTGGCTGTGCCGCTAAAACAGACATGACTGATTTCGTGTGGTGGAAGGTGACTAGTGAAACTGACTTTTTAAATCTTTTACTAAAACATTAAAGTGACACAAACCTAAGTTGGTCAAAGGCTGTAACAAACTGTATTGTTGTTCTGCCCTTTATTCAAAAGGAACACACATAAATAGGTATGTGTATAGGCAAACAGTACATCTATATAATACAAAATATCTGAATTCTCTCTATCTATCTATCTATACACACACTCACATGCATATATCTGTATACATAGTATGTTGAGATATATATTAAGTACAGTGAAATTTATTTGTTTTGTTGGCTTTCAAAGTACTTAAATTTATCTAAAATCATAGAATCGTCCAAATTAATACCAACCATGTGTCTTCTTGAGTGTTCAGCATCTTCAGATTGCAAAAACTCAGAAATACAGAAAAAATCCATACCACATGGCCTCATTGTCCTTTTCAATTACATTTTTCTTCCAATATGAAGGTCTTGAATGCTGTGTCTCAACCTTGTCCACGCTGCTTGGTTGTCTTGAATCTGCTTCAACAGCAAAACAGATGGAACATGTGTGAAATCAAACTGCTCAAGTCATTGCAACCGCCCACATTCCCAGAAAAAAGTGGCTCCTGAGTGTCCTCAGTCGAGCTGCTGCAGTGTACAAACACACAGTAATTATGTTATCAGTCACACAAGTGATTGTATTTGTAGAGGGCAGAAAAATGTTCCATATTTTCAACATGCAACAACATACAAACCTCAGCGCCATTGATAAGAATGCAATAAGCGCATAGCTGTCTACCTCACTTTATATTTGTGAAAGGCCAATACAGATCCGTCTGTCATTTCTCCTTATTTAGCATGCATTAATGAGATGACTGTATCTGCCTTGTGCGCCCCCTGAAATTTTTATTTTCTGATCAGCTTCTGTGTGATCGTGGCACTGGCTGTGCCTTGACTTGGAGACATCATTATAGTAATTACCACAAGCTCTAGTAGTTGCAGGCAAATAATTCTGCCGGCATCATTTTTTTCCTCCCCTTTGCTGCAGCTCCACAGAGGAGGGGAAATTACATTTTTCACCAAGCCTTTCTGTTGTCTGTATTGTGACAGCGGTCGTACTCCATCACGTAGCCCCTCTCTCAGCTACGAGTATCCTGCAATCGGAGTAATGGTGAAAGAAGATAAAAAAATTAGAGCAGTGGAAACAGCCTATTTACCATGCAGTCCCATACCACCTTTAGCTTGTGAATAGAAGAATAGGTTTAGCTCAGTGGCTACCTT
Organism: Chelmon rostratus; assembly: GCF_017976325.1. Classification (NCBI taxonomy): domain Eukaryota; kingdom Metazoa; phylum Chordata; class Actinopteri; order Chaetodontiformes; family Chaetodontidae; genus Chelmon; species Chelmon rostratus. The sequence continues at coordinate 24,114,470 of NC_055665.1, forward strand.
TCATATGCATTCATCTCGGTGGGGGTTCACAGATCATTTTTAATTAAATGTTCCAGATCTGGATTTTGGGGATTCATTAATTAATTCAATTTTTCCAATATTGCAGTTGCGACAAGTTGATAATCTGCTTCTTGATTCATCTCATCCCGCCAAATTTTAATTCTTTTATTTGACGGTTTATATACGATATTTCAAGGAAAGCTTCGTGCAGGCAGACGTGTGCCTTGAATGACCGGTATCCATTTGTTCTGTGACCTGTGAGCCCATTTTTAACTCAAAAAAGGCCAACTGTATGAGAAAAAGCCTCCAGTGGTAGAATGTGTAGAATGAAGTTCTGACAGAATCCTTTTCATGTTTTCTTTTCTTTTCTTATTATTATGTGTGCGAAAACAAATCGGACTTTGCTGCGATGTACTCTGACCTGCATAAAAAAAAACATGGGTGAAGCATCTCTGCCGCTGCAGACCCTTTGACCCTTGGAGATGTCGTGCTGGAGGGATGCATGAACGGTTTGAGGTGCTGCAGGTTGGAGGAGTACGGAGAAGCTTTTTATTTATTTTTTCTTGATTATACAACCCAGTGGCTCACCCACATCTCTCCTGCATCACAACCTCAAAGATCAATAGAGTTTTTTTGAGAAATGCAAACCAGAGAACAAAAAAAGACCCCAACCGCCATCATTGTAGTGTCTACAGAGAATTTAAATGTAAATTTTTACCTATTTTTCTTATTCTATTCCAAGTTTGCTCTCACTGACGTAGTCTATCGTCCCTTTTTTAGTGACCAGCATATCCAAACCAATTGTTGAGCGTGTAATAACAAATATAATTAGCATATCTTTTGTCTTTAAAATGATTTTTGATTAAGCACTAAAAACTGCACTTTGTCACTGCGCTGAAGTGGGCTCGAGTGTTAGCTTGTGTGCAACATTTCTGAAGTGCCATTGTCGTTCCTCACTTGTTGTGAGCCATACTAACTCTCTATTTAACAGACGGACAATTAAGAGAGATGCAATTAATGCAAAATAGATAAAGGAGAACTGGTGAAAAGAAAGGCATGAAGAAAACCCAAACAATAGTGGGATAATATTGGCTGAAAAACACATTATGTGAAGCTGAATATCAGCAACCACTTCACACACAAACACACACACGCGAGCTCAGGAGGGACTGAAGTGTACGCTTTATATCAGCAGCGTAAAATTGAGAGTCTGTCCCCTCAGATGGTCAGGGTGAGAGTCTGTTTGTTAAACCTGACTGTAATTTTGGAGAGCGAGCTGGATAATTTTTCCACTCTGTAATTAGGTATTCAAGCCAAGGCCGAGCTGGTCACTGTCCACATCTTCTGTTCAAATTAGCCAAAAATTGAACAATTTGTTTCTCCTTTCAAACCCCAAATCATCCCCTAATCTAATAGTCATTTACATTCACAGGAGTGACAGCAAGTGACACTGATAGACCTCCTACCGCAGCTCTTCACAACACAAGTACATCACAATTGCACTGCTGATAATCACCACTGGCAATTAAGAGGTAAAGGTGCCATGTGTAGCAGTGTGCTTTTTATGGACGACTACATTTCTCCTGTCTTACTCTCTGTAGTTTTGCCTCAATTCAACACATCATACTAATACCATGAAACCTAAACTATGTACTTATTCTAATCCTTTATATACAAGACTCTTACTTTATTGTATTGTATTAGGCTCAGGTGTGTGTCAGTGGATGCCGAACTGTAAAATGCTGCATTCAATTTCAAATTCGGAAACATGGAATTATATTAAAAATCAAAACATGGTCCAGGGATTTCTTATTTTATTTTGAGCTTTGAAATCATTGCCCATAGTTTCTTTAAATTTTTCTAATTGTGACTTTATTTATATTGTGCATTTTTGTCTATTAGCACCGCACTCAAAGATACATTTAGTATGCATACTGAGATCCTGTCATTTGTCCCTACTCAAAAATCATTAGTATGTAGTGTCCTTTTTTCTTTTAATAAAGGGATTTTATCTTTCCTAATAACATAAAATACATTTAAAAAATGATTTACTTTTAGTGTAAGCTGAAATAACTCCCAGGCCCTAACCTTCTTGGTATGTTGTGAAAGTTGTGTCGCAAACTTCCTGTTTCGCTATCAAGAAGCACTAGAGCTGACCTGCAAACTCTGACCCAGTGTCAAGAAATGTAGGCTGTCAGTGTTTTTAGTGATGGTCTAATGTCATGTTGTCTCTCCCTTGTGCTCTGTATTCTGATGTTATTCTGATGTTCTTTGTATGCTTCAACCAGTCAAACAAAGTGTCATGACGATGGCTGAAGTGTCAGTTGCTGATAGACATTACATGGAGCTCGTCGGTTGTGTGACTTCTTTCTGGTTCTCTGGTGATGTCTGTGTCTGTTGATGTCTGTGTCTGTTGTTGGAGAACACGAAAGAATCACAGAACCAATAGAGACGTTCTCCTGAACAGATGCATGTCAGTGCCTGCAGACCTGAAATCAGTCCTGAGGGGAAAAATCAGGAGGTCAAAGAGCACATGCCACCCTGATCACAAACATCGCCATGTTTTGCCGTCTTCCCCACAGAAACATGGATGTGCACACACACACATGGACAGTTGTGTTTCTATCACTGTAGAGGACATTACATAGACATAGGGCTTGCATTTTGTCCCCATGAAGTAGGCAAGTTCCACAACATGAGTAATACATGTACACACAAACACACACACACACACACACACACACACACACACACACTAATAGAAACAGAACAATAAGTGAAAACTGACATTCAGAATTATTCAAACTGGGATGCACATGGAGATTCACAGAGTACAAATTGCTGTAGTGGTTTTCAGCGCTGATAAAGTGTGTTAGAATAAAGCTGGCGCTCTGAATGCACATCATGTTTGTATTTTCATACTTACCCTGAAGTGCCTGTGCGCTGAATTGAAAAGTTCATACTGTCTGCTCTTCAGACGCGCCAAGGTGTTCCCAGTGAAGGGTCATGTTGTCATGATAGCTGAAATGAAACATGCCCTTCTGTTTGTCTCGTTGGTCTTCATCGACTAAGGCCAGAGAGTAAAAGGCACAGAAGTATAAGGCCGTGATAAACACAGACAAAGACTAACCTCTCTTTTTATTGCACATATTCTTGCTCGCTGTTTATTTTATCGCTGTGGCTCAGTTATTATTCTAAGCTTTGGCTTCAAATTGGCAAGTTTAAAGAACTGGTGGGTTTTCATGCAAGTCCACGCATGAATGACCATGAATATATTTTTCTCTCAAGTAACAACAAAACCAAATACATAGTAGGAATTCTGCGTTTTTCACCATGTCACCATTTCATTTTATATATGGAAATATGGTGAAACATTGTCAGCAGCTGTAGTGACAGTTTACCTTGGCTACTGTTTTTATCGGGTCTTATTTATCGTGTCAAAAATTGTCCCCTTTTTGAGCCATAACTCAGTCAAATCTTACCACACAGCCATGATACACATATTGAACACGTATCTTCCAGTGGAAAAAACTCTGGGATCCAATTTAAAATACGAGACCATTGTTCCAAATGGAGGAGTTAAAATTACAGCGGGACCGCAGAAAAACAGAAGGTAATTGCAGCTGTAATTATTATTAGGGTGGGAGTGAAAAATTCCCAACATGTGCACTCTGAATGGAATTAAAATCACTGATCAACACAGATTAAAAAAAAAAAAAAAAACACCTCACCCACAGCTATAAATCCAGTCCAAATGGGGCTGAAGTTTGAGTTTGTGCAGGCAGTGAGAGCCAAAGAGCTGTGCATGTTCCTCTGAGCTAAACCTGTATCACTTCTGTGTTCAGATTGTAAACACTGCCATTGTATTGCAAGGGACTTATCTACAAAAACAACACACATTGACGTGTGTGAGACAGCGACCTTTGCCCTTTCATTGATAACTACAGAGTATTACCACTGGTGTTAGTAATCCCTGTTCGAACCCACGGCAAGTGCCTCTATGTAAAGAGCATGTTTGTTTCTTTTTGTGCATCTGTGTTTGAATGTTTTCATTTGGGTATGAATAGATTATGGATGTGGGGGTGCATGTGTCCTTGAGCGTGGGTGTATATGTGCGTGTCAGTGTGTGAGCAGCAGCGTGTGCTGAACATGTGCTGGCGTTCTCAGAGGAACAGCAGGGCTCTAATAAGGACTAGTCCTGGATGGCAGCTGGTAAACTCTGTCCTCAGAATAGGTGTCCTTTATTCATACACAAAGGAATGCAAATTAGTCCCAGTGCCGAGTGGACACTGAGAACGGATCCACATGGCACACACGCTCACTCTCAAACGCGCATTGAGCATTGCACCGCAATGCAACTTCCCTCAATCAAAAGAAAAACAAGCAGCACTAATGACAAGCCCACCCGCACAGCTGTTTGTGGGTGTGGGTGTGCGTGTGCGTGCGCGTGTGTGAGTCTAAACACGTGCGGTCACCAAGGGTCATTTTCCGCAATGACAACAAAAAGTCTGGTAGACGTCTCAAGAACTCAAACCACACACACACACACACACACACACACACACACCTCATTTTTAAGACCCCACCAGAGAGCTAAGTATGGAATACGTTCTGGTGACCTCATCATTGCTCTTGTGTTTCTTCCAAATGCCTCTCATGCCTTTTCATTTTTTGCAGCTCTAAGACGGCAGATAAACATCTTTTATTGATTCAAACAATATAGCCTCAGCTCTTCAGCTTCATTCTCAAGTTCATATAAATATCAAGTGTGTGAGTTTCAGAGCAGGTCAGATTATACCATTCTTCTAAAGGCATTCAAAATGTTCCAATTTATCTTATTACAATTTTGCGCGGAACTGATTTAATATGCTGTTCATGGTTTAATGGTATGTTAAGAACTGGAGGCCATGAAAACAAGTTGATGGGTTGCGGGAGGGTGGAGGACGCTGAGACGTGTGTTCACATGAGAACAAATGAGCTCTTGACAATAAAGTATGTTTTTGTGTGTGGAAACTAAATCCATGCAATTAATATTTAATTTGTGAAATCTAATACCGAGCCATAGCTGTATGTAATTAAGATGTGCTCATATTACTTAAAGCTGTGCTAATGACTTAATTAAGTTAAATAAGAATTAATTAAACTACTACGTGCAGTGTGAGAAGCATCGCTTGCAGTGACAAACCCACAGAGAATCATCAGCCAACTCAGCAGTTCCTCGCTGCTCTACAGGCCTTTTTGGACATTGTATGTTTTGTGGCCCAAAATTTGCTGTTTTGCTTCACTTTCACTGCTGTCATCAACCGTGTTTCTGTTGCTGGTGTACATAGCGGAGCATTTAGCAGCTAAAGAGCCAGATATTTCTCTCGGGAGTTGGTGGAGACCAAATCAGAGCTAAACAGAGAGTAAGCATTAGAGTTATATTTAACATGTGGTCAGAAACATGACTTTAAATGAATACCAATGTTGAGCAATGTCATTTCAACTTTATCCGATGAAAATATTGAAAATAAAGTGTTGTGTTCAACCTGTAACTCTACACTACACTGCCCCCAAGTGGCCAAAAAATATGTTAGTACTGCTTTAATTTTCAATTCTGATTTGATATAACTATTCGATATTCTGCCACTATTCCTATTGTTAATACAGCCCTGATTGCTAAAAATGGGAGACTCTGTAAAACACAAATAAAACTGAATGTGACAATTTGCTAATCCTTTTTAGATATTTGAAAACAGTGCAAAGACAGCATGTGCTTTACGTCATAGGCTTCATCGATTTTTGTAAATGTCTGTTTATTCTGAATTTGATGAAGCAACATGTTTCAGACAAGTTTGGACAGGAGCAACAAGATGACTGGGAAAGTAGTGAAACGCTCCAAAAACACCTGTTTGGATCATTCCACAGGTAAACAGGTTGATTGGTAACAGGTGATAGTATCATGATTGGGTCTGAAAGGAGCATCCTGGAAAGGCTCAGTCGTTCACAAGCGAGGATGAAGTGAGGTTCACCACTTTGTGAACACATGACTGGATAAAGGAGATTACTGCATGGGCTCAGGAACACTTTGGAAAACTGTCATCTCTAAATACATTTGGTTTGCAAATGATTGCATTCTGTGTTTATTCACATTTTACACGGCGCCCCAACTCTTTTGGTCGGGGTGAGGTAATTTCTGAGCTGTGGAAAAATTGCAACATTAAGGAAAAAGTCTGATGGCGCAAGAAACACAAGTGGTCAGAAGATCAGACATATGTTTGGATTAAGTATTTCATCTCCCCTACCTCTCAGAAACTTAAACACTCTCAGGCATCATGTCCTTTTGTTCTATCGTTAGCTAGATAGTTGCAACATTAACAGGTGCAGTGACACCTAGATCAAGGGTGTAAGTAGGGGATGAAGACAGATGTAGCAAGGACAGACCCACAAGGTGATTACCACAAATGTAGCCACCAAAGTTTTATTATTTACATGTTAGCCAGAGTGGTTTAGTATCAGACACTGACCTGATCAATAATTATTACCATGTTGTGTGCTATGAAAAGTGATGTACATAATGAACATAATGAAAATAAAACTGAAGTTGTAATAAACCCTCATAATCCCACAACAAATGGGTAGAGAAAGGTAAAGATTTCACCTGGTGATGAAGAGATGATTTTGGTGGATTCTTTTACCCCTAAAAACAACCTGCGGATAGTTTCGGTAGGTACACAAAAAGGTGTCGAATGGCAGTCAAAGCATTTCTGTAATTTTGGTCTCGAGGTGAGAGCTGTCATTTTTAGGAGTCAGGAAGCAGTAAAGGAGGCCTATGATAGGTATTTGCAGCATGGTGCCATATAGAAAATAATTTCAACGTCCTGAGAATAGCATGAATAGATACCCTGTCAGATGCAGCAGTGAAGGTGACCCAGTGCGAGGCCAGTCACACATCAAAGGGTGCCAGCTGTTTTCTCAAACTGAGGGAGGGTGGAGGGGGCGAAGGAGTAGGGCTGAAGAGGAAGATTGAGATGACACGTCGGATCTCCAGGAGTGTCATAGATGAGTGGCGGGTATTCATCTGCCTCCAGAGAGAGAGAGAGAGAGGGGGGGGGATACTCTTCATGGACTTCAATGAGACTTCAGTAATTACTTATTACTGCACATATGGATGAGATGGGCGATGAGAGGACTTGAAGCGTGCGTGCCTCTTCCTCCATCTGAAAACCACCTCCGGGGTGACTTCAAGAACATCCCTGTAATGTTCCAAGACAAAAGTCTCATTACAGGTAATTATGGACTGCCTATATCACCACCCCTCCCTCCCTACCCTTTCTGCAAAAGCTCTCTGCCTCACCCTCACTACTTTTATCCTCTCATTCAACAGGAGAAGCAGCCTGGGAGAGGGAAGCAGGAATGGAGCAGGGGGGGGAAGGGGATGGGGCTATTACCTGGGAGCAGACAGTGATCATGTCCGCTGACGCTTTACTGCACTTCCATTCATGTGGAGTGGCTCACTTGTGGGCAGCAATTACCAACCAAATGATCCAAACTGGGCATTGTGGTGAAGTAGCTGGACTGGCTGAGTGACTATAGCTGCACTGCTCCTCTGTATTGTCCTATATGCTTTTAAACAGAGCAGGGTGAGTGTATGTGCATGCACTAAGTATGTGTTCACATACATAGGACCTGGTCTAGGATTAGACCTACACTCTGAATCTGATTTTTTTTTTTTCACAATAATTTCATGTAACACAAAGGATGGGATGTATTTGTGAACATGTCCACGTCAAAACGAATATTTAGGGAAAGCAGCCAGAGAACTCAAATGAAGAAGAGCAGAACATGAAAGCACTACACAGTGTAAAAAGGCACACTTCATGAAAATGAATTATCCAGTCTCTTCCCTTAAATAGAAAAGAACTGAGACTGTATCTATCAAGGAGAGGGTAAAATTTAGAGAAGCTGCTGCTAAAAAGAAAGGAATTTGGAACTGTAAAAACTGGGCCTCTTAACCCCCGAGGACTGAATAAGGAGCTAAATTAGTTGGATTGTGACCACTAGATTTGAAATGACCCTTTTACAACTTTCAAGATTGAAAAAAGGATTTCTTTTTTCAAGATAAAGAGAATTTTAGCCAGAGGAGAGTGCTGAGGTCATTGCAAACCCTCTCATCAGACAGCAACGTCTATATTGGATAATTTGATGGAACGATGCACACAGCAAGCTTATCACGTGTTATTCTGCATTTTATGAGTTGACAGGCAGGAAATAATCATAAATCATCGCTTTCTTCTGTATCCACATGTAGTAAGTACAGTATGCATGGCTTTAAAGAAAGACCATGGGTGCAAGTAAACTACAGTTAAAGTTTGATTAGGATCAAACTGAAACACTTGAATAAAGAATGAATAAAGAGGCAAACAATTAACTGAACCTGCTCTTATTCCATGAGTGTTAAGTCCCGTCTCCAGCATGATAGACAAACACACACAGGCACACACATACACACACACACACACACACACACACTACTTTAGGTACTGACACTAAATGTGGGCACTAGAAGTAAATTGCAGAATTGTTGGATGTAATCATGCAATCAGGGTCAGCTATACATTTACTTTGAAATAAGTTTGGGATTGAAAATTGTGCTTGTCAATTTTTAATGATAAGAGATCACAATGAAGCTACAGAAGCACTACTGAAAAGAGATTCAACCTGTTTACCAATTGATGAGTGATAAATGAAATAACTGAAAAATGTGGCTGTAATTGCTTATATATCCAATGAATATTGATGGCCTTCATAGAAAAAAAAACAGAAACAACCTTAAATTCACCCCTTGTGACATCTGACCAATAAAGAACCGTATGCAGAAGAGCTGTGTGATTTTGCGATCTGTTCTACTAGAAATGTCTTAGTTGACAGGCAAACGGAAATGTTGAGCTTTCCGCCCACTTGACAGGTGCAGTCGGGCATCTGGCCTGAAAAAGCTTGATTCATTTCATTCGCCTGGGTTTTGTACTATACGTTGATGGTGCTTCAGAAAAGTCTCCGTACTAACAGTGATAAAACGCAGCAGGTAATCGCTGACATCACAAAATGTCACATTGATAATCAGCAGACTCATACCAAATGTCCTGGTATTGGTATTTCCCTTCAAAAGCCTGTATTGGTCAAACCCTGGCATGTCCTGTACACGTCCCTGCACACACGCCCTGCTCCCCTCTCACCATGAGCTCGCCAGTGTGGAGCTGGTGCAACAGGCAGGGCTGTCATCCACAGATCAGAGGCAACAATGGTGCCTTCTTCGACCGCCTTTGAATATGTCACTGTGGGAACAGCATAATCAACCCCATGTCACCACCAGCTGCTCCATCCGGACCACATTAGAATAAACAACAGGCGAGGAAGAAGCAGAGGTATAAAGAGAGGAGACAAGTGGGTAGGAAAGAAAGCAATACACTTGTCTGCCATCAATGGAAAGATGATATTGTTCTGGGTTATTTGGCCCGGTGTCAACGCTATGCTCCATCTGTGGCCGCTGGTGAATGAGTAGGCATGAAGCACAACTTGAGCTAGTAAATGAAGGGAGGAGAGGCATGAAGAAGGTCCTCTGCTCTCGTGTGTGGCGCAGCAGCCTTTAACAGAAGAAACTGGTCATGCTATGTTCAGGGACAACCCTCATTTTGTATTTCTCATTCCCTTCAGGAAACTCAAGCATATGGCACCTTATGTTAGTGCACACAGCTGCCCTCACTTGTGAATGAGTTTTTTTTTACACACATAAATGTGTGCAAACAGTTTGGTTAATACAGCAGCAAGCATTTACCAGTATCTCCTTGGATTGAAGATAATGAAGAAGGCAAGAGAAAGAGGGATGAAAACAGTCATCCGAGCACCATGACCACAAGAGCTGCCATTGTTCTTTATTATGAAAGATTTCAGGCACAGATATGTTTGACAACAATGGGGTGTCCTTGGAAAACTCAGACAGAATATGAATGGAGGTTTTGTCATCATCTTTGACAAAGGACCGGTTCTACCTGTACAGAGGATGCTATGCTTCCAATTTCTCCAAGGTCAAACACAGGTCACCCTCAAGGCAAGCGTGGCTCCAAAAAGCACCCGCCAACCAAAACTCCAAAAGTCAAAATTTGTTGAAGCCACCCTGAATAAACACCACCATCTCCCATATGCAGTAAATTACATTAAATGTAGGTTGTGTGATGCATATACCATTCCCTATTCATCCTGTTTGAAGTGCCCTCTCACTAGCCAAGATCTCGTCTCATCTCCAGTACCTGTGAATTATACAAAATGATGCGTTCGCCATTGATTTCATCAGTCCACTGTAGTCGCTAGTAATCCCATTATAACATGTCTGTTAGTACAATAGCCAGATATGGCCTGAATAAAGGAAGCCATTCTTTGCCTTGTCAAAGGTAGGCTGTCTTCCAAATTACTTCTTCAGAAGTTAAAAGGCCCACTGCCTAATCAGTCTATTATACCAGACTAATAGATGACCAGTAATTGCAACTAATAACTTATTACTCATCTACACAAATATTCTAATAGCTTGTATTTAGAAGCCAATTTTTTCAATGGACATAGTAAGAAGGAGGGGGTTCTATTCACAAGCTAGACAGACGGCAACACAAAGAAATACTCCGACAAAGGAAGCTGAGAAAGCAACCTGTAGCATGTTTTTTCTTCTCTTAGCTGGATTAATATCTAACCTTATTCATGGGGATGTGAAACCGCAGCTTCGTCTTCATCTCCAGAGCTGTCTAGCAGCAGGGCTTTGTTTGGTGCCCGGGCCCCTTTTGAAAGAGAGACGGCGCACGGAATTATAGATAATGTCCTCTATCCTCTCCCCCTGCCAGCCTGCTAGGCCTCAGACACAGAGCTCAGTGGGGACCGGCGAGGTGGACACACTGTACATGATTTGAGCTACAGCAGCCATTGTCGTCCCGACAGGGCTCACAGGTGGAAATGCATTCAGTCACAGCCAGGCAGCGAGGAATTACCTACGTGACAAAATAATAAAGCCTGTGCATTACATGGCGCTCGCATTTGTTTTATCACAGTACCTGTTGTGGTGGAACAATTGTGATTTTCTTTTTATGATCTATAAAATGGCATGTCATACAGTATTTAGATAATGATAAATTAGTTTTAGTGCACATACTGAGCATCAGCAGGGTGAAGCAAGTGAAAAATATGAATCTCTTAACACACATTAGGTGGCTCACTGAAAAAGAAATCACATCACAAATTGCTAAAAAGCTAAATAATTAGTTCCATTACTGGTTACTTTGCTTTCATTTCTCAGCCCAGCGCCAAGGTATGTTCAAACAACTCCAAAGCCTCCACACGAAAGTCACATCTCAGTCATACCTAACACACGCAGAAACATCAACAGCTAGCTTAGCTTTAGCTTCATGAAGACATCCTCCAACTCTAAACAACAGCATCACAGTACAGCTCACTAGTGACGAATATTAGCCAGCCAGCTAAGAACACACAACAAATAAATTCAACAAATTATTGAGTTGCATAGTTTTTGTTTCTCTTTTGGTAGAGACTAGCTGCCCGGACACCCTCAGCAGGAGGCCATGGCCTTCAAAGCAAGGGTCGCGAGCTAATCTGCTAGCATGTGTACTGCCAGCTTCTTGTACCGTACAAGCAAACAAGCTAACATGTAGCAACTGAACGCAGCCAGACCATACTGATGTCAATCCTCCATCAAACTCCAGGTAACACAGCGAACAAGATGACACTGGGATTAGTGATTTATACTAGGCAACTGAATTTCAAATTGTAAATAAATAACTTCTAGTATGACAACATTAGCAGTGTGCTACAGTGCTACACTAAGCATCAGTTCCTTATCTGTTAAATGTTGCATGTTTAACAAACACATCATGGTCCGTATTATGTAAACATACTTTAAACTGAATCTACACTTGGGAGGAAGTATCATTAACAAATATGTTTATTGACGGCAGCGCATTGAGGTCTGAATGGGGAGAGCACAATAGCGGTAGTTAAAGGGGCAGGACACACAAAAACCCACTGGGAGTATACAGCCCCCGCTGATCAATGACCTCATCCAGAGTCAGTTTCTCTTTCAAAGGCGGTGAGACCAAAGAGCAGCGAGGCCTTTTCAGCCCTGCAGATAACAAACCAACACCAGACACCCAATAAAGAGACTTCCAGTTCATTTAAAAGCAATTAATATTCTTGGCCGGCCGGCGTGGTCCCTTTGGTGTGGCAGGTCTGTACACGCCCCCTGCACTGTAATGGAGTTGACTGGTTAACTTTGAGTCTGTGGCCACAGTGTTGGCTGCCTGGGTGAGAGCACTGATGCACAGTGGGACACAGTGTTTAGATCAGAGTGAATGGACCTGTCTCACACCCCACTGCACCCTAAAGGAGCCTCCTCCTCTCCATCGCTTTCTCTATATGTGTCTTGCTCTCTCCGTCTCTCCCTCTCTCTGTCTTTCCTGTCCTCTTTTTCTCCTCCACGTTCTCTCAGAGTCTATCTTGGCTTTTGTTCCCTTTTTTTCCTCCTTTTCTTTCTTTTTTAAGTTCTCTTCTTCAGTCGGTATGAATTGGCTTTCAATGGGAGCAAGGGTTTAAATAGTTAGCCTTTGTAATGTTTGGTAATGATTGTCCCCCTGAGGATGTGAAAGACGGGCTGGAGGGAAAAAGAAATATTTTGTGCCTTTAAGAACACACACACACACACACACACACACACACACAGAGAGAGAGAGAGAGAGAGAGAAGGTTAATACAGGCAAATAGTTGGATGATGGAGTTCAGACATATATTAAATAGATGTACTGTGTGCCTATACACATACCTATTTACATATGTTCCATTTGAATACAGGGCAGAAATACAAGAAAATAATTCATTACATCCTTGTGAAATCAGATTGTTTACATCAAAAATATGGAGTTAGTTGTCTGCCATATATGTTCATTTTGACTTATTTTTGCCGCTGCTTGTATATGAAAACCAGGACCTTTCCCAGCTGAGCAGCTGAGAAAACCACAATTTACATATTTACATTACACTGAAAAACACACACTTGAGATGAAATGAAGTCAGTTCACTGAAACTGAAAAGAAAGAAGCCTTGGCAGTTTTAATGTGCTCTGTCAAAGAAGACCATGAGTCTTAGTCCATCGATTTTCTGTGATGCTAAACTTCCTTTTCACAGGAGTCTTTCCCAGCATGCATTTGTCTGGCTTAATACAGGAAAGTTTAGATATTTCGCAGTGACAACTTTGACCTGCTTGTGGCACCACAGGAAAAATCAGGGGATGACCAAAGACATAGGAATTCACCATCTGGGCACCTTGTGTATGTGTCTAATTTCATGGCAATCCATCCAATAATTGCTGAGATATTTTTAAAAACAAAATCAATACCATGAGGACACCAGAGGAAAAAGTCAGAGGATCCCCAAAGTCAGTTGGATTCATTCTCTGGGTATCATGAATGTCTGTACAACATTTCAAACAGCCACTGAGATATTTCAGTCTGGACCAAAGTGGTGGAACAACCGACCGACTCCCTAAAGCCACACCAAATGTTGAGGAACGTTGGGCAAATCCATCTTCACCAAATCTGTGCATTGAGCTCTTCCTATGTTCTTACTAACCACTAGTTTCTTTCAAACTAGTGATCAGGTTGCACCCTTACAACTGAATAAATTGAAGCAGAGCGCTATTGATGTCTATACTTTGAAAAACATCTGAACATCACTTTGATTTCCATTTTTTAATGTGAACTTATCAGCACAGCATTGACTGTGCTTGGACATTGTGGAGGAAGGTTTGCCTTCAGAGACCTTGCCCGGTAAGTTGAATGGTAACGACGAGTGCATTAGCTGTCGCCTGGTTGTTTAGTAGGCTGAGGCTAATGGGGAAATCAATGGGCCGCATTCAACACATCTTTGTACACAGATTCACACCAATGAAAGATAAAAAGCTTTTTCAGCAGCAGAGCTTGTTAATCCTCAGTGCCGATAACATCTTTCCAACTGTCACGTACCGAACACAAAACACAGAATAACTCAAGTCCGTGTGCCTCGGCTGCATCACACTTCAGCATCGTTAACGAGGATGATGAGTTGACCAGTTTAAAGACTAGCATAAGCAGCCTGTCGATTGTAGCTTGTAGCCGCCTGTGGGCTTCAATTAAATCCAACTTTTAACCCGCCAGTTAGTCGATGAGAGCCAGACCTGCTACTTTTACTGCCTCACACATTTCCCTCACCCATACAGTACTCCATCTTTATCAGCGTTTGGAGTAACATACAGCTGGGCTCAAGAAAAGTGACAGAAAAGTGACAGCCACGTCACTAGTGGTAAAAGTATAAACCAGCACAGAAGTTACAATTACCAACATTAGCCACTGTGTTCTCCACAGACACAGACTCTGCAACAGCTACTCAGTCCAGCACAAGGCATGGATTATAGGAAATGTTTTGTAATCCGGGCAACGCTTTGGTTCTTCTGCACGGATGCAAGCGGGACAGAAACAAACATGGAGGAGAGTGAACATGGCACAGGTAGTGCTGATAGAGCTGGTCCCTAAAAGAGGGGCTTCTTCTGTCACACAGACATGGTTTATGTATGAGTCTGACACAGAGCAGAAATCTGTACTTTAAACATTATGCTGCAGACAGGTCTCCACAGCACACTGAAACACCACTCACCTCATTTACCTCAGACGCTGGGTTATTGATTTTTGCAGCTATTGATGAAAGTGTTTTCTCTCCTATTCCTATTTTTCAGTAACAACACTGATCTCTATACGGAAGAATTTCTATGTAATGTTGCAGCTCAGCATGACATATTAGCACATTTTCAAGTCATTTGAGCGTCTCAGATTGACTGAGCACAGACTTTGAATGAGATTATTTTCAGTGCAAGAATGTATGTGCAATTATATTTTCTATCATAAGAGGGAAATGAGATGATTGATATCTGTCCAAATCATAGCCAAGAGGTGGTTAGTTTATCTTACCTTAGTTAACCTTAGTTTATTTTAGCTAATCTTAGCATCAAAGCAAGGGGAAACAGCTGGACTGGCTCAGTCCGAAGTAGAAAAAATTCTGGCTATCAGGACCTCTAAAGCTTTAGTTAACACATTATATCTCTTGCATATCTTGTTACCTGGTCTTGTACAGGCACGACAAGACTTCAGGAAGTCATTGCATTTGGATAAGAAATAGTTTGGCACATAACGCAAGTAAAACCACAAATTGAAACAAACTATATATAATGTGTTGATTAGTGAGTTGTTGTTTTTTTTAGCTGCGCCTTTGGACAGAGCCAGGCTAGCTGTTTCCAGTCTTCATGCTTAGATAAGATAACAATCTCCTGGCTCCTTCTTCATATTTAAGACTCGCTGAAAGAAAGTGAATTTCCCAAAATGTCAAACTATTGAAATGTTTTTCATACACATGCACTGTTCTAAAAACACAGATAGATAATGTGTTTCTTCAAGACCCCGTTTCTCAAATCAGGGTTGTTGGAAGGGTGGAGTTGAAGAATTCAGACTGTCACTGCATGCCTGCACTATTTGGTCTCATTGCACCAGAATCAAGTCTTTTGCGCCATTTGTGGTTTCCACCATCAGTCCTGTGGGTGTGTGCTTGCTGTTTGCTCATATGTGTCTTGATTGTTTTTTTCACCTTCATATCATACGGTCAACAATAGAATGACACAGAAAGCATTGGTGGAGAGAGAGTGAGCCCACTGATATTAGACAAAGGTCTTAATTTGAGTCATGGGCCTACGCAGCTGATTTTATTTTTCGGCCATCGTTCCAGTTCTGCTTCTTCTGCGTCAGCAGGAAGCCGGATGTGGTTTATTATTTGTGTGCTTTTGTGAGCTTCATGTTTTTGTATGTGTGTTTCTGCCAGCAGGCGAGGCGCCACTTCACTTCCACTTTGTCAGACGTCCATCATTGCCAGGAGGTCCACATGTCTACCTCAGATGTTTGCTTCACATGCTGAGATACTGAATCTAGCAAAAGCAGAAAGTCATTGTTTATTGGACTCAGTAGCAGTGTGCTGTCTGATATCAGTGTATTCGTTTTACAAAATCTGTTAACATGTGCATTTGAATGGTATGGGTTGGTATGTAACTTGGAAGTGATTAGACTCCGGAGCTCGCAGACCTGAGTGCTTGATGTGAGGGACCTAAACAGTATGCGCAACAGTTTTCAGAAACCTGCGCAAATGAAAATTCATGCTCATTATTCATGACATCAAACGGGGCTAGGGGCCCAAAGCGGCCTCATTTGCAGCTGAATGTGGGAGGCAGTGGAGACAGTGGCCTGTTTAGCATGTGTTTGTGTTGCAGAGGTGGTGGAGGGACGGAGGAGGAGAGGGCACCAGTGGGCCACAGCTGGTGTGCCACAGTCTCAACCTTTTACCTGCTGCTATCACAGCTGACACGCTGGGCCACGACCGGGCACTAACAGTCTCTCTCTGACTGAAGTTGAGGCTGTGGACTCCACCGACGCACAGACATTGTTACCTTCATGTCTGCTCCTTCATCCACCTGAGACAAAGTTGTCAGCTTGTTTCTACTGCTGCTGTCTTTCATGTCAGCCTGTCTGCTCACCTGTCTGCCTACATCAGTGACAAGGACTAAAATTCCAGTACATTGTGCTCCCCAGCATAATGCATGGTGCTGTCCTCCTTAATTTTACCCTTAAATAAAACCAGTTCCCCTTATATTTACGCTACAGGCAGTGGCAGACAGATGTGCAGCTGTCCATCTTTCTGATTACGTCTTGTGTCCTTCCCTATACCTTCCTGTACAACTCCCTACACTCCCTTACACGGTATCTTTTTTTATGTTCCTCTGTGCTTTTTTCTGTGTGTGTGTGTGTGTGTGTGTGTGTGTGTCATCCTTCTCTGCAGCTCTGTGATACCAGCTGTGTGTGTTTGCTCTACCTGGTTAACCTGCTTCAGGAGAGCAGGCTGCCAGCAGCATCCCCGTCACATCGCATCCACCCTGTCAGACCCCCATCATTGCCAGGAGGACTGCATGTCTACCTCAAAATTTGCAGACACTGGGTGTACAGCTAGGTCACGTTTAGCTAAAGTTGGTGTGTATGGGTTTGTGTGCATCTCGTGTGCATGAGGAGCCATTTGTTCCATCTCTCTCGAGCTCTGTCTGACCAGTTGGGCATATTGACTCTACCTGCGTCCATCTCCTGGTCTACCTGCTCCAGGAGAGCAGGCTGCCAGCAGGAGAGCAGTCACACAAGCTCACATCAGCTCTGTCAGACGTAAAACAGGCTGAGAAACTGAGACAAGCAGTCGCTGCCTCTCTGTCAGGCAAGTTTTAGTTTACCAACCACACTCCATCAGATAGAAAAGAGACCCAGCTGTGTTTTTTTTTTTTTTTCGCTGTACACATTCGCTAACACAGAACTTGGACTGTGGCCTTGAAATAACAACATAATAACATCATATTATGTTTACTTGCTCTTCCTCCTTTGTTTGTACTTTATTGTGAGAAAAGCAGGTGCACTAGACTAAGAAAGCATTAATGGTACCGAACAGGGACTATTTACTACTAAATACTACTAAATACTACACTAAATAGTGTATTTCCTAATATGCTGTAATGGTAAATATTGTATACACTAACCAGTGGCTCAGTCCTGGTCCTAAAACCCAGGGTGCTTTTGGTTGTCTGTACTACCATCTAACACACAGTGGCAGCCTATTACAGCAGCTTTCACTCACCACTTCCCTAACTTACCTTGTTTTTGGTACTTTTATACATGCAATTACATTTTTAACTTGTCTGTGCACTATGGACACTAAACTCTTGGAGTTTGCACTGGTCCTTCTACTGGTTTTTGCATTGTTTACAATCGCATTCGGGGCTCCCAAGTACAGCCCCATTGTTTACAGCAGGGATCAGGTGATAGTGCTCTGTAACACAGCCGCGAAACCTGGGGACAGGCTAATATATTCCGTGAGCTGAAGAGGAAAAGACGGGGAAGCCGTGCTGGGCCTGAGTACTGCCTTAGGAGGAGACGTTCCAAACCAGTCCTCCCCTCAATCATCATGGGGAATGCAAGCTCTCTCCCCAATAAGATGGATAGCTGACTCGGCACTCAGAGGGAATACCGCAAGTGTATCATTATGCTGTTCGTGGATACATGGCTGACCACACTAACTCCGGCATGAACACTGATGTTCATGTTTCCGGCTGATGTGGGTGGACAGGACAAAAGAGAGCAGTAACACGGATGAAGGCTGGCAGTAGTTGGTAGTGTCACTCTGGCCACATCACTATTAAAGAACAATTCTGCAGGAAGGACATTGAGCTGTTAGTCATTACATGAGGCCTTACTATTTACCAGGGGAATTATTGCATGGTATTGCAGTAGCTGTGATCTGTGTGAAGAATGCTGCACCCACCAGGACTGTGCGCTGGTTGTCCAACAACAAACCCTGGATTACTCATAAATGCATAAACATAAATGCACTCCTCCGTGCATTTTTTAGGTCAGTAAATAAAGAGCAACTGTAGAATGTGCAGATGGAGCTGAAGTGGAGAATCAGGGTGGGAGAAAACTGCTACAGGAGGAAAATGGAGGATGAGAAACCCAAATCCAAGCCTGTGGGGGGACAAAAGTGTGTGAATGATCTGAGCCTTTTCTTCCGTAGATTTGATCAGTCATCTGCTCCTCCTCCTGTCCAGTCCTCCCTATTGCAACCCCCATCGTATGCAGCCCCTGTGTACTGCTCCACCTAATCCCCCATCCACAACCTCCAGCACACAGCCCCCCTGCCCCAATCTGTTCCTCACAACAAACCAGGTGAAAAAAAGGATGGCTGTCCGGATGGCATCACCTCAAGGCTTCTCAAGCCCTGTGCAGACCGGCTGTGTGGGAAAGGTGAACACATGTTCCACCTGAGACTGAAGCTGGGGAGAATGCTGCAGCTGTGGAAAACATCCTGTGCTACCAGTGCCAAGGACTCCTCCCTAAAAAGGTACAGGCCGGTGGCACTGACATCACACCGAATGAAGACCCTGAAGTGGCTGGCTTATGTCCATCTTCCCCCCTGCTGAGCCCATGAATGGACCCACTACAGTTCACCTTCCCTTTCATTAACTGGGGACGAGGTGACTGGTGGTGGGTTTCCGCAGGTGCAAATACTTTCCTCCTACACCAGTGAACATCCAGGGAATGGACATTGAGACGGTGGAATCCTACAAGTACCTGGGAGTTCACCTGAGTAATAAACTAGACTGTACTGATAATACAAATGCACTGCCTAAGAAAGGCCCGAGCAGACTGTATCTGCTGAGGAGGCTCAGGTCCTTTGCAGTGCAGGGGGCACTCCTGAGGACACTGTTGTGGCTCAAGCCATCTTCTATGGAGTGGTCTGCTGGGGCAGGGGTATGTCGACTGCCGACAGGAAGGGATTTAACACACTATTTAAGAAGGCCAGCACTGCCATGTGGTTCCCCCTCCACCTAGTGCGGGTGGTGTGAGAAGGGAGTAGGATGGTTTGCTTTACAAGTGCACACTAAACTGTAAAAAATCAATATTCCCTGGGTGCAATAATGTGAAGTCAACCATTGCCTTGTTTTGCTCATGTATCAAATCATGCTTTTTTTCTGTGGATGCTCCTCATTATTACACTACATCCCCTCTGCTGCTGTGGCACAGCACAATTTCCTGCTGTGGCATTAATAAAGGATTATTCTATCTGAAATACACTCATTAGTTACCTCTCTATAGTTTACAGTGTCAGGGTCCACCATTCCCATGCTGAATGGCATTCACATGCACAAGAGGTTCACAGTGAAGAATGCATGCACTTTTTGCAAGACAAGACCTACGTATATTGGAACAACTGGTCCCGGGCATTTTGAGGAGAAGATACTAATTTTTGTGTCAGTACAAGGGTAGCTACAGGTCTGTGACTCATCCACAGTAACAGGGACACTATTTCTGTAAAGACGTGCTGCTGCTGAATTTAGAAGCTATTCTATTCATTTCTATGAAGTCCAAAGACAAAATGAAATGTACTTCCATTGTACTGGGTGATAGCAGACATCTCAGAAAAAAATCAACGGACAGCGAAAATGAGCACTTTCTGCAAAGCTACGTGCTACTTAGGTGTATAACTATATGTTGGGGAAATATGTATGCTGGTTTGATGCAGCTGACAGCCATGATGATTCAACAGCAGGGATAGAGACCTGCAATATACCTGAGAGCACATTAAATTGTGTCTGTATTGGTCAGTTGGTCTGTCTGTGTCAAGTGGGACGAGGGACAGAAAGCTACTGCACCTGTGAGAAATCTGTGATTTGAAGAAAAAAAATCCAGCTGCCCTCACAATTCTACAGGACATGAATACTTGAGATTTTAAGCAACATTTTTTGTTGGTGGTGGTGATGGTTACTGAAAACTGTTCAGAGCAGAATAACCACAATTTCTTTTTTAATGTTTTGATTGGGCTATTGTGTGAGAAACCTCACAGAGACTTTGTATTATGATATATCTTGGCAACTAGTAGACTGTCATGTAAGTTTTCCCTGTGCCCATTGTCTCCGAACGTCTTTCGTCCTGCTGAAGATATAGCAGTTGCAGCAGAAAGAATAGGAACGTGGCGTAACCTTGATGAGACACACATGTCAAGTGGCTGTGTTGAAATCGGCTTGACTGAGGCTATTGTCAGTATACAAACTGGTATCTCTGCTTGTATGGTGGATTATCTTGATGTCATATCATGCTCTATTAACTGCTGCTCATAATAACAATGCTAACATGCTGATGTTTAGCAAGTATAATGTTCAGCGTGTTTACCATATTAAATGTACCATTTTTGCATTTGTGTTAGCATAGCATATTAACATTTGCTATTTTAAAATAAACAAAAAAGCACAGCAAAGACTGAAGGGAATATCTTTAGTTTTGCAGGTATGATAACGAATCAAAATTTTGAGCTGATGATGGAATTAGGAAAGAGACACCAGAGTCAATAGGATTCATCCTCTTGGGACCACGAATGTCTGTACAAAATGTCACACCACTCCATCCATCCATAGTTATTGAGATAGAGTCTGGATCATGGTCATTAGCCACTGAAGGAACAGTTCACGCCAAACTCAAAACTCAAAACTTTTCCTCCTCTGTGTAGTGCTATTCATCCATCTGGATTGTTTTAGTGTGACTTGCTCAGTTCCAGAGATATTGGCTGTAGAGATGTCTATGACTCTTTCCAGAAATCATGACCCAGTTACTCAGGAAAATGCACAGACTTTGTTGTGAGCAATTTCATGTAGGACTTTGGGGTGAACTGTCCCTTTATGAGACCTCTCCCTGGAGTATTTCCAATGGAAGGAATGGGGGCAAAATCAATACTCCTATTTCTACGCAAAAGTGTTCTCCAAAGTTCGTCTGAATCTTCCAAAGTTACAGCCTTTTTAGTACTAAATTCCCTCTTTTTGTTTTCTCCAGTTCTGTTCCTGTGCTGAGCTGCAGTGGAGGGATAGTAGCACAAAGAAGAAAATATACTGAATAGACTATAGCTTTGGAAGATACCCTTCCATTGTAACCATTGTAGCACGTAACTAAGTTTGGAATGTGTTCTTGCACAGAACAAGGACTATGTCCCCCAGTACTTCCACTGAAATTGCTTTGCGGAGGACTCCAGGGCTGGTATGGACAGGAGGAATGTTAGGGCAAGCTAAACCTGTTTCAATATTCAAATGGGCACCTCGCTGTTGTTTTAAGACAGACTTGAACCAATCCTTTAAAGCATAATATAAAACTATTTTTAATATAAAAACAACAACAACAACAATGTTTTCAATGGATTGCATCTCTCCCTGACAATGAACATCCAGAAATGCATTAAACCGTGTACTGAAGAGCTTGCTGCCACCTTCTTCCAAGAAAATCTCCCTCTCTAAATTGTGTTTGCGTGATCTGTTAGTCGCAAGTGCTCCGCTGTCAAGGAGAGGACCCTTGTGTCAATAGACATGCAAAGTATGAAGGTTTTCCTCCATATGAGCCATTCTTAAGCCAGGTTTGGGTCTGACCGTGACTCTCGTCGGAAAGGGCATAATGAAATTATCGGGCAAACAAGCAGACACACAAGTGCATATTGCACTTGTCGTACTGTGACAGATACAGACTCGTACAGCTGCCCTACAAATTCAGCATCTTAACCCAAAGTGTGGCCAATTCTGTTTGCTGGCTTTGCGGAGAATCACTGTCGGACTTAATCGAATGCAGACCATTTTGAATATACACGCACTTTTGGGAACTTTACATAGACTTATAGTCATTTCCTTGAAACTTCACATAACCATAACCACTATACCTATCTAAGCCTAACCCTAACCTTAACCTAAACCTAACCATAACCCGAGTCTTCACCCTAAAATTGTATTTAATTTTGATGCATCGACACACACACAAACAGATAAACACAGATACACACAGATAAAGATGCCTTAGGACCTGACGTGTCTAGCTGGCATACTGACTTTATTTTTACTGTTCTTTGGTATCAACATTGTTTTTGTAGTATCAGAAGCCGCTGAATGAAGGCCAAATGATTTCACACTACACATCGTGGGGAGAGAAAAAGGAAAGATTAAGATACAAGACTCTTGTCTGATCTCTGCATCTTATTTGAATTCACAACTGAGAATTACAATTTTCTGTTGTCATTTCATCTCCAGTCTCATTCAACCATTTAAATGTGGTATATACATATACAAACACTATGTGAGATAAAGTAAGACAGTCATTTTTTTCCTTTTTTTTATCATCAGTAGAATGAATAATTAATGTCTCTGGATAACTGTCAGACTGTTTTTGAAACGAATCTTTCAGTATTAAAACTATCTGTCCTGCATGGTTTCCATGTTTTGAAGGGTAATGGTTGAATAATCAGAAGAGAGATTATATTCAGTGCTTCACCTCCACGAGACTTTCCTGAATTCTTTCAGTTGAACAAATTTTGTTGAAACGTTCGCGATTCCTTTTCAGCTTCACAGCACCCCGCCATTACAATGAATGAAGCACATAGCATATTTTTTTTGTTTAAAACCCCAATATGAGTCTGAAACCTCTGTGATCTTTATCAAGACTCATCCATTGCTTGATCAGTCAAGGCGCGCGGCTGAAAAGGGTTCCTGTGATCAAGGATACCCACATCAGGCTTTAGAAGAGACTGAATCGTAGCCTGGAAACAAGTCAGTGTGGTGGTTGGCCTGCCGGTGAAGTCTGGTTTTGGATCAAATTCTAGGCTGGGAGTCAAACTCTCTCAATCAAACTCTTTTTTTCCCCCAGTGTTTCCACTAATGAACGGCACTAATTGATTGAAAACGCTGGTGGGAGGGGATGAGCGAGCAGGGTGTTATAGTGTGAGAGAGTGAAGGGGATTTGAACACAAAAAGCGACTGGATTGGGTCCAGACTGATGTGGGGGCCCACAGCGGAGAGCCCTGAGTATTGTACGCAGAGGAGAGGCTCTAATACAGGGTTATAGTGAACAGGGGGGAGCAGACACATAAAGGGACAGACATCTCCGACCCTCTGAAGCCGCTCCCCTGCTGAGAGTGAAAACACTTTGGAGTTAATTACAATAAATCCCGTGGGTTGAATCATGGTGTGCATTTGTTGCCAGATATAATGAGAGTACATGTTTGGTATACATTGTGGGCAAAGATTGTGAATGCATCACACTGGCCTTTTCTTCTTCCTGTCTTAAACTGACTATATGTAAGAGAATAAATGTGAGACACCAAGAAAGTGAATGCTTCATGTTAAAATCAACTGCAAAGAAGCGCATGTCTTTTTTTTTCCGGAGAATTCCTTGCAACCACACTAGCTCGGTTATGCAATCACTGAGCATGTGTGAGGTCACCATCCCTGTGGAAAAATCTGATTTGACCGCTTGTATCAGCCGTGTCATTCTCTCCAACGCGATCCAAAGCGTGTGACCAGTATGTGAACAAAGATCAACCGGCAAATCAAAAGCCTTGCTTTGTTGTTCAGTTCTACCGTCACCATCGCAGGGACCCGGCTCGCACTCAACCCCACCATCCATTTCACCCTCACGAATGGAAAAACCTCAAGAGATGTGCACTGCTCCACTTTGGCCAGTTGTTATGTGGAAGGAAAAGGCCACATTTTTCAGAGGCAGAGTCAAAGCTTCCACTTAAATCCATTGAGACCAAACAGACAGTGCTTGAATTGGGCAAGTAGTCGCCAGTATGGAATACCAGCACATTAGATTTCTGTCCAATCTGTTATTCAGTACTGCCACTTTCAAGTGTAAGTAGTTATTATTTTAATTATTATCATTAGCAATGTGAGGAGTTTGAGGAAGGCTGCTTTCAATATCCTCTCTCTGTGATCAGTGCACAGACAGGTCCTCTGCATGGTAGACTGGTGCAGGAACAGAAGGCATGGGGGAAGCAGTTAGCCTCAACCATAAGAGGAGAAATGTGACCCCCACTAGCTCTAAAGTTGTTGTCTTGGCATGTTGTGTCTTCTTATCGGGCTTGCTTAATGATAAGAGATGACCTGCATTCAGATAATCACGGGAGGGTGTGTAGACCCTGTGGCTTCCCTTTGAAACGTTGCATGCTAACATTAGCTTAGCAGTTGGTGGTAAGTTAACATTAAGGCTGGCTGCTTGTTCAACCAGAATATCTTGTTTTAATGTCCCACCTGTGCTAAACACAGAACATGTGACAAGCAGGTACAGTGGCTTTGTAGTTGTGCAAAAGCACCTTTGACAGAGCTGTGCTGAGTAATAAAAGTAATGTATCAAGTATTCTTTAGAAATAACTAGCCCAACATTGATTACTATTTGTTTTTCATAATTAATTCATTTGTACCCGCAAAAACATCTGGTGTGCTTAAATGCAGGCTGCAGGTACTGGCACTTTTCTTTATTACACTGCTTGCACTGCTAACACATAGCATCACTATATGGACACCACATCTTACTTTACACCAAGGTTGTTCAGTAAAAGCAAGTTTTTTCAAATAGGCTGAAGCATCTTTGCATTGTATCTTAACAAATAACTTTTTTGGATTCGTCACTCACTGATTCCTTTTCTGAGCCATTTTATGTCCAAAAAATTCAGTGTAAGTCTAATGTCAAGGACCAACAACAATTCTGATGTGTCTCTTCATTTGTCATTTTCAACATTTCTTATATGGCACCACAACCTATGAAGCCCCAGTAGGGTGAGCTGTCACATAGAAGAAACTCAATGTATAGATTGTAATGTAGCGTGAGTAATGGGAGATTTATAAAATCTGAAAAAAACAGCCCAAACAACCATATATATATATATATGCTATACTGTGTGTGTATACGCAATTTCCAATGCCACCACCATGACAATATATGAAACAGAACGAGCAAGGACAGAAGAGATTGAATATAGTGGCACACTTATAAGCAGATTTAACAAAATTTTCCCAAATAGATGCAGTATGCCTACACCTATCTGTACTGCCTTTACATCTTGTCATTCACCAGAGGCCAATTTAAGGTATCAAATTGCCAGCAACCCTCAGTGTGAAATATCTGCTCTTTCTTTGCACTTAGTCTACATTTTGACCCCATAGCCAAGACAATTGTGTGCAAAACAGGGGACAGATGCTGGGTAGCTGGAGAGTGGAAGGAACTCACATTTTCAGACAGAAAACATCACACGGGAGACACAAAACATGAAGTAAAGCCAAGCAGCAGCAGAAATGTAAGTGTATCCTACTCAGGCCTATACTGCTTCAGATTTTAGATTTGGCCACATTATAACAGGGAGTACCACATCACTGGGATGTCTCAAAAATGGCTGCAGTTGGTTCCTCTGCTGTTCTGTGTGAAGTGGAAAGCTGCTGAATGGTCAACGCAGGAGAAGTGCGTGAAGGGGAATGATGGTATACCAACCCTGCTGCAGTCCACCACATCCACAGGAGGTGGCAGCTCTTATTTCCCCATCTCAAAACTCAAGCTGTAACACTGTGACAAAACTGCAAAGGCTTGTGAGAATGCATATGATGAAATGCAAGCATTTAAAAAGGCACAAAGTCTTTCCAGCACACTACAAATTTAAATATTTTCAATTCAATATTCACACTTTACATTTTTTTTTCATTTTTAATGGACCTATTTCGACAACATTGTAGGAAGTCTGGAGTTATTTTGATAGCATCCATCTTTTGTCTTTGGAAGAAAATAACATGTACTCAAGCACTGTATTCATTCATTTGAGTAACTTGTACTAAACTTTCCATTTGATGCCACTTTATTCTTCTGCTCCACCACATTTTCACAGTTAAATATTACTTTTTACTTCACTTCATTAATTATCTTATACTCGTTACTTTACAAATCAGATTTTTCCATACCAAAATGGTGATATGCTGAAAAAGACTGCTAATACGACCAAAGTGCATATGGAAATTTAAAATAGCTCCTGGACAGCAGAAAAGTGTTCATAACACATGAATGCATGATGTGATAACAGAAAGAAACACTCACAGAGCCAGCACTTTGCTTTCACTCTTGATACTGTCAGTATAGTTTGCTGATAACACTTTTACTTAACATTTGAATGCTGAATGGACCTTTTTCTTACTTTACATAGCTGTATTACTTTTATTTGAGTAAAGGATCTGAATACTGCCTATCTGGGCACTAATAGCTTCAGTGTGAATGGCTGGAAAAAGGGGGTAAATAAATTTAACGAACAAAATCAATTAACACATGCACTGCAATTATTATTATTATTATTATTATTACTTGTTGTTGTTGTACTAATAGTATCAAAAGGAGAAATTGCTCCCTTATGTCTTTGCTGCGGGTTTTCTTGATGGCCACAGGCGCGACTGACTGAGCATCATAAGTGTTCATGAATGTTGATATTGCTTTTGAAAAACAGACGGACAAAAAATAAAAAATAAAAACAGGAAAACCTCAGACAAATTTTCTGATATTTTAAATTAAATTTATTCAAAAACCAACGACTTAATGGACAGGAGTAAAATATTGTGCTCATAGACAATATCACTTATAAACAAACGTATACAACACTTCTCCACTGAAATGTGAAATATCATACTTTACACGTCTTTACATAGGCTATAACTGCAATCAATACAATTTTCTTTGAGTAGAAATAATTCCTTAAATAAACTGGGCCCTGCTGCTGCTGCTGCTTCCTCAAGAACAGCGCGCCTCGGCGAGAAAGTGCAAATTTAAGTACAGCGTGTTATTCAGTGAGGCGCAGGGAGTCAGAGACCTTTCACAAAGTCTTTCAAATACACGTTCGAGTCTACTAATCATGGTGCATATGTTTGGTTGGAATGAAATGCCCATTGCTGTTTTTAAAGTGCAACTGTCAGTTTAGAAGGGATTATGGGAATATTGCGAATCTGTTGCCCATTTTTATTCACAATAAAAACAAAACAAAACAAAAAAAGAATCATATTCTTTTGCAGTTCGTCATTTCACAGAATGTGTCCAGATCCAGTCTGATGGAATGTAGTGCCCTTTTTTAATTTCCTGGATAAGGCCTTTAGTTAAATAGCTTCCCATAGAAACCCAAACCCATAGATTCTCGGGGGGGGGGGCATTATAAAGACAGTGCTGTTTCTTCAGAAGTCATTCAGTCTCATATACAGCCTTTTCTTAAAGCGACCTTTACCTGCCCGATCACTGTGACGAACAACGAAATATTTGACTAATGACTTGTTTCCTCTGGAGTGCGTCCCGATGGAACAGCAAACAGAAACATGAGTCCAATCTAAGTGAAAAAGCAACATTTCAGCTGCCTATCATCATTCAGTTTGGAAACACTGGTGGCATGGAGCCCGGTTCAGGCGCCCTTGGGTCAGTGTCTACTGTGTAAAAATTCAGGATTCAGTATAAGACTAAACAACATGTGTACAGAACTGAAAGTCAGCGGCAGTCTCGTCTCATTCGTTATTTTTGCTGGACTCTTGGTCGCTCTGGTCGTCGGTGAAGCACACGTCCACATCGCTGTCATTGTCGCTCTTGTGCTCCGCGTCCTCGAACAGGCCGCCCGGTTTGTCGTCTAACTTCTTGACGGTTTGCCCGGGATGTCTGGACTTGACGTGCCTCTCCAGGTCCCGCCTCCGTACCAGCACCTTGCCGCAGAAGTCGCACCTGTAGGGCGTGTTTCCCTCCGCGTGAAGCCGGATGTGTTTGTTCAGGTTGCTGGGGTCTCCAAACGGCCTGAAGCACACCTTGCACTTGAGCGGCTTGTAACCAGTGTGAGTCCTCATGTGGATTTTCAGGCCGTACTTCCTCGAGTACAGCTTGCCGCAGTACAGACACAGGTGTCCTTTTTTCGGTTTGCCTGACACGGCGTTGCTGGCGCTCCCGGCGGGCATCGAGTCCAGCCTCGTCCGGTTCTTCTCCGCGGCGATTTCGGACAGCTGTTGCGTGTGCATTGCGATCTCCCGGTCGATGTTGGTGATTGAGCCCAGATCTTGGCTCAGCGAGGGCGCGCCAAAGTAGGACATGGACTCCGGGTACTTGAGGAGGTTGCTGAAGTGGAATTTCAGCGGATAATAAGGTGAGCTGTACAGAAGCTCCCCGTTGTAGACAGTGAAGGGCATGAGTGGGATGTTACAGTCTCCGCCATACGTCTTGACACCGTCGAAGTGAGGCACAGAGAACCTCTCAAAATGGAGTCCAGGTGGCATGTGGGGGTAACGGGACGGGGACAGGCCGGAGTGCAACCGACTCTCCACGTGCTTAAAAGCTGAGGTCTCCTCCACGTGAGGCAGCAACGGGAAACCTCGGATAGCGTTTGTGCATGGCACCATTGGAGATGCGGAGTCCATTATTGGAGGTGCGCACTTGGGAGGATGATTCCCTCCTCCGCTAAGACTCTCGCCCACATTGCGGATTGGTTTCATGCTGCCGATGAGTTTGCTGAATCCCAGGCTGCTCAGCTTTCCGTTTGCGTCCTCTCTGGAGGTGTCCGCGCCCGGGACTTTGGAGACGCCGGTCGGTTTGAAGGCAGAACGCACACCCGGGTGGAAGCCCATGCTGCTCAGCACAGAGGATGTGGCGCCGAGGCCGAGGATGTGTCCTTGGTTTCTGGCTGAGGTAACGCTCATGTCGAGGGCCCTGTCCTGCTCCTCGGAGCTGATTTTCTTTGACAGTCCCGCTTTGTTTAGAAACGGCGAGGAGGACACTGCCCGCCTGCCAGAGTCTGCGATGGAGGAGTTACTGTGACCGCTCCTCGGAGAGGCGGAGGTGTTGGGGATGTCTCCAGACTTTGGTGACCTGCTGAAGGTCTCCGTGCCTCGGGCCTGCTCGCCGCTCACAAATCCCCGTCCGTTGCTCAGAGCGCAGTGGAAGTGGACGTGGGCCTTGAGCGTGTTCGGGTATTTGAATATTCTCCAGCAGTACCAGCATATATAACGCTCCTCACCTGTGGAGACAGCAGCAAACACGACATTAATAATCAAATGGCTGCAGATCATTAAGTTACACAACACAGCGTGAAGCCAAATACTGATGGAATAATAATTTGCAATATAATCCTGTGCGTAAAATACCAGCTCCGTGCGTAAAATGCAAATAACAGGTTTGGCAACCTGTAGAGAAAAGACCTGTCAGCGCCAGCGAGGACCCCCTCTTCCCCTGACAGCAACATAGTCACATAACACGCGCACATTGAATAGAGAGAGTGATGTAATAGAGGACGCATACATTTTGCACTGTATTGGCATTAAAATGGAAGGATTGTCATATTAAAACAGACCCGAGGTTCCCTTGAAAATATCACTTTAAAGAGCATAATTTTCATCAGCCACTGCTGCACTTCACCTGAAATTTACATTTAGCCTAATGGATATGATCCGGTCTGTAAGATCTGGTGCCAAATGGTAACAGACACAGGGAGCCACCACAATGACCCCCAGACGAACACTCAGAGGTTAATATAGATGTAATGATTTTGTAATCCTCATACGGGCCATTGTTTATGATCACCATCAAAAGAGCAAACGCCCTGCCCAATCTGGCGCCCACAAACCGATGCATTGAACGCGGGACTCTCCCTCTCTGCGCTCTTTCCCGTGGAAGTGACAGCAGCTGTTGCTTGAAATCGCAAGTCTCCAGAAACAAAGGCCCCGGCCCATCTGTTGACGCCTAATAATGGGAGCGAGCGTATGTCCAGGAGCGCACACGGTGTGTTGGGCCGGAGAATCAGGGCAATATACACCCCACATAAAAGTTAGCATTCATTAGGCCACAATACCTTGACGCACCCACCTAATTTACCGTGAAGCACTTGTTTTTGAATTTATTTGCTTTTGAATGCATGAATATTAATGACGCAATGACATTTGTTAACCTCCGTCTCGCAACTGAATCACCAGCCTCTTCTTCTTCCGTGGCCGTCAATCTCTGCTTTTAATTGCTTTTTTTTATTCCATGTTTCAAGCACCGTAATTAATTTATCACAATTGTTATTTTTTTCTCTCGACGCAAGTGTGATATCATTTCAAGCTCCCATATTTTACTTTTATTCAGTTATTTAAGAGGCCTTGTCAGCTCCAAATGAAATGTAGGCCTGCAATCCAAAATCAGCCAATTGCTGGAATTTCCTGCAAAGTGTCTGTTGATGATAGTCTTTCTTTTTAAATTGATTCGTTCCCGCTGAGCTGCTGTTACGATTTAAGATTAGGAAATAATCCCCAAGCGCTGACACCAAATTATCATTACGAGCCCAGACAGATTCAAACCGCGAACGCAGAACCTGAAAGGAAAGAACATCCGTGGTCATTAAAGCTGAGGTTGAAGTATAGAGCGTCATCAGCTGTGTTTTCTGTCCGTCTGCAACGCTCTTGCTATCGGATTTATTTTTGCTGTTCAATATTCACTTGTGAGAGGGCTGCACCGAATGATTAAAGGCTGCACCTCCATCTCTCTACATACCGACCCAATCAGTGTAGGCCTGAAGCGTCATCATCCCTTCATTTAAACCAACTGAACTTTTTTTCCCCCAAAAGAAAGTGATTCTAAAATCCCTTTCATTTTTTGGTAATGAAAAAATTGTTGTTTTTTTTTAGACTTCGTCTTAAATAAATAAATGGATGACAAAAAAAAAATTAACAGGCTGCCTGGGGGGAAAAAACAACATCCAATCGATCCATCTCTGAGCGTTAAAGGAGAGACATCACGGGTATTGGCAGTCATTTAATTGTGCGGTGATGGACCCCTCAACATGTCGATGATGTGTCAGTGACAGCTCTCTCTCTCTTTGTTGCCTGGCACCAGAAGTAATATATTTATTTTTTAATCCGTATTATTATTATTATTATTATTATTATTATTATTATTATTATTATTATTATTACTCTATTCAGAGCTTGTGTGCCGATGCGAATTTTCCTGTAATTCCCATCGTTTTATTTCCAGACAGTAAGCCGGATCATTATTAGCAGTCTGATTATTTACCTTTCTCGTCATGCGTGGGGGTGGCCGTGGTGGGGATGTCGTACCACTGGGCCAGAGCGCTGGAGTACCAAACACTGAGCTCCTCTCCTGCAGGGATTTCTCTCAACACGCGGTAGAAAATCTTAAAGTAGAAAGGGAGCAGAGAGGCTGAAGTTTAGTGGAGTGTCCAAGAGGAGAGAGAGGGGGAGGGAGGGAGGGAGTGGGTATCTAACATTGGGCTGAGTGGGATGAAAAGTCACCTGTCCGCCAGGTAAGTCCGACACAGCCTCCAGGTTTTGCTCTTGGCTGTTTCTGGCGGCGCGGATGAATCCGATCCAGTCTGGCACGGGACAGCCGGACTCATCCATGAACTCTCCCCGTACCAAGCGGATCTAAGAAAAGCGAACACAGTAAATAAGTGCCAGTTTTCTTTCCAAGATGTATTTATTAATCCCCCTTTTTAGTGTTTTCATTCATTCGTTTTTTATTTATTTTATTTAACGGATTTTGCCACCAATAGTGTCGCCCCTGACTGTCTGCTTTATTACCTGGAGGTGCTGAGGCCACGCATGACCGAAACGCGCTTAATGCGTCTTTATCCGCTCCGCTGATAATTTACTAAAGAGAATGACACACGGGCCTAATTGAGTTGATATGGGAAACGAATTTGAGGAGTGTCAGAGCGTTTCTAAACTGTTCAAGGACATTAAAGATCGAAGCGCGACATTTGACACGGAGATTGCACCTGATGATCGCCGGCAGCCCGGGGCCACGCATTTAGACGCATCAATCACAAACTGCTGACAGCTCCAACAATAACAGGGTGCGGTTATATGCGCCAGTTGTTTACTCGTGTGTGTGCAAAAATAACTGTTTGCAAGTATGATTTTTTTTAAAAGCTTCTTTTATTTCAGTAAGTAAGGTCTGAAAAGTTTTTTTTCTTACCACCACATTGCTGTTAATCTGAATGATCCCAGTCAAAGAGGATGTTTCTTTCATTTTATTTTTTCACAGCTATTCTTTTATTATTATTATTATTATTATTATTATTATTATTATTATTATTATTATTATTATTATTATTACTATTATTATTATTATTATTATTATTATTATTATTATTATTATTATTATCACCATCACTGTTATCATTTGTCCTAGCCCCAGGTTGTGGGCCCCGGCCTCAGTGGCATCTTTCTGTGGCCGGATTACATTAAAATTAAACGGCTCATCGGGATAACAGGCCCGCCAGGCAGTGCAATGTGAGGCGGCTGAGGGCATGAAATCCCACACAGCAGACCCGAGTCGCCCATTAGGCCGGTTAAGTAGAGGCGCAGACTGACAAGTCGGCCACTAATGGAGCTCAATTATTTCCAACTTGACAGGCCAAACCAATTAATAACCGAAGGTCCGATGGGGTTTGACAGTGCAGTTTCAACATCCAAATCCGGTCCGTTCGTTTTTAAATATTTCACAAGGTTTGATTTAAAGGAAATACAATGATGTATATAGATGTTATATTTACAGATTTCTTTTTTTTAATTGTTGGCATAAAATTTGCTGACAAATTCTAGTAGCAGAGTAGTTTTTTTCTTTTTGTTTTTTGATGCAATTCTGTAAAAAAAATAAAATAAATTTATTGATAATAAATAAATACAGAGGTTTAATTAAAAATACAGCAATGCAACTTTTTTTCAAAGCTGTCCAAAGCACCTGATTAACCCAACTCATCTTTTCAAAAGAGTTTTTTAAAAAGACGCATTTTTTGGCCTGCAATAAAAAGCATGAAAACAAACGTCGATAAACAAAGTGTTTTAAACTAACCTTCTTCTTGGGTCCAACTTCCTTACGGTCCGACACGTACTTCCCGAGTTTGAAGATACCTGGTACCGGTCCTATCCGGAGCCCGGCCGGGATGCTGCAGTCCGCAAACACACTGACGGTGGTGGACGCCCGGGTGGCTTGCATGGCGTGGGGTGAGATCAGAACCATGAAGACTGATGGAGACCGAGTAGGAGAGTGCAGGGAAGGAGGAAGAGGAGGAGGAGAGGATGAGGACCGGCCGATATCCGCCCTCAAAGTGACGCGGTGGCGTTATGCTCTCCGGCTTTTCTAGTGATGGTGCAGGCAAGGTAGCCCCCCCCTCCACACCCCACACCCCCCTCCCGACCTCTCCAGCTCAGGATGCAAGTGTGTGTGGGA